>NC_143166.1:24807500-27307500 GCF_047325235.1 Durio zibethinus | reverse complement strand
GCTTACGTAGAAGATTTTATGACACTCCAAGAGTTGTTGAAAGACCCAGACGATGTAGTTCAGCCTCATGGCTCCGGCCGCTTTCCAGGAGATGGCTAGAGCATCCAAAACAAAGGTTTGGTCTTGGGTCATCTTTAATTAAAAAGCAAGCCTACTTAAATTTATAGACACTGGATTTAATGGAACAACCTTTTTTTTTTTTTTAATTTTATTTTGGTACTCAATGGAGAATAGTTTTGATGGTCAAATCATATATAATATTATATTATAAAATATATAAATATTCGATAAAAGTCTGGAAGTTTGCGTAGATAAATTATATTTTTTATGCATAAGAAGTTATCTCAAATAATTTTCTTATTTAGATTACTTTTAAATTGTGACCAATATAATCTAATTTACATATATTATATCTTTTTAAATAAATTTTTTAATAATTTAAATATATATTTTTTTAATTTAAAATTTTCAAATATATTATTTTTTTTAATTTAATAATTTAAATTTAAATTTTTTAATTTTAAAAATCATAACCTTTGAAGAAAATGATTGAATAATAAATGACTTATTAAGCCATTAGTTTAGTGGTTAAAGATGCTTGAGAGAACATAAAAAATTTAATTTCGATTCAAATTTTTCATTTTTCTTATTTGTATTAGGACTTTGTCTTCTTGATATAACAAAAAAAAAAAAGATCTTATCGGTGCTTAAATAAATGTTTCCTCATGTGTCCTAATTTAGGTTGGCTTCTTAAGGTTCATTATGTACAAAGTTTGATATTTAACAAAGGCTAAAAAAAGTTTTCAAATTGATCTTCACTGTCATCTACTCTAGACTAGTAAGGCCCTTGATCATCACCTATAATGGGCTACCGATAGAAAGGGTTCAACTTGAGTGGGAGTATTTCGCTAACCCAAGCGAAGGCACTATAACCTCACGAAAGCATAGGTATTCTACTCTCTCTTAAAAAAGGACAAATTTGAAGTCTGGGTATAAAGTTCGTGCATGAATGCAAACATGCACATGTGTGAGGGAATGCAACAATTGTTAATCAAAATAAAATCAACAATATAATTAGAAACAATATAAAAAAAGTAAAATAACATAACAAAACTAAATGAAACCATTAAAATTTTACCTTTTTTATTTTTTATTTTTTGTTTTGGAATCATATTTTTATTTTAAGATGAAATAAAGAATTAAGATTAAATATTGAAAGACTATAAAATCAAAGTTTGGATGGCACATGTTTAATTTTTGGCTTGACTCTTTAGTTTTCCTAGCAGAGTTGCTAAGCTTTCATAACGATTTTTCATTCGGAGGACTAGATTGCTAGACTTGATGAAAATTTTCGGAGTTGCCACCAATATTTTTGGTATAGTGTGATTGGCCACCCAAAAATATCATCTTTTAATAAAAATTTTAAAATTAATTAAGATTTACTAAAAGACGTTTTAGTCTATGAAATCAAAGTTAGATCCGAAATACGATTACGTGCAAGAAAAGTATCAGTACCCTCACGTCACTCTTTCAAAAAACGGTATCAATTAAACATGTATTATTCTTTAATTTTGATGACATGGTTTTTTTCATATTTAAATTTAATTTTCTAAAATTTATTTATGAAAAACATTTTTTGTTATGAAATTAGTATTATTATTATTTTATTTTATAAATTCTTCAACGTTTTGACAATTTATTAAAAATCTTTATTTTATATAACATTTTAGGAAAATTAACCATTCACAGAATTCTCAAATATTTTGTTTATTTATTATAACTAATTTTGGAATCATCTTGACTCTTTGGCAAAATCCTAAAAATTTAAATCGAATTTTAGGATCATTCTAACTTTCTAACAAAATTCTAAATAAAATCATTCTTTATTGATGATAGTTAAAAAAATGAGATTTTTTCAATTTTTCTTAAGATTCTTACTCAAGAGATTTAATTAATAGTTAAAATTTTTTTTATTGTTTATTTATTATCATTTATCATTTATTATTCTCATAATTTTTTTAAAATAAATTCTTATTTAGTGAAAAAAATCTTTTGGATTATCTTAACTATTTGGTGAAGTCCAAAAATATATATTTTTTGTTAAGAGATTCATTTAAAGAAACATTTTTTTATTATTTATTATTTTTATATTATTTAAATAAATCTTTATTCTAGTAAAAATCAATTTTAGATTATCCCAACTTTATGATGAAATTTGAATTTTTTTTTTACTTGTAATGATTAAAGAAAACTAAACTTTTTCAATTTTCTTTAAAAATTACATTTAAAAATTTATTTAAACATACATTATTTTATTACTTTTTATTTTATTATTATTTTTTAACAAAAATTATTTTTTAAATTATTTTAACACTTTGGTGAAATTTAAGTAACATTTTGCTTGCAACAAAGTTTCAATTTTCCTTAAATAGTTATTTTTTTATAAAGATTTGTGCATTTTTTTATTTTACCAAATCTACATTTTATTTTAATTCAATTTTTATTTTTTTTACTTATTTATGAAAGAATGAATAATAATAATAATAATAATAATATCATAGAAAATAACCAAAAAAATCAACACAATATAAATAAACTAAAAAATCAAAATAAAAAAATAAAAAAATAAAAAAATAAAAAAATAAAAAAATAAAAAAATTGACCAAATGGGTCTAGTCAAGCGTGAGTTCACGCGCAAATCTTGGCAGTCACTTAATGGGTTTAAATGTCAAAAGAGCATGGTTTTGAAGCGCTTATAAAAGGCCAAAATTAGTTTTTTTTTCTTTCACCTCTCTCTTTACCCTAGAGGCCCTTTCTCTAAAAATTTTTTTCCTTTTGTTGACCACCATGTAATCCCAGTTTTCAGTTAGTTGCCACTATGCTGTTGTCAAAAACTTCAATCGGCCTCAAAAAATTTAAATAGTTTGCAGATTCCGATAGGTTTTTTATATTTCGATGGTTGAAAAATTTAACCGATCACTGAAAAATTTAAACTTTTTTAATTTTTAGTGACACAAAAAAATTCAAAAAAATTTCAAAAATTCTTAAGACAATCCTTTTGATCTCTTGAACATCTTTCTTAAAAGACTTTTATATATATATATATAAAAATAATGTCAGATCAAAAAACTTTATTATCAAATTTCTTTTTGACTTTGCTGCTAGTTCTTCTTCTGGGAGGACTATGGTGTTTTTTTTTGGTTTTTGTTATGCTTGTGTGTGTGAATGGCTATAGCCTAATAACCCCTTAAAAAGATTGCTTTATATGTTTTTTTTAGTAGTGTTCCCTTTGGTTCCCCATGTTCATTTTGATTGCCAAAGCTAACTCTATTTATAGAGCTAATTAGGAGATCAAATTTTCAGATTTTTTTGGATTTTTGTGGACTTTCTAAGATTATTATCAGCTTTGTTGGAATCTTAGAGGCCAAAAGTTAAGCAAGGAAGTTGTCAGAAAAGTTAGAAATTTCAATGAAGATTTTCAATGTATTAAATGCACTATGACTTTGGTGAAGGAAGATAGAAAAGCAAGGAAGAAAGGGAAAAAAAGTCAGAATTAATAATAATAATAATAATAATAATAATAATAATAATAATTTTATTTAAGTTAAACGAAACTGGACAAAATGGGTATTTACAATAAAAATGTTTGACGAGCCCTACAAATGCTCAAAATCAAGATATTATGGTAACTCTTAAAAAATAATGTGTATTTTAAGTTATCGCTAATATTATTTAACATATAAATGATAATTTCTTGTAAATATATAACTTATCTTTATTTAATATAAACTTGCAAGATAATAAATATTACTGTCGATAAATATGGTATAAATTATAGAAATTTAATTTGGGAGACTTTTATTTATTTTTATCATTTTGTTGTTACCCAATAATATTGTTTATTATATATATGTATGATTTTGTTTTTTTTTTTTTGAAAAATTTATTTTAATTTGACATCTCATCATAAATAAATTATTTTATATATGTTATAACTCCGAAGATTTTGATATAACTTTAAAAAAAAATGCTTATTTATATATATAAATTTAAATAAATTAAATTAATTCGTACATTGCATGGATAGTCTATTTATCATATATTATTATTCTAACTGTAGAACAAAAATAGCACAAAGTAGAGTACCATTGTTCTCTCCTATTCACAAGCAGTCCCCTATTTGATGTTTTGGTTGCGATCTTTGCAAAGAACAAGCACACTTAATATTTCTTTTTTTTTTTTTTTTATTGCTCTCTAATTCCTCGATATTTTACTGTTTTATTGTTGAAGATTTCAAGTTTCTAAACCCATCTCCTTAACATGCACCAGCGCCGTTTTTCCTTTTATATTTTCTCTCTTGTTTTTTACATTTCTTTATAATTTATTTTCATAAATTATTATTTTTTAAGAAGTGGTGTATTCTCTCCCTAACCAACTATCATATGCTTTGTTTTGTTTTTTTTAATATAATATATATCTTTATATAAGAATTTAGGGGAGAAAAGGTTACTCATTCCAGCAATATCGAAGAATGCCACATGTTTAAATGAGAACTTGTATTGAACTTAGAGATCATTTGAAAAAATATTTAACAATAATAATCAAATTTAAATCTTATAAATTAATCAAAATATCTAATTTTACTAATTTCAAATGAAGGATTTTTTCTTTAAAAATGAATATTATGGCATATGCATTCTATTCTTTCTATAACTCCAATTTTAATTTTTTGGAAAAATAACTATTAAAATAATTATATGTTATTTTATCTCTTCATATGTTTTGACTTTTTACTTTATTCTTCACTTCTATTTTGTTTTCCTTATAAATTTCATCTTACAATTAGCTTCAAGAAAAAGAATTTTGCATTTTAACACATTTGCACGAACTAGTTATGTTTTTCTTAATCATCTCTTTGCTTTTTTATTTTATCACTTTTTATGACTCATTTTTTCATATTATGAAATAACTATTACTCTTATTACAAGAAAATGAAAAATTAGTGGTAGTGTTTTAGTGATGTTTCAAATAAATTGATTGATGATAGTATTAATATGTTTGAAAACATTTTCACTACAAGATAAAGAGTTAGAAGTTAAAAACATCCATTCGGAAAGTAATGATTATTATTTTTTACGAAATTTAGTTTTAGTTTTAATTTTAATTTTTAATATTTATATTTGCATTGATACCCACTATCCAATGCAATTACCTTTTTTGTTTTGTTTAAAAAAAAATAGCTAATCTAAAATAAATAAATAATGAAAATAAATTTATTAAAGATTTTAGAAATTATCTCTTCTACTTTTCACATTTCCTTACTCATTGTAGTCTGGTACCAATGGAAAGTTGCACCAACCTGCCTAGAAATTGTAGTTACGACAAACTAACGAATTAATTCTTGGACTGGTTTGGTTTCCCCGGTCAGAAAATTGGCCCAGGCTGCCCAGCTTAGAGCAAGAAAACTGCCATGTACCATATCTAGGTCAAAAGTAATTTTTAGCCTTTCAGAATTAGGGGTAACTTGTGATAATCAACGTGATTTTGATTTTTGTCACGAATTTTATCACACTATATACTTATCCGAAAATTAATTATCCAAAAAAAAAAGGTTAATTTTGAAGTAAGCATTATATGATCAATTTTTTTTATGTGGTTAGAAGTACAATTATCTCAGTTTGGATGTTAGTTTTAGATTTGGTTTAGATTTTATTGGGAATTTCTTAATTCATAATAATCCAAGTTGTAGGAATTTCAAGAACATTAGAAATTGAGTAATTAATAAATCGACAACATTTGAGATGATTAAGATTATGACTAAATAGTTTCATTTAAAAGGTATACGAGTCAATAGATACATGCATGTTGGTAAAAATGGACTATATCTATTAACTTAGGATAAAATATATAAATAATCAATCTATTTTAGATAATTTTTTAAAATAATTATTTAAGTATTAATATTTTTAATTTAATGTTTAAGTTTGAGGAAGTATTTTTTTCTCATTCAACCATTAGCATTTAACAGCATGTTGAAGTGGCATTACTACATCAATTGTTAGGTGACACGACATTTGACAAACCACGTGGCATTGTTGATATGGAATTATATTTTTGAAAAAATAAATAAATTTTGGTTATTTAATTTTTAAAACTTTTTATTTTAATCACTTAACTTTGAAAATTTATAATTTAGTCATTGATAAATAAGTCCTCAATTTTTATTAAAAAAATGGAAATAATCATTTGATATATTTATTGTATTAAATTAAATTATAAATTTTTTATTTTATTGTAATTATATCATTTAAATTTGAAAAATAAATAAATATTATCCAATTGCTAAAATTACTAAAATAGCATTACTTAAATTTTTTATGATTCAGTCAATCTACATAAATCCAAATAAGTATTTCATATTTCATAATATTAAAATTCTAATTATAATAAAAATTCATAATTGTTATTTCATGAAATAAAATATTAATAGAAATATAGATAACATAAATTTATTGTAATTAGAACTTTCATAATATGAAATATGAAATTTACTAATATTTTGATTTTCATTACCAACGGCTCATTATTATTATGAATTTATGATAAGGTGATCACCAGCATTTATGAAATTTAATATAATAAGTTATTTTATTATATATGTTATTTATTCAAATAAATCATTGAATTTTATAAAAAAATAAAAATAAACATTCAATATTTTTATTATATGAAATTAAATTATGAACTTTTATTTTAATATAATTATATCATTTAAATTTGAAAAATAGAAAAATATGAATCAATTGCCAAAATTATTAAAATATTATTATTTCAAATATTTATCCTTATGTTAATTCAAATAAATTCAATTGACTATTTTAAATTTTTATATTTTGATCACTAATATTTGTGAAATTATTAATATTTGGCTGTCACCCTCAATGTAATTTTATAACAATTTAATCATCAAAGGTTTATGGAATTTAATATAATAAATTATTTTATTTTATTTTATGATCTATATTTATTTTAATATTTTATTACATGAAATTAAAACTAAATCTTGACAAATTTAAGTGGTATAATTACAATAAAATAAAAAATATAATTTAATTCTACGCAATAAAAATATTAAATACATATTTTTATTTTTTTTTATAAAATTTGAAAACTTATTTGTTAGTGATTAAATTGTAAAATTTTAAAATTAAATGACTAGAATAGAAAATTTTAAAAAAATTAAATGATTGAAATTTATTTATTGTTTTAAAAATTTTGTAATTATATGTTAGTAATACCACGTGCTTTGTTAGACGATGTGACAATGTCACGTGATACTTGACACCTAACAGCTTACGTGATATTATCACTTCAACACATTATTAGTCACTAATGGTGAAGTGATAAAAAAATACATACTCAAACTGATTAAATTTAAAAAGTTAATTTTAAAAAAACTTATAAAATTGAGTGACTACTTGTATACTTTACCCATAAACTTAATTTCTTTTACACGGTGACGCTCAAAGACAAATTTGGGGGCATGACAGAAGTCATAAGCCTTCAAAAAATTATTGATATTGCTATAGTATAAAACTTGATTCTTTTAATACAAAATTCATCCTCTTCTTTAATTTGATTCATTATTTTTTATTTTTTTTCATGATTTTATTTATTTCGCTCCGGTGATGCAGCTCATTTTTCTCTAAACTGATTCACACGCATCTACTTAATTTATCATGCCAACATCATGGTCCACGGTTTTTCTGAAATTTTATTCCTTTTAGAAAAGGACCAATATTTGTATGAGAAAATGTTTAGGTATCTCTTTGAGGAGGCTTATTCGGAAGTTTGCACAGAAAGGCAAAACCATGAATCACTTTTGGTCAAGCGTCAACAACAGCCAATAGGTAGAAGCAAATTAAATCCTATTAATTCTTCTTTTGATTACTTTTATTAGTAGTAGTAACCTTTTCTACTGGCAATCTTTGAACAGGACAAGGTTTGGACAGATCGTAACCGTCCCTTTTGTAATACTGCCACGGGTAGCACCATGAGGTAATACATTCCACGATTATGATGTTACTTTGCAATTTGGTCAATTGACTGGCTGTACAAATCTAAAAGAATAGCAGCCGCCTCTCTAGTGTCAAAGGTTGATTTCAACAAGTTCATTTGCAACAAATTAAAATGTGATTTATAAATTAAATTATATATGAATTAAAAACGACGCTTTTTTATATATAACAATATCATCAAGATTAATTATCTTTCACGCACTATCTTGCAGTTGCAGAGTTTGTAGTTTTCTAGCCATGAACACTCTCGTCCGAAATGCCACATCAAATTTTAACTGTAGATCATTTGATAGCTACAAGCTCTTGGATCAAAACAACGAAAGAATTGAAGAAAATCTTGGCCAATATAGGACGTTTTCCAAGAGAAGACCTCAGAGCATGGTGGCTTCCTTTAGTTACAGGCGAGACCGAGCCAAGAGAAGGCAGATTTTCTTGAGATCATACAAGTTATCGGCAGTGGACGACAAGTGGGAACAATCCAAGATAAAGTCACGCAAACTAAAGAAGATGGTGGTTAAGGTTAAGACTGTCGTGGTATCAGTAGTGTCGTTTATGAGAATTGGTTCGTTAAAATCTAGTAGTTGTCGATCAGCAATTTGTGCAGCTGCTCGTATCTCGATTAAGAAGTGTTGTTGAGTGTTTATGAAGTTAAATTTGGCTGAGTAAGCCAAACTTTTCGTAGTTGTCGATCAGCAATTTGTGCAGCTGCTCGTATCTCGATTAAGAAGTGTTGTTGAATGTTTATGGAGTTAAATTTGGTTGAGTAAGCCAAACTTTTCATTGTTGATATTCTCTGAGTTTTACTCGACTATTATGTTGAGGTGAATAACAGTAGCAAATATTAACTTAAAATTTGCAGTTTTGCACAGGCTAGAAGATCATCCAGCAATTGATTTTTTTGGTTCTCTGATTGCAGTTAAGAGTGGAGACTTAAGCGCATGATTCATATTTTGTTGTCGGGTTAAACAATGTCCTAAAATAATTCTAATCCATCAACCCGGCCGTCCCTGTCTTGGTATCAGAATTAAACATATCAGCTTTCTCTAAAGAAATGAAATGTCATTAGGCCAAAAGGTTGAAGCAAAATGTATTAACTTTTCTATTGGATGAATTTGTAGTTTCATTTTTTTTTTTTTAAACATTCCACATTTACGAATCTTACTCCTGAATAATTGTTGTTTCATCATTTTATCCGATCAAACTATAGCTAAGACTTAATTTGCCCAAAAGCAGGGAAAATATCAGCCAAAATTAATGTTCAAAATCACCGACAATAGCACTTATAATACAAATATATATATATATATATATATCAAAGCCAAAATAGACAAAACAGATGGCGGCATTTGAATTTAGTTAGACATACAAAAAATCCGGCCTAAGTAACAGCAAAGCCAGTTCACATCCACCCGTACGCAACAATGCCCTAAATCGAGGGAGCAAACCCAACGAAATTCCCCCACCACCTCCTCCTCCATGTTCTTTCCAGATTTCACCGTAGAAGAAGAAGAAGAGTCTCTTTCTTCTTCTCTTTCTATGGACTATGCCCACCAAAGGGCTGATCACTAGGATAGTCAGCCGCACACCATGGACTCTGGACCCCATTATCCACCAAAATATGTCATGCTCAATGATCAAGGGAACCTTAGGCCTCCTCCCCATAGACGCCACATTCCTCGTTACCATTCACATCATCATGGTTCAGGAGGAAATTGTTGCCTAAAGTGTATATGTTGTTGCTATTGCTTCCTTTTTATATTGATTCTTGTTCTTTTCGGCACAGCCTTTTTTCTTTTGACAGTTTATAAACCCCAAAAGCCTTCTTACAATGTTAGTCAGGTTGTGGTCAAGGCTTTCAATATCCAGACAGATCTTAGCCTCTACACAGAATTCTCTGTTTCCGTAAAGGCAGATAATCCCAATGATTATATAGGCTTCATTTATGGGAAGGAAAGCTCTGTTGCTGTTTTATACACGGGAACAACTCTTTGTTCAGGCAAGCTCCCAGTTTTTCATCAACCCGGAAACAACATTACCTTGATGAATATTCTGCTGAAAGGAAAGAACGAGTTTGGTTCAGGTCTTCAAGAAACTCTCCTTCAAAACCAAAAGGAGGGGAAAATTCCTTTACTCATTACAGTAAAGACGCCCGTAAACATTGTGATTGCAGGTTTCCCCTTAAGACAGGTTCTTGTTTTTGTTAACTGCTCTTTACTTGTTGACAGTTTGTCGCCAAACGACACAATTGGGATTTTGTCAAGTAACTATGCTTATGACGTTGGCCTCTGAGTCCCAATTCTCCTCAGCCATATTTTCTCTTTCCTTATTTATTCCTGATTGCAGTTAAGCTTTCCCAGAATCTGTATGCTTCCAAGAAACAGATATACAGAGTTACAGATGTAGATATTTTTGTTCCATAGGCCTTTTTTATAGTTGGTTTTGAAAGTGTAATGAAGCTTTTTTATCCTCGAATCTCAACTTCTTGTAATCTCAATTTAAACAATATACTCAGGAAATTGTAACATTAATATAATGTTCATGTAGAGAAGTGCATCTAATAAACTTGGCTTTTGGTTTTAGATTTAGAGAAGAGTCACGTTGACGCCACTCGAAGGCAAAAGAATAGTAAGGGAAATTTTTTTTTTTTTCCTACCAAGCAAACAGAAGGCAGAAGCAAACATAACCGATTATTCGCAACATTTGGACCAATACTGTAATCAAAGATCTTAAAGCAATTCAAGAAACAAGCGAGTAATACAAATTAATGGTCACACTTTCTAACCAGGTGATTACCTGTTAAACAGGACCTTAATTTCTCAAACAACAGCCAAGCAATACAAATTAAACTTTCATAAACTCCGGAAGTGATTTCTTGTTACAATCATTTGCAGCGTTTGCTGATGCATAAGATGATTGAAAACAACTTTTGTACATCATCCTAACCTTTACACTGCGTTATAATTGACTGCAAGCCATCTTTCTCTTTATTTCTTTCATCACAACAAGCTACTTGCACAAATTTTGACCCCGTCCTCTTATTAGATCAGGTAATTTTACATTCGTATATGTTTTTTTTGTATTTAATATATAAAAATTATTATGTTAAAATTGTATCACAAACAAAAAATGTATATTTTATTTATTAAATCTATAAATAATTTTTATTAAAATTTAAAACTATCAATCAATCTGCCCTGTAATAATCCGTCATACACAGAAAATTTGAATTAACATTCATCTATCGACCCCGTAAAACAAATCAGTGAAGTGGGGCGCTGATTCCAGAGTGAACTAATTATAACACATTATCTTTTGCCTTTTTGTGCCAAAGAAAAAGCAATATTAATAAAACTAAAATTAGACCCGTGTTTTATTGTGAGATTGTCTTTTATTTTTTAAATTATATTTTAAAAACAAGAAAAGTAAAATTATTTTATCAAATTTTAATGGATGACAATTCATAAACAAATATAAGTGTATTTCTTTATAAATGAATAATAAAAATATTTAAAAAATACAAATACAAATTAAAGATGTTAGCAACATGTGAGTCTAAGAATCTGACAACAAGATGTGAAAAACATTTTAAAATCTCAAAATCAAAGGAGTCATCATTAATTTTTTTTAAAATGTGTGATTGGTAACCTAAAAAGTATATCTTTCTAATAAAATAATAAAATGAATTTAAAGTTTATAAAAAAAATAATTTAGTTTGAGAAAAACAGTGATGGATTTGGAAGTTGGTTATGCATAGGAAAGATTAATACCCCTATAATGGTTATTAAAATTGGTAGCAATTGATTGCATGTTGTCCTTGAATTTTAATAAAAATGTCCTAAGTTTACTATTTGAAAATTAATTCTTTAAATTTCATTTATTCCTTTAAAATCATTATTTTTAAAATCAAATCATTATAAGTTTTGAATTTTGAAAAAACCATTTTATTTTTGAATTTTTGAAAATGAATCTATTTGTTTTGGATCAAGATGAAAAATCCTTAGTATTGAAACATTCCCTTCATTCCCCTATATTTAGCGAAATTTCAAAAATATCCCCTTCCTTTAGAAAGTTTCGTAATATCCCATAAAACCAAAATAACATTTATCATAAATAATAATTGTTTAGAATCCCTCTATATGTAGGCCAAATCTCAAGATTATTTTTACTTGAAATGTCACCTTATTTTATTTTTTGAAAACATTTAAAAAAACTTTATTTAAAAAGCATATAAATGATATGATAAGTGTGACAAGACATAATATGTCCATGGAAATTAAAGTGTGAATGAAAATATAAATGCATGAATACAATGACAATTTAAAAATGCTAATGCAAGCAACAATTTATTAAAATGAAATACAAATACAAGAAAATGAGTCTAAGGTTAACTGGTTCGGTTAGGTTTTTGGTTTAGGATTTGGTTTAGGGTGTAAGGTTTGAATTAGGGATTAGGATTAGGATTTAAGGTTTAAGATTAAATTTAGGGTTTAGAGTTTGATTTAGAGTTTAAGATTTGGGGTTTAAGTTAGAGTTTAGGGTTAGGATTTAGGGTTTAGGGTATGAGATTTGGGTTAGTGTTTAGGATTTAGGTTAGGGTTTAGGGTTAGATTTAATGTTTAGGTTAGGCTTTAGGTTTTGAGATTTAGGTTAGAGTTTAGGGTTTAGGCTAGGCTTTAGGGTTTATAGTTTAGTTTTTGATGTGATTAATATGCATGCTAATGCTTTATAATAATTGAGTGGTAATCATGACACTAAAAAACATGAAATGCAAAGCATGAAACTAAATTACCATGACAAATATGTGACTAAAGCATTTTAACAAACACTTAGCTAATTAAATCATTCCAAAACTACATGCCTGAAACAAAGCAAGTGTTGAGGCCATGGGAAGGATGGTGGGGTCTTGGCCATGCCATAGGGAAGGCTAGGCCAAGAATTTAGGCCATGCTAGAACATTTTTGTTGGTTATTTCATCAAACATTTAGGAAACTCATGAAAATTTGCATTTTAATTTCATCAAACACCTTGAAAACAACTAAAATGCTAACTTTCTAATTTCAAAAATTTATTCAAACATTGAAAAAACATATTTAGAATACTATTTATTATTACCAAGAACTTTCATCAAACACCTAGAAAACTACTAAATGAATAGTTAAAGAAAACCATTTTTTAAACCACAAAACATGTAGCAAACAAGTCACAAAGCAAGGAAACATATAATTATAAGATTGCATCGCCAAAAACACGTTAAAACACATAATGGCAGCTAACAAACCATCAAAGGAATGAGAAAAAAAAAATACACAAATGAAGATATGGATGGTATGAAAAATGAAAAAAAAAAAGGTAAAAAAATGGCTACCTTACTAAGCTTTCACAAAAGAAAAGTTTTTTCTCCCCAATTTTTTTTTGTATGGCATCACTCATTTGCTTACTACCCAACCCCCAATTCTAACCCTTCATGCCTGGATTTAATGACCAATCTCTTTTATACTTGTTAGATCAAATTACATTCAGGGGTGGTCATTTGTTTGTCATTTTCCTCCATGCTTAGTTGTCATCTTCCTTTAATGAAAGCCCTTTGATCCAAACCACCTTTAATCCTTAAGTCAACTTCATTTGCAACACACATTTTGGAAACATTTTAAGTGTCCCTTAATGTAATGTGAATTTATAATTTTGCCCACTTTTAGTGATTAACCCTTTTTTCATGTTTTTCTTTTGATTTTGTGCTTTAATGATGATCTTATGATTTTATTATGCCAAAGAATGATAATAGGGGTCTTAAATATAAATTTGTGCTTGCACTCAAAATTTGACCATATTTTGACCAAATTTACGGGAATACCTTTAAAGCCTATTTTTGAATTTTTAGTCAACTTTCGAATTTTGAGATCTGAAATCTTATTTTAATAATTCTAAGCCTTGATATTCTGAATCAACAATGATTTTGAAAAGTTGGCCTAAGTTTAAGTAAAAGTTTATCAAGGGGCATTTTGGTTATTTTTACTCAAAGTTCGATTTTTCATTAAAATCTTTGAGGATTCAATAGTTTGACTTGATATTTCTAAAATGACCTAGTTTTGACCAAATTCAACTAAATTCGAATAAGTTTGACTAAGTTGACTGTTAAGCTGACCATTGACTTTTTCTTTGATTTTTGCTACTTTTCTTGCATCAACTTAAAAATCAACTTATTTAACAATCATGAAACTTTTGTAAAAGCATAAAAAATCTTAGAAAAGACCTGGGTCTTAATTTTTAAAGCATCACAATTGACTAAAACATGCCCAAACAAAATTATATGTCTACAAAGACAAATATAAGTACATATTTTCCTTGTTTCTCTACCACATTGAAACATTTTCCATTCCACCACCATTATTATTCTTTCATCTTGTTTTTTGAGAAAGTTGTGAGAGGATGGGAGAATTTGGAAAAATGAGATGAGGAAAAATGAAATTAAAAAAAATGAAAGTTGTGTGTATAGAAAAATGATAGAGAAACAATGTGATAATGGAAAAAAAAAGTAAAAATAAAAAATAAAAGACATTTGGTAAGATGAAAAGAAATGAAAGAAAGGGAAAAATAAAATTTTAAAAAATAAAAAAATAAAAGAAATTAAAAGATTAAAAAAAAAAAAAGAAGTAGAAAAGAATAAAAAAGGTTAAAAATTTTAAAAAAAGTAAGATATGAAAAGAAATTAAAGAAAGAGGAAAAATAAAATAAAAAATTTTAAAAACAAAGGAGAAGGTGTAAGGGTTTTGTGGACACTAGCACCATCATATAATTTCATCAATAAATATAAGAAATTATTTTTTAAAAAAGTTAAAAAAAGTTAAATATTAATTATATGGATGATGATTAATTTTTTTAATATAAATTATAATTGAATTATATAAATGTAGTTCTTTTTTATTAAACTAAGGTATTCAATAATATCTTTATTAATATAAGACATATATAAATATAAATAATAAAACATATTCTTTTATATATTTTAAGGATTGTTAGGACAAAGTATTCCAAACTCAATTTTGATTTGATGTAAATTGTTCAAAAAGGCAAATTTTGACTTATCTTTATTTTTTTTAAAAAAATCACACTCATTTGATCGTGGTGAATCAAAACCCATTTGATATAAGTGGTTTTGTCATCCTTACATCCATTGACCTTTTTTTTTTTACAAAATTTATCTAATACAAAAAGTTTTTAGAAACAAAAAAATTTACAAAAAAAGAAACCAAATGGGATGACACTTAAATTTATTAAATTAATGTATTAAATAAATACTTTTTAACAAAATACATATATAAATAAAGAATTAAATAAACAATAAAATATATTTTTTATACATACCAGGGCTGAGATGTTACACCCAAAATTTTGCTCTTACTCGTGCTTGATTTAAAAAAGCTTAATTCGATTATCCCGAATTAAAAAAAAAAGAATTAGTTAAAGATTAAAATTGTTGAAATTGGCTTGAATTGGAATTGTAAAGTTTGATTGAAATACTTGGCTAATGCATTTAGCCTCATTTTATTAGAATAGTCATATAGGAATTAGAGTTCGATTCTAAGATTGAATTTTAGTGGAAAAAAAAAACTATTAGAGATATTGTTTTGTATAGATTAAAATTTAATGCCTATTTAAAGAACTTAAAATCAAGCACCAGGAATCAATAATTAAGAGGATCGACAGAAGAGAAAAAATTAAAAAAAAATTGTTAGTGAAGATTTTTTTGGATTAGCCTTCTTGAAGCATAATTTTAGCATTGGACATTTCTTTGGATATGGATTTGGTTGATAGATGTCTAAAGGGATTTAGTAAAAAAATATAAAGAGAAAATTAATCAAAATTTAGTTTTTTTTTGTGATTTTAAAAAAAAAAATCTAGATTTTTTGGCAATTTTGAACTTTTCGATTGAATTTTTTAGTGAGTTTGGGTTTTTCGATTGAATTTTTTAGTAAGGTTGAATTTTCTAATAAGTTATAGGTGGGACTTTTGAACTTTCCATCATTGATTTCTAGGATTTATTGTCGGTTTTTGAGATTTTTACCAGAATCCGGGTTATGTTCAGTTTTCCGATTGGTATTCAAAATTTTCTAGAAATAAGATAGAAAGAATCGATTAAAGAGAGAAAATGAAAAGGAAAAAGTGAGAAAACAAATGAAAAAGGCTTTAAATACCTCCTAAAATTGTATCATTTCAAGTTTTAAAAATTTTGAAAACTTGTGATTTACTTGACCAAATTCATGCCCGACTCAAAGTAAAACTCAACCTGCTCTGCATGATTTCTTTTTCTTATTTTCATTTGTTTTCTTGCTTTGATTTTTTTTTATTAATGTTATTTTATTACTTTGATTATTTATTTATATTTGGTTAATTTTATTTATTTTGATTAAGTTATTTATTTGGTTTAATGTTTAAAGTTTTTTTTTTCAAATTTTTTTATTTAATTTGTAAAATAATTAAGAATAAATAAAATTTCAACAAATAATGAAATTCTAAGAGAGTTGTGGATGTTTAATTTTCTTAGAAATTTTTAAGTGAGAGAATTTATCTAAATTCAATTAAAGCGTTGGAAGATTTAGAAATTGGTCCTAAGATAAGAATTTTTATTTATTTCTAATTTGAGTAAAATTAAAATTATGAATAAATTGTAATGATCTAATTTTCTTGAGTGATTAATTATTAGACAAATTGTGATTATATGTATTATTGTTATAAATTTGACTATGTATATTATTATGGCATTTTATCTGTTTTCATAAAATATTTAATAAATTTGATGGCGAAGCATTTTCAAGGAAACAAGCATGTTACTTGAATATTCTTGAGGTGATGAATATTTGTAGGCGGTTGACCAAGGTGTCGAAGAAAACCTAAAATATTTTCAATATTTAAATATTAAAATTAACAAAAATAATAAAGAATAAAGAATAAGTTAGGAACATATTAATTAAGGCGAAAAAGATAATTTAAGATTAATTGATATAAATTTGTGGGCATAAAGGGAGTGCTATAAGCTTTCCTACATGTAACCAAATTCTTGAACTTAGTTCTATTTAAAAGACTAGAACCTATTCTTTTTAGGGATCTTTAGTCAAGCTTGGGATTTCCTATGAAAGGATAGATTCTCTTAAGTGATCAATCATGCCTAGATAAAAAAGATTGGTGGGGGACTTCATGTGTTGTATCTAATAGATTAGTTCTCATACTTAAATGTTATGATAGTTAGGTGGCTCCACTGGGAACATTAGAGAGTCGAGCTAGTTGTTAATCTTAGGTTGTTTTATGCCTTATTTATTGGTCTTACTTTGATTATTTGTGTATTTATTTTTGTTTACTAACATTTTTGTTTTTTGTATTATTATTTAGTGAATTATTTAACAAGGCATGAAATCTAAAATTTATGTATAAAATGTGCGAAGGGTTTGTATGTTCATACATACACTTTTTACTCAAGTTTTATCTTTTTTAAAAGGGAGCAAGTACATACACTCTCGTAAAGTGATAACTTTCACATGAGTTAGTGAAACACTTCCACTTAAATTGAATCTTTTTTGTTTGAAACCTATAATAGGTGAGGGTTGGGTTTTCTTACTAGTCTTTAATTAATGATGATGTGAGGAACAATTAGGGACTTTTAGGTTGTCAAGACATCCAAACCTTACATATAATGAACCATAAGAAGTCAACCCTAGGTTAGAGCCTTGTCCAACTATTGTTAGAATGTAATGTAAGTTAGAACACATGAAAGAATTTTGTAGTTTCATTTGTATAAATTTTGTGATAAAGTCAAAAGGGTTTGAGTTTTTTCAATCTTTCTTGCTTTGTTATGTGGCAAACATTAACACATTCATACATTTATTCAGCTATGCATCATTGAATTTTATGTATATAGCATCTTATCATGCATTCATCCATTCATGCATCATTATATTATTATGTTAACCTAGGTAGTCATTTATTCATTCATGCATCATTATGGGGCAAACATTAACTCATGATCCATTCATGCAGTCATTTATCAATTCATGAATCATTGAATTGTTACATATCACATCTATTACATGCAATCATATATTCATTCATGCATGTAAAAGAATTTATCTAACAAGTTAGGATGATTTTTAGCATCTAGTAACACATCATTTTAATTGTGGTAAAAGTGTTTAAGGATATCTCAATCACGAGAGAATTATAGGCAGCCTACTGATTACCATTATAACACTCATTCTCCAACAAAGCTTATGAAGTAGGAATAAGGAAACTAAATTGAAAAGGTTGAGAAGACCTAAATAGAAATCAAGGGAGAATTAGAAAATATTATGGAGATGCTTAATAAGATGAATAAAGGAAAAGCTGTAAAGGAAACTCTCATTTTGTAAAACTGTCCATTTTAAGATGTTATGGGCATATTATATCCTTTTAGATATAGCCCCTACCAAGCCAAAATATCTTAAAGGGAACAAGTAAAATAACTTATTTTTTATAGGGCTTATCCAAATTCATATCCTAGAATGCCATCTGTAGCTTATCAAAAATTTTTCTAGACTTATATCAATATCACCTTTAGTAAGAAAACATTTGATACAGTTCAAGTTTCTGATCTAGATGATCCCAAGGAAAAAGAAAAACTAAAAATAAGCACTTTTACGATAGTGGAGGATTCTTCCACTCAAAAGATAAATCTATTAGAAGAATGATTTCAGGCTGTTGAAAGAATGGACTTTTATGGATTCATGGATGCATTAGAGTTATGTCTAGTGCTTGATGTGGTAATTTCGTCTAAGTTCAAGGTCTCAAAGTTTGAAAAATATGATGGGACTAAGTGCCTTATAACTTATGTCACCATGTATTATTATGAGATGATTGCACAAAGTTGTAATGAGAAGCTTATGATTCATGTGTTTTAAGACATTTTAATAGGTTCTGCCACTGTCATAATGATTTTTAAGGACTATTAGACAAAATTTTTTTTAAAAGTTTCAAAACAAAAGGAATCGCCACCAATTTTTTTTATTAGGTGTGATTAACTACCTAAAAATTTATCTTTTTAATAAAATAATAAAATGAGTTAAAAGTTTATCAAAAATACAATTTTGATATACAAAAACAATGTTGGATTCAGGAGTTGGTTTTGCATGAGGAAGCATTAGCACTCTCATAGTGCCCATAAAAATGATACCAATTGATCATATGTTATTCTAACTATTAATAAGAAATGGTCTTAATTTTAATATTTAAAAATAATTTTTTATCCTTTTTTTTTAGAAAATCATTTATTATTGGAATAAGATGAAAATATTTAGTATTGAAATATTTTCTAATTTTTCAATAACTAGGTAGAATTTCGAAGAATTTTTCTCTACCTAACATTCTCAAAATATTCCTTAAATTTTGGTGTAATATTCTCTTGCAAAAATAATTATTGAAAAGCCATCTAATATTTAAGCAGGATCTCGACGATTATTTTCATGTAGATATATTGACCATTTTTTTATACATATGAAAACAAATTTTCAAAACTATCGAAATACCAACTCACATTTTTTATTCCACCACATGATGCAATACGAGATAAATAAATAATGCCAATGTCATTAATAATCTTACCTTATATGCACCTGACCTTATATCTATTATGTCCATTATTATTTACTATAATTATTATTTTAAAAGGAGATTAAGAATGAAATAAATTTCATTTTTATTATTTTGTGAAGGAAAATTTCCTTTAATTCCTCAATATTTAAATGGAATTTAAGAAAATTTATCCTTTAAAACATGATTTGGATTCCCTTTAATATCTAGGTAAGGTTTCCGAGATCATCCTTTTTCTTAATAAAACATTTTAAAACATTATACAATTAAGAGGTAGTCAATAATATATGCAATGAATATGGCAGCAAATATCATAAGAAACATTTGCACGACAATAATAAGGAAGGAAAGTGCCATGACATGAATACAATATGCCATAAATCATGCAATAGACATAACTAGCCAATTTCAATCTTTTTATTTATTTATTTTTATTATTATTATTTTTTATTGGCGAAGGAAAATATCTTTTAATTCCTCAATATCTAAGTGAAATTTAAGGGAATTCATCATTCAAAAAATGATTTGGATTCCTTCCAATATTTAGGCAATGTTTTCAAGATCATCATTTTTATTTATAAAAACATCATTAGTATTATTTTTCACATAAATTTAAAGTATATGGAAAATAAATTATTTCAAAAGTGAATTAAATCATGAAGAACTAAATTGCACAAGAATTTAAATAAGCATTGAAATTTGACTAATCAAGGAAATTAAGAATGCATGGAATTTAAATTATAATTAAACTTAATCAACATAGAAGAAATGTGCATGGACATGAGTGATATGAAACATATGTGAAAAATAAACCTTATTGATAACAAGCAAATTTTTGGCCTCATATTTTAAATTGTTTATCAAATTTTTTGTGAAAGATAATTTCTTTAATCCCCCAATATCTTTTAAAACACGATTTGAATTTGTTCTAATATCTAGATAAAGATTTTGAAATATTTTTTATGATATTATTATAGTTGTTAATTTTTTCTTTGTAAAAAAAAAAAAGAATGAAAGTCCAAAGACAAAATTTCATTTTTATTTTTATAGCCCTCAAATCTAGTCAAAAAATTCTCTTTTAAGTTAACCTTTACAATTTTGAAATCCCATCCTAACATCCCATTCCATTGTTTTAAGAATTTTATTATTAATAAAAGATAAATTCCAACTTAAAGTAAATGACTTTTTCTAGATCTTACCCATGCCATCTTTAGGAAAAAAAAAACCCATTTTTCTTTTGTTCACAACTTTTTAAAATACAACTTTATTGTCCTACCCATGCCATCTTTTTTGTACTTTAGACTAAATAGTATGAGGAAAAAAGAAACATAATAGTACACCACACCTAAAAGCCATAGATCCTATTGTTCTATCTAAAAAGTTCTTAATGTTCTTAAACTCTTAGACTTTCCACTCATTTAAAAATATTCCTATCTATAGCCTTAAACCTAGGAGGAAACAAAAATAAACAATGAACTCCATGGTGGTAAAAGGGAAGGAAGCTTGGTTTAGAAATTTTTTGCTATAATTTTGAAAGTCATTGGGTTTTCTACGCTTTCATGCTATCTTTCATTTAAAACATAAAAAAAAAAAAAACTATTTTCCAACTCAACAAGTCCCGTGAGCAATGAGTGATGGACAAGAGAGCTTAAAACATTCATGGACAACAAGAAGAAAATGACCTAGAGTTTTTCAAAACCAATAAGCATGAAGAAAAACTGAAGTTATAAACCCTAACTATCATGGATGCAAAATGGGTTTTCTGAGTTTCCATGAATCAAACATATTTAAAATAGCCCATGTTCCTAATAGTTTATATGTAAGAAGAGAAGGATGCAATAATTATAAAAAGATTGAAGCTTTTAGTTCTCATACATCAGCTTTGGGAATAGTGACTCAAATCTCACAACGGATTTGTTTAGGATTAGCTAGATATTTCTTGATGATCAAGAAGACTTACAGAAGAAGAATTTCAAGAGAAAAAAAATTTTTAATAGGTAAGTTTGAGATGCAAAAGAAGAATTCTAAGAGAAAAATGAATCTTAATAGGCAAGTTAGTATGCTTATAAATAGGTGAAGTCTCTATAGAGTTAGACATGAGAAAAAATGTAAGAAAGCTATAGGATTTTATAGAATAGACACCCCAAAAGACTACTGGAGATTTATGTCTTATGGGTGTGTATGTATGAATATTTATGAATGGACTAGAAAAGACTGAGAGGGTCCACATAGGTTTGATGCATGATAGTGAACTAGAGGAGATTGAGACCACATAGGTATGGTGAATGAGTGCAAATGGGTATGTGTTTATTTAGGTTAAGAATACTCTATAGGACTAGAGGAGATTGAGAGAGTCTAAGGATATTCATTGTTGAGTGGTTGATATGATTTGCTATATATTTGTAATTCTCTATAACTAGTGGATTTTTTTCTTGTCCATGGACATAAGTCAATTAGATCAAATCATGTTAAATTGTTGTCTCTTGTGTGATTAATTAATTATTTGATTTTACTTTTGCTGCTATGATTGGATTAGGGCTTTTTAGCCTAACACAAACCACACACAGTAAAATCAAGAAACAAACATCTCGAAACTTGGACAACAATCCTAGATGTGGTAAATCTCACACAAAAACATTAAGTAGAAAAAAAAACAAGCTTCAGATTTTCATAAAGACCATTAACAAAAAGAGAAATAGCAGACAAGACAAGAAAAACTCCAAACCTTCCCTTTACAAACCACCATCCTCCTATGTTTAAAAAACCATTCTTATTGTTTAAAAAACCTTTTTTTTATGTTGCTTCTTTCCCTTATTTTGGAAGCTAGTTGTTTTTTTTTTTTAAATTCTTTTGCCTCATTTCTTTAAAAGCTATTCAATTTTTTCTTTTTTTTTTTAAAATTTTTTTCATCCCGTACCATCAACTATGAAAAAAAAGAATAAAAGACATGAATAAAAAACACATTCAAGCATCTGTACACAGCTCATACGCAGGAAATGGACAACAAACACAAAAAGATGGGGCTTTCACCCATACATGCCATGTATAGAAAGAAGTGAGTTTTAATCTTTCCATAAAGGAACCACATTCAGAAAAGGAAAACAAAATAAGATCGATCCTACATTTAAAGTTGGTTTTGGAACTTTATATCTTTTCAAACACTTTCACTCTTTTTACTTTAAAATGCCTTATTTCTCTTATGTAAAAACTGAAACAATGGACTCAAGAAAACAAAGCTGGTCATACATAGAAATGACTCATAAGAAATAAAAATGGTTTTTTTTTTTTTTTTGCTTTTCCTAAAAAGCTTTGGCTTTTTTTTTTTGCTAATGTTTTTATTTTTTCATGCAAAGTTTGCTTTCTCTCTTGTCTCTCTCTTTTATTTTTTGGCCTTTTTTCTATTGTTTCACAAGCTCTTTTTTATAAAGTCTTTCTTTTTTATTTTTTTTCTACAATCTTTCTCTATTTTTTTTTAGTTTTTTTATTTTTTTTTGTCTTCCTTCCTTCACCCAAAAAAAACTCTTAGGTCTTGAAAGCCTCTTTCTTTTATAACGAATGAAAGCCTTTTTCACCAAGCCTTGTCATTTGTCTTATTCTTCTCCCTTTCCCTACCCTACGATTTGGTCGGGCACTAGTGCTCCTGTATTTGTCTGTTACAAGTGCCATTAGCTTCTATCTTACTTGGCTGTCTCCTTCATGTATGGATCATGGGAAAATAGAGGTTAAGCTAGGTTTCCTTTGGATTTACCTTGGTTTTAGGTTGGCTTGCTTCTTTAAGTTTTTTTTTTCATGCATTCATGTGGAATAGAGCCTCCTTTCTTTCATGCCACATGAATTCCTATGCAAAAGGCCTTAAAATCAACCAAATATGTTTTTTCTTCTTTGTTTGTTACGAGCCTTTTCATTTTTTGTTTTAAGCTTCTTTACATGTTTTTGTTTTATTTAGGTATCATCATTTAAGCCATTTCCAATGGCCAATTTGGGCTTTTTTTTTAAGATCATTTTGGGCCTATATATTAGGCCATTTATAGGCTATTGCTAAGGATTAATTTTGGCTATACTTTAGGGTTTTGTAAAATGGATTAGTTTTGTAAAATGGATTGTGTAATAGGCTTGAAAAATAAAGGTCTCGATCAATATTCAAGAAACCAGCCTAGATCTAAATGAAATTTAAATAGTGTCACATTATTTTGAACAAAATTAGGTGTCTATAACTACTTTTTTTTTGCATATTTATGATAATTAGGAATAAGGCAAAGATATAGACAAGGGTTTTGTCTAAATGATGCTTTCGAGAGAGATCTTTTTTTGTTTGTTTGTTTATTTTGTTTTGTTGTTTTTGTTTGTTTTTTGTTTTCTATGTTTTTGCAAATTTTAGAAATGAATTTAAAAAACTCAATAATTTTTAAAAAAAAATTGTAGAAGCTCTTTTAGGTAAAGGCTCAATAACTTTTGAAGACAAATTTGAAAACTTATTTAAGTAAAGGTTTAACAGCTTTTTAAAAATAAATTTGAAAGCTCTTTTAAGCAAAGGCTCAATGACTTTTTGAAAATAAATTTGAAAGCTCCTTTAAGTAAAGGTTTAATAAATTTTTGAAAATAAATTTAAAAACTTCTTTAAACAAAAACTCAACAACTTTTGAAAGTAAATTTAAAAGCTCATTTAAGCAAAAGCTTCAAAACTTTTTGAAAGTAAATTTGAATGCTCCTTTAGATAAAGGCTCCATGACTTTTTCAAAATAAATTTGAAAGCTCTTTTAACCAAAGGCTTAATGACTTTTGAAAATAAATTTGAAAGCTCATTTAAACAAAGACTTAATGACTTTAAAAATCTCATATTTGGAAAGGTCATCTTGAACAAAGGCTTTGAAGCTTTAAAAATCTCATCCTAAAAAGCTTTTCTTGAATAGAGGCTTCGAAATTTTAAAAATCTCATCTTTGATTAGGACAAAGCTTTTGCAAGTTAAAATTTGAAAAATTTAGAAAATTTCCTTAACCACAACTTGATCCATCATATTTTAAATCTATTTGAAAACATTCCCACCTTGTTTTGGTATTATAAGTTTCTCATGACTAAGTTTGATCTCTTGTTTTCTATAATACTGTAATATGCATGTAATAGATGAATGTAAATAATAGTATACATGTCATGTGGCCATTCATTTCATACCATGTATTCGAATGTCATAGTAACCAGGCTCAATAATCAACTTTGTCATTCAAATTTTGGATACAACTCTGGTTATTCCCATTCATTTGAAGTCTTTTCTTGAGACTTTTGGTTTTTTTCTTTTTTTCATTTTCATTTTCCTTTTCAATTTTTTTTGATTTCACATAATGATTCTCACATGCATCCATTTGCTTAAGAATGTTCTCTGGTTGTTTATAGCCCTTGGGTATTGATATTCTCCTTGGTTTTCTTTTCATTTCCTTTATTAGATTTTTTTATTTTTATTTTTATTTTTTTCATTTTTCATTTATCTTTCTTTTTATTTTTGTCCTTAAGTCTTTCCAAAGCAACATCTAGGTTTGTTATAAACATTACCAATCATTATCTTAATTCCATGAAAAATGTAATGAATTCATGATAAAGATAAACAAGAAGATTTTGATTACGAGGAAAAAATGATATCCATTACTAACACAAAGGGAGTACAGTAAGGCCTGAAAAAAAGGCATAAGCCTTTAAAGTACAAAAAAGGGAAGGTAATCAAAAGGAATAGACATCGAGGAATCAATTATCAATTCCCCAAATAATGAACATTTGGATGATTCTTATCAAACTTATGCGGATCCTTAATCAAAAACTCATACCATCAATGATGTTGATTTTTTAAGTTTATTGGATTGATCTCTCTTCCTATGACCTGAGACTAATATAGATCAATTTTTTTGTTCAAACCACTTTTTTTATATTGATTCTTCTTGCATCCATGTCCTTTTTTAAGTTCTCAACTCCATCATACCTTTCTTACTTGTTCTTACATTTAAACTACCTTTTTAAGTTTTCCACTTGGATAACCTTCTTATGACTCAGATCACCCTTTTTGACTTTTCAATTTGGGTGTTCTTTTTTTTTTTTCTTATCTGAGTTACCTTTTCTAGTTTTCAACTCTAATAACTTTCATGTGACTCAAATTGCCTATTTTTGAGTTTTCAATCTCGATCTTTTTTTCTTTTTCATTTCTTTCATTTTTTCTCTTCTTTTTTTTTTCTTTTCTATTACTTTTTTTTTCTTTAGGCATAATACTTTTTTTATAGCATATGAGTTTACTAGATTTGGCAATTTATTTTCATCCATTTTTGTTAGAATCAATGCTCCATTCGAGAAACCTTTCTTCACCATGAATGGATCTTCCTAATTAGGTGTCCATTTTCCCTTGTATCATGTTAGCCTGGCAGGATTCTTTTTAGGACCATTTCACCCTTGCAAAAGTGGCTAGTCGCATTTTTTATCATGCATTTGCATCATCTTTTTTTGATACATTTGATCATGTAAAAGTGCTACGAATTGTTTTTTCTCAATGAGATTAACTATTTAAAAGGATTACGAACCCATTTTGCTTCTTTCAATTTTACTTCCATTAAAACTCTTAGTAAAGGAATTTTCACTTCAATAGGTAGCAAAGGCTCTATTGCTTTTGAAAATAAATTTGAAAACCCATTTAACCAAAGGCTTAACAAATTTAAAACTCTCATCCTGAAAAGCTTCTCATGAACAAAGGCTTTAAAACTTTAAAAATGTCATCTTGAAAAGCTCATCCTAAACCAAGGCTTTAAAACTTTAAAAATGTCATCTTTGAAAATTTTCTCTTGAACAATGGTTTTGAAACTTTAAAAATCTCATCTTTTACTATGATAAAGCTTTTACAAGTTAAAATTTAAAAAAATAAAAAAATTTGCTTAACCATAACTTGATCCATCATGTTTTGAATCTATTCATAAACATTCTACCTTGTTTAGGTATTCTTAATTTCTCATGATAAAGTTTGATCTCCCATTTCCTATAATACTATAATATGTATGCAATAGATGAATGCGGAGAACACTATGCATGTCATGTGACCATTCATTTTATACCATGTATTCCAATGTCATAGTAACCAAGCTCCATAATCAACTTTGTCTTTCAAATTCTGGATACAACTCTGGCTATTTCTATTCATTTGAAGTCTTTTCTTAAGACTTTTGTTTCTTTTATTTTTTTCATTTTTAATTTCATTTTCATTTTTTTTATTTCACATTATGATTCTAACATGCATCCATTTGCCCAAGAAATGTTCTCTGGCTACTTATAGCCCTTGGGTATTGATGTTCTCCTTGGTTTTTCTTTCATTTCCTTTCTTGGATTTTTTTAATTTTTTCTTTTTTTCATTTTATTTTTGTTATCTTCAAGTCTTTCCAAAGCAACATCTGGGTTTGCTATGAACATTACCGATCATTATCTTAATTCCATGACAAATGCAATGAATTCATGATAAAGATAAACAAGAAGAATTTGATTACAAAGAAAAAATAATATCTATTACTAACACAAAAGGAGTACAATAAGGTATTAAAAAAAAGCATAAGCCTTTAAAGTATAAAAGAAGAAAGGTAATTAGAAGCAATAGACATCAAGGAATCAATTATCAACTTCCCAAATAATGAACATTTGGATGATTCACTTCAAACTTATGTCGATCTTTAATAAAAAAAAATCATGCCATCAATGATGTTGACTCATTTGAGTTCATTGGATTGATCTCTGCCCCTATGACTTGAGGCTAATGTCGACCTACTTTTTAGTTTAAACTATTTTTTGATATTGATTCTTCTTACATCCATGTCTCTTTCTTGAGATTTCACTCCACCATACCTTTCTTGCTTCTTCTTACATTTAAGATACCTTTTTGAGTTTTCAACTTAGATAACCTTCTTGTGACTCAGATCGCCCTTTTCAGGTTTTTAATCTAGGTTTTTTTTTTTTATCTGAGCTACCTTTTCAGATTTTTAACTTAGATAACCTTTATGTAACTTAGATTGCCCTTTTTTAAGTTTTCAGTCTGGGTTTTTTTTTTCTTTTCCTCCTTTCTTTTTCTTTAGGCATAATACTTTTTTACAACATCTGAGTTTACTGGATTTGGCAATTTATTTCTATCCATTTTTGTCAGAATCAATGCTCTACCTGAAAATGCTTTCTTCACCATGTATGGATATTCGTAATTAGGTGTCCATTTTTTTTTGTTATCATGCTAGCTTGGTAGGATTCTTTTTAGGACCAGTTCACCCTTTAAAAAATGCATAAGTTGCATCTTTTTATCATGTGCCCCTGACGTCCTTTTTTTGATACATTTGACCATGGGAAAGTGCTACAAGTCTTTTCTCCTAAAAAAGATTTAACTATTCAAAATGATTATGAAACCACTCTTCTTATTTCAATTTTTCTTCCATTAAAACTCTTAGTGAAGGAATTTTCACTTTAATAGGTAGTAAAGGCTCAACGACTTTTGAAATAAATTTGAAAGCTCTTTTAAGCAAATGTTCAACGATTTTAACAATCTCATCTCGGAAAGCTTATCTTGAGCAGAGGCTTTAAAGCTTTAAAAATCTCATCTTTGAAAAACTCTTTTTAAACAAAGGTTTTGAAACTTTAAAAATCTGATCCTGAAAAACTTCTCTTGAATAGAGACTTTGAAACTTTAAAACTCTCATCTTTGACTAGGACAAAGCTTTTGCAAGTTAAAATTTGAAAATTTCAAAAACTTTCCTTAACCATAACTTGATCCATCATGTTTTAAATCTATTCAGAAACATTCCTACCTTGTTTTGGTATTCTCAGTTTCACATAACAAAGTTTGATCTCCCATATCCTATAATACTATAATATGTATGCAATAGATGAATGTAAAGAACACTATGCATGTCATGTGACCATTCATTTTATACCATGTATTCCAATGTCATAATAACCAGGCTCTCATAATCAACTTTGTTTTTCAAATTTTGGGTACAACTTTGGTTGTTTCCCATTCATTTTAAGTCTTTTTTTTAGACTTTTAGTTCCTTTCTTTTTTTCATTTTCCTTTTAATCTTTTCCTAATTTCAATTATGATTTTTACATGCGTCCATTTGTTCAAGAAATGTTCTCTGGCTGTTTATAGGCCTTGTGTATTGATGTTCTCTTTGGTTTTCCTTTCATTTCTTTTTTTCAATTTTTAAAATTTTTTCTTCTTTTTCATTTTTCACTTATCTTTTCTTTTATTTTTGTTATCCTTAAGTCTTTCCAAAGCAACATCTAAGTTTATTATGGGCATTATTGATCATTATATTAATTCCATGACAAATGCAATGAATTCATGATAAAGATAAGTTAAAAAAGTTTAATTACAAAGAAAAAATAATATCCATTACAAACACAAAAGGAGTATAGTAAGGCATCAAAAGAAGGTATTAGCCTTTAAAGAACAAAAGAGGGAAGGTAACAAAAAAGAATAGACATCGAGGAATCAATTATCAATTCCTCGGATAATGGACATTTGGATGATTCACATCAAACTTATGTGGATACTCAATAAAAAACTCATGCCATCAACGATGTTAACTCTTCTTAGTTCATTAGACTAATCTCTACCCTTATGACCTAAGATTAATGCAAACCTATTTTTCAGTTTAAACTACTTTTTTATATTAATTCTTCTTACATCATTGTCCCTTTCTTGAGTTTTCAACTCATTGTACCTTTCTTGCTTCTTTTTACATCTGAACTACTTTTTTAAGTTTTCAACTTGATAACCTTCTTATGACTCAAATAGTCCTTTTTGGGTTTTTAATCTAGGTTTTCTTTTTTTTCTTATTTGAGCTACCTTTTTGGGTTTTCAACTTAGATAACCCTTTTATGACTCAAATTGCCCCTTTTTGAGTTTTCAATCTAGGTCTTTTGTTTTTCTTTTTATTTAGGCATAATATTTTTTTTATAACATTTAAGTTTACCAGATTTGGCAATTTATTTCCATCATTTTTTGCCAAAATCAATGCTTTACCCTTAAAAGCTTTCTTCATCACATATAGACCTTCCAATTAGGTGTCAATTTTCCTTTGTTATCATGTTGGCCTGGCAGGATTCTTTTTAAGACCAGTTCACCCTCACAAAAACACCTAAGACACATCTTTTTATCATATGCCCACATCATCCCTTTTTGATATAGTTGATCATGGGAAAATGCTATGAATCTTTTCCATTCAATGAGATTTAACTATTTAAAATGATTGCAAACCCACTCCATTTCTTTTAGTTTTACTTTCATTAAAGCTTTTAGTGAAGGAATTTTCACTTTAATAGATAGCATAGCATCCATTCCGTACACTAATGAAAATGAGGTGGCTTCAATAAAAGTGTGAATTGATGTTTTGTAAGCATGCAAAGCAAAAAATAATTTTTATTGCCAAACATTATAAATGTCAATCGTCTTTTTTAGTATCTTTTTGAAATTTTTACTGGCTTTTTCACTACACCATTCGTCTAGGATTGATAAGGTGTCAAATTGTGGTGTTCTATCTTGAATTGTGAAAATACTTTTGTAAACACCCATTTGTGTCCAAGCCCAAGTAAACCCATTGACATCTAAGCCCACTTGTGTCTGAGCCCAAGTAGGCCAATTGATGTGTAAGCCCAACTAGGCCCATTTTATCTGGGCTTGATTGGGCCCATTAATGTTTAGGTCTGATTAGGCCCATTGATGTCTGAGCTTGATCAAGCCCATTGACGTCCGAGCTTGATTAGATCCATTGGCATCTAGGCCCAATTAGGCCCATCCTTGGCCAGGCCCAATTCGATGGTTTTTAAGTTGATATCTTATATCATGTTATTATTGTTGTTGTTGTTGTTATTATTATTATTATTATTTTTTTTTTGTTTTATTTTTTTGTTTTGCTTTTTTCTTTTATTGCTTTCCTTTTCCATTTCAATTGACACATGCACAAAAAAGTGAATCATGATCAGAATCCCTTGGTCAAATTCAATCAATGATTACTAAAATTTTGGACTTAAAATGTCGTATGGATAAAATGCAATCTCAAGATTCAAGCTTAGAATTGATTCTATTTGTTTCCTAAAATCATTCTTAAGGCTGCCTATAAATTGAACTAATTTCTACAGAGAAACACACAGAAAATTTGGAGAGAAGATTATTGAAAAAATTTGAGAAAGTTTGGGAAAGGGTTTTGCCAGTTTAATTTTAGGGTTATGGAGTTCAATATGAAATTATGGGCTCGATTTTATGTTTTTGGGTTAGGATTAGGGTTTAGGACTATTTTGGGACATTTTGGGAGTAATCTAGGTGAAATTTGAGAAATCTACGAAAAATTTAAAGAAATTTGGGTTTTTTTTTTTTGTTTTTAAGGAAGAACATGAATTTTTGATGAATTTTCCAATGATCGTTTGAAGTTTTTGGTGATATTCCAGTGAGATTCCGCTAAGATTTTCAAAATCCAATACTTTTTCCAGAAACCAATGGGTTTTTCAATTTTTGATTGAATTTTTTGGCGACATCCCCAAAAACTGATGAGATTCTCAATTTTGAGTTGTATTTACCAATGGGTTTTCTAGAGAGAAGATAGAAAAAATAAAGGTAGAGAGAGAAGGGCTCGGGTGATTCTGAGAAAAAATATTGAAGCTTGGCTTTTATTCTATTGTTGAATGACATTGTTTTGAATAAGCTAGGATCCGCGCGTAGACCCGACAACCTGTGTGTTAACCTGCGCTCTAACCCGACCTGATTGCAGGTTTTTTTTTCATTTTATTTTTATTTTTGATTTGATTTTATTTTATTTTATTTTTAACCTATTTGTTATTATTTTTTGGTTTTATTTTTTTCTAAAGAAAAGGGTTATTTTCTGCCACTTTTATTTCTAAAAAGAAAAAAGAAAAAAATAATAAAAAACTCATTTCAATAAAAATAAAAAAGTTAATTTTCAAATAAACAAAAATAATTTTTATCCTCTAAACTATTGGAAGATTGCTTTAAAGTGAGCCCTATCAAACTATTGGGATGTTTCACTAATTTTTCTAGAATAAAAATTAATAAATCCAATGACGAAGCTTATTCAGAGTGAGACACTAATCTCCATGAATACTCTTAAGGTGAGAAAATTATCCTAAATTACTACAAACTATTAGGACATTTTTAGGGTTAATTTTCAATATTATGTTTTTTGGTAAATCATAAAAATGATTGAGGCTTGGATAATTCAAAATTAAAACTAGTACCATCCTTTGGATAGGCATTGTAGGGGTGCTACAATCTTCTCCATGCTAATCGACTATTGAACCTAGAATTTGTTTTTGCAGACCAAAATATGTTTCAGGTGGCCAATCACACCTAATAAAAAAAATATTGGTGGTGACTCCCTTTCATCCATATCTAACGGTAGGTTTATGAATCTATACATCATGACAGCTTGGCGACTCCACTAGAGATATTGAGAGTCAAGTCAGTAAATGATTTCTTATTATCCAAGCCTCGCTTAATAAATTTAAAATTATTATATTCCTCTTTATTGCTTATATTTTTTTTATTATTTATTTTCCTTTTCATTGTATATACCTATTTATTTATTTATCTTTCTTTTTATTCGTTGCTTATATTTGCTTAATTATTTATTCATTGTATATATACCTGTCATTCATTTGCATATGCATAACATAAGCCCTTCACTCGGGCTCTACCTTTTGAAGGGAGTGAAGTACCTATGCCTTCGTGAGATTTTATGTCTTCGTATGGGCTTACAGAACACTCACACTCAAATTGAACTCTTTTCACTTGTAGCTTATAATGGGTGAGGATTGAGGTGCCTTATTAGTCTGTAATAGACCATGATGTAGGGAACAATTTGGGAACCTTTTAGAGTCAACCCAAACCGCATATAGTCAACCTTAAAAGCCCAATCATAGGTAGAGCCTTGTCCTCTCACCCTTTGTGGATAATCCAAAATTCAAGGTCATATAGTTATCTTACATGCTATGTGATGTTTACTCTATGTTTTATTGAAGTGACTAACTAATCTCTTTATTTTCTTTTATTTCTTTTCTTTTTGTGCACATTCATAAACATGCTTACAGATTGCATAGTTTCTTTGCCTAAAGCTATTTCAAAAAGCCTTCATGAATTTCATAGAATGTTAGGTTCATACCTCATCTACACTGTTCAAATGTGACTTCCACATAGAGGTGAAGTTAGAATCAGAAAAGAAGCAGCGAGAAGAGGGAGATTGCTTACCACTTAGTCATGTCCCTACATTATTAGAAGAAGTTCGCCTATTCTTCAAACATAATGATCTGTAAAGTCTTTTAGATGTATGGAATAGTATGACCCCTTCCAAGAGGATGCATTTCATGAAAAGTTTGGGCATATCATATATCTCTTATCAGTGGAGGTTGACTACTCATTTATCAAGGTAATGGTACAGTTCTGGGATCCTTCCTACCGATATTTCATCTTTAATGAGGATGATATGGTACCAATAATAAAAGAGTATTCAATTCTAGTGGGTATACATCTACTGTATCTAGATAGAATATACATGGAAAAACATAAATCAGGAAGTCACAGGAAATTGGGTCAAATTCTAGGAGTGGGAAAGGAGGTCATAGACTCATACATTCGAGAGAAAGGAGATCATAAGGGTATTTCGTAGGAGTTCTCCAAGATCTCATTACTAAGCATCTAGATGATGATCAGGAGATAAGTGCATTTGCTCTAGCCATATATGGGTTGGTCATTTTCTCCAAGGTTTTAGGCCACATTAAGATAGAAATGGTGGATTTATTTGAGTAGATTGAAAGGAAGTGTAATCCTTCACCAGCTATCTTGGTGAAAACCATCAGATCTTTGAATTTTTGTAAGCAGAATGACAAAGCACGTTTCATAAACTGCATAACCTTATTGTATGTATGGATGAAAAGCCACTTCGAATGCAAGAAAAGTGCTTTTACCAAACTTTATTTCTACACTCGAAGTTCATTTAGAAAATTCTGTCAAAGCATTTGGCTAGAAGCAAAAACTCAAAGAAAATGAAAATGTCTACTATAAGGGCTCATAGTTGGTTAGGTAAAATGGTTAGCTTTATGGATGGATAGGGAACCTATTTTGTATCAACATAGAGATGAGATAGGGATTCCACTTTTAGGTCTATGGGGGTCAATGAGTTATGTACCATTGATGGTAAGGAGATAGCATGGAGTGGAACAGTTTACTCCTATAACTTGTAAGCTTAACCAATTTGATTGCTCATATAGGGAGCCCGAAACTTTCCAAAAGATTGATGGCATGATTAAGGCTTGGAAGAAGCCCAAGAGAGTAAGCCCAGGGCCATTCACTGATAGAGTCACTCAGGGGTATCTGATTTGGAGAAATAATAGGGGTTAGGAGATTATATTTATACCTCAGGATCCTCACTTGCCAGTGGGTCAACAATCAGACAAAAATCTTTTAGAGTTAGAACATGAAATGGAAAAGGAAAAACTAAAGCAAGAAATTTTGAAGCTGCAGAAAGAAAATGACTGGTGGTAAAATAAAGTAAAAAAAATTAGAAATCCAAGTCTAAAGGATTTTTAAGGAATACAACAAGGCTTACAAAAGTTGTTAAAAAATAGGATGATACCTTTAAAAAATTAAAGAAGCTATAATAAAAGCATAAGAGATTGTGTATACAGGTATAGGCCAAAGAAATAAATAACACAGAGTTAGCTCAAGAGAATGAAGAGTTGAAGAAAGAGTTGCCCGAATAGAAGATGACTTTATAGAGGTTGAGTAGGAGAATCGAATGCTTGCTTATTACATTTTGACTTTGACATTGAAGTTAAATGAATAGAAAAATCGTATTAGAACCCTCATAAAAAGGCATAGAGAGTTATCCTATCAGGTATGGTATGGCAAAAAAGAAGGGTTGGGAAGACAAAGATACATAAAACACCTTATAGCTTAGATAGGCAAGGCTGTGATCAAAGTAGACAAGATGACAGAAAAGGTTAAGACACTAAGAGCTTTGGTTACACCAGTAGGAGAGAATGGACAAAAGCTACTAAACTTCGTTGAGAAGGCTAAGGACTAGTATGAGCAAGTTAGGTGTTTTTATAAAGGGACAATACTAAATTCAATGTAAAACAGACTTCTATAGAATAAATGAAAGTTTCCTTTTGCTAGGTTAAATATTTTCTTTTTTTTTCTTTTCTATCCTTTTTTCATGCATTTGCATCACACTTATTCATTCATTATCATAACATCATCATTGAATCTTTAATTGTGGTACTAAGGTGCAAGAATAGCTACACATCAATATAATACTCAGGCTTGAGATAAAAAGATGGAACAGGACAATACAAGCCAGCTTGAACGGATAGAAAAAGCTTAAGACACACTAAAGGGAAAATTAAGCAAGATTCTAGAAGCCCTGAAAAAAATAAATAAAGGAAAATAAGTGGAAGAAGACACTTTACAAGAAGCCACTGAATCACCATATCCTCCAGGCTTCAGTCTGCAACAAACTCATACTGCCCCAATATTCCAACTTCAACGGGTAGCTTTTCCAAAGTATAATTACCCAAGAATGACATATGCACCAGGTCATGAGAATGTCTAAAGTTATGATGATCCTATCTTTGCCAAAAAGACAGTTGAGCCCATTTAACTCCTTACTGTAGATAAACTAAAGGAGAAAGAAAACCCATAGATAGCTATGCCCTTAGAGAGTTTTAAAACTAATCAAGTTATAAGTAGGCTTGAAGAAAGATTGAGAGCTATAGAGGGAATGGATTTCTATGGATCCATGGATGTAGTGAGAGTTTACCTAGTACCGGATGTGATGATGCCACCAAAGTTTAAAGTACTAGAGTTTGAGAAGTATGATAGTACTAAGTGTCCTATCACACATATCACCATGTGACATCAGAGTGTCTGCACATCATATAACTTAGGTTGAGATAAGGCAGACTTATCCAAAATAGGATAGGCCTATCCTTGGTCTAAATCTACTAAATAAATACATAAATAAAGTGGGCTAAAATATAGAGATTACGTTCACACTAGTTGAAAAAAACGATCATGAATATGAATGGGATTATGGTCAGGTTCATTATCATGTAATCTGTAGGAGTAAATTGGTAGATTATGTTCACATACAAATCTCATGATTTTAGGCATGATTCTAGCAATGCAATCTGAAAGTTTTCATGCTTAGAGGGATGTTCCTAGCCTATATATTTTATATTATTCTTTGGTAAAAGGCAAAATAGAGTTTCTTTGTCCTTAATCAATCTTTTAGATTGTTATTCAAGTTTTATATCTTTTAGGTAGATTTTCTAGAATGGTGAACTTTTATTGTTCTGTATCCATGATTAGAATTCTTAAGGCGGTGTTTTTGTATCCCTTTGTTTCTAGTTTTGGTGGTGAACTTTTATTTCTTTTAATCCAATAATCATATCTGTCATTATTCAAATTCTTATGAGTTATTTTTTTGTGAGTTTTTCTGTTTATACTTAATCTCAACATCTCAAACATTAATTTTTGACATCAAATTGATATCAAAGCTATGGCAGGTCATTGTCGTCAAGCACCAATAGAAGAGGTTGAAGTCAATATCGACATTACAGTAACTACCAATGTTGACCCAAACGATGCCCTCATAGAGGAGATGTGGTAACAGATACTTCAACTACAACATTAGCTATATATACAAAAAGAAAAAAAAAAGACAAAGAGGTAATGAATGAGGAACAAAAAAGTGAAAGAGAAACCAATCCATACCGTGGAAACAACAGCGATTCTGATGATAACACCCTATCTCACCCATGGCTAGTTAAAGGCTATTTATACAGAAACCAACTTCATCCTAGCATATTCAATTTGAAGATAGAAATTCCTGAGTTCGAGGGGAAGATGCAACCTAAAAAATTTTTAGATTGGTTACATATAGTGGAACACATATTTGAATACCATGATGTCTCTGAACATCGTAAGGTGAAGCTAGTGGCCATTAAACTTAGAAAGCGTGCATCCTTTTGGTGGGAAAATCTAAAAAAGCAAAAGAAAGAAAAGGCAGGAGAAAAATTACAACTTGAGGGAAGATGAAAAAAGAGTTGAAGAGAAAGTATCTCTCAAATAACTTTTGGTAAGATGTCTTCCTTAGGCTCCATAACTTGAAGTAAAAAGATCTTTCAATGGAAGAGTATGTGGTTGAGTTTGACCATCTCATGTTAAAGTGTGAATTGGTGGAACATGAATAGTTGACTATTGCTCGATATCTTGAAGGATTGAAGATTGAGATAGCTAATGTAGTGCAGTTATAACTCTATTGGACTTTCAACAATGTATGCAAGCTTACCCTTAAGGTTGAGAGACAATAAAAAAAAGCCCATGGTAGCAACTTGAGATTTAGGTCCTGAAAAAGCAAGCCTCAGTCTAGTGAACAAAATGATAGGTACACATTACCTCAAAATGCCTAAACAAGAAGATTGTGACTCTAGTAGAGGAAGACTTGGAGGAAAATGAAGAGGAACTGGTTGAAAAAGATCAAACCCTGAAAAGGAGGAAGAGTTGACCTATGGTGATTATGGAGAATCCTTAGTCATCCAATGCAGCTCAAGTACCACACCTGCTAAAGAAGAAGATTGGTTGCATAAAAATGTATTCCACACTCAGTGTATTGCCCATGAGAATGTATGTGATGTTATAATTGATAGTGAAAATTTTGAAAATGTTGTTTCTACTTTTATGGTGCAGAAATTAGCCCTTAAAGCAGTGGATCATCCCCAACCATATAGCTATCATAACTGCAGAAAAAAAAATAAAATTAAGGTTAGCAAGAGGTGTTTGATTTCTTTTTTATAGGAAAACAATACAAGGATAAAGTGTAGTGTGATGTAGCTCTAATGGATGCTTGCCATTTACTACTCAGACGACCTTGGCATTATGACAAGAGGGTTATTTACGATGGTTACTGCAAGACTTATATATTTGTGAAAGGTGGATGTAAAATCATCCTAGGCCCTACCAAGCCCATGGTGATGTTAAAACCAGCTAAAGGGGAAGGAAGTAGTTTGTTTACCAAGGCCAAGTACAGAAAGAAAATTAAGATGGGTAGTACTATATTTGCACTGGTGTTGATTAAGAAGAATAAAGATAGAGAAAAACCTCTTGTAGTGATATAACTATTATTGGCAGAATTTCAAGATGTTGTTCAAGAGGAGTTACCAGCTGGTCTACCACCAATGAAAGACATTCAACGCTACATGACCTTATCCCAGAAGCTATTTCACCTAATAAGGTAGCCTATATGATGAGTCTTAAAGAGCATGTAGAGTTGCAATGCCAAGTTGATGAATTGGTGAGAAAAAAAATGGTGCGTGAAAGCATGAGCCCTTATGTAGTCCCAGCCTTTTTGGTGCCTAAGAAGGATAGATCGTGGTGCATGTGTATAGATAATAGGGTAATTAACAAAATCATAGTTGATTGTTGCTTTCTTATTCTATGCTTAGATGACTTATTGGACCAACTACATGGAGCAACTATTTTTTTTTAAAATAGTCCTATGCAGTGGGTATCATCAAATCAGAATGAGGCCTAAAGATGAGTGAAAAATAGCTTTCAAGAAAAGGGATAGGCTCTATGAATGGATGGTAATGCCTTTTGGTTTATCTAATGCTCATAGTACTTTCATGAGATTTATGAATCATATCATTAAACCTTATATTGGCATATTTGTAGTAGTTTATTTTAATGATATTTTAATGTACAGCAAGGATGAGGACCAACACTTGAATCATTTACATCAACTATTTTGCATATTGAAAGAATAAAAACTTTATGCTAACCTTAAAAAGTGCAGTTTCTTTACTTCTAGCCTTGTGTTTCTAAAGTTTATGGTGTCAAAGGAAGGAATACAGATGGATCCCAACAAGGTTGAGGTAATTTTAAATTAGCCAACACCAGCATCTCTACATGATATTCGAAGCTTCCATGGCCTTGCATCTTTTTATAGGCACTTCATTAAGAGTCATAGCTCCATTGTGGCTCCCGTCACTGAATGTTTGAAGAATGAAGTCTTTAAGTAGACCAAAGAAGCCCAACACAACTTTAAACTCATCAAGACCAAGATCACTGAAGCTCACATCTTGTCTCTATCAAATTTTGATCAAGTGTTTGAGGTGGAATGTGATGCATCCAATTCTAGAATAGGTGCTATTTTAAGTCAATGAGGAAAGCCTATAGCATTTTTTAATAAAAAGCTTAATCATGCCAAGAGAAAGTATTCAATTTATGACAAAAAGTTTTATGCCATATATAGAACATTATTCCATTAGAGTCAGTATCTCCTTCCTAAGCCATTTGTCCTATATTAAGACCATGAAGCTTTGAAGTTTATCAATAGCTAGCACAAGCTCAACCGAAGCATGTAGCTTGGGTGAAGTTCCTTCAAGCTTTCAACTTCACTATCAAACATAAATCGAGAACTCAAAATGTGGTGGTAGATGCTTTGAGTTGAAAACACTCTTTATTGGGGACTATGGTTGTTGAAATTCTTGGATTTGATGTAATCAAAAGGCTCTATGAGATAGATCTTTACTTTGGCCACATTTGGAAAAAATACAAGCAAGGACCACACAACCAGTTTTTATTGCATGATGGATATCTCTTCAAGGCTAATAGCCTTTGCATTCCCTCATATTCCTTAAGATTAGGCTTTAATCAATGAGGCTTATGATGGTACATTGGGTGGACACTTTGGAAGGAAGAAGACACTTGTTCTTTTGTAAGATAGATTTTATTGGCCAAGAATGGAGAGGGATGTCATGAAACACCTTGAATGATGTAGAGTGTGCCACATTACCAAGAGTCATGGCCAAAACATTAGATTATAGATTCCACTTTCTGTGCCTAATGCTCCTTAGGAGGATGTTAGTTTAGACTTTGTGGTTGGACTACCCCAAACTCAAAGGAACAAATACTCCATCATGGTGGTTGTGGATCACTTTTCCAAGATGGCCCATTTTGCTCCTTATACCAAAACTATAGATGCTTCTCATGTTTTTGATATGCATTGAAGAGAAATTCTAAGGCTACAAGGAGTTCCTAGATCCATGGTGTTTGATCGGGATTCCAAGTTTCTTAGTCATTTTTGGCATATTTTTTGGAGGAAACTTGGCACCAATCTTAAGTATAGTTCTTCTCATCATCCTCAAATAAATGATCAAATAGAAGTAACCAATCGTAACTTAGGCAACCTTCTAAGAAGTTATGTGGGAAAGAATATCAAGCAGTGAGATCTTATTTTACCTCAAGTAGAGTTTGCCTATAACCGCTTACTAAGCCAAACCACTGGTTGTAGCCTTTTTAAGATGGTGTATGGTAAGAATCCAATAAGCCCTTTAGATTTAATTCCTTTCCCTACTAATCAACAATTTAGTGGAGATGCAAAAAAGATGGCTAATGGTATCAAATTATTGCATGAATAAGTGAGAGCTAAGATTTTACAGCAAAATAAGAAATATAAAAAGACAACAAATAAGCATAAAAAATATGTGGAGTTCAAAGAAGGTAATTTGATGTGGGAATACTTGCACAAAAAAAAGTTTCCATAAAAGAAGTCTGAAAAATTATAACCTATGGTAGATGGTCCATTTAAAGTCTTTCAACGCATTAGGGAGAATCCCTACAAGATAGAGCTTCCTGACACTTATGAAATATCTTTCACCTTTAATGTTATTGATTTATCACCCTACCATGGCGAGAATACTAATTTAGACTTGAAGATAAGTTTTTTCCAACCAGAGGAGATTGACACCGAAGTGTCTGCACATTATACCATTTGGGCTGAGACTAAGGCAAACTTATCCAAAATAAGATGGGTTTATCCTTGGTCCAAATCCACTAAATAAATACATAAATAAGGTTGGCTAAAATATGGAGATTACATTCACACTAGCTGGAAAAGAAGATCATGAATATTAATGGGATTATGGTCAGGTTCATTATCATGTAATCTGTAGGAGTAAATGGGCAGATTATGTTCACATGCAAATCTCATGATTTTAGGCATGATTCTAGCAATGCAATCTGAAAGTTTCCATGCTTGAAAGGATGTTCCTAGGATATATATTTTCTATTATTCTTTGGTAAAAGGAAGAATATAGTTTTCTTTGTCTTTAAGCAATATTTTAGATTGTTATCCAAGTTCTATATCTCTTAGGTGGATTTCCTAAAGTGGTGAACTTTTATTGTTTTATATCCTTGATTAGAATTCTTAGGTTGGTGTTTTTGTATCCCTCAGTTTCTAGTCTTGGTGGTGAATTTTTAACCATTGTAATCCAATAATCATATTCTGTCATTATTCAAATTCTTGTGAGTTATTTTCTTTGTGAGTTTTTTTGTTTACAGTTAATCTCAACATCTCAAACATTAATTCTCGGCATCACTATGTACTGTCGTAAAATGGTAGCACATGCTAGTAATGAGAAGCTGCTATGCATATATTTTAAGACAGCTTAATTGGGTCAGTAGTAAAATAGTATGTTCAGTTATATGGGACCTGTATAAAGACATGAAAAGATCTGACTAGGTCTTTTATTAATCAATACTGCCATATTATTGATATGGCCCATGACCATTTTTCTTTGCAAATAATAAAAAAAAAAGTATCTGAATCTTTCAAGCAATTTGCCCAAAGATGGCAAAATATAATAGCCCAAGTACAACCTTTCTTGATAGAGAAAGAAACTACTATGTTGTTTGTATGCACTCTAAAGTCACCCAATTATGAGAGGATGGTTAGAAATACGATCAAAAACTTTGTTGATATGGTGATTTCGGGAGAGATAATTAAAAATACCATAAAAAATGGTAAGCCTAAAAGAGGTGAGTCTCTTAAGAGAACACCTAAAAAGAAGAAAAGTAAGACTTAAGTTGTGAGTCTTGAAAGATAGCAATACATAAATTACTCTTAGCCTACCTACCCTACCCTACATACCACTACATGATAAATAATACTTTTGTATTTTCTTACCAATTAGCTACCCAACCATCTTATCCATCTTCTCTAAGATCTTTTGCACACCCAGTCAGTACCACCAGTAATGCCAAAGAACCATAGACAAGAGAAAGACCCACATTTGATCCTATACCCTTGAGCTACATGGAGATATATCAAGAGCACTACAAAACCCATTTAATTGCTCCTATCCTTGCTAAGCAGCTTGAACCTCTCTACCCTAAATGGTATATTCGAATGCTTATTGGGACTACTATTTTGGAGTAACACGACACTCTACTGAGAATTACATGCCTTTCAAACATAAGGTATAAGGTTTGATCAATAAAAGGTTAATAAGCTTTGATACTAGTGGAAGTTTGACACCCAGTGTCAATAGGAATCCTTTACCCAGTCATATAGTCAATGCTTTAGATACAGGTAAAAAACACATGGAAAAAAAAGTAAAGGAGCTTAAAATGCCATTTGACCAATTATATGAAGCCTTATGTAAAGCTGGGATGATAAACCAGTGGCTTAATGCACTTATGTAGGAAGATGTATCTCAAATCAGAGATGTAAGTATCATGGAGGGGCACTAGAACATTTAATTGATGTCTGCAAGCAATTCCATAATGAAGTTCAAAAGGTAATAGACTCTCACCAAATAGAGTTATATGAAGAATTACGAGCTTCGAAAAACATTAGAGTGGCTATAACGGATAAATGGGTGCCAAAACCTATCACTATACGTCGTAAAGAGAAGCCCTAATCAGTTAGGAATAAGTTTGTTCCTAAATCAGTAGCTTTCAAAGTCCCACACCTATTTTTTTTTATAAAGATAACAAAGCGGTGACTTGGAGATATGAGTGTGAAGTGACGACCCAGGGGCAACAAAGCTTAAACTGCCAATATAACAAGAGTAGAGGGTATAACTAGAAGTGAAAGATGTTATACTCTAGAGTCCTTGAAAAAAAATAAAAAAAGGAAAGGAAAAGTATATTGAACCAGAGACTCTAGAGAAAGATGCCTTAAAGTCAGTGCCTGAAAATAATGTTTGTGAGTTTTTAAAGCTAGTAAAGCATAGCGAATATTCTATGATGGAGCAGCTAAATAAAATGCCAGCCAAGATTTCTCTATTATCGCTTCTTCTAAATTTTAAACCATACCGTAATGCCCTATTGAAGGTATTAAATCAAGTTATGTGGCCCATAATGTATCTATGGAGTATGTGAATCACTTGGTAAGGAATCTAATGATACCACATCATATCTCTTTTAGCGATGATGAGATTTCACCTAAAAGTAGAAGGAACACTAAGGCATTACACATTACTGTCAAGTGTAAAGGCCATATAGTAGCTAAGGTTCTTATCGATAATGGATCAACTATTAATGTCATGCTTGTGTCCACTTTAGCTAAGTTACCTTTCGATATGTCCTATATGCAAAACAGTCAAATGATGGTCCGAGCATTTGATGGGACTAAATGATAAGTCTTAGAGGATGTTGAGTTACATATTTAGATCAAGTCATGTGTCTTCAACATAAAATTCCAAGTCATAGATATCTCCCCATCATATAGTTGCTTATTGAAAAGACCATGGATCCACAAGGCAGGCGTCATCCCTTTTTCATTGTACTAAAAGATCAAATTCAATGTAAAAGGACAATTGGTGATTATGGCTAGAGAAGAAGATCTATTGGTGACCCAACCCATAAATGCCTTATATGTGGAAGTAATAAAAAAAATCATTAGAGTGCTTTTACTAATCTTTTGAACCTATTAATATAATGGGTGAATGGCTTAAATTCAACCAGATTGTGATTAATCAAATGGTCAACAAGGGTTGGAGTATCAAGTTTGAACTGGGCAAAAGCTTGTAAAGGATTAAGGAGATTCCTAACATTAAAGATTACAGTTATAGATTTAGATTAGGTTATGAGACAAAGGAAATGCAAAATAATAGTGTAAAGGCAAAGAAAGAATCAATAATCTTTCTTCATTTGAATGAAACATTCATTCCTAGAGGATACATGCATAAGGGAGTTGAAAAGGACACAAAATAAGAACCAAAATGGAAAGAAGCTTTTGCTAAGCTATCCATTCATATGATTGATGACAAAAGTCAAAATAAGGAAGTTATGGTTTACCCATGCCCACCGAGATATGAATTATAGAATTAGAGGGTCATCCGAATTCCTATTATTTTTTATTTTCTTTCAACGTAATCATATCTCCTAATTGCTTAAACCCAAAAACATTGGGATGAATTTTGATGTTTGGGCATTTTATTTTTCATTATTTCAATAAAAGTATGAGCATGTATTTTGTTTATTTTTTCCATTCCATTCATCACTTCATCAAAATTTCTTGCCAATACTTCTTATTCTATTAATTTTTAAGTCCCCAAATGAATGTGAAGGTAATCATGACAATGATCCAAGATTTAACTTTGAAAACTCAATTAATACCAATGAACTTGATACTGAAGAAGACTTTGAAGAGTACACTTTGTCTCCAGACTTAATGAGGCTAATTGAGTAGAAAAATAAATCCATTGAGCTTCATCAAGAAATTATTGAATTAATTAATTTAGGTGATGTTGAGAATAAGAAGAAGTCAAGATTGGTACTTCACTCTCAGTGGTTGACCGACAGTGGTTAGAAAATTTACTCCAGGAGTTCGTGGATGTATTTGCTTAGTTTTACCAAGATATACTTCGACTCAGCACTGAAATAGTGAAGCATAGGCTACTATTAAAGCCATAATGCAAGCTGGTGTAGCAAAAGTTAAGAAAAATGAAACCGAAGATATTGTTGAAAATCAAGGAGGAAGTTAAAAAGCAATTTGATGCAAGCTTTTTTAAAGTGGCTAAATATCCTAAATGGGTAGCTAATATAGTACATGTTCCTAAAAAGGATGGAAATGTATGAATGTATGTAGACTATCAAGATTTGAATAGAGCTAGCCTAAAAGATAACTTCCCTCTGCCTTACATAGATAAACTGGTGGACAATATAGCCCGACATTCAGTGTTCTCTTTTATGGATGGATTCTCTGACTATAATCAGATAAAAATGGCTCAAGATGATATGGAGAAGACCACATTTATCACTATGTGAAAAACTTTTTACTACAAATTTATGCCTTTTGGACTAAAGAATGCCGAGGTAATTTATCAAAGAGCTATAGTGACCCTTTTCCATAATATGATGCATAAATAGATTGAAATATATGTGGATGACATGATTACCAAATCTAAAAAAAAAAGAGGATCATGTAGTCAATCTCAAAAAATTATTTAAAAAGTTGAAGAAGTTTTAGCTCTAATTGCATCTAGCCAAATATACATTCGAAGCCAGGTTAGGGAAGTTGTTAGGATTTATAGTTAGTGAAAGAGGAATAGAAGTTGACTCGAACAAAATTCAAGCCATCCATATTCTATCCCCTCCAAGCACACAAAAAGAGGTTTGAGGCTTCTTAGGTAGATTGAACTACATTTTTCAATTCATTTCTCAACTCACTTTTAAATGTGACCTCATTTTTAAACTCCTTCAAAAGATAATCTTGGGAAATGGAATGAATAATGTCAAAAAGCTTTCAATAAGATCAAGTAGTACTTATCAAATCTTCCAATATTAACACCTTCTATTTCGAGAAAACCACTAGTTCTATACATAGTGGTATAAGAAGGATCAATAGGCTATGTGTTGGGCCAACAAAATGAATCTAGCAAGAAAGAGAGAACTATTTATTACTTGAGTAAGAAATTCACGGAGTATGAGTCCAAGTATTCATCACTAGAGAAAATGTATTATGCTTTAGCTTAGACAGCTAAAAGACTCAGGCAATACATGCTTTACCACAGAACTTGGCTCATAGCTAAACTGGATGCCATCAAATACATCTTCAAGAAACCATCTCTATCAGGGAGAATCGCAAAATGGCAAGTGATGCTATTCGAATATGACATAATATATGTGAGCTAAAAAGTAATAAAAGGAAGTATCATTGTTGAATTCTTGACAGATAGGGCCGTTGATGATTATGAGACCATGAAGCTTGATTTTCTAAATGAGGAACTAATGGCCATTTTAGAGTTAGAAGAAGATGATGATGAGGAAAAGATATGAAGAATGTATTTCAATAGGGCTGCCAATGCCATGGGACATAGGATTGGAGCAATCTTAATATCTCCTACGGAGCATCACTACCATGTTATAGCAAGATTAAATTTCAATTGCACCAATAATATAGCCAAATATGAGGCTTGTGTTATGGGATTGCATGCTGCTTTAAACAAAAAAAATTGAAACATTAGGGGTGTTTGGGGATTCAGCTCTAGTTATTTATCAATTAAAAGGTGAATGGGAAACAACGGATTCCAAACTCATCCCTTATCATAAATACATTTTAGAGCTGTGCAAACAATTTAAAGCAATTCCATTTGAACACTTGCCTCAAGAAGAAAATCAGATTGTAGATGCCTTAGCTATTTTGGTTGCAATGGTATAGATTGGTGATATTGTAGAGATTCAGCTTATCAAATTGGATATCAAAAACATGTTAGTACATTGTGCCAACTTGGAAGAGAAAGAGGATGGCCACCCCTAGTATCATGATATTATGCGATATCTAAAGAATCATTAATACCCAGATCAAGTAACAAAAAATGATAAAAGAATCTTGAGAAGGTTAGCTATGGGATTTTTTTTTGAATGGAGAAATTCTGTACAAACAAGGTAAAGATCAAGTGTTATTATGCTGTGTAGGCGCTTCTGAGGCCAAAAAGATTATTGAGAAAGTTCATAATGGCGTATGTGAAGCATATGCAAATAGACATATGATGGTAAGACAAGTTATGTGGGCTGGATATTACTGGTTAACAATGAAAAAAAGTGCATCGATTATGCTTTAAAAGGTCACAATTGCTAGATTTATGCTAACAAGATTTATGCTCCACCTAGTGCTTTACATGTTATTACACAACCTTGGCCATTTTTTATGTGAGGGATAGATGTCATTGGGCCTATCACACTAAAGGCCTCAAATGGAAATGGATTTATTTTTGTGATGATTGATTACTTCACTAAATGGATCGAAGTTGCCTCTTTCACAACTGTGACTAGATCAACGATCTGTAAATTCATCAAAAAAAAAATTTATAGATATGGGGTCCCAAAAAGAATTATCTCAAACAATGCAAAGAATTTGAATAGCAAAATGATACAAGAAGTATGTGTTTAGTTTAAGATTAAACACCATAATTTAGCTCCATACTACTCAAAAATGAATGGGGCAGTGGAAGTTACAAATAAAAACATCAAAAGGATTTTAGAGAAGATGACTAAAATATACTGACATAAAAAATTACCTTTTGCTCTACATCCATATCGAACTTTTGTGCGCACCTTTACTAGGGCAAGCCTTTTTTCTTTGGTTTATGGGATGGAAGCTATATTGCTAGTAAAATGAGAAATCCTATCACTAAGGGTTCTAAAGTAAATGGGATTAGAAGAAGCTGAATAGATTCAAGAGTACTATGAGCAATTAAACTTTATTGAGGAGAACAGATTGACGATATTGTTCTATGGCCAATTGTATCAAAAGAGAATGATGAGAGCTCATGAAAAAAAGGTCAAACCTCATCAGCTCTGAAAAAGAAAGTTGGTATTGAAAAGAATTCTCTCAAGTTTGCATGATGATAGGAAAAATAGACTCCAAATTGAGAAAGACCACATGTAGTAAAAAGAGCCTTTTTAGAAGAAGCCTTAATCTTGTCAAAATAGATAAAGATGAGCTTTTTAACCTTGTTAATTTTAATGTAGTGAAGAACTATTTTGCCTGATTTCAAAAAAAAAATAGTTCAAGTTGAAAACCCAAAAGGCCAACTTGAAGCCTAAAAAAAAAAAAAGAAAAGTTTAAGTTGAAAATCCGAAAGGATGACCTGGATCCAAAGGAAGAGGTTCAAGTTGAAAACCCAAAAGGGTGACTTGGATCCAAATGAAGAAGTTTGGGTTGAAACCCTGAAAGACAGCATGAATTAAATAGAGTATGGCATCACTTGGGAAGGTATACCAGGGACAGTGAATACTAAAAAGCTTTAAAGTGTTGGGGTATTGAGTTTTGATTAAGTTTTTGAAGAAGATCCAAGATTTGTTATCATAGTTTTCTAGTCACTTGTCTTAGGGCATTGCTGCCCTAAATAGCCACTCCTAAATACTTTTTTTTTTATCTCTATATCATCATTTGTAATTTATTGCTTATCCCAGTAAATGAAAGTCATTTTATTATTCTTTTAGTTCTATACATTGCCAATATATTTGTCTTTTTTCTTTGTACCTTGCCATGAATGGAAGAAGTGCATAATTTGCATCCCCCACTTTGAAATTAGGATAATGGTTAATAATTGAACAAAGTTAGAAGGAGTTGTGTGTTACTTTGAAGGATTGAAGAAGACAAGGGTCGAAGATGAACTATTTTAGACTAAGAGCAAAATAGCTCCCATAGCCTTCTTGAGGATAAAGATAAGCATTCAAACTGACAAAAGATGGTTTTTTGCTAAAAAATGCACCTTCAAGTTGATAAAAAATGATTTCATTGCCAAAGACATGTATTCAGGATGGTTTCTTTGCTAAAATGTGTAATAAAGAAGGATGACTTCTTTGTTAAAGATGTGCAAGAATGAGAATATAGAGGCCTTAGTACACAGGCCTACCACAATTGATGTCTTCTTTTATATTCTAAATAGGATATGCATTTGCATTATCCATTCACCCGATCTTAGGTCAATCTAGATCATTTCTTATGATTTATGATTTCATCTCGATCATTTGTTTTTTACCTTGATTTGGTCCTGGTTGCTCCATTTTTTGACTCGTGATTTCGTCTCGGTCATCCGATCTTGACTTAGTCTAGATCATTTCTTATGATTTGTGGTTTCATCTCATCATTTATTTTTAACCTTGATTCAGTCTTGGTCACTCTATTTTCTATCTCATGGTTTCGTCTCGGTCACCCAATCTTGGCTCAATCCAGATCATTTCTTATTATTCGTGGTTTCATCTCGATCATTTATTTTTTACCTTGACTTAGTCCTGGTTGTTTCATTTTTTGACTCATTGTTTTATCTCGATAACCCGATCTTGGTTCAGTTTAGATCATTTCTTATCATTCGTGATTTTGTCTCGATCATTTATTTTCGACCTCGACTCGGTCCTTGTTGCTTTATTTTGACTTGTGGTTTCATTCTGATTATGTGATCTTGACTTAGTCTATATCACTGCTTATGATTCGTGGTTTCATCTCGATCACTTATTTTTGACCTAGACTCAGTCTTGGTCACTCTATCTCGACTTGTGATTTAGTTTTGGTCATCTGATCTTGGTTCAATTCAGGTCATTTTACAAATTTGAAGATCATACTTGATGCAACTCAAATGGAATGGGTGTCTAGGTCTTTTCAACATCCTCGTCTAACAAGGATGTGCAAAGAGGGGCAGCTATAGACACCAACTTTTATCTGGGCCTAAGTAGGCCCATTAACGTTTAGGCCCAATTGGGCCCACTTGTGTCTGAGCCCAAGTAGGCCTATTGACGTCTAAGCCTAACTAGGCCCATTTGTGTTCTGGCTCGATTGGGCACATTGACGCCTGGGCCTGATTAAGCCCATTAATGTTTGGGCTCGATCAAGCCCATTAACATTTGAGCCTGATTAGATCCATTGGCATCTAAGCCCAATTAGGCCTATCCTTGCCCAAGTCCAATTAGATGGCTTTTTAAGTTGATTATATTATTATTATTATTATTATTATTATTATTATTATTATTATTATTATTATTATTATTATTATTATTATTACTATTATTTTTATTTTTATTTTTTGTTTATTTTTTGTTTATTTTCCTTTATTGCTTTCCTTTTCTGTTTCAATCCACACATGCATAAAAGAGTGAATCATGATCAGAATCCCTTGATCAAATTCAATTAATGATTGCTAAAATTTTGGACTTGAAATCTCATCTGGACAAAATGTAATCCCATGATTCAAGCTTGAGATTGATTCTATCCATTTTCTAAAATCATTCTGAAGGCTTCTTATAAATTGGACTAATTTTTATAGAGAAACACACCAAAAATTTGGATAAAAGATTATTAAAAAATTTTGAGAAAATTTAGGCAAAAAGGGTTCTAGCAGTTTAATTTTAGAGTTCTAGAGTTCAATATGGAATTATGGGCTCAATTTTAGGGTTATGGGTTAGAATTAGGATTCAGGACAATTCTGGGAGGTTTTAGGAGTAATCTGGATGGAATTTAGAGAAATCTAGGGTTTTTTTAGGTTTTGGGGGAAGAACATGAATTTTTCAATGAATTCTTTGATGATCATTTGAAGTTTTCGGTGAGATTCCGATGAGATTTTGGCAAGATTTTCAGAATCTTACATGTTTTCCAGAAATCGGTGGGTTTTTTAGTTTTTCATTAAATTTTTTGTGACATCCCTAGCAACCAATGAGATTTCCAATTTTAAGTCGAATTTACAGATGGGTTTTCTAAAGAGAAGGTAGAAAGAGAAGAGCTTATGTGATTCTAAGAAAAAATGCTAAAGTTAGGCTTTTATATTACTGTTGAATGACGTCGTTTTGATAAGTTAGGATCCATACACAGACCCAGCAACCCACATGTTGACCTGCGCTTTGACCCAACCTGATTGTAGCTTTTCTTTTTTCGATTTTATTTTTATTTTTTATTTGCTTTGATTTGATTTGATTTTATTTTTAACATATTTTTTATTATTTTTTGGTTTTGTTTTAGAAAAGGAAAATAGCTATTTCTGCCACTTTTATTTCTAAAAGGAAAAAATGAAAAAAAAAAGAAAAAAATAATAAAAAATCCTTTCAATAAAAAAAAATAGTTTTCAAATAAACATGAATAATTTTTATCCTTTAAACTATTAGAAGATTGCTTTGAAGTGAGCCCTACCAAACTATTAGAAGGCTTCACTAATTTTTTTAGAATAAAAATTAATAAATCCGATGATGAAGCCTATTCAGAGTGGGACACTAGTGTCATGTATACTCTTGAGGTGAGAAAATTATCATAAATTACTACCAAACTATTGGGACAATTTTAGGGTTAATTTTCAATATTAAGTTATTTGGTAAATCATAAAAATGATCAAGTCTTTGATAATTTGAAATCAAAACTAGTACCATCATTTGGATGGGCGTTGTGGGGGTGCTACAACCTTCCCCATATATAATCGACTCCTGAACCTAATATCTATTTTTGCAGACTAGAATATGTTTGAGGTGGTCGACACACCTAATCAAAAAAGATTAGTAGTGACTCCTTTTCATCCATGTCTAGTGGTAGGTCCACGGACCTATACATCATGGCAACTTTCTTCATCATTTTGCTATTCAAATTATTGGCTTTGTCAGAGATAATCTTTTTTGGGAGTCCATACTAACAAATTATTTCCTTTTTAAGGAACTTACACATCACTATCCTTGTGACGTTGGCATAAAATGTTGCTTCAACCCATTTGTAAAGTAATCAATTGTTACAAATATGAAACGCTGCCTGTTTAAAGCCTTCAGGTAATAGGTCCAACCATATCCATTCCCCACATTAAAAATAGCCAAAAAGGTACCAGTATATGCAACAAAACTAATAGAGAGTGAATTTTATCTGTATAAATCTAACACTTATGGCATTTTTTGGCATAATTAATACAATCGCTTTCTAATGTTAACCAATAATATCTTATGCTCATGACTTGTCAACCATTATATGTCCATTTGCGTGCACCCCACATATTCCAACACTAGTAGATCGGACAAATACTCCTATATATTTTCAAATGCACTTTGGCATTTTTCATTCCATTGACCAGGATAATTTTTTTGGAGTAACTTAAAGATGGGATCACATTTCGAGGTAAGCTAGAAAATAAAGTGAAAAATGTAATTCAGCCTCTCTAAGAACCTTTTCACTTCCTTTTGTGTTTGTGGCAGGGACCAGCTTTTAATAGCATGGATTTTATCTAGCTTGACTTCAATTCTCTTTTTGTTGACTTCGAGTCCTAACAATTTTCTAAACTTGACCCCAAATGTACACTTTATCAGATTTAGTTTGAGCTTATACTTTCGTAATCTTTCAAAAAGCTTTCTAAAGTTAGCAACATGGTCCTCTCCCTCACAAGATTATGTTATCATATCATTGACATACACCTATATTTCTTTGTGCATCATGTTGTGGAAAAGAGTCACCATCACCTCTAATATGTAACACTAGCATTTTTCAATTCAAATGGCATAACCTTATAGCAAAATGTGCCTCATATTATCATGAATGTAATTTGTTTTACTTCATTTCGAGCCATTTTGATCCGGTTATAACTGAAAAAATCATACAGGAATAAGAACACAGAGTGCTTGGTAGTATTATCCATAAGAGTATTAATATGAGGTAAGATAAAATTATCTTTCAGGTTAGCTCTATTTAGATCCTGATAATCTACACTCATGTTCACTTTTTCATCTCTTTTGGGGATTGAGACTATATTGGCTACCCATTTGGAGTACTTGGTTACTTCTAAAAATCCAGCATCGAATTGCTTTTTCACTTTTTTTTTTATTTTTAATAGCATCTCAAGCTTCATTCCCCCTTAGTTTCTATTGCACTGACCTATATTCTAACCTTAAAGGTTGTTTATGGTTGACAATGTCAGTACTGAACATTGACATGTCCTGATACGACCATGCAAACACACCCATATATTCTCGAAGCAAATCTTTTAACTTTATCTTTTCAATAGGCAAAAGCAATGTGCCGATCTTGATTTCCTTTTTATTTTCCTCATCCCTTAAATTAATCATCTCTATAGCTTCATGATGCGATTTTATCAATATTTTTTCTTGTTCCATTAATCTTAAAAAATTAAGAGACGAAACATAGTCCTCTGAATCCCCATCATTGTCAAGCTCATCGATGTGGATGAAATTTTTGAAATTGAACCCAGAGTTATTACCGGAACAATCCATAATATTCATTATTTAGAGTCTTTAAAACAAATAACATTGCAAAAGTATAGGTGGATATATAGGTGGAAGCAAAATGCAAAATAATTTATGCTAAGAAATGTAGAAACAAATGGAAATGGACAAAATGTAGAGTAAAGAATGCATTGCATTTGTCATTTTATTAATAATAATAAAAAGTAAGCCCATACAAACTTCCTAAATGCCTTTAGTCAAAGGCAATTGAGGATCCCATTTATTACATTAGCTTGGTTTAAGGATAACAAAAACAAAACAAGCTGCGTCTTCTACTAGGCTCTAGAATTCGTTGTTGAAAGGATAAACAAAAACATCTTTGTCCATTTTTTTCTCTCTTTTCTTCATTTTTTCTATTTGTATCTTGGAAAAAGTCATCTCTAAACTTTTTGTTGGGTTCCTATTCTTCATCTTCATCAATCTAGGGTAAACACATCCACTAGAATGAAATGTATCATAGAGGTAAAGAAACTTTATTTTACTCTCATTTGACTATTGCTTTTTGAGACAGGCCATTCTCCTTTTTCTATTTTCTAGTAACATCTTCCTTTTGTCAACAATAGTAGGCTTATAACCTAGACCAAACCTTTTTTTTATGTTTTAAAGTAGCGGGAGATCTTTCCATCCCTTATAAGTTTCTGCCAAAACCATTTCTCGATTGCCACCCTCTTTCAATTATTTACTTAACACCATCTCTATAGTCTTTGATAAATGTAGGACTGGTATTTTCTGGCCTTCTCCTATGTAGGTAGCATTGACAACTTCAAACCATTTAAATAAGCATTCCGATGCCTTCTCTATAGCCTTAACATAGGAAGTGGTTAAGGTTTTAATCACTAACAAATCCTCCTCTCCATTTAGACAAATATGTTTTCCTTTAACAATGAATTTTACTTTTGGATGTAAGGATGATGGTATAGCACATGCTATATAAATCCAACACCTACCTAGTAAGTAATTGTAAGATGAAGAAATATTCATCACTTGAAATTTCATATTAAAAGTGCATGAACCTATCTGTAATGGATCTCAATGCCTTCTAACACTTTTTTTCAGGATCCATCAAAAGCCCTTACTACCATGTGGCTATTTTCATATGAGATGGATTGATAAGTAATCTTGCCAGTGTGGTAATAGGTAACATTAATTAATGATCTATTATCAATAAGTACCTTTGCCACACTATATATGTCTTACACTTAATGGTAATGTGAAAAACTTTCATGTTGGTTTATCCTTGGGGTGGCATTTCATCATTGTTGAATGATATGAAATTTGTAGCTACTATATTGCAAACCATATGATCTAAATTCTTAATTGAAATATTATGTTCCATGTAGGCTTGGTTTAATACCCTTAGCAATGCATTACAATGTGGCTCAAAATTCAGCAACTATAATAATAAGGATATACGAGCTGGCATACTGTTCAACTGATTGGCAATGCTATATTTGCTATGCTTGATGATCTTAAGAAACTCATAGGCTTTTTTTTCTAACACTAGCTTTTTTTATTTCAACTTTGGGCTTACCATTGGTTATGCTATTTCACCTTCATCTTTATTTTTGTTTCCCACTTTACCCTTGCCCTTTTTTGCTTTTTCTAACATTTTTAAAGAGTAGCACAACCACTCATGGTCATCTTTCCTATGTCAGTTATATTTGTGGCACAATCTAAGTTGTCTGGAATGGTATTGGTATTAGGCCCTTGAATTTCAACAGCGTAGTCATATTTCTAAATGACTACCTTATCGTTTTTATAAGAAAAAGGTTAGGGACATAAATTGTCAATGCTACCTTGGGGAGAGAGATTGGTTTCATTACCACAGACTCTAGCTTTTTATCATAAAAAATAGTTAATAGTCAAGAGATAAAATTCTTGCCAAAAGGCTCTCCCACTATCACATTCACAATTTTATCAAGCTTAACATAGAATTCTATCACATGTGTATCCATCAAATACTATAGCGATTGGAAGAAAGCTTCACATTCTTGAATAAAGTGCCCCACCACCTCACCATGATACTTGCAAACATGGGTAAGATCATGATCTTTGTTATCATTTTGAGATATTGTTTGAATCATATTTTTTTTCACCAAACAGGCATATACCCACTCGAAATGAGTCTCTACCTTGTTTACTTGTCTTTTAATTTTTACCTTTTGTTCATCACCCATAGCATTTATTCTTATTAATGCTTGGTTTATTCCTAATATTAAAATTTAACTTTTATTAAACCTTGCACCTTGTTCTTAAAGGCCATGCAATTTTCAATGGAATGTCCTACATTCTTAAAATGGTAATTGCACTAACCATTTAGGTCATACCATTTGGGGTATGGTGGTTTCAAAGGCTCTATGCATATAAGAATGATGAGATCAGCTTTCAACAACTATGGGTACAAATCTGTATATGACATTAGGATTGGATCAAACTGGGTCTTTGTTTTATTTTACGCAAACTCCCCTAATTATATGCTTGGCTAGTTTATGGGGCAAATGACTGAGTTGCTAGAGCAAAGATGTAATTAGGCATTAAGGGATGGAAACCTGGCTGATATGGTGGTTGATAAAGATAGGGTCCTTGTGACACTTGGTTTATGGAAGGGTAATAAATTAGGTAAGTTGGGTAAGGTTGATATGGTGTGAATGAGCTAGGTGGCATGCATCTATAAGTCACCGTATGAGTTTTTCTTTCTTTCTTTCTTAGGATTGTTGCCTTTTTGCCAATGAATGAATCATGCCCCTCAATTTTGTCGATTTTGATGGTGCTTTCAATCATCTCATTAGAAATTACCATGTCAGCAAAATTTATGGTGCCATTTCCCATCAATTTCTTATAGTATAGTGCTTTCAGAGTACTAACAAACAACATCATCGTCTCTTTTTTACTCAGTGGTGGTTGTACTTGATCTATCGTATCTCTCATTGGTGGATGTACTCTTTAAAGGTTTTTGTGGGCTTTTTCTCTATATTTTGGAGTGACAACTTGTCAAGGGCCATGTCGACTACATGCTTGTAATAGGTGATGAAAGCCTGGGTGAAATCCTTCTAAGAGTGGATTTGGCTCTGATCCAATTGCATATACCACGTCGCTGCCAATCTAATTAAACTATCTTAAAAGCAATGGATTACAATATTGTCATTATGAGTGTGCCCAATCATTTCTTGACAGAACATGTTAATGTGGGTAGCAAGGCACTTAGTCCTATCGCATTTCTCAAAGTTAAGGACCTTGAATTTTGCTTGGATAATCAAGTCAGGTACTAGGCTGAGTTTATTGATATTAATACTTCTAAAAATATCATTTCCTTCAATTACCCTTAATCTTTTCTTAAGTAACTTGTATTTGTTTTGCATGTCCGTGTTTTCAATGGGCTCCAACATATTTCTATAAACATCTAATTTTGTCTGAAATATTTTATCTTTTTAATTCGATCTTGTTTCTATAATTAGGCATTGATCATCAATTTTTCAAATCCATTAATGGTCCACTTTTAAATGTTCTGTATGAGACTCAATATGGGTTTTATAGTAACGCCCATTGCATTGATTTAAATAATATCCAAAATGACCCAATAAAAGGCTTAATAAAAGCCCATTCTTAAAGTCCATTAATGGGCCATTATTAGCCATTAAACAAAAATAAATAAATAAATACTAATAATAATAAAAAATAAAAAATATAAGAAAAAGCTTGGCCAAAAAATATATCTATACAAAATATATAAAAAAAAAAAAACTTGGAAAGCCTAAACAAATGGGCTAAGGCCCTGAAACACTAGTTCAAAGGCCAATTCGATGGCCCAAAAAAGAGGCCCATTTGGCCTAAAGCTTTTGCTTGAAAATGAGGCCATTCGACCTAGTTAGTTGCGTGAAAATAAGACAAAAAAACCGCTTGGAAGAAAAAAGAAAGAATGAAGACGTATGAAGAAAGGAAAAAAACTGAGTGAAGTGGGGGTTCATGGGAGAAACTGCATGAGACAGTAGCAGACGAGAAAGGTGGCACGATTCAACGAAAAAATTTAAGAGAGGCAAAACCAGAAAGAGAGGAGGCATTCAGCAATAGAAAACTGAATAAAAATACTGAAGGAAGAGGTGCTTTCGGCCACAAGGGACAAAGAAAAACAAGGAAGGAAGCCACTCTTACAAAAGGGCACAGACTAGAAAAGGAAGAGCATGAAGAAAAATTGAACGAAAAAAGAAAAGCAGAAACAGAAAAGAGAGGCATTCGAAAACGCAAAAAATTGGAAGGAAAACCAAAAAAACAGAAGCTAAACCAGAAGAGAAACAGTGAAGACTGGCGTAGGAAACCAGAAGAGAAACGAGCAAGACCAGAAAGCAGGAAAGCAAAAAAGCAGTAGCAGTGCAGAATAATAGAAAGAAGAACTAAGCGTGGAGGAGGAAAAAAAAAAGGAAAGGTCGAAAATAGAGAAATGGAGCAAAAAAACTAAACAAAAAAAAATAGTAGTAGAAAACCAAAGAAAAAAGGAAGAAGAATGTGAGACATTCCAAAATTGGGCAGCAAAAAAGAGCACTAGAAGAGAAGGCAGAAGCGGAAATAAAGAAAGCCAGTAAAAAAGGAAAACAGAGGCATGCAGACAAGGAGAAAGCTAGAGGACAGGAACTAGAGAAGAAAAAAACTTCAGTGCTTACGAAGAAGAAGCGAAGGCAAGAAAATCCAGAAGAGCAAAGGCTCGGGCTGCCAAAAATGTGAGGTAGCTTACAGTTTCCATTTCCATAAAAACTTGGAACTTTCTTCTAGGTTTCCTTTTATCTTGCTTTCTTGTGCATGGAGCCATTTTTTTCACGTTGGTTATAGCATGTCGTGCTGTTTATTTTTCTTTACCATACGTGACTGCCATTGAAGCTCAAGGCTTAATCATCATGTTTGCGCCTCTCCATGTACGTTGATTGCTTTGGAAGGCTTAAAGCTCTATCTATTTGCCGTTGCTTTATTTTCCTTGCATATTTGGGTGCTTGAGGGTTCTGTTTCGGGTTTAGAATGTGTTGGTGCTATCATGTTTTGACACAGTCGTTGTTTTTGTCTACAATTGCCTTATGTTCCCTTGTTCATCACCCATGCCCAATTGGTCTTTACCCTTCTTGTTGTCCATGAGTGTTTATGCTTCTTTGTTCACCACCAATGCGCATAGTTCTTGTTTGGTTGGAGAATTATACCATGGAGCTCAAAGCTTGTTTTTTCTGTGAAGTCCAAATCTTTGCATGTGGGCTGTTTATAGGGGTAGGGAAAGGGTGCATGTGCATGGCTTCTTTTGGCTTGATGGTTGTTAAGGGTGGTTTGCTTTTCTTTTGTTCTTGGCACGAAGGTTATTGCATGGGTTAAAAAAAATACTAATGTAGATAATAAAATAAAAAAAATAAAAAAATTAAGGTATATGAATATTTAAATATCTTTTTGCATAGTTATCATTATTATTTCTAGTGTTATAATCATGCTTGTTTTGATTTATGTTCGACTTTGATTATTTAATAACTTTATATATGTATTAGCCTTTAAATTGGCATGCTTATATTCTTTTATTGTATTTTATGCATTTTAGTTGTTGTTTGCATTTTTTTAAAAAAATTTACCTAAAATATAATAATAATAAGTAATAATAAAAAATTTAAATTCCCTATCTAGATGTTGAAGTAAGTTAAGAATCATATTTTAAAAATTAATAATTTTACCTAAATGTTAAGAAATTATTAAACAATAAAGGATAAATAAATAATAATAATAAAATTTTAATGAAAAGGAAAATATGTAAAACTATAAAAATTTGTTTGTTAGAGAAATTATAATAGTATAAAAAACAAGCTTACTCCAAAAAATCTGTTTAAATGTTAGAGATTTTTAAATAAGTTTGTAAAATTCTAAACTGAAACCTAGGTAAAACCCTAAATCCTAGGTGAACCTTGAAACTATAAGTGAAACTCTAAATCCCAAGTGAAATCAAAAACCTTAAATGAAACCTTAAACCCTAAGTGAAACTTCGAAACCTTAGTTCAAACCCTAATGAAAACTTAAGCCTTAAAGTTTTGAAGCTCCAAAAATCTCAAATTTTAGGGATTTATGTGAAAACTTTTGTGAAATAATTTATTCCCAAATGCTAATAATAAAATTAAATCAATAATAAAAAGTAAAAATTGGATCTTAAATATAAATAGGTGCGTTTAAATTCAACTTAGAGGTTAGAGAGTCCAGGTGGTCTTTTTTTATTTAAAGACCTTTTTTTTTTTTCTAAATTTACATATCATCATTTGCATTTATCCATTTTTAAATCATTGTTTGCACTCGTCATGCATATATATATTTATTTTAATTATTGATGTTTGTTGTTAATTATAGCATTTTCCATTTTTAATGCATAAAGAAATTTTTGAAAAATTGGTTTCAAATAAAATAAAATAAAAATAACAATACAAAAAATATAATTTACGGTATGCTACCTAAATGTTAAAGAGTCACTAACAATTATCATTTGTAATGAATGTTATTTTTATTTTTAAAGGAATCTTATGGTGAATCTTAGACAAAAAGGATTATCTTTGAATTATGTTTATATGTTGGAGAATTTTAAGGTATTCTTTTAATCTAAAGATTTTCACAATATTTTTAGATATAGATTTTTAAATAATTTTCTTTCTATAAAAGGAGAATTATTATTAAATTTCTAAATGAAACTATTTTATTTAAAACCAAGATAGCACATGGTTAATTGATACCAATTTTTATAGGCATTGTGGGGGTACTAATTCTTTTCTATGCATAATCGACTCCCGAATCTATTCTTATTTTTGTAGACCAAAGTTATCTTTTTAATAAACTTTAAACATGTTTTATTGTTTTATTAAAAAGATAAAATTTTTAGGTGGCTAATCACACTTTAAAAAAGATTGGTGGCTATTCTCCATTTTTCTCTTGGTTTCAAAATTTTTATGTCTAACGATGGAGTGTTTGGACTGATACGTTATGACAATTTCTTAGCATCTCTTACTCTTTAGGGTCATCCAGGTTGGGAGCTATGATACGGTCAACAGGACTAGACCTTGGGTTAATATGGATATGGGCTAGTTGTTAGCCAACTGAGAAGCCTCCATAAATAAATGGATGTCCACCTATTGACTATTGATATGCTCCATGAGAAGTTTGTGCATACGATGGAGTGAAGCCCAGTGGATACATAGGTTTCCCAGTATTAGTTTCTTCACATGGCTTAGATGCCCTAACAACTCCTTTCCCTTTTGACATCTTTAATAACAATTACTTCAGTTCTAACATTTGCTTATACATGCTTTCTTGCATCACTACCATTCTTTCACTAATTTCCTCTTGGGCTTTCTCGACTTTTTCGACTCAGCATGACTACTCATTTTCCATATTTTTAGCTTGAACCTATGTACTATATGTATGTAGGATAGACTAAGTTAGATTATTGGATTGAACTATTGTTGAACCTTTATTTATTAATTACTATAACTTAGAATTACATGGTATGAAATCAATGTCATTTGCTATAAAAGGGATTCATTAAAGTCATTTGATATTTAGGTAGGATTTTTAAAAGATCTTCTTTTGCCTCCAAGATTTGATAAAAGTATATTTATAGCCATCATTTCATTTTTAGGATGGCTTAAAAATGAATTACATGAATTATGAATGCATAGTACAGATGCAATAAGACATGCTTATACATGTCATATTGAATTATCGTTTGCCATAAAAAGGCTTTTTTAAAATCCTTCAATATCTAGGCAGGATTTTTAAGTAGCCATTTTTTTGCCTCAAAGATTTGATAAAAGTATATTTACAACCATTATTTCTGTTCCTAGGCTTGTTTAAAAATGAAATAGGTGTATATTGTGAATGCATGTACTAAGGGGCATCCATTTTTTAAGACATTTTAAATGAAAAGATCTTTCACTGATTCTAAAATACTTAAAACTACATATCATCCAACATTCATGAATTACAACCATGAAAACATTTAACTTGTTCATGTTGCTCCTTAGTTTCATTTAAAAAGTTGATCAGATGTTGCCCATATTTGTTGATTGGGGTGGCTTTTTGTTGTAAGGCTTATGATTTCTTCACTTTTTTTTTTTTTTTACTTTCTTTATTGCCTTATGGATCTAAGTAGTTAAATGACCTATATACATTTGTCTCCTAGAAATTTTTGCCTCCCACTTCATAAGGGCATCTATCTTTAAATTAAATATATACCTCTAATTTGCTTCTCTCTTTTGCCACTTATTCCATAGTGCAGCAATGTGAATTCTATGTTCTTGTAGCTATTATTCTAGCCCTTAGATTGCTTAGCGAAGTGTATCTATCTTTTCTTATATTTCAAGGTATTTTTTGTTTTCCTTTTTTAACTTTACCTTCAACCTCTCATTCTCCTTCTGACTTTCTAACAACTTTGCTGTGTTGGTTAAAAATAGATTTTTCCAATATTGTCGATCTTGGATGACCTTTTTCTCATTCCTTATAGCTCTACTCCTCTAAAATTGTATCCTTTCCCAATGCTTATTTGTATCTTCTTATGGTTTACTATCATAATTGATCTTCCCATTTTTCAACTAGCCTCTTAACCTTTTATTTTTTTCATGCAATTCTTTAACGTCACCACGGATCACATCTCAATCTTTCTTGATCTTTTTTAGTTGGCTTTCTTGAATAAATGCATCATACTTCAGTTGTTCCAGTTCATCTTAAAGTTTAAGATTTTCTTTCCTCATTCTTTTATTTTCTACCTCAGAATCAAGTCTAGCAAGTTCAATCTTTGTAGGTAGTGTCTTTGCCCATAGGTTAACCATTTGAACAGAACCATCATTTGAAGGGAGCATTATATCATTAACCTGCTTTACTCTCTATACTAAGTATTTTGGGGTCACATCATCAATGCTCCTTTCCAAATCTAATCAGTATGTTTTCCCTACACTTTGGTAACATCACACACTCTCACCAAATAATTAACTTCCCCATAATCAAACTTCAGCAAATTTAAATCATGAGTCATTGGAACAAACTGCTTTGATCTATATTGCCTTTTAACTGTAAATGGCACATAACTCGTGTCTCTCCAAATTCCTAATAGTGGAACCCATGGTTTGTCACCATAACTATACAATATGGACACGTGAGGCATCTAAGGCACTCTCTATGTCACATCTTCTTTTTTGAGATTCCAAAAAAAAAAACCAATCCATTGCTTTTTAGTGAGGTTTCCCGACCATTCCTTCTTACATAATTCGATGATAAGAACTAAAGATTTTTTGTACAAATAAAGGGGAACCTTGTCTTCACCCAAAAAAATGGCTTTGGAACCATATATATAAAACAATTGCACACATCCTAAAAATTACCCTTCCCATTTTTTGAGACAATAATTCAATAATTTGATAGTTTCTACTAAAATAATTGGTGAAATGTTAACTTGTTTATCTAGTTGGATGAAGAAATCCATTACTGACACCTTACCATGCCCAAATTCCTTTGGAAAGATCACCAAACCATAAATTGCCAGGGCAAATATGTCGATAACTCGATCTTCACTAGGACTTTCAAGTATGATATCACACAAAAAGGTCTATGGGATGGCATCGCTATTTCTTTTTTTCTTATCAATCATTGTAACATCCAAACCCACTATCTTAACCAACTTATTTAGATAGCCTAACTTCTTTTGCTCTTTCTTATGTATTCTACCTAGCATGGGTAACTCTATATGCAACAGAGTCGAATACTTTTCAATGGTGGGTGTTATATATTATTTATTAAAAGTAAAGCACCGATAAAATGGGTTCCAGAACCGTATTATAGTGTTGATCAATTTTTCATTTACCTTCATTGGGATGAGCAATGCAATGTCCCCATACTTCTTAGTAAAAGTCTTTTTTCGTTCTACCACTACTAGCTTCAAATACTACCAAACTCAATCAAATTGTTCTACTGCAAATAAATAGACTACAACAGGAAGATCAGGTACATATCCCTCTACCAAACAATCCTATATTTTTGTTGCCCATTCTTGAACTGGTCTTGAACCCCTTATATGTCATGTTAATGGCCAATATTGGATGTGAATTTTGAGGTTCCATGGTTACAATGATAGTTCTTTCTGTTGACATCTGTCTAAAAGATGAATACCCCTTGATATGATCATCTTATTAATGATGCATGTAAAAAAAAAAAGAAAAAATACAAAAAATACAAAAATCAAGATATCAAGATGTTAGCATAGATGAATTGGTGTCAAATAAAATTTTAAAATAGAAAAAAAAACTAGTTTTATTGTTTTAAAATCATTCGCCCCTTTTATTAAAAAATGTTTCATATACATTTAGTCTTTTATTAGGCATTGTGATACCTTTGGGGTTGAGTGTCATACCTATTACAAGTGTTTGGATGTTATTAAGCATAACTTATTCTATGGTTCTTTTATTTAAAACAAGTGAAAGGTTATAATGTTTCTTTATATGTCCTATCTTTGATAATTTTTATGAGGAAGGGTTTGACTACCTTTAATCGGTCTCTTAAGGTTCGCTATACGCCAAGTTAAGATTTACACATCTAAAGGTTTCCAAATTATTTCTTGCATCATCATCCATTATAGACTAGTAAGGCACCTCGATCCTCACCCATTACAGCTACAAACGAAAAAGGTTCAATTTGAGTGAGAGTGCTTCATTAGCCATTGCAAAGGTATTCACCTTACGAGAGTGTAGGTACTTCACTCCCTTTTAAAAAGGTAAAAGCTCAAGTATAGAGCTTATACATGCAAACCATGTGATCATGTGTGCGAAGGAACAAACAAACTTTTGACACCTTTTTACCAAAATTAACCCCATCCTAAATGCAGTATAATTTATTAAGAATAATACATATAAGAAAACATAAAAACATAGATTAAATGGCACAATTAAAACATTAATGCAATGCAAAACAATTTTTTTTTTTTAGAAAATAAAAATTAAAGAAACCAAATTTAAATATTAATTAAAACCATTAAATCAAACTTAGGACAAAATATGATCAATTTTTTAGACAATTCTCTTAAAAAAATTTGTCCCTAGTGAGTCATCAAGCATTCATAACAACTTTTAGAGACCATTTGCTAAAAAATTTTAAAAAGTTTCAAAACAAAATGCATCACCATCAAATTTTTTTTACTAAATGTGATTAAGCACATAAATTTATTTTTTAATAAAACAATAAAATGAGTTTAAAATTTATTAAAAAGATAATTTTGGTCTATGAAAATTGAGTTAGATTCAAGAGTCGGTTAAACGTAGGAGAGGATTAGTACCCCTACAGCGACCATAAAAATTGGTATCAATTGATCGCATGTTATTCTAACTATTGATAAAAAATGGTCCTAATTCTAATATTTAAAAATGATTTTTTTCTATCTTTTTTTTTTTAGAAAATCTTTTATTGTTGGAATAAGAAGGAAATCTTTAGTATTGAAATATTTTTTACTTCTCCAATATTTAGGCAAAATTTTGAAGAATATTTCCATACCTAGCATTCTCAAAATATTTCTTAAAATTTGGTGTAATATTCCTTACAAAAAATAATTATTGAAAAGCCATCTAATATTTAGACAGGGTTTCGATGATTATTTTCATATAGGTATATTAACCATTTTTTTATACCTATGAAAACAAATTTTTAAAGCTATCAAAATACAAACTCATGTTTTTTATTCCATGACATGATGTAATACAAGATAAATAAATAATGCCAATGTCATTAATAATCTTACCTTATATGCACCTGACTTTACATTTGTCATGTCCTTTATTATTTACTATCCTAATTATTTTAAAAGGAGATTAAGAATGAAATAAATTTCATTTTCATTATTTTTGTAAAGGATAATTTCTTATAATTCTCCAATATTTAGGAGGAATTTGAGAAAATTTATTCTTCAAAACTTGATTTGAATTCCTTCCAATATCTAGGCAGGGATTCTAAGATCATCATTTTTCTTAATAAAATATTTTTAAAACATTATGCAATTAAGAGATAGTTAATAACATATTCAATGACTATGGTAACAAAATATAAAAAAAAAACATTCACATGACAATAATAAGGAAGTTTAGTGCCATGAAATGAATGTAATATACCACAAATCATGTAATAGACATAACTAGCCAATTTCAATCTTTTTATTTATTTATTATTATTTTTTATTGGCGAAAGAAAATCTCTTTTAACTCCCCAATATCTAAGTAGAATTTGAGAGAATTCATCCTTCAAAATATGATTTGGGTTTCCTCTAATATATAGGTAGAGTTTCCAAGATCATCATCATTTTTTTTTTTAAAAACATCAATATTATTTTTGCATAAAGCTAGAGTACATGGGTAACAAATTGCATCAAAAATAAATTAAAGCATGAAGAACTAAATTGCACAATAATTAAAATAAGCATAGAAATTTGACTAATCAAGGAAATTAAGAATGCATGGAATTTAAATTGTAATTAAACTTAATCAACATAGAAGAAATCTTCCTGAACATGAGTGATATGAAACATATGTGAAAATAAATCTTATTGATAACAAGCAAATTTTAGGTCTTATATTTTAAAATTTTTATTAAATTTTTGGTGAAGGATAATGTTTTTAATTTCCCAACATCTAGGGAAAATTAAAGGAAACTAATTCATTCCCTCTAATATCTAGACAAGATTTCCAAATTTTTTATGATATTATTATTATTGTTATTTTTTCTTTCTAAAAAAATGAATGAAATGCCAAAGAAAAAACTTCAATTTTATTTTACGGCCCTTAAATCTAGTCCAAAAATTCTCTTTTAAATTAGCCTTTACAATTTTGAAATCTCATCCTAACATCCCATTTCCATGTTTTAAAAATTTTATTATTAGTAAAAGATAAATTCCAACTTAAAGAAAATGACTTTTTTTAGATCTTACCCCTGCCATCTTTTTTTTCCTTTTTTTTCTATTCACATCTTTTTTAAATCCCACCTTACTATCCTACCAATGTCATCTTTTTTCCTACTTTATACTAAACAACATGAGGAAAAATGAAACATAACAGTGCACTACCCCTAAAAGCCATAAACCTTATTGGTACCTTTGAAAATTTCTTAAGGTTCCTAAACTCTTGGACTATCGATTCATTTAAAAATACTCCTCTTTGTAGCCTTAAACCTAGGAGGAATTAAACACAAATAATAAACTCCATGATGGTAAAAGGGGGAAGGAAGCTTGGTTTAGAAAATTTTTGCTACAATTTTGAAAGTCATTGGGTTCTTTACACTTTCATGTAGTCTTTCATTTAGAACATAAAAGAACTATTTCCCAACCCAGCAAGACACGTAAGTAATGAGTGATGGACAAGAGAGCTTAAGACACTCATGGACAAGAAGAAAATAACCTAGAGTTCACCAAAACCAGTAAGCACGAAGAAAAAGTGAAGTTATATACCCTAAGTGTCATGGATGCAAAATGGGTTTTTTAAGTTTCTATGAATCAAACATATGTAAAACAACACATGAATAAACTAGGGGAAATGGATTTTTAAATGTTTTTCATCCTAAACCAGCAATTATGAAAAAATGAACGAAAGATATGAATAAAATACACTTTTAAGCATCCATACACAGTCTATCCGTAGGAAATGGACAACAAACACAAAAAGATTAGGTTTTCACCCATACATGCCATGCATATAAAAGAAGTAAGCATTAACCTTTCCTTAAACGAACTGCTTTCAAAAAAGAAAATAAAACAGGATCGATCTTACATTTAAAGTTTGTTTTGACACTTTATAGCTCCTCAAACACCTTCCCTTTTTCTCTTTTAAAATGCCTTATTTCTCTCATATAAAAACTGAATTAATGGATTCAAGAAATCAAAGATCTCGTTTATAAAAAAGACTCGTAAGGAACAAAAATGGTTAACTTTTTTTTTTAGCTTTCTCTAAAGGCTTCGGTTATCTTTTTTTTTTTTGCTAAGGCTCTTTTTTTTTTCATGTAAAGCTTCCTTTCTCTCCTATCTTCTCTTCTTTCTATTTTTTGGTCTTTTTTCTAGTGTTTCATAAGCAATTTTTTTAAAGCCTATCCCTTTTTTTTAGTTTTTTTTTAAGCTTTCTCTTTTTTATTTTTGAGCTTTTTTTTTATTTTTTTAGTCTTTCTTCTTCTACCAAAAAAAAAAAAAAACCTTCAGTTCTCTTGAAAGCCCCTCTCTTTTATAATGAACAATAACCTTCTTTACCAAGCCTTATTGTTTATCTTCCTTTTATCCCCTTTATTACCTTGTAATTGGTTTGGTTGACCATTAATGCTTCTGTATTTGTCCATTATAGGTGTCATTAGCTCTTGTCCCACTTGGTTGTCTCTTTCATGCATGGGTTACATAAAAATGGTAAGGTTAAGCTGGGTTTCCTTCGATTTTACCTTGGTTTTGAGTTGGCTTGCTTTTTTTTTTTTTCATGCTTCACATGAAACAAAGCTTCTTTTCTTTCATCCCATATGAATTCCCATGCAAAAAGCTTTAAAAGCAACCGAATGAGCCTCATCTTCTTTGTTTATTATAGGCCTTTTCCATATGGCTTGGTTGACTTCCTTTTGGGGCTATGCTTTTTCCCATTTTTTGTTTCAAGCTTCTTTATGTGTTTTTTTTTTTTTTTTTGGGTATAATCATTTATGCCATTTGTAATGGCCAATTTGGGTTTTTTTGGCCTATTTTGGACTCATATCTTGGGCCATTTTATGGGTTATTGCTAAGGATCAATTTAGGTTTTACTTTGAGGCTTTTGTAAAATGAATCATGTAATGGACCTAAAAAATAAAAGGCTCGACCCATGTACAAAAAAGAGCCTGAATCAAAATGAAATTTGAAAAATGTAAAATTATTCTGAACAAAATTAGGTTTTTACATAACTTAATAAAACTTACATCCAATCATGGAAAGAATTGCACAGGCATTTATTACTTAGTATAGACATATAAGAGATTTGGTTTTTGATCATTTATCTTTACAAAATATGGAATTGAAAGCTACTTAAAGTTTTAAAAAGTATGTCCAGAGTTAGAGAGATATTGTTGGTCTATTGCTCAAGTTCAACCACCATTTTTTGATAAGGAGATCATTATCCTATTCATTAATACTTTGAAAGCTGTATATTATGAAAGAATGATAAGGAATGCTATCAAAAAGTTTACTGACATGGTAATCTCTGAAAAGATAATAAAAAGTGCCATCAAGAATGGAAACTAAAAATAGGTGAAGTTTCTAATGCAAAAAAAAAAATAATAATAATGAGGCACTAGAAAAGAAATAAGGAGATGCCCAATCTGTGATTTATGAGAGGCAACAAGCTGGAGGCTTTATCCTATACCATCTTTATTCTTACCCTATTTACCCATTTTACTACCTGGTTGTGAACAATATTTTCTAAAATCTTTTTACTTATCAACCAATTACACAACTAAGTGTGCTAATGAACTTTCAAGCAATTGCACCTAATCTTACACATGCAATTCAACCAGTTGCTCAACCCAAAAGCTTAGTAAGTAGAAAAAAAGAGAAAACTCCTATTGACCCAATTCGCATGACACTCATCTAGTTACTTCCTTAGCTCATTAAGAACCACTTGGTTGCACCATTCTATTTAGAACCTTTAAAGCCACCTTATCTTAAATGGTATGATACCAATGCTACTTGTGATTATCATCTTAGGATTGTAGGTTATTCCACAGAAAATTTTATAATGTTAAAGTATAAAGTGTAAAGTTTAGTCAAGCTTGGTTTGGTAAACTTTAAAAATAAAAAAGGGCCAGATGCTACTAAGAATATTTTGCCTAAGCATACAAGGGTATAATTTTCAAAAGGCTTTTATCAAAAATTGATGTTTCTTATCACTTTAGGAGTTTTTAGAAATTAATTCAAGTCTTAAGAAAGTTTTTTATGTATTGGTCATTTATTTGTCTTTTGTTTTCAATAAAATGGCAAGGCATATTTCATTACATGTTTCTCTTTTCATCATTGCTTTTACACATCTTTCCATACTTCACTTATTTCCATATTCTAGATAATGAATGTGAAGACAATCAAGAAAATTATTCAAGATTTAATTTTAAAAATCTTATTCATATTGATGACATTGATGATTGGGAGCCCTATTCTATTGAGACATTTGAAAATTGAATGGAGATGAATTTATATAAAGAGAGTAAACTAATATACAATAGAGTTGTAAGTATGTAATTCTTTTTGGTGAATTATCTAAAAGTTTGTTCTTATTCAATAAATGTTTTTCAATGAGAGCCATTCATTTTTTAGATGAGAAATAGCCATTTTTCTTTTACCTCTTGCAAAAATGAAATTGTCTATTTATTACCCTTTTGAGCCTATTATGATTTTTAAAAAAAAATATTCAACCAAGAATCACCTTATATAGTAGGAGGCAATAATTTAGGAAAAGACCTTTTGCAAAAAAAAAAAGCAAATGTCACAAAAAGTTCTCAATGATAAATTTTGAAAAAAATCTATTTGCTAAAAAGAAAAAACAAAAACAAAGGTCATGAATGATCTAAAGGGCAAAGAAGAAAGATGCCTTTTTGAATTTGAACTTTTTTTTTAAATGAAAAAAAAAATGATGAAAAAAATGAAGAGGTGAAGAAATTAAAAATTAGGGCAAAGCACTAATTATTTTTCATGATGACAAATGATCTTAGGTATGATTACCCTTGAACACATTTTTTGGCCTATTTTATCCTTTTTTAATAACCCCTCACAATAGCCTATGGTGCATACCTTGAAACTATAATTTGATCAAATGTAGATGCTTGAATTGAAGAATTGTATATTGGATTAAGGCATGCTTGTGATATAGTCAAAGGACAATGAGCTTACAATGCTCTCATATATTTTAGGATTGATTTAGAGTTCAATAAGAATGACCGTGATGAATGAAGTAAAAATGATGAGTGAAAGAAAGATGATGAAAAAATAAAAAAATAAAAAAAAAGAAAAAAAATTAACTGGCAAAGAGGCAATTTAAGTAATGAAGGATATTTGGGCTCAAGACATGAAAAGATAACCTAAGAATAAAAAGACAATATTGTTTGGAAATCCTATGGATAGGGGCAAATCTTGGTTTGATGAGCTCAAAAATGAATAAAAGCATCAATAGAATATGTTTTTAAGAAAGAATTCTAGATTTGTGTTAAAAATTATTTGAATATTCATTATCAATTTATCCTAGTGATATGCTTTGAAATTATTCATTTGTTTATTTTTTTCTTTAGACTTGTTTTCGTATTAATTACTCCTTTTCTACAAGTTATATTGCTCTTTATTATTGCTATTTTCCCAAATGAGTTGAGAAAATATGCCATGAATTGTATTTTTTATGAAGTTGATTAAATGAATGATAAAGTTCATAAGAGATCCTTGTATCACTTTGAAATGAAAGTTGATAGTTAGTATGAAAAGAAAATGAGAGTGATGAAGGAAACTCAAGAAAATGATAACCATTAAGGCCTTAAAGGAAAGAAGAAACGTTTTGAAAAAGTTCAAATGATGTGATCAAATTGGCAAATGAAGATTTTGGTTCATAGACTTGTTGGTAGGTCTTGTTAGCTAGTCTTGAAGTTGTGATTATTTGAAGTTGAAAAGGAAAGAGGATGGAAAAAGAGTCTTTAAAACCTCTTACCATAATTAGAGGTGTATAACATTGGCAATACATGTATTACATTACATGACGTTGCATTCATGTATTACATTCATTTCATACATTACAAATAAGAAATTTTGACTTTGGATATTGATTAGTGAAAAGGCTAAAGTTTTTCATGAAAAAAAGTTTTGAATTTATTAATCCTTAGATGGGGAACTTTGCAAAGATGGATTTTAAACCTCGGTAGAGGAAAAGAATTGATGATAAAAATTTTAACCTTCGAACAAAGGTAATAATTTCAAGAAAAATTGATAAACTTTGTTTAAGGAAAGCCTTTTATATTTTTTAAAAGTTGTTGAAATTATGATGATAGGAGCCTTTATATTTTTCAAAAGTTGTTGAGCCTTTGATGAAAAGAGCATTTTAAATTTTTCAAAGCTATTGAGCCTATGATAAAATGAGTCTTTTATATTTTTCAAAGTTATTAAGCTTCTGATAAGAAGAGCCTTTTAAATTTTTTAAAGTTGCATAACCTCTGATAAGATTAGCTTTTTTATATGTATCAAAAAGTTATTGAGCATCTGATAAGATGAGCTTTTTATATGTTTCAAAAAGTTGTTAAACCTTTAATGAGATGAGCCTTTATATTTCTCAAAGTTGTTGAGCTTTTGATGAAAAGAGCTTTTTAAATTTTCTAAAATCATTGAGCCTTTATTTAAAGGAGCCTTTTATGTTTTTCAAAAGTCTTTGAGCTATGTTTTGAAGAGTTTTTTTAGAATAAATGTGTTTAGATAAATTAGGATCCAAACATAATAGTTGTCTATATCTTTACATGGTTCCTATTTCACATAAATATGCAAAGAAGGGTAACTGTAAATACCTCTATTAAGTTTGGAGTCAATTCGCATTTTAGGATTAGACTTTGAATTTTTATTTTTTTTATTTTTAAAATTTTTTTGGTATTGTATTTAGTTTAGGGTTGTTATTGTTTATTATTATTATTATTATTATTATTATTATTATTATTATTATTATTATTATTATTATTAAATGTTTGGCCAAGACTTCAAGAAAGGAGAATTGATAAAGGATTAAAATTGTTAAAATTGGCTTGAATTGCAATTGTTAAGTTGGATTGAAATATTTGACTAACACATTTAGCCTTATTTTTAGAGATTAGCTGAATAGGAATTTGAGTTAGATTTTAAGATTGAACTATGGTGGAAAAGAAAATGTTAGAGCTTTTATTTTGTTTAAGTTAAGATTGAATTTAAAGAACTTAAAATCAAGCACCAAGAATCAATAATCGAGGGGATTGGCAAAAGAGACAAAAAAAATTGGCAATGAAGATTTATTGTGATTATCATTCTTGAAGTATAATTTTTGCATAGGGTATTTGTTTGGATTTGGATTTGTTTGATAGGTGCTTAAAGGGATGTAGTAAAAAAAATATAGAGAAAATTAATGAGAATTTAGGTTTTCTTTAGGATTTTTCTAAAAAATCTGGATTTTTCTGGGAATTTTGAACTTTTTAGTTGAATTTCCCCCGAGTTTGGATTTTTCAATTGAATTTTCTATTGAGGTTGAATTTTCCAATCAAATTTTTGGTAGGACTTTTAAACTTTATGTCATTGATTTATGGGATTTGTTGTTGATTTTTGGGATTTTTGCAGGAATCTGGATTGTGTTAGGTTTTCCAATCAACATTCAAAATTCTTTTAGAGAAAAGATAGAAAGAATTGGGTAAAGGGAGAAAGTGGAAGGGGAAAAGTGAGAAAAAAAAAATGAAAAAAAGCTTTAAATACTCCTTAAAATGGCAACTTTCAAGCTTTAACATTTTGTAAACCCGCAGTTAACCCAACTAGATTCACACACCAACTCTAGCTAAGACTTGACTTGTTCCGCATGATTTCTTTTTTTTTTTTTTGTTTTGATTTTTATTACCCCTAGAAATTTTTAAGAAAATTATATGCCCATAACTTTCTTAGAATTTTATCATCGGCCTAAATTTTATTTATTTCTAATTATTTTACAAATTAAATAAACAAATATAAAAAATACTTCAAACATTAAAACAAATAAATAACTTAATTAAAATAAATAAATTAACCAAATATAAGTAAATAATCAAATTAATAAAAAAATAAAAATTTTTTTCTAAATTCGATCAAGACGTTAAAGGATTTAAAAATTTGTTCCATTATAAGAATTTTTATTTATTTTTAATTTGAGAAAAATTAAAATTGGGAATAAATTGTTATGATCTGATTTTCTTGCATGATTAATTATTAGACAAATTGTAATTATATGTATTAAAATTTGTATTTAAGTTTGTATTTGATTATTATAAATTTGACTATGACTATTGTTATGCATTTTATCTAATTTTTCATAAAATATTTAATAAATTTGATGACAGAACCGCTTCAAAAAAATGACGTGTTACTTGAATACTCTTAAGATGAGAAATATTTTTAGGGGTTGACAAGGTGTTAGAGAAAAAGTATTTTTAACATTTAAATATTAAAATTAACAAAAATAATAATAAATAAATAATAAGTTAGAACATATTAATTATGCTAAAAAAGATAATTTAAGATTAATTGATATCAATTCATGGGTATTGTATGGGTGATATAATATTTTTTATATGTAACTGAACTCTCAAACTTAATTCTATTTAAAAGATCAAAACTTATTCTTTTTAAGATCTTTTAGTCAAACTTAAGATTTCTTAAAAAATGTATATTTACTTAAGTGATTAATCACACTTAAATAAAAAAAATTGATTGCGACTTCATGTCTTGTATCTAATGAGTTAATCCTCATACTTACATGTTATATGACAGGAGAAGGTGCCATATGGATACTCAAAATAGGATAAAACACTTTAAATCCATCTTCAACACGATTGAATTTTTTTAAAAAATTCATTCCAATTTCAATTTAAAAAAAATAAAACACCTATATTGAATTGGTACAAATTAAAATCAATTGGATACAGATTATTTTATAATATTTATCTTTATTGATTTTTTTTATAAAAATTATCTAATAAAAAATAAAATTAAAAAAGTCAAAAACAAAAAAAAATAAATTTAATAAAAAATTTTAAAATAAAAAAATGAAAAAAATAATTGGAGGAAAGATGGACACCCTCCAAAATCTACCAAGTTAATATTATCTATTATGATAAGTGAATCATTAGCCTCGAACATTTCCTCCACGCTAAAGCAATGACCCCATCTCCTTTCTTCAGAACATTTGCATGCCTTGCAATCGTCAGTTGGTTACCAGCACAAATATAAGCTTATCGTACGCAAGTATATCATTTTTACTATTGTGGTTCTGATTACCTATTTCTTTGACTATAGTGCCTGGTGCTAACAACCACAACCGTGAAGTCTTTTGCTTTTTTAATCATCTACTGTTTTGTTCTTTTTTGTACGTTCAACTTTGTCGGACAAGAATGTTACTCAATTCAAGCCATAAAAGAGTTTCTTCTTTTTGTTTGGTTTGAATTCATTAAAACAACTTTAAAAAAATAATTTTTTTTATAAATTTGTTTAATTTGACGTAAATAAATTTGATGGTACACTAAATACATGTTTAGAACTCTAAAAGTTTTGCTAAACAAATTTCTCATAAGAATGAAAAATATATAATTTTTCATAAATTCATTAAATTTGATATAAGAAATATATTTAAATCGATTTGAAGAAAAAATATACTAAACAAAACCCAAAAACCCTTGTCACTAAATAAAAAAAAAATGCATAAGTGGGGATGAATTGGGTCAGAGCATGTAAATTGAAGTTTTAATTTTATCCCTGGTTTAAAAAGAATAACATGTTAGTTATGTCTTAATGTTTAGTTGATTATTCAATAATTGTAATATTTGGTTATATGAATATAATATTTAATTATTTAATTGATGGTATTAATGTAATAGTTGATTATAGAGTACATACTAAAAAAAGAAAAAGCTCCATGGGGATCAAATTTGCTCTCCTGTCAGAATATTTTTTTCCTGCTCTTGTCGTCTTCTCTTCTCCTTGTTTGGACCAATAGACATTCAGACAGTAGGATTGAGGATCGAGCTGAGTTTTTCCTCAAAGTGGTTAACTAATTCTAGCCACTTAAAAGGCCGGTATGCCACCATCTAAAGTTGTCAATGGCCTATGTATTCTATGAAGTAAATAAATCAAGTTCATCTGGATGTGCTTTATAACTTTATCTGATGCACTTCAAATATATATATATATATATATATATTTTACTTTTTGTTAATTTCAAGTTCGTGCATATATTTTAAAGTTATTATAAATGCCATATTAAAAAGGAAAAGAAAAGTAATGAACAACCTTTCCTTTTCATGGGTTTCTGTTTGATACATCATCTTCCATGTATAGTTCCATTGTCCATGCTTTACCGAACAATTATGAAGACAATTATTAGAAAGTAAGGTGCCTCAATTAAAAGTTATTTTGAAAGATGAAATTTAAGTAAAAATTAAATGGTCAAGTTGTGAATATTTTTTTCATGAAAATTGACTCAATGATTAGAACCCAATTTTCTCCATTAGATCTCTTCTGTTTTAGATGAAAAAAGTCAAAGATTATTTGAGTGTTGTTTTGAAATAACAAGGCCTAGAGTAACCTTCAAAGCTTTAGCATAAGAATCTCTTTTAATTGGAGGAAAACATTTTGGATGTCATGTCATTGATGGCTACACCCAAATACCGAATTTCCAATTTGCCTTTTCCCCACTCAAAGAGGCTCGAATTCAGTATCAGTAAAACAGCAGTAATGTAAAGGAGTAATGTAAAATTCCTCCCTTTTTCTTCGCCTACATATGAGGCTTAGCACTGTCTTGCCAAATGTCCTGATCAAGGGAGTGGTGGGAGCAGTTATTTCCAAGCGACTAGAACTGTCTGCCTGGTGCCATTTTCTTCAATTTTCAAAACCCACTCCTCACCAACCAAAAGGTAGCCCAACTGTCATACCCTCTTCATTCAGTTGCTCTCAGCACTTATTCCCCAGTTCTTTTCTCCTCCCAATTCTCACAGCTACAACACAAAAGATGATACCATTTTCAAGTTCTGTCTAGTTCTTGTTAATCATGAATTTGATACTCAAGCTGTGGTTATAGAGGTCGCGCTCTTACTGCTCAAACTAGAAGAACCCGATAAACTTCGAAGTATGTTTGACATCTTTTTCGGATGGCGAAAAGCATCAAAATGGTACTATGTCAAGGGTTTTGAGGGAAGCTTATTTGATATGCTGTTTATGTTGTTATTCTTAGGGGATTTTTATGTGTTGTTATGTTGCAGTAAAAAGCTGATCAATCGTCTGCAGTGCCGTCTGAAGCTGCTAAGGAACAAAAGGTTTTCAATTGTGAAACAACTGCGGGAGGACGTGGCTCAGCTCATCAACCTTGGCTATGAAGAAAGTGCTTTTAACCGGGTAGGAAGGAAATTGAAAATCCTCTCATTGAATTCTGGACTCTGTAATTAACTAAAAGTCTCCCCTGCTTTATTTGGTTCTTCTAGCTGTCATACAAAGCAAGTAGAGATTTGAGTAGTTGTTGATGCTATTGATTGTTCTTCTTCATGCTGTTTGCATAACCTTTGATATTAATTATGATATTGACATAAAAACAAAAAAACAAAAAAAAGCTCTTGTAGGACATGAAATTCAATGAGATACAATTTTCTTGCTGGAGTTATTCTTTACAATATTTTTCGGCATAAAAGAGGCCGTAACCTAAAAATAGAGGAAGCAATTACAGGGATGTGAATTCTAGATCTACTAGATGTCATCTGTTAAGGTGACTGCATAAATCAATTGAGTTCATCTCTGGGTTCATTCTGATTTCAGCTTCTGAAAGATAGTGTTACTCATTTTCAGCTGTCATTAAATACTGAAGAATGACACATCGTGGAAAACTTTCTGGTTATGAAAATTACTTGCAAGTAATCTCATGTGGCTGATATTGTATATAAGCTTCATTATGGAGGCAACACTGTAGCCCTCAGCCTCAGGAGTACTACAATTTCTTAACCCTGTTTCCCGTTCTACAAAGGTCATCGTACAGAAAAGGTCCTATAAACTCCAGGAAAATCTTAGAAGAATAACTTTGAAATTTGTGGTAAGACCTGCATAAAATAACGAACATTTATTATCAAAATTTGGGACATATTCTTCATGATCTTATCACTCTGGTTAAAGTTTCATGTCGTTTGATTATAAATTTTGTAGTTAGCCATGTTACCGTTCTGCTAGTTGATTAGAATGTCTTGTGCATATCTCAAGCCTTGCCGAACTTAACTATGAATAAGCTTTTTTTGCTCTCATTTTGCTCTGACTATTAACTATCAATTTTCAGGTTGAGCAGCTGTTTAAAGATGAGAGCATGATGGCGGTCTATGACATGCTGGATTATTTCTGTGAATTTGTCAACATTCAACTATCATATATCCGTAGACACAAGTGTTAATTTTTCCTTGGCAACAATTTTATAATTTTGATCACTTTTAAGCTTCTGACTAGGAACTGAAAATGGAATCTATCTGTAATTATGCTATTTCAGGGACTGCCCTAATGATATCAATGAAGCAGTTTCAACCTTGATATTCGCCTCTGCAAGATGTGCTGATCTTCCTGAGCTTCCTGCAATTCGTAAGCTCTTTGGGGAGCGTTACGGTCAGAGGTTTGCAACAGCTGCTGTTGAATTACTTCCTGGGAATCTTGTGAACCGTGAGGTTGTTCATTGTAGTGTTAATTGTTGATTTTCTTTTCAGTGTGGTAGGGTTTTTTATCATCAATTAACACAAAGCATTTTGATAAAATTTCGACTACAGATAAAAGAAAAGCTCTCCATAAAATCAGTTTCAGATGATGTGAAATACAGATTGATTGATGAAATAGCTCGAGATTCTTGCCTACAGCCAGAGATATTGGCACTTGAATACATTCCCGAAATGCAACAGCAGGTAAATAGATATATTCTTTTGATTAATGTTTGTCCTGTAATCAGATTTTGATCTTATATTGCCAACTCAGTGAAGTCCTATGTGATAATGTAACCAAAGGTAAAAGAAACCAGTGGACATCAAGAACAGAACAGAAATAATAGTAAAACTGAAGGATCCCCAAAAATGCTGACTTCAGATGCTAATGAGACCGAAGGCAAATCCACACAAGTTGATCCATTGGATATGAGTGCGAGTAATTTGATCAGGCAATGTCAGTCTTACTCCTATTCGAATTCCGAGGCAATTTGTACTTCTCTTAGTTCTTCTCGACGATCTTCACCAGATAAGATGGAGATAGAGTCACCACTTGAGATAAAAGCAGAGAAAGTAGGGAATATCCCCCAAATGGATACTCCGGGTGATGGACAAAGCCAGAGCCTGAGCAGGACTTGTACGACCACTTTGAAACATAAGGATGAAAGAATAAAAGCACTATCTTCTTCAGAAAGTTTGCCTCAGTTCTCTGAGCAAGTAGTTGTTTATCTTGATGACATAGAGGAGTTACAATCTTCAGTGACAAAAGGAGACTGCCAGGACCAGAGACTATTCAAGTTCAAGTCACCCATCCTGCCTAAGAGAGGAGCGGTTGTGGATAGCAATGACGGTTATTATGAAAGTTACATGGATCATGAGGTACAGGATGAGAAGTCAAGTTCAAGGACCTTTAGTAAGAGTAGGAATTCATATGGGAAAAGATCAAGGTGGAGGTCATTCTCTCTTGAAAGTTCAAACATGAAGGATACTGACCACGAGATCTATTATGAAAAGCTGTGCAAGAGTTCTTCATATCACAAGCATAAATCTCATCACTATCGAAAGCTTCAGAAGAAGACAACAGTAGCAGAAACTAAAGAATTAACTTATACGCTGATGAGACTGAAGCAACCTTGCTGCATTCAGCCTAATAATTTCAACTACGATACTACAAGATTATGCTACAATTGCGACTTCAACAGTGAAGTAAAAACCTGCAACTTGGATATTTTTTCTGGTGATGACAGGGAAGAACAGTTTCAGCCAAGGAATCAAAAGATGGAGATCAGAAACTCAGGGCAGTTTCCAATTTGTGATGCAGAACAAAATTTGGATGACAAGTTTTGCCACTGCCAATATTCTTCTAATGGAGCATCCAATGACGAACCCGGATGTACTAAGACTACTCTTCCTCAGAATCTGAGGAGAAGCTATGACAACGTTGCAAGTGTGTATGGAGTTTTCACCTGGCCCAAATTGCAAAAGGAAAAAATCATAGGGAAAGTGAAGGGATCTGATTCTGCTGGTAGCCATGTTTCTTATAACAGTTCCTTCCCTAGTTTGGAGAGTTCCCAGACAAGAAAAGAAACAGTTCATCCTTATTTGAGGGCCATGACAATGCCCCAAGAAAGGCCTAGAGAGATTCAGAGGTACAGCTTTCAGCGATCCAATTCATTGTCCTTTAAAAACCCTAATCACGTCCATCCTAAGCTGCCAGAGTACGATGACATAGCAGCTAAATTCATTGCTCTCAAGAAGGAGCATCTGCTGCATAATCAGTGATGAAGAAACCAACAAGAACATTAGCAAGCACAGCGCAGAAGACTAGGTTTTTTTTTTTTTGTCATTTGTCCTTTAAAGGTTCTCTTGTATTCTTTATTCTCCTGTTGTATCATATGATCATATGGAGAATTATTAGTTTCAAATCAATTACAAACAGGACAGTCAGTGTTCTTGTGTTGCTAGTACGTTGTCAACTTTTAGACGATTTATTCAGTATAACATAATGGTTGTCAGCTGGCACTACACTTGGGCCTCGTGGATTGAGTCCAACTGGCCCATAACTTAAGTTGATAGAATCCAACCCGATAAAATTAAATGAGAAACCTTGGATAATTAAGCGGTTAATGATCACATTTGTCACATCAAAACAAAGCATGGAACATCTGAATTTCCAATCAACAAAATACTGCAATTCGTAAGATCGTCAGTCCATTACTTCTTTTCTTTAAGGAGACCTTTTAAGATATCTTTATCGTTTTGATTTCGTCATACGAGTGTTTACTAACATTTAAATTGAGAATAAGAAAAATATTCATTAATCAAACAAAAAAATGCATCACCCTTACGATCCATGGGTGTACTTAATATATAAAATTATAATAAGATAAAATAAAACGATATTATAATTAAAATTAGATTAAATAATATTAGATTATCTTGTATTTGATGTGTTTAATGATTATAATGTAATAATTTATTTATTGGTCAAAATTATTTTTTCTCAAATTTTATATAATTTAAATTATTAATAAAAATTTTAAGAATATAATAGGATATATAAATTTAATTTCATGAATTAAAAATAATCTTCTTCGCTTTGATAGGATTGAATAATCTTATACTAAAAGAATGATTAATCTTCCTTGTAATTCTATCTTTTTCTTTAAATACAAACCAAACATAACATAAAATGATTATCATCCTATTTTATCTATCATTTTGTATATTAAATATGACCTATATTTATTAGACTAGCTTTGCAATCTTAGTGTAGGATTAGAAAACCAAATATTCTTGAAAAGGATATTAGATTTTACAATTTTAATGCATAAGTATAGTAAGATTTTAAAAGTTATTTGATAATATTTCAATTTATTTTTAAGAATAAAATAAAAATATATCATGTATGGTTTAGAGCGGATTGAAAATGTCTCATAAAATTTAAAACGTGATACATAACTATTTTAGTAATATTTAGTATGGGGTGATTATTCCAAAAATTATGGTGATCTATATATGATAATTAGACTACTGTGTTTAGTAAGTACTTAATTATCCTGATTGATAGTAATCTTAGACCACCGAGAATGATCAAATACTATCTTGGAATGTGATTTAATTCCCATACAAAAGAGTGAAAATTTTTATCATTAAGATAAAGTGATATGTAAAATTAACAATAGTCAATTGTACTTATTTAATATATAAATTAAAAACTTGTTGTATCTTAAAATTGTAATTATTTTATATTATAAGTTTTTTTTAATTTTTAAACTAATATTTATTGTAACAAGTTAAAAAATAATTTTTTTATTTTTTATTTTTTTCTAATATTTTATATATAGTATAATTTTTGTTTTTATTTTATTATTTAATATATTGGTTTTATTTTCTAATTCAAATATTTTTACATAATTTATATTGTAAAAATCAATTTACCTATCGATAGATATATTTATTAATTTAATAATTTAATTATTTTTATTATATTTTACAAATTATTTTCTTTAAAAAACCTTAAAATTTTAATTTGTATAACTATTAAAATATGAATGGTTATTTTCATACTTTTAAACAAAATAATACTTGAATTTTAGTAATATCAAATATGATGGTCTTTAATTCCTAAAAATTAATTATTGTTAATCAAACAAAGTGATTTCAAATTACGAATGTTACAATCACATTAATAATAAGATTATTTTGGTGATTATGTTATTACTATGGTAATCTTACAAAATATACGAAATACTACATTTATGATTTGTTTTATTGTATATTTGCCCAAAATCATTACATTTTTCATTTCATTCCAATTATTTTCTTTTATTTTTTCGTTTTTCTCTTCAGCAATTCATTCTTTTACTCTTTCAAAGAAATTATTGAAGAACAAAAAATAAATGAAGTAAATTGAAAAATATCTAAATGACCTCATAACTAAATTGAACATTTATCCTAAATTTTATTTTTCTTTTTTCTGCATTTTCTAGTTTGAGCACCTTAAACCCCTCAACCTTATCCATTCTCATTTTAGCAACTTCATATACCTCATCTCTGTGAATACAGATTCCTAGTTACATATATATTCCTATATCACTATTATTATTATTATTATTATTATTATTATTATTATTATTATTATTTTATTTTCTTTCTACATAACTTCCATCTAGTTAAAATTTAATTCAAAAGTCCAAAAAACAAAAAAAACCATGTCTATCAAAGAGATAAAGCATCCAATGATAAATATATCTCAAACTAATATACAACTATTGGTTGTGGAAGAAGACACACCTCAATAGTGAATTTAATTTAGAACCATGACATAAGTGCCTATAAACAAACATTTACCAAGAAACAAAAGAATGCAATATGAATCTTACTTGTAAATAAGAGACTTCCATAGTGTCAGTAGCAATGGATATGTTGGCCACTATATCCTCTAGAGCTCTAACCATAATGCCACGTTCAAATGTATCATCTTTACCAAGTCTACCAAGTGTAAAAGTTTTGCCAATGCTTATTTATAACCACTTAATACACTCTGTAAAACCATATTAAAATCAACAAAAATAATTATCAAATCATACTTGAAACCAAACAATCTCAGAAGGAGGAAATGACCAATTACAAACTGAAAATGCATACATAATTACGGAGATTAAGTCACATGCATGGAGTTTTCAAGATTGGTATCTAGTCAAATCTGAAAGTTAGAAAGAACTCTACTGCTAAAGGCATTTCTCACTCACTTAGACTATAGGTTTTGCTACCACTTCATAAACACGCTTTTAAAAGTAGTTTCTATGAAAATTTTATCAAATTTGTAGGTTTCAATACTCTAGTTGTTTTTTCGCAACTTTAATTGCTTTAGCAACATTGCTTCGAAAAAAAAAATCAATCTAAGAGTTCGGTTCATAGCTACATATGCAGAAAGAAAACAAACAAATAATAGTGATATATAAAAATTAATAAATGACCAACCCATAAACCCATAAATCAATAAAAATCCCTACATCATCGAGTCAGGAAAATGAAGAATTGATCAATGGTTATGATAAAAAAAAGTTCAAAGAAAATATTATCATACAATAAACTTGTACATGCACTAGTATTTAGCTCAAGCCTGTCCGGCATCGATTGGTAATTTTGTTGGTGGTTGCTAGACCTACTTATATTATTTTCATTCCCCATTTAAAAACCAAGTTTCCTTTTTCTCTTTCCCTTTCTTTTTCTCTTTTTTTAATCTATTTTTTAATATTTTCTGTTGTCTTCTAATGAAATTTTCCCCCCCACCTAGACAAGCTTTTTGCTTGAAGCTTTAGAGAAGCATCTAGAGAAAGCCTTTTCCAAAATTACCCCATAATTTTTTTATTTATTTTGCTTATTTGTCCCCTCAAATTGGAAAAGGGGATAACTTTTATATATAGCATAGATAAATATACATTTTCATATACAAAATCACTTACTTTAAAGATTTAAATAAAACATGCCGATATTCTTCAACCTATATACATTACATGAATATTTAAGTTTATAACAAAAAAAGATCAGTCATTATGCCTTGGACAAAAAAAAAGATATTTTAATCACAATAACCTTTATACAAAACTTAAAGGAAATTCCTTAAACAAAGTTTGTAAATTTTTTTTAAAAAATTGATTCAATAAAAATTTAAATAAAAATCCAAATACATAGATTGATAGAATTTAATAAAAAGATTAATAATATATAAAAGAATTATTTAAAATATCATTAATAATTCAAATTTAATTATTACTTATTCAACGGTAAAAATTTTATAAAAATTTTTATTAAAAATGCCTATCTAAAAGATTATATCAAGATTTTTTTTTTGAAATTTTTAATTTTGATTTATATAACATCACATTTTAATATATCAATTTTATTTTTTAGTTTACTTTTTTTTAATGATTTTTAATAAATAATTTTACAAATTTCACTTAAAAATTTCATTTAAGTTTTTATTTAATTTGTATTATACTATATTATATTATATTATATTATATTTGTTAAATAAAGAACAAAGGTCACAAGGTAAACCCAAAAAGGGATGGAAGTGTGGTTGGGGAAGAACAAAGAGAAATTGGAATGGAAGCAACGAAATTAGAAAAGATCAATCTTGTGTTAGGTCTCAAAAAACCAACAAACGAAGAACAATTGAACAAGTATTCTTCTATTAGTTCTTTACTTCACTATATTTTTTTTTCTAAAATATTTTTTGGCTCTTTTATAAGCCCTATCTCTACTCCATTTCTTCTATCTTTCTCTGGCAACAGAGTTTCCCCTTTGCTTTTACAGTTTTTTTTCAACTTTTCTCTTCTCCACTTTTGTTTGTGCCAAATTGTTTGCAAGGGGTGAATTTTGAAAACACAAGAAAAAGAAATGGATTAACAACAAAGACTGAGGATTATCCTTATGTTTGCGCTCTGACGCTCAAGTCAGAGTTTGGTCTAATAAAAGGAAGAAAAATAAAGGCTTAAAAGCTAAGAATGCTAGATAGATTAGAAATACCTAGATGAGGTTATTTATACATGTGCAATAGGAGTCCTTAGGCCTAAATAGCTCGAAATCCATGTAGAGGACTATGGCTAACCTCGTATGCCCAAGTTAAGCTGGCAATTGACTATGCACTTAAAGGGTGACAAGTTAGCCCCTTAAGGGATTAGTAGGTAGGCTGTTTAAGTGGTTGAGCTAATATGAACCCCAAAATTTTAGGTTGTTCCAACACGTTAGCTCAGTTAAAATGACCAGAATGTCCCTATTTGTCAACTGACTTATATTTTGGAGAGAAATGTCTATTTTGCCTGTTAGACATTAAAATGCCTCTAGCATTCTATCCCATCATCAAGTAATCTAAGGTATCAACTAGCAAGAATTGGATTGGCCAATCTATTATCATTTAGATCGAGCAACGGGTTAAGTGTGGGATGTAAGCTTTTGTAGAGTCATTTAGGCGAAGTGTTTTGATAACTGTCCCAACCTCAATTTGTCGAGGTCGTTATAAGGTGATGTTGACATGAGTGAGGCAATATCATTGTTTAAGTTAGAGGTGATATAGCCAACAAATGTTCGTGTGATGGCTGACATGATGCTCATAATGTGTATAACACATGCGTAATGTTGTTATATGCGTAGCTAACATGACACTTGTGAACTTTCTATGGTAAATCACTATGAGTCCGACATAACATTATGTTCATAGTCAATGTGGCACTAATAGATTTTGCAAGGCAAGTTTTGCATAGAAAAGAACTAATGTACCCCTTATGTAGATTCATTTGAACATTTATTCATTGAAGGGAAAGAAATTTTGGCGATTCTTTGAATTAAGGTTAAGAATGTGATAAGTCATCCTCGATAACCATTGTAGTGACATGGCTTAATTTAAGACATCCAACTTATTTGGGACTTAGCTATATAAAGGGCCCTTTAAGGTCCTAGTTTCTCATTTCGAAGCTTTCTAGTCTACCATTTCTTACCTACATTAAAAAGTTGTAGCCATCTTTTTTTTGACCTTTTGACCAAAAACTCTTCAATAACCGTTGTAGTGACATGGCTTAATTTAAGACATCCAATTGATTTGGGACTTGGCTATATAAAGGGCCCTTTAAGGTCTTAGTTTCTCACTTCGAAGCTTTTTAGTCTACCATTTCTTACCTACTTTAAAAAGTTGTAGCCATCTTTTTTTGACCTTCTGACCAAAAACTCTTCGATACGTTTTTTTTTCTTTCATTATGTTTTCTAATTCTAGTATGTCTATCAACTTTAGGATAAAGTAAAAGAGGTCAAGTAGACCAAGAGGCTTTCTTTTTGAATGATGAAGTCCTATCTGTCATTTTAGAAAGGGATTTTCACTGAGCTACGTACTAGTTAAACCCAATGTTGCAACTTGCAAGCTTGAGGAACCTAATCATCAGACTTCGAAAATGAAAAACGAATAGTGTGCTAAAAAACTTTTTCAATAAAAATTAAAACAAAAAGTCATCACTAATCTTTTTTAGAGTATGATTGGCACCAAAAATCTTTTGTCCATTTTATAAAACATTTTAAATGGCTTTAAAGTTTTATAAAAGAACACTTTATGGTCTACGAATGCAAAGTTAGGTTCAAGACTTGATAAAAATGGTCATATTTTTAATGTTTAGAAGTTAATTCCTCTATTCATTCCAAAACTTAAATTTTTTTTTTTCATTCTTTTTAAGGCAAATCAATTTTTTTTCTTTTGCAAACTAAGCATTTTATTTTTTGATCAAGATAAAAACGTCTTAAGTATCGAGACATCTTTTTCACTTTTTTATATTTAAGTAGAGCTTCAAAAACATCTCTAATTTAAGGGTTTTCAAATTGCTTCATAAAATCGAGATAATACGTCATATAAATGATAATCATCGAAAGTCTCCCTATATTTAGGCCAAATTTTGAAGGTTATTTTTACTTAAGATGTCATCTTATTTAAAGACATTTTTCTTTGAAAACTCATTTTTAAAAACATATGCATGGTATATATGAACATAACAATAATATGGCTGCATGACAATTGAATATGAATAACAAAATATGAATGTATAACAATTTAAGAATACATGTAACAACAAAGTAAAATAAAGTGCAAATGCATGAACAAGATTAAAGGTTGATTTTAGGGTTTGAGGGTTGGTTCAAATTTTTAAGGTTTAAGGTAAGCATAAGGTCTAGATTAGGGTTTAGGGTTTAGGTTGGTTTAAGGTTTGGGTTTAAGGATTAAGGTTTTGATTTACGGTTTAGGGTTTTGGTTCAAGGTTTAAAGTTTGGATGGGTTTACGGTTGGTTTAGGATTCAAGGTTTGGATAATTGTTTAGGGTTTGGATGGTGGTTTAAGGTTTGGCTGGTAGTTTAGGGTTTAGATGGTGGTTTAGGGTTTAGTTGATGGTTTAGGGTTTGGATGGTGATTTAGGGTTTAGATGGTGGTTTAGAGCTTGGATGATGGTTTAAGGTTTAGAATGGTGGTTTGGGGTTTGGAATGGTGGTGTGGGTTTAGGAATGATGGTATAGGGTTTAGATGGTGGTGTAGGGTTAGGAATGATAGTTTAAGGTTTAGATGGTGGTTTAGAGTTTGGATAATGGTTTAGGTTTAGAATGGTGGTTTATAGTTTCATAGAAAATGCATGTGATAAAAATAAATAACAAAAATACCATTGGTAAAAATGTGAATATTAATATATGGAAATGCATGACTATGAAACAAACTTATTACAAATTAAGGTATTTTTGAAACTATATTACAAATTAAATATGCATGCAACAATATGATGAAAATGGATTAAACACTAGATTTTAAAATTTTCAAGACATGTTCCACCATTTTTTATTTTGAAATTTGTGCAATTAAACACAAAATTACCAAAAAGTCTACTAAACTAACATTTTATTTATTGAAAACTTGATCAAACACATAGAAACCTTGAAGAACAAAGTAAGAACACAAGCAAAGAAGTAAGAAACAAACAACATTTAGCCACCAAACAAGCTAGGAGGTTTAGCCTAGTATGAGAATGGCTTGGTCGAATGCCTTCATGGGAAATCCCTAATCATACATCCTTTCATTTGATCAAAACATGTATCAATCATTTATAAAATCATCATTTGAAGGCATTTATATCATGAGAGAAAATTTATCAAATATGTAATAAACTAAATAGTAAGAAAACCATGGAAACAAACATATATAGCCAAACAACACATACAAACCATTAAACTAACAAACATTCATGCATTAAACATACGAAATAGCATTCAAATCATTCACAAACATTACTAAAATTAAGAAAACAACCAAGAATGGCTAACAGGAGGTTCGACCATGAAGGATGGGAGCTTGGCCAAACTTATCAATAGAAAACAATGATGGATAGTTTTTTGGTTGCTTAATCTTTTTAGTTTCAATCTAAACTATTATTTACTTGGATGAAATCTTGATCCAAGATTAGATTAAAATAAATGAAAACTATAAATATCTCAAGGGAAAAAAAAATTAAAGGCTAAATGCCAAGAAAAACATTGTAAATGTTGTGGAATGCTCATGAAAATGCAAGGGAAAATGGTAGAAAAATTTTTCCTCATTCAAGCTCACCAAAAATTTTTCTATTTTTCTTTTTTCTATTATGTTTCATGCCTCTAGCTGCTGCTTCCATTTCCACCAAAAAAAAAAAAACTCTTTCTTCTAGCCTTTAAGAATGAATTTATAAGCTATGTAAATTTCACACAACCCTTGGATTGATATTCCATCTAATGGTCATCCTTTCTCTCTTATTTTCTTCACAAGGAGCTAACTTTCACCATTAGATCCAGCCCTCAAGATCATCACACAGTTAAGAATGCTCATGGTCAAAGATTACATTTTCAATGCTACTAGAACAAAGGAAAAGAACTATTTTACCCCTTGCTAAAAAGTTTTTAATTTTTATACAATATTCTTGGAGAAATATGATCCCTTTTTCATTTTTATGATTTTAAAGTACCAAAAATCCTTAAATAATATGAAACTATGATCTGAAAGTTTTTGTGAAAAGCTAACCTCGAGAAAGTCAAATTACAAAAATACCCATGAAAGGCATTTTAGTAATTTTACACCTTTCAAGGTGCGATCAAGGTTTTTAATGCATCAAAAATAATGGAATAGTATAAAACCAGATATGAAACATTTTGTGAAAAACCAACCTTGAAAAGGTTAAATTACAAAAATACCTCTAAGAATATTTTGGTAATTTCACACCTTTTAAGGTGCGATTAAGATTTTTAATTAACCAAAAATCATGAAATAATATAGAGCTTATCATGAAAATTTAAACTCGAGAACATCAATCTATGAAAATACCCTTGAGGGCATTTTAGTAATTTCATACTTCTTAAGGTATAATTAAGGTTTTTAATGCATCAAAAATCATACAATAATGTTTAATCATGATTTGAAAGTTTTCATAAAAAATTAACTTCGAGAAAGTTAAATTATGAAAATATCTTTAAAAGGTATTTTGATAATTTTATCTTTCCACAAGTGCAACTATGCGATCAAGATTTATAGTGCTCTAAAATTACAAATCTCAATTTTAAGCCATATTGATTCCAAATGATTGTGAATTTTAAAAATTGACCTAAATTCTATCCGATTTAATCGATTTCAACCAAAATTGACTTTATTTGACTAGGTTTGATTAAGTGTAGCCCTAAGGCATTTAGGTTAAATTAGTCCAAAATTTTACTTTAAAAATTTATCAAAATTAAAGCAATATTGGATTCAAACTAGATTGAATTCTAAGAGCTTTACAATTAGCTAAATTTTATCCAAACAAAACTAGGTATCTACACCTAATGTCTTTCGAGGGCTAAAAATAAATCAAAGATAACACCTGAGCAAAGGGGAAAGTGTCTATCATGGGATGCACAAGCTTCTGGCCATAATCGATTCAAACCTCCAAAATCCTTTATTTTCCAAAACATGGTTAATGCAGCTCTTTCATCTAACCTTCATTTTACTTCTTTTACTTTTCCTTCAAATAATCCAACCTATGAATAAGCTAAGCTTATAGTCTAGCCTTGGCTCATCCTTTAAATCCAATGAGTCTTCTAACTCTTCTTCATGTTGTTCTTCCTTCGACGTAGTGGAGGTCCTGCCCCTACTCAAGCTCAAGGGCTTGTTCAATCTTTAGAAGCCAAACAGTTTAGCAATGAGGCTTTTAAAGCTGAACAAGTTTAGAGTTTTGAGTAGGCTAAAGCATTCGACTAAAATGAAAAGGAAGGTAGAGGTGAAGGGGAGGTAGAGGTTGCCAACAATGATGAAGATGAAGACCTTGCCCCATTTTTATACCTCTAGCTCTTTAGGTATAACCCCTAAAGAGGTGATAAGGAAATTAAAGGGGTTAATCTAAAAAACTACCTTGACCTGTGTTTTGTTCATCACGTCTCCATGGTAAAATCAAATTTGATCTTTTTTAAGAAAGGTACAATGTAATGATGTTAACCTCAAAAGAAGGGTCATTATCCCATTAGAGTTTGACAAGATTTAGGTGTACTAGGACCATATAGTGGCCGACCTCATTTTTCTTTTACATTTCTTTTAATTGTTATGCTTCTTTTGTTTACAATTTAACTAGTCGAATTTATTATTCTTTATAGAGAATTAAGTCCTCTTCCTTCTATCCCTCTATTCAAGAAATTTTTTGCAATCAAGAAATACCCTTATGATAAAAGTTTGTTCTATCTAATAGCTCAGCCCATGAAAAGAAAATTTGCCAACTACCTGAGCTCAATAAAAACCTAAAAAGTTCTCTTTCTTTGTATAGAAAATGTTAAGAATGCTTAGGAAATTAATAATGGCTTGAGCATTTTTTAGGAAGCTAAGATCAGCCCCTTAACCACGGATGAGCTTGGTGCTCGGATACAATAAAAGACTTCCTAAAAAAGAAGAAGTTATTAATTGATGCTTATGAGCTGACCTCCCATAATTCATTAATAAAGTCAAGTACTAGGGTAAGTGTTTATTAACTTTGCATGACTAATTCTACTATTATCAATTTTGTTCTAACTTTTAATATGGTTTTGTTTTTCAAACATGACAAGCACAGATGCAAGCGATTTTAACATGTCTCATTTTGTTTAGCCTCCCAAAGGGAGAGAGAGGGGTAAAGCCCTTCCTTAATTCATTGCCTCCTCACAAGGGGTTAAAATAATTGATCCACCACTTCCTCAACAAGGCTAGATTGGTAGGAAATGCCCGACCGTGCTCTAACTGCTCAAATAGAAGAGCATAGTTTAAAGGCTCCAAAAAAGACCAAGGGTAGAGCTTTCTCCTATGAGCCAGGGTCAAGCTTCAGTTGGCCTTCCTCAGAGATCGTCTCCACCTGTCATGCCCTGAGATCAAGATACAACACAGTCGTATTACCTTGAAGTAAAACTCCAATGTATTACAAAGCCTTCTTTTTTAATCATTATAAAATTCTTTAATAACTAATGATAAATCTCTATATGTCCAAATACAAACTAACAAAAATACCAAACCATTTCATAAGATCTCATAGGTCAACATTATCTTTGACAACTAAGTAATCTTTCTCATTTTGATATTCTAGCTTTTCACAAAACTAAGAAAACTTATCATTTACTCATCTATAAAGAAAAAGAAAAAAGGATAAGTAAATCACAGCTCAACAAGTATCGGCTCACATATCTTACCGGATCAAGCATCGTTTTTATACATACATATAGATCATTCAAAACACTCATCAAGTCATAATGTCAAAATATTTCAAAATTTATCATTATGTTAAACATTTCGTAAATTATAAATTAACATCAAAACATTTCAATTCATAAATCGTTACAACATATGTTGTCATTTGAATACCATAATCAAACCAAACCATTAATCAATCTTTATAAATTATCATAAATCGCCTTCATATACAAATCATGGATCAATATTTAAAATCATAAATTCAACGTTACAAATCATCATTATCATTAGTTTATGATTTATGATTAGCTATAGTCACTATTATAACCTGTGATATCGACCGTATTGACAATTTTATCCTCATGATCATAGCTAACTATTAAAACCTGCTAGCCAGCGCCTTACGCTAACTACTATAACTCATTAGCTAGGACCGCAGAACTAGTTCTGGTGTCGATGATCTCACTTCCCAATGATATAATTTCATAACTATCATAAAATCATTATTTACGTATAATTATTTTTTCTCATTTCATTTATAAGCATGATCCATCATTTATATAACAAAACACAAAATAATCAAATACTTGATCTGATTTTCATATATAAAAAATAAATAAATAAACTTTCAATCATTTAAAACATACATATACATAGGTTCGAAAACAAACAAAGTGTGTAAGATTTTACTTACCTCATTTTGATTCCATCATTTAGTTTTCTCCTAAAATAATTACTAGCATATTCAAGATCATTTTAACATATTAGAAATTAATCAACCCTTTTTGAGATTGTATATACTAAAACAACTAAGTTATACAAAAGTAACTCAACTAACTAATACTGGCAGCTTGAGCTCCTTTCATTAAAATGACCATATCTCAATATATCCAACTCAAAATTGAGATCTCTTTAATATGTTAAAAGCTAGATTCAATACGCTATCTACCCATAGATGGCTCATCTCTTAATTCCTTGTAGATTAATTGTAATAAATTTTGCAATCCATGTCATATGCTGCTACTAAATAGCATGTGTACCTTCTAATAAAAATAGCATATTTATTCATAGGAAATTTGAAATTCCATTCTGCTTGTTTCGTTGGAAAATAAACTCCCTTTTCAAATATGTATTGCTCAATTCATAATTCATTTTATAAAAATTAAGAGAATTTTTGTAATTCCTCCCTACTACTACTATTAGGTAGCCTAAACATCCTTGAATAAAAAATTAGACAACTCTTCATAGAAAACTCAAAATCAATTTCTGTTTGTTTCATTGGAAAGTATATTCAACAAGTTTTCCAATGGTATATAATAATCATAGCAATATTTTATCTCTTAATATAGAATATTATTTTAATCCACCACTGCAAACACTATGGTTCATATGAAACAGAACTTTTCCTTTCTAACCCCATCCAATTTCTGTTTTCTACTTTTACAGTCATAAATTTACATTACTAAACCTTCATAACTATGGTTTGTATGAAACAAAACTTTTCCTTTCTAACCCATCCAATTTCTGTTTTCTATTTTTACAACCATAAAATTACATTACTAAACCTTCGCAACACTTTATTAGACCCTAATTAAAGTCTAAATGATTTGCCTAAACCAATCTTGAAGGTAGATAATGGATTTCCTAAAATTTTAGTGTTTCTTGATTATAAGTTAAACTCCAAGATATAACAATCAACATTATTTCTCCGAAATTGAAATAAGTTATTTACTCACCTTTAAAAAACAACTCCCCTTGTAGATTTTGTTCTTGACCTTTAGCTGAAATCTTTTAACTTATTTGCTCCACATAAGGAAAAAAGGAGAAATAAGCCTTTATTTTCTTTCAATCAATTGTTAGCCAAATAAGTAGTCTAAGTTAACCATATTAAAAAAATTGAGTTATTTATTAATAAGTCCTTTACCTTTCTAACTCTTTATTAAAAAGTCCCTTCACTTTAAAAAATACTTAAAAATAGTCTTTTTTATGGGTATTATACCGCCACCATGGAGTTCGACTTCTCAAAAAATGCCCATAAGGATCTTGAGGTGGTTAGGAAAATCATGCGGGCCACCATGTCTAAAAAAGGTTCATTTATCTTTGAGGTCAGTTCATTCTTCAAATTAATATTTTATCTTATTTGTTGATCACTAAGCTTGGTTTCATGTTTATAGTTTTTGATCGACTCCTATCCTTTATCTCTCAAAACATGGGACAATGTCTGATACATTGTTACCAAGCTCTCGCTCACCTTTTTAGGATCGAGCAAGAAATAAAAAACTATGCACAGGACTTCAACTCTCTTAACGAGGTTGGGAAGAAGCTCAAACACTCCAACGTCAAGCATAAAAAGACAAACAAGTAGCTCAACAAAAAAGTCAAAGATTTCAGCCAAAGGCTGAAGAACATGTTAGTCCAAAAAGTCACGACTGAGTCTCTGTAACAACAATCTAACCTTAAGCTAAGCACGGTGTTAGTTGAGGTGTAAAGCTTAAAGAGCAAGCTTTATATCATGAAATAGGTTGACCAGTAGGCTATAGAGAACTTTTTTGAGTTTAATGACTTTTACAACATGCAAACTAACTTTGCTCAAGATCAAGTATTCAATTCCTTTAAGTTGGCTCTAAGAGAGGTGAAGTTCCTTTATGTTAATCTTGACTTGTCATCAATTAGCATAAACAACCAAAGTTCCTAGCAGATCATGACACTAGTCAATAGGGTTTACGACAAAAAAGACTTGGAGATTGAGGTCATTGTGAAAGCTATTTTTAAGATCCAGCAAGAGAAAAAATGTGAGGAGCCCTAGGTAGAAGCCCAGGCCAGTGAGTTTTAGACACTAGCTTTTAAGGAGTAACCCTAAAATGGGCCTTAGGATAGTTTTTTTCTATTTGTTTTTCTTTTAAAATTTTTTGTTTTGATCTTATACATATCTCACTCTTTAATGAAAATAAAAATTTTTTTGCCATTTTTCAATTCAATTTTCTTTTATGTATTCTTAATTTAGCTCGACTTGTAAATACTACATAACTTGTAACAAATAATTTTCCTAAGTCTTATCTTAATAATATGAATCATAAAAGTAGTAAAGGGCCAAAAATAACTTCAAAGAATTTACCATGTCTAAGGTCGGTCATAAAGGCCTTTAATGAACATGATAAAATGTCTTAAACTTTAATTTCAAAGAATTTACCAAGTATCAGCGCAATATTATTAATAGCTGATCTTCTTCTTTAACCATAGTGATATGTGATATGATCACTTTCATATGACTAGCTCAAACAATTTTAACATAAGTCTTTGCTCATAATTCGTACAAGTCTGAGCTCGAACCTTTAACATATTTAAATGTTTATATGTGTTGTTACTTCAAATTTAATATAAATAAGTAAACAAACAAAACAAAATATATTTGAATTGCAAGCTTTTATTCAACTCAAGACTAAGTTAATACAAGCTAACTTTATAATTACAAGTTTCCTCCACTTTAAAGCCTCTATTGATAATAAATTTTCAAATAATCTGCATTCTAAGTCCTCAAAATGGGATTTCAATTCAAGTTTTACAGCTTACAACTCCTAGCTTGGACTACATCTTGCACTATGTAGGGGCCCTTTTAATTTGGGGCCAACTTCCCTCCTCAGTCATCAACTCCAAAGGTTTCCACCTTTTTAAATATTAAGTCACCTTTTTTATGTTCTTTTATTGGACCTTTTTGTTGCAATAATTGGAAACCCTTTATTGATATGCTATTATCCTTGTTAAGATAATGTCTTTTTTCTATTTAGTCATATATAAATTGGCACTTAGGGCTTTCTCATTCCTCTCTTCGGAGGCTAAAGAAGTCGATCTGAAAAGGAATTACAACTTTTATTCCAAAAACTAGGTTGGAATGGGTCTCTCTTATAGGGATTTTTGTGGTCATCCTTAGAGCCCACAACATTTTAGGGAGTTTTTCACCTATTAGCCTTTGGCTTCATCTAATATCTTCTTGAGAGTTTCAAGTATAGTTTTGTTTGCTGCCTTAGCCTGACCATTAGACTATAGATGGGCGATTATGGTGAACCTTATATCAATGCTAAGGTTAAAACACCATTCCTTGAACTTAGGGTTATCAAATTATCTTTCATTGTCTATTATTATGGTCCAAGGTAAGCTTAATCGATAAATTATGTTCTTCCAAACAAACTTCTTGATCTGAGACTTGGTCGTAGTTGTTAGTGCCTTAGCCTTAATCCATTTATGAAGTAGTTAACTGCCACTAGCACAAATATATTCTGCCCAATAGTCATGGTGAATGGAATGAGCACATTTATTCCCCACTACATGAAGGGCTATAAACTTATTATGGGAGTCACTCAATTAAAGAAATATGCTACATATGAATGAACCTTTGGCATTTGTCACATTTCTTCATCAGGTCAATCGTGTCTTTTTTGATGGTCGGCTAGTAATAACCTTATCTTAATACCTTATAATGCTTCATAGATTTTTCTAAGCACATAGTTTGCCAAATATGGTAAATTGAATGATATTTTATATAACTTTTAATTGATGATAGGATATCCATGACTCTTTTTTCTCAATCTAGTAGACCTATTTGTTATTAATGCTTTTCTCTATCAACTCTTCTATTAAGACATGCTGAACTATCTATTATGCTCCTAGATACTAACTTAGATAGCAAGTTAGCTAACGTATTTTTTTACCTTAGTATCTTTCTTACCTCAACCCTTGAAAACATCATTAAATGTGCCAATGCCTTGTCATGTACTTTTTATCCATTTTTTTCAAGCCCTAAATTTTTCATTCACCTATCCAACCACTAGTTGTGAGTCATTATCTATGAAAAGATTTCTTACATTTAAGTCGACAAGTAGTTTTTGGTCAGTAATCAATGCTTTATACTCTACTTCATTATTCAAGACCTTGAATTCAAACTTCAATGCATACTAGAATCGCATGTTTTCTAAGTTGATCGAAATCAGGCTGGCCCCATTTCTTTTATTAGTAACTAACCTACCTATAAAAAGTTTCCAAGTTTTTTTCAATCATTAATAGTGCTAGGTTGTTTTTCTGTCTCAACCAAGGTGCGTTCAGTAACAAAATTAGCTAGCACCTATGACTTTTAAGCTAAGCGATATGTGTAGGTCATGTTCATTGAGCTTAACCATCTATTTGATTAATCTACTTAACAGTTAGAGCTTTTGTAGAATTTGTTTAAATGGTTGATCCGTCAGGACATTCACCATATAGGACTAGAGTCTGGTATGAGTTTTTTGGCCTAGGTGAAAATGACATAGGCTAATTTTTTTGTTTTTAGATAATTGAACTCTAACCCAATCAATACTTTGCTCATGAAGTATACTAGCCTTTATTTTTTTTCTTTTTCTCGAACTAGGAATTAGTTAATGGCCTAATTTGTAGTTGCAATGTAGAGGTAAAACACCTCGTTGGGCCTTAACTTTGACAATATTAGGAAAAATGAGAGAAACTCCTTGAGCACTTCAAAAACACTTTACGGTTAAAGTGTACATCTAAAGTCGGGTTGTTCGTTTGAAGTTGGAGATATTTCTAAATATTTCAAAAATCGGTAGGCATTAATTTATTGACATTGACATGAATCTACTTAGGGTAAGAACTCTTCTTGCTAGCTTTTGCATCTCTTTTTCTAAAATCGGTGCCTTTATATCTAAGATGGCTTGAAATTTTTCAAAGTTTACCTTTATCTCCTTTTGATTAATCATGTAGTTGAAGAACTTTCCTAATGTGACACAAAAGGCACATTTACTTACGTTTAGCCTCATGTTATACTTTTTAAGTGTATTAAAGGTCTCTTCTAGATCCTTCAGGTTCTCGATTGAGTTTTTATTCTTAGCAATCATGTCTTTAACATATACTTTGACATTACAATTGATTTAGTCCTTAAAAACTTTATTGACCAATTTTTGATAAGTTGCCCTTATATTTTCAGGCCAAATGTCATCATCTTGTAACAATACAAGCCATTCTCAATCACAAAGGTTATTTTATTCTCATCTTCCTTTAACATTTTGATCTAATTGTAGCTCAAGTATGCATTTAAAAAATTGAGCAGGCTTTATCCAACGTTGTCATTTACTAATCGATCTATGTTCGATAAAAAAAAGTTGCCCTTTAGGCAAGCTTTATTGAGGATGATTAAGTTGACACACATTCTCCATTTTTCACTGTGCTTTTTCATTAGAATGATGTTGACAATCCATTTTCGATAGTATGCTTTCCTAATAAAGCCAACTTTTAGAAGCTTATTAATTTCTTACTTAATAGCCTTTTACTTTTTGAGGTTTTTTTTTTGCCAAACTAGTTTTATATTCAGGTCAGTATGCAACTTGTGAACCATCACCTTGGGATAAATCTTTGGTATATCTAATAGGATCCTTACAAGCAGGTTAGCATTATTGCTTAATAGTTGTGCCAATTGTTCTTTATGGTCGAGCTTGGCCACTATTTGCATACATTTGTCAATATTATTTTTGAAGAATGACACAAGTACAAGGTCTTCTACTAGTTCTGGTCAACTAATATCAATTTTGGGCTTTTGGTTGATAATTTCTTTTTATTCTTTTAGGTCAAGACTATTTCATGTGCAAGTAAAATGAATCCCAACGTAAGTATTAATGATTTATTCATTAGTTTGATAGCATAATGTATTCATATGGAGGTGAGCTAAACAATTCAATAAGTATGATTGTATTTACAAGATTGGCTTAAGAACTCAGTTCAGATAAAATGACATATGTGTCAGCTTAAGAGCACAGCCTCAAAAATCTTTAAAAAATCTTTCAAAAGATATTTATAATTGACAAGTTTTAAAGCTCAATATTGGCTCTTAAAAAAGTATTTTTTTTTTCTCTTTGGTTTGGTTGGTCTTCTTACCTTAGTTATTCTCTTCTAATTCTTTAATTTTCTTAATCCTGACCCTTGGTTTTTCTTTGTCATAAGACTCATCGGCCTTGAGTTTGGTTGGTCTTTTTACTTTGGTTATTCTCTTTTAATTCTTCAATTTTCTTGATCTTAACCCTTGGTTCTTTTTTATCGTAAGACTCATTGGCCTTGGCTGAGCTGTCACTTTGCTTTTTAGTTTTACCTTTCATGATCGTGACATAACATTATCTTACAGTGTACTGATATCCTTAAACCTCTCCAACCTTGTTAAGAGTAGGAAACTTGATCTTGAAATTAGAAGTTGAGCTGATGATTCTTATAACATACTAACTAGGTCAACCTAATACGATATTGTAAGTTGAGGGTACATCCGTCACTATAAACTTTATGACTAAGGTGATGCTCTTCAGTTTAGTGCCTAATGTGATCGGCAGTTTAATTGTTCCTTTAACTAGCACTTGCTCATTCCTAAAGTTGATTGATGTTATGGTAAATAGTTTCAGCATATCCTCATTATCCTTATTCTCTACATGTTTGAGTAATACAGGACACCAATCGAACTCTCATTATCAAATAAGATCCTCCTCACCATATGATTATGGACCACGACCTAGATGATGATGACATCATCATTAGGAACTGGATCCCTTCCAAATCCTTTAAGCTTAAAAAAATCAACTCGTTTTTTAAACTTTTTGCTTTTTGGCTGACCCAATGGCCATGATTATCCTTTGGTTAAATTTTTTCTTGGCTAATGTCAAAGTTCCCATAATTGATCATGTTTATTATTCTTACGATATATCTATTATCTATATCATTTCCTTCTTTTTCCCCTACTCAGCCCTTAGATATCATCACTTAATTACCTTTTCTTCCTTTACTTCTTTAATTCTCCTTGTCCATTATTCCTAATCTCTTATTATAAATTCCTTTCTCCTTTGTCCCTAGTTTTTTCAGTTAATAAACTTGTTTAGATGATTTTTTTTATTAGATGATTTATTTCATTCATCAGGTCAATATAATACTCAGTATTGTGGTTGAAGTCTCTATGGAAAGTGCATATTTTTGTTGGATCTTTTCTATTATTTTTCCTTAATGGCTTAGGCCATCTGAGCTCAAAGTCCTTTTCAATTTGCATCAAAAACCTCTTGCGAGAGATATTCAATGCATTATAGTAATGATGTCGTCGACTTGGACTTCTAGCCCTAGAGTACCTTTTTTATTTTTTTTCTTTTTGGGAGATTGTAGATTTTTTTTTCTTTTCATTAGCTGAGGAGGGGGGATGAGCCTTTTTTACCTCAACTGCTTTTCATTGTAGTTTCAACATTGATGTATTTTTTGAAAATGAGTAGCATCGACCAAAGTCCTTGGCTACACTAAAGAGAATGTGGGCTTGACAAAACAAGATAGGAAGGAATGGTTGAGCTACTTGAATGTAGTATTTGGCCTTAATTCAAGACTCTATACTAGGACCGAGCTACCCTCTTTAATGTTATGATGAGCTGTTGGCACATGAGTGCCTCATTAGCTCCATATATCATCATATTAGTATGATAAAGCTTGAAGAGATTGAATGTATTAAATGTACCATCATAAGTCTCCAAGGTCGGCATCTTGAATCCCTTTGGTGGTAATGCTCAGTCTATCTTTCGGTAAAAAAGGAAGTTTCCAAGAATTTCAACTCTTTATCAAGGGTGGATGCTTTATTCTTCAGCTTTTTCCCCATAGCCTCCATCTAAGCTTCTAAACCTCTATTAGGCTATGGTTCTAATGTGGTTTGTTTGGACTTTTGGGTGGTGGCCTATGACGGGGTGTTTGTAGTGTAATGGGTCATTAGTGATTCATCCTCATCTGATGCTGATGAGGTCACGATGTCATCATAGGTTGGCAACTTTTGTGTAGGTGGGTTCTTAATAGTTGTTAAGTCAAGTGTTTTTGAAGTTTATGGTGGGGTTAGGTTTTGTATCATCTTTTTAAAGGATTGGAGCTCTTATGTGAGCATTTCGAACTATTCCATGGTAAGGACTACTATTGTAGGTTGGTGAATAGATTTCGTTGGCTAAGTTAGGTATCAGTCCCAACAATAGCAATTGCTCCTTCCTCAATTACTCTCTTTCTTAGTGGCATTTTAGCTTGGCTAAACGAGAATGCACTTACTTGACGCGCTAAATGTTTGTGCCAATCTGTCTATGTGGGGTAAAACCTTAAGAACGCAAGAAAAAAAGACCGATTAATGATAAAGGCCAAAAGTTGTCCCTGCATTTGTGTTCTGATACTTGACTTAGAGTTTAGTCTAGGAAAAAGAATAATAAAGGCTTAAAACTTAATAGTGCTAGATAGATTAGAAATACTAATGCGGCTATTTATACTTGTGTGATGGGAGACCTTAGGCTTAGATAGCTCAAGATCTGCATAAAGAACTAGGGCTAACCTCATAAGCCTAAGCTAAACTGATAGTTGATTGCCCAATTCAGGAGGCGACAAGTTAATACCTTAGGACACTTGCAGGTAAATTGTTGAGGTGATCAAACTGACGTGGACTTTGAGATTTTAGATTGGCTAGACATATCAACTCCACATAAATAACTAGAATGTCCATTTATTAGCTGATTTATACTCTAATAAAAATTATTTATTTGGCCCTTTGAACACTAAAATGCCGCTGACAACTTCAAATCCCATCAAATTTACTCTGGGAGAACGAAATCAACAAATTATTATTGTTACCATAAACAGGATCTGAGCATCCGATTTGAATTTGCTTGTTGCATCGTCGGAGTAGAGCTCGCTCTCTCTGTTTATTTCCAGGGCAGAGTTCTGGGAATTTGGGGATGGGGTCAAGGATCCTGAAATCGTATCGGATTCTTTTCTTTTCTTTTCTTTTTTTCTTTTCTGATTCCATAGTATTATTTATTATATTCTAAAATTTGATCTCTTTTTTTTTAAATCTTCCGACCAAATTTGAAACTGGGGTACTCAGGATTATCTTTGTCCACCTTTTTTTTCCTCTTGATATACTTTTATTCGAATTTTTCCATCATAGCATTTTTCTTTATTTTCCCCTCTTGAATTTATCTTTGCCATAGAATATAGCAAAGTGTGATGAAAATGGGCAGCGAGGCTAAAGGATGGGAGCCTACAAGGGAGCTGAGAGTGGTCAAGGTACAATTAAGCTACAGCAGATCATAGCTCGAGCAGAGATTCAAAAGGCGACCTGCACACTGTGGAGCTGGGAAGGACAGAAATGGAAGAAGGAAATGCAGAAGTGCCGAATGGCGAGATTGTTGGGGAAAAAGACAAGCAAGACCGTTATGTATGCTGACCTGTCTATTTGTAATTAGTTGACTAATTAGCTGTCAGGAGCTACGAGAATATTGGATTCTTGTATTTCGTGTGAATTGGAAAAGCATAAATAAGCACGATGATGTAAATCATGTAATTAGAGAATTTTCATGAATGAAATATCCTCGTCTTCTTCTCTGTTATTCCCATTTCTCTTTCTGGTTTCGTTCTCTTTTCTCTTGTGTTACTTGCGTCCATTGAATCTATAACACAAAGTTTTATTATATATAGAGAGAGCGAGCCTTTGCTTATTTATCAGTATCAATGGCTGCAGCAAAGAATAGTGGTAAATCCAAGATGGTTGTTAATGACGAGACACAGAAGATGACAACAGGCCAAGATTGGGAGACTGTCAAAGGCAATGATCTTGATTTGGGGTTCGAGAGGCGGCAATGGAAGCCAGTTTTTAATGAAGCTTCCATGTCACAAACACCTCTCAAGAAGATCCGAAGCCCTGAACATCAAGGCCCTGCCGAGCCCTCTGCTTCGTTGGCTCATCAGTCCTCTTCGTTCTCTGCTCTATCCTCTGTTTCTACTAGTTCGCCTTCTTCTCTAACTCTTTTCCCACCTTCTTCTTCTTGTTCATCCAATGCTTCTTTACCATCTTCTAGATTGGTTTTTCCTTTTGCTTTTGATGCTTCCCAGCAGCCAATTTACTTTCCTCAACAATACAGAAATACTCCGACTCTTATGCCAATCTTCCGCCCATCGTCACAAAATCAGCAATATACAATTTCCCTTAATCCTGAGCAGCAGCAGCAACATCGTTTTGTTTATCGTCCACTTTTTGCTGGAGAATCATCTATACCACCTCATCAACAGCAGCAGCAGCAGCAGCAACTTCTTCGTTGCTGTAGTGATGCATTGAATTTGAGTCCAAGGAGAATGATGATGATGAGCAGATTGGGGCAGGACGATAGACAATTGCTCAGGCCGCCAGTGCAGCCTATAAATACGACCAAGCTTTATAGAGGCGTAAGGCAAAGGCATTGGGGTAAATGGGTAGCCGAAATTCGTCTTGCTCGAAACAAGACTCGCCTTTGGCTTGGCACCTTTGACACAGCTGAAGATGCTGCCTTAGCCTATGATCGCGAGGCATTCAAGTTGAGAGGAGAGAATGCAAGGCTCAATTTCCCAGAGCTTTTCCTCGGTAAGGATAAAGATACGTCCACAGCTCCAAGTTCAATAGTTTCCTCTCCACGAACTCTTCATGAAAGTTCAAAACCAAACCAGAACCAGAATCTCCCAAAAAATGAACAGGAAGGCCTAAATTTGCAATCTGCAAAAATGGAAATGATGCCGCCACCAGCACAGCCTCAAGGAGATAATCCTGACAGTGATTCAGGGATGGGTTCAGGTGAGGCTACAGCCAGTGATGAGGTGCAGATGACAACAGAGGGTCCTGGAACAGGGGAAGGCGTTTCTGGTTCTCATGAATTGGTGTGGGGAGATATGACAGAATCTTGGTTCAATGCAATTCCAGCAGGTTGGGGTCCTGGTAGTCCTGTTTGGGATGATTTAGATACCACAAACAATCTTCTTTTCCCCTCAAATCTTACTTTAGCGAGTCAAAACCAACAGGAATTTAGTGATTCTGATCTCCAAAAACAACAAGATAGTTCTGCTTCTTCTTCTTCGGCTTCTTGTCCTATGAAACCCTTCCTTTGGAACGATCAAGATTGATAGGTCATCCATAGAACCCAGCTTTTTAGGGTATAGCCTTACAGGACAGATCTCTGTGCTTCTAACTTTCTTTTCCTTGTCATTATATGCGTTTTTAACTGCTTATATTTTATATACTTGCTGAGGACTTTTTTAGACCACCCCCCTTACTTTTTTTCACTGGTTTTAGATTTTTCAGGAAACCAGCCTCTGACTTTCAGTCCGCCTTTTTTCCCCTAGGCTTAGAAGATTTTCAATTTCTTTTTCGTATCTTTTTTATTCCTCGTTGGTTGCAGATTTTTGTCCAGACCAGCTTGTTGTTCCTTTAATATATTTCTTATCTTTTAGCTTCAAAATCTTTTCCCTTGGATTCTCTCTCCACTTCATCACACCTGCAAAAAGGTTGCATATTTTTCAGGCCTTTCAGCAGTGACAACTTATGTTTTCTTATGCCTTTCAGCCTTTTGTTCTTGCCATATGTTTTTTGGTCCTAGTAGTACCCAATAGGCAGTAGATCACTAGATAGTATCATTTGATGTTAATAAGTAAGCTTTTAGTCGTTTTTCTTGTTTGTTGATGTAATGTTGCATATGTAGTTAGAATCCAATTTGAGTGCAGGAGACACTTTGGTGATCTTTCAAATTTGGCCCATCCATCTCGAGTTTTATTTTTCTGCTAGAAGCATGGAATCAAATTTCTGATTCTGTACATTTTGGAGTTTGTTAAATTCATCTTTTACCTTTTTTTTTTTGTAACAGTAGATGTAATGATGAATTAAGCAAATTTGCAGCAATACCATTAGCCATAAATTATAGTAGTTTATTCTCTTATGCAGTTCTACTATATGTTGCTTGATAAAATAATGTTTTCATCGAGTAATTAACTTTGATCCAGACAATGTTATTGCGTTGTGAAATGCCAAACCTGAAAGTAAATGCTTTAACCAATACCAAGTAAGATTTTGATTGCTTGGCCTACTTAAATATTCTGAACTTTTTAAGTGCTCATTTGAAAGTCACAGGACCTCCGGTCAGCTCTGATTTCTTTGCTTTTTGCTCCCAATCGCAACTTTGATATCGTTTTGATGATATGGTATCAGGTGGGTTTGAGCTCTTCAACTGCACTGAAGAGCTAGCTGTGGACTCTGGGTTTAAGGGTCCATTGGATCACCAATGTCCCAGATCTTTTTATCCGAAATAATTTTTCATTTTAATATTGCTTTTAAACGAATTTTTATTCACTAAAAAACCCAACTTTTGTTTTAATCTAAAACAATGATTCATTAATTTTGATTTAATATATTATTTTAACTTAAAATAATATTTCACTATTTATTAAATAAAATTTTAAGATTTTGGCAAAAAAAATTAAAGAATTTAAAGGTTAAATAACATTAAAATATACATAAAATAAATTTTAAATATTCAATAACAAAAAAATTATTTGATATAATAATTTTAATAATTTTTAATTATTTATTAATTCCACAAATATTAAATATATACTACAAATTCTATTATATACAAGTTTTATTAAATTGTTTTTAATAGTAATTTTTTTCATTACACTTTATCTTATTGTTATTGTTGCATTTATATCCAAAAACATCACTCTATTAGTTTTAATTTCATCATTATAATAATCAATATCACTATTATAGTAACTAATTTTATCTTCACTACTATTTTCAATTTCATTGATAATAATCTTACTTTTAAGCTTAAATCCACTGATTGTGAAAAATAAGAAAACTTCCGAGTTTAGGGAATTACATGCCATAATTTTAGAGTTTATTTAGATAGGTAGTGAGATTGATTTTGATAAAATTAAAAGTAATAATAGAAGTAAAATTAATTATTATAACGATAAAATTAAATATTGTAATAATGAGATTAAAATTAGTGATGGAGATATATGTTTAGATGCAAATGTAATTATGACAGTAAGAGGTAAATTATAATAAAACAAATATCATTAAAAATATTAAATTAAAATTTATATATAATAATAATTTTAAATTATTTAATATTTAATATTTCCTTAGGACGTGGTTTGCAACAACGGTGGGGTTAGATAGCCAATATTTGTAAATTTTCCTTTTCCAATTTCTTTTAAGCCATTGATCTCCTATGTATAAAAAGTTATTTTTATATCAAATAATAATTTCATTAATAAATAATTAAAAAATTTTGATTTTGTAAAAAAAAAAAGTATTTGAAAACTTTATGTAAAAAAATTTATAAGACAAAATGAAAAAAAATTATCAAGTGTGAAAAAATAAAATAAGGAAAAGGTTAAAATGAAAAAAAAAAGGGGGCGGTGGAGCTCCACAGAACCCTCTCCTACCGATGATAAAACGCGATGGCAATGCCTAATCGTGCTGAAATGATGTTATCTAAACATACAAATAGTGCCATTACACTCTGAAAATCGTGCCTTACGTTGCTTCTTCTCAATCCAAATGAGGCCTTAGTCCAAGCAACCGGACATTAAAAACCGTTTGAGAAATGCTAAGAGCATAGCAGGAGTAGCCTAAATTTGATGATTATGAAAATTTACATTGAAATTTTATAATATAAATAAAACGAATATTCTGATCATTAATTTATTTTAAATTGAATACTTTTAAAAAATTTGACATATTATAATTAGAGATAAAAATGAATCCGGTTAGATTTAAACATTTTTAATTTAAATCAATTTGAATTTGAATTTTTTTTTCAATTATTTTGAATTCAAACTATTTAAAATTTGAATCATTTAAATTTGAGTATTTTAAATTTAAAATTTTGAAATTCAAACTGGATGAATTAATTCTTATATTTCATGGAAAACATAATTATTTCAATATTCCTTTCAAGTTAGGATTTTTCGGATTTGAATTGTTTTTAGTTCGAGTCTTTTCAAATTTAGATACAAACTACACAATCAAAACTACACAACCGAAAGCATTAACCGGAATATTCAAATACTAAAAATAGTTTCTCCATATTTTAAACAAGAACTAGAAACTACACAACCGAAAGCATTAACAGGAATATTCCAAAATTAAAAATGTGACAACTTTCTATCTTAATGTCAAAAAAATGGGAATCAAACCGATTAAAGCATGGTTTAAGTTTATTAAATCTTAATCTTATTGTTAAAATTGCTGCAAAACCGAGAGAACCAAAGCAAAGCAACATACTTGCCCTTCCACGTTAATTATATAATCAAAGCATTTAAAGATGGGTAATATTGACTGGGGATGATGCTGAAAGGTGGGACCAATCACCGGCCCATGAGATCATCCATATATTTCTTATTCTCGACGGCACGATAATGATGAACCAAAGAAGTAAGAATCTAATATAATTAGAAATGACGAGTTAGAAATCAAGCAGTTAAATTAAATCATTTGGAAAATATCTTGGCTTTTTTGGGTGATCAGTGAAATTAGTTAACATTTTCTTTTAACTAAACCCAACTTTGATGTCATTATGCGGCTGCCGCGATCTTCTTTTAGTATATAACTAACTACTATTGAATTTAGTATTAGTTTTCTTTTATCTTGGACGGGCATGGAACTGCCGATGATAAAAGGATGGACAAGTAAATGACAAACCTGGATTTAGTAAGAATGCAATAGCATGACTAATGAGTTTTTAGCTATAATAACAATTTCTAGTTTTTGAGTCAGCCACTTCTCGAATATCATTGGGAAGATATTTAGGCAGCACTTGGAGAAATGATAGAGAAATATTCGTCAAAACATGCTATATTTTACTAATTAACACTGTTATACCCTGATCATTTGATCAACATTTTAATTATTAAGTAAGCATTAATTATCACTATGATGACGATCACCTAAATTAATTCAATACTTGACCAATATCGAGAGATAAATCAATTGATTACGTCAATCTAAACTCATAAAAAATAAGATCAAGACACAAGTATCATACCATGAACCTTTCATTTACATTTCACTAACTCTTATTTTCTCACCTTCATTTTATTTTTTTAATCTTCTCTCACTTATTATGCTTTATCTATTTGAACTTCGAAGTACATCTCAAAATTTTACCTCCAACACCCTTTGATCATTTTTTATATTACAGGTCACTTCAGCTTCCAAGTCAGCCATCTAACCAACTTTCCAATAATCACACTATTATAATGTCCAAAGTTAAAAAACTCGACCATTAAACACAAAATTAGGTGTCATCAAAAAACTTATTTTTCTCTACGTATGATTGGTCATTTCAATAAATTTATCTTTGTTTAGGTTATCTTAAACTTAACTAGAGATCTCTACAAAAAAAAAAAGCTATGGTTTTTTAATTAGAATTAGATTCGAAAGTTGATTATGTGTAAGGAAAATTTAACCACCTCCCACAACCAAGGCTGTTAATATCATACCGAATAACGTTTTGATTTTATTTTTTTTAAATGATATATGCCAGTATAAGTTATTTTGACATATTATTTCAAGTTTTTCAATTTAGTACAAATATATTTATAAATATACCTGAACTTTTACATAATAATTATACCAATAGTATGTAAAATAATATGCAATATTCATTACAGGGGTTTAGGTCTTTAGTGACGCTTTTTTTAACATTTAACGGCATTTATAAATGTCACTAAAATATTAGTGGCATTTGCCAAAAACGCCACTAAGAGCATCGGCTATACTTATATCAGGGAAAATAGTGACGTTTTAGAAGAAACGTCGCTAATTTAGCGATGTTTCATGCTACAAACGTTACTCAATTTCGAATTTAGCGATGTTTTTAGATACAAGTGCTGCTCTAATTAAGAAATTTACTTTTTTTATAAAATTTATTTTTATATTTATTATTATCATTAAATAAAAATGTTAAAAGAAATAAAAACGAACTTTAATTCATAAACTGAATATTATAAATACATAATTTGTTCAAATATTCATGTAACACAAAGTTTAATAATACATGCAATAACATTCAAATTAATTTAGCACATTAACCAAAAAATTTAAAATGTATGAAATTAATGACTGTATAGATTTGGACTACTACCATTTAATGAAGGATTTTTTCTACCTTGATCACTAGTGTGCTAAAAACCCTACAGAATAATATCATACAAGTTTTAAAACTTAATAATAAGCTATTATTTATATTAAAAAATATAAATAGTTACTAAATATAATACCTGAGTTGGTGGACTACCTAGATTAGTTCCTGAAAATTGTTGTTGCACAAAATTCATAAAAGTATTGAATCGATCATGCAACTGCTAAAATTTTGCACACTTTTGGTTCATTTTAACACATTTTTCTTGAATTTTAGCATGCTCATGTTCTCTTTCTGCTTCCATTTGTTGAAAAACATTGTTGCATAGTTTGCAACTCCTCTCTCAATATGGAAATGTCTTGTGAAAATTAACTTGTTGAAAGTGTAAATTGCTGAGAGCTACATCTATAGTAGCTAGATAGTGTTGGACCCAGTCCAAGGTTTTGGACCCATCCATGTCTTTCTTTTCCAGTAACTATTGTGAAAATCTGATTTTTCAATTCTTACGTGTTGATAGAACCATCAAATGCAACTTCAATCTTAATAATCATTTTCTCTTTCGCTTTCTCCTATTAATTAATAAAATAAAACTATCAAGTTTAATGATTAATTAATAATATGTTTAAAATAGTCAACATTTACTTTTTATATACAAATATATGTAACAAATTACCATAATTTCTTGTGTTTCGATGTTCAAGTAAGATCCATCTTTTTTTGTGTGGGTTAATTAAAAAAGTTCCACACGTCCAATTTTTTCACCCATCTCAATCTCCTATATAAAAATATATGTTATTGTTAAATACATATCAATCACAATTTATTCATGCATATCAAGCTTGTCAATCAAATTCAAAAATTCAAATAAGTTTAATATCATATATTTAATCTATCTAAATTGTTAAAATAAAAATATAATTGTAAAATTATATTTTAGCCCATTAACAGCATAAAAGTGTTAATCAAACGTAACCAATAAAAGCATTTTGGCCTTTCACACATATCAATCATGGAAACCAAATTCAATCATTTGGACAAGTTTAATATCATATATTGAAGCTATCCAAACTATTAAAACATGGTGAATAATAGCAACTTTGTATTTTTGCCTTTTAACAGCACAAAAAGTCCTAAACAGAGGTAAACAATAACTTTGTCACATATATCAATTGTGAAAACCAAGTTCAATCATTTGAAAAAGGTTAGTATCATGTATTGAAACTATCCAAATTGCTAAAACAAAACAATAATAGCAAATTTGTATTTTTGCCTTTTAATGGCCCTGAAAAGTCCAAAACAAAGGTAAACAAACAACTTTGTCACATATATCAATTGTTAAAACCAAGTTCAATTATTCAAAAAAGTTTAATATCATGTATTGAAGCTATCCAAACTGCTAAAACAAAACAATAACAACAAATTTGTATTTTTGCCTTTTAACGGCCTGAAAAATCCTAAACAAAGGTAAACAACAACTTTTTCACATATGTCAACTGCGAAAACCAAGTTCAATCATTCAAAAAAGTTTAATATCATATATTAAAGTCATCCAAACTATCAAAATAGAATAATAACAGGAAATTTGTATTTTTGTGTTTTAACGACAAAAATAGTTCTAAATAGACGTAAACGATAACTTTTTCACATATATCAACTGTGAAAAACCAAGTTCAATCATTCAAACAAGTTTAATATAATGTATTGGAGCTATCTAAACTGTTAAAATAGAACAATAACAACAAAATTGTATTATTACCTATTAACGGCATAAAAAGTCCTACATAGATACAAACAATAACTTTTTCATATATATCAACTATGGAAACTAAGTTTAATAATTTGAATAAGTTTAATATCATGTATTGAAACTATCAAAACTATTAAAATAGAAAAATAACTGTAAATTTACATTTTTACCTTGTAACAGCACAAAAAGTTATAAATAGACACAAACTGCAAATTACGACACATATATCAACAATGAAAACTAACTTCAATCATTCAAAAAAGTTTAATATTATAAACTTACTATTTCTTTTTGCTTTCTTGCAAAACCTTTTGATTCACTTATGTGGCTATATTTTTGTTGCTTTCTGCTATCAATCTCAATTTCTTCTCTTTCTTGTCATAAAAAATAATTATGTATATGATAGAAATACAAATATTACCAATTTAAATCATAAAACACATTTATTATTAAAACTAATACTAAGAGTTATAAATTAGTGCATTTCCTTTTCTTAAGAACCAAAATTTAACTAATTGTTCCTATTGCTACCTAATCACATTATGAGTTACATTTTCCATTGTGGCTTCTACAGTAGTATTTCGATAGAAATACTTTTTCTTCAAATTATGCTTATAGTCTTTCTATTTCTTTCCCAATGACTTAAGCATAAATGAAGTTAGTATTTCAAGTACAAATCTTGACTGTAATAATACAAAAAAATGTTTTAATAACCAAATTTAAAATAATTAATTTTTTTATATGTAATTAATTATACTAATACCTCAATAAGTTTAAAGCATTGGCCTTAACTTTTGCTGGAATTTTATGCCATGTTTCATAATGAATATGCAATTTCATTCCATTACAAGCAATCATGCCTAGAAATCCAGCTAATAGTTAAAACTCTTCATCAATTGGTTGCCTATTAGAGTTTATAGATACTACAATACACTCATTTGAAGGTAATGCAAACAATTCTTTCAAAGTTGTCCAGCCTCTGGTTCTCCATTGACCATTGTTACCAACTGCAAAAAATAAAAAAATCAATTTGTAAATTACGAATACTATAATCATTATAATCAAAGTCTAAATATGGGGTTTATGTTACCTACATTCAAATTAAAAGTAAAATCAATTGATGGGATACTATCTAAACCTAGACCTCCCATATTGCCAGATCCAATATCAGTTGAAAGGTTAGAAGTAATTGAGTTAGAAATAACTATACGTACATTTTCCTTCAAATGATTTAGTCCATAGCCAAGATCAACTAGTGCCACAGACGGTTCTGAACTAATATCTCTAATATATATTTCTTTCAATCTACTCATTCGTATTATAGCTTAGCTGCATCATAAAAGTGCATATATAAAAAACATATGTAAAGAACATATATAAAGACATTGAGAAGTTAAGAAATCATAACCAGCCATATATAAAAAATATATCGATTTAATTAAATTAAAAGATAATGTATGACTTACAATACAATAATTGAAATAAAAATAAATATGACATAAATTACATATAAGCATTTATTACATTATGTTTTAAACACTCGAATTACAAAATATGGATGATCCATTATGGTTCATAAATGTCTTCATTAATATCTTCGCAGACCCATTGAGCAAAGATAATGGATATATTTTTATCTAAGTTTTATTCAGCAAAAGAAAATATTCAGTTTCATGTTCAACATCATCTTTGGTATCTAACCCCATATCAAATAAGTCTTTAGGTGTGTTTCGAAGAACAATAAACCAACCCAATTCTTTGGGGTCTTCAGAATAAAAAAACTTGTTTGACTTAAGAGGAAAAAATATAAGGTTCATCAATAAGTTATTGTCCGATGTGAATTAATTGAGAAAAATTCACAACTATAAAGCCAAACTGATCTTTCTTAATATCTTTTGTACTATTCACATCAGTCCAGTCACACTAAAATAAGATAACTTTTCACTTGCCATAATAATCCAACTCAATGATGTCATTAGTCATGCCATAATAGTCAACATTTCCCTCTAAAGGGTTTGTGTCCCTATCACTAGCATAGCTAGTAGTTGATGAAGTAACAACAACTCTTAAATTTTGTGTACTTCGAAATCTCTCACAAAATTTAGTGTGAAATCTAAATCCATTAATAATGAATCCTTTGTATCATTTCACAATCCTATTTGACCCTTGTGAAAGACACTTCACCTCTTCACTATCAAGTCTTTCACTCCAAACCTATAAATGTGAAATAAATAAATATATATATGTTATTAATTTTATTTATACCCTAAGCATTTTATGTACATTTCTTATTATGGGAAGTATGGCATTACTTATAGTTGCTCCTAACTATTCATGAAAGTTTTTGGTGGATAATTTATCAAGCTCTCGAGAGTTTGATCATCAATAATGTGCACGAGCCCTCAAATTATTTCTATACTCACTACAAAATATCATGATAAAGTATTAACAATAAGAAAAATACAATATCTATGCTTAATGGAATGAATTACTTCATTGCAAGAAAACTTACGTGCAAAATGATTCAATTGAGTTATGATGGAAAAAAACATATTGATGTGCTTATGCCTAAAATTTATCGTCTAACTCCACCATTTCAGCTTTGTCTATTGGTTGTCCAAAATTTTCAAAAAGATAACTGTAGGCAAAGTCAGTATGCTACATACCAACATTTCTTGATGGTCTATTAAATTCTGTTTCAACATTATCCAAATAACAAAAACAAAATATCATACATTAGTTTGCTAAATATCCTTTAGCAATAGAACCTTCTAGATAGTATTTGTTACGACAATAAGATTTTAACTTCCCCAAAAACCTAAGGCATAAAACATTTATTATATATCTTTTTAACTAGAGTGATATGATCAACACTAACAACCTAATCAAGCTATTAACAAATAATACATTTTGATAGAATACATCTATCGATAATAAATCGATCCACCAACTTTTACTTTATATAGAAGGTGGATAACCAAATACATCATAATAGTGAAAAAGTTTGAAGAAAAAATCTTCTCTAAATGATATAAAGTAATTGCGACTTGATTTTGAAGTTTGTCAAGCTCTTTCACATTCAGAACTTTCTCACAAAAAGCTTTAAATATGTTACTCAATTTAATTACCACTGAAGTGACTTGCTTTGACATTGATAAACATAAAGCAAGGAGAAGTAAGTCTTGTATCATAATGTGATAATTATGTGACTTTAATGAAAAAAGTTTTTAGTTTTTTAGATTCACATATCTTGATATATTTGACGCTTAGCCATCCGAAACTTTCACATTTTTTAAAACCTTACAAAACACATCTTTCTCAGCTTTAGAAATCCCAAAACAAGTAGGACACAATCAATATTTACCATTAGAAAGCAACTTCAAATGAAGGTCAGGGTAAATCCCCATATCAACTAGGTCAAGCTAACTCTTTAAATCATCCTTTGATCTTTTATTCACATTGAGAATTATCCTAATAAAATTTTTGCAAGGATTTTTCTTTATGTGTGTCACATAAAGGTTATGACGTAATAAATTATATTTCTAATAAAGTAACTAAAAAAAGATACTTCTTTTTTTCACAACTCAAACTCATTGGGATCTTTTTTTTTTCATCTTTCTTCTTATCACTTTAAACATCAAAATCACCAACTTGAGTATCAGTATCACCAACTTGAGTAATAGGAGGCTAGACACCTTCAAAGATCTTCCTCACTCTTTTTCTTGATTGAGTCCTCTTTATTTATCGATATGTCCATATTTTATTTGTTTTTTGTATTATTTATATCCTTCAATATAGGTTTTTTTTCTTGTTTCTTACCATATATATATTTTTATTCATTCCACCATCACTTGAGTGTAAAAAGCACCTTTTATTGCATTTATGGTGTTTTTATGTAGTTCGGTTTAAATATTATGGTTTGCTGAATAGTATTGCAAAATTTGTTTGTATTTTTTTTACTCATCATTTGTTTTACATGTAACTTTTATTTAAGGTTGGGTTCACAATATGACTTGTACTCGTAAAATATTATGGATTTAAGGATGAATTACATATATTGGTGTAGTAACTATAGTATGATATTGGTTGTATTTTATTACGTACTGTGTAAAATTTAGATAGATAGTTTAGCATATTTCGTATAATTTTGATCAAAATAACAGGTATTATGGAATTCAAACAACATACTTCTCTTGCTATTCAACATGAAGAAGACACACCTATAGGCCAAAAAAGAAAATGAAGGGGACGAAATATACAAATTAAAGTGAGTGACATGAAAATTCACATCCACTTCAATCAAAGTGGGTAACATGTGTCTGATGGAGCTGCCAAGTTGGCTATTTATATTGAAGCGATCATCCATCGTAGCATTTCAATTATGTACCATAATTGACGACAAGTTTTGACGATTTAAAGGATCATATATGGGAGTTTGATGTGGTATGTTTATTCATTTATTTCATAAAATTTGTTAAATGATTATTTAATTGAAATTCAATGTGTTCATACTAATTGTGTTAAATTTTTTTGGAACGGTTCAATGTCTCAATTAAGTGTAAAAAGCTTGTATTACAATCGACTGAAAAAATATTCAGAGACTTTAAAGCAAATTGATAACCTAATATATTTTACCGTTCGCTGACCAGGGTGATGCATTAGTTGTTCCACCTATGTCATATGCAAATGTTATAAGTTATGATGATTGGATGATTTTTATTCGAGATTGGCTATCAAAAGATTTTTCGGTACAATACCCATTACAAAAAATTGTTTATAAGATTTTATGTAATATATTCAATATCTTAATATGTGATTTACATAATTTTTTTTTTTTTAGAAAATCAAAGAACAACAAAAGAACATTCAGGCCAAACAAGTATATCACTATCGGACATCGAGAAAGAGTTATGCAAATGTCAAGTATAAGCTTGTAAGTATTCACACACTTATTTTATACTCATAAATGAATATTTATGAACACTCGTTTAATAGATTTTGATTCTTATATTACGATAATTTATTAGGAATCAACTAGCTCTAGCTTCTAAGTTTTTAGATGGGATGTATGAAAATAGGAATATCTACGAAAAGATGAATCATTCGTAGATGAAGTAACCGAAGAAATGGCTAAAAAGATTGTATGTATAACTGCTAATTATATCACGTATGATTGACTTTGTGCTTGTATGCATGACTGTATACTAGCTTGTATAGATTTATTGTTACGGCCCATCTTATTACGGCCCATCTTGTTACTATCTTTTAGGATGATTATGCTAGTAAAATTAAATCTGATGAACTGACAACCCACTATGGCAAAGATCCTTTATTTTTGGCATTATGTGCGAAAAAGAGACATGGTCGAGTTTGTGGGGTTGGTAAATTTGTGTTGCCATCCAAGTTATTCAGTAATCAACAAAAAATGCCTCAAATGATGAATACACCATATGAAGCAATCATTGAGCAACAACAACAAAGACTTGATGAGCAAGAGCAACACCTGAATGACCAATAGCAATGACTTATGGCTTTGGAGGTGATGTTGGCAGTAAAGCAGCCTAGCATACCTGTAGGCAAGTCAAATAGTATCATATACCTAAGCAAGCTTTCGTTGTAAGTCAAGCAGTAAACCCAACCCTCGATATTAGCCATAAAGTATAATTTTGTTTATTCCCTTAGTATTTATTTTTTTTATATTTATTGATTTGGTATTAATACTTATATTTTATTATATATTGTAGCATGATGTTAAGACTCAGAGTAGGACCCATGCTCAAGCTGTCATTGATGAGTTATCTAATTATTCACTTGATCATTTATCTAGAGGAAACTGCATTATAGTTGAGTCCGAGAATGGGTTATTTGATCAACCATCACTTTTTTACATTGGTGAGGATGAGGTTCAGGAATTTTATAACCTGGATAAAATATCAACTGCTAATATTGTTACTTATATGAGGTTAGCTTATAAATTTAAATATGCAAAGTCAATATTTATTAATCTATATTACGGTATATTACTAACTAGTATTACTGATTGTTATTGTGTAGCTTCCTATATAGAGAGATCAAGAGCAGAGAAATAACCCATTGATTTAGATTCGTTGACCCCAATATCATTAGTAAGCAGAGTAACACAGTCATTTTTCTTACTTGTCATGTGATTGAATACATGAAAAAATGTGTCGATTATTATTTGCTCTCGTATAATGCTGCGTAAGTTATATTCATACAAATAATTATTTCAATTTTAACTGAATCTGAGATGATACCTAATCTAAGTATATCATTCTTATTATTTTGTAATTGTCATTGGCAGCTTATTATGATTATGGCAATTCCTTAATGCCATACTTATTTAATTCGACTCAACCAATGACGATGCCTAACCCCGATATTAAAAATTTTATAAAAAGGTATTACATGTTATTATATTATCTTCTGTTTCTTCATAATTACTTTTGTATTAACTATTTTTTTTTCAATTTAGGGTGTTGTCTATAGTTGCTTAGAAACCAAAGATAAATTGGGTGTCATTACTAGTAAATGTGGAATTTATTCTTTTATATTGAGTTTGATTAGATACATGTTTCTTGAACCCACTAAATTTATTTTTTGGGTATTTAATCAACTAGGATATACTGAATGTGGATATTATGTCCTTTGTTTTATAAGGGAGATAATATTATATGATTTTATAACCACACCATTCAAGGTTAATATTAATTTCATAAAATTGTTATATCTTCCTAAAGAAAAAGCTAAATTATGTTTTCGTTTATTAACATTTACTTGTGATTTTTTTTAGTGGAAGAGTAAAGGAAGCTTCACAGTAGACAAACTTGATAAAGTCTGAAAGAGTGGTGTGAGTATGTATTATCGTTTGCTAAACCTTGAGCTTGGACATTGTTGGTTGGGTGTAAATATATGCATTTCATTTGTTATAATGTTTTTAATATGCCATATTGAATGGATAATTTAAGTTTGTAGATTGGGGTATTGATTTAATATTATTGACTTATATGTGTTTTATATCAATTGGCTGTAGCTTTTATTAATACACATAATTGCGTACACATATATTTGAAAAAAGTATATTTATATGACAACGTTATCAGTTTTAAATTCGGATGTATGGTCAATTATTGAAATACTAAAATGTTTGTATTATAAATTTCAAAATATAATTCGTAGTATCACATATATAAACTAAATATTTTTTTAGCATAAACCTATAACTGACTTTCCCTCTCATTGTTTTTTAGACAAAAATGCCTTCATTTATCCTTTAAAAAAATCGAATTGGGGTATTCAAGTTATTTCTAGCCAAAAACATCTTTAATAATTCCTTCATTTTGTTTTGAAAGGGATTATTGATGACGTTTTTAACTAAAAAATGCATTGAATAATCTCTAAAAAAAAATTGAGTGACTTTATTCAAGGCATTTTTGACCAGAAATACATTTAATAATCGTCTCTACTTTTTATGAAGGGATTCTTCAAGGCGTTGTCTGCCAAAAACGCTTTCCATAATCCTCTAAGGGATTATTGAAGGTGTTTTTTTTGCCAAAAACACTTTCAATAATCAATCTAATTTTTTAAAGGGGATTATTCTAGGCATTTTAGTTGATAAACACTGTCAATTTCTATCTTTAATGGTGTTTATAAGTACAAATATCGCTATTCGATTATTTAGTGACGTTTTGATCAAAAACGCCTTAAGTTTTATAAAAACATGGAAGCTAGCGGTGTTTTTAAGTGAAACACCGCTATAAAACTGTCACTAATTTTTCATTTTCTTGTAGTGATTTTTAAATATCAAATAAATACGTTTAAAAATATAAGAAATAATATCATTGATTTATCATAATATTTTTAAATACTTAATATGATCAAATGAAATTTAAATGGATATTTTTTATACAAGAATATACTAAGATAAAAACAAAAAGATGAAAAAAATAACATATTAAGATCGAAATAAAATAGATGAAAAAAAAATAACATTGGCTTTAGGAGTCTTCAATCTTAGAAAGGGATCATAGTTACTTTTTGGAAAAGATTGAAATAGATATAAACCTTTGATTTGAAAAAACTAAAGTATTAAAAAAATGAGTTGCTCTAAAAAATAGAGAGATGTAGCTTAAGTTTCAACATTAAATTAAAAATAGTAAATCAAAATACAAAGATAATTCACAAAATTGCAAATCATGTTTCACAAGCACGTATCGACTAAAAATGTTTAACCCACCGAAATTCCTTGAAACCAATCGAAACCAACAAAAACAATCAATATTATTGAGTACTAAATCCAATAAATAAAACTACTCTTAAATATACCATATTTTGGCATAACTAGAATGTTCTGATCATTCAAGATTAATAACCTTGCCCACAACACTCATAAATTAATACCAAATTAGTCTTATATATATGTTATCTTGTTTAAATCTTAATTAAAATTAGTTTTATTCTTAATTTATTTAATTATTTTTTATATTTAAATATTACAAAAAAAAATCCTGAAATTTTCTCTAACACTGATTGAAACTCTAAAGAGATTTTCTTATTTTAAGAGTATTCAAGAAAATATATAAGTTTTTCTTGAAGAGGCTTTGTTATTAAATTTATTAAATATTTTATGAAAGAAACAATTTATTTACATTCTTTTTATTTATTTGCAATCATTAATAAAAATCCTTTATAATGAAAATTTTCCTAAAATCCTCCAACTTTTTGATTGAATTTTAAAAATGTTCTCACCTTCAAATTTCTAAGAATGATACACACTCATACATTTTTAGAATTTAATCCTCAAAAGAATTTGCACTTATTTTAAAACTCATAGAAAATAATTATACAAAATAACATTTTCAATTTTGAAATTCACAATATCAAAATTCACATCTGATTTTTTTTTCTTTTTCATTTTATTATTATTCAATTAAATCAAAATTAAACCAAAATTTTAAAAAATAAAATTTAAAAAAGGATTGATAAAAAATTAAAGAAAAAAATCAAAACTAATTATAAATTAAAAAATAATAATAAAAAACCGAAACCTATCGTCGTATCGAATTTAGAGTCGAAGTGACGCAAGGTTGTTCGAGTTGGTATATATGTCAGTTGCTGTACTAACATTGAAACGACTTCGTTTCTTCTTTGACATTTAAAGCTGAAATCCTTTCTTTCCTGGCTTTTCTCTGTACCGGAGAACGTTGGGTGTGATAAAATTGGAGTTTTCCTGATTCTGATAAGATTTGAATAATTCGGTCTCCGAAAAAATCAACTTCGCCTGAAACTTTCAGAAAAAAGCTGAAAGTATTGCAGTTCCCAGAATTTGACCATCCTGAATTCCTCCAGTCGTTTACCGCGTCAGAAAATTCAAGTCAAACCTAAAAATTCCTAGAAAAAAAAAAGTTTACCAAAATTGCAAAAAATACCTTTTTTTGGATTAAAACCGATCTCCCTTTTACCATTTAAATTCCCACTGAAAACACTTCAATCAGTTTTAATTTTAAGCCCGGAAGCAAACCCAAGAGCAACCCAGAATTTACCCAAAATAATCTTATGCCTCCAAAATTTCGAAACCATTTCTTCTGTAATCCCAGGATATAAAACCATTCGCAAAATCTTAAATTCTATTATTTTTCTTTCTGTTTGCTCTTGATTGCTTCTGTATGTTTGATTTGCTCTTGATTCTTGTTAATTCCTTGTTTATGTTGAAATTCGGTGATTGCTTCTGGGTTTACTAATCTGTGTTCGATTGAGGCTAATTGCCTGTTGTGATTTCTGGTTGTCCCTTGATTGCTCCTTTTCCCATTATCTGTTGGTGATTAATGTTGTGCTTGGGTTTGGATCCTTGTGTTCACTGGTTATGTTCACCAATTGCCATTTTCATGAATTGTCCCTTTTGGTTTTATAATGATTTTTCCACCAAAAAAACTAGGGTTAATCCTAAGTTTTCGGTTCTTTTGCACCAAGTTTTCCAAAATACTCAATGATTTCAACTTTCCTTATATTCTTAAATTCATATCACCTATAAATTTTTTATTATAATTTTACAGTTATGTAATCATAATAAATAATTATATAAAAATCTCTCCTTTATAATGTGAATTCGACAAATTTTTTTTGTAAATCTCACATAATTTTAAATTATCACCTATAATTTTTTTATTACAATATTAATTGCATTACAAATGTTTTCTCATATTCAACCTTTCCAAAATATTTGCCTCCAAGTTTCTCTTTTTTGTCTTTGATTTTATGATTTTTGTGAGTTTTTGAATAATATATAAAAACAAAATAAAATAAAATAAAAACAAGATAAAAGAAAAAGAATGTAAGAAAATAACATTTGGCATTTTACTTAGGCTCAAGACACAATTACGAATTTGGATTCAAGGCTCAATCATAAATTGAAGACAAACCATTAAAAAACATGAAACATCCAAGCACACTATTAAGAAAAAATTTTCTTAGCCTTATTCAGACAATTCCAAAATGATGAGTTTCATTAAAGGCATTCAACTGTTGGTTCTGTCATGAAAATCTAAGGGAGCATCATTTCATCTGAGTCATCAGTATCATCTGTTTCAACTGATTCATCTGATTTGATAGTGTCAATGTGAGATTTAGTCTCAAAGGTAGAGGGAAAAATATCTTCAAGAGAAAACTGAGAAAGGTTGTCTTATGCCATCTGGTGAAGGATTTCTGTAAGGGTTTGTGTAGGAGAAATCATAAGTTGTACAGATTTTTGAGTTGGTTGTGGTGTAGGGTTTTGAGTTGTGGAACTTGAGCTTGGTTTTGGTTTGGAAGGTTGAGAAAGTGGTTGTTCTGCTACTCGTTTGGGTTTTGGATCAACTAATTGTTTTTTTCGAAATCTATGAATCCATTTTTCAGTTGTACCGAAAGGGGGTTGGTCTGGTTAGTTTGAGATAAAAATGAAGAATTGTGTTGGTTGGGAGGATGTTGGGATAGATGTTGGGGGTGGTTTGTACTGAAAAGGTGTGAAAAAAGGTTTTGAAGGTGAGGTTGGAGAATTGTATGGTTGAAATGGAGGAGGAGTATAGGCTTGGTAAGGAGTATCATGCATACCAGTATGATATGGTGTGAAGATGTTGTAACTAGAAGCTGCTTGTTGTTGTTGTTGTTTCTGACGAAACTGATTTTGAAGGTCTGCAAGTTGAATCTTTAGGCTCTTCATTTCTTTCTCTCGTTCAGTGAAAGCATAAGTGAATCCAATGTTGGTTTCAGTCATGTATCTGAGTTCTTGATCAAGTGTGATTATCCTTGACTGAATTTCAAGAATAATATTTTGGAGATTGACAAGGCTCTGATCAAAGTGTTGACTGACTTGGTCCAACTTATGTTCGATTCTGTGCAGGTATGAATTCTACTGGAGAGAACTTTTAGTCTGCCAGTTTAAAATTGCTTCAGCACGAGAAACACTTTTTTGGTTTCCATATTCATCTCTGTCAGTGGGAGTGGAGATTTTTGGAATGTGTTTATATTGGTCTTTATGAAATTCTTCAAAATGAGGGAAATTTGAGCTAGGATAGGTTGGTTGCATCATGGAGATTTATGGTAAAGGTGTGGGTAAAGGTTGAGTGGAATTTTGGGTGGAATCTGGTTTTTGTGTGGGTTGAGTTGAGTAGGTTTGAGGGTGTGGTTTGCCTTTTTTAGGATAGATGACATAGTAGTCAAACTTTCCTGAGGGTTCACCAAGGAGATCAACTTCAGGGTCTCCATTTTCATATCTTTCTTTAAGTTTTTGTTGGGAAGACTTTTTCTTCTTTTGCTTCTTTGGAATATCATCATCATCATCCAGGAAGCTTTTATCTGCATTGATCTGGCATTCTTTGCATTGACAATTTATGTCCCAATAGCAATGTTCTTCTGGAGATTTATATGCATACACGGGATTTCCATTGGACTGAAAGTGTGTGATTGGAACATCAAGGAGATCGGCATGATATCTTTGCATTATAAATTATGTTGGAAAGATTGTTGGAGGAGGAACATCCTTTCTTTTACTGTGATCAAATTCAATTATGACAGTACCATCCTGATTCGTCTTGTAGGTTGGATTAAAGTGTTCAATTGGTTCATCTTGTTTCCAAATCTTTTGATAACTTGTCGTCCACGTTTTTTAGAGAAGGGTGGCAAGTTCTTCATTGGAAATCTGCTTTGAAATATGAACATGTTTAGGAGTTTTGTCTACTATTTCCATTTTAACAAAAACTGCATCACTGAAGTGTGAAAGAGGCAAGTTAATGGCATGATCTTAAACTCTATATGCCATCTGGTAGTGAAGGGTTACCTAGAGGCCTTTCATTTCTGTGCCTACGATCTGGACTTGAACTTTTAAAGCATCTAACAGGGTTGGATCATGAAGAGACATATTATAATTTGGGAAGACTGTGAAGAAGACAGTTCCTGCATTGAATGTCGTTTCAACGATTCCAAGGACTGTAGGCTTGTAATCTCTAAATCTGGTGTCCAATAAAGCCATTCTGGTACAGACAGGAATTTTATTTCTGCCATGGAAGGTTAAGGCGATTCTGATAGCACCAAAGTGAATGTGAGTGTATCTTTGTTTTGACCACTGGTGAAGAAATTCTTCTGGGATCTGAAGAGTAACAAAGTGCTCTTGAGGTCCTGCTGGAAGAATACATTGATCAAAGTTTGTGGCTTGAACATACTCTTTTGGAGTTGGATATTTGGGTCTTTTAGTGTAGAGTGATAATGGAGTTCCGAATCTTTGAATTTTTCACTTTTGTAACCACAGATTTGTCTGGTTCCATCTTTTTCTTCTAAAAAGATTGCTGACCAAAACTGTTCACTAGCATCAGTCTACAATATTCTTTTGCCATCTGATGGAATCTTTAAAGTGAGAAGTGACTTTGCTTTTATCTTTAAAGCTTGTACTGCAGTTGTCTGGATCTAAGACCACGTGGGTGGTTCTTTTTTGAGCATCTGTCTGAGTGGATGTGTAAGCTGGGCAATATCTAGAAGAAATTCATTCATGTAATTGACTATGCCAAAAAATTGCTGGATTTGCTTTTTTGAGAGATTTGCATCAGGAAAATCTGCAAGTGATTGAGCAATATGAGGTTGAGCAATGTACTGACCATCTTTAAGATGCATGCCTAGGAAATCAATTTCTGTAGCACCAATGATCATCTTTTTCTCTGAAAGCATTATTCCATACTGTTGAACAATGCACTGAAACTTATCCAATAACTGTGCATGAGAGGTGTCATCAGGAGAGAACAGTAAGATGTCATCAATGTTAATCAAGACATCATTAAGAATTGGAGCAAATATCTTGATCATGGCTTTTTGGAACAGGGAAGGAGTAACTTTTAATCCAAAAGGCATTACGATCCATTGGAAATGGTGTTGAGGAATGTAAAACGCTGTTTTGTTTCTTCTTAAAGTTTGATCTCAAAGCAAGATTTTGGCAACTCGGTATCATCCACAGGACAGATACAAAACAGCGTTTTGCATTCCTCAACACCATTTCCAATGGACCGTAATGCCTTTTGGATTAAAAGTTGCTCTTTCCCTGTTCCAAAAAGCCATGACCAAGATATTTACTCCAATTCTTGATGATGCCTTAATTTACATTGATGACATCTTATTGTTCTCTCCTGATGACACCTCTCATGCACAGTTATTGGATAAATTCCAGCGCATTGTTCAATAGTATGGAATAATGCATTCAGAGAAAAAGTTGATCATTGGTGCTACAGAAATTGATTTCCTAGGCATGCATTTTATAGATGATCAGTACATTGCTCAACCTCATATTGCTCAGTCACTTGCAGATTTCCCTGATGCAAATCTCTCAAAAAAGCAAATCCAGCAATTTCTTAACATAGTCAATTACATGAATGAATTTCTCCCAGATATTGCCCAGCTTACATATCCACTCAGACAAATGCTCAAAAAAGAACCACCCACGTGGTCTTAGATCCAGACAACTGCAGTACAAGCTTTGAAGATAAAAGCAAAGTCACTTTTCACTTTAAAGATTCCATCAGATGGCAAAAGAATATTACAGACCGATGCTAGTGAACAGTTCTGGTCAGCAATCCTTTTTGAAGAAAAAGATGGAACCAGACAAATCTGTGGTTACAAAAGCAGAAAATTCAAAGATTCGAAACTCCATTATCACTCTACACTAAAAGAGATTTTAGCTATAAAGTATGAAATCCAAAGATTTGAATTTCACCTCATTGGATTTCACTTTCTCGTGGAATTAGATATGTCAACCTTTGATCAGATGCTCAATTTCAAAAAGAAGAAAATGCCAAATGCACAGTTACTCAGGCTATCCCAGTGGTTCTCACAGTACTCCTACACCACCGCACATATAAAAGGCAAAGATAATCTCATCCCAAATATGCTCACAAGACCTCCTTCAAAACCTCCTTCAAACACCTTGCAGGTTGTTCCAGTCATTTCCATGATGTACCTAACACCTTCTTCTTCACAAGCCTCTTCTTCAAAAAACCCTCTTTTTCCTTCTTATCAGAAACCTCACCTTGATGATGAATTTGATTTACTTGATGAATTCTTTAACCTTCCCGTGGAAAATCTTCCTCCAGAGTTACCCAGACTTCTTGCCACTCAAACCCTTGATCAAAAAGCCTTATACCTTTTGCTCAAATACTAGTCCAAAACACTCAGAAAGTTTGGAGACACCTCCATTCAATCTCTTGGTATACACCCTAATTATCCCTTCATCTATCCCTTTAAATTCCTTGAACCTCTTTGTTTCCTAAAAGAAACAGTTTGTTTTATGTAGTACCTTTGTCACCTTTACTATATTGCTGTAAAATTCCCACTTCCAAAGCTCAAAACCCTTCTTCACCTTTTTTAGCAGTCAACCATCAACCCTACCAAACACCAGTTGGACCCCAGTCAACAAAATCTCAAGTTTTTCTTCACCTGGTTCAGACCCATTCCCATTTGGATCCAATGGATTGAAACCTGTGAGAGATATACAAAAGTTCTTCCTGATCCTCATATTGTTTTAATCTTTCACAGATCTTGCAGTTGTTTGACAAAAGACCCCTAGTATTTCCCCTATGCAGTAATTTACAGCTCCCAAGGATATTCACTGTTTGATTCCCAGTTTGATCACCTAGTTGAATACATTGAATTTCAGAGACAAATTTGTGAACTGAATCACAAGTTTCCCAAGCAAAATTGGCTAGAGCTCCAAGATAAAGTTCCATGGGAAAACTATCCTTCAAAATACACTTATCAGCTCAAATTTGATAAAAAGATTTATGAAACCCGCCTTGATGGTACTTGGACAAAACCTCTTTCTGAAACTACCAGATTTGAACTTGACCATGTAGGCCCAGTAGAATGGAATCCTTACTAGAAACCTCCTGAAGTTATACCATAAATGGAATGGCAAGATTCTCAAAACCCCCTTGATGATTTTGATCCAGATCAATGGTTAGTCAACATTGGCTATGATTTCACACCAGGTGCAGACAACTCACACCTCAACCTCTCTCCAGAACACACTCAATGTTCTCTCAAATGATGACACTCATGGTGCTACAAGATTCCCTATTCCAGTCCAATACTGTATAATTACATGTGCTATTTTCAATTTTCTTCAAAAGACTTCAAAGAAGTTGATAATGATGCCTTCACATCAAGACAACCTTATGTCAAGTCTTCATCAATTTTATGTCTTAGTCAAGTCATAATAAGTCCCTGTACTTTAGTATGAGTCATCGTACCATAAGTGATGAGTCATTGTACCATAATAATAAGTCATTGTACCATAATAATGAGTCATTGTACCTTAGTTATAACTCACCATCCTTTAGCTTTATCCTAAGCCACTTGTAAAGTTGCTTTGTCCTAGTCTTGTCTTATTAGGCTACTAGTCCTTTACTTTTCCCTTGTATAAATAGCATGATACTTCTCTAGGAAGTAATCATCTAAGAATCATCTAAGAATCTAACAATCCATAACCTATCACAAAATGTCCCTTGTAAGAAACCTTCCTTTATAAAATATGTTTGGCTAAAAACCTCTCTTCTCTTTTGGTAATTCCATCTTTCTTTTTCCATAGTTACATCTTTTAGCTTCATACTTCTCTTCAAACTATTCAAAGTTTGCAGTGATACAAGTTAAGTATGCTCTGTAGTTGTCATATTATTATGGATCCTCTGCATCAGAAATTCTTATTAATCTGTTAAACAGATCATTGATCCCTTTCCCTCAGCCAAAGAAAAGTCATACCGCCCCAAGATCATACTAATAGTAAGTTACAATAGTGAAAGATATATCTCCATAAAAGTCAGGCCCCCAGTTCAATGTTAAGCCAGGAAGGCGCCAGAGTCTTGAACACCGGCTAGAATACCTTGGTTATATGTCTGATCTATGAAAAGCTTATGGTTGGTATTATCGTGTCAAGTTTGATCGATCTACACGCTGTTGTCATAGTACCAGATAGTATTATTAGGACTCTACCATCCGAAGAGCACGGAACTGAAGCCGTGTCAGTTGCCAGAGCCTTGGCCGTACTACCTGTCGCTGTGTATAGAAATGGTATCAAAACAGCTTATAACAGGACATTGACGGAGTTTTTTTTTTTATTTTTTTATTTTCCAAATGCTGAGAATAGCAGATGAAAATATGTGTGGGGGCCAATCGTAATATAGATTTAGTAAATGAATTCGGCTACATAATTAATTCTAGAATAGTAAATTCTGATGATTTCAGAAATGGTAGAATGCATGAGTTACATGAATCCAGTTTTTAAATTGAATTTAGTTTAATTGCAGTGTCAGGCACACCCAAAAATGCCCTCGACCTTACTACAAAAATAGTTAGTTTTTCCTTTACTATCTGTAAATATGACAATTTAAAACCATTAATTGCGTGTTTTTCCCCCTTGAATTTTTTTTTATTTGGTATGCTTAATGGACTTCACTTACAGGAACTTAGGACAAAGGAAGTAGCTGCTGGAATTTTTCGAGCCCAAGCAGCTGTTACAACTCCAGCAGTAATGTGATAATAAGGTGCACCAGAAGGAAAGAAGACCTTGAGAAAAGGTAATATGATAACAACCGATCCCTCCTTTGACTTGGGCTTACCCACAACCAAGGCTGGGAAATGGCACATATGTTAGAAAAATGGGGTCCAATCCCATGTAAGTAGTTTTGGACCAAGTAAAGGCCATAGGCCAATCTTTTATTTTACACAGAACCCTAGCTACTTAATAAAAAAGAGGTGGGATTGTTTTAGGTGTGTGTCGAAAACCAGGCAGAGAAAGAAGAAAAGTCAAGAAAAGTAAAGAGAGAAAAAAGAGAAGGGAGAGTTGGTTAAATGAAAGTTGATCCGTGGTCCGATTGAGTTAGAACCTTGTCAGGAGGTTTATGATTCAGAGTTCTACATTCTGAATAGTGAAGATCGAGTTTGAAGCTCTCTAGGAATAAATCCAGGGTGTATTTGTTGAGTCACTTATTTGGTGAGATTTCTCCAATTGTTTCTTTAGTTGTTGATTAGCTCTAGTTTTAGCTAGAGAAGAACTTTGTATAACTATTATTTGATAGTGAAGATTTTTCTGGTGGCCTGTGGTTTTTTCCTCTACACTTGAGGGTTTTCCACATAAATCTTGGTGTGTTTTATTTTTCCTGTGTATTTGATTATTGATTGTTGTCTATTGCTTTTGTATTGTTGTGATTATTACTTCAGGCACAACAAGTGGTATCAGAGCGAGGGTTATTTTGAGACACCGATACAGAAGCAACCCAAGATAGATGTAAATTTTGTTTGAGATCATGAAGGGTGATACAAGTTCCATGATAAAATTGACAGCATCGAATTATTCAATTTGAAAGCCTATGATGGAGGATCATCTATACTGTAAAGATTTGTATGAGCCAGTATTGAGTGATTCGGCTAAACCAACAGATATGAAAGATGAAAATTGGAAGAAGCTAGGTAGAAAGATGCTGGCTACAATTAGAAAATAGGTTGATATCAGCGTGTTCCATCATGTAGTGTAGGAGTCAGATGCCACATTGTTTGGGAAAAATTGGCAGCATTGTATGAGAGAAAAATAGGTATGAATAAAGTTATGCTTGTTAAAAAGATTGTAACTTTACAGTACAGGGATGGATGATCTGTTACAGAGCACTTGAGTGATTTTCAAGATATATTTAATCAGATGACTACTATGGAGCTTAAGATGGATGATGAAATAAAGGCGTTATTTCTTTTGGGTTCATTGTCAGACAGTTGGAATACTCTAGTTGTGACTGTTCTTAATTCAGCTCCTGATTATAAGGTGACATTGGAGATGGTAAAAGACAGTATGCTTAATAAAGAAATAAGGCGAAAAGATGTAGACCCTGGGAATCAAGCTCTAGTCACAGAAAACAGGGGTAGAAACATCGACAGAGGTCAGGACTCAAAAGGCCATGATAAATCTAAACATAGATTCAAGTCTAGAAGTAAAGTAAAGTGTTTCCATTGTGGTAAGGCGGGTCATATAAAACGAAACTGTAAAATCTTGAAGCAAAAGTGAAAAGATGAGAAAGGTAAGTGTTGAGATGATGGCAATGTTGCAGCAGTGAATTCAGATAGTGATTCAGTTATTTTAATTTGTACACATGGTGATTGTAATCATGTTAGTGATCCCGGCATTGAGTGGATATTTGACACAGGAGCGGCATATCATTGTGTTCCTAATAGAGAGTTATTTACAACTTACAAAGTAAGAGACTTTGGTTGTACCAAGATGGGAAATAAAAGTGTGTCGCAGATTGTTGGGATTGGTGATATTGTTGTACAAACTAGTACAGGCTGCATGTTGACTTTGAGGGATGTCAGATACATTCCAGATATGAGAATGAACTTGCTTGCTATTAATGTCCTTGATAAGAAGGGATATGAAAGTCGACAAAAGAATGGATAATAGAAGCTTCTCAAAGGATCTATGGTAGTTGCAAGGGGAAAACTATGCTGCACAATGTATAAGACATGAATGCAATTGAACGGTAACCAGGTAAATACTGTTGAAAATGATGCTTCAGCAAACTTGTGGCACAGGAGGCTAGCACACATGAGTGAAAAGGGGTTACAGGTTTTGGCAAGGCACTCTCTCATTCCCTTGACCAAAAGTATGTCTTTCGATTCATGTGATTATTGTTTGTTTGGTAAGCATCATAGAGTTTCTTTTCGTAAAAGTTCTCAGAGAAAAGAAAATAAATTGGAATTAATTTATTCTGACGTATGTGGTCCCATTGAGGTTGAGTCATTAGGTGGTAGCAGATATTTTGTTACTTTTATTGATGATGCTTCACGTAAGACTTGGGTGTATATGTTGAAATACAAAAGTCAGGTACTACAGTATTTTCAAAAATTTCATGCCATGGTTGAAAGGATGACAGGGTTACCCTTGAAGTGTATTCGAACTGATAATGGTGGAGAATACACATTTAAATGCTTTGAAGAGTATTGCTCAAAGCATGGGATCAGGCATGAGAGGCAGAACCTGGAATACCGCAGCATAATGGTATAGCTGAAAGAATGAATCGCACCATTGTGGAAAAAGTCAATGTATGTTGAGGATGGCAAAATTACCAAAGCCATTCTGGGGTGAAGCAGTCAACGCAGCTTGTTATTTACTTAACAAGTCACCATCAGTTCCTTTAGGCTTTGACATTCCAGAAAGAGTGTGGACAGGGAAAGATACTTCATACTCTTACTTGAAAGTTTTTGGGTGTAAAGCATTCATGCATGTGCCGAAAGAACAGAGATCAAAGCTTGACAGTAAAGCTACACAGTGTGTGTTTGTAGGATATGGTGATGAGGAATTTGGCTATAGGGTATGGGATCCAGTAAAGAGAAAGACAATCAGAAGCAGGGATGTGGTCTTTCATAAAAAAGAAACCATAGCAGACTTTAAGAAAAATGAGAAGACTACACAGGTTACCGTTGAGTGTAATGTTTCAACACCAACAGGGATTTCACAGGAAAGAGCCATAAATGGTGAAAATGAGCAATAAACAGAACTTGAGGATATGAATGAGACAGCTACAGTTGGTGATGAGCCAGATGCTATTAGTTTTGAGCAGGGGGAGCAATCCTCTCTACTTGAGAGTGTTGAGCAGGGGGAGCTACCTTCGGCATCAAGTGATGTAGAGTCTCAGCCTAAGAGATCTACTAGAGAACGCAGGCCATCTACCAGGTATCCAAGTTCAGATTTTATTTTAATTACCAGTGAAGGGGAGCCAGAAAGCTTTCAAGGTGTGTAGGCTACTCCGGATAGAGAGTACTGGTTAAAAGTAATGAAAGAAGAGATGGAGTCATTGCGAAAGAATGGTACTTATGATCTTGTTAAACTTCCTAGGGAAAAGCTTAAGCTTTGCAGTAACTTGGCCAAAATGAGTTCCTTAGCCAAGGTAAGTTCCAAATGAAATTGCTATGGTGATGAATCTCCTCCTAATGGGGCTGGAGGGGGAGATTGTTAGGAAAATGGGGTCCAGTCCCATGTAAGTGGTTTTGGATCAAGTAAAGGCCATAGGCCTTGATCTTTTATTTTACACAGAGCTACTTAATAAAAAAGAGGTGGGGTTGTTTTAGGTGTGTGTCGAAAACCAAGCAGAGAAAGAAAAAAAGTCAGGAAAAGTAGAAAGAGAAAAAAGAGAAGGGAGAGTTGGTTAAACGAAAGTCGATCCGTGGTCCGATTGAGTTAGAACCTTGTCAGGAGGTTTATGATTTAGAGTTCTACATTCTGAACGGTGAAAATCGGGTTTGAAGCTATCTAGGAACAAATCCAGGGTGTATTTGTTGAGTCACTTATTTGGTGAGATTTCTCCAATTGTTTCTCTAGTTGTTGATTAGCTCTAGTTTTAGCTAGAGAAGAACTTTGTATAACTATTATTTGATAGTGAAGATTTTTCTGGTGGCCCGTGGTTTTTTCCCTCTACACTGGAGGGTTTTCCATGTAAATCTTGGTGTGCTTTATTTTTCCTGCGTATTTGATTATTGATTGTTGTCTATTGCTTCTGTATTGTTGTGATTATTGCTTTAGGTGCAACAACGTAATCATGTCTTGTAGAAATTTTCTCAAGGCTGAGAAAGCAACTAAATCAGTTGGCATTACTAAGGAGAATTATACCATAATGCATCTCGACCTTGCCTCTCATGAAAGTGTGAGACAATTTGCTGACAACTACCGTCGCTTAGGCAGGCCACTTGATGTCCTCGTTTGCAATGCTGCCGTATACTTACCTACTGCTAAGGAACCAACTTATACCACTGAAGGGTTTGAACTCAAGTGTTGGAACAAACCATCTTGGTCACTTCCTCCTCGCAAGGTTATTCCTAGATGACCTGAAGCAGTCAGACTACCCATGTAAATGTCTCATTATTGTCGGTTTCATTGTTAGTAGTTTAGAATATGGTGGATCCTAAATTGAATAGAAAAACTTAATTATTGGTGAATAAACTTAATTTTTTTATTAAATTTATTCATATTTTAAATACTTATATTTGAATAGAAATAACTGCTATAGGATAACTGGTCATAACTATTTGAATATAAATAGATAGTTGTTCATATAAAGTCATAATTGTACAAATGATCATAACTATTTAAATAAAAATTTATGTTTGTTCATTCATTATAAATAAATTTTTCAATAAACTATTTTCATTATTTTTGATTGAAGAGTTTGAGATTTTGTTGTATTTTAAAGGCATAATTGTATTTAAGAAAGTATTTTTCACACCTCAAAGTCATATTTCTTTTTTCTTATTATTTTTATTTTTTAAAAATTTTCTAACAATTTAAACGCAATTATGCGAAATTCATAATTCACATGAGAAATATATGAGGAAAAGAAATTGACAAGACTTTTGAAACATGTATGAAAAGTTTCAAATATGCAAATGATTTTATGTTTTTATTTATGTAGACACTGAATTTTGTTCGGGTCTACTAGATTAATTTTTGTCTTCAAGTTTTGTTTATTAATATTTTTTATATTATTATAAAAATATAATAATTAAAAAAATTAAAAAAACAAAACAACAAAAAAAGAAACAAAACCAAAAAAAAAAAAAAGAAAGAAAATCGAGATGGTAGTGGTGCCTTGCATGGCACCACTGGCCACCCACCCTACTACCATCACCATCTTCAGTCCCATCAAAATCCCTACACCTCACCTGCCCCAACTACCCAGAACCACCACCCATACATTTCTAGGCACATGCTCTACCTGCTATCCCCATTCCTAGCCCTATAAAACACCCAACCGTTCCCCTTTTAGCTTTCTCGAACTCTCAGACATAGAGACACCTCTCTCGAACACACCAAAAACCCTAGCTCTCCCTCACCCCGAAAGTCTCAGCCTCCCACACTAAAAAGGAAACCAGGGCCCCGCAAAACTTCCCACCCATCAGAAAAACACAAAAAAAAAACCATACCTAGAACACAAACAAAAAAACAAAAACACAATCCTTGCCGAATCAACGAGGAACCTAGTGCTAAGCCACTTGCAAAAAAAAAATCATTAGCTTTATTTTTTTTTTAAAAGAAAGGAAGACCGAAAGCTTCAAGCCCTAATCTACGTCGATCGGGGCTATTTCTGGCAAAACGAACATCAGATTTGAAAAGATCATGTTGAGGTGAATAGGATTTTTTTATGTTTTCTGATCACCGATGGCAGCCCATCAACCGCGGTAGGCGCGACGGTTGGCATGGCAGCACGAACGCCAGTGATCGAATACCGGCAGAGCCCTTAGAAACTCTCTTTCGAGCTCTAAAGAACTTTTTTTTTTAGCAAAAAATAAAGTGAGCTGAAAAAAAAATTTGCTTTTATATAGAAGAGCTAAGCCTAAAACGATATCGTTTTGGACTAAGGGCATCCGTGTGTCGATCCGGATCTGACCCAAGATCTGCGTAACCTAACCCGCCAACCCTTCCTTCAGCCAGCCTTGAACCAGCTCAATTGAACCTCTCACCGAATCGCCCCTCATTTGGTTCAACTAGATCGAACCACTGAACCACTCGAACGGTCGAAACAGTGTTGACCGGATCATTGATTGGTCTGGTTTAGGTGTTTTTCTTTTTTTTTTTCTTTCTAATATTTATATTATTATTTTTAGCTTTTTTTATAATATTTATTCATGATAAATTTTTAAATTTGTTAGAATAAATATTTAATTGTTTTTAATAATAATAAAAATGAAAATAAGTAGGATAATAATTAAAAAATACTAAAAATGCTTAAACAATAATAATAATAATCTAAAAAAAATAAAAATTTAATAATATTTTTTTTTATTTTTTCTACCAGATGTTGGAGGGAATAAAAATACACTTTTAAAAATAATTTTGCCTAAATATTGGGAAATTATTATATAAAGATTAATTAATAAAAAAAGGTATAAAAAGGATAACAATAATAATAATAATAAATTTTCATAAAAAAGGAATTTTTTAAATTAATTTTAAAAAATCATGAAAATTGAACTTGCTCCAAAAGTCCACATAGATGTTAGAGATTTTTAGAGATGTTTGTGTTTTTAAAATTCAAAACCTTAAAAATCCAAAACCCTAAAATCTAAACCCTTAAATCAAAACCTCTAAAATCCAAAACCCTAAAATCCAAACCCTTAAATTCAAAATCGTAAAATCCAAAGCCCAAAACTTTCGAAACCTAAACCCAAAATTTCTAAACCCTAAAATCAAAATCCCAAACCTCAAACTTTAAAACCAAAACCCTAAAATGCCAAATCTTTAAATCAAAACCCTAAACATCCTGGAGAGCCTGCCCAATCTATATCTGCATAGTTTCGAATACTTTCATCATTAGTAGAACTATAGAATATCCCATTTCTATGATTTCTCAACAAATATGATGCACATCGCTACTCTCCAATGAGTATCTCTAGGTGTTACCATGAATTGACTAACCACATTCATTAGAAAAGATATATTAGGTCTTATCATGGTCAAGTAATTTAGTTTTCCCACTAGTTTCTTACAAGGTGTGGGATCATCAAGTAAAGTGCCATCTTCTAGAGAAAGCTTGATACATGGATCCATTAATTTGCCACTTGGCTTGGCATGGAACAAGCTTGCATAACAAGCCTACATCTCTCACAAATCCAACACATACTTCCTTTGAGACACAAAGGTTCCCTCTTTACACCTTGCCACTTCAATACCTAGAAAATATTTAAATTGACCAGGATCTTGGTTTCAAATTGGGACTTAAGATATATTTTAACTCTATCAATCCTTGCACTATCACTGGTAGTGATGATGATATCATCTACATACATTTCCTATAATGTAAGGCTAGCACTCAAAGATATATAAAATACATTCTTAGATATAAAATACTGAATAATCCTTCTTATTCTACCGTATGCCATTCTAAACAAAAGTTGCACTAAATTTGCCGAACCACGCATGTGGAGATTGCTTCAGGCCATACGAAGACCTATGCAAATGACACATTTTCCCAGACTCCTACTGAGCAATAAATCCTAGTGGTTGCTCATATATACCTCAATAGCCAAGTCATTATGTAGGAAAACATTCTTTATATCCAACTGATATGCTAGCTTTTTTGATGAGATGGTAATCTAAGAGGGGTGTGAATTGCATCTTTCCAAATTCTTCCTAAACAATGATTTAATATAATTGAATGAAAAATTAAAATCAATATCAAAATATGATGCAAATAACAATAAATTGATAATCTTAAAGCAAATGCAAAGTAAAGAGATAGGAATAGAAAAATCAAACACAAGGATTTATAGAGGTTCGGTCTTTCTCCACAAGGGACCTACTTCCTTTCTTCTTGGTTATCTATACCAAGACTTCAATCTACTAATCTTGAATTGAAAATACAACCCTATCTTTTTCTCTCTAAGGCTTAAGATAAAACCCTCTACCTTTTGTAGTGTTTTACTCAATCTCACTGCAAAGCTCTCAAGAGGATACCTCACATCTTACTCTCTTCCACATTTACAGATCAAAAGTAATTTTGCAAACAATGTTAAGTTTAAGTACAAGAAAATGATAAATGAATAAAAAATATGATTTGGATACAATAAATATGAAAATATAGACTTTAAAGCTCTAAAACTCTTAATTTCTTTTAGGGAATGAATATATAACTTATTTGATTTTGCTCTTTTGATTCATCAACTTTCTGGGTGTGTTAGAATGCCTAATATATAGAGAAAATGAGGAACTAGCCATTTGTATATGGTTTGGAGTTGAAAATACCCATTGAAACTTGAAAAACTAGCCATTATAGAGGGATCGATTGGGTTAGTTAAAATTCAAATAGATTTTTGCATGAAAAGGCACAATCAATCAATCCATAAGTTAGACCAATCGATCCATTTTTTCAGGTGATCGATCCTCTAGTCTAGGTGATCAATCCTTTCGTAAAGTCTAGAGGAAAGTTTTCATTCTGTGTAAAAAACCAATTGATCCCCTCATGAGGGGATCAATCCTATCTTAAACCAATCAATCCTATCTTGAACCAATCAATCTATACAATAAGGGGATTAATTGGTTTAGCCAGAAGACCAATCTGGTCAAGCTGAGTGGTTGTCTCATGTTTTGTACTACATTCACTAATTTGATCATATCTTGAGTTATGTAATTCCAAATAAAAAAATGTTTAAAGATTTAGAAACTAGACTTAAAGGGCTTTCTATCCATATCAAATTCATCACTTAATTAATTGAATACCAATTATAGTAAATTTTCAAAATTATTCTTTATGCAATTTTTAAATAACTACAAAGTGTCTAGTAAAATTTTAAATTTTTTTCTTAGAAAATTTTGATTTGATATTGTTTGATCCATTAGAAAGTAGATTCAAAGAGCTTTTCAATCATATAAAATTCAAATATTAAAATTTTATGAATTAATATAGAAAAATAAAACAAGTTTAATGTTGGAAAACTTTATTCTTATAAAATAACTTTCTTAAGTTAATCTATTTCTCAAAGCCAATATTATCAAAATTATATTAAGTCCAAAATCAATAAGTTCACTTTAAAAATAATAATTGGACTTTTATTTAAACTCAAATAAATAATGTTTAAAGATACTTTTGATTTGAAAAATAAGAAAACATAAAGAAATGTTTGTTTAAATTTTGAAAATCATATTATTTATTTAGTACCAAAATAATAAAACTTAAAAACTTATACTAAATAAATCTTTTTCAAAATCTTGATCAAGCTTATTTAACTTAATGTTTTGCCATTTCAAAATAAAGATCAATTTAAGGCTAACAATCTCTCCCTTTTTTATATAACAAAACTTAAAGATAAATTTGCTTGATGAAAATTTTTTTTTAAGATATTTAAGATTTTTGGAAAACATTTTGAAAAAATCCCCTTAAAACTTTGCATGGCAAAACTCTTCCTCAATTAATGCATCCTAATCCATCACAACTTAATAAACATATGCTAGTCAAATATATTAAATAAGCATAATCCAACATATACATGTCAAGCACAAGCAAATTTGTCCATATGATATTTTTTCTCCTTTTTGTCATAGCAAAAAGGCATGAGCAAATAAACACAAAAAAAGGTATTAGCAAATATATTCATGGAACATTTCTCCCTTTTTTTTGTTTAACCTCTTTATACCAAATGTTAAAGCTCTTATACCAATTGCTATAAACAGACAAGAAGAAATATCCATAAACTCTCTCCTTTTTTGTCATAATAAAAGAAATAGATACTAATTCAAAGCATGAGACAAAATGCTTGATACGAATAATATCAAGAGTATTTTGAAGGCATGTAATCAAGTGTAATATGCACAATGAACTTCACATGCATGTATTCAAGCACAAAAGTATAAATGTATCCAATTTAAATGTTATAGCACAAAATCATTCATTTAATCTAGTCGCATGAAATTTATGAGCAAAAAGATAATAAATGATATGCAATCTACTCATAAATTATGTTATCATAAGATGTGCTTAGAACCTAAAACATCAATAGCAATTAAGCATGAATTCAAGCACATGCATACAAGCTCAAGCCAATTGTTAAGGATACCAATTGTTAAAGATATGTTATCATAAAGCATACTAATTATTATCACAAAACAAATCAAGAAAAATTGTATTATAAGCTTTCTCCTCCTTTCAAAATAAGGATTAATCAATTTAGGGCACACACAATTTTACATGAAAGGTACAAAATATATCAATGATAAACAAGCATCCATGAAAGTTAAAAATTTCTTTAGCAATTTTGATGCTAATTGTTACCAATTGTTAGCTATTTTGTTCACAAATTTTCAAGGATCATAATATATTTCAAGCATATGAAAAGTTCAATCAAGACATGTATAATAGCATTCTTTCATAAGCATATCCTATCCAAAACAAATATTCAATCATCATTTTATAGCGAAGAATTATACAAGCATAATTTTTCAAGCATGATGAACATATATGCTATTGCAAAGAAATAACGAAGCATAATTATTCAAATATATCTCTATTTATTTCAATGCATAGCAATGAATTTAATCTAAACATATCCAAGTATCTAAATATATATTGCAATCAAAATCATACAAGCATATACAAAAACATTTCAAATCACATATAGTAATATACCAATAAATATACAAACATTTAGACATAATGTGGTAGATGCTATTTCAATAATCTTTATCAATGAACATGTTCAAAGAAATCAATTAATTTAACTCATATTCATGTTCAAGGATTCATGCATTGATGAAATATCCATGCATTAAAACTATCAATCTCATCAAAGTAATTAAAACTAGGCATGAATATCAATGAAGATAAGTTAATCAATCAAAGCTTTCAAGAATATTAAAACAATATTTACCAAGTGACTTGGTGATTAATTTGTGCAATGTGTTTATACGTTCTAGCACAATATCTCATTTTTGCACACAATCAAAGTAAGCATGTATAGACACATAGCATAGAGTCAATACAATTACCTCTATCATTATCAAGCTATGTTGATGTACTCATTTGGTTTTGAGTTTTTCATTCCAAATGTTTTGAGCAAATTTTTAATGTACTTGGGCTTGATTAATGAAGATGTTTTGCTAGCTATACTTGAAACTTCAAATGGAATATTGACCCATTCATGCTCATTTCAAGTTCTCCTAGCCTAGATTTAGAAAATTTCTTGACAAAAGATTTTCGTTAGAAGCATCAAGAAAATCAATTGATAAAAATTATACCAATTGTTAGAAAATAATTTCATATTTTAAGTCATTATAGGTGAAAGAAATTTTATTCACTAAGCATAAGTTACCAATTACAGGAGAGATATATTTTCATCAAAAATACTTTATAAGCTTATGCTAAAGGTCATGTATCAAATCAAACATCAAATAACTTAATATTAGCACTAAAGCAAAATTTCTCAAGCAATAAGTAAAACATAAATCCTTTCTAGATTAATCCCTTAAAGGTGAGTACATGCCCTCTTTTTATTTGAAAAGAAATATCAAGTTGATTGCTATTATTTGGAGTTGAAGTTTTGAGAGAAAAATCAAGAAAAATCATGAAATCCTTTATTAATCTTGATGATCTATATGGGTAAATTACTGAGCTTTGTTTATTTCATGTTCTTAAGAGTTATTGATGATTATTGAATAGAGTTTGAAGGCTGAAAGTAAGGATTTGAGTTTTTAAAGATTGAAGGAGAAATTCTATTTTTGGATGAGATGTTGTGATCTGTAATAATGAATTAAAATAGAATTTTGTATTAATGGATACATTATTGCTGTGATTATTATATATCATTGGAAATCATGTTGAATCTAGTTTCTAATGAAACAAACGAAAGTCAAATCTGAGTTTTTTACAAAGAGTTGTCTAATTTTAACTTAAGGATATACAGGCTGTAAGACAGCAGCATCAGGGTTGAATTACGAAAATTTCCTTAATTTGTATACAAGGATTTACAGATTAAGTCATATCTTTTTGGAAAGCTTATTGAGTCTACTTTCCAATGAAATAAGCGGAATTGAATTTGGAGTTTCCTGTGAATAAATATATAATTTTTATTAGAAGGTATACAGTCTGTTTGGCAGCAGTATATGACGTGGATTTCAAAAATTGTTATAATTAATCTACAAGGAATTATGAGATGTGCCATATATGGTTAGAAAGCTTATCAAGTCTAGTTTCTAACGCATTAAAGAGATCATAATTTTGATTTGGATATATTGAGATATGACTATTTTAATGAAAAGAGGTCAGGCTGCCAGTTTTAATTAGTTAAGTTAACCCTTTGTGTAACTTAGTTGATTTTTGTATAAATGGTCTCAAAAAGGGTTAATTAAATTCTGATCTAATGAAATGATCTTGGATAGGCCATTAATTATTTTGAGGGAAAAACTAAGTGATGGAATCGAATGGAGGTAAGTAGAATCTTACACACTTTGCTTGTTTTCGAATCTATGTATATATATGTTTCTAAATGAAAGAATGTTTTATTTCTTTATTTTCGATGTATGAAAATAGGATCAAGCATATGATTATTTTTTGTTTCTCTATATAAATGATGGATCATGCTTATGAATGAAATGAGAAAATGATTTATGATTAAAGAATGATTTTATGATGGCTACGTTTTTTTACATCCCTAGGAAGTGGGATCATCGACACCAGAACTTAGTTCTACGACCCTGGCTAACGGGTAATAGTAGTTAGCGTAAGCTCTGGCTAACGGGTTATAATAGTTAGCAATGATCATAAGAATAAAATTATCGAATATAATAGTTAGGGCCATAAGATCAAAGCTTGCAATAATGATAACTTGGGTGACGACGTAAGGGCTATCATAGAAGGGTTTGAAAAAAGAGAAAAATAAGGGCGATAATGGCTAAGGTTATGCTGCTTACTCTAATACCATGTTAGAACTAAGGTTCTAGAGAACAACTTGCTAATCTCTTAGATTATCCTTTCATTATATAAATAATACTAAGGAAAGAAATTCAATTACAAATCACATGTTAATGCTCTCAATTAATCCCTCATAAAGAAATTCAATTATAGATCACATGTTAATGCTCTCAATTAATCCTTGATAAACTTCTCCTATGGAATATTTTCATAATATTTCAACTCACATACACGTATACACTAACATTTTAAATTTGGTATGGCAACATAACCTTATCAAAGGTTAGCTCAAACAATAGACACATCCTTAGTAAACCATTTCTCCATCGCACCCACAAGCCAAAAAACCTTAACTTGTGGTTAATAAGTAATTGTTTTACAAAAAAAAGCATCAAGTGATTCCATAGTCTTATGGCTCTTCTCTAATTGAGCTACTTTCTTCTAGATGCTCTTCTTTGTCAAAAATACAATAAGAATAAGAGCATAGATAGCTCTTTCAGTCTCAATTGAACTCTATTTTCTTATATTCCTCAGCATCAACTATCCAAGTTCTCTTCCTATCCTTTTTCTCCACTCCAATTCTAATTATATTTTGAATAATTGTCTGGCATGTCACAATAGACCCAACCTTCTCTCCAACCTTAGCCTCTTTCATCCAAGCTTTTTTGTTAATCATAACCTTCTTTTTATAGTGCCCTTATACACCTTTCAATAATCTTTCCTGTTATAGCATTATTTCCATTAGCCTTTTCCAACTTTACAGCTATAATCCATATAGTAGGCTTTTGGGCAACTTCTCCCTTGCCTTATTAAGCATTTTTTTAGCTTTGTTATAATTTTTCAACTTGGCAAGTGCCATGTAAAGAACAAAACTCTACAGCCCTTTCAAGCAATGTTGCCACATCTTTTTCATTTACAAGCTCCATATCTACCTTCCATAACCTCACTGAATCTAGTATATGCTTCAAACCCCTTAAAAAACCCTACTCTTATTCACATCATCAAGCTTAAATTTTGCACTTGCAATCATACCGTCACTGAATTGGGAATTAATTTCACTCCCCTAGCATTTTGCAACCTTAGCCTCATCCGAGCTTGTAAACCTACAAGCCTTCAACCAAGCATCCTCATTCTTTAAACACTCTTTAAACCTTTTCTAAATCAACTACTTAGCTATTTGGACTTTGGATTTTCCTAGCCACTTCCTCCAACCTAGTTACAACAATCTAGCTTAGTGGATGTCTCAATTTGTTTGTGTAACACTCTTCAACAATAACTTAGCTTTCTTAATATCTGAGATCTCAACATCACTAGTAATCTTCATACTTTTCAAATCAGTTAAGTGTCTTTCTAGATCCATAATAGTTAAACCTGAAATGAAATTTGATAATCTATCCAACTTTAATGACAATGCATTACCTCTTTTTTCACCAATAGTAGATAAATCTATTACAAGAGTTTACGCTCACGGGGTCTCCGTCCTATTCATAGCCTTACTCTTTAGGTCCAAAGTCGTAATATGCTATTGTTCCTGCCTTGCCTTCTTTAAAAGAGTATTAAAAATCGATACAAACATTCTTTTCTTATTCTTTAACTACTAATCCCTAATTTTTAGAAACTCTCTCATTCTTTAGTCAACAAAGTATGTAACTTTCGCTTTAAATCTACAAACTACCATGTAATTTTTGGATTAAACGCTCAATATTTCTCAATTTCTTCCTTTAATCTTACCTTTCTTCAATATTTTCTCCTCAAATCCATTATCTAATTGATGGTTTCCCAAATGGCATTAGCTTTTTATCATCTTCATTACACTTTGCAAAGGCGAAATACCAATGTCATTCCCTTTGAACTCATCAAATTTTTATTCATATTGTATCATTTATCTTCTACTTCATTGTCATCTTCATCTTCATTAGGCTTTTCACCATCACAACTAAGTCTAAATGATGCTACAACACCTCCAATAGTAGTAGCATATTAGGTAAGTTAGGAGCAACACAAACTAGACAATATTAAACCAAGTGGTGAAGCTCGTGGCACCATGATCCATACCAGCAACATAGTTAGGAAGAGACTTGGAGTTGAAAAAATCTAGAGGTGGCTCAGGTGAAACAACATTGTCAGAACCAAGTTAAGTGCCACCAAAAAGGGAAATGAATGAATAAGGTCAAGTAAGGGGTGATGCAAAATGTGAGACGAAGACAGAATAGGGATTCTAGAAATGTTGAAGAAGGGAGCAAGGATTTAGGGAAAAGAACAGGTTTTGGGGAGAAAAAGGGACTTCGATATAGAGTTGAATAGATTGTTGAAAGGAAAAAAGAATGGTGGTTTTAGGGTTCATACTTAGAGAAATAGTTTTAAAATTTAGGATAGTGATCAAAACCATTTCTTTTAATTTGGTTTTTGCCTTAAAGCCAGCCAATTGTTCTTTCATATAGAAAAGTTAGCATTGAGCATGAAAGTCACTTGGGTTTACCCATAACTAATAGGCTATTGGTTGGGTTTTAAGTGGCTTAAGTTTTAATTTTAAATTAGATAAAAATTATTGTTTTACTTTGGGAATCATTTAATGTTTCAAAAATCATTAAATGATAATAACATAGCCACTTTCCCTCATGAGTCATTTAATATTTTAAAAGTCATTAAATGACAATAATATAGTGATCAGCTATAGATAATTATTTAACTAACATTTAATACATTTACATATGTAGATTAAATAAGATTCTAGCAAGTACATCAATTATATACAAAAATGTTAGATAATTAAAACATACTTTTTTATCCAAAAATTAGAGTTGAGTTTGGTCCAAACAATAGTAAGAAATAATCAAGTAGTATAAAATAAATATTATCCTTACAAAATAAAAAAAAAATTTGAAGTCAATGTTTTTCATAGGTTCAAATGTAAATTGAAGGAACAAATAAGTTAATCATCTATCATCATAAAGTATTTCATCGAAAATGAATACATAATTTAAGAGTCCTAAAGAAATGGACATACAATCTAACTATACAGCAATCTACAATCATACCATGAATTTTAAAGCAAATATGTATATTTTCCTACAAAAAAATGCATCAAGAAAAAACATGTGTACTACCCTTTTGCATGCACTTTCAACTTAACTAAAGCTGTGTATTTAAAATAAATGCATAACCATTCAATGATTACTTGTGCATATTTTAACAAGTAAACAAGTGAAATGAAGAATATAAAACAAACAAGTCTCAACATAATGCATATAAAAGATGGGTTTAAATTATTAAATAGTTCTTAAGCAATTTAAATTTACTTTGTGCATGATTTAACTTTCACTACCTTTATATTTGATGTGAAATTCATTGAAATGTTATAAATCAAACCTTTTTCCATGTTTTTGTGGAATATATTATAGGAAGATTAATAACTTATCTTACAACATTAGAACAATCATCCTTTGCAATTAAGCCAACAAATAATTCACATGGAATATAAAATTAAGATAAATAATGGCAACGTAACTTTTATAAAACCAATCAATCTATTTATTTTGTAGAAGGAATATCCCTTTTAAGCTAGTAACCTTACAATAAATGAAAGTGATACTATCAATTCAAACTAAAAGGAAGGAATTCTTAGAATTGTTGATTACTTGATTAGATGTATTAAAAGTTCCAACTAATAAAATAGCAAACAATCAAGTAGGCTATGCACCTTGGTAGGATATGATTCACTATAAGTAAGAGCAAATGTACTTCTTCATAAGCCACCAAAGACCTAAATAATAAAAAAAAGATAAAAATAATACATTACCTCACCAAAAATAGCTAATGCTAATGTAACATTGGTTAAGCAATCAAAAAAGCACATATTAATACCTAACATTCTAGAATTTTCGCAAATCCTTTTAATTTTTTAGTGTCCAATTAAATACCATGTTGTGTTATCTTCCAAGTAAGCATGAGGACTACTTTTTCCTACACTACATTGCACCATGACATATCTTATTAGGGGTAAAAAGGAAAACATTGTAAAAAATTTAACAAAAAGACACAAAAACTCACCAAATAAAATGATTCTATACAATCTATAATCAAAGAACTATCAATTACTTAGCAATGTTAGCAAAAGATAACTATTAAATGTAAAAATAATAAAAATTAAAAAATTAAACATACTTATTATTTTAAAAATTGAAAGCAAGTAAAAGTAATGAATCCCAAAAACCCATTATCACAGCTAGCTTGAACACAATGGAAGGAAAACATTTAAAAACCAAAGTTACAAAATACAATATAAAGAAAGGTGATGTATGTGCATTCCTTAATTAAAAGAAACATCCAATGGACAAGTAAATATGAATATAATTAAAAAGTCAACAATATTTAGAAATCACATTAGACTGGATATTTGGCACTTAGTGAATTTACAATCACAATAGAGTAAGAAAGCAAAATTTAAAAAAATGGAAAAAACTCATTGCTCCATTGACTTCAACGGAATATCCAAACTGAGTTAGTCCCTGTGTTCTACCATGATGAGTGGCTCCAACTTGAGATAATGCAATTTTTTATATTTTTCATCTAGATTTTTTTTTTTTAAATCAGGTAATTAACACAATTATAAGAAATCATAACAAAATCAAGTAAAACCCCATTTACAGCAAATAAAAATAAATTCCTTAACATTAGAAACCCATTTACAAAAATTGACAATCTCTAAAAAAAAAAATAATCATATAGTAATAATAGGATAGAATTATTAGGTTTTAAACAAACTTGTACAAAACCAACAATCTTCTAAAGAAAAGAAAGAAATTTACAAAAAAGAAAACCAAATTTAAAGAATTTTGCATTATAAAATAATCAAACCCTTAAAAATTAAAACCCATAAACCCAAAAAAAAAAAAGGGAATTGGAATTTTTTTAACCTAGCCTTTGACTTTGAGATTGATGTGAGCCATTTGATTAGTGGGCTATGGAGTTGTTATTGTTGTTGTTGGTGGTGGCCATAGAAGGATCGGAGTTAACGTTAAGCATGGAGGCAATTAGGGAGATGTAACCTACATAAATCACATACCCTCCATCTATTTCTTCTTCTTCCCTTTTTCTCTATCTTTTCTCTCTCTAGAATCTTAAGATTATTGTTTCAAAGTATTCTTCCTAAATTATCCCTCTAATAATTTTTTATGACATAAATGATATAGTAAGTAATTCTATGTTAGAGATAGCTTTACTTATTCTTATAAATGGGCTTTTAAGTTTTAGGTAGATCAGTTTGGGGATGGCTTGCATTAAGGTAAGGAAAGCAAACAAAAAAGTACACAATACTTGGTGGTGTAATCAAGTTCAATTGAGTTAATATATTGTTGGATTCGAGCTAGGATTGATTGATAAATTTGAAGTTTTAAATTTGATTTAAGTTTAATCAAATTTTAATTTTTATATTCGAGCTCAACTTATAATTTAATTGAATTGTTTGAGTTTTGTTCAAAAACTCGATAAAATTACAAATATTGACATTAAATATTATTTTTTTATCAATTATTTATATATATATTAAATATAATAAAAATAAAAACTTGATTAAATTTAAAAATCACTCAAGTCAAATATTAAATTACTCAAAATTAATTCTACCCATTACGCAAATAGCTTAAGCTTTAACTTGACTCCAAGAATGAACGAGTTGAGTTTAAGTTTTCTTCACGCTTTTGTTTGAAAATTTGTGGTGGTTGGTTGACGGTGGTTCCGATAGTCAGCTTTTGAAAATTTTGTAGTGGTTAGTTTGAAATTCAAAAGTAGTGAGAAAGAAGAAAATGTAGAAATAAAAACAAGAAAGAAAAATAGAAAAAATTAAAAATTAAAGGAAAATGTCAAGCTTATACTTTTAAGGAAAATGTCAAGGTTGTATTTTAAAGATCGCATTTCCGAGCATGAAAATCTCATGTCAATAGTGCACGTGAGAAAAATCAGTAATTTAACAGTGTAATGTTAGTTCTATTAGTATTTAATTGAAATTCGAAATCTCTAAACATAGGACTTGATTTGATAAATTGTTGTACGAAATTAAATCCTGATTTTGACGAGGCATAATGACTAATTTAACCTATTAACTATGACTAAGATTGTTGTATTATACAAAAATTAAAATTAAAATTTTTTATTATAATTAATATAATTTTAGCTTTTTTTACTTTTTAATTTAATAATTTTAATTCAATGGTAAACTTATCAAAATTTCACTGTTAAAATTATTGATGTGATAAATGATTTGCTTATATTTGCATTGACTTGATTAACATAAGACGTTGATTTATTGAAAATATATTTTATGATGACGTAGACATAAAAATGTAACGTTAAAATTAAAGCCATGTTAGCCTTTGATTTTTTTTTTCATAAACTTAAAACCTTTAATTTATTTTTTAAGTATGATTAATTAAAAATGGAAATCAATCTAAAATTGAAAATTAAAAAAAAATCAATCCAAAAATCACAAATACCTAATCCTTAATCACAAAGTATCCCAAATTCCAAATCGTAACCGAAAATAAAAAATTTTCTGGTTTTTCGTTTACCCAAAAACCCATTGAAAATTATTTCATTTACTCTTTCTCTCTTCAAAACATAGATGTTTCTCTTTCTTTTAGTTTTGCTCGATCTCTCTCTATGAACGAAAATTAAATGAAAATCTTATCAAATTTGAGATAAGAAGCAAGAAGAATCACCTCATCAGAACCGAGTTGTTAGTTTGTCGCTTAAACTCATCATAATTTCTTTTTCATAAACTTTTCAAATTGAAAAAAATTTAAAGAATAAATTGTAAAGACTATTTATATTTGTAATTTTAACACATGAAACAAATAGTATTCTGTTTGGTCTTGGTTAAAAGGAAAAAAAAAAAAAAATCCACTTGCAAAGGTGTTTTCCCTCATCTGCCGAAAGGAAACAGGATTTCTAGGTTTTCATCTCTCACCATATTTCACCAATTTGTTTCTTTTTGCTATGAAAATTGTGCGAAGCTGGTCTTGCTTTTTAGTTGTATTGTTTGTATTTTCATGCTGTGTGTGTGTTATGACCGAATGAAATTGTAGGGAGGGTTCTCTTTCAATTGTTGCGGATTGGCTATCAGGTTTCGTGAAAGTTTGTGAAAGCTTGAATATTGGGAGTTTCTGGGTTCGAGGGTTATAGAAAGTATTTTTAAAATCCGAAATCTATGGAAGGTTGATGGGAAAGGCTTAGAGAAAGTTGGATTGTCATCGGAGTTAGTGACGTCGGTAGATCTGGGGCTTTAAGAGTTAAATTCTTTTGGTTTTTTGTGAAAAATAGGGGTTTTAAAAAATCTAAATCGATAGATGTAGAAATTGATATGTTTAGATCAGAATTTCCTACTTGAAATTGATAGTGATGAAATTTTGAAAATTTTTTAATGACATTTTTCAGTTGTTCTGGATTGTCTATAAGGTCAAATTGTTGTTCAATTAGAAGACCAGAAATTAATTTTCTCATTTTTCAAATCTGGTAAAGAATAAAAAACTCTTTCTCTTTGAAAGAGACCTAAAAGACTAGTAATTTTAAAATGAATATAAACAAAATATTGATAATTTTTTATAAAATCAGTAAACTTTGATTTAATAAATGCTGGGAAATATGTCAAGTGATTAAAAGAAAATTTTTGGACAACAATTTCACCAACAATTCCTAATTTAATACTTGTTATATTAAAAGGATCTGATAAATTTTGAATTTAATTTTTGGGAAAGATTCTCCTATTTCTGGTGTTTCCAGATAAGAAGAAAAATAATGTTCTGTAAATGTTTTTTTTAACAGGTTTTCTATTAAAAGAGTAATTGACTTTTGGATTTGTAGAAATATTTCTTTTGGTAAGATTATTGCTGCTTTTTCAAATAATAAAACTCTTTTTAGTTTTATTATTGTGGAAGAATTTCTATTTGAGAAATATTCACAGAGTTTGAGAAAATTATTTATTTCCTCTAAACTATATTGGTTTTCTTCTATTGCGAAAATATCTCTTTCTTGTTGTTTTAGCAAGTTTAAAGAGCACAGATTTTTGAAAACTAGTTCATCAAGATAAGCTTGATTTTTGGTTTATTTAACAAAAAATTTAGCTAATTTGATCATCTCTTTTCTAAATTGAGATTTATTATAAGTAAGATGGGATTTTCAAATATTGCTAAGGAAACTATAGGTTTTTGGGTTGAGATCGAGGTTATAGAAATCTTTTATTCTATACCAAGCATTTTTTGGGGTGTCAATAGGTTTTCTGTTTCCTTAACAATTTTATGAATATGAAATAGAAGTTCATTGGTTAGGATTATGAGCATATTGAGAAAAATTTTGTTGCTAGAATACTAGTTGTAGTGCAGGTGCAATTTGAAGAGGGAATTAATAGTAAGGTCTTTGAGGAATACTTTGGATTAAATATCCTCTTGGTGGATAAACAAAAGGTGTAAATCTTAGGTTAGGATTGTGTGAGGAGGTTGAAGAAGTAACCTTTTTGGTATGCATCTTTTGAATTGTTCTCCATTCACCTGTCTGCTTAAAAGATTTTTTGCCTTTATCTATTGAGTCTGCTAAGAAAATCTACAAGAATATTATTATCTCCATTAATAAATTCAATATTAAAATTATATTGATAAAGAAAATTATACCATATAATCCTTATTAGATTAGTATATATATATATATATATATTTTGTTTTTAAGAAAGTCTTTTACAGCTTGATTATCAATTCTTATAATAAAATTTGTAGGTGGAAGATAAATATGAAAATGAGTTATTGCATTTTTTATTGCTAGTAATTCTTTTTCAAAAATAATATACTTAATCTCTTTTGTTTAAACTTTGCAGAATTGTAATCGTAAATCAATTCATCTTTTTCAACTTTTGCTTTTAAAACACATCCACAATGTTCTTTTGAAGTGTCAGTTTCTAAAATTAATAAATTTCTTTATTTAAGAAGATAAACTTTAGGTATATAAATAAGGTCTGATTTTATCCAGAATTTTGAAATTGCTATGCTCAAGAAATTGGTTAACCTATAATATTCGAGAAGGATAAGAATAACCAACACCTGAGGAGATAAGAATAAACTAGTTGACTAAGTCAAAAAGACGAGACATCTAAAAGACAATAGTCACTATAGTAATCACTTTAACAAACAACTATTAGACAATAATTACTATTGTCATAACATATAGATTTGTAAATCTATAACTAAATTTAATAAATAGAGTCATCACTAATATTTTTTTTATATAAGTATGATTGGTCACTTAATGAATCTATTTTTTTAAAAAGTTCATAAGTTTGACTAAGGGTCCTTAAAAAAATAGGTTTGGGTTTACTAACTAGAATAGGGTTCGGGAATTCGGTTATATATGGAGAAGGTTATAGTACCCCTCATATGCCCATCTAAAAGATGATACCATTTTATTTTAAATTATCCCAAGATTTTGACTCTAATAGTTTTAAATCTTAATATTGAATATTAGAAATAAGTTTTAAAATTCTCCATCAATCTGGTAGAATCCTTAAAAATATTTTCTCACCTCAAAAGTATTCAAAATTTCTATTTATTTTCTTAAAAAGGCTCTGTCATCAAAAAAAATGTTTAATCATTTTTTTATTTATAAAAAATATTTTTAATTTATCCACCATTTGGGTCAAAATTAAAAAAAATTTTTTTTGAATTTTTAAATTTTTCACCATTTGAACCTATTTAAAAAAATTTTTTTAGAAAAAAAATAATATGACAATTATTTTTATTGAAATTTTATTTAAATTCTTTCACCATTTAGGACAAAAAGAAAAATTTATCATTCAAAATTTTTAAGATTCTCATCTTTAGATAATTGTCAAATATTTTCAACCAAAAAGTTTTTATTTGGAAAAGAATATAATTACTTTTATTGAAATTTCATCTAAATTATTTCACCTTTTACGATTAAATTTAGAGAAATTTTTCACCTAGAGATTTCTTAGAAATTTACTATTCAAAATTTCTAAGATTCTCTTTATTGGGTAATTTGTATTTAATTCCAAAATTTTATTAATATTTTTTATTTTTTTGGTTTTTTATTGAGAATAAATATTAATTATTGTTATTAAAACTTTTTCTAAATTATTCCATCATTTGGGACAAATTTAGAAAAAAAAATTCTCACATAAAAAATTTATAAAAATTTACCATTTGAAATTTCTAAAAATTTCATCATTGAATAATTAATATTTATTCTCAAAAAAAATGTTTTTTTCATTTTTATATTTTTATATTTTTTCTAAAATCTAATCAACAAAAAAAACCTATAAAATAAATAAATAAAATAAATAAATAAATAAAAGAAAATACCAAAAAGAAACGGCTCAGCTCAGCTCGGTGGCTAGAGATCGACTTGACTGGAGACACAGACAACGACTCGAGGACACGGCTCGACGATTTGGCTTGGCTAAGGGAGTCAAAAGCTGGAGGTGAGTCAAACGCGGGTTGCGCTCAGGTCGGGTCACCCGAATGAAAAATACGTGGATCCTAGGATTGTTTAAGGTGAAAATGACATCATTTTGGGATTGGTATAAAAGCTTGAATTTAGTCTTTTTTTGCCATATCTCTTATGCTCCCTCTCTCTTTGCTTCCATTTTCTTTCCCTTTGTTTCTACAAACCCAGAAATTCGATTGAATGTTTCATCGAAATTTGGGAAAAAAATGCCAAAAACTAAAAAATATCATCAAAAAATATGAATGCCACTGAAAAATTTCATTAAAATCTGAAAATTTCCAAAAAATTTCCAAAAAAAATTGTCAAAAAAATTTTTTTGAACAGAAAAATCCTAAAAATTCTAAGGTTGCTGTTGGCTCTTCTAAACATCTTTTTATTTTTGATTGTTATCCTCTACCTTTCATCAATGTGGATATTTATAGGGTGTAATCAAAAGAGTTTTTGATTAACTCTAAGTCTTCCATTCAAAGGAATTCTGTATTATCATAAAATCATTAGAATTATCCTATAGAAATTAAAACCAACTATGATTTTGCTAGCCTCCATTCATGGTAGAATATTTATCAATCATTTTTTTTATATATATCATTATTATCTTATCACCTAACAACAAAAAAATAATCAAAATAAATAAAATAAATAAATAAAAGTAAAATAAGTAAAATAAAAATAAATAAACAAATAAAATAAATAAATGAAAAATGAAAAATAAATAAATAATAAATAATATATACTTGGGCCTAACAATTTGGACCCCTATTGACCCAGGCCTTAATTGGTTGAACCTAGACCAAATAGGGTGCCTACAGTTTCTCCATTTTGCGTATTTTTTGTGCAACAGGAATTGTGCAAAAACATAAACACCCCTCACATCCAAATAGTCATCCCAAAACGTTCATTTTGTTTTTATTTTTTTCTTTTTTTTTGTTTTTTTAAAGCATACTCAAACTTCATAAAAACTCCTCTAAATAAAGGCTCAATAATTTTTGAAAAATAAATAAAGCTATTCTAATTAGATGCTTAGCAACTTTGAAAAATAAATAAAGCTCCTCTAAATAGAGGCTCAACAACTTTAAAAAATAAAAAAGGCTTTTTTAAACAAAAGCTCAACAACTTTGGAAAATAAATAAGGCTCATCTAAACAAAGGCTCAATAACTTTGAAAAATAAATAAAACTCTTTTAAACAGAGGCTCAATAACTTTGAAAAATAAATAAAACTTCTTTAAATAGAGGCTCAACAACTTTAAAAAATAAATAAAGTTCCTCTAAATAGAGGCTCCACAACTTTTGAAAAATAAATAAAGCTCATCTAATCAAAGGTTCAACAACTTTAAAAAATAAATAAAGCTCCTCTAAACAGAGGCTCAACAACTTTTGAAAAATAAATAAAGCTCATCTAATCAGAGGCTTAACAAATTTAAAAAATAAATAAGGCTCATTTAAACAGAGGCTCAACAACTTTGAAAAATAAATAAGGCTCCTTAAAAATCATGTCCAAAATAGTCATAGATCATGTCTGAAGAAATTTTAAGAGATTATACCTAGAGGTCTTACAAATCATTCCTAATATTGAGAAATATCCTTTTCCAAGGATCAAAACCTTACTTTAGAGGTCTTCTTTTTCCAAATGAAAATTTGAAATTCTTTATTGGAAAGTTTTCATCTTTATCTTTTCCAAGAGGAATTTTAAAATATCCCTACTTCATGCACTAGACATTCCTAAATGCAATGCATGCTATACACTAAACATTAAAAAATGCAATACATGCTATACAAATGTCAATTAATTAATCTTTCTTCCAATTGTGGTACTCAAATTTCTTAAGTTTTTTCTTGGATCTTACACTTTTCAATCTTCCAAAACCAAATCAATTTTATTCTTAATCATCTTTCTCATTTAACTCTTATTCTTCTATTTCAAAAAATCTTCTTTCTCTTTTTTTTCAAGTTCATTGCCTTTACCAGAAACTAAACATTTCATATTTGCTTTTATCACTCTCAACCTTTCTAAGGTAATGTAGAAATCTTTCATGCTATTATTCATTTATCAATCATTATTTTAATTTTAAAAAGTAAAAATGTAATCACACATTTCCTCAATTGCAAGGTATTTGAAGGAAAGAGTATGAATGCCTTGGGAAATAATCAACAAAAAAGAACAAAAAGGATAAAGTGAAATATTTCTTAAAAAAAAAATGGTAGCACAACTTTGGCCATTGAACAGAGTAGAGAAGGAAAAAGAGTTACAAAAATTGGCATAAGGTAACAATACTTAAAATAAATAATCAAGTAATCATGATAATATATCTCAAAATCTTTTTTGAAAATTCAACCACCTGATGCACTTAACAACTTAGAGCTCATCAAAACATGTTAGCCTTTATGTTGGTGAATTCCTAAATTCGATGTTATATCCTCTTTATTTAAGTCACTTTTTCAGGTTTTCAACTTAGATGTACCCCATTTTAACTCAAACCATCCTTTTGGGATTTTTAATTTAAGTTTTCATTTTTTATTTTTTATTTTTTATTTTTTTATTTTTTAAGCAAAATATTTCTTCATAGCATCAGAATTTATAAGATGGGACAAATCATCTCCATCTATCTCAGCTAATATCAATGCTTCACTTGAAAAAGCTCGTTTTATTACATATGGCATTTCCCAATTTAGAGTCCATTTTCATCTATTATTATGTTGGCTTGAGAGAATTATTTTCAAGACCAATTCTCTTTCTCAAAAGCAATGAGGTCGAGCCTTTTTATCATGAGCCCTTATCATTCTTTTCTGATATAACTGACCATGGCACAAAAATATCAATTTTTTTTTTTTTATAAAATTTAACTATTCATAGCACTGTCGAATCCATTCGGCCTTTTTCAATCTAACTTCTTTTAAAACCCTTAAGGATGGGATCTTCATTTTCAAAGGTAATACAGTTTCTATCCTATAAATCAAAGAAAATGGGATTGCCCTAGTAGAGGAACACACTGATGTCTGATAAGCATATAACGCAAATGGCAACTTGTCATGCCAGTCTTTATAGGTCTCAATCATCTTCTCAAGAATTTTTTTATATTCTTATTTTTCACCTCAATAGCCTCATTCATTTTTGGATGGTATGGCATCGAATTATGATGCTCGATCTTATACTGGGCACCTATTTCTTGCATTATCTTACTATTTAAATTCTTAGCATTATTTGAAAAGATTTTCTCTAAAAGTCTATATTTACAAATGATCTTTCTTTTTATAAACTTGCAGACTACATATTGCATCACATTTCCAAATGAAGCTGCTTTTACCTATTTCGTGAAATAATTTATCATCACGAAAATGAACCTATGCCCATTAAAAGCTTTTGGGATAATAGGACCAATGGCATCCATGCCCCACATAGAGAATGGCCAAGGCAGTGCCAAAACATGTAAAGTAGTCGGTGGAGCATGAATCTTATCAGATAGATTTAACACTTGTGACATTTTCAAGCATAGTCAATGCAATCGCTTTTCATTATTAACCAATAATACCCTGCTCTCATGATCTATCTTGTCATCATATGTTCATTTACATGTGCCTCACATATTCCATCATGCACCTCTTTAATAATTTTTTTTGCTTTGACCTTATTTACACATCTCAACAATGCTTGAGCATAACTCATTTCATATAAAACATCACCATCCAAAAAAAAGTTCATAGCTAATCTTCTGATGACTCTTTTATCGTTCTTAGTTGCTTGGATAGGGTATTCCTAATTCTTAATGTATTGCAAGATATCATAATATCAGAGCTTCCTATTTTCTTCTTTTTCTACATTAGAACAATAAGCTGGCATATCCTTGATATCAAGCTTGATGGGCTGAACGTTGGTATTATCATTAATTCAGATCATTACTGCCAAAGTAGCCAAGACATTAGTAATCAGATTCTTCTCTCAAGACAAATGATCAAACTAAATATCTTCAAACTGTTTAATCAGCTCTAAGATATACTTATGATATAGAATGAGTTTCGAATCTCTCATCTCCCATTCTCCTTTCAATTGATATATAAGTAGAGCTGAGTTTCCAATCAATTTCAATGCTTTAACTTTTCTGTCTATAGCAACTTGTAAACCTATGACACATGTCTTATATTCAACGATGTTATTTGTGCAATTAAAATTGAACCTCACTATTATATGATAGTATCGTTCTTCCGAAGAAATCAAGATTATCCTAATTTCATGTCCAAAGGCATTGGCAACTCCATTAAAATATATTTTTCAACACTTCTCTTTATGCTCTTTCTTCTTTAGTTAGGAAACAGTCATCAAATCTTCATCAAAAAATTTCAACCTTATTAGGTTATAATCTTCAATAGCATGATCTGCGAGAAAATCAACTATGACACTTCTTTTAAATTACCTTTTAGCTTACATATATGATATCATATTTTAAAAGCATTACTTGCTATCTAAAAATTCTTCTAGATAAAGAGAGCTTTTCGAATATGTATTTGATTGGATCTAGTTTTGCCATAAGCTAGGTGGTATGATAGAGCATATACTATCTGAGTCTTTTAGTAGTCTAAGTTAATGCAGAACATATTTTTTCCAAAAAAAAAATACTTGGACTGGTATTCTATGAATTTTTTACTCAAATAATAAATGGCCCTCACTTTTTAGCTAGATTCATTTTACTACCCCAACACACATCCCATTGAAATCTTATACACTATTAGGTACAAGATCAAGGGTCTCTCTGGAACAAATGGTACCAGTACTGAAAGATTTTATAAGTATTACTTAATTTTATCAAAAGCTTCTTGGCACTCATTCCATTCTCCAAGGTTATTCTTGTGAATAAGCTTAAAAATAGGATCACACTTGTAGGTAAGTTGAGAAATGAACCAAAAAATGTAGTTCAGTCTACCCAGAAAACCTCAAACTTCTTTTAGTGTACTTGAAGGTGACAAATTTTGAATGGCTCATATTTTGTTAGAATTGACTTCAATCCCTCTTTCACTTATCACAAAAGCCTAGCAACTTTCCTGACCTTGCCCCAAATGTACATTTTGCCAGGTTTAGTTTAAGTTGAAATTTTCTTAACCTTTCAAATAGCTTTCTGAAGTTGGTGATATAATCTTCATCTTTATGAGATTTTGCAATCATATCATCTATATACACTTCAATCTCTTTGTACATTATGTCATGAAATAGCATCATCTAACTTTTTGATATGTTGTCCCAGCATTCTTTAAACCAAAAGGTATGACTTTGTAGCAAAAGGTTTCTCACATGGTCATGAAAGTGATTTTTTTCGTATCCTTTTCAGCCATTTTTATTTGGTTATATCCTAAGAACATAAAGGAAAACATAGAATACTTGACTGTATTGTCTACCAATATATCAATATGAGGTAAAAAAAAGTTATCCTTTAGGCTAGCTTTATTCAAATTATAATAATCTATGCATATTTAAACCTTTCCATCTTTTGGGGATTGATACTATGTTGACTACCTATTCTGGATACTTAGCCACTTGTAAGAAACCTGTAACAAACTGCTTTTTCACCTTTTCTTTATCTTTAGCAGTATTTTAGGTTTCATTAACCTTAATTTCTGTTGGACTGATTTACATTTTGGCTTTAAAGGCAGTCTACGCTCTATTATTTTTGTACTAAGCCTTGGTATATCCTGATAAGACCAAGCAAATACATCTATAAATTCTCAAAACAAATCTTCTAACCTTTGCCTGTCAATTGGTAAAAGTGATGTACCTATTTTGACTTTTTTCTTGTTCTCCTCATCTCCTAAGTTCACCATTTCAATCAACTCTTGATGAGGCTTAATTGGCTTATTTTCTTACTCAATTAATTTCATTAGGTCTAGAGGCAATACTTATTCCTTAGAATCATCTTCACCATCAAGTTCATTAGTGTTAATTGAATTATTAAAATTAACCCTGTGATCATTATCATGATTATCCTCATGTTCATTTAAAGACTTGAAATTAAATGAAATGGATATGTTAGCAAAATGTTTTGGGAAAATAAAAAAATGAGAACAATAAAAGAAATGAATGAAAATGCATTTTTTCTAATCTTTATTAAAATAATAATGGATAAATGACCCAAATAAGAAAGATCACCCCAATGCCTTGGGCATAAGCTACTAGAATGTATAATTACATTGAATTAGTTTCAAAGATATAAGGCACCTCGATGATGTTCCAATTGTTCAGCTCATAACTTGGCGAATAAGGGCGAGCCCACATTTCTTACTTATGTACCTTTTCATCTCCAATTGCATAGATGGACAATTCAACAAATGCTTTTTCCATACTTTGTTCTAAATTTTTTTCTGTAGTTGGGTACATGAACCTTCTAGGCTTGAAAGTCTCATACAAGTGTGGGATGATCATTAGTCTTGTTGTCTTATTTGCTCGTTCATTTGCTTGTCTTTTTTTGATATCCCATTTTTCTACCTCATAACCTAAGCCTAGCCTTTTACTATTATCCATTATTGTTAGGGGCTCTCTTATCCCTTATAGATTTTTTTCAATCCTACTCAAGATACTAGCCCTTATTGATAACCTAACTCACCAATATATTAGAATATTATTGGCTTTTAAATCCTTCTCCCATAGAATTTACTAATTCAAAAGATCGGTAAGAGCATTCCACTGTTTCTTCAGTAGCTTTCATATATAAAGCATTCAATAGTTGGGTTACTGGCATATCTTTCTCCCCAAATGCCACTACCAACAGACCTTCTATATTAAACTTAATCTTTTGGTGCAAGAAAGAGGGAACGACACCTGTCATGTGAATCTATGACTTTTCCAACAGATAATTATAAGATGAAGAGATATCCATCATTTGAAATTTTACATTGAAAGTGCAAAGTCTAATTTGTAAATGCATTTCTATATCTCTCAAGACTTCTCATCTAGTTTCATCAAAAGCTCGAATGACCATTTAGTTATCCTTCATATATGAGTAATCGATAGGTAATTTTACCAAAGCTAACATAGGCATAATGTTAATAGCGAAACCATTGTTAACAGAGACCTTGGCTAAATGTGGCTCTTACATTTGAAAATGATATGCAATGCCTTAGTGTTTCCCTTTCCCTCTAGAGGAATCTCATCATCATATGTAATTTGGCATGACTAGGTTTCAGCTAAGTGGTTCACATCTTTGATAAATACATTATGTGCCACATATGCCTGGTTTAGCACCTTTAACAACACATTTTGATATGGTTCTGAATTTAATAGTAGTGATAATAATGAAATTTATGCTGATATTTTGTTTAACTGTTCAACCATAAAATATTCATTATGTTTCACTAGTTTTAAGAATTCACAAGCCTTTTTTTCTAACATTGGCTTTCGACATTCTTCTTCAGGTATCACTTTTGGATCATTTTATTATTCTTCTACCTTGGCTTTTTCTCTTTTAGCCATTTCTAGTATTTTTGAAGTATAGTATCTTCCACTTTGAGTAATGCCTCTTACACCAGTTATCAGACTTAAAGGCATTCTTCTATTGCCCTTAAACTACTGTATCGTAGCTATATTTTTAGGGTATAGTTTTATCATCCTTATATGGGAATGGAGTTGGGACTTTAAAAGTTACTAACCTAGGAATAAGCTTGTCTATGATAGACTTTAGCTTATCTTCACAATGTATTGTTATCAATTTTGGAAATAGTTTCAGTAGCCTATCGATCATAGATACTTCAACACTCTTTGAAACCCCTCCTCTTCATAGAGTTCAATCTACCATAAATCCATGAGCTTCTATACCTCCTGATGAAATTGCTCATAAGTTTTAATAGAGTAACTAGGTGCCCCACTGTGATATTTGTAATCGCTATCCAATACATATTTCTCTTGATAACTACATGGACTCATCGATTGTATCATATCAGCTTTTCATAAGGCAACAGATAGCTAACTAAGAGGTGTTTTAATTTTTTCCATTTTTTTTTTCAGATGACGCTCTCACTCCTCACTCAGAGCATTCACATTATGATTAGGTAAAAGATTGCCACTAACATTAGGTGAGGCCACCCTTTCTGTATCAAAGTTGATTATTCCATCTTTGATCAATCATTGCATTTTATGTTTCAATGCAGTGCAATTCTTAGTGAAATGACCAGTAATTCCATTGTGATAGTCAAAATTGGTTGTAGGATCATACCACTTGGGTTAAAGTGGCTTGAGTGGCTCTAATCAGCTAAGAGCAATTAGATGATTATTGTAGAGCTTTCAATACAATTTTGTATATCTTATGAGAATTGGGTCGAATACGATATTTTTGTGAGTAGTTTGTTGCTCTGGTGAACCACTCATTAGGCTAGCAAGATGGGTCTAAGGTATTGGAGAAGGTTGAGTATTAGGACTATATGTGGCAGTTTTAGTCTAAAACGGGGTTGATAAGTTGAAGGGTAGGAAAGTTATCGGATTGGTTGGTACTGGTAAGGGGAAGCATTATTCACAGTAGGATAATATGGAGAGTAAACTTATGGTGGGTAGGGTTAATAACCCTTAAACTGTTGTTTATCAAAGCTTATAGATTGAACTTCAATTTTTCTTTTCTTTAGGGCTCTATTAGTGTATGTTTCTCTTCCTTCTAACTTGCCATTCTTGATGGCATTCTCGATGATTTTGCCAGAAATCATCATGTAGGTGAAATTTTTTGTTGCATTTCTTATCATTTTTTTACAATTGAGAGATTTCAAAGTGCTATCAAACAACATTGTGGTTTCTTTTTCAATTATAGGAGGTTGCACTTGAGTAACTACATCCCCCTATCTCTAGCATATTCCTTGAATGATTCATTTGTCTTTTTCTATATATTATGCAAAGATAAATGATCAGGGGTTAAATTTATGATATATCGATATTGATTGATGAAGTCATGGGTCATATTGCTTCAAGAACGGATGTAGGTTCTGTCTAACTAGACATATCACCTAATAGTAGAGCCAATAAGGCTATCTTGAAAGGTGTGCATTAGTAGCTTTTCATTATGGGTATAGGCTGTCATCTTCCGACAAGACATAGTAATATAAATCTTCGAGCATTTTGTATTATCATATTTCTCAAACTTTGATACTTTAAACTTAAGAGGAAAAACAACATCTAGGACTAGACAAAGCCCAGAAACATCTACAGAACCATAAAAACCAATTTCTTCCATTGCCTATGACCTTTCTTCTAGTATACTAATCTTCAAGTCTTTCAAAGATTCAACCGCTTTTGTTCTCTTTTTCTTTTTTTTTTTAGATCATCTAGATTAGGAACTTGGAATGGTTCCACTACCTTTTCATTAAAATAGGATTCACATAGCTATGGTAATGCCCTAAGTTAAAGGGTATGCAAACTATTATGGTGATATCTCTTGTGTAGACTGGGCTTGAGGTGGACCAAAACCAGGTGGATATAGGGGGTCACCACCTCTTGTGATAGATGGTCCTGTTGACTGGTATTCTCTTCTATTCCTTTTCCCCTGTTTAACTTATTTAGAGCATCCAAATTTTACTCAATTTACTTTCAAGCTTTTCTTGGGCTTTTTCTATCTTTTTAAGATGATGAAAGTTTTCTTGCTCTATTTGTCTAGCTTAGGCCCTTATGTTGTATCGATGAGTGGAGTTCTACTAGGTGGAGCTATCTTTGAATATTAAGTACCATAATTATATAATTATTAGACATTATATGCTCTATGTTTGATGTGTTAATGCATGAATGAAATGTACTAATATTTACCACATCACCATTATTGATAAAAAAATCTCAATTTGAAATTTTATTTAATAAAATTTCAAAATTACATCCTAATAAAGCCAAAGCAGTATTCTAAAGTCCTAAGCATCATCCTTTATTCCTAAACATTACCATAATGCCTTTTTATAAATTTTCTTGCTTGTTGATAATGATTTTGTGCCTCATCTAAGAAGTCAAGCAATTGCCATCCATGAGCTCCCATTGGTTGCACAATAACTTTCAAATCTTCCACTTCTTCTTTCATTTCTGATGCTTTGTCTGTAACAATACATAGCTTATCAAACAAATGCCTTAGATGTTTTTATTTTTCTATGCACATGTCCTTTCAGAACTCACTCTATTTAGCTTATCTCTTGCATTCATTAGACAAGGCTTCTACTTATGCCATGTGCTAGCCCACTCTCCTTTATAGCATTTGGCTATGCTTATCTGCCCTAGCAGTGGCCTTTTGTCCCTCTTCCACCTTTGCTTTCAATAGTTCATTTTCTTTTAAGAGTTAGGTAAGCTCGGGTGTGACTGATGAATATGTCAAGTCTAGATCATTGAATAAGGCTTTCTATCAATCTTTTTGCTCCATGAGGCTTTGGATTTTCTGTTATTAAAACTTTAAATGTTTTTCCATTTTTAACTTCATTCACTTATTTTTTTGTTCCAGCTCATCTTTTTCAATTTGGAGTTTTCTTTTAGCCATTCCCACTTTAAGCCAAGGATCTTAAAGAATCGACTTTGGGATATGGCCAACTAATTGTTCTCAAGGAAGCATAATATCTTTACCCCTCATTGGATGCCATGCAATATATTATGGGGTGACATCATAAGTAAGCCTTCCTTGGTTAAACCTGATGGTTTGCTTTCATACCTTTTTGACATTTTCAATCATTCCATACGCCTCTTTCTTAGTGAAAAAAAATTCCAACTAGTTAAGTTTATGGGTTTTTGGTATGAATTGCTCACATCCAGATTGTTTTCTTACCAAAGTTAGGGCATAAGTAACAGCACCCCATAGGCCCAATAAGAACACCCAAGGTTGATTCTCACAACTATACAACATTGTATCATGATGCATCCAAAGTGCTCTTCAAATTATCCCTTGACTATTGAAGGTCAAAAATATGAAACCCATTCTTCTTTTGACCTTGCTTTAGGCCATATGCTATAACAAAACTCCTTGATTGGAATGCTAGAACGTAAGTATGGTTTACGAAACTGGTTTTCTTCACATTCAATGTGACTTTTCATCCATACATAAAGCAACTGTAAGCACCCATTAAATTTACTTTTACCATTTCTGTGACAAAAATTCCAAGAGCAAATGGTTTTTGCTAAAATGGTTGGTATTGCATTAACTTTGTATTCTAACTGATCAACAAAGTCTATCACTGTGCATCAATATACCTGATAACTTTTGAAAAGATTACCAATCTATATAAAACTATAGCCATTGCCATTATCCTCTGATCATCATCTAAATGCCCCTGGATGAAGTCTTATAAGAAACTTCATAAGATAGTCTTACTTTCACCTTTTATCTTGGCACATGCATCAATATAAGGCAGGCTAAATCCAAGCATTTGCACCAGCTTTTTATGATAGCCCACCTTATTTAACCAGTAAATCTTGTTTAGATTTGGCAAATCAAAACGAAGTAAGACCATATATTCTTTAATTATGAGCACCATGTCTGCTTCATTGAAGATAAAACACTTATAAGAAAGATCCCAAAACTGAAAGATGGCTCTAATCAGATTATTATCCACATCCACTTGGAGCAGTAAAGCTATGTCTCCATATTTATTCTCAAATGCCTCCTGTCTTGTTTTACTCATGCATCCCCAAACATTGTTTAAGTTAGTTAGGTTATTTTGGAAGAGATCAAGATGAATTTTCTCAGGCAATGATGAGATAAAACCCTCAAGCAAGTAATTTTCCTATTTTCTTTAACCTTCTTCTGACTTGATTTTCAAATGATGAGTAGATTCATAACGAACTGATGTAGACTTTGATTGTATTTGGCTTTCCATGAATGTAAGTGTGAGATCTGGTTTATCAATAATTGATATGTGACAAATATTCCATATGTGAGAATGATGCAAATGACAATGTTAAAACATGAGTATGAAAATGATGCATAGAATTAAATGATATGGAAATGATGCAAGTGCACAAAATCAAACAAACAAAATGGTTAGATAAGTAATATACAAGTTGGTCTTTCTTGTGTCCTAATTTTCGGATACATCTATCGATGGGTAAGAAGGACTTTATCTTAAGGCTAACCTTTTAAGAGTATATTATATACAGAGTTAGATGACTTTGACCACTAAAGGTTCCCAAATTATTTCTTACATTATTGTCCATCACAGACTAGTAAGGCAATCAAATCCTCACCTGTCATAGGCTACCACCTCTCATAGGCTACCAATGAAAAGGATTCAATTTGAATAGGAGTATTTCGCTAGCCATTATAGAGATTATCATCTCACGAGAGTATAGATACTTTACTCCCTTCTAAGAGAGATGGAGCCCGGGTGTAGAGCTCATGCAATGCAAATGCATGTGATAGTGTGTGTGAAAGAATATAAAATTTTTAACCCCAATAAATCAAATAAGAAACAAAAAAGGAAAAATGTTAGTAAACAAATAATTACAATTTAAAACCATTAGATCAAAAGATAGGATAAAATTAAAATTGTTATGGCCTGACTCTCTGTAGCATCTCCATTGGAGTCACCAAACTGTCATAACATATAGATCCATAAATCTATAGCTAGACTTAACAAATAGAGTTGCCACCAATCTTTTTTTTATCTAGGTGTAATTGCACACCTAATGAATCTATCCTTTTAAAGAGTTCCTAAGCTTGACTAAGGGTCCCTAAAAGAATAGGACGACTCTACTAACCAGAATAGGTTTTAAGAGTTTGGTTACATATGAAAAAGGTTATAGCACTCCCATATGCCCATCCAAAAGATGGTACCATTTTATTTTAAATTTATCCTAAGGTTTTGATTCCAATGATTTTAAATCTTAATATTGAATATTGGAAATAACTTTTAAGATTCTCAATCGATTTGGTAGAATTCTTATGAATATTTTTTCACCTCAAGAGAATTCAAGAATCCCATTTGTTTTTTTGAAGAGGCTCCGTTATCGAAAAAATATTTAATGATTTTTTATTTATTGAAAATATTTCTAATTTATCCACCATTTAGGCCAAAATTATAAATATCTTCTCTTTTGAATTTTTAAATTTTTCACCATTTGGGTCTATTTAAAATTTTTTTATTTTTTTAGAAAGAAAGTAATATGATAATTATGTTTATTGAAATTTCATTTAAATTCTTCCACCATTTGAGACAAATTTAGAGAAATTTATCACCTAAAGATTTTTCAGAAATTTATCATTCGAAATTTTTAAGATTCTTATCCTTGGATAATTGTCAAATATTTTCAACCAAAAAGTTTTTATTTAGAAAAGAATACAATTACTTTTATTGAAATTTTATTAAAATTATTCCACCTTTTGGGACAAATTTAGAAAAATTTCTCATCTAGAGATTTCTTAGAAATTTACCATTCAAAATTTTTAAGATTCTCATCCTTGGGTAATTTATATTTAATTCCAAAATTTTATTAATATTTTTTATTTTTTGGTTTTTTTAATGAGAATAAATATTAATTATTGTTATTGAAATTTTTTCTAAATTATTCCACCATTTGGGACAAATTTAGAAAAAAAAAATTCTCACCTAAGAATTTTATAGAAATTTACCATTTGAAATTTCTAAAAATTTTATCATTGGATAATTAATATTTATTCTCAAAAATATATATTTTATTTTATTTTTATATTTTTTTGTAAAATCTAATCATACAAAAACTTGAAAAATAAATAAATAAATAAAAGAAATGGCTTGGCTCGACTGGAGACACAAACAACAGCTCGAGGACACAACTTGGCGGTTCGACTCAACTAAGGGAGTGAAAAGCTAGAGGTAGGTCAAACGCGAATCAAAAATAGGTTGCACTCGGGTCGGGTTGCTCGAATGAAAAACACACGGATCTTGGGACCATTTAAGGTGAAAAATATGTCATTTTAGGATCGGTATAAAAGCCTGAATTTAGTTTTTTTTTCATCAGATCTCTTTTGCTCCATCTCTTTCTACAAACCTAAAAATTCAATTGAAAATTCATCGAAAATTGAGAAAAACTGCCATAAATTGGAAAATATTGCCAAAAAAGATGAATGTTGCCCAAAATTTTCATCAAAATCTAGAAATTTCCATAAAATTTCTAGAAAAAAACTACCAAAAAAATTTTTTTAAACAGAAAAATCTTAAAAATTCTAATATTGTTGTTGGCTTTTTCGAACACTTTTTTTATTTTTGATTGCTATCCTTTGCCTCTGATTAGTGTGGGTATTTATAAAGTGTAATCATAACAGTTTCTGATTAACTCTAAGTCCTCCATTCACAAGAATTTTGTATTATCATAAAATCATCAGAATTATCCTAGAGAAATTAAAACCAACTATGATTATGCCAGCCTCCATTCATGATAGAATATTTATCAATCATTTTTCTTTCTTTCTTTTTTATATATATCACTATTATCTTATCACCTAATAATAAAAAATAATAATAAATAAATAAAACTCAAAAAAGTAAAATAAAAATAAAAAAATGTAAAATAAAAAAATAAATAAAAAATAAATTATATATACTTGGGCCTAACTATTTGGACCCCTATTGAACCGGGTTCTAATTATTGTGAGCCTAGACCAAATAGGATGTCTACAACTATAACAATCACTGTAAAAGCTACTTTTACTATTAAGTTTACTTTTATAACCATAGTTAACTCTACTTAGGTTACTTTAATTCTATAAATGTAAGCTCTTTAATGGAGAAAGGCAGAGTCTTCAAGAGCCTTTCTCACTCTAAACTTTCTCTATCTCTGCATCTTCTTCTTTACCTTCATGAAAAAACTCTATATTTAAAAGCGAAATGGATCTCTGTAAAATATAGGAAGGTGCAGAGAGAGAGAGAGAAAAAGTTTGGAGTGAGAGAGGCTCTTGAAGACTCTACCTTTCTCTATGAAAAAACCTATATTTATAGAATTAAAGTAACCTAAGTAGAGTTAACTATGGCTACAAAAGTAAACTTAATAATAAAAGTAGCTTCTATAGTGACTGCTATAGTGATTGCTACAGTGATTGTTGTCTTATAGCTATATGCAAAAATGATTACTACAGTGATTGTTGTTTGATAGTTGTCTTATTTCTTTTACTTTGTCAGCTGGCTTATTCTTATCTCCTCATGTGCCGGTTATCCTTATCCTTCTTGAATATTGTCCAGGTTAACCAATTCCTCATCTTTTAGATTAAAGGATTAAGGAGAATTTATTCTGGATTTATTCTAAATTTTACCATCTTTCTTGATATTGGTAAAAGAGGTGTTGTGGATAATCCAATTCTTCAATCTAGGAAAGTTTGTTTAACAACTCTAATATAGCAGGATCTAATGTTGGTAGATCAATTCCTTTAATCTAGAAGATGAGGAATTGGTTAACCTGGACAATATTCAAAAAGGATAAAGATAACTAGCACCCAAAAAGATAAGAATAAGCTAGTTGACAAAGTCAAAAAGACGAGATAGCTATCAGACAATAGTAATAAGGGTATAATCGATTGAGTTTGAACTGATATAACATTAAGCTCGAGCTCAAGCTCGACTCCAAATTTGTTGCTCAAAATTCAGTTCAAACTCGATCAAGTTTTTAAAAAAAAAAAAATCAAGCTACTTAAGCTCGCTCGATTAGTCTAGATTAACATGTAAAAATAAACTCAATTCTTATATTCAACAAAAGCTTGATTATTTGTACTCAAGCTCGAACTCAAGTTCAAGATATTTTATTAATTAAAATAATTAAAATATATTAAAATATAAAAGCTCAATAAGGCTTATGAACAACTTGAGCTGAGTATAAAATGCTCAAATTCGACTCGATCGATAAGTCAAGTTACTAGAACTTGAGCTCGACTGAATAAAAATCAACCCAAATTCTAGTTTTATTTAAATCGAACTCGAGTAGCTTGTAAGTACTAATGTATCACTTATACTCCTAACAATCACTATAACAATAACTTTAGTAAACAGCTATCAAACAACAGTCATTGTAGCAATCATTGTAGAAGGTACTTTTACTATTGAGTTTACTTTTGTAACTATAATTAACTCTACTTAGGTTACTTTAATTCTATAGATATAGGCTCTTTCATGGAGAAAGGCAGAGTCTTCAAGAGCCTCTCTCACTTCAAATTTTCTCTCTTTACACCTTCTTTTCAGCACCTTCCTATAATTAAGATTTATTATTTGTAAGATGGGATTTCCAAATATTGTTAAGGAGATTGTAGGTTTCTAGATTGAGACCTTTGAGTAAATCTGGGATTATAGTAATTTGATTAAGGAAATTCCTTTTTTGGGTTTTCCCTAATTCAAAATTTTTCCATTTTCGAAGAAATTGTAAAACATCTCATTACCAAGTTCCATAGAAATAATTAAAATTTTTTATTTATTCCATGAGTCTTTGTAATGGGTTACTACAATAGACATAGATTGTGCCTAATCATTTATGGTTTTTCCATATTTTGAGATTGGTGATTTTGATAAATCTAAATAAGTACTTCTTGAAGCAACATTTCTCTTGTTTAGAGATTCAATGTTGTTTGAACTTTGGGATGTTTGCCTTGGTTCTATTTGTTTTATCTCATCTTTGATTAAATGAGATGGTTGATGTTGTTCTATGATGTATGGATTCAGACATACCTAGAAATCTTAATAAATCATTAGTTTCTACCATCTCACTTAATCAAAGATGAGATAAAACAAATAGAACTAGGGTAAACATCTTAAAGTTCAAACAATATTAAATCTCTAAACAAGAGAAATGTTGCATTGGGAGGTGCTTATTTAGATTTATCAAAATCACCAATCTCAGAATATGAAAAAACCACAAATGATTGGGTACAATCTATGTTTATAGTAACCCACTACAAATACTCATGGAATAAAGAAAATTTTTTAAATTATTTATGTGGAACTTGGCAATGAGGTGTTTTACAATTTCTCTGAAAATGGGAAAATTCTGAATTAGGGAAAACCCAAAAAGGGAATCTCCTTAATCAAATTACTACAATCCTAGATTTACTCAAAGGTCTAACCCAGATATTAAAAAATGAGTTTTATGAAAGAATGGGTGAAGTTGATCCCAACAGTGAAGCTTAATATAATCATTCAAAACTAAAATTATGTAATATTAGAAACCTTGATGATTACTCTAAAAAATATATGAGCGAATATAAAAAAACTAGATTAAGAACATTCAGCCTTTTAGAAAGAGTAGTATTTTCATAAACTTCCCTCACCAAGGGATGAATTATGTTTACAGAATTCTCTACATATTTAGAATTACGGATAAAAAAGTCATTTACAGATTTACTAATAGCTTGAGGTTGAAATTTTAAAAAGGTTTCTATAAGTAAACTATGATTGTAAGATTTTTCTAGGCAAATACAATTATCTTCTTCAATCTATTCTATATTTTAGGTGCCTAAAACTATCCATTTTTCATAAAAAAGCTTCACAAAAACCAATTAAAAAGCTTAACACAAGCACAAACACCAACCACAAGAAACCATAAAAACAGAAATATGGGCTTCAAAATATAAAATAGATATCTCAAGATAATGTATAAGTTCAAAAGACTTACAAGATAGTTAACACTTCAAAAAAAACTTCTAGGCAAATTTTGATAATATTTCAATGTTGGTACACGGTGGTCATGTCGAAATTTGGGTTTGTGTAATGTTGAAATCTATGTTTCTATTTTTATTTCAATAATATTTTCTTTTTTTAATTAATAAATTTTTAAGATTATATTTAATGAAAAAAAATTGTTGATTTAAAAAATATTTTTTAAATTTGACGTTGATTAAAAGTTAAGCAACGTGGCATGGCATTTAATCCACATTAGTACACATCATATATACACCAATCAAAATGGCACATAGGAAAAGTCAATGAACATATCATCAAGTTAAATGTCACATTGGTATTTTTAACATTAAAAATTTAATATCATTAATAATTGGACTGAAATTATTAAATGAAAATAGTATAATGACTAAAATTTTACGAATTATGATAAATGGACTAAATTTCGAATTTTAATGGAGTATAAGAACTAATAATGAAATAAGTATATAATAAATTTTAAATATATAATAGGGTTAATGTCATGAATGACCATTAAATTATTATAAAATATTGAATGTGGTATCTTAATTTTAAAAATCTCTAATGTGATACTTAAATTATAATTTGTTAAATAATATGATACTCACCGCTAATGTGAAATAACAATATGTAATAGATAAAAAACCTTTCTAGTATCACATTAGTTAACAGATTCATAATTTAGGTATTACATTAAATATTTTTAAAGTTTAAATATCACATTAAAAATTTCATTATAATTTAATAGGGATTTCAATTTTACTCATACTTAATGAGAAATCTAGCTTTTTACTTTAATGCTCGTACATATACCTAATATTTATTTATATATATGTTATAAATAGATTTTTATTAAATAATGTAAATTTTTATTTTGAATTAATTATAACTAATATGTTTTTATTTAAAAACATAAATTAATATATATTTAGGTTAAATACAAAAATGGCCTATGTGGTATACATTTTCTATTAGTTTGATATCTAAAAAAAATAAAATTGTTAGTTTGTTACTCCAACTTTCATTCCATCATCCATATTAGTATTTGAGACTAATGCCATCAGTTAACTTGTTGACGCGGTATGAATATCCAATAAAATACTAATATGCATAAAGAAACTTTAGTCAATGCCACATCATCAATTACTACATCAAAATGAAAAAAAAAAAAAAACTTTTTAAAAATTTTAATAAAAATATCAAATATTTTTAAAAATTATAAAAAAAAATTAAGAAGTTGAAACAGTTTTAAAAAAATTAAAAAAATTAAAAAAAATTATGAAAACTTTTAAAATGTAAAAAATCTCAAGATTTTAATAAAAAACTCCAAAAACCTTGAAAGAATTTTTGAAAAATTAAAAAAAAAAATGAAAATAAAAAGATAAGAAAAATTTTGAAAAACTCTAAGAATTTTTTAAAAATTTGTAAAATTTTTTTAAAAAGTTCTTAAATTTTTTCCTTTTTTGAATCTTAAAATTTTATTTTTATATAATTTTCAAATTATTAAAAAAATTTTGAATTTTTTTATTTTTATTAAATTTTTATGGTTTTTATGTTTTATTTTTTGAATTTTTTAAAAAGTTTTTACAATTTTTTATGATGTTTCAGTTTTTTCAATTTTTCAAAATTTCAAAAATTTCTAAAAATTTTTTAGAATTTTTAATTTTCAAAATTTTCAAAAAATTTTAGATTTTTTTTTTTTGGTTTTTCAATTTTTTTGATTTTTTTGAATTTTTTTGAAAGTTTCTTTTAATGTTGAAATAACAATTAATGATGTGGTATTAATTGGACTTTTTTTACATGTATCATAATTTTATTAAATACTCCTATGACGTTAGTAAGTTAACTAACAGTGTTAGTATAAAGTGCCATAGTGTATGACATAATGAAAATTAAAGTATCAAATTAATAATTTTTGCTGTTTAAGTACCAAACTAAAATAAAAATGTATGATACATAAATCATTTTTATATTTAATCCATATATTTATAAAAAATAACATTAATGTGAAAAAATAAAAACTAAAAAAGCTAAAAAATAAATTTTTATTTTTATTTTTAAAAAAAATTATTAGTATGTAAACTACTCATATCCACTAAATGCTCGTAAAAATTGAAGTAGAGATTTGAAATACCTTTTGAATAAGAATATAAAAATGAGTATAATATAAAAATTAAAAAATGTGGTTGAAAAATAATATACATGTCTTATATTTTATTCATTGATATTTTTATAATTTAAAAATTACTTTGTGATAATTTTTTATCAAAAAATACAAAAATTATTTTAATATTAATTTATGGACTCTATTGAAAATGTTGGACTTCAATTTTATCCTCTCGTATTCGAATCACTATATTTCGTCAATTAAAGTGTTGGGGACTTAAGTTTATATTTCGGGTAAAAAGTTTTTATTTATTTATTTGATAATGTTACGGATGAACCCCAATTTTTTCTCCTCCTCCGAAATTCACGGGTCGTGAGTGTAAACGACAAAAGTAACTGTCTGAGAAATCAAAGCAAACCATATATTTCAATAGCCAAATGTATAAAACAAAACCAATAAAAATAGAAATGTTATAACTTCAAAGTTATTATTTTTTTGTCTATAATTTCTGAAAAACCAACTTTTTTTAAAAAAAATTTTGTTGGCAAAATTCTTTGCATGTCGAGTGCTGCCCTGGTTTGATTTGCCAATCAACAGGGTGGGTTTCACACGCGAAATAGCCTTGGCATGAAAAATTCTCATGACCAAGCACAACGCCGAGCTAATGAGTTACATTCGACCATAATTTATGGCTTGTCATCTTGTTCAAAATTCAGAGAGTTGAATTTTAAAAACTGGCTGTTTTTTCAAAGGAGGACCAAGTAAACCCCTACCTAAATGGGATACAAGTATATATATTTTTCCCAAAGGAGGGTTATGAAAATTGAAAAGTATGACTTATTAGGATTGAAACAAACCGACTCAGCTGATGTTGTTGACTGTAAAAATTTGAGTAAAATCACAAACTCTGCCTGTTATCAGACAAAAGTCTTTTTGTTTCTGTTTCTAAATTTATGTCATACAATCAAGTTTCCCATGCGTTACATTCTAAATCACCGAATCTAATTCAGACAATTCCAAGACATTTATGCTGAAAGTAACGCAAGGATTGCTTTGAAAAGGGCATCTCCCCCTACTCCATTTTGCTTAAACCTAAAAAACGAGATGAATTAAGAAAATATACTCAAAAGGTCATTTAACCCTTTAATGGAAGCTGAGAAAAGTCTATCAAAAAATTGACAAATCGTAGGAATCTTGCATATTTTACACACTTTAAGGGATGCACTGTTCCCTTGGAAACATCATAAAACTTTGTTTTACCTTGTGATGTTGACTATTTTTCATTTGCACATTTAAGAAAGCTTTAGAAATTACCAAGCGGCCTGCTTTCGTGATAAAAGAAAGGGCCCACTTGCTCATTTGACTGCCTTTTTCTTCCTTCTAGCTTCAGATCTAAAAATCTAATTCATGGCTTAATCCTTGTTAACCAGAAAAGAACTTCTGGGTGTGTTTTTTTTTATTATTATTTTTCCTGTTTTACGAGTTAAAACAGGCAGGGCGAGGAAACAAAGGAAGGAGAGCTATGGGGTTGGTGGGTGTCCAAGAAAATGGAAATGGGGAAATGGCTTTGTCTTTGGGGAACAAGAACAAGTACAAGAGAATGGATTCTGAGCTATCAGATGGTTTTGATAATGATGCTTCACATCATAATCATCATCAACTAGAAAGGAAGAAAAGTACCAGGAAATATGTTCTTGCTTGTGCCATTTTTGCATCTCTCAACAATGTTCTTCTTGGTTATGGTAAGTTTTTCTCCTTCAAAAGTCAGAACTGCTCTGATTTCTTTCTGGGAAAATTGGAATTTTCATAGTTTTTCAGTTTCTTTGTTGACCTGCATGAATTTAGCAGGAAAATGTTATAACATTCAATCCTTAGCTTTATAAAGTTCATTGATATTGTTTATATAGAACCAGATAACATAGGCATAAAAAATGAGCAATATTTTCTTATCCTGTGAGTAAAAAATAGCAATAGTTAACCATCCAACCTAAAACTAATTGACAATAGATGGAGAGATCCAATTTGAATATAGATTACTGGGAAACAAAGGCTTAATTTATGTGAGATAGCACCACTTAACAATAATTTAGAAACTTTAACTCGGGTGAGTGGTTGATTGCCACATTTGTGGCTTATCCTTGGGATGCTTAAAATTCACCATTTTGGCTCAAAATCTATTTCTTTCATTCTATCATCATAAGCGGATCTTCGTTTGTATACCCTGGATATCTTATTATAGCTCATCTTCGTTGAGGATGCATCAGTGCATTTTGGAGCTTGCAAATCGTTAATGGAGATCATGGAGTTGAACATTCAGGAAAAACATGCTTTCACATTTTACATAGCATCAGCTAACTCATTTTTGCTGGCATATTTGTTTTATAGTAACCTTAGACTTAACCAACAGAGACCAAAATGCTGTCACAGTTAACCTGCCTGAATAATGAAAACTCCAGTTTAATAGGGGAAGTCTGTCTTTCCACAAGTTGATGGAACTGTTTTTTAATATTTTTTACACTAATGGATGCTTGCATATATCCCAATTTTCTGGAAGCAGTCTATTTATTTAGCGTGTAACGGTTCTCATAAGTATTTTAAACTCTTTCATTCCTTTTTCTTCTCTTATAGTCAGTGCAGAATGTACCACTTTAGATTAGTGAAAAAGATTTTCAAATTCAGTGTAGAAGTTCTTACGTGAGAAACTTACGTTCAATCCACTGAATTCTCTGAATAAAGTAATCCATGAACTTAGGAACATTCCCAAGAAGTACTGTTGGTTGTATTCCTTTTCTCTATTATTTCAACCTTAGAAGCTCTAGCTTAATTTGATCTTAAACTTTATCACAGATCCCCATGACATGTACCTGCAAAAAATTATCTGCTACATTTGTCAAGAATAAATTCATTCTCAACTACCTACTTTGATAGTGTTCTTCCTAACAACCAGTTTTAGTACACTTTGCAGCTAAGAATTACTCGTTTATGTACAGATGTAGGTGTCATGAGTGGAGCTATTATATTTATACAGGAAGATCTGAAGATAACTGAGGTACAAGAAGAAATCCTTGTCGGGATTTTGAGTGTCATTTCACTTTTAGGTAGCTTAGCTGGTGGAAGGACATCAGATATTATTGGTAGAAAGTGGACAATGGCCTTTGCTGCTGTTGTATTTCAAATTGGTGCAGCTATAATGACACTTGCACCATCATTCCAAGTACTAATGGTAGGACGGGTTTTGGCTGGGGTTGGTATAGGCTTTGGAGTCATGATTGCTCCAGTCTATATCGCTGAGATATCACCAACTATCGATAGAGGCTCTCTTACCTCCTTCCCTGAGATTTTCATAAATCTGGGAATTTTGCTTGGTTATGTCTCAAATTATGCATTTTCTGGTCTTTCGGTACATACAAACTGGAGGGTAATGCTGGCTGTTGGAATTTTGCCTTCAGTCTTCATAGGGTTCGCTCTTTTTATTATCCCTGAATCACCAAGGTGGTTGGTCATGCAGAACCGAGTTGAAGAAGCAAGATCTGTGCTATTAAAAACAAATGAAAATGATAAAGAGGTGGATGAGAGGCTCTCAGAAATAGTAGCAGCAGCTGGAATGTCTAATGGAGATAAGAATGAAGAGAAAGCTGTGTGGCGTGAACTGTTAAGCCCTTCTCCTTCACTTCGTCAGATGCTGATCACCGGATTTGGAATCCAGTGTTTCCAACAAATCACTGGAATAGATGCAACTGTGTATTATAGCCCTGAAATCTTCAAGGATGCTGGGATTGAAAGTAATTCTAAGCTTCTTGCTGCAACAGTTGCTGTGGGTGTCACAAAGACAGCTTTTATATTGATTGCTACATTTCTTGTTGATAGAGTTGGGCGGAAACCCTTACTCTATGTGAGCACAATTGGAATGACTGTGTGTTTGTTTTCCTTAAGCCTTAGCCTCGCCTTACTGGGGAATGGGCAGCTTGGAATTGCACTGGCAGTCTTGTGTGTTTGTGGTAATGTAGCTTTTTTTTCAGTGGGAATTGGTCCTATATGCTGGATTTTGACATCCGAAATCTTTCCCTTGAGGTTGCGAGCTCAAGCATCTGCTCTTGGGGTTGTAGGTAACAGGGTATGCAGTGGTTTTGTTGCCATGTCGTTCCTCTCTGTCTCTCGTACAATTACAGTTGCTGGAACCTTTTTCCTCTTTTCACTGTTTTCAGCTCTTTCTGTTCTCTTTGTTTACAAACTTGTTCCAGAGACAAAGGGAAAATCATTGGAACAGATTGAGTTGCTTTTTCAAAATCATAATGAATGGCAAGGAGTTGAAGTGGAGCTGGGAGACTCTGAGCATCTGGTACAGAAAGCATGAGTAATCGGGGATTGGCCGGTGCAATTTTCTTGGTGGAATCTTGCAATTTTTGTGGTTTAATGATTGAAGTGGAAGAGGTAGGAACCATATGAAAATTTACATCATTACAGATCCATTAATGCGCATCAGCGTGGAAGAGTTGGATTTCTAAAGTGAATGTTTCCTAGCGCCCTAGGTATCTGCAATTGAAAGCTCTGTAAGTTGGTAACCAAAAGGAGTAAGTATAATGTTATATGAGGTGCATTATTACAGTCAGAAGCATGCCCAAAGTTATATTTGTTTGCCATCTCTTCCTATACTGTTGATTTATCTTGAGATCCATGAGAAAATAGTATTCATGTTAGAGTTATAGCTTGGATTCTAGCCAAATACTTCCCTGTATCAGTATTTGATTTCCTCACACAAATCATAATAAATTTTACCATACAATGGATGGAAAATAACAGGGTTTTGCTTCTTCATGTTTGTACCTTTTAGGCATGTCATACGATGTTTAGTTCAATGAATATGGGAATCATTTTAAATCAAACTTTAAGAGATCAGCTTTTTAATTTGCAACATTTTCCAAACTTTAATTTAAAATGTGAAAGATAGCTTCTGATGTCTTTTGTTTTGTTGTCCTTTTTCTTGTTTAAGATTTGCTTTCTGGATGTTGGAATCCCCGTATGTTAAATTCAACTTTTCTGGTTCCTTAGGTTTCATTTGTGATGGTTAACTTTCTTAGCTATTATGATTTGAAAACTATGTTGGGGGCAGCATTCTAAAAAACAAGACTCAAACAATCTTACCGGGTAGAACCGACCCCCCCCCCCCCCCCACCCCCACCCCCACCCAAATAGTAAATGTGTTTGAAAGCGAAGATAACAATGAATCGGATCAAGATGAATTTTTACTTGTCTCAAATTTGATCCAACTTTATATTAATAAAACCTGAACCCAACTTGATCCAAAGAATTTTTTTTTTCATATCCAAATTCAATTTGATCCGATATTGCATAAATCGTGCTCAATTTAATTCGAAATTAATAAAATATTATTTTTTTAATATAAAATATTATTTTTTTAAATATTAATATATAAATTTATAATTATATAAATATATATAAATAATTAATTAATTAATTAAAAATAATTTTTATATGATATCAAGTTGGGTAAAATTTGCTTAAAATTTAAATTCGATCTAATCTTGATTTTTTTTTTAATATTATCTAACTCGATTTGAAACCTAATTTTCAAAAAAAAAAAAAATTCTATAGGTTCGGATCAAGTTAGAATCCGCTGAGGCGAATTGGGCTGTTAATCTTATTTGAAAGAGCTAAAAACAGTGAAAAGAGTAAATTTTGCATCTTAAAGGGGTGCTTTACGATAGACAAGTTTCAACATATCCTGAATATCTCAAAGAAGATAAAATAATCACTACCACAAAATGTGTAAATGCAGTGATAATATAGCCAAAGAATCAACATCAAGCTTTGAATAGATGCTCAACTCGAGAAAATCTCGACTCTAACCTTTCATTACCTTTAGTTGTCTCGTTTAGAAACTTCTAATCGCACGCCGAAATGGAACGGTCTAACACAAGAAATTCTAGTGTAGAGCCTAGGCTTCATATAACAGAGTTTGGAACAGGCCTGACGTATATACGACAGATGTTTCAACTTAATCAAAAATTTTCAATATCATGCAAGTCCTGCAATGATTTCCCTGCATGAGTTCCGAGACATGATATGGCATTCATGGAGGCATCAGCTGATGGCGTTGGCTAATGGTTTTCGACAAAATAGCTCCAGATTGGAGTGTTATGGCTTTATGGGCTGTCTCAACAGCCGCCAGAAACAGAGAAAGCAACATTAAAAAACCTTGGTTAATGATCCTTTGGTCACTATTGGTATATTGTTAATTTCCTAGCTATAACAAGTCAACCAACATTTAGACGGCGAGACGATTTGGAGTTACTGAATTCACGTTTAAAAGAAGTTACAGTATAAGTTTTCCTCTCAATCAAGGGAATGAAGGTCAAATGTAAAGTTTTGATTTTATTGTTTGTATAGAAGATGACATTTTTTTCTGAATATGCACTAGCGTCCACACTACGCTGTGGTAGGAGAAATATTAATGCTTTAAAAATATGTAATATATGCAAATGTATTAAGAATGTACTTCGATTTATATTTTTTCTTTCACTAATGTAATTGCCATCTACAGTTTTTGTCTATGGTAGCACTATAAGTTGTAGAACATATATATAATATATACAAAAAATATTTTTTCTTCAAGTCAAGATTGATGAAATAGCAAACATGAATTAGGTTCAACATATTTTAAAGAAAAGTTATCATAAAATTTTTTGAACCGTCCGTTAATTGCTTAATAAATTAAGTTTTATACCTCCATTATGCATTTCACCCCTTAAATTCTTTGCTGCAAGACATTGAAGTGTCTTTTGCGATTTTTCTCTATTGTAACAAAAATGCTTATTAAAAAAAAGAACCTTAAAACTATAAAACAGTCAACTATAATGGAATCCTCTAGGCAAAACTTATAACCAATGACAACAACTTATTTATCTTTTTAACAATAAAATCAATTCAACAATTTTTATCTTTTGGGTTTGAGCCTAGTCAATTAAAATGCATTACAATGCATTAACAACAAAATCAATTTGACAATTTTATATTTAAAGCATTTAGAGACTCAATGTGATAAAATTTTTATCTTGTCATGAAAGATTTAAACCCCTTTACATGGCATACCCTTAAGCAACAAAAATAGTTAATAGAAAAATTGAAGAAATAAAACATGCTTGAAAATGAGGAATAACTGTATAAACTTGAAAATTTACCCTTAAAAGTTATAAAAGGGGTAGAAAAAAGCAGTCTAATTATACATCAAATTTGACCCAAAAAAAAGAATAGAAATAATTAATAAAAAAATGCAGAATCTCACTTTACCAATTCAACCAATAAAAATTCTTCTTGCAATTCAACCAACAATCGGTTTTAATAACTAATAATGCTAAGAATGGTAGTGAAAAAAAAAAAAAAAGCTCACTACCATATTTAACATTTGAGTAAGTTTAATTTATCAATTTAAGTTAGCTACATACCTAAATGAACAAAAAACTTGGTTTAAAAATTTTAAGGAATGAGAAATGCTTAAAAAGCCTAAAATCAAAAAGTTTTTTGACAAACCAAGTGAGATTTGTTTAAACATTAAGCAATATTAATATCACAAACCTAAGTTATCCATGTGCTAAATGAGGAGCAATTCCACATGCTTGTTAATTTACCTTTAAGAGTCATGAAAAGTCGAAAAAATAGCTAAAATCACCCAAGTTTAATAACAAATCAAGCAAGACAACATTGTTCTACCAATTGAACGTGTATTTGCAATAAGAAGTAGGAACATCTGCATCATTGCTGACACAAACGTGTAAAAGACAAAAGATGTTGTTTGAGACTAATTTAAAAATTATAAATCTATTTGAGTGTTATTGTTTAATCAAGATGTCATTTTCTAAGTCAAAGTAACTAAGAATGGAAACTTGCATATTCATACTCGACTCTTTCTTCTCACTGCTTGATTTCAAGTATATGCTGTTGAGAAAAAATAATAATCCAAAGTAATAATGTATAGAGTTGCAAAGACAAAAAAAATCCACACACATCCAACTATGGACTTGGCTAACCTAAACAATCGCATTCATATCACATATAATTTTTACATCATTTTATTCTTGAAACTCTAATCAATTCTACTACCACCCATAGGAAACAAGTTGCATCATTCTATTCTTAAGTTATGCAAATATCCTATACTAAAAATTGTTTCAATAAATGTTCTCTAACTTTACCAAATACTATAACTCAAATTTTAGGAGAATATATAGCTAAAACTAGGGGAAAAACATATGAAATCAGACTATAAATTCCACAAATTAAGTAGAAAAAAGAAAAAAAAAAAAAACAAACCTAAATTAATCACTTTCCTCTCTCTATAAAAACCCATAGAAACTAAAATGAATAAAAAGAATTCAAAGTTTAATCACTTTCAACTCAAACCAAACAATACCCCGAAAGTGAAATATTCCATAAACCTCAAAGAAATTCAAAAGTTAAGTACCTTTAACTAAAACCAAGTAATACTCAGATTCTAAAACACTCCAAAACATTTTTTAAAAAATAAATACAAAAAAAAAAAAAACCAAAGTTATTACCTTGATATGGAGAGATCCAGACCATAGCAGAATCTGTCTTTTTTTCTTACTTCCCTTCTTCCTGCCCACTCTTTCTACAAATCCCAAGTAATGTAAGTAATGAATTCCTTATAAACCCGCAACAAATAATAATCCCAAGTAATGCAATATGGAGTAAAGTCACAAAAATCCATACACATCCAATTATTGGCTTTGCCAAAACACTATACATCACATACATATCACTTTTACATCATTTATTCTTAACAAAATAAAAAACAATTTGCATCATTTTGAGCTTAAGGTATTCAAATATCCTATACAAAAAAATGTATCAACAAATGTCATCAATTTTACCAAAACACTATAACTCAAATTTTAGATGCAAATATGGCTAAAACCAAAGAAAAAAAAAGAAACATATGAAATCACATTATAAATTCCACAGATTGGCCTAAAAAAAAAACCATAGATTAAGTATAGAAAAGTAAAAAAAAAAAAAAAAACCCAAATTAATCACTTGCCTCTTTCCATAAGAATCCATCAAAACTAAAGTGAATAAAAAAGAATCCAAAGTTTAATCACTTCTAGCTTACACCAAACAGCATCCTAAAAGTGAAAAACTCCAAAAACATAAAAAAAAAAAAAAAAACTACAAATTTAAGCACTTTCAACTAAAACCAAGTAATACCCAGATTCTAAAACACTACAAAACATTAAAAAAATAAATATGAAACAAAAAATAAAAAGCCAAAGTTATTACCTTAATATGGAGAGTTCCACCACCAAACTTACTATCAGTGTTGTTATGGAACTCCATCCAAGCTATGTTCTCATAAAAGCATGAACTTGAAAATATAGTAAATTTCAAGTCATTGATTCCAGAAGGTTGATAATCATTTTACCAGTGCTTTTGATTGTGGAATGCTCAGATGTCTTCTTCTTTCTTCCTTTATACAAAATTGTTAAAAAAGTATTTAGAAATTTAAATAAGTACAAGAACGTAAGAAAATTTAACTTAATCGAGACAAAAAGTTTACAAAATTTGAGAGATGAACGACTTTTACCAAGTATTGCCACGACTGAAGGAGTTGTAGATGTGATAATGGTTCATGTTCAAAAAATTAGGGTCCTAATTAGAAAATTGAGAGAGTGGTGGAGGGTTTTTTCGATAGAAGATTTGTTAGGAGCTTTTTGAAGAAAGAGAATTATTGTTTTGAAGGGAGAAGATTTGAAAGAGCTTTCCCTGGTACTTATTTTGAAATTCAACGAAATTTTTTTAGAGAGGTTTACAATTTTTTGAAGAAGACTTGGAAAGAATATGCGAGGTAGTCAAACGGAAATGCAAAAAATATATATATATTTTTTACAGTTTTCTTTTTTTATTTTTTATTCTTTTCTTCTTCACTTGCGAGGCAATCAACAATCCTAGTTTCAAGTAAATTGACTACCAAATTCTTTGAACCAAAGCTAATGATATGGAAATCATAAGATCTTATTTCATTAGTTTAAATTTATTCAAGAAAAAATGAGATACGATTCTTTTAATATTTAGTTAACCTTTATTTCAAAAATTATTGGAATATTTGAATTAATTACAATCTTAAAAGTTGAACGTTGTTAGCTTTTTAGGTGAGATGGTAATCTAAAAAATGGTAAATTAGATTAGTCCAAGTTTTTTTCAAATAATGATTTCAAAATAATTAAATGAAAAATTAAAATTAATATTAAAATATGATGCAAATGATAACAATTGATATATTTAGAAGTATATATAATCAACAATGAAAATAAAGAGATAGGGACAAAAAAATCAAACACAAAAATTTATAAAGGTTTGGCCTACGTCTTTTCTTTTTGGTTATCCACACCAAGACTTCAATCCACTAATTTTGAATTGAAAATACAACCTTACCTTTTTCTTAAGGCTTAGAGCAACCTAACACTCTTTACTTTTTAGGCTAAGTAGTAACCTCTCGATCTCATAAATTCAAGAAGGTACCTCACCCATTGATTATAAAATCACTTAATAAAAATGCAAACTTAAAACACCTCTCAAAGGCTAAGTGTTTGCCAAGTTTAAATACAAGAAAATGATGAATGAACAACAAAAAAAATTATTTGGATATAATAAATATAAAGATATAGACTTTAAAGCTTTAAAACTCGTGATTTCTTTAAGAGAATGAATATATGGCTTGTTTGACCTTGCTCTCTTGATTCATCAACTTTTTTTGTGTTTTGGAGTGTCCAATTTATAGAGAAATTGAAGAACTAACCATTGGGGATGGTTTGGAAAAAGAAATGCTCGTTGAAAGCTTGAAAAAACTAGCCGTTTGAGTGTTTCTAGACATAGAGGATTGATCCCTTTTTGGTATCAATCCATCCCATTTTTAGGTAATTAATCCCCTAGTCTGGGTAATCGATATATTTTTAAATCCTAGAGCAAAATTTGCATTTTGGATAAAAAAACCAATTGATCCCTTTTTGAGGGGATCAATCTTGTCCAGCAAGATGGTTGTCTTCTGTTTTGCACTCTACTCACTAATTTGATTATATCTTCAGTTATACAAATCCAAATCAAAAATCATTTGAAGATTTAGAAACTAGACTTAAAGGCCTTTCTATCTATATAAAATTTATCACTAATTCATTGTATATGAATTATAGTGAATTTTCAAAACTACCTTTTGTGCGATTTTTAGACAACTGCAAAGTATCTAGTAAAAATTTAAAATCTTTTTTTAAAAATTTGGATTTTGATTTTGTTTGATCTATTAGAAAGTAGACTCAAAGAGCTTTCCAGCCATATAAAACTCAAATATTAAAGCTTTGTGAGTTAATATAGAAAAATAAAATAAATTCAATGTTGGAAAACTTTGTTATTGTAAAACAACTTTATTAGGTTAATCTATTTCTCAAAACTAATATTATCAAAATTGTATTAAGTCCAAAATGAATAAGTTCACTTTAAAAACAACAATTGGATTGTCATTTAAGCTCAAATAAATAATCTTTAAAGATAGATTTGGTTTGAGAAATATGAAAACAAAGAAAGGTTTGTTTACACTTTGAAAAACATTATTTATTTAGTATCAAAATATAAAACTTAAGAAGATGTACTAAATAAATCTTTTTCAAAATCTTGATCAAGCTTATTTAGCTTAATGTTTTGTCATTTCAAAATAAGGATCAATTCAAGACTAACAATCTCTCTTTTTTTGATATGACAAAACTTAAAAATTAATTTGCTTTATAAAAAAAAATTTTTAAAGACATATAAAATTTTGAAAAATATTTTGAAAAACTCTCTCTTTAACAATGCATGGCAAAACTCTCCCTTAATTAATGCATCCTAATCAAACACAACTCAACAAACATATATTAGTCAAATAAATGAAATAAGTGCAATCAAACAATGCATGTCAAGCACAAGCAAATTTGTCCATATGATATTTTTCTCCCTTTTTGTCATAGCAAAAAGGCATGAGCATATTAATGAGCAAATAAACACAAAGAGGCATCATTAACAAATATATTCATGAAACATTTCCCCTTTGTTGTTTAAGCTCTTTATACCAAATGTTTAAGCTCCTATATCAATTACTATAAGCATACAAGAAGAAATATCTCTAAACTCTCCTTCTTTTTGTCATTTCAAAAGAAAGAGAGATCAATTCAAGATATGGGATAAAATGATTGATACCAATAATATCAAGAGTGTTTTGAATCTAGTAATCAAGTGTAATATGCACAATGAAGTTCACATTCATGTATTCAAGCACAAAAGTATAAGTATATCCAATTAAAATGTTATAGCATAAAATCATTCATTCAACCTAACCACATAAAATTTATGAACGAAAAGATAATAAATGATATGCAACCTACTCATAAATCATGTTATCATAAGATGTGCTTAAAACCTAAAACGTCAATAGCAATTAAGCATAAATTCAAACACATGCATACAAGCTCATACCAATTGTTAAAGATATCAATTGTTAAAAATATGTCATCAAAAAGCATACCAATTGTTATCCCAAAACAAATCAAGCAAAATTGTATTCTAAGATTTCTTCTCTTTTCCAAAATAAGGATTAATTAATTTAAGGCATACATAATTTTGCATGAAAGGTATAAGCTATATCAAGGATAAGTACATAAATAAGCATCTATGAAAGTTTAAAAAATCTTTAGCAATTTTGATGTCAATTGTTAGCAATTTTGATACCAATTGTTAGCAATTTTATTCACCAACTTTCATAAAGTACATATACTTCAAGCATATGAAAGATTCATTCAATACATGCATAAATGATAATAGTAATCTTTCATAAGCTATCCTATCCAAACATGAACCAAAAGTTCATATGTATTTAATAAAGCATGAATACTAATGAGCAATAGGGTTCAATTATCATTATGTCATAACAAAGATTATTCAAGCATTTTCCAAACATGATGAACACATAAGCTATAGCAAAGAAATAATAATAATATAATTATTCAAATATATTCCTATATATTTCAATGCATAGCAATGAACTTAATCTAAACATATGCAAGTATCTTGTTAGCTTTTAAAGTGAGATGGTGATCTAAGAAGGAGGTGAATTGAAAATCTCCAAAATTTTCTCAAACAATGATTTCAATATAGTTGAATGGAAATTAAAACAATAAGCATTTTTTATGAAAATATAATGCAAATAATAACAATTAATGAACCTAAAATCAAATATAAACAATAATAAATTGTAAGTAGATAGAGATAGAGAAATCGAACAAAATGATTTATAGAGGTTCGGTCCTTCTTCATAAGACACCTACGTCCTCTCTTCTTGGTTATCCACACCAAGGCTTCAATTCACTATTCTTAAATTGAAAATACAACCTATCTTTTTCTTTCTAAGGCTTAAGATAGAAATCTCTACCCTTTGTAGTATTTTACCCAATCTTACTACATAGCTCTCAAGAGGATACCTCACCTCTTGTTCTCTTCCACCCTCGTATATCAAAGGTAATTTTGCAAACAATAGAACAACCTCTCTAAGGCTGAGTGTTTGCTAAGTTTAAATACAAGAAAATGATGAATGAACAACAAATAAAAATTGGATACAATAAATATAAAGATATGAACTTTGAAGCTCTAAAAACTCTTGATTTTTTTGAGAGAATGAAAATATGACTTATTGGCTTTTGCTCTCTTGATTCATCAATCCTCTTGGTGTGTTGGAGTGTCCAATTTATAGAGAAATTGAAGAAGTAGCCGTTGGGGAAGCTTGAAGTGAAAAAATGCCCATTGAAATCATGAAAAAGTAGTCGTTGGTATGCTTGTGCCCAAAACTGATCGATCCTTTGCTTGAGGGAATCGATTGGTTCATATTTTGAACCATTTTTCACTTGAAAGTAGCCTAACCGATCGATCATTTTTTGTAAGGGATGGATTGGTTAATGGGGTGATCGATCCCCCATGTGGGATCGATTCCTTTTTTGGACTTTTAGTCCTGGGAGCATTCTCTTTGAAAAAGCAATCGATCCCTTCTAGAGGGGATCAATCCTGTCTATACTGGGTGGTAGTCTTCCGTTTTGCACTCTACTTACTAATTTGATCATATCTTGAATTATAAAAATCCAAATTACAAACCATTTGAAGATTTAGAAACTAGACTTAAAGGGCTTTCTATCCATATAAAGTTCATCACCTAATTCACTGTTTACAAATTATAGTGAATTTTTAAATCTACCCTTTGTGCAGTTTTTAGACAATTGCAATGTGTCTAGTAAAAATTTACAAACTTTTCTTAGAAAATTTGGATTTTGATTTTGTTTAATCCATTAAAAAGTAAAGTCAAAGAGCTTTCCAATCATATAAAATTCAAATATTAAGACTTTGTGAATTAATACAGAAAAATAAAACAAGTTCAATGTTAGAAAACTTTGTTCTTGTAAAACAGCTTTCTTAAGTTAATCTATTTCTCAAAACCAATGTTATCAAAATTGTATTAAGTTCAAAATGAATAAGTTCACTTTAAAAACAACAATTGGACTTTCATTTAAGCTTAAATTAATAATCTTTAAAGATAGATTTGGTTTGAGAAATATGAAAACAAAGAAATGTTTGTTTAAGCTTTGAAAATTATATTATTTATTTAGTACCAAAATATAAAACTTAAGAACATGTACTAAATAAATCTTTTTCAAAATCGTGATCAAGTTTATTTAGTTTTAATGTTTTTTATTTCAAAATAAGGATCAATTCAAGGCTAACAATCTCCTTTTTTTTTATATGACAAAACTTAAAGATAAATTTACTTAATGAAAAACTTTTTTTGAAACATTTAAGATTTTGAAAGACATTTTGGAAAACTCCCCCTTAAGCAATGCATTGCAAAACTCCCATGTAATTTATGCATCCCAATCCAACACAACTCAACAAACATATATTAGTCAAATATATGAAGTAAGCACAATCAAACATATGCATGTCAAGCACAAGTAAATTTATCCATATGATATTTCTCTTCCTTTTTGTCATAGCAAAAAGGCATGAGCAAATTAATGAGCAAATAAATATAAAGAGGCATCATTAACAAATATATTCATAAAATATTTCTCCTCTCTTTTGTTTATGCTCTTTATACCAAATGTTTAAGCTCTTATATCAATTGCAATAAGAAGAAATATCTCTAAACTCTCTCCCTCTTTTTGTCATTTCAAAAGAAAGAGAGATCAATTCAAGGTATGGGACAAAATGCTTGATACCAATAATATCAAGAGTATTTTGAATGCATGTAATCAAGTATAATATGTACAATGAAGTTCATATACATGTATTCAAGCACAAAAGCATAAATATATCCAATTTTAGCAATTTAGCACAAGTAATCAATTTACTACATGAAATTTATGAGCAAAAGATAATGAATGATATGCAATCTACTTATAAATCATGTTATCATAAGATGTACTTAGAACCTAAAAGATCAATAGAAATTATGCATAAATTCAAGCACATGCATACAAGCTCATACCAATTGTTAAAGATATATTATGATAAAGCATACCAATTGTTATCACAAAACAAATCAAGCAAAATTGTATTCTAAAATTTTTCCTCCTTTTCAAAATAAGGATTAATCAATTTAAGGCCCACACAAATTTGCATGAAAGGTATAAGCTATATCAAGGATAGGCACATAAACAAGTGTCTATGAAAGTTAAAAAAAAATTCTTTAGCAAATTTAATACAAATTGTTGCCAATTGTTAGCAATTTTATTCAATAACTTTCATGGAGCACACATACTTCAAGCATATGAAAGATTTATTCTATATATGCATAAATGATAATAGTAATCTTTCATAAGCTATCCTATCCAAACAAGAACCACAAACTCATATGTATTTAATAAAGCATGAATACTAATGAGCAATAAGGTTCAATCATCATGACCTAACAAAGATTATATAAGCATGATTTTTCAAACATGATGTGCACATATGCTATAGCAAAGAAATAATGAAAGCATAATTATTCAAATATAATCCAAATTATTTCAATGCAAAGCAATATTCCTAATCCAAATATATGCAAGTATTCAATCATATATTTCAATCAAAATCATACTAGCATATGTAAAATGCATAAGCAATATACCTAATTGTAGGTTTTCATTTATAGGAAAACAACAATTAGACTTTTATTTAAGCTCAAATAAATAATCTTTAAAGATAGATTTGGTTTGAGAAATATGAAAACAAAGAAAGGTTTGTTTAAGCTTTGAAAATCATATTATTTATTTAGTACCAAAATATAAAACTTAAGAACATGTACTAAATAAATCTTTTTCAAAATCTTAATCAAGTTTATTTAACTTTAATATTTTGTCATTTCAAAATAAGGATCAATTCAAGGCTAACATATCTAAATATATATATTTCAATCAAAATTATACAAGCATGTGCAAAAATATTTAAAATCACATATAGCAATATATAAAAAAAAATGTAAACCTTTAGACAAAACATGATACATGCTATCTCAATGGACTCAATCAATGAATATGTATATAAAATTTCAAAATTGTAAGTTTATAATCCATGAGTCAAGGCAATTGAAAGATCAAAAAATCAATATATTCAACTCATATTCATGTCCAAAGATTCAAACAAATATTCATGTAATAAAAACTATTAAGCAAAGCAATCAAGAACTAGGCATGAATATTAATCAATCCAAGCATTTAACAAAGTTAAGACAAATTCTATCAAGTAGCTTAGTGATTAATTTGTGCAAAGTGATCACAAATTCAAACATAATATCTCATTTTTTCACATATCAAAGAAAACATATATATGCATTCAAACTTATACTTCATACCATAAAGTCGATATATTTACCTCTATCCACATCAAGCTTTGTTGTTGTGCTCATTCGGCTTTGAATTCTCCAATCCACTTCATTTGAGCAAAACTAGGCTTGATTGATGATGATGATATGCTTTGTTCACTATACTTGAAATTCCAAAATTGTAGGCTCAGTCATGCTCATTTCAAGTTCTCCTAGCATAGACTTAGAAAATGTTTTTGACAAAGAAATGTTCATTAATACCATTAAGAATATCAATTGATAAAAATTATACTAATTGTTAGAAAATGAATTCCATATTCTAAGTCATTATAGGTAAAAGAAAATTTTGCTCATTAAGCACAATTTGCCAATTTGCTAGCAAATCATTTAATATTAACTAAAGCTATAGACCATTCATCATAATAAACATCATATAGCACAATAATGACACTAAAGCAAAAGTTCTTAAGTAATGTGCAAAACATTAATCTTTATAAATCATTTATAAACACTAATAGGACATATTCAATAATCATGTATGTTTAAGAAATCACCAAAGATTAAGTCAAAATAAAATTTATCATCAAAAACATATTCAAGAAAATTTTAGCACAAAAGCATAAATATGTCTACATAAATTATAGGCCACAATCAACAATGACTTAAGCTAAAAATAAGTATCATAAGAAAATCATTTACTTAAGTCATGTTGTAACATGTTAAGTCAAGCTAAATAACATTTGTCACATAAGCACACATACCTGATAAAAGCAATAGATGAACCAACAATATCTATTATTTAAAAACAAGTAGTTCATCAATTCACCAACACAAGAGAATAAATAAATCTTGAATTATTAAGGATAAAGAATTAAAGCATATTTTAAGACTATTTCATGAAAAATCAAAAGATGAACAATCAAAAATTAATATTTATGATTTAAGCACAAGATGATTGTCGTATCCATTTTGTCCGAAATATTATTATTATTATTATTATTTTATTTTTTATTATTTTTTCTTCTTCTCTTCTTTTTTTCTGTTCTGATCGAATTGACAAAAATATGAATGCATTAAATGAACCCTCCCTAAAGTTCATAATTTCAGCCACCGTTAGCTGTCGACAGCCATTTGACACCTCACCTAACTTGGCAGCGTGAATTTCGACCATCAAAAGTCTACCATGCCAGTTAAAAAATTGGGATTTGAATTCTTAAAAATCTGGGATTTAAATCCCAAAAAGCTTTATAAATAGAGTTTATTTTTTGCAAGAAAAGAAAGAAATGGGGTGATAAAAAAAAAAGCTTTGCTAAAATAAATAAATTTTAAAAAATGGTTTTGCCAAATTCAAAAAAATTTTTTGAAACCTGACATTAAAAACCAAGCAAACAAAAAAAAACCACAATCCCCAAGGTAGGGGAACCTAGCACTGGCATTAAAAAAAAAACAAAAAAAAAAAAATTTTGGCCAAACCTTATAGGTCGGATTTATGTCGTTTGGAGCCTTTTTTCGTAAAACCAAGCTCAGATCTAGACTTTGGAGGCTGGAAGGAGTATTGGGTGAATTTTGAAAGTTTTTTTATCCCCAATGATGGTGGTCGACGACCAGTGGCGACGACGGAAACGATAATTGATCGGCCTCCTTAGGTTTTGTCTGAGAAAAGAAAGGGGAGAGTTTTTTTTTTTTTTTTTTAAAAGGGAGAATGAACTAAAAAAATTGTGACTTTTATATAGAAGACTATGCCTCAAAACGAAACCGTTTCAGTAAGCGTCAAAATGACATCATTTTGAACTGTAAAGGATCTGCACGTTGCCTCTAACTTGACCCAGGGTCTACGCACCTGACCCGATCACCCGTCTCAGCAACTTGTCTTAGATCGATCCAGACAAACCATTAGTAAACTGGTTTGAGCTAGCCAGAATCTCGTGAATCATCACAAACCGCCATAAATGCACCCGAACTGATTCGAGTCAATCGAACTTGCGTTGACCGGTCCGGTTCAGGTAAATTTTTTTAGATTTTTTGAATTATTTTTTAAATATTATTTTTATTATTTTAAATTTTATTATTAGTATTTATGTATGTAAAAATGTTTAAATTTGTTAAAATAATTTTTTTGTTCTTTTCAATAAAAATGCATAAAAATAAAAAAATAAATAATGAAATACGTTAAAGAATAATGATAAAAAATTTAAAAAATAGTAATAATAATACAAAATTCATAAAAAATATAAGAAATTTTTTTTTTATCTAATGATAAGATTCAAAGGTACTCCAAATAGTGATACCTACAAAATCTCTAGGTGAGAAGATTTTTTTAAATACTACCAATGTATTGAAATATTTATAAAATTTTTTTAATATAATAAAATTTTTTTATTTTCTTTGTTATAAAATTGATTAAAAATAAAGTGACAAAAAAAAATGAGAAAAAAGGAAATTCTATCCGAGGATGAGATTTTAAAAGTATTATGAATAGTTATGCTTTACGAAATCTCTAGGTGAGAAGATTTTTTAAATATTACTAATGTATTAGAATATGTATAAAAATCTTCAATATGATAAAATTTTCTCTTTTCTTCATTAAAATAATTATAATAATAATTCAATATAAAAATATAATAAAATTTTTAAAGAATAAATAAAATGTGTGCATCAATGTATTATTATTTGCATTGCATGCATGGCATAGTTTTTATGAAAAGTGAATTCGAACTTCCAAGAATGAGATTCTAAGTTATTTCGAGAAGTGATGCTTAAAAAATTTTTACGTGAGAAAGAGTTCCTTCTAATGTTACCAATGTACTGAAATATTTTAAGAATTATTTCAATAAAAGAATTTTAATTTATTTTCCTCGAATAAAGTTTGGATAATAAAAGATATAAAAAAAACTAAAATTTCAATAAACAAAAAAAATCAAGGAAATTATTTTTTTAAACATCGAAAATAATACTATTTTTATCAAAATTAATGAATAATATGTAATTAATTGGTACCGTTTTAAATCGACATTGTGGGGATGCTAATATTTCTATACACGTAATTGACTCTCAAACTCAAATTATTTCACAGACTCTAAAAATATTTTTTTAATAAATTTTAATTAATTTTAAATTTTTTATTAAAAAATATATTTTAATAAATGATCAATTACATCTAATAAAAAAAATTAATTATGACTCTGTTACTTTTATTTCATTTCTAAATTCGTCAGGCGAGATTAGGGGTTTTCTTTGCAATATCAGATAATTCTTCGTTCCAAAAAAAATAGTAGTACTAGTATACATCTCAAGATGTAACGAGTTTTTCAAATGAGAAAAACGAAAATCGGAGAACTTCATTATGCAATGAATAAGATTCTGACACTACCAAAGAAAGCCCACCCCCAAAGAAGTTTAGTATTTCCAGAGTCAGACTCAGACGTTAAAACATGTGGTTGGTTGTCCCTTCGCCTTAAAAAATAATACAGTAGTCCTGGAAAGAAAGCAAGAAAAGATAGATTCAACGTTTTTCACATGTTCCATATAGGGTGATGAAAACGTGTCCTCATTTATGGCATGGGATATGTAGCCTGAGTCAGTAACTGGTATCCACATTTCAGACTTCTGACCTCCTGGGGGACACATTGGTTCACATGGTTCCAAGTACTGACATAGAGGAAAAAACAACTTTGAGTCGATTTTTTTTAGATGCGACCGTCCGCCTTGTCTGATGAAGCTGTGGTTGCATACCGACATTTAGTTCTTGTTTGGATTTTATGATATTTTTAATATAATATAATTAAATTTATCATTTTTTTTCACTTTAAATATTAATTCTAATAAATCAAATAAGTATAAATTTTTTATTAAAATTTTTAATAGTAATTATAATAAAATTTTAATCATAATTATAATAATTATTTTTTTTAATTTTATCAAAATTAAATTTACTATTTATTTAAATGAAACTTTAATTTATTTAAGTAAAGGTGAGATTAAAAATAATAAAAAAATAAAATTAATTATTATAATAGTAAAATACTAAATTATTTTTATGTTGAATAAAAATTTGGTTAATAAATAAATAAAAATTAATAAAAATGATAGTAATATAATAAATAATATAAAAAATGATAACAATATCTTTAAATAAATTGAAATTTAACAAAGTAATATTCAATTATATATTCTTTTTATTATTAATTATTTTGATTATATAATTATAAAATTTTATTTATTATATTAAATTAACAAAGTTATTTAAAATTTTTAAATAAAAAATTAATAAATGAAAAAAAATAAATGAGGAGGAAAAAGTTAAATAGAAGGACAACTGGCCATCCAAATGGGCCTTAAGCTTAGCTATAATGGGAAGAAGCCTGGCCTTGGGAGGAATCATAAGTCATGTGATGTGATGCACCCCGCTCACCAACGATTTTAAATCTTTATTTACTGTATTTAAATCAGCATTTATTTGATCCTTAGCTGTACTGGTCGGGCAATTAGAGTGCTGAGCAGATATTAGAGGGCCGATACGTTGTCAGGCGCAGTGGGTAAGATAAACCTGGAGCCAAGGGCCCCACAAGATTTTGAAAAATCTTTTTTAGGTTCTTATATTTATATATTATATATATTAAATAAGTTTTAATCATTTTCCAATTAAAAAATTAAAATATATTAAAATATATCTATTTATTTTATTCACTAATCATTATCCACAAATGTTTTAAATTAATTGATTTGTCACATATATTAAATTACAATCCCATAAATTTAAAAAATAATTTTAATATATACTTTTCATTTATAAACAAATAAATTTAAATTTTTTTCTTTGATCCACTTATTGGGTGTTAACATCAAAAGAGAGATTGATAAAACATTTAGTTTAGATTTAATTTTTCAAAATTTTATTTTTTTTAAATATTGCTTATTTTTTAAATATTATTATTTATTTGATATATTTTTTATATTTATATTTATAAATTAATAAAATTTATGATTTTATATATTTGTAATTTTTTTTATTTATATATTACTTGCATATATGTTAGTTAAATAACATAATTCAAATGAAATATTATATATAATATTATATTTTTAGTTGATCTCCCAATATTAAATCTGAAAATCCATCACTGTACATAGTTCTACTACAATGTGATTTGCAAAAGGAAGAAAAAGGTTATAGGAACAAAGATAATCTGATTAATCATGATGCTAAAGCCTAAAGCGACTTCAAGTCTTCAAGATAATATTTGTCAAATTCCCATATCCCGTTCATCAGGAAATTTTTATAAAACAATTTTGGAAAAAGTTGATTCAAATACAGAATCCAATTGAGTCTAGAAAAGTGTGAATGTTATCCCTTGCTACTACAGCTACTATAGGCCATTCCAGTAGAGAGTGCCACAATATAGGGAGCTACAAATGTTTACTTAGAATTTACTCGACTAAAACTATTTTGTTGGAAGGATTTATATGTAATATATTATTAATTATAAATACTATACAATCTTAGTAAATTATGTATTAATATTATATAAAAATTAATTTTAAATATATATTTAAAATTAAATGAAATTATTTTTTGGAATTTTTAAATTAATTTTTTATAATATGTTATTATGTGTTTAAGTATTAATGTATAATATTAATATATAGACAAAACATTAAATACAAATTTTTGTTAGAATAATCCAATTTGATGCACCATTAATTTATAAAATACTATGCATAATTACATTTAAAAAAAATAATTTTAAATATATTTTTAAAATTAAATATCTTTATTTTTCGTTCAAGCAACTTCAAAAAACATTGGCCAATTCTGGAAAAAAAATGATTGCCCAAATTAAATGTAAGCAAAATTTTGACCAATTCTCGGTTTTGAGATAAGTTTCCTCCAAAGAATAACTTGTGAAAATCTTTAAGGTAAATAAGTAATTAAGTTGAAAACTTAAGGTAACAAGACAAAATTTGGTGGTAAAGTAAAAGATTAAGGGGTTGTTTACTTCATAAAATTTTATATTATGAAAGAAAGTATGATTTTTGAAAAATCAAACCAACCACCCTGTCCATTTTTCCAGAGATGAATAGTAATAATAAGACAAAGGAAGGGACACTCGCCCTGCTTCACCCTTTTGCTTATTTAAATGACAAAGAACTGGTTTTCTTTTTTCCTTTTGATGGAAAAGGGCTTGTGAAAACAACAATTTTGACAAATTTCTCAGTAAGTTACAAGTCTTCCTTGAAGAAGATATATATATATATATTTTTTAATTGAGAAAAAGAGGAATCAAATCTATCTACTAAAAAAAATATACATGGATCATTAATCTACTAAATGCGTAAGATTTAAAATTTTAATTTTACACAATATATATAATATATAGTAAAATGATAAAAAAATCATTAAATAAAAATTTAATAATTATTTAAATTTCTATCATTTTATTACAATTAATTAAATTTTTAAATATATATTTTTATCCATTGAATTTTTATTAAAAGAAAATTGATTAATCATTAATATCAATTTTTATCAAAGTAAAGACTTAATTAGGATAAAAATAAATGTTCAAAAATTTAATTAATTTAAAATAAAAAATTTAAAACTTAATTGAATGAAAAAAAAAATCAAGGATTAAAAAAATTATCAAACGAAATTTTTTTTTATCTTTTTTAATATATATATATATATATATATGTAGTGATTAATGATGAAGAAAGAAAATGTAAATATTAAGGCTGAGAAATCGCAATCAACAGTTAGTACCCTTAAATGATGGTAGTTGAGTAACAACGCATATTGCAATAATAATTGGATCGTCCATCCCTCCACCTATTGGCCTCACGCTTCGAGTTGACCAGTCGCACAAATACATTATTACGTAATATAATTTGGATTTTAACCATTTTGTACATTAATATATAAGGATTGGATTTTGGAATTATTAAGTTGTTTTTACACTTCACGGTCCACCTGATAAGTCCCTACTTTCAATTAATTCACTTGTCTTAGTGGAGTGGAAGGAAGAAAATATATATTGGTTTTTATTGAAAAAAAGTATTTAAGAATTAATTAATTTACGACCACTAGTTAGAAGATAAGTATTTAGATCATTAGTTTAACTAACTTGATCCTGCGCCTCGTGAGCTCTCACCTGACATTCTCTCAGTCAACTTGATCTCTGTAAACAATGGAAAATATTCAGCGCAGCCATGTACAAGCTAAAGGACTAAAGCTTCATGTCGCTGAGATTGGAAATGGTTTGATTCGAGCTAATCATACAAACTCGAAAATTTTCTTTTGAAGTCATTTGATTTGCTTGTTAGCTTTTCTGACTCAGATGGGGGTTATTATCTGTGTAGGTCCTAAGGTGGTGGTATTCTTGCATGGATTCCCGGAAATTTGGTATTCATGGAGGCACCAGATGATTGCCGTGGCTAATGCTGGCTATCGAGCAATTTCTGTTGATTTTAGGGGTTATGGACTCTCAGAGCATCCGTCAGAGCCAGAGAAGGCAACGTTTAATGACTTTGTTGATGATGTTGTTGCCCTTCTTGACTCTTTGGGCATCAGTAAGGTAACGTTATTGACTTTGATATGTGAAAGATTTGCTTACAACAGTAGTTAAAGAGACTTCATTAATTGTATGTATGGTGGCAATTATAAGTAGAAAATGAAGCTAAAGCAGCATGTTAATCTTTAATTGTTGAAAGCAGGCGCATTTTGTTGCAAAGGATTTCGGAGCCTTCGTAGCAGCCATGCTGGCTATACTCTACCCTGAAAGAGTGTCCACCATCATCTTACTAGGCGTTCCTTTCCTACTACCAGGTCTCGCTCCTCTTCAGAGTCAACTTCCTCTCATTCCACCAGGCTTTTATATGCTAAGGTGGATGGTAAGTTTCATCATATTTCTTGTTGATTAATTCTCCATGGATATCTTAAAAGAAAAATGCCCTGTAAATTCCCAGGTGCCAGGAAGAGCTGAAGCAGATTTTGGACGCTTTGACAGGAAGACGGTGGTGCGAAAGGTTTACACTATGTTCTCTGGAAGTTTACCCCCGGTTGCTGCTGATGATAATCAGGAGATTATGGACTTGGTTGACTCATCTACTCCACTACCACCATGGTTCAGTGAGCAGGATCTTACAGAGTATGGATCTTTATATGAGAAATGCGGGTTCCGTACTGCACTGCAGGTTCCATACAGGTAACCAGACAAGTTCTCACCAAGTCAACCTTTAACATTTGAAGAACAATCAACATTTTTAGGACACCAAGAATTTGCTGTTATAATAATTTTTCTATTTTTTCACATGGGTTGGGTTCTGCTGATTATATGTTCCAATATGATCCCAAAGAGAGCTTGGAGATTCGAGAAACTATAGTCAAACCAATCCTATGTCAAGAATGATGTGTTTTATTAGAAAAATCTTCTTATGCGCAGGACTATGATGGTGCCCTGTGGTCTGGATGATCCGAAAATCACAGCTCCAGGACTTCTCATCATGGGAGAGAAAGACTACGCCATGAAATTTCCAGGGCTGGAAGACTACATCAGGACTGGCAAAATCAAGGAGTCTGTGCCCAATTTGGATATCACATTCATGCCAGAAGGGAACCATTTCGTCCAAGAACAACTTCCTGAAGAGGTGAATCAACTCATCATCTCCTTCCTTAACAAACACTGCGAATAAAGGAGCTGGAGCGAGTATGTAGGAGAAAATCCATTAGCTGCTTTATCATCTACTTCCCTATTTGATGAAGATGGTTATTGCAGGTTCTAATACAGGAATCCTGCGTTTGCAACGTATATAAAGGGAGTTCATCGCATTTAAGAATAATGACCTGAAAATGATCAAATTTGAGTGTATTAGGAGAATCTCTGCATTTCTGTTTGATTAATGTAGTATTCACCCTTTGTTGAATCACACCGGTACACAAACTACGCTCTTACACCAACATGATTTTGTCATTCCCCCAATCCATTCAAACAGGGAACAGAGGCTAATACCGCCATGCATCTCTCCCTTAAGCTTGTGAGCCCGATCAAGCAGAAAGCAAGCAAATGCTTTGGCCCTATATAAGAACTCTACATTAGCTGTTTTTGGGTAAAGCGAGTTTTTTATAAAGCATAAGCATTCTCACATGGCAATATATTTGAGTTTCTATGCATTTTTTTTTTTTTTTTGAGTAGGCAAAATTTATATTAAGTTTTATAAGTTAAGTTGGTAAAATTTTTTATTAGGAATGAATAAATAAAAATTTTAATAAAAAAATTTAAATCAAATTGATAAAATTTGATATGAAAATTGATAATATGTAAAAATAATTATTAAAAATATTATTTATAATTTAAATTTAATTAATATTTATTTAACGATAAAAATTTTAATTAATATTTTTAATAAAAATATTTATTTAATAAATAATTCAAAATTTATTAAAATTTATTAAAATTATACATGTTTTATTTATATGATAAAAAATTATTAATTTATCAATTTTAATTTTCGATTTTAATTTTTTATTCATTTTTAATAAAAAATTTTACAACTTTCACCGACAACTTTAATTAAATCTTTTCCTCTTTGAGTTCTGTCGTTTCGGCTACGAAGTCAGGCAGGCAATTCATTAGGAAAGAAACTATTGGCCATTGTTTTTTTTCCCCCTTTCCTTATATTTAGAATTCGAAAGCTTCAGCTTTCAGATGATGATGAGATTGAGGGAGACAGAGATAGAAATCAGAAGTCTGAAGTTGTTGACTTGAATTATAGAGGACTAGCAGATTGTCAGAGCAGGAGTTGCGAGAAGCAAAGATCTTTGTCTCTCCACTTTGCTATGGTTTTGGTGAAGGTGGCAGGAGACCATCTGTTGCATAATGTACTGCGAAAGGCAAAATAGGAGACATCGATTTGCGGTGACTGTGGATCGAATAGGCGACCTTCAGATCTTCAGTCTGACGTTCTCCCAACTGAACGATCCCCGCCTTAGGTAAGTTCGACGATCTAATTCGTTTTCGACGGAATTTGATCCAATTCAATCTTATGAAATTAATTTTTATTTGTTTGAAATTCGAGTTTTGGATGGGATAAAGTTAAAAAATAATTAAGTTTAGATTTTAAATAAATTCGATCCGATTCGAAATGAATATTGTATAAATTTTTTTTTAATTAATTATTTAATTATATATATTTATATAATGATATTTTTAAATATTTATATTTAAAAAATAATATTTTATATTTTAAAAAATAATATTTTATTAATTTCGAATTAGATCGAATATAATTTATATAGTATCGAATCGGATTCGAATTTAAAAAAACAAAAAAATTTTGGATAAAATCAAATTCAGATTTAATAACATAAAAATTAGATCAAGTTTGAAATGAGTAAAATTTGTTCTGAACCTGATTTGATGTCAACTCTAACATTAGGTGATTTTTGTTTTAGTATTATAAATCTAATTTATAAGTCCAATATAAATATATATATATATATATATATATATATTGCCATATAATTGAAAGAGTAATGAAATTTCGAAAGTGGTAGAGCATTGTCTCGGGATTGAATCCATAATTTATCGATCTACTACTACATGTAAAGAATCAGTAGCTAGTATCGTAATTTTCTTTCAAAATTCTACTTCCAAGGTAAATATATTTTGGCTTTTAAAAGCTTATGAATTAATGAGATGGTACAATTAGATAAAACATTAATGAGATGGTACAATTAGGTACAGCATTATTTTTCTCTACTTCTTACCTTAATTATAATAATATCTATATTTATATTTACTAACATCATACCCGTGCATGGTTGCAAACTCAAATTATCAATGTATTCAAAAAAAAATAAATGGTAAATCTCTATGCTGTACTTTTTTATGAAAATAATTACCAAATATTTCAATACAAAAAAATTATTGTTTTTTAATATAAATGATTATAAGCTCATTTATTCAATCATGAAACTATCCTTTACATTAGTTTGAAAGGCCCAAGATTAGAATTTGCATCTTACCATTCTTCAAAGGATTGAAGTTTTAAAAATAGGCCTTTACGGAGAATACTGTTACTGGATATTGGTATTCTAAATTGTCATAACCAAAAATAAAATAAGGAAGTTTGAACATTCGAAGTAAAGGTAAATGTCTCACAATTAAATGACAATCATTTTTAATATAAAAATCTAATAATTTAATTACTTGTAATATCAGACAATATAAAGAAATTAAGGCATATAATAGTTAAAAATGAAAATAATAAGTTTTAATTATGTTATTGCAATGTACTCCGATTATGTAAAATTCATCAAATGAAAAGAAAAATTTTCTTGAACTAATGATACCTGTCGTAATGGTTTTGTATCCGTCCGACGAATTTGGAAACGAAATAAAAATAACGGAGTCGCCACCAATCTTTTTTGGTTAGGTGCGATTGCCCACCTATTAAAACATATCTTTTTAATGAAAATTTTAAATTAATTAAAATTTATTAAAAAGATAATTTTAGGGTCTGTGCAATTGTCTGGGTTCGAAAGTCGGTTATGTGTAAGGAATGATTAGCACTCCCACAGCGCCCGTTAAAAACGGTATCAATTAACAACATGTTATCCTTTGATTTTGATAAAAAAATAGTCCAATTTTTGATGTTTGAAAAATAATTTCCTTGATTTTTATTAGTTAATAAATTAAAACTTTTTTATTGAAATAATTCTTAAAATGTTTCAGTATGTTGGTAACATTAGAAGAATTTTTTTTTACCTAGAGATTTCTTAAAGCATCTCTATTCGGAATACTTTTAGAATCTCATTTTTGGAGGTCTAAATTTACTTTTCGTAAAAAATTATGTCATGTATGCAATGCAAATAATAACATGTTGATGCACACATTTTATTCTTTTTGAAAAATTTTTTTAATTGTTTTATTAATTTTTTAATTTTAATTAAAATTTTGAAGAAAAAGTAATTTAATTATATTGAAGATTTTCTATAAATATTCCAATACGCTGGTAATATTTTACAAAAAATTTTATCACCTGGAGATTTCTTAAAGCATCTCTACTCAGAATACTTTTAGAATTCCATCATTGGATTAAATTTCTTTTCTTCCTATTTTTATTACATATATTTTTAATTTATTAACTAATTTTTATTTATTATTTAAAAAAAAAAATCTTTACTGTATTAAAATTTTTTTATAAATACTCCAATACACTGGTAGTATTTAAAAAAATCTTCTCACCTAAAGATTTCGTAGGCATCACTACTCAGAATACCTTTGAATCTCAACGTCAGATAAAAATTTTCTTTTCCTACATTACTTTAGTATTATTATTAAATTTATTTTTATATTATTGTTTTTAAAGTTTATTTTAAAAATTAACATAATTATATAAAAAAAATTTAACCACAATTTTATTATTTAATCTAACAAATATAAACATTTTAATATGCATAAATATTAATAAAATAATATATAAAAAAAGAAAAATTGAAAAAAAAATTTTTTTTTTACCTGAACCGGACAAGTCAACGGTCCGGTCAATGCACGATTTGATTCAACAGTTCGATCCAGTGGTTCGTTCAACAGTTCGGTTTGGTCTGGGTGGATCAGCGGTTCAGTTCGGTCTGGGCGGTTCGATTTCGATCCAGTTAGACCGGTCAGAGGCGATGGAGAAGTGGGTCGTCGGATCGAGTACGCGAACCCTGGGTCGGGTTACGGGTTGACGCGCGGATCCTCTTTGGTCGAAACGGTGTCGTTTTGGCCCTATGCTCAAAACGACATCGTTTTACTTTTAATGATTTCTATAAATAACTGAAAAAATTTTTTTTGCTCATTCTTTCGATTTTTCAGAAAAAAAAGGGGAAAAGAGCTTTGAGGTGAGCTCGCGGGCCAGTCGCCTGACCACCGCATCGCCCGCCGTCTGGGTCGCTGTCGACAGTCGTTGTCGGTGGTTTTCGATCACCGAAAAAGGTGAAAATTCTTCTGAAAGTTTTTTTCGACGCAATCTTTCTAGATCCAGTGTCTTTTTTACTGAAAATAACCTCGATCGACGTAGATCGAGGCTCAAAGTTTTGGTCTCCTTTCTTTTTTTATTTTTTATTTTTTTTTTGGTGGACAGAATCTATTGATCTTTTTTTTTTTGTGTAGGTGGCTTTTCTAGCGTTGGGTTCCCCTACTTGGAGACTGTGATTTTGCTTTTTTTTTTGTGTTTTTACAAAAAAATTTTCAACAGATTCTTCTCTTCTTTTTATCATTTTTTCTTTCCTTTTTTTCCTTCTTGTTTGTAGATAACAAGCTCTATTTATAGAGCTTGTTGGGGTTTAAATCTCAGATCTTCTAAGATTCGAATCTCATTTTTCAACTGAAAAATTACGCCTACCGTTCGTGATTGGTGGCTTGTCGGTCGACCGTTGGCAACTAACGATGGTGATTTTGACTTTAGGGATTATGCATTTAATGCACTAGATTTGAACCGGATAAAGATGAAGAAAAAGGGAAAAGGAAGAAGGAAAGAAAGAAGAAAAAAAGAGAAGAAGATAAATGCAAAAAATGGGAAAAAGATAAGAAAAAAAATAATAAAAATAAATAAAATAAAAAATAAAAAATGGTGTTTACAGTTGCCCCTCTTTGCCTATTTCTGTGAATCAGGAATAAGGCAAAGACAAACAAACAACCATTTTATTTGAAAAGATAAAACATTAAGAGAAAAAAAAATTTTTTTTGTTCGACAAAAAAAGGCTCATCTCAACAGAGGTTCAATTGATATTTTTGAAAGTTTAAAAGGTTCCTCTTAGCAGAGGCTTAACAATTAAAAAAAAAAAAATTTTTTTAGAAAGGGCTCTTCTCAGCAGAGGCTCAACAACTTTAAAAATCTCATCTTAGAAAAGCTCATATCAGCAGAGGCTCAACAACTTTAAAAATCTCATCTTAGAAAAGCTCATCTCGGCAGAGGCTCAACAACTTTAAAATTCTCATATTAGAAAAGCTCTTCTCAGCAGAGGCTCAACAACTTTAAAATCTCATGAAAAGGCTCCTCTCAGCAGAGGCTCAACAACTTTAAAAATTCTCTTGAAAAAATTCTTTTCAACAGAGGCTCAATAACTTTAAAAATCTCAACTTAGAAAAGCTCCTCTTAGCAGAGGCTCAACAACTTTAAAATTCTCATATTAGAAAAGCTCCTATCAGCAGAGGCTCAACAACTTTAAAATCTCATGAAAAGGCTCATCTCAGCAGAGGCTCAACAACTTTAAAAATTCTTTTGAAAAAGCTCCTTTCAACAGAGGCTCAACAACTTTAAAATTCTCTTGAAAAAGCTTCTCTCAACAGAGGCTCAACAACTTTAAAATTCTCATCTTAGAAAAGCTCCTCTCAGTAGAGGCTCAACAACTTTAAAATCTCATATGTTTTCAAATTTGAGTTCTCATCTTTGAACAATTAAATTTCCTCTTTTGAATCCTTTTGTTTGATCATTGTCTTTACCAAAATCTTGTTTTTCATTAAGAAATGGAAAATTTTTATCTTTGTTACAACTTATCATAGATGCATGTACTGAGTGCTTATAATGCAATGCATGTAATGCAATCAAAATCATTCATTGTAATAAAAAGGTTTTCGAAATCTCTCACTTTTGGCTTCTTTTATCAGAATTCTTATATGACCAATCTATTCTCAACATCTGACCATAATATTTTTTCTTCAAAAGTCTGCAACATCAATGTCTTGTCATGCTTTTCTCATCCTTTTTCATTTGCCTTTGTCAACTTTAGAAGTAATGTTGAGATCTTTCATGTTTGTTTTTCTTTTCATCATTTTAAGTTCAAGACAAATAAAATGCAATCACATATTTCTCTTATTCACTTGTACGATGAGCAAAAAATATCAGAAAAGGATAAAGGAATGGATATGCATTATTTTCAAATGAAAGATAATGTATTTCATATGGCTGATAACAAGTGTATGTCAAAGTGTTTGAGTTGAAACAAAAGTGTCAAAAGAATTATCATAAGATAATCATTGACAAAATATTCTCAGATTCTTTCTCTAAAACTGAATCAGATGACTTCTTTGATCATTCAGAGTTCGTCAAACTACACTTGCCCCTACATTGTGGGATCTTTTTTTGATGATGCTTCTACTTCATATCTAAGCTGCCTTTTCAGGTTTTCAGCTTAGATAAGTCATCATTTTTTTTTTTTTAAGTAAAATATTTCTTCACAACATCTGAATTTATTGGGGTAGGCAAATCATTTTCGTCCATTTCTGCCAAAATCAATGCCCCACTAGAAAAGGCATTTTTCACCACATACGGGGCATTCTCAAATTGGTGTCCATTTTTCTCGATTATCATGTTGATTTGGAAGGATTCTTTTTAGCACTAAGTTTCATTCTCTAAAGCAACGGGGATGAATTTTCTTGTCATGTGCTTTCATTATCCTCTTTTGATATAATTGACCATGACAAAGGGCTGACAGTCTTTTCTCTTCAATGAGGTTTAACTGCTCGTAGCGATTTCGAACCCATTCTGCTTTCTCTAACTCTACCTCTATCAGGACTCTCAGTGAGGGAATTTCCACTTCGATTGATAGCACAACTTCCATTCTATATACCAAAGAGAACGGTGTGGCCCCAGTAGATGTTCGGACTGATGTTCTATAAGCATGCAAAGTAAAAGGCAACTTCTCATACCAATCTTTTTAAGTTTCAGTCATTTTTTTTAGGATTCTTTTGATATTCTTATTCGCAACCTCCACTGCCCCATTCATTTTCGGATGATATGGTGTCGAATTATGATGGCGGATCTTAAACTGAGTGCATACTTCATTCATCATTTTGTTATTCAAGTTTTTGGCATTATCAGAAATAATTGTCTTTGAAATCTCATATTTGCATATTATCTCTCTTTTTATGAACTTACATACCACAGATCGGGTCATGCTAGCATATGATGCAGCCTCTACCCATTTGGTGAAGTAATCAATCATCACAAAAATAAATCTATGCCCATTTGAAGCTTTTGGAGTGATGGGACTAATGACATCCATGCCCCACATAGAGAATGGCCACGGAAGAGCCAGAACATGTAATGTTGATGGTGGAGCATGAATCTTGTCAGCATAAATTTGACATTTGTGACATCTCCTAGCATAATCAATACAGTCACCTTCTATTGTCAACCAATAATAGCCAGCCCTTATAATTTGTCTAGCCATCATATGACTATTTACATGTGCCCCACAAATTCCATCATGCACTTCTTCAATAATCTTCTTTGCTTCAGCTGCATTTACATATCTTAAGAGCACTTGATCTCGACCTCTTTTGTAAAGGATGTCTCTATCAATGAAAAAACTCATAGCCAATCTTCTGATAGTTCTCTTATCATTTTCTGTTACATGTTCTGGGTATTACTGGCTTTTAATGTATTACATGATATCATGATACCATGGCCTCCCATCAACTTCTTTTTCAACACCTGAGTAATGTGTTGGTACATCTTTTACATTCAGCTTGATGGGTTAGATTTTAGTATTTGCATCTATTTTAATCATTGCAGCTAGAGTAGCTAGTGCATCAGTAATTTGATTTTCCTCTCTGGGTAGATGCTCAAATTGAACTTCTTTAAATTGCTTAACTAACTCAGAGATGTATTTATGGTATCGAATCAACTTAAAGTCTCTTGTCTCCCATTCACCTCGTAACTAATAGATGACTAAAGCTGAATTTCCAAACACATCTAACACTTTGATCTTCTTTTCCATTGCTGCTTGTAGACCTATAACGCAGGCCTCATATTCAGCCACATTATTTGTGTAATTAAAATTTAACCTGGCTGTGATGGGGTAATAATGTCCATTAAGAGATATCAAAATTGCCCCAATACCATGACCCAAAGCATTAGCAGCTCCATCAAAATACATCCTCTATGATTTTTCAATAGATTCATTTTCTTCAATGGCGATCACATCTTCATTAGAAAAATTTAATTTCATTGGCTCATAATCTTCGACTGCACGATCAACAAGGAATTCAGCTATTGCACTCCCTTTAATAGCTTTTTAAGTCATGTAAATGATATCATATTCTGAAAGCATAACTTGCCACCGTGCTATTCTTTCTGTCAATGAGGATTTTTTGAAGATATACTTAATAGGATCCAGTTTTGCTATAAGCCAAGTAATGTGATAAAGCATGTATTGTCTAAGCCTTCGAGCTGTCCAAGTTAATGCATAACACATCTTCTCTAATGGTGAATACTTGGACTCATAATCAGTGAATTTCTTACTCAAGTAGTAAATTACTCGTTCTCTCTTATCAGTTTCATTTCTTTGCCCCAGCACACATCTCATTGAATTTTTATGCACTGTTAAGTACAAAATCAAAGGTTTTCTTGGTATTGGTGGCACCAACACAGATGGATTTGATAAGTATTATTTGATCTTATCAAAAGCTTCTTGGCATTCATTATTCCATTCTCTAGGATCATGTTTTTTGAAAAGCTTGAAAATAAGATCACACTTATAAGTGAGTTGAGAGATGAAGCGAGCAATATAGTTTAATCTCCCTAAGAAGCCTCGCACTTCTTTTGAGGTACGAGAAGGAGATAAGTTTTGGATGGCTTGTATCTTATCTGGATCAACTTCAATTCTTTTTTCACTGACTATAAAACCTAATAGTTTTCTTGATTTGGCTTCAAATGTACATTTGGCAGGATTTAACTTCAACTAAAATATTTTCAACCTATCAAACAGCTTTTTAAAATTGACTATATGATCTTCTCCTTCTCGAGATTTTGTGATCATATCATCCACATACATTTCTATCTCTTTATACATCATGTCATGAAAGAGAGTCACTATTGCTCTTTGGTAAGTAGCACCGGTATTTTTCAACCCAAAAGACATAACTTTATAACAGAATGTCTCTCATATGGTCACAAATGTGGTTTTCTCCATATCATCTTGGGTCATCTTGATCTGATTATTACCTGAAAAACCATCTATAAAAGAAAATATCGAGTGCCTAGAGTATTATCCATTAGAGTATCGATATGAGGTAGAGAAAAGTTATCTTTAGGGCTTGCCCTATTCAAGTCTCGATAATCGACACACATTCTCACTTTTCCATCTTCCTTAGGAATTGGCACTATGTTGGCTACCCATTCAGGATATTTTGCTACTTCCAAAAATCCAGCATTGAATTGTTTCTTCACTTTTTCTTTAATTTTCAGTAGCATTTCGGGTTTCATGCGCCTTAGCTTTTGTTGCATCGACTTACATCTTGGTTTTAAAGGTAACTTGTGCTCTACAATATCAATGCTGAGTCTCGGTATATCCTGGTAAATCTATGCGAGCACATCTACATATTCTTGGAGCAGGTCTTTTAGCTTCTGTCTTTCAACTGGTAAAAGAGATATACCAATTTTAACCTCTTTTTTATTTTCACCATATCTCAAATTCACTAATTCGATAATTTTCGGATGAGGTTCAATTAACTTATCTTCATGTTCTATTAATTTTAACAAATCAAGAGGCAATGTGTAATTATCTGAATCTTCCTCATTATCAAGTTCATCAACATGAATTAAGTTTTTAAAATTAAATCCGAGATTATTACCATGATTATCTTCATGTTCATTGTTTGGGACCCTGCAAAGGGTAAAATGAAGAGAATATTGGCACACAAAAATGGAATGGCAAGAAAATGGTGGGAAGAAAAGAATGAAAAGTAAAATGAAGATGAAAAAAATAGAAAAAATACGGATGCATCTTCTAAGTCTTTTATTAAAATGACAAATATAAACATACTATAAAAGATCTCCTAATACTCGTAGAAAATAATTAGGGATTTAAAGTTTTACAGTGCATTACTTTTCCATAGTTTTAAAAACAACAGGCAGCTCTGTAACTTTTCAATTATCCAACTCAAAATCTAAAGGACAAAGGTACACGAACAACTCTTCAGTTTGACTCTTCTTTTCTCTATCATCCACCATTTGAATGGCCAGCTCTGAAAATTTTTTCATGAATTTTACACTTGAAGCTCTCGATAAATCTGGATAAATGTATCTTCCCAACTGAAAAGAATCATAGAGGAATAGAATGATTATGGGCTCTGACTCCGGCTCATATCCCTTAAGATTAGCTATCTTTTTATCTCTTTTCTCATTCACCATTCTTATTCTGTCCCCTCTTATTGGCTTATATCCTAAGCCAAATCTATCTTTCTTTTCATATATGGTTGATGGCTTTATGATTTCTTGTAGGTTCTTTCCAAGTCCGACTTCAGGTCGCTATCCCATCTTGGTAAGTTGTTGGACTACCATTTTAGTTGTCGTAGACAAGTGTGACGAATATAATTTAGATCCTCCAGCTATATATGTTGTATTGGCAATCTCAAAAGATCTATAAGAGCATTCCAGAGCTTCATCTGCTGATTCCACATAAGAAGTATTTATCGGTTGAGTTACTAATAAATCTTTTTTTCCTATCACACATGTTAGCTTTCCTTCAATAATGAATTTAACTTTTTGATGTAATGAGGATGGGATAGCACCTATCATATGGATCCACGGTCTACCCAATAAATAATTGTATGAAGGAGAGATATCCATAACTTGAAATTTCACATTGAAAGTGCATGGGCCAATCTGTAATGGCATTTCTATATCTCTTAGCACCTCTCTTCTGGTTCCATCAAAGGTTCTCACTATCATATGACTAGGTTTCATATAAGATCCATCAACAGGGAGTTTTACCAGAGTAGTCATAGGCATAACATTGATGAATGAGCCATTATCAATCAAAACCTTAGCCATTGTATGACTTTTACATTTCACAGTAATGTGAAGAGCTTTGGTACTTCTTCTACCTTCAAGAGGAATCTCTTCATCATTAAAAGAGATATAGTTTGAAATTGTCAGATTACCAACAAGTTGTTCCACATATTCAACAGAAGCATTGTGAGACATATATACTTGATTTAGTACCTTCAACAAAACATTACGGTGTGACTCTGAACTAAGCAATAATGACAATTAACGAAATCTTAGTTAGCATCTTGTTAAGCTGTTCTACCATGCTATACTCACTATGTTTTATTAACTTCAAAAATTCACCTACTTCACTCTCAGATATTGGCTTCTGACATTCTTTTTTTTGGGTTGTGTCAAGACCACTCTAACTTTCATTTTTTTCTCCTACCTTGGCTTTCTCTTTTCTAGCTTTTTTTAAAGCCTCTGAGGTATAGCACCTACCACTTCGAGTTATGTCTCTTACACCAGTTATATTGGCAGTATCTGAGTTGACTACGACATCATAATCATACTTTCAAGGTACTACTTTATCATTCTGATATGAAAAAAGGCCAAGAACTTTAATTGTCACCACTTGTCGGGAAACAAGCTTTTTTAGCTTTGATGTTGGCTTCTTATCATAATAGATAGTTATCGATCTACGTTCAAACTTATTCTTTGAATCAATGATAGACACTTCAGCTTTCACAAACTCTTCTCTCTTTTAGTGAAACTCTATTTGACCTTCATCCATCAATTTTTGCACCTCTTAACGAAATTGGTGACAATTCTCGATAGAATGCCCCAGAACACCTCTGTAATAATTGTAGCTTTCAGTTGAGCTAATTGCTTTAGAGCAATTTTGAGGTTCTATTGGCTTTAACATTTCAGCTTTGACCAAGATTTCGAACACCCTAGCCATTAGAGTCTTAACTTTATTTATTTTTTCCTTAATGTGGCTTCTCTGCCCATCAATTAAGGCATTTATTGATGGTTTGGTATGATTTGGTATAAGGTTCCTATTGACATTTGGAGTCCCTTATTGGTTGGTATCAAAATTTAATACTCCTTCATTGATTAACCCTTGTACTTTACGCTTTAAAGCAGTATAATTTTTAGTGAAATGACCTGGATTCCAATAATGATAATCACAATGTGTATTGGGGTCATACCATTTGGTAAACGGAGGTTTCAAGGGTTCAACGATAATAGGAGCAAGCAGATATTTATCAACAAGTCGAGGATACAAATCTGTGTATATCATGGGAATGGGTTCGAAAGTTATTTTTTCTTAGGTATTTCTCGGGGCTCTTAAATCACTATTAGGACTAGGTCTCCATCCTGGTTTAATAGGTGCAGCAGGATAATTGTAGGTGGGTATCTGAAAGGATGACTGAAAATGAGGTGGATAAGCTAGTTATTGTAGTGGTTGGTATGGTTGATATGGATGAGGGATGTATGTAACATTGTTTATGAAAGGGTAATGGGTTTGGTAGACTGGTACAGAGTAGGGTGTGAAACCTCTGAACTGTTGCCCTACATAGTTTACTGCTTGGGCTTCATTCTCTTTCTTTTTGAGAGCTCTACCTTTTCTTGCTCCACTTGTCTCTCCTACATCGAGCTTACCATTTTTTATGGTATTTTCAATGATCTCACCTGATATCACCATATCTGTAAAGTTCTTGGTTGCATTGCCTATCAATCTCTCATAATATGGTGCTTTCAAAGTGTTCACAAATAAAACAGTTGTTTCTTTCTCAGTGAAAGGTGGTTGAACTTGTGCAGCCACGTCTTTCCATCTTTGTACATACTCTTTGAAGTTTTCAGTTACTTTTTTTTCCATACTTTGAAGAGATAGATGATCTGGAACCATATTCGTGACATGTCGATATTATGTAAGGAATGTCTTTGTAAGCTCTTGTCAAGAACGAACATAAGTCCTATCTAATTGGACATACCATCTAGCTACAGAACCTGTAAGACTATTTTGAAACATGTGCATTAACAACTTTTCATCGCGAGCACATGCTGCCATCTTTCGATAATACATTGTGATATGGGTCATTGGGCATTTTATGCCATCATATTTTTTAAATTTAGAGACCTTGAATTTAGGCGAAATGACCACATCTGAAACTAAACAAAGGTCAGCCGCATCTGTGGAGCCATAAAAATTCATTCCCTCTACAGCCCTAAACCTTTCTTCCAATAACTTCATCTTCTTTCGGGTACCGGTATCTTCTACTTTTTTAGGTGTTTGCATCCCTAGCTTTTCTCTTTCTTTGAGATCATCCAAATCAGGAACTAAGATTGGCTCAAGTGGTTTTTCCATCACAATGGGATTAATAAAATTTTAAAATTGTCCTGGAACAAGTGTGGATGTCATTCCTGGATAAAGATTAGGATATCCACCGGAAGTAGAAATTGGTACTCTAGTTCCTTGTGAAGGTTGGTTCAGTCGTGGCTCAAACCATGAAAGATAGATAGGATCTACCATATCTCGTGATTATTTTTGAAAGCTAAGATTTTTTTCCACTGTTTTTCCCTTATCAAGTTTCTTGAGCATATCCATTATTGTACTGAGATCTCCTCTTAGTTCTTCTTGAGCTTTCTTAATTCATTCAAATTGGTTGACCTGTTCTTGCTCCATAATTCTTATCTGTGTCCTGGTATTGTATGAATGACGAGTAGGTTGGGTCAAAATTTTTGATGAGCAAGCTATTCTTGAACCTTTATTACTACAAAGTTTTTATTTTGAAGAAGAAAGAAAGAAAAAATTAGAATTTTATTTTTTACTTATTTTATGAAAAATGATGTATATGATGCATGAATACAAGTGGAAGATATTTGTTCTTGGATGAATTTTAACATTACAAATTTTTATTGATCCCATACAACTTTTATTACATAGGATTTACCATTTTAGAGTTATATCCATAGAAGCGTTTGACTTGCTCATAATGGTCTTTCGTTTTATCTAGAAAGTTCACTAGGCGCTGTTTATATTTTTCTATGGGATTGACTTCTCTTCTTAATGCTTCTATCTTTTCAACCATCTCTTATGCTTTCTTCACTGCCTTGCAAACTTGATTAGTCAAGTGCTCTATGTACTGTTACCTCCCTAAGCTTTTTTTCTTCCATCTTATGTGGGCATCTTTTTCTGAATCACATGTGAAAATCCAATCTTTTTCCCTTTTATGCCACTCATCTATCATTACTGAAATATGGCTCTTGTGGTCTTGTAGTTGTATCTCTAACCCTTGGATCACCTAGTGAAGTGATTCTTTTTCATTCAGTACTTCGAAGTGCTTTCTTCTCTTTTTTGTGAGCATGACTTTCAACCTTTCCATTTTGTTTTGGCATTCCACCAATCTTACTGAGGTTGTAGAGTATAATCCCTTCTAATTTTGACATTCTTGAGAAATTCTGACGGTCTCCTCTTATTTTTCTTGTGCTTTGCCCTTCTATTGGTTTATTCCCTTTCGGAGCTCATCCATTTCACGTTGTCGACTAAGGTAAGACTTGGTAACTTTTTCAGTTTTGAATTGAACTCGTAACCTTTTATTTTCTTAGTGTAGATATTTTAAATCACTATTAGCCAGATCCTGTTCTTTTATGACTTTTTCTAATCTGCTCCCTTGTATCTCCGTTTCATATTTTAATTGTCTTACTTTCTCACAAAATCTTAAATTTTTTCTTCTTTTTTAGCTTCTAATTCTTTCTTGACAAGCTTAACTTTTGATAATTGCACCTCTTCTGAAAGATTAACCAATTGATATGAGATATCATCAGGATGGAGTACTATATCTCTAGGCCATCTTGCTTTCCAAATCTGGTAATCAGAAGTGACTTTATCGATGAGAGGCCCTAACCTCATTTTTTATGTTCTTTTCCATGCTTGGATCAACTGCTTCGAGGTTCTTGATGGATTCGAATCCCCATAAATGAATTTTACTTGGACTAGGCCATGAGTAGCAGGAACAAACTGTTTTGCACTAAATTGCCTAAGTACCATCAATGGAGCGTAACTTACAACGCCCCATAGCCCTAATAATAGAATCCATGGCTCATTTGCTCCATGATAGAACAAGGGCACACGAGGCATCCAAGGTGCCATCCATTCGATTTCATCCCCAGTAAACCTTCGTAAAAAAAGGACTCATTCTTCCTTAGTCTTTAATGTCGGCCATTGGCTTTTACAAAACTCTTCGAGTGGTGCCTTATTTCGAAGATATGGTTTCAAAAATGCACTCTTCCCACATTTGAAATGACTTCTAACCCATACGTATAATAGAGATGCACATCCTATGAATCGTTCTTTCCTATTTCGTTGACAGAAATTCAATGACCTGATGGTTTCAGCTAGGACTGTTGGAGCGAGATTAATTACTTGGGTTTTAATTTGCTCGAAAAAGTCTACCACAGTTATCTTAATGTAACTCAAAGTCTTCGAAAAGATTACCATGCCATACAATGCTAGAGCAAACACATCCATACATTGATCATTATCCAAATGCTCCTAAATGAAGTTTCGGAGAAAGTCCCAACAAATACCGAGATGTTCACCTTTAGACTTCATAAAGGAATCAATGGTTTCTACTTTAACCCCCATAAACTTGGTTAACTTTTTACGATAACCTGATTTTGGCTTTCAGGTAAATACTTTATCTAGACATTATAGTTCTATCCTGAGTAAAATTGAATACTGCTCGATAGTTGGCATCAAATCTTTCTAATTAAAAATGAAGCATCTATAGGATGGATCCCAAAATTGTATAACTGCTTTGACTAGTTGTTCATTGATCATTACTGAAATGAAAGATGTAATCTACCCAGACTTTTTGTAAAAGCTTTCTTTTCTTTCCTCATTTAATTGACCCCAAACAGTAGCTAACTCTTTTAAATCATTCTGTGTGAGATCTAAATGCATTTTCTTGAGTAACTCAGACACATAACTGGTAGGCAAACAATCTTCGTTCTTTTGTTGAGCTTCTTTCGACCAAACATGTACTTCATTATACGACTCACATGGCATACTGACTGAAGATAAGCAAATATGTAGTTCTATGGGATCCATGAAAATTTCTTGAGAGAAATGTCCTAGAGCAAATATCTCGATGCAAAACTGTATGATATGATTAATGCAAAAAAAAAAAAAATGAAACAAAATTAAGTTAGTATGGTTTGAAATTTTTTTTTTATTTTTTAGTGTTTTTTGAGATTTTTGTTTTGTTTTGTTTTGTATTATACTATACACAACTTTTATTCTTAGGTATTTCCTATAAGAGGATGGACAAGGCTCCACATAAGGTCGGTTTCCTAGGCTTATTATATGTTGGGTTTGGATTGACAGGGTCTAAAGGTTCCCAAATTGTTCCTCATTGTCGTCCATGTTGGACTAGTAAGGCACTCTGATCCTCACCCATTACAGGCTACGAACGGAAAGAGTTCAATTCGAGTGGAAGTATTTCGCTTGTCATTACGGAGGTTATCACCTCACGAGAGCATAGGTACTTTACTTCCTCCTATAAAGGATGGAGCCCAGGTATAGAGCTCATGTATGAGATGCATCGTGCCATTGTGTGCAAATATATCCTAATTTATTGAGAGCAATATATACAAAAAAATAAAACATAAGAGGTATAGTAAAAGAAATGTGTGTGAATTTTTTATTTTTTTATTTTTGATTTGTTTTGTTTTTTTTATTTTTTTTTACTAAAAATGAAGAATAAAAATATAAGAAATTGATTAAGACATTTAAATCAAAATTTGAGGATAACAAGTAGTTAATGTTGGCCTGACTCTCGAAAACAAAATGCCTATCCCCAACGGAGTCGTCAAGCTGTCGTAACAATTTTGTGTCTGCCCGACGAATTTGAAAATGAAATAAAAATAATAGAGTCGCCACCAATCTTTTTTGGCTAGGTGTGATTGGCCACCTATTAAAACATATCTTTTTAATGAAAATTTTAAATTAATTAAAATTTATTAAAAAGATAATTTTAGGGTCTGCGTAACTATCTGGGTTCAGGAGTCAGTTACGTGTGGAGAAGAATTAGCACCCCCACAGCACCCGTTAAAAATGGTACCAATTAACAACATGTTGTCCTTTGATTTTGATAAAATAAAGTCCAATTTTTGATGTTTGAAAAATAATTTCCTTAATTTTTATTAGTTATTAGAAAAAAATTATTCTCGAGAAAAATAAATTAAAATCTTTTTATTGAAATAATTCTTAAAATGTTTCAGTACGTTGGTAACATTAGAAGAACTTTTTCTCACCTAGAGATTTCTTAAAGCATCTCTAATCGAAATACTTTTAGAATCTCATCTTTGGAGGTCTAAATTTACTTTTCGTAAAAAATTATGTCATGTATGCAATGCAAATAATAACATGATGCACACATTTTATTCTTTTTCAAAAATTTTATTAATTGTTTTATTAATTTTTTAATTTTAATTAAAATTTTGAAGAAAAAGAAATTTAATTATATTGAAGATTTTTTATAAATATTCCAATACGCTGGTAATATTTTACAAAAAAATCTTCTCACCTAGAGATTTCTTAAAGCATCTCTACTCGGAATACTTTTAGAATCCCATCATTGGATTAAATTTCTTTCCTTCCTATTTTTATTACATATATTTTTAATTTATTAACCAATTTTTATTTATTATTTAAAAAAAAAATATTTACTGTATTGAAAATTTTTTATAAATACTCCAATACACTGGTAGTATTTAAAAAAATCTTTTCACCTAGAGATTTCGTAGGCATCACTACTCGGAATACCTTTGAATCTCATTGTCGGATAAAAATTTCCTTTTCCTACATTACTTTAGTATTATTATTAAATTTATTTTTATATTATTGTTTTTAAAGTTTATTTTAAAAATTAACATAATTATATAAAAAAATTAACTACAATTCATCATTTAATGTAACAAATATAAATATTTTAATATGCATAAATATTAATAAAATAATTTATAAAAAAAAATTAAAAAAAAAAATTTTACTTGAACCGGACCGGTCAACGATCTGGTCAACGCGCGATTAGATTCGGCGGTTCGTTTGATTGTTCGATCCGGTCTGGGTGGATCAACGGTTCAGTACCGGTTTAGTTTGGTCTGGACGGTTAGATTCTGGTCTAGTCAGACCAATCAGAGGTTGATGGAGAAGCGGGTTGTCGGGTCGGGTGTGTGGACCCCGGGTCGGGTTACCGGTTGACGCGCGGATCCTCCTTGGTCGAAATGGCGTCGTTTTGGCCTTATGCTCAAAATGACGTCGTTTTACTTTTAATGATTTCTTTAAATAACTAAAATTTTTTTTGGCTCATTCTTTTGATTTTTCAAAAAAAAAAGGGAAGAGAGCTTTGGGGTGGGCTCGTCGGTCGATCGTCGGACCACCGCACCGGTCGTCGTCTGGGTCACTGCTAGTGGTTTCTGATCATCGAAAAATGTGAAAATTCTTTTGAAAGTTCTCTTCGACACGATCTTTCCAGATTCGATGTCCTTTTTACCGGAAACAACCCCGATCGATGTAGATCGGGGCTCAAAGTTTCGGTCTCTTTTCTTTTTTTGTATTTTTTTTTGTGGACAGAATCCATTGATCTCTTTTTTTTTGTGTAGGTAACTTTTCTGGCGCTGGGTTCCCCTGCTTGGGGACTGTGATTTTGCCTTTTTGTTTTTTGTGTTTCTACAAAATTTTTTTCGACAGATTCTTTTTTTTTTTGTCGTTTTTTCTTTCCTTTTTTTTCTTCCTGTTTGCAGATAACAAGCTCTATTTATAAAGCTTGTTGGGGTTCAAATCTCAGATCTTCTGATATTCGAATCTCATTTTTCAACTGAAAAATCACGTCTGCCGTTCGTGATTGACGGCTTATCGGTCGACCGTTGGCAGCTAACGACGATGATTTTGACTTTAGGGATTGTATATTTAATGCACTAGATTTAAACCAAATAAGGATGAAGAAAAAAGGAAAAGGAAGAAGGAAAGAAAGAAGAAGAAAAGAGAAGAAGACAAACGCAAAAAATGGGAAAAAGAGAAAAAAAAAAGAAAAAAAAATAAATAAAATAATAAAAAAAAATGGTGTTTAGAGTACCAATCAAGATGTATTTTAAATGAATAAAATCATATTAAAAAAGGGATGATGATGGATTCGGTGGAAAAAGAGAAAAAAAAAAATGATTCACTTGGGTAAGATGGCTCATCTCAAAAAATGAGTAAAATTCATATTTTGGATAGTATATATAAAAGTAATTTCCTATTGAATTCATCGACGTGGTAGTTTTTTTTCCAAATTTTTTATTTTTATTTAATAATCATAATAAAAATAAACAATAAGTTTACTAATATTAATTCAAATTTAAATGGACTTACTATATACAAAAGTTAGGTCGAAATGGGCTATCAATTGTCATGAAATGAGTTATTTGTTTTTCACGTCATAGTTTCTTTATTTTTTAAAATTTTTTATTTTTATTTTATAATTATGATTAAAATCTTAATAAAAATAAAGAATAAACGTTCTCTTTTATTAAATTTTTAATTTTTATTTAAATAATCATAGTAAAATTAAATTACAAATATGCAAATATTATGTCAAAATTAAAAAAAAATCAACAAGAAATTTTAAAAAAAATTAGCAAAATCAACTAAAAAAATCTAAAAAAAAATTTCCCATCTATACTATAGTTAAACTTATAACTATTTATAAAAGCTAAGTAAATGTAAATTTACAATCCCTATGTCTTTATTTGTTAATTCATAAGATTTGACACTTAATTTTTAAAAAATTTTGTGAGGTTTTGTTCACTTTGTTAGTTTGTGTTTTGAGATTTTTTTTTTAAATTTGTAAGTGAGATTTAAGAGAGATAAAGAATTATTCTTTTAGATAAAAAGAAAGAGGTGATATATCGGTCATATGATCTGTTAGTAGAGTATTAAATTAATTTTATTAGTCAAAATTTAAATTTTAATAATTTCAAATGCCAAAAAAAAATAAAATTGATGAACAAGTTTTTGTTAGAACTGTCTAAGATGTCTAAGATGTGGGAAGCGGATTATGTATATCTTTTTGAACTATTTGATTATTGTTGTTTACTTTTTGTTTTTGGAACATTTTTTTGGTAAAATGATAATTTTGTAAAATATAAAATTTTAAAATATTTTTTATCATGAAAAAGATTTTATATTTATGGAAAACTAATTATTGTTATACAACTAAGTAACTTTGTATAATATTCATGTACCAAAATTTTTTGCATAAATAGAGATTACTATTGATTGTAATATTTAATTATAACTAAGAATTCTAAAATTATAAATATATTTATTTTTAATTAATGTAAATTTCAATATTATTAATTTTAATTTTCAAAAATTAATATTTTAAAATACTATTCTTTTTTATAATTAATATTGTTAATTTTTATAAATTTTATTTTTATTTATCATATTATTTAATTTAAAATTTATATATATATATATATTTTAAAAATGAATAATTACATTTTGGATTCTTTTTTTATAGTTAATATTATTAATTTTTATAAATATTATTGTTATTTATCATATTATATAATTTAAAATTTTTATACAAATATTTTTTAAAAATGAATAGTTACATTTTGGAAAGTGTGTATAATCATAGGCTTTACTTCATTGGACGAAAAAAAAAAAAGATGGAAAATTAGAAGAGAAGAAAAATGAAAAGAAGGAAAACATAAATTTTTTCTTTTCATTGATGCGATTGGTTAGAAAGATAGAAAAGTTGATAGAAAATGTTCATCCATTACTTAATAAAGTTGAAATATGAAAGGAAAGAAATAAAAATTATATAATTTTACCATTATAACTTTTTTTGTAAATTAAGATAAAAAATTTCTAAATATGATAAAAAGTTTAATTAATAAGTAATACACACCTCCTTTATTTTCTCTCTTCTTTTCTTTCCAATTTGAAGTAATTTATTTTTTTATTAAGTGTGAGAAATAATAATCTTTCTTATTTTCTTTCCTCAAAATTTTTTTCCCTGCCTAGCATACTTAAAATTAATTTTCTTTCTACTTTTTCATCTACCCCATTCCAACCTTTCACTTTTCAGTTATAAGAAGCACAACCTAAACGTCCTAGCTAGCTTTTCATAAAATAATTAAAAAAAAAAAAAAAACCTGAATCGTAGCTTGCTTCGTATATTATTGACGTAGAACTTAAGTTTGATGCAAGTTGCAATCAGGCTAAGGTTTGCTACCGAACAAATTAACCAAAGTCTCTACCATTCTAAACTATCTTATATATATCCACCACCCAACCTAACGAACTCGCTCTTCCCTCACTCGATTTGAAAACGATGATCTATCTCGACCAAAATTAGTTCAAACCTGCCACACTTTTGACACAAACCCCCAACCTAATTTAGCAAAGCTTTTTGTATCTCCCAATTTGACCAAGATGTCCTTCAACACAATGAGCAGTGACGGAGTAAAGGACATGAATTTCTCATCTTGCTCTTTCGACGACGATGCTTACCTGGGCTATGACTCATCGTCTTTCCCTCCTCCTCATGCCTTCCCTCTCACCACTGATCCTGCACACCATGATAACATCAATGATTATACTGACAGTGCCAACAACAACAAAAACAATGACTCACATTTTTCGGATGTTTATGGGTTAGGGACGTCCGCTCTTAATCCTGACTACGAGGTGCCTTTTAAAACGTCTGTGATGGATGGAGTTACAGATGTTGATGGTGGTGGTATTGGTGATGTTGATGATAATGGAATTCTTGCCACTGATGGGCCAATGTTGCCTTCGCCTAAATACATGCAGAGGAAGGCTTTGCCCGACGTAAATGACATCGGTTTGTTTCCTTACCTTATTTTTTAGGGCATTTGTTTGTTTCAATAGATATGTATTCATAGGAAAAAGAATATATATACATCATTTTTGGACGTGCATTTGCATGTTGGAAATTTGATATGACCATAAGCTGTGAATAAGGTTGATGATGATGTACTAATGGGATTTGTTTGTGATTTAACTAAGGATAATATAATACATGAAAACATTTTTGGGAAGCTAGCTTCTTCTTTTGTTTAGGAAAAATATTTCTGAAAGAGAAAGTTGCTGGCAACATAAACAGCTAAGGAGAAAACAAATTCCAATCCAAGATTATGTTAAACCTAAGAGGTAGTATGAGAGGTTTTTTGGTGTTCGTAAACAATATCCCACCCAAAGTGCAATGGAGAGTGCAGACACCCTAATCGGTCCGGACCCAAACTCATTGGGCCTAAGCCCATTAGGCCCGGTTCAATGGGGTCAAGTAGTTAGGCCTAGGTGTTTGTTATTTTATTCTTATTTTTTATTTTTGTTATTTATTTTATTTTAGGATATTAGCAAAAACAAAGGGGGGGAAAGATAAAATTTTGCCGTGTGAATGCATGCTGGTAGTTTTTTTTAAGGGATTGAATTTGTTTAAGGAAAATCCGAAGTTTATAGCAAGAATCAAAATTCAACACTCATGCTTGACTTTTCAACTAGTAACAATATACGATCAGAAACAAAGTTCTAGCATCAACACAGAGGGCCAACACAGAATTAGAAGGATCAAAAGGAAGGCACGACAATAGGCTCTAGAATTTCTAGAGATCCTGAATTGTAGGATTGTCAAACCTAGCTTTCAAAAAAGATCGAAGAAGCTTAGAATGACAACGGAGCATTATGATGGCTGGTGGTGGTGGCATCACCAGTTTCCACCAAGCCAATTCTGCCCCCATCTTTCGTAGTCGGATATAATCTCTTGCATTGCACCAGCAATCACAGAGCTACATGACCCATATCCAACAAATATCCAATAAAGTAGCAAGATATCAACAAGCTTGGAAACATAAAGACAGATAAAAGGCTAATGTCAAAAACTAAAGGAGATAAAAAATATAAGAGAAAAGACAAAAAAAAAAGGGAAACCCAAAACCTCCCTGGTGGTGGCGATGACAAGTGATGGTCGGCGTGACCTCCGAAAGATCTGAACGGTGAAGACGTGGAGCTTGAAAAAAGAAATTGCATACTGAAAGTTGGCCAAGATCTGACGGTGGGCAAGGTTGAAACATAAGAAAGAAAAAACCATAACTTGGACTCCAAATCTATGCCTTTAGGGAGCGATTTATAGAAAAACAAGTCCATATTTGCAATGAGGAGAGTAAGAAGTAGTGATAGGGAGAATTTTAGCTTGATCGATCGTCGGACAGTGATAGTGTACGATTACATCGATGACAGATTATGGTGGGGCCAATGCCAAAATCTGAAAACCTTTGAAGTTTTTGACCAGGGTTCTTCTGTCCATAAAGAAAGAGAGAGAAAGAGAGAAAGTTAAGGGAAAAGAAAGAAGGGAAAGAAAAATTATGTTGAAAAAGGCTGAGAATTAGCTTTAAATACCTATTGAAAACGACATCGTTTTGGTCTTACTATTCCTAGAAGATTGGCGCGTTTTCAAGCAGGCGACCCGACCCTAGCTCGATCCGAACTAGCAACTCACTCTCTGCCTAGGTTCTAACCAAGTTGAGCTGCAAATCGAGTTGCCAAGCCACATTTCTGAGCCAATTTTTGTGCTTCAAGTCAAGCTGTTTAAGCCACTAAGTAGAGTCGCGCCAAAGGTTTTTTTTTTCATTTAGTTTTATTATTTATTTATTGATTATTATTTTTTCCTTATTTATTTATTGACTAAATTAAAATAAGTTATTTATTTAATTAAATATCTTTTAATTCTCAATGATCTTTTTAAAATAAAAATTTTAAAAAATATATTTTTGAAGGAAAGTTGAATGTATTAATTTCCTTTGAACATAAAAATTAAGATATTTTTTAGGAAAAGTTGAAAGTATCAATTTTTCTTAAAAATATAATTTTCAAAAAAAATATTTTTAAGGGAAAGTTGAAAGTATTAATTTTTCTTGAAAATAAAATTTTCAAAAGAAAAAGCATTTTTGAGGAAAAGTTGGAAGTACCAATTTTCTTTAAAAATAAAATTATGAAGAAAAACATTTTTAAGGAAAAGTTAAAAGTATCAATTTTTCTTGAAAATAAAAACCTTCAAATGCTTTAAGCAAAAGTTGAAAGTATCAATTTTCTTTGTATAAAAACATAAGTTTTTTCTTATAAAAAATCTATATCAAAAGTCGAATAATTATTCTTTTTTTTTTCCTTTTCTATCTTTGAAAATTTTTAAATGTTATACTCTTGACGTGAGGAAATTTTCTTAATTTTTTGCCAAAAGTATTGGAGTTAATTAAGAATAATTTTCAATAAATAATTAATTACTTGATAAAATTTTTAAGGCTTAATGGATAACTCGAAATTGAGTTGGTACCATCTTTCAATGGGTGTTGTAAGGGTGTTATAACTTTTCTCACATGTAACCGTACTCCTAGACCTAGTTCTGATTTCGTAGATATTGAATTTACCTTTTAGAGATACCTAAATCAAACTTAAAAATTTTCTTTTAAAAGGAACAAATTCAATTAGGTGGCCAATCGCACCTAAACAAAAAAAAATTAGTGGCGACTCCCTAAGTCAATGTCAAGTGATAGATCCTTGAATTTAGATGTTATGACAGTTTGACGACTCTACTGGGGATAAGTCGAGAGTCAAGCCAACAAATAAATTTGTGTTATCCCAAAGCCTAATAAAATTGAATTTTTTTTTTTGTAAAGATTTTTATGCATTCATTTTGTTTATTTATTTGATAATTATATCATTCATATGAATGTGCATAACATGAGTTTTATATTCAAACTTTGTCCCTCTAGGAGGAAGTAAAGTACATATGCTTTCGTGAGGTTTTAATGCCTTCGCAGTGGTTAGCGAAATGCTCCCACTCAAATTGAACATTTTCTACTTGTAACCTGTAATGGGTGAAGATTTGGTTGCCTTACTAGTCTGTGATGGACAATGATGTAAGGAGCAATTTGGGAACCTTTAGACTTTAGCCTTGAACCATATGTAATGAACCTTAAAAGTGCTTAACCCTAAGATGGAGCCTTTCCTACCCAATGATAGATGTTCTCAAAACTAGGACATAAAAAGGAATAAGTTGTATTGATCTAACCATTTTGATTGTTAGACTTAGTGCATTTGCATTATCATGTCATGCATTGTTTTTATTGTCATATGTAACATTATGCATTTGCATCATTTTCTTATTAGATTTCATCCATGAAAATGTACATTTCATTCTTGCATCAACATATCATACATAAAGCATAGCATGACACTTCCAATCGTAATTATGGTGCTAAAGGTTCAAGGATAGCTTCACCAAGCAACCTCACTCACCAATACAATACAAGAGCTCAAGTCAGACAAATGAAATAAGAAAATTTTAATCATCTCGAGAGGATAAAAAAAGCTCAAGAGAAGCCAAAAAGAGAGTTAAATAGGATTTTAGAGACTTTGAACAAGTTAAATAAGGGAAAGAGTGTAGAAGAGAATACCAGCCAACAAGACCATCATTTACAAAAGAAGGATGACCCACTGTACCCTTTTGGTTTTGGGTCACATCAAGCCCAACCTGTATAAGGTCCACCACCACAGCAGTTTATCTATCCTATAGGGTACATATACCCTAGAATGCCATTAACTTCAAATTCGAGGTAGTATCAGAGTTATATAAATCCTATCTTTATTGAAAAGGTAGTAGAACCAATATCAGTCCTTAATTTGGATGATCTAGAAGAAAAAGAAAAGTTAAGGCCCAAAAAAAAGAGATTTTAAAAGCCTCAAAAGCTAAACAGAAGATGAACTTATTAGAGGAAAAGTTACGAGTCGTAGAAGGCATTGGTTCTTATGGTTCAGTGGATGTTGCTAGGCTCTGTTTGGTCCTAGATGTTGTTATTCCTTCAAAGTTCAAAGTGTCAAAATTTGAGAAATACAATGGTACAAAATGTTTGAAGACCCATATTACCATGTATTGTAAAAAAATGGCTATCCATGCTAATAATGAGAAGCTATTAATGTATGTGTTCCAAGATAGCCTCACGGGCTCTGTTCTAGGTGGTATGTCTAGTTGAAAAAGATCCATATTCATTCTTGAAGCGATATAGCCTATGCCTTCATTAGTCAGTACCGACATATTATAGACTTAGCCCCTAATCGCTTGTCTTTGCAGAATATGAAAAAAAAAGTGACTAAATCATTCAAGAAATATTTCTAAAGATGAAGGGATATAACCTCTCAAGTGTAGCCTCCATTAACTGAGAAAAAGACCATGATATTGTTTGTCAACATTCTAAAATCTTTCTATTATGAAAAGATGATAGGGAATGTCACAAAGAATTTCATTGACATGGTGATCTTAGGTGAAATCATTGAGAATGCCATTAAAAATGGTAAGTTAAAATAAGGAAAAACCAAAAAGGTACCAAAAAAGAAGGAGACTGAAGCTCAAGCCGCGAGCCTTGATAAACAATTCAAGGGATATCAACCCTATCTACCATAAGGTTATGCCCCATACTATCCTGCTGTAAACAATATTTCACCTTACCTTTACCAACCGTATCCATAACCAGCTTACTTACCAACTTACCAATCAGCCTTTCAAGTACTTACATACTAATCATATCACTACAATAATTTTAAAGCCTAACAACCAAGCAAGTGGTTCAAAGAGATCTTAAGATAATTAAAAAAGGGCACATATTGATCTTATCCTTGTGACTTACACCGAGTTATTCCTAAAACTAGTCAAGAACAATTAAGTATCTCTAATTATGCTAGAACTATTGAAGCCACCTTATCCAAAGTGGTATGATGCTAATGCGACATGCGATTATCATAATGGGAATGTGGGTCATTCTATTGAAACTTGCCCTGCTTTTAAACATAAAGTGTAAAGTTTGATCCAGAAAGGCTTAGTGAGTTTCGATGAATAAAAAAGGCAAGATGTCCATAAAAGTTTTTCACCTGATTGCATAAGGGTAAGATTTTAGAGAAGGATATTAAAGCTGGTTGGAAGCTACGTGTCATTTTAGGATTTCTTTTAAAGTAATGTTAGGATTTCTTTTATGCAATAGGATTTCATTTGTTATCATTTTAATAAAAGGAAAGGATAATGCATTTCATTACATTTTCTTTTTCATTCAATCATTGTTCCATTATTTGTCACCTTTCATAACTTTTCATTCCCAATTTTGAACTCCAAATGATGAATGTTTAGATGATGATGCTAACAATAACTCTAAGATTTAATTTTGAGAACTCATTCACATTGATTTAAGGAGATTATTTGAAAAACGTTACTGATAGATATGAGATGGATATATCTTGAAGATACAATCTTTTATGAAGATCTATGAGCTTGTTTTTGTTCAATAGATGATCTCTAAAGAAAGCATTCACATTTGAGATGAAAAATGGCCATATTTCTTTTACCATTCAAAAAATTATTCATTGCTACCCCTTTGAGCCTGTTATGATTTTTTTTTCTAAAAAACCCTGACTAAGGATCAACCTCTATACTGGGGGGCATTTTTTTTTAAAAAAAAGGCAAAAAAAGAAAACAAAATCGTAAAAGGTCTCAAAGATAGAAAGAAAGAAAAAAAAAGCAAAACAAAGAAAAAAAAGAAAATGAATGCCACACATGATTTGGGGCAAAATAAAAAAGAATCATTTTATGAAGAATGAGATCGATGAAAAAAGAAAAAGTAGTGAAATAATGTGAAATGAGGCAAAATGCCAAGTTGCATCAAATACTAAATGATCATTTGGTTCTGAAACCTTTAAACACATGTTTTGAGCCTATTTTATCTTTTTTTATGATCTTTCACTATGGCCTACATTACAACCTTGAAAAGTCCATTTGAATTAAGTGTGAATACTGAAATTGAATGATCATATGTTGGGTGAAGGCATGCTCGTGATAGAATAATGAAATTATGCTATATTGCTCTAAAGATTAATATGTGAGAGATATAAATAATAAATGAAAAAAGATGAAAAAAAGAAAGAGAAAAAAAGGGAAAATGGATGAAAAAAAAAAAGATAAAAATGAAAAGATAAAAAAATAAGAGAAAAAAAAGAAAAAAAAAAGAAGACTCAAATTGAAAACTCGAAAAGACAATTTGGGTAGACAAATCTCTGAGTTAAAAATTGGATGAACAATTCAAATATATGGAAGATCAAGGCATCTAAATATCCTCCAAAGCTAGAGCAAAGTTTGATGAGCTCAAAATGATTTTGACAGTCAATGGAATGAGTTTTCAAAAAAGAATCTTGAATTAATGTTCAAAATTGTCTGAATATTCATTTGTCCCAATGACATACATCTAACTTGTTTCTTTTCCCCATTTGCTTTTGTACCAAAACTCATTCCTCATTGATTGCTTTTCTCTTAGTGCACCTTATTCTCTTTTATTCTCATATCTCTAGAATGAATTGAGGAAATGTATGATTGCATTGTGTTTGTCAAGAATTGAAATGATAATGAATGAATGAATATGTACTTAAAAGTTTCTTGCATTCCTTTGAAAAAAAATCCAGAATGATCAGAGGCAAAAATGATGAAAAGATGGCAAAAACTTGAAAAATGAGACATTGGATGGCCAAATGTTGAACATGGTGATGGATTGCTCAATAAGATCTAAAAGGATAATGTGATCAAGAGATAAATATGGTGATAGATTGATCGACATAACCTGTATATTGTGATCAAATGATGAGAATCAATGGACAAAATTCATTCTAGAATGGCTAGTGCTGAAAAACCTGTGAATGGTGATCAAGCAACGAAAATAGTATGGATCAATAAACAAAATTTGTTCTGAAATAGTTACTATTGAGAAGCATATGACTAGTGGTCAAGTGATGAAAATAATAGAGATCAGTTGATGAAACTCATGAAATGTGAGATGGTGGGGTCTTGAGAACCATATTACTATAATTTCATGACATTTATCTGTATTACATGCATTATGTTTGCTTCGTCATTTGAACAGTACATGTACATGATTCAGTGAATATTTAAAGTTTTGTTTGGACATGCATCAACCAGCAAACATTGAAATCATGATTTAAGATATGGCATCTACATTATTATGTGAATCCAGATTGTTGCACTTGCATTCTTAATCATGACATATAAAATTTTGAGTCACCTGAAAAAAAAATTATGAATCTTTTTATAAGAATTTTGATTTCTTAAATGAGAATCTTTAAAAAATTTTCAAATGAGAATCTTTAAGAAATCTTCAAATGAGAATCTTTAAGTCTTAAATGAAAATCTTTAAGAAATTATCAAATGAGAATCTTTGAGGTGTGAAACCCAAAATTTGTCGAATGTGAATCTTCGAATTCAAATGAAAATTTTTGAATTTCAAGTGAGAATCTTTTAGTGTCAAATAAGAATATTTGAGGTGTGAAATCCAAAATTTATCGAATGTAAATCTTCGAATTCAAATGAGAATTTTTGAAATGAGAATATTTGAATTTCAAATAAGAATCTTTGAATCTCAAATGAGAATCTTTGTATGAAAAATGTAAATCTTCAAACTCAAATAAGAATGTTTGAATCCTCAAATGAGAATCTTTAAGTGTCAAATGAGAATTTTTAAATTTCAAATAAGAATCTTTGAGGTGTGAAACCCAAAATTTGTTGAATGTGAATCTTTGAATTCAAATGAAAAATTTTGAATTTCAAATGAGAATCTTTGAGGTATGAAACCTAAAATTTATCGAATGTAAATTTTCGAATTTAAATGAGAATCTTTAAGGTGTGAAACCCAAAATTTTTTGAATGTGATTCTTCGAATTCAAATGAGGATATTTGAATTTCAAATAAGAATCTTTGAGATGTGAAACCCTAAAGTTTATTAGGATGTGAATCTTTGAACTAGAATGAGAAGCTTTGAACTTTTTGATGTGAATCTCCAAAATTAAAATGAGAATCTTTAAATGTTAGATGAGAGTCTTGCAATTTGCAAATACGAATCTTGAGATCTTGCAAATTTGAATCCTTATGAAACTAAATTTTGATAATCAAATTTTAGTGAGCTCTTGTGAAGCTAAAAGGTTTTTGTGAATCTAAACCTTTGATTTTCTAACTTAAATTGTGAATCTTTGAGTATCCATTACAAATTTTATCAAATCTGATCTACGATTCCTCTGGACATGATTATCGATGAGCAATTTATTTTTTCAAAAGTTGTGAGCCTCTGATTAGAGGAGCCTTGTTTATTTTTTTTAAAAAGTCACTGAGCTTCTAATTAAAGGAGCTTTGTTATTTTTTTAAAGTCGTTGATCCTGTTGTTAGAAGAGCTTTGTTTATTTTTCAAAAGTCATTAAGCCTCTATTTAGAGAAGCTTTGTTTATTTTTTCAAAGTTGTTGAGCCTCTATTTAGAGGAGTTTTGTTTATTTTTCTAAAGTCGTTGAGCTTTTATTTAGAGAAGCTTTGTCTACTTGATAAAAAAAAATGAAAAAGATGAAGGTGTTAGGGTGATCGTATGTAGGGTGTCTACATCTTTGTACAATTCCTGTTGCACAAAAAATGCACAAAGAGGGACAATTGTAGACACCTTAATTGATCTAGACCCAAATCCATTGGGCCTAGTCTAACAGGATTTGGGCCTAAGCCCATTAGGCTCGGTTCAATAGGGCCAAGTAGTTGGCCTAGGTGTTTGTTATTTTATTCTTATTTTTTATTTTTGTTATTTATTTTATTTTAGGATATTAGCAAAACAAATGGGGGGGAAAAGATAAAATTTTGCCATGTGAATGCATGCTGGTAGGTTTTTTAAGGGATTGAACTTGTTTAAGAAAAATCTAAAGTTTCTGATAATATTAAAATCTTGTCAAAGGTTGAGTTAGTCAGGGATTCTTCTAAATTTTCCTATAAAATTGGCACAAAGATTACAAAAAATTACATAGAAAAGAGAGATCACAGAAATACAAGGGAATGAGAAGATTAAGAATGTATAGGTTGATCAGACATATCACACAGAGATACAGGGCCAATGATAAAAAAAAAAAACTACATCGAATTCCTAGCCTAATTCCCAGAAAATTCATTCCCAACAAGAATCACAATTTAGCACTCAAGCTCAACTTTTTAGCTAGTAACAATACACAATCAGAAATAAAGTTCTAGCATCAATACAAAATCAAAAAGATCAGAAGGAAGGCATAACAATAGGCTTTAGAATTTTCAGAGATCCTGAATTGTAGGATTGTCAAACCTTGCTTTCAAAGGAAATCGAAGAAGCCTAGAATGACAATGAAGCACTGTGATGACCAGTGGTGATGGCATCACTAGTTTCCACCAAGCCAATTCTGCCCTCATCTTTCATAACCGGATATAATCTTTTGCACTGCACCAACAATCACAGAGCCACACGACCCATATCCAACAAATATCTAATAAGGTGGCAAGATATCAACAAGCTTAGAAACACAAAGACAGATAAAAGGCTAAAGTCAAAAACTAAATGAGATAAAAAACAGAAGAGAAAAGATAAGAAAAAAGAGAAACTCGAAACCTCCCTAATGGTGGCAATGACAGGCGACGATCGACGTGACTCTAGAAGATTTGAATGATGAAGACGTGGAGCTTGATGAAAGAAATCACATACTAAAAGTTGACCAATATCTGATGGTGGGAGAGGCTAAAACAAAATAAGGAAAAAATTGTAACTTGGACTCCAGATCTACACCTTTAGGGAGCAATTTACGAAAAACAAGTCTATATTCACTACGAGGAGAGTAAAAAGCAGCAATGGAGAAAATTTTGGCTTGATCGATAGTCAGACTATGGTAGAGTACGGCAGCACCGGTGACAGATCACGATGGCACCGATGTTGAAATCTAAAAACCTTTGAAGTTTTCAACCGAGGTTCTTTTGTCCTTAGAGAGAGATGGGAGAAAGTTAAGGGAAGAAAGAGAGGAGAAAGAAGAATTCTGCTGAAAAAGGCTGAGAATTAGCGTTAAATACACATTGAAAACGATGTTGTTTTGGCCTTACTATTCTCAAAAGATCCGTGCATTTTCAAACGGGTGACCCGACCCATAACGCGACCTGAACCAGCAACTCGTGTCCCTACTTGGGTTCCAACCGAGCCGACCTACGAACCAAGCTGCCAAGCCGTACCTCTTAGCCGATCTTTATGCTTCAAGTTGAGCCGTTTGAGCTATTAAGCCGAGCGACGCCAAATGTTTTTTTTTTCATTTAGTTTTATTATTTATTTATTGATTATTATTTTTTTCCTTATTTATTTATTGACTAAATTAAAATAAGTTATTTATTTAATTAAACATCCTTTAATTCTCAACGATCTCTTTAAAATAAAAATTTTAAAAAAAATATTTTTGAAGGAAAGTTGAATGTATTAATTTCCTTTGAACATAAAAATTAAGAAAAATATTTTTGAGGAAAAGTTGAAAGTATCAATTTTTCTTGAAAATAAAATTAAAAAAAAAATATTTTTCAGGAAAAGTTGAAAGTATCAATTTTTCTTAAAAATAAAATTATCAAGAAAATTATTTTTAAGGAAAAGTTGAAAGTATTATTTTTCCTTAAAAATAAAAACCTTCAAATGCTTTAAGGAAAAGTTAAAGGTATCGATTTTTCTTGTATAAAAGAATGAGTTTTTTCTTATAAAAAATCTATATCAAAAGTCGAATAATTATTCTTTTTTTTTTCCTTTTCTAGCTTTGAAAATTTTTAAATGTTAAATAATCCAACGATAGAGCTTCTGTAAGAGGAAAGATAGTTTTCTTGTATATTCTTGAAGTGAAGAAATTTTTTTAATTTTTTACCAAAAGTATTGGAGTTAATTAAGAATAATTTTTAATAATTAATTAATTGATAAAATTTTTAAGGCTTAATGGATAATCTGAAATTGAGCTGGTACCATCTTTCGATGGGTATTGTGAGAGTGTTATAACCTTCCTCGAACATAACCGTACTCCTAGATCTAGTTTTGATTTCATAGATATTGGATTTACCTTTTAGAGATACCCAAGTTAAACTTAGAATTTCTCTTTTAAAAGGAACAGATTCAATTAGGTGGTCAATCGCACCTAAACAAAAAAAAGATTGATGGCGACTCTCTAAATCAATATCAAGCGATAGGTCATCGGATCTAGATGTTATGACCGAGAGGATTGCAAAAGATCTTCCAACATCATGGGAATGTTGTTGATGTTTTCATCCCAAAAAGAGAAGCAAGAATGGGAAAAAGCATGGGTTTGCCTGATATTCAGAGTACGAGGGAACTAAGAGAGTAGTTGAAAAAGTGAACGATTTGTGGTACTTTGGACAAAGAATAGGTATAAACCACGTTAGATTTCACAGATGTTCATCTTATTGGAGGAAAATACAACCGTAAGATAGGAGAAATTAGGAGGGTGGAGGAAAATGGCATCCAAATAAAGAAGCAGTAGGATCTTTGATAGAATGGCCAAACCATAGGAATTCATATTGTTATATCACAAAGGAGGGGACTTGCTCACAAAGGTCCTACAAACAGGCATTATTAGACGTAGGAAAAAAGAGGGTGATGGAGGGCAAGCAAAATAAGGAGGCAAAGTAGACTAAAAAACATGCAAAAAGTTGTAATGCAGAAATGGATGTAGAAGTGCTACATAAACTGAGTAAGAGTGCAATACAAACAACAAAGGGGTTTTTATGAGGCATATAGGCTATAGGAAAACTTTAGGATGCAAGGGGTGTTTGATGTTTATGTTAAAAAAATCTCCCAAAAAATAATATCTGATTGAGTTTGATGAGAAGGAAACCATGGAAGTGATGAAGGCAGAAAGGTGTGTCATGGGTCGAGACTTAAGCTCCGAACCCGATTGGCTCCGAGACCCGGTCATTCACCCTTCCGATATCCCAGATCAGCCTTCCTGCCACGGTTCACACCATTGTGAGGTATTGTCGCTCTGGCCCCCTGGCCCCCTGGCCTCACAGTTTTGTGCTACAAAAGGTGCCTCAAAAGAAAGATATGGTGTGAACCCTTATATACCCTAGTGACCCTTCTATTATGTTCGATGTGGGATTCATGACTCTTCTTTAGGTCCGTGACATTCTCTCGCACCCAACCTCGTGACGCCCTCGTCACGAAAGCTGGTCACTTTACCTACCTTCCTCGAGGTGCTTAGCGTGGACCGAACGGTTTAGGGCTGGCTCTGATACCACTTGTCACGGGTTGATAATTACGCTTCGAACCCATGCGACTCCGGGACCCGAGAATTCACCCTTTCGGCGTCCTAGATCATCCACTTGTCACGGGTCGAGACTTAAGCTCCAAACCCGCGGCTCCGGGACTCGGGCATTCACCTTTTCGACGTCCCAGATCAGCCTTCCTGCCACGGTTCACACCCTTGTGAGGTATTATTCGCTCTAGCTCCCTTGACCTCATGGTTTTGTCTTACAAAAGATGCCTCATAAGGAAGAGATGGTGTGAACCCTTATATACCCTAATAACCCTCCTATTATATTCGATGTGGGATTCATGATTTTTTCTTAGGTCCGTGACAGGTGGACGTGGTTAAAAGAATGGTTTGATGAGGTGGAAGTATGTCTAAAGACATTTTGTACAAACATAGAACGATGTGGATTACTTATATTGGGGTCCAGTTACGCGGATGGGGTTATAATACGTTAAAAACATTACTTCAATGTTCAACGAATTCGTATCAATGGATGGAAAAACTTTAGAAAACATAGATTTCAGCGGAAGAGCTATGTTAACAATGACAAACTATCCGGAGAAGATTGATGAAATGATATCTGTGGAGTGTGGTGATAAGTCCTTTCCGGTTCATGTTATTAAAGTTGGATCAGATTTAATATCGTTGTTTCATTGTTGTTAAACCCCTACAAAGATGCAGGGTTGGATTCGAGAAAAAAAGATGGATCAAGCGATGGAAGGAACCAAGAAGATGGTGAACAATAGGAAACTAAAAGGTTAAGAGTTAACGGAATTTGAAATAGACGGCGATGACAACTTAAAAAAATAGAAGTGGGCTCAGAGGCCAATACGAATTGCATGGCTCTTAAAAATAATGATATTAATAGCTTTGGCAGCCAACATACAGAACAACTTGGAAAGAATGATTGGATGTGACAATCTGGCAATTGAGGAGCGAAACGAATCGATGAAGTAGACAAAAATGAATTAGGGCAATGGGCCAGTGTGAAGAGGGAGAGGTGGGCCTACTTGGAAATAGGAGAAATGTAAAAAGTATGATAGGTCAAAGTTTAAAGGAGGCCACTCAAAAGGACGGGTCCAATGATGCCACAAATGGGCTATTCGACAAAGATAAACATATGGGAAAAAATGGGGAACGGGAAACAAAAAAGGGGAGTGCCTGTAATCTAAAATCAAAAGAAAGTAATAACTCTCGAGGACCATGAAGGCAGCATCCTAGAAGCAATTTCAAAAAAGAGCAAAGGAAAACAGAGAATGCAGAAGCTAAAGAAAGACAAAGCTAAGCTACCAACCGAGTGGTAAGGAATTCGGTCTCTTTAAGCAAGATTTCGATTTCGAATTTTTTGAATAGAAAAAATAAATTTGAGAGAGTTTGTTCTCTTATGAGATCCAATTTGATTCGACTCTGGATTAATATGAATTCAAAATAATTATCGGACAACGAGGGTCTAAGATAAAAAAAAAAAAAGCTAAGCTGAAAGGGGAAGAAAGGTATGCAAACAAATCTCTCTGATGGGGATTTTATGAATAGATTCGTCATTATTTCAAATAATGATGAGCAAATGTGGAAAACAGGTAAATTGTTGGGATTTTCAGCAAATTGTGAGGATAATTTAGTAGTTAAAAGGTTAAAAGAGCTAAAAGATTCCAGTTGAAAGGGAAAGTAAGTAGGTTAGAGCAGAATGGGGCGGCATAAGGATTCTTAGTTGAAACATCAAAGGAATGGGGAATGATGCAAAAAAGAGGGTGTTAATAGGGTAATAGCTCAGAATCGGGTGGAAGTACTGCTCATCCAAGAAATAAGATTGGAGGAAATAAAATAATTTCAAGTATTAAATGTCTGGGGCAAAAGGGATTTCGGCTGGTTTCATGTACCCTCGTGTAGGTAAGCAGACGGCTTATAACGGTATGGGACTTGAAATGTTTTAAAATTGATCAGCATGTGATTTCTAAGAGGTTCTTAGTGATCAAAAGGAAGTGGAAGTTATGTAATTTTGAGTGAGTGATATGCAATGTGTATGCTTCGTATGAGACCGAGGCGAATAAAGAATTATGGGAGGATTTGCTGGGTTTTTAAGATAATCTGGAAGGAGAATGGTGCATGGCGGGAGATTCCAATACGGTTAGAGTAGCAGTAAAGAGGAAAGGTTATGTGACAGACAATGCAGGTACGGGTGATTTCAATAATTTTGTAAATACGGGTGCTTTTGTGAGCTTGCCTTTAAATGGAAAGCAATTCACTTGGTTTGGCCGAGAAAACAAGAAAACTAGATTAAATCAATACATCAATTATGCTGAAATTGTGCCACTTATGGAAGTTAAAAATTCCCCCAAAAGTACAATGTTTTCTCTAGCTAGTTATTTTGGGAAAAATACCCACAAAATCCTTTCTAAAAAACTGAGTTGGATATACAACTTCTGGTGTGGGTTCCTTGACTGGTGGAATATAAAATGCTGCCACCCAATTACAACAAACCAGTTTTTGTTGCAATGTTTAGAATAACCGTTCCAAGGGCTGTTGAAAGACTTGGTGGGTGGCATCTTGCGCTGGGTTGTGTTAGTCAGTTTGGAAGATGAGAAATGAAGTAGTGTTCGAGAGCAAACAATTAAATATGGGTGAACTGATGTTCCTGGTAAAACTCAGATCGATGTTCTAGATAAGAGCTCTAAATGAGGATGTACTGCTAGCTAATTCTTCATGTTGAATTAATCCTCATGCTTGTGCACCATCTAACCTGAGAAAATCCAAAAGATCTACTCAATCCTGGTGCCCACTAGTGGAGGGAGTATTGAAGTTCAGCATAGATGGATCAGCCAGAGAGAAACCATGCAAAATGGGATGTAGAGGAGTACTGAGGGATTCATGCTCGAAGATTCTGGGGATATTTACTATACCTTTAAGTGTCCTGAATTCAAACATGGCTGAACTGTTGGCGGTGGAAATGACCATTCAACTACTTGTAAATGCTAGTAGGTACACTGGTAGGTACACAAATAATAAACTGGTAATTGAATTAGATTCTTTGGTTGTAGTAAACTGGTGCTCTAGGATTGAGTCATGTCCAAGGGTTGTGGTCTATTTTGAATGAAATCGAAGAGCTAATGGCTACATAAGATGCATCGGTATGGAAGATATCCAGGGAGGTGAATGACTTGGCTGACGGTTTAACAAAAACTAGAGTGGACAAGGTTCAAAGCTATGTTGTGTGGTGGTAGGAACAAAGCTTTATAGACTGTAAGTGTAGATATTATGAAAGCACTATACTTGGTTGTAGTATATCATGTAGAAGTCTTTGTAAAACCTAAAGTGCTAAAAGGGTTCTTGACAGCCCTTCTCTGTACGAACGATTTATATTTCAGTAAATCTTGCTTTACAAAAAAGAAAAGAAAAAGTTGCTGGCAACATAGCTTCCTACTTGGCAACATGAACAATGGTTACATTGATAGTCCATGGTGACTTTTTCTTCCTTTAGAGTTAAAATTAGGAAGAACAATGAGCTAGTCAAATATGAATTTCTAGTCTTGTGATGCTATGAGAAGTTTGCCATTATATCCATGGATGGTTCATGCTTCCTTTCTGGTTATACCCCCTTCTTTTTTTTTTTTTTTTGGTTTTGGTTTTTAGTCTATGAGTCTAGTAATTCTTCTCTTGCCACTTGATTCGATAAAACCACATTTCTATTATGGTTCATGTGATGGCATACACGGGGTTTTATATTTTGCAAGTTTATCTTGATTTGTATACTTGTTACTTTTTAATTCCCTCATTTAATCCATTCCATGTCTCTTATTTCTTCCCATTAGCCAAACCTATTAATCCACGTAATCTGTTCTTGAGCCCATTTCACATGTTAGCTATTAGTATATGTTTATTTCAATATGCAAAATCTTCCATTCTTTCTTTTTGTCTTCCACTGTACTATACTTCTGGTAGCATTGTTTTAATTTAGTTAACTAATATGCATATGAAGGCAAAGCTATATATAGTTGATTGTTAGCATGATGTTTGGCACATTATGCAATTAATGCCATGCTTATGTTGCATTCTTCTTTTGCTTGACTGCTCCAAATCACAAACCTCAAAAAAGTTTTGATATAAAATTGGTAGAGAATGAATTGTCCTTTTGAAACCTTGTGATCTTAGGGTGAAACATAAACTTGTCGGTTACCTTGTTCAACCTTGATATATGTCTTTTCGAAATTGATATAAACCTACATTTGTATCTTTGCAATTTAATTCATGGTGCGATTCATTACATTGATCCTTTACAAAGATCCATTCCTCCACCATTCTCTTCTTTCCTGTTTGACAAATTCCCTTCCAATATAAAAGATGCTTCCCTTATAATTAAGGGCAGCAGAATTGGGGACCTACATGTTCATGTACATTGTCTGATAACTTATCAAGCGATTAAAGTTTAGTGGTTTGCATGATTCTTGTGTTTTAGGAAAATGTTGTACAATTACATTAAGTATCATTTCACAATTGGCATGGCAAAATTGCCAATCATGGAAATTTCCTTTGACACAACTAAATGTCATTCATCATGAGGAAAAGGATAAAATAGAGAAGGGGATGTGGAATCAGATAATTGCTAAAGCAGAAGAATACAAACGACCTTTTTATGAGAAAAGGAATCAAAGTTGTGAAACTAACAAGGCTAACAACAAAGAAAGACAGAAGGTAGAAACTAGAAAGTTTGGAAATCAGCATTATGATTACTGGTTATGCCTCCCCTGCCTTGCTCTTCTCCTTGCCTTACAAGAATAAACTAAATCAATTATGTATTATTTATACAACTACACTTGGCTAATCAAGAAAAGTTCCACAAGGAAGCTCACTAGCAATACTGAAAAGCAATTATTAAGCTCATTCCTCGTGAAGTCGCTAATATTGAAAAGAAGAGAGGAAGGAGAGATCCTAACAAGAAGTCTTCAGTTTTGATCATTTAGGTGATACAGATAATTGGAAAATGGAGAAGAAATAAGTAGAGAAAAAGAGATTTGAGAAAATGGAAAAAATTTTCTAGAATTCTCGTGTATTGTCTGCATGAATGCTGCAACCATCCTCGTCTCCCCCTTAAAACTCTCCAACAAAATTGACTCAGCATAACTAATCCTAATGACTAACCTTGTATTAACTTTAATAATAGATATAACTACTATTTAAAAATAATAGACTTCACTAGATTGGACTCTTGGGACTAGACTGAAATAAACGATTGGACCGACACTTTCATCTCTCGTGTCAGGACACCCTCCCTTCAAAAATCCTTATCCTCAAGGAATAAATGAAGGAAACTTCTTTTGCAACTCGAACAAAACTTCATAGGTTGCATCTTCAGGAAAAAAAATTACTCCATTGTACTAATACCTCTATCACCAATTTGCCCCTTTTTTTTAATTCATTCTTTTGTCTATAACAGCTACTGGTTCTTTAGCTAACACACTATCCTCATCAAGCAAAAGTAGAGAAGATTGATTCAGCTCTGTCCTAACATGCTTTTTCAACTGAGAAATGTGGAACACGGGATGAATACGAGCTGTTAAAGGTAACTTCAGCTTATATGTCATAGAACCAACCCTTGCTAATACTTTATAAGGACCAAAGAATTTAGCAAAGAGTTTTAGGCATGATTTGTTAACAACAGATATCTGTCTGTAGGGCTGAAGTTTGGCATACATATAATCTCCAAATTTGTATTGCTTATCAGTTCGGTGCTTATCTGCCTGCTATTTCAATTTGTTTCTAGCTTGATTCAAATAAAACTTCAAAAGTTGTATAACTGCCTCTCGAGCTTTCAAACTTTGATCCACCTCACCTACCTTAGAGTCACCTTGCAAATAGGGAATATGTGTGGGAGCTGGCTGACCGTATACTACTTCATAAGGAGTAGTCTGAATGGATGAATGATGGCTAGTATTATACCACCACTTAGCCAAAAGAATCCATTTAGACCAGTCCTTTGGCCTTTCACCTGTCATGCATCCCAAATAAGCCTCCAAACACCTATTAACCACTTTTGATTGACCATCAATCTAGAGATGGTTGAAGATGATAATTTCAACTCAGTACCCAATAGTTTTAATGCCTTCTGCCAAAATAGGCTAGTGAAAACACGATCCTTGTCTAACACAATGCTGGTTGAGACACAAACACGATCTCTGTTTGACACAATGCTAGTTGGGACACCGTGCAGCTTGTAAATATTATCTAGATATGCCTGAGCAATAGTAATGACTGAATATGGATGAGACAGAGTAATGAAATGAACATATTTGCTCAATCTATCCACTACAACCATGATTACCTCATTTTAAAAATTTTAATACGAGCCAAGATGAAAGTGATGGGCCCATCATTTATTTCAGTCCAATCTAATAAAGTCTATTAATTTTAAATAATAGTTATATCTATTATTAAGTTAATACAAGGGTAGTCATGAGGATTAGTTATGCTGAGTCAATTTTGTTGGAAAGTTTTAAGGGGGAGACGTGAATGGTTGTAGCATTCATGCAAACACTTCATAAGAGAATTCTAGAAAATTTTTTCTATTCTCTCGAGTAACAGACTATATCAAGATGTCATCGAAGAAGCTAAGCTCAAACTTCTTTAAATATGGCTGGAAGATACAGTCCATAAGGCTTTGAAAAGTGGATGGGGCATTGGTAAGCCCAAATGGCATCATTAAAATTCATAATGATCCTGGTGAGTCCTGAATAATGTTTTGTAGATGTCACCTTCTTCCATTCGAATCTGGTGGTAGCCTGATATGAGGTCTAACTTGGAAAACCAACTTGCACTAGTTAGCTCATCCAGCAACTCCTCTAAGAGGGGAATAGGGCACTTGTCTTTGATTGTAAGTTTGTTAAGTATTCTATAATCAACACAAAGTTGCCAAAACCCATCCTTCTTCTTAACTAAAACAATAAAGGCTGAAAATGAGCTGGTACTATCTTTGATAATACTTGCCTCATTCATCTCAAGAACTAATCTCCCAATTTCAGTCTCCTGAATAGCTAGATATTTGTAAGGTCTCAATCTGATAGCTTGAGCTTCATCTTTGAGGGGAATCCAATGATCTTGTAACCTCTTTGGAGGTAACCCTTTTGGTAATTTAAATACTCTAGCAAACCTTGATATAAGTTCTTGCAGCTCTATTGGTAACACTGCACTATCCTGTTTTCTCGTCCCTGAAGTTGGTCGAGTTGCATGCACACCAGCATTATCAAGTAAACACTATTACTGGCTAAATTTATTTTATTTAATTGCTTCTTGGTTACCATTTCAACTTTACCAGCTTTCAATCCATGAAAAATGTACCCACAAGCATCTATCTCGAATTGTGTAGTGAGCTGTTTAAAATCTTAGAGAATTAGCCCTAATGCCTGCAACCATTGTATTCCCAGAACCATGTCATAACCCATCAATGGTAAAATAAGGCAATCAGTACATTGTATTAGACCCTGAGCTTGCCACTCAATCCCTCGACATTGCTTCACCACCAACTGGTCACCATTAGCTACCGTCACCTGAATTCCCTTCACTGCTCTACCCTATATCTTAACTTCTTGGCCACTATCAGATCCAAGAAATTATAAGCACTTCCAAAGTCTACCAAAATCACCACTATCTGATTTTTAATCTTCTCTCGAATCCTTATAGTCAGACGACTTGCAGCTCCTGTCAATGCATGTAATGAAATGGTAGGCCTATTCATCCCCTCAACACCCTCAACATTATAATCTTTTGGAAACTCTAAGCAATCTGAAAATTCTTTTGGTTCGTTAGTTGATTCCACACCTTCATCAACTAGCAATTTGATACAACTATGATCTCATACACCTATGACCTACAACAAACTTCACTCCACATCACATACACAATCCTTTATTTCTTCAGTCCTCTCTTTCCTCCTTAGTTGGTAGTTTGTTGTTTTTGGATACATTAGTGTCAGGTTTAGTAGCTAGGGTCTTATAGGTATTAATTGAGGTTGCATATTTAGTTAGAGAGTTTGGAATCCAGAATGACGTTTTTGGGGTAGGCAATAAAGGTGTGTTGTTTGGTTTATGAGAGTTGGCAATATAGGATGATATGGAAGAGGTTGTCAAGGATTTTTATAAGGTATAGATGGTTTTCTAGGCAAATTAAAAACAAAAGACTCCATTGGTTTAGCCAAGTTATATGCATGTGTGAAGTTTTTGGGATAAAAATTCTAATTGGCTTAGATATGTTTGGGTTCAAATTACTAATGAAAATGTTAAGAACATGTTCATCAGAGATTTGGATCATATTCAGTAACCTTTCAAATTCATCATAGTATTTTTCAACAGAATTGGTTTGCTTAAGACTCGCAAGGTCAAACATGGGGTCAGAAAACTCATTCTCATCAAATCTAGACCTCATCTCAAAAATATAGTGGTGCCAAACATTGTTTGTAACCTTACCTTTGTTCTTCATGTATCGTCGGTGCCATTGGAGAGTTTTTCCATCCAGATGTATCGTGACAACCTAAACCTTGTCCATCTTCTTAGTCTGGTTTGCTTCAAAAAATTGTTCAATTTTGAGAAACCAACCTCCAAAGTCACTTCCATCAAACCATGGGCATTCTATCTTAGAATACTTTGTATGTGGCCTTGCAATTCCAGAAGAGTCATTTCCTACCACCATAGTTGGGCCCTTCTTACATTTGTGATCTCCATCTAGCTATCATTTAAAGAAATCGTTTTTCCCAATTCCCGCCTCAGTACCTCTAGAAGTTCCTTCTAACTTTGATGCCATTAGAGTGATCATTTTCCTCAACTCAACCATCTTTGCCTCAATCCTAATCATTCCTATACGCATCTCATTCCCCAGCTGATCCTGTATGCGTGCAGAAGCCATTTGCAGCTTGCTATTAATCTTTACCAACCTCAACTTATAATTGCCCAATCTCTCGTTGTAAACGTATAGTGACTACGTCTACCATGCCAAAATCATATAACTCTGATACCAAATGATACAGATAATTGAAAATTGGAGAAGAAAGAAAAAGTAGAGAGAAAGAGAGTTGAGAGAATGAAGAAATTTTTTTGGTACTCTCGTGTACTATTTGCATGAATGCTACAACCCTTCACGTCTCTCCTTTAAAATTCTTCAACAGAATTGACTCAGCATAACTAATCCTCATGACTCACCTTATCCTCATGACTCACCTTGTATTAATTTCAATAACAGATATAACTACTAGTTAAAATAATACACTCTACTGGACTGGACTCCGGACTGAAAAAGACGGTTGGCCTAACACTTTCATCATGGCCTCATATTATCAGGGTCCAAAACCCGAGACGCTGATTGATCTTTCAAGAATGGTACAAATTTTCTTGAAGTTCAAATAGTACCCCCCACCTGATATGCTGCTTCCACCGAAAGCTGGCAAAGATGGAAAGGAAAGCAAGACTCCACGGTCAAATTTTATCAATAAAAATATTTTTTATTGATAAATTTTTAATATTGTTAAAATATATCATATTTATATAAATATTTTATTTAACCGTCAATATAAATAAATTTTTTTATAGCATATGATTATTTGTCAATATAAATATATTATATATTGACAGTTACTAACGTAACTATCAGTATAAGCTAAAAAAAAAACTATTGGCTACCAAAAAAGTTAAATGAGATTATTGAAAGCGTTTTTTGTCAAAAAATTTCTTTAATAATCCATTTACAAAATTTTGGAAAGGGATTATTGAAAGGTGTTTTCGACCAAAAATACCTTCAATAATCTATAGAAAAATTTTTTTATATGGATTATTTACTGGCGATCAAATGTCGTTAGTAAATAAGATTTTTACCGATGGATTTTTAATACCGTCAGAATATACTATACTTATACCAACACTTTATTTAACTGTTGGTATAAATAAACGTTTTTTAACCGTATGTAACTATCCGTCAGTATAAATATGTTATACACTGGTTATTAACGTAATCGTCAGTATAGGCTAAAAAAAATTATTAGCTTATAAAAAAAATTGAGAGATTATTGAAGGTATTTTGGACCGAAAACACTTTCAATAATCCCACTAAAAATTTCATGAAGATTATTGAAGGCATTTTTAGTCAAAAATACTTTCAATAATCCTTTATAAAAATTCAATCAAGGGATTATTTTAAGTGTTTTTGGCCTAAAACGCTTCAATATTTTTCTCGTAAAAAGTTATGAGGGGATTATTGAAAGTATTTTTGATCAAAAAAAGCTTTTAATGATCCCTTATAAAACTTTATTTAGGGAATTATTGAAGGCGTTTTTAGCCCAAAACGCTTTCAATAATCTGTTCGTAAAAAGTTATGAAGGGATTATTGAAGGCGTTTTTGGCAAAAAATGCTTTCAATAATCCTTCATTAAAATTTATTGAATGGATTATTGAAAGCATTTTTGACCTAAAACACCTTCAATAATTTCCTCAAAAAAAATTTTATATGGATTATTGAAGGCATTTTTGGACATTAAAGGCATTTTTGGACAAAAATGCCTTCAATAATCCATACTATAAATTTTAGGAGAAGGCATTTTTGGCACTTATAAAAATTTTTTGGGATTATTAAAGGTATTTTTAGTCAGAAACGCCTTGAACAACCCCATTCAAAATTTTTTTACCTTCACCTCCCATCGACTCTACATATTTAATCTCCACCTCCTACCAACTCTTTTCACCCGTCGATACTTATAGCCTAATCTCGACTTCCCACCAACTCTTTCCACCTCTCATCACCTCTCATCGACTTTACAAACTTAAACCCATTAGTACTCATTTTGTTTTAGAGTTGAATCAAAGTTGAAGCATCAAAACTCTTGTCATTTCTCAAAGTTATTTTTCATTTTTTGCATTTCAATTTTGCGTCATTGAGCATGCTTATTTTTTTTATCCTTCTACTGGTGCTGGCTTTGATGATTGAATGTTTTGTGAAAAAGTAATAGTTTATGACGATTGAATGTTTAGGGTTCATTTCAAACAAAACATAATCTTCATTTCCTTGGTAGTTTTGGTAATGTATCTTCGTTTTAATGTTTTCTCATAATTGGTTGACAATTTTTTTCTATTTGGTGAAAATTTGTAAAAAATGGCAAAGATGTTTGGTTCCTCCAAAGGTTGCTTACCTATGTGTAGATAGGATAAACTCAACATTTTTTTTTCAAAAAATCTAGGTAAGTAAACTTTATTACCATCTTAATGAACTTTGTAATTTGTCTATTTCCTAACATTTAAACAACTAGATGATGTTTTCTTTTACCTAGATCTAATGCCTTTTATTTCCAACATAGGGTTACAACCATTTTCGACTTTAATGCACTAAATGGGAGGACTATAGGTCTAAACATTTTTGTCATTGGAGCTTGGAATTCTAGTAATGTTGAATTGCTCACTAGATATGCTATCAACTAGGGCTATAACATTCATAGATATAAATGTTCTTTTTTTTTTTTTTGGTACAATGGCATTAGTTTTTTACTTATTTTAAATTTATGGATTATAAAAAAATTTTTTGTTGTTTTATTTCAAATGTTATTAAATATTTTTACTTTTTTTGTATTTTTACTTTATATGAAAGTATATCATATTATGATTATAAATAAATTAATATTAATAATTGAAAATATAATTAAAAAATTTTTTTTTAGCAACGTCTTAAAATTTATATCGACTCATTTTACTATTGAAATATTTCAAGCTATACTAACAATTATCACGAAACCATTGGTAAAAGTTAAAACACATAAGGCTATACTAACAGGCATTGACCGTTAGTAAAAGATATACTGATAGAGACATCATCGGTATAAGTTGAAAAAATTAAAACATACAAGTCTATATTGATGGGAATAATCGTTGGTAAAAGGTATAATGTGAAACACACAATAATTGTTATACCAACAGTTATACATATAATGATGGACTAAAACCGTTAGTATATCTCTGTTACATATTCTGATAGCTTAAAAATCGTCAATATAGGTCTATACCGACAAAGGATATACTAATGATTATAAATTTGTTGGAATAGATATTTTGATCATCAGTATAGGATTTATTGGGCTATATCGACTAATTTTTAAGTTTTACTGACGATTTTTTAAGCATCAATATAGACCAATTTTCTTGTAGTGAATGGAAAAGGGGAAAAAATGGAAAAAATGTGAAAGAGGAAGGCAATAATGAAAAATATAAAAAGGATGGGAAAGATGCCAAGAATGGCAAAAGCTTACTTCAACTGCATTCGATATTGTTGTAGAAACTACACCTGTATCACCAAATAGAGATATTGTTGCTAATAGTGCTCCTAAACAACCAAAGCCAAATACTGCAGCTTCAATCGAGGCTTATATGATAGCTAAACCAGATGCCGATGCTTCTAAGTGATAAGAACCTTTTTTTTAATTCCTTTTCATGTGTTTAATTATAACTTTTTTGATTTATTTTTAAGCTTGGCTTAACCATTCTTAGTGGAGAACAAGACAAGAGACTTTGGATGGCTTAACCATTCCTCGAAATTAATTATCTAACAAGTATTTTTTCTTTAATATTACAATATTCATCTATCCAAGTTCTTGTGTGTGCCACTACACCCTTGTCTTGACTCTTGATTGAGGTTTCTTTTTTTATCTTTAGCTTCTTGGCCTAGTGATTAAAAAGGCTTAGGAAAAAAAATGTAAAATGAGAGTTCAACCCCTATAATGCCCATCTCCTATCCAATGGATTGAAGTTTCTTTTCTATTGAAAAAGAAGTGGTAAAGGATTCAAACATTATCCAAACATAAAAGCATTTCCATTATTGGTTCTATTTTTAAAGGGAACCATACATTTTTCCCTGACAAATATGGATGAGATTGTTTTTTTCGTTTGGAAGGCATCAATGAAAAGATAGAGTTTGATTTTAAGCTATAATAGGGTGTAGAGAAATGATTTTTCATCCTAATTATCTTGTTTGAGAGACAAAAACAAAATGTTCTTGCATTTTGTTCCTAATAATTATGTTGGTAGTTTAGAATGTGATATATCCCACATTTGATAAAAAGACTTAATTATTGGTGAATTGTATTAATTTTTATATTAATTTTATTCATATTCTAAATAATTATATTTGAACAAATGATTTAACTATTTGAATATCAATAGATGATTATTCATATAAGTCATGATCATATAAATAGTAGTTACCATTGGAATAAAAATTTATGTCTATTCATTTATTATAAATAAATCTTTCAGTATAACCATTTTCACTAATTTTGCTTAAAGAGTTTTAAGGTTTTGTTGTATCCAAGAGGCAACGCCTTAAAACCAAATTTTTTTTTATTATATCTATTATTTTATTATTTTTCTAATAATTTAAAAACAATTATGTAAAATTCATATTTCATATGAGAAAGATATAAGGAAAAGAGATTGGCAAATTTGGCAAAATTGACTTTTGAAACATGCATGGAAAGCTTCAATTATCAAAATGGTTTTTTGGTGAAATAAATACTAAACACAAGTTTCTTGTTACTATTTTTCTAGTTTTTATATTCTCTTAAAAGAATTTATGATTAATAATTCATAAGAGACTTTAAGTCTTATTGAATTTTGCTTTTATATTAACTAAATATTCTTTTAATTTTTCTAATTTGAATTAAATTATTTAATTTATGATTCATGGATTTATGATATGTCTTATGTGGATTTCTTGATCATGGCATTGAATGGTCATAAAGCTAAAATGGGCAAAGAGTACTTGCTAGTTTTAGTTATGAATATTTTATATATCTTGATAATTAAATGGGACATTCTTTTATCCATCCATTCAGTTTATCTAATACTAGAAGAATAACTGTATTAAAAATATATAAAAGCATAGAAATAAAATGGTTGAAAACTTTATTTTAATGAGTATAAAGTTGTAGCCACAACCAATACCAGTTATTTTTTAAAATGACAACAATTAGGCAATAATGTCTAGAGCATATAAATGATATGCAAAATGAAAAAAATTGGACATTTTAGCCTATGAAGTGACCATATTAGATATTTAATCTCAAGTGAGGATAATTACCATAAAAGAAATTTTCAATTTCAAGATATTTGGTTAGTAGTACTATAAGTAGAATGGATTTAAACCCTTACTCTTAGGCACTAATAATGGGAATCCAACTTTGAATTATTAACCTCTAATTACAAAGTTTCATGGGTAAAAACAATTTATTGTTATATGTCTTTTAAGCACTAGTAAAATCCATTCAAAGTTTAGAAACTAATGTATTCCATTGCATAGTGAGAATGCGTTTTTAAACTCTCAATCGAGTTTATTATTTAAATGTCTAAATCAATGAAATATAATGAAAACTTTACCTATATAAATATAAGAGCGGTACTACTTCAATAAGAAAAATTAGGATCTCTCTTGTAAATATTTATGAATATGATAAGCATATAGTCATCATAGTGCTAAAGCTGTTATAAACTTTTGACAGAAGATTAATTATTATGTGTATTATATCTTTAATTCAAACTCTAAAAGTTGAGATTTAATTTGCGGATACCATCAACTTCATTAGAATTCTAAGGTATATATGTTAACCAAATGTTTAAATTGAGAGATACTTTCGTATATTCATAATATTTATATGTGCAAAAGGTTAAAGATTAAGCACCATCATTCCAATTTAGTAGGGGATTATTGGTAGTTTAAAATGTGATGTATCTTATATTGGATAGAAAGACTTAATTATTGATGAATAAACTGAATTTTTATATTAATTTTGTTCATATTCTAAATAATTATATTTGAACAGAAATAATTATTATATGATAAATTATCATAACTATTTGAATATAAATAAATGATGTGATTATACAAATGGTCATTATCATTTGAATAAAAATTGATGTCTGTCCATTTATTATAAATAGGTATTTTAATATAACCATTTTCATTATTTTTGCTTGAAGAGTTTTGAGGTTTTATTGTATTCTAATAGCACAATTACCATTAAAAAAATTTTTTTTCACGTCTCAAAATTAAAAGTTTTTATTATTATTTCTATTCTCTTATTTATTTTTTCTAACACAAAATACCAATCAATCTAAATTTTTGTTTTAAAAAAAGAAAACTGTAATCATAATTTCATGATAAGCCCCGTCCATGTCAAGGTTTCATTTTTGCCTATGCCTGCCATTTTTTTCTACTGAATATATTCTGCCTCCTTGGCACTCTGCAACAATCCCTTCATATTATATACTGGCGAAGAGAATATTAGAGTTTCTGGATTAGTATTGTAAGGGAAAACTTTAGAAACTCATATTTTATGATCTTGTTATTATCCTATCCACATCAAACATGTGGCCTACATCATGACAATAAATTTCGAATACACGATTCCTCTTTTTTTTTTTTTTCAATGACAAGAGTTTTTCATGTTGGGTTAAAAGCTTCCAATCCAATCACACCAGCGGAAGCGAAATCAAATAATAAATCAAACACACAAGAGACAATAATTTAACGTGGTTCGGTCCAGCTGACCTACATCCACGGATGAGAAAAAAAATCCACTAGTTGTAGAGAATTACAAACATACATCATATCATCAACCTCACTCAAACAATCAATACTCATAAGACACTCTCAATCTCCTCTAGTCTTATGGAGTATTCTCAACCAAAACAAACACAAACCCAAACCCTTGTGCACCCTTTCAACATAACCAAACACATACCCATATGCTCCCATACATCATACCTTTGTGGACCCTCTCAATCTCCTCTAGTCCATTCACAAACAAACATACACACCCATAAGACGTAGAGCCCCAATACTTTTATGGGGTGTCTATCCCACAAAACCCTACAACTCTCTTACATTTTTTTTCTCATACCTAACCGTGTAGAGACTTCACCTATTTATAACCAAACAAACTTGCCCATTAAGAATCCCTCTCTTCTTAGAATTCTTCTCCTGTAAGTTAAACTTGCCTATTAAGAATCCCTTTCCTTTTAGAATTCTTCTATTGCAAGTCAAACTTACCTATTAAGAATCCTCTTTCTCTTGGAATTCTTCTTTTGCAAGTATTCTTGTCCATCAAGCAATATCTGACAAATCCCAAATAAATCTCTAACAAATCCCAAACAAATCTCTTATGGGATTTGAGTCATTATTCCCAACAATCTCCACCTTGACTCAAATTCCGTCAATCATCTATCTTCATGCTAGATATACTTGGCTCCACCTACAATGAAAGTCTCACAATCATCTTCTCTTTTCTTGTGTCTTCACGCTTCATACAAACCAATCCTAAATCTTAAAAACTTAAACTCGAACTCTTCTCTTGAATCGAGCACTTCTGGACTTGCTTCTTCCATGTCTCAAATCATGCACTTCCCAAACCTTTAGCTCTTCTCACATCTCGAACTTTCAGCTCTTTCACATCTCGAACCTTCGGCTCTTTTCACATCTTGAATCTTCAACTCTTTTCACGTTTCGAACCTTCAGCTCTGATACCATTTGTTGGGGATCACCACAGCTCTGATACCATTTGTTGGGGAACACCACAGCTCTGATACTATTTGTTGGGCTAAAAGCCTCCAATCCAATCACACCAGCGGAAGCGAAATCAAATAATAAATCAAACACACAAGAGACAATAATTTAACGTGGTTCGGTCCAACTGACCTACATCCACGGATGAGAAAAAAAATCCACTAGTTGTAGAGAATTACAAACATACATCATATCATCAACCTCACTCAAACAATCAATACTCATAAGACACTCTCAATCTCCTCTAGTCCTATGGAGTATTCTCAACCAAAACAAACACAAACCCAAACCCTTGTGCACCCTTTCAACATAACCAAACACATACCCATATGCTCCCATACATCATACCTATGTGGACCCTCTCAATCTCCTCTAATCCACTCACAAACAAACATACACACCCATAAGACGTAGAGCCCCAATACTCTTATGGGGTGTCTATCCCACAAAACCCTACAACTCTCTTACATTTTTTTCTCATACCTAACCGTGTAGAGACTTCACCTATTTATAACCAAACAAACTTGCCCATTAAGAATCCCTCTCTTCTTAGAATTTTTCTCCTGTAAGTTAAACTTGCCTATTAAGAATCCCTTTCCTTTTAGAATTCTTCTATTGCAAGTCAAACTTACCTATTAAGAATCCTCTTTCTCTTGGAATTCTTCTTTTGCAAGTATTCTTGTCCATCAAGCAATATCTGACAAATTCCAAATAAATCTCTAAGAAATCCCAAACAAATCTCTTATGGGATTTGAGTCATTATTCCCAACATTTCAATGAGGACTTTTTTGATGTGGATAAAAAATAGTCTTTCAATTGTCAATGACATGCATGACAATAGTCTTTCAAACCCTAAACGCTTTGCATGGGACACCTTACTATTAAAATAGTACTACTACATTTAAATATGGACTTTATGGATTTTTTTTCATATTTCTTTGAGACATTTTTATGCCAAAAATTTAATTTGACAGTGATCTCATTTTATATTTTGAGAATCCTGCTGATTACTACATTCAACCCATCTCAAATTCTTATTTACAAAGGTTAACTTAAATCAAATAAGTGCAAGTATTGGAGGTTTAGCCTAAAATCATGGGAGGGAAGTTCAAGGACAAATTGACAACACAAGTAACATTTTACATTCTGTGTTCCAAATTTCATTAAAATCCAACAGGATCACAAACTTTCATTTAAACGTGAATGACTGTAACAATACTAAACGTACTCTTTCCTTTGGAGACGGCTTCAAAATCTACAAACACTTGCGCACTACGAAAGTAGGGAAAACCATTGAAGAAAAAAAAAAAGAATGGCCCTTGGATGCTATTATGCCGTCCAACGGTTACCTTTTTCTTAAAAAAAAAAAAAAATGGGAGGCAAGGAATACTTTTGGTGTCATGGGACTAGGGAGCCTTTTGACCTAAAAAAGGCGATTAGTCCCCTCATTGTCATGGCCAATTGACAGTTACTTTCACAGTTATACGAAGTTGAGGCGATGAGGAGTAAGTTGCTTTTGGCGACCAATTTCTTGGAATGACATCCCTTGCAGAGAGTGTTCTTGCTGTTGATAGTGTTGTTAGTTTCACTAAGAATGGTCATTTCAAGGGTCCCCTAATTATGCACCAATTTGCTCCCCATAGATGATTCATCTCTAACCACTCATTAGATTTTGCCTGCAGCCAACATCCAAATGTCAAAATCTATTAGTAGCAATTTCATTTTATCTCTCACTGTATTTTTGTAGATTTGGAGTCTCTGAACTTTTGTAACTTCTTTCAAGCAATTTCATTGATGGATGTTGCTTTTTTTTTTCACCTTCAAATTTGGGAATAAAAGGGCCTGTTTAAAAACAAGAAGAAAAAGTGGCTGAATTTGAAGAAGGTTATTTTCCATATATAGCTCATGGTGGATACTCTAGTCAGATAGTGTAAGTGAAAAGAAATTCATATGCTAATGTCATGATGTCCCAAATCATAGTCTTTTGCCTCACGGTCTTGGAGGGGAAACAAAAGAAATGACATAATGGTGCTGATAGATCAATTATAAATCCAAGTTAAGAAGCACGTCCACTGTGAAGGCAATACTTGTGCTGATATTCTTGCCAAGAATGGTGCCAACCTTGGTGATGATTTTGTTTTATATAATAATGCCCTTGATTGTATTAAGCTTAAACTTTTGGCTGATATCTAGATACGATATTTCTAACCCAAGAAGTTGTAATGTGGGAAGAGATAATTCCTGAACTCTTAAATTTGTATTAATGTAGTTAGTTACGTTTCAACCAAAAAATGAAATGACAGAAGTAGAATGTAATTTTCAACTTGCTGTAAGGATGGGACACTTTGAATGTGGCCTGGCCCGACATCAAATGCATTGAGTCAAGATTCAAGAAAATGGTAAAGTAATAGTCAACAGAAGGAAAAGTAACAGCAAAAAAAGTGCTTTTTATTGATGTTGCACCAAGAAGTTTCCTTACGTTAGTCATATCTGCATTTTGTGGAGCCTAAAGAAGACCTTTTATTTTGCTTGTGCTTTTGCCTTTACATTGGGCCATGGAAGTCACAAGGATTTTATGCATTGAAATCATAATAACTTTCTTTCTAAAATTTTTTGTAACCAAATGAATAAATAGTTGAATTTATCGAAAAGAGAATAGCACTTCTCTGAAATGCGTTGATCCAACATCTTCATTCCCTCCTCAAATTCCACCGGAAGAGATAGCCAATAATCAGTTGAACCTTCATTAACTTGGAAGGCCATTCTTCCGTGGATATTTACATGGGGTCCTAAAATTTTAAATGACAATGTTAAAGTTTAGAAAATCAATAATGTGGAGACAAAAGTAAAATATAGTAATAAATTTAATATTAATGAGGCAAAATGTAACAAAATTTCATTGTTGTCCCATACAAAGATGAAACAAACTCCAATCTTATAGTGCTGTAGGCTTATGGTTAATTCCCACTTGGTAAAACCATCACATTATAAATAATAATAATAATAGTAATAATAATAATAATAAAAGCAAGAAGAAAAACTTGACAAAATAGAAGTGACAATGAAAAAGAAAGATCGTTGAAGGAACTGACGAATAACAAACTTCTATAAACGACTGGGAGTTCGCCTCCGTTACCGTTCCTGAGCTGTGAGTTCTCACCGTTTATATCCATGCGGCCAAAGGCTGCGCCACTTAGGTTGGAGTGGGTGCACTCATTGGCGCAATATCCAAGGCACTCGTCAGTTACAATGATGGTCACGGCCCTCCTTGAGCATATGCGCGCTCTTGTCTAGGCACCTAACTTTTGAGCATGCCCCACAACCATCCCCGTTCTTGAACAGCTAGCACTGGACTCACTGCTCCCATTCTGGCCCTGAGCTGCTTTGCATCGACTAATGATATGTACCCACGTGCCCTCTATCATGAACTAAGCTTTCTCTCGATGAAATAATAGTTCGTGCAGCACTTAAACAGATATTTCCACACAAGTCAACTAAGATAGCTTGAAATTTGAACAAGCAACAAGTAAAGTCACAAGTTAATCTCAAATATAAGCAACAAAATACCAAGGGATAATGGGTGCACACCAGCTTAACCTCCGATGGCCTCGAAAGAAAAAAAATGTTTTATTAATATTAAGAAAGTTACAACGATTACAAAAGGAGTATTGAGTTTTAGACACTATCTTCAAGGCTAGAGGAGTAGCCCTAAATGGGTGGTCTAGCATGTACCTTGACTAGTAAGGCAACCTAAAAATTTGCAAACTGCTCACACCTTCTAAAGAGCTTAGAGCTTTTACACCTATACTACCAAAAACCATTACAATATTTAAATGAAGATACTTTTTCCTAGTACATGAGATCTATCTTCCCCTTTGGCACCTCTACCCAGTCATAACCTTATACAAGGGTGGTTTATAACATTTTTCCCCACTTAACCTATTGACAACCTCATCAACTTGCTGGCCTGAAAATCTTCATTCTTTTTTTTGAAGGCTCAAAGGTTATGGTATCTTTCCAAATTGATCTTTTTTGGTCCTAAGCCCTCCACTTCACCAAGTACTCTCTGTTGGGTTTTTGGGACAGTATGGTAAGCCTATCTACTAAAATCTCTTCCATTTGATGTTCGAATGGTGGCTTCATATTGATTGTGGCCCTAGTGGCTTTATTACAACTTGCATTTATGGGTTTTGCATGGTAAGACTTCAAGTTGCTTACATGAAATACTGGATGCACTTTCATCCATTTAGGTGGGTCAAATTTGTAAGAAGCATTTTTTACCTCAGAAAGGATTGTCACTAGACCTTCATACTTACACACCAACTTACAATCCTGCTTTTTTAAGAATTTGAGTTGCTCGGGCATCGACCTGACAAGTACAAGGTCACCAACCTTAAAATGTTGTGTCCTTTAACCCTTATTTGCCCATTTCTTCATGCATTTGAATGCCTTTTCTAAATATGCTTGAGCAATCTCAGTATTCTGTTTTCATTCCTTAGCAAGGTTGAAGGCTCATAGACTTTTCCCTCGATAGGGCTTTAAAGAGGTGTGGAGCATTCTTGGTTGTTGCATAATGACCACTTCAAAGGGACGTTTATTGGTAAAGGAATTCTTGTTTGAATTAAAAGAAAACTAAGAGACATAAAAAAAAAGGCTAATATTTTTTTATTATCTTGCATAAAATGCCTCATGTACTCCACCAATAAACCATTGAATCACTGGGTTTGGCATTCTATTAGTTGGTGTTAACTTCAAGAGATTTTAAGCTAAGACCCTAACAACTTGAAAAGTTTTCCCCCAAATGACTCGGTGAATCTAAGATCTTTGTCATTGGCAATGTTTTGTGGAATGCCCTAATACTTAACAACATTTTTAAATGTGAGGTAGAACATGTCTTTCATAGTACAATACTTTTAGGTAGGGATAAATATGGCATACTTCGAGAAATGATTAAGAGCCACCAAAATAAACTAAAAAACACCAACTTTAAGAGGCCCGATATGAAGTTAAAAGATATATTTTCATAAGGTCTAGTAGGCATAGGTAAAAGATCAAACATGCTTGCTAGTTTCTTCCTTTCTAACTTGTTTTGTTGGAAAATGAGGTAAGTTTTGGTATAATCCATTACGTCTTGCCACATATATGGCCAGTAGTAGCCCTATCTTAACAAGGCAAGAGTGCGTTGCCAACCAGGATACCTGGCCCAAAGTATGTCATGACAATCTCTTATTAGCATTTGTCTCAAACCCCTTACTTTTGGCACAAATAATCATGGCCTCTTTGTCAATAAAGCTTCATTTTTCACCCAAAAAATATTTAGACTTCCCTTTCTTCACGAATTTCATGATAGAGCTAGCTTGGTGGTCATTATTCATATTCTTTTCAATCAATTTTTGGATAACGGTAGTCATCTTACTAGCAAACATTAGAACAATCCTCTTGAGGGCTACCAACTCTGCATGTCTACTTGATGCAGCAAATACTTGGTTAGTCTTTCCATCTTTACGTTTAAAGTAAAAGTCAAATTCAACTAGGAACTGTTGCCATTTTACCTGTTTTCTTGAAAGTCTTGGTTGGGTGAGAAAATGACTAACCGTTATATTATAGGTTTTAACAACAAATTGAGAATCTAGCAAGTAATGTTACTATGCCATTAAACAATGATCATGGCTAGAGGTTCCTTCTCTTAAGCTATATATATTTTTTTACTTCGCTCAATTTTTTACTTTCAAATGCAATTTGGTGTCATTTTTGCAAACATACTCCCTTAATAGCAAAATCTGATGTATTCATTTGTACTTTAAAGGGCTTCCTAAGATTATAGAGAGCCAAGATAGGGTCTTTCATTATGATATCCTTTAGACCCTTAAATATTTCTTGGCATTCAATTGTCCAACACCATTTGTGCCTTTTCTTCAATAACTTAATAAGAGCTGTTACCTTATGAGAATACCCTTCCACAAATCTCCTATAATAGTTAGCTAGCCCTTAAAAGATCAACGTTTAATGACATTCCTTGGTATCACTCATTCTTTGATGGCCCTAACTTTTTTTATGTTCATTTCGATATGGCCCTATCCAATATGTGGTTTAAAAAATGGATCTGAGTTTGCACAAAGGCACATTTCTTTTTTTTCACATACAATTGATTGTTTTGGAGCCTTTAAAACACAAGACATAAATGTTCTTGGTGCTCTTCTAAGGTAGAACTATATACCATTATAGTATTTATGTAGATGAGCATAAACTTATCAAGATAGTCATGGAATACCTAATTCATTAAGGTACAAAATATGGTAGGGGCATTAGTCAATCTAAAAGGCATAATAAAAAATTCAAATGCATCATACCATGTGACATAAGTGGTTTTTGGCTTATCTCTTTTAGTAATTCTAACCTGATGGTATCCAGACCTTAAATCCAATTTGGATAAGTACTTGGCCTGGCTCATTGATGAAATAGATCTGCAATAAGGGGAATAGAACACCTATTCCTTATAGTGATTTTGTTCAAGGCCTCATAATCTATATATAACCATAAACTCTTATCATACTTTTTCTAAAATAGCATTGTCATAATGGTTTTGTGTCCGCTCGATGAATTTAGAAATGAAAGTAAAAGAACGAAAAATGGAGTCGCCACCAATCTTTTTTGGTGAGGTACAATTGGCTACCTATTAAAATTTATCCTTCTAATAAGATTTTAAAATTAATTAAAATTTATTAAAAAGATAATTTCACGGTCTACGAAACAATCTGGGTTCAGGAGTCGGCTACACGTGGGGAAGGATTAACACCCCCACGACACCCATTTAAAAATGGTATCACTTAACTATGCGTTATCCTTTAATTTTGATTAAAAATAATCTCATTCTCGATGTTTGGAAAAATAATTTTCTTGATTTTTTTTGGAAATTGGTTTGTTTGGTTTTATTTTTTAAAAAATTATTATTCAAATTTTATTCGAGAAAAATAAATTAGAACTTTTTTTATTGAAATAATTCTCAAAATACTTCAGTACGTTGGTAATATTAGAATAACTTTTTCTCACCTAGAGATTTCTTAGGTATTGGTTCTCGAAATACCTAAGAATCTTATCCTTGGAGGTCCGAATTTACTTTTCGTAAAAATTATATCATGCATGCAATGCAAATAATAACATGATGCACACATTTTATTTTTTTATTTTTAGAAATTTTATTAATTTTTTTTATTTTCTTATTTAAAAGAAATGAAGAATAGAGGAATTTTTATTGTATTGAAAATTTTCTATAAATATTCCAATACACTGATAATATTTAAGAAAAAATCTTCTCACCTAGGGATTTCTTAAAGCATCTCTACTCGAAATACTTTTGAAATCCCATCATCGGACAAAATTTCTTTTTTTCTCATTTTTTATTACCTATTTTTAATTTATTAGTTAATTTTATTATTATTATTTTACAAGAAAAAAAAAGAAAATTTTTATTGTATTGAAAAATTTTTTATAAATATTCAAATACACTGGTAGTATTTTAAAAAATTTTCTCACATAGAGATTTCGTAAGTATCACTACTCGGAGTACCTTTGAATCTCATCGTCGGATAAAAATTTCTTTTTTCTTATTTATTAATTTATTATTATTAAATTTATTTTTATTTTATTTTGTTTTTTAAAGTTTATTTTAAAAATTAACAAAATTATAAAAATTTTAACTACATATTTCATTATTTAATTTAACAAATATAAATGTTTTAATATGCAAAATATTAATAAAATAATATATATAAAAAATAAAAATTCATAAAGAAAAAAATTTTTTTTTACCTAAATGGATCGATCAACGATCCGCTTAACGCGAGTCCGGTCGGTTCAAGCACGGTCCGGTTGGTTCGACAGTTCAGGTGCTGTTCGGCTTGGTTTATATCGGTTCAGCTTGCCCGGTCTGGGTCTAAGGGTGAGTCGGGTAGCTGGTTGGTTGCGCGAATCCCGGGTAAGGTCATGGGTTGACGCACGGATCCTTAAGGTTCAAAACGATGTTGTTTTGGGCGTTTATTGAAACGGTGTCATTTTGACTATTTATAGCTTATATAAAAGGTCTAATTTTTTTTTTAGTCATTCTCTTCCTTCTCTAGAAAAAAAAACTTTTCTTTTTTTTTTCTTCAGCCAAATGCAGATGGTCGATCGGTTGTCGTCACCATTGCCATCGCCCGTCGTCGGTCACCGTTGCCCATCGTCGACCACAGTCGTCGTTACCCATCGTCGACCGCGGTCGTTGGTGAATAGAAAAAACTAAAATCACTTAAAATGTTCTCCTCAACCTTCTAAACACAGATCCTGCCTCTTTTTCACCAAAAATAGTCCCAAATTCTCCAGATCTGTTCTTGAAGTTTCGGTCAAACCCTTTCTTTTTTTATTCTCTTTTTTTTTTTAAATTGACTTTTTTTTTCTTTGTGCAGGAAGCTTCTCGGCGCTAGGTTTTTCCCTACGGGGAGGACTGTGTTGAATTTGTTTTTTAGGCAGAAAGCTCCCCTTTTTTTTTAGCTTTTTTTTTGGCAAGGTTCCCTCATTCGTTTTATTTTTTCCCCCCTCTTTGGGTTTGGCTAGGAGCTCCATTTATAGAGCTCCGACCCTGCATGGCACAGGGCTCAGCATGGGGTGCATCAGCCCCATACCCTTTTTTATTATTTTTGTCTGATCTGACAATGGTAGGGCTAGGAGCCAGTGGGATGGGTGATCAGAGTATGGGTGGTAGGGTAAGATATGGTGGGTAAGGCGTGGTGGTAGTGGTGCCGAGGAAGGCACCACTGCCATCCTTCCCTTTTTTATATTTTTTATATTTTTGTTTAATTTTTATTATTGTATTTAATAATAATATTATTATTTTATTTATTATTTTTTTTGTGACCAGACAAATTTGATGTTCACAGCTATCCCTATTTGCATATTGCTGAAAATCAGTAATAGGGCAAAGACAAAGACAACAATTTTATCCAAAATCCAAATGGAATTTTTTTCCTCTTTTTTTTTTTGAACATAGACTACTCAAAAAGTTTTTCTCATTAAATCGAAAATGCTCCTCTCACTTGAAGCTCGACAACTTTTGAAAATTTAAAATCTGAAAAAGACTCATCTCAGCAGAGGCTCAACAACTTTAAAAATCTCATCTTGAAAAAGGCTCTTCTCAGTATATGCTCAACAATTTTTGAAATCTTATCTTGAAAAGGGCTCCTCTCAGCATAGGCTCAATGACTTTAAAATTTTCATTTGAAAAAGCTCCTCTCAGCAAAGGCTTGACAATTTTAAAAATTCTCATCTTGAAAAAGCTCATCTCAGTAGAGGCTTGACAACTTTAAAATTCTCATATTAAAAAAAATTTCTCTCAGCAGAGGCTCAACAACTTTAAAATTTTATTTAGAAAAAGCTCCTCTTAGTAGAGGCTCGACAACTTTAAAAATCTCATCTGAAAAATGGCTCCAAATCGAATTCTCATATTTGAACAAGTAAATTTCTCTCTTTTGAAATCTTTTGTTTGATCTTGTTTTTCATTAGGAAATAGAAAGTCTCTGTCCTTATTAAAACTGCTCATGAATGTATGTATTAAGTGTTCTAAATGCAATGCATGTAATGCGATCAAAATTATTCATTGTAGTAAAAAGGTTCTCGAAATCTCTCATTTTTTGGCTTCTTTTATCAGAATTCTCAAATGGCTAATCTGTTCTTAACATTTGACCACAATATTTTTCTTCTTCAAAAGTCTGTAACATCAATGTCTTGTCATGCTTTTCTCATCTTTTTCATCTACCTTTGTCAATTTTTTTTTAAAAAAGTAATGCTAAGATCTTTTGTGTTTGTATTTCTTTCCATCATTTTAAGTTCAAGACAAACAAAATGTAATCACACATCTCTCATATTTGTATGGTGAACGAAAATATCAAATGAGAATAGAGGAATGGATAGGCATTATTTCCAATGAAAAGATAACATATTTCATTAGACTGATAATAAGTGCATGGCAACAAAAGTGTTTGAGTTGAAACAAAGGTGCCCAAGTAATGATCAAAAGATAATCACGAGCAAAATATTCTCAATTTTTTTTAAAACTAAATCAAATGATTTCCTTGATTCTTTAGAGTTTGTCAAACTACACTTGCCCTGGTGTTGTGGGATCTTTTTTTGAAGATGCTTCTCCTTCATATCCAAGTCACCTTTTTCAGGTTTTCAACTTAGATAAGTCATCATTTTTCTTGTTCTTTTTTTTTAAGCAAAATATTTTTTTACAGCATTTGAATTTATTATAGTAGGCAAATCACCTCTGTCCATCTCTGCCAAAATCAATACCCCATCAGAAAATACCTTTTCACCACATATAGGCCTTCCTAATTTGGTGTCCATTTTTCTCGATTATCATGTTGATTTAGAATGATCTTTTTTAGCACTAAATTTTTTTCCTTAAAGCAATGGGGATGAATTTTTTTGTCATATGCTCTCATCATCCTCTTTTGATATAATTGACCATGATAAAGTGCTGTAAGTCTTTTTTCTTCAATGAGGTTCAACTGCTCATACCAATTTTGAACCCATTCTACTTCTTCTAATTCTACATCCATCAGGACTCTCAGTGATGAAATTTTTACTTCGATCGATAACACAACTTCCATTTCATATACCAAAGAGAACGAGGTGACCCTAGTAGATGTTCGGATTGATGTTTTATAAGCATGTAAAGCAAAAGGCAACTTCTCATGCCAATCATTGTAAGTATCAGTCATTTTTTTTTTAAATTCTTTTGATATTCTTGTTTACAGCCTCCACTATCCCATTTATCTTTAGACGATATGGTGCCGAATTATGGTGATGAATCTTGAACTGAGTGTAAATTTCATTCATCATTTTGCTGTTTAAATTTTTGGCATTATCAAAAATAATTATCTTTGAAAGCCCATATCTATATATTATCTCTTTTTTTATGAATTTGCATACCACAAATCGGTTCACACTAGCGTATGATACGACTTCTACCCATTTTGTAAAGTAATCAATCATCATAAAGATAAATCTATGTCCATTTGAAGCTTTTAGAGTGATGAGACCGATGACATCCATACCTCACATAGAGAATGGCCATGAAAGAGCCAAAACATGCAATGCTGTTGGAAGAGTGTAGATCTTGTCAGCATAGATCTGACATTTATGGCATTTTTTGGCATAATCAATACAATCACTCTCCATTGTTAACCAATAGTATCCAGCTCTCATAATTTGACTAGCCATCATATGACCATTTGTATGTGCCCCACAAACTCCATCATGTACTTTTTCAATAATCCTCTTCGCTTCAGCTGCATTCACACACCTTAAGAGTATTTGATCTCGACCCTTTTTATAGAAGATGTCTCCATCAAGAAAGAAACTCATAGCCAACCTTCTAATAGTCCTCTTATCATTTTTTGTTGTATGTTTTGGGTATTATTGGCTTTTAATGTATTGCATAATGTCATAATACCATGGCTTCTCATCAACTTTTTCTTCAACACCTGAATAATGTACTGATTCATTATTCACATCCAGCTTGATGGGTTGGATTTCAGTATTTACATCTATTTTAATCATTGCAGTTAGAGTAGCCAGTGCATCAATAATTTGGTTTTTTTCTCTAGGCAAATGCTAAAATTGAATTTTTTTGAATTGTTTGACCAATTGAGAGATGTACTTATGATACCGTATCAACTTAGAATCTTTGGTTTCCCATTCTTCTTACAACTAATAGATGACTAGAGCTGAATCTCCAAACACATCTAATACTTTAATTTTCTTTTCAATTACTACTTCAGACCCATAACACAGGCCTCATACTCAGCCATATTATTTGTGCAATTAAAATTTAACTTGGCTGTAATGGGATAAAAATGTCCATCAGGAGATATTAAAATTACCCTAATACCATGACCCAAAGTATTAGTAGCTCTATCAAAATACATTTTTCAAGACTCTTCAATAGGTTTATTTTCTTCAATGGCCATCACATCTTTATCAAGAAACTCCAGGTTCATTGGTTCATAATTTTCGACAGCACGATCAGTAAGGAACTCAGCTACGACACTTCCTTTTATAGCTTTTTGAGTCACATAAATGATATTATATTCTGAAAGCATAACTTGCCACCGTGCTATTCTTCCTATCAATGAGGGCTTTTCGAAGATATACTTAATAGGATCTAGCTTTGCTATGAGCCAAGTAGTGTGATAAAGTATGTATTGTCTAAGCCTTCGAGTTGTCCAGGCTAATGCACAACATATCTTCTCTAATGGTGAATACTTGGACTCATAATCAATGAAGTTTTTGCTCAAGTAGTATATTGCTCGTTCTTTCCTATCAGCTTCATCTCTTTGCCCCAACACATATCCCATGGAATTTTTATGTACCGTTAAGTATAAGATCAAAGGCTTTCTTGGAATAATGGTAGCAATATCGGCGAATTTGATAAGTATTCTTTGATTTTGTCAAAAGCTTATTGGCATTCATCATTCCATTCTTCTGGATTATGTTTTCTAAGAAGCTTAAAATAGGATCACATTTGTAGGTGAGTTGAGAGATGAAACGAGTAATATAGTTCGATCTCTCTAGGAAACCTCATACTTTTTTTAGGGTACAAAGAAGAGATAAGTTCTGGATGGCTTGTACCTTATTCGGGTCCACTTCAATCCTCTTTCACTGACTATAAAGCCCAATAATTTTCTTAATTTGGTACCAAATGTACATTTAGCAAGATTCAACTTCAGCTGATATCTTCTCAACCTATCAAACAACTTTTTGAGATTGACTACATGACTTCTCCTTCATAAGATTTTGCAATCATATTATCCACATATATCTCTATTTTTTTATGCATTATGTCATGAAAGAGAGTTATCATTGCTCTTTGATAAGTGACACCAGCATTTTTCGACCCAAAAGCCATGACTTTGTAACAGAATGTTCCTCACATAGTCATATATGTAATTTTTTCCATATCATCTCGAGGCATCTTAATTTGATTGTAGCTTGAAAAGCCATCCATAAAGGAAAATGTAGAATGCCTAGCAGTATTATCCACTAGAGTATCAATGTGAGGTAGAGAAAAGTTATCTTTGGGACTTGCCCTATTCAAGTCTCGATAATCGACACACATTCTCACTTTTCCATCCTTCTTAAGAACTAGCACTATGTTGGCTATCCATTCAAGATATTTTACCATCTCCAAAAATTCAACATCAAATTGCTTCTTCACTTTCTCTTTAATTTTCAACAGCATCTCTGGTTGTATGCGCCTAAGCTTTTGCTACATCGGCTTACATCTTAATTTAAAGGTAACTTGTGCTCTACAATATCAGTGCTGAGTCCTGATATATTCTGATAAGTTTATGCGAACACATCTACATATTCTCGGAGTAACTTTTCTAGCTTTTGTCTTTCAGTTGGTAAAAAAGATATACCAACTTTAACCTCTTTTCTGTTTTCACCATATCCCAAATTCACTAATTCGATAATTTTTTTGTGAGGTTCAATTGGTTTATCTTCATGTTCTATTAATTTTAATAAATTAAGAAGCAGTGTGTAGTTATCTGAATCTTTCTCATTATCAAGTTCATCAACATGAATTAAGTTTTTGAAATCAAATCCGAGATTATTGCTATGATTATCTTCATGTTCATTATTTGGGACCCTGCAAAGGGTAAAATGAAAAGAATATTGGCACACAAAAATAAAATGGCAAGAAAATGATGGAAAGAAAAGAATGGAAAGCAAAATGAAGATGAAAACAATAGAAGAAATACGGATGCATCTTCTAAGTCTTTTATTAAAATGACAAATATAAACACACCATAAAAGATCTTCTAATACTCGTAGAAAGCAATTAGGGATTTAAAGTTTCATAGTACATTACTTTTCCAAAGTTTTAAAGACAATAGGCACCTCTATAACTTTTCAATTATCCAGCTCAAAATTTGAAAGACAAAGGTACACAGACAACTCTTCACTTCAACTCTTCATTTTTCCACCATCCACTATTTGAATGGCTAGCTCTGAAAATTCTTTCACGAATCATACACTTAGGGCTTCCGAAAAATATGGATAAATATATCCTCCCGAGTGAAAAGAATCACAGAGGTATGGAATGACCATAGGCTCTGACTCCGGCTCATATCCCCTAAGATTAGCTATCTTCTTATCTTTTTTCTCATTCACCATTCTTATTCTATCCCTTTTTATTGGCTTATATCTCAAGCCAAATCTGTCTCTCTTTTCATATATGATCGATGGCTTCATGATTTCTTGTAGGTTTTTTTCAAGTTCAGCTTCAAGTCGCCATCCCATCTTGGTAAACTATTTGACTACCATTTTAGTTGTCAAAACAAGTGTGACGAATATAATTTAGATCTTTCAGCTATATATGTTGCATTAGCAATCTCGAAGGATCTATAAGAGCATTTTAGAGCTTCATCTGATGATTTCACATAAGGAGTATTTATCGGTTGAGTTACCAATAAATCTTCTTCTCTTGTCAGACATGTTAGTTTTCTTTCAACAATGAATTTGACTTTCTGATGTAATGAGGATGGAACAACACTTGCCATATAGATCCACGACCTATCTAATAAATAACTGTATAAATGAGAGATGTTCATAACTTGAAATTTTATGTTGAAAGTGCATGGGCCAATCTGTAATGGTATTTTTATGTCCTCTAACACCTCTCTCCGGGTTCCATCAAAGGCTTTCACTATCATATGACTAGGTTTCATATAAAATTTATCAACAGGGAGTTTTGCCAGAGTAGTCATAGGTATAACATTAATAGATGAGCTATTATCAATCAAAATCTTAGCCATTATATGACATTTACATTTTATAGTAATGTGAAGAGCCTTGGTACTTCTTCGACCTTCAAGAAAAATCTCTTCATTATTAAAAGAGATATAATTTGAAATTGTCAGATTGTTAACAAGCTATTCCACATATTCAACAGAAGCATTATGAGATACATATTCTTGATTTAACACTTTCAGCAAAGCATTACGGTGTAACTCTGAGCTGAGCAATAATGACAATACTGAAATTTTAACTGATATCTTTTAAGCTGTTCTACCATGCTATACTCGTTATGTTTTATTAATTTTAGAAATTCACATGCTTCACTCTTAGAGACTGGCTTCTGACATTCTTTTTCTGGGGCTACGTCAAGATTATTCTGACTTTCGACTTTTTTTTTTATCTTTGCTTTCTCTTTTCTGGCTTTCTCTAAAGCTTCTAGAGTATAACATCTTTTACTTTGAGTTATACCTCATACACTCATTATGTTCGCAGTATCTGGATTGACTACGATATCATAATCATACTTCTATAGTATTGTTTTGTCATTCTAGTATGAAAAAGGGCCAAGAACTTTTATTATTACCACTGGTCAGGAGACAAGCTTTTCTAGCTTCAATGTCTATTTCTCATCATAATAGATAGTATCGGTCTACGCATAAACTTATTCTTTGAATCAATGGTAGATACTTCAACTTTCACCAACTCTTTACTTTTTTCGTGAAATTCTATCCAACCCATATGCATCAAATTTTTACCCTTCTTGATGAAATTGGTGACAATTCTCCATAAAATGCCCTAAAGCACCTTTGTGATATTTACAACTCTCAATTGAGTTAATTGCTTCAGAGTAATTCTGAGGTTTTATTGACTTCAACATGTTAGCTTCGACTAAGACTTCAAACACCTTAGTCATCAGAGTCTTAACTTTATCTATTCTTTCCTTTACGTGGCTTTTTTACCCATTAATTAAGGCATTTATTAATCGTCTAGTATAGTTCGATAAAGGATTTTCGTTAACATTTAGAGTCTTTTATTGGTTGGTATCAAAGTTTAATACCCCTTTATTGATTAACCATTGCACTTTGTGCTTCAAAGCAGTATAATTTTCAGTAGAATAACCTAGATTCCCATAGTGATAATCACAATACGCATTGGGGTCATACCATTTGAAAAACAGAGGTTTTAAAGGTTTAACAATAACAGGAACAAGTAAATATTTCTCAACAAGTTGAGGATACAAATTTGTGTATGTCATAAGAATGGGATCGAACGTGATTTTTTCTTGGGTAGTTCTTAGGGCTTTCAAAACATTATTAAGATTAGGTCTCCATTCTGGTCTGATAGGTAAACAAAATGATTATAGGAGGGCGTCTGAAAGGATGGCTGAAAATGAGGTGGATAAGCTGGTTGTGGTAATGGCTAGTATGACTAGTATAGATAAAGAATGGATGTAATATTATTTATGAAAGGGTAATGGGTTTGGTAGACTGGTGTAGGATAAGGTGTGAAACCTTTGAATTGTTGTCCCACATAGTTCACTGCTTAAGCTTCATTCTTTTTTTTTTAGGAGCTCCATATTTTCTTACTCTACTTGTCTCTTTTGTATCGAGCTTATCATTTTTTATGACATTTTCAATGATTTCACCTAATATCACCATATCTATAAAGTTCTTGGTTGCATTGCCTATCAATCTCTCATAGTATAGTACTTTCAGGGTGTTCATAAATAAAATAGTTGTTTCTTTCTCAGTGAAAGGAGGTTAAACTTGTGTAGTCATGTCTTTTTATCTTTTTGCATATTCTTTGAAGCTTTCAATTGCTTTCTTTTCCATACCTTGCAAAAATAGACGATCTGGAGCTAAATCTCTGACATGCTGATATTGTATAAGAAATGCTCTTGTGAGCTATTACAAGGAATAAATACGAGTCCTGTCTAGTTGAACATACCATCTAACTACAGATCTCATAAGGTTATCTTGAAATACGTGCATCAATAACTTCTCATCACGAGCATGTGTTGTCATCTTACGATAATATATGGTGATGTGAGTCATTGGACATTTCGTGCCATCATATTTTTTAATTTCAAAGACCTTAAATTTTGGTGAAATGATCACATCTGGTATTAAACAAATGTCAATTGCATCTATAGGGCCATAAAAATTCTTCCTTCTATGGCCCTAAGCCTTTTTTTCAATAAATTCATCTTCTCTGAGGCACTGGTATCTTTCATTTTCTCAAGTGTCTTTATCCTTAGCTTTTCTCTCTCTTTGGGATCTAAATCAAAAACTAAGATCGGTTCAGGTGATTTTTTCATCATGACAGGATTAACAAAATTTTAAAATTATCTTAAAACATGTGTAGATGTCATTCCTGGATAAATATTGGGATATCCACCGGGAGTAAAAATTGGTACTCTAGTTTTTTAAGAAGGTTGAATCGGTCATGGCTCAAACCCTAAAGGATAAATAAGATCTACCATATCTGGTGATTGCTTTTGAAAGCTAGGATTTTCTTCCACTGCATTTTCTTTATCAAGTTTCTTGAGCATATCCATTATTGTACTGAGATCCCCTCTTAGTTTTTCTTGAACTTTTTCTATTCTTTCAAATCGACTGGCATGTTCTTGCTTCATGATTCTTGTCTGAGTCCTGGTATTGTATGAATGACGAGTAGGTTGGGTCAAAATTTTTTATGGGCGAGCTATTCTTGAACCTTTATTACCACAAAGTTTTTTTTTATTTTGAAAAAAAAAAAGGAAAAAAATTAGAATGCTATGTGTTGAAAATTTTATTTTTCACTTATTTTATGAAAAATGATGTACATGATGCATGAATACAAGTGGAAGATATTTGTTCTTGGACAAGTTTCAACATTAAAAATTTTTATTGATTCCATACAACTTTTATTACATGAGATTTATCATCTTAGAGTTATATCCATAGTAGTGTTTGACTTGTTCATAATGGTCATTTTCCTTATTTAGAAAGTTCACTAGGCGTTGTTCATATTCTCCTATGGGATTGACTTCTTTTCTTAACGTTTTTACCTTTTCAACCATCTCTCATGCTTTCTTCATTGCCTTGCAAACTTGATTAGTCAAGTGCTCTATGTATTGTAACCTGCTTAAGCTTTTTGTCTTTCATATCATGTAAGCATCCCTTTTTAAATCACATGTGAAGATCCAATCTTTTTTCCTTCTATGCCACTTATCTATTATTGTTGAAATATGACTCTTTGTGGTCTTGTAGTTGTATCTCTAACCTTTGAATCACCTGGTGAAATGATTCTTTTTCATTTAATACTTCAAAGTGCTTTCTTCTCTCTTTTGAGAGCATGACTTTCAAACTTTCCTTTTCGTTTTGGCATTTCACCAATCTTGTTGAGGTTATAGAATATAATCCCTTCCAATTCTAACATTTTTAAAAAATTCTAGTGGTCTCTTCTTGCTTTTCTTAAGCTTTGCCCTTTCATTGGTTCATTTCCTCTCGGAGCTCATCCATTTCATATTATCGACTAAGGTAAGACTTGGTGACTTTTTTTATTTTGAATTGGACTCATAAACTCTTGTTTTCTTGGTGTAGATCTTTCAAATCACTATTGGTCACATCCTGTTCTTTTATGACTTTTTTTAATTTGCTCCATTGTATCTTCGCTTCATATTTCAATTATCTTACTTTCTCGCGAAGTTTCAAATTTTCTCTTCTTATTTCTTTTTTTTTAGCTTTTAATTCTTTTTTAACAAGCTTCACTTTTGATAATTGCATCACTTTCGAAAGATTAACCAATTGATATAAGCTATCATCAGGAGAGAGTACTATGTCTCTAGGTCACCTTGCTTTCCAAATTTAGTAATCAGAAGTGACTTTATCGATAAAAGATCCTATCATCATTCTTTGTGTTCTCTTTTATGCTTAGATCAACTGTTTCGAGGTTCTTGATGGATCTAATTTCTCATAAATGAACTTTACTTGGACCAGGCCATGAGTAGCAGAAACAAACTGCTTTGCACCAAATTGCCTAAGCACCATTAATAGAGCATAACTTATAACACCCTATAGCCCTAATAAAAATATCCATGGCTTGTTTCCTCCACGATACAACAAGGGCACACAAGGCATCCAAGGTGCCATCCATTCGATTTCATCCTCAGTAAGCCTTCGTAAGAAAATGACACATTCTTCTTTAGTCTTCAATGTTGGCCATTGGCTTTTACAAAACTCTTTGATTGGTGCCTTATTTTGAAGATATGGTTTCAAAAATACACTCTTCCCACACTTGAAATGACTTTTAACCCATATAATAAAGATGCACAACCTATGAATCGTCTTTTTCCATTTCGTCAAAAAAAATTCAATGACCTAATGGTTTCAGCTAGGATTGCTAGAGCGAGATTAATTGCTTGAGTTTTAATTTACTCAAAAAAATCTACCACAGTTATCTCAATATAACCCAAAATTTTCAAAAAGATTACCATGTCATACAATGCTAGAGCAAACACAGCCATACTTTGATCATCATTTAAATGCTCCTAAATGAAGTTTTAAAGAAAATCTCAACGGACGCCGAGATGTTCACCTTTAGGCTTCACAAAGGAATCAATGGTTTCTACTTTAACCCTCATAAGCTTGGCTAACTCTTTATGATAACCTAATTTTGGCTTTCAGGTAAATACTTTATTTGGACATTGTAGTTTTATTCCAAGCAAAATCAAATACTCTTCAATAGTTGGCACCAAATCTTTCTGATTAAAAGTGAAGCATTTATAGGATGGATCCCAAAACTGTATAACTACCTTGACCAACTGTTCATCGATCACTATTGAAATGAAGGATGTAACCTGCTTATATTTTTTGTAAAAGCTTTCTTTTCTTTCTTCACTTAACTGACCCCAAACAGTAACTAACTCTTTTAAATCATTCTGTGTGAGATCTAAATGTATTTTTTCATGTAATTCAGACACATAATCGATAGACAAATAATCTTCACTCTTTTGTTGGGCTTCTTTTGACCAAACATATACTTCATTATACGGCTCACATGGGATACTAATTAAGGATGAACAAATTTGTAGTTTTATAGGATCCATGAAAACTTCTTGGAAAAATAATGTCCTAGAGCAAATATCTCGATGCAGAACTATATGATATGATTAATGCAAAAAAAAAAAATGAAACAAAATTGAGTTAGTGTGAGGATGTGGTTTAAGAAAAAATATTTTTTGTTTTTTAGTTTCAAGATTTTTTGTTTTATTTTGTTTTGTATTATACAAAACTTTTATTCTTAGGTATTTCTTATAAAAAGGTGGACGATGCTCTATCTAAGGCTGGTTTCTTAGGCTTATTACATGCTGGTTTTGGATTGACACGGTTTAAAGGTTCCTAAATTGCTTATCACTGTAGTCCATGTTAGACTAGTAAGGTACCCCGATCCTCACCCATTACAGGTTACGAACAGAAAAGGGTTCAATTCAAGTGAAAGTATTTCGTTTGCCATTGTGGAAGTTATCACCTCACGATGGCATAGGTACTTTACTTTCTCCTATAAAAGACGGAGCTCGAGTATAAAGCTCATACTTGATATGCATCGTGCTATTGTGTGCAAATATATCCTAATTTATTGAGAGTAATATATATACAGAAAAATAAAACATAAGAGGCATAGTAAAAGAAATGTGTGCAAATTTTTTTACTTTTTATTTTCGATTTGTTTTATTGTTTTTTTTTACCTTTTTATTGAAAATGAAAAATAAAAATCTAAGAAATTGATTAAGACTGTTTAAATCAAAATTTGAGGATAACAAGTAGTTAATTTTGGCCTGACTCTCGAAAACAAAAGACATCCCCAGTAGAGTCGTCAAGTTGTCGTAAGGATTTTGTGTCCGTCCGACGAATTTGGAAACGAAAGTAAAAGAACGAAAAATAGAGTCTCCACCAATCTTTTTTTGTCTAGGTACGATTGGCTACCTATTAAAATTTATCATTCTAATAAGATTTTAAAATTAATTAAAATTTATTAAAAAGATAATTTCACGGTCTACGAAATAGTTTGGGTTCAGGAGTCGGTTACCCGTAGGGAAGGATTAGCACCCCCACGATGTCCGTTTAAAAATGGTACCACTTAACTACGTGTTATCCTTTGATTTTGATTAAAAATAGTCTCATTCTCGGTGTTTGGAAAAATAATTTTATTGATTTTTTTTTTGGAAATTGGTTTGTTTGGTTTTATTTTAAAAAAATTATTATTCAAAGTTTTATTCGAGAAAAATAAATTATAACCTTTTTTATTAAAATAATTCTCAAAATACTCCAGTACGTTGGTAATATTAGAAAAACTCTTTCTCACCTAGAGATTTCTTAGGCATCACTTCTCGGAATGCCTAAGAATCTCATATTCGAAAGTTTGAATTTACTTTTCGTAAAAATTATATCATGCATGCAATGTAAATAATAACATGATGCACACATTTTATTTTTTTATTTTTAGAAATTTTATTAATTTTTATTATTATTCTTATTTTTAAAAAATAAAGAACAGAGGAATTTTTATTGTATTGAAAATTTTCTATAAATATTTCAATGCACTAGTAATATTTAAGAAAAAATCTTCTCACCTAGGGATTTCTTAAAAAATCTCTACTCGAAATACTTTTGGAATCCCATCATCAGACAAAATTTCCTTTTTTCTCATTTATTATTACCTATTTTTAATTTATTAGTTAATTTTATTATTATTATTTTATAAGAAAAAAAGAAAATTTTTATTATATTGAAATTTTTTTTATAAATACTCCAATACAGTGGTAGTATTTTAAAAAATCTTCTCACCTATGAATCTCATCGTCGGATAAAATTTTTTTTTCTTATTTATTAATTTATTATTAATTTATTTTGTTTTTTAAAGTTTATTTTAAAAATTAACAAAATTATAAAAATTTTAACTACATATTTCATCATTTAATTTAACAAATATAAATGTTTTAATATGCAAAATATTAATAAAATAATATATATAAAAAATAAAAATTCATAAAGAAAAAAAATATTTTTTTACCTGACCGATCCAGTCAAAGCGGGTCCGATAGATTCAGGCGCGACATGGTTGGTTCGATGGTTCGGGTGCCGTTCGACTTAGTCTGGATCAGTTCAACTGGACCAGTATGGGTCTAGGGGTGAGTTGGGTCGCGGGTCAGTTGCGCGAACCTCGGGTCGGGTCACGGGTTGACGCGTAGATCTTAAGGTTTAAAACGATGTCATTTTGGGCGTTTATTGAAACAACGTTGTTTTGACTATTGATAGCTTCTATAAAATGTCTAATTTTTTTTCAATCATTCTCTTCCGTTTCCGAAAAAAAAAACCTTTCTTTTTTTTTCTTCAGCCAAACGCAGATGATCGGTCGATCGCCATCACCGCTACTATAGCCGGTCGTCGGCTGCCATCGTCAGTGATTGAAAAAAACTAAAATCACCTAAAATGTTCTCCTCAACCCCCTAAACATAGATCCAGCCTTCTTTTCACCAAAAATAGTCCCAAATTCTCCAGATCTACTTTTGAAGTTTTGGTCAAACCTCTTTTTTTTTTATTCTCTTTTTTTTTTCTTTAAACTGACTTTTTTTTTAAGCTGACTTTTTTTTCTTTGTGCAAGAAGCTTCTCGGCACTAGGTTCCTTCTACGATGAGGACTGTGTTGAATTTTTTTAGGCAAAAAACTCTATTTTTTTGTAGTTTTTTTTGCAGGGTTCCCTCTTTCATTCTATTTTCCCCCCCTTTGGGTTCAGCTAGGAGCTTTATTTATAGAGCTCCGGTCATGCGTGGCATAGGGCTCGACATGGGGTGCAAGCACGAGCCTCTTGCCCTTTTTATTATGTTTGTCTGATCTGGCAATGGTAGGGCTAAGAGCTAGCGGGATAGGTGATCAGAGTATAGGTGGTAGGGTAAGGTATGGTGGGTAGGGTGTGGTGGCAGTGGTGCCGAAAAAGGCACTACTGTCATCCCTCTCTTTTTTTTCTATTTTTTTATATATTTTTTATATTTTTGTTTAATTTTTATTATTGTATTTAATAATATTATTATTATTTTATTTATTATTTTTTCTGTGATCGGACAAATTTGATGTCCACAAGCATTGGTGCCACAAATGTTGCTTTTAGTGGCCTAATGAGTCCAGATTGTGAGAGCTTGTCTAATTATTTTCCTAATTCAACTAGCTCGAGTGAAGCTATACAATATAAGCCTTTAGTTGGCAATTTAACTTTCAAGAGAAGCTCAATCTCATGGTTTACTGATCTTCGAAGTGGTAGGATTTTGAGCAATTGCTTTAGCATCATATTCTTGAACCTTTTCAATATTTTTTCGAATTCATCGAGCATTAGTTCCTACTCGATTTCGTCCTTATAAATTAGCATGGCCATATAAAAAAGTTCCCATCTCTTTACTTATTTCTTGAATTGTAATGTTGAAATCATTTTCTTTCCATTATTGGGGAGAATTACAACTAGCACAACACACAGGCATTCCCCTAAGAACAATAAACAACTAGCAGCGGGGATTGAGATTGCTTGAGCCAACATCATAAAGCTAATCCTAAGACAATATCAACATAGGAAAAACTGTAAAGTCTACATCTCTTTCCCATGGCCCCAGCTTGGTCATCACATTTTTGGAGTTTTTATTAATTGCAAAGGCCGACGAGTTCAATGCTTTCATTTACCCACAGTCTTTGTTAACTTTGAGATCGCACCTTTTAGTTTTTTCTGATATGATAGAGGTATTGTTACACTTGTATCTGCCATGGCCTTTGTTTTTTCATTAAGCACCAAGTTTACATACATTAAACCCATTTTTGGTTCTTTCTTTATCAGTTTAATTTGGTAAAGAGCATTAAAGAACTATATTGAACCTATCCTTGCTAGCTCATCTTCAACTTCTTCGACAATTTGGGATGCTTTGGATAACTCTTAAAAAAAGGCTATTAAAGCATTAAAGGCACTTTTATGTAGGCATTTGGTCACCGATACTACTCTTGACATAAGAAACAAGCTAACAGTTGCATTGGCTTAAAATTTGATATGTTGTTTAACTTGAGTTGGGAAGTGTCTCGACTAAAAGGTCTCTTATCTGCTAACCTACTTAAGGGTCTATCCACTCTAGCCATCTTTCCCCCATTCCCAAAGTTAAAGTTATTACCATTTGATAGAATGTTATTTCTCTTTGATGGACCCTCATTATAGTCATTAAGATGTCTGATAACAGTTATTGTAGTGGTTACATCTTACACCTTTTGTCTTTATAGCTCTATTGTAACCCATGGTTTAAAGCCTTCAAAAAAATAAAACATCTTATTTTTTTTTCAAATAAGTCCTTAATATCTAGTATCAAGGTAAAAAAGCTCATTGCAAACTTTTGCATCATTCCTATTTACATAAATTCTCAAAGCTTCCATAGGCCATATACTCTATATTTTCAAGAAAGTATTGATTTTTCAATTCTTACTTAAAGTCTGCCTAAGTTTTGATAAGGCACTTATCATTTACAAATTTTGAATGCCATCATAGCTTGTCATCTCTGGCAAGATATATTGCAGCTATGGCAACCTTATCTTTCTTTAAATCTAGGTACAAGGCTTGAAAGTATTGTTCCATATCAAATAATAAATTCTCAATCTCTTTGACATCCCTTACCCCCTTATAACATTGAAGCTCAAGCACTTTGATTGATTTCCTTTTTTCTATAGAGCTAAAACCAAATTCGACCACAACAAATTGTAGAACGCTAACTTGAGCCTTGAGTTCCTTAAACTCTCTTTAGAGAATGCTTATAGCATTCTTGTCTCATCTGCTAAATTGTTCAAAGTATCAGATAGCTTCCATTGAGCTATCTCGATCTCTCTCAATCAATCATTAGTTACCATATGAACTTTCAAGGTGGCCACTGCAATCTTGAACTTTTCAGTCTTTTGTCGATCCTCATATCCACCACTTGTTATAACCATATTTGCTTTAGTTTTAACACTTTTCAATCGTACTCTTATACCACGTGACACAAATTAAGCTTTCTCTCAATAAAGAAATAGCCCATGGGGCACTTAGATAGACGTTTCCACACAAGTTAGCCAAGATAGCTTGAAATCTAAACAAGCAACAAGTTAATCTCAAATATAGGCAATGAAATATTAGGGCGTAATGGGTGTATACTAGCTTGACCTTGATGCCACTGAAAGAAAAAAATATTTTATTAATATCGAAAAAGTTACAACAATTAATAAAGAAGCATCAAGTTTTTCACCATTGTTGAGGCTAGAAGGGTAGCCTTAGATGGGTGGTCTAACATGTACTTTAATTAGTGAGTAGCCTAACAATCTATCGACCACTCACCTCCTCTAAAGAACTTAAGAGCTTTTACACTTATGCTACTAAGAACCATTAAAATATTTGAAATAGAGACATTTTTTCCTAGCACATGAAATTTACCCTCTTCCTTGACACCTCTACCCGACTATGGCCTTATACAAAGATGGCTCGTAACACCCTCTACACAAAATCACATAATGTAATAACCCCAATAAATCTTCGACAGCGTTGCATTATGTTAAGTGGCAGCACCACCACTTATTCAACCTTGGATGGTGCAAATAAAATGTTAGTTTCAAGACTTGTTTCTTCACCAACTTGAAGTTGATAGTTGATGATGATCTTATACTTGTAACTTCAGTGGTAATCTTCTCATCCAAACTTTATTTGAACTTAAGATGGAGTGTTTAAAGAACAAATGAAATTGTTCAAGACAAGTTGCAAATGTCACTTTTCTTAAGGCTTGTTTTGTCCTTATCAGTTATGGTATGCAAAAAGACTATAACCAAAATACCTCTAAGATACAATGTAACCTTGTTTGATGTCATTTTGCACTTATAATATCAAATCACTAAATACTCATTGATGAGAAACAAAAATATTTAACTTTAAACATTAATTTGACCAAAATAATATCAAAGTAATAAACTTTTATTTATTAAAGAATAGGTGAAAGAAAAGAGAATTCTTAATATCTAACTCTATCAAATAAACACTCATCATCTTAATTTATAGAGATCGAATAAAAAAGTAGTGATTCTTTGATTGTGTTTTTTAAATAAAAAATTACTTTCTTTAATAAAAAGATATCTTTTTGAATAATTAAAAATAAAGATTTTCATCTGAATAGTTAATCTTTTATTATAAAAGAAGTCACTTGTTTCTTTTTTCTAAAAATTATAACTTTTGATGTATAGTAATCGACTGCTTCACAAGGAAAGTTGACTACTTTTTGTATTTTTTGTTTCTAGAAAGCCACAAGAAGAAAAGTAGTCTACTTTTTTGGTAAGACAGCCATTTCTACCTTTGATCCAGTAGGTTCGTTATAATAGGGAAGTCAACTGTTGTAGGCTGCAATTGCTTCCTACTTATTCCAAAAAGTGTTAGCATCAGGGTAGTCAATTTCCCACTCCAGTAGTCAACTGCCTTGAACCTTTAATCATCCTGAAGACTTTGTATGCAACACTAGTCAACTTCTCTAAGAATAAGAATCAGCTGGTATTGATTTACTGCTAAAGCTGTTGATTACGTAACTTGGCCATTTGACTACTTCATTGTAAGTGCCAAGATTTTGCTCAGTTCTTGTATAAGCATAGTTGTTGATTGCTTCATTCGAACAGTCGGCCGCCTTTGTTGATAGTCTAAGGCAATCGACTGCTTATGACATGGCAATCAACTGCTTTCTTGGATAATCTTTTAACGTAAATTCCTTTGTCTTTTAGACCATGGAATTCCTTGCTTAAGCTAATATAAAGCTTAATTTGATTTCTCTTATGATTAAGTTTTCTTAATCAAACTATTTTCATATTTTGAAAATATTTCTAATATTAAATCGAAAAGAAAAATGCGCTAACTAGTTCTACTAACAGTTTTTATTTGCCTTAGAATATTGATAAACTTGAACACAGTGTTCAAAGCTATAGAGAAGCAGAGAAAGCAAAGTGGAAGTTAAATGTGCTTTTTTTAATTTATTTATTTTTGGTGTGATAATGGGATCCACTTGTTTTGGATTTATTTACTTAGTTGTCATTAGGGCTGGGTTAGGGAAAGGGTTCCGCTGACAATTAGTAGGGATGCTTATCTTATCTAAATCTAGTGAAAATTTTAATTTTTCATCTAAAAATGGGTAAGGATGGGTATTAAATTTTGAGATGAGATAGAGATGAATATGATTTAAAATTTTTTTTATTGAATACGAGTATAAGAATAAGTAATGTAGCACTCACCCCATAAGTGTATATATATCCCATATATTTATATATATTTAATAAATATAATTTTTATTTAAAAGTATAAAATTTTATTTTAGATTAATTAGAATTAATATAATTTTATTTAAAAATTTTATATTTAGAAAAAAAATACATTAATGTATAAGATAAATATAAAAATAAAAAAATAAATTTTATTTTTTATTTTTTTTAAAAATATAAATATAAAATTATCTATACCTATTAAATACTCACAAAGATGATGACGACAACAAATTTAAAATACCAATTGAATATAGGTAAGGGATGTGTGTAATATAATAAATTGATGATGAAAATAGAGAATGCTCTACCATTTCATACTCTCTCTATTAACATTTTAGAAGAGAAGTTAGGTCCGGATGGGTGAGAAAGGGAGGCAGATTGTAATTTAGGCTTAGGGTTTTTTATGTTAGGTATATATAGTTTAAGGTAAAATTATAATTTTCGTTAAAAATAAATAAAAATATCTATTAAAATAAAAAAATTCAAATAAGCTCGCAAACTACTCATGTTAAGCACTAAGATATTCAAACTCGATTCATTCGATAAATTGAGTTACTCATGATCGAACTTGACAATAACAAAAATGAATTCAAATTTTTCTCAAATTAAACTTGAGTAGCTTACAATAATAGATATTTCATTTATACTACTAAGTAGAGCATTGATGAATGACTTAAAGGCTTTAAAGATATAAAGAGACTTTTGTCTTTTGTCTTTTGGGTTTTTATTTTTTATTTTTTATTTTTTATTTTTGAAATTATTGGCATGGGATAGGCTACAATCATAATTAAGTATTATATTCATATAATCAACTGAATAATCAATTATTATATCACAATCAAGTTATAATCACTGTATAATTAACTAACAAACTAGAACATAAATAAATAGCCAAACCCAAAGAGTAGGATATAAACCTAAGACCTAAGTGAAAGCATCATTAACTTTTTTTTTTTTTAATAATTCTGGAGGAGGAATTTTAAATTATATTTCTTTGGCATAAGAATATATACATTTATTTTTGAGTAAAATACTTGAATTTAAGATTTTTATATTTTTATATTTTAAATTGATTTCTAATCACACAAGATACACAACTAATGGTTTAATTTTAAAAAAGAAGCTACCTTTCCTTCCGTGAAGAGTTTATTTTTCACATTGTTAGTCTTTATGGTTGGTGTCGCCTTAGTGTTCTTTCATTGAATTTTGTTGTTCAATTTCTGATGTCAATAACAGTTCTTTACAATTACCATCCATCTTCCATGCATCAATGTAGAACCAATTACAAACTTGAACTGGGCAATTAGATGTATAGCCTCAAAAACCACGTCATTTAAAAGGACGGCCTAATGCCAATGCAGCATTAGCTTAGTAGCAAGAGGAGAGGAGGTTTTAAAATTTTAAAGTTTTAAGTTTTATTATGTATAAATTAAATTAAATTTTATGTTTAATTTTTTAATTATATTCTGACTTATTAATTAATTTAATAATTTTTTGTATATAGACATAATATTAATGATTTTTCATATAAAAATTAATATTTTATTATGGCAGTAACTTCTTGCAATTAAAAAAAAAGAACAATCTAAATAATTGGCGGAGAGGGGAAATGGGCCTTGTTAGAGAGGCAATAGTCACTAGTTTGGAAACTGCTGCTGTAGACGGAACATACCTCTTTTTTTCTCGAAACATTTTACCTGTAATTTTTTATTACAATCATGTAATAATTTAATTATAACAAAAAAAATTTATAAAATGTGATTCCACTTAATATTTTGATGAATTATTCATCTTATTAAATGATAATTAATTACTTATAATACAATAATTGCAACTAATATATTTCTTTTATCTTCTTCTACCACAATTGCTGCACATGTATTCTTAAACTACCACACGCGCTTTGGTGCATAGTTCAATTTTGCCACATCGGATGTAATAATGACATCAATGGTTTAATAATGACCATTTTTTAATTTGTAACACTAGTTTTTAATTGCACAATTGTAGTTATGTGCTAGTACATAAATTATTATTTCACACATTATCCGAAATGTTTTTAAATTCTAAAAAAAAAAAAGTATTGTCACATATTTTTTTCATTTATTATATTAATTTTTTATTATTATTATTTTTAAATATACCAAAAGTGAGCCCTCAATTTTGTGTTTAACCTATTGCTTTTATTAGTTTATTTTAAAGACAAATATATTTTATTGAGGAGATTTAGATGCAAAGCACCATATTGAGCTCCCAAGGTACACCGTGCCAAACCCAACATGAGTTTGATTTCCGAAACTTGATACCTCAATTCTTTACATTAGTACCTCAAAAAAGTAGGACCGATGGCGCCAAGCAACCAGCGCATAATCCCAGGTTCAAGAACATAATTTTTACCATATATTTAATTCTCTCATGTTTCAGGCATTACTTTTGGATCCATAAATAGGGCTGCCAACGACATAAGTTGGGTGAACATCATTCTTTAGTAGCGGAACTCTCTCAGGATCAATATCATCATCACTCTCGTAATATTGATGCGGCCCAAGAGCCTTAACTAGCATTGCCAGCAGGATACATAATCCCTGCAAAAGGAAGAAGATAGACGGTCAAGCATACGATGATAACCAAGGCATGCCAAACTTACTACTCTAACCTAAGCAATCCTTTAAATTAGAAATGATAAAAACTCAAAAGGAGAAATAAGAAAGAGGTCAAGGGAGGAAGGCTTTGAAAACAAGTGCGAAGCCAAAAACAAACCAAGAAAATGTAAACCCGCAACCACACCTGTAAGTTTTCAAAGTAACAATTCCATCTCATATCCTACTCACCAAGAAGCATTTTGGAAATTGCTTCTATCAGGGGAACAGTGTGGAAATTTCAACAACGCTCAAGTGCACAAAGGGATTTTGATAAAGCAACACTCAAAGACATTTCAAATCATCTTAAGGCAATAATCTAACGGCATATTTAAACCCTACAACTGAACAAGCTAATGTCACTGTAGTTAATTAGGTGAAATGCACAGTACAATTTACCATCACTTACATTCCAGGAAGAGATATACCTGTACAAACACGATAGACAAGCCTATCCACTTGCAAAATTCAAAGTTTGACCTAATGAAATCTTTGAACTTGTTAAAACTCCCACTTGGATCCGCTGGAAAGTCCTGGTATGAAATTAGCATAGGAACCACATTAAGTTTTGTAAGCATATGTAGTAAGCTGTACCTTTGTAAGACATCCAAAAGTTACAAAATTATCAGCTTTTGTATGTGACATACCTCCTCCCAGTCACGATTCAGAAATACGTCAGTGGTCACCGCAGCCTCCAGCATAAGAAGCAAAAAGATGAATGCCATATACTAAATGCATTTAAGGCAACAACAAATTTACCATTCCATTAACTTGTGATTTGAGTTTGTGAAGCAGTAAAAATATTCCTATCATAGTAGCAAAGAACAAAATCATTGAAAAGGGCAATTGTAATATAGATACAAGAAAAAGTAACTGTATACCATGAATATACACTCCCCAAAGTAATATTGACTTTTAGATCAGAAATTCAGTAAGATTGATGATAAGAGGGGGACAATGGTATCTAGTTTAACTGATTCAAGATAAGGATACAAAATAAAGGCAACAGCCATTTGCAGTTTCAGCAGCAACATGCCCAGAACATGTGATCACACACAACGTAACACCAAGGCCAAGGAAAGTGTAGATAAACCTGCAATTCATCCAAACAAATGTGGTTTCTTTTAGCAATAAAATCCCACATGTGATCTGTCCAAAACAAGACAGAATTAAAAGAAAACTAACTGAACAACAATATTCTTTAATTTCCTTCAATTTTCCCATCAACCAACAGAAAATGGAAAGAAATAATAATTTAAAAACAGAGCAAACAACCAAACATTTATCAAATCAAACACAAATCATAATCCTTTAAACTTTCATTCCTTACGAAAACCCAAAAATTTGCCTTTCTAAAACCCAGGCTTCCCCATTAACCCCAAGAAAGAGAAACATACCATGGAGCTGCATAATCAAAGCCTTCAAAAGGCAACTCCCCCATTTCTCTTTGCCAAACCCTAATTAACCAAATTGAATACAGAATCATGGCCATACCAACCATTCCAACAAATGAATTCACCAGCTTCAATATTGATTGTATGCAGGTCCTTACCACTCTCACCATTTTTTATTATCTGTTGAATAAAAATTGTACCCAATTTGAGAAAACCAGGATAACAAAGGAATCTAAGGCGTCGGCGTGTGACCAGCACCCTAACAAAGTAAATTTTGATTTGTACCGGCTTTTGTTTGCGATGGTTTTGGAACGGGTTTTATAGCTACCGGTTTGGGGGTTACATGGAAAATAAGGATTTTATTTTTCTTTTATTAGATAATAAAAATTAATTTTTCAAGTTAAGAGGACCGTTATTACTATTTTTTTTCCTTTTCTGTTGGTAGATTGTTGTTGTTTCCATTCTATGGATGAAGAAAGTAAACCGTATTCCTTATAAGGTGAGAATAAAAATTGATAAAATCGAAATTCGATACAAAATTTTAGCGTTTGATTTAGTTCAATGGATTTTTTTATTCAATTAAATTAAATTCAAATATTAAATATATATAATAAGTTTGAATTAAATTTTAAATCAAAAATTGAAAAATTTTAAAAAAATTAAATTAAATCAAATTATATAATTTTCTTAATTTTTATATATTTTTTAAAATTTTTATAAAATGACAATAATTATTTTATATCAAAATTTACTTAAATATATTAAAATATTATATTAAAATAATATATAAAATTTAAAAAAATTAAAAATTAATAAATCTAACAAAATCAAACCGATAAAATTAAATTTTAAATTTTTATAATATCATATAATATTTAAAAAAATTGAACGTAATCCGATATTATTTGATCTGTTATCACCTTTAATTTCTTAGGTGATTTGGTTTGGTTTCAAGGAGGATATTTTAAAATCTTAAAGATTTTAAGTTTAATTTTTCTTATAAGTAGGTTTAATCTAATTTTATGTCAAATTTATTTAGTTATATATTAATTTGTCAATTGATTTTTTTAATTTAATTTAGTAATTTCTTGTATAAGGTAATATGTCAGTGTCATTGTAATTTCTAAAAAAAAAATTCATAAAAAAGTTCAAATAACATTATTAGGTCAACTGTAAATAACTGAATTGAATTGGGTCAAAAATTTTTAAAAGTTAAATATCAATAAATATTTGTGAAAAATAACAATACAATATATATACATATATATTATGAAATTTAAGTACAAATAAATTTAAAATTAAATAGAGAATAAATAGAAAATTTAAAGACAATTGTTTATAGAAATTTGATAATTTCTTAAGACACATACGTCTTTTTTCTCTTGATTTTCTCTTGTCCAAAAATCCAATCCATTATGTTTTTGAAGCTTACAAATACATTCAAAGCTTAGATATAATTTTTACAATTCTTTAGTTTACGTCTTTCTCATTTACACCTTATGTGAAAATATTTTTTGCACTTATAATTTTGTAATTCACTTTCCCTATTAGATGGCAGTAACCACAATAAAAATTAAGTAGATTTTAATAAAATTAAAAAATTATCCTCACTTTTATTTTTTAACATTATCTCTTTTGACAACTGAAATAAAACTACAAAGTTATAAGTGAAAAAATTTCATAAAAAATGTAAATAAAAATAATAATAAATTACATAAAAAGTGTATGTGAAATTTATTCAAAAAAAGTTTAGTCATTAGTCCTAGAAGAATATCACTGTTAGGTTCCGTTTGTTTTGTAAAAATTAACTTTCAAAAAAAATATTTTAAAAATATTTAATTTTCTAAAAAAGTAAAAAAATTTTATTATTTGAATGAGTTAATAAAAATATTTTTTATTATTTGGTTACTTTCCAAAAAGTTTTTTTTTAAATAATATTAATATAATTATTATGGTATAATGAAATTATTTATTATTAAAATTATTAATATTCAAGAATAATTATATTTTAATAATAATATTTAATATTAAAATATTATATTAATATAAAAAAAACTAAACATAAAACTATTTATTATTCTTTATATTAATATTTTAAAATATTTAAAATAGTATTTCTATTCTTAAAATATTATTTTTATTAAAATATTTATATTTTATATTGAAAGTATCTATTATTAAATTATATCAAAAATCTTTTTTATTTATGTTTATTATTAAAATAGTGATAGAAATACCATAATAAATAAAATATAAAATTATATATTTTAAACAAAATAATAATAAGAAATTATTAAAAATATTCATATTAAGAAAATAATATTACTATATTATTTAACATTTATTATTAAAATAATAAAAATATTATTATATATGTTATTACTTATTATTAAAATAATAATAAAATACTATTTAGTATTGAAATATTAAAAACATTTTATGTTTAATAATATACAAAATTAAAATATTTAAAATTAAAATATTAAATGACTTTTAATGTAAATATTTTAATATTTTAATTAAAATTAAATCAAATATTTTATTAATATAATAAAATTTCAAGTAGAATAAAATTAAATTTGAACTTAAAATATTATATTCAAACTTAAAATACTAAAAGTGTTTTCGGAAAAATTATTTTATTTTTCGTTGATCAATAAATTATTTTTATTGATCAATTAATGTTTTATCAAACAAATATCTAAAATTATAAAAATTATTTTTCAAAAATAATCTTAAACGAAACAAAAATGGAGCCTTGGTTTCTGAATAATTTGAGCAAGAGGATCGATTCCGCGAAGGATTTTCTCCTGAGGGTAGCTTTTGTCTAACATGCATACAAGGATGGAAATCGATCGATTCCTTAAAACTCAATTCCTGCACATGTATTTGTTAGGTTTTTTACTTTCTTTACTTATTTCAATTTTTTTTTTTTTTTACTTTTTAACCAATCATTTTTTAGTCTAAGAGTACTTCACGTGTAAGTTGATTAAAAAAAATTAGATATCAAAATTAATGGGGTATTTGGAAACTTAAATATATATATATATATATATATTTTCCTCTTTAAAAAAAATTAGATAAGAATATTGTTTAAGCCCAATGGAAATATTTTTCTTTAAAATTACTTCAACTTTCATTTTAGCTTAATCTTGAACATATTTTTTTTATTATTTTAAAAAATTAATTTCTTGAAGAAAATTTTACAGCTTAACACCATTTTAGTTTTTAACAATAAAAGCTCTAGTTAAATAAATCATATTGAAAGTTTTCTTTGTTTGAAATCAAAAATTCTAAAATAGTATTACGTTTAAGAAAAATAAGTTGTCTTTGAATATTAATTGAACTTTCATTTTTAAGTAAAACATATAAAATTTTTATATTTTCGAAATTGATAAAGTCAAATTTTTATTAAATCCAAAAAAAAAATTTCTTTGAATATCAAATGGACTTGCATTTAAGCTTAAGTAAATAATTTTAAAGCAATTTTTTGGTTTGAAAATATAAAAAAATAAGTAAATTTAATATAAAATATATTTAAAGTTTTTGTTATTTCAAAATATATAAAAAAACATTATGTAATAAAATTTTCCCTAAATTTATTCAAGAATTAAGTAAAAAAATTATTCATGATTAGGAAACGGTGGCACTGATGAAGCTTCCCGTGAGGACTTGGTGATCTTAAGGAAGACACAATTAGTATTTCTTTTAAAATTTTTCCATAGAAAATCCTTTCTCTTGCTTTTGTTCCCCACATTTCCCACAGATGTTGAGATCATTTTCTCCGTGATACCAATTACCAACTAGCAATAATATTGCTGGTTAAAGTTCATATATATCAAGGGGTCCCTACCCCTAATGAATATTCGAAAAAAGACTATGGTCCCCATATATTGCAAAAGCATGATATGCCAAGTTAGATTGACAGCCAGGTTTGGCAGAGTGGAGTTTTGCAAATATTTTAATAAAAATTCTTAAATTTTCCATAAATAAACAATCCCAAGTTTTACAATATATATATATATATATCTATTTACACTTTTTTTTCATCAAATTATTTATTATATTTTACATTCAAAATTAATTTTCAAATCATTTTTTATTTAATACACCCATAATCCTGGCGTTGCCTCACCCTCTCGATTACCATAAAATTCTTTTCCAAAACTTAAAACCCCAATTAAAACCCTTAAGCTAAATTCATTGATTTTCAGAATTAATCAAGTTAAGAAAGCTTAATTTAGAGATAATTTGTCTCTAATTTGGCTTTATTTTAATTAAATGCTTTGATTAAAGTTTAATTTAGAGATAATTTGTCTCTAATTTGGCTTTATTTTAATTAAATGCTTTGATTTTGTTTAAGGTTTGGATGAATATCGTGCTTGAAATCATAAGTCTGGATATGAATTTTTAAAAACTTTAAAAAATCTCTAAATATATATTTTCGAAAGTTTTTAAAGGATTTCGGATTTGTAAATTTGAAAACTTTTCACTTTTGAATTTACATTTTCAAAAGCTTTCAAAAGCTTTAGGAACCCTCAATCTAGACTCCTAAACACTTTAAACTCTAAACCTTTAAATAGTAAACCTTAAATCTTAATCCTTAAACCTCATACCTAAAATTGTGATCTATGCAAATTTGTTAATTGTTGAATTGAGTGTTTGATATTTTGTTCTATGTGACAATAGATATGGCACGAACAAGAGGAGACAACATTGGTAGAGGTTAGGGTCATAATATAGTCGATCCTGGCCTTACAAAGGATCAAAGGCATCTAATTGCTTCTAAAAAAAGACGAGGATGAGTTAAAGAACATGTCGATGAGCCCATTGTTGGCCCTTTAGACGATGATATTGTTGTAAAGGAGATACCTCGTACCCACCAACAGTTTAAACTTTTCCTAGAGGGTTAACAGATACTTCTATCCTTCAAAACTTCAAATTACATGTTGCAGTCAATAAATGGAATTGCCAGATAATCAATTCAATCATGATTATGCTTATGCTTTATTCTTGTTATATAATGTTTTTAAATTTAATAACTAGTTTCTATTTATTGTTGTTGTTGTTATAACAGTGAGGTCCATTGAAATCAATAAACCATAGGCTAAAGTTATAGCATTAGCCTCTAAATGCTTCTCGACAATGAATCCATGCCAACATAATTCAATCTAGGTTGGCATCTTTGATTGGGTGCACCAATCCTTTGCTTAATAATATGATAATATCAACATTTTATGAAAAGCAACAGCCTAATACGAACATCTTTCACTTTTCATTCAGTAAGACAATAATCACATTGGATAACGTGTTCTCCATTCTCGACTCTTGTCACAGGAGCTATGTTTTCATTTCAATATGTGTCAAATGATGATGCGAGCACGATGTTAATAAAGTTACTTAGAATGTCTAGGGTTGCAATAGTGAATAAGACAAAAACATGTTGTGGTATATTGGCTAGGCTATAGTGGTTGTGGAAAATATTCAAAAATATTACAAATATAGCTTTTGATGAAGACATACATTGTGCTAGCGAGGTTATTTTACTCTATCTCTTAGGTTGTATGTCGTTTGTTGAAAATAGTGCAATTAGTGTATCAGTATCCTACTTGGCCCTATTAAGAGACCTTAACAACATTGGTACTTACACTTCTGGGTGGCTTGCTTTACATATTTGTATAGATAGCTTGATTTAGTGAATAGATCTGACATTCACTAAAGAGCTAGTTTTATGATGCTTTTTCAAGTTTGTATATAAGAATAGTTAACATAAGGTATATGTAAATGCATGAAATAATCAATATGGGATTCATTGTCTTGTGTGATCAAGAGAGTATCTCAACTAATCTTGATTGAATTAACTCAAGAAATCTTTAGTCAAAGTGAAATAAGAGTTTAAAATTGTTCTAAAGCTTATTTGTGAGTTAATATTAAGGATAAGACTTAACATGATTGAACAAGATTGAGTAAACACTAAACCATACTCAATATTCAAACCGAGATACTATGTGATAAAAGGATATTAATTAAACACTAAAACCATTCACAGATAAACTGTTAACTTTATTGACTTTTCTTTAGCAATTGAAGGTCATGGCAATGAAGCTAGCATTGATCATGATCTATAAACATAAAATTGACTAATGAAAAAATTAATAATAAAATAAAAAGTTTGTTTCATCCATAGCTGAATACTAAGACTTACAAAGTTCGTGTTTATTACCAATATACTAAAGAGACAATAGGTTACACACAATAAAACAATGTGAAATATTAAAACTGGGATAAATTAAGTTAGACTTAATTTTATTTTGGTATGATAAAAGTAGAGGAAATAAAAACAAGAGAAAAGGTTTATATTCTTTGGTACATTTGACTGGCATAAGGTTAATTATAAAAATTTATATTCCATGTATTAACCTAATATGGCCGAATGCTTCCCCTATAAAAGGAACATCAAGCCACCCTCTCTTGTAACAAGAGAAGAAATAGTAACAAACTAAATGAAAGAAGTTTTACTCAAGAAAATATAAGAGGTCTTGCAAACACTTATTAGCTAGAGTGTGGCTTTGAGTTCTACCAAATTTTAGAGAATATTCTTTCACAAAAGTTCGTGTGGATCACCATTAGAAGTTGAACACTTGTGTAGCATATTGGCATAAGAAACTATTTAGAAGGTCACTAAATTCAACCAAAAGAATTTTGACATCCAAGGTAACCACCTAAGCCAAAACCCATGTATTCTTGTAAAGTTGTATGTTTGTATAATCTTATTGGTTGATCTTGACTTTAAGAAATTAAAATTTTAAAAATTTCATTGCTTTAACTCTATATAATGATGCATAATTCCTTTCAATAAGATGTTGTTCTAATTATTTCTTTTATTTGATGCAAATGAATATTTTAATAGTGATTCTTAATGTATTTGACGTAAACATGGATTTATGAGCACACTGGGTCTAGTACCTATAATCAAATATTCTAATGATTAACCCTATGCATGATAGTGGAAGGCTCGGATATTTAATGATACATTACAGTGATTATGGGAGCAATTGGATGACTTTCTCTTAATTAAGGTGTGTTAGGAGCCTTATGCAAGACAATGACTGCAACATTCATTACTTAAGATAGCTTTTTTCTGGATATTAGAAGTAAGGGTTTATTAGTTGAGCCATACTATCCAAAGAGGGTTCTTTGGCAGTTTGGATTTTACAAACCATTCATTCGACCTGTCTGACATTATCTCAAGCCAAGCAAGGTTTATCAGCCAACACATACGATGTTGTATATCATATTTTAAAACCGTTATTAGAAGACATGGGATATTCATGACATACCTACAAAGTTAAAGGATGACTATGTCAGACACCTATTAAGTGTTCATCGAGATATAATGCTTGATATGTAGCAATTTATATCGGTTCACTTAGAATTTGAAACATAGATCCAGATTTCAGTCAATATAAAGTGATATTGGGCCTAATAATGAAAGTATAAGTCACCAATTTATTTGTTATTGTTGATATTAATAACAATTATTTGTTATTAGTAGTTATTATGTTTTTAGTGTTTAGGATCACATCTCGAAGGCAGTATCATTATTGATAATGTTATGTACAGTTGCTTACATCTTAAAATTAATATCTTTAGTGAAGCACTTTTGAGTATATGGTCTATATCATTTGGGTCATCAAATGTAGCCAAAGTAGTCAGTTTGTACCAATTGCCATAACTGTTGCATCAAGTTAAACATTGACTCATCATAAACCATCACTTTAACCATTTAGACCTCTTTCACCATTTGCCAAACCATTTGACACTCCACTTCCTTAACCACCAATGGTCCACTATTGATGCACTCTTCAACCATGATATCACCACTTGCGCCTACTCGTTCCCTATCCATAGTAGCAACAACACTGATGATCAGTCTTTACTACCCGTGCCTACTTACTCTCCACCCATAGCACAACACTGATAGATTAGTCTCTAGCAACAACTCTCCTTCTTCCTGTTGAAACTTGAGTGCATATTTGTGAATCAAGAGGAAAAGGGATTAGGATTTTATTTATAAGTTTCATTTTTATATATATTTGTGTAAAGATATTGACTTTGTAATTTTAAACATTTTTTAATTTTTTGTTGAATATAACAATAGAAAGTTATATGCATATATTTTTACAAATTACTTATGCATTTTTAAATTGCTTATGCTTATGTAATGACTTGCTAAAGAATCTGTTAACATATAAAATAGTAGTTCCCATATAACAAAATGGTTTAAGGTTTAGGTTTTGGGGCTCAAGAGTTGGGGATTAGGGTTTAAAGTTTAGGATTTTAGGGTTTAATGTTTAGGTTTAGAATTTGAGGTTTAGGGGGTTTAGGGTTAGGGTTGGAGGTTATGGTTTTACGATTATAAGGTTTAGACATTATAGTCTAAGGTTCGAGATTTGGGTTCTTGGGTTTGGAACTTAGAGCTTTTTAGGTTTAGATATTTGAAAGTTTTTGAATATGCATTTTCAATTATGGTTTTTTGGAAGGTTTTTGAATTTTTTCGGATATGCATTTTTGAAAAAATTGTTAAACCAAAAATAAGTGGGGTTAAAAAATAATTTGCCAAAGATTAGTTAAGTCATTTTATTTTGAATATTTTTGTAACAAAAAATTAACTATAAAGAGAAAAAAAAAAAGATGCAAATAAAAGCTTTAAAAACGAATCCTAAAATTTCAGCTATGGAAAAACCCTTTAATTTGTCGTGCTAGCTGCCTCTTAGTTATCCAAAATTTTCTTATACATTTTTCAACTAGACTCATTTATGGAGTTATTTGACTTGTAACTATAAAAAGCTTATGTGTAATTATATAAAGGTAAAAGTTTTAAAAAAAAAAACCCTTAAAATATTTTTAAAGGCATTTTGACTCTTTTTGTTCTAAAATACAATTTTTGGCCCTTAACAATTAGTCAAAAAAATGTAAAAAAGAAAACATAATTATTCTTAAATAATTGAAAGAAAATTTAAAAAAAATTAATTAAGAAATGATGAAAATAATTTTCGTTCAAATTTATCAATTCAACCAAATAAAATAGGTGTAAATTTTTTAATTCTTTTTTATTTAATATCTTTTATTTCTTCTTTCTAATTAAATTAGAATAATGATTTCATTTAAATTTATATTTTTTACTTCAAAATTATAAGCATTTTAATAGTTAATAAAACAATCTTAAGTAATTTATTTATTGCTTTTTTTTTTTACAATTATGGATCTCTTTTATTTGTTTATAAGTTAATAACTTAAACAAAATACGTTTTAATCATTATTGAATTATGAAAAATATTTTCATCATTATATAATTAACTTTTTTATTTTTTTAATTTTAATTTTTTAAAAATAATTTGATTGACTAATAGTTAAAAGGTCAAAAATCGCATTTTGAAACAAAAGATGTCAAAATATCTTTAAAGAATATTTTATGGAGATTTTTTGGATTTTATTATATATGTATATATATATTATTTTAGTGTAAGTGAATATGTTCATATATATTAAGGCTTTAAGGCTATTTGATAAGTCTAGCTGTTGAATTACTTTTCAACAACCACTTTAATAAGTTACCATTAACTGTGCCAACAGTTCGTTTAGTTTAAAGTTTAAACCAATTGGAACACCTTTAATTATTTGTATTAATTAATGTCCACCTTGTTACTTTGTGTGGACTGGGCATCTTAAGCTGATTTAAATAAGTATTAATCATTCTCTTATATGTAGTAGAAATACTATTTCATCCATTTTATTAACATTTGTATAACATTAAGAGGGCGTTTGGTTTGAGAGAATTAAAAAAAATTCCCAAAATTTTTAATTTTTGGTATTTAATTCTCATGTTTAGTTTAGAGTTATTAGATTCCTAGAAAAAATGTCAAATTCTCAATAGTACCCAAAGTTTTGGAATAAAAAAACCACCTCTCCTTGTGGTATTTTAGGATTCCAGGTCGAAAGTTGCTTGAGTTCCAAATTTAACTTGAATAAAAAATTTCTTTTATTTATATTACTCTTCTGAAAAGCAAGTCTAGAATTGAAATTAAATTTTATTTTAAGTTAATTTCGGCATTTCTTGCATCCAATCACTGTAATTGGTATATTTTTATTGGGTTTCCATTATATTTTATAACTGGCTAATATGGTATTTTTCTTAAACATACGCCATAATTAAGTTGAGAAGCGTTATTGAAATATGGTTATTACACGTTTTAATCAAGAAACACCACAATTGAGTTACTCGATTATAATGTTTATTCATTAAAATCCCATAATAGCCATGTATTAAATTTTTATTTTCCCTTTAAAAAGTCATATTTCTGACATTATGAATATTGTAATATCTAATCAAATTTAGAAGAATATCTTTTTAAGACATCAATTATGATATTTCTGTTTATGTAACGCCATAATTGATGTTTTCATCATATTTCAATAACAAAAACCACTTTTTGATTTTTATTTCAACATAGCAGAGCTCAAAGCAAATAATTTTCTATTTTAAAAACTTTAGCTTCAACATCCTTCATTTAAGCTTAGTCCTATTAAGTTATTTATGTTTTTTAATAAGCGATGTGTCTATTATCTATTACCTAATTATCTATTTTGCATTATTTGTTGCATTCAAATGTTTTTTTTTTTTCATTTTGTTAAATCTCATTTAGATTTTGATTGCAAATATGTTAATATATCAAATGTATTCCTTATTTTGGTTTTAGCTTCTTCATCTACAAATGTTTTGTTGTTGGTTTATATTTTGTTTTTGTATGTTTTATATATTCCATCTACTATATGCAAAGATTTACTTTCTAGTTATGTTTTCAACATTAATAAGAATCTGTTTTCTAAGTAGTTATAGCTCGTTTATCACTAAAAAAGAAAATGCACTTGGTTATAATGCTTATATTGCATTTGAACCGGATGGAGACTTTGTTGCATGTGTTAGTTATTGTTACTGTGACTTTAATTACAATGAACCTTAAAAAATGACATAGATTATCTTATGGTAGAACATCTTATGATAGGCTAAATATTATAAAGTTAAACTCAAATGTAATGATTTTTTAGAACGATAGATAGTGTATAGATAATATTAGAATGGATAGGAAAGCTTTTGCAAAATTATGTCATTTGCTTCAAACAAAAGGGGGATTACAGGCATCTAGACATATGTCAATAGAAAAACTAGTTATTAGCTTCCTCCACATCATTGCCCATCATACAATAAATAGGGTTATGAAACATCAAGTAGCAAATCTGAAAAGATAATTAGTAGGTAATTTTATTTCGTATTGAATTATGTTTTGAGACTACATATGTTATTGTTTAAAAAATCTGAACTAATACCAAAAAATTCAATAGATAGTAGATGTAAATAGTTCATAAGTTGTTTGGGTGTCTTAGGTGAGACATATATCAAGGGCAATGTAGATGTAGTTGACAGCCCTAGATACAGGACTAGAAAAAATGAAACTACTATTAATGTCTTTAGTGTTTGCACTTTAGATATATAATTCATATATGTTCTACCAAGATTGAAAGGTTTTGCAGCAGATGACAATGTGTTAAGGGATGCCATTATAGGCAATAATAGGTTGAGAATCCCATAAGGTATTAACTTTAATATTTTGGTTTAGTTTATAATGGAACACCTTTTTTGTGTATTAATGTTGTTCCATTGTAATAAGTAATTTGATGCCAGATGCATAAATTGGAAAGGTTTTTTGATATCTTATAGAGGTCAAAGATACTATCTTAATGATTAAAGGTCAGAACTCTAACTAACAACCCCATAGGAATACTTTAATATAAAACACTCTTACGCAATAAATTGTATCGAGGGATGTTTTGGTATATTGAAAGCTAGATGGGCAATTTTAAGAGAAAAATAATTTTATTCAATAAAGACACTGCATAAAATTATTTCTATTTGTTGCCTTCTTCATAATTTTATTAGGTCTGAGAGAATAATTGACCTTTATTAAAGGTGATGTTGCTAAAGGAAGTAACATCAAGATTTGATTATACATGTTAAGCCAATTGATTCTTGGACTCAGTTTAGAGATAATTTGACATATGAGATATATACACATTGGTTGCAATCATAGGGATAACGACATTATAGATTTTTTTTTCTTGTGATGTTTACTCATTTTAATTTATTTATGTATTATATGGTTGAGTGTACAATTTGATTTCTATCTTTATTGAATATATATTTATTTGATATTCTTTTTCTTGTTGAGTGTCCAATGCATATAATAATTGTTTACAATAGTTTTTGTTTTCTTTCCATGTCTATTGGTTTATTTCATGCCCTAATACAAACGTTTTATTTTTCTTTATTTTTTGATTTACTATATTGATATTGTTACTTGATGTTTAACCATGTGATTAAGAAATCAACATGTTTTCATCTCGTGCCAATCTTTCTCAATCTGTACGAGGCCTACCCAAAAGAAAAACAAAAAGCTCAATGGTAGGTAACCATTCATGGCCAAGGGAAGAGGATTCATATCTAGTTCAATGCCTACATGATTTGGTAGATGGTCCTAGATGGAAAGCGAATAATGGAACATTTTGTGTTGGAAGTTTAAGGTATCTTGAATGTATGCTAGAGTAACTCATCCAAACTTCTTAACTTAAAGCCACCCCCTATATCAAGTTAAGGGTTGTTAGCTTTATAGGTTAGATGATGATCCAAAAGGGGGGTGATTGGGTTTCTCCAAATTCTTCCCAAACAAATGATTTCAATATAGTTGAATGGAAATTAAAACAATAAGCACTTTTGATGAAAATATAATGCAAACAATAATAATTAATGAATCTAAAATCAAATATAAACAATAATAAATTGTAAAGAGATAGAGATAAAGAAATCAAACACAATAATTTATAGAGGTTTGGTCCTTCTCCACAAAGTACCTACATCCTCTCTTCTTGGTTGTCCACACCAAGGTTTCAATCTACTATTCTTGAATTGAAAATACAACCTATCTTTTTTTTTCTAAGGCTTAAGATAGAAATCTTTACCCTTTATAGTATTTTACCCAATCTCACTACAAAGCTCTCAAGAGGATATTTCACCTCTTGTTCTTTTCCACCCTTATATATCAAAGATAATTTTGCAAACAATAGAACAATCTCTCTAAGGCTAAGTTTTTGCTAAGTTTAAGTACAAGAAAATGATGAATGAACAACAAATAAAAATTGGATACAATAAATACAAAGATATGAAATTTTAAGCTTTAAAAACTCTTGATTCTTTAAGAGAATGAACATATGGCTTATTGGCTCTTGCTCTCTTGATTCATCTATCTTCTTGGTGTGTTGGAGTGCCCAATTTATAGAGAAATTAAAGAGGTAGCCGTTTGAAGTGTTTGGGAGAAGAAAATAGCCGTTAGAAGCACCAAAAAGTAGCCGTTGGAGTGTTTTCGCCCAGAATCGATCGATCCCTTCTATGAGGGGATCAATTGGTTTATGTTTTGAACTAATTTTCCTTTGAAAATCACAATCCGATAATCCCTTTTATGAGGGGATCGATCCTGTCAGTGGTTGGGTGGTTATCTCATGTTCTACACTCTACTTATTAATTTGATCATATCTTGAGTTATACAATTCTAAATTATAAACCGTTTGAATATTTAGAAACTATACTTAAAGGGCTTTCTATCCATATAAAGTTCATCACCTAATTCATTGTGTATGAATTATAGTGAATTTTCAAATTTACACCTTGTGCAATTTTTCTAACAACTGCAGAGTGTCTATTAAAAATTCAAAATCTTTTTTTAGAAAATTTGAATTTGAATTTTGTTTAATCCATTAAAAAGTAGACTCAAAGAGCTTTCCAACCATGCAAAATTTAAATATTAAGACTTTGTGAATTAATACAGAAAAATAAAATAATTTTAATGCTGAAAAATTTTATTATTGTAAAATAGCTTTCTTAAGTTAATTTATTTCTCAAAACCAATATTATCAAAATTGTATTAAGTCCAAAATGAATAAGTTCACTTTAAAAACAAAAATTGGACTTTCATTTAAGCTCAAATAAATAATCTTTAAAGATAGATTTGGTTTGAGAAATATGAAAACAAAGAAAGGTTTGTTTAAGCTTTGAAAATCATATTATTTATTTAGTACCAAATTATAAAACTTAAGAACGTATACTAAATAAATCCTTTTTCAAAATCTTGATCAAATTTATTTAGCTTTAATGTTTTGTCATTTCAAAATAAGGATCAATTCAAGGCTAACAAGGGTTAATTTACTCAAAAGACGATATCATGTTATTTGTGATATGAAAAATATAACTGGATTTGAGTGGAATGATCATGATAAATGAATCACAATTGAGAAAGAAGTTTTTGATGAGTGGATTCGAGTAAGTTGTTTAAGATTAAACTATGGCTTAACTTACTTATTTTATTTTTTTTCTATTTTTTATTTGATTCGTATTTACTTTAACTTTTGTGTAGACTTATCCACATGCTAAAGGGTTAAAGAACAAACCTTTCCTTTTATTTGATGATTTAAAAGTGATTTTTAGATCCGACAAAGCAACAAATCAAAGAGTGAAAGTAGCAATTAATGTCGTTGAATAATAAATGCTACTTAAGGTGCTTACTTCTCTCTAAAGTTTGATGCTTATCATGAAAAAAAATACAAAAAGAGTAGAAAAAGAAGAAAAAATTGGTTTCGCTGCTCCAAGCAACACAAGGACATTGTCAAGCAATAAGCATTCAAGGAATAAAAATGGACCAATTGTTGAATTGGTTGAGCATATAGGCAAACTTGGAGTTACATATGATAAGACAATGAGCCAAATGAAGGGCATTCAGGTTTTTTCAAGAAAGAAGTCGAGAGTAGTAATAGAAGAATGTTACTTTTCAAGGAAATAATATAACTCAATGGTCTTTCCACTGATGAAATGCTCACTGTTAGTGAATATATATTGAAAGAAAATCACAAAGTAAAGTTTTTCTTTACATTACCACATGTATTCAGAAAGGACTACATATGAAAGCAGTTAAACAAATGTAATACCTATCACCCATCTATTGACTTTTCTCTTCCTAGACACATGTTGAACACAATACATTTTGTCAACATTTATATATTATGTATTGTTGATATTCATTTAATTATGTTAAAGAGATTTTTTTATTTCAAATAGATTAACAGGTTATAAGTTCTTTTTTAAATTGAATTTAATATTTAATCTTATATAAAAAACTATTTACATATTTGTACTAATAGAACAAAAATCGTAATTGTATGAATCATACAATTTCTAATTGAATTACTATATATAAAAAAATGGTTGTGATAGTGTTTAATTGAAATATTTGGGATTAGTATTAATCAAAAAATTATGATTTTATAAAATTTAACAATTATACATTCATGTGAAGTACAAAGAATTTGGAACTCTTGTATAAATTTACACAATATAAGTTATCTTCAATCCTTAATATGCAAATGTGGATACATAGTCACACCTTTCTTTTTGAACTTCATGAATTTCTTTTGCATGAAGTTTTCTTTGTTTGCCCATTATTAACAAAATATAATGACTTAATGTTAATCAATTTGCATTTTATATATATATGTTTAATATAAACATATTATTTAGTAGATGGTATGTTATACTAACCTTGTATGGTGTTCTTATTAAATCATACATAATAACCTTCCTTATAAAACGAAGGACATAATATTCACATTCTATAAGTCCTGGTTGATGAGAAACTAAAAATTTAAATTGAGTTGATAGTCAAACATTTTTTTAAACAATTTAAGCATAAATGAATATATTATACATTTACCGATAATGTCACCTATTTGAATTTTTTATTTTTATGAACTGTACCTATTCCCTAAATTAATACAAACAAACTCGTAAACATAAATACTAGTAATTACACAAAAACATATTTTAATAAAATGATACTTTCTTACAAAATGTAATACCTCTTTATTATATTGGCAAGCTCAAATTTAGGCATCGAATATTTTTTATTTTTGAAGTTCAATAAGTAAGTAGTAAACTTATTCATATTAATCACAACAAGTTACTAACAATCCTTACAAAATAATATGCATGATAATGTTAAAATGTATTACATGTAAAAACTATAGAAGTTTGATATCATACATTATCCAATTATTACTACGAAATGAACTTACCCAGAATTATAAGACACCAGGTAATATTCGAATTATTTTTGCAATGATTGACCTACATGATGAGCACGACTAGTGAGAGTCCCAAAACCATGACAGATAAAATTTGGGTCAATGAATCTATATCTATCAATCAATTGTCTCTTCTTCAACCCTCTATATAAAATGTTACGTGATAAAAATGAACATTATTGTACCGTTACACACAATATAAGAAAAAACTTTCATAGAATACATTTTAATTAAATTATAAGTTAACATGAAACAATTTTAGTAGCCAATATCTCCTTCATCCCATAAAATGTGTCAATCTCTGACTGTCCTATGAACATAGTTGAGGGATAATCGAAAAATCCATGCTTGACTTCCATAGTTATGTAGTCTCCTCTTAATAAATGCTTATGTGCATAAATGGATAGCATATTCATGGCAGTTTGCATAGGTGTGATGATTTGAGACTGAACATGCTATGACAAGAAAATATAAATTATTATTCCTTTTTAATAATTTCACTTTCAGTAACCAAAATAATGATTATCAAAGAAAGGGTATAATGTAAGACTTGATCTACAAATTATTCTTGAGCTGGATGTCAGTAGTAGATTGACCTTGAGCTATGTTAGGTTGCATTATTGCCAACATTGTCTTTAATGCTACAAGTCATTTCTGTTGCTCATTAAGTTGTTGCTGTTACTTATCAAGTCATTATTGTTGCTGCTATATTATGGCTTCATATTCGACATTCTTCGTTGCATGGGATTTCAGTTGATTCTTGAAGTGCTATGTTGGAAAGACAAATCTTTCAACCCTCTGAACACGACAGGTTTTTCTTTTGATCCTTAAGCTAAGGATAAAAGATCTTTGTCATAAGCGGTTTGTAGCTCATCGGATTCATATCTCATAGTAAATTCATCTTAAAACACAACATGAGGGTGAGTAACTAAATATAATATTTATTCATGTATAAAAACTCATTTAGCATATGTGATATAAAAACAAAATATACTTACAATCTTTTGGTACATTTGTTCAGTTGCATCTTTCCTATATATTTCATTTTTGTGCATATATTCTTTTTTCCAAACATCTCATCTTGATATTTTGGTGTCTTACCTAGATGTTTCCTAAAACCATACATCAATATAAGCTTCTAATTTTCATTAAATGAAGTTCATAATCTTCATCCATGAGTATAATAATAACATTTGAATACTTACAAGATCATGCTTTGCATAACTTTTTTTCAAAGTTTGATGATGATTCACTTATCAGGCTCTATGTTTTTTTGTTGTTTTTTGATTTTCTGTAAAAAAACAAAATCAATGTTATATTAACATACAATTAGATTGAATAAGATATTATAAAAACAAAAAAAAAAAAGATTGGTATGCATACGGAGATTTCAGTTGATAGATTATCTTGAATAAACTATGACCACTCTACTTTACTGATAACATCCGAATATGTCATTATAGGATAAGATAACAATTCAAAATTGTCAGCAAATGGTAAATTATATTTGGTTATCAATATGCTTTTAAGGTTTTTGAATTTGAACTTAGCAAATTGCAGCACAAGCTTTTTTAACTTGGATGGGACGTCAAATAGTTCCTATAAAAAAAGATTAAGTTATATTAACTTAACACCATAATTGCATTTCATAAACAATGAACAATAAAGATGAATTACTTTGGATTTCATTGAAAAACTTACCATAACTGAGTCCCATATACTATCACTCTTATCATCCTGAACCTTCCTCCAAATAGGATAGTTAATGGATATATGCTGTTGAGTGACATCTCCAATGTGGCTAGCCAACTTTGCCCTCCACTTAACATAGGTCGCCCATCTTAATTGAACTTCACATAATTTTTTCTCACTAGCTTTAAGTGATTTACCATATCCCATAGATTTTTTTTTTCAAGATGGATATGTCAATTGAGACTTCTTCTTCATGTTCGGTAAAGTGAGACATATGTTTTTTGTAAAACCATACTATCTTGTGATTTTGATCATAATTATATTAGATGTAACAAACAAACCAAATCAACAAAAAAATTTTACATGTAAAACACATATCAATGAAACAAAAAAAATTTCATGTTAAGAATACATATGCGACAATGTCTACTCATGAACTATTTGCAGTAAAAAATAACCTGATACAAAGGTTCTTTCTAGTGCAAAGGCTTTAAATTGTTTCGATCTATTATAATATAACAAAAACTTATGATATTTCATTCATAGATAATCATTTCAACTAATTTCTATTGATGCATTATTATTTGTCTCAACAAATAGTTTTTAAATCTTTATTTTTTGTATCATAAGAGTCCATGCAATACAAAAGGGGAAAAAACCCATTCCACTAGACTATGGTGCTTTTGACCAAACTTTCTCTCAACAAATTTACAAAGTAATTAGCAATATGCAAAAAACACTAATCAAACACCCATTTTCTAGTCCATCAATCAGTCAACCATAAAACTAAAACCATACTAAAAACAAACTAAATATAAAAGAAAAAACAAACACATCCAACCATGAATAAAAGAGAAAAAGAAAAAAAAAAAAACACTTACTAAAGTTAGGCAATGTGTGATGGTTAAGGCTTGATAGCAACAAGGGACATAAAGCAATAAGGGCACTCGGACAATGTGATTATAAAATATTATGGTTTTGGCGCTTCATTTTCTAGTTGAAGGTAGTCATTTAGGTGCCTAAAAATAGAATGAAAAGTGAAAAGATTTATGTTATTTAAAAGGCTCAGTTACTTTGTTTATTTAAATGCCATAATTGAGTATTTTAAAAATTTTAAAGCAAGCAATTACGATTTTTTTAATTAAATGCCACAATTAAATATATTCAACTTCAAATGCAAGCAATTTCGACATTTTTTTTTAACCAAACGTCATAATTGAGTATTTTAAATTCTTAAATCCAAGCAATTATAGCGTTTTTTTTTCATTTAACCGCTATAATTGAATTTTTTAAAATTTTAAATGTAAGCAATTATCGTGTTCTTTTTAATTAAACACCATATTACTGAGTATATTTCATTTCTAAATGCAAGAAATTACGATGTTTATTTTAACCAAATGTTGTAATTAATTAATTTCAAATCTTAAATCCAAGTCAATTATGGCATTCTTTTTCATTTAAATGTTGTATTTGAGTATTTTTAATTTTTATATGCAAGTCATATCTATGTTATTCTTATAATTGGTAGAATTTTAATTTTATAAAAAAAATATAAAATCCTTCATTCAATTGATGATAAAGGCATTATTTGTCGTATTTCTTTTTTTTAAAGATAAAATCAATGGTTTTTTTTCAAGATTGTCAATAATATTATGGTAAAAATATATTATTTAATAAACATAGATTCTCTCTAACCAAATAAAGGAATTTGAAAATAAGATATCCTAAAAATGATTACTTTTTCTTGATATCACATTTTTTTTTAATTATACTTTTTCTTGAAATCCAAAAATCTATTAATCAAACGCATTATAAACACAAATGTAAATTACTGCTAATACCACTACTATTTCTAATTTTTCACACTAACATCCAAAAGAAAATTTGTCCTTTCATAGGTAGAATTTGTTTTAATTTTATTAATTTTGTTATATTAAACAATTATTAGGTCCCTTTAACCTAAAAAATGGTTGAACTTTGGGGTTCAGGAAGTAACATCCTACCTTCATAGGTTTAATAGGTTTGATAATTTTAAACAAAATATAATATATAATATAAAAATATAAAAGGTAATAATTTAAAATTTTAATATAAATTATATATAAATTTAAATAAAAATTTAAAAAATATTTTATATTTAATGCATTAATCTTAATTTTATATAATAATTTTTTTATTTTATAGGTATTTAATATAAAACAAACATAATATAAATACAAAAACTACTTTATTAAAATCTTAATGAAGTGGTCCAATTTGGGCCCACAGAAAACCAAAAAACCAGTCAACATCCCACCTATCCATCTCATGCTTATCCCGCAATTAACGTGTTGATCACTCATGACGTTACCATGATCGTAAAATCTATAACCCACTAGATGTCCGCCACGTGTTTCCAGATGCGTTGGATCCCACGTGGCCTAGCTCATCTCCTCAGCTTAAAAACGGACCAGGGTGTAGTTCCCAGGTCCAGAGTGGTTTACTTTACACCAACACAAGCAGCTGTTCAAACACCTGCAGTCCCCGCAGCTTTTTCTTTCCCAATCATCTTTTCTCCTACGTTTCAATGGCTGGATTCCAGCAGCAAGTAAAGGAGAGAGCCAAGGAGCTCAAGGTTTTGTTCAAGAAGGGTGTAAAGATCGTGGGAGATTCATGCAAGAAAGGCTGGTACAAAGTCAAGCATATCAGAGGCTGATGATTTGGCTTCAGCGTGTTTGACCTTGATCTATTTTTCAATACCCACTTGTTATATATTCGTGTTTTCCTTGTTTTAGGTTTCATTTTTCCCATGTAAAGATCTCTGTCAGTGTTCTTTTGACGGGGGGAGGGGGGGGTTGTTTTAAATTTTAAGGAGTTTGGTACCGTCTTCTGTTACTTTTTGTTTCTGTTTTGTGTGTGTGTGTGTGTTTTTTTTTTTTTTTTTAACTATTAAGCATCTTACGAGTTGATCTTTATTGTTGTTTATATCTCTTATTATTTTGATTTTTGAGATATTAGTTATTGTCTATTTTCCTTTATACAAGTAATTTAAGAACAGGGCAGGACATGGCAGGGCAACCGTCCCTGGCAAGGTTGCAGCTTTGCAGGGAATATGATGCTTGGTCGACCAATTGGCTAGAGCTGTACTCCACCGTTTGATTGGGAAAGAATTGGGACCCCAAGTCTTGATTCCTTGAGCTTCAAAGTACGAATAGAGAAACTAACCAGACTACTTTTGTCATACTTGTCAATTTTCTATATTGAGGCTTGGTATTACTAGATAGAATAAGCTCAAGAGAGTAAAGTAGCTAGTTGAATAGAAGGCTAGTATTCTTAACCCACAGCTAGTAAAGATTGTTGCAGACAGCTAGCGTTCCTAGTTAGGATAAAAATCAGTGGAGATTTCCATTGGTTTCAAAGGCATTAATTTATTGCTAAAATTAATCTGTTACCTTTTTTTTTTTTTTTTCTCTATCAAAACACTGAATTTTACTAAAACTTGACACTTTTTCACCAACGTCCTCAATTTATCACCGACGTCCTCAATTTTTCACCATATTCACTACTTGTCTTCCTCTTTTGCACCATTTACCTGGAAGTTTTGCAACCTTGAAGCCCAAATTGAAAAGGCCTGCTGTTTATTCCTAGCTTGAGCTGAAACCTAAAGAAACAATTGTTACCCATAGGCCAGAACAATAACACGAGAATCCAACATTCAACAAACATTAACCCTTACAACTAAAGCCTTAACCTTACAACTAAAGCCTTGAAGGACTTGAATAGAAAAGAAGACACAATCTGGATTCCTGTGTTTAGGGTTGATTCTGTTGAGATTTATTCCCAAAAGGAACTGGTGATAAACCTAAACTGCCGTAGCAATTTCTAAACTCTAAAAGGAATCGGTGATAGAGCACTTGATATTGCCTTTGCAGTTTCTCTGTATCTCGAGATCATGAAAAGTAATCTCATCTGCAAGACAAAGCAAACAAAAAAGCATCCATTATTTCTTCCATGCTATCCAATTATGGGCCAAAAGGGAATCAGAGTAGGCATCGTACAGACAACGCTTATGGCCTTTCTGTTAATTAGAAAATAAATAACTGCTTCGGTCTATGGTGGTTTCAAATTAAAAAAAAAAAATTTTTGAGATATAACTCCCAAGGGGAATAGAGCAAAAGAGCAATACAAACAGTGAAATCTTTTTACTTTTCGTTTTGCTTTCAGCCATCAGTCACCAACCCTTTTGTAGAAGATAAGGTGTGAATTGGGTGAAAAAAGAGGAAGATGAGTAGTGAATTTCGTGAAAAAAAGAAAAGGTGGTCAGTGAAAGGGTGTTAAGTTTTAGTTAAACTCAGTGCTTTGATAAAAAAAAAAAAAAATCGGTGATGTGCTTTTAAAATTAGTGGAGATCTCCACTGATTTTTAATAGCAGAGAATATCCTTTCTCTTCCTAGTTATTAATTGCAAACATGAATATCTTAATTAGATTTTTAATTTTAGTGATCAGGTTTAATCTTTAATTATCTCAAATATAAAAAAAAAAAATGAGGAAGATACTTCTGCGGTTGCTAATCAAGGAATTAATCACCGAGCGATTTAGCAATATTTTTCGTCATCTGGTGATAATCGAGCAATTAAAAATAACTGTTTAGAGTAAGGTAGACATTTTCCCAAAGTAGGGTTTTGTTGTCGGGGACTTTCTGAATTTGCTTCTTATCGTCTCCAATATTCCCCTTCTGAATATGATGCAAGTAGGAATGTATATGATATAATAGTATTAGTAAATTATTCAAGTACAATTTGAATAAAATTTAAATTTAATTTCATTATTATTAAGTCGAGTTTGAATTTGAATAATTTAACTTATCGATTAAGTCGAATTCGAATATTCTTATATTTGATTTTAGTAATTTATAAATTTAATCGAATTTTTATATTTTAATTATTTTAATTAATAAAATATTTTGAATTCGAACTTGATGTTAAATATAAATAATCGAATTTTTATTGAATATAAAAATTAAGTTTATTTTTATATATTAATCGATCTCTATCGAACGAGTTTAAGTAGTTTAATTTTTATTTCGAATCGAATTCGAATTTAATATTATATTGATTCGAACTCAATCAATTATACCCTTAAATGAAAGCAAACAAAGTAAACAAAATGATAAAATTGAGTTTAAACTGGACATCCATTGGTTCTCTCTAATGGATAATCTAACGACAATTCATAGATTCTCTCTAATAGTAAAATTCTTCGATGATAGTTCTCTGGACTTTTCTTCTCGAAATGTCATCATCCATGAGTGTGAAAATTCACACTCCAATGAAATTTCCAAATCCGTGCTAATTGCTATTCTATTTTACTTCCAAGTTTTTGTCCTCTGCTAGGATTTGAAGAAATAATATTTCACACGTGAGGCAGATTCATCAGGACCGTTTAGGAATCCTCCTGGTACAGGACGATATGATCCTGATATGGACTGACCCCTACTCCTTCCTTTAGACTTCTTGGCAGAAGCTAAGGTAAAGATATGTAAAGGATTCAAGTAAGAAATCTAGAATGGCAAAAAGGTTTTTGAATAAGATAACTCAACCTTAAATAATTTTATTTGCATTCAATTAGATATGATAATTTAAAATATTATAAAGTGACACGATACAGGTATAATACGAATATAAAACATGAATATGATATGATTTAAAATTTTAGTAATAATTATATTTAAGTTTAATAGAATAAAAATATATAATTTATATTTTTTGTTAACACAAATTATAATACGTAATATTCGTGTAAAATATAATATGAATATATAAATTTTAATATTTTACATAATACGAATACATGAATTGTCAAATTTACATTCAACTTATTGAATTACAAAAGAATGGAAGTTTGCATTTATAGACTCCAAAAGATAAAAAAGATAAAAGATTTCTTCTACCCTATCATATAATCCTAATCGTATAAACAAAACATCCAAACTAGTAAAGCTTAAAAGAACATAAATCTTCTTGATAACAATTTGATAAAGATAAAAATAATAACTAAACTAGTAGTTACTGGTTCAAAACACAAGAGATATGCAGAGGAAAAGATTGACCCATTTTTTCTTTTAAATTTGAAGTAGTAAAATTTGAACTCTGATTATTGAAACTAAAAATTTTACTTAATAAGAGAGCTTAGAGCTGTTGGCAAAGGATTATTGGCGGTTCCTAGTATAGGAAACCTGCATTATTGATGAAATATGGACCTCTGCATGAAGGTCATGTTCCACGCTAAATATATTTTTTTTTAAGATGAGGAAAGTGTCAAGGCTGAGACCTAAAATTTATACCTAATCCCCTCCCCGCTCTCCAACTTGAACCAAGTCAAAGTAGGATGTTCAACCCTCTTTTCAGTAGTCTTAGAGCCCCATTCTCTTGAGAATGTTGTCGATCAAAGAAATTGTGAATGGAGTTGCTGCTATTAAGATAAATCAGTTGGGTGAATTTGCTACTATAGAGAATATAGAGAACTTTTCTTCGTCTACTTGGTCGAATGGTAGATTGAAAAATGGAGATACCCCTTCTTCAATCTATGGTGAAAGAACCAAAGATTAATCCTAACCTTTTATGATTACGCATCAAACTGATGCATAATGTAAATGTTTTTATAGATTAGTCGGTCTCTTTATGTAGCGTAGGCTTCTTATGAATATCTGAAGCTTGCGCTTATGAATAATCAGAGTCAAGCTGATGTGAATATCCCTTTATATTCGAAACAGAGGAAAATTATTCCCCTGTACGTGTTTTCACTAAGTCATTAACTTCAAAAATAAATAAATAAATAAATAAAATAAAAATTCATCTTGCGCTCCATTAAATGAGGCCTAATAAAGATAATAGACTGGAATTTACTCCCCCAAATTGTTCAGAAATAGCTCCTGTTAGCCAATACCATCAAATGAAAGATGTTGATTATATGATTATACCTGATATTAGCTCCCTAATTTGAGCTATCTTGTGACTCTTTTTTCATAATGTAAAATAGGGATATTTTTGCCTGTAAATACCTCTATTATTGTATATTCTAAACATACTAAGAAAGACAATTTCTCAAATACTCTTTTATTTCATCTTGTTATAAGAGTCTAAATAGACTGATCTATAGCCCCAGTCGATCAAAGACTTGGAAGTTAGAATATAGGTCATGGAAAAGGAGTTGAAAGGAAAATTCGTTGCATTAGAGGATGAGCTCAAATTTTTGGAGACCTCACTCTTTATCGAGGAAATTGATAGAACCATGCCCCTAAAAGGGTTCAAAATGTCGATCTTGGAGACTTATGTTTGTATTACTGACCTTTTTGATCATTTAAAGCTTTACCAAACTAACATGATAATGTATAGGGCAATAAAGCTCTTATGTGTAAAGGACTAGTTACCACAATTAAGGGGGCAACTTGGTCATAGTATTATACTATAAAATTGAGGTCCATCACAACTTTAAAAGAGCTCAGTCATGTTTTATGTCCTAATTTATGAGCAACAGAAGAACGAAAAAGACTACACTGAGTTTAATGTCAATCTACTAGGGCAGAAATGAGTTTTTGAAAGATTAAGTAATGTATTTTAACGCAAAAGCCTTTCAAGTAAAAGATTTAGAGTAAATTATTGCAGTTGTCACCCTGACCAGTGGACTTAATAATAGAAAGTACCATCTGAAGCTTACACTTTCCCTAGAACTGCCAAAGACATCAGTCAACGTGTTACTTCTCACAAAAAAATATATATCAATGCTGAAGTTACAATAAAAAATCGAAGTGAGAGAGGCTCATCCCTCCCTTATTTGTTGAGAAAAGAAAAAAAAATCTACGATTTTCTTAAAAAATGGAGACTATTAAAGTTCCTTCAAGCTAGGAGCCCAAGCAAACAAAGGAACTACACAACACTAAATACCTCAGACAAAAGATCCTAATGTATAAATAAAGGAAGATCGAGTTCAAATGGCCAAAGCCATTGAGGTAAAGTACAAGAAGAGATATAATAAAAAGATGTGCTTTCCACTGAGACATTGACCACAACATAAAAGAATGCATTAACCTAAAGAATGAAATAGAGAGTTTAATTAAAAGAGGATAGTTAGGTAGGTTTGTAAACTGAGCAAGATAGGGTCAAGGCAGGCTGGACTATAAAAAGGGCAACCAGAAAGAAGAGGTAGGAAGAAATCAAGAGAACAGACAAAAAAGAAACTAATGAGGTGGAAACTAGAGAAACAAGCTAGAAGAAGATAAAAGCCAAGCTATACATAATAGGCCCATTATAAGCATCATTAATGTGATAACTGGTGAGACCTCTATCTCAGCCAAAAAGAGATTTGATCAAGGGATGGTTATGGCTATTGGGTCCTCGACTAAGAAAGAAAAAAGCTAGAAAGATGAGCTAATCTCTTTTAGCTCAAAAGATTTGAAATGGATCCAATTTTTATATAATGATGCAATAGTGGTATATAATCATGTGGTGAGAAAGATTCTATTTAATAAAAGAAACTCAACCGATGTGTTATATTATGCCACTATGTTGAGTATAGGCATAAGAAAATAAATGTTGAAGCCATTCGCTACCACTTTGATTGGTTTTGAAAATAAATGAGTGCTAGTAAAGAGAACTATTAAGCTGTCAATCACATTGGGCATTGAACTAAAGAGCATCACCTCGATCATAGAATTTATTGTAGTGAATGTTCCTTCTGTATCCAACATGATCCTAGGCTAACCTAGCCAGTCTGTTATGAGATTAATTAGCTTAGCTCCTCATCTGAAGATCAAGTTTTCTATGCCAAACAAAGTTAGAAAGGTTAGAAAAGACTAGTCCATGTTGCGACAATGTTATGTGACAACGATGAAAGGTAAGATTAAGAAATAAACTGATAGTTCAACTAAAGTTAAAGAACTAGAGAAGACAAATGTGATTAGGGTGAAGGTCAAGGAAGTTGAAGAAGCAAAGCAAGATAGGCTTGGTAAAAAGTAATATGAAATTGAGAAGAAAAAAAAATGCACTCTTAAGTTGCTCTTAGCTCTTAAACTTCATAATTGTATATGTTACAAAATTTTTACAATTTTTGAATAATTCTATAGATGTCGAGCTTTTAAGTCAACATACGCACATGACAATAAAATCGAGCTCTTGAGCTAGTTAAAGAAATATAAATCTACATTTTGTTTAACTTTTCTCTTCTACTGTATATTATATATCTAACAACAAATCAACTAACTACTATATCAGGATTCATTTTTTTTTGTAAGAAATAATCCTGACCTAACAGAGCAAAAAGAAATAATTGATAAAAAACCAAAGATTGATAACAACTGAACAGAACCACATAAGACCTCATCTTTGTACCATTTTGGAAAAATAATTTTGAAAAATACATGCAAATTAGGGTGAAACATGACCACAAAAGTAATTAAGTTAACTTTTAAAAGATAATACCAATCTGTTTGCTTGGATCTCATCTAATATACCAAGATAAATCTTAAAATAATGTTCCGCAAACTACACACTCATCTAAACATGAAATCAGTTCGACAAAAAATTAAAATCTTTGCCTAAGAGAGGTAAAAAGTAATAGAGAAAAAGGTTAACAAATTACTAAAAGCAAGTTTTTCAGGAAGACCTTCTACCCTAATTGAATTGTTAATATAGTAATGGTAAAGAAGGACAGCAAAAATGAAAAATGTGCATAGACTTTACCGACCTCTATAGAACTTGTCTGAAAAATAGTTTTCCTGTACCCAACATAGAATGGCTAGTTGAGAACAATGTCAAGCATGACATGCTTAGCTTTATGGATGCCTATTTTAGCTATAATCAAATCAAAATACTGAAAAGAGGATGAGGAAAAAATAGTCTTTATCATTGAAAAAGGCCTATATTATAAGGTTATACCTTTTGGCTTGAAAAATATAAGAATAACCTATCGAAGACTAGTCAACAAAGCTTTTAAAGATCAAATTACCAAAACATAAAAATATATATAGATGACATGATTATGAAAATTAAAAGATCTAAAAGAGACCTTTAACATTCTATGGAGGTATAACATGAGGTTTAACGTGAGCAAATGTGCTTTTGAAGTCACGTCGAAAAAATTTCTCAGATACATGATCAATAAAAAGGGTATAAAGGTAAACTCTAAAAAATTCAAGCCATTCTTGACATGAAAGCAATGACCTCAGTAAACAAAATGCATAAGCTAACTGAGAGAATAACCACCTTGAGCAAATTTATGTCTAGATCAATAGATTAATGCTTGCTATTCTTCAAAATCTTTAAGAATATCTTAGAATTTAGATAAACACCTCAATGTCAAAAAATATTTGAAAAGTTTATAAAGTTCTTTTCCTCTTCTTTTATTCTCTCTAAGCCAAGGCTCAACAATGTTTTATATCTTTATATCATTACAACTGACCAAGCAATCAACTCGATATTAGTCAAAAAGGAAGAAGGAAGGTAAAGGCTGGTATATTTATTCAGTAAGATTTTGACACGATAAAAAATGAACTATACCAGGATAAACAAACTGGCTTATATGGTCATCAATTAGCCAAAAAGCTTAAGCCATTTCAAGCTTACACAACCAGTTTTTTGACTAATTAGCCACTTAGGAAAATCCTACAAAAGCCAAAATTATTAAAAAGATTAATTAGATAGATAATTTAGGTCAGTGAATACGACCTATGTATACTTCGTAGGTCAATTTTAAAATTGAAAGTGCTAGCAGATTTTGCCATCGAATGCACTTTGGCTCAAATTAACAAACAACCTGAAGAGATTGATGAGATTAAAGAAGAAAAAATGTGGAAACTTTTCGTCGATGAGTTAGCTATTAGCCAAAGAAATGAAGTCGGCCTAATTTTAATTAGCTTAAAGAATTTACAGTTTCAATATGCTTAAAAGTTTGGATTCAAAGCTTAAAATAATGAAGCTGAATATGAATCATTGTTCACTAGCCTGAAATTAGTAGCTAAGCTAAATGTAAAAAACATTATGGTGTATGGTAATTTTCAACTTATGATCGGCTAGATAAATAAAGAGTTCAAAACTCAAGATAAGGCACTGGCACATTTAGCCATATTTACTAAGGTCAAGGTTAGAAAAATACCGAGGTCAAAAAATACCTTGACTAATTCATTATCCAAATTGGCTTCTGGAATAGCTATTAATTGCTTAGATTATATTCTAGTGGAAGAACTAACAGAAAAAAAGCATTAATAAGAAACTGGTTAGCCAAGTTGAAGACCCCGGTGAGAAAAGCTCATTAATATACCATGATCATAAAAAAACTATACAAAAGATCTTTTTATTTGCCTTACCTGAGATGTGTAAATGAAAAGGAAGTAAATTATGTGCTTAGAAAGATTCATGAAAGAATCTATGGTAATTACTTTGGATCTCAGCCACTAGCTTACAAAGTACTCAAATAAGGTTACTACTAGCCTACCATCAGAAAAGATACAACCAACCTAGTAAAGAGATGTGATAAATGCCAGAGATTCACACACATATAGCATTTTCCATTAATCGAGCTAACTTTTATCATCACTCCTTAGCCTTTCATGTAATGGGAAATAGATGTCCCCAACCTTTTCACCCCGATCATAAAGTAAAGGAGATTTGTGTTAGTAGCTATTGACTATTTCATACAGTGGCTTAAAGCCTAGGCTCTAGCCACTATAACTAAATCTCAAGTTAAAAATTTTGTTTTGGAGGATTATAGTCTGTAATTTAATCTATTTTGGTCTATAATAACAGATAATAAAAAGTAATTTGATAATCTGAGATTCAAATAATGGTGTTTCAACCTCTATATCTACTTGAGGTTCACCTCGATCACATATCCTTAATCAATGGCCAAGTCAAGGTAGCTAATAAGACCATACTAGAAACTCTTAAGAAAAGACTAGATGAAGCTAAAAGCAAATGGGTCGAAGAGCTATTTGGTGTATTATGGGCTCTTAAGATGACTACCAAGGTTACAACAAGAAAAACTCCTTTTAATTTAACTTTTGGAATAAAGGTTATGGTATCTATGGAGATTGGCCTTTCAAGCATCCAAGTTGAGCTTAGATATGAAGAAGGGAACGAGAAGGCCATTAGGGCCAATTTAGACTTGGTCGAAGAATAAAGGGATATAAGCATAACCAAAATAGTTGTTTGTCAACAGAAAGTGTTTACTTTCAATAATAAAAGAGTCTGATGTAAGAATATCAAAAAGGATAACTTGGTACTTAGAAAAGTAAAAGCTTCAAGAGTTAACAACCGAGGTAGAAAGTTGGCCCTGAACTCGAAGAGCCCTTACATAGTTAAAAAAAGTCATCAATTATGCAACCTACAGGTTATAGGATATAAATGGTAATCCTATATTAAGGACATGGAATATGGATAATTTTAAAATTTATTACAAGTGAAAGGGTGTAAAGCCAAGCTCAAACTTATAATTTTGAAAAAATACTTATACTATGCAATGGTAGAATGGAATAAAAGTTTTAACCTTACTCAAACCACACTTAGTATATGATGAAGCTTAGAGCTTGGACATTAACGAGCTTACACTTGCAAAATTAATGCCAAATCCAAGATAATTAAGTACAATTACATCCAATCTAATAACAAATTATGAAATCTAAAGTCTTTGGCTCAGATCGGTAAAAAGAGTTATTAGACCTAACACTTGTAAGAAATTATTATATGAGTCATGCTAAGAAATAGATTTAAAACTGAAGTAAGAACCTCAGTCACAGCCTTACACCAAGCTGGCACTTGTGTAACCATCAAATTAGATTTTCAAGTTAATTTAATAACTTCTCAAGTTAAATTATTAAATCAAATTGATCAGCTCATCTTATTCAAGCTAAGACTTTAGCAATTATGTGTAATAAAAACAAATTACAAAGTTAAAAAGAAAAGGCAAAGCTAAAACTAAAGCAAAAAATATATACTTCTATTTCATTGACAGAAGTTTAGTTGAGTGGTCTTACAAGATTTGAATTGATAAAAGTTTGGTAAAGTGGTCCTTACAAGATCTGATCTGAGGTCTTCACCAAAACTTGATCTCATAGAATGTAAAAATTATAGAAAAAAAAACTATTTATTTAGACTTTTCCTTCCTTAGCTTTATCTTCTTTTTGTTCTTTAGAAACATGAGTTAAAGGTCCACCAACATTGACTTTTATCTTAGGCTCAGCAACTACACCTCCAGGGTAATATTAATCTTAGTGTCTTCATCCTCATTCTTATCATCATCCTCACATCATGTTGGAACTGGCCTAAACCTTATGTTGTTCAAGCTAATGTCGGATAAGTCCAAATTTAGCTCAATAAACTTAAACTTTAACTCATCCAATGCCAAGTCGAAGGCATTAAAGACATTCTTTTGACAAAACTCGATTCGAAGATCACAGTACCTTTCGAAAGCAAAAAAGTCATCCACTGTTTACTTTTTAATCTTTTTCTCAGCTCCAACTTTGATTTCAACCTCATTACTTTAGCCAAAGCTTCATTGAGCTTTAGGTCAGCTTCATGTTAAAGAGACTTGACTGTAGCTTTTTAGATAGACATGTCTTCAAGCTTGATTATAAGATCTTTGACCTTCTTATTGGGTTCGACATTATATTTCTTTGCACCAGCAAATGAAGCCTTTAAACTCTTATTAGCATTAATTATGATGAAAAGGTCACAAGAATACTTCTTGAGGCCCTGTTCGATCTTGTTGTAGTGCACAAAAGTTCAATAGGCACTCATAAGTCCCTACCTTGAAGTTTGAAAGACCAAGGTGGGAAGCTATTTAGAGGCTACAAAACAAAGACCAAACATAGACTTGAATAAAATAAGAAAAATCATTGGTGAAAACTAAACTTAGCTAGAAAATATGCTGACTTTTTTTGAAGAGGGTTACTTTCATGATCTTTCTGACCACCTTGAGGTCCTTTAAAGCATTCTTTGAGATAGGCTATAGTTTTTATGTCGTCGACTTATAAAAAGAAGCCTTGATTTTTAATTTCTTCTAGCCTTCCTTAGCTACCTACTTATTTTTGATTTGGGGTAAAGAACAACTTAATAGATGCTGAAGAGCTGAAAGATCAATTATTTTAATAACCCATCAAAAGGGCATCGAGCTGGATGTGAGCCTTTCTTTTTTTTCTTTTACTTTAAAGGATGAGAAAAACAAGCAAACTCAAAGTTTCCTATTTAGGTCGAGGTATATATAAAATGAGCTATGTTTTAGAAAAAAAATTTATAAAAATGAACACTGTGTGGAGTTATCTCAAACCTATCCCAGTACTTAGTTTCTTGAGAATTTTAAGAGAAGTCAGCTTATATGCATTTACAACCAACTCCCATCTCTTTAGGAATCCATTATTTTGTCTCAAGTAGTAGGGTTCAAGAATGTTTGGGGGTCAACCTGAACGTCTTAAAAAATGCTGGGAACATTAGTTATTTCCTATACATAGGGCTCCCTTTTGTCATCCTTTCTTTTTATGCAGAGGAAAAGTAGCTTTTAGCTTTTTTTTTTGCTCAAGCAATCTATGAAAAATTTTTTAGTCGATCGAGCTATCACATAGAACCAACTTTTATCATATGGATGCTTCTTAATTACAAAAAATTCTTTACATAGAGTGATAGTTGGAAGAAGACATAATTTTTTTACAAAGAATAATAAAAGTTACAATGTACTAAAAAAAGAAAAAAAATGAGCAAGAGACTCTTCAAACATGAAACCTGAACCAAGATTAAAACAAAAAATCAACCTAAAAACTCACCAGAAAAAGGTAGAAGTATAAACTTCTAGCTTAGGATAAGGAAGAAAAAAAGAAGAAGAGTGAGGAAGAGAAGGAGAAAAAAGGTAAGGTCAAGAAAAAAAAAAGGTCAACCAAATAAGGCAAACTGACCTATGACTTTGGACCTAATGGATTTTGAAAATCATGATCTATCGTAACAAAAAACTCATCCACCCTATAATATACTCGCTCTCTCTTAACATGACCACTATTTTCACCTCATTTCTAGTTTTTAGTAAACAGTGGATTCAACAAAAAGATAGCTTAGGTATGATACCTTCTTACAATCATAGAAGATACTTCATCATCTATATCTTGATGACTGAGCTAACCTTCCCTTAGCTCTACCTTAAAACTCTCAGAACTTGAATTATAAGACATAATTAAAGGAAAAAAAGTATCGAACTAAATGAAGATAGTAAGATCAATTGAAAGAGAATTAAAAAGTTTGGAGGTTGGTAACAATAGATGGGTTAGAAAGTAAAAAGGTTGTAAAATAAGATATGAAAGCCTTAGAGGCCTTTTATATAGGAAACAGAAGGATAAGATGAATGTTGCTGTAGACACCAAATTTGTTCGGGCTTTTGAATTAGATCTTGGTTTAAAATTTATCAGATATATCGAGTTCTAAGGCTTGAAGCTTAATTTCATTTCAACTGAACCCAAGACCTGATTTTGATTGGGCTCAAAGTCTAATTTTATTTTTAAACCCAAAACCTATTTACCTTTTATTTTATTAATTTATTAATTAAACAAAAATAAAAAAGAAAAAAAATACAAAATACAAAAAAAAATAAAATGGGCTGATGGTAGTGGTGCCTTGCACGGTACTACTGGCCACCCACCCCTTTGCTCACCCATACTTTGCAAACCTTATCCAGCTCATCAGCACTCTTGAACCATCATGCCACAGCCTCATGCCTTGTCAATTCTAGCTCTCTAAAAAACCAGTTTGAACTCCCAATCAAAAAGATGAAGAAGACCCCAGGCACTCCATCTTCTATGCGCAGACATCTTACCTTCGAACACATCTAAAACCCCCAAAGCTTTAGATATCCAGAAAACCAAAAGCTCAGGCTGAAAAGAACCCTATCATCTGCACCCGAGACCCAGTCCCCAGTCTTAGTCCTAACATTAGGCCTACACTAAAAATGCCTTGGCCTAGCCCCATACATCCTGAAGCCCCTGCCGCACCCCAGTTTGATCCTACCTCTAGCCCAGTCCCCTTTCAAACAGACACAACACAAATAAAAAAAATCAAAACAAAAAACACAGTCCTCCCCGTAAGGAGGAACCATCAGTGCCAAGCCCCTGTAACAAAAAAAATATAGTTAATTTTAGTCTATAAATAAAAAAGATAAAAACTTTAAACCCCGATCTATATCGATCGAGACTGTTCCTAGTGTAAACAAGGCCAAATCCAATAAGAGCATGTCGATTAGGATTTTTGAGAGAATTTGAGATTTTTCGATCGACGACGGCAGTCAGCACGACGAATAGCAACCGGTCGATTGTGCTTAGAGAAAAAAAGTCTAAGAGAGAAGGAACAATTAGAGAGAAAGGGAGAAGAGAAAAAATGAAGGAAAGAAAATTTTTTTGGGTTTTATAAAAATTCGAAGTCCAAAGTGACGAGGTATCATTAAAGGGCCAAAACGATGCTATTTTGAGCATCCAGGATCCGCGCGTTATATCGCTAACCCGACCCAAAGTTCGTGCATCCGATCCGATTACCCGATCACCCTTTGGCCAGACCGATCCAAATAAACTAGCCCAGACCGAACTAAACCGTCATTGAACCATCAAACTACCTAGACCGAACTGAGCCACCAAACCAATCGGACCCTACGTTATTGAAACATTGACCGGTCCAGTTCAGGTAAAAAAAATTAAAAAAATTTTTTTTTTGAATTTTTTATATATTATCTTTATAATATTTATGCATATTAAAATACTTAAATTTGTTAGAATAATTTCTATGTAGTTAAAATTTTTATAATTTTGTTAATTTTAAGATAAACTTTAAAATAAAATAAAAATAAAACTTTTTAAAAAATAATGATAATAATAATAAAAATGAACTTTCTAATAATAATAAATTAATAAAAAGTGTAAGAAAAGAAAATTTTTATCCGACGATGAGATTCAAAGATACTCATAGTAGTGATACCTATGAAATCTTTAGGTGAGAAGATTTTATTTTTTAAATACTACTAGTGTATTGGAGTATTTATAAAAAAAATTTCAATACAATAAATTTTTTTTTTGGTTATAAAATAATAAATAAAAATTAATTAATAAATTAATAATAAGTAATAAGAAAAACGAGAAAAAAGGAAATTTTATCCGATGATGGGATTTTAAAAGTATTTCGAGTAGAGATGCTTTGAGAAATCTCTAGGTGAGAAGATATTTTTTAAATATTACCTGTGTATTGGAATATTTATAAAAATCTTCAATATAATAAAAATTTCTTTTTTTCTTCAAATTTTTTTAAATGAAAATATTAATAAAAATCAATACAATTTCTAAATAAAAAAATAAAATATGTGCATTAATGTATTATCGTTTGCATTGCATGCATGGCATAGTGTTTTATCAAAAATAAATTTGAGCCTCCGAGGATGAGATTCTAAAGTATTTCGAGAAGCAATGAATAAGAAATCTCCAGGTAAAAAAAAGTTCTTCTAATGTTATCAACGTAATAGAACATTTTAAGAACTATTTCAAAAAAAGGTTTTAATTTATTTTTCTTGAATAGAATTTGAGCATCAATAAAAAAATAATTTCCAACAAAAAAAATGAAGAAAATATTTTCAAACACAAAAAATGAGGCTGTTTCTATCAAAATCAAATGATAACACATAGTTAATTGGTATCGTTCTAAACAAAGCGCTGTAGGGGTGCTAATCCTTTCTCACGCATAACTGACTCCCGAACCCAGATTGTTCCGTAGACCATAAAATTACTAATTTAATAAATTTTAATTAATTTTTAAAATCTTATTAGAAGGATACATTTTAATAAGTGGCCAATCACAACTGGCCAAAAAAGATTGGTGGCGACTCTGTTTTTTTTTTTATTTTTGTTTTCAAATTCATCGGACGGCTCCAAAATCGTTATGACAGCTTAGCGACTTCACTAGGGAGGCTATTTGTTTTCGAGAGTCAAGCCAAAATTAACTACATGTTATCCTTAAATTTTAATTTAAACGGTCCTAATCGATCTCTTAGTTTTTTATTTTTAACTTTCAATAAAAAAGTAAAAAATAAAATAAACAAACAAATCAAAAAGAAAAGATTCACACACGTTTCTTTTACTATGCTTCTTATGCTTTATTATTTTTTTTGTATATATTACTTTTAATAAATGATGATATATTTGCACACATAATGACATTATGCATCTCATGCATGAGCTCTATACCTGGGCTCCATCCTTTGTAGGTGAAAGTAGAGTACATATGCCCTCGTGAGGTGATAACCTCCGTAATGGCAAGCAAGATACTTCCACTTAAATTGAACCCTTTCCGTTCATAGCTTGTAATGGATGAAAATTAGGGTGCCTCACTAGTCCAGTGTGAATGACAACGAAGAACAATTTGAAAACCTTTAGACATATGTCAATCCAAACCCAGCATATAATAAGCCTAAGAAACCAGCCTTAAGTAGAGCCTCGTTCACCTTTTTGTAGGAAATACCTAAGAATAAAGGTTGTGTAATAAAAACAAAACAAAACAAAAAAAAATCTCAAAACTAAAAAAAAATGTTGTTTTCAAACTGCATCCTCACACTAACTCAATTTGTTTTTGTTTTTTTTTTCTTTTTTGCATTAATCATATTATACAGTTCTACATCAAGATATTTACTTTAAGACATATTTCTTTTAAGAAGTTTTCATGGATCCTATAGAACTACATATTTGGTCATCATCAGTTAGTGTCTCATGTGAGCCATATAATGAAGTACATGTTTGGTCGAAAAAAGTTCAACAAAAGAATGAAGATTGCTTGCCTATCGGTTATGTGTCTAAGTTACCTGAGAATGTGCATTTGGATCTCACATAGAATGATTTAGAAGACTTAGCCATCATTTGGGGTCAGTTAAACGAAGAAAAAAAATAAAGCTTTTGCAAGAAGTATGGGTAGATTGCATTCCTCATTTTAGTAGTGATCGATGAATAACTGGTCAGGGTAACTCAATTTTGGGATCCATCTTATAAATGTTTCACTTTTAATCATGAAGATTTGGTGTTAACTATTGAAAAGTATTCGATTTTGCTTAGAATAGAACTGTAGTGTCTAGATAAAGTGTTTACTAGAAAGCCAAAATCAGGTTATCGTAAAAAATTGGCCAAGCTTATGAGGGTTAAAATGGAAACCATTGATTCATTCGCAAAGCCCAAAGGTGAACATCTCAGTATCCATTGAAACTTTCTCTGAAATTTCATTCAATGTCATTTAAATGATGGTTAAGGTATGGTTGTGTTTACTCTAGTATTGTATGACATGGTAATCGTTTCGAAGACTTTGGGTTATATTGAGATAACTATGGTAGATTTTTTTAAGCAAATTAAAACCCAAGCAATTAATCCCGCTCCAACAATCCTAATTGAAACCAGTAGGTCATTGAATTTTTATTGATAAAATAGAAAAGAACGGTTCATAGGATGTGCACCGCTATTATATGTATGGGTCAAAAGTCATTTCAAGTGTGAAAAGAGTGCATTTTCAAAGCCATATCTACAAAATAAACACCAACTAAAGAGTTTTATAAAAATCGATGGCCAACATTGAAGACTAAAAAAGAATGGGTCTTTTTCTTACTAAAGCTTATCAGTGATGAAATTGAATGGATAGTGCCTTGGATGCCTCGTGTGTCTTTGTTGTATTATGGAGGAAATGAGCTGTGGATACCACTGTTAGGGTTATGGGGTGTTATGAGTTACACTCTGTTGATGGTGCTTAGGCAATTTGCTGTAAAACAGTTTGTTCCTACCACTCATGGCTTGGTTCAGGTAGAATTCATTTATGGGGAACCAAATCCATCAAGAATCTTAAAGTAGTTGATTCAAGCATGAAAAAAAACACGAAGAATGAGATTATGGTCTCTCATCGACAAAGTCACATATGATTATCAAATTTGGAAAGCAAAATAGCTTAGAGACATAATACTTCCTCTTGATGACAACCAACACCAATCGGTTAATCTTTTAAAAGAAGTGCAATTATCAAAAGTTGAGTTTGTCAAGAAAAAATTAGAAACTAAAAAAGAAAAAATAAAAAAAAATTTTAAGACCTTGTGAAAAGGTGGGATAGTTGAAATATGAAACAAAAATACAAGAGAACAGATTGACAAAGATCATAAAAGAATGAGATGTGGCCAACAATGATTTGAAAGATCTGCATCAAGAAAATAAGAGATTACGAGTTCAATTCAAAACTAAAAAAGTCACCAAGTCTTACATTAGTCAGCAACATGAAATGGATGAGCTCCAAAAGGAAATGAACCAATGGAAGGGCAAAGCTCAAGAAAAGTAAAAAAGAACCACCAGAATTTTTCAAGAATGTCAGAATTGAAAGGGGTTATACTCTACAACCTCAGCAAGATTGGGAATGCCAAAAAAAAAAGGAAAGGTTGAAATCTATGCTTGCAAAAGAGAAAGGAAAGCACTTTGAAGTACTGAATGAAAAAGAATCACTTCACCAGGTGATCCAAGGGTTAGAGATACAACTGTAAGACCACAATAGCCATATTTTAGCAATAATAAATGAGTGGCATAGAAGGGAAAAAGATTGGATCTTCACATATGATTTAGAAAGGGATGCTCGCATGAGATGGAAAATAGAAAGCTTAGGGAGGCAATAGTATATAGAGCACCTGACTGATCAAGTTTGCAAGGCAGTGAAAAAAGCATGAGAGATGGTTAAAAAGGTAGAAGCATTAAGAAAAAAAGTCAATCCCATAGGAGAATATAGATAGCGCCTAGTGAACCTTCTAGACAAAGTGAAGGACCATTATGAACAAGTCAAACGCTTCTATAAATATAATTCTAAGATGGTAAATCCTATGTAATAAAAGTTGTATGAAATCAATAAAAATTTTTAGTGTTGAAATTCATCTAAGAGCAAATATCTTTCACTTACATTCATGAATCATGTACATCATTTTCATAAAATAAGTGAAAATAAAATTTTCAACACATAGCATTTTGATTTTTTTTTTTTTTAAAAAAACTTTATGGTAATAAATGTTCAAGAATAGCTCGCCCATCAAAAATTTTGACCCAACTTACTCGTCATTCTACAATACTAGGACTTAAACAAAAATCATGGAGCAAGAACATGTCAATTGATTTGAAAAAATCAAAAAAGTTCAAGAAGAACTAAGAGAGGATCTTAGTACAATAATGGATATGCTCAAGAAACTTGACAAGAGAAATGCAGTGGAAGAAAATCTTAGCTTTTAAGAGTAATCATTAGATATGGTAGATCCTGTTTACTTTCTAGGGTTTGAGTCACAATTGACCCAACCTTTTTAGGGAACAATATAAATTTTTACTCTTGGTGGATATCCCAATCCTTATCCAAGAATGACTTCTACACCTATTCCAAGATAATTTCAAAATTTTGTTAATCTTGTTATGATGAAAAAATCACCTGAGTCAATCTTGATCCCTGACTTGAATGATCCTAATGAGAGAGAAAAGCTAGGGATGAAGATACTCGAGAAAGTAGAAATACCAGTGCCCAACAGAAGATGAAAGTATTAGAAGAAAGACTTAGGGCTATAAAAAGAATGAATTTTTATGGCTTTACGGATGCAGCCAACCTTTGTTTAGTCCTAGACGTGGTCATTCCACCTAAATTCAAGGTCCCTAAATTTGAAAAATATGATGGCACAAAATACTCGATAAACCATATCACCATGAATTATCGTAAAATGACAATACATGCTTATAATGAGAAGTTGTTGATACACGTATTTTGAGATAACTTTACAAGATCTGCAGCTAGATGGTATGTTCAACTAGACAGAACTTGTATTTATTTTTGGTAAGAGCTCATAGGGCATTCCTTACACAATATCGGTATGTCACAAATCTAGTTCCAGACCATTTATCCCTACAAAGTATTAAAAAAAGGTAACAAAAAGTTTTTAAGAGCATGCATAGAGATGGAAAGATGTGGTTGCATAAGTTCAACATCTTCTCACTTAGAAAAAGATAACTGTTTTATTTATGAACACTCTAAAAACACCATACTATGAAAGAATGATAGGCAATGAAATCAAAAACTTTACAGATATGGTGATATTAGGTGAGATTGTCGAAAATGCCATAAAAAATGACAAGCTTGATGTAAGAAAAATGAGCAGAGCAAAAAAAAGTGAAGTTCTCAAAAAAAAAAAAGAGTGAAGCTCAAGCTATGAACTATGTGGGGTAACAATTTAGAGGTTTCATGCCCTATCCTGTACCAATCTACCAAACTCATTACCCTTTCATAAATAATATTACATCCACTCATAATCCATATAAGCCATACCAGTCATTACCACAACCAACTTATTCATCTTAGTTCTAACCATCTTTTCGGACACCTACTTATTCTACAACCGTCTTGTTACACCTGCCAGACTAGAATGGAGACCTAGTTCAAATAATGGTCCAAGAGCCCCAAAAAATACCCAAAAAGATCCACCTTCGACCCTATTCCCATTACATACACAAATTTGTATCCCTAATTTGTTGAGAAACATTTACTCGTTCATGATATTGTTAAACCTTTAAAACCTTCATTTCTCAAATGGTATAATCTCAACGCACATTGTGATTATCACTATGAAAATTCAAGTCATTCCACTAAGAATTGTACTACTTTAAAGTGTAAAGTATAAGGATTAATTAATGAAGGGGTGTTAAACTTTGAAACCAACCAACAAAAGACTCCAAATGTTAATGAAAACCCTCTACCAAACCATACCAAACCATCAATAAATTCATTAATTGATGAGCAAAGAAGCCACATAAAGGAAAAAATAGATGAAGTTAAGACTCTAATGGCTAAGATGTTTGAAGTCATGGTTAAGGCCAATATGTTGAAGTTAATAGAACCTCAGAATTACACTGAAGCGATTAACATAACCGAAAGCTGTAATTATCACAAAGGTGCTTTGAGGCATTTTATCGAGCGTTGTCATGAATTTCATTAAAAGGTGCAGAAGTTGATGGATATGGGTCGGATAGAGTTTTACGAAAAATTAGAAGAGTTGATGAAAGCTAAAGTGTCTACCATTGATTCAAAGAATAAGTTTGTGCGTAGACTAATAACAATTTATTATGATGAGAAGTCAACACTGAGGCCAAAAAAACCCATCTCTCGACCAATAGCGATAATTAAAGTTTTTGGCCCTTTTTCATACCAGAATGATAAAATAGTACCATGAAAGTATGATTGTGATGCCATAGTCAATCCAGATACTGTGAACATAACGAGTGTAGGAGGTGTAACTTGAAGTGAAAGATGTTATACTCCATAAGCTTTAGAGAAAGTCAGGAAAGAAAAAGCAAATGTGAAAAAAAAAGAAAGAAGTCAGAATAATCCTGTTGCAATCTCAGATAAAGAATGTCAAAAGTCAATCTTTTAGAGTAAAACTTATGAATTTTTAAAGCTAATAAAATATAGCAAGTATAATGTGATAGAACAGTTGAACAAGATGTCAGCTAGAATTTCACTATTATCATTATTGCTCAACTCGTATTCATACCACAATGCTCTACTAAAAATGCTCAATCAAGCATATGTGTCTCATAATGTATTTATTGAGTACATAAAATAACTTTTTGGTAATCTAATAATTGCAAACTATATCTCTTTTAATGATAAAGAGATTCTTCCTAAAACTTGATGAAGTACTAAGGCTCTTCACATTACTGTGAAATGTAAGAGTCAAATAATGGCTAAGATTTTAATTGATAATAGCTTATCCATTAATGTTATGCCTATGACTACTCTGGCAAAACTCTTTGTTGATGAATCTTATATGAAACCTAGTCATATGATAGTTTGAGCCTTTGATGAGACCCGAAGAGAGGTGCTGAGAGACATAGAAATACCATTACAAATTGGCCCGTGCACTTTCAACATGAAATTTCAAGTTATGTATATATCTATCTCATATAGTTACTTATTGGGTAAGCCATGGATTCATATAATGGGTGCTATTCCATTCTCATTACATCAAAAAGTTAAATTCATTATTGGTGAAAATTTGACATGTGTGGTAGGAGAAGAAGATTTATTGGTCACTCAATCGGTAAATACTTCTTATGTAAAAGTAGTAGATGAAGCCATAGAATGCTCATATAAATCTTTCAAAATTGCTAATGCAATCTATATGGTTAAAAGATCTAAATTATATTCATCAAACCTGTCTACGATTACTAAAATGGTTGTTAAGTAGCTCACTAAAATGGGATGGCAACCTGGAACTGGACTAGGAAAAAACCTGCAAAGAATCATAGAGCCACCAACAGTATATGACAAGAAAAATAAATTCGGCTTAGGATATAAGTCAACAAGAAATGACAGAATGAAAATGGTGAATAAGAGAAAATATAAGAGAATGCTAATCTTAGAGGATATAAGTCAGAGTCAGAGCCCATGGTCATCCCCTACCTCTATGATTATTTTTGTTTGGGAGGATATATCTACCCATATTCACTTGAAACCCTGAATGCAAAATTTGTGAAAGAGTTTTCAGACTTAGCCATTCAAATGGTGGATGGTGGAGAAAAGAATAGTTAAAATGAAGAGCTGTTCATGCACCCTTGTCCTTCAGATTTGAGCTAGATAATTAAAAAGTTATAGAGCTGCATGTTGCCTTTAAAACTTTTAAAAAGTAATGTATTTTGGAACTTTAAATCCTTAATTGATTTTTACGGGCATTAAGAGATCTTTTGTGATTTGTTTACGTTTGTTGTTTTAATAAAAGACTTAGAAGATGCATTCGTATTTCTTTTATTATTTTCAGCTTCATTTTGCTTTTCATTTTCTCTGTCTTAATAATTTTTCTTACCATTCCATTTTTGTGTGCCAATATTCTCTTCATCTTATCCTTTGCAGGGTCCCAAATAATGAGCACGAAGATAATAATGGCAATAATCTTGAATTTGATTTCAAAAACTTAATTCATGTTGATGAACTTGATAATGAAGAAGATTTAGATAATTACACATTACCTTCTGATTTGTTAAAATTAATAGGACATGAAGATAAGCCAATTGAACCACCAAAAAAATTACTGAACTAGTGAATTTAGGGAACAATGAAAATAGAAAAGAGGTCAAAGTTGGTACATACCTTTTACCAGCTAAAAGGTAGAAGCTAGAAAAGTTACTATGAGAATATGTAAATGTGTTTGCATGGTCTTACCAAGATATGCTAGGACTCAGCATTAATATTGTAGAGCGCAAGTTGCTTTTGAAATCAGAATGTAAGCCGATGCAGCAAAAGCTAAGGCGCATGAAGTCGAAGATGCTACTAAAAATTAAAAAGAAAGTTAAAAAGTAATTTGATGCCAAATTTTTAAAGGTAGCAAAATATCCTGAATAGATAGCCAATATAGTGCTAGTTCCCAAGAAGGATGAAAATGTGAAAATGCATGTCGATTATTAAGACCTAAATAGGGTGAGTCCCAAGAATAACTTTTCTCTACCTTATATCGATACTCTAGTGGATAATACTGTTAAACACTCCATATTTTCTTTTATTGATGGCTTTTCAAGCTATAATCAAATCAAAATGACTCGAGATGATATGGAAAAAATCACATTTATGACCATGTGGGGGATATTCTATTACAAAGTCATACCTTTTGGGTTGAAAAATACTGATGCCACTTATTAAAAAGTAATGGTGACTCTCTTTCATGATACGATACATAAAGAAATAGAAGTATATATGGATGATATGATTACAAAATCTCATGAAGAAGAGGATCGTGTAGTCAATCTCAAAAAGCTATTTGACAAGTTGAAAAAATTTCAGCTAAAGTTGAATCCTGCTAAATGTACATTCAGTGCTAAATCAAGAAAACTATTAGGCTTTTATGGTTAGTGAAAGAAGAATCAAAGTAGACTTGGATAAGATACAAGCCATTCAGAAATTATCTCCTCCTCGTATCCTAAAAGAAGTGTAAGGTTTTCTAAAGAGATTGAACTATATTATTCACTTCATCTATTAACTCACTTACAAGTGTGATATTATTTTCAAGATTCTTAAAAGACATGATCCAAGAGAATGGAATGATGAATGTCAAGAAGCTTTTAATAAGATCAAAGAATACTTGTCAAATTCACCTGGGTTGGTGCAGCCAATCTTGGAAAAACCTTTGATTTTGTACTTAATAGTGCATGAAAATTCAATGGGATGTGTGTTGGGGTAAAGAGATGAAACTAACAAGAAAGAACGAAGAATTTACTACTTGAGTAAAAAATTCATTGATTACGAGTCTAAGTATTCATCATTAGAGAAAATGTGTTATACATTAGCCTAGATAGCTCGAAAGCTTTAACAATACATGCTTTATCATACCACTTGGCTTAAGCAAAGTTGGATTATATTAAGTATATTTTCGAGAAGTCTTCATTGATAGAAAGAATAACGTGGTGGCAAGTTTTGATTTTAGAATATGATATTATTTATGTGACTCAAAAAGCTATTAAATGAAGTGCGATAGCTGAGTTTCTTGTTGATTGTGCAACCGATTATGAGCCAATGAAACTGGATTTTTCTAATGAAGATGTGATGGCCATTGAAGAAAATAAACCTGTTGGGAAATCTTGGATGATATATTTTGATAGAGCTGTTAATGTTTTAGGCCATGATATTAGGGTAATTTTAATATCTCCCGATGAACATTATTATCCTATCACAGCTAAGTTGAATTTCAATTGCATAAATAATGTGGCTGAAAATGAGGCTTGTGTTATGGGTCTACAAGTAGCGATTGAAAAGAAAATCAAAGTGTTGGATGTTTTTGGAGATTCAGCTCTAGTCATCTATCAGTTACGAGAAGAATAGGAAACAAGAGATTCCAAGTTGATTCGATACCATAAATACATCTCTGAGTTGGTCAAATAATTTAAAAAAATTTAGTTTGAGCATTTACCTAGAGACGAGAACTAAATTATTGATGCACTAGCTACTCTAGCTGCAATGATTAAAATAGATGCAAATACTGAAATCCAACCCATCAAGCTGGATGTGAAGGATGAACTAGCACATTGTTCAGGTGTCGAAAAAAAAGTTGATGGAAAGCCATGGTATCATGCCTTATGAAATACATCAAAAGCCAACAATACCCAAAATATGCAACAAAAAATGATAAAAAGACTATCAGAAGGTTGGTTATGAGTTTTTTCCTAGATGGAGATATCCTTTATAAAAAAGGTTGAGATCAAGTACTTTTAAGGTGCGTGAATGCAGCTAAAGCGAATAGGATTATTGAAAAAGTACATAATAGAGTTTGTGGGGCATATGCAAATGGTCATATGATGGCTAGACAAATTATAAAGGTCAGTTACTATTGGTTAACAATGAAGAGTGATTGTATTGATTATGTTAGAATATGCCATAAGTGTCAGATCTATGCTAACAAGATTCACGCTCCTCCATTAGCATTACACGTTGTGGCTCTTCCATGGCCATTCTCTATGTAGGGCATGGATGTCATTGGGTCTATTACACCAAAAGCTTCGAATGGGCATAGATTCATCTTTGTGATGATCGATTATTTCACGAAATGGGTAGAAGCTGCATCGTATGCTAGCAACCCGATCTGTGGTATGTAAGTTTATAAAAAAAGAGATAATATGCAGATATGGGCTTCCAAAGATGATTATTTTTTATAATGTCAAAAACTTAAATAGTAAAATGATGAATGAAATGTGCACTCAATTCAAGATCCATCATTGTAATTCGGGACCATATCATCCAAAGATGAATGGGGTTGTGGAGGCTACAAACAAGAATATCAAAAGAATCTTAGAGAAAATGACTGATACTTACAAAGATTGGCATGAGAAGTTGCCTTTTATGTTGCATGCTTATAGAACATCAGTTCAAACATCTATTAGGGCCACCCCATTCTCTTTGGTATATGAAATGGAAGCTATGTTGCCTATCGAAGTAAAAATTCCTTCGTTAAAAGTCTTGATGGAGATAGAGTTAGAGGAAGCATAATGGGTTTGAAATCACTATGAGTAGTTGAACTTCATTGAAGAGAAAAGACTTACAGCACTTTGTCATTATCAATTATATCAAAAAAGGATGATAAGAGCGCATGATAAGAAAATTCACCCTCGACGCTTTAAGGAAAGAGACTTAGTGCTGAAAAGGATCCTTCCAAATCAATGTGACAATGAGAAAAATGGACACCAAATTGAAAGGGCCGTACGTAGTGAAAAAGGCCTTTTTTGGTGGGCATTAATTTTGATAGAAATGGACGAAAGTGATTTACCTACTCTAATAAATTCAGATGTTGTAAAAAAATATTTTGTTTGAAAAAAAGAAAAAAATGAAAAATAATGACTCATCTAAGCTGAAAACCTAAAAAGGTGGCTTGGATGTACTTACAATACAGGGGGTAACAGTAGTATGACAAACTCTAAAGAATCAAGAAAGTCATCTGATTTAATTTTTTTAAAAAAATTTGAGAATATTTTGTTTATGATTATCTTGTGATCATTACTTGGGCATCTTTGCTTTGACTCAAACACTTTGGTTGTCATGCACTTATTATCAGTCTAATGAAATATATTAGCTTTCCTTTAGAAATAATGCCTATCCATTCTTTTACCTCATTTGATATCGTTAATCACCTTACAAATGAATGAGAGAACTGTGTGATTGCATTTTGCTTGTCTTGAACTTAAATGACAAAAAAACAAATATGAAAGATCTCAAGCATTACTTTTTAAAAATTAACAAAAGTAGATGAAAAAGGATGAGAAAAGCATGACAAGACATTGTTGTTGCAGACTTTTGAAGAAGAAAAATATTGTTAAGGAAAAATACAATGGTCAGATGTTACGAACAGATTGGTCATATGGTAATTATGGAGAATTCTGATAAAAGAAGATAAAAATCAAGAGATTTCGAGAACTTTTTTACTACAATGAATAATTTTGATTGCATTACATGTATTGCATTTAAAACACATAATACATGCATCCATGAGCATTTATAATAAGGACAGTGACTTTTCATTTCCTAATGAAAAACAAGATTTTGATATTCGGATGAAGATAATAATCAAACAAAAGCTTTCAAAAAAGAGAAATTTACTTGTTTAAAGATGAAAACTCGGTTTCGAGAACATATGAGATTTTTTAAAGTTATTGAACCTCTACTTATAGGAGCTTTTTCAAGATAAATTTTAAAGTTGTTGAGCCTTTACTTAGATGAGCTTTTTCAAGATAAGATTTTAAAAGTTGTTGAGCCTCTAATGAAAAGAGCTTTTTTTCAAGATAGAATTTTAAAAGTCGTTAAGTCTCTACTGAGAGGAGCTTTTTTCAAGATAAAATTTTAAAGTTGTTGAGCCTCTGTTGATAGGAGCTTTTTTCAAGATCTGAATTATATTTAAAGTTGTTGAGCCTCTGTTAAGAGGTGCCTTTTTCAAGATGTAAATTATTTTTAAAGTTGTTGAGCTTCTACTGAGATGAGTTTTTTTCAAGGTAAGATTTTAAAGTTGTTGAGCCTCTGTTGAGAGGAGCTTTTTTTTTTAGATTTTAAAGTTTCAAGTTGTCTAGCTTTAAGAAAGAAGAACATTTCGATTTGATCTTTAAAATTTTTGGATTAATTTGTATCAATTAAAAAAAAAAACCCTTTTAACTCAGGACAAATTTGATGTCTTTATCTTTGCACTATTTCTGATTCTCAGTAATGTGTCAAAAGGGTAACTGTAGGCACCAAATTTGTCCGGGCTTTTGAATTGGATCTTAGTCTAAAATTTATCGGATATATTAGGTTTTAAGGCTTGAAGCTTAATTTCATTTCAACTGAACCCATGACCTGATTTTGATTGGGCCTAAAATCCAATTTGATTTTTAAACCCAAAGCCTGTTTACCTTTTATTTTATTACTTTATTAATTAAATAAAAATACAAAATACAAAAATATAAAAAAATAAAAAATAAAAAACAAAAAAAAAAATAAAAGGAGTTAATGGCAGTGGTGCCTTGTACGGCACCACTGGCCACCCACCCTTTGGTCACCTATTTTTTGCAAACCTTATCCACCTCATCAGCACTCATGAACCACCATACCACAACCTCATGCCCTATCAATTCTAGATCTATATAAAAACTAGTTTGAACTCCCAATCAAAAAGAGGGAGAAGACCCTAAGCATTCCATCTTCTATGCTTAAACACCATGTTTTCGAACACACCCAACATCCCTAAAGCTTCAGATATCTAAAAAACCTAAAAGCTCATATTGAGAAGAACCTTATAATCCACACTCGAGACCTAGTCCCTAGTTTTAGTCCCAACATTTGGCCTACACTCAAAAAACCTTAACCTAACCCCATACATCCTGAAGCCCTTATCGTGCCCCAGCTCAATCCTACCTCTAGCCTAGTCCCTTTTCAAACAGACACAACATAAACAATAAAAAATTGAAACAAAAAACACAATCCTCCCTGTAGGGAGGAACCATCAGCACCAAGCCCTATCAACAAAAAATATATAGTTAATTTTAGTCTATATAAAAAAAAGACAGAAACTTTAAACCTCGATCTACGTTGATCGAGGCTATTATTCGTGAAAACAAAGCCAAATCTAGTAAGAGCATGTCGAGTAGGATTTTTGAAAGAATTTGAGATTTTTCAACGATCGATCGACAACGACTGGCACAATAGACGGCGACCGGCCTTTTGTGTTGAAAGAGAAAGGGTCTGAAAGAGAGGGGGAAGAGAAAAAATGAGGGAAAGAAAATTTTTTTGAGTTTTATAGAAATTTGAAGGCCAAAACAATGTCGTATCATTAAAGGGTCAAAACAATGTTGTTTTAAGCATCCAAGATCCGAACGTTAGCCCGTCAACTTGACTCGAGCTTTGCGCAACCAACCCGACTACCCGATCACCCTTTAGCCAGATCGATCCAGATAAATCGACCCAGACCGAACCAAAATATTGCTGAACCATCAAACCACCTAGATTGAATCGAGTAGTCGAACCGACCGGACCCTGCGTTGACCGGATATTTGACTGGTCTGGTTCAAGTAAAAAAAAATTTTTTGAATTTTTTTTCTTATTTTTTATATATTATCTTTATAACATTTATGCATATTAAAATACTTAAATTTGTTAGAATAAATTTTTATGTAGTTAAAATTTTTATAATTTTGTTAATTTTAAGATAAACTTTAAAATAAAATAAAAATAAACTTTTAAAAAATAATGATAATAATAATAATAATGAACTTTCTAATAATAATAAATTAATAAAAAGTGTAAGAAAAGAAAATTTTTATCCGATGATGAGAATTTAAAAGTATTTAAAGTAGAGATGCTTTGAGAAATCCTTAGGTGAGAAGATATTTGTTAAATATTACCAGTGTATTGAAATATCTATAAAAATCTTCAATATAATAAAAATTCTTTTTTTCTTCAAATTTTTTAAATGAAAATATTAATAAAAATTAATACAATTTTTAAATAAAAAAATAAAATGTGTGCATTAATGTATTATCATTTGCATTGCATGCATGGCATAGTGTTCTATGAAAAATAAATTTGAGCATCTGAGGATGAGATTCTAAAGTATTCCGAGAAGCGATGCCTAAGAAATCTCTATGTGAGAAAGAGTTCTTATAATGTTACCAACGTAATAGAACATTTTAAAAACTATTTCAATAAAAAGGTTTTAATTTATTTTTCTTGAATAAAATTTGAGCATTAATAAAAAAATAATTTTCAACAAAAAAAATTAAGAAAATTATTTTTGAAACACTGAAAATGAAATTGTTTTTATTAAAATCAAAAGATAACACATAGTTAATTGGTACCGTTACAAACAGGCGCTATGGGGATGCTAATCATTTCCCATGTGTAACCGACTCCCAAACCTAGACTATTTCGCAGACCATAAAATTACTTTTTTAATAAATTTTAATTAATTTTAAAATCTTATTAGAATGATAAATTTTAATAGGTGGCCAATTGCACCTAGCCAAAAAGGATTGGTGGTGACTCCATTTTTCTTTCTTTTATTTTTATTTTCAAATTCATCGAGTGGCTCTAAAATCGTTATGACAGTTTCAGATCATGCCATGTGTCCAAAGCGTTATCGAGGATGACCTTTCATAATCCCAATTTTGAGTTTTATCATTTAATTTTCTCTCTTTTCAATAAATGCCATTTTTAAAATACAGAAGGGTAAATCAATCATTTTGCCTACCCATATCACTTAAACACTTGTGACATACCAAGTTAACCATGTGTTAGGTCAAAAGTCAAATTAAAAAAAAAAAACATAAGTCCTTCGTGGGCCGAGACAATAATAGGCCACCAATTCATGGTCAAACATGGCATTAAATGTATAAATCACGTTGGTAATCACTCATAAATTTGTTAAGTCCGATCTTTACCCGTTTTGGCATTTACAATCATTCTCTTCGGTGACTTCAGGTCGAACCAATTAAGTGTAAATTTTGAAGCCTACATTCAAAATTAAGTTTGGCACCATTGAGTACATATTAGATCAGCACAAATTAGATCGACCAAGACTACACTCAATAGTTTGATACTTGACTACCTGGTAGGGGGACAAAATGTTATGAGCATTTTTAAGTTCAAAAGGTATATTGGTATTTTTTTTCCATTAGAGGCTACCAGTAAACAATCAGGGGTATTTATGACTTTTAGGCTGACTTGACATGCCAAGCTTACTTGACATGTACAGTATCACGTCAGCTTGGTCACCTCATCAATCTACCCAAAAGGTCTTTTTTATGTTGCTTTGTCACTCTCTAAATGGATGATCAATGTCCAGATTAGCTCAACCTGTTAGGTCATCCTAACTACAAGACTAACCATTAGGCTACCCCAAAACCCTTCACCTTCAACTATAAATAGGGCCATTTATGTATTATCTAGACATATCATATTTTTTTACTTTAATACTTTCTACTTCTTACTCTCCTTTTTAACTAATCTCTGACTTGAACATCGAAGTGTAAACATTGAAAAAACTTTCTAACTTTACCTTTAATTGCTCTTTTTCTCTCTTGTGGTTTCAAGGTTTTAACCCCCTAACTTAAAGCTCGACATGAATATCAATCAAAACAGCTTCTTCATTGATGATTCCTCATGCCTACACACGTTAGGTCAGCTTTGACATGCTTCGAAGAGTTACTTCATCCTACTATGTCATCCATTAGTAGGGACGTGTCAATTTCTGATTAGCCACATAGTATGCCATATCATTGCTCAGTATGCCACGTGCCATATTTTAACTAGCCCATCATGTGAATTTTTTTTCCACATGTCACCTTTTGATTCATTCACGTCACTATTAAGTCTATTGTTTCAGTCTTTGATGTTTCTACATGTTGCATTCTCAAGCAATCATGACATCATTTGACCTTTCTAAGTTTGATTGGTAATAAGTATTTTCTTTTGACTGAAGAAATTGTCTAGCTTTCTTAAAAGAGGAAAAAGGCTTTGAAGATGTGTCACTGCTAAAAATTTTTAGGTTTCTTTGGCAGAATCTGAATTGAAGAAAGGGTAGAGGGGATTTAGAGGTTATTAGAGTCATTTTTTTAGGAATTTCTACGTAGTGAATGGTAGTGAACATTGATGGATGACAACAACGACAACAGCTATGAATTATCGAATTCTACAATAAAGGCTGTCAGTATGAATTTTGAAAAACTTGAGAAAAGTGGATGAACTTAGAAAGAGGAGAAGGGAAAAAAATGAAATAAAGAATAAAAATAAAAATACAAAAAATTTTAATATTTTAGAAAAAATTATAAAACATAAAATATAAACCCTATTAATCAAATCCACATCAAACATATTTCAACCCATTTTAAAATTTTAATTTTAAAAAAATTTAAAATTAAGGTATTGTTTGGTATTATTATCAATTTTATATTTTATATTTTTTGTTTTAAGAATTTTTATTTTTATTTTTCTATTTGTTTTGTTTTGTTTTGACATTTTGAAAATAGAGAACATGTTTAGTTAAATTATATTGTTGTTAGATTTCAAAAACAATAAATATAAAACATGTTATGCAAGTCTAATAAATTAAAGGGTTAAATATGAAAATGATCCATAAATTATATATTTTTTTATCAGTTTGGTATCTAAAGAAATAAAATTATCAGTTTGACATTTTAACTTTCATTCTATCATCCATTTTGGTACCTAAGACTAATGTCATTAGTCAACTTTGCTAATGTAGTAAGAAAATTCAATAAGATGCTGACACATATAAAAAAGTTTAGTCAATATCACATCATTAATTATCACCTCAATATTAAAAGAAAATTTTTAAAACTTAAAAAAATTTTAAAAAAATTATAAAAAATATTTAAAAATATTTAAAAACATTATGAAAGCTTAAAAAATTAAAAAAATCTCAAAATTTTAATAAAAAATATAAAAAATTCAAAAAATTTCTTAAAATTTCAAAACATTAAAATTTTGATAAAAATAAAATTTTCTTCGAATTAAAAAAATCACAAAAATAAAAAAATCTAAAATCTAAAATTTTTTGAAAAAGTCTAATTTTTTTTAAATTGTAAAAAAAAAATTTTAATGATGAAAATTTTTCATTTTTTTAATCGTACAATTTTAATTTTTACATTTTATGATTTTATGAATTTGTTTTTGGATTTTTATTAAAATTTTAATTTTTTATTTTTTTCGAAAAATTTTTAATTTCATATAAGTTTTTAGTCTATTTCAAAATTTCAAAAGTTTTTAATTTTTCAAAATTTTTTAAAATTTTAAAGAATTTATTTATAAATTTTTAGGTATTTTTTAAAAAATTAGATTTTAGATTTTTTAAGTTCTTTGTGATTTTTTTTTAATTTTAAGAAAAATCTAGTTTTATTAAAATATAATTTTTTTAATTTTAAGAATTTTTTGAATGTTTTTGGATTTTTATTAAAGTTTGAGATTTTTAAAATTTTTTATGGTTTTCATATATATATATGTATTTAACTTTTATAGTTTTAAAAATATTTCATATTTTTAATTTTTAATAGTTTTTAACATTTATTTTTATTTTTTAAAAAAATTTTAACTTTTTGAAGATTTTTAATTAATTTTTTTAAATTTTTATTTAATGGTAACGTGATAATTAATGATACGATGTTGATTGATTTTTTTCATGTGTCAAAATCTTATTAGATATTCATATTACGTCAGTAAAATGACCAATAATATTAGTCTAAAGTACCAAAATTATAGTAAAATGAAAATTTGAGTATCAAATTGGTAATTTTATTTCTTTAACTCCTAAACAGATGAAAAAATGTATAGTTTAATGGCCTTTTTTATATTTAACCTAAATTAAAATATAATAATTTTTATTTTATAATTTATGAATGTGGAATATTTGATATAATAAATTAATTCTATATATTAATGATATTTTACATTTTACAAAAATTGATATATTAAAATTTTTTATGTACCATGATCAATTGATATTTAAATTTAAATAAAACATGATAAAAATGGAGTTATGAGTTCATAGCTAATTAAAATTTAAATTTATAAGTTTAAAAATCTAATACTTTTTTATATATTATAAATAAAATAAAGTACAAATAAATAACAATTAAAAAAATAAAATGTTCGATGATTAATCAAATAAGAGATCATACCTTATAGATAACGAATTTCCTAAAAATCAAAACTTAAAAAAAAAAAAAAAACTAGCTTAACTCAAAAAATAAAACAAAAGAAAATTTGGTTTGGTTTGTAGATTTTCTGAACTCCTCTGTTCTTATTTCTTTTCTTCCTTTATTCTTTCACGGTGGTTCTCTCAGCTACTCACCTGTCAATTCAAAAGCATTTGTTTTCCAACAAAGACAGGATGACGAGCAACAAAAGCCTTGGGTGAGAGATTGTGACGAAAGCTTGAAGGGGTGAAGGAGAAGATTCAAAGATGGCACTGTAGCAAGAGGATTTGTACAATTTTAAGAAGAAAAAAAAATCTAAAAATAAAAAGAGTTATCATTTATGAAAATCGAAGGTCAAATCTCATTAGAAAATGTTATTCATCTTTTGTTTATGGCCAAATTTATTTTTGAGAGTATTTTAAAAAAGGTAAGAAACACCAAATTGTTGTTTTTTTTTTTTTCTTTTTACAAATTTCAAAACATTTGAAAATATTGATTCGGGTTTTATAAAATTAAAAACAAAAACACTACTTCACACATGTTTTCTTTTTTATGTTATAAAATTTTCAATACAAAAACATAAAACTAAGAACAAGAACATTGCCAAACGTCACTGATTTACATCATCTAATTTGTATTTATCAGTTGGTGTCATACGTATCACAAAGCATCAATTACAATTTAACGTTAAAATTAACAATTATGCAAACGGAAAGACCAGAACATTACATGATTTGCCAACCAAAGACCATCAAATTAATTTGGATGGTTATGAACCAATATTATATTCAATCCAATACTCGACTTCAATTAATAAAATTTAAGGGTCATGAAGTGAAATTTTACAAAACACTCGCTACCCAACAGACAATTGCCAACTGCCTTTCCTAATTAAATATTACTCTTTCTTTTTTAGTTTCTTTATTTTTTTTTTAAATGTCTTAAAATATATTTTGGTCCGAGGTTTTTGATGTCTTGTAATTACTTTAAACCTCGAATAAATCAAAGTTGAGTCAAGTTATATCTTATAAAAAGATAAATTTTTTTAAATTTATTTTTTTATTTATAAGATTCAAAATTAAAATTTTACTTAAAAAAAATGAAATTTTTTATTATTCAAATTAACAGACATCGATAATATCTTAAAATTATATATATTTTTTAACATCTAAATTTTTTTTTTATATTTTAAAATTAGATTTTATGATTTTTTTATTTTTGACATTAAAAATTATAAAATTTTAATTTTAATATTAAATATATTAAATTTAAAATTTTATAAAAATCAATATCGACCAAATAATTTAAATGAAGGAATACTCTGTATTGTAGTACAAAAAAATGAAAAAAAAAAAAAAAAAAAAAGGAAAAAGAAACCAAATTGAAAAAAAAAAAGATATCCTAATCTTTATGCAAATTCCCTTCGCGGTATCCGATTGTCCGAAAATTCGCATCTAAGATCTAATCCGTTGCCCGCGCTTCCTCGTGTTATTTCAATAATTTTAAAACCTGAATCGCAGACCGTTCATCGCAATCAACAACTCATCAACTATTCATCCAACGGTCTACAATTAACAACATACTTACACGTGTCTTCCATTTCGTGTAATATCATTTCACGGCATTCTCGCTGCTCGAAAACCTCAACAAACTAATAAAAATTCCTTTTTACAAAAAAATAAAAAAATAAAAATCCTCTTAAAGATCTGTTAAGAAGTCGTTTCTTTCTTTCAAGTTTTCAATTTTCCCTCTTTGTAATCTCTTTTCCTTTTTCTCTTTTTAATTTCTCGTTATCCAAACCGCCTCTCTAACTTTTTTTCTCTCTCTTTGTTGCTCTGAGAAATGGAGATGGTTATGGAGGATTCGCGCTCGAGCAGCTCGCATCCTATTCGCTCCATGGCTTTCGAGGCTTTCTCTGCCGCTTTTCGAACGCGACGGTTTGCTAAGAATCCGATACCTAATTCTCCACGAATATCTGTAGTTGGAGTTTGTTAAATTGTTTTCTTCTATATTTAGTGTTTTATTTTGGAAATTTGTTGCTTTGACTTTTTTGAACTGTTTCTTTGCTTGAAACCTGGAAATTTGGAAGACTTGAAGTGGCAATATATAGGGTTTGTTATGAAATTTTATGAGAATTTAGAAGTTTATTTTGAAAGAATCGGTGAATTGAGTTTTTAGGGTTACGTGGAATATCATGTGGAAGTGTGGAAGAAGTTGGAGAAACTTAAAAATTTGAAGGTGATGGCTTTGACTGATGTTTAACCTTCAAATGAAGTTGTGAAATTTGATTCTGTTAGGACGTGTGTAAAAAGTTATAAAGGAAATAAAAACTGAATTTGAATTTAGTTTTTGTGGAATTGTGGATTTACTAGGATTAGGGTTTTAATCATATTGTTTTGGTGGGAAATTTTGAATGGCTGAAAGGAGGGAGTTGGGATTTCCAAGGACAATTGCTTTTAGTTTAAAGGAACAGTTAGCAAGAACCACTCTTAACAATGTAAAATCGCAAGGACATACTTATATAGATCTTCGTGAGGATGGGAAGCGGTTTGTATTCTTCTGCACTTTGTGTCTTGCACCATGTTATAGTGATTCAGTGTTACTTGATCATCTGAAGGGGAGCCTTCACGCAGAGAGGTTAGCTGCTGCTAAGGTTACATTGTTAGGAACTAATCCATGGCCCTTCAGTGATGGTGTTCTGTTCTTTGGTAACTCGAATGAAAAAGAGAAGCAATTGGCAGTTGTAAATGATAATGAAAATAGGTTGTTGGAGTTTCAAAACAATGATAACAACCTTGCAATTGTGCAATATGTTGGCAGTGAAGTTAGCTCCTATAACAAGAATGTGAATGGTAGAGAAGGGGATTCTGATCTGGTGATTCCAGGGGTGCTAATAAAGGATGAAGTTTCTGACTTGAAAGTGAGTTTTATTGGTTTTGGGAAAATTGCTGCGAGGTTCTGTGAGAAGGATGGAGTTTCAAATGGTATTAGCAGAATATGGTGTGAATGGTTGGGGAAAGAGGCTCCAAGGAATGATGATAAGTTGAAGGTTCCAAAGCATGAATTTGCTGTGGTTACTTTTGCTTATAACAGTGATCTAGGCAGAAAGGGATTGCTAGATGATGTCAAATCACTATTAACATCTGGTTCCTCCAAAAAATTGGATAATGGTGAAGCTGCTAGTAGGAAAAGGAAGAAGTCATTTTCTGACCCAGAGGATATAAGTGAATCTATGAGTAATCAGTATGATTCATCTGGGGAAGACTCTTCAGCTTCAAATAGTGCTTCTTCAAGACTGGCATTGGATCGATATGATGATCAGCTTCTGCTCACAAGATTTATATCAAATAAGGCTATAAGGAGAGAGTTGAGGCGGCAACAGCGTATAGCTGCCGAAAGAATGTGTGATATCTGTCAACAAAAGATGCTTCCTGATAAAGATGTAGCAACACTCATGAACTTGAATACTGGAAAGCTTGTTTGCAGTAGTAGAAACGTTAATGGGGTATGATTACTGAACTTGGCTCTCAATCACCTTCTAAGTTATTGAGGAGCACTTTAAATTTGCATCATATTGGTCAATACTCAATATGACCGATTTCTTAATCTCAGCTTGAAGCATTGATTAACATGTTAACTCATGTACTGTTCCAATTTAAAGTTTTATTTACATTTATCATTTTTATTTTTTTTACATGTAGGCATTCCATGTGTTTCACACTTCTTGCCTTATACATTGGATTCTTCTTTGTGAGCTTGAGAGGGTTGAGAACCATTCAGTTAATCCAAAAGTGAGACGAAGATCTAAAAATCGAACCAAACACAATGAGATGGGCAAGGATGGACAGACTAAACCTACAGGTACCATGATTTCTTCTGTACTCTGCCCAGAGTGCCAAGGTACTGGTATTGAGGTTGAGGGAGATGAGCTGGAAAAGCCTGATGTCTCACTTTCTCAGGTATGCATTTTTTGATCTTAAAACATTGAGCTGCTGTTCAAGAAGGAAACTTTTTGGAGTTCATTATGGTATTCAAATTATGTGGCATATATCTGTGTTGGTTAACATGGTTTTTATTGTCCTTTCAGATGTTTAGATATAAGATTAAAGTCAGTGATGCTCATAGAGCATGGATGAAAAATCCTGAAATGTTGGAGAATTGTTCAATAGGCTTTCATTTTCCTTCACAGTCTGGAGAGATGGTTCAGGTTTTCAGACTTTTACTCACCATTTCCTTTTGTTATATCAATGAAAACTTGGAGACCTTGTTTTCATTTAACTTTAGCATTTCTTGGTTGCAGGAGAAAGTGTTGCCCCTAAAATTGATGCATTTTTACAGTGCTGACAAGTATGAGCCAGGCACAAGTTTCCTTGGATGAATTCTGCAGTTGACCCTTTTTTTTTTTTTTTTTTTATGTTAGCGTGTAGGTTGTACTATAAGCAAATATGTGTAACCTGTTATACGTATACAGGTAAAGGCCACGGTCGTCATGAAAACCATGAATAGCACTTCTGCAATAGGATATTCTTGTCCCCTCCCTGTATGGGCTTTGTAAATACCTGTTGTACATTGCTGACAACTGTCTGCATTGTAAATGAACAGGCAGTCAATGACTCAATGCTATGTTGACTTTTATATGAGGAATAGTTTAAACTCATCTTGCCTCTTCGTCTGCTGTACCTTCTGTCGATAAATGGAAATTTTACTTCCTGGTTATAAGTTATAACATGTTTATAAATATTTTTTATTTGATCAATTGAATTAAAATTTCAGCACTTTATCAATAGAGTATATAGTCGGTGATTGTTGTCAAAATTCTTTGTTAATTGTGAGATTTGAACATTTTGGATTAAAAGAATAACATTTGTCAAATCTATGTTTCTTTTCTATAACAAGTTATAAATGCGGTACAACGGATTTGCTTTATCGAAGTCTATTGTGTTGGGTGTTAGGAGGCTGGTATAATGCAAAAACACTAAAATCTAAAGATGGTAAACAGCGTGTCCGGATTGAGTTGTTTATGGTTTAATTATTTTGGGTTTGAGTTTATTTTAAGTTTGAATTCTCTTGCTTTTGAATCTTTTAAGTTTGTTAGTCAGTAAGCAGGTGGTTGGGCTCAGTATATTGAGAACAACAGTAGTAAAGGTTAGCGGAGACGAGTAATGGAAGAGGTGATGGATTCTCTACGGAAGAACCTAAAATTAACAGAAGCGAAAACAAATTATATGGCGTTAGAGATGGGCAAGAATGCATCTGGCACAGAAGATAGGAGAGCGTGGTTAGTAGGAAGGCTACTAACCAGGAGGCCCTACAACAAAGAAACTATAAAAGGGGCTCTCAGACTGTTATGGTGGTTGGCCAAATAAGCAGATATTGTTGACCTAGAAGGAAATATGCTTTTGTTCAAGTTCGCCACAATAATGGATGCGAAGAGAGTGATGGAAGGAGCACCGTGGTCGTTAGACAAGCAGCTAACACTTTTCAAAAAGTATGATGGGAATTTTAGACCAAAGGACTAGAAGTTTGATAGAGCAATATTTTGGATTGGAGTGTACGGCTTGCCTTAGAGATGAGAAACCACGAATGTGCAACAAGAATCATAATGAAAATAAGAGAGTTAAAAGAGATTGACGCGGCGTTAGACAAGGGTGGATGGTCAAGGTTTCTCAAGCTTAAGGGAAATAGATGTCACAAAGCCATTACGTAGGGTTGTTTTGATAGCCATTGAAGGAAATCTAAATCAAGTTTGGGGAAGGCTAAGCTATGAGAGACTGCCAAGTTTCTGTTATTCATGTGGTAAACTGGGGCATGTAGAGGACGAAATACGAATGTGAAGCCAAACTACAAACGGAACATGAAGAGAGTGGAGACAGACAGTATGGGGCATGGCTTAGGGCATCACCACTAAAGTAGAAAGAGTCAGCATGGGAGAGAGGAAACTGTAGATACTCATACATGTCTGTAGGGTTAATTGGATTAATTTTTATTATTATTGTTATTGTTTTTTTGTTATTAGTATTTTTTATTATTTGTTATTGGCATTATATTATATTATATTATTATTATTATTATTCTCTTTCCTTTCTTCTTGATTGGTGATTGAATAAGGAAACTAAAATTGAGAATCGATTGAATCAATGGAATTTAATCTTGTATGGTCAATGGTCTTAAAGCAGAATCAAATCAAAAGACTTTTAACTCAATCCAAAAAAATTAGCAAAAACCTAGGCCTAAAATCATGCTCAAATTGGTTCTATCTGATCCTTAAAGTTTTTACTAGGGATACCTATAAATCAGACAATATTACAAAGAACATGATAGGATTGAATTTTGGGAAAAAAACTATGTTGAAATTATGAGAAAAAATTTATGGGTTTAGGTTTCGGGAATTTTGGATTTAGACTTTTGGGTTTGGTTTGAAGTTTTTGGATTTGGATTTGGGTATCTAGGATTAAGGTTAAATTTTTAAAGGGTTTCTGAAGGAATCTGGAAAAATCTAAAAATTTTTGGGATTTTTCTAAAAAATTGTGTTTGAAGGATTGAAAGATTGAAACTTTTGATGAGTTTTCCGACAAGGTTTGAATTTTTTCAATTAGTTTTTGCCCAGTTTTCCAGAAATCGGTGAATTTTTCAATTTTGGGTTGAATGTTCTTGTTTTTCCTAGAAAGAAGTTAGGGAATTTTCGGTTAGAGAAAGAAAGAGGAGGGAGCTTCTGAAGATAAATTGAAGGACTTGGCTTTTATAGGGTTCCAAAACTACATTCTTTTGAAGAGCCCAGATTTATGCGTAACTCGAATAGGATCCACGCATCACCTGTGATTTGATTTAACCCGATCGCAAGTTTTTTTTTATTTTAATTTTATTTTCTAATTTTATTTATTTATTATTTTATAATTTTATAATTTTATTTTATTTATTTATTTTATTTTACTGATTTTATTACTTATTTACTTTTATTGCAATTTTTTTATTTCTAAAAAACAATATAAAAAAATATAAAAAATCTTTTCAAATAAATTCATGAATCTTGCCAAATTATTGGAGAATTTTTATGGATTTAAAATTTATAATATCCACCAAACTATTGATAAATTTCATAAATAAATTTCAAAAAAAATAAAAAATAATTTTTATCTTACCAAAATATTGGAGGATTGCATCTTAAGTTAAATCTTACCAAATTATTAGAAGATTTAATGAATTTTCTTAAAAATAAAATTTTATAAATATCTTTCAAATAAAATCTCACAAAACTATTAGAAAATCTGTCTCAAAGTAAATCTTATCAAACTATTGAATGACTTTACTAATTTTTTTGAATAAAATACATTAATAAATTCAACGATGGAGCTTTTTCAGGATAGAACACTAGTCTCTATGAATACTCCTGAGATGAGAGAATTATCTTAAATTGCTACAAACTATTAGAGTAATTTTAGGATTAATTTTTAATATTAAATATTTTGGTAAATCATAAACATATTTAAGGTTTAGATAATTTAAAATCAAATTGGTACCATCTTTCAAATAGGCACTGTAGGGGTTTTATAACTTTTCTCACACGTAATCATACTCATGAACCTAATGTGGACATCAATTCGTCTAGAAAAAAAATAAAATATGAAATACAAAAAATATAAAATACGAAATATAAAAAAAATATATCAAAAATAATACAAAATACAAAACAAAAAATAAAAAAAAATAAAACAGAAAACAAAAAAAATCGAGGATGGCAATGGTACCTTCCTTGGCACCACTGCCACCATACCCTAACCCCCTACCCCTCTGATCACCTAACTCTACCACTGTCAAATGTTGCCAAAAAAAAATAATAAAAGAGGCATGAGGCTCGTGCTTATACCCCATGTCAAGCCCTATGTCCTTCCCTTAAGCACACACACAATTGGAGCTCTATAAATAGTGCTCCTAGTCAATCTAAAAAAAGAGATAGAAAAAAAAAGAGAGATTTTGCCAAAAAAAAAAAAAAATCAACAGTCCTTTCCGCTAGGAGGAACCCAGCCGAGCTTCCTGCACGAAAGAAGAAAAAAAAAAGGGTCAATCTCAAAAAAAAAAAGAAAGAGTCAAAATACAAATAAAAAATAATCTCACTGAAACTTTGAAAGTAGATCTAGAGAAGTGGTGACTCTTTTTGGTGAAAAGGAGGTCGAATTTGTGTTCAGGAGGTCGAAAGAAATTTGTGAGTATTTTTTAAAAATTTTTGACACCGACGACGGCAGTCGAAGCTCGTCGTCGACAAGAACTACGGCGATCGTCGCGACGGAGGACCACCAGCCCAAGGGCGGCTGAAACAAAAAAAAAAAGAAGAGAAACAAAAAGCTTTTTTTTTTTAAGAACGAAGGAAATGAGTGAAAAAAAAAAATTCTTAACTTTTATATAAGCTGTTAATAGTCAAAACGACGTCGTTTCAATAAATGCCCAAAACAATGTCGTTTTAAGCACTCAGGATCCGCGCATCAACCTGCGACCCGACCCGACATTAGTGCACCCGACCCGCAACTCGCTTCCTTTATCAACCTTCGATCAGTCGAATTGAACCGGTACCGAATTGCTAAACCAACTAGATCACGTCCAGACCAAGCCAAACCGCACCCGAACCACCAGACCGAACCATCAAATCGAACTGCACGTTGACCGGACTGTTGACCGGTCTGGTTCAAGTAAAATTTTTTTAAATTTTTCTTATTTTTATATATTATTTTATTAATATTTATGATATTAAAATATTTATATTTTTTAGATTAAAATGATGAAATATGTTGTTAAATTTTTTTTATAATTTTGTTAATTTTTAAAATAAACTTTAAAAATAAAATAATATAAAAATAAATTTAATAATAATACTAAAGTAATAAAAAATGAGAGAAAAGGAAATTTTTATCCGATAATGAGATTCAAAGGTATTCGAGTAGTGATGCCTAAGAAATCTCTAGGTGAGAAGATTTTTTTAAAAATATTACCAGTGTATTAGAGTATTTATAAAAAAAAATTTCAATAAAAATAAAAATTTTCCTTTTCTGGTTATAAAATAATAATAAATAAAAATTGATTAATATATTAAAAATATAAGTAATAAAAATAAGAATAAAAGAAATTTTATCCAATGATGGGATTCTAAAAGTATTTCGAGTAGAGATGCTTTAAGAAATTTCTAGGTGAGAAGATTTTTTGTAAAATATTACCAGTGTATTGGAATATTTATAAAAAATCTTCACTATAATGAAATTTTCATTTTTCTTCAAAATTTTAAATAAGACTATTAATAAAATAATTAATAAAATTTCTAACAAAGGAAAATAAAATGTATGCATCAACATGGTAACATTTTGCATTGCATGCATGACATTTTTTTACGAAAAGTAAATTTGAGCCTCCGAGGATGAGATTCTAAGATATTCCGAGAAGCGATGCCTAAGAAATCTCTAGGTGAGAAAAAGTTCTTCTAATGTTACCAACGTACTGGAACATTTTAAGAATTATTTCAATAAAAAGGTTTTAATTTATTTTTCTAGAGAATAAATTTTTTTTCTAATAAATAAAAAATTAAGGAAATTATTTTTCGAACATAAAAAATTGGACTATTTTTATCAAAATCAAAGGATAACACGTTGTTAATTAGTACCGTTTAATGGGCGCTGTGGGGGTGCTAATCCTTCCTCACGTGTAACCGACTTTCGAACTCAGATAGTTTCGCAGATCGTAAAATTATCTTTTTAATAAATTCTAATTAATTTTAAAACTTTATTAAAAGGATATGTTTTAGTAGGCGGCCAATCGTACTTAGCCAAAAAAAGATTGATGGTAACTCCGTTATTTTTTATTTCGTTTTCAAATTCGTCGGGTGGACACAAAATCGTTACGACACCTAAAATCTGGTTTCATAAATTAGAATATAATATTTAAAGATACCTAAGTCAATCTTGGGACTCATCTTTAAATGGGACAGATTCGATCAAGTGGTCAATCACACATAAATAAAAAAGATTAGTGGCGACTCTTTTTAATATATGTCTAGCGGTAAGCCTACAAATTTATATGTTATGATAGTTTAGTGACTTCGCTAGGGATATTGAGAGTCAAGCCAGTAAATGATTTCTTACTATCTAAGCCTTGCCTAATAAATTTGAGATTATTTTCTTTCTTTCCTAATTCTTTCCTTTCATTGCTTTTATTCTATTTAGTTATTCACTTATACATATATATCATTCATTTACATGTGTATAACATAAAACTCTCCACCCGAGCTTTGCCTTTAAGAGGGAGTGAAGTACATACGCCTTTATGAGATTTCATGTCTCATTCTGAGCTTTTGAAACATTCCCACTCAGATTGAAACATTTCTATTTGTAACTTATGATGGGCAAGGATCGGAGTACTTTACTTGTCTGTGATGGACAATAGTGTAAAGAACAATTTGAAAACTTTTTAGAAATGGTCCAAACCACATATAGTTAACTTTAAGAGCCTAACCATAGGTAGAGCCATGCCTTCTCTTGTGTTAAAAATCCTAAAAAAGATACATGATTGGATGTTTATTTTGCTTGTAAGATTATTTATTGTCTTTTGTGTATATTTTTATACTAATCTTATATGTTGGTCCTTATATTTATATATTATTATTATTTTTTTATGCCTACTAACCATTTTCTTTTATCATGCATTCACATCATTAGATTTATCATAAGGAATATTTACCATAAAATAATTTTTTAAAAGGAAAATCTCAGTTACATCTATGAAAAATCTAGTAAAATCCTCTATTGACCTGAAGAAGGAGTACGAAGAGTTGAAGCTTACGAATAAAAGGCTAGAAAAAGAAGTCCAAGCACTTGAAGAAGAGAATGGTGAATGAAAAAGTTTGTTCACTGACCTTAACATAACACAATTATCCATTAATAAAGAACTGGCTCAACTTTTACATGAAAATGGACAATTGCAAGCAAAGCTACAATATAGGGATGAAATGCTCTTTGAAGCACAAAGGCACATCTAAATGCTAAATGGAGTGATGGTGGAAATCAGAGCTCAAATAAGGGCTGTGATCAAATAACATGAACAAATAAGGGAAGCAAAAGTGAGAAAACATGACCAACTGGAGTTTCTACTTGATCGAATCACTGTGGCTATTTACAAAGCCAAAGACATGGTAAAAAAGATTAAAAAATGAAATGCAAGGGTGCCACCAATAAGAGCACATGGTTAAGAATTGATTGATGTCCTTAATGAAATACAAAACCAGTATTGATGAGATATGGATTTTTTTACCCAATAAATTCTAGACTTTTTATGGATGTAATGTTGGATTTGGTTAAAAATGACTTTTAATTCAATAAAGATTTTCTTTGATAACAATTGTTATGTGGTAAATTATCCTTATTGCATTCATGCATTTTGTTTTCGCATTCCTTCTCATGCATAATTTAAAGGTTACATAGACATCATTCTAAATTTACACATTGTGGCAAATAAAGTGCAAGAATAGCTCAACATCCATATAACACTCGAGCTAGAGCTAATAAGATGAAGCAAGATAATGCAAACCATTTCGAAAGGCTAGAAATAGTTTAAAAGGTAATTGAAGGGAAACTAAGTAAGATCTTTGAAGTTTTGAAAAAGATAAACAAAAAAAAAATAGTACAAGAAGATACCTCACATGAAGTTACTAAGTCACTATATCCTTCAGGTTTTGATCCATATAGACTTAAACCATTCCAAGTTTTCAGCCACAACAAACCACATTTTCAAATTACAGTTATTTAAGAATGTCTTATGCTCCCAATCAAGGGAATATTCAAAGTTATACTAATCATATTTTCACTGAAAAGATAATTGAACCCATCCAAATCTTTATTATGGATGTGACAAAAAAAAAAGTGAAGTTATAGATGGTTGCACCCTCAAAAAACTCTAAGACTGATCAAACCATGAGCATAATTGAGAAAAGATTATGAGCTATAGAAGGCATTGATTTCTATGGATCCATAGATGATGTGGGGCTTTGTTTGGTACTAGACATGATGATACCTTCAAAATTCAAAGTACTAGAGTTTGAGAAATATGATGGTACTAAGTGTCTCATTACACATGTCGTAATGTACTGTCATAAAATGATAACACACAAGAAGCTATTCATGCAAGTGTTCTAGGATAGAACTTGTATAAAATTGTGAACAGATTTAGCTCGATCTTTCATCAACCAATACCATCATATCATAGATATGGCTCCTGATCACTTTTCGTTACAAGGTATTGAGAAGAAAACATTTAAGTCTTTTAAAAAGTATGCTCAAAGATGACGGGATGTCACCACTCAAGTACAACCACCACTAATAGAAAAAAAATAATGATGCTGTTTATAAGTACTTTAAAGTCACCATATTGTGAAAAGATGATAGAAAATACAATTTAAAATTTTACTGACATAGTGATTTCGGGTGAGATTATTGAAAATACAATAAAAATGGTAAACAGAAAGAGGATGAATCCTATATTGCTAAAATGATGCCCAAGAAAAAAGAAGTGAAACTTAAGCTGTGAGTATCAAAAGGCAGCAATTTAGAAACTATCCTCAGCCAATCTATCATATATATCATCTTACTGTAAACCATGCTTTTACTTCATCTTACCAATCAACTACACGACCTTCTTATCCATCTACAACTAGGCCCCTTATTCATCCAACTACCCCAACAATTGGTGTATGAAAATCTTAAAATCAAGAAAAGCCTACATTTGATCCTATTCCCATGAGCTACATAGAATTGTACTAAGAGCTTTATAAAAATCACTTGATTGTTCCCATTACTGTAAAACAACTTGAATTTTCATATCTCAAATGGTATGATCCCACTGCTTACTGTGACTATCATTATGGGATGATTAACCATTCCATAAAAAATGGTACCCTTTTAAAACATAGGTTTAAAATCTGATTAAAGAAGGGCTGATAAGTTTTGACACTAATAGAAACACAGCACCTAATGTCAATGGTAACCTATTGTCTAATCATTGAAGGGCATGATTTTAAGAAGGCTGATTGAAATTGATTATCATCTTAAGAATTTTTGAGAATATGGATTTTTTTTATGTGCTTGAATTTCATCTTATTTTTTATTATTTTAATAAAAGTGACAGATTTGATACATTTTCATGACATTCTTCTTTTGTGTGAATCATCATTATTTATTTTTACTTTTTCATACCTTTTTTCCATGTCCATTCTTTGATTTCACATAATGAATGTTTAGACAGTTATGAAGATGATTTAGGATTCAATTTTGAAAATAGCATTCATGATGATTTGATTGATAGATAAAGATTGTTGATTCATTAAAACTATTGAATAAAAAAAAGATAAATCTGATGAAGAGTTTTGAAAGTGATACAACATATGATCTTTGTAATTTTTCATTGACAAGCTTGCTTTTGATCAATAAATATTCTTCATTGAGAGTATTCATGTTCGAAATGAGAAATGGTCATCTTTTTTCTATCCTTTAAAAAAAAAGTAAAATTATCCTTTGCTATCCTATTTGAGCCTTTTGAAAATTTCTTTTGAAGAACTCTAACCAAAGATTACCCTTATATTGGGATAAAGTTTGAAAAGCTCGCTTATCCTTAGTGATTTCAGAGGCAAAGCCCTTTTGTACTCAAATTTTTCTTGAAAAATGATGAAAAGAAAAAAAAAAGAAAAAAATAAAAGAGAAATTTATGAGGCAAAATGCCAGTGTGTTCTATATGAAAAAAATGATTCTTGGTCTAATAACCCTTCAAATAGTCTGTTTTGTCCATTTCTTTCATAACTTTTCATTCTAGCCTATGTTACGTCCCTTAAAAGTCTATTTTGATCGAATGTGAGTACTCGAATTAGAGAATTATGAAATGAATTAAGGTAGATTTACCATTGGATTATTTGAGACTTTGAACAAAGTATCATTGATGTAAAAAAGAGAAAGAAAAATGAAAAAAAATCAGAAAAAGGTATGCAAAAAAAAAAAAATCAAAAACGAAAAAGGAAAAAAAAACAAAAAGCAAAAAATAAAAATAAAAAAAAAAGAGAAAAAAAGAAGACTTAAACTAAAAATCTAAAAAGACAATTTAAATAAATATGAAAACTCGAAGAAACAACATCATGTGAGGATCCTAGGAATGAGGATGATGATTGGCTTAAAGACTAAGGATATTGATGGAATGTGTTTTTGAAAGAGAATTCTTAGTTTAAGTTTAAAATTGTCTGAACAATCATTACTTTGAAAGTTGATATCCTATTTGAACAGTGAAAATATTTTACCTTTATTCACCTTTAATTTGTTATTGACCATATTTTTTTTCAATAATAAAGACCAATTTTTCTTATCCTTTGCCAAATGTACATCTCCTGAATGAATCAAGAAAATGTTTCATGTCTGTTACTAATTTGAATGATGGCAAATAAATGATTGATATTATTCATAAAAGATTTTTTCTTACTTTTAAAAGAAATTTAAGATGAAAAAAGTGAAAGAAGCCTGAGAAAATGATTTTAAAAGAGAAAACAAAGTGACCCAGTGATGAATTCAGTGATAAATTAGTTGACATGACCTATGAGTTATGACTAGATGAAAAGAATGACATGAATTAGTTGACAGAATTTATTCTAAGATTATTAATACTAAGAAGTTAAGAAAGAATGATGGAGTCTTGAGAACCTTTTTACCATGATTAAAACTTCATGACATTGATTTAATAACATCTACATTACATAAATTATGTTTAAATTCTTGATAATTGCATTTGCATCCTAGATAGGACAGGTGTCTGCATCATTGCATCATTATTTATCACTCAGTTTTAATCTCGACTCAGTCCATATCATTTTTCAGACTTATGGTTCAATCCCAATCATTCAATCTTGACTTGATCCAAGTTAGTTTTTTCGACTTCTACTTCAATCTCGGTCATTCGATCTCGACTCAGTCTAGATCATTTTTCAGATTTATGATTCAATCCCGATCATTCGATCTTAGCTCAGTTCAAATCGTTTTCCAGACTTATGATTCAATCTTGGTCATTCGATCTCAGTTCAGTCCTAATCATTTTCTAGACTTGTGGTTCAATCCCAGTTATTCGACCTTGACTCGGTCTAGGTCATTTTCCAGACTTGTGGTTCAATCTCGATCGTTCGATTTCAGTTTGGTCTAGGTCACCTTTCTCACTCGTGACTCAATCTTGATCATTTTTGCTTATTGATTTGAATATTATTTTTAGACACCAAAACAAAATAGATGTCTAGGTCTTTACATCATCATTGTCTAACAGAGAGGTGCAAAGAGTGACAGTTGTAGACACTAATCTATGTCTAGAGTTAATCAGATCGATTTTTACTATTACTATTATTATTTTTTTATTATTAGTATTTTTTATTATTTGTTACTAGTATTATATTACTATATTATATTATATTATGATTATATTATATTATATTATGATTATATTATATTATATTGTATTATATTAGTATTTTTATTATTATTCTCTTTCCTTTCTTTATGATTTGTGATTGAATAAGAAAACTAAAATAGAGAATCGATCAAATCAATGGAATTCAATCCTACATGGTTAACAGTCTTAATGCAGAATCAAATCAAAAGACTTTCAACTCAATTTAGAAAAAAATGCAAGAACCTAGGCTTAAAATCATGCTCAAATTGGTTTTATTTGATCCTTAAAATTTCTACTAAAGATGCTTATAAATTGGACAATATTACAAATAATAAGACATAATTGAATTTTGGGGAAAAAAAAAACTTTACATTGAAATTTTGAGAAAAAAGTTATTGGGTTTAGGTTTTAGGAATTTTAGATTTAGACTTTAAGGTTTGGTTTGAAGTTTCTGGGCTTTAATTTGGGTTTCTAGGGTTAGGGTTAAATTTTTGGAAGGTTTCTGAAGGAATTTGAAAAAATTTGAAAATTTCTAGATTTTTTTGGAAAACTGGATTTGAATGTTTGGAGGTCTGAATTTTTTGATGAGTGTTCCAACGATGTTTGAATTTTTTGATCAGTTTTTCAAAAACTAGTGGGTTTTCCAGTTTTTGGTTAAATGTTATTATTTTTCTTAGAAAAAAGTCAAGGAATTTTTGGTTAGAGAGAGAGAAAGAGAGGAGCATGGAGCTTCTGAAGATAAAACGATAGACTTGGCTTTTATAAGGTTCCAAAATGACATCATTTTGAAGAGTCCAGATACGTGTGTAACCTGAATACGATCTGCGTATCACTCGTGGTTTGATCTAACCCAATCGTAGGTTTTTCTTTTTTTATTTTAATTTTAATTTTTTCTAATTTTATACTTTTATTATTATTTTATTTTTAGTTTTTATTTATTTATTTATTTTATTTTACTATTTTATTATTTATTTACTTTTATTGCAAAAATTCTTTTTACTTCTAAAAAATAATATAAAAAAACTTTCAAATAAATTCATGAATTTTATTAAACTATTAGAGAAATTTCATGGATTTAAATTTTATAGAATCCATCAAACTATTGAGAAATTTCATAAATAAATTTTAAAAAATAAAAAATAATTTTTATCCTACCAAATTATTGGAGAATTGTATCTTAAGTTAAATTTTAATAAACTATTAGAAGATTTAATAAATTTTTTAAAAGTAAAATTTTATAAATATATTTCGAATAAAATCTCACCAAACTATTGGGAGATCTATCTCAAAGTAAATCATACCAAACTATTAGAGAAATTTACTAAGTTTTTTAAATAAAATACATGAATAAATCCGATGATGGAGCCTCTTCAGGGTGGGACATTAGTCTCCATAAATACTCATGAGGTGAGAGAATTATCTTAAATTACTACCAAACTATTGGAGTAATTTTAAAATTAATTTTTAATATTAAATATTTTGGTAAATCATAAATATATTTAAGGTTTGGATAATTTAAAATCAAATTGGTACCATTCTTCGGATGGACATTGTAGGAGTGTTATAACCTTCATCACACATAATTATACTCTTGAACCTAAAATCTAATTTCGTAGATCAGAATCTATTATTTGCATATACCTATGTCAATTTTGAAACTTCTTTTTAAATGTGCTAGATTCAATTATGTGGTCAATTTCACCTAAAAAAAAGATTGGTGATGACTTATTTTATTTCATATCTAATGATAAGTCTATGGATCTATATATTATAACGGTAACAAGGATATAAGTCAAACTTAGACCCTAAAACCATAATAAAAGACATGGAACGGGAGGATGAAAGCGCCACCGTGGGATACAGTGGAGTAATGGCGTGTAGACATCAGATGGATCACATAGGAGAGGTAAGGTCAGATACGAAACGAGGGAATTGGGTTGAATATAAGAATGAATGCGAGCATCATGCAGGAGTTAATCTCATGCGTGAAAATAAGAATTTGAATATGGAAAGAAAGGAAAAAGATCAAACATGTGAGAAATTAAAAGTCTACATGAGAAGGCCATTAGAGAATGAGGACCACATAATACGTGAGAAAGGTGAACAGGCATAGGAGGGTAGGACCCTGATTATGGGACTAAAAAATAATAGAAGAGGGGACATGGAAATGATAGCGGGCCCGATGGAAGACAAAAGTTTAAAACAACAGCGGCTCCTAACTATAAAGGATAAATATGGGACAATTTACAAGGGCCTGCAATCATCCTTCCAAAGGGCCCATACTGTAGAAGCCCTAAAAAACAATGACAGAGGCCATGCAAAAGAAGTGGGGAAATGTAGTAACATGGGAGAAAAGAGCGATGTTCAAGGAAGACAAACAAAACGAAACCCCCAATGCAATGTAAAAAGCGACCAAAGCAAAAGAAAAATTGAAGTGGAAAAAATTGGCATAGGTGGCCAAAAAAGAAACGAAAAGCACTTACCTGGAAGTAGGTAAAGAAAAAAAGGTATTGGACGAGATACAAGACCTGGATATTGATAAAGCAGAGAAGAGATGCAAGAAAGACCAAGCTAAAAACTCAACAAAAACACCACAACAAATGGCGAAGACTGGAGTCTAGTCTTGTTGAGAGCCATGAAGTGCATAACATGGAACTGCTATAGGTTTAGGAACCCACATATAGTTCGGGCTCTTCAAAAAATGTTGAGGAGAGAAGTGTTAGGGAACACCATAGCTCTGATACCATTTTGTTGGGCTAAAAACCTCCAATCCAATCACACCAGCGGAAGTGAAATCAAACAATAAATCAAACATACCAGAGACAACAATTTAACGTAGTTCGATCTAACTGACCTACATCTACAGAAGAAAAAAAAGATCCACTAGTTGTAAAAAATTATAAACTTACATCAAATCATCAACCTCACTCAACAATCAATACTCATAAGATACTCTCAATCTCTTCTAGTCTTATGAAGTATTCTCAACCCAAACAAATACAAACCCAAACCCTTGTGCACCCTTTCAACATAACCAAACACATACCCATATGTTTCCATACATCATACTTATGTGGACCCTCTCAGTCTCCTCTAGTTCACTCATAACAAACATATACACCCATAAGACGTAGAGTCTTAATACTCTTATGGGATGTCTATCCTACAAAATCTTACAACTCTCTTACATCTTTTTCTCATACCTAATCCTGTAGAGACTTCACCTATTTATAATCATACAAACTTGCCCATTAAGAATCTCTTTCCTCTTAAAATTCTTCTCTTATAAGTCAAACTTACCTATTAAAAATCCCTTTCCTTTTAGAATTCTTCTATTGCAAGTCAAACTTACTTATTAAGAATCATCTTTCTCTTAAAATTTTTTTTTTGTAAGTTTTCTTGTCCATCAAGCAATATCTGACAAATCTCAAACAAATCTCTAACAAATCACAAACAAATCTCTTATGAGATTTGAGTCAATATTCCCAACAAGAAGATCCCAGGGTGGTGTTCTTAAGTGAAACAATCTCCAGGGTAAATAAGTTAGACAAAATTCAAAAAAAGTGCAAAATGTATAGAATGGTTGGTGTTGATTCGATCGAGAGAAGTGGAGGGTTGGTAATGATGTGGAAGGAAGACATAACAGTGGACCTATAGATTTTTTCCCAGTATCATATAGACGTTGTGATAACGAACAATGAGAGAGACAAATGGTGACTAACTGGATTTTATGGAGACCTGGACACAAGGAAAATGAAGGAGACATGGAACACAATGAGAAGGCTGGCAAGAAACAACCAGTTGGCATGGCTTTGCTTTGCGGACTTTACCAAGATACTATGGGATAGTGAAAAAGACAGAAGGGGAACCGGACTAGAGTGGCAAATGGTAGGCTTTTGGAATATTTTGGAAGAAATTGGTTTGTTTAACTTGAGGTTTAAAGCGACACAGTTTACATGAAGTAGAGGGATAACGAAAATGAGTAAAATTTGTGAAAGATTAGATCGAGCTATGGCAAGCAATGATTGGTGAGAAATGTTTCCATCCTATATTGTGAGGCATCTAACAAGTACTGTGTTGGATCATTGCCCGATTATGGTCAAGACGAGAGGACAAGACTAGTCAGAACAATGGCAAGAAAAAAAAAAAGAAAAAGCAATTTGAGTCTATGTGGGTCAAGAAGGCCAAGTGTTTGGGTATTGTTGATAGGTGTTGGTAAAAAGATAGAGATGAGAGAATAAAATAAAAAATAGAAAAGGTGATGAGAGGTTTGTCGGAGTGGGCAAAGGGGAAAAATAATGGGTTGCACGTGGAGACTGGGAAGCTAAACATAGACCATCAAACATTGCAATGCTAGCGTGGTAATGACGATGTAATACGAGAGAAGGAGATTTAAAAACAACTCAATAGCCTAATGAAAAGTGAAGTGATATTTTGGCAACAGAAATTCAGAGTCAGTTGGCTTAGGGAGGGGGATAGGAATGCCAGGTTTTTCCATGCATAAGCATCCCAAAGAAGGAGGAATAATCGGATTGTAGGGCTAGAAGATGAGGGTGGCACATGGCATGAAGGGGAACAAGAAGTGAAGTCACAAGCATTGAACTATTTCAAGGAGATTTTTCAATCCCAAAGGAGTTTTAACATGGAAGAATTTTTGCAAGCAATTAGTCTAAGAATAACGATGGAAATGAATAGGTTCTTGCTAAGTTTACAGAGGAAGAGATACACGAGGCAGCCACGTAGATTCATCCAACGAAGGCATCAGGACTAGTTGGTATGCCAACTATTTTTGCATAAATTTTGGCACATTATAGGTAATCATGTTACTATATTTTGCTTATTAGTGTTAAATGGAGACAATAAATTGGATGAGATAAATGACACACATATAGTGCTTATCTCGAAAGTAGTTAGCCCAAAGAGAATGACTCTATTGAAGAATGATTCAAAACTGAGTTCATGTTTGGGCTTAATGTCCTAGCTTTTAGGATATAGTTGGTAGTAGAGATTGGTTTTTAGGATATAGTTGATAGTAGTGTTATACGTGGTTGAGTGATTCCTAATATTTAACCACTTTCTCTACTTTTTCATTATCTATTAACTGTTTGAGTTTTTTTTTTCTATTAATTATCTTGTAAGCTTATTAAAAGGTTGATTGAATTTAATAGAAATGTAGAGTAATTTGTTTACAATTACCTAAAATTAATTATTTCTTTTGGGTCGATGATTTAATTTTAGAAAGCCTACCTTTTTCTCCAACAAATTTTTTGGTATCAAAGCTTTAAGATCGTTACCTATTTTTTGTATCCAATGAATTGTCAATGATGACAGTGGATGTCAATTCAAATGTAGCCTAACCTCTCATTTTTATATTCGATGAAAAACGTAACGACTTCTAGAGCATTAAGATAAAGACACTCTTCAAATCTTAAGATCTGTGAGATTTTGTAGAAATTGGATATGACGAGAATGTAACGATGAAGGATGGGCTGAAGCAAGCACCATGGACATGGTATAGTAAGATTGATAGCTATTTTTGTCACAATGGCTTCACAAGGAGTGAGAATGATCCTATTTTTTATGTGAATAAATGAAAAAATGATCTTATAATTGTTTGCCTTTATGTTGATGATATTATTTATATGGGTTAATGTGATTCTTTTGTTGTTGAATTTAAAGCTAACATGATGAAGGAATTTGAAATGTTAGACATGGGTCTATTGCATTATTTTTTGGCGCTTGAGGTGAAGCAAGACGAGAATGAAATTTCATTTCACAAAGAACGTATGTAATGGATCTACTTAAAAGATTTAATTTGCTTAATTGTAATTTAGCTACCACACCAATGAACATGAATGAGAAGTTATAACTTGAAAATGGTTCAGAAAAGGCTGATACAAAGACTTTTACAAGCTTAGTAAGAGGTTTGATTTATTTGACTCATACTAGACCAAATATTGCATTTTCTGTTGGTGTAAAGTCCACAAAATAACATCTTGGAACGGCAAAAAGAGTTTTACGTTATATTACCAAAACTAGTGATTTTGGGATTTGGTATTGGCAAATTACAAACTTTAGGTTATATGGTTTCATAGATAGTGATTGGGCAAGTTCATTGGATGATAGAAAGAGTACTTCGACAAGTGTTTTCATTCTTGGATCAGGTGCCATCATATAGAGTTCAAAGAAACAAGTTACAATAGCTTTATTATCTTTAGAAGCTAAATATGTAGCAGCAACTTCAGCTACTTATCAAGTAATTTGGATTAGAAGATTTCTCATAGATCTTTGTCAGGTTCAAGATAGAACAACTAAACTTTTTTGTGACAACAGGTTAGCAATTGCTATGACAAAGAATTCGACATTTCATGGGAGAACAAAACATATCGACATTTGCTTTCATTTTATTTGTGACTTAGTTGCAGAAGGCATAATCAAAATAAAGCATTGTGGAATGGACAAGCAGCTAGCAGATCTTCTCACCAAAGCACTTTCAAGAGAGAAATTTTTCTATTTCAGATTACGTCTTAGAGCATGTGATTTTAATTTAAGGGTGAGAAGAGGTTGGCCGTGTTTATCAACTCCACATGCTCAAACACCAATATTAAAATATTTGACTTGGATGCAGCTGTTAGAAAAAATAAATAAGAGAAGAGAAATAATAGAAAAGAATTCTAGCTTTGAGGCATGAAAAACATTTTGTTAACAGCAATTATGCCTTTAGGATACAACAAAGCCTCAAACTCTCTAATCAGAAGCAGTGAGAATAGTTATACTGAAAGATTTATTTATAATGTATGAACAGACATAAATTTCTATTCAAATGGTTATGACCTTTTGTATAATAATGACCTTTATGAATAGTAATATATTTATATTCAAATAGTTATGACCATTTGTTATATGATAATTGTTTCTATTCAAACATAATTATTTAAAATATAAATAAAATTAATACAAAAATTAATTTTATTCATCAATAATTAAATCTTTCTATCCAATGTGGGATGTACCACATTCTAAACTACCAACAATCCCCTACTAGTTTGGAATGTTGGTGCTTAATTTTTTACCTTTCACATAAATAAATATTATGAATACAAGAAGGTATCTCTCGAATTGAACCTTCAATTAGTGTATATATCTGAGAATTCTAATGAAATTGACGATGTCTGCAGATTAAACCTCAACTCTTAGTGTTAGAATTGAAGATATAACACACATAATACTTATTTATTCTTCTATCAGAGGTTTATTACCGTTTTTAGCACTATTATGGCCATGTGCTTATCCTATTCATAAACATTTACAAGAGAGACCCCAATTCTTCTTGTTGAAGCGGCACCACTTCTATGTTTATATGGTAGAGTTTCCATTATGTCTCCATTGCTTTAGACATTTAAACTCCATTAAGAGTATAAAAACTCATCCTTTTTCAAGCAACTAATCACACTAGTTTCTAAAATTTGCATGGATTTTACTAGTATTTAACAGACACATAACAATAACTTGTTTTTATCCATTAAACTTTGTAATTAGAGGTTACTAAAAGTTGGGTTACCATTATTGATGTCTAATAGTAAGGGTTTAAATCTATTCTACTTGTAGTACTACTAACCAAATATTTTGGAATTCAATTTTTTCTTTTATGATAATTACCCCAACTTGAGATTAAATCTCTAATATAATCACTTTAGGCTAATATGTTCAAACTTTTTATTTTGCATATCATTTATATGCTTCAGACATTGTTGCCTCATTCTTATCATTTTAAGAAATAGTTGGTTTTAGTTGTGGCCACAACTCTATATTTATCAATTTCAACCATTCTATTTTCATATTTTTGTACATTTTTAATATAATTATACTTTTAGTACAATTGGATAAACTCAATGAATAAACCAAATGATTTTAGTCCTTTTAAGATTTTAAGGACCTTTTTATGACTTTAATAAGTGTTTAAACTTATTAGCTTGTATAATTTGTTCATAAAATTATACTAAAATCTTACAACACTATGGTGTTAATTTTTATTTCTTTTGATTCTTATTACCCCCACCATATGCAACTATGCATTCTTTTATTAAAGAATATCTCATTCAATTATCAAGATATCATATATACTTAATCAAATTATCATTTCATTTATCTTTTCACTATTTGGTGATTTTTTTTTTAAGTAGGAGGTCTCCAAATCCATCGTTAGTGAAAGATAACTAGTTGATATCTTAATATTTCAATAAAAGTTTCAAAACTTTTATATTTTAACTAAATATAAGAGTTTATATCAATATGCAGATTTCAAATATAATCATACTTTCATAGTCTTCTTTTAAAACTTTTATGTCAATTCATAAATATTTATATGAATCTATTTCATTGTGGACATTATTAATCATCATTTTTTTTATTACCATGAACAAAACCATTTTCATCACCCAAATGGATCAAATAGCATTCTTTATGCTATTATAAAAGCTTTCAAATTCACAAAATGTTTGAATCACTTGTGGCTTTCAAAGTAAATATACTTTAAAATTTTCACTATATCAATGCTTGGGCAAAAAGAGTTCTCAAGTCTCCTAGTTAGGGATGCATTTGGAGGAGCTTTCAAATTTAGAGATGCACCATGGTAACACAGTCCACAGCACTCAAAGTAAACTAGAATTTCATAAGTTGTCTATGCAACAACTATGGACATATTTTCCAAAAAAACTATAATAAGGATATTGTCCATGTACCTCCATAAATAAATTGATGGGAGACCTTGGTGCGCTGAAGTTTCTTTGTGGTGTCTTTGGACATGATAATCTTGAAGGAGACCGTTCATAAGTAGATAAAAACGAGCCACACCCACCGAATGCTCCTTACATTTTAAAAAGGGCAGAATTTTGGTAACATTTGCTCCCAACATTGTCCCCATGGTCAAGCAAAGCATTCTTATGGGAATTTACGATACTCTGTTCCCAACCCTTTTCAACTGAACTACTTTGCTTAACCCACTTCTTTTTTTTGCCAGTAGTTCCATTCGTTTCGAATATTGACTTCAAAGAATCATCCTTTGCAGAGTCAGAGGAAAATAACCTACCTCTTGATGCATTATGCTTACCTTCCATAGAAACATCACATGCCCTTGCAGTGGCTTCTATAAAGTCAGAAACATTCACTGAATTAGATAGAGCTGTCTTCTAAAACTGCCACTTAGAGGAATGCCACTATTTGCAGCATCATCCTTCCGTAGACCATCTCCTGTGGTCGATGTAAGCTTTTCTGGATATGAGGTCCTCATGAGAGATGAAGAAACGGATTCAATTGGCGAACCCCTTGAGCCGGGTAAGTAAGGCAAACACTTTGCCTGGTTTTCACTCCTAAGTCATTTACGCACGGTATTCCTTTGATTCTTATAGCCTATGCTTTAACCGTAATCTTGGGCCCTGGCGATTACAATAGAAAATCAACAAAAAGTAACATGTAACAATACTTTAGGACGAATTGGCCATTAATCCAATTGCTTATTCGAGACCGAAGTCTTTGTACGCTTTCCTGTGATTGCTAGCTAATTTCCTCTATTGCCTAAAGTTTTGGAATAAATGAATTCCCGACCCACAGGAAACAGAACCAGACTGAGTCAAGGGAAGAAACCAAGGTCTTGACAGAGCCTGTCCAAAAGGTTGTAGAAGATCAACTCATTTCTGGGGCAGAAAGCCACTGCTGACCGACGCCCATGAATTTATTTTGTGATAGACCTAGTCCTCGGCTCGGGGATTACTACTTGACCCTTTTTTTTTTATACCTCCACAGCAAGACTAAGTTCAGTTCCCACTTAAGGTCACCGGATTGACAAAGAAGAGCTAAATAACTTATTTTTCGTCTTCGTATTTTCTGCTTGGTTACTGATCAAATTTTGAAGTATGTTTGCCAATGCGTGCACTTCTTTTATTTATGGGAAAACCATGCTCAGATAGCTTCTTCTGCATCAACTGATGATCCTCTTCAACGTCAGAACAAAGCATTTACAGCTATTGTGGCTAAGGCCTTACTCAGATTGACTACTGATTCACGAAGAGAATCTTTCCATTTCACTGCCTTGAGCGTACTCCCTCTTCTAGGGATCCGTTCCCTTGTCTATTATATCTCTTCCTCTGGCTTGATTCTTTGCTCCTTCTGGTACTCCTGAGCCTTCCCCCTGGTCCTATGTTGGCCCTCTACATACGGTTGCTCTTACTAGTATCTGGTTCCCGATTGGTTCCGCTGCTGCTTCCACTTTCACTGAATTTCGATGATTTAACTGATTTCCTTAAGCCGGCGATGTAAGAAAGCTATGAATCTTACTTTCCTTCTCCCGACTTGACTCTATTCCATGCCAAGACCGATAGAGAAAGGACTAGTCCTGCTTAGAGATAGAAATATGATTGAAGTTCGAGCTGGCATTACGATTTGAACTTCAAATCAATCGAGATTGAGCCAATCGCACGCTTTTGCAAAAAAATCGAGAGATAGGGGAATAGCACCACCAAAAAGACATCAAATTAAGGAGTCTCATCAGAGCTAAAGATTCGTATATTACGTCACTGGTCGGTTGCGTCGGATCAACAGACCATTCGGGGATAGAACTTGACTCAGAGACAATGGAACGACTTGTTCCAATAAACAAATTCCTAACAAAGCGCATATTTTGAGCTCTAGCAGGTGTTCTCAGTCCTGATTGCCTTTTAACTTTATGATAGACCTCCTCGAAAATTGTTGAATTTAAGCCAATGAAGCCAACATGTTATCCTAGCCTGGAGCCTATTTTCGACTTGAATATGTGTGTTTAGGCCTTTCCTATTCTTTTCTTCTTTTACCAGCTGGGGTGGAAACATAGGTTAGAGCTTGAGTCAAAGAATGGTGGAGTGGATTCCAATTGAATACTCAGCACCCCCAAGCTACGCAATGCAGACCTTATTTGATCCCGTCAACAGGCTGTGATACTATCGACAAATGCAAGAAACTTTTTTTATGCGGAGCGCAAGGCTTATGGACGTCCCTAGGCCTCATCTAAATAGGTTTGTCTTTGTTCCTGTTGATTTGACTTAGGATTACCCGCAAAAATCGTAGCCCTTTAATTGCTTATGAAAAGTGGCATTATTTAGTAAATAAGCCTTTTCTTGCTTGATGCTTTCCTATCTCGAGTTATTCCTCGTGATCAACCTACGAAATTGCTTGCACCAGCGCACGCTTCTAATGAAGATATTTATAAAAATTAATATTTTGGTCCATATAAACATTAATCTTTTGACACCTTGAGCTTTTTCTAATATTGATATTCAAATCATGATAATTTTTTTTCTTGTATCTTCTTTATGCGAAATATAAATTTATTATAATTACCTTTAAATTGTTAGAAAAATAAATAAGAAAAAAGAAATAATAAAAAAAAATTTTAGCTTTGAGGCGTGAAGAATACTTTCTTAAAGGCAATTATGCTTTTAAGATACAACAAAACTTCAAACTCTCCAATCAGAAGCAGTGAGAATGATTATACTAAAAGATTTATTTAGAATGTATGAACAGACATAAACTTCTATTCAGATGGTTATGACTTTTTGTATAATCATGACCTTTATGAATAGTAATTTATTTATATTCAAATAGTTATGATAATTTGTTATATGATAATTGTTTCTATTCAAACATAATTATTTAAAATATAAATAAAACTAATACAAAAATTAATTTTATTCATCAATAATTAAATCTTTTTATCCAATGTGGGATGCACTATATTCTAAACTACCAACAACAACAAGTAAATGATAATATGCATAAGCGAAACACCTAAATGGGTGATGTGTTGAGTCAATCTTGAGTGTTAGCTTGATGGAGCATTAAGACAATCTAAGTGGCTAGTTTGAGTGCTGTAGCTTAGCCCAAAAACGCACCAAAGATGTGAGGTTACCGACCCAAAAGTTGTTAAGACTTATTTGCAGAAAGGAGTCGAGGTGAGACTTGATAAAAATTTATAAGTGAAAGAGAGAGATTGTTGGGATATGATTCATATGTGAGAAAAGAATTTCACATTATTAAGAAATCTAAATAAGATATCATCTATATACATAAAAGACTTAAGAACTTAGTAGCTTAAGCTTTTGAGCCCAAGTGATATTCAATATATATGTATAAACTCTTTGATATACTTTCATAGACTCCAAGTATGATTTATCTCTCCACCATACTCAATTTAGCCCGATCAATTTATGTAATGCACTTTATAAGATTGTTTCTAAGACATTAGCTAACAGACTAAAATAGGTATTACCCTTCTGCTTTAATGAAAATCATAGCGCCTTAGTACCTGATAGATTGATCACGGATAACATCATTATTGCTTATGAACTGTTGCATGCTTTGAGACATAGAAAAAATGAAAAAGTTGGTAGGGTTGCACTAAAACTGGACATGAGTCCAGCGTATGTTAGGGTGGAATAGGGATTTGTAGAAGCTATAATGGGGAAATTAGGGTTCAATTCAAAGTGGGTATCAATGGTAATGCACTATGTGAGGACTGTCAGATACAATATAGTAATTAATGGGGAGGTGACTGATACTATTGTTCCAGAAAAAGTGCTACGACAGGGTACCCTTTATCACCTTACCATTTCTTAATCTGTACATAAGGTTTGTCAGCGCTTCTTGCAAAGGCCCAGAGGGATGGATGTATGAGGGGAATACATGCTAGTGTAGCGGCCCAGGATCACTCACCTTTTTTCGCTGATGATAGTCTGTTGTTCATTAAAGCAAACTAGACTGGAGGCGAAATGATGAAACACTTGCTAAAGATTTATTACGAAGGATCCGGACCGAAATTTAACTATAATAAATCAGGGCTGTTCTTTAGTAAAAATACTAGGAGACACCAACAGAAGGTTGTGAAGAATATGTGTGGCATCCAAGTCACGAACAATCTTGAAAAATATTTAAGCTTACCAATGATAGTTGGGAGAGGAAAGAAGAAGGCTTTTAGGGTGATTGCAGATAAGATAAGGAAAAAGGGTACAGATTTGGAGTCAAAGGTTGATATCTGATGAGGGCATTTCGAGGTTTTCATCAAAGCAGTGATATAGTCCAAATCGTCGCATGCAATGTCATGTTTTTACCTGCCAAAAGGTTTGAGTCAAGAGCTAAACATGATAATGAGTAAATATTGGCGGAGCCGAACAAAGATGGGAAAGGGATACATTGGCTTTCCTGGAAGAAACTCTGCAGGAGCAAGAATGAGGGTGGCATGGGGTTTCAGGAAATGGAATTTTGCTAATCGAGCTTTATTAACAAAGTAAGGTTGGAGGCTTTTACAAAGCACCTCATCTCTAGCATACAAAGTGCTAAAGGAAAAGTACTTTCTGAGGACGTCCTTTATTGAGGCTGAACTGGGAAGGTCTCCATCATATATATGGAAGAGCTTATGTGTAAGGTGAGAATTACTAAGGCAAGGCATAAAGTAGAAAGTAGGCACTGGGGAGAAGATTAATATATGGGGTGACCATGGATATCAAGGGACGAAAATTTCATCCCCACTACAAAGGAGCTTGTTCAACCCCAAGAGATTTTGGTCAAAGAATTTGATCAATGAGACCACAAAGTAATAGGATGTAAAGAAACTTGAAGGCTTACTCTCCACAGAGACGATGGCAGATATTATGGCGATTCCAATTAGCAGGGTGGGAGGGCAAAATGGAATGGTATGGCGCTACAATACTGATGGAAAATACAGTGTAAGAAGTGGGTACAAATTAATGGTTTCGCTGGATGCCCAAACCCACACCGAACAAGTAGCCAGAGTAGGGAGGGAGGATACGCGTGACTTGAGTCTATGAAGAAGGATATAGAGGACTAATATATCAAGCAAGATTAAGGTTTTAGATGGCATCTGTGCCGTCAGATTCTACTTATATACGCCAATCTAAAGGATTGAAAGATTATAAAGATGAGAATGTGTCCAAGATGCGAACAAGAGGATGAAATTGACATGCATGCAGTTGTGAAATGCACCCATGCAATAAAAGTATGGAAGGAAGCCCATTTGATTCCCTACGTGGCCGGATAGGATTGGCAGAATGCAAAACACTAGATGGCCACAAACACTCCACTGGCAAACTCATAAGAAATGGATCGAACCATGATGTTGGCATAGGTAGTTTGGTATAACAGAAATGAAGTAATCATTAATAATGTCCACAGGACATACCAGCGTACCGTGAGCTTTGCTTAAGGCAACGTAGAGGAATACCAACAAGCACAACACATGTAAACAGTACAAAGATAATAATAGCTAACATGGTAGGCACTAAGGGAGAATGCCATAAAGCTGAACTTTAATGGGGCCCTGGATGTAAGGAATAATACGAAAGAGATAGTGGTGGTGGCCAAAGACTGGATGAAGGAAGTAATGGGGCACTACAAGAAAATAAAAGATTAATAACAGTTTTATAGCATGTTTAACTTAAAAACGTCACTAGTTTTTATGTTTTTATAAAATTTAATGTATTTTTTATTAAAACGTCACTAAATATTTAAATAACGACATTCATACTTATATTCACCATTAAAGACAAAAATTAATGATATTTATCGGTTAAAACGTCATGAATAATTTTCTCTAAAAAATTAAAATGATTAGTGAAGACATTTTTTACAGAAAAAGCTTTGAATAATCTTCTCATAGAAATGGATAGGGAATTATTGAATGCGTTTTTGGCAGATAACGTCTTGAATAATTTTTTCATAAAAAATAGAGACGATTATTAAAAGTATTTTTTACTAAAAATGCCTTCAATAATTTTTTAAAAAAATTGGAGAGGATTATTGAATGTGATTTTAGTCAAAAACGCCTTTAATAAATATCCTCATCAAAATTAAAAAGGGTATTTGGCCTGAAATCACCTCTTAAATAAAAACTTGAATAGTTGTGTCGGTTAAATCATACAGTTGTTAACTAAAAAGTCGTAAGTTCAATTCCTCCTTTTAGCATTTTTTGGATTTTTGAATGAATTATTTGTAAGGGATTATTTAAAGCATTTTTGGCTAGAAAATGCCTTGAATAATCGCTTATAAAAATTGAATAGGGTTATTTAAGGCATTTTTTGATCAAAAATGCCTTCAATCCATTAAAAAAAATTTGGAGAAAGAATATTAAAGGCATTTTCTGTTAAAAACACCTTTAATAATCACTCCAAATTTTTTTATGAAGGAAAAAACGCCTTCAATAATCTCATTCAACATTTTGTTAGGATTATTCAAGGAATTGTTTTAGCTAAAATCACCTTTAGTAATCCCATAAAAAAACATTTGATTTAATTATATATCTAATGTCAGTTGTAGGTTTATGCCCAAAAAATATTTGAAGTCATTTGTAAGTTTATGCCTAGAAAACATTAGGTTTATATATGTGAAGCTATGAATTAGATTTTGGAATTTACATTACGAATATTATAGTATTTCAATAAATTGACTATACATCCGAATTTAAAACTGATAATCTTGTTATATAAATATACTTTTCTCAAATAATCGTACTCAATATATGCGTATTAATATAAGTTGCCAATTGATATAAAACAACTATATACCAATAATATTAAACCAATACCCTAATCTTGAAACTTAAATTATCCATTCAACATGGCATGTTAAATACATTATAACAAATGACATGCATATAATTACACACAACCAACAATCTCCAACCTCAAGGTTTAACAAATGATAATACATACTCACACCACTCTTTATGGACTTCATCAAGTTCATCTATTGTGAAGCTTTCTTTACTCTTCCACTTAAAAAAATCAAAAGTAAATGTTAATAAACGAGAACATAAGTTAACATTTTTTTTAAGATATAACGAATTTATGAAATTAATACTAACCTTGAATGGTGTGGTCATAAAATCATATAAAATTATCTCTCTCATAAAACAAAGGACATAATATCCACATTCAGTATATCCTAGTGACGAGGCACCTAAAAAATAAATTGAGTGGGTTTATGAAACATTTATTTAAACAAATTCAGTATAAAAAAATAAATTTCACATTTAATGGTAATGACACCCAATTTATTTTTACTTTCTTATCAAATGCAGATATTACCCTAAATTGAAATGAAAAAAAATTACTTAATACAAAAATAAAAGTAATTATAAAGAAACAAAAGATAATATAATAACATGTAATACCTTTTTATAAAATTTTTAATATTGGGGTTACGCATCGTCATTAGTTGAGTAGAATTAAATAAGTATGGCATAAGGAAATTGGTATTAATCACAATAAGTTGCCAATGACGACTGCAAAATAATAAGAATTATATACTCAGATTAGGCATCATTTACATTTAGGTAAGGTTGGAATAATTATTTGTATGAATATAATTTACGTAGTATTATACTAGAGCAAATAATAATCAGCCCATTTTTTTCATGCATTGAATCACATGACGAGCATGAAAAATGATTGTGCCACTTTATTTACTAATGAAATTCAGGTTAACGAATCTGAATCTATGGGTCACTAATGAAATTTAGATCAACGAATCTAAATCTATAGGTCATTTGTCTCGCATTGATCTCTCTATATAGAAAGGTGCATGATAACAATCTACAATACTAGTTAGTAATACACCATAATATAAATTAATGCATATTGACTTTGCATATTTATATTCATAAAATAAACTCATAAGAGCAACAATATCAGCAGTTGATATTTTATCCAGGTTACAAAATTCCTTAACCTTGTCACCAATGTAAGAAACTAATGGTTGATCAAATAATCCATCATCGGACTCAATCTTAATGCAGTTTTTTTTAGATAAATGATCAAGTGAATAATTGGATAACTCATCAATGGCAGCCTGAGCAAGGGTCATACTCTGAGTCCTAACATCCTGCTACAATATATAATGAAATATAAATAATAAAACCAAATCAATAAATATAATAAACAAATAAATATTAAGTGAATAAACAATATCATACTTTATGGCTGTACTGGAGGTTGGGTATCTTGCTTAACTTGCAAACAGAAGCTTGTCCTAGGTGGATGATGCTATCCAATTAGCCTATAGGCATACTAGGCTCATTGCTACTAACATTGCCTCTAAAGTTATGAGTCATTACTATTGCTCATTCAGGTGTTACTCTTGGTCATTAAGTCTTTGCTATTGTTGCTCAATGATTGCTTCATATTGTGCATTTGTCATTTGAGGGGTTTTGGGTTGATTACTAAAAAGCTTTGATGGCAACACAAATTTACCAATCTCACGAACTCGACCATGTTTTTCTTTTACACCTAATGCTAAAGACAAGGGATCTTCACCATACTGGATTGTTAGTTCACTAGATTTAACTTTAGTAGTATAATCATCCTAAAAGATAATTAAGATAAGTCGTGACAACAAATCTATATAAGCTAGTATACAGTCATGCATACAAGCACAAAGCCAATCATACATGATATAATGAGTAGTTATACATACAATCTTTTAGCCATTTCTTCGATTGCTTCATCTACAAACCATCCATCCTGCTACAGATGTCTTTGTTTTCACATATCCCATCTGAAAACTTCAATGCCAGAGCTAGCTAATTCCTAATAAATTATTACAATATAAGAATCAGAATCTATTAAACGAATGTTCATAAATATTCTATTATGAGTATGAAACAAATGTGTGAATACTTATAAGCTCATACTTCACATTTGCATATCACTTTCTCAATGCTGATAGTGATATACTTGTTTGGCCTGAATGTTTTTTTGTTATTCTTTGATTTTTAGAAAAAAAATTACGTAAATCACATATTAAGATATCGAATATATTACATAAAATTTTATAAACAATTTTTTGTAATGTGTATACATACCGAGAAATCTTCTGATGGTCGATCTCAAACAAAAGTCATTCAATCATCATAACTTATAACATTTGTATATGACATAGGTGGAACAGCCAATACATCACCCTGATCAGCGAGCAATAAAACATATTAGGTTGTTAATATGTTTTTAAAGCTTTTGAATGCTTTCCCAACTGATTGCAACACAAGCATTTTACACTCAATTGGGACATTGAAGTGTTCCTAAAAAATTTAACACAATTAGTATAAACACAGAGAATTTCAATTAAATGATCATTTATCAAAATTTATGAAATTGTTGAATAAACATACCATAATCGACTCTCATATACTATCCTTTATATCATCAGGAACTCATCGTTAATTATGGTACGTAATTAAAATGGTACTACGGATGACTGTTCCAATATGAGTAGCCAACTTGATAGCTCTACCCACTTTGATTGAAGTCGACATGAATTTTGGTGTCAATCACTCCAATTTTTTTTATTTCATCCCCTTGCTTTTCTTTTTTAGCCTACATGAGTGTCTTTTTCATGTTCAATAGTAGAAGAAGTATGTTGTTCGAATTCCATAGTATTTGTGATTTTTATCATAATTATACGAAATACACTAAACTGTCTATCTAAATTTCACACAGTACATAATAAAAAATAACCAATATCATACCATAATTACTACACCAATATACATAAATCATCTTTAAACCCATAATATTTTACCAGTATAAGCCATACTATGATTCCAACCTTAAATAACAATTCCATGTAAAACAAATGATGAGTAAAAAAATAGACACAAATTCCATAATACCATTTAGCAAACCATAATATTTAAATCAAACTACACAAAAACACCATACATGCAATGAAAGGTACTTGGACGACTAATGTGACGATGGAATGAATAAAAATAATATATATTTATATATAGAGTAAGGAATGAAAAAATACATATATCAAAGAATATAAATAATACAAAAAGCAAATAAAATAAGGACATACCGATAAACAAAAATGTGTGTGGTGTTAAGTTATTAAAGGTCGACGACGACGAGAGAGATAAAAAAACCTAAAGGCAAGCTGTATGGGTTTAGCGGTTTTGGTTTGGTTGCAATATTACAGCTTTTAATCATTCTTTATAATAACAGTTTGGGATTCCAAAGTTCAAGACAGGAATGAATATAAAAAATGATCAGTGAAGGTATTTTACCCAAAAAAAGCCTTCAATAATCCCCTACAATTTTTTATCAGGGGATTAAATGTGTTTTTCACTAAAAATGCCTTCAATAATCCCCTGATAAAAAATTATTGAGGATTATTGAAGGCATTTTTTACAAAAAAAATGCCTTTAATAATTTTTTTCAAAATTTTTGAGAGAATTATTGAAGGTGTTTTTTTACTAAAATTACCTTCAATAATCCCCTAATAAAAAATTGAAAGGGATTATTAAAGCCATTTTTCATAAAAAAAATACCTTCAATAATTTTTTAAAAAATATTTCAGCAGATTGTTTAAGGTGTTTGGTACTAAAAATGCCTTCAATAATCCCCTGATAAAAAATTATTGGAGATTATTAAAAACATTTTCTACAAAAAATGCCTTCAATAATTTTCTTTAATAATTTCGTTAAAATCGCCTTCAATAATCTCCTTATCAAAATATAAAGGGATTATTGAAGGCGTTTTCTTCAAAATACACCTTTAATAATTTTTTATAAAAAATTTTAAGGGGCTTATTGAAGGTGTTTTTGGTAGACAATGTCTTGAATAATGCCCTCATAAAAAATTAGAGAGGATTATTAAAGCCATTTTTTTGTAAAATACACCTTCACTAATTTTCTTTAAAAATTTTAAGAGATTATTGAAGGTTTTTTTTTTTTTACTAAAAATACCTTCAATAATCTGTTCATCAAAATTTAAGGAGATTATTGAAGGTATTTTTTTGCCTAAAATGCTTTTAATAAGCGCTTAAAAAAAATTAAAAAGGATTATTAATTGAAGGCTTTGTTCATCATAGAAATTGGAATCATATACCTTCTAAATCATTTTGTAATTTTTAATAAGGTTAAATGTAATTTTTTTAAAACTCTCTCCAACTCAAAACATTAAAAGTTAATGGCATTTGTTTGTTGAAAATACCTCTATTTGTCATATTTATGGGCGTTTGTCTTACCAACTCCATTAATATTGTCCTCACACTTACCATATCAAATCTCTAACTTTAAGCTTCAGCTTCATTAATCTACTATTTCTCTTTCCATACTAACTACAATTTACTTTCCCTTTCTTTCAGCTTTTACTATTTGAGCTTTGTCTTTTGAAAGCCTATATCTACTATTTCTTCGTTATTTACTCTAGCATTTACTTCATTCTACTATTCTTTTAGCTTTTGCAATTTTCGTTATAATTTTTGGTATAAAATTTTTCTCCAAAACCCATCTTTCTTAAATACCCATTTGGAACCCATTATATTAGGTAGCTGAGAAAATACTTAACAACAACGAGTTGGAGTTTTATAAATGGGATGCTGATCTTTCCTATTTGTTACAAATTGTTAGTGATAAGCTAAATAAAGTTGCTGAGGTAAATTCTTATGGTGATTCATACCTGTGGTTGAATAAACTGAGAAATCATTCAAGTATTATAAGGAGATCCTTCGACTAATGTTGTCATATGTGCATAACTACTTTGTTGTTTTGATCTTTTATAAGTACTGGTCTTATTTTTATTTTTGGTTTAATACATAGTATAATTAAGTATTTGACATGTTCATTTTCATTTAATTTATTTATATAATTTTGGTCTTATGATGTAGCAAGTACTAAATGGATAAGAGTTGGATGCAAAAGTCAAGATTTAGTCAAGAATACCAAGATGGAGTGAAAATTTTTTTTAATTTTGCATTTAAAAATACAAGTGAAGATAATATGATATTATGCTCATGTTTGAAATGTGCTAATATCAAATGGCAAATGCATAAAGTTATTTTAGAATATTTAATTTGTATTGAAATTATCTCGAGATATATTAAATGGTATTTTCATGGAGAGTCTATACCGTCAAGGTCTTCGTCGAGAGTTTCTTCAATATGAAGGGCTTCCCAGCACTAACATAATCTTATTAGACAAGATAATATTGAAGACATGTTACGATATGCTTTTAACATTCATAATCAACATTTCCATCATCCTTATCTCTAAAATGATGGATTTAATGAGTCAAATATTGAAATGAATAAATTTGGTGAACATGGGATAGGTGTAGGTAACCAACAACCTAGTGAAGAAGCATCAAAGTTTTATAGGTTGCTTGAGGATATGAATGAAGAACTTTATGAAAGATCTAAGCATTCAAGGTTATCTTTTTGTGTGCGTCTTTTTCACTTGAAACGTTATGTGGATGGATGAAAAATTCTTTGACTTTATTATTAGAGTTTATGAAAGAAATATTTTCTTTTGCAAAAATCTTTAAGTCTTGTAAGGATTCAAAGAAGATGATCAAGGATTTGGGTTTTAGATATGAGAAAATTCATAATTATCCCAATGATTGCATGTTGTATTAGGGTGATAGAAAAAATAAAAAATCTTATTATTTATGTGGTAATTCTTATTGGGTGAAAAAAAATCCCAATGAAAATGTTGGACAAAGATAATGATAAAGTCAATGTAAAAAAGAAGCCTATAAAGGTTTTACAATATTTTTCACTAATATCAAGACTTCAATGACTTTTCATGTCTTCCAAAATTATAGATTCCATGAAATGGCATCATGACAAACAGATGGATGATGGATCATTGAGGCATCCTATAAATTTTTTAGCATGAAAATCATTTTATTCTAGGTTTTTTAACTGAGCTTTTAATCCTTGAAATGTTATGCTTGGACTAGCATCTGATAGATTCAATTTTTCAAAATTATGAGTACTTTTTATAGTACTTGACCAGTTGTATTGATTTCGTACAATTTGCCACCATGGATTGCCATAAAGTAACATTCATTTATCTTGTCTATGATAATTTTCAAGGATAAAGGTTCGGGTAATGATATAGACATCTACTTAGAATATTTTATTAAACAGTTAAAGCAATTATAAGAAGGAGTTTAGACCTATGATGCATTAAAAAAAATTTTCAATATATGTACTACTTTATTATAGACTATCAATGATTTTTCTGCTTATGCAAATTTATCTAGTTGAAGTACAAAATGTCGTTATACTTGTCCATGTTATGCTGCAAAAACATGTTCGAAGTAGTTATATAATGGTAAGAAGTTTAGTTATATAGGATATTGTCGATGGTTAAATGATAATTATCGATTTAGATTCTAAAAACATCTCTTTGATGAAACTGAAGAGTTAATAAGATTATTTTTACTAATTAATAGGTCTAATATCTTATCAAAATTAAAAGATATTAATTTCACATATGAAAAAGTGACTCAATCAAAGAAAAGAGTGAGGGAGATCTTTGAAGGTATCTAGCCTTCTATTACTTAGATTGGTGATAATGATACTCAAGTTTGTGATCTAGATATTCAAAGTGATGAAGAGGGAGATGGAGAAGATGACCCTAATGAGTTTAAGTTGTGAAAAAAAAGTATATTTTTTAAGTTGCCATATTGAGAATATAATTTATTACGTCATAACCTTGACGTGATACATATAAAGAATAATGTTTGTAAAAATTTATCAAGACAATTCTTAATATGAATGAAAAATCAAATGATGACTTAAAAAGTTGGCTTGACGTAGTTGATATGGTGAATTGTTCTGACCTTCATCTAAAGTTCCTTCCCAATGGCAAATATCGATTGGCTCCTGCCTGTTTTGGGATTTCTAAAGCTGAGAAAAATGTGTTTTGTAAGGTTTTAAAAAATGTGAAATTTTCGGATGGCTATGTGTCAAATAAATCGAGATATATGAATCTGAAGAAGTAAAAATTTTCTTCATTAAAGTCACATGATTATGATATTATGATGTAAAATTTACTTCCCTTTGCTTTACGTTCATCAATATCAAAGTAAGTCACCTCAATGGTAATTAAATTGAATAATATATTTAAAGCTCTTTATGGGAAAGTTTTGAATGTGGAAGAGCTTGACAAACTTTAAGATCGAGCCACAATTATTTTATGCCATTTAGAGAATATTTTTTCTCCAAACTTCTTCACTATTATGATGTATTTGGTTATCCACATTTCATGTGAAGCAAAAGTTAGTGGATCAATTTATTATCAATGGATGTATCCTATCGAAAGATATTATTTGTTAATAGCTTGATTAGGTTGTTAGTGTTGATCATATCACTCTAGCTAAAAAGTTATATGATAAATATTTTATACCTTAGGTTTCTGGGGAGGTTAAAATCTTATTGTCGCAACAAACATTATCTGAAAGATTTTATTGTGAAGGATATTTAGTAGAAGAGTGTATGACATTTTGTTCTCATTATTTGGAAGATGTTGAAATGAGATTTAATAGACCATCAAGAAATGTTAGTATGCAACATACAAACTTTGCCAATAGTTATCTTTATGAAAGTTTTGGACAACTAATAGGCAAAGCTGAAATGGTGGAGTTAGATGATAAATCTTGGATACAAGCACATCGATATGTTTGTTTCCATCATGATAGAATTGAATCGTTTTGCACTTAAGTTTTCTTGCAAAGAAATTATTCATTCTATTAAGCATAGAATATTATATTTGTCTTATTGTTAATACTTTATCATGATGCATTGCAGCGAGCATAAAAATAATTTGCGAGCTCATGCACATTATTGATGATCAAACCCTCAAGAGCTTGATAAGTTATTCAACGAAAACTTTCATGACTAGTTAGGAGCAACTGTAAGTAATGCCATACTTTCCTTTATGAGAAATGTACATAGAATGCTTAGGGTATAAATGAAATTAATAACATATATATATTTATTCCACCTTTATAGGTTTGGAGTGAAAGACTTGTTAGTAAAGAAGTGAAGTGTCTTTCACAAGGGCTGAATGGGATTGTAAAATGATACAAAGGTTTCATCATCAATGAATTTAGATTTCACACTAAATTCCGTGAAAGATTAAGAACAAAATTCAGGAGTTGTTACTTCATCAACTACTAGCTATGCTAGTGTTAGGGACACAAACCCTTTAAAGGGAAATGTTGACTATTATGGCATGATTAATGACATCATTAAGTTGGATTATTATGGCAGGTGAAAAGTTGTCTTATTTCAAAGTGATTGGGCTAATGTGAATAGTGTGAGGGGTATTAAAAAAGATAAGTTTGGATTTACAATTTTGAATTTTTCTCGATTAATCCATATTGGACAACAACTCATTGATGAACTTTATATTTTTTCCTTTCAAGTTAAATAAGTTTTTTATTCTAAAGACCCTAAAGAATTGGTTTAGTTTGTTGTTCTTTGAAACACACCTAGAGATGTATTTAATATGGGGTCAAATACCAAAGATGATGTTGAACATGGAACTGAATGTTTTTCTTTTGCTGAACAAAACTTGGATGAAAATATCTCCAGTTCCTCTGCTCAGTGGGTTTGGAAAATGTTAATGAAGACATTTATGAATCATGATGAATCATCCATATTTTATAATTCGAATGTTTAAAACATAATGTAATAAATGCTTGTATGTAATTTATGTCACATTCATTTTTATTTCAATTACTGTATTGTAAGTCATATATTATCTTTTAATTTAATTAACTTGATATGTTCTTTATATATCATTGGTTATGATTTCTTAACTTCTAAATGTCCTTATATATGTTCTTTACATATGTTTTTTATATATTTGCTTTTATGATGCAGCTAAATTACAATGCAGAGGAGTAGATTGAGATGAATACATATCAGAGATATTAGTTTAAAACTATCTATGGCACCAGTTAATCTTGGCTATGAACTAAATCCTTTGGAAGGGAATGTACGTACTATCATTTCTAACTCAGTCACTTCTAACCCTTCAACTGATATTAGATCTAGTAATATTAAAGGTGCAAGTTTAGATAGTATCTCATCAATTGATTCTACTTTTAATTTCAATACAGGTATCATAAACCCCATATTTAGATTTCAATTATAATAATTAAAGTATTAGTAATTTATAAATTGATTTTTTATTTTTTACAGCTGATAACAATAGTCAATGGAGGACTAGAGGCTGGACAACTTTAAAAGAATTGTTTGCACTACCTTCGAAAGAGCGTATTGTAGTGTCTACAAATTTTGATAAGCAGCCAATTGGTGAAGAGTCTCAACTGTTGGTTGAATTTCTAGGCATGATTACCCGTAATGGAATGAAATTGCCTATTCATTATGAAACATGGCATAAAGTTCCAACCGAAGTTAAGGCAAATGCTTTAAACTTTATTGAGATATTAGTATAATTAATTACATATAAAAAATTAATTATTTTAAAATTAATTTATTAATTAAAAATTTTCTTTTTTGTATTATTACAGTCAAGATTTGTACTTGAAATACAAACTTCACTTGTGCTTAAGTCATTGGAAAAGAACTTGAAAGACTATAAGCATAATTTGAAGAAAAAGTGTTTCGATTGAAATACTACTGTAGAGGCCACAATGGAAAATGTACTTCATAATATGATTATGTTATAATATGAACAATTAGTTAGATTTTGATTATCAAGAAAATGAGAGATACTAATTTATAACTTTTAATATTAGTTTAAATAATAAAAGTGTTTTATGATTTAAGTTGGTAATATTTGTATTTCTACCATATATGCAATTATTTTTTATGACAGAAAAGAGAACAAATTGGGATTGGTAGCAGAAAGCAACAGAAATATAGCCACACAAGTTAATAAAAAAGTTTTGCAAGAAAGCAAAAAGAAATAGTAAGTTTATAATATTAAACTTATCCGAATGAATGAACTTGGTTTTCATTATTGATATATGTGTCGTAATTTGCAATTTATGTCAGTTTACAACTTTTTGTGCCATTACAAGGTAATAATGCAAATTTATAGTTATTGTTCTATTTTAATAGTTTTGATAGTTTCAATACATGATATTAAACTTATCCAAATTATTGAACTTAGTTTCCACGGTTGATATGTATGAAAAAGTTATTGTTTACGTCTATGTAGGACATTTTATGCCGTTAATAGGTAAAAATACAAATTTGAACAAATTGTTATATTTTAACAGTTTGGATAGCTCTAATATATGATATTAAACTTGTCCAAACAATTGAACTTGGTTTCCATAGTTGATATGTGTGAAAAAATTATCGTTTACATTTGTTTAAGACTTTTTGTGCTGTTAAGAGGTAAACATGTAAATTTGTTGTTATTGTTCTATTTTAATAGTTTGCATAGCTTCAATACATGATATTAAACTTGTCAGAATAATTGAACTTGGCTTCCATAGTTAATATGTGTGAAAAAGCTAACGCTTACATTTGTTTAGGATATTTTATGCTATTAAAAGGCAAAATACAAATTTGATATTATTGTTATGTTTTAACAGTTTGGATAGCTTCAATACATTATATTAACTTATCTGAATAATTGAACTTGGTTTCTACGGTTGATATGTATGAAAAAGTTATCGTTTACATCTATTTAGGACTATTTTTGCTGTTAAAAGGCAAAAATACAAATTTATTGTTATTAATCTATTTTAATAGTTTGGATGGCTTCAATACGTAATATTAAACTTTTTCAAATGATTGAACTTGGTTTTCATGATTGATATGTGTGAAAAGCCTAAATGCTTTTATTGTTTACTTTTGTTTAAGATTTTTGTGCTGTTAAAAGGTAAAAATATAATTTTACAGTTACATTTCTATTTTAAAATTTAGATAGATTAAATGCATGATATTAAACTTATTCGAATTTTTGAACTTGATTGATAGGCTTGATATGCATGAATAGGTTACCGTTGATATATATTTAACAATAACATATGTTTTTATATAGGAAATTGAGATAAGTGAAAAAATTAGACGTATGAAACTTTTTCAATTAACCTACCCAAAAAAAGACGGATCTTAACTAAATGTCAAAACATAAAAAATTATGGTAATTTGTTACATATGTTTTATACATAAAGTAAATATTTAATATTTTAAACATATTATGAATTAATCATTAAACTTGATAATTTTATTTAAATAATTTATAGAAGAAAGTGAAAAAGAAAATAGCTACTGAGATTGAAGTAGCATCTGATGGTTCTATCAATATGCAAGCATTGAAAAATCAAATTCTCACAGAAGTTATTGGAAAAGAAAGACATGGACAGGTCCGGGGCCTTGGATTGGGCCCAACACCATCTAACTACTATGGACGTAGCTCTAAGTAATTTACATTCTTAGTAAGTCAATCTTCGTGAGACATTTCCATATTGAGAGAAGATTTGCAAACTATGCAATAATATTTTCAGCAAATAAAAGCAGAAAGAGAACATGAACATGCTAAAATTGAAAAAGAACGGGCTAGAATGGACATTTGCATGATCGATTCGATACTCTTATAAATTTTATGCAACAACAATTTTCAAAAACTAATTTAGGTGGTCCACCAACTTAGGTATTATATTTAGTAACTATTTATATTTTTTTAATGTAAAAATACCTTATTATTAAGTGTTAAAACTTGTATGATATTATTCAATAGGTTTTTGAGCACACTAGTGACCAAAGTGAAAAAACTCCTTCATCAAATGGTAGTATTCCATATCTATATGCTCATCAATTTTATATATTTTAAATTTTTTGGTTAATGTACTAAAATAATTTGAATGTTATTACAAGCATTATTAAACTTGGTATTACATGCATATTTGAACGAATTATGTATTTATAATATTCAGTTTATGAATTTAAGTTCATTTTTATTTTTTTGAATATTTTTATTGAACGATAATAATAAATATAAAAAGAAATTAAAAAAAGTAAATTTTTTAATTTCGTGACGTTTGTGTTCAAAAATATCGCTAAATTCAAAATGTAATAGCGTTTATAGCATAAAACGTCACTAAATTTAGAGGCGTTTTCCTATATAAGCACCGTTAAATTAGTGACATTTTTTTTATACAAAAGTCATTAAATTAGCGACATTTTCTATATAAAACGTCGTTAAATTAGCAACATTTTCTGATACAAATGTCACTAATTTAGTGATGATTGTCCTTACAAATGCTGCTAAATAGAGTGACGTTTTATTATACAAACGCCTCTAAATTAACAAAGTTTTTTTTAATACAAATGCCACTAATTTAGTGGCTATTGTGCTTACAAACGCCGTTAAATTAGCAGCATTTCGTATAAAACGTCGTTATTTTCCCAACTCGGATATAGCCGATGCTCTTAGTGACATTTTAAGAAAAAGTTATAAATATTTTAGAGACATTTATAAATGCCACTAAATCTTAAAAAAAATATCACTAAAAACTTAAACCCGTGGGGCTACCAACAAACTAGCCAAGGGATGCAAAAACGTAAGTACGATTGAAGCAATGGCAGCTGCAGAAGTTGTGAGATTTGCATTGGAGATGGGTTTTCAAAGGGTTGAACTTGAAGGCAATTTCTTAATAGTCTTTACCCAATTTGTGCAAAAAAGATGGGTCTAGCTTCAGAAGGTAATGTCATTGATGAAGTTAAACTACTTTTGAACTCGTTTATTGGATGGGAATGCCAGGATATTGGACGAGAGGCAAACAAAGTTTCACATGTATTAGCAAAGATGGCTTTGGAATATAGTAAGGATAGCTACTAGGTTAAGGAAGTTCCAGCAGAAATTAGTTTTCTAATTGATATTGAGAAAATTTGTATTGAGTAATGAAGTTTCAACTTTATTTTCAACAAATTATTATTTTGTTATGGACTTTTCATGTTATTTTAAGAGAGTTGTGATTGTTTTTCTTATTTTATCGATTGTATGATTATTTTATTTTACTGTATATTATAATTTTTTAGTGAAAACAAAAAATAAAAACAGCACAAAAATATAATTTTTAATGAAACAATTTTTATTTTTATGTATTTTATATTTATATTTATTATTATATATTTTTAAGATTTTAATCTTTTGTTTATTATAAATAATAATGAAAACTTTTATATTTTGAATTTTTCTTTCCTTGGTCATTTTATTTTATTTTATTTTATTTTTTGCAAATAGAAACCAATTGAAAATTTAAATAGGATTTTCCTTACTCGAGGATAAAATTTATTATTATTATTATTATTATTAATTCATTGGTGATTACTTATTATTGATATTTATTTTTTATATTTTATATTTTTTCATGAAAAATATTTATTTACAAAAATTATGGGTAAAATTAAAAGAGAGAACAAAAAATTTCAATCATCTCATTTTTGCTTTTCTTTTTTTTTTAAAAAAAATTTATGAAAAATATTCTTTTAAAAAAATTAAAAGAAATTATTGGTTTGATCTAATCAAGAGTATAACCAATATTAATCAAGCTTACAAACAGGTCAGATTTCTGCAGTCTTAACATTGGTTATCATGGGTCAACTTGCGGATTGTGCTTCTTGATATCAAAACGACTCCATTTTGTTATTGGTTTTGAAGTATGAAATTTAGTTCTTTTCCTTAGATTTTTTTTTTGTTTTATCTCTCCCAATCTGTCTCCTTCCTATCTCTAAAGCTTCTCTCTCTTTAACATGAACAACCGTCGCATAAACTCACAAAACCGTCACCGAACCTGCCTTTCACCATTGTCCATTGCCAGTGCCCACCATTCACCGACGGTAAGAAACCCTTGTTCAACTCCTTTATTCCTTTTTCTTCTTTTTAAGTCTAGATATCCTAAATCTCCCAACACAAGCCTAAATCTAAACCCTAAATAAAAATCATCACTGGCTATTTTATTTGCTTTCCATCACCAGCAAACCAAAAAAAAAAAAAAAACAAAAAATTCCCCTAGTTATTGCTTTCTATTTGAAAAACCTAAAAAAACTCCCAAAACCTAAACCTTTAAGCCAAAAAAATCTATGAAAATTTCTTGCAATTTTTATTTTTTTGTGTAGTATTGTTATCTGATTAATAATGATTGTATTGATTGTGCTTGTTCTTGTTGTTTGGTGGGTTGATTGTCTAATGTTGAATGTTTGTGATGGGTTCGATTTTGCTGGGTATTGTGTATAGGTTCTCGCTTATTGATGACTACTATGGGTTCGCTTGATTTTTTAACGTATTCTTGACATTTGTGTATAGGTTTTTGTGGGTTTCTTTGCTATATTTAATAGATTTGATTGTGGGGTTTGGATGCATGCAAAGTTTGGATCTTAGGAAAATGTGGGAAATTAGAAATTAGTTTGAATATAAAAGTTTCTACTTTTCTGTTGGGTATCTTTAGATTTTCATTTTTGTTGCTTTGGAATCTTAGATTTTTTTCATTTCTGCTATATATATATATTTTAATTTACTGTGGATTGAGATCTTTGGTTTCCATATTTGAATCTAAGAAAATGTGAAGGCTTATTGGAGGTGAGTTTTTCACTTAAATTTAGAAATGTAACATATTTTATTACTCTTTGTTTTCTCGGGAACCAAACAAATTATTAGGCATTCTCTGAATTTTGAATGTTGACTTTTTATCTGATCTTTTATTTGGCTTTGTAAGTATTTGAATAGCCAAGTTTTTTTCTTGGTCATTTTGTTTTTGCAATTTTTTTTTTTGTGAAACAGGGTTTTGGGTCTAGTTGTGACGGTTTGAGGTTTTTTGGTGATTAATGGTGATGGTGACAGTGGTGCTTGTGAGAGTGGTGATGGTGACGGCGGTGGTGGTGGCAGATCTAATGATGGCTAGCGGTGACGACATTAAAGTGATAAAAAATTGGTGTCTTAAATTGTCAAGTGCCAAGAATACCCTGAACATATAAAAAAATATCTAATTAACTTAAAAGGACACGTATCACACAAGTATGAAGACAAAGAAAATATAATAATTAAATAAAATAATATTTAATAAAATTGATGTGCCAATAAAATATGTTGACTTGGTATTTGAAATGAGCTGTAAATTATGAGTTTGACATCAAATTGAAGAGAAATTGAAGAGGAGATAGCATACATATATATATATATATATATATATATATGTGGGAGGGACTATTTTCTCTTAATCAATTGGGCCATCTAGTCCACTAATTTTTCATTTTTAATTTTTTGTGATTTATTTTTATATTTTTTTTGTCATTAGATTATAATTTATTCAAGATTATTTTAATTTTCAAAAATTTATTCTTATATCTATTTTGTTTTCGGTTTATACGTGAATCATAATACTAATATTATTATATGAAATATAATTATATACACCAATTATCAAATATCCCATTAAAATGTTGAATTATAAAAATTATTAAACAGTTATATACGCCAATTAACATTAAAATAAAAACATTGAATATAACCATATACATCAATTGATCAAATGTCACAATGTAAATAGTAGACATTATTAAAAGGAGTACTAATTACATTCATAAAAAGTCTTAATTTAAAGATTCAACATTAATTAAATTTTTTGACGGTTCATTATTGATATAATTTTATGATAATTATAAATAATAACCTTTTCAAAAAAAATTTTAATTTTTTATTTAAATAAAGAAAAATTTTATCATTTATTTATTCATGTTTATTTATATATATATAGTTTGAGCTATTTTGGATTTTAAATTTGGTTTTTATAGGTTTTGGATTGAATCAATTTTGGATTTTGATTGTTATGAATTTGATTCATAATGAATTTAAGTTGCATCGATTTTAAATTTTTTTAAATTTAGATTTTTTTTAATTTGAATTTTTTGCAATTCAAATCTTTATTTTTTTTAATAAATTCAAATTGCTTAGAATTTAATCACTAAGCAGTTTGGGTTCGAATCTACTTTTTTAGCTTTTTTGGAGATGAAAAGAAGTTAATTTTAAATTTAACATATGTCAATGTTAACGTGAAAATTATTAGCAGTGAATAATTTCCAAGTGGATACCCACGAGCTACTTGAAATGTTGTATTAACATTGTAAATTTGAATTTGGATTTGTCATTGCCAGTCCAATATAAATCGATTGCACCAATCCCATCTCTTCCGCGTCCAAAAAAAAAAAAAAAAAAAAATCCGGTCTTCCCTTTTAACAGCAACAAGTAGCCGGCCAACAGAAATTCCGGAAATTTTTAAGCAAAAAAAATGAATAATCCTGAAAATAAGCCGGCAATTTCAAGGTTCATCCGACAAAAGATTACCCATACAGGCTGTAAAAAATCCCAGTTGACAAGCCGGCCGACCTTTCATGCTCGAAAAAGCTTACCAACTTTGTATATATAAACCTTTCTACTCATCTCATACAAGGCACTACAAAATGGGCAACTTGAACCAATCCAAGACCTTGGTGAATTTCCTGGTTGTTCTAGCCATTGCTCTCTTTCTCGTGGGAGGTTCAAAGTATCATGCACGGCCATTTTCTATGGCAAAAGTTTCCGGATTTCGAACTGAGAACACATGGGAGTCGAGCTTTAGGACCCTTGGAACCATGCTTCCGAAAGGTCAGCCTGTACCTCCATCCGGACCTAGTCCCCAGATAAACTGATCCGTGATCATGACACATGCATTGTCTAGTAAAACCAATGAATAGTTTTTGTAAACTGTTTAGAAAGAATGAGGATGAAGTTATATATATATATATATATATATATATATACATATTTATATACACATCATGGAGTTGAGGTCAGGTTCAGTTATGGTTCTTTTTTTCATTTTCTCGATATCCTTTGTTCCTTTTTATTCTTTTAATTAATTAATTTTGGTTGGATTAATTATGAGTGTAAGCAGCGCTAATTTCTTACAGATGGTTTTAGCTGATCAATCATGAAATAATTGCTGAAGAATGCTATTGTGATTACTGAGTAACCTAAACGTTAATAATTCAATAAATGAAAGGTTTTTAGGTAAGTAATTAACTCCATTCATTGATTTTATATTTAAGCATATATTTGCCATTTCCTGAGTGCCCATATTTATCTTAAACCCAATAATTAATGTCCATTGCTGCTTTGCTATTCAATTCTCACAGGAATTCAAGACCCTCTTTGCGAATTAATTGATGTTTTACAATGCGGTTAAGAAATGTAAAATCTTTTAAGTGCAAGTATCCTCCTATAAAAGGAATTGAGTTCAAAACTGCCTCCTCCATAATAAACAAGTGATGTGATGTTATAAAAATTAATCTCAAATCAGTTAAGTTGAGAGTATCCTGAATGATCGAAGGATCAGTTAAGTTTCTAAATTCTAACGACAGACAAAATGTCAAAAAGTAAGTACCCCAAGAGGCGAAGGCCAGATCCACACCCAATTAGTCTCTTTTTTTTTATTTTTTTTTTATTTTTTATAATATCACCTAAATTTACAATCACACAGTTAAACAAGGAAAGATTAACAATCATAGGCTCACGACCCACGAACCTTAACAATACTTTTTTTTTTAATAAAAGAGGAACAGTCTAAGAACACCAAAAAAAATTATAGATGCCAAAATTTAAATCTTAATATATATATATATATATATTTATATATTTGGTGTCAATAAGCTGAAAATTATTTTGACAGTCAGAGAACATTCCAGGTTTACGCTGCCCTTTTCAATTGCTATGCACACAACAAATGTTTGGAAAAAAAATCTGAGGACACCAGCAAAATAAAGAGGGATTTGGGGTTTTTAATTAATGCAATCTCCTATAATGTAAATTTTTTAAGATATCCTATGATGTAATGTTAAATCTCTACCGTTAGGCACGAAAATATGATAAGTTAGATGTCTTAATGCAAGAGATGCAAGAAAAAAGGGAATTAAGCATGATGCGCTCACAAAAAAAAAATATATCGGTTGAATGCTTAGGCATCTGCCTCTGATATTCAGTTGATGGAGAAATTCCCGACCAAGATGGAAAATGATATTGAAATCTCTATTGATTGGCATGCTTATATTGTTGCAGAAAGCGCATATTTGAAAGCCAAGAAAGGAACCTTGACCGACACATTGCCATTCGATCGGTTGGAATTAATCTTAAAAGTTCATGGCTTTGAACAAGCTGAAAATTTTACAACTGCCAATGGGTACTCGAAAGCAAGCCTACCTAAAAATGCTGCGAAAGTGTTGAAGTGAGCGGAGCAAGGAATCACTGATAAAGACTAAAAGCAAGCTTATGAAATTTTCCTCAAGTTATATGCCAATATTGGGAGCAAAGTGAATGTATACCGAATATGGAAATTGCAGAAGGATATTGGGAAACTCCGCAGTCTAAGCTATATGTGTTGATGATAAGCTCGTTGGTGAAGTTGGACTTGGATGACCCTGATGGTGCAGAGAAGATCGCTGATGAGTGGGAATCTCAATATATATGGAGGGGTTACAGAACTGATGATCAGTGCTTCCTGCAAAAAAGGGGTTCTTGGAAAGGGCTCAAGCTTATATAAACAGGCTTATGGAAAGTTGGTGGGAAAGGTGCTTGATGCATTTATATGTAGTAGTTTGGCAACTGCATGTCAAAAAGTTGATCAGATGGAGAAGGCAGTGGAAAACAAGATTAAGGCAATGTTTGCCAGCCAACAAGGATTACAACCCAACCCTTTTATTATAGCTGTATGTTTTGATTATTTGAAAAGAGAGCCAGGCATAGAAGTAGGAAAAGAGCTCGTAAAATTGCTTAGAACTAAAGGTCATTTTGTTGAGCTTGGGTTTTCTCTGGGTGGATGGCCCAAGCCTAAAAAATTTATCAAGGACTCAAGAGTCCTTTCCTATATGGTTGATGGGTTTTTAACCCTTTTATATTCCTATATGCAATACTGGCACAAAATTTCTAGTTAATAATGCATAATAAAGAAGTAAACCAAATCAGAACTATTAAGCATGTACCAAAACCTTAAAATGGTAATGACAAGAAGATGCATATGCGTACCAATCTAGCAGTTTTGTTTAGTGCCAGTTAAAAACAGGCTGATAATTTGCTTTGTTTGCTTTGGACCATGGCTGAGCTTGAAGCTCCTCATTCCATTTCTTCATAACTGGTTTTGCTCCATCTATACGATGCAGGAAAATCATGCAACCCCATATATAAGTACAACTTTGATCAACCAAAGAGAAACATAAAGCAATTTTATGAAAAAAAAGCAGTGGAAGCAAAACATTTCCAACTTGTGGCAACCTAGAGTTTGGTGGTCATGAGTAACATTAGGTTGATTACAAGATATAATCTTCCATTCTCTCTTTTCCTTTTACTGCAATTTTCCAACTTCCAGAAAAGGAAAATTAAAACAAAAGAAAAAGATTAAGATAGCCATGCCCATGCATTTCATACAACCAAATTTAACTAGTACCCATAGCTTAACCTTGATGGAAGTCGAAGTACTTAAGATAAACCAAAATTTGTTACTTTCTTATAATCTAGTATAATTGCTTAAATTGAATATTTAGATTATTATTGCATAACACATTACAGAACACGTCGAGCACTGTCTATCCTATTCCTCTGTTCTACCATTCCAAAGATAAAACTAAGCTATGTTTAAAGCAAAACATACTAAAAACTATAATGCACAAGTTAGTACACATTCATTGCGAACCAGAACTTGATTTATGCACCCAGACTTGTCTCTGCAAATTTAAAGACATACAACACAGAAACTTGGTTAGAAAAAAATGTAGCGGATCAAATATTATTATGTTTCCCAACCAAAGGATGAAGAATACATAATTAAAAAATATCCTATCTACTTCAATACCCAGAAACAAAAGGCAAGTAAATTATAGTCCTTAACTTTTCATCTCTATGACTTTATTATTGATCTAAAGTCAACCTTTATCAGTTTTTATTAAAAATACAAAATTTGACATATTTCTGCCATGAAAAAGAATATATTAGTTAGTACTATGTTAAAGCCAAGCATGGGGGAATAAAGAGTAGGAAAAGGCTAAGACAATTGAAGTAAACTTGCATTTACCTAGAATTTATATGGTGAAAACAGCTTTTTGTCTCCATTACAGAATAAAGGACTAATGTAGCTAATATATATCTTTTTTTTTTTTTTTTGTATAGTTATCTAATTTTTACTTTGTTAGCAGACACGTGCAAAATATAAAAATTGAACCAAAATTATAAGAAAAATTGACATCCCAAAACCAACACTCGAACAGTGCAATTTAGTGTAAGCAATAAAATAATAGTTATAAAAACCCTTTCCTAGTCTCACCAAGAAAACCATAGTACATGAAAAGTATAATGCACTTGAATTCTCAATTAAAAAATTAAGAAAATTGGTATTAATATCAATACCTTTACAGCTCACCAATGATCTAAACACTCAAACAGATGTAAATATTTTGAAGTTTCTTTGCACTTGCAAAGAGCAATACTATCTCTACCTGAGGAAAACCATTGCACATGGAACTATTAATACAACCTTATTCAAAATTACACTTCAAAATACCGTTCGTTTCAAGGCAAATCGACACTGAATTTGATCAGCAAGACTAGCCTCAAGATCTCGATAGGCTTGGTGATTGGTGGGAGAGCCATGAGAGGGTATTCCTTTCATTGATCACTCATTGTTGATTAATAGAGAAACATAGGAAAAAATAGTCATTTTTTAAAATTATACTGCAAATTGGGACTAAATCGAACCCTCAAATCCCCACCAAGTGTTATTTAAAATATATAATAAAAATTATGGGGAATCAACAATTGAAACTGTAAAAATGAAATATTGAAAAAGAAAAAGAAACTAAAACCTCTAGAAAGCTTAAAGAAAAAAAAAGGCTTCTAAAGAAATATCGGATTATTTTGAAAAAGATCAAAACAAAAATTAAGGAATTTAAAGAAATTTCAAACCTTTTCAATGCAAGGTGCAAAGAAGGAATTTGGGCTTTGCTGAGAGAGGAAAGTTGTGAGAGAAGCTTTAACTGAGACAAGGCAAATCAGCAAAGAAATACATTGGCCATGAAAAGAAATAGAAGCAACTGCAATGAAGAGAAAGTGGTCGAGCTTCAACCTTTGGCGTCTAAAGTTTTATTTTTCTAGGGTTTGAACGATTGAAATATTTGTAACTTCCTTTTTGCGACTTGCCGCTTGAAAGTTTTTGCAACTTGGAACTTAGTAGTTACCGCTTCAACTTGCCACTGAATGGTTGTTATCTATTCACATTGCAGGCACACAATTTTGATATAGAGACATTTTGCCTCAAAAACTTCTTTTATGTCTAAAAATTTAATGTTAATTAGAGGAAAATAAATTTAATTATAAAGACAAATATTATATTTGCCTCTAAATGATGAAAATTAAAGGCAAATGATATTATATTTAAAGACAAATATGATTTATGCTTTTATTATTTTAACAATTTCCTCTAGTTATTAGTTTTGTTGTGGTATATGTTGTGTTGAATAATAAAAGTCAATACAAATAGAATAGTTAATTTGAATTATTCAAATTACCATGTGTAAGAAGGTAAGATGAAAGACTTGCTTTATGTAAAAAATTATTATTTATATGTGTTTGTCACTAAAAAGCTGAAAAAAAATATATATGTAAAATGAAATTTATTTCCTTAACAAGTATGTGTTATATTAGACAGTAAGTAAATGATAACGTTTTGAACTATGTTAGTGAAAAGATACATGCATACAATTTATGGAGTAAGCTTGAGGAGTTATATGTTCAAAAAATTGAGAATAATAAATTATTTTTAATTAAGTAATTGATGAGTTTAAAATATCAAGATGAAACTCTTATGACAAATCACTTGAATGTATATCAAGGTATTATTAATCAGTTGGCTACACGAATCTCAAGTTTAAAAATAAGATACAAAGCTTATGATTTCTTGGTACATTATTTGACTCATGGGAGATGTTTAGAATGATATTATCTAACTCAGCCCCAAAACGTGTTATCATTATAGATTTGGCTTATAATGGTGTTTTAAATGAAAAGATGAGAAAAAGGTCATTAGGTTCATATTCTTAGTCAAAAGTTTTACTCATAGAAAATAGGAGAATAAGTAATAGTAGAGCTTCAAAGAACGAAGACAAAAACAAGAATAAGTTTAACAAATTTGTCAATGTTGAGTGTCAATACTGTGGTCTAAAGGGGCATATAAGAAAATATTGTTGAAAGTTGAAAAGAGACAATTAGAGTGACAAGGATAAAGAAAAGAAGAATGGTGATGGTAATGGTATTGATAAAGTCACTATTTTCACATATGATTTCCTTATTTTATATGATGATGATGTTGTTAACCTTGCACTCCATGAGACTAATTGGGTGATTAATAGAGGTGGCACAATTCATGCTACATCTCAAAAAGATTACTTTGCCTTTTAAATACCTACTGATTTTGGGAGTGTTAAAATGAGTAATGATGGCTCAGCTAAAACCATTAGTATAGGAAATGTGTTTTTGGAGACCAATAATGGTATTACGTTGGTCTTAAAAAGTGTTAAACATATTTCAGATATTCACATGAATTTGATTGCTCCAGGGAAGCTTGGTGATGAAGAGTTTTACAACACTTTATATGATGATCTATGGAAGCTCATTAAAGGTTCTATGATTGTATTTTGGGGGTACAAAACATTCTTCATTATATTTGATGCAAGTAAAGATATCCGATTCCATCATTAATAGAGTAGATAATGACGATATAACTAAGATTTGACATAAATGACTTAATTACATGAGTGAAAAAGGTTTAAAAGTTCTAGACAAGAAAAATTTTCATTTTAGAGTGAAGAATATATCCTTGAAGAAATGTGCTCCTTGCTGGACAGAAAAATAAACTAGAATTGTATTCAAGACATTCCATTTATTAAGAAAGTTAGACATACTTAATTTAATATATTCTAATGTTTATGGTTCTATGAGAACAATAACACTTAGAGGTTCCATCTACTTTATGACTTTTATATATAATTATTCAAAGAAATATATGGTTTATACCTTGAAAACAAAAGATCAAGCGTTAGATGTGTTTAAACAATTTTATGCATTGGTTGAAAAAAAAATAGGGTTGAAATTGAAATGCATAAGGATTGATAATGGATGTGAGTATATTGGACCTTTTGATGAATATTGCAGACAACATGATATTAGACATCAAATGTCAACTCTTAAAAACTCCTCAATTGAATGGGTTGGTTGAGAGAATAAACAGGACATTAATGGGAAAAGTGAGATGTTTTCTTTCATAAGCACAGTTATCAAAATTCTTTTGGGTTGAGGCTTTGAGTACAGTTGTACACATTTTGAATCTCTTACCATGCATTCCTTTAGATTTTGATGTTCCAAATAAAGTTTAGTCTAGTAAGAATGTCCTCTATGATCACTTGCACACCTTTGGATGCAAAGCTTTTGTGCATATTCTCAAAGATTAAATGTTCAAGCTTGATGTTAAAATAAGACAATATGCATTTCTCGGTTATGGCTAGGATGAGTTTAGCTACAAAGTTTATAATTCAATGCAGAAGAAACATATGAAAAGCAACAGTGTTGTTTTTATGAAAAACTAGACCATAAATGATATTCATAAAACTGATACATCAATTCCACAATGTAGAGATGGTTTGATTGACTTGGATCTAGTTTCTCAACACATGTATCTTTAGGGTGACTAGCATAATAGATGTGATGTTGATACTAGTCTTATACAGGTTGAGGTGGGTGATGATACCAGTCATAACGTATCGGTTCAAAAACTCGATCGCTAGATATAAAAATTAAAATCATGAAAAAACGGAGAGTTGCCATCAATCTTTTATAAGGTGTGATTGGCTACTCAAAAAATTTTATTTTTTTAATAAAACAATAAAACACGTTTAAAGTTTATTAAAAAGATAATTTTAGTCTATAAAAACAAGATTGGATTCGGTAGTTAGTTATGGTAAGGAAATATTAGCACTCTTATAGTGCCCAAAAATTTGATACCAATTAACCAAACGATATCTATAATTTTAGACAAAAATGATTTTTATTTAAGATTTAATAATAATTCCTCTTTTAAAAAAATCAATTAAATTTTTTTTTTTTAGGAATATTGTGAAAATTTTTAAATTAAAGAAATATCTTATAATTCATCAACATTTAAACAAAATCTAAAGATAATCATTTCCATCTAAGATTTAACATAATATTCATTTAATAATAAAAATAACATTCCTTGTAAATGATAATTGTTAGCAACTCTTTAATATATAGATAGAGTACAAAAAATTATATTTCTTGGAATGCTATTTTAATTTTATTTTGTTAGCGTTTGAGGTGGGATGGTGATCCAAGAGGTGGGTGAATTAGATTTCTCTAAATTTTTTTCCAAACAATGATTTCAATATAGTTGAATGAAAATTAAAGCAATAAGCATTTTGATGAAAATATAATGCAAACATTAACAATTAATGAACCTAAGATCAAATATAAACAATAATAAATTGTAAGGAGATAGGGATAAAGAAATCAAACACAATGATTCATAGAGGTTCGGTTTTTCTCCATAAGACACCTACATCCTCTCTTCTTAATTGTCCACACTAAGGCTTCAATCCATTATTCTTGAATTGAAAATACAACCTATCTTTTTCTTTCTAAGGCTTAAGATAGAAACCTCTACCCTTTGTAGTATTTTATCTAATCTCATTATAAAGCTCTCAAGAGGATACCTCATCTCTTGTTCTCTTCCACCTTTATATATCAAAATTAATTTTGCAAATAATAGAACAACCTTTCTAAGGCTAAGTGTTTGCTAAGTTTAAGTACAAAAAAATGATGAATGAATAACGAATATAATTTGGATACAATAAATATAAAGATATAGACTTTGAAGCTCTAAAAACTCTTGATTATTTTGAGAGAATGAAAATATGGCTTGTTGGCTCTTGCTCTCTTGATACATCAACCTGCTTGGTGTGTTAGAGTACCCAATTTATAGAGAATTTGAGGAAATGGCTGTTAGAAGTGTTTGGGAGAAGAAAATAGCCATTGGAAGCATGAAAAAGTAGCCGTTAGAGTGATCATGCCCAGACCCAATCAATCTCTTCCCTTAGGGGATCGATTGGTTCACTTTTGGAAGCCAAATTTGCCTTTGAAAATGCCTACCCGATCGACCCCTTTATGTAGGGGATTGATTGGTTAAGGGGGTGATCGATCCTTTCTCACCATTTTAACAAAAAATTTGTTTCTGGGTAAAAAAGCAATCGATCCCTTCCCTGAAGGAATCGATCCTGTCCAAGCTGGGTGGTTGTTTCTCGTTTTGTACTCTACTCACTAATTTGATCATAACTTGAGTTATACAAATCCAAATCACAAACCATTTGAAGATTTAGAAACTAGACTTAAAGGGCTTTCTATCTATATAAAATTTATAATCTAATTCTTTGTGTACGAATTATAGTGAATTTTTAAATCTACCTCTTATGCAGTTTTTAGACAACTACAGAGTGTAGTAAAAATTCAAAATCTTTTCCTAAAAAATTTTGATTTTGATTTTGTTTGATCCATTAGAAAGTAAACTCAAAGAGCTTCCAACCATATAAAATTTAATTATTAAAACTTTATGAATTAATACAGAAAAATAAAATAAATTCAATGTTGAAAAATTTTGTTATTGTAAAACAACTTTCTTAAGTTAATCTATTTCTCAAAACCGATGTTATCAAAATTGTATTAAGTCCAAAATGAATAAGTTCACTTTAAAAAAAACAATTGGACTTTCATTTAAGCTTAAATAAATAATCTTTAAAGATAGGTTTGATTTGAGAAATATGAAACAAAGAAAGGTTTGTTTAAGCTTTGAAAATCATATTATTTATTTAATACCAAAATATAAAACTTAAGAACATGTACTAAGTAAATATTTTTCAAAATCTTGATCAAATTTATTTAGCTTTAATGTTTTGTCATTTCAAAATGAGGATCAATTTAAGGCTAACATATTTTATTTGAAACCAATTTTTTTGAAAATTTTCTTTATGCAATAAAAACGGAAAATGCTATAATTAACAATAAACATTAATAATTAAAATAAATAAATATAAATATATGTTTGATGAGTGCGAACATTAATTTAAAAATGAATAAATACAAATGTATATCATAAATAACGATGATATGTGAATTTAAGATCGGATCCTTAAATATAAAAAGATCAAATGGATTATCCAATCTTTAAACAGAATTTAGGTGCGATTTTTTATATTTAAAATTTTATTTTTTCCATTTTATATTCTTTTTTTTAATTTTATTATTTTAAGTTACAAAAATATATGAAAATTCTTAATAAAATAAAATTTTCTAAATACCCCATTTTATAGGCGGCATTTAGATTTTTTCACAAAAAATTTTCATATAAATCCTTAAATTTGGGGATGATTTTAGGGTTTTATTTAGAGTTTAAGGTTTCACCTAAGATTTAGGATTTCACCTAAGGTTTAATTTTAGAGTTTTAAAATTTTATAAACTCCTCTAAAAATCTTCAATATCTAGACAAATTTTCAAAGCAAACTCATTTTTTTTATTATTATAATTTCCCTAAACAATAAATTTTTATATTTTTCTATATTTTCCTTTTCTTTAAAATTATTATTATTTATTTATCTTTTATTATTTTATTTTTAATATTTAATAATTCTCAAATATTTAGGCAGAATTATTTTTTAACACGATTTTTAATTCCCTCCAATATTTAGGCAAAGGTTTTAAAATATTTTTCTTTCTTATAAAATATATATTTATTATTATTATTTCATTTTTCTATTTTTATATTTTATTATTATATTTTTTAGCATAAATCTAAAATGTATAAAAAAATAAATTGTATAAAAAGTAAATTAATGCATTAAAATAAGCATAAAATTTAACCAACAAGGAAATTAAAAATGCATAAAATTTAAATTACAATTAAATTTAAACAAAATTAAAAAAAAAAAAAGGCATGGACTTTGAATGATACGAAGCAAACATGAAAATAAACTTTATTTAGATCATACAAACTTTCTGCATATTTTAAAACTTTTGCTTTTCATTAAAAACAAGAAAAAAAATTCTATCTAAAATAACTTAGGACTCCCTACCTTGCAATTTCAAAGTCAATTTCTTGTTACCTTGACAACTTACTCTCTTTTGTTTAAAGTTATAAAACATGGGAAAAGAAAGGTCTGATAGTCATAAAAAATGCATCCCCTGGCTTTAAAGTTTGCAATCAACATGAAAGGAAAATGGCTAAACCCCCAACTTGCAAATATAAAGAAAAAGTGAAGTTGTATGCTTCCCTACAAGTAGTCCTCATGCACGTTCCTTAACAACCCACATGCACGCCCCTTAACAGCCCACATACAGAGCAAACAACCAGAAGCCATGGAAAGATGGAAGCCTTAAAATTCCCCAAACAACAAAACAACAAGCTTGAGAATGATAAAGCTTTATGCTCTCACATACAGGCTTGATATAGGAAAGAGACAAGGAAAAACAAAACTGGAAAAATTTGTGTTTATGATGATATATATGCAGAAAAAGGAAACCAGTGAACCTTAAAAGACTGAAGCTTTATGCTTCCACTACCTATAGGTGAAAAGAAAAAAATAAAGCCTAAAGATTTTGCCAACCAAACCGAAAAAGAAACGAAAAGAAAAACATAAAGCTTTAAGCTTTTGTGGACCAAATAGAAAAAAAACATGAAGCCGTAAGCTTCAACCAGCCAAACCAGAGACAATAAAAGGAGAACGCACATGGGAATTATAACAATGTTCATGTGCATGAAAACAAACTAAAAGAGAAACAAAAGGGATACCTTATTCTCCTTTCTTCTGCGACTGCCTTTTTCAGTTTTTTCCCTTTTCTTTCCTGCACTGTCGTTTCTTGTTTTTCTTTTAGCTTTCCTTTCTACTTTTTAGCCTTTTTTTTTTGGCTCTTCTTCTGCTGCGTGCCCACGTCTTTTCCCTTTTTTTTTTCGCTTGCTCCTGCCCTAGGTTTCTTGCATTTTCTGGTTTTGTTTCTTCTCCTCTATTTCGCCTGGTTCATGCCTCCATCAACCAAACCACCTCTCTTCTGCTGCTGGTGCCTACTTGCTCCTTTCCCCATTTTACCTTTTTGCTGCTACTGCTTTCGCTTTCTTTGCTGCCGTCTGGTTCGCGTTTCTTTTATTTTTTGGCTTTCTATTATTTTCCTTTCTGTTTTCTGGTTGTCCCCGAAAGCCTTTTCCTTCTTTTTTTTTGTATTTTTTTTTGTTTTTCACTACTGTTTTTCTTTTTTTTAGTTGTTTTTTGCTTCCCCTAACATCTGGTTCTTCTTGCTTGCTGTCTTTTTTTTTGGCTTTCTTTTTTTTTTTAGTTTTTTCCTTGCTGCATGATCTCATGCCACCTTCTGATACAATTTTTTATTTTTTTGGTTCTTCCTCCTTTCCTATTTCACCCCCCATGTTCCCTTCATCGATTTTTTTTTATTTTTCATGTCCCATTGCTCATACCATTTTTCAAGTTTTAAGTTGGCAGCAGCTCATTTTTCTTTGCACAATGGTGTACTGACCACATCGAGGGACAGGCCCTGAAGCGCAGGACGGGAACAAGCAGAATCAATGTGTTTCAATTTTTTACCTTACACTGACCATCTAATGGATCATGGACTAAACGGCCACTGTCTGAAAGGACTATGTCTAGGGGACTACCAGCAGCAGCACATTTTCCTTTGGATGTAAAGCTTCTTCCTATGCATGGTTAATAGGCCCATTTCTTGACCATGCCTTGGGCTTAAAAGGAGACCAATACTTTAGGGCATCGGCTTTGATTTTGTGGCCCACTTGGGCTTTAATAATTTTATTTTGGGCCAAGCCCATTTTTTTAATAATTAATTTTTATATTTATTATTATTATTATTTAATAATTTTTATAATTTATTTTTTTTTGTTTTGATTTTTTTGTTTGATAGCAACAATAGACCATTAATAGCTTTTAAAAAGGCATATTTGATTGGATCTTTTATTAGGTCATTTTGAATATTATTCGAGTCCATGCAACAAGTCTCATAATAGGGCCCATATTGACCTTCATCCTTGAGTATTTGAAAATAAATCTTGTAATTGAGCTCAAAAATTAATAGTCATAGCTAAATGCAAATTGAGCTCAAGTTAAAGTGATAAAATATCTTTGATAAACTTAGGTGTTTATAGCTAACTTTTTTTGCATATTTTTGAAAATCAACAATAATGCAAAGACATAGACAATAATTATGTCCGGATGCTGCTTCATAAGTTTTTTTTTGTTATTTTTTATTTTTATTGTTATTTTTTTCTTCTTTTTTTTTTTACCTTAAAACGACCAAGATTAAATTGTGAGTCAAAAGATAAGAATGATCGAGATTAAATCGTAAGTCGAATGAAGTGGTGGTAACTAAACCACAAGTCGAATGAAATGATTGCTAATCTGAGCTTACGTGTTAGCTAATATGGGCTTCTATGCTGATTAATTTTAAGCTTACGTGTTAGCTAAAATGGGCTTAAATTTTCATAAGTGCCAACTAATTAAAGCTTAAAAACCTAGGTGCAACTAAACTAGCTTAAATTTTTATTAATGCTACTTAAATTGAGCCTAAATTTCATTAAGTGCTAACTAATCTAGGCTTAAATTTTTATTAGGTGCCAGCTGGACTAGACTTAAATTTTCATTATAGGGTGTTAGACAATCTAGGCTTAAATTTTTATGGGGTGTAAGCTAAACTGACCTTCAATTTTCATTAGGTGCTAGCTAAACAGAACTTAAATTTTTTTTCAAAAACTAGCAATCCTTATCAGAAATAAAAGAGGTGAACATTTTCTTTTTAAATGGATTGAATGATTTAGCACCTAAAGATTTTTGTTGATCCAAAAAGATTTCACCACTTAAAGGGGATAAAAAGGGTGTGTATTTTTTTAGCTAATTTGGGCTTATGTGCCAGATAAATTGGGTTTATATGCCAGCTAAATTAAGTTTATGTGCAAGCTAATCTAAGCTTGTATGCCAGCTAATCTGGGTTTACATGTAAGCTAAACTAAGCTTATGTACTAGCTAATCTTAGCTTGCATGTTAATTAAACTGAGCTTAAAACTTAAGTGTCAGTTAAATTGGGCTTAAATTCTTTCTCGAGTGCTAGAAAAATTGAATTTAAATTTTTATGAGTGCCAACTAAATTGAGCTTAAAACTTGGGTGCCAACTAAACTAGGCTTAAATTCTTTCTAAAGTGCCAAAAAATTTAGATCTAAATTTTTCTTGAGAATTGGTGATCCCTATTAGAAATGAAGAAGTGAAAATTGTCTTTCCAAATGGATTAAATGGTTTAGTACATTGGGGTTTTTGTTCATTCAAAAGGGTTTCTCCACTTAAAGGGGATAAAAGAGGTATATACTTTTCCATGTAAGCTCATAGATGAAAGATAAGTTTTTTTAAAAACATGAATCCTTTGAAAACCAAACATGTTCAACACTTTCTTTAGCCTCTAAATGTGACATTTTGATATATGTCCAAGTTAGTTGTAAAAGTTTAAGATTTTGAAAGGTTATTTGGGAATAAAAAAAAAGCTGAGATTTTGGAAATCAAACTCCTCAAACTTTTGAGACTTTGATATTTTGAGTCTTTCAAAAAGGTCTAACTTATCTTTGTTCAGTATCCATCTTATTTAGTATTAGAAGTGGCTTTCAAGGTTTGCTCTAGACTGTTTTCTTATAGAGTTTTCACCTTAAAGCCATATTTATTTTTTTGTTTTTTTGTTATATTTCGTTTTCTCTTTTTTTTTATTATTATTATTATAACACCATGCACTTAAAAATTTAAATTTATCCTAAAAAGAAGATAATAATCCAAATAGAAAATTAGGTAATAAAAAGGGACCAAAAGATTCATAGGTTTCAAGGTTATTTTTCCAAGAGAAATCTTTTAATTTTTAAGCATCCATGCGTAATCGAATATGGACTTTTCATAGGATATAGCATAAGTCAAGATTCAAGATTTTCAAAATAAAAAAAGAAAAAAGGAAAGACAAGCCCAAAATAGGTGCTTAATGGTAATTAGAATTAAGGATCATTCTTTCATTTAAAGGATTCACTTTGGGTATATTCCCTATCATTTTCTTGTGCTTTCCTCTTATTAATTTTTTTCTCTTTTTTTATTTTCCTTTTTTCTTTCTTTCTTTTTCTCTTCACCTTTTTCTTTCTCATTTTTTCACTTCATTTTTTTTTCTTTAAGTGGATTCAAAACTTTTAAGAGTTTTTATATAGGGCCTTTGCCCCAACACATGAGATTCCATTTTGGACATCACTATTTTTAACCTCTAAATGCATCTCATTTGCCCTCCAGTGTGGAAGATGATCCTTAATTAGGATTTACTTTTAAAAGAATTTTATTAGGTTCAAAGGGGTAACAAGCGATAAATTTTTACATTTGTAAAAAGATGATAAAAGATGGCTATTTATCATTTCAAACATGATCACTTAAATTGAATATCAGTTCTATTTGAGAAAATGAATTTGAAAAAATGTTCTTCATTTCAAAAGTTCTCTTCTCTTTTTTTTCATCTTTTTTTTTTCTTTTTTTCCTTGTTTCTTTTACAAAATATATGGCTTTGTCAGTCTTTATTTGGATTTATTTAAATTTTTTTAGGTGCATGATGTCATAAATATTTTTTTTCTTTTCTCTCTTTTTTTCTCTTATTTTTTTACATGCCCTTCCATAACTTAAACTTTAATCCACTTTTTCAGTTTCCAATAGTGTGATTCATGAAAGATGCCTCATTTTGACAAACTATCCTTAATGAAAGTTATTACAAGAAAATGATCATATGGAATAAATCTATTTAAGGTATCAAATGATTTAAGTCACTCTATAAAAAAAAGCACGAATGGGTTGATCATAACTCAAGTTATCTTAAGGGCAATAAGGTCTTTCATTTTTTATCAACGTGCCCTAAAACACATGGGTCAAGTCAATTTTGGGGTGAAATGCTAAAAGATTAGTAAATCTGAGGTCATTTTATATGAAATGGGTTGGCTTTGGTTTTGAAAACTTTTGGAGCTATAGTATAACATTAACACATCAAATTGCCATATTTAAATTCTTCAAAAAATATCATGTTTGTCTGATCTTTTAAGGACCACATTTCTTTTTTCTTTTTCAATTAGCTATTTCATTATTCATTGCTTGGGAAAAGAATACCACCTTTTGATATCATACATTATCAGGCAAGGGCAAAGTTCACAAATTCTAATTTATGACTTTTAAAGAGTTATGGCTAATGGATGGAATCAACTGAATGATTTAAAAAATGTGTTTAGGTAATTGACAAATTCCTAATAGTGGTTGCCAACTCATCGGTGACTTTTTTTTAACACAAAACTTTTTTTCTTTTTCTTTTTTCTCTTTTTTTATGTCATTTCTCTTTCTATAACCTTGGGACTTAACCATGTTAGGCTTTATTCAAATCTAATAATTTTTTCCTTTCTACTATTTTTTCAAAAAAAAAAATCTATAAGTCTAAAATTTAAAAGGAATAAAAAAAACCTCAAATGACTATGATGCACAACATTCATTCATTCAATGCAAACACTTAAACACAAACCCAAAAAAATTCACATCCTAATAGTGTTATTGAGATGACATTCAAAACAAAAGAAAGTTCCTCACTTGGTGTTTCAGCTTTTGCATCAATGACAAAGCAAAAGAAAGTTCCTCACTTGATGCTTTAGTTTTTACATCATTGACCTTCAATTTCACCGTTACCAATCATCATAATTGCTAACCAATTCTTTAAACTTCATGAGATTTGCATCAATCAATACCTAAACTGTATCCTTTAAGGTAGTATAGTCTTTTATGGAATGCCCTTCGACCTCATTATGGAATTTGCACTTAGCATTGGGATCATATCACTTAGGGTAGAGAGACTTTCTGGGTTTTGCATGGACAATGGATATCATATGATTTTTGAAAAATAAGGTGAAGAGCTCAGAGTAAAACATTATGAGTGAATGATACATCTTAACTCTCTTTCTCTTATGACTTTATGAATGACTTGGGTTAATCTTTTATTCTGTAAATGTTTATAGTAAAGAAACTAGAGCACATAGATGAGATGATTAAAAAAAGTTATCAGCCTAAGGTGCCGGTTATGAATAATATGGTGACAATTGAAAATAGTCATTCACCATATCGTCTTGTATCATGATGAGGTTTCTCTCATTTCGCCTTTCAACATTTACCTTTTCGGTGTATTCATTGAAAATATTCCATTGCCTTTCATTATGAATTTTCACATTGGCATCAATAATTCTTTTCCTTTTTATCCAATCCTCAATTTTGCTTACAGCATACCAAATTGATAAATTTTGATGATGTATTATTGATCAAATCATAATAAGGAAAAGGAAGGGTATCCATAAATAAAAAATTCAGCTCCCTATTAGTTAAAGGTAGTCGAACTTGCAATGCAACCTCTTTTCATCTAGCAACATATTCTTTGTAACTCTCATTGAAGCTTTTTCTCATGTTTTGAAAGGCTAATAAGCTTGGAGCCATCTCTAACATGTGCTGGTATTGCTTAAAAAATGCTCATGATAAATCTCTCAAAATACAAATTTAGCTATTTTCCAAACTATAATACCAATTGGCTTTTACCCTAATCAAACTTTTTTAATAGACATGAATAAGTAGCTTTTCATCACCAGTATACCCAACCATTTTGTGATAATATTGAGCCAAATGTGTCTCAAAACATTTAGTTCCATCATATTTTTTAAATGTCAAAGCCTTAAATTTTGTCGAAATGACCAAGTCAAACACCAAACTAAGTTCATTAGCATCCATGCTCTCAAAAACATTGTTCTTTCCACCCCAATAAGTCTTTCTTCAAATAAGTCATACTTGTTTTGCATCTCAACATTCACTACCAGTTTAGACATGCTAATTAGCTTTTCTTGTTCAATAGGATCATCCAAAATTTATGTTATAATAGGATCGACAGGGCCTGATCCTTGGTTGATATTTACATGTATCTGGGATTGACTAGCGGATAAATTGTCACACATGTAAGGTTATGCAGTCAGTGGCCATAAATAAATTCCCTGATAAGCAAAAACTCGATGTGGGGTGAACCCCAAAGGATATGCTGGTTCCTCCGCATTATCCTATTTTCTAATCCTTGCGTGCCAACAACTTTTTTGCCTTTTAGGGAGCCAATTAACAAATGTCTTAACTCAAACATCTGTGCCTTGATGTTCAATTATATTTCGATGATTTTTTCCTTTATCTCCTTTTGTGCCTTCTCAACCCTTTCAAACCTGGCTGTATTCTTTTCTTCCATGATTAGAAAATTAGATTAGGTATTATGCTTGTGGGGATTTGATATCTTTGACTTTGCTATCCTTGAATCTCTATTCTTTTTTCATGAATTAAAACACATGGTATAATCATTATTATTATTATTATTATTATTATTATTATTATTATTATTATTATTTTGCTTTTCTTAATTTATATGTATGCAACGAATGTAATATAATGCAAATGAGGTATTATTTTAGATCAATCTAAGTAAAGGAAACATTCATTAACCATAGAAATCATTGTACATTAATTAATCATTCATGCATTAAAACCACAAAAACACCTAATTTGAGTATACTACTCCCAGCTTTACGTAAAAAACTCAATAATCGTTAACTATAATCTTAAGTCATTAAGATCTTTCATTTAAGTTCTTCAGCTCTTTCCACCATTTCGTTGGCTTTCTACTCAGCCTTATAAATCTAAGAAGTCAAATGCTTTATATATTGGTGCCTTCTTATGCTTTTTGCTTGTCATATTTTTTGAGCCTTCACTTTCATATTGCAAGTATAGGCCTATTCATCCTCCCTTTCTTACCATTCAATCAAAATCTTATCTATTTAGTTTCATTCTTGAGTAGCTAGATTTCCAAACTCATTAGCTCCTATTCCAAATTTTTTTTTTTTGCAAGTTAGATTCCTACTCTGTTTTTCCTTTAATCTGGCCCTTAGCTTTTCATTTTCCTAATGGTACTTGGCTATCTTTATAAAGACTCCAGAAAACTTATCTTTCCATGTTCATTGCTTTTTGGTGAGTGTAAAGATTGTTTCCTCATTTTTTTTAGCACTATTCTTATATTATTCCACCATTTTTCTCAATTCTTTCACTTTTTTTTAAAATCCCCTTGAAATACCAATTTTCATCCTCAATCTTTTAATCTCTTGGTAAAGATCCTACAAATCTCTTTTCAATTTTTCGTTCCTTGTTCCACTTTTATAATGCATCATCTTTTATCATTAAATCATACCTTAGCTGATTGACTTAATCTATCATTATCGTATTCTCTTTCTTCATCTTTTCTTTTAATCTCAAACTTTTGTTGGGTGATCTCAAGCTTTAACAATACATGCTCAGATGTAGGGATAGGCAACTGATATGAAACATTTGTTGGTAAGGGCTTAATTTCATTGACTCTCTTCATTCTTTATATAAGGTAACTTTTTGCGACATTATCTGTATATCTAGCTAGGTTCATTTGATTAATTTGCTTTCTTGCCTTGATGACCTCAGACCTTTTCATATAATCGGGGGCCCTATAATCAAACGCAAACAAACTGAGTCTATGAGTCATAAGGATGAATGATAAGAATCATATTGCCTCTAGACTATAAAAGGTGCATAACTCATTACCCCTTATATTATTAGTAATGGTACCCATGGCTCATCTCTACAACTGTATAAAATGGTTATAGGAAGCATTCATGGTGCTTTCCATGTTACATCTTCATAGTAAACTTTAGAAAAAATGTCATCAATTGTTTTTTGTCTAATCTTTCCGCCATTCCTTAGTGACAAACTTTTTTATAGGAACAAAATGAATAGAGAAAGGTTAAAACGATATCCAAATATAAAGCAACTAAGCACTTCCTATAAACCATCTTTTATCTTTCTTTTGATAAAAGTTTAACGATCTAATGGTCTCAGCCAAGATGGTTGATGAAGGATTCCAATTGCTTAAAGAAATCGACCACTGATGCTTCTATGTATCCTAATACCTAGAGAATATCATCAACCCATACACGATCAAAACAAACAAATGCAATTCGAAGATCATCATTAATATGCTTCCTCATATGCTCTAACAGAAAGACTGATGGAATTGTCTTGACCCTTTTTTTTTTCTTATGTTTGTTTATTTCCTTGACCCCTATTTGTATGATTTTTGCTAATTTCTTTGTATATCTAGTGGTCTCTACACTTTCCAATAGATCTTGCTTTAACTGGTAGACGCTATCCAGAGTAGGGATGAGTGCTCTTCAATTGTGGGGGTTAAGTCTTCTTGATTGAACATGAAGCACTGATAAGATGGATCCCAAAGCTATATTGCAACCTTAACTAGTGACTCATCAATCTTTAATGACATAAGTAGTGCCGCATCCTCATACTTCTTCAAGAAAGACTATTTTTTTTTTATTCCCCACTACTGCCATATGGTTTCTAACTCGATTATATCATTCTAACTCAAATCCATATGTACTAATTATGGAAGTGTAGAGATATGACCAATCTTAAGCAATCTTCTTCTTTTCTTTGAGTGCTTTTTGACTGGCTTTTAACTTCAAAATAAGTCCTATAAGAGGCTGACACTACTGATGGCTTCATAAAAGTTTCTTTTGCTATTGATTGACCCAAAAAAATACCTCATCTTAAAATTTAATGCCTATATAATATATGCAACAAAATTAAAGACTATACAAAATAAAATGAATTAATAATCCAAACACATAAATAATAAAAATAACAAAACCACCATATAATACAACAAAATAATGGAATATATACAATGTCCCAATTTTTTGTGATTTTCTAAAAAAGGTGGTATGGCTCTACCCTAGGCAGGCTTTCTATGGCTCACTATATGCTGAGTCAGAACTTATTTATCTAAAGGTTCTCAGATCAAACCTTACATTATCATCTATTACAAACTAATAAGACACACCAATCCTCACCCATTATAGGCTACAATTAAAAAGGGTTTGATTTGAGTGAAAGTGTTTCACTAAAAAATGCAAAGAGATTATTACATCATAAAAGCATAGCTACTTAACTTCCTACTAATAAAAACAGAGCCTAAGTCTAGAGCTCATACATGTAAATGAATGTGCAAAAATGTGCAAAAATGTGCAAAGTAGTATATCAAACTAAACAATATAAATGAATTACAAATAATAAAATAAAAAAAAAAGATAATAACTAATATGCAATTTACTCATTAATTTTTAAAAAGAAACTTAAAATAAAGAGAATTACATTAAATATTAAATAAAATCAATTAAATCTAAAACTTTTGATAGCACATGATTAAAATTTTTAGCCTAACTCTCAAAGTCCCCAATGAAGTCATCAATCTATCATAACGTATCATTCCAAACACTCGATCATTAGACATAAAAATTTAAAATCATGAAAAAGTAGGGAGTCACCACTAATCTTTTTTAGGATGTGATTGGCCACCCAAAAATTTTATATTTTTAATAAAACAATAAAACATGTTTGAAGTTTATTAAAAAGATAATTTTGGTCTATGAAAACAAGATTGGATTTGAGAGTCGGTTACGCGTAGGGAATGATTAGCACTCCCAAAGTGCCTATAAAATTTGATACCAATTAACCATGCCCTATCTATAATTTTGGACAAAAATAATTTTTATTTAAAATTTAATAATAATTATTCTTTTTTAAAATAAGAAAGAAAATCAATTAAAAATATTTAATTAAGAATATTGTGAAAATATTCAAATAAAAGAAATATCTTACAAATTCTTCAATATTTAAGTAGAATTCAAAGATAATCTTTTTCATATAAGATTTACAATAATATTCCTTTAATAATAAAAATAACATTCTTTACAAATGATAATTGTTGGCAACTTCCCAATATCTAGTAGAGTACCAAAAATTATACTTCTCAAAATGCTATTTGAATTTTATTTTATTTGAAACCAATTTTTTTTTTTTTTTGAAAATCTTCCTTATGCAATAAAAATGAAAAATGCTATAATTAACAATAAACATAAATAGTTACATTAAATAAATATATATATATGTGTAACAAGTGTGAACATTAATTTTAAAATGAATATACGAAAATATATGTAATAAGTGACAATGAGATGTGAATTTAAAAGTAGATCCTTAAATATAAAAAAATCATATGAACTCTCTAACCTCTAGATAGAGTTTGGGTATAATTTTTATATTTAAAATCCCAATTCTTTATTTAATTTATTATTTTAAGTTATGAAAATATATTAAAATTCTTAATAAAATAAAATTTCCTAAATACCCTATCATCTATGCGACATTTGAGAACAAGTTATTTCACAAAAGATTTTTACATAAACCCTTGAATTTTGGGATGGTTTCAGCGTTTCATTTAAGGTTTCAGATTTTATATAGAATTTAGGGTTTCACTTAGAGTTTAAGGTTTCACCTAGAGTTTTATTTTAGGATTTCAAAAATTTACAAATCTATCTAAAAATCTCAAACATTTAGATCGATTTTTTGAGTAAACTCATTTTTTTATTATTATAATTTCTCTAAAAAAAATGAATTTTTATATTCTTTGTATTTTGCTTTTCCTTAAAATTATTATTATTATTATTATTATTATTATTATTATTATTATATTATTGTTATTATTATTATTTTATTTTATTTTTAATATTTAATAATTCTCCAACATGTAGGTGCAATTATTTTTTAACACGATTTGTAATTCCTTCCAACATCTAGGCAGGTATTTTAAAATCTTTGTTTTCTTATAAAATATATATTTATATTATTATTTGATTTTTATATATTTTTATTTTATTATTAATTTTTTTTGCATAAATCTAAATTGTGTGAAAAATAAATTGTATAAAAAGTAACTTAAAGCATGAAAATTGCATAAAGATTAAAATGAGCATAGAAATTTAACCAACATGAAAATTAAAAATGCATAAAATTTAAATTGTAATTAAATTAAACAACATACAAAAAAATGCATGGATTTTGAATGATATGAAACATACATGAAAATAAACTTTATTGAGATTATACAAACTTTCTGTATATTTTAAAACTTTGCTTTTCATTAAAAAAATTCTATCTAAAAAAACTTAGGACTCCCTACCTTGCAATTTCAAAGTCAATTTCATGTTACCTTGACAACTTTTTCTCTTTTGTTTAAAGTTATAAAACATAGGAAAAATGAGGTGTGATAGCCGTCAAAATTTCATCCCTTGGCTTTAAAGTCTTGCAGTCAACATGAAAGGAAAAGGGCTAAACTCCCCAACTTGCAAATATAAAGAAAAAGTGAAGCTGTAAACCCTTATGCACGTCCCTTAATAGCCCACATGCATATCCCTTAACAACCCTTATGCATGTACCTTAATAGCCCATATGCAAATCCCTTAACAACCCATATGCAGAGCAAAGATGCCAAAAGCCATGGAAAGATGGAAGCCTTAAAATTCCCTATACAACAAGACAACAAGCTTGAGAATGATGGAGCTTTATGTTCCCACATATATGCTTAATACAAGAAAGAAAGAAAAGGAAAAATAAAACCTGAAAAACTTGTGTTTATGATAATCTATGTGCAAAAAAAAAAAAAAAAAAGAAACTAGTGAACCCTAAAAGACAAAAGCCCAGGTTTTAAATAGTGTTTGCAATGTGATATAACGGCTGTTATTTAGCTGTAACACCACCTGCCATTCCCATTATTCATCCGTGATGGGGTGCGATTGGTAATCACACCAATAATGGTTGCTTATGGCCATAAATAATAACATAACGAAAAAAATATGATTGTAATGGGACGTTAAAGTCACTATTTATGTTTTTCTCTCATCAAATAAAATGAAAACACATACTAAAATGGTAAAAAAACCATGCCCCAAGTCCAAACTATTTAGTTGAATTTAAACCTCAATCAAAATAATCAAAACAAAGGCAATGTAAAGATAAAGCTCCAGTGAAAGAACCAACCTTTAAACCGCCAAACCCATTTTATCGAGGTATGGGATCTTTTGGTTTGGCAATTTAAGAACTATATGATCCCATAAAGCAATTGCAAACGGCTCCCAAATTAATCCAATGGAAGGGAGAGAGTTGAAATCACTTGAGGGAAAAACAAGAGAGAGGTTGGATAGGGTCGTGGGTGACTCTATGTTGGAATAAAAAACAAAGTGAATAGAGAGTAAAAAATAAGAGGGAGGTTGATGTTAGATATAAATTGGTTTTTATTTTTTATTTTGGCCATCTCTTTCTTTTACTTTTTGGAAAATGGGTATTTGAATTTTTTTTATGATTTGGATAAAAATTTAATAGAGTTGTTAGTTGTTAAATAGTTAATTTAATTTTTAATTATCTAAAAAATATTTTTATAATAAAATTTTAATATTGTTAAGTATATTTATTATTAATTTTTTTATACCAAATATTTTTAGATAAAAAATTTTAGAACAAAAGCAAATAATGATGGGAAATAAGTTTTTCGGAATGTTTTGAAGATTTTAGATGAAAAATTTAAAAGAAAATGAGAGATGATATGTACAAGTGATTTTACATGTGTCTATTCCATATAATTAGATTTTAATATATTTACCTTAATAATTGTATTTAAAAATATTTAAATGTTCATTATTATTCTTTTTAATTAGATTAATTTGTAATATCAATTTCATAATAATAATTTATCATCAATGATATGCATTTATAGCATTTAGATTGAAAAAATTCAATGATATATTAATGATCAACATTTTAGATATGTATATTGATCTATGCCTCAAAACTAAAAAATTTAAAATATTTATTTTAATATATACATTAAAGAATTAAAATATTATAAATTATTTTAAATATAATAAGCATGTTTATAATTATTATTTATTTCATTTTATGATAAGTTGTTCAAAATTATAAAAAAAAAAATCACGATCATAATAAGTGTAAGTACCATTATTTTATCCATTATTTTTATAATTACAATAAATACGATACGATCGAAAGTGCAACCACAATCGCAATTTAAATAAGAAGCTATATGCTTTCATGCAGAAACTACCTACAGGTGAAAAGAAAAAAATGAAGCTTAAAAGCTTTTGCCAACCAAACCGAAAAAGAAAGGAAAAAAAATAAAGCTTTAATCTTTTGTTGACCAAGTAGGAAAAAAAAAAAAAACATGAAGTCCTAAGCTTCTGCCAGCTAAACCAGAGACAATAAAAGGAGAACGCACATGGGAATGGTAACATTATTCATGTGCATGAAAACAAACTAGAAGAGAAACAAAAGGGATACCTTATTCTCCTTTCTTCTGCGACTGCCTTTTTTAAGGTTTTTTTTTTTCCTTTTCTTTTCTGCATAGCCGTTTCCTGTTTTTCTTCTGGTTTTCCATTTTGCTTTTCTGCCTTTCTTTTTTTCCCTGTTCTTCTGCTGCGTGCACATGTCTTTTCTGTTTTTTTTTTTCGTTTACTCTTGCTCCAGGTTTTCTTGCGTTTTCTGGTTTCAGTTCTTTTCCTCTGTTCCGCCTGGTTCACGCCTCCATCAACCCAGCCACCTCTCTTCTGTTGCTGGTCCCTACTTGCTCCCTTCCCCGTTTCGCCTTTTTGCTGCTACTGGTTTCGCTTCCTCTGTTACCGCCTGGTTTACGTTCCTTTTATTTTTTGACTTTTTGTTCTCTTCCTTTTTATTTTCTTGTTGTCCCGAAAGCCTTCTACTTCTTTTTTTTTTTTTGCTACTGCTTCTCTTTTCTCTGGTTCTTTTTTTGCTTCCCCTCACGTCTGGTTCTTACTGCTTGCTGTCATTTTTTTGGCTTTCTTCACTTTCTATTTTTCCAGTTTTTCCTTACTGTACGATCTCATGCCACCTTCTGCTGCAGTTTTTTATTTTTCTGTTTCTTCCTCCTTTCCTGTTTCACGCCCCACGTTCCCTTCGTCAGTTTTTTTTTTTTTTGGTTTTTCATGTCCCATTGCTTATACCATTTTTCCGCTTTTAATTTGGCAGCAGCTTATTTTTCTTTGCACGATGGAGTACTGACCACAACGAGGGACAAGGCCTGAAGCGCAGGACGGGAACGAGCAGAATCAGTGTGTTCTAATTTTTGGCCTTGCACCGACCATCCAATGGACCATGGACAAAATGGCCACTGCCTGAAAGAACTATGTCCGGGGACAGCCAGCAGCAACTCATTTTTCCTTGCATGTAAAGCTTCCTCCCATGTATGGTTATCGGCCCCTTGGCTATGCCTTGGGCTTTAAAAAGAGACCAATACTTTTGGGGCCTTGGCTTTGATTTTGTGGCCCACTTGAGCTTTTGTTTATTTATTTATTTTTGAACTAGTTTTGGGCTTCTTTTATTTGTTTTATTTTAGCTTCACTTAGGCTTTAATAATTTTATTTTGGGCCAAGCTCATTTTTTTTAATAATTAAATTTTATTATTATTATTAATATTATTTTATAATTTATTTATTTTTTATTTTATTTTTTTGTTTGATGGCAATAATGGTCATTCATGTGCTTTAAAAAGGCATATTTTATCAAGTCTTTTATTGGATCATTTTGGGTATTATTCGGGTCAATACAACAGACATCACCATGTAGCCCACATTAGGCCTTATTCTTGAGCATTTGAAAATGAACTGTATAACAGGCTTGAAAAATTATGGTTAAAACTCAATTGCAAACTAAGCCCAGATTAAAGTGATAAAATATCCCAAACAAAATTAAGTATGTAAAATACCCATGTGCAATCACCAATATCAAAGGTTCCATCAGAAGTTTTAGTAGACATTTCATTCAAGAGGTCTACTAGAGATCGTCAGCCTTCTAGAGGGTATTTTATTGATGAGTATGTGCTATTAACTAATAGAAAGAACTCAGATGTTATGTAGAGGCCATAGAAGATAAACACAAGAAAGAGAGGGTTGATGCCATATAGGATGAGAAGAAATCTTTGTATGAGAGTAATATTTTTTAATAAAGCTACCTAAGGAGAAAAAAAGCTTTGAAGAACGTATGGGTATACAAAATGAAGCTAGAAAAGCACACTTCACAACTACGTTTCAAAACTAGATTGGTTGTTAATAGATTCAATCATAAAAAAGTTTTGACTTTGATGAAATCTTCTCTTAAGCTATTAACATATCATCTATCCATGTGGCTCTGGGTTTAGAAGCTTGTCTTGATTTCAAAATTAAACAGATGGTGTCAAAATTGCTTTTCTCTATGGTAACTTGGATAATTAGATTTGCATGAAGCAACCAAAGGATTTTGTAGTAAAAGGAAAAAAATTATGTGTGCAAGTTGAACAAAAGTCTTTTTAGATTGAAATAGGCACTGACAAAATGCTACAAAAAGTTTGAATTAGTTATGGGTGAGCAAGGCTATTGAAAAATGATTTCTAACCATTGTGTGTTTGTGTGAAAATTATCTGATGATGATTATAGTATATTATTGCTTTATGTTAATAACATGTTGATTATTGGTAAGCGTACTTCTAAAATTGGCCATATAAAAAAGTAATTGAGAAGATCTTTTACTATAAAAGATTTGGGGCCTACAAAGCAAATTTTTAGAATTCGAATTCGTTGAGACAAAGTAGCGAAGAAGTTATACATGTCATCAAAGCACTATATTGAAAAAGTGCTTGAAAGATACAAAATGGATCAAGCTAAAATGGTTAGCTATCTTCTTGTTACACACTTTAAGCTAAGTATTACATAGAGTCCTTCTATAGCTAAGGAGAAGGAAAACATGAGAAGAGTTTCGTATGTTTCAACAGTAGGAAGTTTGATGTATGTAATGGTATGTACCAAACCAAACATAGCACATACACTTGGTGTTATTAGCCATTTTATGTCAAATCTAGGAAAAGAGCATTGTGATACAGTTAAGTGGATTATGAGATACCTAAAAGGCACTTTCGACTTAACTCACTTTTGAAATAGAGAAACCAATACTAGTTGATTACACAGATATGGCAAGAGATGTAGTTCTTGAAAGTATACTTCAATTTATTTCATTACATTCTCACGTGGGTTTAAATCTTGACAATCGAGACTATAGAAATGTGTTGCATTTTCTACAATAGATTTAGAGTATATTGTAGCCACTAAAGCATGGAAAAAGTTGTTGTGGATGAAAAAGTTCATACAAGAACTTGGTTTTAAGCAACAATGTTTTGTGATATTTTATGACAATCAAAGAGCAAGTCATTTTAGAAAGAATTCTACTTTTCATTAAATATCAAAGTATATTGATGTGAGTTATCATTGGTTACAAGATGTTCTCAATAACAACTTGTTTAACCTTGAAACTATTCGCACTAATCAAAATGGCTCTGATACGTTAATAAAGGCACTACCAAGAAAAAAGCTTAAAGTTTGTTGTTAAATTGTTGGGATAGAGATTCCCTCCACAAAGTTGGAAAAGGGGAGATTTGTTGGGCATAGGTTTCCTCCATATGGAATGGCTTATGGAAGTGGCATAAAAAAAGAAATGGTAGTTAAGTGGCATATAAGAAAAAAAAAAAGGAGAAAGAAAAGAGGTTTTATGCCATTTCAATAAGTAGTTTTATTGAGGTCAATTTGTGATCTGATTACTAAAATTTTATTAGCATGTTCATGACTCATTGTTTTTCAATTTGAACGATGGAGATTGGGTTTTAAGTTTTTTGCCTATTAATTTCATAGGTGTTTATTAATTCCAAATTTTGTGAAACTTCTCTAATTTTCTCTTGCAAATTTTTTTTTTGTCAATATTGTTTAATATTGAGATATTGTGGTTGTATGCCTCTAATTTTAGTTAAAGAGAACTTTGTATTCTCATTATTTTGATAGTGGAGATTATTTATTACTACTCATAATCGTATTAGGGAGGTTTTCCATGTAAAATTGCTTGTGTGTGTGTGCTTATGGTTTGGTGATTTATTTGCTAAAATTGGTATTGCTCTATTTGTTTAATTCCTACTATATTCATATAAAAGGAATAATTTGATTTTTGTTGCATAACATATACAATTTGAATATTGTTTAAGGTTATTTTATCCTAATAGATTTTTCGTCGACTTGTGATGGATTATTGAGTAATGTTAGAGATAAAGGCTTAGGTGTGCATGCCCATCGTAGACACTTTATTTAGTTTGGGGTTCAAACAAATCAAGGTAGAACTCAATTTAAGCCCAATTGTTGAATTTTGGATTATATATATATATATATTTTTTTTTTATTTCTTACTTTATCCTATTAGTGTATTTATCTGTATATATATATATATATATATATTTAAAAATCTTATTTATCCCCTTTACTTTATCATTATTGTTTATCTCTTTAGTTAATTTAATTATTTAATTTCATTTATCTTGTTTATGATCTTTAATTATCTAGTTTTTTATTTAAAAAAAAAGAAAAGGGGAAAATCAAAAATTAAAATTTTTTAGCTAAGGTCTTGATGAGCTCAGGAATTGAAGATAAAACTTTGAAGATAATATATGAGTTTTGAAATTCAATCCTATCCTAAACTCTTATCTCTGAAGGACTTTTGACTCTATATAAAGCAAAGGAATGCAGTGAAAGAACACACAAAACACAGTGAAGAAGAATGAAAAATAAGAGAAAGCAAGAAATTTTTTTTATTTTGGCTGTAATAGTGTTTGTGAAAATTGTTTTTTTTTAATTGGAGAGAATTAGAAGAAGAAACAACATTGAAAGGTTGAATTTTGCAAAACAAAGTTTTTTCTACAATTTTTTTCGAATTCTTTAGGTTTCTTTCAATTTTTCAATTGAATTTTTTTGGATAAATTCAAACTTTTCAGTGAGATTCCAATGACATCCCTAGAATCCAACAACCATTTCCAAAATCTAGTGACTAATTCTAGATTCTATCGAGTTTTTTGACCAAAATCAAAATCTCGATGAACTTTTTGGTGAAAAACCCAAATTTGGGTGAAAATCTCAAAATTTGACAAACTTGCTAGTAAATCTTAAAGATTTTAGTAATCAAAATATGGAAAATTGAGAGAGAGGAAAGAGGTTTCTAAAAGAAAGAGAAAGAAAAGAAAGATGGAGAAGAAAAATCTAAAAAAAAAAGTTTTTTTGCTTTTATTCAAAGTAAAAAATGACACCATTTTAGGTGTTTAATTTGCTACGACCCCCATGACAACAACATGTTAACCCGCCCCGAAGTGTGACCCTAAGTCGAGCCACAATCCAAGCCATTTAACAAGCTTCTAGCCCTATTTTGTTTCTACAATCGAGCCATCACCAAGCCCAGTCGAGCCATCATCATTTCTTTGGTAATTCTTTATTTTTTTTTGTTTTATTGATTTTATTTAAATTTTATTTATCTTAATTGATTTTTCTCAAAAAATATTTTTAAAATAAATTCATAAATCCAACTAAACTATTGAAAGATTTTCATGGATTTAAAATGTGTTTAAAATTATGAATCCCATCAAATTATTTGAAGATTTCATAATAAAATTTAATTAAAAACATTTTGAATTCATCATACCAAACTATTAGAGAATTTAAATCTCTAAATTACATATTACCAAAGTATTAAAGGATTAAATGATTTTTATAAAATAAAATGAAAATTTTAATCCTAACAAACTAGTGGAGGATTTAAATCTCTAAATTAAATCTTCCAAAACTATTGAAAGATTTAATGATTTTTATAAAGAAAATAAAATTTTCAATCTTACTAAACTATTAGAATATTTAAATGTCTAAATTAAATCTTACCAAACTATTAAAAGATTTAATGGGTTTTATGAAAAAATAAAGCTTTTAATCCTACTAAACTATTGAAAGATTTAAATATCAAAATTAAATCTTATGAAACTATTGAAAGATTTAATGATTTTTCTTAAGACAAATTCATAACTAGATTTTCAAATAAACATCCCACCAAACTATTAGGGGCTATGCATCAAAATAAAATTTTGTCAAATTATTGGAGAATTTTATTGATTGTTTTTAAAAATAATTAACTCCTAAAAAAATACAAAAAGAACTCAACAAAAAAACCTTTTCAGAATGTAACACTAGTCTCCATGAATATTTCTAAATGAGAAAATTTTTTTAAATTGCTATCAGTTATTGAAGTAATTTTGAGAATAATTTTTAATATTAAATTCACTTAGTAAAATTACAAACATGTTTTAAGGCTTGGATAACATGAAATCAACTAGTATCACCCTTTGGATGAGTGTTGTGAGGTGTTATAACTTTCTTCATGAGTAACTAGACCCCTAGACTTAGTTCGAGTTTCGTAAAGTAAAATGTACCTTTTAAAGAATAGGCAAGTTAAGCTTGGAACTTCCATTTAAAATAGGATAAATTTAGTTGGAGTGGCCAATTGCATCTTAATAAAAAAAAATTAGTGGTGACTCCTAAAATTGTGTCTAGCAATGATTCATAGACCTATATGTTATGAAAATTTGACAACTCCATTGGGGAATACCAAGAGTCAAGCCCGCAATAAGTTTCGTGTTATCCAAGCTTTATAAAGTTTGATGGGTTTTAATATTTTTAATTCATTTGTTTTATTATTATTATTTTTCTTTGCATCATCCATATACATTTTCATAACACGAGCCCTATACTCGAGGTCTATCCCTCTAGGAGTGAGTAGAGTATCTAGCTTTCGTTGGATTTTAATGCCTCCATAGTGGTTAGCAGGATACTCTCACTCCAATTGAATCCTTTCCACTTGTAGTATAATTAGCTAAGATTTGAGTGCTTTACTAGTCTGTCATAGACAAAGATATGAGAAACAATGTGGAAGCTTTTAGATTATCAACCCAAACACATCTAGTGAACCTTAGAAAGACTTAACTTATAAGTAGAGCTACCCCCTTAGAATTGACCAAAAACTTAAGACTCATTCTTTTTATTAAATATGGTACTCTAATTTATTTCTTTTGTTTTTTCTTCCTATTCAATGCACTAAATTATTTTTCCTTTTGTCTTTTCCATTTTGCATAATTCATATTCACACCATAAAGTTGCATAAGGAATATTTGCTTTAAAGATAGTTTTCGACAAAGAGTTTTCACGGAATCCATAGAACAACTAGTTTGCTCTTTATTTGCACTGGCTCTTTATGAGTCCCCTAATGAAGTAAAAATTTAGTTAGAAAAGATCCAACAAAAAAAGGAAGATGTCTACCAATTGATCAAGTTTCTACCTTGTCTAAAGACATATGTCTTCACCTTCAACAAAATAATATGAAAAACTCAATTGATGTATCGAAAAGAATGAGCCCATAAAGATAAGAATATTTTTGCTAAAAATATGGACACATAGCACATCTTATTTTGGTAGGGGTCAAGAATCAATTAATCAGAGCAACAATTTAATTTTGAGATCTTTCATACAAGTGTTTTACTTTTAGTGAAGTAAAAATGACACCAACCATTGAATAATACATGACTCTGCTGGGTCTACATCTCATGACTACTGATAAAATACATGTCAAGAAACACAAGTTAGGATTTCGTAAGAAGCTAGTGAGTCTCATGAGCATTAACAAGAAATTGTAGATTCACGAACAAAGTGAAAAGAATAGCATATTTCTTACCTTAGAAGTTCTTTCTTGATTTCCTTATACAACACCTTAAAATGAGTAATGACTAGATATGTTTGCTTTAGCCATATACAGAATGGTGATTTTTTTGAAAGTTTTAGGTTACGTTGACATAACAATGGTTGACTTATTTGAAAACATGGAAAATGGTTATAACCCTTTACAGGCATTATTAGCAGAAACTATTAAATCGTTGAGCTATTGTCACCATAATTGAAAACATTTTGTAGGGTGTGCACCTCTATTGTATCTATGGATAAAAAGCCATTGTAAACGTAAAAAAAGCACATTCTTAAAGCTTTACTTCTATAATCGAGCTTTGATTAAAGAATTTTGTAAAAGCGAATGGCCAAAACAAAAATATAAGAAAAAATGGATAACCTTACTACAAAAGCTAACAAAAACCAAAGTAAAATGGTCAGTCCCATGGATGTATAGGGAGCCCATGTTATATTAGTGTGGAGAGGAGACTGTGGTTCCAATCTTAGGCCTATAGGGAGCAACTAATTATGCGCCACTCTTGGTAAAAAGATAGTTTAGGACAAAACAGTTCATTCGTTTGACTCATAAATTTCGTCAGTCATATTTTCCTTATAACGAGCCAATGGCACTTTAAAAGATGGGTGATATGATTAAAGCATGAAAAAATCCTTAAAAAGTAAGTCCTAGACTTTTCACTAATAAGGTTACCCATAGATACTTGATTTGGAGAACAAGGTAAGAAAAAGAAGTTGTATTCACCCCTAAAGATATTCCATAACCAATAGGTGAAAAGCTTGAAGAAATACTCTCAAAACTGAAACTTACAAAATGGGAATTTGAGGTTGAAAAAGATAAGATGAAGCAAAAAATCTAAAAGCTTCAAAAAGAAAAAGATCAATGGAATGATAAAACTAAAAAACAAGAAGTCAAAGTTTGCAAGATCACTAGGAAGTGTGACACATTTGTTAAAGACCTAACTGAATTACTCTAAAAATGAAAAAGGTTACGTATGAAGGTAAAGGCCAAAAAGATAACAATTATCGAGTTGACTAATGGGAACAAATGATTAAAAGAGGAATATGCTAAGTTGGAAAAAGAAAGCACCTAGATCCAAACAGAAAATAACATGTTGAATAGTCACATTAATAATTTGAGGTAAAGATTTAATGAATAAGAAGAATATATTGCTGCACTAGTTAAAGAGCATAGGAAATTGTTATACCAAGTATGATGAGGCAAAAGGGAATATCTATGAAGACAAAGGTACATCAATCATTTGGTAATGTAAATATGTAGAGGGATATACAAGGCAAGAGAAATGGTCAAATAGATAAAGCATTGGGTGTATAGTGAACCCAATAAGGAAGCATGGACAACATTTGCTAAATTTATTAAGGAAATAAAAGATCATTATGAGCAAATTAAACATTTTTATGGATACAATTCTAGTATGATGAACTCCATGAAAACAAAGTTCTGGGGTAAATGAAATCTCTTTTGTTGAACACTATAATAAGGTAAATATTTTTGCATTTATATGTTTTCATTTATTGCATTAAAAAGAAAAAGTCAAAATCTCATCTTGAAATTTTACTTTTTTCTCATAACATAATCATATAAGCTTGCTGATTTTGAGATATGGTACATAAGGTTCAAGGATAGCTTGATTGTCTAAAGATTCAGCTCAATCTACTCACCATTAATACAATACGCAAGCCAAAGTTAGTTGAATAAAATAAGAGAATGCAAATAGTCTTGAAAAAAATAGAAAAAGCCCAACAAAAGCTTAAAAGAGTATTGAACAAAATATTAGAAGCTTTGAACAAGTTGAACAAAGAAAAAATAATGAAAGAGGATTTTAGCCCATGAGATCATCCATCATATGATATGGTTCATTCTTTATACCCTTTCAGTTATGGCCTATATCAAGCCCAATCCACCTAAGTTTTATTTCCAAATTAATTCACATTCTTGGTAGGATATACCTATTCTGGAATGGCTTTTACATCCACTTAAAGGCATTTTTAGGGTTTTTCTAACCTTGTTTTTACGGAATAGGTAGTGGAGCCAATTTAAGTCCTCAACTTGGATGATCAAAAATGAAAAAAAAAAAACTAAATGTGAAAGTAGTTGAGGCTTTAGAAGACTTGAAATCCAAATAAAAGATAAACTTGCTCAAAGAGAAGTTACGAGTTGTGAAAGGAATAAAGTTTTATGTCTTTATGGATGCTACTAGGCTATGTATGGTCCTAGATGTTGTGATTCCTCTAAAATTTAAGGTTTCGAAGTTTAAAAAGTATAATAGTACTAAATGTCTGATCACACACATCACTATGATTGTCAAAAAAAGGTTGCCTATACCAATAATGTTCAATTGTAAGGTGACATGTCTAGTTATTTAGGACTCGTATTTATTACTGAAAGAAGCTCACTCGGGTATGCATAAATCAATACTAGCACATCATAAACTTGGCTATTGACCATCTTTCTTTGTGAAGTATGAAAAAAAATGATAGATTCATTCAAGATGTATACCTAAAGGTGGAGAAACGTAACTGCTTAAATCTAACCACCCTTAACTGAGATAAAAACCACAATGCTATTCATGAGTGTCTTAAAAGCACCTTATTATGAAAAGATGATAAGAAACACAACAAAGAATTTTGTTGACATAGTGATCTTAGGCAAGATTGTTGAAAATGCCATAAAAAATGATAAGCTTGAAGGAAAAGAGACCACCAACACAAAGAGAATGCCTATTAAGAAAGAAAGTGAAGCTCAAGTTATGAGTTTCAAAAGTAGAGGGATGTAACTACTCAAGTCCAATAACCCTTAATTGAAAAAGAAACTATAGTGCTATTCATGAGCACTTTAAAAGAACTATACTATGAGAAGATGATAGGGAATGCAACAAAAAATTTTGCTAACATTGTGATCTTAAGTTAGATTATCGAAAACACCATAAAAAATGTCAAGCGTGAAGGAAGAGAAACCACCAACTCAAAGTAAATATCTAAAAAGAAAGAAAGTGAAGCTTACACTATGAGTTTCGAAAGGAAAAAATTTAGAATTACTCCCCTTATTTACAATCAGTTTATCTTACTTATGATCTTATTGTTAATAACAACACATCAATGCCATACCAATATATTCCCTAACCATTTTACTCACCTAGTTATCAACCAACCTTCAAACCACCAATCAACTTGTATAGCCCTAACACCCCACCTATGTAAAACCCTAATCATGCCTAACTAATCCAATAAGTGGCTCATGAGGGCAACAAAATAACCAGGAAAAAGCTAAATTTGATCCTATCTCTATGACATACGGATTAATTTCAAGAACTAATTAAGAATCATTTACTCGTTTCGATCTATATATAGCCACTCAAGCCCCTTTATCCCAAGTGGTACGATCTCATTGCTTATTGTGACTACCACTTTGGAAACTTTGATCATTTCATTAAAAATTGCACTGTCCTTAAACATAAGGCGAAAGGTATTATCAAAGCTAGGCTAATAAATTTTGACACTATTAGGAAGACAGCATCAAATGTTAGTGGTAATCCATTGCCCAATCATACATTTAATGCTATGAATGAGGGTAAAGAACGTCATGTAAAAAATAAGATAAAAGAGATTATAACTCTTTTTAACCAATTGTTTGATGCTTTGCATAAGGTTGACATGATACACCCAGTGACCCAAATATTTACCATGAAAAATATGCGTCGAACCAAATATGTAAATATCATAGTGGGGCCCTTAACCATTTCATTGAAACATGTGAATAGTTCTACCAAGAGGTATAGAAGCTGATGGATGAGAAGGGAGAAATTTTAAAAATATAGAGGTGTCCACCACCAACATCCATTAAAGTTACTACCAAAACCTATGATGATCTATTATGGTAAAAAGTTAAAATCAGTCATGGATAAACTTATTCCCAAGCTAGTGACTTTCAAGGTTCCTAGCCTATTCTCGCATAAAGATAAAAAAGCTGTACCATGGTGATATCATTGATATAGCTGGTTATGTCTAATTTAGATGCTACTAATATAACTGGTATGGGTGGCATAACTTAAAGTAAAAGATGTTACACTCTAAAGATAAAGCAAGAAAAGAAAAAGGTAAAGTTGGATAAAAAAAAAGTAAAATAATTCTACAATAATTCTTGAGAAAAAATGTCAAAAAACCAATGACAAAGAAGGAATTGTGTGAGTTTTTAAAGCTTGTGAAGCATAGTGAATCTTAAGTCGTAAAACAACTAAATAAAATACCAACTCGAATCTCATTGCTATCACTATTGCTAAACTCTAAACCCCATCATAACACCTTGCTAAAGGTGTTAAATCAAGCTTATGTGGCACATAATATATCTATGTAATATATGAGCCATTTGGCTAAAAATTTGATAGTGCCCTATTACATACCTTTTAGCGACAACAAGATTCCACCGAAGTAAAGAGAAAGAACCATGGTTTTGTAAATTACCATCAAATGCAAAAACCATTCTAAAAGTCTTTATTGACAATAGCTCTATAATCAATGTCATACATATGACGACATTGGTGAGGTTGCCCACTGATATGTCCCAAATAAGAAGTAACCATATGATTGTCAGAGTTTTTAATGAGACTAGATAGGAGGTCTTGAGAGATATCGAGATGCCCTTGCAAATTAGGCCATAGATATTTAATGTAATGTTTCAAGTGATGGATATCTCCCCATCATATATTTACTTATTAGGGAGGCATTAGATCCATATGAAAAATGTTGTTCTCTCTTTGTTATATCAAAATGGCAAATTCAATGTGAAAGGTTGGCTTGTTATTATGTTTGAAAGAAAGATTTATTAATGACTCAGCCAATGAATGCCCCAAATGTGAAAGCTACCAAATGGGCATTATAGTGCTTGTATAAGTCTTTCGAGCTTGTTAATAATATCTATATAGGTAAAAGATCTAAACTATGCCAACCATGTTCCACAAAGATCATGGTCAATAAAATCATTAAAATGGGTTTATATCCTAGGATTGGACTAGGTAAGAACTTACAAAGAATAAGAGAGCCTCCGATAATCATAGATAATAGTGAAAGGTATGGCTTGGAATATGAACCAAAAGAGTGGGAGAGAAAGAAGATATTGGTGGAGAAAAGAGCAAAAATGATGGCAAGTCTGATAGGTTATGAACCATAAACCATGCCAATGGTTATCCCACATCTTTATGAAACTTTTAGAGCCAAAGGGTATATTTTTCTAAATTCAAATGAAGCTTTAGAAAAGAGCCTAAATTAAGCATAAAGGAAGCCTTTGCTGAACTGTCTTTTTAAGTGATAGATGAAGAAAATGAAAAAGATCAAGAGTAAGGAGTATTAGTCCATGCATGTCCTTTAAGCTATGAGTTAAAAAATTAGAGTGTTATGGAGATGCTTGTTATCCTTAAAACCAATTCAATGTAATTGTAATCTTCAATTGCATATGCCCAAAAGTATTGGGATGGTTTTTTTATGTATGGGCCATTTATTTTCTTATTATTTCAATAAAAGATTAAGAAGGTGCATTTTTCATTCATTTCTTTTATCATTTTTTATTTTTTATTTTTTTAGAAAATATTTCTCACCAATACTTCCCATTTCATTCACTTTCAGGTTCAAACAAATGAATATGAAGATAATTATGATAAGGATAAAGAATTTGATTTTGAAAACCCAATTCACATTGATTGACTTGATAAGGAAGATGACTCTGAAGATTATATTTTGCCCCTTAATCTAATGAGACTAATCGAATAAGAGAATAAATCGATTAAGTCTCATTAAGAAATTACTAAACTGATAAATTTAGGAAATTGTGAGAATAAAAAAGAAGTTAAATCGACACATTACTTCTGTTGGCTAACATATAAAAGTTAAAATATTTACTTTGAAAATTTGTAGATATGTTTGCTTAGTATTACCAAGATATGTCAAGATTTAGATAGTAAAACATAAGCTCCCCTTGAAGTTAGAATGTAAACCATTCCAGTAGAAATTGAAATGAATGAAGGCTAAAATGCTATTCAAGATTAAGTAATAAGTAAAGAAGTAATTTAATGCAAGTTTCTTGCAAATGCATGTCCCCAAGAAATACGAGAAAGTTCAAATGTGTGTTGATTATTGTGACTTGAATAAAGTTTGCCCAAAAGATAATTTTTTTTACCTCATATTGATACTTTAATGGATAATACAACAAGGCATTCCATGTTTTCCTTCATAAATGGCTTCTCAAAATACAACTAGATAAAGATAGCCTAAGGCGATATAGAGAAAACTACTTTCATTAAGATGTAAGAAACTTTTTGCTACAAAGTTATGCTCTTTGGATTGAAAAATGCTAGGGCTACTTATCAAAGAGCCATAGTGACACTTTTCATGATACGATACATGATGAGATTGAAGTGTATATGGATGATATAATTACAAAGTCTCATGAAAAAGAAGATTATGTCATCAACCTCAAAAAATTATTTGAAAGGTTAAAAAAGTTCCAACTCAAGTTGATTCCATCCAAATGTACATTTGAGGCTAAGTCAGGAAAATAGCTAAACTTTGTGGTTAGTGAAGAGGAATCAAAGTTAATCCAGAAAAGACATGTGTCATCTAGAACATGTATCTTTCGATTATGCCAAAAGTAGTTTGAAGTTTCTTGGACAAATTGAACTACATCTCCCACTTCATCTTTTATTTTACTTTCAAATGTGATCTCATTTTTAAGCTGCTTCGTAAAAATAATCTTAGTAAGTAGAATGAGGAATACGAAGAAGCTTTTGATAAAGTCAAGCAGTACTTGTCAAATCTTTTGGTGTTAGTGTCACCTATCTAGAAAGGTCATCAATCTTATATTTGACAGTATGTGATAAGTCAATAAGATGTGTGTTGAGGCAACAAGATAAAGTCGATCAAAAGAACAAGCCATTTACTATCTAAGTAAAAACTTTACAAAATACAAGTCTAAGTATTCTTCATTAGTGAATATGTCTTATGCATTAGCTTGGACAGCCCAAAAACTCAAACAGTATATGCTTTACCACACTACGTGACTTATAGCAAAATTGGATCCAATCAAATATATTTTCAAAAAGCTTTCATTATCTAGAAAGATTGCAAGGTGACAAGTGATACTCTTAGAAAACAACAATGTATATATGAGCTAAAAAGTAATAAAAAAAAGTGCAGTAGTTGAATTCCTCGTAAATCATGCTATGAGAACTATGAACTAATGAAGATGGATTTTTTTAATAAAGATTTAACTATGGTCCTCAAATAGATGAAGAAGAGCATAATGAAAAATTTTAGAGAATGTACTTTGATGGAGCTAGGGGTGTAAATGATACATTAGTACTCGCAAGCTACTCGGGTTCGATTCGAAAAAAACTCGAATTCGGTTCGATTATTATCAAGTCGAGCTCGAGCTTGAGTAGCTCGACTTATCGATCGAGCCGAATTCGAGTATTCTTATATCTGACTCGAGTAGCTCGCGAGCCTAATCGAGCTTTTATATTTAAATATATTTTTATTTTTTTTAATTAATAAAATATTTTGAATCCGAGTTCGAGTTCGAGTTCGAGCATGAATAATCAAACTCTTGTCGAGTATACGAATCGAGCTTATTTTTATATATTAATCGAGCTTAATCGAGCGAGCTCGAGTAGCTCGAATTCGATCACGAATCGAGCTCGAGCTTGAAAAAAAAAACTCGATCGAGCTCGAGCCGAGTATCGAGCCCCGAGTTATGAGTCGAGCTCGAGCTCGAGCTTCTCACTACTCGGCTCAGATCGGCTCGTTTACAGCCCTAGATGGAGCTACCAATGTCTTGGGACATGAAATTGGGGCAATCTTGATATCCTTCAAGAAACAATATTACCATATTACCATGAGATGTAACTTCAATTGCACTATAATATTGCTGAATATGAGGCTTGTGTTATGGGCTTACAAATCACCATAGATAGAAAGATTAAAGTATTGAAGGTGTATAGCGATTCAACTTTGATCATTTATTAGTTAAAGAGAGAATGAAAATAAGAGACTCGAAGCTCATCCCTTATCATAAATACATCTAAGAACTAATTAAACAATTTAAAGCAATCTAGTTTAACCATTTACTTTGAGAAGAGAATTAAATTGCTAATACATTAGCTACTTTAGCCATAATGATTTGGATTGATGACAATACAAATATTCGACATATTAGATTAGATGTTAAAGATATGCCAGTGCATTGTTTTAATATTGAAGAAGAAAATGATGGGAAGCCATGGTATTATGATATCTTAAAATATGTTAAAAATCAACAATACTTGAACTAAGCAACAAAGAATGATAAGAGAGTTATCAAGAGGTTAGGTATGGGTTTTTTTTCAGATGAGGATCCTTTTTATAAGAGAAGCCGAAATCTAGTGCTATTGATATGTGTAAATGCAACGAAAGCAAATATGATTTTTGATGAGGTGTATAATGAAATACATGAGGCATAAGATTGCCCTAGTAAAAGTACATATTGATGTCCCATAAATATGTACTTTTACTAGGGCAATCTTATTTTTCTTAGTTTATGGGATAGAAGCTATGTTGTCAATAGAAGTGAAAATCCCATCTTTAAAAGTCTTAAGGGAAGTTGGATTAGAAAAAGCTAAATGGATCTAAGATCACTATGGGTACTAGAATTTTATTAAAAAAAAAAAGACTCATAGCAGTTTGTTATAGTCAACTATATTAGAAAAAGATAATGAGAGCTCATGATAAAGAGGTCCGACCTCATTGTTTTGTAGATAGGGGAATTGGTTTTAAAAAGAATTCCTAAGTCAACATGATAGTAGAGAAAAGTGAACACCAAATTGGGATTGTCCTTATGTTGTAAAAAAGACTTTTTTAGATAGAGTACTAATTTTATCAAAGATGGATAAAGATGATTTGTCAAATACCATAAATTCTGATGTTGTGAAAAAAATACTTTGCTTAAAAAAAATTAAAAAAAATAAAAATAAGACTCAAATTGAAAATCCTGAAAGGGTGGTTTAAGTTAAAAGAAGGTTAATCTAAGTTAAAGACCTAAAAGGTGACTTAGGTAAAGTTCTAAAGTGTTGAGAGCATCACGTGGTTCGGTTATGAAGAAAGAATCCAAGATGTGTTGTCATGATTATTGCTTTTTCATAGTGGGCACTTTATCCTAAGTATCCATCTTTGTAATTTTTCCTTTTACGTTGTCTAGTTGCCAAAATTGTCCCATTATTTGTTTTCAAAGAAGAGATATTTCATTTTTCATTTCATTCTTTCTCTTTTCCTTTTAATGAATATTTCATTTTTCATTCCATTCCTTATCTTTTCCTCTTAATGCCTTACAATGAATAGAAAAATATGTGATTACATTTTATATGTCTTGAATTTGAAATAATGATTGATAAATGAATAATAACATGAAAACCTTACATTACCTTCGAAAAGTTGAAGATGACAAAAGCATAAATAAAATACACAAGGCTTGGTAAGGACACTAACTTTTAAGATGAAAAGGGAAGGTTTTGGGAAAAAGGAAAAATATAGGTGTCAATAATGAATGAGAAGGATGGTCAAGGATAAATTTAGGTTTTGTTCTCATAGTTCAAGACTTGAAAAGCTTGGAAACCAAAGGAAAAGAGTATTGAGAATCTATGCACTTCAATTGGAAATGCATTGGTTGACATCTCAATTACTTGCATTACATTTAAGAACATATAGTGCACACATCTAGAAAATTGGGGTATTGTAAAATCCAGCATGGACAATGCAAGTATGAAGTTTTAGATCGTCGATTGAGGAAATGTTCAGAGAATAAGTCTCAAATTCTCGATTGAAAGAAGCTTCTAAGGTAAGATTTCAATTTTTGAAAAAAAAAAACATTTTAAGAGAATTAACCATGGTTAAGAAAAATTTTTCAAAAATTTAAAGTTGTGGACCCTTTGTTCTAAATGAGCATTTTTCAATGTTAGGAATAATTTGTAAGACTTTCAAACATAATCTCCAAGTTCTTCGGAAGCAATCTACAATACCTCCGAGCATGATCATTAGAACCTTTGGATATCATCTTTATTTTTTAAAGTTTTGTGCTTTCATATTAAAAGAGCTTTAATTTTTAAAGTTCTCTGCCTTCATGTTGAAGGAGCCTTTAATTTTAATAGTGGTGTGCCTTTGTTTTCAAGAAACTTTTTGCTAAAAAAAAAAGGAAAAATGTTGAATAATTTGAGCTTAAACGTAATAGATATCTATGTCTTTATGCAATTCTTATTTCATAGAAATTGAGTAAAGAGGGGTAATTATAAACACTTTATTTAGTCCAAAACCTAAACTAATTGAACTCGAACTCGATTCAAGCCCTAGTATTGAATTTTGGATTTTTTTTATAGATTTTATTATTTTATTTTATTTCTTACTTTATCCATATAGACACCCCAATCTGTCTGGGTTTCTACTTGGGTTAATTTTGTTAATAAAAAATAAAAAATAAAAAATGAAAAAATAGATGGTTGAATTTGATTGAAGTTGTTTGTTTGAGTCTGAGTTGAATTTGGGGTTTGAAGTTGAAGTTAAAAAAAATTGAGATTTCTATCCAAATTAGGGTTCTTTGGATTAGAACCCGATAAATATAGACACGATTTAGAGACAGAAAGAAAAAAAATAAGAGATCAAAAAAATACAAGAAAATGCAAAAAAGAAAGCACGCAAAAGAAGCCAAAGAATAAAATATGTTTTTGAAGTTTTTTGTTTAAAAAAAAGATTTTTTTCTGAAAAAATCTGAAAATTTCCCAAATTTAGGCTAAATTTTTCAAATTTTGGTGAATTTTTCGGCATCAGTTGAATTTTTGGATGGGTTTTCCAAAATCCGATAGAAGATTTCGATGACGGTTGAATTTTTTAATGAACTTCTGGTGAACCAACCCAAATTTTAGCAAAACCTTTAAGAATCTGGTGAAGATTCAATCGATGTTCTTCGGTTTCTAAAGAGAGAGGGAAAGAAAAGGAAAGTAGAGAGAGGAAACAGAGGAAGTCTACCGGGAAAAGTGATTTATGGATTATTTATACCTTACCAAAACGATTCAGTTTTCACCTTAAACGGTCTCAAGATCTGCGTGTTTTAATTCAAACCAACCCAACCCAAGCATCAACTCGCTTCTACCAACTTACGTTCTAGCCAATTCCTTTAACCGAGCTGAGCCACAAGCTGTGTCGTTCCAACCGTTTCCCTTACCTACAGTCGAGCTGTTTTAGTAACCAATCTGAGCCATTTTTTTATTTTTTAATTTTATTTATTTATTTATTATATTTATTTTATAAGTATTTTTTGCATGATTAAATTTTAGAAAAAATAAAATAAAATATTTTTTAAGAATAAATACTAATTATCCAATTATGGAATTTTTAGAAATTTCAAATGGTAAATTTTTATAAATTTCTTATGTGAGAAATTTTTTCTAAATTTGTCCCAAATGGTGAAATAATTTAAATAAAATTTCAATAACAATACTTAATATTTATTTTCAAACAAAAAAAGGTAAAATAATAATAATAAGTTAAAATAAAAATTTTTGGTTGAAAATATTTTATAATTATCCAATAATGAGATTTTTAAAAAGTTCAAATAGTAAATTCCTAAAAAATCTCTAGGTGAAAATTTTCTTTATATTTTTCCCAAATAATGAAAGAATTTAAATGAAATTTTAAGAAAATAATTATCATATTATTTTCTTTTTAAAGATAAACAAAATTTCTAAATTGATCCAATTGGTGGAAATTAAAAACTTAAAAAAGAATTCTAAATAAAACCAAATGGTGGAAAATTTAGAAGATAAAAAAAGAAGATATTTCTAATTTGGCACAAATGGTGGAATAATTAAATATATTCTCAACAAAAACCAAAATAAAAAAATAAAATCTTTTTTCAACGACAGAGCTTATTCAAGAAAACAAATAGGATTCTTGAATACTCTTGAGATGAAGATAATTTTTTAAGAAATCTACCAGAGTGATAGAGAATCTTAAAAGTTATTTCTAATATTCAACATTAAATTTAAGACCATTAGCATCAAGACCTTAGGATAAATTTAAAATTAAATGATACCATATTAGGATGGGCATTGCGAGGGTGCTATAACCTTTCCTACATGTAATCGAACTTTCGAACCCTATTTTGATTCCAGAACCTATTCTTTTAGGGACCCTTAATCAAGCTTAGGAGCTTCTTAAAAGGATAAATTCATTAGGTGGCCAATCACACATAGTAAAAAAGATTGGTGGCAACTTCATTTGTTACACCTAGCTATAGCTTTTTGGATCTATATGTTATGACAATCCTTTTATTGTAATTATCTGTATATATATATTTTAAATCTTATTTATACTTTTTACTTTATCATTGTTGTTTATCTCCATAGTTAATTTAATTATTTAATTTCACTTATCTTGTTTTTTATATTTAATTATCTAGTTTTTTTTTTAAGAAAAAAAAAAGGGAAAATCAAAAATTAAAAATTTTTTGCTAAGGTCTTGATAATCTTAGGAATTGAATTCAAAGTTAATGCATGAGTTTTGAAATTCAATCATATCCTATACTCTTATCTCTAAAGGACTTTTGACTTTATATAAAGCAAAAGCATGCAGTGAACGAACACATAAAACATAGTGAGGAAGAATGAAAAATTAGGAGTTTGGCTGTAAGAGTGTTTGTGAAACCTTTTTTTCTATTGTTTAAATTGGAGAGAATTAGAAGAAGAAACAACGTTGGAAGGTCGAATTTTGCAAACAAGAATTTTTTTTGCAATTTTCTAGAATTTTTTAGTTTTTTTTTTAATTTTTGGTTGATTTTTTTAGCAAAATTTTGGTATCCTAGAATTCTACAATCATTTCTAAAATCCAACAATCAATCCCATATTCCAACGAGTTTTTTGACCAAAATCCCATATCATGGTGAACTTTCCCTTAAAGAACCTAGATTTTGGTGAAAATCCCAGAATTCGATGAACTTGCTTAGGAGTTTTGAAGATTCTAGTGATCAAAATCTGGAAAACCAAAAAAGAAAAGAAAGGCTACTGGCAAAGAAAGAAAAAGAAAAAAATCTGAAAAGAAAAAAAAAAGTTTTTTTTTCTTTTTTTTGCTTTTATACTAAGTAAAAAATGATATCGTTTTTGGGTGTTTAATTTGCTATGATCCACATGCCATCTCGCGTGTTATCCCATCCTAGAAACTTATTTCCTAACAACCACTGTTAGGCTGAGTCGAGTCGAGTAGGTCATTTAACAAGCCTCCAACTGTATTCTATTTCTACAATCAAGCCAAGCCGTTATCATTTCATTGGTAATTTATTTAATTTTATCTATTTAATTTATTTGATTTAAATTTTATTTATCTTAATTGATTTTTCTTAAAAAATATTTTAAAAATAAATTCATGAGTCCTACCAAATTATTAAAAAAAAATTTAATACTTTCATTGACAATTTTAGTGATAGATTTTCTGTCAGTAATGTCAAAAAAATTTTCAATTTTTTTACTAACAAATTTTTCTTTCGGTAACTTTTAGAGATGGATTTTTCCATTGATAAATCTGTTGATAAAATTGGTAGCAATTCGAGTCAAATTTTTAGTGATGAATTATCTATGGATTTTATTTTGTTAGTAATTAGCGATAGAAAAATTCTATCGATAATGCCTAAAATTCTGGTAATGTCAATTTTACTAAACTATTGGATTATTTAAATCTCTGAATTAAATTTTAACAAATTATTAGAAGTTTTAATGATTTTTATGAAAAAAATAAAGCTTTCAATCTTACCAAACTATTAAAGAATTTAAATCTCAAAGTTAAATCTTACAGAAGATTTAATGATTTTTCTTAAAATAAATTCATATTTTCAAATAAAAATCTTACTAAACTATTAGGTGATATGTATCAAAATAAAATCTTTACAAACCATTTGAGGATTTTATTGATTGTTTTTAAAAGTAATTAACTTCTAAAAAATACATTAATGAATCCAATAATGGAATTTCTTTTGAATTGGATAGTGGTTTTCATGAATACTTCTGATGTAAAAATTTTTTCTTATATTACTACTAAATTATTTGAGTAATTTTGAGAATAATTTCAATATTAAATTCATTCGATAAAATTGCAAACATATTTTAAGTTTGGATAATACGAAATCAACTAGTATCATCTTTTATACGGGCGTTATAAAAGTACTATAGCATTTTTCATATGTAACCATACTCTTTGACTTAATTCTAATTTTATAGACTAAAATCTACCTTTTAAAAAATATTTAAGTCAAACTTAAGACTTTTTTTTAAAAAGAAATAGACTTCAATTAGGGGTCAGTTGCACTTATATAAAAAAATAATAATAATGACTCTTAAGATTGTATCTAACCGTAGATTCGCATACCTATATATTATGGCACCAATGATGCAGTAAGAGTAGTTGATAATGACGTAGAAGAATCAACTCATGGAATCTAAATATGAGGGTTAACAACCGAATTTTTTGGGCAACTTAACTGCCAAAGAGTGATTTTATTATTCTTTAGCATATCTGACGGTATAACAATGTTTAGTTTAGTGTTATGGATTGGTATTAGAACCATCAATCATTTTGCAACGCCAGTACGACCGGGTATAAAATGGCATTGCCATTCTTTATCTAATGCTGTCTAAAATCACAAAACACAAGCTAATTAACTAAAATGAGAATTGCAAACATTTTCATCTACTGCCTGGTACTTGAAATAGGCTGTGGCTAATAAAACATCGATTATCTGGTATAGCAAGCAACTACTACCTTCTGCTATTATTAACTTGATTGTCAGGAAAATAAGGTTTCCTTCCTACAGTTTTGCCATTATAATCATCACATGATACAAGTATAGACCGAGTGATAAAACTGTAGTTCTTTATTTAGTTCTCTTTAATTTGTCAAATCTAGGGCAGACTGCCTACCTGCTATTTGTTTCTTTCTGCAGGAGAATTGCTGAAACATCCACTCGATCTTTCCATTTTGTAGCACTAGTAGAGAAATCAACTTACTGATTGTAAACAAGTTTGATGAAATGTCTTAGTTCTTCCAAATTGTTCATTCTGATTATCTGAACATGGCAGTAATACCCAAATCCAGAAGTGCTTGCTTGATTTATAATGGTTGTATGATCTCCATGTCCACATGGTGGATGCTGACAAGAAGGAGAAAAGAAGGCTCAAATGCCAATAAATACTCAACAAGAAGCAAATATATTTCAAATTCAATGCTCCTCAACCAGCATGTCATATTTGAGGAAGATATTTATTTAGGTTATGTAACTGTATTCACAATTATTTTGGCATGGATTATGTCATAAGCAGAAATTTTTCATGTTCTAATGAACTTGAGCATCGTTGTTAGCTTTCTCTAGCATTATTGTGTTTTGTACTTTTATTTCACATTTTGTTGTGATGATATCTTTAATGGAAATCCTTACTTGTTACGTATCAATTTTTCTCTGGTTGGAATGGATCTTAGTCACATAGTCAAACCTGTATACCCTAATGCGAAGGGTCGGTTGGGACATACCCAAAGTAGAAGCTGTAAGAAAATGAGAGGCCACCAACCCCTGCATCTAAGATGCCACTCACGTCATAAAATCGTGTCACGTCACCTCCATGGTCGATAATGTTGATAATTTGGGAAAGAAGTAATGTCTTTATCTATCAACCAGCTGAAGAAAATTAACGACCAAGGAAAAAACAAGATAAGATCGAGTACGGGATAGGGTTTTTTTTATATAATATTATTCCACAGCCAGACAGCTTTTAAACCAAGCAGGTATGTCACCATAGCAGATAAGCATGTAATGGGACCATTTTGTCAGTTACATCTTTGTTTAGTGGAACATCTTTAACATGGTAATAAGATTTTTAAAATTTGTTATGTTGCATTTCAGAAGTTGAATTAAAAAGAGGGATTTAGATTTTAAGTCATACAATTGAAAACTCATATTTCACAATAACATTCAAATCTATAGGTTTATCATGTTCTCAATAAACAGTAAATATGACCAAAAAAAAAAGAGTGAATTTGGAATAATCTTCCGATATTTTCTTTTCAAAAATATTTAGAGTGAAAGGAGTTTATTACATTCCAGAATCAGAGTGAACCGCAAGATTTAAAGAAAATTTATTCTGATACCGTAAGATTTACAGATCGTCCAGAAACTGCTGATGTTTGCTTGGTTAGCTCCAAACGATTAAAGGACAACGGGAATCGAATATTATCTTAAATCCTTAGGAATATTTTGTTTATTTACTCTCTTTTGAACATGTTGCATTTTATGGAAGAAATCAGATTGAAACCCACGTCTTCTATCCTTTAGATTCAAAAGGTTTTTTTTTTTTTTTTAATTTTAAGTGAATGGAGTAATTCTTTAACATTGTGTCAAGAACATTTTGATTCAACATTACGTAGACGCTAAGCTTATACCAAAAACAGCCTAAATAGCCGAAGTTTAGACTTCTGTAAAACTTTCATTGTAAAAGCAACAAATCGATTTCAATGATGTTGATGGCAAATAGGTACGAACTTTGGTGTGAAGGGCATGAATGCAGGAGACTTATGGCGGCAACCTATTTTGGCCTTTTCCATGGTCTTAGCTGGAGGAATAAAAATAACAGCGGTAGGAGGATTGTATTTAATATATGTTCAAACAAAGACGACCTATCCACCTCCTCTTCTTGGAAGATTCTCAGTTACTGACCATTGACGTAAAATGCAACCTATGGTTTTAGCAACCGCTACCGACTCCCACCATCATTTTCCTCTCCCTCTACTAACTCAAGGGACAGGAAACTGAAAGTGAAATTCATCTTTGCAGTAATGGCACAGTTGGATGACAACGCCTGCTGTAATTCGGCCACTCCATTATTGAAAATCTTATCAAAGAAACTACATCAAATTAATGAGTAAGAGTAAAGTAAACGCATGAGATTAATGAGCAGTTGGAAAACCTGAATACTTTCATTAGGTATAGTGTCAGTAGCGCTTAAATGCCACAACTTGGATCTTGAATATTGCAATGAAAACAGATATACAATCCACTTGATGTTGATCGCCCACCAAAGCAATAAATCAATAGAGTTTGGTTTTGATGGGAGATAAACTACACTTGAAGTCCATGAGAGTATATCAGAGAAAGTCCATGAGAGTATATCGGAGAGTCTATACATATCTATTAGATATCATTTGAGTCCAAAAGCTTAAGTTATTAGATTCTTGGGTCCTTCATGCATATATAGGACATATCATTCAGATTTTCTAACGATATTGGATTCTTTACTTACATGTAAATCATATCTCAACAATCTTTCTCATTCACTTGTGAGTTTTTATGAAGTCCCACCTCGACTTCTCATGCAAGTAAGTCCTATCAACATCTCCTTTGGGCCAGGCAACCTTACATCTCTAGGACACTTTTTGTGCTAGGCCACAGCACTCAACCTGGTTGCCTAGGTTGCCTCAGTGTTCCCTCAAGCTTGCACTCCAGGTTAACTCAACACATCACCCACTTAAGTGTTCCGCTTCTACATATTATTGTATACTTACTGCATCCAAGTCAAACATTTTTAATACTAGTGTTCAAGCACATAGAGTTGATGGACGCGGCCAACCTCTGATCTACCAACAATCTCCCCCCAACAACATTATTAGGACTCAAACCCATGACTTTTGGCTGTAATACCACTTGTTGAGGAGATAAACCACACTTGGAGCCTATAGGAGTACACCAGAGAGCCCATACTGAAGCAATAAATACAACAATACAGAAACAATATATCGTAATAAACCCATAATAATATACAATAATCAATAATTAACAATGCAGGAAAAATAAAACACACCAAAATTTATGTAAAAAATCCTCTAATGTAGAGGGAAAAACCATGACCACCAAAAAAAAATTTCACTATAAAAAAATGAATATACAAGCTCTTCTCTAGCTAAAACTAGAACTAATCAACAACTAAAGAAATAATTGGAGAAATCTCACTAAATAAGTGACTCAACAAATATACCTTGAATTTGTTCATAGAGAGCTTCAAACCCGATCTTCACTATTTAGAATATAGAACTCTAAATCATAAACTTGCTAATAAAATTTTAGCTTAATCAGACCATGAATCGATTTTCATTCAACCAACTCTCCCTTTTTTCTTTCTTTCTATTTTTTTGGCTTTTTTTTCCCTATCTTTTTTTTTTAGATTTACGGTGCCACCTTCTTTTATTAATAAGTAGCTAAGTTTCTATATATTAAAAAAAAAAAGACCAAGGCCTATGGCCTTTGATTGGTCCAAACCCAATTACATGAGGCTGAATCTCATTTTTCTAACAATCTTCCCCTTCAACCCCATTAGGAAGAGATTCATTATCATAGCAATTTCATTTTAAATTTACCTTGATCAAAGAACTCATTCAGACCAAGTTAGTACAAAGCTCAAGCTTCTCACTAAAAAATATTTTAGTCAACATATTTATTATATTCTCATCAGTATAAACTTTCTTCAATAGTATCTGTTGTTCTTTAATCATTGAATATAACCAGTGATATCTAATATCAATATATTTCGTTCTAGAATGATACATGGCATTCTTACTCAAATTTAAAATACTTTGGCTATCATAGAACACCACATACTCTTTCTTATTCAACTCCAATTTAAGAAGAAAACCTTTCATTCAAAGTTTTTTTTTACCTACTTCGGTTATTGCAATTTACTTAGTTTTTGTAGTTGACAAAGCAACATACTTTTGCAACTTAAACTGCCAAGACACATCTTCTTTTGCAAAAGTAAATAAATACCCTGAAATAGATTTCCTACCATCAAGATCACTTGTTATGTCAGCATCAGTAAATTCTTCTAAAACTGATTGTAAAACTTTATAACTCAAGCATATTTTTGAAGTATCCTTCAAATATTTGAAAATCCATTTCATCATTCCCAGTCAACCTTTTTCAGATTAGAAAGAAATCTGTTCACTACATCAACTATATGAGTAATGTCAGATCGTGTACAAATTATAAGATACATCAAATATTCGACTGCAAAAGAAAAAGGAATACTAGACATAGCTAGTTGCTCTTTCTTAGTCACCAGACAAGATTTCTTACTCAAATGAAAATGGTTGGTAAGTGGACTGCTAAATGATTTAGCATATTACATGTTGAATCTACTAAGCACTCGTTTAACATACTTTTCCTATGACAACCACAACTTTTCAGCTCTCCTATCTCAGATAATGTTCATACCAAGAATCTATTTTGCTGGACCTAAATCTTTCATGTCAAAAAACTTAGACAATTATTCTTTTAACCTATGAATCATACCAGCATCTTGTCTCACAATCAACATATCATCAACATATAATAAAAGAATAATGAAGTTACCATTAAGAAATTTTTTGACATACACACAAGGATCAGCTATCATTTTTTTTATAGTTGTAGCTCACTATAAAAAAATTAAACTTTTTGTACCACTATCATGGAGCTTGTTTCAAACCATACAAGCTTTTCTTTGGTTTGCAAACTAAGTGCTATTTCCTTTTCACTTCAAAACCCTCAAGCTGATTCATATAAATGTCTTCTTATAAGTCACCATGTAAAAATATAGTATTAACATCAAATTGTTCAAGCTCAAGATTCAAACTAGTTACTAATCTCAATACCACTTGAATGGAATTTATCTTCAATCTGAAGAGAAGATCTCATCAAAATTGATGCCTGATTTTTTTAAAAAATATTTTACCACTAATCGAGCTTTGTACTCGACTAGCTTGTCATCATCTTTTTTTAACTTGAACACTCATTTATTTTTTAATGACCTCTTCTCTTTTGAAAGTTTAATAAAATCATATGTACCATTTTTTTGCAATGATTTCATCTTTTTTTTTTATTACTTTTAACCAGTGCTCTTTATCCGGAGTAGCTTGCACATCTTTAAAGCTCTCTGGCTCCCCCTCACTTGTAACTAAAATAAAATCTAAACTTGAATACCTTGTAGATAGATTGTGCTTTCTAGTAGATCTCCTAAGCTAAAATTCTACACCACTTGATGTCAAAGGTAGCTCCTCCTACTCAACACTTTCAGGTAGAGAGGATTACTCTCCCTGCTCAAAACTGATTGTATCTGACTCATAATTAATTGTGACTGGCTCATTCATATCCTCAAGTTTTATTTTTTGCTCATTTTTACTATCTGTGGCTCTTTTTTGTAAAACCCCTATCGGTGTTGAACATCACACTCAATAGTAATTCATGTAGTCTTCTCATTTTTTTCGAGGTTTGCTAGAGTTTCTTTTTCATGAAAGATCATATCTCTGCTTTTGATTGTATTTTTCTTCACTAGATCCCATACCTTGTAACTAAATTCCTTATTACCATATCCTATAAATAAATATTATGTGACTTTACTGTTAAGTTTTGACCTATGTTCTTTTGACACATGCATGAATACTTTACACCCTAAAACTTTCAAGTGAGAGTATGAAGAATTTTTTCCTATCTACATTCTTTCTGGAATGTCAAAGCCTAAAGGAACTGATGGTGATTTGTTAAGTAAATAACAAGTTGTGTTGACTGCTTCACCCCATAATAGTTTTGATAATTTTGCCATCTTCAACATACATCTGACTTTTTCTACAATGGCACAGTTTATCCTTTCAGCTACACCATTATGCTGCGATGTTCCAAGTACTGTTATCTCATGCCTAATCTCATGCTTTGAATAGTACTTTTCAAAATCTTTGGACGTGTATTTTTCACTATTATCAATTTGAATACACTGCAAGGGTAGTCCTATCATCCTTTTTATCATGGTATAAAATTTTTGAAAATACAATAATATCTAACTTTTATTTTTCAATATATATACTCAAATCTTACGTGAAGCATTATCGATAAAAGTAATAAAATATTTGTTATCCCCTAATGACTCAACCTCAATAGGATCACATAAGTCAAAATAAATCAATTCCAATCTATTTTTTTCTCTGAGGACTTTTACAAAAAGAAACTCTACGATACTTACCAAATAAATAATGATCACATGAATCGAGAAATGTACTTTTGGTCAAGGGAATGAGAGATTGCCTTACCAAAACCTATAACCCCTTCTCACTCATGTGTGTCTACCTCTTGTGCCATAAGTTTGCTAAAGCATCATCTTCAACAGCATTGATCTGGTTGCCGTTTAATTATATCCATGTCTTATACATTGTGTAGTATAGTTTTTTTCTTACAACTACCATAGATCTTTTGATAAGCTTCCACTATTCATTCTTTTGTCAACTTTCATATCTTTCCTTATCAAGGACATTAATAGTAAATAAGTTCATTCTCATATCTGAAATGTATTTAACATCCCTCAAAGTCAACATGTAACCTGTACTAATTTGTACAACAATATCACAAATCCCAACAATTTACGACACACTCTTGTTTTTCATCTTAGTGCAATCGAAGTCTTCTACTTTATAAGTTGTAAATAACTCCTTCTTAGAAAATAATGATATGCTGCTCCTATGTCAACTATCCACTCAATGCCGGGATCACCAACATGATTACAATCACCATGTGTATAAATTAAAGTAATTGAATCACTATCTAAATTCACTACTGCAACATTGCCATCATCCAAACTTTGCTTTTCTCATCTTTCCACTCTTACTTCAAGATTTTGTAGTATTGTTTTATATGACTAGTTTTACCATAATGGAAGCACTTCACTTTATCTCTAAACTTGGATCGATGTTTAGACTTATTATGGCCTTTTGAGTTTTGACTTCTGTCGATGTTTTTATCCCTGTTCTCTGTGATCAGAGCTTGATTCTCAAAGTCTGAATCTTTTCACCTTGCTTCTTAATTAAACATACTGTCCTTTATCATCTCCAATGTCACCTTGTAATTAGGAGTTGAATTAAGAACAGTCACAACTAAAATATTCCAGCTGTTTAACAATGAACCCAAAAAAAACAACACATTCATTTCATCATTCATCTTAAGCTCCATAGTAGTTATCCGATTAAATATATCTTGAAAATCGCTCAAGTGCTCTACAATCAATCATCCATCCTTGCACTGTAAAGTTATAAGCTTTTTAACAAGCATAACTTTTATGCATACCTGTTTTTCTCTCATAAAATGCTGTCAATTTTTTTCAAACAGTGTGGGCATCTGTCTCTTGCACAACATGATGGAACATACTGATATCAACCCATTTTCTGATTATAGCCGGCGTCTTTCTGTCTAACTTCTTTCAGCTTTCAACTTTCATATTTGCTGGTTTAGTCGAATCACCTAATACCAGCTCATACAAATCTTTACAATATAAATGATCTTCCATTATAGGCTTTCAAATTGAATAATTTGATATTGTTAATTTTATCATGAAACCTTTATCACCCACCATGATCTCAAACAGAATTTACTTATGTCTTGGGCTACTTCTGTATCGATGTCTCAAAATAGTCCTCACTTTGATACCACTTGTTAAGGAGATAAACCGTATTTGGATACTATTAAAGCACATCAGAGAGCTCATACATACATGTTGAACATCGCTTAAGCCCAAAAGCTTAAGCTATTAAATTATTGGATCTTTCATGCATATATAAAACATATTATTCAAATTTTTTAATGATACAAAATTTTTTACTCATATGTAAAACATATCCCAACGACAGACTGTACAAGACATTTTTGTTGAATATCCATACAGTTATCGACTAGCCAAAACATCACGAGATGATTGATTTTTAAGATGGAACCATAACTCCGTACTACATCGCAGAACAAGAGGTGCACAGAACTCATAATTACATAAATGCTATATCGCAGCACAGGAGATACATCTCATATCGTATGGTACATCCGGCTGAATTTGTATATAAATATATATATATATATATTTTAGCTTCCATACAGGTATAAAATGGGAACGGAAGTAGAGAATAAAGATCAGAACAAAAGAAGACAGAGGAGCATGCAACAAATGAGGAAAAAACTTATTCTGCTGAGTGACTGATCGGCTTGCAGAATGTGCCTTCTGATCCTAGGACTAGTGCTTCCTGCAAGATTGTATGAATTTGGATATGTATATAAGCTGGTAATCGAGTTCCCAAATACTCTTGCGTATACCATTTCACCAAACATTCGGGTTACTGGATCAAGTACATTTATCGTCATGCCACCAGGACTAAGCATGGGTGAAGCTGGATAAGCGCCCTGTTGAGGGTAGTAGATTTGTGGTTGATATGAATAACCTTGGTGATGTAATTGCTGTGGAAACTGCTGACTATTGGTAGTATTAGGTGATCTTATTGTGCCAACACCACAAGTAGGACCAAGAGGCCTCTTTGGTATGACCATACCAAATTGGGGAGTCCTGCATCTTGGTGCCTGAGTTGTTAGGCCCCTGCCATAAAGTGGAATCAGTGTGGTATCCGAAACTTCAGCTTTGCATACAGGACATTGCTGTTGTTTTTGGTCTTGGTCTTCAGCAGAGACGGTCTGAAAATGGAGCCATTTGTAAATGCAGGGCCAGCAATACAGATGACCGCATAGTGTGACAACTGGATTCTGCACAGAGTCCAGGCAGATGTTGCAGTCAAAACCTCCGGAGGGATTAGCATCAGAACCTGGGACTGCGTCTGGTGAATTCTTCCACTTCTCCGAGGGATTTTTACCTTCTCCACTTAAATGGTTATGAGCTACGGCTTCTTCAATGTACTGCTCAATGGCCATCTGCTGCCAAAATCTGTAATATATATGCAAAAAGAAACCAGTTTAGAATCATTAACATCCTCATTGCAAGTCTTATATATCTAACGATCAGTGTACTTAAAGATCTTTAACATGGAATAACTTTCTAGATACGAATGATTCTTATCTTTATACAAAGTGTTGATTTACATGATGGAAAAGGAGATTTGTTTTGCAAGAACACTTCTGAAGGGTTAACAACAAAACAAAGACAGATCCCATCCCAACTGCCCAAGTTTGATGGATAAGTAATACAAGTTCCACGGTTTCATCCTCAAGCAAAACCATAGCAGAGGATAATGCACAAGGGCAAGCTTTGCGGAAGCAGCATGTCATAGACAAAAAACTTTAAATAAACTTTTTCTGTTCTCTTACAAACATTCAAAATTTTGTATTAAATAAAAACGGTTTGATCAATATAAGAAACTATTAATTATTAGAATCTCTTGTTAGTCTAGTGCATCCTTTTTTGATGTCTCCTTATAGATCTGAAGAAGCTTGAAACCCTATATTTAAGGCCCACTAAGGCCAGCGGACGATATTGACTTCTCTTTTATATTCAGAAAGAAAGGCACCGCAGCTGTTGGTTGGAAAGAACTGGCCTATGCATAAATTAGTGAAACCAAGTTCCACAAAAGCTACCATCAAAAACTTCGTGAGCTCAACCACCCCTCTACCTGCATGAATACTTATCTTCCAATGGTGGGGCAGCGAACCCAAACATTTATTATTTATTTTGAAGAACATAACACAAGCAATTATTTCTTCAAAAGCACCACAACTAACCATATCATATCATATTGACAGTCCATAATGGATATCTCAATGTCGTTGAATTTCTTTATTTGGCTGCTTCAAGTTTGAATTGTCCAATCGGAACCTCTTTTGGAAGAAGTGCCGAAAATTGGCATCCCTATGAAAGAATCATCTTCAGTTACTATTTATTACTGTGTTTCTTCTAAGAATCCTAGAAATTTCCAACTCAAAAAATTTTCTATAGACCAAATTTATTGGGAAAAAAAATAAAAACAAAAACATTTGATCAAAACAAATAGAATGATGTCTATAGTATCCAGTAGAATCCGAGGAAGACAACAAGGAAAGAGAGAAAAGAAGATTGTAAAAGATAAAACACCAACTTCAGCTTTCTGATACTTTATGAACCGGGTGAGGATTTCAAAGAAACATAAATCAAAAACTGCACAGCTTTCAAAGCCTTAACTCCTAGTTCAGCCAATAAAAAACAAAAAAACTCTTTTGTTTTTGTAGGCCGGAAAGACTTGAAATTACCGAATTCTAGAACAAAGGAAAGAGAAGCTAAGCATAGAACACTTTTGAGGCTTGAAATCCCTCCATAGCTACAGAATTTTGATTCAAAGAAACTCTACTTAGACATTAAAAAACCTTCCTCAAGCTTCATCATAAAATCAATCATCTTCTTCATAACTTGATTATAAAACAACTATCCATAAACAAAAGAACAAAACCAAAATAGAAGAAACAGAAAGTTAAAGAAACAATGAGCCATTAAAACAGAGAGTTTTAGGATATAAAGATCCTCAATCCAAACTCCAAAACATAAATCTTACCCGGAGAAGAAAGAAAACACACAATATTCATACGAAGAAAAGTTTGGATAACATACCAAATAGTTGACAAGCCTCGTTTACGTGAACTTGATAAACCGAGGAGCTACTTTTTCTGAACGAAGAATCTGGTGAAACTCTTCTCTGAAAGAAACCCCAAAATAAAAAGAGAAAAATATATAAAGAAAAAGGAGTGATTGAGAAGGAATAAGATAAGAGAAAAAAGAGAGAGACAGAGAGGTCGAGTAGAGAAGGAACAAGAGTTTTTAAGGCTTACGCTTGTGAAAGAAAGAATGAAAAGAAAGCCTAAGGCGAGCAAACAATTTATCTGGCTCAGCTTTATATAGAGACAAATGATAATAGTGAATAATCAATTAATAATGTGCTGTGAATCATGGAATACAGACATTAATCAAATACTTTGCCCATTGCCGCACGGCGAGTTTGATAGCTTTACGGTTCCCGCTTTCTCACGTGGCACCCCCCACACTTCTATTTTTATAATAATCTTTTTGTTTACTATATATATTTTCTGAAAATCTTTTTTTATTTTTTCATATTAATGAAATTGGCTATGGATTGTGATTTTAACTACTTATAAATTTCGGAAATTCATTTCATAGCAATTGGATTATAACCCCAATTCTTCATAATCTTGCCCTAATTAAAGTTATATATATGATTTAAAAACACACATTGCCTTTGTACTTGATCTGATTTGTTTTTATTAAAAAACTGGCCACATTTTTCATATTTTTCTTTTAAATACACAAAATTTACTCAATATCTACAAACTTTATCAAAAACATATTGGTTATTATTGTCACTTAATATAAATTAGAAGGAAGAAAATTATTTTCATTTTTTATAACTCTTGGAAATATTATGATTATTACAAATAATTATTTTACTTGTAAAATATCTTCAATTCTATAAGCACTAAGATTATATTGGTAATTTGATAATCTATATAATTCAAATATATTTGTGTGGAATTATTACAGAAAATACTATAAAAATAAGTAAATAAAATAAATTTTAAAAAAGATTAAATGTAAAAATAGATATTGCATTTTATATTTTTTGTCAGTTTAATGCTTAAAAAAATAAAACTGTTAGTTTAATATTCAAAATTTTATTTCGTCATTTATTTTGGTATTTCGAATTAATACTACCAGTCAATTTGCTAGCATTGCATGAATAATTAATAAGATACTAATACATGTTAAAAAGTTTAGTTAATATAATATCATCAATTACCACATTAGTATTAATAAAAAATTTCAAAAAATTTTAAAAAATCCAAAAATATTTTAAAAATAATTAAAATTTTAAAAAATAAAAAATTAATATATTTTAAAAATTATAAAAAAATTAAAAAATATATATGAAATATTTTTAGAACTTATAAATAATTAAAAAAATATTAATACTTTAAAAAATTCAAAAATTTTCAAAAAATAAAAATTTTAATAAAAATAAAAGCTTCTCAATATTCAAAATAACTCACAAAAACTTTAAATTTTCTAAAGTAAAAAATCTAAATCCTTTTAAAAAATAAAAAAATTCTAAATTTTTTTAAAAAAAATTCTTAAAAAAAACTAAAATTTTCCAAAAATTATAAAAAATATTTTTTTTGAAATATAAAAAATAAAAAAATTAATATTTGAATAAAAATCTAAAAAATTTTAAAAAATCTAAAAATACATAAAATACATAAAAAAAAATTAAAATTGTAACATTCAAAAAAAAAGAAAGTTTTTCATAATTTAAAAAAGGTTTACAAATTTTAAAATTTTTTATATTTTTTCAAAAAATGTTAAACTTTTATTATTTTCAAATTTTTTATTTTTGTTAATTTTTCAATTTTAAGAAAATTTTTTTTTTTTAATTTTTCACATTCTTTTTGAATTTTTTTAGATCTTTTTATTAAAATTTTGAGATTTTTTGAATTTTTAAATTTTCATATATATTTTAAAATTTTCGAATATTTCATTTTTTTTATTTTCTACAATTTTTAAAAATATTTCAAGTTTTTTAAAAAATTTTAAAATTTTTACTAAATTTTTTGAATTTTTAAAAAAACTTTCTTTTAATACTGATGTGATAATTGATAATGTGATATGTACTGAATTTTTTTATATATGTTAATATCTTATTAGATATTCATGATACATCAATAAATTGATTGATAATATTAATCTTAAGTACCAAAACGAATGATAGAATAAAAGTTAAAATATCAAATTAAAAATTTTATTTATTTAAGTATCAAATTAATAAAAATATATATAATATAAAGATTATTTTTATATTTAACCTTTTCAAATATAAAATGGTATTTATGCGTTAATGTAAATATAAATTAAATTAAATAAACAATTATATTTTCTATGGCGTAAGATACACGTGAAAGTGAGGGTCCACATGTTCTCTAGAGGGAAGCTGGTATTCCATTTTTTCGTCCAATGTCCAATTCAGTTGGCCGTTAGACAGCAAATTAAAATATACTCGGTTAAGTCGATTAATGGTTGGATTAATTAGTGCAATATTAGAATTTATATTTGAAGATTGTGAGTTTCAAAAAATTTATGTGTAATATTTTTTTAATTAAATATTGATAACTACTTTTCAATTTCATGTTGTTCAGCTTCTAGATAAATTAGTATTTCTTTCCATTTCGTCACCAACTTCAATAAAATCAGCCAAAATTGGACAAAGTATTTTCTATGTCTATAGCCTTCTAGATGTTCCAGAATGCCTTTTACTGGAAAGAAAAACGATAAAATCAACAATGTTGAATCTTGTTCAAGCATATTGAAATTAAAACATAATGTGTATCACATAAAAATCAATGTACCCAATCTTTTGAGCTAATTCTACAGGTGTTGAATCTGTTGGCTTGACTCATGAATGATGATGTACTTCAAATGATCTGATTAGCAATACTACACAAACCATAAAATCCGTTCACGACTTATATTTCCTTAATTTGCCCAAGAAATCCTGATGCTATACTGTTATATTGTCGTTAAGCAACAAGCAATACTTTTTTTTTTTTCAATTTTTTTGGGGAGAACAGGTTTGCATTAGGTTATATCATGCACAACACAAATACAAATCGATGAGGATAGATATTACATAATAATGACATGAAATATAGGACTTCAATTAGGCATTTGTCTAATCCTTACATTATACGAGTACTATTTATAAATACAGTCCTCCTAGACTGCTTTTTAACAGGGTCTATGTCTTTTCACCTGGTCACTACTTACGCACAATTTTATATATTCTAAGGGTGATGAAAATCACAAATAAAAGGAAAATTTATAATGGTAGCTAAAACAAAAGTTTAGGACCAAAACCATTATCAGTCTTTTCCTTTTGGTAATCTAAGAAATTAAGAAACCAAAACCACCTGAAATTTGGTTAAAAATAAAAAGTTTATCTACGGAAAGTAACAATTTTTCAAAGATTAATTGATTGTATTTTTTTTTTATATCTAAAGAAAAAAAATAAATATTTTTATTAGATTTGATAATTTAAAATATGACATAATGACACGATACAAATATGATATAAATATAAAACATAAAAATAATATGATTTAAAATTATAGTAATAATTATATATAAATTTAATAAAATCAAATAATTTATTTAATATTTTTATATCTATATAAATCATAATATATAATTTTTATATAAAATATAATATAAATATATAAATTTTAATATTTTATATAATAAAAATACACAAATTCTACTTCTCATTGTATGTTCGTAGGCTTTCAAAATGCTTGAAAAAATTGTAATCACATACCAATAGGCTGATAGCTATATATTACTTTTATATTAACTACCTTTTGTTTCGGGGACTAAAGTTAAAAATTTAAAAAAAAAAAAAAAATGCCTTGACAAACCGCTAATCCGGCGATGGAAACGATGGAACAAGCATGTTGGAAAACTCTTTCAGCCCTTGTTAGTGGGACTTTCTTGAGCTAAGAATTTTCTTATTTTACACAATTTTCTCACCATTTCTTGGCAATTGCATCAAAAAATTAATTCTTGTTTCTGTTAATTCTTCCTCATTCGTTGATAGGTATAGTGTGCGACTATCGTTTCTTAACTGATTTGTTGAAATTTTGATGAGTAAATTGGGGAAAACTAATATGACTTCTAAATCGATCAAGAGCTCTGCAATCAATGGAGGAGGAGTGCAAATGGAGAATCGTAATGTTGAGCCGATGCAAAAGGAGAAAATAATGGATTGGAGGAATTTGTTCACAGCCTCAATCTGCCAAACACTGGAGTATTTTCCACCTCAGAGGGCTGATGGAAGATTAACAGTAAAACCACGGAATGATGTCTTTGAGGAAGGGATTCATTAGTGGCAAAATTCCCTAGTAGCTCAGTTTATCGGTGGGATGCCTAACTTCAGTCTATTTCAGATGATGAATAATGTTTTATGGGGGAAGAGTGGTCTAATTGAGATTAAGCTAGGAGGAATGAAACTATTTGTGATTCAATTCCCAAATGAAGAAGCTAACGATTCGGTGATAGAGCATGGGCCATGACACGTTTAAAACAAGCCACTGATAGTTCGAAAATGGGAACCAGAAATGAGATCCCTGAAGTTTAACATGGAGATTGGCCAGTGTGGGTGCAATTGGGCAATGTACCTTCAGAGCTATATTCTATAAAAGGGCTGAGTTACAAAGTTAGTGCACAGGGTAATCTACTGTACATGGATTATATCACAGCAAATAAGCAAAGATTGGCTTATGCAAAAATTTGTATTGAGATGGAAGCAAGTATGGAGATCCCAAGGTATATTGATGTGCAATGGAGGGATGGATCAATCATGTCAATTTCAGTCGAGATACCATAGCTGTCGCAAAGATACATGCATTGTTGTATATTCGGGCACACCAATAAGGCTTGTACATAGAAACCAGTTAAGGCGGCAACAAAGGTCTGGGTACCAAAGGAAAAGGGGAATTAGGTTGTACAAAAGGAAAAGAATGATGTTATTGAGATGCAATCAAATAGTGCTAAAAGCAAGAAGAAGGAGATTGGAACAGCTCCCCCAATTACTAAAGCAAGATCTGTTAATAGACTTGCAATCCTAGCGGCTATACAGGAGTCAAAATTGGCAGTGGATGAGAATAGTGTAAAAATGGATCCTAAAGATACAGCTAAGGAATTGATACCCACTTCACCAAGGAAACAGAGTAGCAACTGCAGGTTTTGCTGATCCAATAAAAGCCCTAAAAATCAAGAAGAAAGGACCAATTGATAAGGGTAAAATAGTTAAGGCATGAGCTTCTTCCTCTAGAGGCAAACCTTGTTGTTCATCATTATGAAGTTGATGGTACGGAACACAAGAGGATTCAATGATCCTCAGAAACAAATAAGTGTTGTAGATAGAATAAACAAAATAAAGGCAAATGTGGTTTGCCTAATAGAAACCAAAATAAAGCAACATAAAATTAGCCTGTTCTAGATAAGCACTTTCAGTGTTAGGGTAGCTTCGCAATTACTCAATATCTTCTAATGGAAGGATATGGATGCTCTGGAGGGATAATGTGAAAATAGATATATTGGAACTCTCTGAACAAAGTCTCACCTGTCATATATAGTATGAATCCGAGGCAATTTATTTCTCTGTCATTTGTGGTAGCAATGATGGAGTTCAAAGAAGGAACTTGTGGTTGAACTTATCACATATCAGTGGTATAATACGGGGCAATCCTTGGATGTTAACAAGGGACTTTAATGTCATGGCCCACCTAGTTGAAAGCTCGGATTATAATTGTATTCAGACTTCAAACACTGAGATAATGGAATTTCAGAATTGTTTAACTCAATTAGGCCTGTTTGATCATGCTTATGTTGGACCTCAATTTACTTGGTCCAACCACCAACCAGAAACGTACTTAGCAAGGAAGCGAAGTAAGAATACTATAAGGGTCCTAATGGATGCAGCGGGAAGGAGATTGGACACAATTGACTAGATTTCGCAAGAAGTAATATCCTTCTTCTAGAAGCTAATAGGAATTGTTGACTAAAATATTATAGCCTGCACACGAGTTTTTAAGTGTGCTATTGCAAGGGACTCTAACCAAAGAAGCCTAAGACACCTTAGTGCAGCCAGTGAGCAAAGAAGAAATTCAAACGACTATGTTCTCACTAAATGGAGAGAAGTCCCTTAGACCAGATGATTTCACAGCATATTTTTTCAAGCAAGCTTAGAATATTGGTGGAAAAGAGGTTACTAAAGCTATTATGCAATTTTTCCAAACTGGAAGTATATTGCCAGCATTTAACTCAACAATAGTTGCACTGGTGCCTAAATGTGTCAATCCTAGTAGTATAAGAGATTTCAAGGCTATCTCTTGTTGTACCGCAATTTGCAAATGCATTACTAGGATTTTAGCCAATCGAATGAAGAAATGCTTGCTTTGGATGATAAACAACAACCAAAATGCTTTCATAGAAGGAAAAAGCATTACTGACAACGTTCGCTTGGCTTGAGAGATAGTACGTGGTTATAGCAGAACCATTTTATCTCCAAGGCATGCAATCAAAATTGATCTCCAGAAGGCTTTTGATTCAGTGGATTAGAACTTCATACTATATGTCCTACATGCAATGGAATTGCCAAATTAGTTTATGGGGTGGATAAGAAGTTGCATCACTACTTCTTTATTTTCTATTTCTCTTAATGGCAAGTTGGTCGGCTATATCAAAGGTGAAAGCGAAAAAAGGCAAGGAGACCCACTTTTCCCTTGTTTGACTTGGCTATTAATGTCTTGTCTAGACTCTTGGATAATGCAGTTACAAACTGGTGTTTTTTCTTATCACCTAAAATACAAAAGGATTAAATTAACCCATCTTTGCTTTGCTGATGACTTATTAATCCACACAAAAGGAACCTTGGATTTAGCGGCAAGAATAAAAGTGGTATTTGAGGCTTTTTACACTGTATGATTTGCAATTGAATTGTGGAAAGAGTCAGGTTTATCATTTAAGGGTTAGTAGGGAAGAGCTATCCTTAATTCAGCAAGCTGTAAGGTTCAAGATTGGGTCAGTACCAATTAGGTATCTTGGATCCCTCCCGAACTTGGTGGTTAAACTCTACTACGATGATGATACTGTATAGGAGGTCCTGCGGAAAAATAGCTTGACGCCAGGATGATAAAAAGCCTAACACCTCTCATTCCTATTACTTTTTTAATATGAAAAAGAAAAAAATGAAAAATGGAAAGGTCGTCTTACTCAAAGCCCCAATTATGAAATCACCTCATTCCTACTTCATACCTCGAAATGCATAGTTCATATAAAGAGAAAGGTGATTTCACATCTTCTTAACTGGACATGGCTGGGAGAAGAAAGGTTTTTTTTTTTTCTTAGGGTACTTTTGGAAACAGATCCTTCCATTGGTAACTAGAAGACTCACAGAGAAAGATTGTATACCATTGCTTGATAGGGTAGCAGCAAGGATCAACAATTGGGCAGCCAGACACTTATCTTTTGCTGGCAGGTTGCAATTAGTCCAGCTAATGCTATTTGGTATGCAAAATTACTAATGTAGGCACTTTATCCTACCAAACCATGTGCTAACAAGATAAATTGTTCAGGGTTTTTTTTTGGAAAGGGAAGAAAAGATCAGCAAAAAGATCTCGAGTATGCTGGCAGGCAATATGTGTTGGGCTAAAAGCCTCCAATCCAATCACACCAGCGGAAGCGAAATCAAACAATAAATCAAACACATAAGAGATAACAATTTAACGTGGTTCGATCCAACTGACCTACATCCACGGATGAGAAACAAAATCCACTAGTTGTAGAGAATTACAAATATACATCAAATCATCAATCTCACTCAACAATCAATACTCATAAGACACTCTCAATCTCCTCTAGTCCTAGAGAATATTCTTAACCCAAATAAACACAAACCCAAACCCTTGTGCACTTTTTCAACATAACCAAATACATACCCATATGCTCTCATACATCATACCTATGTGGATCCTCTCAGTCTCCTCTAGTCCACTCACAAACAAACATACACACCCATAAGATGTAGAGTCCCAATACTCCTATGGGGTGTCTATCTCACAAAACCCTACAACTCTCTTACATCTTTTTTCTCATACCTAACCCTGTAAATACTTCACCTATTTATAACCATACAAACTTGCCCATTAAGAATCCCTCTCCTCTTAGAATTATTCTCCTGTAAGTCAAACTTGCCAATTAAGAATCCCTTTCCTTTTAGAATTCTTCTCTTGCAAGTCAAACTTACCTATTAAGAATCCTCTTTCTCTTGGAATTCTTCTTTTGCAAGTCTTCTTGTCCATCAAGCAATATCTGACAAATCTCAAACAAATCTTTAACAAATCTCAAATAAATCTCTTATGAGATTTGAGTCAATATTCCCAACAATCTTCACCTTGACTCAAATCCTATCAATCATCTGTCTTCATGCTAGACATGCTTGGCTCCACCTGTAATAGAAGTCTTACAATCATCTTCTCTTCTCTTGTGTCTTCACGCTTCATACAAACCAATCTTCAATATTCAAAACTTAAACTCGAACTCTTTTCTTGAATTGAGCTCTTCTGAAATTGCTTCTTCCCATGACTCAAACCATGCACTTCCCATATCTTAAACCTTTAGCTCTTCCCACATCTCGAACTTTCAGCTCTTCCACATCTCGAACCTTTAGCTCTTTTCATATCTTGAATCTTCAACTCTTCTCACGTTTCGAACCTTCAGCTTTGATACCACTTGTTGGGGAACACCACAGCTCTGATATCATTTGTTGGGTTAAAAACTTCCAATCTAATCACACCAGCAGAAACAAAATCAAACAATAAATCAAACACACAAGAGATAACAATTTAACGTGGTTCGATCTAACTGACCTACATCCACGAATGAGAAACAAGATCCACTAGTTGTAGAGAATTACAAACACACATCAAATCATCAATTTCACTCAACAATCAATACTCATAAGACACTTTCAATCTCTTCTAGTCCTATAGAATATTCTCAACCCAAACAAACACAAACCTAAATCCTTGTGCACTCTTTCAACATAACCAAATACATACCCATATGCTCCCATACATCATACCTATGTGGACCTTCTCAGTCTCTTCTAGTCTACTCACAAACAAACATACACACCCATAAGACGTAGAGTCCCAATACTCCTATGAAATGTCTATCCCACAAAATCTTACAACTCTCTTACATCTTTTTTCTCATACCTAACCCTGTAAAGACTTCACCTATTTATAACCATACAAACTTGCCCATTAAGAATCCCTCTCCTCTTAGAATTATTCTCCTATAAGTCAAACTTGCCTATTAAGAATCCCTTTCTTTTTAGAATTCTTCTTTTGTAAGTCAAACTTACCTATTAAGAATCCTTTTTCTCTTGGAATTTTTCTTTTGCAAGTCTTCTTGTCCATCAAGCAATATCTGACAAATCTCAAACAAATCTCAAACAAATCTCAAACAAATCTCTTATGGGATTTGAGTCAATATTTCCAACAATATGCTATCCTAAGTCTAAAGAAGGGCTAGGTGTAAAAGACATCTTGTCTTAGAACCAAGCTTGTATCTTGAAGAATATCTAGCAAATGATAGCAAAATTTAGATCCTTGTAAAATTAAGTGGATTGAAGCGTATGAACTAAAAGGAAAATATATCTGTCAAGCAACAGCTAAGAAAACCAGCAACTGGAATTGAAGGAAATTACTCCAGGTAAAGCAAATAGCATGGAGATTTATCAAAAAAAAAAAGGAATAAAGGTCTGGCCATTTCCAAGAGGACACTATATGGCTACCATGGCATGGAATGAGATCAAACCAAAGCAAAGGAAAATGGGATGGCAAAAACTTATATGGTTTTAATATCAAATCCCAAAGCACTCACTAATTTCTTGGATGACCATTTTGAATAGACTTCCAATGAAGGATAGATTACAATCATGGAGAATGGAAATAAATTGTAGATGTTGCTTGTCTAAAAAGGTTGATGAAACTAGAGACCATGTTTATTTTGTTTGTGACTATACCAAAGAAGTCTGGCAAAAGATACTGAAATTATGCAGGATTGATAGAAGAGTAAAAAGTTGGCAAATTGAGGTAAATTGGGCAGAGAATAGATTAAAGAGAAAGGTCTTGATCTCTAATGTACTAAGAATAGTGTAAAATGCATGTATATACCTAATATGAAGAGAAAGGTATTAGAGGCTATTCAAGCAAATAAAGGAAACAATAGTACAAATGGTGGACAGAGTTAACGAAATTATAAGATGTAGGTTGCATGGATTGACATAGATAGCAGGAAATAGAGTTAATAAGCAACTTTGTGAATATTGGAACTTGAATTTAGCATTCTTAGAATAGGCTGCTTATAGCCATTTGGTAAGTTAAGAACAGTTGAAATGTAGCAAATTTCTATCGACTTTAGATAAATGAAAATTTAACTTATCCAAAAAGAAAAGTTAACAATCAAATAATAATAAATTATATAAGTTTTTATATAAATATTTTTATTAAAAATTTTTATCGTTGAATAAATATTAATAAAATTTTTATAATAAATGACATTTTTAATATTATGTTTTATTATTAATCTTTTCATCAAATGTTATTCATTTATAAATTTTTATTTTAAAAATAATTTTTGTAATCATTTTTAATAAAAAATTGTATGAACTTCACTTAACGAGCTCTACATAAGTTTAAGCTTTTTTCATACTTTATATATATTGATTGAAACTCGAAACATGTTTTCCCTACCATTTTTATTAACTTTGTTGAGCAATGAATAATGTTCAGCGACATGAACCGTTGGCAAAACGAAGTCAATGGCCTTTTCTTTTTTCTTGGCTAATTAGATGAAGTCAATGGTTACTACATTAATGTTATGACCCACTGTCATATTTTTGAGGTCCTATACCATCTATATAGCCATGCTTGATCTGAATTTTTTTTTTTGTATGTGTTGAATTTTTTTTGTTTAATATATATTCATCAACTTAGTTCATGTTTCTTTTAAAAAATTTATTTTTAATATTGCCAAAATTTTACTTAATGAACAATGATGTGGAGCAGAACATTTTATTTTAAATGTCAAAACAAACAAAAAGAGATTGAAAGAGAAACAAAAATAGAGATAGAACAAAATGGGCACATTACGGGCTTTACGTTGAGATTGTGCAATCCTTTTATATCTTAAATCTTTAGCCAATTGGTTAATATTCCTATGCTTATGTTCGTGCTACTTGCTTCTTTTACATAAAAAGTGATAATTTGAGATGCAAAAAAATATATATTTATTAAAATTTAAAATTACCTAATATTATTTTTAAAAATAATTGTATAATTAACCATCCAACTTTTGTGCTACTGGCTGTTGATGTATAGTATGTTGCAATATTTGTCAATGAAATTGTATGACAAAAACAGCCCAAAATTTAGAACGCATCTCAAGGTAAACCCACAGAGACATTAACAAATTAAAAGCTCAATGCCTCAACCCCGACAAACTGTTAACGGTTCAAAGATTGAGATTTTTATGGTTTGTGTCTTTCAAAAGAGAAAATGAGGTATGAGGTATCGGAGGTTGATGGGGGCAATGATCAATGTAGTAATGCAATAGATAAGGCATCGTTTCACAGAGCAGAAGAACTCAACATCTGGCATTCGCCCATCGCCATTAGGGGTTGACCATTAAGCATTATTGAGTTCCACCTGAAAGGTTAAACATTGTCATTTGCATTTGCAATGTTTCTGATATGCACTTGTTTAATGGGTAATGTTTTGGATTTAATATTGGATTATTTCTCTTTTGCATTTACTAGATTTTTTTTCTTTAAATTTTCTTCTTTTCTTCTATGCTTCTTGATATTCTATTTTTTGCTTTTGTTTTGTAAATTTCTATTAAATAATATAAGTGCTACAATAATTTTTTTTATGCGTTTGATACGAGTGTGTTAATTAAAACACCACTTGGATGGTATTAGGAAGACTGAAGTTGGATTATTGGAAAAGATGTATATGGTTTTGGTTATGATTTTGATGCTCACAACCATTATAGTGTTGGTGTTTATAGTTATGGTGAAGAAATAGCATTTTTGGAGAACTTTGAAATAAAGTAATGGGAATCTAGATTGAAGCCACTTTTCCATGATAATTTTGGATTGCTTAGTCATTCCACCACTATCACAATCTTTCATGCAATATTGAAATGTGGTCTAGAGTGCATTTTCAGTTTTGGGAAAAAAATAGTTTGAAAATAAAACTATATTGTATCTCAAGTCAAGTAATCAAGTTTTCACAGTTGATCATAACAGGAAGCTTCAGTTTATTCTAAAGCAACAATTGTTGACTAACAACTTCATCTTGAACCCTTGTGGTGATTCAAAAGAGCTAAACATGGCTACTAAAAAGGATTAAGTGAGTCAAAAATAATTTTTGGGAAAGAAGATAAAAGTAAGAGTCTGCAAAGTTCCTCCAATTTAGAGATTGTTCCAAAAAGTGTTTTTCCTCTTGATAATATTAAGAAACCATTGTATGGAAAGCATCTAATCGCAAAGTTTGCATAGACAGTTATAGAGAAGACTAACATGATGGAATGGTACAACATTTGCTTAAATGCATTCATGAATGTTGAGAAGTTATATCAAAGAAAGGACACTGAAGAAATAATTCACAACAAAGTTTTACAATTATTAAATGAGAATAATAAAGATATGAAGTTTTTTCTGGAAAAAAATTAAAGCCTGAAGACATTAATGACCACCATGCAAAATCTCTAGCAAATACATGGATTGGAAAGGACAAGTGGGCTTTTATTAAATTGACTACTGGATTTTTTTCCTAGGGACCTGCTGTTGGTGGAGGTATGCAAACAAAATTAAGTTTGCCAAATGTGGGACAAACTATAGGTGCTATTGAAGAAATTTCAAAAAATGAACTTGAAGATTGTTTGCAAGATGCTCTTCAGGAAAAGTTTGTTATTATTGGTGATAAAGATCATCAAGCAATTGATATTCTTCTAATGGAGATTAATATTTATGAGTTCTTAATTTCAAGCACTGTAAAGAAATGAAAGCTAAGCTCATTCTTTATGAAGAGCTTGAAAAAAAAATGTGTAATAAAAAAATTAGCTTTAATCATTTGAAGGTGAAAAGTATGATGAAAGCCATTAAAAGAAAGTTATAAATTCTTTTGAATGGATGGCGAACTAGAATTTGTTTAGTGATACTAATAAAGAATTCCAAAATAGTTGCTTTGGATACTTTCTTGACATTTATATCTTGTTACGACCTTATGGGGAACTATGAAACACATAGTATCTCTTTTAGTTGTTGATGATCAAACAAGTGTTAAGATTGATGTACTCTAAGGTGGAAGAAAGTTTGTTAAAGAAAAAAAAATTCTTGGTAGCTTTGCTAGTGCTACTATAGAAACATTCAAAAAAGCAATAAATCATGAAATTATGGTGAAAGAACTAGTTTTGATATTAAACCGAAGGATGACTAAAAGGGAAATGTGCTATTAGAAAGGACTTGGCACAATGGACAAATTTATTTCTTGAAAATGATACCTGGGAAGCTTTGTTTGAATTACAGAAGCAATATGTTATGTTTGATCCTTGAGGACAATGATCATTTTCAAGAAAAGAGTATTGATATAAGCCTATTTATTGGGTTATGTTTTGGACTTCATATTAGGTTGTTTCTCCTTTGCATGTAAGGTTTGTTTCTTATCTAGGTCCTATTGCCTCTATTAGTATTTGTTATCGCCATTATTAGTAAGGTATGAGTGAAATGTTGCTGCTAACCGAGAATCTTAGAATGCAGTTGGGGTTTTTAGTCTAACATAAGGAGACAACTAGAGAGTGATGTAATTCATTCTATATGAAAATAGAAACAATTTTTTTTCTCTAAATTTACTTATCTTTCTCTCTATTTTTTTTTTCTTTTTTAGTGCTTTTTGATCTTTTATTTCTATTTTTGTTCTATAAATTTATGCTAAACAATATTAATGTTATAACAATTTCTTTTATGAGTTTGATATGGTGTGTTAATTAAGGATTGAAAAAATTTATTTGGATATTTGCAAATTAATCGAATGATGATAGGCGAATATATTTTTTTCATTTAAATTATTTTACATAAAATGTCTTAACATGAGAATAAAGAAATATATCACATTAAACATAAACATGTATCAAAATAAAACTTATAAGAAAAAGCTTCCAAATTTGATATCAAAGTAGGGAAACTTTCTCAACATTAAATGCAGAGAATAAAAGCATCTAACAATTAGGCTCTTGTTTAGCATTATGTTAAACATATTATGGTTGTGTTAAAAGCACATTTTGACTGTTAAAAGTTAGCCAACCATAAAAACTAATTAAGAAGTACAGTTTGAAATTCATGATTTGAAAACAAAATTACTAAGTACCCATTCAATTATTTATTTTTGGCAAAAAAAACTTATTTTTTCTTTTTCAACATGTACTTTTTAGATATTGTAATTTTTCACAGCAATCTTAAATATTTCAAAATTTTAAACCATAATTTTTTACAACACTTTTCAAATGCAATTTGCTCAAAATCATTTTTTTTCAACTACAATAGTCATGCTAAACTATATCTAAACTATAACGAGTGTTGATACTTCCATTAGTTAATACCATCCTTTATTTAAAAGAATTTCTTTATGCTTATGGATAGAATAGTTTTTGGTACAATGTTGATAATTGAATCTTTATCCTTGCCATTAACAAAGATTATAATTGTTGGTGTTAGGGGTTTTTATAATCATAAGGGCATTATGGATTTTTTTTTCTTAAGGTGACTCATAAACAAGGCAAAAGTAATTTAGTCATTTTGACTCAGGTGACATGGTAGATTTACCAAAAATCAGGAATCTACGTCAATTTGGTTAATTACCCTTTCACTAAAAATTATAAAAGAATGCTGACTTGTCATCCCTCGACTGCACCTCTACCTATTAAGCTATGTTGGGCTAGTATTAGCAATCTTAAGCATTATTTTCAAAGTTCAGGCTACCCAAACCGTACACTCTCACTTTACATGTATAAATAACCCCTTCACATTAGGTATAGGCATTTAATTTTCTTTTCCCTTTTTTTAAAATTTCTTTTATTCTCTCTCTTCTCGTGCACTAACTTAAGTGTCAAAGTACAAATATTGAAAAAACTTTTAGCTTTTGCTTTTAACCAACTTTTGACCTTGTGATTTTAGGTTTTTAACTTATTGGACAATTTAGCACGAACATTTTGACCATCAAGTAAGGGTCTTTTTTCCATTTTGCTGACCGAATCATGCCTCTCAAGAAGAGAGCCATAAAAAAGTGATAACACTGTTGTAGCTAGGATTGACACAGCTTAATCAACCAAACCAAAATCGACCTATACAAATGACCCTGATCATGAAACAATTCAAAACTCTCACCCAACAACTATAGTCACTAAAAAAATTGATTCATAACCTAACTCCGCCGTAGTCCTCGAAAGAAACAGTCCTTGGAGCTTTTAAAAACCCACAAATTCAAAATTTGTTTACCTATGACAATAGTGTTGCTTTGTCGACCCTTAAAAAAAATGAAACCCCTAAAAGTCATTACCCCATAAATACTCAAACACAGACTACTCAAAAGTCCAAACAAGCTACCTTGGAATCACAGCCCAATAATGACTTAGAAAATCAAATAAAGACAGTGAAGGAAGAGTTAAAAAATAAAGTTTCCACCTTTGATGATGAGCTTAAGTTTTTGGAAACATTTTCCTTTATTGAGGATAATGACCAAGATCAACCATCAAAAAGATTCAAGATGTCTACTTTAGAGACTTATGATGGTAACCATTTGACCATCTTGAACTTTATAGAAGTTAACATACTGATACAAGGAGTTGATGAGCCCTTAATGTGCAAAAAACTTACTACTACCTTTAAAAGAATAACTCGGTCATGGTATACCAGCTTGGAACCAAAATTAGTCTCAACTTTCAAATAGTTTGATCACTCTTTCCTAACCCATTTCATCAGCAATCATTGAATAAAAAAACCTACACTTAATCTGATGTCCATGTACCAAGGATACAATGAATCATTGAAAGAGTATGTCACGGTTTTAATGTTAAAACTCTTCAAAAGAAACGCTTAGAGTAAATGGCTATTATGGCTACCTTGATAAGTGGGCTAAGGGATAAAAAGTATCACTTCAAGCTCACTCTTTTCTTAAAAACCCCATAAAACATTGATTAACATGCATTTAATAGTCAAAAAAATATATAGACATTAAAATTACAATGAAAAGTATCTGAGGTGAGATACGAATATCCCCCCACCTTAATTGTAAAAGAGATAGAGAAAACGATAACCCCAAGAAGGAAAAAAATCAACTAATAGATATCCTACGATGAGGAGCCCAAATAGAAGATACAATAATTACACTACACTAAATACCTCCCAAGAGAGAATTTTAATGCAAATCAAAAAAGGACTTTTAGCTCATATGGTGTAAGCCATAAGGCAAAATAGCTAAAAAGATTCAATCAAGAGATGTGCTTTCCACAAAGATCATGGCCACAACATTAAGGATTGTATAGATTTAATGAATAAAATAAAGAATTTGATTATAGAAAGTTGACTAAATAGGTTTATGGATGGTAGAAAACAATGAAAGAATAAAAAGAATTTTAGGGATAGAGACAGAAGAAAGCAATCAAGAAAAACCAAAAGTATAAAAGAGAAGTTGATGATCGAGGTAATATCAATCATAGACCTAGCTAGAGAGATAAACAAAAAAATGATATGGATAACAAACCCATTTTAAGGATTATTAATGTGATAACTAACGAGACTTTGGCATCAACTAAGAAAAAATTTGACTAAAAAACAGTTATGCTCATTAGGTACATAGCCAAGAAGCAAAAAACTAGAAAGACAGGCAATCTCATTTAGCTTGAAATATTTGGAGGGGATCCAATTTCCTCATAATGATGCCATTTTCATACAAGCTAAGGTGTACAATTATGTGGTAAAAAAGATATTGTTTAATAATGAGAACTCGATTGACGTTCTATACTACTCCAACATACTCAAGATGAAAGTTACCAAGATATGTTAAGATCTTTCATCACCACTCTGAATGATTTTGGAAATAAGTAGGTTTCAGTCAAATACACTATCAGGTTACCAATCACACTAGAAACTGAGTCGAAGGCTATCACTTTAGTTATTAAATTTATGGTAATTAATGTGTCCTCACATACAATATGATCTTAAGTTGATCAAGCTAGTCTATTATGAGAATTATAAGCTCAATTCACTACCTCAAAATCAAATTTCCTATTCTTAATGAGACAAAAAAAAATTTAAAGAGACCGATCTACAACAAGATAGTGTTATGTTACCACCATGAGAGGGAAAAGAGGAAATTGAGGTTAAAGTGATGATAGAAAGAAAGAAAGACAAAAAAAAAAAGTCAAAAGGTAAGAAAGAGCAACCGACCAAGAAATGAATAAATAAAAAGTTACTTTTTTAAAAGCCAAAAATGAAAAAAAAAACTTTTAAACTTGCTAACTTGTAAATATTTTTGTGAAAATGAGCTTTCAAACTAGTACCGAATTTCATACTATGGATAGCATACCATTGAGTTTAAATGAATTCATTTGAATACAACTCACACTTAGCATTTTAATGCATGAGTTTGTTTTCCTATCAATTAAGCAAATAAGTCAATAAGCAAAAATTTACATTAAGTATTATCATTTTCACAAGAATCAATTTCGATCTAAATGAATAAAAAGAAATCATTTATTAAAAGCATGAAACTGATTTTGCTTAACCAAAACCAATAAAAGATTTTGTACTTGTGCCATTTTTTTGAAAATAATTAGAAAAAATAAATATAAATAGGAAACAAGCTCGTCCATAAAGAAAAATTGATACACTTGTTAAAAAATAATGTTGACCAATTTGCTTGGACTTCATCAAATATCCTCGAAATAAATCATTCAATAATAGTCCATAGGTTGAATACTAAACAAAATTTAGCAAGAGTTGAATTTAACTACTAGAAGATAGAAAAACTAGCCTATGCTACTATAACATCAACAAGAAGTTAAGACTATGTTTTTAGTCCCATACTATAAATGTTTTAACTAATCAACCACTAAAGGATATTTTGTAAAAATTTGAACTGTCGAAAAAACAGATTAAATGGATCGTTGAGCTTAGGGAATTTGACATGCACATATTGTTTACATCAAAACTCAAATCACAAATACTTGCCAAGCTCATTGTTAGTCTTTTTATACTTAGCATTAGAGATCTTAAGCTTCTTGAAGCTGTTTATAAGGGAATTTATATCTTTGGTGTATCTTTTCATATCTTGCTCAACTCTGTGGAAGTGAGAAAGAGCCTTATAGGTGTGCACCATGTTCTGACCCATATTTTGAGAGACAAATTGAAGGAGTTGATCAAAATCTACAAAATCATAAATAAATCGAACTTAGACTTGAAAAATTTTTTAAGTTAAAAATGATTTGCAACTTACGCCTCTTGATAATTATTGTATGGGTGATTTTCTTCACCACCTCAAAAACTTTAAAAGCACTTTCTCTCTCATCAAATTCAAAGATGACAAAGTATTTCTCAAAGGAAAACTAGAGCGTAAGCATAGGATCAGAAGATGAAGATTCAATCATTGGCCTATTTTGGGGTTTCTTCATGGTCACATTTTGCTTTAGCTTTTGCATCATTACAAAACTCTTGCTCTTAATTTGAATACGTTAAAATGGTGGTTAATTAATGATTTTGGTGCTCCAAGATAGGCCATCGAGCTGAGAAAAAGCCTTGCCACTCTTTTTTTCTCATGAGCCTAGGTTAACTTGGTCATGTCAAAGCTTAATGTCTTTTAACCAATCATATCTTTAACTGAAAAATTAAGCTAAGAGTTAGAAAATATTTAAGATAGAAAACACTTATAATGAAAAGATAATAAGAAGATTACCCCAATATTCGACCTTTTTAACGACATTAGGAGAGGTCAACTCATTCACATCTATCACTAGCTTCCTGCCCTTAAGGAAGTCATTCATTGTGTCTTGAGCCTCGAGCTTATCATTGGTCAAAGGGTTTGTCTTAACCTTTTCAAATAAGCTCAACTTATTACTTATTTCCCAAACCTCGCTAATCTTCTAAACATAAAATAAAAAAGTTTTTTCATGTTTTTAATGAGTTAAGGCAATTGGCAAATATTCGTTTAAAAGAATAAACTGTCATATAATACTAGCTCATATCATATAGATGTTTCTTAACAGTAAAAAATTTCTTAAAAAGACTTATGAAAGAAACATGACCTAACTCTACAAAAAATGATAAAGCTTATTCTTTACCTAAAAGAATTAGGGGCGAATTGAATAATAGTTAAATTGTAAGTTAAGAAAAGCTTACTAATAAAAAAAATGGAAGGGAACGCTAAAACTGACCAAAATGGAGTCCCAATTAACCTATATCTCATCAAAATCTACTACGCTGGTCACTTTATCCTCAAAATTAAGCATAATTACTTTGTAATCTTCTAAAATAAGATCAAACATATCTTTTAAAGTTGCGACGTGATGAACCGAGCAAAGATTAGGGCATTCTTTAAGAATAGCTCGACCCTTTAAACTTTTTTATCACATCTTTAAGGTTAATGTCAAGCTTAGAAAAAGTGTAAAAAAGGATAAAGACATCAACCTTGGCATTAGAACCATCTGTTTCATCATCACTTTCATGCTTTCTTAGTTTAGTCAAACTCATCAACCTATTCATATTCTAGAACCTGTTTAGTCTCAAAAATCTCCTCTCTAATTTGCTCGGTTGCTAGAAACTAAAAAAGATCATTAAACCTTTATAGGACCAAAGACTTTGATGACAATGGAGGAAGACAAAGATGATAAAGAAAAAAAATACTTTTTTATGTTAGATGTTGATCCAAAATCAGAGTTAGAGATTATATCTATAGTGATTTGGGCACTAGAAAGAATCATTAAAGGTTTAACAAATATGAGGGTTTGACTAGAAAAGGTATTTGGAGGAACTGATGAGGAAAAGTTAAAGAAAGTAAAGGAAGGTCAGACGAAGGAAATGAACTAACCACATTAATTGAAACAAGAAGATTTTAAAGGTCGAAATCTATTGTCACTAAAAGCCCATCCATCCCTTAGAGAACTATTTCACCCTTAACTTAGGCATTCTCTTCAAGTTGTTTTATGTCTTCTATAGACATTGAATTTAATCAATAAGCAACTCAATTATAATTTTTTCTTGTAACAATAAATAGGATCTCATCATCTCAAAGATCTTTTATTCTACTCTAGCCAAGCTAATCATTCCTAGTCACTACCCTAAAATTAAAAGACTTATAAAAAAGTTAGGAGACATATGAGGTAATCAAAAGGAAAAAGAAAGGTCAAGCAAAGATAGCTAAAAATACTTACGAGATCAATGAAAGAACAAGTTAGTATAATAGCAAATAGGCAAGAAAAATTCTAGGAAGTGTGAGAAAATAATGGTCTCAAGTGTATTTTATATAAGTGAAATCCAAATTGGATGGACGATATAGATTAAGCAACGCCATCGTATATGAACCAAGGACGACCTTTCAACTTCTCTATTCAAATTTAAAGAACTCCCTAAATTTTTAATTCTCACATGAACTTCTTTCTCCTCATTGATTACTAGTTTAAATGAATTAGCAACTAATCTATTCAAAAAATTATTTCAAGTGTCACATCAATCACATTACATAAGTAACGAAAATAAAGTATTTTAGTCGGATAGGCGATACTGCTTTAGCACAGATTTTGCAAAAAATCACATCAAGTTTGCCATGAAAACTATTTCATTATTACTGAGTTACAAAAATCTTACAAAATTCACACTCAACTCTTAGCTCGACTTGATAAATAGCAGATTGACCTTTTAGTCATTTAATACCTCAAACTACTTGATAGGAAGATAAATTGTTATGGGCATTTTGGTAATAAGGGTATTATGAACTTTTTCCTTAGAGGGTGACTCATAAAAAAATAAGGGTAATTTAATCATTTTAACCTTGACATGACGAGCAAATTTGAAATCTAGGTGTTCACGTCAACTCAACCAACTCGACCTTCTACCTAAAGGCACATAAGAATGCTGATTTGGTATCTCTTGATCAAACTTCCACTTGTGAAGTCAAGTTTAACTAGTATTGTAAATCTCAAGCTCGATTTTCAAAGCTTAAGCCACCCAAGCTTTACATCCTTACCTTATAGGTATAAAAGCCTCCCTTACACCAAGTACAGGCACTCAATTTCTTTCTCTTTCTTATTAAGATTTTTATCATTCTCTTTCATTTTGAGCACTGATTTAAGCATCAGAGAAAAACGCTAAATAAATCTCCAACCTTTACTTTTAACCTTGTAATATCCAAGCCTAATTTCATACATTAATTAGTTAACCTAGCCCATATGTTAAAAAAAAATAGAAGATAAACTTTTTTAGTTTTCCTTCGATAGTTTATCTAAGAGAAAAAAAATAGAAAACTTAAAAAAAATGCTCAACAAGATGAATAGAAAAAGAGATAATGCAAACAATCCTAAAAATCATTGATTAAGGTAAGATTTTGCTTAAAACTCTTGGAATTTTCATATTTTATGCAATTTTTTATAAACCTAACTTATATTTTTATATCTTTTCAACTTCAAAAATATTCTAGCAATTTTTTGATGACAATTTGACAAATTATGAGTACCAATGAAAAGGTCTCTTCAAGACCTTTCTAATGTAATGTGTGGTACTTTATTTAGTTAAGTAATTTAGGAGACTTTAGTAGTTCAAATTTTTTATTTTTAAGTTTTTGATAATTATAGACATCCAACTTTGAATCATCGAAACTCCTTACTCCAATGGCATATTTGGTTGAACTTTAGATGCTTTTGATAATATGAAATGTGAACTTTCTAGTTATATAATTGGTTTGTTTAGATGATTTATAGATTAAGAGAATCAAAGCCCCAAATTAAGTTTCATGAATAAGAAATCCAGAAATCTGGGCTATTTGTGATAATTTGTCAAGTTTTAACCCTCAAAACTTAGGCTTTTAGAAATCATTTTTGTCGAAACAAAATTCTAAGCTGTAGTATTACATTCTTACTTTAAATTCATGCTTTTTTTGTCACTAGGAATCGTAGGATGCTCAAGATTTTGTTGCTTAAAGTAAGAAAAATGATCATAAAATGTGAAATTTTCATAATTTAAAAACTCTTGTTTTTAATTGTTTTAAAAATTATTTTCGTCTAATATTTAATGTATTTAGTTAAAAATTACTTGAATTTTACTTATATTATTTTTAATGAATTTTTACTTATTTTAATATATTTTTACTTTGTTAATTTTATTTTATTAATATTGTTAAAATGCTATTAAATTATATTCATATTTACAAAAAAAATGATTACTATTAATTAAATGTTAAAAATTAAATATTTGTAAAAATTTATAGTGCTATTGATTTTTATGTTTTAATCATTAATTTCATATTTATATTCAATTCTAGACATTTTGCTATATTGAAAGAAAATTTGCTTTATATGCTGAAAGAAAATATTTTCAAATAGTATCAAATTGTCGAAAAGGTCGCCACACAACCCAATTTGTTTAGAATGACCCATGAAAGGTTTGCTTTCGTTAAATTTATGTTTTTAGGTTAAATTTTGATCTTTGAGTATTTCTTGAATTATTAGGATATTAAGAGAATTGGGTGATTTGTTGCTTAAATTTTGGTTTAGTGTATCAAGTAAGTAATTTGATATTTCTTCGATTTTTATGTCCTTAAAAATCAACCTCAATATATTTAGAATTGAAATGTATAATATATATTGTTTTATCCATTTGTTTTGTAAATCGGGTTGAGCATGCAAAAAATATATATGATTTCTTTATTATGAGTTTGAAATATGATTTGATATTATTTTGATTTTCGAATATGATTTTGTAATAATATATTGTTATATCCATCGTTTGTTGGAATATGAAATTTTGGTTTGGAATGATTATGAAATTTTACTTTGTATGGATTATGTTTTAAGAAAATTTATAAATATTGAATTTGTATATGTTGGGTAATCTGAAAATATATTTTGGCTTTTGTCTCCTAGTATGACTATATTTTGACCTTGTCAACTACGGTTAATTGTTGACCATATCAATATGTACTTTGTGATATCGATACCGGTTTTGAACCATGCCACTAATTAAGAATAATGATTTTTGTTTACCATGCCATGGATGATATACTTTTATCTCATTGCACTAAAGAAGTTATTGTGATTTTTGTTCTGTCCTATTCTACTAACGGGATAATTATGATTGTTAATGCAACAATCAAGTTACTTCTGATATATTTTTGTCCTATTGCACAAGAGAAAAATTTTTTGATTCTGACCTATAACACACGGATTAAATGTGATCATAGTATGTTATGGGAGACTAAATAAATTTATAATTTTGTGATATTTGATTCCGTTTTGTGATCCAAGAATCTGGTTTTAAAAATATGTTTGTGAATATAGAATTACGCAAAATATTTTTAAATCATTTAGTTAATGTTTTGGCCTGAATGTTTTATGGCATGCTTAATCCAACTGAGATGATATCAGTTACTTGCTGAGTCATCGTACTCATTCTTTTATTTTTCTTTACTTTTTTAGATTTCAATATTTATGTCTTGAGAGACTTAATCTTGATAACTACTTGGATTAGCAAGATTAGCATCTGTCTTTAATATGGTATTACTTTCGAAATAAGTATTTTATTATTGATTCTAAAAGATTTGTTGATAAGAACTTTAGTATATTCAACCAACTTGCAAAGAGTATAATTTTGTAAACTTGAGATTTTGTAAGGTATTATTTTAGATATTATTGGAGATTTTGATTTAATTTGATATCTGTTCTCTTACATGCTTGTGAAATTTGTCTCACGAGTATACAGTGTTATTATATTCTAAATCTTCGGGTTTGAAGCATGATAAACCTACCTCTAAGCTTATGATTTTAGGCTTTTAACCTTGTCCAATAGCTTGGCACGAACAATTGGGATACTTTGGATTCTATATTGAGGAGCAATTAAAGACTATCATTAGTATTCAATCTAAAGCACATAAGTTTTCTAGCATATTGATGTGCTAGTTCACCTATTGATAGGATTGATCATATGCCATTGCGCACACAAAGGTGCCCATGAATTCAAATAATACAAGTTTATGAGCAAGTGCTCAACGATTTGGTAATTTAAAATATGATTAAGTAATATAATATAAAAATAATATAAAAATATATAAAAATAACACGAATTAAAATTTTAATAAAAAATTATATATAAATTTTAAAAAATAATTTTATATTTTTTTATCAATATAAATTATGACGTATAATTTTTATATAAAGTACAATTTAAAATATAATTTAAATAGATAAATTGTTAATATCTTATACAATAAGAATATATAAAATGTGAAATCTAGTGACTGCTTTGTTTTATTAGTCACAGCTGGACCCGCCAATGTAACAATAAGCAAGCTGGCCCAAGCTATGCCTTGGTTTATTTAGTTATTTATAAGATATCCAGTTGATGCGTCACTGCTATGAAAGTAGTCCATGTGGCTATGTTTGAAATAACCTACATTTTCTTCTTCTAACAACAGAGAAATCTAATCGCTAAAATAATAAAAGAATTATTAAATTTTATAATTTTATTTAGATAATTTCTTAAATTTTTTATTCAAATAATTCTTTAATTTTTAATTTACATTTAAATAAAATTTTAATATTTAATTTATATCCAAACAAACCTTTAAAGTTTTAATTTGTATTTAATTAAATTCTTAAAATTCATCCTTTCATTCGAAATAAGAATTTATTTGATACAAATTGAAATATAAAAATTTATTTGAATAAAATAAAAATATAAAAATTATTTTAAAAAATGAAATAGTTCAGAAATTTTTTAATATTTTAACCAAATCTAATTTTTCAAACATTGAAAATAGGCCACCAAACTTTAAAATACCGTGTGATTTCTATGAAAACAGGATACTTATAAACAACATAGAAATCACATTCTCATATTCAAGGCCTAAGATTTTTGGGTCAATATCAAAGCCCAAACTAAAAATAGAAAAATAAAAGAGAGAAAAGGAAACAAAATTAAAGCAAAACCCTGAGAAAACCCGGCTGTAAACCATGCTGAGCAGCGCCGGCAATAGGGTCTTGACATTTACATTTCAATTCTCCCCATCTCTCAAATTCTCAGCCACAACCCACAAAGAGTTTCGACCCAGAAGCCATAACAGCTCAATCATGAACTCTGCTTTTCGTTCTTCTCCAAGAGAAGCTCAAGTAAATGATGACCGATTCGGCGGCACCATCACATTGGAGGAATGGCAAGGATGGGGCTGCGTATCTCCAGTACCACCAATGGTAACCGAGGTCATTCAGGATTTGAAGCTTTTGGAGAATAATATTGATGCCCACATGGTTTTTGGTGGTAATGGTGGCAAATTACAGGTTCACCGTTCAACTTTTCTTTTTTAATTTTTCTGGCATTAATAATGTATACATTCGTATGTTTCCTATGTTATTTAATTTGGATTTTTTTTTCTTGGATATCTAAAATATTGTTTTTTTGCCATTTCATTTTTGACGTCTGAAATGGGAGAAATACTTTTATGTTTTTATTATGTTTCAAGGAATATAGCATTGTGGCTGCCCGCGGTATATTCTTATGTGAAAATATAAGCTTTTTTTTTTCTACATTGCCTTATCATCTGGTATTTGGATCATGAATGATATTGCGCACAGAAAAGCCTATATATTTGCCTTGTTCCATGGATACCAAATGGGATACCAAATGGGTTTAAGTCAATGTACTTCAATTTTAATTCCACTTAGGTAAATAAACGCAAATAGACTAGTCGTGATTTTTTCATGGTTTATAAATTTACCAATTATATATTTCCTTCAGTTTCTGCGGTGCCCCCTTTCTTCATTGGTGTTATCATCTTTCCTTTCTGTTATTGCTTTTTCTCATTGAGTCTTCTTACCTATGATTATTGTGTCATTTACTAGTTTTCTGTTATTGCATTTTCTTGCTTTTGGTCAATTGCGGTAAAAATCAGGGAGATTTTAAAATTCAGGAGGACAAGAAGCACAGAGCAAAATATCAGGCTTTGGGTGACTCAGAAAAAAAGTTCCAGTTCTTTTCTGCTCGACAAATAGCATGCCGGTTGCTTGGAAGTCGGGGCTACCTCTGCCAGAAGGTATTTGGTGGCTTTCAGAGCTATAATTGATCTGTTTCTGTGAAGAAAAACCGTTAGAAGTAATTTCCTTATCTTTTCATAATTTGATAATTAATTTGATTAATTTTCAGTGTTGGCTTCCTATGGAAGATTGTATGTGTTCAAACATCAAGCCTTGCTCACTATGGCACGGCATCAGGTTTTGGTTGTATATGCATCCAAAGGTTAGAATTTTCTTTTACCTTTTGATATAGTGATGCTCCTGATCCCTAGCATATTCCTTTTTATATCATCAAACATGTAATCTTCCTTTTTCAGGATTTTCTACGGCAGAACAACACTGGGAAGTTGTTATGGCAACTATTTGGTGTTCAAGCTGCAACTTTGTGTCTTTATGGTATTTCTGAAGATGAGAAAATCATGTGGAATGCATTTAAGGATACGGGTTTGTTTTAGCCTTCTTCTAAAACAGTGAAATATTTCTGTATTGGTGGTTACATTATTTACAGAATCATGTGGTTGAGTTCTAAAGCTTATTTCAGAGCAGGTGGAGTTACTTTTGGTCCATTAGAAGTGTAATATAGTGAAAATGTCTTTTTTCTTGCTACTTGAGTATCCAAATTCTTTTCTTTCGTAATGTAATCATCTTTTATTGCAATTAAGATAAAAAAAAAAAAAAAACTATCTTCAGCACTTTTTGACTGAGGGGAACATAAATTTTGGTTTGCCTTCTTTATAGTGTTCTTTTGTGATTATGAATCAAGGACTATTGTGAGCTGTTATCCTTGTCTTGAAGATGCTATGCCTTCTAAAGTTTATTTTATCTAGTATTTTGGTATTAAAGAAAGGTCTTCCTAGTGAGTTTTGTCATGGTCTTTGCAATTTCAGGAAAAACCAAGGTTTGGTGCCTTTATCCCAACCAGAATATAGTACCAAGGACAGTTCAGGATGCCTTTAGCTGCCAATCTTCAGCAGATCTGGAATGTACACTCTCGTCGGTAATGTCCTCTTACATGCTAAATCACTCTTTATACAGTTTGCTTGCTTTGCATTTTACTTTATGATATTTGAAAAGTAATGTGTTGACTTTGAAAGGATGGAGATTACTTCAGTAATGTCCTAAAGATCATATTTCACCACACGTTATAAAAAAATTTGCATGGAACTGGTTATTTTGGATACTATATAAATGTTTTGGATTCCAATTGCATTGTTATATATTAATAATATTTTCAAAGACAATTTCAATGTCAATTGCAGTGTTTGTGTTTGGTTCATTGTTTGGATTCTTTCCTGTCAATATGTTTGTCTGAAGTATCTTTTCTCCATATGTGGTAAAGTATTGGGGGAAGCCATGTGGTACTTTTGGGGTAAATAACTATGACAAGGGTAATATTTAAAGCTTACTGAGATTGTATCTCACCAGTGATTGAAACAACTTAAATTAGAAAAAGAAATAGTAGGCAAGTGCATAAAGCTCTTGCATTAACACATCTCAGGAAAAATTCAATATATTTACTTGTAATCTTTTACTCTCCTTTCAAATTATGTCAACTGGATGGTTTTCTTTTTTTTTTTTCTTTTTTTTTTTTTGTAATTTTAATGTTGGTTTTGTTTCACAGACAACTAGAGATAGACCTCTGAATTTTGTTCTGATTGATGGTACATGGAGCAACTCTGCAGCAATGTTCAGGCGTCTAAAGGTATTCAATTAAGCATTTTATTTTCATTTGCTTTTGTCAATACATTTCATTTAGAGTTATGGATTATAGTATCATTAATTATTAAAATAAATGTCAACATTGACGCTATCTCTACTCTTTAGATGTCACAGAGATTTAGTCTTCATGATTGACCTATTGTAATAAATTTTTAAAAGATGGGGCTGGAAGTTCTGTAAAATGTGGGTAGAATTTCCTTTGCTTTTATGGTGCCTGCTCTGAAATCAAAATAAGGCATAGTTTTGCTGTTGTCTAATTGTAACCTGAACAGCTGAACCTATATTTTAAAAAACTTTCTTGGACTGCTAGTTGAGAAGTTGATAGAATGTTATTTATAGGAGCGAGCAAAGTTAGTATGGGGAGAGGAAGACCTTCCTTGCATATCTCTTGCCGCTGGTGCATCTGCAATGCATAAACTCCGGTAAATTGTAAACCAATTGCTTTTCATAGGCCTGTCAAATCCCATAGGCATCTGCTTCTTATTCTGATTCTTAAATCCATTTGCATCAGCTGAAGTATATAATAACCGTCTATGTTGTTTTGAGGTCAGACCTCAACCATCACGGGACCGAACTTGTACGGCAGCAGCAGCTATTGGTGTTCTTGAGGAGCTGCAGCTTCTTCCAGTGTGTAGCTCCCATGGATTGGATAAACAGGCTAAAGCAGTGGAGGATGCTTTAGTTGTTCTGCTAGAAGCACTGACAGCTCGACGCCTTCGGATGGGCAGGTCCATCACTCGTAAAGTAAGACACACTAGGAACATTTGTTAACAGCTAACATTTTTAATGATATAGGTGCTGGTGATCATTCAAGAAGGTGACCCAGTTATTCAGGTATGGATTTGTTATGTTTGATTGCAACAAATTTTTTTCCGTGATTGAGTGCTTTTCAAACTGGAGTGCAAGTGTTAATAGACATGAGATGCTAGGAACAAGCAAATCCAGTTTTTGTTCCGTTCCTTTCCCTGATACTTTTTCAAGTTTAAGTTCTCTCCTTAAATAAACGATTTTCTGAACATTAACTTGGGTTCTTCTCTTTTATAGGTTTCTTGCAACGATAACTACTAACAGATATAGTCAACCATCAAGTAACAAGCTGTGCCCTATTTGACTGCAAGGCTCTTCATATTGTTTTCCAAAATTTTTATACGGTGGTGTCTCAATTTCATTGTAGCCATGCCTACGTACCAGGCTTTATTCACAATCTTTAGGACATTTCTTACGGGCTTGACTGCCGATGGCAATATGGATATTGCTCTTTTCCTAATGGAAGAAGCATTACTTTGCTTCTCAGAGTCGTTCCAGACATTTACCTATAATCGCCTGTAACAAAATTTTAGAAGACAAACAAAACAATATTTGTTGAATCCTGCAACAAACTGAATTACTGTATTTTCTCATTTATTTTGTTGGCTTCCGGCGGAGCATAATTCAATTATACCTTGCCCGTCTTTCTCCCACAAAAGTATTTTCTTATAAAAGTTTTATTAACTAATAATAAAATCTTCTGATAGAACTTAAGCTCAAATGTTGAAAGCCTAACTATAAAAGGTCTTGTCATAAAATAAGACGAACTCCTAAATTTTTTGTCTGTAGATGACATTTTCACATCTAGATGCATATTTCAAATAATTTTTACGGCGAATTTTCACGCAACAACAAGTTTCATATGCCAACCACAGCATGAGCGCGCAGCAAGTACCTAAACTTGTACGTGGTCGGATCTGGTTTGGCCAGTCATTCGAAAGTCTTGTTCATAGTTTGATCTGATCTCACCCCTCAAGTTTAAAAGGTTTGAATTTTTTAAAAAAAATATAGTAAAATATTTTTAAAATATGAAAATATTATTATTTTAAAATATATTTTAAAATTAAATAAAAAATAACATTTTGGATCAAGCTCAGATTTCAAAATTCATGTTTGTGGCTCTGCCTAGAAAGTATTTTCATTTTTTGCTGCAGAAAATGAAAAAAAAAAAGAAGAAGTTTCTGGCTTAGTTTTAATTAATTAATTAAAAGTGGAATGTATTTTTATTTTATTTTTGGTCAAGGTGGAACCAATAACCGTCAGCATACGTTTAAGTTTTTTTCTGAAACGCAGGACTTTCAGTACATAATAAAACTTCTATCAGTTTCTACATGTGCACTAATTTCCGGTTGCTCTTCCTTCACGCAGTACCTATCCCCATTTTGTACCAGAGCCATCTTTGCTAGCTCGTGAGCTACCTTATTTGCCTCTCTACTGATGTGTTGGCATCTCCACCCATTGCGCTTGGTCAGCCCCGTTTTAACTTCATTTGTAATGGTCCCTGTAGGCGCCAGAGTTTTTCCCTTCTGCAAAATCTGGTTTATCACGGTAAGCGCGTCACCTTCCAACTCAATTGTATGGAAGCCCATTTCCACTGCTAGCTGCACTGCTGCTGCCGCTGTATACGACTCGCTCATACTCGCCTCGCTACATCCCTTGACTTGTTTGCAAGCAGCCCCCATAATGTCTCCCTGACAGTTGCGTTTCACCACCCCTATTCCTCCAATTCTTCTTCTTGTTTCTAAAGCCCCATCAAAATTTATCTCTATGGTGTTCTCACATGGTGCCTTCCAGCTCACCGGTTGTCTTTGTACCCTTCTTTGTTGACTCTCTGGTGCTTGCTGGAATTCCTCAATATAGCTTAGTGCAAAACGAGCTGTGAGTTGGCAGCTCTGCTGCGTTATTGATCACTGATTAATTCCTGCTATAACGGATGGCCCATGCTACTGCCACTAGTCTGTCTCTGTCTTCCGTGCTTGCTTGTGACATTATTTTGCCCATCCATTCTCTCATATCTTGCCAGTCATGTCCCACCACGAATCTAGAAAGTTCAGCTTCCCTCTACACTTCGTTTGCATGCATGCATGTAACCAGGGCGTGCCGGGGCACGTTCCTGCATCGATGATTTTCCTGTGTTTTAGATTAGCATATACTGGTAATATTTTCTGACATGCCCGCCGGCCAAAACCCCTAATCTTGTTTGGAACATTTGTCTTCCGAATTTTCGTCCACATCCCCGGCTCGCTATCATTACCGTGCCCCTATTGGATGCTGGTTCTTCTGTCTGGTCTTGATCCTCCAACGCCCTTAGTAGCTTGTACCCACTGCTCACACTATATTCCCCTTTACAGTTGTAGTGCCAAATAAGCTCATCTTGGCCCCCTATTTTGCTTATAGGGATTTGTACAATATTATTTGCTGTTTCCTCCATGAACAAGTTTGTTACCTTTCCCACGTCCCATTGTTTTGTTTCTGCATCAATAAGCTCATGGACCACGAACTCACAAGGTTGACCTTGGGCTTTTGGGATTGGAGTGAAGCTGCCTTCCCTCCGTATCCACGGGCCATGCCATATACGTATCTTCTCCCCATTACCCACCCTTCACCTTAAGCCCTTCTGTGTCAGTTTTCAGCCTATGCATATACTCCTCCAAACGTACGAGGGATTGTTGCCCATTTCTGCATCCAAAAATGAGGTCCTTGGAAAATACTTCCCCTTTAACACTTTATAGATTAGAGAGGAGTTGTTTTGCAGTATCCTCCAACCTTGCCTAGCTAAGAAAGCTCTATTGAAAGGGTCAATATCTCTAAAACCCATGCCTCCAGCTACCTTGCTCATACACATTCTTCCCTATGATAGCCAAGGTATACCTGTCCCCTTCTTGTTTCTATTCCACCAATAGTTACTCATAATCATATTTAGCTCATGGTTTAGTCCCTTTGGTAGAAGAAAACATGATGGCATTCAATGAGATGGATTGCAACACAGCTTTTATAAGGACTTCCTACCTCCATTAGATATCCACCTTTGACTCTAGTGCTGTATCCTTTTTCGCATCCTGTCTGCTATTTCTCTGAAAGCTCTCCTTTTCACCTTCCCCACTATCATTGGGAGGCCTAGATATTTCTCAATGCTGAGTGTATCTGGATGCCAAACAATCTTTTCACAAGCTCTCTTTGGTTGTTACGAGTATTATTGTTGAAAAACAGACCTGATTTGTCATAATTAATCTTCTGTCCAGACCCATCCTCATATAACTTTAGTAAGTATTTCACCCTCTCGCCTTCAGCTTTTTTTGCTCAGATGAATAGGAGGCTATCATCTGCAAAGAAAAAGTGAGTGATATAGGGCCCAGATATACTAGCCTTCACTCCTCTCATCGGGGCCACCCTTCAAGGCTTCATCAAACAATGTTGATAGGCCTTCTATATAGAACAAAAACAAGTAAGGTGATAGAGGGTCCCCTTAATGGAGTCCCCTCTCGGGATAAAAAGAATCAGTTACCTTCCTATTGATCAACACATTGTATTGTACAATCTTAACACAGTGCATTATCAATGATATCCAACCTGAGCTGAAACCCATCTTTCCCATAATTGCTTCCACAAAACCCCATTCTACTCTATCATATGACTTGCTCATATCAAGTTTTAAGGCACCCCATCCCTCCTTCCCCTTTTTCCTATGCCGTAGCAAGTGCAGTAGTTCATATGCCACCACTATATTGTGCGTAATTAATCTGCCCGGGACAAAGGTGCTCTGCCTACCCTTTTTAATCTGCTTGCTAAAGTTTTCGCCACAATCTTGTAGAGCACATTGCAAAGACTGATTGGCCTATACTAGGTCATTTTCCTCGGATTATCGATTTTTGGGATGAGAATAATGTGTGTATTGTTTATTTCTTCCAACCCTCTTTCCTCATTTAGAACTGATAAGCATAAATGCATAACATCCTTACCAATTATGTGCCAGAATTTGTGAAAGAACAAGGCTGGTAAACCGTCTGGTCCAGGTGCCTTGGTGGGGTGGATTTGTTTTGTTGCCTCGTATATTTCTTCCTCTGTAAAGACACTCACTAGTGATCTATTCATTTCCTCTGTTATGCATGGCTTGAGTGCATTCAAAATCCTTTCCACATTATGGCTACCTTGCGACTTGAAGATATCCTCGAAATATTTCAATACTATTCCTTCCACTTCCCTTTCTCCTTCCTACCCGTCCCCCTTGTCATCCTGTAGACCAATTATTCGATTTTTCCTCCTTCTATGTGAAGCTTGGGCATGGAAGAAACTAGTGTTCTTATCCCCTGCTTGAAGCCAATTGACCCTAGCGCGCTATTACCAAAACGTCTCCTTTTTCTCCATGAGTTAGTTTAGTTGTTGCTTCACTTTTATCTCTTGTTGAATGGTCTCATCCCCGCCCCCTGGCGTTGAAGATCTTCCAATTCTTTGCTCATTTTCTCAATCTCCACGTGTATCTTACCAAACTTCCCTTTAGCCCGTTCGGTCATCCCCCCATTAGCACTCCCATTTTTTGTTTTATTCCCATCCCTCCATTCTTTTGCCAACACTCCTCCACCATCTGCATGCAGTTCGTTTCTTTGACCCACCAAGCTTCAAAATGTCTCTTCTTTGCTCGCTTGCTTTTCTGTTATGTAGCTCCATGTCCTTTAGTATTTACCATAATCGGGCAGTGATCCGAGACTGTGTCTGTCAAGTGACTGACCGTATAAGTCGAAAACATCTCAAACCATGTGTTGTTAGCCATAGCTTTATCTAGTCTTTCATGTACCCTGCTTTCTGCTGTGGTTCCCCTACTCCATGCAAAGGGTGTCCCTGTGAAACCCAGATCATTTAACCCAGTCTCCTCCAGCACGTTCCTAAAGTCTGCCATTTGCAATGCGGGTCTATTTGCACCTCCAACCTTCTCACTGTCCCATTATATTTCATTAAAATCTCCAAAGCAAAGCCAAGCTCGATGGTTGTTAACGGCCAGCGTCCTAAGCGTGTTCCATGCTTTGATTCTAGTTCTTATGTTTGGATCTCCATAAAAGCCAGTAAGGAACCATTCCTTCCCATCATCGTTCTCAATCACCACATCTATATGATACTTCAAGTAACTCTACATGTTCACCTACACCCTCTCTTTCCACATTAAAGCCAAGCCCCCACTTCTCCCATTCGCATCAACCCCAACTAAGCCCATCATTTTGCATTTCCTTCTGATGGTATCCAGCTTTTTCACCTAAGAGATGGTTTCGCTTAGGAAAAGCATCTCAGGATCTTCCTTCTTCAGCATTTTCTGAAAAGCTTGAACTGTTCGTGGATTCCCAAGCCCACAACAATTCCATGCTATGCATGTCATGGGTTTCGACGAGATTGGAATCTAGTCTCCAGTATTGATCCGGGTGTTTCAACAAACACAGAAAATTCCCCATCTTGGTATATTCTGCTTTTCTTCTCCACCCCATCCACCTCCATAACTCGAGCTCCTCTAATCTCATATTTACATTTTCTTGCTTTTATCCGTTTCGAAGGTGTTTCATCCCTGGGTTCTCTCACCAACTGCTTCCACCTTGTTCTTTTCTCCTTCGTTTGGCTTTCTTTTACGTTGCATGGGTCCTCCTCAGTTATGGTATTTATAGTTCCCACAATTTCCCCTACATGGCTGGGTACACTACTGATAATTGTCTGAATTTCCTGGGTCTCTTAATGTGATCTTTGTAGGTTATTGAAACTTGGTCCATTGCAGTCTGTGGTTGTCCTTTTGCACTGCAGAACCAACATGTTATCCCCCTCTAAGCCCACCGTCCCATCCACATTTTGCCATACATCAAAAGAAAAACCAGCCTCTGTGTCCCACTGTGCCGTATATTTTGTGATCCCCATTTCCTATTTTCTCGCCTGTGGTTTCTTCTATACTCCCACGTGCTTCATAATCCCCCCATTATTCAAATTCCTTCCTTTACATGCATAGGCATTATCGTTTGAATGATTTTCGCCTTAAACTGGAGATTCAGCCCGCTTTCCCTGCCTCGAATTGGAGTCCAGACCCCTTACGCATTCCATCTCCAATCTCCGTATCAATTCGCCTCCATCCTCCATCCTCCACCCTCCACCTATTCTCTTGTCCGTAGCTTTTCTTTTTTCGCTCTCTTGTCATCAGAAATTGTACCCCCTTTTGTTACCTTGAAGCACTTTTCCCGTGCAGTCTCTTTATGCTTTAAAGGTGATGCTCTGAACCATGCCCCGTATTGTTTCCCATTTGTTTGGCCCTACTCCATTTGTGGGAATCCGTCGCATTCATCTTCTATGTGCCCCATTCTACCACAATCGTAACAGAAACTTGGGAGCCTTTCATAGCTTAACCTTCCCCATACCTAGTTTAGGTCCCCTTTCGTGGCGACCGAATCGGCTCTCCGTAGCAGCTTCATAATATCTATCTCTACTCTGAGCCTAATGAATCTTGACCATCCTCCTTTGTCGAGGGTTGCCTCAACCTCTCTCAGTTCTGTAATTTTATTCCCAATCCTTGTAGCATGTTCATGGTACCTCATCCCTAAAAGCAAGCCATAAACCCTGACCTAGAACGAAGCAGTTTTGAAACTATAATCCTCTGGTCTTAAAATCCCATTATACTCCTGAAAAAGTATTATTTGCTTGTCGAAAGACCATCGTGCACCCTCCATTAGCCTTCTTTTATCCACCATTGTAACAAACTTAAACAGCAAAATATCGCCTTCCAGCTCTACTATTTCAGCTTGTTTGGCCAATCGCCATGGGAGCCTTAGAGTTCTTTTCATTGCTTTCTTGTTATAAGGCCTCCTGGTGAGCAGCGTACCTACTAGCCATGTCTTACCCACTTCTGTTCCTCTTCCAATCCCCTCTGCGTTTGACACCACCTGGTCTTTCTCCTTCTCAGTTAATTTAAGGTTTTCCACATCGATTCCATCACATCCTCCATTGTCCACTTCGTCCAAAAACTGTTCTCAAACTATAAGAACACTGACTACTGACTGTAAGACTATATCTACTAATCCCAGAAAGGTCGAAGAATATGACCCTCTGAGATACACGACTTTTACACCCAAGACAAGGCTTCTACTCTCCCATGGGAAACCCTAAAAAGACTAGCATATGTTTAAGTTAGTAACTAATAACATCAACATGCAATTGACTAGCATATTTTTATTTCTAACTGTCATAAATACTATCCCAATATTTTTGCAATTTTTTCCTCTCCTACTCTTCTATTCTATTTGTTTGGTAAAACCAACAAAAAGAAAATCTAGAGAGGAGAATAGAAAGGGACTTCGAGAGGAAAAGAAGAGAAGGAGACTTGCATCAGTGAGAGGATCATATTATTGGTCTCCAAGAAACAAAATAAAGAAATGGGTTTAAATCAAAGCTTTATGTATTTTACTATTTTCTTTTTCCTTGTAGCTAGATTTGCCTCTTCTTCCACCTACATTTCAAGTAACTCTCCCATTTCTTTTTTCTTGATTTTCCATTATTACACATACATGTTTGATTGAATTCTTCAACACACATGAATAATATTTCATTAAAAAAAATTTAATACATATTTTGATTCAACATGACATTGAGTATTATTTAATTTGCATGCAGATGGTACCTTTGAATGTCATGAATTCACCGGACATAACCTCCTTCAAGCTAAAAAGTGTATGTCCTCTTAATTGAAGGGGAAAAAATAAAAAATCTTCCTGTCTGGAATTATCTTTATTTTCTAAATTAATCAATCAATGAGCTTGCATGTCTTTGTTGCTTTTTCCCCATTTCTTTAATTTTTCTCATTAAACTTGATATATAGCATCGACGCTTTTGATTTTATTATTTTCTGCTCCCCATATAGGCTATTCATTTTCTTCTATCTTTCGTCAAATATAGAGAACATATCTATAACTTATATTAAAAATAGTCCCCTGTCTGCAATTGAGTGTACAGATAAGTGATGTCTTAAAAAAGTTTGAAGGATCAATTGGGGCATAAATTGTTTTATTGTTTACCACTCTCTTTTCGGACTTCCTGCTAAAAGGCGACCAAGTTGAAACTGAAAACCTTGTTCCTCTGCAAAGTAGGTTCTCGATTCCTCAAAATCAACCAACCACTTCATCTTGCAAATCAAAGGTCAATTTTCCTTAATTTCCTTTTACAATTCCCTTTTAACTTTTAAGCATCTCCCTAATCAAAATTTAACTCTTTAAACCTGAATTTTTTCATCAATTTTGATTTCACTTCGCAATTGTTTTAGATTCTCGAAAATGACTCAAGATGTAGAGATGAAAAGCAAGCAGCTCCTTCCAATTCGCTTCTTCTCTTTCCAGTTTGCAACATAAGTTCAATCAATCAATAAAAAAGGGGGGAAATGAAGAGATGGATTGAAAAACAAAGCAGAAGCCTTTACACCTAACGGCGAAAAAAATTAAAAGAGGGAAAGGGGAAGGAGACAGAGAAAGGGAAAGAGAAGAAGGAAGCAAAAAAAAAATCTAGAAAGAGAAGAAACTTCCTAGGTAACAGTGTATTTTTCATGCATTATTTTTTTTTAAAGTTATGCTTTTTTTTTTTTTTTATTTGGGTAACTAATTGTTGGTTGTGAATTTATAAATGAACTAATGCTATTGTAGCGGTGGACATTGTGTTTACTGGTGGAGGTAGCTCTTTTTCCTTTTTAATTACGATTTTTACATCTCAATACTATTCAAATTATTCTCAGTTACTGGGTTTCTAGGACTATGTATTACATAACATTGGAGGCAATGGATAGTGACAAGTTGAAAAATTATGAAGTCAAGGTGTGGTAAAAGCCTTGGATGAATTTCAAAAAGTTGCAGGATTCAAGCTTATTGGTGATGCCCCTGCCGTTTACACTGTCACCGCTTAAGGTAAAAGTCCACTTATTTTTATCAACGTCTGTTAAGTGGTAAAAAATTCAGTTATTTTTAAATAAGATCTCAATTTTGAGTATTGTAAATAAAAAAAACAAGCTTGAGAGAGCTTGCACCTTTTTATGAGGTTCGACTGATTCAATTCCGAATTAGTTGAAGTTCAAAGTGATTATCGAACACCGGAGATCTTAGATGAAAAAAAAAAAAAGCCCACCTGTTCTTAATTTTATTTTCATTTCTTACTCTAGAAGATTAAGAAAATTATGGATTATATTTTTTGAACCACTAAAATTGTATGCAATTATAAAATGTCATTTGTTCATGGTTGTAGGTGAAAAAGCAAAGTTATTCCATCTTACAATTACTGTTTTTTCACCATAAACCAAGCAAGTCTTATTCCATTCTTAATAACACTGTTATCACCTCAGCTTAACCTTTGCTACTATTCAACTGTTCCCTACTTGCATTGCAGATGGTAATAAATATAAAGGTGGAATTTAAAAGGGTAATTTTCAACGAGAGGATTCCTGTAGCTGTGCTACTTGACAGAGCAAAGCTTTTAGAAAAACTGAGAGGCATGTCTAAAACTAAAACAACTTTTAGACAAATTGGTGAGGCTTATCAAACAGCACTAGGGATTTAATAAAATTTTGATAGCTTTTCAATCTACGTTTCTAATCTTTGGCACTGGTCCATAATTTTTTTATAGCATTGAAAATAAAATATACATTTCTAATCCATCTGCACTTTATATGGCAGCTGAAGCTGGGAATCCGTATTTCAAATTGGGTTACAACAACTTGGGAGCATTTGCTACAATCAGCCGCATGCATTTCCAGGTATCGAGCCTCCCAATTTGGTACGTCATGTACTTTGTGCCATTATGATATCTATTAGATATAATTATGTACAATTTGAAAGAAAAAAGTTCTTTGAATTCTTGGTGGAGTTTTCATGGTAAAGATCGCTTTACTTCTGCTTCCGGCTTGCCAAAGTATTCCTATAAGTAAGTTAATTTCTAAATTTAGCACAGACATTATACTTAAGTAAAAGAATTAAGAATATCAAAACCAATTCATGTTTGGAGGCTTACCAAATTCCAATCTCTTATTATGTTAGAAAGTAGCCTATGAATTTTAGCATAGCTCTCTTTTTAAATTTTATTTTACTTGAGTTGTGAAGATAACTTGTGGTAATTATGACTTCCTTATACACTTTTTATAAAGGGGCTATCTAATCTTTAGAGTGGACTTGAACTGTTTCAGTTGCTACAAACCTAATATTTCATCCCTAATTGAGCTAAATGATCAATGTTCAATGTTTATTTCCAAAATGAGCATTTAATTTATTTATTCTGATATTGTGTTTATCTTATTTTTTATGCTTTTCAGGGATGTTCAGAAAACTACATAAAATTTTACAACTATTTTAGGAAAAGGATCATTTGGTCTAGTCTATAAAGCCACAATGCTTATTGGTGGAGTAGTTGTTGTAAAGGTGCTTGTTTCCAATTCTCATCAGGGGGAGAAAGAGTTCCACATAGAGGTAAGCTGCAATAACCATGTAAGAAAGAGCTCTTCTAACAATTTTGGAGTAGGTAGTTTCCAGCATGATTTTCATCTTAAAGGTACTTGCCTTTGTTGATTTGACTATATGCAGGACTGGTATATATCAATTTAAAAAAAAACACAAGTTTTGATTTTATCTTGTATGAATTTGAAAGTATTTTCGGCAAAGATCCATTAATGTATGATAGAATATCTTCGAGTCACCCATGCGGACGGGAGAAATAGAGGATAATTCATAATATAACAGCTGCAACGTGTTTTTTTATTCTCATATATCTTTTATTATCCACCAATGATTCTATCTAGATAGCTGCTGAGGTTGCAACTCCATTCTTCCAATTGGTGGAATGAAATTTCTTTTGAGAATATTTTACATATTTTACTTCTAATAATCAACAAATCATGTTTTCATTTTTATTATTAAACCTATTTTTTTTCAAGTTTGTCTACTAGGAAGGCTGCATCATCAAAATCTTGTGAACTTGGTAAGATATTGCATGAATAAAGGAAAAGCACGAATAATTTTCTATATGATATTTGAGTGGACAAAGGAAAGCACATGTTAATTTAGGAAGGCTGCATCAACTTAGTTTTTTGGCCTCTGAGTTCTAATCCAAAATTGAAGGCTAACATGAATTGTTGCTTAAAGTTAAGAATTAAAGTAGACCATAATCAACTTTTATTTTGCTTTTTTTTATTATTATATTATGAAGAAATTGAAAAGAAAAAACAGCACTTGATTTTAATGAATTAAGCTATTAGTTTATGTAAGGATATATTAATAAAACACAAAATTAATTATCTTTTGATTTTTAGAATGAAGTTATAAAACAAACAAACAATGGAGTGATAAGTATCATGCAAGTATGTGCCAAAGCCAAGACTGTTAGAAGGTTGGTGTTCACATTATCTGATGCATAATATTGCAGAACACCAAAAGCCCTCTTATGATGAAAGCTGTTGCAGTGATAGTCAATTTGTCCAGACTAAGAGAATGACTGGTTGGGTTAGTAAATGCTACTAGCTTTCCAAATTCCTAATGAAAACACAATCTCAAAAGGAAAAAATGTCAAGATTCTAATTTTTCTTCTTGGTTGCATAGATGCTCTTTGTTTAACTTTATAGAAATTTTGATAGGAAAAGGTGGTAGTGGTCAGTTTATAAAGGTTGCCTTCAAAACAACAAGGAACTCTTTGCAAAAATCCTAAAACTTTTTGAAGATGTATTGAAGGAGTTTGTTTTAAAAATTGAGATTATTACTACTTATATCCATCTTGGGTTTCTGCTATGAAGATAACAATCTACTATTGGTTTATGATATCTTATCCAAAGGAAGCCTTGAAGAAAATTTTCATGATAAGTAAATGCATAACATATTTGCTTTGAGTTTAAAAAGAGATTAGAGGTTATAATGTTGCTTATAATATTCCTGGTGCTTTTGGTTAGAGTGAAAGATACAAGGTCCATTAGAGGTAGCAAAGGCTTTAGATTATCTCTATACTATCAAATGATTTTAAGACATAGGTGTCTATAAATTTTAACTTCTAAATCTTTTTGTTTTCAAATTTTAAAATTTTCCATAAAAAGATTTCCATGTATTCTGTTTGGTTTATGCAGCTCTCAAATTTTGCACTTGCTAAATGGGCATCAACATCTTCTTCACTTATAACATGCACAGATGTTGCAGCAACCTTTGGGTATATAATTTTCACATCCAGTGCTCTAGCTTACTGGTTTTTAATTGTATTCTTTCTTCCTGGTGCTTTTGGTTACAATGAAAGATACAAGGTTCACTACAGGTAGCAAAGGCCTTAGATTATCTCCATACTATCAAATGTTTCTTAGCCATAGATATCTATAAATTTTAGGTTTCAAATCTTTTTGCTTTCAAATTTTAAAATTTTCTATAAAAAGATTTCCATGTATTCTGTCTGGTTTATGTAGCTCTCAAATTTTGCACTTGCTAAATGGGTATCAACATCTTCTTCACTTATAACATGCACAGAACCTTTAGGTATGTAATTTTTGCTTTCAGTGCTCTAGCGTATTGGTTTTTAACTGTATTGTTTCTTTTCATGGGGTAATATAATGTACAAAAAATAAATTTCCTAAAGATTAATTTAGAAACAATTTAAAATTTTGTTGGGAAAGGGGTTGTTACAACTTATTGATTAATTAATAATATTACTATTTGCTCCAGTTATTTGGCTCTTAAATACTTCATGTATGTTAAAGTAAACAACAAACTTGATGCTTATGCATTTGGGATTGTGCTGATTGAGTTGCTTTTTGGAAGAAAGCCTATAAGCAATGACAATCCAAAAGGTCAATAGATCTTGGTCATATATGTATGTCCTTTTTTGGCAAGACACAATAAGTAAACAACTCATAAACTAACTTGCTAAGGATAAAGAGCATAACACCACCAAAAGAACTAAACAATGTTATTGTAAGACACTGTTTATAGTGGCTCATTTTGGTTTTCTTTCTATCTGTTGGTACAAAGACCATTTTGTAGAAGATTATGAGGTCCAATTGGGCAATTGAATCTTTACACTTGATGCGAATTCTAGAGGATACTAAGCAAGTTAGATCACATTTTTAAATTTTACTGTTATATATGTTTCACAAGAGCGTAACTCATTTGGTGATAAACATTAGATTGCATATCTTCCACTCCAAAAGTCTTGCTAATATAGGTTTAAGTTGCTAACATTAAGTGGTTAGAAGTTAGTTAGTGTAGTATTATATAGAGTTTTGAATTAGGAATTCATTTCTTTTATTTTTGGCTGTGGACTAAGATCATTAGTGTCTCCTTAAACCATCCTTTTAAATATATGATTATATCTTAAATTTTAAATTTAATTAGCTCTTTATGTTTAAACTCTTAATATTACTTTAATTAACCTCTCTAATATTCAGTACTATGCATTTAGCATTAGATTATATATACATACATATATATATATTTTTTACATTTTCTAACAATTCCCGATATTTTACATTGTCTAACAATTCCTGTATCGAAGCACAGACTCTCACCCTAGTATAATCTTATAAAACAAAATAAGAAGCATAAAAACCATGAAGTAACTTTGCCATTTCTTCAAAAGTATGCATTTTCTAATGACAGATATGTGTTATGAATAATATATACTGTTTAATTTGATCTCTTGAGTTTCACTATTTTACCCTTGAATGTTGAAAACACAACTCACTTTAGAATAGGTTTGGCTTCTAGCTCTAAGTCAAGAAACTTAAAGTGGGATCTTAGGCTAAGTCAAGAAACTCATTGTCTCGAGTAAACTAATTTCAGCTAGGTGCTTTTCTGAATTAAAATTTGTCTTCAATTTGCACGAATCCCGCGGTAGAAAAAATAGTATTATATAGTCTTCGTTGCTCGGCCTCACTCTTTAGAAGTATACAGACTATATTGAACATGCTTCTGAATTCTCTGAAGCATTGAAAAATAAACTGATTTGATGTTTCACATGTCATAAACCTGCCTGCAACTTGTTCTGAAGATTTTGAGCACAAGAACTACACAATCATCACAAACAAGTGCAGAGGACCTCAGCACCCAACCACAGGTTGTTGTGAAGCTCTCATGGAATTTGCTTGCCCTTTCGCAGATAAACTAAATGACCTCAGCACTGATTGTGCTTCAACCATGTTCAGCTACATAAACTTGTATGGAAAATGCCCGCCTGGTCTCTTTGCCAGTATGTGCTGCGAGGGGAAAGAAGGTTTTGAATGTCCTGAACCAACTCCAAGTGGTATGGCGGTAACTAAGCCTAAATAGCTGATGCTCGCCTCTGGATTCCTAGTGTTGTTATTTCAGTTGTTGTGAAGCACATAAATGTGGATAATCAACCACTCTGCCTTTATTCATTGTTAATCCATTTTTTTCTTGTCTGAGTATATGATTCTTCCTAAGGGCTGGTTTTCGGGTGATATTTTCGTCTATCTTTTAAGTTCTGGTCGGTATTGTTTAATTAAAATATTCTAAGAGTGATTCTATATAATCTGTTTGTTTGTGCATAAGTTAAACTCCTGTCTTGAGTGAAAAAGACAATGGTGTAAATTGATGTTGCATACAAACAGCACATATCAGATTGTCCCTCCCTTTCCTTGCCACAAATTTAGGTGATTCATGCTGGACAAGATGTAGCTGTCATTCTCCAAGTTTTACCATTATGATCTTCAGCCATAATCCAAACCTGCGTGAAGAGTGCCTTTCATCATCTGTATCCCTGCACTTATAAAGAAATGGGATTCCATCTTGACTTCAGCTCAATCCTTTAGGAGGCTTCGGGATAAGGTAATAATGGGCAAAGCATATGCACCAAAGAGTAGTCCTAATAACCATTATCTATCTTTTAAAGTGAAGAATTAAAAAAATAAATAAATAAATAAAGAAAGAGAAAGGGAAAGGAGGATCATATTTATATTGGATCACGTACATTCCCACTTTTTTGTTACTGCTCCTAACTTGATATGATGATATGATCATATTTTTATTGGATCATGTATATTCCCATTCTTTTGTCTGCCAATTATTGCAATTTATCATTCTCTTTTCAATCTTTCCCCTCAAAGAGGCCCTTTAATTTGATCATATCATCATATTTTGAATCAATAGTCAAGTCAAATGAAACGACATTCATTTAAAAGCTGCCATCGCTTCAATTAGAATTGCATCTTCTCTTCTTCTTTGATCCACAATCAAATTCCCATCAATCTAATTAATCCAGTTCAATCTCTACATGTCTTTAACTTGATAAGAATAGCAAGTCATTATTAAACAACATTTAACTATTTCTCTAACTTGGCAATTCGATCTAGTTGGTCCAAGTTCAATTCCATGCAAGGTTTTGAAAAGAAACGTTCAAATTTGGAAGAAGAAATAAATAAAAATAAACAGGTCGTGCCATGTTAATATTAATAGTCCAACCATTTGAAATAGTGATCAATGCAGAACAGCAGTTGCAAGAGACCCTCACCGTTGTGTCCATTTCTATTGATACAGGTAAGTCATCTTTTTGGCAACCTATAAGAAGCATAATTCATCAACCAAAAAAAAAAAGAAGAGAAAAGAAAAAGACCAGACGTGCAAAAGAGCTGTGAAAATTTCCGACCCCTCACTATTCACCGAAAGGAGTGACTCGGAAAAATCAACATCGCAATCAAGATGAAAGGTAACAACGATAGCGGCAAAGCCACAGAAGAGTAATGTGAAAGCTAGTAGAATTTAGAAATGTCGAATCATGATGGTGAGTGGCGAATGAAATAGTTTCATGATGTGGATTTATAAGTGTGAACCAAATTACTTAATTCTATAATTGCTCAGCAATTCAGCAGTGGTTTTGAGAGTGAGAAATCTTTGATTCAATGGTGTGCTGGTTCAGCAAATCATAAGCTAAATTGGATGAAGTGTCAGGTGGGATAAGATAACAAAAAGCTAAAGCAGATGCCATAATTTTTATTGGAGTTAGCTTTGAAGCTTAGGTTGCCAAAAAAATTCCAGCATTGCTAGCTGAGCTTACCTTTGAGTAGTTGAGAACGAGGTTGGCTCAAAATCAGGACAGATTCAACCAAACGTTTTGAGTAGGAATAGCTTAACAAAGTGGGTTGGAATTCTGTTTCCTTGTTTGGGTTGAGGTCTTTTTGAACATTGAAAGCTCACTTATACCTAAAATAAGTTTAAAAAGTACAATGGCATTCACTCTAGAATTAATTCAATTAATTCAAATAATTATTTTTAAAACATGATTAAACAAAATTTGAATTCAAATCTCTGTATACTAACAACCTATTCATGTCCTCTGAATGAGACATCATGGTAAAAAAGAAATCGCCTTTAACAGTTTCACCAAAACAGGAATGCAGCGCAGCTACAGTAATTAAACTTTTAATTAATAATTTTTAATATAAAAATTATTATATAAAAATTAAATTAAAATAATTTTGTATTATTAAATTTTATTGACACTTATTCAAGGTAAAAAAAATTCTATCATTATTTTTATTAAAAATATCTATTTAATAAATATATCAAAATTTATTAAAATATTTTTAAATTTTGTATTATTGATATATTTAATAAATTTTCTGAATTGATCGGTTTTTATTTTTTATTTTAATTTTAATTAATTTATTTATTATAAAAAATTTTACAAATTTCAGCCTTTTTTTCCACCAGGTTTGCGAGGCTGGAAAAGGTCAAAGAAGAATGCTGCTAACAAAGGTTTATTCGGGAATCCAATTTCCTGGTATCCCATTTTGACACTATTGCAACCCGATCTGCCCTTTACAAACTTGGCCACCATCCTTTTTTTTTTTTTTAATTAATATAGAGCATTAAGCAATCAATTTTGAACAAGGGCAACTCAATTTACGTACATCCTTTTCTGAGTTTCTCCCAAAAAAAAAAAAAAAGCGAGAAAAAATGAGAAAGATAAGAGAAAATAAAAATGAAAGAAAGTCCTGCATATAAGAAAAGGGACTTTTCATATACTTGTACTATGAAACCCTGAAACATTACAGTTCATCTCTTTCTCTTCTTACAAGAATCTAGTAAAGGCCAAAAACGTCGAAATAATAACGAGTCTTCATCAGGTAAAAATTGAAGCTTGTGGTGACCAAGCTTTTATCTATGTGCAGTGACCAAAGTCTCAATGAACCTTAAGCCATCAAACCTCGGTGCAAATTTCTCAGTTGAAGCTGATTTCTTAATTGCAGAATTTTCATGTTCTTTCTTCTCCTGCAAAATTATACAAATCATCTGTAAATTGAAATTTTGAAAAATTAAAAGAAAAAGAAAAGATGAATAATTTTATTTTCTACGAACTAATTAATAGAAGAAAAAAAAAAAGACTGATACCCAAGTAATCATTTAAAAATATTTGAGAATTTCATAAGACAGGGAGAGGCCAGAAAATTTGAAAGATCAAAAGTTTTAAGTTGAAATTATGCCAGAAAAGAAGCCAAATAAAACAAAATATTGAAAATTGTAAACTTCACATTGAAATCATGAATTCTTGGTCATTATTTTCTTGGCAACCAAACGGGGCAAAACTCAAGGGGGCAAATATTTTTCTAAAAAAAGAAAAGCCAGTCTCATCCAAAGCAAATAGTAAAAGAAAAGACCAGGAATTGGGTTCAAAGATTTTACCTCGCTAGAAAACTGAAAATTGGAGGAAGAAGGAGAAGAAGAAGCAGACATGGCAGTGGCAGAGACAGCAGCTACAGAAGCAGCGAAGAGCCCTGATTTCTTCATGGTTGATGATAAGCAATCTGATTCAAAGACCTCTGAGGAAGGGGAAAGAAGAACGATTTTTTCTTGGTCAAGAAGTTCAGAAGAAAAAGTGAGAGAAAATTGTGAGAAAACAGTGCGTCTTCGAGGGTATTTATCTACAAGGGGGAGATTGCCAACTAGTTAATGGTAATTTCGAATATTTAAGCGGCAACCATACCCATCTTAGTCTTTTGGCAACTGTAATTACCATCTTGCCCATTCAATTCTTCTTTTTCGACTTCTAAATGTATCCTACCCTTTTTTCACCTCACACCCCACCTTTTTTTTTTCATTTTTTATAAGTAAAATTATTTAAATATTTTTTTATAAGTTTTTAGATATTTATTTTTTTAAAAAAATTATAACACTTATAAAAAATATATTTATGAGAAAGTGTAATACTTCTCATAAATATACTTTTAAAAGTGAAAAAGTAAAATTTTATAAAAAATTAAAAAAATTTTATTAAAATTATTTATAAATTATTATAATAAAAATTATTATTAAAAAATCATAAAATTTAAAATTAATAAAACAAAGTTACTTTTAATATTTTAATTTTAAAAAAATGATAAATTTTTAATTAAATATTTTATTTTTTGATGTTACAAAATGTGATGAAATAACTATTAGGTCTAATCAATATATAAAAGCTAAAATTTATTAAAATTGTATAAGTAATACTATTATATGCTACATAATTTTATTAAAATTTAATATGTTAATTGAAAAAATTTATTATAATAAGAATATAGAGAAACTTTTTTAAAGAATTCAGTTTAATTAAAACTATTGTAAAATTTTAATAATTGATATAAAAATATTTATTAAGAAATAATAAATTTTAAATTTATTAAAAAAATTATATTTGCTATTTTTTTAATTTAATTAGGATATCATAAGATATTATTCCTTTTTTAATATGAAAATAGTAAAAATAGTTTTTTATTAATTTAAAAATTTATGATTTTTAATAAAAATCTTTTTATTAAACTTATTTATAAATAATTTTAATAAAATTTTTTTAATTTTTCATAAAATTTCACTTTTAACATTTTTAGGAGTGAAAATTTATTTTTGAGAAATATTATGATTTTTTTAAAATGTATTTCTAAGAAATATTATGACTTATTAAAAATGCATTTTTGAAAGTTATAAAACTTAAGAAATGTATAAAAAAATGAAAGTATATTTAAAATTCTCCCTTCTTTTTTTTAGTAACAATTTTTTATTATTAAAATTTCCTTTGCTTTGCAATTCTTTTTTTTTTTTTTTGTTTTTTATTCACTTCCTATACTTTTTAAAATTTATTTTTACCTTTTAGAAAAATTTTCGAATCAATTGATTGAAGAGAGATACATGCGTCTATCATTCAAATCATTCAAGTATTTTTTAAGAATTTTCTTCCACTGCTCTTGACACATTCTTTTAGGTAATTCGTGTTAATACACCTAATTAATTTGGCAGTGCACTTGTACTGATGTTTTGCCAAGTAACCAAAATGTAGTACTTTTCATTAAATCAATACATAAGTTGACCTTTAATGACTTTATTTCTTTAAAAAATAAATAATATGGATTAAGTTACACAATTAGAAATGTTATTATTTTTAATTTAAGATTTTATTTAAATGATTTATTATATTTTTAAGAATTAAATTTTAGTAAAATTCAAATTTGATCTTTGTCACTTATAATTTTTTTTTTTTTTAGAATTTAATCTTTCTTATATCAAAAGAAAAATAATATTATTTAATCCATTGAAATGCTTTAATTTTTGAAATATCATAAAAATTGGTTTAAGATATATAAACTCAAATAATCTTCAAATTATATATATATATATGAGTGTCATTTATGATGGAACTACTTGATTTACTTGTTCAAATATACACTCTTTTTTTAGAGAAAAATTTTTTGAGTCAGGAAAGGACAACAATTTTCATTAAAAAAACAAAGCTTTTCTTCGCATTTCGAAAACGTGGAAAAGGGCATTTTCGTAATATAAAAAGAAATTAAGGAAGTTGTTTCGCGGCACGTCGACGGTGATTTCACCGAGATGTGCTGATGACATCAATTTATAGTCCAATTCTTGCAAGGCACGTGTATGGTCCAGACAAAACCACGAAATCATCCCAGTTTCCCCAACTCTCTTTCTCATTGGAAAAATAGACCAAAGATATTCATCTTCGACTGTAATTTCGTGAATTTCCACTACAGTCCCTCAAAAAGATCCCCCCATTTTTGTGAGTTTAAACATAAAAAAGGCACGTGAATATGATAATCGCTTAATTGAATTTGGAAACTGGAAGGGGTACTGCTGTAAAGTCGTCACGGGTGTACACGACCTCATGATTCTGTCATTCGGGCGGTTATATTTAGTCAGACAGAAAAGACGGCTAACCACTGGGTTCCAGACACGTGTCCCGGCAAGAGTTTTGTCAACCACATTTTTTATTTATTTCCATTAAAATAAAAAAAGCTGTCAATTTAATTTTTATAATAATAATAATTTTTTGAAAGCCGTTTGGATGGTTGTAACTTGTAACTTCTGGAACGGGGAAGTAGTTCCAAAAACAATAACAAAAACAAATAAGACCAAACAAGTTCCCAAAGCGAAGGCGCGGTGAAGTTGCCCTTTGTTTGATCAACCGTAGTCAGATTCAGACAAATTGATAGATGACACGTGGGCTATTGGAGTCCCATAAGACCAACACTAGAAATTTAAAGATAGAATAAGTAAATTTACGTACACGTTTCACAGCTTTCATCTTTGTTTTATTGGCCCTCAATAGTTAAACCCTGCATAAGCACAAACATGTCTCCTAATACTAAGGAAACCAAAAATAAATTAGTTTGGGTGGATAAAAGCAATTTTTTGTTTATTTAAAATTATTAAAATTTAAAGCATAACCTCTAAAATTAAGAATTAAATTCTTTATTAATAGTTAATTAACAAAGCAAAACTTTTTTTGTTGGTCATTAAAACTAAACTTAATTAATAGTTTTTAATTTCTTTGAAAACAAAGTAAGGTGATTTTGTTTTTTTTTGTTTTTAATTTTGTGAGTACTCAAAAATAGTATAAAGATAATAAATAATAAAATATAATATTTTTATGAGATTGTAAAATATTTTATCATTTTTTAAAAATTATTATCTATAAATTGAAAGTTATATCTTTTGCAATGAATTATTGTACTAAAAGAAATGATACTTGAATATTTATGAATCCCTTAAACTTAATGCTGAAGTGACAACGTTCAATCCTAACTAGGGATTGAAAGTGATGTAATCACGTACTTAAATGTCAAATTTTGAGATTCCAAAAAAGAAAAAAAAAAAAAAAAAACTAATCTCACAATTCTTACTCCAAATATGTGAATGGAACTTGTCATTAGAAAGATTATGCCACAAAACTCAAAAGTATAGGCCTCAAAATATATCTGGTCGCTGGGGTTAACGTCCTCTCTAGCTTGTGTATTTTTAAAAAGCTTTTTAATGTAAAATTTATATTAAAAAATATTTAATGTGATACATAAATTTTGATTATTAGTGTATAAATTTTATATATTATTAAAAAATTAAATGATATTATTTAATTAATAAAATAAATTAAATAATAATATTTTATTTATAATAAAATTTGAAAAAATATTAATTTTTTAAAAAATTAATTTTAAAAAATATATTTTATTTATTAATAAAATAATATTATCTAATTCTATAAACTAATAATAAATGAAATATAAACTTACTTTCGTTTTGTTTATCAATGATGTGATGTCCCTTTTGGTCCATGACACATGGCAACAATTTGTGTAAATGTTTTTTTAAAATATACAAAATAAAATTTCTACAAATATATAATTTTTGAAAAATAAAAGTAATAAATTTTAAATATATATTTTTTTTTATAAAAACTTTTTTTTAATCTTTATAGTCAAATAATCGACATTATCCCTATATTGGTATTATCTAAAAGTTGCAGGAGGTAAAATCTTATACAATCAAAGCCAGCAACACCATCAAATATAGTGGGCACACAGAACTAAGTGTTCTTCCAAAAGGCAAGGAGAAAAAAATAATTATTTTTACAGAAATCTACTACTAAATAATGATTGGGATTGGTAATGAAAAGAAGTCATATGAGAATTGATGCCGACAAAGAAAAAAAAAAAGGAAATAAATTATTCTGACACATGTGATGTTGGAGAAATGAGGTCACTCCATCTTCCTTTGTGTTCTGATGTTTGTATTGATGATTTTTGTCGACGATAATTTATGGTGCGGTTTATTCATCACGGCATCGAAAATCCATCCCTTTTGTTTATTAATGGACGGTTTTGATGTGATGATTGACAAATACTCTGCTTTGATCTTGACCTGATGTTTCAATTATTTTCCTGGACTTTGATTTGTAGTATTTGTATTTGAAGAATCATTGTACTAAAATTGTTTATAATAAATGTATTGGCCCACGTGATGTGGTCAGATGAACCAGTTGCAGCAGCATGTTAGCATGGAGCCTTGTCGGGTTGTCTAATCAAAGGAGCAATTGAACCGACACCGAAAAAAACTGCTTGGAGAAACCAATAATCCTCCAATCCAAAACAGACTGCTTTTTATGTTTTCCCTTTTTGTGGAAGTGGTTCTCTCAGGCAATGGACTGATTTTCTGAACCCAGATTTTGGAGCCGAAGAAGGCTACTCTATGTATGTGATGATGGATGATCAAATTAAGGAGGCATCACCAAGGAAAGAAAGGTACAAATGCTATTTGAGTGGGAAGCTGAAGAGAAATTGTAATCTTCTTTGGACATCAGATGCCACTTCGATAGGTGGTTTTATGCTGACGTCCGATCAGGCCGATCCTTCCAAAGTAATTTCGTCATATACACCTGAGAAACCTTATAAAAATAATAATAAAAAAAAGAAGATAGCGTTCGACTCAGCTCCATATCAGATCATTGAGGTTACGACTATTGAGTCTGATGTGAGAAACACTACCGAAGATGGGCACCACCGGCCAGATACCCTTCTTTAAGGCTTAGGTCAAAAGCAAAACACTAAGAATTGTTATTATTTACTTTTGCAAATGACAAAGACAGGCATCCTTTTAGTTTCCTTTCCTTTCCTCAAGTGGTTGAAAGACTGCTTTCTGGAATACTACAACTCATCATACTCAGTTTATTGAAAGTACTTTGGGTGCGTAAAGACTCTTCTGCAATTGTATTATCAATTATTCTTGATTTCTGTTTCGATGCTTTAATGCTGGGACAAAACATTCATGCCTGAAACTCAACAACAGTCAACTACGCACTCACTTCCGGGTTCTAATTCGACGATTTCACTCTCCCAGAGATCATGCAATTTTCCTCTGATTGCAGAAGAGGCAGAAGAACAAGAGTTTCTAATCTATGGCATCTCTCTCATCTCAGTAGCTTGAATTACGGAGTGTGCAGAACATAGCCGCCATGCATCAAAGAATAATCAGTATAGTCCATTTACTCAACAATAGCAAACTAGTAAACCCCTGGGAATGCGCAACTCACCATCCAATGCCAAACCATTGATCCTAATAATACCATTTATTTAAGAGTTTGAGCCAAGGGGAAATTTGTAGACAAAACAGTTAACAAGAATACTAAAAATAATATATATATATATATATATATATATATATATTGTTTGGGCCAAACTCTGATTGGAGAACACTTTTGAAAAAATAAAAAAGGAAAGAAAGTGGTTAGAAGTAAAAGTAGGGAGTGTTCCCTACATGATCAAGCTGACATGGCCTTTAATATGTTAGATTGGTTTGCTATATCATATAAATACAAATGTTCAAAATATCCCTAGTTGTTTGCTGGTAATATCTAATAAGGGAAAACGACTCTAATGCTTTTTGGACTATTAAATGCCTTCAACATTCTATCCTCTCATAGAACAGTCTGAGTATCAGGCTATTGGGTATGTGATTAATTTATTTTGTATATGTTTGCGATTTGACCTTACTTTTTGAATGCAAGCTTTAAAAGATTACCAGGGACTCGACTCACATGGCTGAAGTCAAATGTTTGTGAGGCCAATGTGACGGGCAAGCATCAGAGGCCTATAATTGTTATTGGGCTCATTTCGGGCCATTTTGGCCTACACCGACCTGGCATGGGTTTGATCTTACCTGTGTGCTTTAGGTTAGATATATGAGATGTTTAGAGGTTACCAAAGTGGCGTTATCTTAGGTGGCTCAAGATGAAGATGAAAGGGGTTTTGATGAGCTAGTAAAGTTCATCTAGTCGACGTGAGACTTGGCGTTTACTAAAATTCGTTCCTTGTGTATGCCTTAAAGGTAACCTGGCAATTGGTTCACCAAACTAGTTCGACTTGGCATTTTTATCCGATTAAGTCGGTAAAATAGGTTTAAGTGAGTAAAATCGCATTTAATAAGGAAAAAGATTTTTAAGTGGTAAAATTCATAGCGAGAAAAGTGAAAAGATGCTTTCTATTGGCATTATGACATGTGGCATAATTTTGGTTGTTCATCTGATCAAGACACAATTATATAAAAGGTTGTTGGGTTTTTTATTTTTCACTTTTATGCTTTCTTACTCTTAATCTGACCTAAATTTTTGACTTAAAAAACTTTCAAGTTCTACTTAACCTTACAGCTTTTCTTTCTTTCCAATCATCTCTTTTCTCTTATTTCGGTGCTTATTCTTTTCATCATGTCTACTAGTGCTAGTTCTGAAGGTGAAGGGAGTTTTAAGGTAGAGCCCAAAGGGGTGGTTCAGGCATAAAGATGACAACCTAGTCTCACCTATCATCGTTGGTTATGACTAAAGCAAAATAGCATACTAGCTTAACTAGATGTCAAAGAAAGAGGAGTAGAAAGTTGAAGACAATGCTTGGGATCAAGGAGAATGAGTCCTAAATGTGAATGAGTTGTGCGCTCAAATCGATTTTGAATTGAAAATTTCTCATTCTTTCCTAATCTCTTAAGTCGAAATGACTTTTTCGGCCCATTTTTCTTCTTTTTCGACTGTTCCCATTTTTAAGGTTCAATTTCATCATCTTTTTGCATCATTTGCTCCCTAAATTGTCATTAATACTCATTTTTTCTTTCTCTTCTTCTTCGCAAAGCACTCGTTGATGTCTTTTTTTTCTTTTTCAATGAGTCTCTTTATTTTTTTTCTTCTCATGATATTATAGTGCTTTCCACCATTGTTTCAGCTCAAAATCTTATTTTTGCTTAAGAGTCGGAGTCTTTTAACAATGAAGACTCTAATGATAAAGGGGTTTTAAAAAGGAACAAGTAGGAGAAGGTAACCCTATTAAAGAAAGCAAAGGTGAAAAAAGTGTCCTCATCAAAATCAAATGAGCTAGCTAAGGTCCCCATCTATACCCCTTATTCCTTAGGCATAAACCCAAAAAACGTGATGAAAAACTTAAAAGGTAAGGCTTATCTTGAGGACTATCATAATATGTATTTTACTCATCACATTAGTTCTCTGGGAATGAACTTTTGTTTTTTAAAGAAGAGGTACAATATATTTATACCAAGCACCTCAAATCAAATAATTGATAAGCTAGAGCCTCATCGACTCTGGATGTATTAGAACTCTATAGTAGTCGATTTGTGGTTCCCCTTACACCTTTTATTTGTTGAAATTTTCCTTTCTTATAATTTAACACTCACCCACTTTAACCCTAATTCATTTCGATACATAGTAGCATTGATAAATTTTTGTCAACACTTATGCATTTATCATTCCCTCTCTCTATTTAAGGAATTATTTTCTGTTAAGAAGCACTTTAATGACAAGAGGTGGTTTTACTTAACAACTTATCCCAATAAAAAGTTATTCACAAACTGTTTGAGTTCAATAAAAAATTAAAAACTTTTTTTCCTTTACATTAAAAAAAATGGTGAGTTTGAAGTATTGGAGATTTTGAATGAACCCAAAAATATTGAAAACGTGCCCATTGCTCTCTTCATATCTAACCTCATAGATTGGGATAAAATAATGGACTACACCTAAAAAAAGGAGCTTATCATAGATGCTAGTGAGTTGCCTCCCCCGAAGTGGTAAACACGTCCAACTAATGGGATAGGTGTAAGGTAACCTCGTAGGGTCTTTAAATTTTTTTTTATTTGTTCTAACTCTCAACTCATTTTTGTAGAAATGTCTATCCAATCATCCAAAGACTTCGATTTTCATTTATATACACACAAACTAAGACCCAAAAGGATCAAAAGAAGATTCAGTTCAATGCCCCTTTCCTAGAAGGCATAAACCAATAAACCTTTCAGAATAAGTAGCCAAGCTCATCAGCTCAACCTTCCATAGTAGCCAAGGGCAAGTAAAAATAACGACACACAATGAGCTCTCCATGACAGCTCTTCTTCCAACCAAAAAGCCTTGGATTGATGCCTCTTCTTTTTTTGAAAATTTCAAGGCCTAAGTCTTAAGACCTAGCTCAAAAAAAATTTTCATGAGTTTGGAGTACACTTCTAGCTAGAATTTTTTAAAAAGCGCTAACGTAGCTAAAAGGTTTTGTAAGGTTATTATCCCTCTGAGTAGTAACTAAAAGTTTAACTCGATTTTCTTGTTATTATCGGTGGCTTTATTATTATTTTCTTTTAAGTTCGAGCTTTGTTTTTCTTTGTAGTCTACCTGAAGCTTCCACCTTGACCCCTCATCTGTGCTACCAAGCCTTACACCTCATTTATATGGTAATGGCCTACATGTTGAATGTTGAAAAAAAAACTGAATGTCTAAGGTGAAAAAGACCAAAAAAATACTAAATCCTTAGTCAATCTTCGGTCTAGCTTCAACATCGCCCACAAGAAAGAGACTGAGCAAAAAAAAAAAAAATGGACCAGCTGATGGCCAAGCTGGAGAGCATGTGATAGAGAAGGTCTAAACTGAATTGATGAGAGATTAAGTTAAACTAAAACTCAGCGAAACTCAGGCTGAAATTGCTAAGCTGAGGTCTTAATTAGAAATTGAGGTGAAAAAGAAAGAAAAAATTAAACAAAAAGCCAAAGAGGCATGCAGGGATGAGGTCATTTAAGAATTCATGGCCATTGAAGAATAAACTTAGCTTTAGGTAGAATTTTCAAAAAAGAACTTTCTCAACGCGTTCAAGCTCGCAAAGGATGAGGTACTTTTCAAATATGCTAACCTCGACCTTGATCTCTTTAACATTAGCCTTAATAACATTAGGTTGAGGTCTCTGCCACCTCCGTTTGATAGAAAAAAGAAAAAGACAAAGATGTAGCCATAGATGTTAAGCTCGAGGTTGCCGTTACACCCAAAGCAAAAGAAAGGCCTATCGTCATTACTGTTACTGACCAAAAATATGCTTGAGGGGCTTTTTCCTTTTGTTCTTTTTTATTGATTTTTGTAAATTTTTATTTAAGTATGAGGTCAGATTTTTGTAAAGACCTTAGACTAGATATGATCAGTCACCAAAACTTTTGTCAATCATTTTTTTGTACTTAACTAATAATGATGATTGATAATAAACTAACTAAGTTAATCCAATATCTTATTATACACTACAAGGATGTCCATAAGCATAAACTCTATAACCGAAGTGATTGTTCTTGGCTTGATTCCTAGGGAGATTGATAATTTAATTATCCCCTTGACGGTTACTTGCTTATTCCCAAATCCAATTAAAATGGTGGTGATTGACTATAGCTAGTCTTTCTTGATTCTCATTTTTTTTATGATGGTATAATACAAGATGTTGATCAAGCTTATGTTATTAAAGAAGATTCTTCTGACCATATAATTGTACACTATAGCTATGATTACTATACATCTTTTTGAGGATATTGAATTTCTTATAAATCTTTCGAGCTAAAGGAGATCGACTCATCCTTCTAGTCTTTTTTTTTAAAAAAAACCAATAACCATGACTAGGCCCTGATCAAACTTTCTCTTGGCCGAAATAGAGCTTCTCTCGATGATTACATTGATTACCTTGGTAATAGGTCAATTATCAACAAATTGACTTTTATCTTATTTTTGCTCATCCTTCTAAACTTCTCTTCTTTTGTTTTTCTCTAGTTTGTCTTCCTTATTCCTTCTAGGTTTTTTGAAGTCTCTTCTATAGTTTGACTTATTCTGACTTGGTTTTCATCGATCCAAAAACCTTCTTAGTTGGTCTTTTTTTATTAGACTTTAATTTCATTCTTTAGATGAACACAGTCCTCAGTATTGTGGCCTATATCTTTATGAAAATCACATATTTTAGTTGGATCTCTCCTTGTATTTTATCTCAATGGCTTTGGCCATTGAGCTCTGAATTTCTCTCAATTTGTATCAAAATTCTCTCATAAGGTGTTCAGTATGGTGTAGCTTTCTTCTCTACTATGGCTACTTACCCTATGCCATATCTCTCTTGGGGGAAAATTGTAGAAATCTTTATATTTTTTTACAACAGAAGGAGGGATGAATCTCTCTCACCTCGATTGTTTCTTATTATAGCTTAAGCATTTATATATTTTTCAACCACAAGTAGGATGTTGGCCAGCATCATTATTGTAATACCAGTAAAAAAAAGACTATTTTAAGTATTTTTATAAGCGGAGGGACTCTTTAATAAAGAATGAGAAATACAAAAGACGTATTGATAAATAACCTAAATTTTTTTAATAGTGTTAACTTATTCTGTTTTCGCTCAATGATTAATCAAAGGAAAAATAAAAGCATAGTTTTTCTCTAGTTTTATACAAAAAAGACAAATTAAAGGATTTCAAGTGAAGGGTAACAACAACATTTACAAGGAGAATTATTTGTCAGAAGTGAGTAAATAATTTTTTTTTCAATTTTCGAATGTTGATTATTAAGTCTTAAGGTGTAATTTATAATCGAGAAACCTTAAAATTTTAAAGTCTCCATTATCCCTTTTCAAGCTTAGTTTGGGCAAATAAGTTAAACATTAATTAGGGTCTAATTAAATGTTAAGAAAGTTGGTAATGTGATTTTATTATTGTAAAAATAAAAAACAAAAATTTGATGGGAATAGAAAGAAAAATTTTTGTTTCGTATGAACCCTGATATGAACCTTGGTATTTGTAGTGATGGATTAAAATTATATTTTGTATTAAAGGATTAAATACTATGATGATTATTATATATCATTGAAAAGCTTACTGAATTTACTTTTCAATGAAATAAATGGAAGTCAATTCTAAATTTTTTATGAAGAGTAGTTTAATGTTTACTTAGGGTTATGTAGGCTGTCTGATAGCAACAATGAGGACGAATTACGAAATGTCTCTTAACATTTATACAAAGATTTACAGATTAAACCATATATGTTTGGAAATCTTATTGAGTCTACTTTCCAACGAAATAAGTGAAATTGAATTTGGAGTTTCCTATGAATAAACATGTAATTTTTATTAGAAGGTATACAGGCTATCTGATAGCAGCATCTGACATGGATTGCAAAAATTATTATAATTAATCCACAAGGAATCACAAGATGAGCCATATATGATTAAAAAACTTATCAAGTCTAGTTTCTAACACATTAAAAATATTTTAATTCCAAGTTGGATACTTAAGATATAGTCATTTTAGTGAAAGTAGTGTAGGCTGCTAGAATTAGTTACTCAAGTTAATTCTTGTTTAACTTAATTATTTTGGTATAAATGGTCTCAAATAGGCTGATTAATTATTATTATGTTGAAATTATCTTAAATAGGCTATTAATTATTTAGGAGGAAAAACCAAGTGGTGAAATCGAAAAAAAGTAAGTAGAATCTCACACACTTTTACTTTGTTTTCGAACCTATTTATGTACGTATGATTCTAAATGAGTAAACATTTTATTTTTTTATTTTTGATGTATGAAAATATGATCAAGCATATGATTATTTTGTGTTTTTGCTATGTAAATGATAGATTATGCTTTATGAATGAAATGAGAAAATGATTTGTACTTAAGAAACGATTTTATGATAGCTTTGTTTTTTATCCCTAAAAAGTGGGATCATCAACCCAAAACTGTTCTACGACCTTGACTAAAGGGTTATAGTACTTAGCATAGAAATGATCATACGGCTCTGCTAACGGGTTATAGTAGTTAGCGTAAGGCCTTGGCTAGTAGGTTATAATAGTTAGCAATGATCATGAAGATAAAATTATCGATACGAGCAATATTATGGGTTATAACAGTGATTGTAGCTAATGATAAATAAATTGTAATAATGATTTATGATGATTTTAAAAATTGATCCATGATTTGTATGAAATATATATTTAACCATGATTTATAATTCATAATTAATGAATTGACATATTTTGATATTGATTTATGATCTATGAAATGTTTGAAATAATGATGATTTTAAAACGGTTTTGACATTATGATTTGACAGATGTTTTGAATGATCTATATAAGATTTATGAAAATGATGCTTAATCCGATAAGGTGTGTGAGCCTATACTTGCTGAGTTTTGGTTTGTTCATTCTCATTCTCATTTTACTTTTTTTTTTTACAGATGAGTAAGTGATAAGTTTGCTTAGTTTTATGAAAGCTAGAAGATCAAATAGAAAAGATTACTTAGTCGTCAAAGACAATGTTGGCCAATAAGATCTTATAAAATGGTTTTGTATTTTTATATGGTTTGTATTTGGATATATAGAGATGTATCATTAGTTAGATTAAAGATATTTACTTAGTAGACTATATCAATTTATTAAAAAAATTTTAGAATGATTAAGAAAGAAGGCTTCGTATTACTTTGTGATTTACTTTAAGGTAATATGATCATGTTGCATCTTGGTCTAGAAGTGTGACAATTGTTAGCTTTAAGGACAAGGTCAATTTAAGGTGGTACTCTCTATCATTAAATCCACTTGTCAAGGTGGCTACAACAGTCGTCTACTCGAAGTCATTTACTTATAGAGCTTCCACATTAAAACATGTAATGTAGTTTTTCAAAAACTCGTTTCTACCTTGATGAATTGACATTAGGTTTAAAGTTATCTTATTGGTTCTTCAGCTGAATACAAAATAAGAAATAGGGGAGTGATTGCGCTATTTGAATGTTGTGATTGACTTTAACTTAAAACTACTAAACCAAAGCCGAGTTGCCCTTTTGAGGGCGGTGGCTAGTTTTTTATACATGAGTACTTCATCTGCACCCTGCATCATCATATTAGTTTTATAAAATTCTAGATGATCAAAAGGATCAGATTTCGTAAGTCTCTAAGGTTGGTATCTTAATCCTTTTGAAGGCATGACTTTGTCAATCTCTTCAGTGAATGGTAAGGTATCTAGAAACTTGAGCTTATCCTTGAAAGTAACTGCCCTCTCTTTTAGTTTCTTTTTTTATGGTTTGCATCTAAGTTTTAGGTCTATGCTTGATTGAGGTTTCATATTAGTTTGTTTTGATTTTTAGGTTATGGCAATTGTCAAATTGTAGCTGTGGTGATGATAGACAGTAGGAATATCATGTTCTTCTTCTATGGAGGCTAAAAAAGCTTTTACTTCATCGTAGCTCGATTGTCTTTCTATGGCTTATCGACCAAAAGTGACCAGATCAAACACCTTTAAGGCTTCGGGTGAGGTTATGGTGTGTAGCATTTGTTTTAGAGCTTGTATCTATTTAGTTAAGGTTTGAAATTGTTCTACGGTGGATTGGCCAATTGTGGGGCAGGTTGGTCTGTGTGTAGGCTGTTATGTATTTATGTTTTTGCTGGGACGATGGTCTCTCCTTCCTTAATGGCTTTTTTTCTAGGTGACATAATTTTGAGCTTAGCTAATGGATAGAAAGTCTCTACCTGACATACCAAATGTTTGGGCCGAGCTTCGACTTTAGAGTATTCTTAGAAAGATAAGAAAGGCAAGAAAATATTTAAAAGCAAACACAATGAGTGTTCCCTACATTTGCACTCCGATTCACAAGTCAGATACTAGTACAAAAAAGGTCAAAAGAAGAGAAAAATAGAGATTTAGGAATAAGATCGAATGGAATGATAATACTTGGATATCCATATTTATAGGTAAGTGGCAAAGAACTTGTGAAGGACGAAAGTGACATGGTTAGGTTGACGTGGGCTTGAATATATCAAGTCAGCATGACAATGTCAGGTCGACCTAAATGTCCAAAATGTCATTGACTATCTGTCGATAATCTTTAATAAAGGGAAAAAACTATAATGCCCTTTAAACCATTAAATGCCTCCATCATATATATGTGTGTGTGTGTGTGTGTGGACAAAAGTTACATGAAATTATATAGGTAAAGTTTATGAAGTTCTTTTTTTAAAAATGATTTAATAAAAACTTTAATAAAAAATTCAAATAGATAAATTGATAGAGTTTAATGTAAAAATCAATAATATGTAAAAAAATATTAAAAATATTGTTTATAATTCAAATTTGATAAATATTTATTTAACAATAGAAATTCTGTAAATATTTTTACAAAAAATATCTATTTAATAAATATATCAATTTTTTTTAAAAAAATTGCAAATTTTACAAGCTTAATTTATGTGGTGAAATTTTTTAATTTATTAGTTTTATTTTTCGATTTTAGTTTTTATTTACTTATTTCTAATAAAGAATTTCATGAACTTCATTTATGAAATTTCATCTAAGTTTTTCATGGCCATAGAACAAAATTTTAACTCTGGGGACGACATTGAATGGTTGACCAATCGTCCATTAATAATTAATTTTGAATAAGCCACCTAAGCCTAAACAGAAGTAGGCAAAAGGGCCAACCAAAACATAAAACACATGTTGGGCAGTCCATTCTTAAAAGGAAATCCTTTCAAGCTGCACCAGGTTTGGACAACTTTTATTTACTACATCTAGGGGAAAGTCTACAGAATTGGTGTTTCAACAAGTTGCTGCTAATGTTAAAGCTTGGTTTTGTTCTTTTCTAGTGTAATTGATAAATCTATTAACAAAGTTTTTTTTTTTTTTGTATAAATTAGGGGATATGCCAAACCACTACCTAGCTTATTTGGTGGCTATCTCCTAAGGTTTTTATTGAGAATAATGACTCAAATACATTAATATATTTGTTTAGGATTGGTTAGATATTGCTTGATGGACAAAAAAACTTACAGAAAAAAAATTTTAAGAGAAAATGGACTCTTAATAGGTAAGTTTGACTTGTAGAAGAAGAATTCTAAGAAAAATAGATTCTTAATGAATAAGTTTGTATGCTTATATGTAGGTGAAATCTTTATAGGATTAGATATAAGAAAAAAATATAAAAGAGTTGTGAGATTTTATGAGATAGATACCCCATAAGATTACTAAAGATTTACATCTTATAAGTGTGTATGTTTGAATATTTATGAATGGACTATAGAAGATTGGGAAGGTCTATATAGGTATAGTGCATTGGAGTGGACTAAAAAAAATTGAGAGGGTCCACATAGATATAATGTATGGGTGCACATAAATATGTGTTTGTTTGGATTAAGAATACTCTATAGGATAATAGAAGATTGAGAAGGTTTATAGGTATTGATTATTGGGTGCTTATTTATATGGATTGTATGTTTGTAATTTTTTGTAACTAGTGAATCTTTTTTCTCATTTGTAAACATAGGTTGATTGGGCTAAACTACGTTAAATTATTATATTTTATGTGATTGATCAATTGTTTAATTATGCTTTCGCTGGCTTGATTGGATTGAGGCCTTTTACCTTAACAAATTGTATCAAAGCTATGATGATCCCTAATAAGTGGTATCAAAGCTGAATGTTCAAGATGTGAGAAGAGCTGAAAGTTTGAACTATGAGAAAAGACAAGTCCAAAGGAGCTTGACTTGAGAAAGAAGTTGGAGTTCGTGTTTTGAATATCAGTTTCCATGAAGTGTGAAGATACACAAGAGAAGATAATTGTAAGACTTTCATTACAGGTGAAGCCAAGCATGTTTAGCATAAAAACAGATGATTTGATGAAATTTGAGTTAATATGGAGATTGTTGCGAATAATGACTCAAATCTCATAACAAATTTGTTTGAGATTGATTAGATATTACTTGATAGATAAGAAAACTTGTAGAAAAAGAATTCTAAGAGAAAATAGATTGAGGCGTTTTAGCCTAACAAGTAGTATAAAGCTGTGGTGATCCCTAACAAGTGTTATCAAAGCCAAAGTCATATGTTCGAGTCCTAATGGTATTGCTGAGGGGAGAAATTGTTAGCAAATCAAAAGTTGACCACGTCTATCAACTCTATGTGCTCAAATGTCAGGGGCACTTATATGTATTGAATGCACTATAAGGTTAGGGTATGCGTCTTTCTAACAGCAATTACTTTTGAGAGAGTTGGTAGCACTTGAGGTCCTAAAAGTGGTATTAAAACTATGATAATCCCTAACAAGTGGTATCAGAGCTGAAGGTTCAAGATGTGGGAAGAGTTAAAGGTTTGAGCCATGAGAAGAGGAAAGTTTAGAAAAGCTCGACTTAAGGAAAAAGTTTGAGTTCATGATTTGAAGGTCAGTTTGCACGAAGCGTAAAAGCATACAAAAGAAAATGATTGTAAGACTTTTATTACAGGTGGAGCCAATCATATTTAGTAGCATAAAGACAAATAATTTGATAGAATTTGAGTCAAGATGAAGATTATTGAGAATAGTGACTCAAATCTCATAACAGATTTATTTGAGATTGGTTAGATATTGTTTGATGGACAAGAAGATTTTCAAAAGAAGAAACCTAAGAGAAAATATATTTTTATAAGCAAGTTTGACTTGTAAAAGAAGAATCTTAAAAAAAAAAAGATTCTTAATATGTAAGTTTATATGCTTATAATAAATGAAATTTTTATAAGGTTAGATATGAGGAAAAAAATATAAAAGAATTATAGGGTTTTATGGGATAAACACCCCATAAAACTATTGAAAATTTAAGTCTTATGGATGTGTATGTTTAAATGTTTATAAGTGGACTAAAAAAGACTGAGATGATTCACATAAGAATAATGTATAAGAATGGACTAGAAAAGATTGAGAGGGTCCACATAGATATGATGCATGGTTGCACATAGATATATATTTATTTAGATTAATAATACTCTATAGGACTAGAAGAGATTAAGAGAGTTTATGAATATTGATTGTTGAGTGCTTATTGATATAGATTATATATTTGTAATTTTTTACAACTAATGAATTTTTTTTTCATTAATGGATTTAAATCAATTGAGTCAAACTACGTTAAATTATTATCTTTTGTATGATTAATCGATTGCTCGATTGCTCGATTACATTTTTACTAGCTTAATTTGATTGAGACATTTTAACCTAAAAATTTCTTCTCGTAGCACATGTCCTCCGCTTCTTTTTGGATTTTGAAATAAATTTCAATTATCCAAAAAAAAAAAGAAAATAGTAAGCACACTTAAAGATTAAAAAAAAAAAAAAGTGGATTCTTTTCCAACCGAGTTGTCACGAGCCAATCACAGAAGAAAAAACAGTATGGTAGTATCTGCAACATGATTGTGTAAAGTACCTCACTCACCATAGACTCACAAATGAAATAAACAGAAGGATTATACTATTTTCACACCTTCATATTTCCCAGCCCATGCATTTCACCTTGACAAGAAAAAAGAGAGTATTCTTTTTCAATTCATCAAAAAGAAAAATAAAATAAAATAAAAAGAACACGTGGCAAGATCACCGCAACTTGCTTTAAACATTGATCAAAAGAATACATTTTTAATTCAAGGTCATGATTCAATTTTTTAAAAAGAAGAAAGAAGTTCGGTTATCCAGGAGAAACGTAAAAGCGAATGAACAGAGAACTCTTTCCACTGTGCTTTTATGATGTCGGGAGCACCTGAAAAGAGAATAAAGAGGGGCGTCGATATCTGGATTGACAAGTTAGCCTAAGAGAGAGAATTTCCACTAATAAAAACACGCAAACTCGTGACAATTGTGTGAGGGTTACAGCAAGAAACTTCAGTATATATAAATAGCGATTATAACACAATTTACTCAAAAAGGTTGTGGAAATACGAAAAGCGTGCACTCAGAGGATATATCATTTAAAGACGGCCTAATCTTGTCCACAGAATGCCACTGAAGAAGATATGGAAACATAATAAATGGTCACTATCCGTTTTAAAAGAAGGGCATTCAGTTCCACTCACAAGCACTGCTATATTCAAATAAGGAGCGAACAAACGACTTGCCCTGCTACCAGGTACTATATCAAGGAAGCCAGTAAATATTTATAAAACCAAGATATTTGCTACACTTCATGGACATACACTTACGGGTGATCAAATAACCAACTCAAATTTGTTCATACTACTAGGAGCTATACTTAATTCGCAGCGAGTAGCCTACATCCCAAACCAGGAATCTACTTAGTTGACATAGATGCATGCATAGACCGATGATAACAAGTAAAGGAAATTTAAAAGTCTGAAACAAGGAATCCACTCACTTCGTGTGCATAGGCTGATAACAAGTATAACTTCAGAAATATGTGCCAATTTAACTGATCAATTTTGGATAAAAAAAAAAGTTAAAGAAGAAATAATCATATTATTTATCACTATTAGGATGTACTACCTAAATTAAGTAGGCAATCTCTCAAAAGCCACTCGCTCTTATATCTAGAAGCTACTTCAAAATAAATAGTCAATACCCTAATAATCATTCCACGTATTGAAATTAAGCAGCCAATAGCCTCTTTTTGATCTTTGGAACTACTGACTTGAATAGTCTATAGCCCATTAAAAATGATATCACATGTCAAGTAAATATCAAGTGTATCATTACAGATTAAGGAACAAAGTTTCAGAAGTAAAAATACCGTAACACAGTCAACTTTCAAACAAGTTTAAAAAATGAAAAAGATCAAATAAGAAGAGCAACATTTGATGCAATGATTTATCCATCATCCAAAGAAACTAAATCGTTTGTAAGGCAAATATAGACAACAAAACAACAAGATATATATATATGTATGAATAGGGGTAATCAATCAAATGAAGAAATTCAAAAATATATTGATTGCACCTGCAAATGGAGCTGAAGCATCTTTTAAAATGATGGCAAAATAGTAAGCAAAAGGGATTGAAAGAATCCAAGAAGAAACTAGTGATTGAGTTGCCTTCAATATATGCAGCTAGTCATTCAACAGAAATGATGTGTCAATCTAGACTGTTTCCCTGTTTTAGTGTTTGGACAACGTGGGTCGCCCAGCCTTTTCTGTGATCTGAAAATCAAATAGTATATATCCTCCACGCATTCTTCGGTACTGCTCCATGATGGAGATATATAGTAACTCAGAGGAGGAGACTTTAGACAGAAAGGTCAACTCAAATTAGCAAGATTGCCAAACTAACTGAACCAAGATCAATCACAGTAACATCTGCAGCTCAAGGATAAACTTCTATAGCAACAGCTTCTTATCTTACTCAGTTATCTCTTTGACTTAACTTCCTTAGATATGTTGATGTATCTAATCTGTACCACTTTAGTTTAGGTAGATTAGAATTAAGTCTTGAACAAGATAAGTTACAATTTATCTGTCAAGCTAATTCAAACTGACAGTGAATGCATACACACACACACACACATTCACTGTCAGTTTGAATTAGCTTGACAGATAAATTGTAACTTATCATGTTCTATATATACATATAGCTATATGTTACAAGCCGAAGCAATCAAAGTCAAGTTAATTTTCATCCATTATATACTGCCTCTTTATTGTATCAGAGCTTTTCTAAGCCTAATATCTCTTTCATTCGATCCAATGGCATCAATTATTCTAGTTACAAACACAGCCTCTCGACCTAAAGATACCTAGATTAACTCAACCACCCAAATTCCGCTCAAAACTCAACAATAACAAATTTTCTTCCTGATATCTGCAGTTTGATACACTTCTGACTGGTCTTGATTTAATAGGCTATGTCAATGGTACATACAATTGCCCTTCACCAACCATTACAAACCAAGAAACAACAACTACAAATCCAAATTACTTAAAATGGATCAGTTAGGACAAGCTGATCTTGCATCTTATTATTGCCTCCTTATCCAAATTAGTCATACCTCTTATGCCAACCTCCAAATCATCTTGTAAAGCAATGACAAAGCTCACAAATTTGTTTGCCATTAAGACAGATAAAGAGTCATGTCTCTTAAGAATAAATTGTCCTTGTCCACACAAGGGAACAAATCAATAGCTGAATTCATACAACAGATGAAAAGCATTGTGGATGAGATAGCTTTAGCTTAATCACCAATAGTTGAAGATGATCTGATAATTTTCATTTTCAATGGACTTGGAAGGGAGTTTAATGAAATCTTAACAATAATAAGGGCCAGAGAAACTGCCATATCCTTAGAAGAACTACACGACAAGCTATCTGACTTTGAAATGGTGATCAAACAAGAAGAGCTTCTGACTGCACCTGTTATGATAGCTTAAATGGCAAGAAGAGGAAGAGGGTATAAGTATCTGCAGCAACACAGAGACAACAACTTCGAAGGAAATGTCCTCAAAAATTTTCATTCATGCAATAACTCCAACTTAACCAGGAAAAGATTCAACCAGTTCAATACAAGTTCCAGCAAACCAACCTTGTCAACTTAATGGAAAATTTGGTCATAGTGGGAAGATCTGCAGAAACTACAAAATCTTAACTGTCAAAGAGCCAGTTGCCAATCTTGTTCAAGTTTCAGGTTCAACAAATCAAATTGGGTAATGGACTCAGGAACATCACATCATGTTACCACTGACCTAAGAAATCTGTCTCTTTACACTGAGTATAGAGGTCTTGGTGAAATCATGGTGGGGAATGGATCAGGTTTAATAACACTGAGAGTGGTACATCACATATCACCACCTTAGAAAAACCATTAGTACTTTCCAATGTCTTACATCTTCCTCAAATGCAAAGGAATCTTTTATTTCAGTTTCAAAATACTGCAAAACTAACCAAGTTTCTGTTGAATTTTTTCCCGTGAAGGATCTAGTCACGGGGGCAACTCTGATGAAAGGATAAAACAAAATAGAATATATGAGTTGCCAACACTCAGTAGCACTTCAATTTCACCTACTTCATCAAAGAAAGCCAAAACAGCTCTGTTTAGTTACAAACCAGTAGCTGATCTATGCATAAGTGATTAGGTAATCTCTCTTTAAGGATTTTACAATTCATGCTCAAGACCTTTAGCTAAGAACATTATTCTTCCAGTCCCTTTTCTAGTTGTAACTCTTGTTTGTGCACCAAAGGTCACAAACTGCCTTTCAATAAATCAAGCCTAGTTAATACTCAACCATTACAGTTACTTTTTACTGACATATATGGCAGCTGAATTTAATACTCTAGCAGCTAATGTCACTTAGTCTCTGGTTCCACACACTCGTTCTCAAAATGTTATAGGTAATAGATGGGTGTTTCGTCTTAAAAGGAAAGCTGATGGCACTGTTGACAGATTCAAAGCAGGACTGGTGGCCAAAGGATTCCATCAAAGACCTGGAATCGACCTCAAAGAGACTTTTAGTCCTGTGATAAAACTTACAACCATTCAACCAGTCCTACGCATTGCATTACATTTTGGCTAACCACTGAAGCAATTTAATGTAAATAATGCCTTCCTGCAAGGAACTCTCTCAGAAGAAGTATATAGCCAATTGGTTTTGTTGATAAGGATCATCCTACACGCGTCTACAAGTTGCATAAGGCTTTCTATGGCTTAAAACAAGAACCAAAGGCATGGTACAAGGAGCTTAGTAACTTTCTTTTTCAATTTGGATTCACTGATTATACTTCCGATGCCTCTTTATTTATCTATGTTTAAAACTCTAATCTCTAATGTATGTAGTCTAAGAACTTGTCTATTAGACACAAAAATTAAGGAGTTACCACCAATATTTGTTATTTATGTGTGATTGGCCACTTATGTAAATCTATCACTTTCAAAGTTATACTACTTAAGGTAAGGCTCCCTAAAAAACAATAAATTTTAGTTTATATTAACAGAACTAAGTTTGAGTGTCATTATTTATAAGAAAGGTTTTAACACCCTTACAGTACCCACAAATTAGTACCAAATGAATCACATGTTATTTTATCTAAGTCTTAATCAAAAATTTTTTTTATTAATTTTGATATTTAAATATTGGAAAAAAGTCTTTAGGCTTTCACTTTAAAAGAAAATTTTCTTACCTAAAAAGTATTTAAGATAAACTCGTTGTTTACTTAAAGAAATTTCGTCATTAGACTTATTAAATATCTTATGAAAAAACAATTCAAATTCCTTTTATTTAGTTACAAAATATTGTCATATAAAAAATTCTATAAAAAACACCATGCTATAATATCATATTTAAAACATGCAAAAATAAATCATAATTAATAATGCAAATAAATAAACTCCATACAAAATATCATGTAAAAATATCATAATAAACCATGCAAAAAAATAATAAAAATGATGCAAGTAATCATGCAAAAATGCCATGCAAATAAACATAATAAAAATCATACAAATAAATATAATAATAAAAATCCTACCAAAGTTTCCCTTTTTTTTCTTTTTTTTTTTCATCACTTTTAATTTAATCACAATTTAAAATACTAAAAAAATTAAAATTAAAAAAAAAGAAATTTACAATCGGGTCAGGTCAGAAAATAGGTCAAGCATATTTAAATGCGGATCAAGCCTCCTCCAAATAGTGTCATTTACTTTCAGTATTTAAGCCAAAAAAACCAAAGCCTTTAGAATTTCCTTCTCCTTACTCTCTCTAACCCAAAAACTTTTCCATCGAAACTCAAAACTCTGTGTTGCTTAATGTTTCTGATTGTCTCAACTATTTATTGATTCTTTAATTATTGGTAATTTTTAATTGAGAATTGAGCTCATTATACAAGGACTGAATCACTTTTCAATTGAAAAATTCTAATGCCAACTAAATCTATCAAGATTCTATCAAAATATCTTTTCCTTTTTTGTAGAAATTTAATTCTCAAGAATTACCAAAATCAAACTCAATCTTTAAATTTCAAATCTAAATAAAATCACAATCTTTAAAAAAAATCAAAATTTATTTTTTTTTTACCAAATAACAAAACATAAATAAAAAGAAAAACACGTCTAAGATTAAAATGCAATTCAAAACCCAATAATATAAACAAAAAAAAAACCTTTGAACAAAATTAGGTGTTTACAGCTACCCCTCTTTGCACATTTTCTATGAAACAATAATTGTGTAGAGATATAGACACCTATTACATTCAGATTTGACTCAAAATAAAAATTCAAAAATTCTTATCAAAATAAAGATTCACAATTTACACACTTTTCAAAAGTTCCCAACTTGAAATTCAATGGTTCACAATTTGAAATTCAAGGATTCATAATTAAATTTAAAGATTTGCAAGATTTCAAATATTTGCAAGAAGTCAAAGATTCGCAAGATTCAAGATTTGCAAAAGATTCAATGATTTGCAAAAAAAATTAAAGTTTTGCAAAAAATTCAAGGTTCTCAAACAAAATATTTGCAAAGATTCAAGGGTTCATAAAAGGTTCAAAATTTGAAAGAGATTCAAAGATTCAAAATTCAAAAATTTGTAAAAGATTCAAAATAATTTTGAAGATTCACAAATAAAGCTTTTAAAATTCAAATATTTACATTTGAAATAAATTTTGAGATTCACATCTAAACTTTCAAATATTCACATTCGAAAATCATAGAGATCCATATCCAAGATTCAAAAGTTTACATTTGAAAATCTTAGAGATTGACATCCCAAATTCTAGGATTCTTATTTGAAAAATTTTAGAGATTCAATCTAAAATTCAAAAACTCTCATTTGAAAAATCTTAGGGACTTATATCTAAAATTTCAAAGATTTACATTTGAAAATTTTAAAAATTCACATATAACATTTAAAGATTCGCATTTGAGATTCTTATTTATAAACTTTAAAGATTTACATCTAAAATCCATAGATTCACATTTGAAAAAAAAATAGAGATTCACATCCAAAATTTCAAAGATTGGCATGAAAAAAGTTCAAAGATTCTCATTTGAAAAGTTTAGAGATTCTTATCCAAAATTCAATGAATCACATTCAAAAAGTTCACATCTAAAATTCAATGTCTCAAGGATTCGCATAAAAAATTCTCATCATGTGATTTAAAAGCTCTTCTAAACAAAAACTCAACAACTTTAAAATCTTTTCAAAATATCTTCCTCATCCACTTAATTAAAAATTCTTCGTAATCGAGAATCAAAATCTTAATAATTTTTTCATCCAAAGGTCAAAATATTATCTCAAAATTTTTTTCTCATCCCAAAAACAACATTTTCTTAGAAAATTCCTCATCCTTTCACTTAATTTAATTTCAAAATCTATGATCAAAACAACTATCATGAATGCAATGCATGCATTGCAAATGTCAATCAATGTCATGCACGTCTAATTATGGTAATAAAGTTCTTAAGCTACCATATCGTATTTTCCTTTTCAGCTTATCAACACTAATAATTTCAAATTTAACTCGCAAATTCCATCAACTAATCCATTATCATTTCCATCACTTGATCATAACTCATAAGTTCTATTGACTAATCCATCGTAATTTTTATCACTTGGTCACCATATCTACAAAACATCTTCTTATCCATGTCATTCTAGATTTCTTTTCAAAGAAATGGTAGTCTTTTATGAACATTATCATTCATTTATTTATCATCATTCTAATTCATGAAAAATGTAATTCAATCATACATTTCTCAATTCATTCTAGGGATACAAAAGTGGTAAAAAAAACAAGAAAATTAGAGAAAATTCTTTCTTAAAAACTTATTCCATTAATATTCTTGATTTTTGAGCTTATCAACCTAAGCATTATCCATATCCCATGGGATCCTCAAATGATATTAAGCTACTTTCAAGTCTTTATCTTAAATATTTTTCACTTAAATCACTCTTTCAAGTTTTCAATTTAAGTCTTCATTTTTTTCTCATTTTCCTCATTTTTTTCATTTTTCATTTTTCTTTCATTTTTTTCTACACATCATTTTCTCATCTTTTTTATATCATTTCTTTTCCCTTTGATCCATCAGTAATGTTTCAAACAAAATCCCAAATTATCATATTATAGGTGTGCTTTAGTTCAATTCATGATTTTCTAATATGATAATTCATATTTGATTAAAATTGACTTTTTAAGTACGTAATATAGGCTAGGGTAAGGGGTAATAAAAAATGAATAAAATAGGTCCAAAATGTATTTGAATGGTTCTAAACCAAAAGATCATGTATAGTATCCTAGCATTTTGCCCTATCAATTTTTTTTTTCATTTTTTGCCTTTTTTTTAATATTTTTTCTTTCACTTTTGATTTTGCACTTTTCATCATTTTTCAAGAAAGATTAGGGACCTTCACTTTTCTTCATTTTTTTGTTAAACAAACTTTTCCAAATTTTACTCCCTAATGTGGATGGTGATCTTTAGTGTTCAAAAGGAATTTAATAGGCTTAACAAGGGATATCAAACAAATATTTTCTCATTTCAAACATGAATATTCTCAATGAAAGATGATGGTCGTTTCTCATTTCAAATATGAATATCCTCAATAAAGAATATTTATTGACTAAAAGCAAACTTGTGAATGAATCATCACAAAAATACATGTTGCATTACTTTCACCTTCGTATGCATTAATTTTTTTTTTGAAAAGTCTAAGATTGATGAAGCTAAGAAAAATTTTTGCAACTTATGGCTCTACAAGTAAAGAAGATAAATCTTTCACCTTCATATGCATCCATTTATTTTATTTTGAAGATTTATAATAAACCATAATTATTTTCCTAAAATGATAAATTGGTTAATTTATGTTTGGGTCATCTGTGTTTTGTATTTCCAATATTTAAATTGATAAATATTTTTTTTTGTATCATGTATTTGGATTTTATTTAAGGTATAAATTTGTGCATTGATTTTACTTTTATGATTTTTGATTTACTTATCTAAAAATGTTATATGTAAATTTCAAATTTATATGTAAAAAAATAAAAAAATGGAGTGGAAACTTAAATCGGTGCCTTATTATCAAAATAATTTCCTCCAAAATAATTACGATGTTGCCTTTATAACTACCTTGAATCCTATTATAAAATTGGTACAATCTATATATAGATTATAATTCGAACAAGAAAAGGCTCTAAGGTAATAATGTTTTTCTTTTTCAAAAACAAAGCTTGGGTTTAGGTTTTTACCTAATCTTCTTAATATTGTTATGGTATGTTTGTTAAAATTGATAGTCTTTTTGTTATATGGAAATCAGTGATTTGATTTTGTTAATTATATGTAGTTAGAAAATGGAGAATTAGGCATAAGTGTTCTGTATGAGTGTTTTGCATTAGTGTTTTAATTTTAATTTATATTATTCACTCAAAGTTATTTGATGTAAGCAATATTTAGTTGATTGTTTCAAATACACAATATGCGGGCTAGAGGTAAAGGAAAAGTTAAACTTATAGTTGGTCATACCGTAAAAACCATCATCTTTGCAAAGTAATATATTAGATGAATTTTATACACCTAATATTGAAAAAATATTGCCAAGGAGACTTTTAGATGATAATGATGATGATGATAAAGTGCAACCCCCTAAGGACATTAATAGTGAATGAGAAAGTGAAAAAATTTTAGGTTCTGTAAATAATATGTGCTTATTCTGAGTAAATGCATTGTATATATTGTTTGGCTATTTATAAAATATTTTTAAACTATTTGGCTTTGGTGAATAAAGCTAAATGGAATGGTGATGACAAATATAAAGGCATAAAATTACTAATGAAAACTCAATGTGGGAAATCTAAATTAGATATTGTTATGCCCACTGATATAAAATGTGTTGTTGGGGATAATGCTCGGGATTTAATGAACTTTTATGGTTATGTTGTGAGAACAATGGCTCTAATAAATGTTAAAAGTTGGTGAAAAGCATATGAATAAGTCGACGACAAGATGACGAGCCAAATGCAAGTAGGAATTAAAAGTCAAATTGATGTAATTGTTGTATTTTTTAATTTTTTAATTTAATAATTTATTTGTAGAATAAACTTGAGTATCATGATAATAAAAAAAGGTTCAAATCTTTTTGTGAAGCAACCATGCGATGATTGTACAAGGGATGAAAGAACAGGTTGTACAAATATTATCGAAAGTATGCAGATGATCATGAACGATTGTAGCATTTGCCTATAGACCTGAAAATTGAATAATGAAAGTATTGTATAAATTACTTTGGATCAAATGAGTTTAAGGTACTTTACAAATTGACTATATTTTATTAAATGCCAATTTTAGTAACTATCTAAATAGTTTTTCAATGTCATATAGATGACCAGTGAACAAAACTCATTATAAACACCTTATTTAGTTCGAGGCTCAAACCAATTGGGCCTAGATCTAATCCAAGCCTAATTGTCCAATTTCTTATATTTCTTTTTTTATATCTTATTTGTCTTATTTATTTATTTATCTTATTATGTTTTAATCTTTTATTTATCTGGTTTTAAAATTTTATCATAAATCATGTCAATGAAATTTGTAGGGTAATTTGAGCATTAATCAAGGATGATCTCAGCAATTAAGACTAAAATATAATCTCTTCAAATATTAAAGGAAGGTTGAAAAGAAATCAAACTAGGGAATCAAAGTCAAATTTAATTTGGAAACTTTTGAAGGATTATAAAAATCAAAGAAATCAAGACAATTCTAGAAATTAATTAAAACAATTTTAAAGAGAATCAAGAAAAAAAATTAATTCAAAGCATAATTAGATCTGTAATCCTTTTCATTCAATGCAAATCTCTAAAATTCCTATTAGAAGGGCCTATATAAATACCAATCAACCAAACAAAAAAATAAGGGAAAAAAAGGGAAAAGCCTATTGGGAAATGGATGAAAAACAATCTATACTCAAACTCTTTGGTTGGAATTGGTGGCAGAGCTCTTTGGTTAGAATTGGTGACTATCTGCCATTACAAATCAAGGGATATTTCCACCTAGGCATGTCTCCATCCATTAAGGTAATTTTCACATTTATATATTTATTTATTTCACTTTTTTTTTGTATGTTTAAAATAAATTTAAAGATTGTGAGTTTTAAATTATGAATTTTTTATTTCATGGGTTTAGAAATTTTAAATTATGAATTCTATCAAACTATATGAGAATTACATAATGAATTTTTTGAAAAAATAATATAAAATTTTCAATGCTACTAAATTATTGAAAGATTTAAATATTGAATTAAGTCTTATCAAACTATTGGAAGACTTAATGAATTTTTTAGAAATAATAATAACAAAAATTTTAATCCTATCAAACTATTAGAAGATTTAAATATTGAATTAGGTTTTATCAAAATATTGGAAGACTTAATGAATTTTTTGTAAAAAAAATAATACTAAAATTTTAAATCCTATCAAACTATTGGAGAATTTAAATATTGAATTAGATCTTACTAAACTATTGAAAGATTTAATGAATTTTCTTAAAATAAATTTCATACTTAATTTTACAATAAAATCTCACCAAATTATTTGAATTTCTGCATCAAAATAAATCTTATCAAACTATTGAAAGATTTTACTAATTATTTTTTTAAATAAAATTTAAATGAATCTGATGACGAAGCCTCTTCAAAGTGAGACACTAATCTTCATGAATGTTCTTAAGGTAAAAAAATTATCTTAGATCACTATCAAACTATTGAAGTAATTTTAGGATTAATTTTTTTATAATTAAATTATTTGGTAAATTATAAAGATGTTTTTAAGCTTGGATAACTTGAAATCAAATTGGTAATATCTTTTGAATGGCTATTGTAAGGGTGCTATAATCTTGCTCATGTGTAATCGCATTCTTAAACTTAAATTTGATTTCATAGACTAGAATCTACCATTTAAAAATACCTAAATCAAGTTTGAAACTTCTCTTTAAAATGTGATAAATTCAATTAGGTGACCAATCACATTTAAACGAAAAAGATTGGTAACGACTTCTAAAGTCAATGTATAACGGTAGGTCCACGAATCTATACATTATGACACTCATTAATTACAAAAAAAAGGGGAAGTAAAAACATACTATTGAAAATATTAGTTTCGCAAAAAGTGAATATAAAATGTTAACTATATTATTTTATAATTGCATCAATTTTTTTATTATCTTTTGTTATTTAATTATAACTTATAAAGAAAGATTATATTTGTTACAACTATAATAGGTAGATCCTAAAATTGGAGGAAAACCTATAACTGATGAAATTTGGTTCAAGCAACATACTCGAAAGAATAAAAAATGTCAAACAAAATGGGCTAATGATTGGTCAAAAGAAATTGGCATATGTTTGTTTAATATCCATATATTGTTATTTTAGTAATGTAATGATAATTATTTTATAATTTTAATATAAATGTGTATATAAATGTATGATATACTAATAAATTTGGTTGAAAAAAGTTCTCAAGGGGATGTACAATGAAGTAATGGGTGTTAGGTCTAGATATAGACAAGGATTAGGCTATGGTAAGAAAGGTTTTATCAAAAGCACTCATGCAGCTCAATAAATTCAACATAAGCAACAAAAATAGCATGAGGCATTAGAACTTAAAGTGGTCAATCTTAAAGGAAGATTGCTAATTATTAACCCGATCAAGTACCACGTGAAGAAAAGATTCATGTAGAAGTGAGATAGTAACCAGTAGATGAATGGCACCAAATGTTGTTGATGCAAAGCTCAATGAGTTTCCTTAGTTTTCATAACATTGAGTCATAACCATTAGTATGTCATTTAAATGTTTTTGTCTTTGCTTTTTGAACTAGTAAATATTTGTAAATCATATGCTTATCATACACATTTTACTTTTTATTGACACTACTAATAAATATATATTTTATCTTTATTGTAGGATGATAATTAGTTATTACACAATTTTGTGGCTTTAGAAGCATTCCATTAATTTCATTATTTAGTTGAATATGAGAACAATGTTTTATTGGATTTGTTATAAGATTTTTTATTGAATAATTTTATATTAGACATTGGATAGTTTGTTATATATAGGTAATTTTATTAATTAATTTATGCTTTGTCTATTTTTGTTTTTGTTTATATTCAATAATTGCATCCTTATGCATTGGATTATTTTATATATAAAATAGTTCACCATTCATGATGTTTCAAATGTTGTGCACCAAGGTTTTATTATGTAAGGTGCTGAAGCATCTTTGATTCTCTAAGATGCATATGTAGGTTTTATATATGTAGTCACTTTTATATTATTTACAAAGAGGGAAAATAACAAAATTGTTAAATTATTCAAAAAATTTATTCTAAATGGATAGCAACTTTCTTTTATAACCCAATCCAATTAGCATATTTCAGATCCTTTAAAACTACATAAATATAAAATAAAGGTATTGGTTACAATAATACAAACAATAAGCTATAACATGGAAAAATAGATAAAGTAGATGCAACTCTAAACACAGATAAAATCGTAAATTGTAGCCGATTATGGTATCAAAAGAATTGAATATCCATTTCATACATATACATCACAAGTAACAATAAACTATTCTTTCATAGAGAGCAAAGTTTGTAGTTATATCATGGTGAACATAGTCACATACTATTAAGGCATTTGAATTGTTTCATTTTGGCAAAACTAAATAGGTAACATATATGCCAATAATAGAATGTTGCATTTCGGTTAAAGTAAATAGGTAAAATATGAAATGCACTATTTACAATCTTGGTAAACTTTTGTTTTAATAAACTTGATAGCTATATATCCCTTATTTATGCTTTAGCCAATAGCCTCCATCAACACATACTTTTTTCTTTTCAAGATTCATTCACAAATCAAAAATCATACTAAAACCAATTCAATCATGCTTCACAAATTATTCTTTATAAATTTTGACCTTCTATTCAAAATTGTATCATAGATTTCATTCATGTAAAAACCACCCATTGATTTCATTCCTTATCCCATTCAATAATAAACATTCATGCAAAAATTACCCACGCGATCATCACATGGATGCTTACCTATATGTAGGAGTTAAATCAAAGCCAGTGAAATATATGTAGCAACTAATAAATAAGAGATATCTCAACCTTTTATTTTTTTTATTTTTCTTCTGACCTTTCTTCTATGGCTTATCTGCTTCCTGATAAAACTTTTTATTCTTTGAAATATTCCTCAATCCACTTATATTTTATTAAGCAATTAAACTTTTTTCCTATATTTTTCTTTTTTTTTATTTTGCATTGAATTTTCTTGAGTGGTGATGGCTCTAACCAAATAGCCAATTTTCTCTATTTTTGGGTTACTTTTTCTTAACCATTCATTAGTTGAGTTGGCTTTTATGTTCTTCGATGGCTTTCTTTTGTGCATTCATATCAATATTATTTGTAGTTTCTCTTTAAGTTCCTATTTATGAAATTTTACATATTTTAATGAAATTCTTACCATTTTTTAGTTGGTGTAATAGTAAATTAAAAGTAAATGGGTTGCTTTATTTGTTGGTTCAACAAAATTACCTTTTGTTTCTTATACTCATGTGTTTTTTTTCCTATCAACAAACCCTAAAAATTTGGATAAAATCAAATTGTGAAAATTATCAACAATATATATATCGACTTAAGAATCGAATAAGTATATCATGTTCTTTTCTCAATGTGTTAAGTACTTGTAAAGAGAGAGAAAGAGATTTGTATGTGATTTTTATTAATAATCTGAATTAATTTATTTAGGGACTGGATCAAAGACTAATCGTTATATTATTGTTCAAGCCAATTGTGGATTGAATCAAATGAGAATTGGGGCAAGTTTGACTTTTGATAATTTTGTTTTTCATAAACTTGGATAGACCTTTAATTTTTTATTTTTCACTTTTTAATCTTTTCGACAAGCTAATCTATTAGTTCTATTGACTTATAGATATATGATATGGTTGATATGACCAAGATAATGAATGCTACCCTAGTTTTTTCTTCTTTTGATCATGACTCATTTTGAACAAATCTAAAGTAATATTAGTCACTATAATAGTTTGATATTGGTTTTGTTCATTATTATAAGCTTCAAAAAGTTAACTTTTTAAATATATTTTCAATAAGAATTTTTTTACTGAAGGCATTTTATCAATGTACTAAAAGATGATATTGAACTTATTGAGTATCTATCTATTAAGTGCACACCAATAAAACCCTTTGCAATGGCCTTTATTTTCTAGTCAAAGGGATACGAATGATTGAAATTTGTTAAATACATGATGATATTTCATTTGATTTAGTGTTACTGAAAAGTGACTTAGATGTTTAATTTGCAAGCTACTTACTACAAAAAGGAGGTTCTCTTATTACTAAAATAACATAAGGTGATCAAGTTCATAAATAATGATTCAAAGATTGCTAATAATGGCCTTGCAACATTTATTCAAAGACTAAAGTGTAATGCTAATTATAAGGCTTTTCTAGTATACAAAAAAGATTAGGATAATAGGACTTTATTTGATAGACTAAAAAAAAATAATGAGGCATACATTGTCTTACACTTAACTTACCATCATTATTGGCTTCTCATAGTATTTCTCTTTTTAAAGTCTCTAAACCAAAAAGGCTAATCTTAATTACAAGTATAAGAAAGATATGATTGCATTTATAGGATAACACAACATTAAAACCATATATTATATGGTTGTAAATGTAGAGATGCAACAGGAAAAAGCCATCTGTTGATGACAGGGATGGGTGGAAAAGGCAATAGGCTTTGCTGATTTGTCCATATGGATAACGAAGGTTTTAAGACGTTTTGACGTAATCAAATACATTGAGTGAAAAAAGCAACATGCTTTTTTTATTTGTCCACATGGATAATGTAAGTCTTAAGGCTTCCTAATGCAGTAAATGATGTAAAGCAATGAATTTTCTAGATTTCCAATGATCAGACTCATTGTAAATGTGATATGATTTATGTGGAGTCAATATAGTTGAAACATATTTTTTCATTATATTTACAAATAAAATAATAACTTACATGATTTTATAATTGACAACAATAAAGTTGTTATGAAAGGGTATAAAAAAATTTTAAAAACTATTTATGTAAGAATAATAGCTGTTGCTACAATGAATTAAATTAACTATGTTAAAAATTGACAACAATAAAATTTGCTATTAAAATTTAAAAAAGCATTGTGAAAATAATTTTACCAATGACAATAGTAATATGTAAAAAAATTTTCAATGATTATAGCCATTGTTAAAATTATTTATCGAAACAACAAAAATCATGATGTTAAACGTAATTAGCAATTATATATCATTATGTTGCAACATATTATAAGGAAATGAAAATAATATTATTACCTATAAGGGTTTTGTGACCAAATTTTGTGGTTGCTAAAATGAAATTAAAACAACAACATTTAATTGTTACAAAATATATTTTGTAACCAAAATAATATTATTACTTAAGACTTTTTGTAACCAAGTTTTAAGATTTTTTGTAACCAAGTTTTATGGCTGTTAAAAAAAAGTTAAAAGAATGACATTTAATTATTACAAAATATTTTATGTAACCAAATTAGTATATTACGTAAAAGTTTTTTATAGCCAAACTTTATGGTTGCTAAAACAAAGTTTATGCAACACTATTTGCCATTGCAAAAATTATTTTTAGCAACTACAATTTTTTTGTTATGTTAAAAATTTGACAACCAAAATAATATTGTTATGAAAATTTTTTGTAATTATAATAATAATATTACATAAAATTTTTTTAACCAAAATTTATTGTTGCTAAAATAAATTTTACACCACAACATTTTATCATTGTGAAAATATGGTTTATATGGCAATAACTAAAACTTGTTGCAATATATATATTTTTTTCAATGACAATATAAGTTGTTGCATTAACTCTTTATCAAATAAGTTAATAGCAACAACTGTAATGACAAAAAATTGTTAAAAAAAAAAATTAACAATGATAAATTGCTATTTTGCAACAACTTTGACTATTGCAAAATATCCATCTTCTTGTAATGACAATTAGTAGGTTCTCTACAATATCTTTTAATGACAAGGTTTAATGTTCCCTTTTTGATTAATAAGCTTTCATAATTCATGACTCTTTTACTCAAGTTAACTAAATCAATCTGAATATATTTTTAGATATCTAAAGGAAATTGTTAATCACGGGTTGTTCATTAGCAAATCATTATCTTTACATCTAATAACCTTCAATAATACTGACTAGACAAATGCTAGCTTTTTAGGTGAGATTGTATTCCAAGAAGAGGATGAATTGAATTTCTTCAAGTTCTTTCCAAATAATAATTTTAAAATAATTGAATGAAAATTAAAACCAATATCAAAATATGATACAAATAACAATAAATTAATGAACTTAAAGCAAATATAAACTATAATCAAAGTAAAGAGATAGGGATAGAGAAATCAAATACAATAATTTATAGAGATTTGGTCCTTCTTTACAAGGCATGTTCGTCCTCTCTTTTTAGTTGTCTACACCAAAGCTTCAATTCACTAATCTTGAATTGAAAATGCAACCATGTCTGTTTTTCTTTAAAGCTTAAGATAAAAACCTTACACTCTCTATTTTCTAGGCTAAGTAGCAATCTCTCAATCCCATAAATTCAAGAGGATATCTCACTTCTTGATTACAAAATCACTTAATAAAAATACAAACTTAAAACACCTCTGGAAGACTAAGTGTTTACCTAATGAAGTATAAAAAAATTTTATGAATGAACAACAATATAGCTTGGATACAATAAATACAAAAGATATAGATTTTAAGCTCTAACAATTCTTGATTCTTTGAGAGAATGAAAATATAGCTTGTTAGATCTTGCACTCTTGATTCATCAACCTTCTTAGTGTGTTGGAATACTTAATATATAGAGAATTTAAAGAACTAGCTGTTGGGAATGCTTGGGAAAAGAAAATAGTCGTTGAAGCTTGATAAACTAACTATTGGAGTTGTTTTAAGGCTTATCCAATCGATTCCTTCCATGAAGGGATCGATTGGTTCAAGTTTTGGTGCCATTTTTCACTTAAAAAACACAACCTAATCGATCCTTTCCTTAAGGGGATCGATTGGTTCACGTTTTGATGAGCCATTTTGCACTTGAGAAATGCATAACCAGATCGATCCTTTTATGTAAGAGATTGATCCTGTTAAAGGGGTGAACAATCTCCTACATAGGATGATCGATCTATTTTTTTCATTTCAAAACAAAATTTACTTCTGGGTAAAAAATTAATCTATCCTTTCCATGAGGGAATTGATTTTGTCAAAGCTAAATGGTTGTTTTCTGTTTTGCACTCTACTCGTTAATTTGATCATGTCTTGAGTTATACAAATCTAAATTTAAAACCATTTAAAGATTTAGAAACTAGACTTAAAAGACTTTCTATCCATATAAAATTCATCACATAATTCATTGTGTAAGAATTATAATGAATTTTCAAAATTACCTTTTATACAGTTTTTAAACAACTATAAAGTGTTTAGTAAAAATTTAAAATATTTTCTTAAAAAATTTAGATTTCGATTTTGTTTCATCTATTAGAAAAGTAGACTTAAAGAGCTTTCCAATCATATAAAATTCAAATATTAAAGCTTTGTGAATTAATACAAAAAAATAAAACAAGTTTAATATTGAAAAATTTTATTCTTGTAAAATAACTTTCTTAAGTTAATCTATTTCTCAAAATCAATATTATCAAAATTGTATTAAGTCCAAAATGAATAAGTTCACTTTAAAAACGATAATTAGACTTTTATTTAAGCTCAAATAAATAATATTTAAAGATACTTTTGATTTGAGAAATAAGAAAATATAAAAAAAAATTTTGTTTAAACTTTGAAAATCATATTATTTATTTAGTATCAAATTATAAAACTTAAGAACATGTACTAAATAAATGTTTTTCAAAATCTTGATCAAGTTTATTTAGTTTAATGTTTCGTCATTTCAAAACAAGGATCAATTTAAGACTACCAACAAGCAACTTGGATGACTAAACCTTTACCACATGCTGCATTCTTTATTTTGGTCCAAATCCTGTTTCATGGAAGTCAATTAAACAGAAATCAATTGCTAGGTTTTCCACTAAAGCTAAATACGAAGCAATTGCCAACACATCTAGAGAAATTCTTTGGTTTAAAAATCTACTAGTAGAACTTCATTATCCATTCAAACAATAACCATAGCTATTATGTGATAACAATAGTGCTACTTATCTCATTGCAAATCCTTTACTCTATTTCAAGATGAAGCACCTAGCTCTTGACTACCATTTTGTAAGATAACATGTTAGCTCAAGTGATATTAAAGTCTCTTACATTCCCTCTAAAGATCAATTAGCTAATGGTTTTACTAAGCCATTAGCACGATAATGTTTTCTATTCTTTCGATCCAAGATTGGTGTAGCTGATAGCTTCACTGTTTTATAAAAGCATATTAAGACTACTTAAATAAGTAAGACAACCAAGCTAATTGTACTAAAATCGATCTTAATAACATCAATTACATTAGCAGCTCAAGGATAGACTCTTGTAACAATAACTTCTTAATTTACATAGTTATCTCTTTGACTTACTTCTTTAGTTATCGTCATGTATCTAATCTATACTACTTTAAGTTAGGTAGATTATGATTAAGCCTTAAACATGATAAGTTATAACTTATCTATGAAGCTAATTCAAACTAACATTGAATGTATACACGTGTTATAATAAATGCAATTCAAAGTCAAGTTAATTTTACAACATATCAATCAAGCTAATTCAAATTGACATTGAATGTATACATGTGTTACAATAGAAGCAAAGTCAAGTTAATTTTCATCCATTGTATACCAACCTTTAAAAAAAAATACCATATAAACTTAACTCCATCTCCATGATGAGATATATGATAACTCGCATCAACTTACTATAAAATAGGATGAGCCAGGAACTAATTAATAAGTCATAACATATAAGTTGTAATATTAAAGCCACAACAATTTACATAAAGTAAACAACATTTATATGAAATTATAACTACATATATTACTAAAAATCAATAAAATAATAAGCATTGAAGATAACAACTATCATTAAATGGTATTAAGTAAGGTTATTTTAACCTCTTTTTTCATGTATAATATATTTAGACTTCTAGGTAAGGGTAATAGAAAGCAATCATACATTTTAGGTTTATTTTTAACTATGCGCATCACTTTTCAAAAAACTAGTTAACTATCGTAATCGATTACATTATGGTAAAACTAAAAAAATGGTCCAATTGTCTAATAAAAGGTTGAATACTATGAGCATGGCATGAAGATAATGAGTACACATGCCAATCAACTTGGATCTAAACGAATTCATTTGATACAAGTTGGGCTAAAAAGTGATCCAACCATACTACATCAAGAACTTTATTCGAATTCAAACAAGCTATAAATCCACGAATCATAATCAATCTCTAGTCTTAGAACATTGTTATCAAAAAATATTAATAACTAAATAAAAAAATTTTACATGAGACAAGAATAACCATTAACCACAAATATCTAATGGAAGTGATATCTATAACAATAGCCAAAGTAAAAAATTTTCTATTAGGCATTAAGGCTAACAACTGAGGATTTCGACTAACAAAATACTCAGTGCGAGTACTAAGTCTACCACTACTCATTTACCTTCTTTCCACTTTATATACTTCTTGACTTACCTTTTCTCAATGTCATTTTTGTGTACTACCCCAATCTTCTTTACAATTTTCATATTTCATTTTACAGTATACTAAAAAATGTTATTATTATAGCATATCCATGGTTGCAACCAAGAGAATTTGCACTTTTTTGCTAAGATTTATGTCTTCAATATGACACTTTTAGTTGTAATTATAATGGCATCAAGCTATGAGAGAACTACTATTTTGGCATTATCGTTTAAAACAAAATACTTTGATACACTAGCATTTAAGTGAGTGCAAACTTCAATTACTATATAAATATTTTTATCACAACTTTATTTTCCATCATGCAAAGGCATTTACCTTTTTATGATGTATAATGTGTGACTAAAGACTTGTTGTAGGTACTTCGTTATAATTAATGCAATCATAAGTATTTACAAGTTTTTACTTCTGTTCTTTCCATCAGAAAGCCTAATCTAGTGATTAGTTATTGCCTTAGATGTAGTAATTATTTGTTATAACTTTTCTTCAACATTTTTTCTTTTTTTTTTTTTAGCATGAAGAATTAAGGATCTATTAAAACAATTGCTAATGAATTCAATTTTTTTTTGGACAAGGTTTTCACAATGTTGCTTACCTTAAGCATTTTAGCAGCCTTGGCAATTGCTTATGTTGGCAAGAAAGAAAATCCTAATATAAGTTGGCTATTCATTTATGACTAAGTTCCCAAGTACTACAACTAAGTAAAAGGAACATTAGTTGTTAGGTTCGTTACTGTTGTTATCTACATGTTGTTTTTTATCTATTTTATTCACATAGTTCTAAATTATTTAATTATTGAGAAGTCTTAATTAGAAAAGTGTTCAAGTATGGGCTTTTTGTTTCATCTTGTTCCACATTATTATTACTGTTTGAGTTGTAATGGGTATAAGATAGAGAAGTAAATGTAGAAAAAAATGATGTCAAGGCATGCAATAAATATCACTTTTTTGTAAGTTTATTTCACCCCTATCAATTACAATATACAATAATGGTTAGATTGAATAGCTTTAAGATATAATAAAACATTATTTTATAACACTTTGCATTTATAAAAATCAAATCATTAAACACTTTTGATTTTTTGTAGCAAATAATATCTAAGATACTTGATCTTAATTTAAGAATGAGAATAAAGAAAGAGTAAGTTCTTATTATTCTAGTGTCTGGTGTTGGAATGAATTTTGATATCTCTATTTATAGATATCAAATTCAAGAGTTGTATATGACTCTTTAATTAAAGAGCAATTCACCTACAATTTTTTTTACTATAATCCTACAATTATCTAGTAACAATAAAGAATTATGTAGGGGTCCACCACTTATACTCGTAGGCTTCATATAAAATTTTGATGGATTTTATACAATTTTAAATTACGATTAATTAATTGTAATACAATAATTGTATGTGATATGGACTTAATTAATTGTGTTAATTAATTCAACCACTTTGTCTTTTCATTAAGTTCACATATTCTATAACTCAATAGGTGCCATTTACAACCTTTTACAAGTGAAAGAACACATTATAAAATGTTAAAGTTCATTTGAAACGAAATTAGTCATTAGCTAAAAGCTGTCAAATTTAAACTACGAAATTCGAATGCTATACAAAGGCATTTGAATCTTCCTTTGTAATTTTGTCTAGTTCACTTTTTCAAGTCATGGTATTCAAATGCCTTAGTATAAAATTATACCAAAGGATTTTTCAAGCATGGCCTTTGAAAACCTTTAGTCAGGCATCCAAATGTTAAAATCTAAAATTGAAACAGAAGTTATTTTTCAATGAAATTTGAATCACCATGCATAGACATTTGATGCCTTATACTGGAATTAAGCTTTTTCAATTGATTTTTATGTCTTAGATCTATTTCTTTCATTAAAACCTTTTCAAACCTACTGTGTAGTTTTTTAATCACTAGTTTTTTATTTTATGGATTAATACATCATATTTAATCGGTAACCATTCATTCTTTCATTATATTTTGAAAACATTTCAAAAATCTCAACATTTTTAAAATAGAGTAAGTATAATACTTTCATAAACCTTATGCACGATATCTCCAACTTAATGAAAAAATGTTATCGAGCTAATCAAATTTGCACGATAAATATTAGATTTTTTAACAAACAATTAAAATTATTTTAACATATAAAATAAACAATTTTTAAAAAAAATCTTAAACAAATATAAGAAATAAATTAAATTATAAAAATTGAGGAAAATTACAGAAAATTAAACTAATATATCAAATAATAAAAATATATGTACATAAATTTATGCTTGGTTTCTTTTAAATCCTCTTGTCGTCGTGAACCGCTATCGACAAGCTTTCTTATTTCTTTTCTTTTATCTTTTTTTTTATTCTTTCTTGTTTCTCACTTGAAAACCTCATTAAATTCCCTAAACTGAAACCTTAAAGCTTTACTCTCTTATTGTGGAATTTTTATGTCTACTATGGTTTTTCGATTGTTATTGTTTGTTTTTTTATGTTTTTTTATGCAAATGTGCTTTAGTTTTTTTAGGTTTCAAGTTCTAGTTATTGTGATATGGTTGTGGTGGTGGTTATTGATTGAAGATGGATAGGTTTTCAAGTAAAATGTAACAAAGATTATTTTTGTATAAGCTTTCTTGTTTTATCATTTGATAGTGATATGGTAGTTGTTAGAAAATGATGGTTCATAATGGTGGTTGTGAAGGAGCACATAGGTGGTGGTATGGTGATAGAGGGCTTAAGAAAACAAGGGTCATCTTTTTTTTCCTTCTTTTTTTTTTAATTTTGTGTTTAATATTTGAGTTTAATCAACGATAACCTTTGAAGTCTTGAGAGAAAGAGATGAAGAGAGGAAGATAAGGATTTGGTTGAGAACAATGGTGTCATATGAAATGAGATAAAACTGAAGCAAATAAGTAAAAAGGTTGTCATTTTTTTTTTTTGAAAAGAATACGAAGAAAGGAAACACAATTTGAAGAATTAAAAGCCAATTTATTTTTGGAGGAAAAAACTAAGAAAGCCAAGTGAATAAAAAATTTTCACATCAATTGTTACCTAAACAATTTAATATTTGCCTTTGTCACATCAACATGATTAATGCAGACGTAAGTAAAGCTAATGATGAAAAATAAATTTTGTTAATAATTAAACTAAAATTTAAAATATAAAAAATATAAAACTCAAAATTTTCAAATTATTGAAGGGATTAAATTCGTATTTTTCTATTGTACAAAGATTAATAACATAATTTGACCTAACTTTATGATTAATTTGATTAAAATATATAATTAGGCTAATATTGTACTTACAAAGTACTTCTATTTGATTATGTATTTTATTCAATGTAAGATTTTTTTTTAAAAAAAAGAAAGGTCAAGGTGAAGATTTTGTGTAGAGGTGTTTATGGTTAAGTCGGGCCAAGGTCAAGTCAGACTCATTTTTTATATTAATAACTTACATATGCTTACCCAAACCTAATCCGATGAAAAATTTTAAGTCTCAAAGTTTTTCAAGGTCAGCCTAAATTAAAAAAATAAATATCAAACCCATTTATTAAACATAATTTAGATAATAAAAAATTAAAAAATGTAATTAAATTAAGTTTAATGGGATTATATTCAATTCGCATGTATATAAAAAATAAAAATTATAATATAAAAATTAAAAATAAAAATTATATAAAAGTAAAAATTAAGTTTAATAAAAATATATATTATTTATTTATTTATATATATATGTGAATTAATTTATATATAATTCAGATATATATAAAAATAAAAAATTTTTATAAATATGTGAATTTGGGTCGGGTTGGGTTCAGGCTTTAAATCTTTTATCTAAGTCTAGGTTCAAAATTTAAATGAGTTCAAAAATTATGTCAAAACCAGTTTAATAAGTTTTAATTTTTTGTTCAAACTCTCTTAAAATTTAGATAAATCTTTAAGTTTGAGCGGATAGTTTGACCCTTGAACAGTTCTAATATATGCAAGTAAACACTTAAAACCAAAGGAAGCATACATTAATTAGATGGTCAATAATTTTTATATTCTATTTTAGACTTAGTTTAATAATGCTATTGTAGTTGAAAAAATCTTGGTTTGAAAAATATGCGTTCGAAAAATATTATAAAAATTTATTGTGAAAAATTAAAATGTTTCAAATGAACATGATGCTAGAAAGAACAAACAGATTATTTTTGTCAGAAATAAATAATAGAGTAGATATTTGATCATTTTATCTTCAAAACCATAAATTTCAAATCATAACTATATCACTCAATTAGCTTTTGCAATTAGTTTAATTTTAATGATCAAAAAATATTTTAAACCCAAATTATAATAAGTTTAGCATTACTTTTACGTTCAAAAGATGTATTTTGAACTCAAACGCAATACTAAACAAGACTTTATTTGTTTCTTATATCCGATAATTAAAATACCATCGTCTACTTTCAAAGTTGTAAGATTATTAATCAAATCTTGAAACTTAGTTAGTTTCGCATGGTTCACATGCTTCACACTCTCATTTGTAGCCTCAAACTTTGACCTTGTGAAATACAATCCACGTGCTTCTCCTTGGTACCTGAGGCCAAGAGAAAGAAATTGCATACTACAGGATACGGATGTTGAAATTAAGGATCAAGTTATCTGTCATGTATATGGATTTGACTATGAGCATAAATTTTATGATTCGAATCAGAGGATTTTTATAATAGTAATAATAAATAATATATTTTTATTTAATTTTAATTATAAAAGTATTTTTTTAATAGACATATATAAAATAATTGATCGAATTTAAATTTAAATTTTAAAATTTTCAATTAAACTCAAATTAATTCATGGATAAAGAAAAAGCGGGTGCTCGAAAATTTATAAATAAAAAAAAATGGTTATTGAAAAAAAGGTACAATAAATGATTTTTACTAGCAAATTTCATTAATTTTAAGTAGTTGAATTAGTTGAAACTAACGAAATTAACTAAAGTCTAATTCATAAAGGATTTACAATCTTTGTTAAAATGTATTAAGATAATGTGTATTCGAAATTGACTATAAAGTATAGACAATATAAGCACAAAATTTCATCTCCTAATGGTGGGTTCATTTTTTCTTTTTCAAGATGTGATAAATCATTAATTTAAATACTTTTTGGTAAAATAAAGTTTATCATATTTATTATTAAAAATAATAAATACCTTATTAATGTTTGATCTAGTTGTTAATATTTCTTTTATAAGAGACTTGAAATTTAATATTTTGATGATCTCATAGCAATGTTTTATTATTTTAGACTATTGCATTACTTTTTTATATTTAAGTATATATCATTAAAATGTAAAATTTAATATTTTATCGATAAATCACTTAATATTTTATTTTGATAAATATTTTTAAAAATATATAATTTTAGTGACTTTTTAAAATATTTTTTTATCAATACTTCTATTATTTCATTTAAATAAAGTGAAATTAAAAATTCCTGTCAATCAATTACGAAAAAAGCATACATTTTGGTTATATTTTTTTGTGCGTGTGATTGGAGTCGGAGATTGAAAGTTTTTTTTTTTTTTGGATGCGTTGAAAGAAATTAATAATAAAGCATCATATATAAAAATGCAAAAGATAATATAAAAAAATGAGAATAGAAACAAAACGGAGGGCTAAATGTGCAAAAAGAGGAAAAGGTCGGTGAAGTGAAGGATATCCTTATCTAATTCCAACACAAAATTCCCATTTTGAAAACGTTTCTCAGACTCTCGCACCTCTGTCTGTTACATTTTAAATTATATAAAAAAAAAAAAAAAAGAGAAAGAAAAATTACAAAGAAACTTTGCTTTTCTTTCCTTTGCAGACAAGCTAGTTAAAGCTTAAGCAGTTGTCTCCCATCGTTTTCGTTTTACTTATTTTTCTCTTTCTGAAATAGAAATAAAGGGCGAATATCTTGACGTACTTCGATCTGTAATAAGTCTGTTTTTGGGAAAATGGCATCTGGATCATCGGGTCGGGGCAACTCGGGTGGTTCCAAAGGGTTCGATTTTGGGTCCGATGATATTCTTTGCTCGTATGAGGACTACGGGAACCAGGAATCGTCTAATGGTAGCCACGCCGAACCGGTAATCGGTACCAACAGCTCTACCAAGGTATCTGTTGTCGCTTTTTATTTGTAGCTTTTCCTTTTTTTTTGTTTGGGGGGGGGGGGGGGGGGACATTTGATCTGATTAGGGTTTAATCGAGAGGTTGATATGACGACAAGAAAGGCTTAACAATGTAAAAGAGCTTTGTTTTGTGGCAAATTTTGGTTTGGTTTGGTTTTTTTTTTTTTTTTTTTAATTTGGAGATCTATTTGTTCTATTGTTGACCTTAAATTAGTAAAGGTTAGAATTATCCATTTCTTCCTTTTTTTTTTGGGGGGGGGGGGGGGGGGTTATAGTTGTGAGAAGACCTATAACTTATTTTTATTGAAAATATTTGTAATTGTACCGGAAGATTTGAATGTATAGAAATGAATATTCACATTCTAGATTTTTTGAGCTGATTTTTTTGGGCGGGGTTGTTTGGTTTTTCGTTGTTTTTAGAAAGATTAATTTGAGATGGAGTTAGCCAATTTTTATAATTTTATCAGAGTACTAGGCTTTTACATGTTTATGGAATTGAGAAAGTTTAGGGTTTCCATAATTTCATTGCTGTACTCCCTCCCTTTTTTGTCAGAAAAAAGAAAACATTGGTTCTATGGCATTGCTTACACCCTTTTACAAGGGGGCACAATAAAATGAATAATTGTTTCACAGTTTCTGAAAGTAAAACCTTATGTTGGCTGAAGTTCAGTCTAAATGGAACGGAGAGAAACATTTTTGTACACAGTCATTTATATTACTAGTTATATAACATTTTCATTTAGTATGTTTGTAGCATTTTTAAGTTTGAATTTGGGAGAATGAATTTTGATCAAAAGCGAATTACCCTTTTTTTTTAATCAAATAAATACTCTTACCTTAATCACATACAAGAGTTAATGAAAAATCAGCAAAGGATATTTCGTTTTGTGGCTGTTGGTGGAGAGGGAGGTCAAATCCACCATTTTAGGATCTTTATTTGCCCATAGTAGAATATACCTTTATCGCATTTCAATCCTTGATCCTAAGCATTTGTTTTTGTTGTTCCTTAGAGAAACAGTGACCAAACCTAGAAAAGGTCACATGCAGTTTCATCGGAGTTCCACAAACTGAATTTTAGACCCTAACAGTTCTCATAGTTAATGGTTATTCAATCCTGGTGTGTTATTGGATTGTGCCTTTGATGATTTTCTTTATGATGTTATAGAATAACAGGAAAATATTGTCTTTGAGGTTGCTTTGAATATTCCATTTATTCTGGGGAAAATGAGTCGCAATTTTTTTTTTCATTTTTTTGCCCACTGTGTTGCCAAGCCAGTGGCATTTATTGTGCCTTTTGATTCAAGATTAAATAGTCAATCATGTTGTCATATTGACCTCTGCAGGATTTTCACAAAGGCAGAATGGCACGATCAATATTTCCACCTAATGCATACAGCCAGCCAGATGATTCATTCTCCTTGGACTTGACTGCTACTGTTGAAAAAACCATGAAAAAATATGCAGACAACCTCATGCGCTTTCTTGAGGGAATAAGTTCACGACTGTCACAGTTGGAGTTATATTGCTACAATCTTGATAAATCAATTGGAGAAATGCGTTCTGATTTAGTTCGTGATCATGGAGATGCAGATTTAAAGCTTAAATCTATTGAGAAACATCTCCAAGAGGTAAGTACCCCTGGAACATCCTACATTTTCAGATAAGGTGGATTTTCATCAATTAGTTGGCTATATGCACCACATTTATACCCCCAATCCTGACTTTTGAGGGTTCTTTTTTTTTTTTCTCCTTTGAAGCCTTGAGATGCTTTTATGGTCTTTATTTTACCTTACAGCAAACAGCTATTTATCTTTTCCTATGAAGGGACGAATAAAATAGAGCGATAGAATGCATGAAAAGTACATTAAATATGGATCAGAAAAAGAGCTGGTATTTGATTGTATTCCAGCTGTTATATTAAAGGGATTTAAATTTCAGTTTCTGCTGTTGACATTAAAATTTGCTTCATAAAAATGTTTCTTGGGACAAGAACATGGATTTTGGGCTCTGAAGCAGGTTCATTCTGCATGAATCTGCATGTTTTCTAAGTTCTCATGGTCAAATACCCTGGAGAGAAACCACTCTGAAATTACATTCTAGATCTATTTTTATGGCCCATTTAAGGACTAGATGTGTATTAGAGAATTGTGCTCAGACTTTGTTCCAGCTGGGCTTCAATCCCATTACCTTGCTTATTACTTTTTCTCTTGCTGATTATAGATGCCTTGATAATCATGTGTTGGAACCATTCCATTTCATTCTAGAAATTTATTTCTTAAGTATTCAATGCACATTGTAGGTCCACAGGTCTGTGCAGATCCTAAGAGATAAGCAGGAGCTAGCTGAGACTCAGAAGGAGTTGGCTAAATTACAACTTGTGCAAAAGGAGTCTTCTTCTTCTTCCAGCCATTCACAATCCACTGAGGAGAGAGCATCACCACCTGCCTCTGATTCTAAAAAAACTGACCACACATCTGAGATGCAAAACCAGCAGTTAGCTCTTGCCCTGCCTCATCAAGTAGCACCACCACAACAGCCTGTGGCGCCACACTCTCAAGCCCCACCTCAGAATTTGACCCAACAATCCTACTATATACCTTCAAACCAATTACCCAACCCCCAAGCCCCAGCTCCTGCTCCAGTCCCAGCCCCTGGCCCTGTCCCACCTCCATTTCCCACCCCAGCCCCAGCTCCACCACCAACCCAACACCCTCAGAGTCGGTATTTACCTTCTGATCCTCAATACCGAACTCAGATACAAGACATCTCTAGGATGCCACCACAGCCTACACAGTCCCAAGTAAATCAGGTACCACCTGTCCAATCATTCCCTCAGTATCAGCAACAATGGCCACAACAATTACCACAGCAAGTACCACAGCAACAGCAGTCCTCTATGCAACCACAGATGAGGCCCGCATCAACACCAGCTTACCCTCCCTATCCTCCTACACAAGCAACAAACCCATCTCCGCAAGAGGCATTACCAAATAGCTTGCCTATGCAAGTTCCATATTCTGGAGTTCCTCAAACTGTATCTAACCGTGCTGATACCATTCCCTATGGGTATGGAGTGCCTGGCAGAACAGCTCCTCAGCAACCTCCTCAGCAAATCAAGGGCACTTTTGGAGCACAACCAGCTGATGGTTACATGGCTCCTGGCTCTCATCCCCCACTTCCTCCAGGAAGTGCATGTATGATTTATGATAGTGAAGGGGGTAGAATGCATCATGCACCCCAACAGCCTCACTTCTCACAGGGTGGGTATCCCCCTGCAAATGTCTCTCTTCAGACTCCTCAACCTGGCACTGGCCCTAATGCTCTGATTAGGAACACTAGCCATTCACAGTTTGTTCGCAACCATCCCTACAGTGATCTGATTGAAAAATTAGTGAGCATGGGTTTCAGGGGTGATCATGTAGCCAGTGTGATTCAGAGGATGGAGGAGAGTGGTCAGACGGTGGATTGTCATGCTGTGCTTGATAGGTTGAATGTGCATTCCTCTGGTGGTTCTCAGAGAGGAGGATGGTGAAGGCCATTGCATACTTGAATCGACCTTGAATATTATTTGAATAAAAGGGTGTGTTCTTGTGTATATCCTGGGAGGGATACGAGTATTTGTATGTTACCTCCAAATGCAACTTCTGCTTGAAAGTGTTGTTTTATTTGGGTTAATTGCATCATTACCTTGTGCTGTTACCCTGTTTATCCTCGTACTTTTGGTGATGCTGTTGAATTTGGTAATTAAACACTAGTAAGTAGCAACACATTCACTGTAAAGTTTTTAAAGACTTTCTCCAAAACCTCAGTCCGCAGAAACGGCTGTTAGTTTATTGATTAACAGCTCATGGTACAGATCTATTTGTACCTTCAGTTCATCCTAGTATTTTTCAGTGCCATGCATTTTTGTTGGCCAGAAGGGAAATTCAGTTGCAAACTTAAAGCCCCGATGCTACGGTATGGGCATCTCATTTACTGCATGAGCTGACCGCATGGTTGTTTGGCTGTAAAAGTCATTTCATTCAGGTTTCTTTATGGGTCGTATGAGTGAGGGGTTACAAATCTAATTTAGTTCGATCTTTTTAAATAATATATAAACTTATAAATTTTTAAAATTTGATTTGAATTTAAATTAAATTTTTATATAATTTGATCTGAATTGAATTGAATTTTATTAATTTGATTTGACTTAGCAGTTTTTTAAATTTAAATATTTTATTTTTTATATATTATTTAAGATAATTTTTAATATATTCAAATGGATTCAAATATAAAATAATTATTTTTATTTAATAAAAATTTAAAATATATAAAAAATTAATAAAAATATACAATTCAATTCGATTTAATTTTTTTTATTTTTTTATTTTTTGATTCAAAATTTGATTTAAATTTAAATATAAATTTAATATTTAAATTTAATCTAAACTAAATAAAAAAATTAATCTGAATTGATTCAAACTTTACGACTTTAAATCAATTTTTAATTTTTTTTTAAAATTTTTTCCGCCTCTAGAGTGGGCATTCAATAGTTTGCTTCTTTTTTTTTTTTTTTTTTCTCTCAAAAAATTGATTTCACAAAATCAGCCAGTCCTGAGAACAAGGAATGGCCATTACGAGTTTCACCGTAACAATTATTTCGAGATTAGAATTTTTTTTTCTCTCAAAATAAGTGGATTTTTAAAATAAAAAAATCATATGTATTCTTAATTTCATATTTTTAATATTAAAATATTTCATTTTTTGTCCATTCTCTGATACTATTTCAATAGAGGAATCCTGGTGTATACTATTGCAGTCAAGAAATCCAGTTACACAAGCGTTGCACTAATTTTTTTACCCTTGAATCAAAATAACAAAGTGGAGTCAAATGTTAATCTGTTATGATATACTAGAGTTGGAATCCTTTTGTTTAAAATTGCCTCAAGCTATACATATTACAATTGTGTTTTCTTCTGTTAAATTTAGGTGTAAATGGCTTTTAAAACAACAAATTTAGCCCACAATTAACCGCTAAGGGCCAGGAGTGAGACGAGATTTTGGAAATGCTGATGCATATGCTGCAAACGACATACAATTTACCTAACCATGTTGACTGGAAAGACAGAAATTATTACTCTTTAAGACCGGAAAAGAACCATGTTTAAACTCTTTGAATCATTCCGAGCCATTCCACTATACATAGTTAAACCTATATAGAATCCCAAGCAGCTTATATATACGGTAAGAAGTAGTAATAATGTAACTAAGTTTATTAAAAATGCGTTCACTAAAGCATTTGGAAGACAAGCTAAAAATGATCAACATTAGCTTTCCATAATGGCTTCACAATCCATCCCAACCTTCGCTTCACGTCCAACCAACTCCAAATGGTATCAACTGCCACAATTCTGAAACTGCTCACAGTCTGTTGACCCATTCTTCACAAACTCTTTGACCACTGCATTAATCATCTTTGACATTGTTCCTTTAAATGCCTCAGAGCTACTCTTTTCGATTTTATTAGTATCTGGAACACCGTCTTTAACTACAACAGACCCTACTGCAGCACCCTCTTTATATGCCTTACATGCCACAATAATGTCACGTGCACGGTTGCGAAAATGACCAGCAACAAAGTCCTCAAAGTGCTGTAGAGAAAAACACAGCTTATTAGACCAGGATATAAAATTGTAAAGTTTAGTAATTTACAGAACACTATGCCCCTATCAATTCCCATATCTGTATGGATACATGAATCTGTTCTTCTAACTCTGCATAGAAAGAAAACCTTGAGAGTGATGACAGCACAAAAAGGAGAGGAAAACAATCATATTTGACAAGCATGTCTGACAAAAGGCTGAGAACATAGCCAATAGGGTAATTACTTTGTTTCACTTGTGCTCATTGGCAAATCGTAATACAGAAAAGAGGGGATAGTCAAATTGTGTCAATGCATGAATGAAACAAAGAGGTCTATCATCAGCATACAAACTACATGAAAAGGAATGACAAGAGAATCCCATACAAATACAACAATATATTCTTGTGGCAACCATATTTTAGGGCAGCTTAACTAGGAAAAAAAAATTCATAAAAGGAAAAGACAAAAGAATAAACGATAAATTAGATAACCAAAGATACCTTCGGTGGTCTTCTTAGTGTGTAAATCATTGTCTTTAAGGATAGAATAAATACTTCCTCATTGTACTTCCTGGACCTCCTGTCACCCTCAGCCCCAACATACGAAGTTTCATACCCAGGCTCGTTAAAGAAGGGTCTAGCATTCAGTATCAGAGCTTGTATGGAAACCAAAACTTGCAGCATAGTTGATTTCCCTGGAACCCACATTTCAGTCTGTTGACCATGCCAGGTGCCCAAAAGACTTAGGCATACTTTACCACAGTCATACAAATTTGGATTTAACCGGAGGCCACCAGAATAGTAATAAACCATCTGATAAGAAATTCCATATATCCATTAAACATGATTAAAATAAGTTTATACATTAGAATACTCTAATATGGGCATTTTTTGGGAAACACAGACACACAAACACTGAACATACCGGAGGCTCATTGGGATATTTTGGAGGGAATAAACAATCAAAGACAAAAAGGCCATCATGATATGGAGTACCAGAGGGTCCTATAATGACAGCCCTTAAAAGATCCATCCTTGCTTCATAAACTCTCACGTATATTAGTTCTGTGAAAGAAGAGAGAGAGGGAACATGAGCCATTTAAACAAAATAATGCCAGGAGATAAGAAACAAAGAACAGTAATTTTCATACTTTAAAATCGTAGAATGCATTTTTAGAAGAGAAGGGAAAAATAAGAAGCTACAAGTCAGAAATCATTGCTGCTGTCCTACATAGTTTGACATGCATAATGTTAAAAATGTTACTCAGGTGAGGAATGTGCATATAATTGTATGACAGTAGTTAATGCTTGATAAAAGTAATTGCATGACCCCCCCCCCCCCCAAAAGAAAAAAGGACCTTCGATACTTAAAACTACTTATCAGGTAATGTCACAATGGCACTATATTCCAGAAAACATATTCATAAATCAGAACTAACCTGGTATATCCTTCTCCAGAATTTTCCACTCGTCTTGAATTCGCTTGGCCCACTCCTTTGGTTGCTATCAATAGAAAGTGCAAAATTCATATTAATATATTATATGAATAATGAAAAATTTAGCATGATAAAGAAACAAGAATCATCCTCACCTTCTCTCCTGATGAGGTCAAATTGCTGTAATGATGGTCTGAGAAATCATCCACAACATCAAAATGTCTGAAACTTTGATATCTTTGCATAACTCCATGTTCTTCATTTTCTTCTTTCTGATGAGACGCTGACTCCCTTGGGACCATTGAAATACTGGTAGAAGCTGACTTCACTTTACTATCAGCCAAATTTGATGTTGCCTTCTTGCTTTCAGCTGGAGAAGGGGCAGCTGAAGCAGCCAGGACTGGAGGCACATTTCCAATAGGAGCAGGGTCTTTCAACCATGGAATTGAAGCCTCCACCCCAGGAGGAAGATCCACATTATCAAAATGGGATTGCATAATAGAATAATCATCTTCATATAAGAAATCATGATTTTCACCACAATCAGAAACATCATCAGCATAGTCCTCATAGTCGTCATCACAATCCTCGTCATCATCATGATATGACGAGTCAGAGTTGGAACTATTGAGATTATTTGAATTGATTGATCCTGCAGTAGAACTCTTGAGAGGATTGTTACTGTCCTCAGATCCTGCTACACTAACGGAATTTCCCTGATAACTGGAAGAAGCATCCTGAAAAAAGGGGAAGGAATTCAATTAAAGGCCAGTTGATGATGGATAAATAAAAATCTGAGTTAAGGTAGCATGTAATTGCTTTTTAAAATCGTAAGCACATACCTTTACATGGTCTTCCCACTTCTTGTCATGGCATATTTTAGTCTTTCCTTTGCTATCCATGCCAGTTTTCTCATAACCAATCAAAACTGCTGTTGGATCTTCAACTTGTTCAATATCCATTGCATCACAAAGAAGAATCTAAACAACAAGATTGTTTCCTCAGCATATAGTTCCAAGGAAAATATTTAAGTAAGAACTTAAAGAGTTGCATATCAGAAGGCTCCAAAGACTGATTAAAATTGGAAAAAATAAAAGTTACATGAGCTTATGCTATTCATGTATGCATTGAAGTTTTGAGATGCTCTAATATGTAGCTGTGAAACGAATATTAAGGCTAACCGCCAAATGTATTACAACTTCAGAATAATATTAAGATTCAATTAATTGATACATATTGCTTTCATTGTGAAACGAACAAAATATTCAACTGCTCCAGGGGACAAAGGCAAAACAGAAACAAGCTATGCCGGCTTATTTATTTAAAATCCTGTCTACAACATGCTAGAATTATCACACAGCAAGTATCAAACTCCTTACTTTAGTCTTTGTTTCAGTACTAAAAAGGCAAGAAAACACTATAAACTCAAAGAAACTAAATTAGAAGGATACAATAAACTGCTTATGCTTCAAAAAGATTCACTTAAAACTATTATGGGGTGATTTCTTATTCTTTAAAGTCGGAAGTCCCAATTCTGCTGTGTCCAAAAGAACCAGTACCCCACAGCCTTGTTGTAACAGGCCCACTATAGCATCAAGTCCTGGCTTCAAAACCAAGAGTCCCTTCCCTTCCTTTTATTCGCTTCCGGTAAAAAAAAAAAAAAAAATCCCCAATCCCATCATTAAAAATAAATAAATGCATAAATCATAAAAATACATGGATGCAATGAGAATTTGCGCGAAAAAGAAAGCACAAAACGAATAATGAGCAAAATTGAAAACAATTTCGCAAGTCAAAATTAACCTAAGGGCCACAGAGAAACTGGAAAAGAAAGCAAAAGAAAAGTTCAAACCTTTTTTACTACAGTGATACTTATTTGCCTTTTTTTCTTTTTTTACCGACAACCCTTCTCTCTGAAGCAAACAGTAAGACCTCACTTTTCCCTCACTTTTCCAGTGGAGAGAATTTTCCGGGCAACCAAACACAGACTTAAAATGTTCGATATAATAATAATCAAAGAATTGCATATGAAGCTAATTTAGTAAATGATAGAGAAAAACAATAAAAAGAAAAGAACTCCGATCAGAAACCGACAATCAAATCAAAAGATCATTCATAGAAAAAAAAAACAAAACAAAACAAAATTCCTCCCATCATACTTTTGTTTAATTAAAACAAGGGAAAAAAAGAAGAAAAACCTGGTTTGGTTTCAGTCGCTTGGGGATCGAAGTGTCGTCTACAGGAAGATCCCCAAAAAGGACTAGCCCAACACATATATAGGGAACCAATTTTTTAGAGAGAGAAGCCTGATAAAAAGTTAGAGCGAGAAACCGTATGTGATTCTATTTAGGATTAGCCATCCAGGAGTGTTATAATAATAATTATAACAATAATATCAAGTTCAAGCCATGCTACTCGAACAATAGAAAAAGTAAAATTCTTTTCTTTTTTCGGGGTTCAGGGGAGGGGACGAGATCGAAAATTCGAAACCCTAATTCAGTTATTTTTTCTTTGTTTTTATTGTGAAAGGTCATTTTATAGATAAAAAAGAGTGTTCGAAAGAGTGCCTTTATTTTTTTAATTTATAATTTTGTATATTAAGGAGGGAAAGAAATCAGTTAATTATTTTTTTTTGACAAAAAAATTTAGAGATAGATTGTTCAGTATTTTAAATTAGAGTAAAATATATTTGACAACCTAGAAATCAACTAATTACGAGAGACGAGATCGAAAATTCGAAACCTTAATTCTTTTTTTTTTTTTTACTGTGAAAGGCCATTTTATAGAGAAAAAAAAAAGACTGTTTGGAAGAATGCTTTTATTTTTGTAATTTATAATTTTGTATATTGAGGAGAGAAAGAAATTAGCTAATTATTTTTTTTGACAAAAAAATTTAAAATAAATAAATTATTTAATCTTTCAAATCAGAGTATAATATACTGACAACTTAAAAATCAGCTAATTGTGAGAAATGAGATCAAAAATTCAAAACCTTAATTCAATTTATTTTTTTTTTACTGTAAAAAACCATTTTATAGAGAAAAAAAAATGTTTGGAAGAGTGCCTTTATTTTTGTAATTTATAAATTTATATATTGAAGAGGAAAAGAAATCAACTAATTATTATTTTTAATAAAAAAATTTAAAAATAAATAAATTGATCAATCCTCAAATCAAAATAAAATGTGACTGACAACTTATAAATCAACTAATTGCACACCCCATTAGGTAACTCTTCTGTCACACGCACAAAAGGAAGCATGAGACATGATAGTATGCGGTTGAAACCATACTTTTTTCCACGTGTCGATCTATATTTGTTTTTATCAAATATTGACCTATTATCGGTTTGGTTTTTAATATCTTGTGTTGGGTTTACACGTGGTTGATCACGGCTACTAAAACACAATAAATGTGGTGGAGTAGTAGAATACCAAAACTACCCTTGTGTTTCTTTCAATGTTTGGATGCGACAAGGACTTACATGTCCCATGCTGTTGAATCATCATGACGAGATCGAAAATTCAAAACCCTAATTCAATTTTTTTTTTTTCTGTGAAAGGCCATTTTATAGAGAAAAAAAAAAGAGTGTTAGGAAAAGTGCCTTTATTTTTGTAATTTATAATTTTGTATATTAAGAAGGGAAAGAAATAAGTTAATTATTTTTTTTGATAAAAAAATTCAAAGATAAATTGTTTAGTCTTTAAAATTATAGTAAAATATACTTGATAACCTAGAAATTTACTAATTACGGGAGACGAGATCGAAAATTTGAAACCCTAATTCAATTTTTTTTTTTTGTTGTGAAAGGTCATTTTATAGAGAAAAAAAAAGAGTGTTTGGAAGAGTGCATTTATTTTTGTAATTTATAATTTTGTATATTAATGAGGGAAAAAAATCAACTAATTATTTTTTTTGATAAAAAAATTCAAAGATAAATAGATTGTTCAGTCTTTCAAATCAAAGTAAAATGTACTTGACAACCTAGAAATCAGCTAATTGTAGGAGACGAGATCGAAAATTCGAAACCCTAATTCAGTAGTTTTTTTTTTTTTTTTTTTGTTGTGAAAGGTCATTTTATAGAGAAAAAAATGTTTGGAAGAGTGCTTTTATTTTTATAATTTATAAATTTGTATATTAAAGAGGAAAAGAAATCAATTAATTATTTTTTTTAATAAAAAAATTTAAAATTAAATAAATTATTCAATCCCTCAAATTAAAATAAAATGTGACAGACAACTTATAAATAAGCTAATTATACACCCCATAATGGTAACTCTTTCGTCGCACACACGAAGGGAAGCATGAGACATGATAGTATGCGACCGAAAGCATACTTTTTTCCACGTGTCGATCTATATTTGTTTTTATCAAATATTGACCTATTATCGATTTGGTTTTTAATATCTTGTGTTGGGTTTACATGTGGTTCATCACAGCTACTAGAAACGCAATAAATGTGGAGTAGTAGAATACCTAGACTACCTTTGTGTTTCTTTCAATGTTTGGATGTGACAAGGACTTACATGTCCCATGCTTTTGAATACATCAAAACCGTACATTTTGGAAGGGCCGCCAAATTTCAAGGTTTTAATTTTTTAAAGCCCATGTCAGTAAACGCTTTTATAATGGATATGATATTTCTTAATGCACGATAATATAATATAAAATAATTTTTAAATAATAAATATATTTTAAAAAATATTTTATATTTATTTATGTCGATATGATATAATTTATAATATATATATTGATATATTTAAATATATATAAGACATGAAAATCATATTTATATAAAATATATTATATGAATATTATATGAATATACGTTTAACATGTTACACAATATAAAAAATACATTTAATTTAATTTTATCATATAAATATATATTTAACGTATTTAATATGTTTAATATATTTTTATATTTAATTTAATTTAATATAAATATTTAAAAATTATTTTAATTTTTAATTTTTAATTATGATACATAATTAGTTATTCAATCTCATACAAAAATTATTTTAAATATTTAATTATGATACTTATTTAATAATTATTATAAAATTATTTTTATATTAATAATATAAATACAATATAAATAATAATATTAGTCTGATATATCATAATCTTGTTTTTTTAATCTTTAATAATTTATTATTTTGAATTTGATACTAAAAACTAATATAGTTATGTAATATATATATTAAAATTTATATATATATATATATTAAGTTCATATTTGGTACATAAGATTATAATATAATAAAATAAGATGATATTATAAATAAAATTAAATTATATAATGCCATTCTATCATATATTTAATGTGTGCAAGGATTAAGATACAATAATTTATTTATTGGTCAAAATTATTTTCTTAAATTTTATACAATTTTAAATTATTAATGTAATTTTTAAAGGTATAATAGAACATATAAATTTAATATCATAAATTAAAAATAATCTACTTCACTTTAGGAGGATCAAATCATCTTATACCAAGATGATAATAATCTTTCTTGTAATATTATCCTTTTTAATTATATACAAACTAAGTATAATATAAAATAATTATCACACTATTTTATCTATCATCCTATACACTAAACTTGACCTAAATGTATATTAAATGGGTATCAAATTTTTTTTATACTTTTTATTATGCCAGTACTTTAAAGGATTGAATTATTTTATACTAAGAGGATAATAATTTTTTTCGTAATCCTATCCCTTTCAATTAAATACAAATCAAAGATAATATAAAATGATTATCATACTATCTTATTCATCATTTTATACATTAAATATGACCTAAATGTATATTAATTGAGTATAAAATTTTTTTATACTTTTTAATATGTGAATACTTTTTTATATTATTAATATGCAAAGTCTATTAAGTTGTAATAATAAAAAATTTATAATTGTCTATTATTTTAGCATTGTTTATATATATATATATATATATATTCGTGTTACTCGTATTTATTCGTATATATTTATATTAGTCATGTCTTTTCGTATATATTCATATTATTTATGTTTGTTTGTGTCATATTTAAATGAATTAATTATACATGTGTTAGTCATATTGTGTCACTGTAACAAGTATAAAAAATATGTTGTGTTTATGTTTAGGATTTAAGTACGTTTTATAATTTATGTCGTATTCGTATTTTAATAATTTATATCATTACACGTGTCAAACACAATATGAAAACATAAATTGTCAGGTCCGATAGACACTATTAATGTATAAATGAGGATTGGTAGGAGGAGTTTTATGATTCGATGTTAATCAAATTAATTGACTAAATCAATTTAATTTGGTTAATCAGTCGATCATTAAATTAATTTCGATTGGTTAATAAAAATAATTTTGGAAAAATTTTGATTTTTGGTTAGTGTAGTTCAAAAATTGAATTAACCAAAATTTTAGCCAAAATATAATAAAATTAAAATAAAAAAATACATGAAATAAATTATTTTATTTTATAAGTTGTTAGAAGTTTTAATATAATACATTGGTATTTGAATATTTTATTAAATAATTTTATTTAATTTGTTTAAAATATGAAAACTTAAGAGTTTAAAATATAATTTAACTTAAATGTATTTATTATTCAATTAATCGAGAAATTACTTAACTGATTAAATTAAATTTGATTGATTAATTTTTAAAATTAATATTTTGATTCAATTAATAAAAATAAAATTAATTAATTTAATTTAAAATTAATCAAACCGAGGGAAAAATGATTCCACCATCGCCATTGAGCATTCATCTTAGTAGAAAAGGCATGTCATTATATTTTTTTTAACTTAAAACTAAAACTTTTTACTATAAGTTACATAATTTTATGATCCCCCACTATCTCAAATAATGAAAATTACCAATGACCCAAATCAAAAGAAAATAAACAATATCTTACTGTGTTAATGGTGGCCAAAAAAGGACGTAATGATAAATCAAGTACAATATTTTTTTAAATGTTACAAAAAATACTGATAATTAATATAACATATTTTTTTTGGTACAATAAAATAAGATTTTATTGGATTACATAAAATTAGTTATATTTTGAATAATATAATTTAAGAGTAAATGTTTATCTTTTTTTTTTCTTTATTCATTTTTGTAAATTTGGCATGTTTTAATATTACATATAATTTCGAGAGAAATTTATAAAAATATGTATCAAACGTTTAATTTAATGTTTGATATATAATTTTTCTATTCAAATAATAAAGTTTGCATATTTTATTTTTAAATAAAATTAAAAAAATATTTTATATGAAAAAAATAAGTTTAACAATCTTAAATATAATACAATGATATAATATGAATACAATATAAAAAAATCACAGGAATATGACACGACTTAAAATTTTGACAATAATTATTTATAAATTTTAAAAAATTAAAAATATGTATTTTATATTTTTATATTGATACAAATTATAATATATAATTTTATATAAAATATAAAATAAATATACAAATTTTAATATTTTACATGACTAAAATAAACCAATTACCTGAACTAAAAAATAATAATATATTCAAATGTTAATATGATTAAAAATTAAAAATATTAATTAAGATAAAAATAATCATGAAAATAAAAATATTTTGCTTTAATAACTTTTCAAAAAAAAATGACAATAGTACTATATTTTAAGGATAATGGTATTCAAATCAAATATTAATAGATAGCATGAAGGTGTTTTAGCCTTTTTGTAACTTTTTGGATGGGACTTCATAGTAGAATAGACTTTCATCATACGACAAAAGAGGAGATTACCTGGTTAGTAGGTTGCAAGTTTTAACTTTGAAAAGTGGGCAGGCGTGGTGTCACGGACTAAGCTTTCTTTTAACAAGCACTAGCCCGTGTGGCACTTGAATGGACGCTTTCACCCAAGTTAGCCTTCAATAGATCGATATCTGAACAAATAACCATAAACCATGGTTAGTCTTAAGCATTCACAATAAGGCACAATATATCGAGGTCAATCTCAAGCATACACACAACAAGACACATTCACATCGAGAAAGAAAGAAACGCATCGAGGCAACAATCGGGCATTCAATCGGGGTAAATTTTATTATAAACGAGAATCATACATCGGGACCTCCCACCATCACCAGGGCCAGGGGGCAGCCCTTGGTGGGTGGCCTAAGCTCATATAGCACCCGGTGAGACAACCCAACACTACGCTGCCGGCTCACCCCCCCTAAAGAGCCTTAGAACTTTTAGAGCTATGCTACCAGTAACCGTTACAATGTTTGAAATGGGGACACTTTTCCTAGCACAAGGGATCTACCCGGCCATGGCCCTATACATGGGTGGCTCATGGCAACCTAAGTTTCGGTCATGGCCCTATACAAGGGTGGCTCATGACATCCTCCCCCATCTATTCTATCGACGTCCTCGTCGACTTGCTGGCTTGGAATTCTTTAATCTTCTTTTAAAATCTCTAGAGGTCGTGTTCTCTCTCCCAGCTGGTTTCTTCTAGTCCTAAGCCCTCCCACTTCACTAAGTATTCCCGAACTAGTCTTCGAGATATCTTGGTTTCCCTGTCGGCTAAGATCTCTTCGACTCGATGCTCTGAGGGTGGCTTCATGGTGATGGCGGCTCTGGTTGGCTCCTTTCGACTAATATTTGTAGGATCTGCATGGAAAGGCTTCAGGTTGCTTACATAAAATACTGGGTGCACCTTCATCCACTTCGGTGGGTCGATTTTGTAAGAAGCGTTCCCCACCTTGGAAATGACCCTTACTGGCCCTTCATATTTACGCACCAGTCTACGATCTCTCTTTCTTAAGAACCTGATTTGTTCTGGAACTAGTTGGACCAGAACCAAATCACCAACTTGGAATTGCTGAGCTCTGTGATTCTTGTCTGCCCATTTCTTAATCCGTTTTGATGCCTTCTCCAGGTAAGCTTGTGCAATCTCTGTGTTTTGTTTCCACTCCTTGCTGAAGTTGAAAGCTCTGGGATTCTTTCCTTCATATTGTTCCAAGGAAGTGTGAGGTAACCTTGGTAGTTATTCGGTGACCACCTCAAATGGGCTCTTATTAGTGGAAGAGCTCTTGTTGGAATTAAAACAAAGTTGAGCAACGTCCAACAATGAAGGCCAGTCTTTTTGGTTGGCTTGGACAAAGTGCCTCAAATATTCCTCCAACAATCCATTGAAACGTTCCGTTTGGCCATCAGTCTGAGGATGGTAGCTCGAAGAGATGTTGAGTTGGGACCCCAAAATCTTAAAAAGTTCCCTCCAAAAAGACCCCGTGAATCTCGGATCTCTATCACTGACGATGTTTTGAGGGAGGCCCCAATATTTGACCACATGTTTGAACAATAGTCAAGCTGTGTCTTCTGCTGTACAATACTTATGAGCGGGGATGAATGTGGCATACTTAGAGAACCGATCAATTACCATCAAGATAGTTCCAAGATCCTCAACCTTGGGTAGGCTCGAAATGAAATTGAGGGAGATGCTTTCTCATGGTTTGGTGGGTATCGGTAATGGTTCCAGCATGCCCACAGGTTTTCTCTTTTCGACTTTGTCTTGTTGGCAAATGAGGCGAGTCTTCATGTAGTCCATCACATCTTGTCGCATGTGGAGCCAACAGTATCCCTATTTCAGTAACGCTAAAGTGCGTTGCCAGCCTGGGTGTCCCGCCCATGGGGTGTCATGGCATTCCCTCATCAGCATCTGTCTTAGCCCTCCTGCTCTTGGCACAAACACTCGAGGCCCCTTGGTCCACAAGACACCATTTTCTTGCCAGAAGTATTTGGACTCCCCTTCTTCCACTAGCTTCAAGATGGCACAGGCTTGCGGGTCTTTCCCTAGATGATCTCCAATCAACTTATGAATGTCCGTAGTGGCTCTACTAGTTGCCATTGGGGCCATTCTTCTGAGGGCCGTCGACTCTGGTCACTTGCTCAATGCATCCGTTACTTGATTTGTCTTTCCAGCGGTATGCTCAAGGTGAAAGTCGAACTCTGCTAAAAATTTCTGCCACCTAGCTTGTTTCACCGTAAGCCTTGGTTGGGTGAGAAAGTGGCTAATGACTGCATTGTCCATCTTCACGACAAAGTGTGAACCCAACAAGTAATGTCGTCAAGCCCTCAAGCAATAAACCACTGCCAGGAGCTCTTTTTTCTGGGTCGTATATTTTCTCTCCGCTTCGCTTAGCTTCCTGCTTTCAAATGCTGTCGGGTGATGTTGTTGTAAAAGCACACCTCCAATAGCAAAATCTGATGCATCCGTCTAAACTTCAAAGGCCTTTTCAACATCGGGGAGAGCTAAGATGGAATCTTTCATAATAGCATCTTTCAATCTCTCAAAGGCCTCTTGGCATTCGTTGGTCCAACACTATTTATGCTCCTTCTTTAATAACTCCGTGAGGGCCGTGGTCTTGTGAGAGTACCCTTCCACAAACCTTCTATAATAGTTGGCTAGTCCCAAAAATGAGTGGAGTTCACTAACATTCTTTGGTGTTATCCACTCCTTGATGGCCCTAACCTTTTCCATGTCCATTCGAATGTGGCCACGTTCAACAATGTGATCGAGAAAGTGGATTTGAGTCTGAGCAAACGTGCATTTCTCCCTTTTTACATATAACCGGTGGTCCTGCAGCCTTTTAAATACTCGGTATAGGTGTTCTTGATGTTCCTCCAAGGTGGAGCTGTACACCACTATATCGTCTAAATAAATGACTACAAATTCGTCAAGGTAGTCATGAAACACCTGATTCATCAATGTACAAAATGTGGCAGGAGTATTGGTCAATCCAAAGGGCATAACAAGAAATTCAAATGCGCCATATCGTGTTACACAAGTGGTCTTTGGCTCATCTCCCTCAACGATTCTGACCTGATGGTATCCAGATCTCAGGTCCAGTTTGGATAAGTACTTGGCCCGGCTCAATTGGTCAAATAAGTCTGCTATAAGCGAGATAAGATATTTGTTTCTTACGGTGACTTTGTTCAGGGCCCTGTAGTCAACACATAAGCACAAACTCCCATCATGCTTATTCTGAAATAGCACTGGCGCTCCGAAAAGAGCCTTTGATGGTCGGATAAACCCGGCTTGTAGAAGCTCATCTAACTGTTTTCTCAGCTCAACCAACTCTGGCAGGGCCATGCAATAGGGAGCTCTAGCAGGGGGTTTTGCTCCTGAGAAGAGCTCAATTTCATGGTCCACTACTCGTCGAGGGGGTAGAACCTTGGGCAATATCTCTGGCATCACCTCTCCGAATTCTTCCAACACTCTCTTCACGCCATCGGGTATTGATTCTACTTTCGACCCTTCTTTGTAGATCGGTATGGCCATAAAAGAGGGCTCCCCTCTTTTTACCCCTTTCTTGAATTGCAAAGCCGAAATCATTTTCTTCCCACTCTTTGGCAAGATATTGGCTGGCACCACACATGGGTGTTCCCCTAAAAACAACAAGCAGCTAGCAGCGGGGATAGGGATCGCCTGAGCCAATGTCATGAAGTCCAATCCGAGAACGACATCAAAGTCATCCATAGGGGAGACTGTGAAGTCTACCTTCCCTTCCCATGGCCCCAATCGGGTTGTCACACTTTTAGAGCTTCCACTGATCGTAAAGGCTGGTAAATTGACCACCTTCATTCGTCCACAGTCTTTACTAATCTGAAGACCACACATTTTTGCTTCCTCTGGTGTGATGAAAGTGTCGGTTGCACCAGTATCCACCATGGCCTTGGTGGCTTTCTCATTGATCGTCAAGTTCACGTACATCAAACCTCTACTTTGCTCTTTCTTTATAGTGTTCAATTGGGTGCGAAGGGCACTGAGGAACCTTATTGAGCCCATCCTGGCTGGCTCCTCTTCAGCTTCTTCAACGCTCTCTGGCACTTTTGTGGACTCTTGAGATGAGATCCTTAAGGCATTAAGGGCTCCTCGGTGCGGGCATTCAGCCACTCGATGCGGCCCCTTGCAAAGAAAGCAAGCTAGCGGTTGCCTAGGCTTGAAAATCCCTGCGCTGTTTGTCTTGGGCTGGGTGCTATCTCGACCAAAGGACCTCCTGTCTGATCCCCCACTGAAGGGTCGGTCTAACCTAGTCGTCTTTCTCCCACTCCCAAAGTTAAAACTACTGCCAGTTGATGGAGGATTTTTTCGTTTTAAAGAGCCATCACTGTAATCATGAAGACGTTCCGCTGCAGCCGTGGCCGTGGCCATATCTTGCACTTTCTGCCTTTATAGTTCTATCATCGCCCAAGGCTTGAGGCCCTCAAGAAAATAGAACATCTTATCTTTTTCGGACATGTCCCGAATATCCATCATCAGGGTAGAAAAGTTCCTTACGAACTCTCGCACCGTTCCGGTTTACACCAACTCTCGAAGTCTCCTTCAAGCCATATACTTCACATTCTCCAAAAAAAACTGGTTTTTCAATTCTTGCTTCAGATCCGTCCAAGTCTTAATCAGGCACTCGTCATCGATAAACTTGGAGCGCCACCACAGCTTGGCATCCCCTGCGAGGTACATTGATGCCATTGTCACCTTGTCTTCCTCTGAACTTGTGTGTACAGCTCGAAAGTATTGTTCCATGTCAAATAAGAAATTTTCAAGTCTCTTAGCATCCCTTGCCCCCTCATAGCATCGAAGTTCCGGCACCTTGGGCCTTTGTCCCTTGTCCATCGAGCTTGAACCTGACCTGGCCACAGTCATTTGTAGGATGCTCACATGGGCCCTGAGCTCCTCAAACTCCTTTTGGAGAATGTTCAAGGCATCTCTAGCCTCTTCGCTCACATTATGGAGAGTATCGGACAACTCCCGCTGGGTTGTCTCGATCTCTCTCACTCGGTCTTTCGTCACCATATGAGTTTTCATTGCGGCCACCGCGGCCTCAAGTTCCTCAATTCTCTATTGATGATCCGGTTCACCACTTGTGGCCATCTCATCCATTTTTCTAGCACTTCTCAACCGTGCTCTGATACCACGTGTCACGGACTAAGCTTTCTCTCAACAAGCACTAGCCCGTGTGGCACTTGAATGGACGCTTCCACTCAAGTCAGCCTTCAATAGATCGATATCTGAACAAATAACCATAAACCATGGTTAGTCTCAAGCATTCACAATAAGGCACAATATATCGAGGTCAATCTCAAGCATACACACACAACAAGGCACATTCACATCGAGAAAGAAAGAAACGCATTGAGGCAACAATCGGGCATTCAATTGGGGTGAATTTTATTATAAACGGAAATCATACATCGGGACCTCCCATCATCACTAGGGCCAGAGGGGTAGCCCTTGGTGGGTGGCCTAAGCTCGTATAGCACCCGGTGAGACAGCCTAACACTACGCTGCCGGCTCACCCCCCTAAAGAGCCTTAAAACTTTTAGAGCTATGCTACCAGTAACCGTTACAATGTTTGAAATGGGGACACTTTTCCTAGCATAAGGGATCTACCCGGCCATGGCCCTATACATGGGTGGCCCATGGCAACCTAAGTTCCGGTCATGGCCCTATACAAGGGTGGCTCATGACACGTGGCTTGTTATATATCAAGAGTGTTAAAAGACAGAAAGTTCGAGCAACTGCCCTTGGCATTTTTCATGCATAAATATTATATTACATCAGTCAATTATATAATAGAATTTTATTAAAAAAATTTAATTTTAAACTTTGAAAATTTTAAAAATAATATACTTAATTTTAAAAATATATTTAAAATTAATTTCTTTAATGATTTATTATTATATAATTCTCTAATAATATATAGGATCATATAATAACAATATACTAAATAATGTGTTTTTTATATAATATTATGATATGATAGAATAAGATAATATTATAAATTAAATTAAATTAAATAATATCATCTTATTTTATATTTGATGTGTGTAAAGATTAAAATAAAATAATTTATTTATTGGTTAAAATTATTCATTTTTAAAATTTATATAATTTAAATTATTGATATAATTTTTGAAAGCATTATAAAACATGTAAATTTAATCTCATAGATTAAAAATAATCATTTTCACTTGGAGAGGATTGAATCATCCTATACTAAGAGGATGATTAATTCTTCTTGCTCACTTTATATACAAATCAAACATAATATAATATGATTATCATCCTATCTTATCAATCATCTTATATACCAAATATGACCATAAACTCATACATTATATAATGTGTAATATTGAACTTGTCATTTAATCTCATTAAAATAAATAAACCTTTGATTTATTACAAATGAGATTGGATTTGGATCAATGTTTTAATATGCTCAACTCATCTTTTCCTTTTTTTTATTCATTTTTGTTCATTTTTTTTTTTTTATCTTTTAGGAGAGATGAGAAATTTGTAAGTATACATATCATCAAATTATTACAAAACGCATATAATCGCCTAGCTATTATCAAATTAACAAATAAATAATAAAATGGCATACATATGATCTAGCAACAATGACAATCCATTATGCATTTAACAACAAACATACCCACCCCTGACTAGATACCACATTTTTAAAATGTAATGTACATGTCCTAGTAATATTTAGGGTTCATTTTGTTAGAGAAATAATATGATGGAATTAATGGTAGGTTTAAAGATGGTTGATTTTGAAGATGTCTTTTATTGGTAATGTGATGATCTCTTACACTGATGGTAGATTATTGACATCAAAATGGAGAATCAAACAAAGTTAGAATATGGTTTTAAAGTATGTTGAAAATATTTTTTTTAACTTATTTGCTTCCATCAGTTTTATGAATGCAACAAGAGTTGTTCAAATAATCTACAATGAAATCTAGTTTGAATAAACTTTCCATTAGTAAGATTCAAACTACTAAATACATTTCATGTGAGATAGAAATATCTTTTTTTTAAACAAGCTTTTCTATAGTAAACAAAGTCTAAAGAGACTTTTTTATTTTGAAAGTGACAGGGAGAGAAATTTGATAATTTATTAATATGTTTTGTCATTTTCCAAATGTGTTCTTCAATTTTTATTTACAAAGAATGAAATTAAGGGTTGTGTCATTTAATTTGTGTTTTTTCATTTAACAATTGTGTTATATTGTTAACAATTAGATTTGTTCAAGGGTTAGGTTACTTATTTAAATCCAAAAGTTTGTTCGAGTTTTGAGAGAATTCGAACAAAAAATTAAAACCTGTTAAATAGGTTTGGGCATAATTTTTAGACTTCTTTAAATTTTCAACTATATTTAAATAAAAAATTTAAATCCCGAACTTGTTTCTTTCTAACCTAAATTCACATGTATATAAATTTTTTATTTTTATATATGCGTGAATTATATATAAATTAATTCATATATATATAAAATAAAAGTAAAAATTAGATATGTTTTATTAAATTTAATTGTTATTTTTATTTAAAACGTAATTATTAATTTTATATAATTTTTATTTTTAATTTTTATATATATGTGAATTAATTATAATCCCATTAAACTTAATTTAATCACACTTTTTTTAAATTTTTATTATATAAATTAAGTTTAATTAGTGGGTTAGGGATTTATTTTTTTAATTGAGGCATTGAGGCGAAGCTTTAAAAAATTTTGAAGTTCGAAATTTAGGGCCAAGTAGGGCTTGGGCAAGCATATAAGCTATTAATACAAAGTATGAGCCCGATCCAGCCTATGAACATCTCTATTAATAACACATCTTTTTGAATGATTATAGATATAATTAGTCATTTTTTACGAATGAAAGATTACTTTTAAATGATTATAACTTATTTCAAGAGAAATTACTTTTCATTCTTAAAAAACATGCTTTTTTTAACTAAGATAATTGAAAGTCATACACAAGCATTTGACCACTTTAGTATTATTTTATAACAAAAGCTCTTTCTATACAGGTAAAGGTGTTCATTTGATCGGTTCGATTAATTTTAAATTGAATTATTCAAAACCAAATTAACCAAATTATGTTGTTTATTTTCATTAATCACAACGAATTTCTTAATTTTGAAAATTAACCAACCGAAATTAATTAGGTTTCTTCGATTAATTTTTTTGGTTAACCAAATAATAAAATATATTAAACTAATTACATTTTAAATTCTTAATTTTTTATATCTAAAATAAATTAAATAAAATCAACCAACAAAAAATCCAATACCAAAGTATTAAGTTAAAAACTTTAATAACTTATAATGAAATGGATAACTTCAAATATTTTTAGTTTTATATATAGATTTATTATATTTCGGTTAATTCAATTCAAAAATCAAATTAACTAAAAACCAAAATTTCTTTAAAATCATTTTCTATAACCAATGAAAATTAATTCAATGGTTGATCGATTAATTGAATTAAATCAATTTGATTAATTAATTTGGTTAAAATCAAAATTTGAATATCCTTACATGTAGGGTAGTTGACAGTCCTACATAAAACATCCAATTGTCCTAGTATAATTTCATAACTGAAAGCTTCACCTCGAGGGCAATCAACTCCCTTTATGGGCATCCAACTACCCAAGAATATTTTCTTAACAAAAGCTATTCTTAGCTTTGTTTTACTTAGTTCCTCAACCATTGATTAAGTTATCATAACTATTCTAAAAATATTACCAATACATTTAGCATTGCAGTTTGCTTTCAAAACATGGCTTTTGGCCTTTATTGCAATTAGAGGTGTTTAAAATGAGATTAAAACCTAATTAATTGGTTGAACCAAATTAATTTGATTAATTGGTTGATCACTGAATTAATTCAATTAATTGGTTGACCATAGAATTAATTTCTGTTGATTTTTTAAAATGATTTTAGGTGTAATTAGATTTTTAATTAATTTAATTCGAAAGTTAAAAATGAAAATAATAGAATAATTAACCTAATTATGGAGACAAAAATGAATCATTTGACATTTCAAATATTTCTCTTCATAAAACCTACCCTATTTGTTTCTACCTTATTCTTGTGCCTCATCTTAGTCTCCCTCAACACATATAAACTATTTTAACCCTTATTCATGCTAGTTTCTTCACAAATCATAAAACCCTTACCTTGCCCTAGATCTTATATCTACTATCTTCATTTTTATTTTAAACCTCAACCTTCTTGACAATTGATTCATTTTTGGCTTTTTGTCACCTTCAAACCTCATGTCACCACTAAAAGCTCATTTCATTTAAGGTTTTTTTAAGCATTTCATCTCTCTTTATTAGTTTTCATTTCAAAAATCACCAAACCGACCCTCGAACCTTACATTATCACTATCTTCCTTTTGCTTTGTTAATTTTTGTTTGTATGAGCATTTCATTAACTACAATGAAAGTGTGTTTTAGTGAGAATTTTAGTGAAAATAATGTGTTGACCCTCACTAAAGCTCTTGTGTAGTAAGGGTCACATAAAAGCCTTTATTGAAAAAAAATTTTAGTAAAAAATATATCTTATCCTTCACTGAATATCATTCTTTTGTAAAGATCTCATATAACCTTCATTAATGTTATATGTGAGGATCTAGTTGACCCTTGTAAATCTATTTTATTAATGTAAAATTAATAAAATCAAAGGCTTCTCTTTCTTCCTTTATCTCTGGTATGTATTGGCAGATCCCTCTATTCTTATCGCCAATATAGATTATAAAAAATTAATTTCTTAACTTCTTGCTTTATCAATTGACTCTCTTCTTGCTTCAATTTGATTGCTTAGTCGATTGTTTCATTTTTTTCTACAATTTGATCTTTGATGATTGCTTTGTTCTCTAAATTTGAATGAACCTTAACTTTTCAATCTCTTGTTCACATTTACTCTCTCAGCTAGATATCACTGAACAACTTTTCAAGCTATGAGCCTTTTATAAGAGCCAATCTCAACAGTCGAGATTCTACATAACAATGGTTTTCATCACTTTCTCCATTCAGAGTATAAAATCGATGGGTTTTTAAAGTTCTAAAGGTTCCCTTTCAAATTCAGAATCCTAAATGTCTTTCTTTTTAGTATCTTATTGTTATTATTATGTGATGATTTGAATGCATGTTGTATTGATATTTTTACACATTGTTGTTTTAGGTGGAATTTTTGTTAATTTCTGTTTGACTGCTGAGAAAAAGCTACAAAATGGAAATTGTATGATATATATAGTTTTTTTTATTGCATTAAATTTTGAAAGTTCAATAGTTTTTTTTTTTTTTAAATCTTTTGAGAAAAGATCAAGGAATATGATTCGTTATAGTAATTAAGGTTGAATCATATGATTTGGGCTAATGGTATAATGATGATAAATAAAGCATTTTTTCATATAATCTAAAGGGTTATTTTTGGATGACTGATCACATGGGAGTGGCCAGTGCATTAGATACTTTATGTGGACAATCTTTTGGAGCAGAGCCATATGCTTGGCATACACACCTAAAGAACAATGCTTATTATTTCCCTTGTTAGTGTATTAGTTGTTACCATTGGGTGAACATAAAATCCATTTTACTTAATGCACACCAAGATGCTGCCATATCTAAAAATGTTGGACAATATGTGTTTTTCATGATTCCCATCCATTTTGCATTTGGTTTGCTACAGTGCCTTGTTAAATTCTTTCAAAACAAAATATTGTTTACCCAATGATTTTTAACTCTAGAATTACAACTTTGCAACATGTTGTGATTTGTTAGATTTTGGTGTTTAAATTCAGGCTCAAAAGTAAAGGTGTTGCCTTGGTGAATTTCATATCCTATTGGATAAATGTAATATTGTTGGCACTCTATGTCTGGCTCTCTTCTTTATGCACGAAAACTTGGACTGGCTTTTCTAAGAGGGATATGTGTAACATTTTTAGTTTCTTCAAAATTTTTACGCATTTAGCTCTTATGTTATAGTAAAATCCCAAAATTGTTTTTGATTTCTTAGCAACGATTCTTATTTCTTAATTAAAGTTATGAATCTGATTCTAACTTTTTGAACATTATAACTCCTTTCGACGGTTTGAAAATGTGGTCATTTGAACTAATGGTTTTCTTTTCTGGTTTCTTTTTTAATCCAAAATTAGAAACTTTATTGCTTTCTATTTGGTAAGTGTCATGTAAAAAGATTCTATTTGGAGATTCTTTTAAAAAATGTGTTCATTTTATAGTTTCATTATGAAAATGTATTTTTACAACCTTAACATGTTACGAATGGCTTGGATGATCCCTTTTGAATTTAGTGTTGTTGTGACATTTGTTAGCATTACTGAAGTTTAACTAATCATATTCATACATTAATTGTCCATTAAGTTGTACATGTTTTTTTTTTTTGTATAGCATGCAAGTTTCCAATGAATTGGGTGTCGAACAACCATAAGTTGTGAAATTAATGACAAAAGTGGGTTTATTCATTGCCATTGTAGAGGGTATTCTGATAGGAATTATTATGGTATTGTTGTGTAAAGATTGGAGCCATGTTTACATCAATAAAAAAAGAAGTGGTTAAATATACAGTAGAGATAATGGCAATTCTTACTGCTTTCAGTTTCTTAGATAGGATTTAGATTGTGCTTTTAGGTACTTTAAAAGACTAATATTTACATACTACCCCTTTTTCTAGAACCAATTTTAAAGGATACATCATATTGTTGGAAGAATCTTACTTTATATGCACCTTAAATACATTCCTACTTTCACATTACTACACTTATTCCAAATATTGTTACAACACTTTTGGTTCACTAAAAAAGCATGAAAAATAATTATAATTATAGATGGGACCTTCAATAAAGTGAGGAGGTCAAAGAGTTGGCCAAAATATCATCTTTAATTCAACTAGTGCTGCAAAGGTATAAGAGGGAAATTGCCAGATTTATAAATCCAGCATGATTTTTGAAATCCAAAACTACAGTTGTACTTAAAATTAAATTATCATTTCGGTGTTTTTCTTATAGGCTACTAGAAAAGTTCCTATAGAACTCAATGGAAAGCTTGTTGAAATGGCATATGTATCCTTACACCCAATGTTTTTGTTGTGGATTTAACTTGTCAACTTTAGAAGAATGCCTCTTATGAAGATGTCAAAGTATTCATAAAGTATTTTTTAAAATTTTGGCTTAAGTATTCTCTTTGTTCCTTCTTTCTCTTCATTCATTCTTTTTTATTTGTTATTTGTTATTTTATTTATTCTTTTATTGAGTGTATTTCACATTCATTAAAATTTTACATTGATTTTTAAATAAAGGTATGTTGTAGAAGGGCCACTTAAGGCATTCTTGGATACATAGATGAGGATGTTGTCTCTAATGATTTTGTTAGTGATTCAAGGTATTCTTCTTTCTCTCTCTAATGTACACTTTCATCCACCATATACCTTTTGCTATATATATTGTTTAATTCATATGAGATGTGGAGGTTTGCAAACTATTTGTGTATAATTTAACCATGAAAGGTCCTCGTGTGTTTGTTGATTATGCCCTGCCTTATAAAAAGTGTCCATTTTTTTATACAATTGAGAATTAATGCTTGCAGGTATACCCTAATGTTCATTTGGTTTATCTAGTATTGTTGTATTTTTAAGGCTTTCAAGTTTGCTACTTCATGTAGATTTGGCTAGCAGTGAATTATAAATTCTAATATATGTGTTTTTTCCTATTTCTTGATTGATGGCATCTAAGGTTCTAATGGGCTTTTTTTAATTCTAGGTCGAGCATTTTTTATGCCAAAGTAGGAGTTAAATGCTTCTTTCACGAAGCTCGTTGCATGGTATGAAAATGAATGGGGTTACAAATATGTTTTAAACTCTTTCTTTCTCTCTTATAGGCACACCCACTTGTGCATAGGCACACACACCTAACTTTTTCTTGGCTTACTCCTATGCACTCACATACTACTTGTTGTACATGCAGACACAAACAAACACCACATAATTTAGTGATCGTTCTATAGTTCCTAACATAAAATACATATCATCTTGTTTGATGGTTTTCCTAAAATTTTGTTATAGCAACAAGTACTTGACCTAATAGAGCACATTGCATTGGTAGGAGCAACTCACAACTAAATATTTAGAGGTATGCTGTTGCTACCGAGGGATGCTATAATTTTAGTGTGCTAGAAGTTTATTTTAGAGAGTAGGCATAAATTTGATAGTACCCTAAAGAGTTTTGTTTGGATTGCTTGTCTAATGTAAGAGTTAGGCATCCTATAATGCAATTCTGAAATAATAAAAATTCAATCTTGTAAGAGCACCTTAAGACTGCCGTTTGTGGTGAAAATAAGAGCATTATATTTTATCAAAAAAACATTATTGGCCATTATCTTATATTTAAAAATCTATGCATGATTTGGTTTTATGTTAATTTATTTGTTATGGTGATAACTTTAGTTGCAAATAATAGTCCAAACTAGATATTGTCTTTGTGTATTTTGGCTTTGCATGATTAAACTCTGTTAGGATGTTTTGTGCAATTTAAGTTGATAAATTTTCCATTCTTTAACAATGCTAATTTTATGTGAATGCTAGAGTTTTAGATTAAGGATTATTATATTTGGTATAGCTTTGCATTTACTTGTTGGTTTTGGTTTATTTCTATCCAATATCCTTGTTTGGGCTTATCTTGGTCTTCTATGGTCTATTTTCTTTGGATATTTTTAGCAAGAAATAATATGTAAACTTGTAAATATTTTTAGTATTATCCGTTCTTATTTTGTTATATATGTTTTTTTCTCTTGTAGTGATTTTAATCTTAATGGAGTTATTGCTATAAAAAAATGGTTCTTATAAAGAAGAATATTAAATCAATATTATATGACTTTAATTGTGTATTGCTTCACTGTCTTACAAACCTGCCAAGTTTTTTTTACCAAAAAACTATAATACTTAAAAAGAATTGATATGTCAATTTTGAAAGATGTTTGTATATTGTTTAAAATTAGTATATGTGGATGCCTATTTGGTTTTATGTAATTTTTTGACACATTTTATATACTTATGTTTTGCTTGGAATAAGAATTACAAATATAAAAAAATATATATGTAGTATTAACAAAAAATATATAAATATGTATTTTTTGTGAGGTTTGTAAGATTTTTATTAAATGATATAAAGTATTATAGTGAAGGTTACAACCCTTACTAAAAGTAATTTTAAATAAGGGTCAATGAAAGCTTTCACTAAAAGTAAAAACTCTAAGTGAGGTTAACAAAAGTCTTCACTAAACATAAAAGATATAATGAGAGTTAGATTTGACTTTCACTATAGGTTTTACATTTAATGAAGGTACAAAATGGCCTTCATTAATTGTTTATATTTAGTAAAGGTCTTTTAGCCTTCGTTAAATGATAAATATAGTGAGGGTCGATTTTTGTTTCTCATTATATAAAATTAATGAGAGAACTTGTAGTGAGAGCCCGTGAGAATTGCATTGACCCTTACTAAAAAAATTAGTGATAATTATATAAACTTTTAGTAAAGGTCATGACCTTCACTAAAAGCCTATTTTGTTGTAGTGATTCTTGATTTCTGTTGGTCCTTTCAAATGCTATTTTAAGTCTATGATGATTTTTTATTGTCTAATGTTAAAGATTGAAACTTTGTATATAGGCTCTGTTTGAATAATTATATACTTTATTTGCATAATTGAAAATTGTATATTCTATTTGCATGTTTTTAGAAACCAATTATTGTGTGTAGGAAACATTTTGATTAAATTTGGTTACTTAATTAATCGAATTAAATTCGATCGATCAATTTTTGGAAGTAACAATTTTGGTTCAGTTAATGAAAGTAAAAAAAAAAAATAACACAGTTAATTTAATTGTAATTAAGTCGATTTGAAATTAACCAAACTTATTGAATAAACACCTGTAATTACAATGCCAAACATAGTATGGTTTGCCCAAAAGTTATTTTTTATAGCAAATTTCAAGCTAATGGCAAAAGCATTTGGGGAAATGCTTTTGTGACTTGCAAACTATGTTTTTGAGGGAAAATTATTAGATTTTTTATTTTAAAATTATGATAAAATTATCTTTTAATTATTTTGTATTTTTAATAAAATTATCTTTTCATTAATTGTTTTTAAATATATAGCATTTCTCATTTTTGGTGTATTTATATATTTTGAATTTGAAATGAAAACAAAGAAGAAATATTACTATTTATTTTTTAGCTTGAAATAATTTAATTTTTTAAAGTACAAAAATGATATTTTGTATAAAATTTTAAAATTAAGTCTCACTATTAATTTTTGATTCATTTTAATATAATATATTTAGATAGTATTAAAATTGGCTTCTAAACTGTTAAGGGCATTTTTGGGTCAAAATGACAAAATGGTCTTTTTCCCATTAGAGATTGCTAGTAGATAGATAGAGACATTTATAACTTTTGAGTGACATGACATGTCAACTCAACCTGATATGCACAGTATTACGTTAGCTCAGCCACCTTATCAACCTACCTAAAGGATCATTTTCAAGCTGACTTGTCATTCTTTTAGTGGATAATTAGCATCCAAGTCAACTGGACTTGCCAAGTCATTTTGGCTATAGAACTAACCATGAGCAGCCTAAGTCACCCCAAAATACCTCACCTTTAACTATAAATAGGGCTATCTATGTATTATCTAGATATCTCATACTCTTTTCCTTTTACATTTGTTCATTTCTAAGCTCTTTTTAACTATCATTTAACTTCGGCATCAGAGCACAAACGTTGCAAAAAATCTCAATCTTTGCCTTTAACTGCTCTTTTTTTTCCTTTTGTGATTTTAGAGCTTTACCCCTTAATTTAAGGTTTGACACAAACATTTGGTATGCTAGGTAAGGGCTATTCATTGTCTAATTGGGCTAAACATTATGCCACTTAGAAAGAGAGTTTTGAAGGAAGGAGAACTAGCCGTCCAAGTTGGAATTTAATCTATACTAACCAACCCATAAACTGACTTGTGTCTGCATAGGTAGGCCTTACAATAGAGTAATTTCAAGCCTTAACCCAATAGTTATAGTTCTTTAAAGAGATGATTCAAAGCCTCACACTTTTGTAAACTTCCAAAATACCCAACCTAGTTACCCATGGAATACTACCAGCTAAAAGCAACCGAGTTATAAGAATATTGAAGCCATGTTAACAACACGTGAAGAAAAACCCACCAATCTAGTTAGCCATTATCATACTCATGCCTTAACCCAAGCTACTACCTAAAAATCTAAACATGTCGACCAATAACCCTAATCGAACTAAGACCTAAAAGCTAGAATGTAGGCTATGGAGAAAAAGCTGAAATAAAATGCTATCACTTTTAATGATGAGCTCAAAATTTTGAAGACCTCACATTTTATAGAGGAGAATAACAAAATCATACCTCCAAAGTGGTTCAAAATGTTGATCTTGGAGACTTATAGTGGTACCACTGACCTTTTTGATCATTTAAAGCTTTGTCAAACCAACATGATGATGTAGAGGGCAAATGAAGCTCTTATGTGCAAAGGACTAGCTACCACTCTTAAATGGGTAGCTCATCCTAGTACTGCAATCTGAAGCCAATGTTCATCACAAATTTTAAAGAGCTTAGTCATGTTTTTCTTGCCTCAATTTATGTGCAATAGAAGAACAAAGAAGACCCTAAACTTGATGTTAATATGTTAAGGCAAAAATGAGTCTTTAAAAGACTACGTAATGCATTTTAATGTGAAAGCCCTCTAAGTGAAAATTTAGAGCAACTACCATAGTTGCCACCCTAATCGTGGACTTATGATAAAGAGTACCATAATAAGCTCACACTTTCTCTAGAATCACCACAGACATTAGCCGACATGCTACTTGTCTTAGAAAAATACATAAACATTAAAGCTATGATGAAAAACTGAAGTGAGAGAAGCTCATCCCTTTTACTCGGCAACAGAAGTGAAAAAGGCTTAATCTTTTTCCTCAATAAAAAATAAAGGAAAAAAAATCTACAATCGTTTTCTAAGAGGGACAAACAGGGGTTAGCCCAAATAGGTAGATTTTGATGCATATAAGAAAGGACCCCGAGCTCAAATGGCCAAAGCCACTAAGGTAAATACAAAAAAAGATCCAACAAAAAGATATGTTTTCCACCAAGACATCAGTTATAACACAAAAGATTGTATTAACCTAATGAATGAAATAGAGACTTTGATCAAAAGAGATCGATTAAATAGATTTATGAATCGAATGAGATAGGGTCAATGCAAATCAGATTGCAGAAAGGGTAACCACAAAAGAGAAATAGAATAGAATTAAAAAAATAAATAAGAAATAAATCGATGAGGTGGAAACTAGAGAAACGAGCAGGAAAAAGATAAAGGTTGAGCTATAGATAACAAGCCCATTATGGGTGTCATCAATGTGATAATTGGTGGGAACTCTACCTTAGCCAAGAGGAATTTTGATCAAAGGATGGTTTATGGCCATTGAATTTTTGGCCAAAAAAGAGAAAAACTGAAAAGATGAACTAATTTTTTTTTAGCTTAAAAGATTTGGAAGGGATCCAATTCCTACACGATGACATGATTGTGGTTATTGTCATAGTGTACAACCATATGGTAAGAAAGATCCTATTTGATAGTAGGAGCTCAACTGATATGCTATATTATGCTATTATGCTAAGAATAGGCATAAAGAAAGAAATGTTGAAGCCAATCACTACCATCTTGATTGATTTTAGAAATAAATAAGTGCTAGTAAAGGGAACCATTAAGTTGCCAATCACATTGGGCACTGAGCCAAGGAGTATCACCTCGGTTATAAAATTTATAGTAGTTGATGTTGCTTTTGCATTCAACATAATCCTAGGCTAACTTAGCCAATTTGTTGTAAAATTAATTAGCTCAGCTCCTTATCTAAAGATCAAGTTTTTTAGCCTAAATGAAGTTAGAAAAGTTAGTGGAGACCAGTCCACAGTGCAATAGTGTTATATGACAATAATGAAAGGAAAGAGTGGGAAACAAACTAATAGTGTGACGAAAGTCGAGGAATCGAAAAAGACAAATGTGGTTGGGGTTAAGGTCAAAGAAGTTGAAGAAGTAAAGTAAAATAGCCTTAGTAAGAAGCAACATGAAACTAAGAAGAAAAAAAAGTATTCCTAGGCCACTTTAAGCCCTTAAGCTACATAAATTACATACTACAAAACTTTTGCAACTTTTGAATGATTCTATAGAGGTCAAACTCTTAAGTCATTATATATACATACATACATGTCAACAAAATCAAGCTCTTAAGGCAGTTAAAGAAAATTTGAAATAAAATTCTACATTTTGTTCAACTTTAATAACTACCATGTTAAGATTTAGCCTTCTCTTAGGAAATAATCCCAACCTAATAGAATAAAAAAAAATAATTGATCAAAGACCAAAGATCGATAAAAACTAATAAGAACCAACAGAAAACCTTATCTCTATACCGTTTGAGAAAATAATTCTAAAAAATGTATGTAAATCGAAGTGAAGCTCAAACACAAAGAGCAACTAATTAAATTTTTAAGAGACAACGTCGACCTATTTGCTTGAACCCCATTTGATATACTCAAAATAGATCTCGAAGTAATGGTCCAGAGACTACACATTGATTTAAACATAAAACCAATTTGATAAAAGAAGAGAATTTTTACCTTAGAGAGGTAAAAGGCAATAGAAAAAGAGGTTAGCAAACTACTGAAAGCATGCTTTATCAGGGAGACTTACTACTTTGATTGGATTGCCAATGTTGTAATGGTAAAGAAGAATAATGAAAAATGGAAAATGTGCATGGCCTTTATTAACATCAATAGAGCTTACGCAAAAGATAGTTTTTCTTTACTTAGCATAGATTAGCTAGTTAATGATAGCATCGAACATGGCTTGCTCAACTTTATGGACGCCTACTTTGGTTATAATTAGATCAAAATGCTAAAAAAATTTGAGAAAAAAATAGTTTTTATCAGTGAAAGTGGCCTATATTGCTATAAAGTCATGCCCATTAGCCTGAAAAATATAAGAGTGACCTACTAAAGATTGGTCAACAAAGTTTTCATGGATCAGATCGATTGAAACATGAAAGTATATATAGATGACATGATTGTGAAAAGTAAGAACTCAAATGAGCATCTGAAAGATTTAGAGAAAACCTTTAATATTTTTAGAAGCTACAACATAAGGCTAAATTCAAGCAAATATGCCTTTAGGATTATATCAAAAAAATTTCTCAATTATGTGATCAATAAAAAAGACATAAAGGTAAATCCTGAAAAGGTTCAAGCCATCCTTGACATGAAAACACTAACATTAATAAATGAAGTACAGAGGCTAACTGGAATAATAGCCATCTTAAGCATATTTATATCCAAATTGACATAGGTACTTATCATTCTTCAAAATTTTCAAGAACATCTTAGAATTTAAATGGACACCTTAGTGTCAAAAAGCCTTTGAAGAGCTAAAAGAATTCATTTCCTCTCTTTCTATCTTCTCTAATCTAAGGCCCTATAAAGTTTTATATTTATATATCGCTATAACTAACTAAGTAATTAGCTCGGTACTAGTTAAGGAAGAAGAAGAAAGGTAGAGGCTAGTATATTTTGTGAGCAAAGTTCTAATAGGGTTCGAAATGAACTACACCAGGATAGAGAAACTAGCTTATGTAGTTGTCACATTAGCCAGAAAGCCTAGGCCATATTTTCAAGCTCACACAATCAGTGCTCTTATCAACCAGCCGCTCAGGTAAATTTTACAAAAGCCAAAATTATCATGCAAACTGATTCAAATGGACAATAAAGCTTAATGAATTCAACTTGTATATACTTATCAAGTTAGCTTTGAAATCGTATGTGCTAGTAGATTTTATCATTGAATGCATCTCAACTTAGATCGATGAACAGCCTTGGGAGATTGATAAGGTCAAAAAGAAAGAAATATGAAAACTTTTTATTGATGAGTCAGATACTAATAAAAAAATAGGGACAGCCTAATTCTAATCAGCTTAGAAGACCTATAATTTTAGTACATTTTAAAGTTTGAATTCAAAGTTTTGAATAATGAAACTGAATATGAGGCATTAATTGTCTGACTAAGATTAGTTGCCAAGCTAAATGTAATAGAAATTATTGTGTGTAGTAATTCCTAACTTGTGATCGGCTAAATAAATGAAGAGTTTAAAACTTAAAAAGAAGGAATAAAAAAGCACTTGGCCATATTTTTGAAAGTCAAGGTAAAAAAAACCAAGGTTAGAAAACACTTTCACTGACTCATTATCTAAACTAGCATAAAAAATAACAACTAATAGCTTATCCCATGTTTTGTTCGAAAAGCTAGCTGAGACAAGCATTAATGAGAAACTGGTCCATTAAATTAAAGAAAAAGAGTCATGAATGACTTAAATTCGAGCTTATTTGATTAATGGTGTACTACCCGAGGACAATGTCTAAGCTAAGGCTTTAGTAAAAGAAGTTCCTTGATACACCTTGATTAAAGGAAAACTATATAAAAGATCTTTCAATCTACTTTACTTAGATGCATAGATGAAGAAAAGGTACACTATATGCTCAAAAATATTCACAAAATGAATCTGTGGCAATTGTCTTAGACTTTGACCACTGGCTTATAAGGTATTTATACATGGTTACTATTGGCCTACCATTAGAAAATGTGCAATCAATCTTGTGAAGAGAGGTGACAAATGCTAGAGATTTGCATACATACAATTATTCCCATTAATCAAGCTTATTCCCATCATTAGTCCTCGACCTTTCATGCAATGAAGAATAGATGCCTTCGACCTTTTCACCCCAACCATAAGGCAGAGGAGATTCATGGTAGTAGTAGTTGACTATTTCATAAAATGGCTCAAAGTCAAGGCCTTAGCTACCACAACTAAATCCAAGTTAAAAAATTCATTTAGAAGAATATGATCTACAGATTTGGTTTACTTTGACCCATAATAACAGATAATGAGAAACAATTCAACAATTCGAGACTCAAAGAATAGTGTTTCAACATCCACATTAACCTGAGATTCACCTTGGTTGCACATCCTTAATCTAATGGCCAATCCAAAGTGGTTAATAAGACCATATTTGAAGCCTTTAAGAAAAGATTAAAAGAAGATAAAGGCAAATAGGTTGATGAGCTACCTAGTGTATCACGGGTGGATGAGCTGCCCAATGGCTCTTATGATAACTACCAAGGTCTCTATAAGAGAGATTCTTTTTAATTTAGCTTTTAAAAGAGAGATTATGGTGCTTGTGGAGATCGACCTTCTGAGTCACCGAGTTGAGCTTGGATTTGTACAAGGGAATGAAAAAGCCCTTAGGGCCAATTTGGACTTGGTTGAAGAATAAAAGGACATAGCCATAATCAAAATAGTGGTTTATCAGCAGAGAGTATTTAATTCTTACAATAAAAGGGTCCTATGTAAGAATATCAAGAAAAGTGACCTGGTACTAAAAAAAGTAAGAGCTTTAAGAGTTGATAACCAATGTAGAAAGTTCATCTCAAAATGAGGGCCCTTTACATAGTTAAAGAGGTCGTCTATAACATAACCTATATGTTGTAGGATATAAACAATAATCCCATACTAAGGACTTGGAATGCAGACAATCTTAAAATCTATTACCAGTGAAAAGGTGTAAAGCTAAGCTCAGACTTGTATTATGTAATTTCAGAATTCGATAAAAGGTTTAGCTTTACTTAGATCATACTTAGTGCTCAGCTTATACTTAGTGCAAGGTCACCAATCGATCTGACACTTGTAAGAAATTATTGCATGAGGTTTCTAAAGTCTTAAAATCGATATTGAAGAACATATTTAAAATTGAAGTATAAACCTTTGTTCAACCAATTAATTAGATTCTTAAGTTAATTTATTAAATTAAATTGATCAGTTCATCCTATCTGAGCTAAGACTTAAGTAATTATGTTTAACAAAAACAAACTACAAAGTAAAAAAAAATGAAGAGATTAAACTTAGACAAAAAAATATATTTCCATTTCATTTCTATGACAAAATTTGAGTTGACAAAATTTTGGTCGAATGTTTAAAGAATATGATCTAAGGTACTTACAAAAAACTTGATCTCAAAGAAACATTATCATTAACTAAAGTTTACAAAAAAATTATTAAAACACAAACAAAAAGAGAAAACTACCCCCTAAGCCTCTTTAATATCCCTCTTACTCCTCAGTAGGTGTTGAACCTCACTAGCCCTAGTTTTAGCCTAAAAAATGCATTGACTTCAGCTTCAAACTCAATATCCTCCTCATCTTTAGTAGCTTCAGTAGCAGGGGCTTGCTAAGACTTAATATTGTTGAGCTTAACATTAAAGAGCTTAAGGTTCAAGTTAGTAAAACAAAAATGAACCTCTTCCTTCTCCAGGTTAAAAGCACCAAAGGCTTGGCTCCTAGCAAACTCTGTTTGCATATCATATAATTTTAAGAAGGCCAAGAATTCATTTACCACTCGCTACTTGGTCTTTTTTTCAGCCTTCAACTTTAATTTCAGCGTTGTTACCTAAGCTAGAGCATCATTAAATTTGAGGTTAACCTATTAATAGAGTGACTTAGCTATGGCCTTTTACGGGGACATATCTTCAAGCTTAGCAACCAAGTCCTCTATTTTCTTTCTGAGCTCATCCTTATCTTTTTTGACCTTTATTAAAGAGGCCTTGGTCTTTTTATGGGACTCTATGGATAGATGCAGATTCTGAACATAATCTTTTAGATTCTACATGATTTTGTAATAGTGCATAGGGCCTGATAAGCATTAAATAGGTCTTACACCGCTATGTGAGAAATAGTAGATGGGAGTTGGTCAGAAGCTGCATAAAACAATAACCAAGCTTATCCTTTAGAAAAAATAAAAATATAAAAAATAAAATAAGTTTTGATCAAGCTTAAAAATATTAACCTTTTTTGGTGAAGGTTACTGTAGTGATCTTCTTCACATTTTCAATCCTCAAAAGGGTTCTCAATGGAGTCAAACTCCACATTTATTACCACCTGCTCTAAGGTAAGTTGCAATCTGGTGCTCAAACCAGCAAGACAAGTTTCAATGCTCTATTTTTTTTGAAGGCTTTTCCCTTTGGGTTGTTTGTTTTTACCTCTTCTAGGGCATGGTTGAGCTAGAAAGAGACTAAGAAAGAGTAGGGTTGATTATTTTGACCCTTTTGAGGGGTCCTTGTGCTAAATAGGAGCTTTATCTTCATTTTTAGACTTAGAGGCATGGAAGAAATGCGTGAACTCAAAATCTCCCATTTAGGATGAGATATCTACATAGAAAATGGAGCTAAAAGTTAAGAAAAATTTTTTAGAACAAAAATCGTGTGAAGTTATCTCGCACCTACCGTAATACTTGACCTCTTTGATAACAGAAGGGGAGGTAAGCTCTTTCGCATCTAGAACCAATTACCCCTACTAGAAAAGGTTCATTATTTCATCTTGAGCTTTCAATTTTATGATCATCAGGGGATCGACTGAACGTCTTAAAAAATTCCAAGTCCATTGTTTATTTTCCATACACCAGGCTTTTTCTAATCATCATTTTTCTCTATACATTAAAATAAGAGCTTTTAGCCCTTTATTAAGCTCAAACAATCAACAAATATTTTTTCATGGGTCAAGCTGTTACATAGAACCAATTTTTATCATGGAAATGCTTTTAACCTATAAAAAATTCTTTAAATAAAAGAAGGATTTGATCTAACTTCAGCCCGTATAAAGAATTACAAAAGCTATAATATAGTAAAAAGAATTTAGAGTGAGCTGAGTGATAGTTAAATTATAAAAAAATAGTTAACAATAAAAAAATGTAAAAGGAATCTTAGACCGATGACTATGGACTCTCAGGACACCTAAATCTTGTCAGCACCTAAAAGAGTAGTAACTCAATCCTCAGTAGTCGACAGTGCTATACTATACTATACCTCATTTTAGAAAGATTAAATTTGACCTTTAAACTATGAGAGTGATGCACTGAGCACAAATTAGGGTAATCCTTAGGATTAAACTTACCCTTCAAGGTCTATATTACATCTTTTAGGTTTATACCTAAGTCATAAAGGGTATTAAAGGGAACGAAGTCATATACATCACCATTTGAGGTAACTTACTCCTTACCTTCACTTGTCTTTCCCTTTTCAACTTTATTGGTCCCCTATTTATGGGGCTATAGTTTGCTCACTCTTAAAAGTCTTATTGTTGAATGACTTATCTTTTGAAGAGGTAATAGGGGTCAATGTCCAAATAAGAGCAAAAATATGAATCTTTTTATTTTATATGAAGAAGATGATGAACAAAGAATAGGAAATTCCTCTGATGTAGAAGCCAGACCAGGGCTAGAATATAAGGTCAACCTATATAGACATCGAGAAAAAGTGGAAACAAAAGTTGAGGATGAAAAGACAAAACATAAAATAAAAAAATGATAGAAAGAATAAAAAAAAAGGTAAAAGTGAGAAAACAAAAGAACAGAAGAAAAAAGGTCAACCGAAAGGGCCAAACTGACCTCTAACATTGAGGTTACTTGATTTTAAAGATCACAATCTATTATAATAAGAAGCTCATCCACCCACTTTCTTCTGACAGGAACATTATTTTCAACTCGTTGATTATCAGGAGCTAATATTAGATTCAACCAAAAATTAGCTTGGCTATAATCCTCCCATAATCACAAAAGGGACTTTATCATCTAAACTCAGATAACCAAGTTGAGCTCCCCTTGGCTCTGCCCTAAAACTTACAAAACTTGAATAAGAAGAAATAATTAAAGAAAAAGAAACATACCGAACTATATGAAAATAAGAAAGTCAGTTGAGAGAAAACTAGAAAGTTTGGAAATTGGTAAAAACATATCGATACGAAAGCAAAAATTCTATAAAATGAGAGATAAAAGCCACAAAAGACCTTTTAATATAGCTAATAGAAGGATCAGATGAATGCTTTAAATCGTACCTCATGTCTGAAGTGGTTATTGAAGATGACCCTTCATATTTCCAGCTTTAAGTTTTATCACCCAATTTTTTTCTCTTCATTAATGCCATTTGTAAACAATAAAGGGGCAAATTGATCATTTTGCTTACCCATATTAGTCAAACAATTATGACACATTAGATCAATCATGTGTCAGGTCAAAAATCAAATTTCAAGCCAAAGAAAAAAGCACAAGTCCCACATCAATTTATACAATAACAGGCCACCAAGTCGTGGTCAAATATAACATTAAACGCATAAGTCACATCAATAATCACTTATAAACTTACTTTTTCCAACCTTCATTGACCTTGGAATTCACATTCATTCACCTTGGTGACTTTTGATCGGACCAATGAAATGTAAATTTTAAAACTCACACTCAAGATTAAGCTTGATATCATCAAGCACGTATTAGGTCGGCACAAACTAGATTGGCTAGGACTACACTTAACAATCTAATACTTAAATTGCTTGGTAGAGAGACAAAATGTTAGGGGTAATTTTGGGTCAAAAAGGCAAAATGGTCTTTTTTTTTTTTTCCTTTAAAGACTACCAGCAGATAGCCATGGGCATTTATGACCTTTGGGCCATCCTAACATGTCAACCCAACATAACATGCATAGTGCTATGTCAGTTTTGCCACCTCACCAAACTATCCAAAAAACCCCTTTTATGTTGACCTGTCGTTCCCTAAATGGATGATCAACGTCCAGGTTAGCTGGACATGCTAGGACATTCTCGCTTTAGGATTGACTATGGGCTGCCCTAAAACCCCTTACCTTTAACTATAAATTGGGCTATCCAAGTATTAGCTGGATATTTTATACTCTTTTACTTTTACACTTTCTCCCTCTTAGCTTTTTTTTAACCAACCTTTGATTTGAGCATCTAAGTGCAAATGCTGAAAAAACTCTTAACCTTTGACTTTAACTATTCTCTTTCTTCCTCTTGTGATTTTAGGGCTTTACCTCTCAGCTCTGAGCTCGACAAATATAAACATTGTCTTTTTTAAACATTATAATTTTTTCACAACACATTTCACATCAATATCAAACATTTAAAATTTTTAAATCACAAATTTTTGTAGAAATTTGTTGCAATACTTTTTAAAACACTCTATCATCCATTTTTTTTACTGTAATTACAATATCAAATTAGGCCTCAATTCAATTGGAATAACTCTAATTCAATGTGGAATGCATTTTTTAAATAACTTGGACTTTGCACCACATATAGTCTAAAAAAATTCTTATACTTGAGGAAATATTTGATCTATTCTTAGGATTACTCCCAATTGAAGGGGAGGACGCTTTACTCAAAAATTCATTTTGGAAATGCATGATTTGAGACTTGGTATGAAACGGCTTACTTGTATTATAATGCATATGGTTTCTATAATTGTGAGCTTAGTCTTTCACAATTAGGATTTGGTCACATGACCTAAAATAATTATGATTTTGATGAGTTTTTAACTTTTTATACATTAAAATCCCTTGAGGCTTCAAAGTTAAGTAATGCATGGATGCAATGGTTTTTTTTCTCAATCTCATCACTCTATCACTCACCAAGTCTCTCTAGCCTATATAGCTTGACTTAGTGCATTTTATATGACCTAATTATGTTGTACTTGTAGATGACTATAAAGGCACCAAATCCTTTCTACAACTTGATTGAGCTTAATTAAGTATTTATAGGCTAGGTCAAGTTTGGTTGACAACCATTAAAATCTAAGCTTAAGCTTGCACTCAACTTAAACATATCTATTTGAATTATATTTACTATTCAAATATTAAAAATTTTAAAGTAAATAACATCCTAAATCTTTAAATTTTGAATTGTTATAAAATTTTTATCTTTATATTTTCAAAAATCACTTATTAATCTTCATACATTCAAATTTATAATAGTTAGTGTGAATGTTAATTCAAATGAGCATCACATGTGAAGTCATGTGTTTCACATGTGGTGTTAGGAGTGTTCAAAATTCAATTTTAATCGAATTAATTGATCGAATTGATTTAATACTATAAATTGGTTAGTTATTAAATTAATTTTGGTTGATTATTAAAATTGATCTTAGAAAAATCTTAATTTTTGATTAATTTGATTTTCGGACCAAGGTAACCAAAATATAAAAAACCTAAATAAAATTAAAAATATATGAAATGGACCATTTCATTTTTTTAAGTTTAATACTTTAGAATTTAAATATTTTATTGAATGATTTTAATTTTTTCAAACATAAGAAATTAAGAGTTTAAAATATAATTTAACTTATATGTATTTTATTATTTGATTAATCAAAAAATTAACTAAACAAATTGAATTAAATTTGACTATTTCATTTTAAAAACTAATAAATTTGGTTTGGTGTAGAAAAATAAAACACGTAATTCTATTAATTCAGTTTTGAATAATTTGATTCAAAATTAACCAAACTAATTGGATGAACAAATTATGTCGAGAAAATGGTAGTTAGAAATTGATGACCCGGTATTTTTTATTCTTATAAAATTTAAAAATAAATTAAAATACATAATTTATAATTTAAAAATGTTGAAAAAGGCAAAAAAATGTATTTTTGTTTTCCTTTTTTTGTACTCTTTTTCCTCTCCTCCTTCCTGATCAAGGTTCTATCAATGACGAAAAAGGGTTGGATGTGGCACAGTCGATAGTTTATCATCAATTAGAGCCAGATTAATCCTTAAAGTGGTTGAATTGATGGGGAGAAGAAAAGTTGAGTTTCTCAATTGCCATTGTCAACAAAACCTTGGCTAGTGGGTGAAAGAAATGGAGAGGAATAAAGAAAAAGAATAAAAAAGGACAAAAAATAAATAATAGAAAATAAAAAAATTCTACACTTTTTTAAAAATTAATATAATATATTTTATAAATTTAGTACATTTTAAATATTTTTAATATTCTATTAAAAAATAAAAAAGATATTTTAGCAAACATTATAATTATAAAAATAAATTTTAAAATTTATATTTTTAATAAGTTTTTTTATTTTAAATATAATATAGATTTTTAAAATTAAAATTAAATAAAAATGAAAATAAACATAAAAAAATATACACATAAACTTATAAGTGTATGTCATTTGTCTGACTTTGTGGTTGGGACTAATACTTAATGTCAAACTTAACAAAATTATTGATAAAAAGATTATTTTGTTACAACATTGAAAGTATAAGGATTAATACGTGACTTTCAAAAATATAGAGATAAAAATTTAAGTATCATATAAGTGCTATTTAATAAAATATTTATACTAACATATTTATATTTTAAAATTAATATATTATAAAATAATTATCTATTAATATAAAATATCTTGAATCAAGCCTAAAATAGCATGTTAAGAACTGGCTCAAGTATAGGCAAGCCCATGGGTATGGCTAGTGAACAAGTTCATCTTTTATTTATACTTATAATAAAAGCAATCCCTTTCATCTAATTTGTTATACATGTTAGCAATGTCTTAAAAAAATTAAAGGTTACTTTTGGGCCATAAAAAAATCTTTATAGCTATTTGTTTTAGGGGTTTTAGTTTTATGTTTTTTTTTTTCTCCTTATCTCCTCCACGACACCTTTCTTTATTCTGTCATCTTCTTCTTTCCTTATTTAACAATGTTGCCACATCCTATTTCACTATTTTCCAACTTTGGCCTTCCTAACTCTTCTTTATCATTTTTTTACTCAAAAAACCCACTTAAAAAACCTAGAGGAAAATACCCAAAAATCTTGATCAATCTATTTAGGGATTGTGATCTTTAGCTGGGGTATAATAATGTAAAAGAATTTGCATTTCTTCTTTTGCCTCTACCCAAAGTCTTAGACAAAGTAAACCCACACCAAAACTCAAAATAAGTTTGTTGTGCTACTTTATTTTTCTTTTTCTTTTTTTTTACTTTTTGAACAAAATCAATTCTACAGATATCTTCTCTGATTTTCTGTGTTTATCAACTTTTTTGTTGTCTTATTTCCTTGTCATCAAGCGTTGCTTTCTTCTTCAAATATTGGATTTGATTACTTCTTCTCAATGGTTTAAATCAATAAGAAAGAAAAGTCACAGAGAAAGTATAGGGATTTTAGAAGGTTCAAGATTGAGATTGGAGAGAATTATACCTATAAAGTGGTGCATGTAAGTGGCTCGTGTTCGACCATTTTTTTTCCTTTACTAATATTTGTCATAACGGTTTTGAGGGTCATTAAACGAATTTAAAAAACAAAAAGGAAAATATGAAGTCACCACCAACCTTTTTTGGCTAGGTGCGATTGGCTACCTTTTAATAAAATCTTAAAATTAATTAAAATTTATTTAAAAGATAATTTTAAGGTTTGTGAAACAGTTTGGGTTCAAGAGTTAAATATAAATGAGGAAGGATTAGTACTCCATAGTGCTCATTTAAAATGGTACTAATTAATTCTATGTTATCCTCTACTTCTGACAAAAATGATCCTAGTTGCAGTGTTTAAAAATAATTTTCTTAAAATTTTTTTGAAGTAAAAAAACATATTTCTATTTTTATTTTTTTATCTTGGTTCGAAAAATAAATAAGAAACTTATTTATTAAAAATTTTTTGAAAATATTCTAATATTTTGGCAATATCAAAATGAACTTTCTCACCTAAGGATCTTTTAAGAATCACTACTCGAAATTCTCAAAAATCTTATCCTCGACATTTCATATTTATTTTCAAAATCAATGCATGTAATAAAATATGATAACTATGATTTAATCCCAAGAATATTTTTAAAAAATCATTTTTTATTCTATTTATTAAAAAAACTAGAAATCTTTTTTGAAAATTATTCTGAATGCTCCAATACATTAGTAGCATTTTAGATAAATTTTCTCACTTAGAGATTCCTAAATAATCATTACTTGGACTTCTTTAGGATCTAATCTTCTAAGATTTTGTTTACTATTATAATATTTTTTAATATGATGTATATAGATTAATTTGTGATGCTATTGCATTATAGAAAAATTCATTTTTAAAAGTGAAAATTAAACAAGAATTTTTTCGTATTGAAAATCATTCTAAAATTTTCAATTCTTTGGCAATATTTTTAGAAAAATTCTCTCACTTAGAAAATTCTCAAAAATCACTACTCAAACTTATTGGACTATCATAAAAAATTCACGTTACTTTCAAGATTATTCTATCAAATGCAGATGAGCATGTATGGTATGTGTGCAAAAAAAAAAAATTTTGTCATCTCATTTATTTTTCCTTATGTTATATTTTCTTGATTACTTATTTTATTTTACTTGTCTAATTGATTTATTATTATTATTATTAAATTTATATGTATATTTATTGTTATTATTATTGTTATTGTCATTATTATTATTATTATTATTGTTATTTTCATTATTATTATTATTATTATTATTATTATTATTATTATTATTATTCAAATAAGAAATGATTAATTATCACAAGTAAAATTATATTAATTTCATTACTTAAAAAAATAAGGTCATTTTCCCTTTTATCATTTTTTTATCATTATTAAGGCATATATATTTTAAGAGAGTTAAATAAATAAATAAATAATTTGTGTTGAATACTTTTCCAAATATTCAATTACTTTAGTAGTATTTTTTTTTTTTAAATATTGTCACCTAGAGATTTTAAGGAATTACTACTTGGACTTCTTTAACATCCCATTTTTGGAGATTTTTATTTTTTTATCATTTTTTGTATTTTATATTTTATATTTTAGTTTTATTTTTATTTTATTTACATACTTCTTAATTAAATAAGTTTAAAACTCTTAATTTTTATTTCTAAAAAATATGCACTTTTTTCAATTATTTAAGAACACAAATGTGCATTAATAAATAAAATAAGTAATTGAAAAATTAGAGAAAATAAATAAAAAAATATGAAAAATTACCCAAAACCCAATTGGTCAACGTTGGTTAATGGTCCAAGGTGGTTTGAGCCGGTTCAATGTAGTTCAAGTAGTTTTCAGTAGTTTGGAATGGTTTTAATTGGTTCAAGAGCGATTCAGGCAATGCAGAGCAATTGCTGGCTAGTTCAAGCATGGTTTGAGTCTGGTTCAGTTGGACCAATCGATGGCTATTGTTGAAGCAGGTTATTATCAGGTTCAGGTCCGCATGTGAGTCTCTCTTTTTTAAAACAATGTCATTTTTTTAAGCTATAAACCTAAAATTTTTTGTTGTTATTTTCTTTTCTTGCTTCCTCTCTTTAAGGGATAGAACTTCTTTCTTTACAAAAAAAAAAAAAAAAAACCTAAAAACTCTTAAGCCTAGTTGTTGGTGGAGTGCAACTGGCCAATCATCATTCCTCACATCGTTTTATTGTCATTGATCATCGCTAGTACCATCGCGTGCACCATTTTCTTTTCTTTTCTTTTTTTTTTTTATTTTGCTATAAAAACTATGTAATTATGTTATATATATATATATTCATTCCAAAATCTCTTTTAAAAAAAACACTTTATCTAACTTTCTAACACAAACCTAACCTTCGTTAGACTCAGGTGCCACTACTCTTCCTCTTTTAGCCATAATAGTCTTGAAGCTGCACTATGCATTTTCTTATACTAGTTGTCATAATTTCTCTTTTCTTTATCTTTACTAGATTTGAGCCTCTTTTTCTTTTTTTTTCTTTTTTTTTAAGCTGAGATTGATTTTTATTTATTTATTTATTTATTTTACTTTTGTTTATTCAGAAAGGCTTAGCTATGGCATTTAGTTCCCCATTAAGGGACTGTGTTTTTCTTATTCATTTTTTTAATTTTTTTTGGTAGCTTGGAGGCTATAAAGGGTCTGAACGGGGTTTTTTTTGGAAGGCCAACGCTTGGTTTTAAGTGAAGAGAGGCTATTTTAAGGACTTTGCAAAAGAGGGTTGTCCAATACTGGTTCTTGGGAGCGAGCGAAGTTGTTAGGTTCTGTGTAGCATTGGTTGGAAAGGGTTAGGGGCTATTTTTATGTGAGTTTTGGGAAAGGCGAAGGCCTGGTCAATATGTTTGAAGGGTTATTGTAGAGGGTGTTGAGGGACTATGCTCGAGCTATGATGTTTTAGAAAGAAAGGGTAATGGTCGAATATGAGTTTTTGAGGGTTTTTAATGGGCATTATGGAATTATTTGGTTTGGTGCTGGTGTGTATACGATGAAAGGTTTAACTTTTGGGTTACTATGTTATTAGTGTTTTGGAAGAAGGCTGGCTTAGGTTGGAGATTAGAGTCGGTAAGGGTTTTATGTGTGCTTAAAGGTTGGATAATGATTGGGTACTAGAATTATGAGGACCTATGCTTGGTGCAGGGGTTGTGGAAATTGGTAGGTTTGGCTAATGATTTGTTTTGGTGAAGCTTGGTGCTGGTGAGGCCTTGATGTTAGGTTATGGAGCTTGGTCTTTTCTGTGAAGGGTTGGAACAAGGTGTCGGGGGTGAAGGTAGGCTATAGTGTTAGGCTGAGACTCTAGGATAGAGGGACTATGGTGATAAAGTCATAGGCCAGGGCTCTGGGATGGTGTAATGCGTTCGGTTGATACGAGTGAGGATGCAGAGAAAAAAATGTTGGAACCCCTTTTTGTAACCGAGCCTCTTTTGGTTTTTTAATTTGTCAAATTTTTTTATTGTCTTGCAAAAAAAGCAAATGGAGATTTGGTCGCTTGTGGCGTGTAGTGGGTAGGGACTAGTGAAAGAAGCGGCGTTGGCTTGGTGTATAGAGTAGTGGAGCAGAAGAGGCTCCTGACACTACTGGCCACTACTTTTTATTGTTTTGTTTTATTTTTTTTACCCTTTTTTTAATTTAATTTTAATGAATGAATGAATTAATTTTTTTTTGTAATTTTTCAATTAATTTGGTTAATTCTAAATAATAATAATAAAAAAAATTAAAATTAAAAATGACCTATTAAAAACAAGTTCGAATAAATCTAATTCGATTTAATGCTTAAACTAAATCAAATAAGAACATGCAAATTAAACATAAAATAAGAAACAAATTCGAATTAACCGAAAAAAAAATAGTGTCTACAGGTGCCCCTTTTTGCACATTACTAAGAATCAAGAATAAGGTAAAAATATAAACAACAATTTTGTCTAAAGTAACGATTCAAAATTTTCAAAATTTTTTTTTGTTTTGTTTTTTGTTGCTTTTTTTTTTGTTTTGTTTTCAGTTTTTGGTTTTTCTTTTTTTTTTTTACCATTTGATTTTTTTAAAAATAAATTTGACCATTTGAAAACAAATTTAAAATCTCTTTTAAACAAGACTTAACAACTTTTGAAAATAGAATAAGAGATCATGTTCGGAGGTCTTACAAATCTCAAAATTAAAACAAATTCAATTCAAAAGATTTACGAATCTCGTCTGAAAGATTTAGAGATTATACCCAGAGGTTTTAAGGATTATACCTAAAGGCCTTACAACTCTCAATATCTTTGAATGCTTCTTATATTAAAGGCATTGAAACTTTTAAACTTCAAAAGGTTTTGCTCAGGGGTTTTACAGATTATGCTCGAAGGTCATAAAGATTATGCTTGGAGATCTTATGGATTATATTTGGAGGTTTTACTAATCTCAACATCTTTGAATGCTCATCATATCAGAGGCATTGAAACTTTGAAAATTTGAAAGATTTTACCCATTAATCTTACAGATTATGTTGAAGGTCTTAAAGATTATGTCCGGAGGTCTTAAAGATTATACCTAAAAGTTTTATAAATCTCAACATCTTTGAATGCTCCTCATATTAGAGGTATTGAAACTTTAAAAATTTAAAATGTTTTGCCCGAAAGTCTTGAAAATTATGGCAAGAGGTCATAGAAATTATGCCCAGAGTTCTTACAAATCTCAACATCTTTGAATGCTCTTTGTATCAGAGGCATTGAAACTTTAAAAATTTAAAATGTTTTGCCCAGAGGTCTTATAGATTATGCTTGGAAGTTTTAAAGATTATGCCAAGAGGTCTTACAAATCTCAACATCTTTGAATGTTTCTCGTACAAAGCATTGAAACTTTAAAAGTTTAAAATGTTTTACTCAAAGGTCTTATAGATTTCCCAAAGGTCTTAAAAATTATGCCTAGAGCTCTTAGAGATTATGCCCAAAAATCTTACAAATCTCAACATCTTTAAATGTTTTTTGTATCAAAGGCATTGAAACTTTGAAATTTTAAAATATTTTGCTTAGATGTCTTAGAGATTATGCCTATAAGTCTTAGAGATTATGCTCAGAGATCTTAGAGATTATCTCATTTTTTCAACAACCCCTCCATTTTTTGCAAATCATTTTTCTTTCAACTCTTCAAACCTTTTTCACATTTTGGAATTTTGTTAAACTATTTTCTCTTTTTCTCATCTTTATGTGATAGCTACCTTCTCTTTTTTTGCCTATCAAATAAATACAGGTGACTTTTTTCATAATACAAATGCCAGTATTCCTTTCATATAATGCCCCTACAAATACTTTTTTTATGATGCAGATGCCATGATGCAAATGCAAATGTCTTTCTTATGATGTAAATGCAAATGCCTTGGTTATGATGTAGATGATGTAAATGCGAATGTCTTTCTCATGATACAAATGCAAGTGATACAATTATAAATGTCTTTTTCATGATATAGATGCGGATACAAATGTTTTTCTCATAATGCACATGTAAGTGCGAATACAAGTAATGCAAATACAAATATCTTTTTTTATTTTTTTATAGTACGTAGATCAAATATTCTTCTCATGATACATATATCAATACAAATGCAAGTTATGCAAATACAAATATATATTTTTATTTTTGCAACATGCAGATAGCATATATTTCTCATGATGCACATGTAATTGATATAAATGCTATTTTCTTTTTTTTTGTTTTTTTGTTATTGTTGTTTTTTTTTTTTTTGTAGCATGCAGGTTAAATATCTTTCTCATAATGTAAATGTGAATATGAATGCAAGTGATGTAAATGCAAAAACAATTTCTATTCAAAATTTTAATGTTTACTCTTCACCAACAATGATCTCAATATTCTATACAAAATGATCAAATAATCTTTGAACTTTTAAAAATGATCACAAAATTGTCCTACATAAAGTATTTTCATAATCAATGAGAAAAGTTAAAAACCATGACTTTTGAATCTCTTGAAAATTGGTGATTACTATCTAAAATGCTTATGGATGGGTAATTAAGAATTCAATTCTTTTCACTAGTGGGTATATCTCAAAGAAGGCTCAATGAGGGTTGCAAGGATTACTTCTTAAGCTCACAAAAAAATAATTTTTCTAAAATACTTTTTTTTAATTGAAAACATGATACTTCAATGTGCATCAAATTGACCATTATTTTTTAAAAAAGATTTGGAAAGAAAAAAGGATTGATCTTTTTTATTTTCACTCTTTAGTGAAATGCAAAGTCTCTAATGGGTACTAATCTTTGAAATGGTTTTGTATCATAATTTTTTATTCTGGATAGAACTTTGGAACTCTAAAATTCTTTTAGGGACCTAAGAGTAGCTCTAACTCTAAACTACCCTTTTTGGGTTTTCACCTTAAAGTTATATTTTCTAACAATAAAAAAATTGGTAAAATCTTCTCAAATATAAAAGAAGTATATAGCTCTTTAATTCAAGTATTCACATTTGATCAAAATAGACTTTTCAAGGTATGCAATGTAGGTCAAGGATTAGGTTCTAAAAGAATGGATAATTTAGCCAAGGATCATACTGAGTATTCTTTAGATAAAAAGTAATGTGTCTTTCTTTCTTTGCTCTTTCTTTTTTGGAAACATTTAACTTCAAGTTTAGCATGCTTCTTTCCTAAATTCTTTTTTTCTTACTTAGAATTTTAATTGATACTTTATTCACTTTTTGCCCAAGCTCTCATCTTTGAAATGCATGTCTTCTTTTCTTTGCTTTTTCCTTTTTAAAAACATTCGACTTCATCTTTAGCATTCTATTTTCTTGAATTCTATCTTCTTTTTTATTTGGGATTATAACTGAAGATTTATTCACTTTTTCCTCAGATCTTTACCTTTAAGGTACATGTCTTTTTTTCTTTACGCTTTTTTTTTTAGAAATATTTGACTTCAAGCAATCTATTTTCTTGCATTCTTAGGATTCTAATTGTAACTTTATGCACTTTTTGCTCCAGACTCTTATATTTAAGGTGCATGTCTTTTTTTCTTTACTCTTTTTTTTTCTTCTTTTTTTTTTCTCTTTTGAAACATCTGACTTCATCATTAGCAAACTACTTTCTTGAATTTTTAGGATTCCAGTTGAAACTTCATTCATTTTTCCTGCTGACTTTCATCTTTGAGGTGCACATTAGATGCTCTTAATATCAAAAACTTTCCTTGAAGTTGATCTCTTGAAGATATCCTTGTTTTACCCCTTAGTGCAAAAAACGATCATTGGCCAAAGGTTCATTTGAAACAAGAAATTTAATAAGCTTAAATAGGTAGCAAGTGGATAATTTTTCTATATACAAAAGATAGAGAAAAATGGTCATTCATCATTTCAAACACAATCATTTAGAAGAGCAAATTATTTAAAGAAAGAGATAAATGGCTTCTTTTTGTTTTTATTTTTTTCTTTATTTTTATGTTTTAACCATAAATTATTTTTATCTAACTAAAGCCTCATCTTGTTTTTCACTCAAGATTCTTGTGACAATGAAAATCAAGTTGTATAGGATGTCCTAAATTTAATCACACAATTTATAAAAAAGGCTCATTTTGGTTTCAAATTGTTTGGCATTTATGGTAAAATGAAGCGAAAAGGTATTAATGCATTAAACAAATTATCTTAGGTGAGAAGAAATTTTGCTTATTTTAGTCAATGTGCTTTAGGACATAAAACAAAACCTACTTGAGAAAGAAAGTTCAGGCATTTTTTATGTCTATGGCCATCGAAAGAATTTGGATGGTTCAATCATATTGATAAAATTTGACATACATTGAATTACCAATTAAACATTTGAAAGAATATTTTGTTTGGTCTTTGAAATTCAAAATAAAATTTCAAAATTAGCCTCTTTTGCTCATTGCCCAAGAAAATATTATTATCTCAATATATCAAATGATGACAAGGTTTGCAAGTTGAAATGATGCCCCTTAAAGGATTATGACTGGAAAGTGAAGTTATTCAAAACGATTGAAGCATAGGAGTGGTAAAGGAAATGTGTAAAGGTATTGAATGAGTTTATTTTTTTTAATAGTAATTACCAATTACTTTGAGATTCTCGTCATTTAGAAAATGTATATTTCCTTTTGAAAAGGCCTATTTTTAGCAAAAAAAAATTTTTTTGTTTCTTTTAATCTTATTTTGATCTTGAAAATCACTTATATGGGACTTTATTCTCAAATAATTGCCAATCTTTTTTGTTCTTTGGTGAAATTCAAATCACTTATCATTTTATGGTTTTAAAAATTTATTATGTGGGACTGTTATTCAAACAATTGCATAAAAACAAACTTTCATAGGAAAATTGAAAGCATTCATTTCTTTCAAAATAAATTTTAACAAGATTAATTCGAATAACTCTTAAGGACATCATACATATGTTATACACAAAAAGTTAAAAGTTCAAGAGAAAATCATCTTATCTAAATCTATCAAAACTCAAGACCTTTTTTCATATTGCAACTCTTCACATTTCGTAATTACATACATCAATTTCCATTGTTTCATCAATTTTAGAGTCAAAATACTACTCTTGATGAGATTCTCAACCTTTTCCTTCAGATATTTGCATTTTTCAATTGAGTGCCCAATTGCCCCTATATGGTAATCACACTTGCTATTATGATTATAATTCCTTATTAATGGATTTGATGTTATTTTCAGAGGCACATGAGTAAGGTATCAACCTTCTATTAGCACAGGTAAAGGTGAGAAATAGGGATTGGAAATTTTTCTTGATCATTTCTTGGTCTTTTTTGGTTCTTTGTTATATAGGTGGTAGGCTTAAGGGTATGGATGCAATCATGAATGATCATTTGAGGATAGGAATTTGTTGGAAAGTTTAGATATTGGCTTGATTGGCAAAGATATGAGTTTTGAGAGATACTACCTATGACTAAGAAATAGGGTTGATGAAGAGGATAATGATTGCACGTGATGAAATCCTTAGTAAATTCCCTTCAAGAGTGATTGTTTACACCTCCCTTTATTTTTTTTTGATGTATTTCTCTATTCAACATCAATTACATCTTGCAACTTAATCCTGTCATTCTTGATTGCATTTTTTATCATTTTTTCGACAATCATCATGTTAGCAAAGTTTTTGGATATATTCCTAAAATTCTTTCATAATAAGGAGTGTTCAGGGAATTGACAAATAGAATAATGATTCTTTCTTTGACAGGGGTGGTTGTACTTAGGCTATTATGTCTCTCTATCTATGTGCATATGCTTTGAAAATTTTGGTTGACCTTTTTTTCATGTTCTGCAGAAACAACCTATCTGGTGCCATATCTTTAATATACTTATATTGTGCTATGAAAGCCCTAGCCAAATGATTTCAAGAGAAAATTTTGCTTCAATCTAGCTAGGTATACCACCTTATTATAAATGTGATGAGACTATCTTAAAAGCAATGGATCAGTAATTTATCATTATGAGTTTAGTTTGTCATCTTTCGACAGTATATGATGATATGTGTTGAAAAACATCTCGTTACATCATACTTTTAAAAGTCATGAATCTTAAACTTTATAGGAATAACCAAGTCATAAACTAGGCTAAGCTCATTAGCATCAATATTCTCGAAAACATTACTTTCTTCCACTGCCCTGAGTCTTTCTTCCAGTAACTTATACTTGTCTTTTATGTTGGTTTTCTCAACAGTGTTGATATCTTTTTCAACTTCTCTCGATCTTTGGGATCATCTAGGTTAGGTATCACAATGGAATTATAAGGGATAAGCTTGAGATTAACATTCATCTGAACTGGAGGTAACTTGGTAGAAGTGTCAATATAAGGTTGATGGGTTGTTGGAGGTGCTTATGATACATGGGGATCTTGAACATATGGATATGTAACCCAAATGGATATTATGGTTCTTAAACAACTATTTCCTCCCTTGCCCTATGTGTTTCAATAATCTTTTTTTCTTTTGTCACACCTACTAATATCTATTTTAATACTGCCAATTACTTGTCTATATTTTATTGCATTCCCATAATTTTTTCTTTGATCTTTCTTTGGGCTATTTCCATTTTGTCTTGCATTTTTATTTTTCATGATTCTAGCATAGGCTTGAGTGTTACAAGTATGGAGATTTAACTAATTTCATTTTTTAGGATGCGCTATCTTTGAACCTTTTATTAATTACCAAAAGTCAAAAATGCATACCGTGAATTCCACTATTAAAGCTTGCAAAAATATCTTTTTGCTTTGAAAGTTTGATGAAATTATATTCACAATCACCATTTTTTATCCTTAACTGGCATAAAAAATAATGAATTCAAACAAATGATATATGATATGCAAGTTAAATTTTATTATTATTGAGAAGGAGCTTAAATTGCATCATATATTCGGGTCGACTTATTTATAGACATTCCTTTCGTCTTAAAAATTTTGTGAAAGTATATTTACAACCATATTTCTTTTTCACAAGCTCTTTTAGGCACACCATTATTTAAAAAAATCAAATGTAAATAGAGATATCCATTTATAGAAAATTCAAGTTAAGAGAAGTTTTCATTCATTCTCAAAAGTTTCAAGTTTACACATTATGAACCATTCTAAGATTAGGGCCATAAAGCCCCAGATTTACTCATACTTTCCCTTACCTTATCTAAAAAATCCAAAAGGAATTGACTATGAATGTTGGTGGGGATTACCCTTTGCTTTAAAGCTTTTATTTTTTATTCATTATCTTGGCCAATTTGACTACTGCCTACGGCACTGCTTGTTATTTTAGCATGGATCGATAAAGGATTCTTGTAAACAACTAGCTTTATTTTGGTGTCAAAACCCAAATATTTGACTTTCATCAATCTTTGTACCATATATTTTAAAGACGTGCAATCTTTTAGAGAATGGCCCACAACACCAAAATGTATTTACATTGGGCATTGAGGTCATACCATTTAGGATAAAATGGTTTGAAGGGTTTAATAGGGACAAAGGCAATGAGGTAGTTTTCTTAGAGCAATGGGTATAAATCTGTGCAAGATATGGGTATTGGGTCAATAGGGGTTTTTCCTTTAGTGTTGGTGGTGTAAAAGTTTTTTTGTTATATATTTGGTTGTTTTGTTGGAAAAATGGTGGTATAGTTAGTGTTAGAGTGAATTGGGAAACTTTAGGTCAAAAATTAGGTTGAGAAAGTAATGATAGGGTAGCATATTGAACAAATGGTTGTAAAATGTGAGGTGGTGTGCATGACTTCACGTGTGAAATTCTCGAAGGTTGCATAAAGTTTGGGGGCCTAATCCTAAGTGCTTCGAAAGGAGGTCTAAAGTGGCCATGAGAAGGATTTAAGTTTGGGTTTAGACTTGGGATAATTGGTGAAGGTTGTTAAGCTAGGGGACTCCATCTTGGAAATTAGACTTTTAAGTTTAGTCATTTGTATGGCCAATTCACCCATTCCTCTCTTAAGCTTGGCTAAACTTTGGTCATTGTTTGGATCATCCAATGCCTTAGTATACTCAAGACAAGTGTTGGAACCAACATGAGCCAATTGATTTTGATTTGATGGAATTATAAGTGATAATGACCTTTAAGGCGCAAAAAACTTAACCCCACCACTAACTTTAACCATTTCTATTAATTGACTAGTCTATTATTTCATCTCTCAAAACTCAAGCCAAAATTCCTTTTGATTCAACTCCAACGCATTCTTGTTTCCAATTGATGTCCTTTTTTCACCATTCTGATTCCCACCAAGATAGACATTTTATTTTGAAACTTAGACAAAAAATTCTATATTATTACCTTTATTAAATGAATGCCATAGAAACGATTTCTAACTTATATGACATTTACAACATGTTTATGAATACGATGATGATACTTAAAGAATGTCATGAAACATCAAAATTCGTAAAATAATGAATTTTCACATGTACAAACCCCAAATGATTAAAATTTCATCATCCATGAATGTGTATGCAAGGAATGTAATTTTATGTTGTAGGGATAGTGGGATATGAAATGCAATGCATGTTCTATAAAATCTTGCCATTCATGAATCCATATGCATGAAATGCACACAACAACATACTACATGAGTGATGAGATATATGCTTATAACTAATGCAACATACTTGTATAAAATATATGAACCTACCATGTGCATGAGACATGTCTATGTGGAATGCAATGCATGTGTTGTGTTGGCTTAATGAGGTTGACACTGTCTTAAGATATGTAATGAGATGGAGCGTATGTACTACCTATTAAGATGTCCATGGAATACGTGTATCATTTATCAACATCTACATGAAATGGAATGCATGTACTATTTATTAATGTGGATGAGATGGAATGCATATCTTATTATGATGTGCATGAGATGGAATGCATGTATTGTCTTATTATGATGCCTGAAATATGACGCATACAGTACCTATTATGATGCATTAAATAGGGGTGTATACATTACCCTATTATTTCCATTTTAAAAAAATGATAAAAATGTATGAAAATGTGAAAAGTGAAATAACATTTAAACTTAAAATTCTCTTTTTTTTTTCTTTTTTAAAAAGAAAGGAAAATTTCAAGAACACAATTTTTTTATCACACAGAACAAAGAATTAAAAAAAAACCTTTATTTTTGTTTGAAAATTTTTATTGGATAATGCTAAAAAAATTTCTTCATTTTATTTTAAAACATTTTCTCAAAATGCAAATTTTGGATAACCACCAAATGAATGAACTACATGTCAAAAGAAAATCTTTTTCTTTTCCAAGAAAATCTTTTTCTTTTATTATCTATTTTTTCTTTTTCAAAACATAAATTTTACCTATGCCATTATTATTCCTAAATGCATATTGTAATAAAGTGTCCTAATTTGGGTTATTTCTACAAAAGGTCTGCAACACTTCTACCTAAGGTTGGTCTCCTAAAGTTCACTATATGCTGAGTGAGGATTTATTCATCTAATGGTTTCCAAATTGTTCCTCACTAGTGTCCACACAGAACTAGTAAGGCACCTTGATCCTCATCAATTTTAGGCTCTGAACCAAAAAATTTCAATTTAAGTAAAAATATTTCGCTTGCCATTACGGAGGTTATCAACTCACAAGAGCATAGGTACTCTACTCTCTCTTAAAAGGGACAGAGCCTAAGTATATAGCTTATGCATAATATGGATGTGTTGTGTGTAAATGAGGGAATATAACATTAAAACCTAATCTAAAATGTCAAGAATAATATAAAAACATAAATAATAAATGAATAAATAACATAATTAAAATGAAATGCATGTAATTTTTTTATTACTATTGTTATTAAAAAAACAAAATCAAAATCAAGAAAATTAATGTTTAATATCAATTAAGATTGTTAAATCAAAATTAAGGATAACATATAATTAATTTTTTGGCCTAGCTCTCTAAAAAAAATGATGCCTCTAGTGGAGTCGTAAAGCCGTCGTAACAATTTTAAGGGTCTTTGGATGAATTTGAAAAATGAAAAGAAAAAAATGGAGTCGCCACCAATCTTTTTTGGTTAGGTGCGATTGGTCACCTATTAAAATATATCCTTTTAATAAAATCTTAAAATTAATTAAAATTTATTAAAAAGATAATTTTAGGATTTACGAAACAGTTTAAGTCCGTAAGTTGATTACGTGTGGGGACTAATTAGAACCCCATAGTGCTTGTTTAAAATAATATCAATTAATTACGTATTATTCTTTAATCTTGACAAAAATGATCTTAGTTTTGATGTTTAAAAATAATTTTCTTAAAATTTTTAATTGTAGTAAAAAAGCATATTTTTATTTTTTTTATCTTGGTTAAAAAAATAAATAAGAACCTTATTTATTGAAAATTTTTCAAAAATATTCCAATATTTTGGCAATATCAAAAGGAACTTTCTCATAAAAAGATCTTTTAAGAATCACTATTCAAAATTCTAAAAAATCTTATCCTCGATTGTTCATATTTATCTTCAAAATCAATGCATGTAATAAAATATGATAACTATGATTTAATCCCAAAAATATTTTAAAAAATCATTTTTATTCAATTTATTAAAAAAACAAGAAATCTTTATTGAGAATTATTCTAAATGCTCCAATACATTTGGCAGCATTTTAAATAAATTTTCTCGCCTAGATATTCCTAAAGAATCATTACTTAGACTTTTTTAAGATTTCATCTTCAGAGATTTTGTTTACTACTATTATATTTTTTAATGTGATGTATATGGATTAATTTGTGATACTATTGCATTATAGAAAACTTCATTTTTAGAAGTGAAAAGTAATTGAGAATTTTTTTGTATTGAAAATCATTCTAAATATTCAATTTCTTTGGCAATATTTTTAGAAAAATTCTCTCACCTAAGAATTCTCGAAAATCACTACTAAGACTTTTCAGAGTCCTATCATAAAAATTCGTATTACTTTCGAGATTATTGTATGAAATGCAGATGACCACGTATGATATGCATGCAAAAAAAAATTTACTCATCTTATTTATTTTTCCTTATGTTATATTTTCTTGATTATCTATTTTGTTTTACTTGTCTAATTGGTTTATTATTATTATTATTAAATTATATATATATATCTATTATTATTGTTATTGTTGTTGTTGTTATTATTATTATTATTATTATTATTATTATTATTATTTTCAAACAAGAAATGATTAATTATCACAAGTAAAATTATGTTAGTTTCATTACTTGAAAAAAGGTCATTTTGCTTTTTATCATTTTTTCATCATTATTAAGTAATATATATTTTAAGAGAGTTAAATAAATAAAAACTCTTTTGTGTTGAATATTTTTTTAAATACTCTATTACTTTGATAGTAATTTTAGAAAACTATTTTCACCTAAAGATTTTAAGGAATTACTACATGGACTTCCTTCACATCTCATTCTCAGAGATTTTTATTTTTTATATTATTATTTTTATCATTTTTTATATTTTATTTTTTTATTTTATTTACATACTTTTTAATTCACTAAGTTTAAAACACCTAATTTTTATTTCTAAAACATATACACTTATTTTAATTATTTAAGAACACAAATATGCATTAATAAATAAAATAAATAATTTAAAAATTAAAGAAAATAAATAAAATAAAAAATATGAAAAAATACCCCAAAAATTGATTGGTCAACGTTGGTCAACAATAGTTTCAGTAGGTTCAGCACGATTTAGGCGATTTTTAGTGGTTTGGAATGGTTCTAACCATTTCAAGAGTGATTTAGGCAATCCGAAACCGATTTTGGCCAATTCAGGCACGGTTCAAGCCCAATTTAATTGGATAGGTTTAGTGCTATTGCTAAAGCGGGTTATCAGGTCACGTGGGTGGACCTCAAATTGGGTTCGGGCTTGGGTCCACATGCGAGTTCTCCCCTTTAAACAAAGTTATTTTTTCCTTTTTTTAAGTTATAAACCTAGAATTTTTTTTATTATTTTCTTTTCCTACTTTCTCACTCTGAAAGAGGGAACTTCTCTCTCTGCAAAAGAAACCTAGAAACCGTTAAGCCTAGTTTTCAACAGAGTGTAGACGGTCGATCGTTGTTCCTCATGCCATCATGCTGTTGTTAGCGCCACCCGTGCACCATCTCCATTTCTTCTATTTTTTTTATTTTGCTATAAAAACTATGTAATTGTGTTTTATATATATATATATATATATATATATATATATATATATATTCATTCCAACCTTTCTAAAAAAAACTTTCTCTAAGTTTGCAACACAAAACCTAACTACCGATCAACCTAGGTGCCGCCGCTCTTCCTCCGCTGGCCATGGTAGTCTTGAACCCGCACCATGCATTTCCTTACACTGGCCGCTTGAGCTTTTCCCTTCTTTTTCTTTACCAAATCTGAGCCTCCTCTTCTTTTTTTTTTTTTTTTAAGCTGAGATTGATTTTTATTTTTATATTTTGCTTTTGTTTTTATAAAAAGGCTTAGCTATGGCACTGAGTTCCCCACCAAGGGACTGTGTTTTTTTTGTTTAATTTTTTTTGGGTGGCTTAGAAGTGGTGAGGGTGTGAGCGGTGTTTTTTTCGGCGCTTGGGTCTAAGTAAGGGGAGGCTGTTTTAAGGACTGTGCAAAGAGGGGTTGTCCAAGGCTGGTTCTTGGGTATAGGCGAAGTTGTTAGGTTCTATGTGGCATTGGTTAGAAAAGGTTGGGGCTGTTTTCATGTGAGTTCTGGGAAAGGCGAAGGCCTAGTCAGTGTGTTTGGAGGTTGTTGTAGAGGGTGTTAAAGGACAATGCTAGGGCTCTAGTGATTTTAGAAATAATGGGTGATGGCCGAAAATAAGTTTTTGAGGATCTTCAAAGGGTGTTTGCGAATTGTTAGGTTTTGCGCTGGTGTATGTGTAACGAAGGGTTCAACCTTTGGGTTACTAGGTTACTACTGTTTTGGAAGAAGGCTAGCTTGGGTTAGAGATTGGTGTTGGTAAGGGTTTTGGTGCGCTTGGAGGTTATTAGAGAAGGATTAGGTAATGGGAATTATGGGGACCTATGCTTGGTGCAAGGGCTATAGAGACTGGTAGGTTTGGTTGGTGGTTTTATACAAGTGGAGCTGGGTGCTAATGAGGCCTTGGTGTTGTTGGGTTATGGGGCTTTGTCTTTTCTGGGAAGGGCTTGAGCAAGCTGTAGGTAGGCTATGGTGCTAGGCTGGGGCTCTAAGATGAAGGGACTTGATGAAGTCGTAGGCTAGGGCTCTGGGATGGTGCAATGGGTTCAGCTGGTGTGAGTAAGGGTGTAGAGAAAAAAAATGCTGGAACCCCCTTTGTAATCAAGCCTTTCTTGATTTTTTAATCTGTGAATTTTTTTATTGTCTTATAGGAAGAACCAGCTGGAGATTTGGTCTCTTGTGGCATGGAGCAGGCAGGGACTGGTGAACGGAGTGGCACTGGCTTGGTGCGCAGAGTGATGGAGTAGAGGAGACTCTTGACACTATTGGCCACTACCATTTGTTGTTTAGTTCTGTTTTTTTACCTTTTTTGTAATTTAATTTTAATTAATTAATTATTTTTTGTAATTTTTCAATTAATTTGATTAATTCTAAATAATAATAATAATAATAATAATAATAATAATAATAATAATAATAATAATAATAATAATAATTAAAAATGACCAATTTGAAATAAGTTCGAACAAATCCAATTCGATTTACCGTTTAAATTAGCTCAAATAAGAACATATAAATTTAGCATAAAAAATTAAATAAATTTGAATTAACTCAAACAAAATTAAGTGTCTACAATATGAATTTGTCAAGTTGAATTTTAATGTTGAAAAGTAAGTGATTTATTTTTAAAGGAATTAAAATTTGAGGTATTACTTACTCTTCAATTTTAGAGTAAGCAATGCCTTAGATTGAAGAGTAAGTAATACCTCAATGGCCCTAGATTATTTTTTTGTAGTATGGTTTGTCGTGAGCAATGTGTGGATATTTGGAGGTCACTTATCTTCTTCTTATGCTTTTAAATTGTACAAATACAATGGGACTAACGATACCTATTGCTCTATTTTGATTAAGATTCACGATTTCATTACGGTTTGTGAACTATATATCTATTTCATTGCAAATTATGTATAGTGTTCCTTACTTTTAGTTTTATTGCATATGCCATGCCATTCATGCTATGTGCAACAATTTGTTGTTGCTTACCCTGCATAATTTCTATCCTGGGTTTTTGAAAGGATTTTTCACAAACTAGAGGAGCCACCATGAAATTTATAAATACATTGCCAATCTACAAGTTTAAACCCAAGAAAATTGGAAATGTAAATGATTAAGAAAATTCTGCTGGTGAAGGTGGAGTATTGGTTGTAAGGACAATAAAAGAGCATGTGATATCAAGAGAAGATGCAGTAAGTTTAATGCTAGGAATTTGCTAATAGTTTATTGGTCTTTACATGTAAACTGCAACCACCTAACCTGCATTCAGAGTACTTATTAGGATCAAACTGGATGAAACTAAACAAATTTAATCATATACAGAATAATGAATTTTTAGAACATTTGGATGAGTTTTATCTCTTAATTTTTCTTTATGCATTTAGCTATCTATTTGCTCCACTTGACTTTTGGTGTCCTAAAGATGAATGACTTACTAACTTGAGATGTTGTAGGTTTGTTGAATTGGCTTAACAAAGTATGCAAATGATAAGCTGAGGTAGCTATTATGCATTCATTCACTTTTCAAAAAATAGCTTTTTTTATTCTTTCTCCTCATTTGACAAATTACAAAACCATTATAAACCTTAAGTCTTTTCCCAAAAGCCAGTTGGATTTTTAGCTACTAAAAGCTTTCAATCTTTCAATGCCAGAATTTATTACCAACCTTTTAATAAAAGCCTTTGTTGATTCAAACCTTTGGATCAGTTGAGCCTTCGAAATTGTTGATGAGGATAAATGAATTATTTACTTAATGGTTGCAATCTCTGTTGAAAAGTTGTAGTGTAAAACAGGTATGAAAAATAAGAAACCTTCAACTGATGATAATGCATGGATAATATAAATAAACACTAAAAAGTACTGTTAGGTTTATTAGAGTGTGATAATTCGACTATAAAGAAATATGAAAATGAATTTTGGCTTGCATAGCCAACACTAAATATGGTTGTGGAACAACTTTCTCAAGTTAGTGGAGTTGTTAAGGTAACATGGATGCAATGATTTTTTTGTATCATTAGTCAAATCCAACTTGATGGTTGATATATAGAGAATGAACTAATAATGGAGAATAGAAAGTTTTTGCCTTACTGATTACTTGATCTTCTTTTCTTAGAAAAAGGCCTTAAGTGCCATGTTGAGAAACCTTGATTGTGATAATAGATGATATAGATGTTGTACTTGTACAAGTTAGCTAGTTTCCAAAATAGGAAAAAAAAAAGCAAAGTAATATGTTTATCCTTTACTATAAACATGGTATAAGGAACTTTGCCAAAGGTGACAAACTAATTGGCTTCATTGCTTAAGCTTCAAATTGAGTTGAATAAGCACCTTAGATTCAAGAGATTGAAAGATAACACAATGTTCCATATTTTTTTTATTTTAAGATTTTTTTATTTGCTTTTGCTTTTTTCCCTTTGTAAGAAATTGAAAAATAGTATGCATGGCTCTACTGTTTGAATGTTAGCACCAATCAGTATCATTTTTCATATTGTTTCATATTTTTTTATTAAGCAAAAGATTGAGAGACGACATGGGTCTATGCAAGAGAAGTTGTTTTACTTCAAAACATCTATATATTCCCTTTATCCTTATCTTTGACTTTGATTTTGCAAATCTTAGATGAAATATAGATTTTTTTATATAGGGATTATTGTAGCAAATGTGAAAGGTAAGGACATATCCTTTAAATTGTCATTTATGACTTTGATGGTTTAAAATTTAACTGGTCTTTTTGAAGCAAAGAAGAAGAATCCAATATCAAACAATGGGATAAAATGGTTCACTAAAAGACATAAAGTCAAAGGGTGAGCTTGATGGCCTATAGTAGAATGGCGCACCAATTATCCTTCACTTTTGGGCTTATTGGTGTGAGGCTTCCAAACACATGGACCAGGTCTTTTCCAATCTCTCTATCGATTTCCCTAATTCTGACTTCTTTAGGGTTTTTCTCTTCCCCTTAACATTCAAATTCCATTTTTAGAGATTATATTTTTTATTTTTGATTTTTTAATTAAACATTATTACTTGAGTGTGATTGGGTAACGATTATTTTATAGGTAAAAGTTGAAGAATTACATGAGATATCTGAGTAATATTCTATTTCTGTTGTGCCTTATTTTGTTTTCATTAAGGTAAACCTTTTGACGAGTATCTTTGGTTTTTTATCCTTATCCTATAAATAGTAGGCTTAAATTTGTTTTAAATACATTTTAAGAGTTTACTTTCTTTAGGTATAATTTCTGAATAAATAGACTATTCTTATTCTTTTGAATTTTATTGAGTCTATATAGATAGAGATGAGTAGCCTTAGAGTTTGAGCTATGGTGTGGATTTATAAATGATTGAATATTATTGTTTTTTTTTTTTTTTGGCCATTCCAAATGTAAGTAATAGAAGGTAAAAGGTGATTTCTTAAGGCTACGTGAGATGTGGATTAATCTTTTTGTTAATGTGCTGCTGGTATTATCTGTCCTACCTCTAACCAAATATTCTTTCGCATTTTTTATTCTTTTTAATAATGAAAAGATATAGAGAGGAGAACTCCCAAGTTGAAAGATTTAGATTTTAAAATTGAGTTGAATGACGAGTGTATAGTTGGACTTTAGGCATTATGACTTAAGAAAAAAACCAAAGGATGAGCAAGAAAAGGTGAAATTCTTTTGCTTGCCTAGTTTTAATCGAGTTGCATTGTCTGAGTAATATCTTTCAAAGAATTTGTGTTGCTTCTAGAATACAATAAACAACATTTCTAATTTGTTCAAAATTATTGGCATTAACATTATCTTTTACCAAATTTCAGGTGATACCTCTTAAACCTTTTATCCCTTTTACAAAGGAGGAGACGACAAAGGTTTCCTAAGCTTTTTCTGTAAAAAACTGGTATGTAACAATGCATGTGTTCGTATTTGATTATTTGATTTGTCGCCACTTATGTTTTGTGCTTGCTTTTGTAAAAGGAAGATATTTGTTTCTTATGATAACTCGAGCATTGATATTAGAGGAGAAATTTTGCAATGTTTGAAACTAGGCACATGGTTGAATGATAAGGTAATTTTCAATTACTTTCAGGGTTATATCTTGTGTTGTGTATCTATAGATAGTAATCATTGGAAAGATTTGTTAATTTGTCCACATTTAGTTAGGACTTACCATATTTAAGTGAATTGGTAATCCGGTTTTAACACATGTAATTTCTTTTTTAAAGGTCATTAATCTCTATCTTCAATTATTGAAAGAAAGGGAAAACAAATAGCTAAAAAAGTTTCTGAAATGCCATTTTTTTTAACACCTTCTTCTATAAAAAGGTAGTTGCTTACCGGTCTACCTTTTTTAATTTTCACATACCTTACTTTGTTCTTTCATATAAGTTTGTATAACTATTAATTTCTTAGCTACTTTTTCCTTTTAGAATTTTGATGTTCAGTTAGTAAATTCAAAGAATGGCTATAATTATAGAGTTATCAAAAGATAGACTTCACAAAAAAAGCTGAGGTGCTGCCTATTTAACTGTGACAAAATATGTATTTATCTTTTCTTTCTACAATCATTTGTTTCGTATGATTGAACATTATATTTATCCTTAAATCAATTATTTCATTTTGTTCTGTATTTATCCCCATACATAAAGATATACATTGGTGCTTGACAATTATCAATAAGAAAGATCAAAAGTTACAATATCTTGATTCACTAAAAGGAAAAGATACTAAAGTATTGAATGCATTGGTATGATTTTTTAGTGATGTTTTTTTGTTTAGATATCATATATTTTTTATGCATGTAATGGATTAATTCCAAATGTTTTAGGTAGTCTAAATGTATGAGGATTTGGAGTTTAAGATCCTATTAGTTGTAAGACTCATTTTTCAGCTACTTCTTTTTGTGATAAATCTTTATTATTTACAAGGTTTGCTTTGGCTTTCGACTCATTTTTCCCACAGTCTCACTTTTCCCCTTATAGTAGAATATCAGTAAAAAAGTTCATATCTTTGATATATTTGATATAAATATTTGCATAAATTTTTTTCCTTTATATATTATTCAATATTTAAATTATTTATATATAATTTTATTTTTACTATTAAATCACAAGTATATAATTTTATTTCACTCCATCGATGAAGCATGGCGTTGAAACTTAAGTTGATCATAGAAGTTAGAGCTTGATTGAAATATCTCGTCACTGATCACGGCCAAGAGAGAATCCAACGGTCAACTTCCCCGCCAAAACCTTGAATTTACCGAAAACTTGCCAGCAAAGGATGGCGCTAACTTTGGGCGCCAAACCAAACCTTTCCCGCTAAATTCACCCGCCATGCCTACATTCTTTTTTGTATAATAACTCCCTCTAAAACGTTTTCACAAAAACTAAATTGTTTTGTCGAAATTCCCAAAGAACGTCCACTGCTAAACTCCAAACTATGGTGGTTCCTCTCGGCCCGGGCAAGTTCTACGGGAGCAGTCTTCCACGGCCCCGTATCTACACTGACACAAGGTTCAACCCCGAACGCGTGGATCCTCCGGTTCCAGTCCTTGATCCGCTGCTCTCATGGGCCAATGAAGCCCATTGGTCCATGGGTGGTCTCAGTTTCAAGCGCCTCCGTCTCCAAGGTCGCATCGAAGGCAACATCAAAAGACTCAAAGCTCAGCGCGAAAAGCTCCTCGAGGCCAGCCCCGATGATGATCTTACCGTTAAGAAAAACAAAAGGGATGCTGCCGCATCGCCCCCTCCTGCTCCTGTGGCGGTAAAGAGAAGGAGATTCTTGGATCTTAATGACGACGACGTGGAGAGCGAAAATGAAGGCAATGAAATGGTGATTGAGAGAGAAGAGAAGAGGGTGTTGAGGAAAGGTGCGGTGCGGAAATTGTGGGATGATTTTGAGAGAGTGGCCAAGTATAGCGGCGTGGTCAGCAAAAGAGAGAGGCGTCTTAATAGTGATGTGATGAAGATTGTAGAGGAGGTTAACGTTGAGTCGGAAATTGAAGGAGATAAGAAGAAGACGAAGAAGAAGAAGAGTTAGAAGAAGGGTAAGAGTGAGGTGCAGAGTGGGAGTAGGACTTCTCCAAGATTGGCAAAGCGTGGTTAGATGTAGGATTTTTATGTTTTGTGTTGCTGGGTGTTTTCAGTTATGAGCGGTATTAATCTAAAAATTATACCAATATATTGAGTGGGTGGAAAATGTTAGCAGTGCTGTAACCCACAACATTCTCCGAGGTCACGACAGTGCTACAGAAATTTGTGCAAACTTGCAACCTAGTGCTATATCTGCATATCTATTTAACCATATTGTAATTTGTATGGCTATGAGAAAAAAAAAAGTACAATACCAATAAACTTTCTATCTCTGATAGCACAAATTTTACTCTCTTTCGGAACATAGTTGTTTCAAGTTTCTTTTTTCTCGAATGAGTCCTTGGATTCTAGCCAATCTGCATGATTGTTTTACTGTCAGTTTGTAAATTGAAGGGCTTTCCCACGGTACAAGCCCAAAATCATCATTGTACTCTTCCATTCCTTCAACAAAGAATTGCCAGATTAAAGCACCTGCCCCAGACCCTTTCTTCTTTGCAGATTTATAGATGATGTCTAAAATAGTGCTATAAAATTGCTCTCGCTGGGATGGCTCGAAGTCTTTGTTCTGGTTTGACAAGCCGTATTCAGTGAACATGACAGGTTTCTTCAGTTCTTTGTCACAATCTTCAATGTGTGAATGCACCCACTTGGAAACATAGTTTTTTTTCCCCTCAAATCCTAGATCATGAAACCTACAAAAGAGGAAGCAAAAAAAGATTGGATTATATATATATATATATATATATATAGAGAGAGAGAGAGAGAGAGAGAGAGAGAGAGAGAGAGAGAGAGAGAGAGAACATGCTTATTAAAGAAATATATTCAAGAGAATAACTGAGCCTTAGGCAATTGAAACTAATGTAAATAACATTTTTATCAAATTGTGGGTAACAGACAACTGGTAAAATGTACAATTTCAACCAAAGTTAATTTCTAAAAGGCAGGTGAAAGTAGGTTCACAATTGGGCAGAGGTCATAGCCCCTCGAACTTTGTGTAATCCTCTGATTTCTGCTTGTGCTTGAGGACGTTTTTTAAAAATATATATAAGTTGTGGCCACAAAGGATTATTCATTTCAAAATTCATATTTGCATTTAGCCATCACATTTTGTCATTATCCATACAATCTTCAGAATCTGGCTCTGCCACTGATAACAGGCTTCATTCTGTATCATATAATAGATTTTTTAAGTGCATATTGATACAATTTCATATTTCAGTCAATATTGCTTACCAATGGTCGGGGTATATGTGAACAGAGGTAAAATCAACGTTTGTAATGTTGGAGTTGCGAACAAAATCAGATCCAAGGGCTGACGCCCACTCTTCTGGATTCACAGTTGACTTCTTAGGGCTTTTAGGACCGTAAAATCCTTCCAAGCCAATGGTCAATAGATGATTTTTGTCAATTGATTTTATGAAAGCTGACATCTCTACTAACCAATCCTGCAATTGCATGCCATATAATCAACACACATTCAGATACAAATCAATAAACCTTACAAGAAAGTAAAACCACCCCTCTCTGAGATGGATGCATATGAAATATAGAAAATTTTTTATAGGCCTTTGCTCTTCTAGTAAAGAAGAAGATGTCAATTATATGGTAAAGAAACTGAGTTGTGTTTCAGTTTTAAGTCCCTGAAGTTGAGATTTGCTTCAAACAATCAACAAACTTTGATTGCATTCGTGGAAGAGGGAAACATATATTCCATAGAAAGTTAAACATATTTTCCACAATCACCCTAATCCCGTCACTCCATTAATATTAAAATTTTTACAAGACAACGTTGCATTCACCTAAGTTAAGCATAATTGTTCAAGATAATATAATAGGAGGTAGAGAGCAAAGTTAGAAACCAATCTAGGGTCAATATTAGTGCTTAGGATAACTAGAGTAAGATCTCTTTTTTTTTTTTTCTAAATATTGTAAGATCTCATCACTCACTTGAAGGGTATCCCCAGAAGGATCAGACATGCAACGGGGTTCATTCATCAATTCCCAAGCGAAGATGGTGGGATCATTCCGATATTCAATTCCAGTAATGGTGTTCTTCCTTGTGAGGACAGTCTGGGAAAGAGAAATAGATCAAAATAAGACATTATTGCAGTGTAGAAAACAATTTTGAATTTATGATATTGCAAATATTAGAAAAGAAATCAAGAAACCACTACAGAAGAAACTATATTTCCCCCTCAAATGAGATCATACTGTTGGTTGGCCTATTTGTCAACCTTATTCCCATACAATCATGTCTCTGCAAAGTTTGTAATGACGTTTTAGTATATACTGCATTGGCAAAGAAGATCCTGGGAAGACAGTTTTTTGCTACTTATTAGTGGCTGGCACTGGGACTACAGTGTTTTGCTACTTATTAGTGGCTGGCACTGGGACAAAGGAGACTTTTCTGAAAAATATGCAGATAACCTAGCAAACTGTACAAATATACTCCATCCATTAACATCACAAAACATAACCAAGGCTAAAACCCACATCTTGATTTTATATTTGTCTTTATTATGTAAGGATAAGTCAAGAGATTTACTAGGATTTCTCTTCTGCCTATCCTGTGATTTTCCCATTACATTTTCAGTCATTGATTTTCAAATTTCAGGTTATTACCGAAACATATTGCCAAACTGTCTAATAAACTGTACCAGATGCACTCAAGCTCCTGACTCTGCATCAACAATGATTACCATATCTGAATTTTCAGAAGGCAAAAATCAGGCTAATAAAACCTTTTTTTTGTTCATGAAAAGAAAGAAAAAAACAACTATCATATATCTTTCACTTCTGTCCTAAAAGAAGAAAGACGAAGGAAAGAATAAAACTTCATACAGCCTAACAACATGTAAGCAATTTCCTTTCACTTATAAATTGTTTCAGTTCTCTTTCATAATCAATTTGTTGTTAGTAGCTTTAATGTTTGTCATCTACAGGTGAAACACTTGGTCCATATTGTTTATAAGACCCTATCCAATAATAGTCAGAGTTTTATAGACAAAATTAATAAGCAAGTGGCTGAGATATTTCCAGTATCAGGTTCCTCCTTGAAAATTAAGATTTCCCTCTTTCAACAGCATAATGTCAGCACAATTACTAGCAGTTTACTGAAGAGTATAAGAACAGTCATACACATGCATCATCATGCAGGGGAAGAAAATTCCCATTATTCAAATATAAGAAAAGAGATAATTCAAATCTAGATAACTAGTTAGACAATCAGATACCAGGGCATAATTCTTGAAATATTTGCGGATTGATGGATCAAAGAAGAAGGAATCATTAGAAGAGCTCAAACCAACACCTTCTTGCCATGCCCACTTGACATACTGTGTCTTTCCACCATATGCTTGCAAGTTATTTACTAAGCTAAGAAGCAGCCTAATTCCATGTTGCCTTGCTTCTGCAATGACATAATCCAAGGCCTGCCACAACCTAAAGTTGTCAACATAAATAACAATAATAGAGAAAATGTACTCTACAATCATGCTAACTGACATCAGAGAATGTGACAGAGTCAAGGATTCAGGGATTTTTGACAGGTTTCTAATCAAGCAGCTGAGAAATTGAAGCAATTTGAATAGTTTTTCCTTCTATTCTCTTTCATTTCTAGCTTGCTAAATTACATTCTTAGAGAGCCCAATTATCTTTATATTCAGGAAAAACCTAATTCAGTCAAGCAAAAAGGTGCAATAATCTAAACCATCTTGAATATGCACATTGGAAATCTCTTTACTGCTTTTGTATGTGGTCCACAATTACTTGGTTGTTAATCGGTAAGCTTGAAACCGAAAATGTTGGAATTGAATTTAGATAAAATCATGTAAAATCAAACACCTAGCAAAATGGAGACCTAAGTGCTAAAATTAAGATTGCATTGAACACCCAGATCATCTAGCATTGAAATTATAAAGCTGATAATCATGCATTGAATAAAATGTAGATTATTTGTATCATATTAAAATTTATATAAAAAAGTGTGAATTTCCTTCTATTACCTGGAAAACTTGCTCATCAAATTGCCCAGGGGAAATCTGGAGAGCATCATAACCTCCATCATTAAAGGCCCAAGTTCTACAAACAGTGAGACCCATCTTTGCACCAGCTTGCAGCATTGCACTGACCCTAGATCTACTATTTTCATCCACAGAATGGGCCATTAACCAGTAAGAATTCCACCCATTAACATACAACGGTTTACCATCCAAAAAGAACTGAGTCCCATTCCTTTCCACAAAACTTATCCTTGGTTCCTCAGGGAAACTACTAAACTTCAAGTCGCCGAATGACATGTAAATAAAAGCCACACATGATGCAAATCCAAGAATTGGGTATAACAGCCCATTCCCACCCACCATCTTTCTATATATAGAAAGGAACCTGAAAACCAATCAACAGGAAAAAAATTCCAGAACAAAGATAGATTATTTGGGTACCCTTTTGGCTCTATTTTAACAAAGTCCAAAATTTAAGGATACCCAAGTTGGGATTACAGTACCTTGAACTCAAATGTGAACGCATATCCCTCTTCATAAGGTTACCAAAAACAAAACAAAAATGACTCCTTTTAAGACATAGCAAGTTCAACGAAAGAAAGATAGATATGAAAGTTGCCGTTTTTCTGTTTAGGATTTGGGATTTTATTACCAGAAGATGATGCAAGAAATGAGGTAGGTTGAGACCACATGAGAAAAAACTGAAAAGAAAGAACACCTAACTTGTGTTCTTGAGAGACTGTCAAAACAAGGAGGAAGAGGGAAAAAAATATAGGAATGGGAGTGTGAGATGTGAGGATAGGTTGGAGGTGGATGGTGGACTGTTGGAATCAGCTCGCTGGTTAAAATCAGATCTTTCCACCGCACCTGATTTGCCACGGTTTCCTTGAATTTTAATATAGCCACTGAAACAAGTCTCTCTATTCAACACCCATGTGCCACGTGTGATGACCTCATTGTCTCCCTCCCCCGTCAAAACTAGGAAAAATAATACAAAAGAAAATTCCCAACCCTCCATGTGCTACGGGGAATTGGATACTGTACCGTCCAGTTTGTAACTGCAAGCTTTTTTTTTTTTTTTTAAATTAACTTGAGAAATAAATTCTGCAGGCTTCCCCTTCCAGTTGGTACTTTATCTCACTGGCCCGCCCATATGATACGAAAAATCTGATTAGGCAACCTGTCAATTATAACCGACAAAAGTCTTCCTATGTTGAAGCCGGAAAAAGTGGGATACACATACACGTCCTTCTTGTTAATTTTTTTTCCCCTTTTGCGGCAACGTTTTCCATAAATAGTTGCTTAATTGGCAAATTAATAAGCTCTCACTCATGTAATCAGCGTGTACTTTGAAGGACACCTAGCAAAAGTTTCGCTGAATGAAATTCACGTATGTAGACAAAGCACAAACGTGGTCAGAATTTAAATTAAATTGCGAATCTAACTTCGTTAAGATTGAGAAACGAAGGTCAGGAAATCTCAAATAAGCCAAAGTCTTTAATGATCCGTAAGTGTATTGATGTTATATTAAGTTGAATGATAATTGGTAATTAACCCACCTTTTTTGGTGTCGGCAAACTTTATTCTTGTGCTACTACAACAAGTTACCAATAACTTAAATCCTTTTGCCTTTCCAATGCAAAAGGTAACCCTTGAAGAATCCTTCTTCCTGCAAAGAGACCCAAAGATGAACAGAACCACCAAGACAAAACAATAGAATTGGCTACATGGTGAAAGAGGAGATTATTATGGTTTATTAAAAATGGAGAGTTCCCATGTCACTTTCTCACTTGTATATTTAATCAGACATTATTAAGCCCATTTATCATATACTATTTTTGCATGACATGTAAAGTCCAGTTGCTCTATTTCTTTCTCACATCATATTCATACCTGGCTATATCATGACATTATTAATGTAATAATGTTTAGCTTTTTGGCAGTGAGATATTATTGTTTTATATTAAAATCTTCATTATTTATTAACTATATATGTATAGTGTTTGAACAATAAAAACAATAACTATATATATATATATAGTGGGTAATTAGGGCATGGATTGCGACCTTGCAGCCCATAAATTTTCATTTTAAATGGCTTTCCTTCAAACTAAATCATTTCAAAGTAAAAAACTATTAATCCATTCCATCATCATCCTCTCTAAGAAAGTTATTTTCAGTTTCACCTTGTTAACCAATACTCATTTATTTCTCAAAACAAGATGATAATCAACCTAATATGTGAACCAAAATTGTTAATATTATACCGCATAATGTTTTGGGTTTTTTTAACAAAAGGGGATATATTGATACTAATTGTTTTGGTAAATTATTTTGGATTTTTTAATTTAATACAAATATATTTATAAAATATATATATGAATATATATAATAATACTATTAATAATATGCAAAATAAATATATAATATCTTTAAAAATTAAATAAATAAGTTCAAAAGTATAACAAATAATATCTTCAATTTATCATGATACTTTTAAACACTTAATTTGATCATATAATATTTAAATAAGTAATTTTTTATTCATGTAAAAAATATAAAAATAAAAAGAAAGAGATAAAAAGAAATTAATTTCAACTTTAGGATTTTTAAACTTTAAAGGGAGCATAATTTCTTTTTTGAAAAAGATTGAAATATTTATAAATTTTGATTTGGAAAGATAAAATATAAAAGAAAATAAGTTGCAACAAAAAATAGAAAAACTCAATTTTCAAAAATTATTTTGTTCATTAGTTTTTTTTATTAGATTAAAAATAGTAAAAAAAAAACAAAACAAAACAAAAGACTAGTTAAAAATTACAAAATATATTTTATATTTATGTACTAACCGAAATAAGTTATTTCATCGAAATTTATCAAAATTAGTCGAAGCTAATGAAACAACCACTATTATCTAATACAAAGTCTGACATAAAATACTGTTCTTAAATGTATTATATTTTGACATAACTGAACATATCAACTATTACAACTATTGTCGAAATAAAATTAACAATAATGATTTGAACAAACTTTTATCGAAACGAAATTAGCAATAATGATTTAAACAAAGTTTATGGTAATATCATCAATTTGTTCAGGGATGTAAAAATAATAATAAAACTAAAACTCTGTTTAATTAACAAAAAAAGAAAGAAAGGGGTAAAAAAGAAAAAAAACTAATTGAATGGTTGAACTATAAAATAATAACTCAAAATAATATATATTATTATTTAGCTTAACCATTAAATTAAAATATTTTTCTTCCTTATTTTATTCCTCCTACCAAACGGAGTGTAATTGCTCTCTCTTTTTCTTGTTTTTATTTTATTACTAGACCATCATCCAAAGTAGGGCATGCTCAAGACTCCAACCAAATGTTTGAATGTAATTAATCTTTAATGACTAAATTAGATCACTAAATTAGCATTGGATCCATACATCGAATGCTTAACTAACTGATATATTAGGTAATAAGAAATGTTTAATTAATTAAATTAAAATTTTAATTTCAACGATAAAAATTTAATATTGTTTAGCAGCCTTAAATATATAAAAAATATATATACAATAAATTCTGAAAATTAAGAATGCTTAGTAGGTAGTTTAAAAAAAAAAAAGAGTGCTTACTAGGTCTAAAAAAGGACACATTTGAGACAAATTATTCTTTTCACAATAAGTAAGGGGTCTTTTTATTTTGTTTATATATTTTTTTAGACTAATCTAAACAGATTTATTTATGTTGAATTTAACAAATTCATTTACAATATTATTAAGTATATTTGCAATTAATTGATGATATTATTAATTTTATCTTAAAGGAAAAGGTTGAATTTACCATTTAATTTAATAATCTTTCTAAATTTTAAAAGGATGTTGATTCTGTGTACTTCTATATAATTTCATCTGTATTAAGTAGTAGAATCAACTTTTTGTTATAAATAAAGGGAAAAATACTTCTAAAATAAACCTAAATGTAGTTCAAAAGGCCCTCCAAAGGCTGGCAATGTAAATTTTAACTATACCCACTTACAGTTTAGAGGGGCTTCAATTCGAACCAATACCATAATTCGTTTGTTTGACCATAAATTTAAAAGTCCACACAAAGCAGTGTTAGCCTATATTAAGTAATATTAGCAAATAAAAAGCAAATGGGTAAAGTAGTCATTCGGCAAACACTCTCAAGAGTCGAGACTCAAAGCCCGAGAGGAAAGATTAATTGGGCTAAGTCTAATTCGGGGTTGTTTACAATAACCAAATAACAAATTAATTTATTTTGAGACAAATAAAGCCCATTACTTCAAAGTAAAAGTATATATATATATATATATATATATATATATATATATATAATTAATTTATTTTGAGACAAATAAAGCCCATTACTTCAAAGTAAAAGTATATATATATATATATATATATATATATATATATATTTAAATTCTTAACCCACCTCAACTTACCTAATTTACCATTTTGGTCACGGGCACTTTTATAATAAGTTTAAATTTTTTTAATCTTACAATGAGGTCGGTAAAAAATAATTATTAAATTTATATAATTAAATATCAATTATTGATTAAATTTTAAAATAAAAAAGGGTAAAACATGTTTATCAAGTAATGGATTGCAAAACAAAATTTATAAAATTTTATACAAAATTTAAATAATTTTCACTTTAGGAAAATTTTTTTTATTTTCTACTTTATTAAATATTTATGAAATTACTTAAAAATAAAAAATAATAATTAAATTTTTAAAAAAATTTTACTGTAATTGTATCTTCTAAAATAACTAAAAAGTATTTTAAAATAAAAAATAATTCTAAAGAAATTAAAAAATATTAACGTAAAATTCTGTTAAAGAAAAAATTAACCTAAAAGAATTTATATTTTAAAATAAAATAAAAAATTATTAACATAATAGATTAGAGAAATAATAAAATTTATATCAATTTATGTCAAATGAGATAAAAATGTCATAACATGCTAAAAAATGAATTATAAAAAATTTCAAACATAATTAAATATAAAAAAAAGCATTAAAAGAATTATTTAACATAAATAATTAAGTTAGTAACGTGAATTTAAATTAATAATTTTTCTTATAAGTATGTAAGAAAAATAGTTAAAAATACTTTTAAGAATAAAAAATAACATAAAAAATGATATTTTAGAATAAAAAATTAATAAAAATTTTATTAACGTAAGTAGGTGAAAGAAATTGTAAAAATTGTATCATTTACTATAAAATATGTTAGAAGTATCATAACACATAAGAAAGAGTTATGATAATTCTAAATGTAATAAAATGTAAGAATAATCGTAAAAAATATTATTAAAATGTAAATAATTAAGTTAGCAACATAAGATTTTAATTAATTATTGTTTTTCTAAATATATAAAAATATCAAATAAATAAAAAAAATAGATAATGTAAATAGGTGAAAGGAAACGTAATATTCATATTATTTGACGTAAAATAGGTAAGAAATGTTATAATATACTAAGAAAAAAATTAAAACAATTCTAAACATATTGGAAAGTAAAAACAAACGTAGAAATATATTATTATAATGTAAATAATTATGATGACAATGTAAAATTTTGATTAATTATTGTTTTGTATATATATATATATGTATGTATGTAAAGAAAATAGTTATAAATTAAAAAATAAATTGGTAACATAAACAAAAAGAAAGAAATGTATAATTAGTGTCATTTGACATAAAATAAATAAAAAGTGTCACAATGCACTTAGAAAGAGATAACAATTATAAACATAATAGATGGTAAGAATAATTGTAAAAAACTATTATTCTAATGTAAATAATTATGTTGGTAACATAAATTTTTAACTAATTATTATTTTTTAAATATATAAGTAAAATAGTTAAAAATTAAAAAAATAAATAGGTAATGTAAAAAAGCGAGAAAAAAAAAACTAAAATGAGTATCATTTGGTATGAAATGGATAAAAAGTGTTATAAAATATTAAGAAAGAGCTATTACAATTCTAAATATAATTAAATGTAAGAAAAATCATAAAAAGAATTATTGTAATGTAAATAATTAAGTTGTCAATTTAAATTTTTAATCATTTATTTGTTAAGCATATAAAAAAAAAGCTAAAACTTAAAAATATATTAGTAACATAAACAAGTTAGATGAAATGTAAAAATGTGAGAATTATCATAAAATTAGTATCATTTGATATAAAATATGTTGGAAATGTTGTAAATCTTAAGAAAAAGTTGTGATAATTCTAAATATAATGAAGGTAAGAAGAAGCATAAAAAGATATTATTATAACGTAAATAATTAAGTTGATAACGTAAAAGAATTATTATCTTAAACCTAAAGAATAATTTTAAACCAATAAATAAGTGTTAACATAAAAATATGAAAATAGTTATAAAATTGGTGTTATTTGATGTAAAATCAGTTAAAAATGTCGTAACACTTTAACAAAGAGTTGTGATAGTTATAAATGTAATGAAAAGTAACAATAGGCATAAAAAGATATTATTGTAACAAAAATAATTAAGTTGATAATGTAAAAGAAATATTATTACAAATAAAAAATAATTTTAAACAAAAATATAAAAGTTAATGTAAAAAAAAAGAATAATTGTAAAATTAATATTATTTAACATAAAATGGTTACAAGTATCGTTACACTTTAATAAAATATTATGATAATTCTAAACCTAATGAAAAGTAACAACAAGTGTAAAAACATATTATTAAAATGTAAATAATTAAATTGGTAATGAAAAAAATTAGTATTATAAATAAAAAATAATTTTACACCAAAAAATAGGTGTTAACATAAAAAGATAAGAATAATTGTGAAATTGATATATTTTGGCATAAAACGTGTTAGAAATGTCATAATATCTTAAGAAAAAGTTATAATAATTTTAAACATATTAAAAGATAAGAATAAGTATAAAAGATATTATTATAACATAATAATTAAGTTGATAACGTAAAAAAATTTATTATTATGAATAAAAATAATTCTAAACAAAAAAAGTGTTAATGTAAAAAAGTGAATAATTGTAAAATTGAAATCATTTAGCTTAAAATGTGTTAGAAATATCATAACATAAAAAGGTAAGAATAGTTATAAAAGTGGTGTCACTTGGCATAAATTGAATTAGAATTGTTGTAACACCCTAATCAAGAGTTGTGATAAATTTAAACGTAATAAAAAGTAAAAACAAATGTAAAAAAATATTATTGTAACATAAATAATAGTTTTGGTAACGTAAAAGAATTATTTTTATAAATAATTAATAATTCTAAACAAAAAAAAAGTGTTAGTATAAAAAAGGTGAGAGTAATTATAAAATTAGTATTATTTGACATAAAATGATAAGAAGTATTGTAATACCTTTAAGAACAAAATTGTAATACTTCTAAACATAATAAAAGGTAACAACAAGCGTAAAAAATATTATTACAACATAAATAATTAAGTTGGTAATATAAAATAACTATTATTACAAATAAAAAACTAATTTTAAATAAACAATTAAGAGTTAACGTAAAATGGTGAGAATAATTGTTAAATTATTATTATTTAATGTAAAATAGTTAGAAGTATCATTATACTTTAGGGAAAAATTGTAATAATTCTGAACGTAATAAAAAATAACAACAAATGTAAAAAGATATAATTGAAACATAATAAATTGGTAATGTAAAAAATGGTCTTATAAATAAAAAAATAAGTTTTAACGTAAAAATGTGAAAATAATTGTAAATTTGATATCTTTTGGCATAAAATATATTAGAAGTGTTATAATACTTTAAGAAAAAACTTATGATATTCTAAATATAATAAAAGGTAAGAACAATCATAAGAGATTTTATTATAATGTAAATATAAGTTGACAACATAAAAAAATTATTGTTATAAATAAAAAATTATTCTAAACAAAAAAAAAACATGTTAACGTGAAAATGTGAGAATAATTGAAATTTTAAAATTATATGGTGTAAAATATGTTACAATGTCGTAACACAAATGGATAAGAATGTTTGTAAAATTGATATTATTTGACTTAAATTGGATTAGAAGTGTCGTAATACTTTAGTAAAAAATTGTGATAATTTTAAATGTAATAAAAAGTAGGAACATGTACAAAAAAATATTATTATAACATAAATAATAGTTTTAACGACAAAAAAATTATTGTTATAAATAAATTATAATTCTAAACAAAAAAAAAAGTGTTAATATAAAAATAGTGAGAAAAATGATAAAATTGATATCAATCGGTGTAAAATGATTAAAAGTATTGTAACAACTTTAAGAAAAAATTATGATAATCCTAAATCTAATGAAAGGTAACAATAAGCATAAAAAAATATTATTATAACATGAATAATTAAGTTGGCAATGTAAAAAAATTATTGTTACGAATAAAAATAATTTAAACAAAAAATAAGAGTTAACATAAAACAGTGAGAATAATCGTAAAATTGATATTATTTTACATAAAATATTTAAAAGTATCGTTACACCTTAACAAAAAACTTGTAATAATTTTAAATGTAATGAAAAGTAACAACAAATGTAAAAAAATATTATTGAAACGTAATAAATTTGTGACATAAACAAATTAGTTTTATGAATAAAAATAATTCTAAATAAAAAATTAAGTGTTAAAGTAAAAATGTGAGAATAATTGTAAAATTGGTATAATTTGGTGTAAAATATGTTTAAAGTGTCATAATACTTAAAAGCCAAATAAAGGTGGGTAGCATTCTTTAAAAGGCTTACTAGTGTTCAGATCAAATGGATGGCATCTTGGATGCCTTATGTGTCGATGTTATATCGAGTGGAGATGATTTATAGGTACTGCTTTTGGGATTATGGAGAGTGGTAAGTTACCCTTTATTAATGCTGTTAAGACAATTCAATGAGAAGTAGTTTGTCCCTGCAGCACATGGACTTACCCAAGTAGAATTTATTTATGGAGAAGTGAGCTCATCAAGAATAGTAGAATAATTACTTTAGGTATGGAAGAAGACTTAAAAGCTAAGATTAGGCCCTATCCTTGACAAAGTCACGTCTAATTACTCGATTTGGAAGGCAAAGCATTTTAGAGATATTGTGCTCCTTCAAATGATTTCTTATTTCAACAAGTGGACTCATGGGCAAAAGAACCATTGTTAGATGCTGAGCTTGTTAGGCAAGAACTTGAAGCAAAAAAAAAAAAAATTAAAGAAAGAGAATTTGAGACTCTAAGAATAAATGGGACAACTGAACTATAAAGCAAAAGCTTGAGAAAATAGACTTAAAAAGGCAATGCAAGATCTGTATGTAGTCCAAAATGATCTAAAGTATTTGCATCAAGAAAACAAAAAGATACAAACCCAATTGAAAGAGGGAAAATGTGGTGTTAGGCAACATAGGAAAATGATTAAACTTTAAGAAAATATGCAACTTTGAAAAGACAAAGCCAAACAAAACAAGGAAAAAATAGTCAGGATTTCTTTAGAATAGCAAAATTAGGAGGGTTTGTATTCAACAGCTTCAACAAGGTTGATAAAATGTCAAAAGGAGAATGCTAGATTAAAGGCTCAAATAAAAGATGAAAAAAGAAAGCACTGTGAAATACAAAAGGAGAAGGAATCACTCTACCAAGTAATTCAAGATATGGAACAGCAAGTACGAGACCACAAGGACCATATTTCTATAATCATTAAAGAATGGCAAAATAGGGAAGAAGATTAGAGATACACTTTTGATCTCGAGGTGGATGCTTGCATTAAGTGGAACGCGGAGAGCTTGGGAAGACAACATTACATAAAGTATTTGGCTAGTCAAATTTATAAGGCAGTGAAGAAAGCAAAAGAGATGGTCAAGAAGGTAGAAGCTTTGATACAAGAAATCAATCCAATTGGAAGTTATGGGGAACATCTATTAAACTTTTTAGTTGAAGCTAAAATTCATTATGAGCAAATTAAATGTTTCTTTGGTTACAATTCTAGAATGATAAATTCTCTGTAATTGAAAGTTATTCGAGATCAATGACAAGATTTAATGTTTGAGATATGTCTTCGAGTAAATACCTGTTAATGCATTCATGTATACATTGTGCATGTTCATTCTTTCTCAATATTTTATCTCATTAAAATGATGTTTTTAAAATTAAAATAAAGATTTTTCTTTCACAAAAATAATATGGCATCCTAATTTTCCAAATTATGGTTATAAAGGTTAAGGATAGCTCAATCATCAAAACTTCAGAACCAATCTGTTTGCCACTTGTACAATACATAGTCACAAATCAAAATTATGGAAAATGAGCCTATAGCCAAGATAGAAAATATGGAAAAAGCTCAAGAAGATATGCGAGAATAGATGATTAAAAGGCAACAGTAGTTGCAAAGACAAATGATGGAGTTAAGGGCGTTAATGGGGGGCATGGCCAAAGGGAAAGATGTTTTTGAAACCTCTACTGCAAGAGAGGAAAATTGACCCTAAGAAAACAACATGTCAATGAAGAGCCACTTTACCCACCTGGGTATACACCACCCCATGCTTGAGTTGCTTAAGTGATGAATCCATCGCCTATGGGTGTACAACTTGATAATTTTTTAATAGAATTATCTTATGGTTTTATGTTAAATCATAACACTTCTATCTTGATTTTTGTTTGAATCAATCCATTTTCTACCTAAATGTGTTAATTGTCCTAAATGTAGGTAAAATGAAAGATTGAGGAAATTAAATTGAAAATACAACTGAAGGGGTAAATTCAAGGTGGAGTGGCTGAATCAAAGAGCTAGATGTGGAGGCCAAATGGGATGCAATATGCTAGCCAATGACTTGAAGAAAACAAAGCATCAAGTGGCATCAACATTGGATGGAATTGAAGACTGATTTTCAAGGCTATTGGCAACGATATTTGCCTTGAGTTCAAGGCTGGTTTTGAGCTAAGTTGGAGCTACATTCGAAATGTTATTTTCAACTTTAAGTGGCTGATTTGATGAGTTAAATTTGGAAGCAAACATGGTGAAAAAGCTGGCTAGAAATTCAAGCTAAACAAGGCAGCAGTGGCGTTACTTGTGGGCTATTTTTGGGGTTGATTCTTGCAAGACTTGAAGCTGTTAAAGAGCTGAATTGAAGCTAAGATTAAGCCACATTGGATAACATTTAAATGCTCATTTTATAAACTAAAGTTTGAAGCAAAAACTGGATCAAATACCCAAGGCAGTCAGGGTTTTATAGGGCTGGTAGTGTGCATTTTAATTGGCTTCAAAAGTTGCACATTTTGGTTGTGTTTGAGCTAGCTGGCTGTGCTTGACTGCATGGGAAGGAAAAGGATGAAATTCCAGACCTTGAAGAAACCTTGAAGAGGTGGAGAAGCTGCCAAAACCACAAGCCAATGCAAAGCCATGTTCTTAGAATGTCCAAGCCGAAAGCAATTTCTTGGTGCATGAGTGAGCTGCATGGAAAAACATGTGCTGCCGAAAGTCACGATTTTGGAGGAATTTTTGGGTTGAATTTTAGAGATAGCTTTAAATTGTCTTCCTTTCTCTTTGAATGAGAATAGGAAACAAAGAATTTCCACATTTAAGACCATTGACCCCATGAAAAAGGAGAACCAAATCGTCGATGCTAATTATTTTCCAATTCTATAAGATTTCTTTACAGCCATGTTTTCTGACTTTGGTGTGTTTTTGAAAGACTTTTTGGCTGTAGAAATCAGAGGGGAACAAGGGCAATTAAGTGGGGAACATGCTTAAGTGGAGTTGGTATGGAAAAAAAGAGGATAACATGCTTGTAATGATGAATGAGCGTTGATTTTCAATGCTGCCAGAACTGGGGTGGTCACCAATTGAGGGTTTTAAGAGCTGTAAAGACTTGGGCTTTGCAGAGCATAGGTGGTTGCCAACACACCTCACATGTGGAGCTCTTAAGACAACTCATTGGACCAGCCAAGAAAGCATCACATGGAAATGAGCTGAGCTGGAAATGCCGAGTCAGAAACTGGTGCAGCCTGAGAACTTCCACAGCAGTGCAACATATTCCTCTTTTGAGCTGGATTTTTGGAAGGCTGAGATTGATTAATTTAGACCATTGATAATTTGAAGGAGACCTTAATATTGGCTATAAATTGGAGCTAAAGGCTAGCCTTCCGAAGTTTTTTTCTTTTGCTTGGTCGAGGACGTCTTTGGGGTTTGGTGGCAGCAACATTGCTGGCCGACCAGCCCCTCCTTCCAGACTTCATTATCTTTCCTTTTTAGTTCATTTTCAAGCTCTTTTAAATGTTGTTTTTAGTTATCTTTTAGCTTGTTTAAATTTTCTTCAAGTTGCAAACACATTGCAAGCTCTCTTTTGTTTTTTTTTTTTTTAAAGCAAGTTCTCAATTTTAGTTTCTGCCAGTTTCAGATTTAATTTTCTTTATCTTTCCAGCAAGTTTTGCATGATATTTGGGTTCTTTGGAGCTTGGAAAAGGTGGCTTTGGATGCTAATTTGATGGAAACATCATGGGGTTCCACAAGCTTGATCTTTGTGTATTTATTTACTTGCACTTTCTATTTCTTGCTCTTTAATTTTTTTGTATTCTACCTTTTAATTTTTTGTTGCTGTTTACATATTGTTTTTATGCTTCTATTATGTTATTAAATCATGTTTAAGTGTTTATTGCATGGTTGATTAAATGCCTTAGACATAGGTTTGTTGTTTCATGCATTTTTCCTCCCATTCTTCATGCATTATGTCAAGTAGTTTTTCTTCACTTTGTGTGCGGTTTTTGGTTTGAGTGTCCTCCCTATTTTTTGTTCATTTTTAAGTCTATTTTGAGGTTATAAAATAGCTAGTCACGTTACATGAAGCTAGGATTAGTTTTGATTGCATTTAGCTCACTAGATCCATAGTTTAGGTTATGTTTTATGTTCCAACTTGTGTATTTTTTTTTTCAAGCATTTCTGGTTAGTTTTAGGCAAAGCTTTCCTATACCTTTTTGTCTTGTTTTCATGTCTATTTTAAGCTAGTAAAACAGTTTTTACAAATTCCTTAGGTAGGGTTGCATTTTCCTAGCATCTTAGTTCATAGGTCTTAGTTTCCATGCATTCTAGTATTTTGGTTTGCATAAATTTTTATTTCCATTTGTGTTTGGTTTCTGCATGAGGTTCCCATAGGTTTTTTGTTCCATTTTAGGTCTATATTCACCATATAAAACATTTTTTATTTTTATTTACATTTAACGCATGTTTAGGTGGTAATTAATCACATAGGTCATGAATTTCGGTAAGTTCACTTGCAAGTTTTATGTTCTGTTTTTATTTTTATTTTTTGCATTTAAATTATTAAGCTTTTATGTTTAGATTCTTGTTTAAGTGTGTTTAAATTATTTTTCATGCCTTAGTCAATTTTTGCTTAATTGTTTAATTTTCTATTTTTAGCAACTTTCCATTTTTAGTAATTTCTATATTTAGTAAGCTTTAGTTCTTAAATGGTTACCATTTTCATAATTTGTAGTAATTAGATTTTAAATATTTGGTAAGGTTTAATTTTCATATAGGTTAATTAATAAAAAAAATAATTTTGGTTTGATAAGATATATCCAAAATGTCAAAATTGGTACTTACCCTTAGGTTTAAAATTTTCAATCCCTAAGAAGATGCTAATCCAAAATATTTTCGATCTTTATTACTTTTGCAACCACCCATACACTTGCGGTTCTCCTGATGGGTAGCAACACAGCCATACCCATTTGTGAATGTGAACTTACTGGCTAGTCAACAACCAAATTAGGGGCAATTTGAGCAAAACCCAAGATGTAATTTGTTTGATCCAAATTTTGTTCCTAATTTAGATGATCCTGGAGAGCAAGAGAAATTATGGGGTATCTCGGAGTCATTAGAGACAAAAAAAAATTCAACACAAATATGACTTGCTAGAAAAAAGACTAAAAGCCGTTGAAGGAATGGATATCTTTGGAAGTATTGATGCAAACGAACTTAGTTTAGTCTCTGATCTAGTAATTTCACTATAGGTTAAAACTCATGATTTTGAAAAGTATGATGGAACTAAATGTCCATCGACACATCTCATAATGTTCTGTCATAAGATGGTAGGCCACACTGACAATGATAAGCTTTTGATCCATTATTTCTAGGATAGCCTCACTAGGTCTAGGGCTAGATGGTATGTCCAATTAGATAGGAGTCGTATATATTCTTGAAAGGATCTTGCTAGATCTTTTCTCGGTTAATACAAGCATGTATCATACATGGCTTCTGATAGGTTATTACTGTAAATCATGGAAAAAAGAGCCAATAAAACTTTCTTAGAGTATGCCTAGAGATGGAATGATCTTATCATTCAAGTAGTCACCTTGATTGAAAAGGAGATAACAACGCTTTTTGTCAGTACTCTCAAGTCACCATATTATGATAAGCTTATTGGCAATGCAATGAAGAATTTTATGAATATGGTGATTTTCTATGAAATGAAATGATAGAAAGTACCATTAAGAGTGGCAAGATCAAGATAGGTGATACCTCTAGCTCCAATAAAGCAATGCCACCTAAGAAAAAAGATGGAGAGACACATGTTGTGGCCTATGAGAATCAACCATCTAGAAATTTCGTTCCATATCACCCTTATCCAACCTATCCACCTTATTTCCCTTCCACAAATAACATTTTCCAAGGTCCATACCCATATCAAACGGTACCATTACTAAGGTTGCTATAGAGCTTTTGCCCTTACATGCCTGATTGCACCCCTACACCTGCAACTTAACCTAATGTTTAGCTGAACAGTTTAACAAACAATCTTAAATGTCCACGAGCCATTTAAGAAAAAATTCCCATTGACCCCATTCCTATTTCTTACACTGATTTGTTCCCTCAGCTAGTAGTAAACCATCTCATTACGCTTGAACCCATAGAGCTATTGAAACTGCCATACCCTAGATGGCATAATCCAAATGCTCAGTGTGATTATCATGATAGGGTTACGGGTCATTCCACAGAAAACTACACAGTTCTTAAGTACATAATACAGCACTTAATCAAAAAAATATACATAAATGTTGACACAAATGGAAAGCCAAATGTCAATAAAAGTTTTTTACCAAACCACGTTGGGCTAACAATCAACGCAATAGATGGTGGTATGGTAGGACACATTAAAAAAAGTGTCGATGAAGTTAAAACCCTAGTGGATTAAGTGTTTGAAAGCTTAGTCAAAGCCAACATGCTTCATCTAATTCCTTTAGAATAAGAGAGTCATTATAAAGATTATGATATGACCCAAACCTATATTTATCACATGAATGTGGTAAAACACTCTATTTAGAATTGTAGCATGTTTCGTAAAATGCTACAAACAATGATGGATTCATCATTGGTAGAATTCTATGAAAGAGATTATTAGAATTCGATGAATGCAACAGAGGAAGGATTTTCAAGGAGTATGTTCTCTAAGCTTATGCTTAAGCTAGTAACAATTTACTGCAATGAAAAACTAAATGGGGCACAAGAGCAGTCCTTGATGAATGCAACAGAAAACGGATTTTTATGGAGTAGTTCTCTAAGTTTATGCTTAAACTGGTGACTACCTTCTATTATGAAAAGCCAAGCTTGGTAAAAATGTAGCATATTTCTTTTCCCATGAAACCTATAATAATTTGAGTCTATAGCCCATTCCCTTACCAGAGTGACAAGGTAGTGTCATAGAAGTATGATTACAATGTCATGGCACAAGGATCAAATGACTGTCAAGTTGCAAGTGACCCGAATACCACAAGCACTGCAAATATAATCGGAGTAGGTGGAATGACGTAGAATGGGAGATGTTATGCTCTATAAATGTTACAAAAGGCTCAAAGGAAAAGTTAAAGAAAGAGAAGAGGTGTCGGGAGAATGAGAAAAGACTTATCTTATAATGGCTTAAGATGCACATTATAAATAACCTGTTACTAAAAAAGAAGCGTATGGGTTTTTGAAGTTACTTAAACATAGCAAATACAACATAGTGGAGTAGCTAAATAGATGCCCACACAAATTTCTCTATTGTTGCTATTGTTAAACTTTGAACCACATTGAAATGCCTTACTAAGAGTGTTGAATTAGGCGTATGTGGATTATAACATCTTTGTTGAGAATGTTGACCATATTATGGGGAGTATTATGGTTTCAAATTTCATAACTTTTAATAATGATGAGATTTCACTAGAAGGTCGAGATAGTACCAAGGCTTTTCATATCACTACTATGTACAAAGGCCATATCCTAGTTAAAATCTTTATTGATAATGGCTTTTCAATCAATGTTATGCCTATGATCACCCTAAAAAAATTACCCATTAATACATCATATATAAAGATCAGCCATATGGTAGTAAAGGCTTTCGATGGGTTTAAAAGGGAGGTGTTAGAAGACATCAAGATACTAATGCAAATAAAGCCACGTACTTTCTTTATAGAATTTCAAGTCATGGACATTTTGCCATCTTATATCTATTTGTTAAGGTGACCTTAAATTCATATTGTATGAGTTGTCTTAACATCTTTGTATCAAAAAGTAAAGTTTATAGTTAAAAATCAATTGATCAATGTTTTTGAAGAAGAGGACTTATTGGTAATCATGCCCATAACTGCTTCATATGTGAAGGCTATGAATGAGGCATTAAAGTGCTCTTTTAGATCCTTTGAATTTACTAATACAACTTATATGGGAGAAGGATTGAAAATGCCCATTCTACACTTATCAAGTGCAACTAGGATGGTCGTTAAATAAATAGTTGGTAAAAGATGGTGTGTTAGATACGATCTTAGGAAGAATTTACAAGGAATCAAGGAACCACCAAGGGTGTTTGAAAATAAAGAAAGGTTTGGATTAAGATTTAAGGTCATTACGATAGAAATGAAAGAGCCATGACTACAAGGAGAGAGAAGAGTTAGCATGGCTTAAGAGACATGAGCTAGAGTATGAGAGAATGATCATCCCTTACCTCTATGATACATTTTATTCAAATGGATATATCCATCCTGATCCATTAGAGGTCATACAAAAAGAACCTATGTTGAACATAGAAAAGGCCTTCTCTGAACTCTATATCTATATGGTGGGTGATGAAGCAACAACAACTCAAGAAGAGAAGCCTCTTGTCTATCTATATCCCTTGGGCAAAGAGTTGAACAATTGGAAAGCAATAAAGTTACCAGTTATCCTTAAATCTTTCAAAAAATAATGTAATGAGTTAATTTCCCCAATGCTTTTGCCCAATAGCATTTGGAAGAATTTTGTACAGGCTTCTCTTTCCTTTATCATTTCAATAAAATGACTATTTTTTTGCATTTTCATTTCCTCTTTTATTTCATTCATTCAAAGTTACAATTTCTTTTTCTTTTAATTTTTTTACACACACACCTACATCCTTTTAATTTCACCTATTTTCAAGTTTTCAAATAATGAATGCAAGGACAATCATGACGATAATTTAGGATTTGACTTTGAAAAACCTATTCATGTTGATGAACTTGTTAATGAAGAGGAATCAGATAAGTACAACTTGTCCTTTGATTTATTAAAACTAATGGAACAAGAAAGGAAATAAATTAAATCTCATGAGGAAGCTACATGTGTAATAAATTTAGGCGATGAGAAAAATAAGAAGGAGGTTAAGGTAGGCATATCCCTTTTCACCCATAGAAAGAGAAAAATTAGAAGAATTGCTTCGTGAGTTTATTTATGTGTTTGCATGATCATACCAAGATATGTCAAGACTCAGTTCAGATATTGTAGAACACTGATTACCATTGAAGCTAGAATGCAAGCTAATGCACTAAAAATTGAGGCACATGAAGCCAAACATGTTGTTAAAAATCAAAGAAAAAGTAAAAAAATAATTTGATGTGGGCTTTTTAAAAGTAGCCAAATACTTAAAATGGGTAGCTAACATTGTCTTAATCCCCAAGAAGGATGAAAAAGTTTGGATGTGTGTAGACTATAAAGATCTGAATAGAGCCAGCCTAAAAAATACTTTTCCTTTGCCCCATAGTGACACTCTCATAGACAACACTGTTAAGCATTCTACATTCTCTGTCATGGATGGTTTTTCAAGATATAACCAAATTAAAATGGCCCTTCTGATATGGAAAAAACCATGTTTGTTACCATATAGGGCACATTCTACTACAAGTTTATGCCATTTGGATTGAAAAATGCAAGGGCTACTTATCAAAAAGTAATGGTATCCTTTTCTATGACATAATGCATAAGAAAATAGAGTGTATATGGATGATATGATTGTAAAATCTCATAAGGGAGAGGACCAAGTTACCAGTATCAAAAAGTTGTTCAAAAGATTACAAAAGTATCAATTTAAGCTAAACTTGGCTAAATGCACGCTTGGTGTTAAGTCAAAAAATTGTTGGGATTTATGGTTAGTGAGAAGGGCATTGAAGTTAACCTAAATAAGATATTTGCCATCAAGAACTTATCTCCTCCATGCATGTAAAAGGAAGTAAAGGGTTTTCTAGAAAGGTTGAATTATATTTCCCATTTTATTTCTCAACTAACTTTTAAATGTGACCCAATTTTCAAGTTGCTTCAAAAACATGATCTCGACAAATGGGATGAGAAATGTTAGCATACCTTTGAAAAGATTAAGGAGCACCTGTCAAATCTGCCACTGTTGGTATCATCTGCTGTATGGAAAATATTGATTTTGTATCATCATGCATGACCATTCTATAGGATGTGTGTCAGACAATGAAATGAAACGGGCAAGAAAGAGCAAGCTATCTATTACTTGAGTAAGAAGTTCACCAAATATGAATCCAAATATTCTCAATTAGAGAAAAGATGTTGTGTATTAGCATGGACAGTCGATAGGCTCAGCCTATATATGCTATACCTTACTATTTGTCTAATAGTAAGATTGATCCTCTCAAGCATATCTTTGGAAAACCATCATTAACGGGGAGGTTAGCAAAATGGCAAGTCATGCTTTCTAAATACAATATAATATATGTTGTGTAAAATAAAATAAAAAAAAATGTGATAGCTAAATTTCTTGTAGAGTGTGCAACTAATGAATATAAGCCTATGAAGTTTGACTTTCCTGACAAACATTTCCTAAAATGAAGAAGGTGAACCAATAAAAAAGCAACAAAAAATGTTCTTTGATAGGGCTTCGAATGCTTTATGGTAAGAGATTGGAGCAGTTTTGATATCTCTTGATAGAAATTATTATCCAAGCACTACAATGTCAAATTTTAATTGCACCAATAACGTGGCAAAATAAAAAGCATACATAATGGGCCTGCAATGGGCAATTGAGAAGAATATTGGAGTGTTAGAAACATACCGGGACTTAGCTTTGGTAATTTATCAACTACAAGGTGAATGAAAAATAAGAGATTCAAAGTTGGTATGATACCAAAAGTATATGATAGATTTGATCAAACAATTTAAGAAAGTCCAATTCTAGCATATACCTCGAGAAGATAATCAAATGGCTGATGCTCTAGCTATATTGGCTGCAATGTTTTAAAATGAGTGATAAAATAAAAATTCAATCTATCCGATTGAACGTGCAAAGATCACTGGCATATTGTTCAAGTGTTGAAGAAGAGATTGATGGCCTGCCTTGCTACTATGACATTATACAATATATCAAGCACTAACAATACCCAGAACATGCATAAAAAATGACAAACGAATTCTTAGAAGACTGGCTATGGGATTTTTCCTCAATGGAGAAATTTTATAAAAGAGAAGCTAGCATCAACTGTTATTGAGGTGTGTAGATATTGCTGAAGCAAAAAAAAATACCTGAAGAAGTGCTTGAAGAAAGTTGTGGAGCACATGTAAATGACCACATGATGGCTAGATAAATCGTGAAAGTGGGTTATTATTGGTTAACAATAGAGAGTGATTGTATTAATTATGCTAAAAAATGTCATAAATGTCAAATTTATACAGATAAAATTCACTCTCTTTTAATTCCTTTATATGTTCTCGCACCTCCATGATTATTCTCTATGTGGAAGATGGATGTGATTGGACCCATCACTCCAAAAACTTCAAAATGGGCATTGGCTTATCTTTGTAGTGATTAATTATTTCACAAAATAGGTCAAAATAGTTTCTTATGCTAATGTGACAAGGACGATGGTGTGTAAATTTATAAAAAGGGAGATAATATGTCGTTATGGCCTCCAAGAAAGATCATCTTTGATAATGCTCACAATTTGAATAATAAAATGTTAGTATCATAACATATTGGTTTGAAAACTCAATCGTTAGACGTAAGATATTTAAAAATTGTAAAAACATGGGGAGTCGCCACTAATCTTTTTCAGGTGTGATTGGCCACCAAAAAAATTTATCTTTTAATAAAAAATTAAAACGAGTTTAAAGCTTTATTAAAAAGATGATTTTGGTACATGAAAACAAGATGGTATTTGAGAGTCGGTTACATGTGAGGAATGATTAGCATCCCTACAATGCCTATAAATTAGTACTAATTAATCATGCGCTATTTGTAATTTTGGACAAAAATGATTTTTATATTAAATTTAATTATAATTTCCTTCATTTTGTAAGAAATAAAATTAATTTTTTTAAAAAAATCTTTATTTAAGAATGTTATGAAAATCTTCAAATTACAACAATACCTTCAAAGTCTCCGACAATAAAGGTGGAATTTGGAGATAGTTTTTCCATTTAAGATTTACTGCAATATTTTTTCTAAAAATAATAAAATAATATTATTTGTGAATGATAATTATCGATAACTCTCCAATATCTAGGCAAAGTACTGATCAATTATATTTTATAGAATGCTATTTTAATTTTATTTATTCAAAAATGATAATTTTAGGAGAAAAACCTTTTTGTGTAGTGAGAATAGAAGATAATAATATAATTAATATTAACAACCATAACTAAAGCAAACATATATATGCAGAAAATGAAACATATGCAAAAATAATGATCAAGTACAATTTAAGAATCGGTTTTAAATATAAAAAGGCCACCTGAACTTTCTAACATTTAGGTAGAATTTGGGCGCGAATTTTTATATTTAAAATTTTGTCCTCTTATGTTTTATATTTTACACTTATTAATTTAACAAATTTATTTTGAGTAGCAAAAATGTAAGAAATTCTTAATGGAATAAAATTTTCTAAATATCTCAACATCTAGGCCGCATTCAGGAATAGATTATTTCATAAAAAGTTTTCATGCAATTCCTTAAAAACGAGTCTGGGGTTTTAGTTAGATTAGAGTTTGAACTTTAAGAATTTACGAACCTCTATAAAAGTTTTCAGCATCTAAGCAGACTTTTAGGGCAAACTCGTTTTATAATTTTTTTTAAAAAATGGATTTTTATATACTTATATATATTTCTTGCTTTCATTAAAATTATTATTATTATTAAAAACAATAACATTTGTTCTAACAAAAATTAAAATGCATAACTAATAATAAAAACTGAAAATAATATATATATATATAAAAAAAAAAAATTTACCTGAACTGGACCTGTCAATGGTTTGGTCAACATCGGTTCAATTGGTTTAGTGGTTTGGATTTAGAGCGGAGGTGGTTCAAACCAGTTCAATTGGACAGGTCAATAAGGTGCAGGTCATAAGTCAGACACACGAATCTTCGGTCGGGCCATAGGTACGTACAAATTCTCTTTGCTTAAAACGATGTCATTTTGGGCTTAAATCTCATATATAAGAGCCATGTTTTTTTCAGTTCATTTCTCTTTTTTTCATAAGAAAAAAAACTCTTCCCAGCCTAAAAAAAAAATCCTCTTTAGCCTCGCTAGAAACCAGTGCCATACCGTCGAACCAGCCATTGCCTGAGGTCACCATTGGTGGTCACCAGCCACCGTTTCGATCGCCAAAAAGTCCAAAAAGTTTCCAAAAGCTTGCCCTCAATGCTCTTTTTCTAGATCTGGCCTCCCTTTCACTAGGAACGACCTTGATAGGCACAAATCGAGCCTTGAAGTTTTCAAGCTCTTTATATATATATATTTTATAAAAGATTGATTTTTTTACAGAGACTTTGGCGCTAGTGGTTCCTCTTTATGGGGAAGACTATGTTTGTTTGTTTTTTTTTATTTTTTTGATGGTTACCTATTTGGAAAAAGATTGAGCTATGGGTGTGGTTTGTGGGAACAAGATTAGGCTTGGTTCTTTTTAAGTGTCGCGAGGGTATGGCAAGTGCTAGCGAGCTGAGATGACGTTATAGGGAGTTGGGCTATGGGTTTTTAGAGTTGAGCTTTTAGGGTTAGGGTTGTACGAGTGCTTGGTGCTAGGCATGGGAGCTTGGGTGTCGGTGTATGAGTAGGTCAGGATCGGGTTGTGAGTGCACATGGCTTGTGCAAGGTGACTGGTAGGAGAGGTCTGGTGAGAAAGCTTGGTAAAAAGGGATATTGTGATTGAGATTTAGGGCTATTGTGGGTGCTTTTTCTAGTTGAAGGCTAGGTGATGGTGTATGTGCAAGGGTGCAGTGCTGAGGGAGGGTTGGATAGTGCCTTCAAAAGTTGTAGGGCTTAGTGATTATGTGCATGCAGGGCATGGTGCTGGGGGGTTGAATAGTTTGGTGATGGGCTAGTGTGGCATTATGTTGTTTGGGGCTCATCATGGAGGATTATTATGGGAGAAAGCTCTAAGTGGAAATGGGTGCTCCACTTCTCTTGAAAACTGTCTTTTTTTTTTTTAATCTGTGAATTTTGTTCTCTTACATGAAGGAGCAGTTGGAGATTTGGTCGGTTATGGTATGGAGCAAGCAAAGTGTTGGCGGAGTAGGGATTGAGAGTATTCGGTGCTAGTCAGAGTAGTGATTGGTGTACTATTATGGCTAGACATAATTGGCTTCTTATGGCAGTGGCTTCTTAAGGTGAGGCATCATAACTTAACCTTATATTACCCAAAGATGAATGGAGTGTTAGAAGTTACCAATAAAAATATAAAAAAGGATAATAGAAAAAATGATTGATATCTATAAAAGTTGGTATGAAAATTTGTCATTTGTACTGTATGGTTATAAGACATCAGTATGTGTATCTACTGGGGCAACTCTTATTTCACTCGTATATGGAATAGAGGTCGTGTTGCCAATCAAGGTGAAAATTCCTTCTTTAAGAGTCATGATGGAAATAGATTTCGAAAAAGCGAAATGGGTTCGAAATCATTATGAATAGTTGAATTTCATTGAAAAGAAGAGGCTCACAACTCTTTGCCATGATTAGTTATGTCAAAATAAATGATGCAAGCACATGATAAGAAAGTTAGATTTAGGCGTTTCCACGATGGTGAATTGGTTTTAAAGAAAATCTTTCCAAATCAGCATGATGATCGAGAAAAATGGATGCCAAATTGAGAGGGTCTATATGTAGTCAAAAAAGCTTTTTCAGGTGAAGCATTAATCTTAGCAGAGATGGATGGAGATGACTTACCAAATCTGATAAATTTAGATGCTGTAAAAAAATACTTCACTCAAGAAAAAGATGAAGAAAGGTAAAAGATAAAAAATAAAAAATAAAAAAAAAGAAAAAAAAAGATGAATAAAAAATTAAGGATGACTCATAATTGAAAACTAAAAAAAGGCAGTTTGAGTCAAATAAAGATCTAAGTTGAAAATCTAAAAAGGCAATTTAGATACAAAGGAGTATCAACTTCCAAGTGCATGGGGCAATGTCCAGTACAACAAACTCAGAAGGATCAAGTGCATAAATAGAATAGGTTTTTAAAAGAAAGAATTTTGGAATATTGTTTATGATTGTTTGAATATTCTCTATCTAAATACGATTCCTTTATTTAAATTTTGTATTGGTGTTCACTTGTTTAAATTTCTCACTCGACACATCCTTATACCTTCCCATAATAAATATTCATCTTTTTCTATTTTATCTTGCTTTCTAATGGTCTTCATTCTCACAAATAAAGGAAATTTTAATTCATCACATTGATCATGAAATTGGTAATATGATAAATGATTGATAATATTCGTAAAAAGTCTTACAATATTTTACGAAAGTCAAGGATAACAAAGGTAAAATAAAGATTAAAAAAAAAAGGGAGATTTGGAAAAGCACCGATTTTCAAACTCATCAAATCAAAGTAAAAACTTACTAGAAGTGGTGTCGGATAACAATATCAGCAAATGATTGTCATAGTTAACAAGAAAGCAACTCTTAGAATATGAAGACTGGGATTAAGATTAGTTGTTTTGGAAAAAATGAAAATTAGAAAAGATTGACTTAGACAACCTTGTTAACACAATTTGGATGCGTCATGTTGGTTTGTAATAATACTCACATCATATAAATTACATTCATGAATTACATTCAATATATTTTTCAAAGAAAAAATTTGAACTTTCAGATTTTTAAGGTTGAATCCTTCAAAGAAAAGACCTAGGTATGGGAAATGATTTCGAAATGGGCACAACTCGTTGACCCTTAAGTCATAAAGTAAGGAGCCATTTTCAAATAAGATTTTTAAAGTTTCAAAGCCTCTGATGGGGGGAACCATTTTCATATAAGATTCCTTTCAAAAGTTTCAAGACCTCTGATTAGAGGAGCTTTTACATATTTTGAGATTTGTAAAACCTCAAAGCATAATTTTTAAAAACCTTTAGGCAAGTTATTTTAAATTTTTAAGGTTCTAATGCCTCTAATTAAATAAGCATTCAAAGATCTTAAGATTTTTAAGACCTCCGGACGTGATCCCGTATTTTATTTTCAAAAGTGGTTAAGCATTTGTTTACAAATAGTTAAATTTAAAAATTAAAAAAAGAAAAAACAACAAACAACAAATGCAAAAAATCAAAAATTAAAAATTAAAAATTGAAACAAACGAAAAAAATGAAAAATGAAAAAAAATCTAATCAAAATGAAAACGAAAAAAAAAAAAAAAAAACAAAAAAAGGCTCTCTCTCAAGAGAGTATTTTCCCGACAAAATTATTGTCTATATCTTTGCATTATTCTTAATTCTCATAAATATATAAAGAAATATAATTGTAGATACCTAATTTTGTTTAAAACAATTTAACATTGTTGATTGGGCCTATTTTAAAGGTCAATTTGAAGCTCGCAAAAAAACCTATTTAAAAATTCAAGATATGAGCCCAAAATATCCTAAAAAGAATTTAAATCCCAATTGGCCATTACCAATGGCCTAAGTGATGAAAGCCAACAAAAAGCAAATGGGCTCAAAAAGTAATGATGCCCAAACAAGAAAAGAGGGCAAAAGACGAACGGTATGAATTTGGCCCGAAGTTGACCAAGGAAAAAGCCTAACTATTTTCTTTGCAAACAAAAAAAAGAGGAAGCTCAAAATCAAACCAAAAAGAAAGAAGATGAGCCCATTTTCTCCACGTGGAGGGCATGAAGACATGAAAAGGGCTAGGAGAGCCCAACTCAACCTGGACATTTTGTTGCCATGAGAAGTCTGCATGCACGGAAGACAACCCAGCAGAACAGAAGCCGGTGGCACCTACACAAAACCAACCAGACAAAAATATAGTTTGTGGCTTGCAAAACAAGTGCGGTAGTGGAGCATGGAGAAGAAAACAAAATCTTAAAGCTTGGAGGAGAAGGCTTCGATTGACAGAAGGGGAAGGCCTTCGAGCATAAAAGAGAGGAGAGGAAAAACCAGAGGGAGGAGGCGAAGAGAGGCTTGGAAGTAAAAAAAAAAAAAAACAGGGTTTTCGAGAATCAATTCAAAAGAAAAAGCGATTAAAAAAAAAAGAAAAACAAAAAAAGAGGGCTTGGGTGCGACCATAAACAAAAGGAAAAAAAGAACGAGTTTAAAAAAATAATAATAAAAAAGGGGATAAGAAAGAAGGCTTGAAGAATCGAAAAAAAAAAATAGAAAAGGAGCTAAGAAAGAGAGGTCTGGAGCAAAAGGGTTAGAGTTAGACCAAATGAAAAGAAAACTACTATCTTCAAGAAGGGTTATAGGAATGGTAGCTCCTTCATCCCCCATCCAGTATTTTTTTTTTCTTCATGCGTATGGTAGTAGGCTTTTGCTTTCCTGTTCCTTATACGCGATTTCGTGTGAAAGTTTAGGAAAACATGAAGTAGGTTTTAAGGTCTTATAGGTATAATTTTTGGGTGCACATTTTCAAAACAAGAAGAGAGCTCAAATTGATAAACATTTGGGTCCCCAGTTTCTGCTTTTTAACAAATACATGTTTCTGTTCTTCCACGTTTTATTTTCACGTGAGGTTTTGTACAGGGACCTAAGGCTATCTCCCACCTCGTTTGTAACCTTTTTTTTCTTTTTTCCATTTTTATTTCTACATTGGGTTGCTGTAAACGTTTCAAGCTAGTTTCTTTTTGTTACCGTGATCACCATTTTTGTAAGAGGTCTTCTTGTTTTTCCATTGGCCGGGTTAAGAACTTCATGTTTTCTGGATTAATGTCTTTCAAAGTGAAAACAACGCTGACAAAGGGGTTAGGACTGAATGGTGTTTTGGTTTCTATTTCTGGTTTTGATCCCAATTTCTTTTCCCTTTAATTTGGATTCGGATTTTATTTCCATAATATGAAAAACATTTTGTTTTAAGCGAGAAAGCATGGGAATAGCTGAAGTCCGATCGGCTTTGTTTGCCTTCTTCCCTTTTCTTTTCTGGTGTTATGATACTAGGCTAACATTTATTTCTTGCATGGTCTCAATTTTCACTTCTGTTTTATCCTCTCTACATGGTCTAGTAGCTGTTTGGAAAAGTCATTCGATCCCAGGTTTTCAGTGGTTAGGTGTGGTCATATGTGATTTTGAATGCGGTTGCTCATTACCCTTTGCTTACGGGTCTTGCTGGGTTGAAATTTTCTTTTTTGGTTGTAATAATGAAGGGCTTAAGGGAAACTTTCAAAACAGCAGCAAAAGGTTTCCAAACCCAGCTTCCATCCCTTTCGTTGCCTTGAAAGTTCATGTTTTCTGGTTTTCCAACTCCTTGTTTTGATAAATGTAAGTTTCATGAAGGCATAGAGAGTCCAATAATTTTCCAGGATACGGTAAAGAAGAAAAAAAAAAGGGGTTTATAAACGCACCTTTCGTCCTTTTCCTTGTTCGTCCTTTTCCTTGCCTTGGAAGGTCACCTTTCGAGTTTATTCTCTTCTAGGATTTAGGTTGCAGAGAGAGTTCCTTTTAAACAAACCAAGGGTCCAAAAGCTTGGGGATTTTAAGAATTTTGCAAAGTACTAATGAGGTCTAGATGTTAGAGAGCTGATCCATTGTCAGTTTTTCTTCTTCCTTGATTGCCTAATCCAAAGTAGAATGAAAAGGTCACATAGATAGAATAAGGTCTAAAAGTTTTTTTTTTTTTTTTTAATTTTCTTTCTTCCCTTCTATTCGTTATTTATTAATATAGGAAAGCTTTACAGCATGGGGAGCTGAATATATTTGTTCTGGATCGGTTCCATGCATATTTCATACATGTCCACACTCATTTCTCCCATATTATTCAAGTAGCTAAAGTTCGAACTTCATGCACCATAATCTCTTGGCTATTTAAGTTCTTATGTCCACTATAACTTCATGCAATTTAATATTTTATGTTATCATTTTTTTTATGCAATTTACATCCTATGAACTCTAGCTTTTAAAAAATATATATATTAAAAAGCAATAATAGTGATGATAATATCTTAAGGTAAGATTTTAAAGAAATCAAAGTAGTGATTCTTTAAAATTTTAGGTAAAAATATTTTTCTAAAAAAAAACTACCAAACTAATGGAGTATTTAGGAAAATATTTAATACAAAAGACTTTAATTCATTTAGTTTCCTAAAATTATGTTAGATGTTGATAAAATAATATATAATTACTCTTTTAGTAATGAAATTAACATAATAATACATGAATATTATGATTGATTAATTTTGTTTTTCAAAAGATTTTAATTCGTTAAAAATAATAATCAAAATTAAAAATTAGAATTAGAATTAAGAATTAAATAAAAATAAGAAGGAAAAAGTAAGTGAAATTTTCGAAGTTAAGATTTTAAGGAAGTCCGAGTTAAGATTTCTAAAAAATCCCCAAGTGAGAAATTTTTTTTTAAAATACCATCAAAGTATCGAGACATTTAGAAAAATTTTTAATAAAAGATTTTTATTTACTTTGTTCTTTTAAAATTTTTTTAATGATAATGGTGAAATAATTAGGTAGTTAAGACAAAATAAAAATGAGTAATGAAAATATAACATAAGGAAGATAGGTAATATGTTTTTTAATGTATAATATATTTTTTTCATATGCATGTTGCATTTGTTCTAAACATTTCATAATCTTGAAAGTAATAGGAATTTCTGATGATGGGACTTTGGGAAGTCCAAGTAGTAAATCTCGAGAATTTTCTACGTGAGAGAATTTTTTCTAAAAATATTGCCAAATAATTGAAAAATTTAGAATGATTCTAAATACAAAAAATTCTCATTTATTTTTCACCTTTAAAAATGAACTTTTATGTAATGTAATAGTACCACAAATTAATTTACATGTATCATATTTCACATATATCGGTTATAAGTGTAAAAGAAATTTTTGACAATATGATTTCGGAAAGTGCGATTAGTAATTCTCGAGAATCTCCTAAGTGAGAATAGTCTTCTAAAAATTACCAAAGTACTGGAATATTTAGAAATTTCTTTTCAATATGAAAATTTTTATTTTATTGGTATATTTAGAAATTTCTTTTCAATACAAAAATTTTCATTTTATTATTGTTTTCTTTAATTTTGAGTATTTTTTATTAATATAAAAATATGCATTTTTTAAAAATAAATTTATTTATAGAGAATTATATTATTTCATGACTTTTAAATATTAATAATTATTTTAAAAGCAAACGAAAAATCTCTAAGGATAAGATCCTAAAGAAATTTAAGTAATGATTCTTTAAGAATCTATATGTAAGAAAATTATCTAAAATGCCATCAATGCATTAGAGCGTTTAGAATAATTTTCAACGATGATTTCTTGTTTTAGTATAAAAAATAAATTTTAGAAAACATTATTTTATCATATTCTACAATATGCTTATTAAATATAAATTTTGATGATTAAAATATATACCGCCAAAAATAAGATTTTTTAGAATTTCGAGTAAAGATTCTTAAAAATTTCTTAAGTTAAAAAGTTCCTATTAATATTGCCAATGTATTGAAATATTTTTAGGAATTTTTTAATATGCAATGTTTTTGTTTATTTTTCAAAAATAGAAAAAAATACTAAAAAATAAAAATATAATTTTACTACAATAAAGAAATTTAAAAAATTAATTTTAAATACCAAAATTAGGTTTTGTCAAAATTGAAAGATAATACATAATTAATTGGTACTATTTTTAAAGGGCACTGTGGGGATGCTAATCATTCTCCATGCATAATCTACTTCTAAACCCAAACTATTTCGTAGACACAAAAATTATCTTTTTAATAACGTTTTAATTAATTTTAAGATTTTATTACAGAGATAAGTTTTAATAGGTGGCCAATCACACCTAGTAAAAAAAGATTAATGGTGACTTTTTTTTATTTTTCTAATTACTAGAAGTCCCTAAAATCGTTATGATAGCTCTTGGGTAGAAGTATCAGGAAAATTAAGTCCCTACATTACTTTTTAAAGACTTAAGGATAATTGGTAACTTCATTACTTTCCAATTATTTAGCTTGTCGCCCAGGGGACATGGATAGACAAGAGGCTATTTTTCTTGAATTGTTGTCACTTTATCACCCACTATATATATATATATATATATATATATATATATATATAGAGAGAGTTCAAAGAAGGCCTTTTTTTATGTTTAGCATAGGTTCCCTTTATGTAACCTTTAGTGGATCAAGGTGGATACATCCACCTAAATGAAATGCATCATAGAGGTAAGGGATGATCATTCTCTTATACTCCAATTCATGTTCCTTAAGCTATGCTAACCTTTTTTTCCTTTTCTCAGCCATAGCTCTTGTCATTTCTATCATAGTGACCTTAAATCCTAATCCAAACATTTCCTTGTTTTCAAATGGCCTTGGTAGCTCATTGATTTCTTACAAATTCTTTCTGAGGTCATATCCAACTCGCCATCCTTTACCAACTATTTGTTTGATGACCATCCTGGTTGCACTTGATAAGTATAGAGTGGGCACTTTCAAACCTTCTCCCATATAAATTGCATTAGTAAATTCAAAGGATCTAAAATAGCACTTCAATTCCTCTTTCGTAGCCTCCATATATGAAGTAGTCATAGGCTTAGTTACTAATAAGTCATCTTCTCTAAAAACTCTGATCAGTTGATCTTCAACTATAAACTTTACTTTCTGATGCAAAGATGACAGGATAGTACTTGTCATATAAAATCATGGTCACCCCAACAAACAGCTATAAGATGGCAAAATGTCCATGACTTGAAATTTTGTAAAAAAAGTACATGGCCCTATTTGTATTGATATCTCGATATCTTCTTACACCTTCCTTCAAGACTCGTCGAAAGCCCTTACTACCATATGGCTGGTCTTTATATATGATGCATCAATGGTAATTTTGTTAGGGTAACCATGGGCATGACATTGATTGAAGAGCCATTGTTAATAAGAATTTTAGCTAAGATATGGCCTTTGCACATAGTAGTGATATGAAGAGCCTTGGTATTGCCTTGACCTTCCAATAGAATCTCATCATTATTAAAAGTTATTAAATTTAGAGCTATACTACTCCCCATAATATGGTGAACATTTTTAATAGAAAAGTTATGGTCCACATATGCTTTATTCAACACTCTCAGTAGGGTATTTTAATAAGGTTTAAATATCAACAACAGTGACAATAAAGAAATTCGAGCCGATATAATGTTCAACTACTCCATTATGGTGTATTTGCTATGTTTAATTAACTTTAAAAATTCACAAGCTTCTTTTTTAGTGATAAGTTCTTTATATCATACATCTTGAGCCACTACAGGATGATTATTTTTTCCTTTTCCTAACACTTCTTTTTCTCTTTTATCTTTTCCTTTTTAAACTTTTTCTAACATTTTAAGTGTATAACATATCCCACTTCACGTCATTCCACCTACTTCAGTTATATTTGTGGTGCTGGTAGCATTTAGGTCATTTACAACCTAATAGCCATTTGATCCTTGTGCCATACATTGTAATTATACTTCCATAGCACTATCTTTTCACTCTGGTAAAGGAATAAGCTAGGGACTCAAATTGTTTTAGGTTTCATAGGAAAAAATAGGCTACTCTTTTACCAAGCTTAGCTTTTTATTACAGAAGTTAGTTATCGGCTTCGGCATAAACTTAGAAAACATAATCCTTGAAAATCCTCCTTTTGTTATATTCATCAAGGACTACTCTTGTGCCTTGGTTTTTCATTGCTATAAATTGTCATCGGTTGAAGCATAAACTTAGAGAACATACTCTTTAAATATTTTACCTTTGTTGCATTCATCGAATTTTGATTATCTCTTTCATAGAATCCTACCAAGGGTAAATCCATCATTGTTTATAGTACTTGGCGAAACATGCTATAATTCCAAATAGAGTGTCCTACCATATTCATGTGATAAATACAATTTTGGCCAAGTTATAATCTTCATGATGGATTTCTTGTTTTGAAGGAATTGGATGAAAGATGTTGGCTTTGAGCAAACTTTCAAACATTTGACCCATCAGGGTTTTAACTTCATCAATAGTTCTCTTAATGTGCCCTACCATACCACCATCTAATGAATTGATTATTAGCCCAACATGATTTGGTAAAGGATTTTCATTGACTTTTGGCTTTATGCTAGTTGTAAAATTTATGTTTCCTTTATTAATTAAGTGCTAGACTCTGTTCTTAAAAGCTATGCAATTTTTTATGGGATTGCCTACAACCCCATTATAATAATCACATCGAGTATTTGAATCATACCATCTAGGGTATGGAGGTTTCAATGGCTCTATGGGATAAGGCATAATGAAATGGTTTGCTACTAGATGAGGGAACAAATCAGTATAAGACACGAGAATGTGGTCAATGGAAATTTTCTCTTGAGTGGTTCGTGGACCTTTAGGATTTCTTGTTGAAATATTTGGCTAAACAACAGGTTAAGTTGTAGGTGTAGGGGTATGAGTAGGCATATGAAGGTAAAAACTTATTGGGAACCTCAGTGGTGGTATCACTTAATATGGGTATGGACATTGGGAAATATTATTTATGGCAGGGTAATAAGGCAGATAAGTAGGATAAGGGTGATATGAGATGAAATTTCTAGGTGACAAGTTCTCATAGGCCACAACATGTGCCTTTTCATCTTTCTTCTTAGGTTGCATTGCTTTCTTATCACCTATCTTGATCTTACCTCTCTTGATAGTGTTTTCTATCATTTCACCTTAAATCACCATATCAACCAAGTTTTTCATTTCATTACCAACAAGCTTGTCATAATATGGTGCCTTAAGAATACTGACAAAAAGCACAATTATTTTTTTTCAGTCAAGGTTAGCTGTACTTGAGCGACAAGTCCCTCCATCTATAGGCATATTCTTCAAAAGTTTCATTGGCTCTTTTTTCCATGTTTTACAATAACAACTTATCAAGAGCCATGTCTAATACATGTTTATAATTGACCTAAAAATAATCTCGCAAGATCCTTTCAATAATATATGTGACTCCTATATAATTAGACAACTATCTAACCGTAAACCCAGTAAAACTCTCATGAAAATGATGGATCAAAAGCTTATCATTGTCAATATGGCCTGCCATGTTGTGACAAAACATTGTGAGATGAGCCAATGGGCACTTAATTCTGTTATACTTCTCAAAATTAAGAGTTTTAAATTTCAATAAAATTATTAGAATAGGGACTAAACTGAGTTCATTTGCATCAATACTTCCCTTTTTTCGATGGCTTTTAGTTTTTCTTCTAGCAAGTCATATTTGTGTTAAATTTTTTTTCTTTCTTGACTTCAATATGCCCCTTAATTTCTCTTACTCTCCAGGATCATCTAAATTGAGAATAAAAATTGGATTAATCAAATTACATCCTAGGTTTTGCTCAAATTACCCTTAATTTTATTGTTGATTAGTTGGTAAGTTGACATTGTTGTTTTCTAAAGGTCAATTTTCCTCTCTTGCAGTAGAGGTTTTAGCAACACCTTTCCCTTTGGTCATGCCTCCCATTAATTCCCTTAACTCCATCATTTGTTTTCATATCTCTTCTTGCATTTTAGTCATCCATTTTCACATATCTTCTTAAGCTTTTTTCATCCTTTCTATCCTAGCTGCCTGCTTGTTTTTCATAATTTTGATCGTGACTATGTATTGTACGGGTAGCAAGCAAATTGGTTTCGAGCTTTTGACGGTTAAGCTATACTTAAACATTTACTACCACAATTTGGAAAATTAAGACACTATATTATTTTTATGAAAGAAAATTCTTTATTTTAACTTTAAAAACATCATTTTAATGAGATATAATATTGAGAAAAAAAATATGCATAATGTATGCATGAATGCATTGAAAGGTATTTACTCCAAGACATATCTCAAACATTAGAATTTTTCATTGATTCCAAATAACTTTTGATTACAGAAAGTTTATCATTATAGAATCGTAACCATAGAAACATTTAATTTGCTCATAATAATCTCTAGTTTCAACTAAAAAGTCTAACAAGCGCTGCCTATAACTCTTAGTTAGGTTGATTTCTTATATCAAAGCATTTACCTTTTCGACCATTTCCTTTGCTTTTTTCACTTCCTTGCAAATTTGATTAGCCAAATATTCTATGAATTGTTGCCTTCCCAAGCTCTCTACCTTCCACTTCATGCAAATATCCTCTTCGAGATCACAAGTGTATCTCTAATCTTCTTCCCTATTTTGCCATTCTTTAAAGATTATGAAAATATGGTCCTTATGGTCTCATAATTGTTATTCCATCTCTTAAATTGCTTGGTAGAGTAATTATTTTTCCTTTTGTATTTCACAATGCTTTCTCTTTTTATCTTTTATCTAGGCCTTTAATCTCACATTTTTCTTTTGACTTTTGATCAACCTTGCTGAAGCTGTTAAATACAAACCCTCTTAATTTTGCTGCTCTCAAGATATCCTGATGACTTTGTATTCAATTTTCTTGGCTTTGTCCATCCAAAGTTATATCTTTTCTTAAAGTTCAATCATGTCCCTATATGGCTTACCACCAAGTCTAACACATTTTCCCTCATTCAATTAGGTTTGCATCATTTTGTTTTCTTGATGTAAATCTTTGAGATCATTTTTGGCCATATCCTGATCTTGCATTGCCTTTTTAAGTTTACTTTGTAGGGTTTCCACTTCATATTTCAGTTATCCCATCTCTTCTCAGAGTCACAAATTCTCTTTTTTCAGTTTCTCTTTTTTTGCTTCAAGTTCTTACGTAACAAGCTCAATTTCTGACAATGGTTCTTTTGCCCATGGGTTAACTTGTTGAAATGAGAAATCATCTTGAAAGAGCATAATATCTTCAAAATGCTTTACCTTTTAAATCGAGTAATCGGGTGTGATTTTATCAAGGATAGGTCTTAATCTTAGCATTTGAGTCTTTTTCCATACCTAGACTGACTATTCCATTGTTCTCGAAAAGCTTCCTTTTCATATTCTATTTGGACTAGTCCATGTGTTATAGGGACAAACTGCTTCACACCGAATTACCTTAACACCATTAGTGGAACGTAACTTACCATTCTTTATAATCCCAAAAGTAGTATCCACTGATCATCTCTACCTTGACATAACATAGGCACTTAAGGCATTATAATGTCATTCATTTGACCTAATCACTAATAAGCTTTTGAAAGAACACTACCCATTCTTTTTTGGATTTTAATGTTGGCCATTGACTCTGGCAAAACTTTTTAACCAAAGCTTTATATCGAAGATAAGGCTTACAAAAAGCACTTTTTTTGCATCTAAAATGGCTTTTTATCCAAACAAATAATAGCTGTGCACTCTTTATGAAATGTCTTTCGTTTTGATGATAAAAATTCAATAACTTGATTGTCTCATCTAGGATGGCTGGAATGGTACTAATTGTCTAACTTTGAATTTATTTAAACAAATCAACTACCACTAGTTCAATGTATCCCAAAGTTTTTGGAAAGATTACCATGTTGTAAATTGCTAAGGCAAACACTACCATGCCTTGATCATCTTTCAAGTGTCCCAAAATAAAATCTCGAAAGAAATGCCAAGGTAAGCTGGCACCTTTGCCTTTATCCTTTGTTAAAGTGTCCATGGCCTCTACCTTCATTCTCATTAGTATAGTTATCTTTTTACGGTACCCTAGCTTTGGTTTTCTGACATATAACTTATCGGGGTATTACAATTCCAATCACATCAAAATCAAATATTTCTCGATGGTCAATGTCAAGTCCTCCTCATTAAATGTGAAACATCTATATGACGGGTCTCAAAATTGGATGGCAGCTCTAATAAAATGCTCTTCAATCACTACTGAGATGAGAGATGTAATTTGCCTGTACTTTTCACAAAACTTTTTCTTTCTAGCTTCATTCTTCTGATTCCATACGATAGCCAAATCCTCTAAATTATTTTGTGTAAGATTTAGATGAACTTTTTTTAGCAACCCCAACACAAAACCAATAGATAAGCAATCCCCTTCCTTTTGCTAGATTTTTTTAGACCATTCATGCACCTTATAATATGCTTCACATAGAGCATTTACAAAAAAAGAACAAATTTATAATACTATCGGATCCACAAAAAGAAGTTTGCTAAAAGATGTTTTAGAGCAAATACCTCACTATATTATTGTAGTATGCCAATGTAATTTATGCAAAGGAAATACAAAAAAGAGAAAAAAAATTAGTATATGGAAAAAATAAAAAAAAATTGTAATAAAAGCTTGGAAAATGAAAAAAACAAAAAGAAAAAATTTCTCTTCATATTATTTTTACAAAAAAAAAAGGAAATGAAACAAAGATTTTATTTTTGTTTTTAAGAAATCAAAACAAATATGGATGCATACATTTAAGATTTTCTTTAGAAAAGTGTTAGAATACAGATGTTCCCTTTACTTGCCCTATTTTTTGGGGACCTTCTACAAAATGGTGGGTATGGCTCAACCGAAGGTTGACCCTTATGGCTTATTATATGTTTGGTTTAGATTTATTTACATTTAAAAGGTTCTCAAACTATTCCTCACTTGTGTCCACTTTGGACTAGTAAGGTATCCCGATCTTCACTCATTATAGGCTATAAACGAAAATGGTTCAATTTGAGTGCGAGTATTTTACTTACCATTGTAGAATTTATTACCTTACAAGAGTATAGGTATTTTACTTCTCCTAAAAAGGTTGAAGTTTGAGTATAGAGCTCATGCATGATATGAATGTGTTGTGTGTGAATAAAAGAACAGAGTATTATAATCCTTATTCTAAGTACCTTATAATAACAATAATACATACATACAAAGTATAAAAAAGCAAATAGAAAATAAATGACATAGTTAAAATGAAATGCAATTTTTTCATTTTCATTTTCCTTTGATTATTATTATTGTTATTATTATAATTATTATTATTATTATTATTATTATTATTGCTATTATTAGAAAAATAAAATTAAAATTAAGGAAATTAAGGTTAAATACTAATTAAGACCATTAAACTAAAATTAAAAGATAACACATTACTAATTTTTGACCTGACTCTTTAAAAAAATGATGTTCCCAATGTAGTTACTAAGCTATCATGACGGTGTTAGGGTCCATAAATGAATTTGAAAACAGAAAAAGAGTCACCACTAATCATTTTTGGTTTGGTGTAATTGGTCACTTATTAAAACTTATCATTTTAATAAAATTTTAAAATTAATTAAAATTTATTAAAAAGATAATTTTTTGGTCTATGAAAATAGTTTGGATTCAGGAGTCAGTTATATGTGGGGAAAGATTAACACCCATACAGCATCTGTTTAAAACGATACCGATTAATTTTGTGTTATCTTTCAATTTTGACAAAAAAGTCATAATCTTAGTATTTAAAATTAATTTTCTTAAATTTCTTTATTGTAGTAAACATAATTTTATTTTTATTTGTTAGCTTGAAAAATAAATAAGAATCTTACATATTGAAAAATCTCTAAAAATATTCTAATACTTTAATAATATTAAGAGGAACTATCACACCTAAAAAATTTTAAGAATAACTACTCGAAATTCTCAAAAATCCTATCTTTGGCTGTTCATATTTATCTTCATTATTTTATACTTAGTCAAATATTGTTTTTTATTTTTTTTTTTACATAAAAACAAGAAATCATTTTCAAAAGTTATTTTAAATACTCTAATACATTGGCAGCATTTTAGATAAATTTTCTTACCTAAAGATTCTCAAAGAATCACTACTTGAATTTTTTTAAGATCTCATCATTAGAGATTTCATGTACTTTTATAATAATCATTAATATTTAAAAGCTATACAATAATTATCTATAAATTTATTTCCTAAAAAAAAGCATAATCTTATATTATAAAAAACCTACTCAAATTAAAGAAAAATATCAATAAAATGGAAATTTTCGTATTGAAAAGAATTTTTAAATATTCAAATACTTTGGTAATATTTTTAAAAGACTTTTCTCACTTAAGGAATCTCGAGAATCACTATTTAGACTTCCCGAAGTCCCTTCATAAAAAATTCTTATTACTTTTAAGATGTGTAATGCCAAAAACAACTGCAACATGCACATGAAAAAATATATTATACATATTTAAAAAAAAACATATTATTATCATGCTTATGTTATGTTTTCGTTACTCATTTTAATTTCACCCTAACCACCTAATTATTTCACCATCATTATTAAAAATTTGAGAGGAACAAAGTGAATAAAATCTTTTATTGAAAATTTTTTTAAATACCCCAAACTTTAGTAGTATTTTAGAAAAATTTTCTCACTTAGGAATTTCCTAGGAATCTCTACTCGGATTTCCTTAGAATCCCATATTTGAAGATTTCACTTACTTTTTCCTTTCTTATTTAATTTTATTCTAATCTTAATTTTTAATTTCTATTATTATTAATCATTAAATTATATTTTTAATTAATTAATTTTTCTAATTTAATTTTTTTAAAAGATTACAATAGTTAATCATAGTATGCAAGTATCACTATATTAATTTTATTCCTAAATGAGTAATTATATATTATTTTATCACCTTCTAATATAATTTTATGAAAACAGATGAATGAAAATCTCTAGTATTGAATATTTTCCTAAATACTCCATTATTTTGGAAGCATTTTTGTAAAAAAACTTGTCACCTAAAGATTTCAATGAATCACTACTTGGAGTTCCTTAAAATCTCATCCTCGGAGATTTCATTATTATTATTGTTGTTGTTGTTATTATTATTATTATTATTATTATTATTTTTATTATTATTATTATTATTATTATTATTATTATTATTATTGTGAAACTAAAGTGCAAATAAAAGATAAATTGCATAAAATAATAATAATAATAATAATAATAATAATAACAATAATAATAATAATTTACAGCATGAAATTATATTAAACATAAAAGTTTAAACACCAAAGAGATTATAATGTATAACATTCAAACTTTAATTAAGCAAAAGAAAAAAAATAAGTATGGACATGTATTATATGAAATATGCATGACACCTACGAGGAACAAATACACTTTCTACCCCATGCTTTGAAGTTTTCTCATGTCAATGAATAAAAAAAGACAAAAACAAATAAACCTTTTTAGTCCTTTACTTTACCCATGCTACTTTTTCATTATACTTTGGATTAGACAATACAAGAAGGAAAGCATACTGATAGTGTAATGGCCCCCTCCTCAAAGCTTATACCCTATTATTGCTTTACAGGATTCCTAAAATTTCTAAGGTCTTGGACTTCAGCATTCATGGGTTTCTCATTTTAACACAAAAAAGAAAGCCACTCTTTCATCCTAGTAAGGCATGAAAACATGGGTGATAAAGCTCATGGTGTGAAGCCCTTGTAAGAGAGATGACATATATAGGCAAGGGCCAAAACTTTAAACCTCCATGAATTAACATAGCCTGCATGCATAGATAGGGGTTATCAGACAAGAAGTGATGAACTTAAAGCCTCCATAACAAAACCATGTAGGGAGGAAAAAAAAAAGAAAACAAAATGTACCAAAATAAGTCAAAATTTGAAGTTTGAATAATAACCTTATGGGTGTCAAACCCAGCAAACATGAAAAATGGGAAACATTAGGTTTTTATCAACAAGCTACACATAGAATAAGGAAAAAGAAGTAACCTATGCACATTAGACCCAACGTGCATGAAGAAAAAGAGAGACTTCTGTCAACCAGCTATAGTAAAAAAAAAAAAAAACTACAACAAAGGGGAGAAAAACACACTTGAAAAAAATACACAATGGGCTTTCATTCCTATTTGTAGAGATCAACTTATCTTCACATTTAATAGTAGAAAAATGCCTCTAAAGTATGAACCCAGCTTTTATGAAATTTTTTCATTTCATCTTGTTTTTTTTTTAGTTTTATTTTTTTTAATTCTATTTAATCAAGTCTTCTATAATGTCAAAAAGCTAAACGAGAGTATTTTTTTCAATGTTTTAAGTGGTTTTCAATTTAGGTTTTCATTCATTGTATGCCCAACACTATGAAACATTTGAGACTTTAATATTCAAGGTTGAACAAAGTAATAAGGGCCACATACCAACTATATGCAGAAAATAAAATAATGAATATGGAAAAGTCAAAACTCAAAGTCTATAGAGGTGAACAGTGCATGACACAACATAAGATTACACTGACCTTTACAAAAGAAAGGAAAACCTATAACCATGCCACAAACTAAAGTCGTAAGCTTTTATAAACCTCAAAGTTAAGACAACCTACACGAGATGATAAACCCTAGAACTTTTATGAACTAACCACCCTAAAATAGCAAGCAAGAGAACAAATAAGAACAAGCAAGTTTCCAACTTTCATATAACCCTATACCGAAATGAAATTATAAGCATGGTAAGAAAAGAGCCTTAAACTTCAGACCAGAAAAGAACATAAAGAAATTTTTTAACTTTCATACATAGTTTATACATAACATTATAAACTACATCCCACGCATTGAAGAAAAAAAGAAAAAAATTTAGGTTTTATAATTTCCCTAAATGGACTACATGCAAGAAAAAAAAAAAGGATAACAAGACAGGACCAATAATCTTTCAAACCATTTTTCTTAACTTCACATGAAAGAACATGAATACCCAAAAAAAGTTTAGGAAGACTACATTCTCTCAAGTTTCCTCAAAAGTTTTATTTTCTTTTGTTCTTTTTAACCAAGCTTTGCTTTCTTCCTTTCCTTTTTTTTTTTTTTCTCTTATGGCTCTCAGCTTTCTTTTTTTTCATTTTTCTTTTAGCTCCTATGCCCTCATTTGTATACCATTTTTGTACTTTTATATTTCTTCTCCTCTTTTCTTTTTTCTTTCAGGTTTTTTCTCTCTTACAAACTCTCACATTTTTTTTTTTTTGCTTTCTCTGCTTGCTTCTCTGGTTGCTTTGAATTTGGTTCTTAGAAAGCTTTTTCTCACTAGCCAAAACTCTTTTTTTTGGGTTTTTCGAATGCTCTTTCTTTTCCTTGGTTTTTTTTTATGTCTCCTGTTCTTTTTTATTTTCTTTTTTCTCCCTTTTTATCCTTGAATGCCTCATTTTCCAAGCTTTAAGGTTTCATTTTCTTCTTTATTCTCCACTAACTCTACACACTATTTCCAGTTGGTCGGCAACTAACTCTTTTTTTTTTGCTACAAGTTACTATGCCAAGGCCTCTAGCTTGTATCATGCTAAGCCTTCTTCCCTTGTTCTAAAACTGACCATCTCAAACATTCACTTTCTCTGTCCTTTTTTGTGTCTTACCACCTATATCCTTCGTGTGACCTCTTTTTTTTTTCATTTTTATTTTTGTTATTATATTTTTTCTACTTATGTGCATTCTTCATGGCCAACCATCTCATGCAAATCCACATTACTTGAATGGGCCTTCTCTTCATTTCTTTCTTTGGCTTTGTTTGGCCTTTTTATGCTTGGGCCCTCATTTTATTTTGTTTTGGATTTCTTTATTTAGGCATTTTTAAAACGGGTCGTATATAAAGCTTGATTTGGGTTAACTTGGACACTTTGGGTTTCAATAAAAGACCCCTAAAAAGCATACATTGTGGGCTACACTTTGGGTTTTAATGGGCCCTTAAGATGGGCCATCTATTGGGCTTTCTATTGGGTTGCAAATAGGCCCCTAAAATGGTCTACGTAATGGGCTAAAATTAATGGTTCCAACCTATATTAAAAAACGAGCCCAAGTCAACCACATTAAAAAATATTTTAGATAAAATTTGGTATCTACAAGAAATATGAATGAATTATTAAGTCAAATTTACTCAAGTGCATAAGTGAATAATTAAGTACACTATGAATAGAAGTAGATAATAAAAGTTAACTCAATTTAATTGATCACTAATACTAAGTCTAAAATTCAACTTAAAATTATAAAAAGTCAAAATTCAAAATGATTGAAATATTAAATACACAATTAAATAAAGATTTATCAAATGAATTTAGCTAATAAATACCTTTAAATCACTTTTAAGTTTAGTTAAATTATAATTTATAATAATTTTATTTTAGATGTAAAATGATAATTAATTTTATGAATTTCAATTTTTTTGAATGAATATTACCTAATGTGGCAACCTTAAAAATTTTGATACAACAACGAATATTCTTCAATTGATATAAAAGAGAAATTGAATTAGTATACAATATATCTTCAAATAAGAAAGTTTCATATTAATCCTAAAAATATTTAGAACCAATACATTTGTATATTTTCATTGAAATATCATATGGCACTAACATTCTTTGTCATATGCATAACCAATCAATCTTTCGTCTTATTTTTCTATTTAGAATAATCTTCCATTGGTGATTCCATTAATTGAATGTAATGGTATGTTCTATTAATTAAAAGCTTAATTTTCCTTTTATTTGAAAATTTTTATTATACATAAATTTTTATTAGATAAAAATATCATAATTTTAAAAATTAAAATACATAATTTAAAAAAATAAAACAAAATCTTAACTTGGTATTTTGTCATGTTTTCTTAAAAAAAAAATTAATTTTATGAATAACAAATTTGTTATATAATACTTATATAATTTATAATGATTTCATTTTTAGCATTAACAACATAATTTTCATGAAAGAATGTAATTTTGACATAAACACATTCAAAAAACAATTCCAATGAATTTTGTCACACCTTAAAAAAATTCATCAAAAATAATTAATTTTACTTCACTTGATCATTTTTACTTATAATAATTCACGTTGTGTCATTCAACTACCTAGATGACAAAAAAAAGCAAATAGTTTAATATAACTAAGAAAGACTAAATAATCTTAAGATATTAAATCAATTATTATTTAAATCAAGGCGACCAATTTTTATATCAATTTTACAGGATCTAATCCTAACCTACTGGTAGCTTCACCACCTCTTGAATCATCTAATTTTATAAGTGAAAAGTCCAATTAAAGTGTTCAATGAATCACTTAGTACTAATTGTTAGTAGAATTGATGCAATTGATTTGCATTTAATTTGACATTTGTTTTTGTTCATAGAACTAACAATTATAAAATTTTAGAGGGAAAAAAAATACAAAAGAGAAACTAATTATAAAGAATAGACTAAACTGCAAGAATGATATGTTATAAAATTATTTCAAAGAACTAAAAAGATTTCATTATGTTATCAATGATTAACTCATAAAACATATAAACAAAATAATCATTAACATCCATATATAGTTCATATATTAAAACAAAAATTGAAAGGCCAAAAATTAAAAAAAATAAATATATTTCAATGACTTATATATGATTATTTTTAATGAATTTATTTATCAACGTAAGCTACATATAGAATTGTTTTTATAATAACTAAATAAATAAACTCCATATAATTGTTTTATTCTTATACACACTAAGCTTTGATCTTATTTTATTTGTATGTTCATTTGATATCATTCTACTTAAAAAAATCGAATAGTAAAAAAATTATTTAAATTAAAATATATAAAAAAATTACTAATGGTATTTTAATCTATCATTTTTAACATTTTTTAAATTAAAATTTCATTAAGGGTATTTTAGTCAAACAATTTTAGTATTTTTTTAGTCTACTTATAAAAGGTTTAATAATAAGAAATTCATTTAAATTAAAATTTATAAAAACATTTACTAAGGATATTTTAGCCAATCACTTTTAACGCTATTGGAATTAAAATTTTAAAATTTTAAATAGTTTAATTTCACATAAAATTTATTTTTAATTTTAGTTTATTTAAATTAAATTTAAATAAATTAATAAAAATTATATATTTAAGAATAAATTTGTTAATTTAAAAATTTATAAGGATATTTAGGTCGATTGCTATTAATACTTTTAGAGTTCACACATTTATATATGGATATTTTTGTTTACACCCCATTTATTACTATATGCACCCCACTTCTAATTACACTCTAAATTTAAAACTAAATTTCCTATTTCTACTAAATACACCCACACCCACACCCACACCCCTCACTTTCTATTTCTATTCCTACCCTTTCTCTCTTATTTTATTTTCGTTTTTCAATCTAAAAAAACTCTAAATCCTTTAAATTAACCCAAATCACCTATGTTTTTTACTTTTTTAGTGATTAAAGGTAAGATTTCTATCTTGTTTTTTATTGATTTTGGTTGAATTGTGTTTTTGACTTAGGGTTTGTGGTAGGATTTAGGTGAAATTGAGTTTCTAAAAAATGGATATCCCAGAAGCTTTAAGGTTTCTTAGAAATGGATTTTCAAGAAGCTTAAAGGATTCTTGGATATTCATTTGTGAAAAGCCTTTAAGCTTTTGAATATTCATTTTCTCGAAACTTTAAGGTTTTTCGAAAATCTATTTTTGAGAAGCCTTAAGTCTTTTCAAAAATCCATTTCTAATAAGTCTTAAAACTTTAGGGATATTCATTTCCAAGCTCAATTAAGAATGACTTAATAAAAAATATATGTTTATGAACCCATTCACTTGATCATATGTGCAAATAGAAAAAACATGATAGTTCTTACCTAATACGATAACTTAGCACTGTAAGAAACATTGACCCTGATAATGTTAATAGCATATTGACAAATTCAAATTTAAACAGTTACATTTCGAAGAAATTGTTAGGGTCAATGTTCCTTATGGTGCTAGGAGGTTGAAATCTACCTTCTTGTACCAAATGCAATAAAGAAACTGAAGTGTTCTCTTTCTTGTGGTTTTTGCTTTAAAATTATTGGCTTTGTTTGAAATTATAGGAAAACATTTGTATGATTTTAGTACTTAATTTAGGATTAAATTTTTTTTTATTATTTATGTTAAGATTATATTTATTATTTTATTTAAATTAAAATTAAACTTGATAAAGAGTTTATAATTAATAATATATTTAAACAAAATTTTATGTATTTTCAAAAATAAAATTTTGAGAATATAATATAATTCTTAAAAATTCATGTTTGAGATTTTAAGATTTAGTATATGTGAAAGAGAGTATTTTTTTTCATTTAATAAAGGTTAAAATTGGTAATTGTTATATAGATATTTTTAAAAGAAAATTTAGGGGGTGCATAAAAAAAAATTTTGCTGTCTATTTAGAAATCTCTTTTATATATAGATAATATATCTGGCCTTTTTAAACAGGATTACTACCTCATCAGAGCTTTTGACTGGGATTTAGAGACAAAAAAAGTTTTGGCTCCCATTATCTTGGAAGTATTTTCAAAAGTGTTTTGACACACAAGCCATGTTAACCGCGTATAACTTTTGATTTGGAAAGATTCTACCTAGTGTGGTTTGAATCTAAAAGAAATTTTAATAATATGAGAGTAAAAGAATGACCCCTAGAGATCATAGCTATGCATATAAATGTTGTATGTATGCATGCTAAAGTGTTGTCTACTCGGGGGAAAATGAGAGAAATTTAAATTAGGTAGCAGACTATAATATTCTACTACCTTGTCTTGTAGCCATGGTGAAACTTGTAATACCCTAGCCTAAATGATAATTGGTCTAGACTATTACTAAAGGCCGTCAGTTTACTAAGAGATTAATTAGTAAAAAAAAAGGACTGAGGTATTAAATGCAAGAAAACCTAGCTATCGTGAAACAGAAAGAAAATGGGAGTTCTTCTTTCTTATCTTTCTTACGATTAAAGAGCATGAAAAATCAAGTTAGAGATTCAAAATCAAAGGCTATAATCAAGTTAATCCTCTAAAGGTGAGTATATACCCTCTTTTTATTTAAAAAAAAATATCATGTTGATTGCTATTATTTAGAGTTTAACTTTTAAAAGAAAAACCAAAAAAATTATGAAATTTATCATTAATCTTTATGATCTATTTGGGTAAATTATTAGGCTTTATTTATTTCCTATTCTTAAGATTTATTTATGATTATTGAATGGAGTTTAAAAGCTGAAGGTAGGGATTTGAGTTTTTAAAGATTGAAAGAAAAATTATGTTTTTGGATGAGATATTATGATCTGTAATAGTGAATTAAAATAGAATTATATATTAATGGATAGATTATTGCTATGATTATTACATATCTTTGGAAAGCATGTTGAATCTACTTTCTAATGAAATAAATGAAAGTCGAATCCGAGTTTTCTATGATGAGTTGTCTAATTTTTACTTAAGGATATGCAGGCTGTAAAGCAACAGTATCAGGGTTGAATTACGAAAATTGTCTTAATTTTTATACAAGGATTTACAGATTAAGCCATACATGTTTGGAAAGCTTATTGAGTCTATTTTCCAAGAAACAAGCAGAATTGAATTTGGAGTTTTCTATGAATAAATATGTAATTTTTATTAGAAGATATATAGGCTATCTGGTAATAACATCTAACGTGGATTGAAAAAATTATTATAATTAATCCACAAGGAATCAAGAGATGGACAATATATGGTTAGAAAGCTTATGAAGTCTAGTTTCTAATGCATTAAAAATATCTTGATTCTAATTTGGATATCCTGACATATGGTCATTTTAGTAAAAATAGTGCAGGCTACCAAAATTAGTTACTTGAGATAATTCTTGTTTAAATTAATTGTTTTGGTATAAGTGGTCTCAAATGGGTTGATTAATTATTGTTATGTTGAAATGATCTTGAATAGGCCATTAATTATTTTAGGGGAAAAACTAAGTGATGAAATTTGAATGAGGTAAGTAGAATCTCATACACTTTACTTGTTTTCGAACCTATATATATATATATATATGTTTCTAAATGAGTAAATGTTTTATTTCTTTATTTTCGATATATGAAAATAGGATCAAGCATATGATTATTTTATGTTTTTGCTATGTAAATAATGAATCATGCTTATGAATGAAATGAGAAAATAATTTATGCTTAAGGAATGATTTTATGATAGCTACGTTTTTACATCCCTGAAAAGTGAGATCATCAACACCAGAACTAGTTCTACAGCTCTGGCTAACGGGTTATAGTAGTTAGCATTACTATGATCATACGACCCTGCTAACAGGTTATGGTAGTTAGTATAAGGCATTGGCTAGCGGGTTATAATAGTTAGCAATGATCATGAGGGTGAAATTGTCGATACTACCAATGTCACGGGTTATAGCAGTGACCGTAGCTAACAATAAATGAATGATAATGATGATTGATGATGATTTTAAAGATTTATCCATAATTTGTATGAAATATGTATTTGACCATGATTTATGATTTATAATTGATGAATGGACATGTTTTAATATTGATTTATGATCTACAAAATGTTTGACAGAACGATAATCTTTGAAATATTTTGACATTATAATTTGATGAATGTTTGGAATGATCTATATGATATGTATGAAAAAAATGCTTGATCTAGTAAGGTGTGTGAGCCTATACTTGCTGAGATGTAGTTTGCTCATTCTATTTTTACTTTTTCTTTACAAATGGATAAATGATAAGTTTGGTTAGTCTTGTGAGAAGCTAAAAGATCAAAATGAAAAAGATTACTTAGTCGTCAGAGACAATGTTGGCCAATGAGATATTATTAATGGTTTTGTATTTTATATAGTTTATATTTGGATATGTAAAGATGTATCATTAGTTGGATTAAAAATATAGATTTTATTTGACAGATTATTTTATTGAAAAATTTTAGAATAGTTAATAAAGAATGCTTCGTATTAGTTTGGGGTTTTACTTCAAGGTAATATGGCCGTATTGCATCTTGATCTCGGGGCATGACATAAAGTGATATCAGAGCTTAAGTTACGATCTTTGAAGAATTTTTAAGAGTTAGATTATGATGAGATTTTCTTTAAAAAGCCTAAGTTATGTTTCTTAGAGATTTTTTTAAGAGTTCAGGCTATAATTTTTAAATTATATGAGATGTTAAAGAGCTCATATTATGATTTTGAAGATTTTCTAAGAACTATAATTATAATCTTTGAAGATTCTAAGAAGTTAAATTATGATAAGTAGATTAACGGTGATTTTCAAATAATGTAGTTTATCATCTTTAGATTGAAAGAGATATTTTATGAGCATGGTTATGATCTATATATTATGTGAAGATTTTTAAAAATTTAGATGATGACCTCTGAATAATGTGATGTTTTTAGTTATTTTTCATAACTATACTTTCAGCACAAATTCAAGTATTTGGAGTTTTTATTGTTTAAATTCTATAAGAGAATTTTACTTATGGATTATGATGCATAGGTTTTGACTTTGACTTGGAGATGATAACAATATATTTAGTAAAAAAAAATTTTGACACATTATGATGTTTGTGGGGATTGTGAAGAATTAATTGTTATATGATAATTGGTCTATTAAATTAAAAAGAACAATATTCGAAATTGGAGACAACTTTGATAATTAGAGATTGATATTTGAATTTACATAGTATAAATTTATAGATATGATTTATTGCATTGATTTCATATGTATTCTAATGGTTAATTGATAGAAAATTTCATATTGTCGACAAAGAAAAAAAGAAAATTAAAGTACTATATGATTTTTTTTATGAATAAAGGATTTGTTGATATTGTTATTCAACTTTAAAGTTGTATACGGTTATGAATACCTAGCGTAAAATGAATTATATGAAAATTTGTGGACATATATTTTTCTTGTTATGAAAAATGTTATCAAAGTTAATTTGTTAGAAGTTTATTGGAAGGAAATATCAAAGTGCGAAGTGGAAGCTTAATTTAATTTAAGTTTTAAATTTTTATGCTATTGTTAGTTGAGAAAGTGATGAATCTTTAATAAATAAAGACTATTGGATTTTGGGTAAGAATATTTTGTGCTCCTTTTATTTTTTGAGGCTTTATTTTTTGTTGGCATTCTTTTAAGAGGTGTTTATGTCATGACTTGAAAGAAATATTTTATAACAATAGTCATAAGAAAAATATTCAATGATTCATTTTGAAGCTTTGTGTGGAAGTAGTTTAAGTTTTAGACTTATTGGCATAAGGAAAAAAAAGAAAAACTTTTATTTCTTGAATTTATAAAACAAATGGCTGATAAATTTTGGTTGATTAAAGAATAGTTTAAAGTAAGCAAGAATTAGGTCAAAACTTGGAGATAAGATTTATAGCTTCAAGTGGTTAATCATTTGTATTCAAATGTGTCAGTATTAAAAGTATTACGAGGATTATAAAGTAGGAAAGGTTAAGTTTGCAATATATAAGGATATTTGAAGTTCTTGGTAAAGAGAAAGAAGTTTAATATAAAGAAGACTATTACTTCAGATGTCTAGTGTACATGATGAATTTATGTCAAGAGAATGTCTTGATAAAAACTATGTGGTTGGATATGAGTATTTAGAAAGTCAAGATGATATAAGCATTAACATATTAAAAAGATCTTTTTCAAATGGTTGATTAGAAAGAACAAGTTTTGAGATGGAATTGTTACCTTATAAAAGTTTAATGAAACAATTATACAGCAAGAGAAGTGATTTTAGAAATTGGAAGAATAAGATATGGATGTAAATCAAGTTTTGAGGATGAAACTTTTTATAAGGATGAGAGAATGTAATACCCTAGCCCAAATAATAATTGGGCTAGACTATTACTAAAGCCCATCAATTTTTAAGAGATTAATTAGTAAAAAAAAAAGGGCTAAGGTATTAAATGAAAGAAAACCTAGCTATAATGAAATAGAAAGGAAATGGGAATTCCTCTTTCTCATCTTCTTTAGGGTTAAAAAGTATTAAAAATTAAGTTGGAGATTTAAAATCAAAGGCTACAATTAAGTTAATCCCCTAAAGCTGAGTATATGCCCTCTTTTTATTTAAGAAAAAATATCATGTTGAGTGCTATTATTTGGAGTTGAAGTTTTGAGAGAAAAACCAAGAAAAATTATGAAATCTTTCATCAATCTTCATGATCTATTTGGGTAAATTATTGGGGTTTGTTTATTTCATGTTTTTAAAATTTATTTATGATTATTGAATGAAGTTTAAAAACTGAAAGTGAGGATTTGAATTTTTAAAAATTGAAGGAAAAATTATGTTTTTTTGATAAGATATTATGATCTGCAATAGTGAATTAAAAGAGAATTTTGCATTAATGGTTAGATTATTCAATGATTATTATATATTGTTGGAAAGCATGTTGAATCTATTTTCTAATAAAATAAACAGAAGTCTAATCTAAGTTTTTTATGAAGAGTTGTCTAATTTTTACTTAAGAATATGTAGGCTATAAAGTAGTAGCATCAGGGTTAAATTTCAAAAATTGTCTTAATTTTTATACAAGGATTTACAAATTAAGCCATATATATTTGGAAAGCTTATTGAGTCTATTTTCCAACAAAATAAGTGGAACTGAATTTGAAGTTTCCTATGAATAAATACATAATTTTTATTAGAAGGTATACAGGTTATCTAGCAGTAGCATATGACGTGGATTGCAAAAATTATTATAATTAATCCACAAGGAATCAGGAGATGGACAATATATAGTTAGAAAACTTATCGAGTCTAGTTTTTAATGCATTAAAAAGATCTTAATTTTGACTTTGATATCTTGAGATATGGTCATTTTAGCGAAAATAGCATAGACTACCAGAATTAGTTACTCGAGATAATTTTTGTTTAACTTAATTGTTTTGGCATAAGTGGTCTCAAATGGGTTGATTAATTATTGTTATGTTAAAATGATCTTAAATAGGCCGTTAATTATTTTGAGAGAAAAACTAAGTAATGGAATAGTAATGAGGTAAGTAGAATCTCATATACTTTACTAGTTTTCGAACCTAAGTATATATGTATGTTTCTAAATGAGTAAATGTTTTATTTCTTTATTTTTGATATATGAAAATAGGATCAAGCATATGATTATTTTGTGTTTTTGCTATGTAAATGATGGATCATACTTATAAATGAAATGAGAAAATGATTTATGCTTAAGGAATGATTTTATGATAGCTACATTTTTACATCCCTGGGAAGTGAGATTATCGATACCAGAACTAGTTCTACAACTCTAGCTAACAGGTTATAGTAGTTAGCATAGCTATGATCATACGGCCCTGCTAATGGGTTATGGTAATTAGCGTAAGGCCCTTGCTAGCAGGTTATAATAGTTAATAATGATCGTGATGATGAAATTATCGATATGGCCAATGTTATATGTTATAGCAGTGATCATAACTAACAATAAACGAATAATAATGATGATTTATGATGATGATGATTTATAATGATTTTAAAGATTGATCTATGATTTGTATGAAATATGTATTTGACCATGATTTATAATTTATAATTGATGAAGTGATATGTTTTAATATTGATTTATGATCTACGAAATGTTTAACAGAACGATAATATTTGAAATATTTTGATATTATGATTTGACGAATGTTTTGAATGATCTATATGATATGTAAGAAAAATATACTTGATCTGGTAAGGTGTGTGAGCCTATACTTGTTGTGCTGTAGTTTGCTCATTCTCTTTTTATTTTTTCTTTATAGATGAGTAAATGATAAGTTTAATTAGTCTTGTGAGAAGCTAAAGGATCAAAATGGAAAAGATTACTTAGTCGTTAGAAAGAATGTCGGCCAATGAGATATTATTCATGGTTTTGTATTTTATATAGTTTATATTTGGATATGTAAAGATATATCATTAGTTAGATTAAAAAATATGAATTTTGTTTAGTGGATTATTTTATTAAAAAATTTTAGAATAGTTAAGAAATAAGGCTCGGTATACTTCAAGATAATATGACTGTGTTGCATCTTGATGTTGGGGTGTGACAAAACTGATGAGAGATTTTGAAAGCCGAAGAAAGAAGCAGGTGAGAGTAAGAAAGAAGAAAGCGAAACAGGAGGTGAGAGGGAAAAGAAAGAGAAACACATGGAAAAGCATATGTATAAGCTAAGCCTTGTTCCAATAACAATTACGAGAATTCCAAGTTTCCAGGTTGATGGGAAGGAAAAGGAAAACTATGTAAGTTCTAGTACCATGGACCCTGATCTGCACACAGCTGCCATGGGAGGCAAAATCCTGGAACTGGTAGAAGCAAAAATGAGGATGGAAACACGGCCTCGCATGAAACCTTGCTAACGCATCATGAAAACGTGGCTCGGATCCTGATTGGCAGAAATAGGGAAATGTCATATAGTGTCAATAAGGAAGGTAAATCTCTATCATATCTAGCTGCAGCTGCAGGTTATGTAGATATTGTTAGGCTTATAATGGAAAACCCATTGGGGAAGTGCAATTAACAACAAAAGCTGCAAAATCAATCAGCAGCAGACGCTGCCATTCATGCGAGGAACATTGCTATAGGGGTAATTAACATTTAATTTCTCTCTTGTGCTTTTTAATTTCATTTACTTGTTACAAGACATTTGTTTTTGCTCTTTTGACCGTGCACTAACAATTTCTGTGACAGACTGACGGTTGAAGTAATGCTCATTGTACATGGTAATTAGCCCTGCTAGTCATCTCCTTTGGAATAGCAGATGTCCTCAAAATGATGTGGGAAAAGAACTGATCTTCTTTTCATTTAAGATGTGAAGAAGGAAGGAATCGGATTCTCTGTGCTGTATCCATAGGCCATCTTGAAGGGGTCAATTTTTTGCTAGAGAAGCTCCGTAGTGCTGCATACCAAAGGGATAGGAATGGTTTCTTTCCTGTTCACGTAGCTTCTGATGAAGGCTATATGGACATAATCCAAGCGTTCCTATGGCACTGTCCGGATTGAAGGGTGCTTCTTAAAAGACAAGGTCAAAATATGCTTCACCTTGCTGCAAAGAGAGGAAGAATTCAGGTGGTGAATTACATACTCAAAGTGCCCACACTACAGAATTTTATAAATGAGAGAGATGAGAATGGAAGCACGCCTATACTTTTAGCTACTATTTACCAGCGTCCCAAGGTTGTAAGCATTCTGACGTGGGATCGGTGAGTCGAACTACTGCTGATTAACAAGGACGGATTAACAGCGCTGGATATTGCTCAAGAATACAACACTGACACTCAAATGGTAGCTTCATTTCCAAAGGAATGTCACCCTGCAGAAAGTAGATTTATATTACTCCCATCAGCAGCCATTTTCCATTCGCCCACACCACAAGCAGTAGAAAGTTCGTGCTTCTCTTGGTGTACTATCGCCCAATTACGAATATAATTAACTATTGTTTCTCTTGGTTGTTATAATTGTCTTTCATCTACTATTTGCTCATATAATTGTTCTAGGAAAATGATTTTTACAATAATTTTGCGGTTGAAAACAAACAAAGAAATGAACCTTGTTATCAGAAAGAGCTGATGACTTGTTGGCGCTCTTCTTTTGAATGGTCAGCTACATACGTTGGTGCATGTGGTCTTGTTTTTCAATTGTGCAGCGATTGACATGGGTACCTGTTATAGAATAATGGATAACGGATAGTAAAGAAAAATGGCTGGTAAAAATATGGAAATAAAGGTGAATAAGAGGACAGAGAAAGACCAGAAAGAGAACTTAGACCAAAGAAAATAGGCAGAGAAGAAGCAATTTCATTTCATTCATGATGTAATTTCGTTACAAGCGGCTCTTATATATTTACAATACATCAGGTCTAATATTACTGAATTCAAGGATCCAAACAAATTGCTTCATAGGTTAGCTACTGCTCTTCTGCCAACTCAGAATTCAGCCGTTTTGCCAGCCTTTTTGTCTTCACTCATTTTTTCCAGAATCTACCTCGTTCAGCTTGTTAGTGTGCTGGCATCCTTCCTTATCCTTTGCTGCGTTATGAGCTGCATCAGCCAATTTTACCTATATTGTCAATTCTCCTGCTGTCAATTCTTTTTTTTTACCAGCTGCATTGATTAAACTCATCACATTAACACCTCTTTAGGTGATCCTTGTCCCTAAGGATCGAAGTCTGGAAATTGAGAGATAAGGAATGAGTAATCCTCCCAAGTTGCTTGCTCAGGACACAAATTCATCTATTCCACCAATAGCAGTGGCACTACTTGTTTAGCTTTCTTGACAATTCTTTTGTCTACTACAACAGTAGGATAAACCAATGGTTTACCTTCAATACTGACTTCTGGAGGTGTTATGCTTGCCACTATCTTAGGACCAATCTTTTTCTTTAGTAAGTTGACATGAAAGACTGGATTAATTTTTGTAGAAGCTGGCAAATGCAACTTGTATGCAATAGGTCCCACCTTAGCAATAACAGGATAAGGCCCATAATACTCGGATAAAAGCTTCAAAGTTTTCCTGAGTGCTAAAGATGTCTGTTTATAAGGTTGGATTTTCAGATACACCTCATCCCCCACTTGAAACTCCCTTTCACTTCTTTTTTTGTCAGCATAATATTTCATCCATTGTTTAGCCTTTTGTAATTGGTCTATCATCAACTTGCTCAATTGCTCTCTCTCTTTGAGGACCTCTTCAACTGTTTGAACCTTGGCATTTGAACTTGCATCCCAACAAAATCCTGGAGGCTGATATCCATACAATGCCTGAAGAGGAGTTATCCCAAGAGCAGTATGATAACTGGTGTTGTACCACCATTCTGTCAATAGCAACCAGCTAGACCATGATTTTGGTTTGAGGAAACACATGCACCTCAAATACTACTTTAAGCACTGAGTCAATCTCTTGGTTTGACCATCAGACTCAGGATGGTAAGCCGTACTAATTTGTACACTGGTTTCCAACAGTTTCATTAATTCCTGCCAAATCAACCCTGAAAAATACCTTATCTCTATCTGAAATTATCACTTTAGGTGCACCATGTAGCTTGTGAACTTGGTTTAAGTAGAGTTTAGCTACATCTAAAGCTGTGTAAGTGTGACAAAGGGATAAAAAATGGGCATACTTGGTGAATTTATCAATAATAACTAGGATACGGCCGCATTTTGGAGAGATTGGCAAGTCTTCAATGAAGTCCATAGTAATTACCTCCTAATGTTGTTTAGGAATAGGAATTGGCAAAAACTTCCCAGGATATGTTACATGCTTATTTTTGTTTCTCTGACATACCTCACACCGTTGGATATATTCTTGCACTGCTATCAACATCTTAGGCCAGTTGAAGTATAGCTTAAGTCTGTAATAGGTAGCTTGGGTACCAGAATGACCTCCTTGAGGAGAGTCATGCAAGCTCTGTAGTAGTTGGTTTCTCAGTCCACCTTGACTTCCAATATAGACTTTGCCCTTGTATCTAAGGATTCCATTGGTATAGGAGAAGTTTGGAACAGCAGCCTGATTCACTGCCAATGCAGTGATTTTCTCTTGAACCAGTTTGTCACCCCAATAACTGTTTTCAATGTCCTTTACCCATTCTAGTATAATAGTAACTGATGATAGGCTTTGACACAGAGCCTCCACTTCATATTGTCTTGAAAGAGCATTAGCAGCTTTATTGTTTTTTCCTTGTCTGTACATTATAGAATAATCCAACCACAATAATTTGGTCAACCCATTTTTTTGTATGGTGGTAGTTAATTTCTGTTCCAGCAGATATTTCAAAGCCTCATGGTCAGTCTTAATCACAAATGGTCCTCCCTTTAAGTAATGCCTCCACTTGGTGGCAGCCATCAATATCGCCAAATACTCCTTTTCATAAATGGGCAACTCTATATCCCTTGGTCCCAAAGCCTTACTTAGATAAGCTACAGGTCTACCTTTTTGAGTTAACACGGAGCCAACACCTTTAGAACTAGCATCAGTCTGAATATAAAAAGGTTTAGTAAAGTTGGGTATGGTTAATACTGGAGCAGTGATCATGGATTCCTCACTGCTGGAAAGCTGCTATAGCTTCGGTAGTCTAATTAAATGCATTCTTTCTTAGCATATCTGTCAAAGGTTTACTAATTTCACCATAATTTCTAATGAACTTTCTGTAATAGCCTGTCAACCCCAGAAAACCTCTTAATGACTTCAGGTTCTTGGGCAGTGGCCAATACTTCATAGCTTCAATCTAGGTTGGATCAGTAGAGACTCCTTCATCTGAAATAATGTGGCCTAAGTACTCAACTTGACTTTGGCCAAAAAAGCATTAGCTCCATTTTTCATACAGTTTGTTTGTTCTTATCACCTCAAAAAGAACTCTCAAGTGTTTAATATGTTCTAACAATTCAGTGCTGCAAACAAGAATGTCATCAAAGAATACAAGCACAAATTTTCTCCAATATAAAGGAAATAAGTCATTTATCAAAGACTGAAATGTAGCTGGAGCATTTGTGAGACCAAAAGGCATTACCTTGAACTCATAGTGACCATGATGTGTCCTAAAAGCTGTTTTTGGAATATCCTCCTCCTTGACTTTAATCTGCCAGTAGCCAGACCTCAAATCTATCTTTGAAAAAAACTTTTTGCTCCCTTAAGCTCATCCAACAAGTCTTTCATTACTGGGATAGGAAACTTATCTTTCACAATCATGGCATTCAATTTTCTATAATCAATACATAATCTCCAGCTTCCATCCTTCTTCTTTCCCAGTAAGGATGGTGATGCAAAAGGGCTTTTGCTAGTTTGCATAATAGAGGCTGATAGCATTTCTGAGATTTGTTTTTCAATCTCAAACTTCTGATAATGAGGGAACCTGTAAGGCCTCAAATTGAGGGGTTGGTATCCAGGCTTAAGGGGCATACAGTGGTCATTTTCCTTCACTGGAGGGAATCCTTTTGGTTCATCAAATATGTCTAAATATGCATTAAGTAATGCCTGCAGCTCTACTTGTGTCTGAGTGTCATAGTTTTCAACACTGAACATATAAATATCCCCCATCATCTTCGGATTCTTAGCGGCCATCTTCTGTAATTTCTTCCCAGACATGAGCTTGAGGCTTGTTGCTGGTTGACCAGCCCTCAATATGACTTGTTCCCCATCTTTCTGAAAAGGCACTGTTAGATTATTGAAATAAAAAACTAATGGACTATATTTTTTCATCCAATCCATCCTTAACACCGTATCACTTCCCTCCATAGACAAAACCCTCAAGTCATGTGTAAAATAATACCCCTGCATACTCCATTTCAGCTGCTTGCACTTAGCAGTCTCTCCATTGGCCACAGTAATAGCTAGGGGATTGGCATGTTCCAATTCAACTCCATCCCTAGCCCACCTTGAAGTGACAAAGCTATGTGTATTCCCACTGTTAATGAGTACACTTAAGGGCTTTCTAGCAGTATTTTCTTGGATCCTTAAGGTCCTATGGCCAACATTTCCTGTCAAGGAATTAACAGAGATCTCAGCGTTGTCTTCGTTCCTGATTGGTTCTTCTGTTGAAACTTGTTCAGTACTGAGTTGTTTATCTTCTGTTTGAACAATTACTTCTTGTTCTTCTTCCATAGTGATCAAGTTCAGCTGTTTGACTTTGCATACATGCGCTGGAACAAATTTTTTGCCACACTTAAAACACAAATTCTATGCCCTCCTTTGTTCTATGAGGGCTTGTTTGCCTAAAGATGCTGTAGGTATGGGTATGGTTCTGTTTGTTTGGTTAGGAGTAACAAGGTGAGGTTTAGTGTTTAGGAATTGGTTGCTGGTAGAATTAGGTTTGGTGGCTGGTTTGTACTTTCTGTTGTCCCATTCTAGAGAAAGTTCATGAAGCCTGGTCAATCTATATGCTGCAGACAGAGTAGAGGGTTGATTTGCCTTGACTCTGAACTTAAGGTCTTCCTCCACCCCACAAATAAAGCTAGGGACAAAGTAGCCTTCCACTAAATGGGGATTATATTGAAGCATGTAAGGCTTAAGTTCCTCAAATTTCTCCTGATAGTCTTCCAAAGTAGATTTTTGAGCCAACTTGTTGAATTTTCCACAATATCCAAGAAAGTTTTGTCACAAAATCTTTGGCATAATTCCACAGCAAAGTCCTGCCAAGTCTCCCTTGGCCTTTGTAGAATAAACCATCATACCATATTTCAGCTTTTCTAGTTAAGTACATTGATGCTATTTCTAGTTTTTGGTGGTCGGCAATAGAAAAAATAGCAAAATACTTTTGGCACGTTTTAAGCCACCCTCTGGGATTAGTTCCATCAAAGCAAGGTAGTTCAATTTTAGGCCTAGGCGTGTAAGCATTCATGTTGGCTTGGTTTTGGTGGTTAAAGTTGGCATGGAAATAACCAATATCCTGTTGATTTTTTGACAAAATTCCACCTTCACTATTTCTACAAGTATATTTCCCCTGGTCATCTACTATAGTGACTTCAACAAGTGCCTTACCTTCTCGCCTCATCAGGAAGATTGGAATCTGTTGGCTGCTGGTAGCTCCTCCTGACTCATTCTGCATTCGAGTGGCCCCTATTCGATTGAGCATATCCAGCACTTGACTGATGCACCCTTGACTCTCGGCCCACTTAGCATCCTGGGTCTTCCTTTCTTCATCAAGGATCTTCCTTTGTTCCACCCACCATTTGGGCACAATATCACCAGTTGTAAGTTTATTCAGCTGCTCTTGCATAACATGCATCCGCTCTTGTAAAGAGTTTAATCTTGTTCCTTCTGCCATGGTTTTGCTTTTCTTAAACTTTCCCAGATTGTAGTTGGATCGTAAAGCTTTGATAGCAAAAATGTTATAGAATAATGGATAACTGACAGTAAAGAAAAATGGCCAATAAAAATATGGAGATAAGGGTGAATAAGAGGACGGTGAGAAGACAAGAAAGAGAACTTAAACCAGCGAGAATAGGCAGAGAAGAAGCAATTTCATTTCATTCTAATTTCGTTACAAGCGGCTCTTATATATTTACAATACATCACGTCTAATATTACTGAATTCATGGATCCAATCAAATTGCCTCATAGATCAGCTACTGCTCTTCTGCCAGCCTTTTCGTCTTCACTCATTTTTTTCAGAATCTACCTCCTTCAGCTTGTTAACATGCAGGCATCCTTCCTCAACCTTTGCTGCGTTATGAGCTGCATCAGCCAATTTTACCTCTGTTGTCAATTCTCCTGCTGTCAATTCTGTTTTTTTAGCAGCTGCATTGATCAAACTCATCACGGTAGCCTCAAGACTAAACTGTGCCCAACGCTCTCAGCCAACACCCTTAAGAAACAGAGGACAAATTTCATTTGAAGGAGGGTGTTCCAAATACGAAAGTTACAAGGAGAATGTCAATGTAGCATTACTACTCTAAACACTAATTGCCACAGTGGCATTTTCAGCTGGTTTCACAATCCCTGGAGGTGACAACAAATCTAGTACTGATGAAGGTGGAAAGGATGTTCCATCTGTTTGTCATCTGCAACACAGTAGCGATGTATAGCTCCATCATTGATGCAGTTACACTCATTTGGGCACAGTTAATTGATCTTGGTTTGGTGTTCCTTGCTCCTAAATTGGCATTACCTCTACTAGGAGTTGCACTTACAATGATGTTCATAATTCATGAAATGGTTTACATTTGGTGGTGAGCAAGTTTACTTGCCAGTGTTGTCCTTTTCATGTGGTTGATTTTTCTTGTCATGCTTGCATCAATCTTTTTTCCACTGTTGCTCAGACAACTGCTACATTCTGCCTTGCATTTCTTACCATCCCTTTTATTTGATGTTGTACATGTTTGGAAGCCACGAGGGCGATAACTCAGAGGAATTGCTTTCAGCCATCTTTAACATCAATGTTGATGAGTGGAAATAAACATCTTATACAGTTATGATTAATGCACACGTACCGCAGGCGAAGGTTTTGTAAATAGATGGTCGAACAATTAGGTTTGTTGCATGTACCGAACACTGAAAATTTCATGTATATGTTAAGTTTTAATCTTCCTATTTTACTATTGAAGGGATTGGATTTTTCTTTGATTTCATGCTGGAACTTATAATTGCAGGACAAAGAAAACATAGTAATGAGTTTCTATGAAGTTAATTTGAACAAGAGAAAAGTGTTTCAAAAGGGGACCAGATACTTGACAGAGAACTGGAGAAGTAAATGGTAAGAAACAATGAAGGGAAATCAATCAGATACCTCTCTCTCTCTCTCTCTCTCTCTCTCTCTCTCTCTCTCTCTCTCCCCACCTCCTTTTCTTTTTCCCATTTTCCTTAGTGTCAGCCAATACTTACTAGTATCTGCCCAAGAAGGGAAGAAAGCTTGTTTGTTCTACAAAAGGCTAGCTATCTGTCACACACATACAGATTCTCTAAGATGGTTTTGTCCAAGCACTTGATGAATGCTGCAGCTGAAGGGGGACCAAACTTCCCTCACATTTCCACACACTGACATTGCTTTTTGTAAAGCATGGAAAAGCAAGGGAAAATGGCCAAGCAAAAATACAGTTAATTTCACTAATGTTTCAAATAACTGAAGATGTACATAAATTAATGAAAGAGATTAGGAATACCATAGATACTTTATGCAAAAGCTAATGAAGTAATTAACCCCTCAAATTCAAGAATCAATGCATGTTGTAGGATTTGAATTGAAAATATTTGCATGCCATACCAGTAAGAAACTGAAAAGAAATGACTGTCACGTATACACTGGAGAAAATTTACCCAGTAAAGAAATAAGTTTAAAAGGGTGAAAACAACAGCTTGTCGTTCCTTTTACACAGAGAACAAACAGAAACAGGGATAACTGTTACATAGCCCTTTAATAAAGAGCTTGTCTCGCTTTGTAACTCCTAATCTAAGTCAATTAACAAAAACTAAACAATGTCTTGGATGGAAGAGAGAGAGGAAAACTTCCAAAAACTAATTTCTTCAGCTATCCACAAAGCAAAACCCCAGGCCTCAATAACTTAAACAATTCAATTTAAATCACTCACCAGAATTCTTCCTGACAAGTGCAAAGTACCCTAAAACGGCACAAACAGCAGCTACAAGATTCCCTTCCTTCAACAAAATCTTGAACACAAAGCCAGCGATCTCTCTTGTAATCTTCCTTCCTTCAAGCACCAAGGTCCTCTTTGGTTTGCCAAAGAAAGAAAGCAAAACCACAACAGTTATCCAGGTAACCAAAGTTGCTGGCACAGCCACAGCCAGAGCTGCAATCATAGAAAGCAGCCCAAAAACGACACCAAGAAGAACAGATGCATAGAGGGCAGGCCAGCCAGAAGAAGCAGAAGATGGTTGGGCTTGACATTTGTACCAAGAAAGTATTGATTTAAGGGAATTCCACGAAGAAGCTAAAAGGATGGCATAAACTAGCACAAAGAGAAATACCCATGTTCTCCTTTTGCTCATAATTTTTAGAAATAGCGTGTACGATGATGTTGGAGAAGTGGGTGGTGCTTCTTGTTCTTGCTCCATGTCTTTCTTCAATTTGAAGTTGCCTGATTCTCTCGTTTGGTTTTCCTCTGTCTGTTCTATTTTGGTTTTCAGTTATTTTGGGCTTTTGGAATTGTTTCTTGGTGAATTTTGGGTCTTCTCTAAGTCCGAGACTCTGAGATGAGATGATGAAAAAGTGGAAACTATGAGCAAACAAGTTAAACGGGGAATGCCAAGCGCAACTGATAGGAAAGGCAGGCAAATTAAGCACTTGGTCAGCATGTGATTGGATCGTGTATTAAACTTGCTTGAGAGACGGTGTTATAGTTTGGGATGCGTCAACTATACCCATGCCTTTGTGGAGAACGACAGTAGGGTTCTTGGAAGTTTTATACCAAATTCTATGGGCTTTTTGGGACACAACGAATTAGATTTGGACCAGAAGTCTTATATGGGCACTTTGGAGCGTCAATTACTTCTTCGACTGAAGCTTGCAAGAACTAGTTTCTTGTTGGGATAGCCAACCTCTTCCTTTACACCTTGCAGAATCTTCTCAGCTTCTTAGAAACCCAGCAACCTAACAACTTTTCCCCCTTTTTGTATTATTCTTCTTGACTAGGGAAAATGTGGCAAAGCAGTAGAGAGGGGTACAGCCAAACACGTCCCCATGCCAACAAGACAAAAACAAAAAAAGGGTAGAGTAGACTGAATCTGAAGCTTGTTGGCAACAACAAAAAAATTCACTCAGTAGAATAAATCTGAAACTTAATTCCGTTTATTTATGTAATAATTATTCAGAAACGATATCTAATAAAAATAAACTTAGAATCCAAATTTCATTATCATATATTTTTCCTGAACCAAATTAGTTAAAGAAAAAAATAAATAAATAGTAGACAAGGAAAAGAAGCTTGTTTTATTTCACCACGTCCTGCTTTAGTTCTGCTGGCTAGTACAAATTGCTGTTTGTAAGTTTAGTAGGATGACTAATTTGGAGATGCTTTCGTCCTTGAGTCTGAGCCATCCAGGAAGTTTAATTAATGTGGATGTTGTGCTGCATCAAAGGCCTCCATAATGGATCAACCAACACATATCATTTTGGTTGATGCCTTAAATTTTCTTCAGCCTTACGTTTTTCTATTAGCATCGGCTGTAACAGATCTAAACAGAAATGAAGGATCCATCTTACAGTTAGTTCAACTACAATTCACATATAAATAAATGCTCGGTTTGACAATTCAAATGGCCGTACCGTCTGAGAGGTGGACATACCCATTATCTTAAATTAGATCCTGCACATGTCAGAACAAATGTTGATATGTAAGTCACCAGGTAGATTTCAGAGCAGACTGAGTTGGCTATCAATTTATTCACAGTATGAATAAAGTCAACTTCAGGGAAGCGAAGGGAAGGGATGGGAAAAAAGGAGAAAAGATATGTAAGTTCAACTTCTTATTTCTTCTAGGAAACGTTTATTCAAATTATATGTATAGCAGTTGCAGCTTCAGAGCTTATTCCAGATTAATATTTAGGGTCACTGTAACAGGTTTTTGATTCTGAAATGAGTTTGTCTAAATTTTGTTTTGGGCAAGATGCATAGATAAGCAAGCACCAGAGTGCAATTACAAATCAAGTGATTGCAAATACACAATATTTTCCATGCTAATATGGAAGGATTGGCAGCCGCCTTCCAAGGGCATCTAGCTCATCAGGCTTATTGGAAACATTGGAACCACAATGTCCATGCAAATATTCTGCAGGCTCTCTTTTTTAAATATCCATCTACCATTTTGCAAGAAACTGCACATTTTCAAAACCATGTTTCAAGAAACATGGAATCTTGCATCATTTGATCCCAAATCATCTGCTACTAGCTCTGACGAAGACATTCAATTGAAATCAACAACCATATTCGGTAATGTGACAGTCCACATGAATCCATTTGCGCTCTAGTTCAAGCTAATCATACTTCTCCCTCCAAGTATACAGTAAAAAGAACACCCAAGAAAGAGCCAGCAGAAAATCACCAGCGGCTTGTCTTGGCCAATCCCAAGCCAAATCCTCTAGCCTCCTCTCAAAATTAACTCTCCAAAGAGCCATTGATAAATGAAGGAGTACACAGCCTTTGGCGAAAAAGCTCTGGAACTCTTTATCCTTGACAAAGGCTACCAAGAAAACCAAGAAGCCAACAATAAAGAGAAGCAAACCAACAAAAGAATTGGATGTCTTAATCAACAATTGATCATGTGGGGTTGACCCTGAAAGCTTTTGAGCCGTTTCAACACCATGGCCAAATATATAGATCTCGTTTAGATAGAACATTATCAAGGATCCACACGTTATTGCAATCACGGAATGGAGAATGCAGATCACAAAGAATAAGGACAAACCCATTGTACCAACTATAACATGCCTTGCTTCAGTTGTTGTGTAGATCTTCCCATTGTCTTAACAACTCCAAAAAGTTCAAATTAAGATTTAAGAAAAATCGAGACTTTACAATGTGAAGTAGGAACTAATTATAGCACAAAAACAGACAGATGGACCCACCAAGGTAAACCATAATAGGTGAGAATTGACAAAGGATCAACCAATTTATGACGATGAGAATGAACAAAATATCATGAAAAGAATAGAAACCCAGATGAACCACTAAGGGAAAACCTCAAACTTCACAAATTTGGATTGTTGTATACTAATGAGAAATTGTTGAAAACATGTAAATCCAAAACCCCAGTGATCTACCTCAAGTAAAAACCCGAAAAAGGAAAAGAAATTTGAAGAATTGATAAGTCTAAGTCACAATGTGCCAACTATCAAAGGAAAAAGCTTGTAGAGAAAATGAAGAACAAACAGTGGCATAGTCAAAGTTTCAGTTTCGAATCAGAAATAGGAAAAGAATTGAGAAGAGGTTGAAATTGAGAATTTCAATGAAGAGAATCTGATCTGGAAGTTGGATTAAATGACCAAAGATTGAGCTGTGGGCTTCGTTGGAATGTGTGCTTCTAAGCGGTTTGGTGTTTGATGGGTTTTGTAATTTTCGTCGGTAATTTTAGGCTGTTCTATGAAGCATGAAAAGCTTTGATGGTTTTTCTATCAGTCTGCCGTTTCTCAAGGCTTTATATATAAATATATATATATATATATGTATATATGTATAATTACCAAGGCTTTATAAGTTACATAAATTTGTTTAATTTATTTACTAAGAAAATTATTTTAAGTGCTTGAGATTAGTTAATATTTAATAAAAAAATTTATTTTATTCATTCGAACTCAATTCATTTAAATAATACAATATATGTATTCAATTCATATTTAATTCGATTAAATTAAATAAACTCGATAATAAATATTAAATAAATATGTTCATGAACATATATAAATGAATATATTCATAAATAATAAACAAATCATACCTAAACAAATTAAAATAAACGAACGTCAAATAAATATAAACAAATCTAAACAAATATAAATAAATTTTAAAATAAGATTAGATTTAATGAAAAAAAAATAAAAAATTCTATTTACACTCATTATTAATCTAAACACCTCATTTTTAAATCTATTCCAAATTTAAAATTTAATTTCTTATTTCTACTAAATACACTTACATCCCTCACTTTTTTATTCTTCATTCTTACTCTTTCTTTCTTTTTCTCTCAAAAATGGATTTAGATTCTCCAATATCCATTTTCAAAAAGTTTAATTTCACTTCCGAAAATGGATTTTTTATCTTTAATAATTGAAAACCTTAATCATGCAAATCCATATCCTATGAGTTGTTCAAAAATAACTTAATTGAAAATATATGTACTTATGGATCCATTTACTTAATTATGTGTGAAAATGAAACTAAAATCAATATTTTTAAGTATGCATGATACAAACTTATTATTTCTCTTAAGATTCCAAAAAACCAAGAATATCTTATTTTTTTATTTTCTAGTTTTGCATGGGTATAAGAGTATTCTTAGTTTTTATGTCTCAATACAAAAACACTTTTATACCCATGCATGTTTGAAAACTAACATACCTTCCATTTGCTCATATGATTAAGTAAAAATGGACACATCGATGACTTAACCCCTCCCACCCATGCTTGCTCAAGAACTTGTCGCCAATATTCCTATATTTGTATTATTTATTTTAAGATTAAATGTATTTAGTTTAATTATTTTATTTTATTGTCTCCAATAAAATTATTTTATTTAAATTTAAATTAAATATATTATTTATTTTAAGATTAAATATATTTATATATTTTCAACAATAGATTTCTAAAAATTTAGCATAATTCTCAAAAATTCATTTTTAAGAATTACATTGTATTCTTAAAAATTTATTTTTGAAAATGCATTTGCATTATCGAAAATTCATTTTCGGGAATGCAATATAATTCTTCTTGTCGTTGAATTCATAAGAAAAAGAAGGATTGAGTCTATAAGTTATTAAGGTATTTTTCTTATTTATTAAAAGCTAAAATTGGTATTTGTTATGTAGATATTTTTGAAAGAAAATTTAGAGGTGTATAGAGAAGATTTTGTGATGTATTTAGAATACACCTAAAAATATATATTTTATTATTATTAATATTATTATTAACAAATAATAAGTAAATAAGTTTTAAACGAATCTTATGAGTTTGTTTTGTGAATATAAATGAATCAAATAAATCTCTTTTAATGTTTAATTTATTTAATAAACAAACGTAAAAGTATTGTTCAAAATTATTTGTCAAATTTAATAAATGAATATAAACAAACAAAAATTGAATATGTTCACAAACGATTCATCAAATATTTTATTCGTATATACTTTTATTTACCATAATGAATAAATAAATAACGAGGATTTAAGTGTACTTCAAAAAAAGAAATATTACTAACAATTTAAGTTTGACTCTAAATATTCATAAAAAAGGTTTTAACTTTAAATACTAATTGTTATCTGTATTATATAAGAGAAAAACTCTACAATTTCGACCAATATTTTTTTAACCAAATTTTATTTTACCTTCCTTTTGTAACAAATAATTCGAATAAATAAGTTGCTCTAATGCAAAGCGTGCAACACAAGCAAACGAGAGATTATTGAGAAATGAGAAATTATCAACGACCGGACTCATCTTTTTTATAGTCGAAATAATGAGCTAATTGATTGATTTTTTTTAGCATTAAGGCCAACGAATTAACCGGTTAAATCAACCACCATGATATCGTAATTTTAGTTTACTTTTATTACATGAATTAAAAGTCAAATTTATATTTTTATCTAGATAAATTTATCATCAACTAATTAAGTCCAAATGACACGATTGTGATTTGTTCGCTCCATGATTAGAGTTCCAAATTCCGAGTTTCTCACTCTCTTTTAAACCTTTTCATACGTGAAAAGATCATTGAACAAATACTTGCCGCTGGAAGCATAAAATCAAGGAGTTTATCAAATTAACAATGGGTAGATTTGCGATTTCATTAATTTACCACTTTAATTAAGAATGGAAATAAGATCAAATACAAAAGACGATTAGTTCAAAAAGAAACTTGCTTTGAAAAAATAAACATCCCCCATGTGGTCATTAATTGTTAGGCAAATTCTTCTCTTTCCCTTTTGCCAAATCCTTCTTTTTTTTTTTTTTTATAATAGATGGATTTTGGCTTAGGTGATGAGAATTTTTTTTTTTTTTCATTGTAATTAGTTTGAATTCATTAAAAATTTATAAAAAATATTTTTATAAAATTTTTAAAATTCGACATAAATAAATTTATTTGAATTTAATTAAATTGAAAAAATTATAATAAGCAAAATTTATAAATACTTACTGTTGAAAAACATATTTTTTGTCAATTTCATATCATTATTATAATAACCAAAATGCGTGCTTTTTTTTTTTTTTTAAGGTTAGGCTTGTTCAAGTCCAGCAGCTTGAATTTTTCATTGTGTGGTGACTTTAGAGTGGAGAATGGGGTTGGGTTGTTTTGAATTAAAATTTCGGCTTCTTCAAGCCCATCAGATTTTTCCATTAGAGATTAATATTGGAGATGAGAAAAAAAATCAAGAAAATTAAATTAAAATTATAGTGCTTAGTTTGATTTAGATTGATTTTTTTAATTGGTTCATATTAAATTTGAATAGCATATATCATATATAATATTATATTATAACATATATAGAAACTTGATAAGTTTTACTTATGTAAACGTTGAATAACCTATATTATTGATATGTAAGATAATTTTAAATAATTTTATTCAATTAATTATTTAATTTTTAAAAATTTTAAAGTTTCAAAATTTACATTTATGCAAGTTTTTCAAAGTATATAAGTTTTATCTTAGTTTAATATAAAAAAAAAATGTCATTCATCACTTTTACCTATATATATAATACAAAATTCAAATAGTTTTTAAAGGTTAAACCCTTAAATCTTAAGAACCATAAAAAATCATACACCATCTAAATCAATATTCGTAGACACCCCATTTTTTTTTTTGAAAATTTTTTCGGAATCGAAAATGTTCCTTTGACTATACAGTGGGTCCTATTGCAAAATTTTGAGCTCAAAGAACTAAAAACTCGAAAAATTCTAATTTTGGTTTTAATTCGATTTTAGTTTTAGTTTTAATTTTGATTTTTGGTTTTTTATTATTTTTATAGTCAAAGGTTAAAAAAGTCAAACAAAAAGGAAATAAAAAAAAAACCAAAAACGTTGAATCTTCCACCAAGAGTTTGATTTCGGATTCAATCCTTAGGGTTTAATGACTAATGCACTTATGAAAAAATTGAGGGTTTAAATACTACTAAATCAAATCACAAAAAAAAAAAATTTACGGAAATCAAATAAAAATAATAATAATATCACATATTCAGTGGGATTGTTTTTCAAATTGAAATAGCTTAGAGCCCTATATTAAGGGCTAGAATTTGTGACAAAAAAAGGGTACATAGAAATTAGAAAGGGGACAATTTGGTTGAAGCTGTAAAAAATTTCTCTAAGTTTGTTTTTGGTTTCGAGGAATACGATTGAAGGATTTCCAGGATTGAGTTTAAAATTTTGACATTGGGTTTTTTTTCTTTTTGGGAGTTTGAGGGATTCTAGTTTGGTTTTCTAAAAGTCTTAAATTCTTGGGCAAGAGGCAATGAAGGAAAACATTTAAAAATTTCTGGGTTTATGGGAATTTGGAAAATTTTTTAGGTCTTCTGAGTTCTTGTTTGATCATGGGTGCTCTTTGCAAGTTTAAGCATTATTTGGTTTGATTTTTGAGATTTCTGGAATTGGATTTTGATCAAGTGTGATTTTGAGATTTTTTTTTTAATTTTTGGAAAAATTTTGATTTTTCTGGGCTTGGGTTAAATTCTAAGAATATTTTGAGTTTTTTGGGTTTTATATGAACTTTCTAGCGAAAGTTTAAATTTTTCGATAAGGGTTATAGCGGCCATAAAGGTTTCACAATGGTCAGGTTTTGAGTTCATCCAATTTTTGAAAAATTTTGAATATTCTAGTTGTCGTTTGAATTTCACGGAGCTAAAATATAGAACTTAAGCTACCGGATAAGTTTTCTATTGAATCTTAGAGAGAAAGCAAAGGAAAATCAGTTAGAGAGAGAGGGGCTGAGGCAATCTAAAGAAATAACTAAAACTTTGGCTTTTATATGTGAACAATACAACATTGTTTTGGAAAAGCTTGAACCTGCGTACCAATCAGTGCAGATTTGTGCATAATCTAGCTTTAGACCTGCCCGCATTGTAGGTTTGTCCTTTTTTTGTTTATTTTTTATATTTTTTGTTTTGTTTTTTATATATTATTTTATGTTTATATTTTAATATTTATTATTTTAAATGGTTGTTTGAATTTGGTGAGAAAAGAAAAAGGAAAAAATAGTTTATTTTTGCTTCATATTTTTTTATGAATCTATTTTTTTACTTATTTTAGCATAAGTTTAATATATTTGCATGATTTTTTTTTATATTTAATTGTATGTTTTCATATTTATTGAATGATCTATTAAATGTACTTTATATAATTGCATGATTATATTTGCTTGATATTATATTATTATTGTATGATATATTATATTATTATTTGCATAATATTATTATTGCATGATATTATTTGTATGATAATTTTTGTTTTCTTTAATTGATTTTTTTTAATTTTAAAAAATGGGCTTTCAAAAAAATTTATTTTTCAATGCTACAAAACTATTGAAGAATTTAATCTTGAATTAAATCTTATCAAATTATCAAATTATTAGAGGACTTAATGAATTTTCTTAAAAAATATATTTTTAAAATACTAGCAATATATTGGAGAATAATTCTTAATGAAAAATCTTACCAATATATTGAAAAATATTTATGAAAATAAATTGTTTTCACAAACAAATAAAATTTCAAATCCTACCAATATATTGAAAGATAATCTTTGACAGAAAATCTTACCAACATATTAGAAGATATTTTTTAAAATAAATTATTTTTACAAATAAAAGTTTTTTACAACAAAAAAAAAATAAATGAATCCGACAATAGAATCTCTTCAAAGTGGGATACTGGTCTCCATGAATACTTTTGAGGTGAGAAAATTATCTTAAATTACTATCAAACTATTCGATTAATTTTAGGATCAATTTCCAATACTTAGATCATTTGGTAAAATTATAAAGAATTTTAAACGCTTAGATAATTTGAAATCAAATTAGTACCATCATTGGATGGGCATTGTGAGGGTGCTATAATTTTTCTCACATGTAATTATACTTTCGAACCTAAAATCTAGTTTCATAAACTATAATCTACCTTTTAAAGATACTCGAATCAAGTTTGGGACTCATCTTTAAAATAAAATAGATTTAATTAGGTAACCAATTGCACTTAAACAAAAAAGATTGGTGGCGACTCCTAAAATCTATGTATAGTGATAGGTCCACAGATCTATACGTTATAAAAGTTTAACAACTCTACAAGGGAGATCGAAAGTCAAGTTGATAAATGATTTCTTATTATCCAAGCTTAACCTAATAAATTTAAGAATTATTTCCTTGTTTGTATTTTATTTATTTATTTATTCATTTTATATATTTGTCATTCATTTACACGCATAATTTATCATTCATTTACACATGCATAACATGCGCTCTACACCCAAGTTCTATCCCTTACGAGGGAGTAAAGTACGTACGCCTTTGTGAGATTTTATGTCTTCGCATGAGCTAGTGAAAAACTCCCACTCAAATTGAACCCTTTTTGCTTATAGCATATATGGGCGAGGATTGAGGTGCCTTACTAGTTTATAATAGACAAATGATATAGGAAACAATTTGGGAACCCTTAAACTGTCAAACTTTTGAATCTAGCATGTAAATAAACCCTAAGGGTTCGAATCTAGGCTAGAGCCATGCCTTCCCTTATGTTAGAAATTCCTAAATAGGCATATGATGAGAAATTTATTCTACTTGTAAATTTATGTATTGCTTTTTTTGTATATATTATTTGCATACTAACCTTTTATGTTGTTATTTGTATTTTGTTCTTTGTATATATTATATGCCTACTAACCCTTTCTTTTACAATGCATGCATTCATATCATTAGGTTTAACATAAGGAATAATTGCCACAAAATAATTTTAATAAAAAGAATCTTAGTTACATCTATAGAAAACTTAGCAAAGTCCTTTTACTAGCCTAAAAATGGAGTCTGAAGAGTTGAAGCTTTCAAACAAAAGGCTAAAAAAGGAAGTTTAATTGCTTGAATAAGAAAAATGATGAATGGAAGAGTTTGTTCACTGACTTTAACACAACAACATCATCCACCACCCAAGAGTTGGCCCAACTTTTGAAAGAAAATGAACAATTACAAGTGAAACTACAAGAAAAGAATGAAGCACTCTTCGAAACACAAATGCTAAATGGAGTGGTGGTTGAAACTAGAACACAAATTGGGGCTGTGAATAAAGAATATGAGCAAGTAAATAGGCCATATGTGAAAAAGCATGATCGATAGAAGTCCCTACTTGACTAATCACTTTGGCTACTTACAAAGCTAAGAACATGGTAGAAAATGTTGAAGAATAGAAGATAAGGGTGCCATAATGTGAGCACAAGGTCAAGAATTGCTAGATTTTCTTAATGAAATGCAAAGCTAGTATCAACAAATTAGGGATTTCTTTCATTAATAAATTTTAAACTTTTTGTGCATGTACTATTGAATTTAATTAGGAAAAAACTTTTTAATTCAATAAAGATTTTTTTTGTTAAAAATTGTTATGTAGTAAATTCTCCTTATTGCATTCATGCATTCATGTATTCATTCTCATGCATAATTGGATGGTTTCATGAACATCATTTCAAATACACACCCTAATTGTTGCATCCCAAGGTTCAAGGATAACTCGACCAACTCACCACCAATATAGCACCTAAGCTCATTTCAAAACAATGGAGCAAGATAATGCAAGCCACATAAAGGGGTTGAAAAGGGCTCAAGAGAAAATTAAAGAAAAGTTAAATAAGATCTTAGAGGCACTGAATAAGTTGAACAAAGAAAAAGTTGTGGAAGAAGCCAACCTACAAAACCATTTATTACAGGATGTTGTTAACCCTCTGTGTCATCTTGGCTATGGCCCATATTAGGCCCAATCCATTCAAGACATTCTTTCATGGCAATTTACACTTTGTGCCTGATATACATATCCTATGATGTTTAGCGCATCGACTCAAGGGCAGTTTTAAAGCTTCGTTAATCCTGTATTCATAGAAAAGGCAACCGAACCAATTCAAATGCCCAACCTAGAAACCCAAACAAGGGTGAGAAGCTAAAATTGAAAATGGCTAAAAGTTTAGAGGACTTGAAGTCTGAATAGAAAATGAATTACTAGAGGAAAGATTATGAGCCGTTGAAGGTATAAACTTTTATGGCTCCATAGATGCAGTCAACCTTTGCTTGGTCCCAAATGTTGTAATCTCACTTGTAGACACTCCATTTAGTTTGGGGCCAAAATTGATGGTGCCTAAATCTTTTCGGACCCAATTATCGAATTTAAAGATTTTCGATTTTGGATTATATCTTATCATTTTATTTTTTCCTTGTTTATTGTATCTTGATTTATTTTGTTTTTATCCTCAATCATTTGATTATTTCAAAAAAAATATAATAAATAATAATAAAAAAATGAAAAAGTTTAATTTTGAAAATTGGTTGTGGATATCATTTGATGGTAAACTTTATCAAAAACAATTCAAGGATTAATCTTGGGGATAATCCTTGATTTCGTTCAAAATAATTCTAATTCCAATTGATTTGGGACTTTATCATTCAATCCTTACATAAGAAGTAAAAATAGAGAAAATTACAAAAAAATCACCAGATTCACCAAAAGGGCAATCGGCTAAAGAAACACCATTTCATAATCGCACTAGCATTCTACCATTTCTGTCTAAGCACCACTTTATCACCTTACTGCCATCTTATCACCCAGTTAGCCATTAAACCCACATTGACCCAGTCACAAAACCTACACTCACCTAGTAAAGCAAACACATATTGACCTTCACCATCGTTTTCCAAAAAACATTCTATAGATAGACACCATCAATACAATGGTTAGCAAGGAATATATAAAGTAGTCAAATAGCAACAATAAATCTAGAAAACACAAAAGTTACAAAGTTTGTAGAAAATTTTTGTTCTACCAGTGACAACGCCAACAATAACCCATGGTGGAAAGTGTTAGATTTTTATACTATTTTTGAAAAAAAGAAACAAAGGGGTAAAATTTGTAGAAAAAAGTTCAATTACGAGTGAACTTCAAAAAGGGAGGGTTAAAGGAAGATGATGATGTAAAGTTTCTGTTGCTATCTAAGGAAGTGATTGGACTAGACGGATGAAAACATGACTAAATAGATCTTTGTTGAATAATCCAAAACCCTCTAGTACTAAACCAAAAAAAATAAAGGTAGGCAGGAATAGCTTGGCACAACTTAGCAAATAGGTGTTATTCTCATTGTGCATGATTTGTGGTTTAAAAGCATGTGGCTTCCAAAACCTTTTATGGATGCTTTTAGAATTGGAAAAAGAGTGTATGTCATGCCAAGCATGAGGTGGATGGGTACAAGTAGAGGATTTGATTTTGTCAACATTGTAAACAAAGAGATATGACTTTTTTGGCTTTTAATCTTTTCATTATATATATATATATATATTGATTCTTTGTATTTTAAAAGCATGCTAAATTAAATAAAGATGTATTCTAAGTAAATAAAATATTAAAAATTAAATTCATAAATCCTACTAAATTATTAGAAGAATTTTATGGATTTAAAATTTATTTTAAGAATATAAAATAAAACTTTAATAAAATTTTGAGAATAAATAATAATTATTCAATGATGAAATTTTAGAATTTACAAATGGTTAATTTTTAGAAAATCTCTATGTGAGAAAATTTTTTTAAAATTTAATCCGAATGGTAGAATAATTTAGATAAAATTTCAGTAAAAGGATTGTATTCTTTCTCAAATAAAAAAAAATTTAAAATGTAACAAAACATTTTTTGTGTGAAATCTTAATAAAATTACAAATGGCTAAACTTCTTTGAGATTTCTAGGTAAAAGGTTTTTTTTTTTTTTTTCTAAATTCAACTCAAATAGTGAAATAATTTAAAGAGGACTTAAAAATAGTCGTCCTATTATTTTCTTTCTAAGGATTAAAAAAAAAAACAAATAACAAGAGTTTAGATTCTAAATTTAACCTAAAAGGTAGAGAATTTAAAAATGAAACCTGTAATATATTTCTAAATTAGGTCCAAATAGTGAAAAATTTAGAAATGAAACTTGTAAAATAAAAAATAAAATTCAAAGATGAAATTCCTAGTAATTGCAAACGAATAATTATATAAGAAATTTCTAGGTAAGAAAATATTTTTAATTTAGGCCCAAATAGTGAAAAAATATATTTTTTTAATAAAATAAAAATTTTAAACAAAAAAAAAAACCCAATTGATTAAATCTTTTTTCGACGATGGAGCCTTTTTAAGAAAATAAATATGATTCTTGAATACTCTTGAGGTAAAGAAGTATTTTTAAGAATTCTACCAGATTGATGGAGAAATCTTATAATTATTTTTAATATTTTAAACATTAAAATGAAAGACCATTATAACCAAGATAGTTGTTAGGATAATTTAAAATTAAATGGTACCATCTTAGGATGGGTATTGTGGGGATGCTATAACTTTCCCCACATATAATCAAATTCTCAAACTTGGTTCTGAAATGCAAACGAGAACCTATTCTTTTAGGGATCCTTAGTCAAGTTTAGTACATCCTTAAGAGGATAGATTCATCTAAGTGACCAATCGCACCTAAACAAAAAAGATTGGTAGCAACTATTTAGGTTATATCTAGCTATAGGTCTATAGATCTATACGTTATGACAATTTGACGACTCTATTGGAGACTCTGAGAGTGAAGCCATTAATTAATTTTGAATTATCCTAATTTTTGGTTTACTTGGTCTTAAATTATTAATTATTTTTGTTTGCATTTATTTTTATTATTTATTATTTTTTGATTTGGTTTATGAAAATTACGAATAAAGACATATGTTCTTTCACATACACTATCACATACATGTGCATCAAATTAGCTTTATACTCAGGTTCTGTCCTCTTTAAAAGAGAATAAAGTACCTACGCTTTCGTGAGATGATAATCTTCATAATGGCTAGTGAAATACTCCTACTTAAATTGAATTCTTTACATTTATAGGCTATAATGGGTGAGGATTTGGGTGTCTTACTAGTTTGTGATGGACAATGGAATGAGAATAATTTGGGAACCTTAAGATTTAACCTAAACCATATGTAGTCAAACATAAGAAGCCAACCTTAGGTTAGAACCCTATCTACCCATCATTAGAATGTAATCCTAGTTAAGACATATAAATGGGCCTTTTAAGTTTCATTCATATAAACTTCATGACAAATGTTATTTGATTTGTATTTATTGTTAAGTTGTTGTATGTTGTATATTATATTCGAATCCAGCATCACTAACATATGTATTCATTCAGGCATTGTAATATGCTAAACATCAATACATGCATTCATACATTGTTATGCATACATTCATGTGTTTATGTATCATAGTTTGTTATGTCAAGCATTCAATGCATTCATTTATTCATGCATATAGGATTCTGAGTATCATGAGATACTAATTATGGTACACAAGGTTTAAAGATAGCTCAACTATCCAAGAACCCTACTCAAATGACCTACCATCAATACAACACTAGAGCTCAAACCAGTCAAATGGAAGAAGAAAATGTAAATCATTTAGAAAAATAGAGAAGGCCCAAAAAAAAACTTAATGGAGAGTTAAGTAAAATTTTAGAAGCTCTAAACAAGTGAAACAAAAACAAAGCTGTAGAAAAAGATGCCAACCCATAAGACCATCTATCACAGGATCTTGTTGATCTTCTTTATCCTCCTAGTTATGGCCCATAACAGCTGTAGTCTACCCAAGGCATTCCTCTAGAGTAATTTTCAGGCTCGATAGGATATACTTATTTGGGATTGCCTTTTACATCAACTCATGGGCATTTTAGAGTTATGTCAATTTTATCTTTATGAAAAATAAAAAAGAATTAATACAAGTCCTCAACTTAAATGATCCAAAAAAGAAAGAAAAATTGAGATCGAAGGTGGTTGAGACTTTAGAGGGTTCAAAAGTTGAATAAAAGATGAACTTGTTAAAGGAAAGATTGCGAGCAGTTGAAGGGATAAATTTTTATGGCTTAATGGATGCAGTTGACCTTTACTTAGTTTTAGATGTAGCATTCTCACTGAAATTCAAGGTTCCAAAATTTGATAAGTACGATGGTACAAAAAGTGTTCGATAACTTATGTTACCATGTACTATAGAAAAATGACTACTTACATAAGTAATGAGAAGCTGTTGATGCATGTATTTCATGATAATCTTACTGGTTCGCAGTTAGATGGTACATCCAATTGAACATAACTTGCATTACTTCATGGAAGGAATTAATAAAGGCATTCATTACTCAGTATCAGCATATCATAGACTTGGCTTCAGACTATCTCTTTTTATAAAGTATAGAGAAGAAGGCCATAGAATCTTTCAAAAAATATGCCTAGAGATAGGGAGATATGGTTATTCAAGTCCAAACACCTCTTACTAAGAAGAAAATCATCATCCTATTTATTAGTACCTTGAAGGCTTTATACTATGAAAATATGATAAAGAATGCAATGAAGAACTTTGCTGATATGGTGATATCATGAGAGATTATTGAAACTGCCATTAAGAGTGGCAAGTTTCATGAAGGAGAAACCACCAAGGAAGAAGGGTTACCTAAAAAGAAAGAAATTGAAACCCAAGCTATGAATTTTGATAGGTAACAATTCAGAAGCTATGTTCTATATCTACCATTTATTCATCTTACTTACTACCCTACAATTAATAGTATTGAACCTTACCAACCATGTCTATAACCAATTTATCCACCAACCTACAAATTAGCATTTTAAATACCTACATATGGGTCTAGACATGTCACTACATTAGCTTTAGGGCCTAATAATCAAGTGAATGATTTGAGGAGATCTCAAAATAACTAAAAAAATGCCCACATTGATTTTATTCCATGACTTACACTGAGTTATTCTCAGAACTGGTTAAGAACAACTTAGTGTCTCTAGTTAATCTAGAACTATTGAAGCTTTCTTATCCTAAGTGGTATGATGCTAATGCTATATGCAATTACCATAATGGAAATGTAGGTCAATTTATAGAAACTTGCCATGCTTTCAAGCACAAGGTGCAAAGTTTGATCCGTAAAGGCTTTTGAGCTTCGACGAATCAGTGAGACCAAATGTCAATAAAATCATTTCCCTTGATCACACAAAAGCATAATTTTGAGAGGACAATTATGTAAGGCTAGTTGAAAGTTGCTTGTCATTTTAGAATTTCTTTTAGAGTAATGTTAGGATTTCTTTTATGTAATAAGATTTTATTTTTTATCATTTTAAAAAGAGGGTATGTTGATGCATTACATTAAATTTTCTCTTATTCATCCAAGCCATTATTCTATGCTTTACTATTTTTTAATATCCTTTCTATTCCTATTTTTAAATTTTAAATGAGGAATGTTTAAACAATGATAACAATAATTTAAAGATTTAATTTTGAAAAGTTATTCACATTGATATAATGCAATCTGTGAGCAAATATGAAATAGATATGTCTCAAAAGCATACAATCCTTTATAATGATCTATGAGTTTGTCTTTATTCAATAAATAGTCTTTAAAGAAAGCATTCACATTTGATATGATAAATAACCGTCTTTCTTTTACCATTAATAAAATCATCCATTGCTACCTTTCATGCTTGTTATGATTATTTTTCTAAAGAATACCAACCAAAGATCACCTTCCATACTGAAAAAAAATTTTGTGAAGAACCTACTTGAAAAAGGAAAGAGGCAAAAGATCTCAAAAATAGAAAGTAAAAAAAAAGTAAAAGAAAAAAATAACCACTTTTACAAACAAAAAAAAGAGAAAAAAAAATCCCGTAAATGATTTAAGGCAAAATAATGAGAACCTTTCATGAAAAATAAGATGAATGAGAAAATATTAGTAGAATGGGGTAAAGTTCCAAGTTATATCACATAATGAGAAATGAATCTTTGGTTTTAAACCTTTTAAACATATGTTTTTAGCCTTAATCTACATGTGTTTAAATGTGATTTACATGGGATAAAATGTGTGATTAAATGTGAATGCTCGAATTGAATAATCATATATTAAGCTAAGGAATATTTGTAATGGAGCAATGGAATCATGCTATGTTGTTGTGTTTTAGAAATTAATGTATGAAAGATATCAATAATAGATGAAGTGGGAAAAAATAAAAAATGAAAAAGTCAAAAAGTAAAAAAAAAAAAAGAAAAAAATGTGAAAAGAAAAATGAGAGAAAAAGAATACTCAAATTGAAAACTCTAAAGGACAATTTTGGTACAAAAACATCTGAGTTGAAAGTTGGAGAGGCAATTAAATATATGAAAGATCAATGTCATCTAAAGATATTCTAAAGTTAAGGTAAAGTTTGATAAGCTCAAAATAATTTGAAAGTCAATGGAATGAGTTTTTAAAAAGAATTCTAAATTAATGTTAAGAATTGTCTGAATATTTATTGTTTGGACATTGTTACACCATTCAAATACTTATCCTAAAGATATGTTGTGAATTCATTAATTTGCCTATTTATTTTTGTACTAGACTCATTCTTATTGATTATTTTTTTTCCAATTCACTTGTACTCTCTTATTTTTGCTTTCCCAGAATAAATCGAGGAAATGTAAGATTACATTATATTTGTCATGAATTGAAATGATAATGAATGAATGATAATGTTCATAAAAAATTCATGCATTTCTTTAAAAAAAAATCTTGGACGATAGTGGCAAAAATAAAATAAAAAAGATGGAAGAAGCATGAAAAGATGAGTTGAAAAGACAAATGAGATGACCAAGTGATGAAAATGGTGATGGATTGGTCGGCTGAACCTGTAAGTTGTGATCTGATGATGGAAATAATGTGAATTAGTTGACAATTTATTTTGAAATGACAAATGTTGAAATGCTAAAAAAAAAATGTAAAATGGTAGAGTCTTGAGAACTTTATTACAACAATCATTGATTTTAGTGGCATTTGCATTGCATACATTGTATCTGCATTATTGTTTGAATATTACATGTACATAATTTCGTGAATATTTAAAACTTTGGTTTAGCCATGCATTTGCATCATGCAGTAAACATTTGAATCATGGTTTAGAGTATGGTATTTGCATTATTGTGAAAATTTAGATTATTGCATTTGCATCATTAAGAAAACATTTGCGTAATTATCATGACATTCTTTATATACAAAATTTTAACTTTGATGAAAGATTGAAAATTTACAAGATAAGAAATTTTGAACTTTTTGAGGAAAGCTTTTTAAGATAAAATTATGAGTCCTCGAATAAAAAAATCTTTTATGAGGAAAAAGTTTAGAATTTTAAAGTGGTAGAGGCTTTTTAAGAAGCATTTTTAATGTTGAGAATGATTTGTAAGACCTCCAGGCATAATCTTTAAGAATTTTCAAATGAAAATCTTTAGATTTTAAATGAAATCTTGAAGGTTTTTTATATGAATCTCTAAAGTTTTTAAATGATAATTTTTTAACTTTGAATGTGAATTTCAAAGTGAGGAATTTTAGTATGTTAAACTTTAAAATTTATCAAATGTGAATATTTGAATTTGAATGAAAATCTTGAAAATTTATGTGAATCTCGAAAGTTTTTTTAATCTGAATCTTTGAAATTTTGGATGAAACTTTGAAGTTTTTAAATGAAGAATATCAGATGTGAAACACTAAAATTTGTTAATAAGAACCTTTAAGATCATAGAAATGAATCTCTAAAGTTTTTGAATAAGACCTTTTGAAATTTTAAATGTGAATCTTTCTATTTTAGGTGTGAATATCTAGAATTTTTAAATGTTAATTTTTGAATATTGAATATAAGCCTTGCAATTTTGATGTGAATCATTGAATTAAAACTTTATATGTGAATCTTTCAAATATGAAATTGAAAATTCTTGCAAATCTGAAAATTCATGTGAATCTAAAAATTCTTACGAATCTGAATAAAAAAATTCTTAGTAATATGAAATTCTTGTAAATCTAAAAGTCTTACGAAACTTTGAGTTCTTGCGAATTTGAAAATCATGTGAATTTGAGTTCTTGTGAACATTTATGTCTTGCAAACTTGAAAATTCTTGCAAATCTAAAATTGCTTGTGAATCTGAAAATTCTTGCAAATCTTGTGAATCTGAAAGCCTTGTGAATCTTTGAACCTTGCAAATCTTTAAATTGCGAATCTTTGAATTTTGAAATGGTGATTCTATGAACTCAAAATGTGAATCTTTGAGTTTCAATTTGCAGTACTAATTGTTGGATTGTGAAGTTCTTAAATATTTCAAATTGTGAATTTTTAAAGTTTCGAGATTTTGTAATTATTGTTAAGCTATACCTGGATGTAATGGACATCTAAATCATTGCACAATTCTTGTTTCATAGAAAATGCACAAAGAGGGACAGCTGTAGATACCCTATTTAGTCTGGGGCCAAAATTGATTATGCTTAGACTTTTTCGAACCTAATTATCGAATTTAAGGATTTTCAATTTTGGATTGTATCTTATCATTTTATTTTTTTTCCTTGTTTATTGTATCTTGATTTATCTTGTTTTTATCCTCAATCATTTGATTATTTCAAAATATATATATAATAAATAATAAAAAAAATGAAAAAGTTCAATCTTGAAATTTGGTTGTGGTTATCTTTGGATAGTAAACTTTATGAGAAACAATTTAGGGATTAATCTTTAGGATAATTCTTGATTTTGTTCAAAATAAATCTGATTCCAATTGATCTGGGACTCTATCATTCAATCCCTATGTAGACACCCAATTTGGTCCAGGCCTGGATCAATTGGGCTTGGTCCAAATGGGTAAGCCCAATTTGGTTTTTATTTTGTATTTTATATTATTTTTATTTTTATATTTTTTTCTTTTGTATTTTATGTATTTATTATTTATTTATTATTACTATGCATTAATATATGTATATCTTTATTTATTTATTTATTTTCTGTTAATATCTATATATGTATTTTATTTATCTAGTTATATATTTATTATTATAATTTATTTATTATTTTTTTATCTTGTAATATTTTTTATTTATCTTATTATTATTATTAATTATCTATTTTTTTTTATTTTTTTTCGTTTATCAGATTTTTTTTTTTGGGTTGAAATTGATCTTTGAAGAATCCTACTGTAAAAGGGGATTCAATTAGAATCCAGATTGGATTCAAAGATTGAATCCCATCCAAAAAAGAATAGGGATTGATCAGAAACTCTTCTGATCAATCCCTATAAATAGGTACTGGCACAAAAACAAAATAGACAGAAAAACAGTGAGCAAAAAGCTACTGATTGAGAGAAAAGGGCGTATAGAAGATTTTTGAAGGCTAAAAGAAGGTTGACAAGTGTTAGAATAGCTGACGGAATCGAAAAAAATTTTTGAAGATTTTTGGTGAAAATTTTTTCTGGAAATTTCTGGAAAATTTCCAGATTTCGGTGGTTTTTTCGACGAAGGTTAAATTTTTTGGCAACAATTTCGGCCAACTTTGAAGTTTTCGGCTAGCTGCCTAGCTTCTGGTGAAGAATCCAAAAAATCGATCAACTTTTGGATGAACTTTCGACAAAAAACCCAGATTTCGGTGAAAAATTCCAAAATTCAGTGAATATTCAACCGGAGTTCTTCAGTCATTTTAGAGAGAAGCGAGAGAAAAAGGAAGAAGAGAGAGAGAGAGAGAGGGGAGAAGGTTTTTACTGAAAAACAAAGGGAAAAGCCTTATATGCCATCTCAAAACGATGTCGTTTTTGCGTTAAACAACCCAAAAGATCCGCCCGTTTTGTCGAAATTCGACCTGACCCGAGCGTCGACCCGCTTTGCGACTCGCGCATGTTCCACCTCCCTGAGCCGAGCCGACGTCTCGAGCCGCTTCTCTGAGCCTTTTCTCTTCCTTGAACCGAGCCGAGCCATATTCCGAGCCGCTCCAGGTTTTTTTTTTCTTTTTATATTTATTTATTTGTTTTTTTATTATTTTATTTATTAAATTAGGATTATTTAATGTTCTTTTATCTTCATTTTATTTTTATTTTTGTTTTACTCTTTTTTTTTCACTTTTATTTTGTTTTATTATTTTATTTTCTTTAAATAAAATCCAAAAAAAATATTTTTGGGGAAAAGTTGAAAGTATCAATTTTCTTTAAAAATCAAAGTTTCTAAAAAATATTTTTGAAAAAAAGTTGAAAGTATCAATTTTCCTTAAAAATAAATTAAAAAAAAAAAGGTTTTCGAAGAAAAGTTGAAGGTATCAATTTTCCTTGAAAATCAAAGTTTCCAAAAAATATTTTTGGAAAAAAGTTGAAAGTATCAATTTTCCTTAAAAATAAATTTCAAAAAAGATTTTTGAGGAAAAGTTGAAAGTATCAATTTTCCTTTAAAATAAAATTTCAAAAAAAAGTTTTTGAGGAAAAGTTGAAAGTATTAATTTTCTTTGAAAATCAAAGTTTCCAAAAAATATTTTTGGAGAAAAGTTGAAAATATCAATTTTTCTCAAAATTAAAGTTTCAAAAGAATATTTTTAGGGAAAAGTTGAAAGTATCAATTTTCCCTGTACAAGACAATCATTCTCTTTCTTCTTTTTTATTTTTATTTTTCTTTAAATAATCCGACGATGGAGCCTTTACAAGTGAAATAGTAGTTTTTTTTGCATACTCTTGAGGTGAGAAAATTTTCTCAATTTTTTGCTAAAAGTATTAGAGTCAATTGAGAATAATTTTCAATAATTAATTACTTGGCAAAATTTTAAGGCTCATTGGATAACACAAATTTAAGCTGGTACCATCTTTTGATGGGCGTTGTGAGGGTGCTATAACCTTTCTCACGCGTAACCGAACTCTCGAACCCTATTCTGGTTAGTAGACTTGAACCTATTCTTTTAGGGACCCTTAAACTTTGGTGTTCCCTGAAAGGACAGATTCTTTAGGTGGCCAATCACACCTAGATAAAAAAAGATTGGTGGCGACTCCTAAAAGTCAATGTCTAGTGATAGATCTCCGGATCTAGACGTTATGACAGCTTGGCGACTCCACTGGAGAATTTGAGAGTCAAGCCAGCAACTAATTTGCGTTATCCAAAAGCCTGATAAAATTGAACCTTTTTGTATATATGTGTTATTATTCATTCATGTTTATTTACCTTATTAATTATGTCATTCATATGCATGAGCATAACATGAGCTCTACACCCGAGCTTCGTCCCTCTAAAAGGGAGTAAAGTACCTATTGCTTTTGTGAGGTCTAATGCCTCCGCAGTGGCTAGCGAAATACTCTCACTCAAATTGAACCTTTTCTGCTTATAGCTTGTAATGGGTGAGGATTAGGGTGCCTTACTAGTCTGTGATGGACAAGGATGTAAGGAGCAATTTGAGGACCTTTAGACTTTGACCTTAAAATCGCATATAGTGAACCTTAAGAGCGCCTAACCTATAGATAGAGCCATCACTCTTCCCTTTTATAATTGACCAAAAGCATAGGATTCATCCCTTTTACTCTATGTGATGTTTAAATTTACTTAGTTATTTATTCTTTTTTTAGGTATACTAACCTTTTTCTTATTCTTTTGCATTGGTTCATACGCATATCATAAAGTTGCATAAAGAACATTTGCTTGAAAAACGGTCTTCAACAAATTTTTTCATGGACTCCACTAACGACTAGTTTGTTCTTCATCCGTATTAGCATCCTGTGGGACACTTAATGAAGTAAGGGCTCAGTTAGAAAAAATTCAACTGAAGATGGGAGATTGCTTGCCAATTGGGTATGATTCTACTATGTCTCAAGAAATATCTATTCTCCTCAAACAGAACAATATAGAAGATTTGGTTGATATCTGAAAGAAGATGAGTCCGTCAATACAAGAGCAGTTTTGTTAGAAACATGGGCATATAGCACACCTTCTAGCAGTAGTTGTTGATGACCAACTAATCAGAGCTGTAACATAATTCTGGGATCCTGCATACAAGTGTTTCATCTTTAATGAAGCTGATATGACTCCCACCATCGAAGAATATTCGATCTTATTGGGTTTGCATCTCAAGACTCTGAACAAGATATATGTCAAAAAGCATAAGTCAAGATTTCATAAAAGTCTGGCTCAATTCATGGGGATAGACAAGGAAATTGTGGATTCTCATACAAAGAAGAAACAAGAACAGGTTTACCTACCTTGGAAGTTCTTCCATGAGTTTCTGATGCAACATGCCAATGAAAAACGGGGGTTAGATATATTTGCCTTGGCCATATACAGACTGGTGATCTTTCTAAAGGTTTTGAGATATATTGAGATAGCAGTGGTTGATTTCTTCGAGAGTGTGATCAATGGTTGTAATCTTTCAACGGTAATATTAGTAGAGACTATCAGATCTTTGAGTTATTGTCGTCGGAATGGAGGACGCTTCATAGGATGCATACAGTTATTGTACTTGTGGATGAAAAGCCATTTTGAACAGGAAAATGGTGCTTTTTTAAAGCTTTATATCCCTAATCGTGTTTCGATCAAGGAATTCTATGAAAGTGGGTGGTCAAAATGAAAGTCTAAACAAGAATGGATAACTTTCCTGCAAAAGTTGAAAAGCGTCAGAGTGAGATGGTTGGCCTCATGGATGAATCGTGAGCCTATGTTATACTAATGTGGGGATAGTACAGTGGTCCCACTTCTAGGTTTATGGGGAGTGACAAATTATGCACCACTCCTAGTGAGAATGCAATTTGGGGGAGAACAGTTCATTCCTATGACTTATGGGCTTCATCAGTTAGATTTTTCTTACAGTGAGGTTAAAGCATTTCAAAGGATGAATAAGATGATTAAAGCAAGGAAAAATCCTCGAAAAGTGAGTCCTGGATCATTTGCTGATAAAGTCACTCCAGGGTACTTGGTTTGGAGAACAAAAAGAAGACAGGAAATGGTATTCACTTATGAAATCTCTCAATCACCAACAGAAGAAAGACTTGAAGAGACACCATCAGAATTAGAGCTGACAACAAAAGAATTTGAGTCTGAAAAGGGTAAGTTAAAGCAAGAGATTTAGAAGCTTCAAGAAGAAAAAACCCAGTGGAAAGATAGAGCCGAAAGTTATGAAGTTAAAGTTCATAAGATTGCTAGAGAACGTAATACAGCTATTGAAGATCTAACAAAGCTATACCAAGAGCATAAAAGGTTATGTGTGAGAGAAAGAGCTAAAGAGATAACCATTGTCGAGCTAACTGAGGAAAATACAAGATTGAAGTAAGAGTATACCAAATTGGAAGAAGAAAGTACCGAAGCACAGACAGAAATTAACATGCTAAACAGTTATTTGAGTAGGGTAAGTCAAAAGTTGGATGAACAAGGAGACCACATCGCTGCATTGGTTAGAGAACATAGAGAATTATCATACCAAGTCTGGTGTGATAAAAAAGAGAACTTAGGAAGGCAGAAATACATTGAGCACTTAACAACCCAAATCTATAAAGTGGTGTGTAAGGCAAAAGAGATAGTGGAAGAGGCAGAAGCATTGAGACAAATAGTGACCTCAATAAGAGAACATGGACAACATCTGTTGAACTTCATCGAAGAAGCCAAGGCCCAGTATGAACAAATTAAACAATTTTATGGCTATAATTCTAGGATGATAAACTCAATGTAGAAGTTTTGTTTTTTTGGAATAAATGAAATCTTTTAGTTGAATACCGTTTTTAAGGCAAATGTTCTTTGCATACATGCATTCTTTCATTCATTGCATTTTTATTCATCACACTTAATAAAGTAACCATGTGATAGTCATTTACTAATTCTAAGATATGGTACTTAAGGTTCAAGGATAGCTCCATCTAGCGAGAGCCCTGCCCATCGATACAACACAAGATCCAGAGCAAGGCAAATAGAGCAAGAAAATTCTCATAGATTTGAAAAGATAGAAAAGGCACAGGAAAAGATTAAAAGTAAGTTGAGCAAAATTCTGGATGCTCTTAATAACCTGAATAAAGGAAAAAGAGTTGAAAAAAATACAAGCCAACAAGTTCCCCCATTGCAAGAAGTGGCTGACCTTTATATCTTTCAGGTTTTGGCCCACCTCAAGCCCAGTCTGCTTAAGAGGTCTCACTGTAACACCTCACATATCCAACATATCCTGGAATACCGTCAGCTTTCAACCCAGGGCATTATAATAGCTATGTAAATCCTGTCTTTACTAAAAAGGTAACAGAACCAATTCTTGATCTAGATGATTTAAAAGAGAAGGAGAAAAAAAGATAAGAGTGGAAACTCAGGAAAGCTCCAAGATTAGTATGCTAGAGCAAAGGCTACGGGCTGTGGAAGGATTTAGTTTTTATGGGTCAGTTGATGCTGCTGGGCTCTGCCTAGTTCCTGATGTGGTTATTCCTCATAAGTTCAAAGTACCAAAATTTGAAAAATATGATAGTACAAAGTGCCCCAAAACTCACATCACAATGTATTGTCAGAAAATGACAGCTCATGCTCATAATGAAAAACTATTAATGCATGTCTTTTAGGATAGCCTTACTAGCTCTGCTGCCAGGTGGTATGTTCAGTTGGATAGGATCTACATTCACTCTTGGAGCAATATCCCACATGACTTCATCAATCAATATCGACATATTATCGATTTGGCCCCTAATCGTTTGTCTTTACAGAATCTGGAGAAAAAGGCAAACGAGTCTTTTAAAGAGTATGCCCAGAGGTGGAGGGATGTTGCTTCTCAGGTACAATCACTTCTGACCGAGAAAAAAACTACAGTGCTGTTTGTTAGCACTTTAAAACCTCCCTATTATGAAAAAATGATAGGGAATGCAATGAAAAACTTTGTTGATATAGTAATTTCAAAAGAAATTATTGAGAGTGCCATCAAGAATGGTAAGCTAGAAGAAAATGAAACATCTACCAAGAAAGTCTTGAAGAAGAAAGAAATTGAAGCTCAGGCTGTGAGCTTTGATAGACAGCAATTTGGAGGTTATCCACCCTACTCACCACCAGAATATTTACCCATTACCCTACTGTAAATAACACTTCTCTTTACCTATACCAACCATTTGCACAATCACCTTACCTCCAAACATATCAAACCCCCCATAGGCCTCAAAATATCATGTATAGTCCTAATACTCAGTCTACCCCAAGATCTCAAAATCATCTAACTAATCCCATTGGTGGTTCGCAGGAGCAACGAACTACCTGCGAGAAACCTATGTTTGACCCGATTCCAATGACTTATACAAAATTATATAAGGAGCTTTACAACAGTCATTTGATTGCTCTAAGTAAATTGGAGCCCCTCAAGCCACCTTACCCCAAGTGGTACGATCTCACAGCCCACTGTAACTACCATTATGGGATTGCTGGTCATTCCACCAAAAATTACACCACCCTGAAACACAAAGTGCAACAGTTGATCAAGGATGGGATGATTTACTTTGATATGGGAGGTGTGACTGCACCGAATGTTAGTGGCAATCCTTTACCGAATCATAATGTGAATGCTATAAGTGATGATGAAATGGGGCTTAATCAAGAGGAGTGGGTTCGCCTTTGTCTGTTAGATTATGAGCTGAATAATTGGAGTGCTATCGAGATGCCTGTGACTTTTGATACTAATACAATGTAATTATAACATCTCAATAGCTATTGCCCAAGGGATTGGGGTGATCTTTCTTGTTTGGGCCATTCATCTTTTATTATTTTTAATAAAAAATAGAAATGATGCATTTTCATTCATTTCTTCTTATGTCTCCATTATTTCCATCTTTTCAAGCACATCTTGCCAGCATATCCCATTTCATTCAATTTCAGGTCTTTAAATGAACATGAAGATAATCATGATAACAATCAAGAGGTTAGCTTTGAGAATTCAATTAACACTGATGAACTTGACAATGAAGAGAATTCTAAAGAATATGTTATGCCTCCGGACCTAATGAGATTAATTGAATAAGAAAATAAGCCAATTGAGCCTCATCAAGAGGTAGTGGATTTAGTGAATCTGAGAAATGAAGAGAATAAGAAAGAGGTCAGAATGGGTACCTCACTTTCATCTGGAGATAGGCAACGATTGATAGACCTATTTCGAGAATTTGTAGATATATTTGCTTGGTCTTACTAGGATATGCCAGGGTCGAGCACAAAGATAGTGGAGCACAGATTACCCTTAAAGCCAGAATGTAAGTCAGTTCAGCAGAAACTGAGACGGATGAAGCCCGAAATGCTACTAAAGATTAAAGAAAAGGTGAAGAAACAATTTGATGCATGTTTTTTACAAGTGGCTAAGTATCCAGAATGGGTAGCCAATATAGTCCCAGTTCTTAAGATAGATGGAAAAGTACGAATGTGTGTAGACTATCGGGACTTGAATAAAGCTAGCCCAAAGGATAACTTTTCTTTGCCTCATATCGACACACTGGTAGATAACATGGCTAAACATTCAATTTTTTCCTTTATGGATGGTTTTTCAAGGTATAATCAGATAAAAATGACTACAAATGATATGGAAAAGATTACTTTTGTGACCATGTGGGGAACCTTTTGCTACAAAGTCATGCTTTTTGGGTTAAAAAATGTTGGGACAACATATCAAAGGGCCATGGTAACACTCTTCCATGACATGATGCACAAAGAGATTGAGGTGTATGTAGACGATATGATTGCAAAGTCTTGTGAGGATGAAGATCATGTCACTAGCCTCAGAAAGTTATTTGAGAGGTTGAGAAAATTTTAGCTTAAATTAAACCCAGCCAAGTGCACCTTTGGGGTAAAGTCAGGGAAGTTGCTAGGCTTTGTGGTCAGTGAAAGAGAAATTGAAGTTGATCCCGATAAGATACAGGCCATTCAAAATCTGTCACCTCTCAGTACGCCAAAAAAAGTTCGAGGTTTTTTAAGGAGATTGAACTACATTTCTCGATTTATCTCTCAGCTTACTTACAAATGTGATCCCATATTTAAGTTTCTCCGTAAGAATAATCTCGAGAAATGGAATGAAGAATGTCAAGAGGTGTTTGATAAAATTAAGCAATATTTATCGAACCCTCCAATGTTGGTGCCACCTGTTTCAAGGAAATCTTTAATCTTATACTTAACCGTATGTGAAAATTCAATGAGATGTGTGCTGAGGCAGTAAGACAGTCAAAAAGAGAAAGCTATTTACTATTTGAGTAAAAAGTTCACGAAATATGAATCCAAGTATTCTTCATTGGAGAAAATGTGTTGTGCATTAGCGTAGACTGCTAAAAGACTCAGATAATATATGCTCTATCATACTATATAGCTCATAGCGAAATTGGATCCAATTAAGTATATCTTCGAGAAGCCTTCTTTATCTGAAAGAATTGCTAGATGGTAAGTAATGCTCTCAAAATATGATATTATATATGTGAGCTAAAAAGTAATAAAAAGAGGCACTATAACAGAATTTCTTTTGTGCTACTGAAAAGTATGAGCCGATGAAGCTGAAATTTCTTGATGAAGTCTTAATGACTATTTTCCAACTGAAAGAAGGGGAACATGGAGAAAAATCTTGGAGAATGTATTTTGATGGAGCTACTAATACTTTAGGGCATGGAATTGGGGTAATTCTGATCTCTCCAAAAGAATAATACTGCCCTGTAACAACGAAGTTAAATTTTAATTGCACAAATAACATCGTTGAATATGAGGCATGTGTCATGGGCTTACAAGCTACTATAGATAGAGGAGTGAAGATACTGAAAGTGTTTGGAGACTCAGCTTTAGTTATATATCAGTTGAAAGGAGAATGGGGACGAGAGATTCAAAACTTATTCCGTATCATAAGTATATTCTAGAGTTGACGAAATAATTTAAAGATATCCAGTTTGATCACTTACCTCGAGAAGAGAATTTGATTGCTGATGCATTGGTTACTCTGGCTGCAATGATTCAAATTAATGATAATACTGACATTCAGCCCATCAAGTTAAATGTTAAGGATATACCACCTTATTACTCTAATGTAGAGAGAGAAAAAGATGGAAAGCCCTGATATTATGACATCTTACAGTATATTAAGGATCAGTAATACCCAGTTCAAGCAACAACGATTGGCTATGAGCAGTTTCCTGGATGAAGATGTCCTGTACAAAAGAAGCAATGATCAAGTATTATTGAGGTACGTAAATAAGACTGAAGCAAAGAGAATCATTGAAAAAGTGCATGATAGAATATTTGGGGCACATACTAGTGAACATATGATGGCGAGACAAATCATGAGAGTAGGATATTATTGGTTGACGATGGAGAATGATTGCATTGATTATGCTCGTAAATGCCATAAATGCTAAATATATGCTGATAAGATCCATGCTCCGCCATCTGCTTTACGTGTTATGGCACCACTATGGCCATTCTCACTGTGGGGCATGGATGTCATTAGTCCAATCACCCCAAAGGTTTCTAATGGGCACAGATTCATTTTTGTGATGATAGATTACTTCACGAAATGGGTAGAGGCAGCATTATATGCAAATGTGACACGCTCTGTGGTTTGCAAGTTCATAAAAAAAAAAGATCATTTGTAGGTATGAACTTCCGAAAAAAATTATTTCAAACAATGTCAAGAATCTAAATAGTAAGATGATGCAAGAAATATGTGCTCAATACAAGATCAAGCATCATAACTCGGTACCATACCGTCTGAAAATGAATGGGGCAGTTGAGGCAGCCAATAAGAACATAAAGAAAATTTTGGAGAAGATGACCGAGACTTACAAATATTGGCATGAAAAGTTGCCATTTGCATTACATGCATATTGAACATCAGTTTGCACCTCTACTGAGGCAACCCTATTTTCTTTGGTTTATGGGATGAAAGCTATACTATCAGTGAAAGTAGAGATTCTTTCTTTGAGAGTTTTAAAAGAAGTTGAGTTGGAAGAAGCTGAATGGATTTGAGAACGTTATGAGCAGTTAAATTTCATAGAAAAAAAAAGATTGACTGCACTATACCATGGTCAGCTATATCAAAGAAGAATGATGAAGGCTCATGATAAGAAAATTTGACCCCATTGCTTTCGAGAAGGAAAGTTGGTCTTGAAAAGAATTCTCTCAATCCAGCACGATAGTAGAGGAAAATGGACTCTGAATTGGGAAGGACTGTATGTGGTGAGATGAGTTTTTTCGGGTGGAGCTGATACTGACTAAGATGGATGGAAATGATTTATCCCATCCTATAAATTTTGATGCTGTGGAGAAATACTATGCTTGAAAAAAATGAAAAAAAATGAAAAAATGAAAAAGTGAAAAAATGAAAAAAATAAAAAATAAAAAAAAGTGAATGAAAAAGGATGACTCAAGGCGAAAACCCTAAAAGGGCGGTTTGAGTCATAGGGGGTTTGTCTAAGTTGAAAACCTGAAAAGGCAGCTTAGATAAGAAGAATACAGCATCGAATTTAAAAGTCCGCTGATATGAAGGCTAGCAAATTCGGAAGAGTTTTAAGTTGTTAAATACATCAGAAGGTTGGGGTTTCAAAAAAAACTTTGAGATGCGTTATCATGATTATCTGACTGTTCATTTTGGGCTTTGTCCTCATACTCATCCTTGTAATTCTCCTTTGGCCAAAATTAGCTAACATTTTGCTAATAAGATACATTTTATTTCATTCTTTATGTCTTTTTCTGATGACTGTTTCTCAACCATTCATATTCCTTTCTTTTTAGTACCCTACCATGGAAGAAATGTGCAAATACATTCTTACTTTTTGAGTTTGAAATAATGATTGATGAATGAATAATAACATGAAAAGATTTTTACATTACATTGAATAAGTCAAGAGTGATAAAGGCAGAATCGAGATGTTCAGTTCCTGATTAGGACATTGAATTTGGGAATAAATTTCTACAGGAATAATGTGAGTGAGAGAGACAATTAAGAGCTACACTAGCTCGATTTTAGAAGAGCAATGTAATTGGATATTTGAAGAATCAAAGGGCTTGATGCCTAAGAAAAAAGCTTGAGAAACTTGAGTACCATGCATTGAATATGAATTAATTGGCCAACATTTGCATAGCATGCATTGAAATTCATATGCATTGCATAGCATACACTACTTTCAGGAAAATATAATGTATAAATTCAAGAAGCAGAGGTGTTCCAAGATCCCACATAGAGAAGACAGTTATGAAGATATTTTTCAAAGTTGAGAAGAAACTTGTCAGGTAAGTTCCTAATCCTTGAAATAGGATGTCTTTTGGTATCAGGGTTGATTTATAAGACCTTTGGGCATAATCTTTTGAAATTCCTTCAAACACAACTTTCAACTCCTTTGGACATGATTGCCAAGGAGCAATTTACTTTCCAAAGTCGTGGTGCCTCTGTTTAGAAGAGCAATTTACTTTCCAAAAGTCGTGGTGCCTCTGTTTAGATGAGCAATTTATTTTTTCAAAGTTGTTGAGCCTCTGATTAGAGGAGCCATTTATGTTTCTCAAAGTCATTGAGCCTCTGCCTAGAAGAGCTTTGATCAAAAACAAAAAAAAAAAACAAAAAGTAAAAAGGTCGAGTTGAGTCCTGATTGGGTGTCTACGTCTTTACGTAATTTTCTGTTTCATAGAAAATGTGTAAAGAATGGTAGCTGTAGACACCCAATTTGATCCAAGCCTGGATCAATTGGGCCTAATCCAAATGGGTAAGCCCAATTTAATTTTTATTTTGTATTTTATATTATTTTTATTTTTATATTTTTTTCTTTTGTATTTTATGTATTTATTATTTATTTATTATTACTATGTATTAATATATGTATATCTTTATTTATTTATTTATTTTTTGTTAATATCTATATATGTATTTTATTTATCTAGTTATATATTTATTATTATAATTTATTTATTATTTTTTTATCTTGTAATATTTTTTATTTATCTTATTATTATTTTTAATTATCTATTTTTTTTTCATTTTTTTTCGTTTATCTGATTTTTTTTTCGTTTATCAAATTTTATTTTTTTTTGGGTTGAAATTGATCTTTGAAGAATCCTACTGTGAAGGGGGATTCAATTAGAATCCAGATTAGATTCAAAGATTGAATCTCCATCCAAAAAGGAATAGGGATTGATCAGAAACTCTTCTGATCAATCCTTATAAATAGGTATTGGCACAAAAGTAAAACAGACAAAAAAACAGTGAGCAAAAAGCTACTGATTGAGAGAAAAGGGTGTATAGAAGATTTTTGAAGGCTAAAAGAAAGTTGAGAAGTGTTAGAATAGCTGAGGGAATCGAAAACTTTTTTGGAAATTTTTGGCGAAAATTTTTTTTGAAAAATTTTCAGATTTCAGTGGTTTTTCGGGCGAAAGTTGAATTTTTCGGTAACAATTTCGATCAACTTTGAAGTTTTCGATCAGCTGCCCAGCTTCTGGTGAAGAATCCCAGAAACCGACCAACTTTTCGACTAACTTCCGACGAAAAACCCAGATTCCGGTGAAAAATTCCAGAATCTGGTGAATATTCAACCGGAGTTCTTTGGTCGTTTTAGAGAGAAGCGAGAGAAAAAGGAAGAAGAGAGAGAGAGGGGAGAAGGTTTATGCTGAAAAACAAAGGGAAGAGCCTTATATACACTTTCAAAACGACGTCGTTTTACGTTAAACAACCCAGAGGATCCGCACGTTTTGTCGAGATCCGACCCGACCCAAACGTCGACCCGCTTTGCGACCTGCGCGTGTTTCACCTCCCCAAGCCGAGTTGAGTCGAGCCAACGTCGTGAGCCACTTCTTTGAGCCGTTTCTCTTCCTTGAGTCGAGCCGAACCGACGTCTCAAGCCGCTTCTCCGAGCCGTTTCTCTTCCTTGAACCGAGCCGAGTCGAGCCATATTTCGAGCTGTTCCAAGTTTTTTTTTATATTTATTATTTTTTTTATTTTATTTATTAAATTAAGATTATTTAATGTTCTTTTATCTTCATTTTATTTTTATTTTTGTTTTACTTTTTTTTCACTTTTATTTTGTTTTATTATTTTATTTTCTTTAAATAAAATCCAAAAAAAATATTTTTAGGGAAAAGTTGAAAGTATCAATTTTCTTTAAAAATAAAATTTTAAAAAAAAGTTTTTGAGAAAAAGTTGAAAGTATCAATTTTCTTTAAAAATCAAAGTTTCCAAAAAATATTTTTGAGAAAAAGTTGAAAGTATCAATTTTTCTTAAAAATAAATTTCAAGAAAGGTTTTTGAGGAAAAGTTGAAAGTATCAATTTTCCTTTAAAATAAAATTTCAAAAAAAGATTTTTGAGGAAAAGTTGAAAGTATCAATTTTTCTTGAAAATCAAAGTTTCCAAAAAATATTTTTGGAGAAAAGTTGAAAGTATCAATTTTCCTCGAAATTAAAGTTTCAAAAGAATATTTTTAGGGAAAAGTTGAAAGTATCAATTTTCCCTGTACAAGAACAATCATTCTTTTCTTTCTTTTTATTTTTATTTTTATTTTTCTTTAAATAATTCGACAATGGAGCTTCTGCAAATGAAACAGTACTTTTTCTTGCATACTCTTGAGGTGAGAGAATTTTCTCAATTTTCTACTAAAAGTATTAGAGTCAATTGAGAATAATTTCCAATAATTAATTACTTGGCAAAATTTTAAAGCTCATTGGATAACATAAATTTAAACCGGTACCATCTTTTAATGGGCGTTGTGAGGGTGCTATAACCTTCCTCACACGTAACCGAACTCCCGAACCCTGTTATGGTTAGTAGACCTGAACCTATTCTTTTAGGGACCCTTAAACTTCGGTGTTCCCTGAAAGGACAGATTCTTTAGGTGGCCAATCACACCTAGATAAAAAAAGATTGGTGGCAACTCCTAAAAGTCAATGTCTAGCGATAGATCTCCGGATCTAGACGTTATGACACCCTATTTTAAGAAGTAGAAACAAAGAAAATTACACAGAAAATCACATAGAAATCACTAGATCCATCTAGAGGGCAATCGACCAAAGAAAAACTACCTCATAATCACACACCATTCTACCATATCTGCTTGAGCACCACTTCATCACCTCATTGCCATTTTATCACCCAATTAGCCATTAAACCCACATTCACTCAATCACAAAACCCATACTCAACTAGTAAAGCAAACACATATTGACCATCATCATCATTTTCCAAAAGAAATTTAATAGACAGACACAATCAATATAGTAGTTGGTAAGGAATATACAAAGTAGTCAAATAGCAACAATAATTCTAGAAAATATAGAAGTTACAAAGCTTGTAGAAAATTTTTATTCTACCAGTGACAGCACCAAGGACAACCCACGGTGGTGAGTGTTAGATTTTTGGAGTGTCATAAAAAAAAAAGAAACAAAAGGGTACAATTTGTAGAAAAAATTCAATTACGAGTGAACTTCACGAGGGGAAAGTTAAAGAAAGATGATGATGTAGAGTTTTTGTTATTGTTTAAGGAAGTGATTGCACCAAACGAATGAAAGCCAGATTGAATAGATCTTTGTTGAATAATCCAGAACCCTTTGGTACTAAATCAAAAAAAATAAAGGCTCCAAGGAATCGCTTGGCATAGCTTAGCTATGAGGTGTTATTCTCATAGTGCATGACATGTGGTTTAAAAGCATGCAGCTTCCAAGACCATTATGGATGCTTCTAAAATTGGAAAGGGAGCCTACATCCCACCAAGCATGAGGTGGATGGGTACAAGTAGAGGATTTGAGTTTGTCAACTTTGTAAACAAAGAGGTATGACTCTTTTGGCTTTTAATCTTTTCATTATATATATTTATATATATTGATTATTTGTATTTTAAAAGCATGCTAAATAAAATAAATATGTACTCTAAGTAAATAAAATATTAAAAATTAAATTCATAAATCTTACTAAATCATTAGAAGAATTTTATGGATTTAAAATTTATTTAAGGAATATAAAATAAAACTTTAATAAAATTTTGAGAATAAATAATAATTAACCAAAGATGAAATTTTTAGAATTTACAAATGTTTAGTTTTTAGAAAATCTCTAGGTGAGAATTTTTTTTTTTCTAAATTTAACCTAAACAATAGAATACTTTAGATGAGATTTTTATAAAAAGAATTGTATTCTTTCTCAAATAAAAAAAATAAAAATATAACAAAAAATTTTTGTGTGAAAATATTTGACAATTATCTGAGGATGAAATCATAAGAAAATCACAAATTGTTGAATTTCTCTAAGATTTATAGGTACAAGGTTTTTTTTTTTTTTTTTTAATTTAACCAAAATGGTGGAAGAATTTATAGGGGACTTAAATATAGTTGTCCTATTATTTTCTTTCTAAGGATTAAAAAAAACAAATAATAAGCATTTAGATTCTAAATTTAACCCAAATGGTAGAGAATTTAAAAATGAAACTTGTAATATATTTCTAAATTAGGCCCAAATGGGTAAAAATTTAGAAATGACACTTGTAAAAGAAAAAAATAAATTCCAATGATGAAATTCTTAGTAATTGCAATCTAAGAAATTTCTGGGTATAAAAATATTTCTAATTTAAGTCCAAATGGTGGACGAATTAAATATATTTTAAATATAATAAAAAATTCAAACAAAAAATTTTGGTTAAATCTTTTTTTCGATGATGGAGCTTTTTAAAGAAAACAAATGAGATTCTTGAATACTCTTGAGGTGAGAAAGTATTCTTAAGAATTCTACCAGATTAATGAAAAAATCTTTAAATTATTTTTAATGTTTTAAACATTAAAATGAAAGACCATTAGAACCAAGATGATTGTTAGGATAATTTAAAAATAAATAGTATCATTTTAGGATAGGCATTGTAAGAGTGCTATAACATTCCCTACACATAATCGAACTTTTGAACTTGGTTCTTAAATGCAAACGAGAATATTTTCTTTTAGAGATCCTTAATCAAGTTTAGGACATCCTTAAGAGGATAGATTCACTTAAGTGATCAATTGCATCTAAACAAAAAAGATTAGTGGTGACTCATTAGATTGTGTCTAGCTATAGGTCAATGGATTTATACGTTATAACACTGCCAAAGTTCAAGGTCCTTGAGTTTAAGAAGTAAAATGGTACTAAGTGCCCGATCACATATGTCACTATGTATTGTTGGAAAATGACTACCTACACCAATGATGAAAAGTTATTGATGCATGTGTTCTAAGATAGCCTTACTGGCTCAACTACAAAGTGATATGTTCAGTTAAATCGAACCTATATCTATTTTTGAAATGAGCTCGCTCGGGCATTTGTTAATTAGTACCGCCAAATCATTGATTGAGTCCCTGATTGCCTTTCTTTACAAAGTATGGAGATGAAGGCAATAAATTCATTCAAAGAATATGCCCAATGATGAAGGGATATGGCTGCTAAAGTTCAACCTCATTTGACTGAGAAAAAAATAATTGTCTTGTTCGTAAGTACCTTGAAGGCACCTTATTATGAAAAGATGATAGGAAACGTAACAAAAAACTTTGTTGATATGGTGATCTCAGAGGAGATTATTGAAAATACCATCAAAAGTGGTAAGCTTGATGAAAGAGAGGATAGTAGTATCAAAAAAGGTGGGATGCCCAAAAAAAAAGAAGTTGAAGCCTATGCTGTGAGTTTTGAGGGGTAACAATTCAGAAGTTATGCTCCATATCTACCACTCGTTCATCCTGCTTACTAGTCTACAATTACTAATATTGCATGACTTACTTACCAGCCTCATTACCTAAACATGAATAATATCTACCAAAGCCTTTATTAACCAGCCTTTCAAGCATCTATATATGGGCCTAGTCTTAATATTACACTAGTTTCAAGGCTTAACAATCAAGTGAATGATTTAAGAAGATCCAAGGGAAACCAAAAAAGAGCTCACATTAATCATATACCTATAACCTATGCTGAGTTATTCCAGAATTAGTCAAAAACGATCTCGTATCCCCAATTTTGTTAGAACCATTGAAGCTACCCTATCCTAAATGGTATAATGTGAATGTCATATGTGATTATCATAATAAAAATGTAGGTCACTATAGAAACCTGCCGTGCTTTCAAGTATAAGGTACAAAATTTGATCCAGGTAGGCTTGGTGAGGTTTAACGAATTAGGAGAGCTGAATGTCAATAAAGGCCTTTTGCTTGATCACCCAAGGGCATAATTTTGGATGGATACAAAAAAGCTTATTGGAATTGCTTATCATCTTAGTATTTTTTTAGAATATGGACTTTTTTTATGCACTTGAATTTTATTTTATTTTTTATTATTTTAATAAAAGTGGCAAATATGATACATTTTCATGACATCTTCTTTTTTGTGTGAATCACCATCCTATGCTTTATATTTTGATATCTTTTCCTATTCTTAGATTTCAAATAATGAATGTTTAGACAATCATAACAACAATTCAAGATTTAATTGTAAAAGCATCATTTATGTTGATATGATTGATAAGTTAGAGATTATTAATTAAGATTCTTGAACAAATTGAGCAACATTGTTTATGAAAAGAAAAGTGAAGATCTTTAGTAGTTTCAGGGGCAAAGCCCTTTTGTACTCATTTTTTTTTAAATGATAAAAAGTGCAACAAAAAAAAAAAAGAGAGAAAGATAAAAAAAAATTTCTAAAATAAATTAGATAGTTGGTTGCAACTTTTATGTTGTATGATAAAAACAAAATCCATAATAAAAGTGCTTACTAAGGGTTCGTTTGGATCTCACTAAAGCTTCAGTCCAGCATGATTGCACACTTTTTTTTGGCAATCACACGATTCAAAGTTATTTGAATAGCATGCGATGCAGTTTTTAACTACATTGGAGCATTAGTTTTTGATTGGAGCAAAAAGGTGCAGTGAGCAACTGCATCGCTCCTTTTTTACTTTTTGCCTTGTTTTCTCTTCATGCTTTTCTTTGTTTTTCATGTTATTATTTTTTAATTATTTAAATGATAAATAAATTTATATTGTTAACTTTTAAAATTAATTTATTTTTATTTTTACCTAAATTTTTTCAAATTATTTATGTTTATCAATCTCTCATTATTTATTATTTATATAAAAATAATTTAATACTTTTAATTATTTATTAATTTTATAAATATTACATAATTGAAAATTTTTATTACATATAAATTTTAATCTATATTTTTAATGGTTATTTTATTATTTCATTATATTTAATCTTACCGTTACCGTTATATTTATAATCAAACACATATCTTACCACTAATTTTAATCTCATAATTACAATACGAAATTTTATCATTAAAATAATTAATTTTATGTTTATTATTATTTTTAATCTTATCAAAATCAATTTTACTGTCATGAACCTTACGCAAAAAAAGATGAAAAGAATTTTTGAAATGAATCTCGACCTTAATTCATTTAATTTGTATAATTATTTTAAAAAATATCATTTAATATTTAAATTTTACATTTTAATATTTTAATATTTACATTTTTTTCAATCTTTGAGTTACTAGTTCTTTTATGAAAAAAAAAAAAAAATTTAAAGAGCCTTTTGGACGGAAGTTTCTAGATAAAGACAAACTAAATAAGATTAAAAATATAGAAAATTGAAGCTCAAAATTTACGGTCCACTCAATGTGGATTGAAATGTGATCCACTTTACCGGCACTTTGTGGATCAAGCATCAATTGTTTCGGCTATTCAATTTTCAAAATATTATATTATAATCCAAATTGCTGGCCCCATTTCCCTTTAAACCCTAATCTTAAAATTAAATAACAACAATAATAATAAACTATGCTAATGCTCCCTAAAAGGCTTTGGTTTCTCAAACGGCCCCAATATATTAATATTCCGCGTATTTTCCACGTAATGATGGCTCATTGTTCGATTGTCGTCCATTACATTAGTATAAATTATTAATTAATAATTAATCAAATAAATCCCTTTTACTTTGTTTTTTAAATCATAACTTTTTATTTTACTTTGGAAGTCCATTACAAATGTTGGTGGAAAGAAAGTATTATCTTTGCCTTTAACTTCAAGTTCAAGGGAAATGATAGCTTAGTTCAATTTCCAGTTTCCTCTTTGTATTATTTTCGGTAACAATAATCAAATACTGATATATCAATTTCGACATTAGACATGTTCATGGATTGATAGCCCATTAGATCCGCAAATTTGACCCAGATTGGGTTGACTCTTGAACAAAAATTTTCAAACTCCGTCTTAATTTGCTGCAATTTATTAATTTATTCATATAAATATTTTTTGTTTAATTTTAATTTAAAAATATTAACATATTAATATAAAAATAATTTTTAATATTTTAATAATATTTTAAACTGAATTGGCTTAACCGAATTTTTATGGACAAGTTAAACTAAGTTTTGAACAAACTTCTAAAAGTATCAACCGAGTTCGTCCAACCCATGAAAAATATCATGCCAAAAACTTAACATGGCACCGGACGTTTAAGGATATAATAAACTGAATATAAATGAATCAATATATATTCATGATTTGTGTGTTTATTTATAAAGATATTTAGGTTTGGTTCAATAAAAAAATTATTCTATTCGTTCGAGCTCAATTCATTTAAATAGTAAGATGTTCTCGTTCGATTTATGTTCAATTTGATTAAGTTAAACAAATTTGTTTGTTAACATTAAACAAATTCATTCGTGAACATATATAAATAAAAATATTCTTAAACAATAAATAAATCATAACCAAACAAATTTAAATAAATGGATTTTAAACGAACATCAACGAATCTAAATAAATATCAACAAACCTTAAAATAAAATTAAGATAAAGAATAAAAATGTAATTTTGTTATTATTATTACTAAACAATAAATGAACTTTAAATGAACGAATTTTAAATGAACCTTAAACAAAGTTGTTAGCAAATATAAACAAATTAAACAGACTTTTGTTCATATTTGATTCATTTAGTAAATGAACAAATGTATAAATGCTGTTCAAAATCATTTATTAAACTTGATGAATAAACATAAATGAATAGAAATCGAATATATTCATGAACAGTTTATCAAACATTATGTTCATTTACACCTTTACAGATATTTTCTATAAAAATTCCATAAAAAATATCACCTTACCACTTACAGTATGGTCAATAAAAAATTTGTTGAAATTTTGTCGGTATTGGTCCACCTTGTCTGGTGAAATTGTATTTTAATTTTGAAAATATGTGTTATTTTATAGTGTTTTTTTGGAATATATTAATCAAAACTATGGTAACCAAAAAAGTAAAAGAAATATTACTCAGATGATAATTATTTTGATTGGTGAACACTAAAAATATAGTGACATGCTTTTATTTATATATTATAGTGGTATCATAGCCTTGCTTACTAAAATCAAAAAAAGAAAAAATTTTGGCACTGTTAGATTGGTGGATTAAGGTTGTCAAACCTAAACAACCATGAATCTAAATCAAACCTTTGCCTATACCTCTCACTTATATTGTATTTCTTTTTTTTCTTTACCTTCTTCTATAATTAAAAAATTTTCAACCTTTAAGTTAGATTTCTCTTATGAGATAAACTATGTTCCAAAAGATAAGAAAATCCAAGAAACAAAACTTCATCTTATAAATCCCTATAATGCTTTTTCTAAACATCAAACATTTCTTTTTAAGTCCTAACATAAACCTCAAACTCTAAAAGAGTATGTCTCAGCCTTAAAGTTGACTAGTGTATACTTCTAGCAGGAACTTAACAGCACTTTGTTATACTTCAAATCCTTCTAGAGTTTCTTTAATAGTGGATAGTTCAAGGTTACATCATATCCACTATGGTGCTATTAGAATTGCCTTAAGTTTTAACAAACATCATAGTATTCCTATCAATACTAGAATGTTCATTCTAGACACAAGATATAAAAAATACAAGCATGTTGTATTAGGAATCGTTGAGAAAACTTTCAATGCAATAATTGTTTTCTTTATAGTCTTCCCAAATTACACATGTCTTTCCATGATCTTACACTTTTTGATACTTTAAAGGTTTAAGTCTAGATTATTGGTGCACAGATGAAAGGATACAAAGCAACACTTCATAACAGATGGCATACAAAATCCAAAACCATGCCATAAACCTACCAATGCTTAGCTTTGGTGAAATTGTTTTTATCAAGCTTGAAGTAGTAGACAAAGTCCCCAAATACATCCACATTCTAAAACAAATCCAAACAAATGAACATACTGCCCTAATCCTTTAGTCATGGGTAACATGATAAGAAAAACTTTGGAAACAAGATGAATCTATCCAAAACTTTGACCCTACTTACACCACAAACCCAAAGGGAATTGTTACCACTAAGTTTGACCATAAAAAAGAAAAATCAACCCCACTTGCCATTTTTTTCACTTAGTTCATGATGCAACCCTATCAACTTGAGTCGAATGTAGCAATTTAGCATTTCAAGACTAATGGAAAGCCTATATATGCATAAAGATCTTCAAAATAACATTGTTATTGGATATTAACATAAAATTTCAAGAAAGATAGTTGTAAGGAATTCTTTAGCGGTGATGATGACAAGCTAAAAAAGCAAAAAAAGAAATCTTTTCAATAACAACTCAAAAAAAGATATGAAAATGGAGACTCTAAAGTTGATCTTCATGACTTTTATGTTATTTATCCAAAGAACAAGAAACCAGAAGCAACCTCAGTAACCTAACCAAATGAAAAGTCTCCAAAACTTTATTCAAAACTTACAAACCTAAAACCCCTGCCTTGTTATGTAGTTGGCATTACATACATTACAAAAGAAGAGAAAGAAAAGTTGAAACAATCTTCTTGCAAACAATAAATGCAAAACATTATTCCTAGTAACACCATCCCTCAACCATTTTTATAAACACTTAATTTTGTCTGGATCAATTGTACATTTCAAAACTTATTGAGTCAAGTCACTAAAGTGCAGTCCACTTGTCAAGGCCTATTAAAAGTTGAATTTTTATTTAATTTTATTACTTTTTTTAATAAAAATTAAGGAAAATTAGCATTAAAAATAAATATATAAACAAACAAACAAAACAAAGTCAAAATTTTTTTTTCAACACACTAAAGGGCTATCAATTAAAATCAAGCTGCCAGCCACATTACCATCATCACCATTCTCAACATAATGACCAACCAAAGTTCCCAAACTTTTTCACAATCCCATAAAATTTGGGATTTAAAACTTCCAATTAGCTCTATAATTGGAGCCTAAATATACATTATGGGGAAGGGGGATTTTGGATGAGACAAAGAAGTTTCTATAAAACAAAAATATCTCATTGTCTTCACTACCCAAAAAAATCCATCAACTCATTACCGAAATTGACTGCCACCACCACTATCGAATCATACCACCACCACTGCCGATTCACACCAATATCACCAAAACCAATACCTCAACCATAACCCAACTAGAGAACCACCCTAAAAACCACAAGATCTTTAACCCTTCATTTTTCAACAAATTAGTTTCCCAAAATATACACCACAAAATCAAATAAAAAATTTCCTTATTCCTCATAAGGAAGCCACAACCAAAAAATGATCTTTTTTAATTTTTCTTTAAAAGAAAACCAAAATACATTTTACTGAGACAAGGAAGAGAAAATAGGTTTTTAACTATGGGGATTTTTTTTAGGTTTGGAGGTATTTTAAGTCAAGTTTAGGAAAAAAAAGAAAGAGATGAAAACATCTATCATCATTGTTGGTGACAATAGTGGCCACGGTGGCAGTTTATGATGGTAAAAGGATTCGAGTAAATCCAATAAAGTGGAAAGGAAGAGAAGGAAAATGACAGTAACATAGTGAGACATAGTGGTGTTTAAAAGGGTGGAAGGCAAGTTTTTAGGTTAAAGCTGCAGGATTCCAACTTAGATTTAGGGAAAACTAAAAACCTTTAGGAGAAACTAGTTTGAAAACTGAAAATATGGTTAAAAAAAGAAAAAAATTTGGTGTATTTTGGTGAGGAACCGACGTCGATGAGTAGCGACCGACGATGACAAAAGAGCTATCGATTTTTGGTTTCTAGGTGGTTAGTTGTTAAAGGTTTAGAGAGATGGAAGAGAGTTTGGGGGTATAAAAAGAAAAAAGGGGGAAAATAAAGTAAGAAGAAAAAATTTGGTTTTTATATTGTTTAAAAAAAAAAAAGAAAGGAAGAGCTCTAGGACTCGGTCCAATTGGACCTAGATACCTTGACCCAAACTAATGCTGGAGCAAGCCCAAGTCCATACCTCTAATTTTTCAAGCCCAACTTCTTAGCACCTCTTTTGGTTAGATCAAGTCCAAATTAATGGCAAATTGTTCATCTATTTGTTAGTTAGTTTATTACCATATTATTGTTATATTTGCACATCATTTTAAAGTTTTTTTAATATTAATAGAATTATTATTTTAGAACTACTAAAAAAGACTAAATAATAATAATAACAATGAGAATAATAAAAAATAGTCACAAAACAAATAAACAAAATGTTAAACATTTTGATATGATAATTTGATTTAGTCATAAAAAAACTAAAACTAAAAAAGTAATAAATATTGAGAATAAAATAAAATTGTTTCATGATGAAATTCATTGGAGTCATAAATTTGTGATTTTTTTGTAAAATTTTTACGTTGGAATATCTTTTTAAATTTTACCAAAATGAGGGAAAATTTAAAAAGATTTTAATAAGTAATAATTAACATTTCAAAATAAAAAAAATAGAATTGTAGCAAAAATAAAATAAATTTTAAAACTTTTTAAATAGAGAAAAGAATATCTAATGATGAAATTCTAAAATATCAAGAATGATTAATTTTCTTAGAATTTTTTAGGTGAAAAAAAATTTCTAAGTATTTTCAAAATAATGAAAATTTCAAATATATTTTCAATATCATAAATTTAAATAAAATGAAAATAATAAATGATCAATTTAGATTTGAAATTAGATGAAATAATGAATCAAAAGAATGAGTTTTTTGAAAGAAATGAATAAGATCTTTGAAAACTTTTAAGGTAAACAAAATTTTTGGAAATTCTATCAAAATGTCAAAGAAAACCAAATCTAAATTTTCTAATATCTAAATAACTTATAATAAAAAAGAAAATTTAATAAAATTTATTTTTAAAAAATATAATAATAAATGAAATGAATAATAAAGAAAACATAAATAGAAAAGTTCAATAAAATAATTATTTTCATAAAGTTTTATTGAATCTGATGATAAAGTGTCTTTAGGAAATGAATGGATTCCCTGAATACTCATTAGGTGAGAAAATATTTCTAAAGATTTTACTAGAATGATGGAGAAATATTATGAAAATTTTTAATAGTTAAATAATTAAATTTAATTTAGAATAAAAGACTATTTAATTAAGACCATTTTAGGATAATACAAAATTAATTGATACCATCTTTAAACAAGTGCTATGAGGGTGCTAATTTTTTCTCATGCATAATTGTACTTCTGAACTTAATTTTGCAATGTAAACCAAAACCTATCCTTTTTATGAAATCTTTATTGAACTTAGGATTTCCTTAAAAGGGGTAGTTTTAACTTGTAACCAATCATATCTCCAAAAAAAAAAAAAAAAATAGTGGCAACTCTTGATTTTGATGTCTAGAGATTGAGTTTTCAAAGCAATACATTATGACAACTTGGCGATTCCTTGGGAACTAAGAGAGCTAAGCTAGAGGTTAATTTTGTGTTGCCTAAGTTTTTAGTTAATGGTCTAATTTGTTATTATTTTTGTTATTATTTCATTAATTCTTAAAGTTGTTTTGTTTTACTAATGTTGTTATTTTATATGACATCATTGTTTGTTGTGGGAGGCATTAGATGTTTAATTTGGTATGTGAAAAAATTACATGTTCCTTCTCACATTATATGTGCATATGCATGCATAAGCTCTTGATTTGAGCTTAGTCCTTCTTAAGAGGAAGTAAATTACCTACCATCTTTATAAGGTGATAACCTTTATATAGGTTATCGAAACACTTTCATTTAAGTTGAACCTTTTATGTTTAGAAGTTACAATTGGTGAAGATCGGGGTGCCTTACTAGTATAGCATAGATGATAGTACAAAACAATTTAAAAGTCTTTTAGCTTGTCCGATAACCAAACCTAACATATAAAAAACCTAAGGAGCTCTCCTTAAAATAGAGCCATGTTGACTTATTATATAGAGCTGTGATCCCAAACTAGAACACATAAAGGAACACCTCTTAACAACAATACATATTAAATTATATCAAATATGAAAAAAAAAATATGACATTATGATTTGCATTGTTCTATTTGATTCATTTTGTTTTCATGCATTTGCATCCATTAATATTTATATGGGGAGGTATTTGCTAGATAGTAATTGTTGACAAGGTGATCTCGCTTACATCCATGGAAAATTTATTACAAGTTAGGACTACACTCACCCAGTACGAGACATATAATAGTTTAAAGGCTAGATCTGCTAATAGATCATGTGTCCATTCTTTTTGAAAAGATTTGTCTTAATCTCAAACAAAATTATTTTGTCAAGTTAACCATTGTTTGGAAGTGATGGAGTGAAATAAGATAAGAGGGTTTTTGAGAGAAATATAGGGATTTGGCGTTTTTTATTTTAGTGGTAGTCGACAATAATTTGGTTCAAGCCATAGTACATTTTTGGGATCCCTCGTATAGATGTTCCATGTTTAATGAAGTAGATATGGTTCTAACAATTAAGGAGTATTTGATTTTTCTTTACCTTAGCCATTCAAACCCAGATAAGATATATTGAAAAAATAAAAGTTAGGTTATCATAAAAAAAAACTCACCAGTATAATGGGAATTAGTGTACAAGAAGTAGACAAACGTGTGATATTAAAAAATAAAGGTTCTTATATACCTTGGGATTTTTTTGCGAGATCTTATTATTAAGTGTTTGAAAAATTATCAAGGCATGAGCATGATGGCTTTAGCTCTTTTTGGGATGGTGATATTCCTTAAATTCTTAGGACATATCGAAAAAGTCACATTGGTAGATTTCTTTGACCAAGTTAAGCATTAGATAAATGTGGCACTGGTATTCTAGTCAAAACCATTCGATCTTCATATCATTGTTAATGAAAAGGTGATAAATGCTTCATTGGATTCTTACTATTATTGTATATTTGGATGAGAAGCCACTAAAAGGCTAAATTTCATAAGCCATATTTTACTACTTGAGTACTATCAAAGAGTTCTACAAAAGTAAATGGTCGAAGCCAAAGTCAAAGGCTTAATAGATCTCAAATTTACGTAAGTTTGCATATTAAAAAGTAGTTTGGAGAGCACCATGGATGCCATGTGACTTGGTACTATTCAGTTGTGGGAATCGATCTTGGGTCCTTCTTTTAGGTCTGTAAGGTGTTATCAATTATACCTTCATAATGGTGCTAAGACAATTAGGATATGAGCAATTTATCCTGATGACACATAGGTTTAACTAATTGAAATTTGCATATATTGATGCCAGTTTTTGAATAAGATAAAAGATATCATCAAATCTTGGAAACAAACTGTTAAGATGTACAGAGGGAGACACATAGATGATACCATTTTAGAATATTTTATTTGGAATACTAGATGGGCCAAAGACATCATGCTTTTCCAAAAGAAGTTTCATATGGCTCAATTAAACCTATTTCATAAGATCTTTTGATAGATATATAAATCACCAAACGAAAACTCTAAAAAGAGAGGGATGAATTGAAAACAAAAATAGTTGATTGTAATGATGGCAATAATAATGAAATGAATAAAGAGAATAAAGTAGTAAGGGAATAAGCTACCCAAAAGGGACACCAATGGTAAGATGATAATGATGACCCCCTTATATCCATTAGGTTTTGACTCACATCGAGTCTAGACTTCGCGAGTAGTACAGTCGTAATCTATGCCCTTAATTAGAGAAAGTCCATTCATTTACCCTGCAATGTCAACAACATAAAGACCTATTCAACTTTTAGGGTATGTAATTCTGGCCATAGCAATGAAGTCATCAGATTGGATCCATATCTCAAATTTGGAAAATGTAAAAGAACAATAGAGGCTCAAAATGAGTGTGCCAAAAGTATGAGAGGATAAGGAGTCCCAACGGAAGATTAAGCTTATAAAAGAAAGGTTGTGGGTTATCGAAAGGATGGATATTTATGGATCAATGGATGTAATTGAACTATGTTTGGTGCCCGATATGGTAATTCCATCGAAGTTCAAAGTTCTTAAATTTGAAAAGTATGATGAAACTAAACGTCTAGTGATCTGTGTCATTGTTTAGTGTAAAAAAGATGGCTGCCAATGCCTATGATCTGTTGATCCATGTCTTTCAAAACAGCCTCACATAATTTGTTGCTAAGTGGTACGTTCAATTGTATAAAAGTTGAATCCATTCGTGGAAAGAGTTGGCTAAGGCGTTTATTACACAATACAAGCATATTATAAATTTGACCCCAAATTGTTTAACTCTACAAAATATGTAGAAAAGAGGTATTGAAAGCTTAAAAAGTATGTTCAAAGACAAAGAGATATGGTTACGTATGTTTAGCCATTCCTTATAAAGAAAAAGACCACCATTTTATTCATTAACACTATTCAGACACCATATTATAAAAAGATGATTGGAAATGCCACAAAGAATTTTACAGACATGATAATTTTGGAAAGATATTAGAGAATGCAATCAAGATTAAAAGGCTCAAAGGAGAAACTTAAAAGAAAAAAAAGGCATCGAGAAGAATGGAGAAGATGTTCAAGTTATGACTTATGAAGGGTAGTAGTTGTCATAACGTATTGAATCGAAGACTTGATCTCTATACGTAAAAATTTAAAATCATTAAAACATGAGGAGTTGCCACTAATTCTTTTTTAGGGTATGGTTGGTCACAAAAAATTATCTTTTTAATAAAATAATAAAACAGGTTTAAAGTTTATCAAAAAAAATAATTTTAATCTACAAAATTAGGATTAGGTTCGAAAATTGATTACGTATGGAAAATGATTAGCACCCCTACAACGCTAAAAAAATTGGTACCAATTAATCATATGCTATTAATAATTTTTGACAAAAATGGTTTTTATATGAAACTTAATTATAATTCCCTTCATTTTTAAGAAATAAAATCAATTAAAAATTTTTATTTAGAAATGCTGTAAAATCTCTAAACTAAAGAAATACCTTAAAATTTTTTAACATAAAGGCAAAATTCGAAGATGATCCTTTTTGTCCGAAGATAATCCTTTTCGTCTAAGATTTAAGCCTAGTCTTGTTACACACCTGACGAGCGCATTTCCTTAAAAATGAAAATAATATTCTTTGAAGATGATAATTACTGGTGACTCTAACATTTAGGTAGAGTACCAAAAATTATATTCCTCACAATATTATTTTACATTTATTTATTTATTTCTAAAATTAGTTAATTTTTTTAAAAAAATTAAATAATTAAATAGCTAACCATAAACATCAATAATTAAAATAAATATATATAAACAATAAATATAAATATAGATGTAAATGTGTATCCTAAATGATAATGAGATGCAAACTTAAAATTGGGTTCTTAAATATAAAAAATTACCTAAACTCTCCAATCTCTAGGCAGTATTTAGATGCGACTTTTTATGTTTAAAATCTCATTTTTTATTTTTATTTAATTTTATTATTTTAAAATATGAAATTAAATGAAAATTCTTAATGAAATAAAATTTTTTAAATACCTCATCATTTAAAAAACATTCGAGGATAAATTATTTCACGAAAAGCTTTCACATAAATTCTTGAGTTTTGGGATGGTCTCGGGTTTTTGAGTGGATAAGGGGCTTCACTTAGGGTTTTGGATTTCACCTAGGGTTTAGGGTTTCACTTAGGATTTAGGGTTTGGTTTAGGATTTCATTTTAGGGTTTCATTTAGGATCACATTTAGGGTTTTGAATTTCGTTTAAGATTTAGGGTTTCGTTTTAGGGTTTTAAAATGTTATGAACCTCTTTAAAAATCTCCAACTTCTAAGCAAACTTTCGGAGTAAGCTCATTTTTTATAATTTTTCTAAAAAAAAGAATGGTATATTTTTATTTATTTTTTTATTAAAATAAAAAAATTATTATTATTTATTTACCTCTTATCATTATTTTTTTATTTAATAACTACCAAATATTTAGGTGGAATTATTATTATTTTTAAACATGATTTTTAATTTCCTCTAACATCTAGGTAGGGATTTAAAATCTTTTTCTTTCTTATAAAATATATATTTATATTCATTATTATTATTTGCATTTTATTTTTTTAATATTATTGTTATATATATTTTTTGCATAAATTTAAAATGTATGAAAAATAAATTGTATAAAAAGTAAATTAAAGCATGAAAATTGCAAAAAGATTAAAATGAGCATAGAAAGTTAGCCAACGTGAAAATTAAAAATGTATAAAATTTAAATTGTAATTAAACTTAAACAACATAAAAAAAAAAATACATGGACTTTGAATGATATAAAGCATTCATGAAAATAAACTTTATTGAGATCACATAAATTTTTTGCCTGTTTTTTAATTTTTTTTTCATTGAAAAAAATTCTATCCAAAAAACTTAGAACTCCCTACCTTACAATTTCAATGTTATATTACCTTAACAACTTTCTCTCTTTTGTTTAAAGCATAAACCGATAGCAAATGCATGCCTTATTGAGATTTACAAATTCGAAGCTAACTTAATATATTAAGCAAATGCAAATGAAAGGAGAAGGAAAAGAAAAACATGGCGAGTCCAACTTGAAACATGAATTTCCTACAAATAGAGGAAGCATCCAATGGAACTTAAAGTTCCAATCAACCAACTTCACGTAAAAAGAAAGGTGCCTAAACCAAAACATGCAATGGTCTTAATTTGTAGTGGACTATAACAAAGTCAAATAACAATGAGCATTGCATGAAAAGGAAATATCAAAGCAAAGATAAACTTGAAAGTGAAAGAAGGCCAAAAAAAAAAAAAAACCTTTTGATTTTGGTCTTTTTTGTTTTGTTGAATGTCCCTTCCTTTGCTATGTTTTTTTTTTTTTTTTCTTTAGATCTTGGCTTTTTCTTGTAGACACTAAATTTTGTCTTGGTTAATTTGAATTTGTTCGATTTTTTAAGCTCAATTTGTATGTTTTTATTTAAGCCAATTTAAGCACTAAATTAGATCGAATTTGTTCGAACTTGTTCTGAATTAGTTATTTTTAATTTTATTGATATTTTAGAATTAATTAAATTAATTGAAAATTTATAAAAATATATATATACAAATAAATAATTAATTAGTTAACTTATTGTTATTATTATAATTAAATTAAAATAAAAGAGAGGAAACAAACAAAAATAGAAGGAAAATAAAATCAAACGAAGTGGCCTGCAGCCACTACGAATTCTCAGACTTTGCATGCCCAGCCCTAACACCTTGTTCCACTTCATATTGCACTTTACAGTCCCTAGTCCCAGCTCCAGTACTTCACCATTCTAAAAATTTAAACTATTTAGAAAGGAGCAGATTAAAAACCAAGGGAGATTCTAGCACTAAAGAGGAGCCCCTAAACGAAACATAAAGGACCCTAGTCATCCACAACAATCAGTGACAACAACCAAGCCTTACAGTCCCCTGACGTGCCTCGCACCAAGCACTTGACACCCAAAACTCCCCTCACCCATCAACCAAGAACCAATCCCATAATGCCATTCCTAGCTTTCATCAGCCCCTCCTTAAACACTGAACAAACTCCTCTCCCCAACCATTCCACCCAGCAAAACCCACGCAGCACTAGTTCCCATTTTTTCTTAAGCTACCAACCTTATCCAAAAAACACTTTTAGCACACATACATAGAAATAGCCCCATTCCTAAACGCCTCAACACCCAAGCCTTTCTTGACACCAAACCCAAGCTCAGCCTGCTTGCTGACACAACCACAATCACACCAACCAAAAACCAACCTCTTTACAGCCAAAACCTAAGGCAAAACCCTTTTTCGTGCCTTCAAACAACCCATCAGAAACCACTAGCAAATATCCATTTCACTTTCACAATCATACCAAAAAAAAAAAAAACCAAAGCAAATCATAGTCCTCCCCGTAAAGAGAAACCAACAACGCCAAAGCTATCTTGAAAAAAAAAAAACATAAAAACAAAAATCAGTTTTAGTTAAAAGTAAACCAAAAGAATAGAAAAAAGGAAAAAGATTCAGTTGAAGATGAGAATGGAGCTCATAACTAGCAGAGGCAAGTTTCTAATGATAACGCTATAAGGGAGACTAATCGGTGGCATGACAATTGAGGCTTTGGAACCAAGATTGGTTTTCCAGAAGAAGAAACATTTCTTTTAGCAGAAGGAGAAGAAATGAATATAAAAAAATTTTTAGGGCTTTATAGGCCACACATAAAAAAAAAGTGAATATTCAATCTGCACCTATGACCCAGTGGCTTACGTGGACCTATGCTTTGACTCGATTATGTGCTTGACCTGCTTTAAAGTTGATAGAAGCTTTGACTTGTTGACTTTCGTTGACCCTTTTACTTGTGTTGATTAGCTTTGAACGGGTATTGTTTTTGGTTTTTTTTATCTCCTTTATATTTATGTTTTTTTGTTAGGTTATTTATTTGTTTAGGCATATTTAGATTTTAATTTTTTAAGATAAATATATTAAAAAAAGGATAAGTATTAAAAAAAAATTTTTGTTAGTACAAGTGTTTAAAATAAAATTTTATACAAGAAATGAATATTTTCGAGGATGAGATTACGAGAAGTCTGAGTAGTAATTCTTGAAAATTTTTTAGATGAGAAAAGACTTCTAAAAATTATCAAAGTATTGAAATATTTAGAAGTTTCTTTTCAATATGAAAAAACCTCCATGTTACTATTATTTTCTTGAATTTGAGAAGTCTTTTTGATAAAAATATATGTTTTTAATAAATTTATGGGTAATAGTATTATGACATTTTTTTTATAAATGCAAATGAAATTTCCAATGATGGGACATCAGGAATTCTAATTAGTGATTCCCGAGAATTTCTTAAATAAGAAAAGTCTTTTAAAAATTACCAAAGGATTGTAATATTTAAAAGTTTCTTTTCAACACAAAAAATTTCCATTTTATAATTATTTTCTATAATTTGAATAGGTTTCTTAATAAATAAGAATGTGTTTTTTTGGAAATAAATATATTTGTAACTAATTATATTATTACATGACTTTTAATAATTAAAAAAAAAAGCAAACAAAAAATCTTCGAAGTTGAGATCCAAAAAAAACTCGAGTAGTGATTCTTTAAAAATCTCTAGGTAAGAAAATTTACCAAAATGCTAGTAATGTGTTGGAGCATTTAGATTAATTTTTGATAAAGATTTCTTATTTTTTATAAATGGCATAAAAATGAGTTTTAGAAAATACTATTTGCTTTAAAATTATAGATATCATATTTTATGTTTTCTAAATATAAATACTAAAAATAAATATAAACCAACAAGGATAGAATTTTTTAGAATTTTAATTAGCAATTCTTAAAATTTCCTTAGGTAAGATTGCTCATTTTAATATTGTCAGAGTATTAGGATATTTTTAAGAATTTTTCAATATGTAAGGTTCTTATTACTAAAAAATAAAAATATATTTTTCAAACATACTAAAAAATAAAAATATATTTTTAAAGAAAATTAAGAAAATCAAATTTTAAATACCAAAATTAAAACAATTTTAGTCATAATTAAAGAATAACACAGAATTAATTAGTACCATTTTAAACAGGCGTAATGGGGGTGCTAATCCTTCCTTACGCATAATCGACTCACAAACCCAAATTGTTTTCGCAGATCCAAAAATAATTTTTTTAATAAATTTTAATTAATTTTAAAATTTTATTAAGAAAGTAAATTTTAATAAGTGATCAATCATATCAAGTAAAAAAAGATTGGTGACGATTCTATTATTTTGCTTTCAAATTCGTCTAGCAGTCTCCAAAACCGTTACGACACTTCTATTTTCCATTTTTGTTTTTTTTTTTACCCATGCCTCTCTCTTTTTGGTCGTTTTTTTTTTTTTTTCTACTTCACAACATGCCCAGTTTTTCTACTGCTGGTTGGCGTTCCAAGGGCTATCTTTCTTCTTCTTTTTTTCTTTTTTTTTGGTCTGTTTCTCTTATTTGCTTCACGCCTTCATCAGTTTTTGTTCCGCCTAGTTGTTCGCTGGTTCTTCTCCTCTCTTCCTTCTTCAGCTTTTGCTTCTGCCTTTTTTTTTTTTTTTTGCTCTTCTTTTTCGTTGCTGCCCCTTTCTCCTCTTTCTGACTGCTACCTTCTGTCTTTGGTCTCCTTTTTCTGGTTTTTCTGCTTTGTTTTGAATGACTCCCTCCTAAATGCTTTTTTTTTGTTCTATTTTTTCTTGCTCATGTCTTTTCTACCTCACGCTCCAGGTTTTTTTCGTTGCTGCCACTGCCGTGAATTTTTCTCTCTGTTTTATATTTTCTGCTCCCCTTTCTGCTCTTTTCTTCTGTTTTTATTTCGTTGCCGCCACTCCCACTGGTTTCACTTTCTGTTTTATATTTTCTGCTTCCCCATTCTGCTCCTTTAATTTTTTTGGTGGTTTTTTCTGCTTCGAATGGCTCTCCTTTTCCTTCTTTTTTCATGCCTCTTCCCCTTTTTTTGGTTCTCGTCCTTTCCTGCTTTTTCGTTCGCTACAGGTCTTTTTCTGGCTAATGGCTTCACGTTTTACGCCCCATGCTCCCAAGCCTCCTTTCACATCTTCATGCAGCAGTTTCAACAACTCTCAGCTTTGTTTTTTTTTTTTTTTTTTTTTTCTATCACGTTCCAGCCCCTGCAATGCCCTTTAGTTTGCAACTGTTTTCTTTTCACCTCTCTCTCTCATGCACATGCGTGGGTCTTTCCTTTTGTCTCATGGAATGGCCATTTTTAAGAAGGCGAAATGGTCCTTTATTTTTAGTCATGTTTGATATCCCATTCGAGCCTTTATTTTATTTGGATTTCATTCTTCATTTTTCTTGACTTTATTTTAGGCTTGTTTTGCGTGCTTTATTTTATTTAATTTGGGTTCTCATTTATTTTGGACCAATCTTTTCATTTTTATTTTTATTTATTTTTTAAATAATTTTTGCATTTTATTTGGTTTCTTTAATTTGATTATTTTTTTTATACTTTTTATATATTTTATATATTTTATATATATTTGAAATTTTCGTTCACTGGTCAACAACAAGCCATTAATGGGCTTTTCAGAATGGACCTTTATCGAGCCTTTTATCAGGCTATTTTGGGTATTATTCAAGTCAATGCAATAGGTCTCACCATGGGACCCACATTGGGCTTCATTCTTGAGCATTTGAAAATAAACCATGTAATAGACTTGAAAAATTATGGTTAAAGCCCAATTGCATACTGAGTTTAGGTTAAAGTGATAAAATATTTCAAACAAAATTAAGTGTCTACAACAGTTTAGAGGCTTCATTTCGCATCACCCTCACCCATTCTATCATCCTCATTTCCCTGCCATAAATATTGTTTCAACAAATCCATTCCTACACTAACCAATCTCACAAGCAGGATTTCAACCAAGTCTTCATCAAACACCTATGCATGCATTTTCACCCCCCACTCGGTTTAACAACTGCATGGGCAATCAAAGAAGACCACAAGATAACCAAAATAAAACTCGCCTTGATCCAATTTTTACGTTTTACACTGAGCTATTCCTTCAGCTTATTAAGAATCATTTTATCACTCTTGTACATCTAGACCCATTAAAACCTTTATCCCCTAAGTGGTATGACACCAATGCCCAATGTGAATATCATTGTGGGAATATGGGCCATTCAATAGAAAATTGCCATACTTTTAAACATAAAGTGTAAAGTTTAATCAAGATTGGCCTGTTGAACATAAATGAAGAAGTAAGGTTAAGTGTTAGTGGGAAATTTTTTGCTAGATCACCTTGGGGCATGATAATAAAAAATGACGGTGTTAACTACTTTTTTTACTTATTTAGAAGTAATAGTTTGCTTAAATGTTTATGCTATTAAGCATTATGAAACTTTTTAAACTTTTATTTTGTCTTTATCATTTCAATAAATGGCAATGATGCATTTTTTGTTTTCGCTCTTTTATGCTTTTGTGTATCTTTTCATATATTTCCTTTCACCCATTATTAAATCTTAAGTAATGAACGTTTAGACAATTATGATGATAATTTGGGATTCAATTTTGAAAATCATGAGATCAATGAAGCAAAAGGAGTTAGCGTTGGAAAAAATAGAGTTGTTTCACAAGGATGTGATCATTGGACAACATCTATCCATAAGCTCACCTTTGTTAATATATGTTCTTCAACAAAGGTATTCATATTTGAAATGAGAAATGTCCAATTTTCTTTTATCATTTCATACATGAATAAGATTACCCATTTGTTACCTTTTAAAACATATTATTATTCTTTACAAAAAAAACCCACTGAGAATCATTCTCCACATTAAGAAACAAATATTGGAAAAATATCCGTTCACAAAAGAAAGCAAAAGTCACAAAAGATCTCAAGGGTAAAAAAAAAACATAAATAGAAAAAAATAAGCCTCTTGTGTTTGAGTCATTCTCGTAAAAGAAAAATGATAAAAAAAAATGAAATGAATAAAAGATTAAAAATGATAAGATGTTTATGAATAAATGGGCCAAATTCATGCTACTATTTGATGAAAAATGATCCTTTGGTTTGCAACCTTCTAAACATACATGTTTTAAGCCTATTTTACCCATTTTTTATAGCCTTTCACCATAGCCTATATTACATGCCTCAAAAGTCCATTTTGATCTAATGTGATTACTTGAGTTGAAAAAACATATGTTGGGTTAAGGGATGCTCATGGTATCATTTAAGGATAATGAGATTATAACATTTTCTAATGTTTGGGGATTGATTTCGAATTTGATAGTAGTTTCTGATGAATGAACATAGAAAAAGAAATAAGAAAAATTGAAAATTGAAAAATTATAGAAGAAAAAAGAAAAATCAAATTGAAAACCTGAAAGAGTGATTTGAGTAAAGAAAAATACTTATGCTGAAAACAAAAAAGGTAATTAGGAATATAAAAGATTATAACATCTAGAGATTTTACGAAATTAAGACAAGACTAAATAAACTCGAAATGGTCTAGAAAGTCAATAAAATGAGTTTTTGAAAAAGAATTCTAAATTAGAATTCAAAATAGTTTGAATATTCATTATTTGGATACCACTATTCTATCCAAACCTTTGTCACAATGAATTGCTTTAGCTTATTGGTCTTTTATTAGATTTATTGTATTCCTCGCAGTAATTTTTCACTAATTTATCTTGGTCTTTACCATTTTTTATCCTTATAATGAATAAAGGAAGTGTATGATTACATTACATTTTCCATAAAGTTGGAATGACAATAAATAAGTGAATGATAATGTATATATAAGATCCTAACATTAATTTAAAAGATAATATGAAATAACGGGGAGCATGAAACGAATATTGGTACCAAAGCTTTTACATTAAAGACAAAAACTTTTGGGAGAAAACCAATTTCACCATAAAAGAAGAAATCAATTGATTATGAAGATATAAGTGTTGGAATTTGAAAATGAAAGAACAAAATGTGGCAAAAAAAAAAGTCTTAAGGGCTTTTTTTGCCCACACTTAAATGTGCATGACATTAATTTTCAATGATACTTGCATTCAGGATATGACAGTGATTTTCATTGATACTTATATTTGGACATGATGTTGACTTTAATTGATACTTACATTTAGGACATGACATTGAATTTCATCAATATTTGCATTCAAGACATTCATTGCATATAGGAAGGACAAAAATATCAACTCCCGGTTGAGAAAAAGGAAAACCACTTTCAAAGAATCATTGACATTTTTACTTTTCGGATGAAAAGAATTTCCTAAAATGAGATTTTCAACCCTAGATTGAGAAAAATTTTTGAGATGAAAATTTTAACCTTTATTGAAAAAACTTTTTGTTGAAAGATTGAACACTTGAAAAAGGAAAAATTGTCAAAAATATGTTAAACATTGATCAAGGAAAATGATGATTATTTTTTAAAAGTTGTTAAACATTTTGTTAAAGGGGCTCTTTTCAAGATAAGATTTTGATTTTTCATTTGTTAACCTTTGCACTCATTTGCAAACCTTTGAACCCAATGCGAATCTTGAGAACATTTTGATGTGAATCTTGAACTTTCGATGCGAATCTTGAAAAGTTTTAATGTGAATCTTGAAAACCTTTATTGCAACTCTCAATACAAATCTCGAAAACCTTTTCGTGTGAATCTTGAACCTTCATTGCAAATCTCAAAAGCTTTTGATGCGACTCTTAATGACAATTTTGAAACTTTTCGGTGTGAATCTTAAACCTTCAATGTGAATCTCAAAGGCTTTTAATGTGATTCTTGAAGGCTTTTGATGCAACTCTTGATGTGAATCTCAATAACCTTTTGGTGTGAATCCCGAACCTTCGATACTAATCTCAAAGACTTTTGATGCGAATCTCGAGTATCTTTTAGTGTGAATCTTGAATTTTTTATGTGAATATTTGAATAAATCCTTGATCTTTTTATTTTTTTTCAAAAGAGATTCTTTAAGTTTCTTTTCATATGAGATTTTTAAAGTTTCAATGCCTTTGCTTAAACAAGTTTTTTTTTTTTAAATGAGATTTTTAAAGATACATAGCCTTTGTTTAAAAGATATTTTTTCAAAATTATATTTTTAAAGTTACTAAGCCTTTTTTTAAATGAGCATTTTGATATAATATTTTTAAAGTTGTGGAGTCTCTGATTTGAAGAGTTTTCATTCCAATTTGTTTTCAAAATGTTGTGAAGCCTTTGGTGAAAGAAACTTTCGAGTGAATTTTTAAGATTATTGTATTTGTTTCAAAAATTAAAAAAGGGCTTTTCCAAGCGTGTTTACATTGATTTATTCAAATGCAAGTTTAGTGTGTTTACAAGTTTTTCAAGTGATTTGTTTGTATTTGATGGTGTTTTTGTTTGCGTCTTGTCAAAGGGTTGTCTATTTGCCTTTACCATATTTTGATTCCCAACAATATGTAAAAAAGGCAGTTGTAGACACTTATTTTGACTAGGTTAATTGTTCATTTCGAAACTTATTGAGTCAAGTCCCCAAAATGTAGTCCACTTGTTAAGGCCCATTAAAAATTGAATTTTTATTTAATTTTATTCTTTTTTAATAAAAATTAAGGAAGATTAAAAATTAATAAATAAATACTCAATTAAACAAACAAATAAGACAATCAAAAAAAAAATTTCACCACACCAACCATCACCTTTTTTAGCATAATGACTAGCTAGAGCTCCTAAAGTCTTTCACATTCCCACAAAATCTAAGATTTAGAACTCTCAATTGGCTCTATTATTGTAGAAAAGATACACTATGGGGAAAAAAGGATTTTGGACTAGATAGAGAAAACTCTATAAAACAAAAAAATCCCATTGTCTTCATTACATAAAAAATAATCCATCGACTCACCGCTAAAATAGACTATCACCACCACTACCAAGTCATACAACCATTATTAATTCACACCACTATTACCAAAACCAAAACCTCAACCACAACCTAACCAGAAAACCACCCTAGAAACCAAAATACCATTAACCCTTAATTTCTCAACAAATTAGTACCAAAACAAATAAAAAAATTCCTCATTCCCTGTAAGAAATAAACCATAGAAAAAAAATCTTTTTGACTTTTCTTTAAAAAAAACAAAAGACTTTTTACCAAGACAAGGAAAAGAAAAGAGGGTTTTTAGTATAAATATTTTTTTATAGGTTTGGAGGTATTTTGAGTAAAGTTTAAGGAAGAAAAATAAGAAGGAAAGAAAGAGAACCATCATCGTCGATGGTGACAACGGTGGCAAAGGTGGCGGTTTATAGTAGCAAGAGGGATTTAGGTAAATCCCAAGTAGAGGAAAGAAAGAAAAGGAAGAGGAAAGTAACATAATGAGAGGCGATATCATTTAGAAAGACAAAAAGCAATAGTTTTTAGGTTAAAGTTGCAAGATTTCAACTTAGATTTAGGGAAGACTAGGAACTTTTTGAAAAAGCTAGTTTGAGAAGTGGAAAGAGGGTTAAAAAAAGGAAATTTTTGGTGTATTTTGGTGAGGAGCCAACACTGGTGAGTAACAACCGAAGACGAAATATGGTGGTGACAATAGCAAAAAGGCTATTAATTTTTTGGTATTGGGTGGTTGGCAGTAACAACCAAAGATGAAGTATGGTGGTGACAATAGCAAAAAAGCTATTAATTTTTGGGTATTGGGTGGTTGGCTATTAAAGGTTTAGAAAGAAAATAGAGAGTTTAAGGGTTTAGAAAGAGAAAAAAGTGGGAAAATGAAGTAGGAATAAAATATTTGGTTTTTATATTCTTTAAAAAAAAAAAGAAAACACTCTATCACTTAACCCGGTTGGACTTGGATACCCTAATTCGAATTGTTGCTGGAGTAGGCCCAACTTTCTTAGGCCTATTTTGGTTGGATCAAGCCCAAATTAGTGGTAAATTATTCATCTATTTGTTAGTTATTTTATTTCCATATTATTGTTGTATTTGCACATTATTTTAAGGTTTTTTAAGATTAATTTTAGAATTACTAAAAAAGACTAAATAATAATAATAATAATAGTAAGAATGATAAAAATAGTCGCAAAACAAATAAACAAAATGTTAAATTTTTTGATATGATAATTTGATTTAGTCATAAAAATTGAAACTAAAAAACTAATAAAATTTGAGAATAAAATAAAATTATTTCATGATGAAATTTATGGGAGTCATGAATCTGTAATTCTTTAAAATTTTTTTGAAATATCTTTTTGAATTTTGTCAAAATGATGAAAAATTTAGAAAGATTTTAATAAATAATAATTAACATTTCAAAATAAAATGCAAAATTGTAGCAATACTAAAATAATTTTTAAAACTTTATAAATAGTGAGAAGAATATCTAATAATGAAAAGAATGATTGATTTCTTTAGAAATTTCTAGGTAAAAAAATACTTTTAAGTATTTTGAAAATGATGGGAATGTTATATACATTTTCAATATAAGAAATTTAAATAAAATAAAAATAAAATAGAATAAAAATTATAAATGATCAATTAAGATTTAAAATTAGATGAATTAATGAATCAAATAACAAAGCCTTTTAAAAGAAACAAATGGGCTCTTTGAAAACTTTTGAGGTGAGAAAACTTTTTTAGAATTCTATTAGAATCTTGAAGAAAATCCAATCCAAATTTTCTAATATCTAAATAATTTGTAATAAAAAGAAATTTGAATAAAATTTAATTTTAAAAATATAATAATAATAATAAATGAAATGGATAATAAAGAAAACAAAAATAGAAAAGTTCAATAAAATAATTATTTTCATAAAGTTTTAATACATCCAATAATGGAACAAATAGATTTTTTGAATACTCTTTTTGAGATAAAAAAAATTTTCTAGAGATTTTATCAAAATTATAGAAAAAGCTTATGAAATTTTTCAATATTTAAATAATTAAATTTAATATAGATTAAAAGACTATTTAATTATGACTATTTTAGCATAATATAAAAGTAATTGATACCTTCTTTGAATATGCGCTATAAAAGTGCTAATACTTTTCCATTCTTAATAGAACTTAGCTCTGTAACGTATATGAAAACCTATTTCTTTTATGAAATCTTAATTAAACTTAAGATTTTTTTAAAATAAGTAATTTTATCTTTGTGATCAATCACATTTTAATAAAAAAATATTGATGTTAATTCTTGATTTTTATGTATGACGATTAAATTTTTGAATTGATATATTGTGATAACTTCCTCAAAATTGCTTGATGCAAAATTGATAATCTTCGTATGATATTGAATTTCCTTCCCTACAAAAATTTCAAAAAAACCACATAAAACACATGCAAAAAATTACAAACCCCACGACAGAGATGAACAAGGAAAGCAAAGAAAAATCTCTACAACTGAAGCAATCCTGAATTGGTAGGCAAAAAATTCTATTCTCCAAAATGTAGCTTGTTGAGAATAAAACACAAGCTAGATCAAGTTAGCGGACATTTTGATCAGAGTATGATTAATCTTTAGAATATTATTCTTAAAATCCAAGAAAAATAATTTTTTAGACCAAGATCTGACGACTGATTGATAGGATTGCTTTTGCTTAGAAAAATGCAAAAATGAAAAAGCCTGAAAATGCAACTCACAGATCTTCAGAATCAACTCAAACTAAAACAGCATCAGCAACAAAAACCACACTTCGACATCTTTGCTTCCAAAAATATGAGATTCGAACAGAAAAAAAAAAAAAAAATCAACCCCACCTTCCATTTTTCTCATTCAATGCATAATGCAGCCTTGTTAACCTGAACCGAATGTAGCAATTAAGCATATCAAGCCTCTCTATTCTCACAAATTCCATTCAATTCATCACAAGGTTCATCTTAATTGGAGAATTTTAAGATGAAAATTTAAGTTTCAATTGCTAGGATTTCTATTCAGAACATATATCGGTGCGAAAGCTTTAATCTAATAGTAACAATTAATTACCCACTATTCTTTCGGAAAATTAGTTAAACGCATTACATATATGCCCAGTTCTCTAAACGTTTACATCAGCCATTCAAGGAGTGAGAAGGAAAAAGGAAAGAAATACTTTTGCTTCCAAGGCTAGGCAATTGTGAGGTGTGAGGACGACTCAGCAAAAGCACAAACTTTTAAAGAGCAATATAATTTGAGTTGAGTACTAGCTACCTAGTCCAAAGTTAAGGTCAAGATATGGAAATTAATATTGGAATAAGATTATCTTGTATCTGTTAAGATTAGGGAATAGAATTATGCATTTTAAGCAATTTTCGAAAAATGAGTTTAGCTCTTATTTAGTAAAATGGGAAGAATCTAGATGGAAGAAGAAAATTGTAGAGTAGGGAAAATGAAGGAAATGATAAATAAAAAATGATTAATTTTGGTTGAGTGATATTTTACTTCGAATGACCTTTCACTTGAGATATAAAGCTATTGTAAATTTACTCATTTTTCATTTTCTATATATCAAATGATGAGATCAAATATTAAAATTGATAAAATACTCTTATGAGGTTTTATAGTGAAAATACACATAGGTTAAAAAAATTGGAGTTAAAAAAATATGTTTAAAAATATAGTATGAAGATTATGGTTTAATAACTATCTAGCATTAGTATGAAAAAGCCGCGATTGACTTTTAGATTACTTAGCATGTTATTAGAACTTGTATTTAAAAATTACATGTTTAAAAAATTTATACGCATAATATTTTTTTAATTCAAGTAATTTTTAAATAATTTTTAAAACTTTATAAATAGTGAGAAGAATAACTAATAATGAAAAGAATGATTGATTTCTTTAGAAATTTCTAGGTAAAAAAATACTTTTTAAGTATTTCGAAAATGATGGAAATGTTAGATACATTTTCAATATAAGAAATTTAAATAAAATAAAAAAATAGAATAAAATTATAAATGATCAATTAAGATTTAAAATTAGATGAATTAATGAATCAAAATGACAAAGCCTTTTAAAAGAAACAAATGGGCTTTTTGAAAACTTGAGGTGAGGAAAATTTTTTAGAATTCTATTAGAATGTTGAAGAAAACCCAATCTAAATTTTCTAATATCTAAATAATTTGTAATAAAAAGAAATTTGAATAAAAATTAATTTTAAAAATATAATAATAATAATAATAAATGAAATGGATAATAAAGAAAACAAAAATAAAAAAGTTCAATAAAATAATTATTTTCATAAAGTTTTAATACATCCAATGATAGAACGAATAGATTTTTTGAATACTCTTTTTGAGATAAAAAAAAATTTCTAGAGATTTTACCAAAATTATAGAAAAAGCTTATGAAAAATTTCAATATTTAAATAATTAAATTTAATATAGCTTAAAAGACTATTTAATTATGACTATTTTAGCATAATATAAAAGTAATTGATACCTTCTTTGAATATTTTTTTTAATTCAAGTAATTATAAAATATATAGATATAAGTTTAATGATAGATTATAAATTAAAAAAAAAAAGCATTACTGTGAAAAAAGTTTTATGGTGATTTGAAATGACCAAAAAATATCATAAAATAATAAAAAAATTTTAATATAGGAGAATAATAAAATCATTTTACCCACAAAAGTGAGCATGAGCTTTTTTAATTAGGTTTGCAAACAAGGCTTGCCAATCGAAAATTCACATCTTTTATAATTTAGGTTTCGTTTATTTTTAGAAATTGTTTTTTGAAAATGTTTTACATTTTCTAAAAAGGTAAAATGTTTTTGTTATTTGGATGAATTAAAAAAATATTTTTATTGTTTGATTGTTTTTCTTGAAAATTTGTTTCTTTTTCAAATAATATTAATATAACTATTAAAATATTAAAATTTATTTATTATGAAAATTTATTGAAATTATTTATTATTAATATGCAAGAATAATTAATTATATTTTAATAGTAATATTTAATATTAAATTATTATATTAATATAAAAATACTTAAAATAAAACTATTTATTCTTCTTTATATTAATATTTTAAAATATTTAAAATAGCATTACTATTCATAAAATATTATTTTTATTAATATTAAAATAGTAATATATATTATTAAAATATTTATACTATTAAAAATTTTATATTTTATATTGAAAGTATCGATTATTACATCATAACAAAAATCTTTTTTATTTGTATTTATTATTAAAATAGTAATATAAATACCATATTAAAAATATAAAATTATATATATTTTAAACTAAAAAAATAAGAAATTAATAAAAATATTCATATTAAAAAATAACATTATTATATTATTTAACATTAATTATTAAATATAAAAATACTATTATATATTTATTATTTATTATTAAAATAATAATATAATACTATTTATTATTAAAATATTAAAAATACTTATATTTAATAATATAAAAATAAAAATATTTAAAATTGAAATATCAAAAGGCTTCTAATGCTAATATTTTAATTCTTTCAATTAAAATTGAATCAAATATTTTTATTAATATAATAATATTTCAAGTTGAATCAAATCAAGTTTGAGTTTAAAATATTATATTCAAAGTTTACTTGAGTACAACTGTAAAAATATTTAAAATTGAAATATTAAAGACTTTTAATACTAACATTTTAATTTGTAAATTTAAATAAAAATATTATTTCTTAATATAATAATATTTTAGATCGGGTTAAATTAAGTTTAAGCTTAAAAAATCATGTACAAGGTTTGACTTGAGTAAAATTATGCTTAAATATATTGCTAAGTAATTTTACTCATAAATAGCTCTTTTTTAAAAATTATCTTTTTCTTTTGAAAAAAGGGAAAATAAGTTTTAGAAAAATTACCTTATTTTCTATTAACTAATCAATTTTCTATCAAACAAACATCTAAAAATATAAAAATAATTTTTAACGAAACAAACAAAGCCTTAATATAGAGGTAAGTCAAAAACAAAGTTTGAACGTGAAAACCACTTTTAACATCCATGCTAAATTAGCCCTTACTTCAATAATTTAAAAATTAAAAAGTACATTTTTATCTTTGTGAGATTAAGGATGTTAATTTTATCCATCTCCAATGAAAAATATGATTTTTTATCCGAATAAAAATGAAAATGAGTGTTATATTATGAGTATAAAAATGAATATGATTTTAAATTTTTACTAGATATGGGGAAGGGTAGGTAATAAAGCACTTGTTCTATAACCATATGCTACATATATATTTTTATATACATTTAGTAAATAGATTTTTTATTAAATAATATAAATTATTATTTTAGATTAATTAAAATTAATATATTTTTATTGAAAAAATATACATTAATAAATATTTATAAAACATTACCTGATAAAAATAAAAAGTTAAAAAAATAAATTTTTATTTTTATTTTTATTTTTTTAAAAAAATTACATGTGTGGGGTAACTTATACTCATTAAATAGTCGCGAGGATGGAGATGATAATAGATTTGAAATATTTATTGAGTACGAGTACGTCGATGAATATAATATAAAAATCTGATGATGGAGATAAAAGATATTTTACCTTCTCCATATCTTACCCATTGATATCTCTATTTGTGATTTAATAAAAAAAAAACCACTAATCTCAACATTCTCCTCTTCCCACATTAAGAAATATTTCCTTTTACCGAATACTTGCTTGCCTCGTTTTCTTCTCTAGCCAAGTAATTAAAGATCCATTTGGATAAATGTGCGATCGATTTGTTGAGACTAAAAACTTTAGTAGAGGTGAGATTCGTTATTCTAATGGTAAGATGAAAAATTAGTAGTGAGATTTGTATTTAAATGAAAAAGTAATGGTGATGATAAAGTAAATTGTGATGCGAAGAGAAAATTTTCATTAAAAATATTATATTAAAATTTGTATATAATAAAAAATTTAAATTATTTAATTTTATAAAATTTATTGATTATATAAAATTCATCAATAAATAATCAAATTTATTAATAAATAATAACTTTTATTTAAAATATTTATTAATATATTAAATAATAAAATTTATTTATTATATTAAATTAATAAAATTATTTTAATTTTTAAATATCAAAATGAAAAAAAGTTACAGGGGCATTTTTGACGTAACAATTAAATTTAAAAAATAAAAATGAAAATAAACCTACTAAACAATAACCAACTAAACCAAAAATAACTTGTTAATTATATTTTTCTAATCGTACATTATACCCATTTGGGTGAAAATTTATTGATGGTACATCTTTTGATTGCATCTGATCTGTCAAAGAAGGTGCGTTGCAATCAAACTGGGGCCAAAAAAGTTAACATTCTTCCCTTTTCACCATATAATTGATGAATCCGTCCCCTTAAAGAGAAGAATAGCTACCCTTTTTATTTGCACATGGATGGTTTTGAAGACATTAACTAACCTTTTAAAATTACATTATGAAACATAAATATATCATATAATATCCTGTTTAATTCGCGAAGCTGATATTGCACTGCTTTGGTTGGCTTGTTTTAGTTCAGAGTTCAGATCATTCCCCTTCTCGTACAGTTGGAAGCTGTAAAGAACAATCATTTTCCTCAATTTTGATCACTAATGATTTGAACTGTACATGCCACCTCTAACTAATTTTAATTAAAAAAATTAAAATTTTTATTGTTTTGCAAGTGCATGCTTAGCTGCCTATTTAATTAATTGGCTGAGCACTCAAGACTTGCATCTCCTTAGGTAGACTGTCACTAATAAAGAAGGGAAAGCATGTGTTGGTTCAAAATCCAATAAAAACATGTTCCTTGCCGCATCATAAAACCAAGCTTTGCCTCCCTCCAGTTGAAATCAATGTCTTTTTTATTTTATTTTTAAATTATTTTAATCTTGGTGCAAATTTAGCTGATGTTAAAAAAATATTGAAAAAATAAATAAATTCAAAACTTAATTTAATTAATTTATATAATTATTTTTAAAAAATAGTATACAATAAATTCAAATATATATATATATATAATAACATATGAATGTTTTTATTGTTTCAGTAATCTCTATTTTAAATTAAACTATTTTAAAATTAAATTAGGGGTGGAGCAAAGATTATCTTTTCATCTATTATCTAAATATGATTCTACTGTATAATTTTATTGGTATTAAAAGTGCGAAGATCAAATTTGTTACCATATTATGATTCTATATTTGTTTTATTATTTTATTTTAATTTTATTAAATTTTATAATTATATTTTCAATTTCATTGATTTTTTTTAAAAAAAATAATAGAATCTAAATAATTCGTGATGTAAGTGATAAATTTAAGTCAATTTCTTTATTTTTTCAAAAATTAATAAAATTCAAAGTATAATAGCAAAATTCAATAAAATTGAAATATAATTATAAATTTTAACATTAATTCATAATATAATGATGAATTTATCTAAATCTCAAAATATAAATAATGGAGAAATTAATATTTTGATTTTGTATATGGTATTTCATGTAGACTAATGGCTTTGCACCACCTCACTTTTGTTCGAGTATAATTGGTCAGAATGAAATAGGATTCATTCAATTATCCCGTGCATAACAAATTAATTATATATTTTTATATATGTGTATATTTATTTTTTTAAATTTTTTGTAAATTCACATTAAAATATTACATATCATGCAAATAATACAAATCCATGATTTGGGCATCTGGGTAATGGTCAATGTATACCAACTAATTTAGTACAAGAAAAAATTGAAATATATTTTGAAATGAATCATTCTTTGAGCTTATCTAGACCAATAATTAATACTTTAAAGATTGCTATTTTTTTAATGGATCATCAAAACAAACGAAACAGAGGTTTGATTGATCAGAAGGATGAAAACTGATGCTTATTTCAATATACAATGAGTGCAAATACCATCACACTTTGAAGTTTTTGACCTTTGAAACTTCAAACTTGTATAGGTATTCTTTTTGCTTTAATAAAGAAAAAGAGAGAGAGAGAGAGAGAGAGACAAATTAGTTAAAAATTTGGATATTAAAATTTTTTTGAGTAATATTGAATTGATAAATTTTAAATATTTTATTTGGAAATTTAAATTTAATTTTCACTATCAATAATTGTTTTCAATAAAATATTTATAAATTTAATATAAATATTTATTAAAATATATTATATATCTTGATTGTGCAATGAAATAATTTTTCCTAGTTTAAATTTTGTAATCAAAGAAAAAAATTAGCGTATTTGTAATGTATTAATTAAGAAAAAATTTGTGTTAGGGTAGGCCTTGAAGGAAAAAACCAGACATACAGCATAGTTGTCAAATTAATAACGCGTTAAATGCAACATTCAAACACCCAAACAAACAAACCCACTTGGAAAGAAACAAGTCTCCTTTCCTCTTTTTGAATCCTAAATCTACTTTTTAACTGTTTCCAGTCTCTCAATTAATCTTTCTAAATAATAATAATGCTAAAAAAAATAACACCCAAGGAAATGCGAATGGAAATTGCTTTAGTTTTACAAAGTGAATGAAAATAAAGACAATCGTTTCTGTTGACTGAGCCAGAGCCGGCAAAAGCCGTCTCTGTTTTATATTTTTTTATATACGTAATATGGTATTAAGTATTATATATATATATATATATATATATATATATATATATCTTAACATGTTTTTGCCTACGCGTTTATAAAAAATCAAAGAGAGCCACAGTTTCTTTGGCGATTAATTAAAGCTCTGTCTTTTTGTTCTTTCTCTCTGTTTCTCAATTTCAATTACTTTACAAATTACCAGATACCATGAACTTGTTCCCAGTGTTTTAATCTTCAATTTCAGAAACATTTCTGGGTTTTGACTGTTACTTGGATTGGAGATATTTTCATCTGTGTCTGAGGTCCAATAATCACGTTACTTGTAGCATACTCTAATTTGGAAAAACGTGGGTCTTGAGGGGTGACTTTGAATTGTTCAAAAGGATTTAAGATAAAGCTCGGATATCTGTTGGTCGTGTAGTTCAAATTCTTCAACTTTAGCGATTTGATGGATTGGATGTAGAGAATTTTCGAATTCTTTGGCTAGTTCGGTACTATTAGTTTTTAGATGGTAAATTAAGGTTGTTAAAGGAGGTTCTTTGTTGTAGTTTAAATATAGAAACATGGGTTGCATGAGTTCCAAGTCTGCGGCTGTTGAAGATAGCCGTGAGAACCATAAAGTGAGGCTGACGCGAAAAGGGTCTTTAGATAAGCTTGTTCCACGAGCTAATTTATCAAGAAGAGAGGAGGTCGTTCGATCAAATGGTAAATACGATGGTGGTGATGTGAAAGTCTTGTTGATCGATAAGAAAACAAGTGGTTCCAATCGTTTTTGTTATAATGATCAGGTTGAGAAGCAGAGGATCATTGATAAGTTTGAGGTGATTGACAAAAAAAATGTAGAAAACTGTGAGGTTACAATTGCTGGTCATCATCCTGCTTCAGGAAGGGTGCTGAATAGCATAGAAGGAGAGCAGATTGCAGCAGGGTGGCCTTCTTGGCTTGTTGCTGTGGCAGGTGAAGCTATCAAGGGATGGGTACCGCGACGGGCCAATACCTTTGAGAAGTTGGATAAAGTAGGTTCTCTTACTTTGCTTGATCCTTTGTTATATTTATTTTTTGAAGCATGATCAGTGCTCATCTTATACTGCTAAGCTAATGAACTGACTACAACTCTGGACGATGATTTTGTTCAGATAATTATGTTTTATATTTCCTCATTAGTTAGCCTAGTTGAATATTTAAACTGGTATGATTGGACAGTTTTCTGTATATTTGTTATATAATTTCCCTGATTTTCAAAATACACAGCCCTCTTCTTCAGACATGTATAGTAACAGATTTGGGATGTAAACAATTTGGAACGTTAATATGACCAGAGTACTTAGTTCCAACAAACAAAGAACTTCCTTTTTTGGTGACATAATGAACAAAGATCTATTCAGTTAGTTTGCCTTTTTTTAGGTAACCTAATCACACGTCTTTGAAGATCTCGTATTCCGTAGTAGGGTCCATGGGGATTTAGTTTGACACTGAAACTCATCCTATTATGTATCTCTATGAATTCCTTTTTCCATGTTGATATTCTCATTTTCCTTCATTTGGTTTTTGTATGATAGTATTTCATTCTTGCAGATTGGCCAAGGAACTTATAGTAGTGTGTATAAGGCACGTGACATCATTCATAATAAACTCGTGGCTCTGAAAAAAGTGCGGTTTGATAATCATGATCCTGAGAGTGTGAAGTTTATGGCAAGGGAGATTATTCTTTTACGAAGACTTGATCATCCAAATGTTATTAAACTGGAAGGCTTGATCACATCCCAAATGTCATGCAGCTTATACCTTGTTTTCGAATATATGGAACATGATCTTGTGGGACTTGCATCACTTCCCGGGATCAAGTTTTCAGAGCCTCAGGTAATCTTATAATGATTTTTATAGTTATATCAGGCCGCTGTTCAACAGTCTCTCAATAGAGCAGTATCAAGATGCAACCTGGGTGGAGCAGTCACCTACACCTTTATTTTGCAATTTGTTAGGATGTCTCTTGGACATTTCTTTAATTTTAGTGCTTGTTTGTTCATAACATTCTTTCCATTTTGGGTCAGATTAAATGCTACATGCAGCAACTTCTAAGTGGACTTGATCATTGTCACAGCCATGGTGTCCTTCATCGTGACATAAAGGGTTCAAATCTTCTCATTGACAGTAATGGAATCTTAAAGATTGCAGATTTTGGATTAGCATGCCATTTTGATCCTCATGATAGTGTTCCAATGACCAGCCGTGTAGTGACACTTTGGTATCGACCACCTGAACTTTTGTTAGGAGCTTCTCATTACGGGGTTTCAATAGATTTATGGAGTGCTGGTTGCATACTTGGGGAACTATATTCTGGCAGACCTATTTTGCCCGGGAAAACAGAGGTACCACGTTCAAGGACCTAATTTTAATGAGTAGCTGATTTTGTTCTTTGCTACTAATGTAACTATTGTTATTATTCTAAGTGAAAATATTTGAGGAAAAAAAAGGCCGTAAGTTCTTAGCCTTAACTCAGGATTGTGATGGTAAAAAGAAATAATATGGAAATTGCTAGATGATGTAATCAAATACTAGATTTTGCCCTTGAGCAGAGAATTTTACTGAAATTTTGTGCAATGCATGCTTATATGATGTTGAAGCTTTTTTGGAGTTTGAATCTCATGTGAATAAAAGAATATTTAGATGATATCTCTCTTAGATTATGATTGTTTTCTAATAATTGGTTTGGTTTTATTAATTTGTCTTTACTTTGAACTTGATTAGAATTAACTGGTAATCTTTGGGTTTTACACCATTCTAAAGGTGCTGAAGCTGATGCTTGCAAGCAAAAAGGCAGTTCAGATATGTTTTAATAAATGGTTTTGTTGCATTTTTTATTTTTTTGGGAATGAGACATGTTTTTCTAGTGTGCTTGCATACTGTTTTCCATCAAGAAGCAATATTATTTTGTAAATCCAAATTTCTCTTTAGGTGAAATTATATCCTATCCACGAGCTGATTTGAACATTTGTATAAATTCGTTTTTTTATTTTTAACACTCTCAAAGTAAGCATTCTAGTGGTAGGCTTTTTTATTTTTTTATTTTATTTTATATCTTTTTAGTTTTTCAATTTTTAGTAAATGGCAGGAATGAATTAAATTTTATGTTCCTTGTAGGTTGAGCAATTACATAAGATTTTTAAGCTATGTGGCTCACCATCAGATGAATACTGGAGAAGAGCAAAATTACCTCATTCAACAGTCTTCAAGCCTCTACACCCATATAAACGATGTGTTGCTGAAACATTTAAAGACTTTCCTTCTCCTGCTATAAGTCTCATGGAGACCTTGCTTTCAATAGATCCTGTTCATCGAAGAACTGCAGCTTTTGCTCTGAAGAGTGAGGTAAGCACAATATGATCAACTATCACCAATGAATTTATATATTGAGAAGGAATACCATATGCTTTTTTTTTTTTTTGTGTGTGTGTGCGTGTGTGTGGACTTAAATAGTGTGGAGTCGATTCGGAATCATTTTACTGATCTCCTTCTAAATACTGGAGTTAAAAACATTTTTCTTTATAACATTTAAGATGGTTTTCTGAGTAGAACTAAGATGGTGCGTGTTGCAACCATGAGGATAATTCTTTAACTACATTAACTTGTTTTTAGCTGTTGTTGAGTCATCAATTCTTTCGTTTCTCATGGATAACTTAAGTTATTACTGTTCACCTGGAATTTATGGTCTTATTAGCTGTTATCAATTTTCACTGATTAACTTTCTGTCTTTTTGTCAGTTCTTTACAACGCAACCTTTTGCATGTGATCCTTCAAGTTTACCCAAATATCCTCCCAGCAAGGAGATTGATGCTAAGTTGCGGGATGAAGAAGCTAGAAGGTAAATGTTTGATTCTTATCAACTTCAAAAATCAGCATGCTGTATATTTTATTTTCGGTATAAATTGCTTGTCTGTGTTATTATCTAGTTATGTACCTATGTTGTTATCTGCTACAATTCTAGTGTTGTTAATTGCGAAAGAATGATTGAACCCTGATAGGTGGTGAAATGTACCAAAATCTCTGAAGTTGAAATTTGTGCGTCATATGAACTGCACTTCCTCAATATGATGGGGCTGCTTTTGTTTGTTTCCTTACAAGTATTTGGGTTTTCTGGGCTTGTAATGGCACCTTTCTATTGTCATAATTTAGGCCAAGAAGAGGCTTACTTCCTTTTAAAAAGTCTTCTTCATAAGATTAACCTCTTCTTATATTCCCTTAGGCAAAGAGCAGTTGGGAGCAGGGGTTCAAGGGTTGACATGGAAAGAAGGGGACAGAAAGAACCACTTGCAATGCCATCATCCAATTCTAATACTGAGCTGGCCACATCAATGCAGGTAAATTTTTTTGAAGAAAAAAGATCTGATGGCTGTTCATTCAAATTTCAAATGCTAGTCATAAGCAAGTAGAGGACACTGTTTCTGAATTTGCATTCTGTAGTAAAGGATTATAAATTTGAGATGTAGATTAAAAACATATCTCAAGAGTGTAAAACTTGTCTGCTGTCACTTTTGTGTTTTTCAGTAGGGAGAGGAGAAAGAAAATTGTGCTTCTCCTGTAAGTTTGTCAGCATACTCAAATGTTGTAAAGAGATTTGCAAAAGGAATCTATGAGTATCTATCTTTATGGTATTAAGTGCATATTTGTCTAGGTGGAAATAAATGCAGCTTACTGAGTTACATGCCAAAAAGGGTCACAGGCAATCATCTAACGTGGACAGATAATATAAATTACTGTTCTTTTGACGTGCAATTATTCACTAGATATATGCACGAACAGAATTCTTTTGGGACCAAATGTGATTGGATTTTTTTGTTCATCCTTTGCTTTCATCTGTCTTTAAATTGTTGTAATTTTTTTTTTCTTGTTCTCATTCTTCAAAATGTGCCACTTTACACCGTAGCACCATAGAACTGTTGTTATATGCAACACCTACAGATTAGCATGTTTCCTATTTTCTTCCTTCATTGCCTTTGCATCTTGCTTCTCTATACCTAACCATATTCAATTGTCCCTCCTCAAATTACAGAGAAGACAGCCTCATCCTAATTTGAAGAGCAGGAGTCAGATGTTCAACTCTCGTAAAGCGGATGGCTTTTCTGGTTTTTTGATTGATCCCCTTAAACAGACACCTGCTGCAAAAGAAGAAAGTAGAGATGCCTTAGAGTACAATAGAAAGAAAATTTCACATTCAGGTCCATTGGTCCATGGCACTGTATCTGGAAAGTCTGGGAAGGAACATGATGATCTTACTGTGGTCTCATCCAGGGCTAACTTATCGAAAATTTCTGCTTTAGTAGCAACTAGAACTTTGGCTTCTGAAGATCGCAGGGACGAACCTGGACCTTTGACTTTAGAAGCAGTAAACCAAGCTGGCAGGTCTCGCAGATCCTTTAATGAATTAGAGTCTGCAGGAAAACAGGATGTCAGACACCATATGCCAAAGACTGCAGAATCCCCGCAGGCAGGAGTTGGAAGAGCCTGCATTAAGGAATCAAGTCTGGTTAGTTTCTTGACATTATTTTTTACTTTAAATAGAGGTCAAAGTAATCATCTATTCTAATACCTGCATTCTTATGAATACTATTCTCCAGCATGGTCGTGGTCCGAGGGGAAACAAAATTTATGTCTCTGGTCCATTACTTGCATCTGACAATGTTGATCAGATGCTTAAAGAGCATGACCGTAAGATCCAAGAATTTGCTCGACGAGCAAGACTCGACAAGACAAAAATTGGGAAACTAAAAGCTCAAGGGAAGCAAGTGACAGAAAATTCATTGTATGTCTCTGCTCGCGGAGCTGGATAGATGTTTTATCCATTTTTCTATCCTCTGTTGAAGCTGGAAAAATCAGCTAACCTGATACCCAGAGAGATAATTAGTTTACAAGATCTATTATGTATGGTTAGTCCATCATTTAATCTCTCCTTTGATTTGATAAGGTATAAACGTGCCTTTAGTAGGATATAATTCTCTGGCTTTCTAGTTGATTAGTACTTCTTATACATCAATAATAGAATCAATTAGAAGCATTACAAGAACCCAGAGTTTAACTTACTTAGTTCATGTAATCAGCAAGTCTGAAATTTAAATTTAAACACTTGCAACTCTTTTTATCTCTAAGTTATAATTTTCAACATATCAAAAATTAAAAGCGTTACAATTTTGAAACTATTCTTGTTATAGTCTCATTTCATAGAATTATAATATTAAAAAATAATGTGAAAGTGGATAAAAAATAGATATGATAATTTTAAAAATAATATATAAAAAGACACAAATGATACAATTTAAACTTTTAATAATAATCATATATATGTTTGACAAAAAACAAAAAAATAAATTTGTATTTTGTGTATAAATACAAATTATAATATATTAATTTTTGTTATACATATTAAATACAAAATATTATATATAAAATAAATAAATACAAATATAGAAATTATCATGTCTAACAAAAATTTGTTATCTGGCCCACCAGGTCAGTTACCTACTCCCATGTGTGAATTTGGCTCGGTTTCATACTTGTACCTTATCATTGTCAAATCTTACCCAAGCTAGGAAATGGTCCAAACATGAGATGTAAAACGATCCCCATTAAAGCAGCTTAATAACCCAAGATGGTACATGCTAATGGAATATTACAAACACCCTGGCATATTGCAAGAGTTTGACAGTTTGAAATTACGATTTGTTGAGGAGTAAATGCTGATCAATAAGTAGGTGGAATTTGTTTTCTGATTACTTCTAGAATTATGACGTGTATATCACCAAAGTTGGCATTCATTTTAGATAGTGAATCACAAATATCACCTCCACGAGAATAGGAAAAAAGTTTTCGAGTAAGAAAGGCTAAGAAAAGGGTCTCTCTCTGTTCTGTTGAGTGCAATCTTTGATCATACAATTTGCAGATTGCATAATATGAACTTTGGGAACCTTGAGTTTTAATTCGTGATGTATTTACTCAGGAATCAGGTATCCCAATTCCCACCCAAGAAAAGAATTCTTACAAGTCAAACTCAACCATGGGCACATTGACAAATTCTACTGAATCTAAAGGCATGCTTGCCCTTAAATTTTTGTTCAAAAAGAGGAAAGTCTATTTCTACTCGCTATCTAATAGATACGGGGTGAAAAGGAATGGGAAAGCCCATTAAAAGAGAGCCCAAGAAAAGTTTGAAAATTGAAAAGCGTGGAATGCAGAGTAATTAAATAATTTCACATCAATTTATTTCTGATATATCAACAACTAAAATTAGGCGAAAAAGGAGAGAAGAGAAACCTAGAACTATGGGTTTTGTAAGAGAAGTTTAACTAGTCTTATCCAATGCAAGACTCTCAGTCTCAGTTTTGGGGATGACAGTAACGTTTCTTGAGTAACCAGTGGCATGGTGTTATAGTATTTTGTTGGTTGGGTTACTGATGGCAAAAGAGTTGGAGAACATATGGAGGAAAGTTCACGCTTACAGAAGAAGAAAACTAAAGTAATGAAATAGAGGGGTTGCCAGATGCTACAAATCTTTAGATTTTGAGAGGAAAAATGATTTTTAGAAAAGTGCAGATTTTTGGAAGAGATAATTCTTTATGCCATAGAATTATTAGATTTCAGCATTTGATTAAGAGAAAATTAAATTATTTAATCAAGTGTTTTTACTATAATGTATTTCACTACTTAACAAACACAACATATTTATTAAATATAAACACAATATTTGACCAAAATAATATAAAATCAAATATCGATAAAAGCAAAGTAATATTTAATTAAATAATCCACAAAAATTATAATTATTGCATTTCAAATCTTAAAAATACAATATCCAAATAAAAAATTATAAAAAAAAAATCAATTACTACATTTAGCTTCTAAAAAACGTAATAAATAGTTTATAATTATTATATTTTAAGTCTAAAAACACAATATTCAAGTGAAAAATAAAAAAAAAAAGTCAAAATCTCATACCACGTTTAGTTTCCAATATCACAAGAAAAAAAAAAAGAGAAGGATTGCCGTTGAAAAACTTTAGTTGAGAGAACTCTCAAGCTCTCGAGCCTCAACTTTATTACTATGATTGCAACCATGATTGGTTTAAATTTTTTTACATTAAAAATACAAATGAATTGATGACAAAATTTATTTAACTTGATTTATTTCTGATTGATTTTTTTTTAATAACGTTAAAGCCAGCAGCTGCCATGCTATTGTTTCAGTCAATAGCGTTTCTATTCAAATGTTGCGTTTTTGTTCAAAGAAACATACTAAATAATCATATTTATTATGTTTCAAAGTCTTTGAATGCAGTATTCGAGTAAAAAGATATAAAAAAAATATATTTAAATATTATATTTTATTCATAAAAAATATCATCGTTATATTAAAAAAATTACAAAAAAAAAGTAATTCACAATTACTACATTTGGTTATCTAAAAACATCGTATTTGACATTAAAAAAATAACACACACTACGTCAAAGCTTTCAACAAACGTAGTATGTGTGTTATTTGTTTTTAATATTATGTTTGTAAATAAAAAACCAAAATTAAATTTTTTTTCTATAAATTGAATTTTTAAAAAATAAAATAAAATATTTTTTTATTCATGTCAAATGTAGAACAAAAATAACTTTTCTCTCATAATTTAAAAAAAACCATAAATAAATCTGAAATTTTGATTTTGTGACTTTTAAGTATTGTTGAAAATCTAAGATTACCCAGGAATTAGATACCTGTAAATCAAATGTGAAAATCACATTCTTATAAACAAGATTTCAAAAAAAAATCTCAGAGTCCACCAAACTAAATACCCATTTAGAGGAAAATTGGCTGCTAGGAAAACTATTAACAAAAAACAGTGGCGGATCCAAGATTTTAAGTTAGGGGGCTAAACTAAATAATAATTGTAATTTAAAAATTTTCACTTATCATATAATATGTTATTATTTTATCAAAAGTTACAAAAGTTTTAGATAAAATATGGCATTCCATAATGTAACCATAAATAAGATAAGTAAAAAATTCAATTAATGAAATAAAAAAATATAACTATTAAGAATATAATAAAACTAAAATAATTTTATTTAAAAGTGTGCATGGCAATTTTTCATAAAAAAAAAAAAACCATTAGACTCGAAAGCTTTTGCAAATTTTTTGATTAGATGCAATTGGTTACCTACTAAAACATATCATTTTAATAAAATTTTAAAATTAATTAAAATTTATTAAAAAGATAATTTTACGGTCTGCGAAACAGTTTGAGTTCGAGAGTCGGTTACGCGTGAGGAAGGATTAGTACCCCCACAATGCCCGTTAAAAATAGTACCAATTAACATCGTGTTATCCTTTGATTTTGATAAAAATAGTCCAATTTTCGGTGTTCGAAAAATAATTTTCTTGATTTTTTATTTATTAGAAAAAAAATTTTATTCTCAAGAAAAATAAATTAAAACTTTTTTATTGAAATAATTGTTAAAATGTTTCAGTACGTTGGTAATATTAGAAGAATTTTTTTCTCACCTAGAGTTTCTTAGGCATCGCTTCTCGGAATACTTTAGAATCTCATCATCGGAGGCTCGAATTTATTTTTCGTAAAAAAATGTTATGCATGCAATGCAAAATGTTACCATGTTTATGCACACATTTTATTCTCTTTTGTTAGAAAATTTATTAACTATTTTATTAATATTCTTATTTAAAATTTTGAAGAAAAATGAAAGTTTCATTATATTAAAGATTTTCTATAAATATTCCAATACACTGGTAATATTTTACGAAAAAAATCTTCTTACCTAAAGATTTCTTAAAGCATCTCTACTCGGAATACTTTTAAAATCCCATCATCGGATAAAATTTCTTTTCTTCTCATTTTTATCACTTATATTTTGAATATATTAATCAATTTTTATTTATTATTTTTTTAAAAAAAATTTTACTGTATTGAAAATTTTTCTATAAATACTCTAATACATTGATAGTATTTTAAAAAAAATTTTCTCACTTAGAGATTTCGTAGGCATCACTACTCGGAATACCTTTGAATTTCATCATCGGATAAAAATTTTCTTTTCCTACATTTTTTTATTAGTTTAGTATTATTATTAAATTTATTTTCATATTATTTTGTTTTTTAAAGTTTATAAAAAAATTTAACCACATATTTCATCATTTAATCTAACAAATAAAAATATTTTAATATGCATAAATATTAATAAAATAATATGTAAAAAATAAGAAAAATTCAAAAAAAAAATTTTTTTTACCTAAACCGGATCGGTCAATAGTCCGGTTAACACACGGTTTGGTTCAACGGTTCAGCTCGGTCTGGGTGACTCAACAGTTCAATACCAGTTCAGTTCGGTCTGGGAGGTTCGGTTCCGGTCCAATCAGAACTGTTGGAGGCTGATGGAGAAGTAGTTGTCGGGTCAGGTGCGCGGATCCCAGGTCAGGTCACGAGTCGACGCGCGGATCCTCAGAGGCTAAAACAGCATTTTTTTTTACCTTTAATGAAACAACGTCATTTTGGTTATGACGATTTATATAAAATAGCAGGAAAAAAAATATTTTAGCCATTATTTCCTCATTTGAAAAAAAATGCCCTATTTTCTCTGTTTTTTTTCAGGCCGACCTGGGGTCGGTGGCCGTCTGTCGTGACGACCACCGTAATCCTTGCCAACGACGAGCTCTGATTGTCATCGACGATGTCGAAAAATTCAAAAAAACTCTCACAAACTCCTCTCAACCCCCTGAACACAGATATGACATTCTTTTCACCAAAAAGAGTTTCAAAATCTCTAGATCTGTTGTGAAGTTTCGATGAAACTATATATATTTTTTATATTCTGACTCTTTTTTTTTTTAAACTGACTTTTGTTTTTCTTTTTCGTGCAAGAAGCTTGGCGTTGGGTTCCTTCCTACGGGGAAGACTACTTGATTTTGTTTTTATTTTTATTTTTTGGTAGAATCTCCCTCTATTTTTTCTCTGTCTATGTTTGGTTTGGCTAAGAGCTCTATTTATAAAGCTCCGACCGTGTGTGTGCTTGAGGAAAGGGCATAGAGCTCGGCATGAGGTGTAAGCACGAGCCCTATGCCTTTTTTATTCGTTTCTATCTTAGTTGACAATTTGTCAACGGAATGAGTAATTAGAGGGGTGAAAGGTAAGGTATAGTGATCAGAAGGGTAGGGTGTAGGGTCTGGTGGTAATGGTGCTAAGGAAGGAACCACTGCCATCATCGATTTTTCTGTTCTGTTCTGTGTTTTTTTTTGTTTTGTATTTTGTATTATTTTTGGTATATTTTTTTATTGTATTTTGTATTTATATTTCATATTTTATATTTTTGAACAAATTGATGTGCACAGCTGCCCCTCTTTGCACATTGCTGGTAATCAGTAATAAGGCAAAGACAAAGACAATAATTTTATCCAGAATCCAAACGATTTTTTTTTTCGAAAATGTTCCTCTCGCTTGAGGCTCGACAACTTTTAAAAATTTAAAATCTGAAAAAGACTCCTCTCAGTAGAGGCTCAACAACTTTAAAAATTTCATCTTAGAAAGCTCTTCTCAGCAGAGGCTCAACAACTTTAAAAATCTCATCTTGGAAAAGGCTCCTCTCAGCAGAGGCTCAACAACTTTAAAATCTTATAAAAAGCTCCTCTCAGCAGAGGCTCAATTACTTTAAAATCTCATTTGGAAAAGGGCTCATCTCACAAAGGCTCAACGACCTTAAAAATCATCTTGAAAAAGGCTCATCTCAGCAGAGGCTTAACAACTTTAAAATCCATCTTGAAAAAGCTCCTCTAGCAGAAGCTCAACAATTTTAAAATTTCATCTTAGAAAAGGTTCCTCTCAGTAGAGGCTTAACAACTTTAAAATCTATCTTGAAAAAGCTCCTCTCAGCAAAGGCTCAACAACTTTAAAAATCTCATCTTTTCTCAAAACTGAGTTTTTTTTTTTTAACAAGTAAACTTTTCTCTTTTGAAATCTTTTGTTTAATCAGGAAATGAAAAGTCTCCGTCCTTATTAAAATTGCTCATGGATGCATGTACTGAGTGCTCTAAATACAATGCATGTAATGCAATCAAAATTATTCATTGTAGTAAAAAAGTTTTCAAAATCTCTCACTTTTGGCTTCTTTTATCAGAATTCTTATATGACCAATATGTTCTTAACATCTGACCACGATATTTTTCTTCTTCAAAAGTCTGCAACATTAATGTCTTGTCATGCTTTTCTCATCCTTTTTCATTTACCTTTGTCAACTTTTAAAAAGTAATGCTAAGATCTTTCATGTTTGTTTTTCTTTTCATCATTTTAAATCCAAGACCAATAAAATGCAATCACACATTTCTTCTGTTCATATGGCAGATAAAAATGAGAATAAAAGAATGGATATGTGTTATTTCCAAAAAAAGATAGCATATTTGATTAAACTATTAACAAGTGCATGTAAAGTATTTGAGTTGAAACACAAGTGCCCAAATTATGATCATAAGATAATCATGAACTGAATATTCCCAGATTCTTTTTCTAAAACTAAATTAAATGACTTCTTTGATCCTTCAGAGTTCATCAAACTACACTTGCCCCTGTATTGTGGAATGATGCTTCTTCTTAGCATCCAAGCCATATTTTTTCAGGTTTTCAGCTTCAGATGAGTCATTATTTTTTTATTTTTTACTTTTTTTTATTTTTTTTTCTTTCAAGCAAAATATTTTTTCACAGCATCTGAGTTTATCGGAATAGGTAAATCATTTTCGTCCATCTCTGCCAAAATCAATGCCCCACCAGAAAAGACCTTTTTCACCATATACGGGCTTTTCCAATTTGATGTCCATTTTTCTCGATTATCATGTTAATTTAGAAGGATCTTTTTCAGAACTAAATCTCCTTCCCTAAAGCAACGGGGATGGATTTTCTTGTCATGTGCTCTTATCAATCTCTTTTGATATAATTGACCATGACAAAGTGTTGTAAGTCTTTTCTCTTCAATGAGGTTCAACTGCTTATAGTGATTTCGAACCCATTCTACTTCCTTTAATTTTACCTCAATCAGGACTCTCAACAAGGGAATTTTCACTTCGACTGGTAGCACAGCTTCTATTTCATATACCAAAGAGAACGGAGTGGCCCCAGTAGATGTTCGAACTGATGTTCTATAAGTATGCAAAGCAAAGGGTAACTTCTCATGTCAATCTTTATAAGTATCAATCATTTTTTTCAGGATTCTTTTGATGTTCTTATTTGTAGCTTCTATTACCCCATTCATCTTTGGATGATATGGTATCAAATTACGATGATGAATTTTGAACTGAGTGTAAACTTCATTCATCATCTTGCTGTTCAAATTTTTGGCATCATCAGAAATAATTATCTCTGAAAGCCCATATCTACATATTATCTCCTTTTTTATGAATTTTCATACCACAGATCGGGTCACACTAGCATTGATGCGACTTCTACCCATTTTGTAAAGTAATCAATCATCACAAAGATGAATCTATGTCCATTTGAAGCTTTTGGAGTGATGGGATTGATGACATCCATACCCCACATAGAGAATGGCCATGGAGGAGCCAAAACATGCAACATTGTTAGAAGAATATGGATCTTGTCAGCATAAATCTGATATTTATGATATTTTCTAGCATAATCAATATAGTCACTCTCTATTGTCAACCAATAATATCCAGCCCTCATTATTTGTCTAGCCATCAATAACCATTTACATGTGCCTCACAAACTCCATCATGCATTTTTTCAATAATCCTCTTCGCTTCAGCTGATTCACACACCTTAAGAGTACTTGATCTCGATCCCTTTTATAGAGGGCGTCTCCATCAAGAAAGAGACTAATAGCCAACCTTTTAATAGTTCTTTTATCATTTTTTATTACATGTTCTGGGTATTACTAGCTTTTAATGTATTTTATGATGTCATGATACCATGGCTTCCCATCAACTTCTTCTTCAATACTTGAACAATATGCTAGTTCATCCTTCACATCCAGCTTGATGGATTGGATTTCAGTATTTACCTCGATTTTAATCATTGCAACTAGAGTAGTCAATGCATCAACAATTTAGTTTTCCTCTCTAGGCAAATGCTCAAATTGAACTTCTTTGAATTGTTTAACCAACTGAGAAATGTACTTATGGTACCGTATCAACTTGAAATCTCTGGTTTTCCATTCTCCTTGTAACTAATAGATGACTAGAGCTGAATCTCCAAACACATCTAATACTTTAATTTTCTTTTCAATTGCTGCTTGCAGACCTATAACACAAGCCTCATACTCAGCTATATTATTTGTGCAATTAAAATTTAACCTGGCTGTAATGGGATAACAATGCCCATCAGGAGATATTAAAATTACCCCAATACCATGACCCAAAGCATTAGCAACTCCATCAAAATACATCATCCAAGACTCTTCAACAGGTTCATTTTCTTCAATGGCCATCACATCTTTATAAGGGAACTCTAAGTTCATTGGTTCATAATTTTTGGCAGCACGATCAACAAGGAACTCGATTACGACACTTTTTTTTATAGTTTTTTAAGTCACATAAATTATATCATATTCTAAAAGCATAACTTGCTACCAAGCTATTCTTTCTGTCAATGAAGGCTTTTCGAAAATATACTTAATAGGATCTAATTTTGCTAAGCCAAGTGGTATGATAAAGCATGTATTGTCGAAGCCTTCAAGCTGTCTAAGCTAATGCACAACATATCTTTTCTAATGGTGAATACTTGGACTCATAATCAGTAAATTTTTTACTCAAGTAGTATATTGCTCGTTCTTTCCTGTCAGTTTCATCTCTTTACCCCAACACACATCCCATTAAATTTTCATGTACTGTTAAGTACAAGATCAAAGGTTTTTTTCAGGATTGGTGATACCAACACAAGTGGATTTGACAAGTATTCTTTAATCTTATCAAAAGCTTTTTGGCATTCATCATTCCATTCTCCTGGATCATGTTTTCTGAGAAGTTTGAAAATAGGATCGCACTTATAGGTGAGTTGAGAGATGAAACGAGCAATATAGTTCAGTCTCCCTAGGAAATCTCACATTTCTTTTAGGGTACGAAGAGGAGATAAGTTTTGGATGGCTTGTATCTTATTCGGGTCCATTTCGATTCCTCTTTCACTGACCACAAAGCCCAATAGTTTTCTTGACTTGGCACCAAATGTACATTTAACGGGATTCAACTTCAGCTGAAATATTTTTAACCTGTCAAATAGTTTTTTGAGATTGACTATATGATCTTCTCCTTCAAGAGATTTCGTAATCATATCATCCACATATACCTATATTTCTTTATGCATCATGTCATGGAAGAGAGTCACCATTGCTCTTTGATAAGTGGCACCAACATTTTTCAACCCAAAAGGCATGACTTTGTAATGGAATGGCCCCCACATGGTCACAAATATAGTTTTCTCCATATCATCTTGAGTCATCATGTAATACCCCAGCCCAAATAATAATTGGGCTATACTAATACTAAAGCCCATCAGTTTATTAAGATATTATTTAGTAAAAGAAAAAAGGCTGAAGTATTAGATAAAAGAAAACCTAACTATCCTGAAACAGAAAGAAAATAGAGTTCTTCTTCCTCATCTTTCTTAGGGTTAGAGAATATGAAAAAAATCAAGTTGGAGATTCACAATCAGAGGCTACAATCAAGTTAATCCCTTAAAGGTGAGTACATGTCCTCTTTTTATTTAAGAAGAAATATCAAGTTGATTGCTATTATTTGGAGTTGAAGTTTTGAGAGAAAAACCAAGAAAAATCATGAAATCCTTCATTAATCTTGATGATCTATTTGGGTAAATTATTGGGCTTTGTTTATTTCATGTTCTTAAGATTTATTAATGATTATTGAATGGAGTTTGAAGGCTGAAAGTAAGGATTTGAGTTTTTAAAGATTGAAGGAGAAATTCTATTTTTGGATGAGATGTTGTGATCTGTAATAATAAATTAAAATAGAGTTTTGCATTAATGGATAGATTATTGTGGTGATTATTATATATCATTGGAAATCATGTTGAATCTAGTTTCTGATGAAACAAACGAAAGTCAAATCCGAGTTTTCTATGAAGAGTTGTCTAATTTTAACTTAAGGATATTCAGGCTGTAAGACAACTGCATCAGGGTTGAATTACGAAATTCTTCTTAATTTGTATACAAGGATTTACAGATTAAGTCATATATATTTGGAAAGCTTATTGAGTCTACTTTCCAATGAAACAAGCGGAATTGAATTTGGAGTTTCCTGTGAATAAATATATAGTTTTTATTAGAAGGTATACAGGCTGTTTGGCAGCAGTATATGATGTGGATTTCAAAATTTGTTATAATTAATCTACAAGGAATTACGAGTTGTGCCATATATGGTTAGAAAGCTTATTAAGTCTAGTTTCTAACGCATTAAAGATATCATAATGCTGATTTGGATATATTGAGATATGACTGTTTTAATGAAAAGAGGTCAAGCTGCCAGCATTAATTAGTTAAGTTAACCCTTTGTGTAACTTAGTTGATTTTTGTATAAATGGTCTCAAAAAGGGTTGATTAAATTCTGATCTATTGAAATGATCTTGGCTAGGCCATTAATTATTTTGGGGGAAAACTAAATGGTGGAATGGAATGGAGGTAAGTAGAATCTCACACACTTTGCTTGTTTTTGAATCTATATATATATATATGTATGTTTCTAAATGAAAGAATGTTTTATTTCTTTATTTTTGATGTATGAGAATAGGATCAAGCATATGATTATTTTGTGTTTCTCTATATAAATGATGGATCATGCTTATGAATGAAATGAGAAAATAATTTATGTTTAAAGAATGATTTTGTGATGGCTACATTTTTACATCCCTGAGAAGTGGGATCATCGACACCAGAACTAGTTCTACGACCCTGGTTAACGGGTAATAGTAGTTAGCAAAGACATGATCATACGACCCTAGCTAACGGGTAATAGTAGTTAGCGTAAGCCCTGGCTAACGGGTTATAATAGTTAGCAATGATCATGAGAATGAAATTGTCGATACGACCAATGTCACGGGTTATAGCAGTGACCGTAGCTAACGATTTGAATGATAATGATGATTTATGATAATGATGATTTACGATGATTTTTAATGATTGATCCATGATTTGGTTTGATTATGATGTTTAAATGATAGCATATTTTACAATGATTTATGAAGTGACACATTTTAACAGTGATTTATGAATTTATGAAATATTTGACAAAACGATGATCTTGAAATGTTTTGATATTATGATTTGATGAATGTTTTGAATGATCTATATGATGTGTAAGAAAACGATGTTTGATCTGATAAGGTGTGTGAGCCTATACTTACTGAGCTGTGGTTTGCTCATTCTCCTTTTACTTTTTCTGTACAGATGACTAAGTGATAAGTTTGGTTAGTCTTATGTGAAGCTAGAAGATGAAATGGGTATGATTACTTAATCGTCAGAGAATATGTTGGCCAATGAGATTTTAAAAGGCAGTTTTATATTTTATATGGTTTGTATTTGGATATATAAAGATATATCATCAGTTGGATTAAAGATATGAATTTTACTTGGTAGATTGTTTTATTAAAGAATTTTAGAATGTTTAAAAAAGAAGGCTTCGTATTACTTTGAGATATTCTTTAAGGTAATATGGCCGTGTTACGTCTTGATCTCGGGGTATGACAAAAGTGGTATCAGAGCTTAAGTTACGATCTTTAGAGAATTTTAAGAGGTAGATTATGATTTGTAGATTGTGTTGAGATTTTCTTTAAAAGCTTAAGTTATGTTTCTTGGGGATTTTCTAAGAGTTCAGGTTATGATCCTTAAATTATGTGAGATGTTAAGGAGCTTATAATATGATTTTGAGGATTTTCTAAGAACTATGATTATGATCTTTGGAGATTTTTAAGAAGTTAATTTATGATAAGTAGATTAACGGTGATTTTCAAAGAATATAGTTTATGATCTTTGGATTGAAAGTGATATTCTATCAGTATGGGTACAATCTATATATTATGTGAAGATTTTTAAGAATTAGATGATGACCTCTGGATAATGTGATAATTTTTCAAGGACATAACTTTGATCCATAGACTATAGTGGTGAATACAAGTAAATGATTTGATGAATTTTGGAGTAGTTAAAGTTTCAATAAATTTTGAGGAATCAATAATTCAATGGATTCTTGGTGTAGTCTTTTTGTTGATATTTATATATTGCTTTTGGATCTTGTAGTTAAGAGAAAGTGTAATTACTTTCATATAGTGTGATTTTATAAGTTGAAGAGATTTTTAACGCCACTTATAATAAGATATATTTTATAAGTTAAAAGATTATTTAAGAGAACAATTTGGTCGTTGATATCTTATGGGTTTGAGAAAAGACTTTTGACTTAATGAGGTTTTGAAATTATTTAATAAGTGTTAAGTGAATCCTTGATCAAGGATGAAGATTAGAATAAGAGTGTACATTATTGGAATTAAAAGTATAGAATATTGGAGTTGGAATGAAATGATATGTTGAAATTTTGATGCAATTATTTATAAATTATAATGTTGGAGAATTTATTTTGATGGATTTAGTCCAAAATGTTATAATTGTGGTAAATAGCTTTATAGTCGTAAAGAAGGATGTTCACTGGATTTGGTTTTAAATTTTTATTAAGAAAGTATTTAAGGTTTGATTATGCAAGTTGAATGTTTGTATAGTTAATTTAAAGTTTGATCATTAAATTCCTATTTGAGGTGTACTGATATTTTTTAATGGCTAAAGTGATTAATTTCTGGTTATAGTTTTTAATTAAAGTATACTATTGGATTCTTTCAAATTTTATATTTATGGAGAACATAGCCTATTGTGGTAGAGGGTTGTATACTTAAAATGGAATTAAAATTGTGGTTATCTAAATGATTTAGTAAGGAAGTTGGTTTTGAAAGAGTAATTGATTTACAAATATATATATATATATATATATGTTTTGGCTAAGAATGATTGTTTGAAATCTTATAAGGACAAAAGAAGGGTTGAAATCTTACAAGTGATGATTTTGTATACTTGGTGATGTTGAGCATGTATTCGATTTTAGAAACATTTGATAGAACTTTTGAAATAATATGATACATTTGGCTATTGTTCATAATTATACTTTTAGTGTGAATTCAAGTGTTTGGAGTTCTTATTGGTTCAAACTTTATAAAAGAATTTTTTTTATGGATTATGATGCATAGTTTTTAACTTTGATGTGAAGATGATAGCAATATATTTGGTAAAAAGAGAATATGAGATGTTATGATGTTTATGGGGATTATGAAGAATCAATTGTTATATGATAATTGGTATATTAGAAAGAACAATATTCGAAATTGGAGACAACTTAGGTAACCAAAGATTTATGTTTGAATTTATGTGGTATAAATTTATGGATATGATCTATTGCATCCATGTCATATGTATTCTAGTGGTTAATTGATAGAAAATTTTATGTTGTCGGTGGAAAAGAAAAGAAAATTAAAGTATTATGTGATATCTTTTTGGTGACAAAATGATTTGTTGATATTGTTATTCAAGGTTGTTATGGTTATGAAAACATGGTGTAAAGCATATTATAAGAATTTTGTGGACACAAGCTTTTCTTGTTACAAAACAATGTTATGAAAGTTAATTTGTTTAAATTTTATTGGAAAGAAATATCAGAGTGCGCAGTGGAAGCTTGAATTGATTTTAAGTTCTAAATTGTTGCGCTATTATTAGTTGAGAAAGTGATGAATCTTTAATAAATAAAGAATATTGTCACCTCTGATGTTTAGTGTATATGATGAATCTATGTTAAGAGAATATCTTAGTAAAAGTTATGTGATTGGATATGAGTATTTAGAAATTCAAGATGATATGAGTTTTAACATATTGAAATATTTTTTTTTTCGAATGGTTGATTAGAAAGAACAAGTTTTGAGGTAAGATGATTATTTTTTTTCAAAGTTCAATGAAACAATCATACGGTAAGAGATATGATTGCAAAACTAGAGGAATGAGATATTGATGTAAATCAAGTTTTGAGGACAACACTTCTTATAAGGAGGGGAGAATATAATACTCCAGCCCAAATAATAATTGGGCTACACTAATACTAAAGCCCATCAGTTTATTAAGATATTATTTAGTAAAAAAAAAGGGCTAAAGTATTAGATGAAAGAAAACCTAATTATCCTAAAACAGAAAGGAAATAGAGTTCTTCTTCCTCATCTTCCTAAGGGTTAGAGAATATGAAAAAAATCAAATTGGAGATTCACAATCAGAGGCTACAATCAAGTTAATCCCTTAAAGGTGAGTACATGTCCTCTTTTTATTTAAGAAGAAATATCAAGTTGATTGCTATTATTTGGAGTTGAAGTTTTGAGAGAAAAACCAAGAAAAATCATGAAATCCTTCATTAATCTTGATGATCTATTTGGGTAAATTACTGGGCTTTGTTTGTTTCATGTTCTTAAGATTTATTGATGATTATTGAATGGAGTTTGAAGGCTGAAAGTAAGGATTTGAGTTTTTAAAGATTGAAGGAGAAATTCTATTTTTGGATGAGATGTTGTGATCTGTAATAATAAATTAAAATAGAGTTTTTCATTAATGGATAGATTATTGCTGTGATTATTATATATCATTGGAAATCATGTTGAATCTAGTTTCTGATGAAACAAACGAAAGTCAAATCCGAGTTTTCTATGAAGAGTTGTCTAATTTTAACTTAAGGATATGCAGGCTGTAAGACAACAGTATTAGGGTTGAATTACGAAATTCTTCTTAATTTGTATACAAGGATTTACAGATTAAGCCATATATATTTGGAAATCTTATTGAGTCTACTTTCCAATGAAATAAGCGGAATTGAATTTGGAGTTTCCTGTGAATAAATATATAGTTTTTATTAGAAGGTATACAGGCTGTTTGGCAGCAGTATATGACGTGGATTTCAAAAATTGTTATAATTAATCTACAAGGAATTACGAGGTGTGCCATATATGGTTAGAAAGCTTATTAAGTCTAGTTTCTAACGCATTAAAGAGATCATAATTCTGATTTGGATATATTGAGATATGACTGTTTTAATGAAAAGAGGTCAAGCTGCCAGCATTAATTAGTTAAGTTAACCCTTTGTGTAACTTAGTTGATTTTTGTATAAATGGTCTCAAAAAGGGTTGATTAAATTCTGATCTGTTGAAATGATCTTGGCTAGGACATTAATTATTTTGGGAGAAAAACTAAATGGTGGAATGGAATGAGGTAAGCAGAATCTCACACACTTTGCTTGTTTTTGAATCTATATATATATGTATGTTTCTAAATGAAAGAATGTTTTATTTCTTTATTTTTGATGTATGAAAATAGGATCAAGCATATGATTATTTTGTGTTTCTCTATATTAATGATGGATCATGCCTATGAATGAAATGAGAAAATAATTTATGTTTAAAGAATGATTTTGTGATGGCTACGTTTTTACATCCCTATGAAGTGGGATCATCGACACCAGAACTAGTTCTACGACCCTGGTTAACGGGTAATAGTAGTTAGCAAAGACATGATCATACAACCCTAGCTAACGGGTAATAGTAGTTAGCGTAAGCCCTGGCTAACGAGTTATAATAGTTAGCAATGATCATGAGAATGAAATTGTCGATACGGCCAATGTCACGGGTTATAGCAGTGACCGTAGCTAACGATTTGAATGATAATGATGATTTATGATAATGATGATTTACGATGATTTTTAATGATTGATCCATGATTTGGTTTGATTATGATGTTTGAATGATAGCATATTTTACAATGATTTATGAAGTGACATATTTTGACATTGATTTATGAATTTATGAAATATTTGACAAAACGATGATCTTGAAATGTTTTGATATTATGATTTGATGAATGTTTTGAATGATCTATATGATGTGTAAGAAAATGATGCTTGATTTGATAAGGTGTGTGAGCCTATACTTACTGAGCTGTGGTTTGCTCATTCTCCTTTTACTTTTTCTTTACAGATGACTAAGTGATAAGTTTGGTTAGTCTTATGTGAAGCTAGAAGATGAAATGGGTATGATTACTTAATCGTCAGAGAATATGTTGGCCAATGAGATTTTAAAAGGCAGTTTTGTATTTTATATGGTTTGTATTTGGATATATAAAGATATATCATCAGTTGGATTAAAGATATGAATTTTACTTGGTAGATTGTTTTACTAATGAATTTTAGAATGTTTAAGAAAGAAGGCTTCGTATTACTTTGAGATATTCTTTAAGGTAATATGGCCGTGTTACGTCTTGATCTCGGGACGTGACACATCTTGATCTGATTATAGCTTGAGAAACCATCCATAAAGAAAAATGTGGAATGCCTAGCAGTATTATCCACTAGGGTATCAATGTGAGGTATATGAAAGTTATTCTTAGGGCTTGCCCTATTCAAATCTGGATAATCAACACACATTCTCACTTTTCCATCCTTCTTAGGAACTGGCACTATGTTGGCTACCCATTCAGAATATTTTACCACTTCTAAAAATCTAGCATCGAATTGTTTCTTCACTTCCTCTTTAATTTTCAGCAACATCTCTGGTTTCATGCACCTTAGCTTTTGCTGCATCGGCTTACATCCTAGTTTTAAAGGTAACTTGTGCTTTACAATATCGGTGCTGAGTCCTGACATATCCTAGTAAGTCTACGTGAACACATCTACATATTCTCAGAGCAGCTCTTCTAGCTTCTGTCTTTAGCTAGTAAAAGAGATATATCAATTTTAACCTCTTTCTATTTTCACCATCTCTCAAATTCACTAATTTGGAAATTTTCTAATGGGGTTTAATTGGCTTATCTTCATGTTCTATTAATTTTAACAAATCAAGAGGCAGTGTGTAGTTATTTGAATCTTCCTCATTATTAAGTTCATCAACATGAATTAAGTTTTCAAAATTAAATCTGAGATTATTGTCATGATTATCTTCATGTTCATTGTTTGAGACCCTGCAAAGGGTAAGATGAAGAGAATATTGGCACACAAAAATGGAATGACAAGAAAATGAAGATGAAAATAATAGAAAAAATACGGATGCATCTTCTAAGTCTTTTATTAAAAATGACAAACATAAACACACCATAAAAGATCTCTTAATACTCATAGAAAGTAATTAGGGATTTAAAGTTTCATAGTACATTACTTTTCCAAAGTTTTAAAGACAACAGGTAGCTTTATAACTTTCTAATTATCCAGCTCAAAATCTAAAGGACAAGGGTACACAAACAGCTGTTCACTTCGACTCTTCTTTTCTCCATCATCCACCATTTGAATGAACAACTCTAAAAATTCTTCCATGAATCTTGCATTTAGGGCTCTCGATAAATCTGGATAAATATATCCTCCCGAGTGAAAAGAATTATAGAGGTATAGAATGACCATAGGCTCTGACTCCAGCTCATATCCCCTAAGATTAGCTATCTTCTTATCTCTTTTCTCATTCACCATTCTTATTCTATCCCCTCTTGTTGGCTTATATCCCAAGCCAAATCTGTCTCTCCTTTTATATATGCTCGATGGTTTCGTGATTCCTTGTAGGTTCTTCCCAAGTCTGGCTTCAAGTCACCATCCTATCTTAGTAAACTGTTTGACTACCATTTTAGTTGTCGTAGACAAGTGTGACGAATAAAATTTAGATCCTCCAGTTATATATGTTGTATTGGCAATCTCGAAAGATCTATAAGAGCATTCCAGAGCTTCATCTGTTGATTCTACATAAAGAGTATTTATTGGTTGAGTTACCAATAAATCTTCTTCTCCTACCACATATGTTAGCTTTCTTTTAATAATGAATTTGACTTTCTAATGTAATGAGGATGGAATAGCACCTGTCATATGGATCCACGGCCTACTTAATAAATAACTGTAAGAAGGAGAGGTGTTAATAACTTGAAATTTCACGTTAAAAGTACATGGGCCAATCTGTAATGGCACTTCTATATCTCTCAGCACATCTCTTTTGATTTCATCAAAGACTCTTACTATCATATGACTAGGTTTCATATAAGATCTATCAACAGGGAATTTTACCAGAGTAGTCATAGGCATAACATTAATGGATGAACCATTATCAATCAATACCTTAGCCATTTATAACCTTTACATTTCACAGTAATGTGAAGAGCCTTGGTACTTTCTTTACCTTCAGGAGGATCTCTTCATCATTGAAAAAGATATAGTTTAAAATCGTCAGATTACCGACAAGCGATTCCACATATTCAATAGAAGCATTATGAGACACATATGCTTGATTTAGCATTTTTAACAAAGCATTATAGTATGACTCTGCACTGAGCAATAATGATAATAGCGAAATTTTAACTAGCATCTTGTTAAGCTGTTCTGCCACACTATACTCGTTATGTTTTATTAACTTTAGAAATTCACATGCTTTACTCTCAGATATTGGCTTCTGACATTCTTTTTTTGGTGTTGTGTCAAGACCATTTTAAGTTTTATTTTCTTCTCTTACCTTGGCTTTCTCTTTTCTAGCTTTTTCTAGAGCCTCTGAGGTATAACACCTACCACTTCGAGTTATGCCTCCTACACCCGTTATGTTGGTATATTTAGGTTGACTACGACATCATAATCATACTTTCAAGGTACTACTTTATCATTCTGATATGAAAAAAGGGCCAAAAACTTTAATTGTCACCATTGGTTGGGAGACGAGCTTTTCTAGCTTCGATGTTAGCTTCTCATCATAATAGATAGTTAATGATCTACACACAAACTTATTCTTTGAATTAATGGTAGACACTTCAACTTTCACCAACTTTTCTCTCTTTTGGTAAAACTCTATTCGACCTTCATTTATCAATTTTTACACCTCTTGATGGAATTGGTGACAATTCTCGATAGAATACCCTGAACACCTCTATGATAATTGTAGTTTTTAATTGAGTTAATTACTTTAGAGCAATTTTAAGGTTCTATTGGCTTCAACATGTTAGTTTTGACCAATACTTCAAACACCTTAACCATCGAAGTCTTAACTTCATTTATTTTTTCCTTCACATGACTTTTTTGCCCATCAATTAAGGCATTTATTGATGGTCTGGTATGATTTGATAGAGGGTTCCCATTGACATTTGGAGTTCTTTGTTGGTTGGTATCAAAATTTAATACTCTTTTATTGGTTAACCCTTACACTTTACGCTTCAAAGCAGTACAATTTTTAGTGGAATGACCTGAATTCTCATAATGATAATCATAATGTGCATTGGGGTCATATCATTTGGGAAACAGAGGTTTCAAGGGTTCAATGATAACAAGAGTAAGCAGATGTTTCTCAACAAGTTGAGAATACAAATCTATGTATGTTATGGGAATGGAATCGAATGTGATTTTTTTTAGGTATTTTTCGGGGCTCTTAAACCACTATTAGGACTAGGTTTCCAGTCTAGTCTGATAGTTACAGCAGGACGATTATAGGTAGATGTCTGAAAGGATGACCGAAAACAGGATGGATAAGCTAGTTGTAATAATGCTGGTATGATTGATATGAATAAGGGATGGATGTAACATGGTTTATAGAAAGGTAAGGGTTTGGTAGACTGGTGTAGGATAAGGTGTGAAACCTTTGAATTGTTGCCTCATATAGTTCACCGCTTGAGCTTCATTCTCTTTCTTTTTAGGAGCTCCACCTTTTCTTGCTCCACTTGTCTCTTCTGCATCGAGCTTACCATTTTTTATGACATTTTCAATGATCTCACCTAATATCACCATATCTGTAAAGTTTTTGATTGCATTACCTATCAATCTCTCATAGTATGGTGCTTTCAGAGTGTTTACAAATAAAACAATTATTTTTTTCTCAATGAAAGAAGGTTGAACTTGTGCAGTCACGTCTCTCCATCTTTGTGCATACTCTTTGAAGTATTCAGTTACTTTCTTTTCCATACTTTGTAGAGATAGATGGTCTGGAACCAGATCCATGACATGTCGATATTGTGTAAGGAATACCTTTGTAAGCTCTTGCCAAGAATGAATACGAGTCCTATCTAATTGAACATACTATATAGTTACAGAACCTGTAAGACTATTTTGAAATATGTGCATTAACAACTTCTCATCACGAGCATGTGCTACCATTTTTTGATAATACATGGTGATATGGGTCATCGGGCATTTTGTGCCATCATATTTTTTAAATTCAGGGACCTTGAATTTAGATGAAAGGACCACATCTGGAACTAAGTAAAGGTCAGTCGTATCTATGGAGCCATAAAAATTCGTTCCCTCTGTAGTTCTAAGCCTTTTTTTCAACAACTTCATTTTCTCCCGAGCACTGGTATCTTCTACTTTTTCAGGTGTCTGCATCCTTAGCTTTTCTCTTTCCTTAGAATCATCCAAATCTGGAACTAAGATTGGCTCAGGTGGTTTTTTCATCATAACGGGATTAACAAAATTTTGAAATTGTCCTGGAGCAAGTGTGGATATCATTCCTGGATAAGGATTGGGATATCCACCGGGAGTAGGAATTGGTACATAGTTCCTTGAGAAAGTTGAATCAGTCATGGCTCAAATCCTAGAGGGTAAACAAGATTTACCATATCTGACAATTGCTCTTGAAAGCTAAGATTTTCTTCCACTGCCTTTCTCTTGTCAAGTTTCTTGAGCATATTCATTATTGTACTGAGATTCCCTCTTAGTTCTTCTTGAGCTTTCTCAATTCTCTCAAATCGACTGGCCTATTCTTGTTCCATGATTCTTGTCTTAGTCATGGTATTGTATGAATGATGAGTATGTTGGGTTAAAATTTTTGATGGGTGAGCTATTCTTGAACCTTTATTACCACAAAGTTTTTATTTTGAAAAAGAAAAAAAAAGAAAAAATTAGAATGTTATGTGTTGAAAATTTTATTTTTTACTTATTTTATGAAAAATGATGTATATGATGCATGAATGCAAGTGGGAGATATTTACTCTTGGATGAACTTCAACATTAGAAATTTTTATTGATCCCATACAACTTTTATTACATAGGATTTACCATCTTAGAGTTATATCCATAGAAGCATTTGACTTGCTCATAATGGTCTTTCACCTCATATAGAAAGTTCACTAGGCGCTGTCCATATTCCTTTATGGGATTGACTTCTCTTCTTAATGCTTCATCCTTTTCAACCATCTTCCATGCTTTCTTTATTGTCTTGCAAACTTGATTAGTCAAGTGCTCTATGTACTGTTGCCTTTCTAAGCTTTATGCCTTCCATCTCATGTGAGTATCTCTTTTTGAATCGCATATGAAGATCTAGTCTTTTTTCCTTTTATGCCACTCATCTATCATTGCTGAAATATGGCTCTTGTGGTCTTGTACTTGTATCTCTAACCCTTGGATCACTAGGTGAAGTGATTCTTTTTCATTCAATACTTCGAAGTGCTTTCTTTTCTCTTTTGCGAGCATGACTTTCAACATTTCCTTTTCGTTTTGGCATTCTACCAATCTTGCTGAGATTGTAGAGTATATAATCTCTTCCAATTTTGACATTCTTGAGAAATTCTAGTGGTTTCCTCTTGTTTTTCTTGAGCTTTGCCCTTCCATTGGTTCATTCCCTTTTGGAGCTCATCCATTTCACGTTGTCGACTTAGGTAAGACTTAGTGACATTTCCATTTTTGAATTGAACTCGTAACCTCTTATTTTCTTGGTGTAGATCTTTCAAATCACTATTAGCTAGATCCCGTTCTTTTATGACTTTTTCTAATATGCTTCATTGTATTTCTGCTTCATATTTCAATTTCCCTACTTTCTCGTGAAGTCTCAAATTTTCTCTTCTTATTTCTTCTTTTCCAGCTTCTAATTCTTTCTTGACAAGCTCAACTTCTAATAATTGCACCTTTTCCAAAAGATTAACCAATTGATACGAGCTATCATCAGGAGGGAGTATTATGTCTCTAGGTCGCCTTACTTTTCAAATCTGATAATCAGAAGTGACTTTGTCGATGAGAGGCTTTAACCTCATTTTTTGTGTTCTCTTTCATGCTTGGATCAATTGCTTCGAGGTTCTTGATGGATTCAGTTTCCCATAAATGAATTCTACTTAGACTAGGCCATGAGTAGCAAGAACAAACTGCTTTGCACTAAATTGCCTAAGTACCATCAATGGAGCGTAACTTGCAACACCTCATAGCCCTAATAACGGTATCCATGGCTCATTTCTTCCACGATACAACAAAGGCACACGAGGCATCCAAGGCACCATCCATTCGATTTCATCTTCAGTAAGCCTTCGCAAGAAAAAGACCCATTCTTTCTTAGTCTTTAATGTTGGCCATTGGCTTTTACAAAACTCTTCGATTGATACCTTATTTTGAAGATATGGTTTCGAAAATGCACTCTTCCCACATTTGAAATGACTTCTGACCCATACGTATAATAGAGATGCACATCCTATGAATCGTCCTTTCCATTTCGTCGACAAAAATTCAATGACCTGATGGTTTTGACTAGGACTGCTGGAGCGAAATTAATTGCTTGGGTTTTAATTTGCTTAAAAAAGTCTACCACAGTTATCTCAATGTAACCCAAAGTCTTCGAAAAGATTACTATGCCATACAATTCTAGAGCAAATACATCCATACCTTGATCATCATTTAAATGCTCCTGAATGAAGTTTTAGATAAAGTCCCAACGAATGTTGAGATGTTCACATTTAGACTTCGCGAAGGAATCAATGGTTTCTACTTTAACCCCCATAAGCTTGGCTAACTTTTTACGATAACCTGATTTTGGCTTTCGGGTAAATACTTTATCTGAACATTGTAATTCTATCCCGAGCAAAATCGAATATTCCTCGATAGTTGGCACCAAATCTTCCTGATTAAAAGTGAAGCATCTGTAGGATGGATTTCAAAACTGTATAGCTGCTTTGACCAGCTATTCATCGATCACTACTGAAATGAGGGATGCAATCTGTCCATACTTTTTACAAAAGCTTTCTTTTCTTTCTTCACTTAACTAATCCCAGACAGTAGCTAACTTTTTTAAATCATTCTGCGTAAGATCTAAATTCACTTTTTTAGGTAATTCAGACACATAACTGGTAGGCAAACAATTTGTATTTATTTATTGAGCTTTTTTCGACCAAACATGTATTTCATTATACGACTTACATGGCACACTGATTGAGGATGAGTAAATCTTTAGTTCTATAAGATCCATGAAAACTTCTTAGAAAAAATATGTCATAGAGCAAATATCTCGATTCAAAACTGTATGATATGATTAATGCAAAAGGAAAAAGAAAAAGAATATGTGGTTTAAGAAAAAAATAGTTTTTATTTTTTTTTGGTTTTTTTTTTATGTTTTGAGATTTTTTTGTTTGTTTTGTTTTGTTTCGCATTATACATAACTTTTATTCTTAGGTATTTCCTACAAGAAGATGGACAAGGCTCTACATAAAATTGATTTTTTAAGCTTATTATATGTTGGAATTGGATTGACAGGGTCTAAAGGTTCCCAAATTGTTTTTCACTATCGTCCATGTTAGACTAGTAAGGCACCCCGATCTTCACCCATTACAGGCTACGAACGAAAATGGTTCAATTCGAGAGAAAGTATTTCGCTTACCATTGCAGAGGTTATCACCTCACGAAAGCATATGTACTTTACTTCCTCCTATAAAGGATGGAGCCCGGATATAGAGCTCATGTATGAGATGCATCATGCCATTGTGTGCAAATATATCCTAATTTATTGAGAGTAATATAAACAAAAAAATGAAACATAAGAGGCATAGTAAAAGAAATGTGTGTGAATTTTTTTTTACTTTTTATTTTTGATTTGTTTTGTTTTTTTTTTAACTTTTTTACTAAAAATGAAAAATAAAAATTTAAGAAATTGATTAAGACCGTTTAAAGCAAAATTTAAGGATAACAAGTAGTTAATTTTGGCCTGATTCTCAAAAACAAAAGGCTTCCCAGTAGAGTCGTCAAGCTGTCTAACGATTTTGTGTCCACCCAATGAATTTGGAAACGAAATAAAAAATAACGGAGTTGCCACCAATCTTTTTTTTTTGGCTAGGTGCGATTGGCCACCTACTAAAACATATCCTTTTAATAAAGTTTTAAAATTAATTAAAATTTATTAAAAAGATAATTTTACGATCTACGAAACAGTATGAGTTCGGGAGTTGGTTACGTGTGGGGAAGGATTAGCACCCCCACAGTGCTCGTTAGAAACGGTACCAATTAACAACGTGTTATCTTTTGATTTTGATAAAACTAATCCAATTTTCGATGTTCGAAAAATAATTTCCTTGATTTTTTATTTATTCGAAAAAAAATTTTATTCTCGAGAAAAATAAATTAAAACCTTTTTATTGAAATAATTCTTAAAATGTTCCAGTACGTTGGTAACATTAGAAGAACTTTTTTCTCACATAGAGATTTCTTAGGCATTGCTTCTCGGAATACCTTAAAATCTCATCATCGGAGGCTCAAAATTATTTTTTGTAAAAAAATGTTATGCATGTAATGCAAAATGTTACCATGTTTATGCACACATTTTATTCTCTTTTGTTAGAAATTTTATTAATTATTTTATTAATATTCTTATTTAAAATTTTGAAGAAAAATGAAAATTTCATTATATTGAAGATTTTCTATAAATATTCTAATACACTGGTAATATTTTACAAAACAAATCTTCTCACCTAGAGATTTCTTAAAGCATCTATACTCGAAATACTTTTAGAATCCCATCATCGGATAAAATTTCTTTTTTTCTCATTTTTATCACTTATATTTTTAATATATTAATCAAATTTTATTTATTATTTTAAAATTTTTTTTTACTGTATTGAAAATTTTTTTATAAATACTCCAATACACTGGTAGTATTTTAAAAAAAATCTTCTCACCTAGATAATTCGTAGGCATTACTACTCGAAATACATTTGAATCTCATCGTCAGATAAAAATTTTTTTTTCCTATATTTTTTATTAGTTTAGTATTATTATTAAATTTATTTTCATATTATTTTGCTTTTTAAAGTTTATAAAAAAATTTAACCACATATTTTATTATTTAATCTAACAAATATAAATATTTTAATATGCATAAATATTAATAAAATAATATATAAAAATTCAAAAAAAAATTTTTTTTACCTGAATCGAATCAGTCAACGCACGGTTCGGCTCGACAGTTCGGTCCGGTGGTTCGACTCGATCTGTGTGGCTCGATAGTTCAGTACCAGTTCGGTTCAGTCTGAGAGGTTCAATTCCGATCCAGTCAGACCGATCAAGGCTGATGGAGAAGTGGGTCGTCGGGTCGGGTGCGCAGATCTTGGGTTGGGTCACGGATCGACGCACGGATCCTTAAAGGCTAAAACAGCGTCATTTTTGCCAACGTCATTCTGGTTATGACGATTTATATAAAAGAGTAGAAAAAAAATTTTTAACCATTCTTTCCTCCTTTGAAAAAAAAAGCCTTATTTCCTCTGTTTTTCTTTTCAGGTCGACCTGGGGTCGATAGCCGTCCATCGTGACGGCCATCACAGTCCCTGCCGGCGGCGAGCGGAGCTCGCCGTCGACGGTGTCGAAAAATTTGAAAAAACTCTCATAAACTCTTTTCGACCCCTTTGAACATAGATCCAACCTCTTTTTCACCAAAAAGAGTCCCAAAATTCCTAGATCTGCTAGTGAAGTTTCGGTGAAACTATATATTTTTTTTATATTCTAACTCTTTTTTTTTAAACTAACTTTTGTTTTTCTTCTTCGTGCAGGAAGCTCGGTGCTGCGTTCCTCCTTACGGGGAGGACTGTTTGATTTTTTTTGGCAGAATCTCCTTTTGTTTTTTCTCTGTCTATGTTTGATTTGGCTAGGAGCTCTATTTATAGAGCTTTGGCCGTGTGTATGCTTGAGGGAAGAGCATGGGGTGTAAGCACGAGCCACATACTTCTTTTATTCGTTTTTGTCTTATTTGACAATTTGTCAATGGGATGAGTAATTAGAGGGGTGGAGGGTAGGGTATAGTGATCAGAAGGGTGAGGTGTAGGGTCTGGTAGCAGTGGTGCCTTCTCCGGCACCACTGCCATCCTTGATTTTTTTGTTCTGTTCTTTTTTTTTCGTTTTGTATTTTGTATTATTTTTGGTATATTTTTTTATTGTATTTCGTATTTTATATTTATATTTCATATTTTATATTTCTGGACAAATTGATGTCCACAACTATTAACAACAAACAGTAGTGGATCCAAGATTTTAAGTTAGGGAACTAAACTAAATAACAATTGTAATTTAAAAATTTTCACTTATTATATAATATGTTATTATTTTATCAGAAGTTACAAAAGTTTTAGATAAAATATAGCATTCTATAATGTAACCATAAATAAGATAAGTAAAAAATTCAATTAATGAAATAAAAAATATAACTATTAAAAATAAAATAAAACCAAAATAATGTTATTTAAAAGTGTGCATGGCAATCTTTCATTAAAAAAAAAAAACCATTATACTGGAAAGCTTTTGCAAATTTTCTCTCAATGTAAAGGACAAGATTAAGATTTTCTGTCGATAAAGATTGATAATTTTCTTAGATTTATAATTAAAAATAAATTATAAGCTACTATTAATAACTTTAAAATCAGAAGACAAAGATACAACAGTTTTATCATGGAAGAAGTTTTAATCACCTTTTGCACATCATTGTAATTGACTTTCTAAGAAGACAAGAACAGACCTTTTACAATAAGTATAGTGCTTTGAATTTTTAGGGAATAAAACTTATTGCTAAGTTCGAGTTTTGAAGGAATAAGATTTGTGTCTCTTTCTATTCTATTAATCTCTTTTTTTTTTTTTTGTTAAACTTCATTGAATAGTTTTGACATTTTAATGTGGGTCATATTTATCTAATACATTTTTTTAATTTTTTAATGAGAACTAAACTATAAATAGTAATACTTTTATAAATTAATTGGAATTTGAGATTTGAAATTTTTTTGTCTTAAATTGTTTTTTTGAAATTACAAGTACAAATTATAATCATAATTAAGTATTACATAACTGAATAATCAAATAAATAAATTAATCAACAAATTAAAATATAATTAGACAAATTCAATATAAAATTGAAACAAATCCACCTACAATGAAACTTGAACCTAAAATCTTGAAATTCAAAAATTTATAATCACAAAGAAAAATTTTTTATTTTTAGGGGGCCATTTTTATTTTTTAAAAGGAATACTTATAAATTATATGCATTATATACATAAGTATTAGGGGGCTTGAAAAATCTTGCCGAGGCCATGGTTCCAACATGGCTCCGCCACTGACCATACATTCTTTTAATAGGGAGGCCATAATTAGCACCTTCAGAATGATATGGAAGTTATCAAGAGAAATGATGGTTACTAATATGGAACCAAACTTATTCATTTTCAAGTTTGGATCAAAGAATGATAAGAAATGAGTTCTTAACGGATCGCCACCGTCGTTTGAAAAGAAATTCCTTGTCTTCAAAGAGTATAATGGGGATTTGAGACCAACAGACTATGTTTATGGTTTGGGATTAGGATTCTAGATCTATGTTTATGGTTTGGCTTTGAAAATGATGAACAAAGTTGAGTCTATTTAAGGGGATGGACAACAACAATTTGTATTCAACAAAAGAGAGTTTATTCATAATAAGGGTTGAAGTAGATATCAAAAAACCACTAAGGAGGTTCATCTCCTTGACTGGGAAAAAATAAAAATGAAAAACTTTGGGGAAAGTTGAAATACGAATGGTTGCCGAGTTTTCGCTATACATAAGGGAAGCTAGGCCATAATAAAATGGAGCATGAGACAAAAGCAGATTTAGAGAAAGTCAAGAGAGCAAAGCAATATGGTGACTGGCTAAAAGCTTTTCCAATAAAAGAAGGTAGCATGTCATATATAGGAAGAGCCCAGAATTTTCAACGTAGCCTGGGACATGAAGTGCCAGTAAAGATTTGTTTGGAATTAATGATCAAGTAGATGGAGATTATGCTCATAAAGCACTAAGAAGAACGACACAGATGGGTGAGAGTCAGGCTAGCGATGGCAAACAAGGGCGGACCGGTTGATCAGGAAAATATTAGAAGAAAAATCAAATTTATAGGATTTGAGAAGATTAGTAGAAGTGATTTTGGGGAAGAGAATGATAGTTATGGGATTGAAAGAAACCAAGAGGGAAAAGGAAATATAAGGTTAACTAATGGACATTCAAATATTATGTTAGAGAAAAATAAGGTGGCAATAATATCAAACTGCATGGAATTGGGTAAAGATCGTAGGGTGAAAAAAGATATTAAAAAGAAGTCTAGCAATAATAAAGACTTGCATGAGGTGGCAGTTTTGCATGATGTGGTGGGTACGCAGATTGAACGTATCTACAAAGGTCAGATAAACAGGAAAAATGGGAAAAACATTCAGAAGGAAAAAGCAAGAGTCATTTCTGGTAACATTGTGGAAGAAGGAAGTAGCAATTTTGGGAAACAAAAAAATACAAGATTAGGATAGAGATTTCATTGAGGTAGACCATCAAGTGAAGAAGTGTAGAGAAGAATAGGAATATAAGAAAAAATCAAGCGTAACGGTGGAGATTGGTACACAATCCTGCTGAGAAGAATAAAGTGCTTAGTTTGGAACTACCATGAGCTTGGGAACCCTCAAGCAGTTCATGCTCTTTGTGACTTGGTGGAAGGCAAAAGTCCCTATCTAGTTTTTTTGGTTGAAACAAAACTACATGTAAGAAAATTAGATAGAATAAAAAATAAGTGTAGCATGCACGGATGTTATGGGGTTAGTTTAAAAGGAAGTAGCAAGGGCTTAGCGATGATGTGGAAGGTTGAATTTGATCTAAATCTCATTAACTTATCAAAAAGTCACATTGATATGGAGGTGAAGCAAGGGCTAAGAAATGATCTATGGAGATTGATAGGGTTTTATGGAGCCAGATGTTAAGAGTGGAGGCAGGCTGATAAACCATGGCTCTGCATGGATGACTTTAATGAGTTGTTATGGTACCATGAAAAACTAGGGAGGAATTTGAGATGAGAAAGTCAACTGGTGGCTTTTAAAGAAGCATTAGAGGACAGTAGATTGGATGATCTTGGATACACTGGGCAATGGTATACTTGGGAAAAGGGGAGATCACAAACAAATAATGTACATTAGAGGTTGGAACGTGGACTATGAAATAAAAAATGGTGTGATAAATTCCCTGAACATAATGTGGACGCCCCATTTTATCTAGGAATTTTTCTTAATATTCAATGGGTTTCAAATTTTATTTTGATAATAGATTGCAAAATTGTTCAATCGGGCTTTAATTTATAAAATTGGATTTTAAGCCCAAATTTAAAGGTCCAAAAGTGTTTTTTTATTTTTATTTATGTTTTATTTGATAAAAAAAATGAACATAAGTTTTGATTTTCTTTAAAAAATTTTTTGACTTTATTTAGACTTGAAAGATTAAGTTTGATTTTGATAATTACTGGGAATTAAGTTTTTACAAGAATGAAAAGAAATTTTGGCAAGATTTTGATAGATTCAGTTGGTATTAAAATTTTTCAGTGGCGTAAGATAATAAATTTTCATAACATTTAAATTTGAGAATATGCCCATTAGACAAAAAAAAATTTGAAGTCATCATTAATCTTTTTTTATCTATATGTGATTCGTCACTATGTGAATAAATCCTTTTTAAGGTTATACTAAACTTAACTAAAGGTTCTTAAAAAGAATAAATTTTAATCTATATTAACAAAACTAAGTTCGACAATCAGTTATATGTAGGGAAGGTTTTAGTGGCCCACAACACTCAAAATTGATACCAAATTAATCTTATGTTATCTTGTCTAACCTTAATTCAAATGGTATTTTATTCTTCATTTATTAATCTTAATATTTAAATATTGAAAAAAAGTGTTTAGGCCTTTACAAAAAAAAAAAAATTTCTTATCTTAAGAGTATTCAAAATAAATTTATTTTTTTAATTGAAGAGGCTTTATCGTCATTTTTATTAAATATCTTATGACAAAGAAACCAATTTATTTACATCTTTTTATTTATTTACAAAATATTAATTACAAATAATGATACAAACATATTTACAAGTTTCTAATCATAAAATAATATATTTATGCTTTTCTAAAAAATTCGATTCAAAATGTATTTTTATCAATTAAATCAATAGGTAAAAAATAAAATCAAAATAAATAATAAATAAGTAAAAATAAAAAACAAAATAATTTCATAAAAGAATTATTATCACAAAAATTATCTCATGCCACATTAGACAACAAATAAATATAACATTATAATAAATAAAAATAAAAGAAAGTATACCTAACTAATGCTCTTGGACCAATCCAGAATAAAGCTTATTGCTAGGAAAAATTTTACTTGACTCTATTTGCTTTAATATTATGTGTATAGCCCCCCCCCCTTTTTTTTTTGGTGCTTTGTGATTCTTTTTTATTGTTATTGATTACTCAATTACTTGTTACCTAGCTGAATTGCCGATTGTTCTTGTGAGCTCCCATTCCATTTGCTTATTGATTTTGCTTCTCTGCCCAAGAACTTCTCCTTCAAAAATCAAAGCTTTGAGTTTCCTCCTTTTGTTGTAGATTGTGTTGCTTCTTATTTTTTCGAGCTTGGAATTGAGCTCTTTATATAGGGATTGAATCCCTTTTTAATTTGGAAATTTTACATATTAATTGAGTCTATTAAGATTTTGCCAAAAATTTTTTTTTGTTCTTATAGAAACTTGATTTCCAAGAATTACCATAATCAAACTCAATCTTTAAATTTAAAATCTAAATAAAAACACAATCTTTAAAAAAAAAATCAAAATTTATGTTCATTTTTTACCAAAAAATAAAAAATAAATAAAAATAAAAAGCACTTTTAAGCCCTTAAATTTGAGCTTAAAATCCAATTTCATAAATTAAACCTAATGGAACAATTTTGCAACCTATTATCGAAATAAAATTTGAAACTCATTGAATATCAAGAAAAATTCTTAGACAAAATGGAGTGTTTACATATGAAGTACAACACTTAATAGCTTCGATCTCAGATCACTACCTTATTATGGTGAGCACAATGAGAAAAAGTAGGACATGAAGGAATCAAGGATTGAAAAGGAGATTTCAATTTGAGGTAATGTGGATGTAAAAAGAAGATTGTGAACAAATCATTAAAGAAGTATGGGAAAAAAATACCACAACCTCAATATTAGATCAGATGAAACATGTTGTTGATAGATTATAAACTTGTCATACCTCCACTCTTAGTACAACAAAGAAGAAGATTACTATGCTCAAAGAAAAGATGAACTAGTTGCATATGAAGTAGCCTACAGATGAAGTTTTGACATGAAAGAATCATTTAAGAAAGGAGTTGAATGTGAGTTTGGAAAAAGAATAGATTTATTAGATACAAAGATCTCATGTGCAATGGTTAGGAGATAGGAATACAACTTTTTTTCATGCCCAAGCTTTATCTAGAAAGCAAAAAAATATAATAAGGGGTTTGGAGGATGAATATAGGGATTAATGTGAAGAAGAAGAGAGGATACAATAACTTGCCACTAGTTTCTTTGAAAGGTTCTTTCGTTATAATAATGATTCAAATTATGAAGATGTACTAAAGGCTGTAGTGTGTTACAAATGAGATGAACAAGCTTTTACTTACAAAATTCAAAGTTGAGGAAGTTCACATTGCAATCAAACAAAGGCACCCCAACAAATTGCATAGACCTGATGGCATGCCCGCTTTATTTTTCCAAAACTTTTAGCATATCATAAGTAATGATGTAACTAGTTTTTATTTGTCTTGCTTAATGGGAGAAAATGATTTAACTGAAATTAATCATACAAACATTGTTTCAATTCCCAAAACCAAAGACCCAAAGAATATTACTTAGTTTAGGCCTATTAATTTTTGCAATGTCATTTATAAGATTATTTCAAAAGTTTTGGTTAATAGGCTTAAGACTATACTACCTATTTGTATTAGTGAATCACGGAGTGCATTTGTCCTAGGCAAATTAATTTTTGATAATGTTTTTATTGCCTATGAACTTTTGCACTACTTGAAAACAAAGAAACATGGGAAAAATGTTTTTTTTTTCCTTAAAACTAGATATGAGTAAGGTGTATGATTGAGCGAAGTCGAATTTCCTTGAGGCAATCATAGGTAGACTAGGCTTTCATACCAATTGGATTTCTAGGGTAATGAAATATGTAACTTTTATTACTTACTCTCTTGTTATTATAGACACCCTATTTTGTTTGAAAATTTTTCTTGAAATAAACAATGGGCTTTGATCGTGAATTGGGTCTTAATATAAAGTTTTTGGGGCCCAATGATTGAAAGCCCAAACAAAAAAAATTTATTTAATTTTATTTGTTGATTTTTTAGTTTAATTTTAATTTTGTTTTGGGTCAAAGTTAGAGTCAAAATCAAAGTCAGAAAAGTAAAAAAAAAAAAAAATGAAAGAATCAGAAAAATGAAAATGAAATGGGGAATTTTGCAGGAAAAATCTTGGATTCAATCTTTGAAATTTAATTATTAAATATTTTAAGGAATTCTTGATTCTTATATCATTGAAAAAAGGAAGACTGGAGAGAAATAAAATCACAAAAAAAATTCACAAATTCGGGGGAATTGGTTTTTTCTAATTGAAATAGCTTGAATCCTTATATAAAAGACTAGAATTTTAGATCATGGGGTAGTAAAAGAGGACAAACAAGCAAAGATAATTAGCAATTTCAGGCAATTAGCAACCAACAATTAAATTTTTGTAGGTTTTAGTTTTGGGTTTTGAGTGTTCTTGAATTTGCTTGGAGTTTAGTTTTTCTTTTTGGGTTTTAATTGATTCTAGGAATGTTAAAGTTTTCTGGAACTTTCTATTTTGATTTTTTGTTTTTGGTTTTAATTTTGGATCTTAGGATCAATTTGCATTGTTGGTTTTTTTTTTTTTTTAGGAATTTAGTTGAAGTTTTGGGAATTTAGTTGAATTTTTAGGTTTAGCTTGAATTTTTTGGAGGAATTTAAGTTTTTCAGTGAGGTTCACAACAGTTGGAGGGATTTTATGGCAGACGAAACCTGGGTTACTAGGTTGTTTTTAGGATTGTTTGAATTTTTAGGTGTCGTTTAAATTTTTCAAGGTCAGATTCTAGAATTGGTGGCTAGCCATTTGAATTTTACAATGATTAGTTTAGAGAGAAAGTAGAGCAATTTGATCTAGAGAGAGAAAGAAAATCAAGTTTTTTTTATCTTTTATACAACATTGAAATGATGTCATTTTAGAAAAGGCTTTGACCCGTATGTAGACCTACCAACCCATGTGAAACCTGACCCTCAGTGCATGACTTGGTTCCAGCAGCCATCTCTCAATCTCAAGCTGAGCCAAGCCAAGCTTCCAGCCACTTCAGCCTGCTTTCTCTTATTGTAGCTAAGTCGCTTCCTAGTCGAGCCTAGTTGCTATAAATTCTTGTGGTAAATTTTTTGAATTTTTTTTATTTAATTTATTTAATTTAAATTTAATTTATTTTAATTGATTTTTTTTTTAAAAAAGAAGGTTTTCAAAATAAATTCAAGAGTCTTATTAAACTATTGGAAGATTTTTTTGATTGTTTTCAAATAATTAATTTCTTGGAAAATACATTAATGAATCTAATAATAGAGTTTCTTTAAAGTGGGACACTAGTTTTCATGAATTCTTTGGAGATGAGAAAATTATTTTAAATTACGAGCAAACTATTATAGTAATTTTAAGATTAATTTTTAATAATTAAATTATTTAGTAAACTATAAAGATATTTTAAGGCTTAGATAACTTGAAATCAAATTGGTACCATATTTGGGTGGACGCTGTGAAGGTATTATCACTACAGAAATTTAGGTTTTTAGTGACACTTTTTTAATGTTTAGTGGTATTTATAAACGACACTAAAAGATTTACAGTGTTTGCAAAAAATGTCATTCAGAGTGTTAACTATACAAGCGTCGCAGAAAATAGCGACATTTTTTATAAAACGCCGCTATATTAACGGTGTTTGTATGTGAAAATTTTCGCTATATTAGGGGCGTTTGAATATGAAAAACGTCATTATATTAACGGTGTTTGTATCTTTGAGACGCCGTTAATTTTGTGATATTTTTATTAGAAAAATATCATTACTTTGGTGACATTTATATCAGAAAAATGTCGTTAATTTAGTGCATTTTCTACTAAGAGCACCGCTACTTTTAATGGCATTTTATGGTACAAATGCCACTAAATTATTCATTTAATGACATTCTTGAATGCAAACACCGCGAAATTAATAAATGCATTTTTTTAAATAAAAAATTTTTGTTAATATTTATTATTTTCATAAACGGTATTAAATTTAGAAACTAAAATTAATATGAACTTAATTCACATTCAAATATGCATCTAATTAACATAAAATTTAATAATTAGTATAATAACATTCAAATTTTTTTAATACATTAACAAAATAAAAATTAAAATACATGAAATTAATGACTACATAGATTTTGAAGGCTGCCAATTGATGAAGGAATTTTTCTACCTTGGTCACTAGCGTGCTAAAAAACCTACTTAATAATAGCATACAATTTTTTACACTTCATTGTAAGCTTTTTTTATATTAAAAAATATAAATATTTACTATATATAATACCTTAGTTGGTGGACCACCAAGATAAGTTCCTGGAAATTGTTGCACAAAATTCATAAAATGATCGAATCAATCATACAACTGCTAAAATTTTGCATGCTATTGCTCTATTTTAGCACGTTCTTCCTTAATTTTGGCACGATCCTATTCTTTTTTTGCTTCCATTTGCTGGAAACGTTGTTACATAGTTTGCAACTTCTCTCTCAATTATGAAATATCTCGCAAAGATTGACTTACTGAGAATGTAAATTGCTGAAAGCTATGTCCATAGTAGGTAGATAGTGTTAGACCCAATCTAAAGCCTTGGACTTGTCCTTGCCTTTCTTTTCCAGTAACTTCTATGAATATATGATTTTTCAATTCTTGCATGTTGAGAGAACTATCAGATGTTACTTCAATCTCAGCAGCCATTTTCTCTTTTGCTTTCTCTTGTAAATTAGTCATATATAACTATCAAGTTTAATGATTAATCGATAATATGTTTAAAAGAGTAAATATTTAATTTCTGTTAAAATAGATGTTACAAATTACCATAATTTCTTATGTTTTGACATTCATGTAAGATTCATCTTTTTTTGTGTGTATTAAGCGAAAAAGTTTCGCATGTATAATTTTACCGCCCATTTCAATCTCCTATACAAAAACATATGTTATTTGATAAGATACATATCATTCCACAACTTATTCATGTATATCAAGCTTGTCAATTAAGTTCAAAATTTTCAAATAATTTTAATATCATGTATTTATATTTTGGCCCCTTAACAACACAATAGTCTTAAACAAAAACAAACAATAAAAGCATTTTGGCCTTTCACACATATCAATCATGGCAACCAAATTCAATTATTTGGACAAGTTTAATATCATGGATTGAAGCCATTCAAATTATTGAAAGTCATCCAAAAGTTTAATTTGTATTTGTGCCTTTTTAAGGCAAAAATAGTCCTAAATAGACATAAACGACAACTTTTTCACCCATATTAATTGTAAAAACCAAGTTCAATCAATCAAACAAGTTTAATATCAAGTATTGAAGCTATCAAAACTGTTTAAATAGAATAATAACAATAAATTTGTATTTTTACCTAAATAGACATAAACAATAACTTTTCATACACATCATTCATGTCAACTAAGTTCAAAACTTTCGATAAGTTTAATATCAGTATCACAAACTATCAAAACTATTAAAATAGAATAATAACTATTAATTTGCATAATTACCTTTTAATGACACAAAAAGTTCATTCATTGGAATAAGTTTAAAATCATAAACTTACTATTTCTTTTTGCTTTCTTGCAAAACTTTTTAATCTACTTGTGTGGCTATATTTTTGTTGCTTTCTACTATTAATGTCAATCTATTCTCTTTCCTTTCATACAAAATAATTGCGTATATGGTAGAAATACAAATATTACCAACTTAAAGCATAAAAAACTTTCATTATTTCATTATACTATACAAAGTTATAAATTAGTACCTTTTTTTTTCTTGAGAACCAAAATCTAACTAATTGTTCATATTGCCACCTAATCACATTACGGGATAGATTTTTCATCGTCGCCTCTACAATAGTATTTCGATCGAAATACTTATTCTTCAAATTATGCTTATAATATTTTCATTTCTTTCCTAATGACTTAAGCACAAATAAAATTGGTATTTTAAGTATAAATCTTAATTGTAATAATACAAAAAGAAAAGTTTTAATCAATAAATCAAATTTAAAATAATTAATTTTTTTATATGTAATTAATTATACTAATACCTCAATAAAATTTAAAGCATTAGCCTTAACTTCTGCTGGAACTTTATGCCAGTTTCATAATGAATAGGTAATTTCATTCCATTACGGGCAAGCATGCCTAGAAATCCAGCCAACAGTTAAGCCTCTTCACCAATTGGTTACCTATCAGAGTTTGCAGACACTACAATATGCTCGTTCGGAGGTAGTGCAAACAATTCCTTCAAAGTTGTCTGGCCTCTGGTCCTCCATTGACCATTGTTATCAACTGTAAAAAAATAAAAAATAAATTTGTAAAATGGCAATACTTTTATCATTATAATCAAATTATAAATATGGGGTATACAATACTTGCATTAAAATTTAAAGCATAATCAATTAACAGGATACTATCTAAACCTAGACCTCTCATATTGTTAGATTCAATATCAATTGGAAGGTTAGAAGTGATTGAGTTAAATTCGATAGTACGTTCATTTCCCTCCAAAAGATTCAGTCCATAGCCAATATTAATAAGTGCTACAAACAGTTTTGAACTAATATCTCTGATATGTATTCTTTTCAATATACTCTTCCTCATTGTAACTTATCTACATCATAAAAGTAAATATTAAAAGATATTAGTTTAGAACATATATAAAGACATTGAGAAGTTAAGAAATCATAACCTATGATATATAAAGAACATATCAATTTAATTAAATCAAAAGATAATGTATGATTTACAATATAATAAATACACAATAACGAATGCAACATTAATTACATACAATTATTTACTATATTATGTCTTAAACACTTAAATTATAAAATATAGATGATCTATCATGGTTCATAACTGTCTTCATTAACATCTTCATGAACCCACTAAACGTAGGTATTGGAGATATTTTCATCCGAGTTTTGTTCAGTAAAAGGATAACATTATGTTCCATGTTCAACATCATCTCATGTATCTAACCCCATATTGAATGAGTCTCTAGGTGTGCTTCGAAGAATAACAAACTAACCCAATTCTTTGGGATCTTCAGAATAAAAAACTTGTTTGACTTGAGATGAAAACACATAAGGTTCATCAATGAGTTGTTATCTAGTGTGAATTAATCGAAAAAAATTCACAAATGTAAATCTATACTGATCTTTCTTAATATCCCTTACACTATTCACATAAGCCCAATCACACTGAAATAAGAAAATGTTCCACTTGCCATAATAATCCAACTCAATGATGTCATTAATCATGTCATAATAGTCAACATTTCCCTCTAAAGGGTTTGTGTCCTAGCACTAGTATAACTAGTAGTTGATAAAGTAATAACAAATCCTGAATTTTGTGTACTTTTAAATCTCTTACAAGATTTAGTGTGAAATCTAAATCCATTGTTGATGAAACCTTCGTATCATTTCATAATCATGTTTGGACCTTGTGAAAGACACTTCACCTCTTCACTAATAAGCCTTCCACTCCAAACCTATAAAAGTAGAATAAATATATATATGTTATTAATGTTAGTTATACCATAAGTATTCTATGTAGATTTCTCATAATGGGAAGTATGGCATTACTTACAGTTGCTCCTAAACATTCATGAAAGTTTTTGATGAACAACTTATCAAGCTCTCGATGGTTTGATCGTCGATAATGTGTAGGAGCTCTCAAATTATTTTTATACTTACTATAAAACATCATGATAAAGTATTAACAATAAAAAAATACAACAAATTATGCTTAATGTAATGAATAATTTCTTTGCTAAAAAACTTACGTGCGAAATGATTCAATAGAGTCATGATGAAAAAGAACATATCGATACACTCTTCTATTAAATATCTTTCAGCAATAGAACCTTTATGATAACATTTATTACGATAATAAGACTTTAACCTCCCTAAAAACTTATCGCATAAAACAGTAGTCATATATCTTTTTAACTAGAATGGCATGATCATCAATAAAAGCCTAATCAATCTATTAAACAATAATACCTTTTGATAGGATACATCCATCGATAATAAACTGGCCCACTGATTTTTGCTTCATATGGAAGGTGTATAACCAAATGCATCATAATAGTGAAGAAGTTTGAAGGAAAAATCTTTTCTAAATAGTATAAAGTAATCACGGCTCGATCTTGAAGTTTGTCAAGCTCTTCCACATTCATACATTTTCCACATAGAGATTTAAATATGTTATTCAATTCAATTATCATAGAAGTGACTTGCTTTGACATTGATGAATGTAAAGCAATTGGAAGTAAGTCTTGCATCAAAATGTAATAATCATGTGACTTTAATAAAAAAAGTTTTTGCTCCTTCAGATTCACACATCTCGATATATTTGACGCATAGCCATCAGAAACTTTGACATTTTTTAAAACCTTGCAAAACACATCTTTTTTAGCTTTAGAAATCTTAAAACAAGTAGCAGGCGATCGATATTTGCTATTAGAAAGCAACTTCAAATGAAGGTTAAAGTGAATCCCCATATCAACTAGGTCAAGCCGACTCTTTAAATCATCCATTGATTTTTTATTCACATTGAGAAATGTCTCAATAAAATTTTCATAAATATTCTTCTCTATATGCATCAAATCAAGGTTATGGTGTAATAAATTATATTTCTAATAAGGTAACTCAAAAAAGGTACTTTTTTTCCATAACTCAAACTCATTGGGGTCATCTTTTTCATTGTCCTCTTCATCACTTTGAATATTAAGATCACGAATTTCAATATCAGTATCACCAACTTACGTAATATGAGACAGACACCTTAAAAAATGTCCCTCACTCTTTTCCTTGATGGAGTCATTTTTTCATAAGTGAAATTGATATCTTTTAACTTTGACAAGATATTAGACCTACTAATGGGTAAAGGCGATCTCCTCAACTTTTCATTTTCATCAAAGAGATATTTTTAGAATTTAAATCTATGATTATCATCTAACCATTGACGATTTCCTATATAACAGAACTTTCTACCGTTAGGTAATCACTTCGAACATGTTTGTGCAGCATAACATAAGCAAGTATAATGACCTTTTGTACTCCAACCAGATAAATTTGCATAGCAACACGCATATTGAAGTTTTTTTTTTATGCATCATAGGTCTCAACTTTTTCTCGTAATTACTTTAACTCTTTAATAAGAGGTTATAAATAGATGTTTATATCATTACCTAGGCCTTTTTCCCTGGGAATTATCATAGACAATATAAATGACTATTACTTCATAGCAATCCATGGTGGTAAATTGTAAGGAATCAATACAACTGGTTAAGTGCTATAAGAAGTACTCATCATTTTGAACGGGTTGAATCCATCATATGTTAGTCCAAGTATAACATTTTAAAGATTAGATGCAAAGTCTAGAAACTTATAATGAAATGTTTTCCATGCCAAAGAATCTACAAAATGCCTTAATGATCCATCATCTATTCGCTTCTCATGATGCAGCCTTATTGAATCTATAGTTTTAGAAAACATGAATAGTCATTGAAGTCTTGATATTAATGGAAAATAGCATAAAATCTTAACAGGTTTTTTTTGACACAGACCTCATCATCATCCTTATTCAACCTTTCATTGGGGTTTTTATCCACCCAACGAGAAATACCACACAAATGATAAGATTTTTTATTTTTTTTATCACCCCAATACAACATGCAATCATTGAGATAACTATGAATTTTTTCATATCCGAGACCTAAATCCTTGATCATCTTTTTTGATTCTTTACAAAATTCAGGTATTTTTGCAAAAAAAAAAACATTTTTTTCATAAACTATAATAATAAAGTCAGAGAGTTTTTCGTCCATCCACATAAGTATTTCAAGTGAAAAAGATGAACATAGAAAGATAACCTTGAATGCTTCAATCCATCATAAAGTTCTTCATTCATATCCTCAAGCAACCTATAAAACTTTAATGCTTCTTCTCTAGGTTGTTGGTCACATACACCTATCTCAGGTTCACCAAATTCATTCATTTCAACATTGAACGGATTAAATCTATCATTTTGGGGAGAAAGATTATAAAAATGTTGGTTATGAATCTTAAAAGCATCTCACAACATGCCTTCAACATTATCTGCTATAAAATGATCATATTGGAGTTAGAAAGCCCTTGAAGTTGAAAAAACTCTAGTGGAAGACCTTGATGGTATAGACTCTGCATGAAAATACCAATTAACATATCCCGAGAGAAATTCAATACAAATTAAATATTCAAAAATAACTTAACACATTTGATAATCAATATTAATACACTTCACACTTGGGCATAATATCATATTATCTTCACTTGTATTCTCAAATACAAAATTAAGAAAATTTTTCACTCTATCTCTGTACTCTTAACTTAATCTTGACTTTTGCATCCAACTCTTATCCATTTAGTACTTGCTACATTATCAGACCAAATGTATATAAATAATTTATATGAAAATAAACATGTAAATTACTTAAGTTTACTATGTTTTAAACAAAAAGATAATAACAAGACCAGTACTTACACAAAATAAAAACTCTTTATTGTGAAGTATTTTATCAGCTATCTGATGTTATGAATATTAAAACTCTACTGCTAACGTAGACAGTACCCAAGAGAATTTATAGTTGGGATTGAAATAAGGTAAAACAGGTATAGAGAAAACTCGAAAAAAGAAAAAATGAAAGGGAAAGGGAAGTGGATGATGGGTTACAAATGGGTATTTGAGGAAGGTGGGTATTGGAGAAAATTATTTAAACCAAAAAGAAAATCACGAATTGCAAAAGCTGAAGGAATAGTCGAATAAAGTAAAAGCTAAAGTAAATAACTAATGAATAGTCGAAATAAGGTTCTAAAAGAAAATGCTCGAATACTAAAAATTAAAGGAAAGGGAAAGTAAATTGTAGTTGGTTTGGAAAGAGAAATAGTAAAATAATGAAGATGAAGCTTAAAGTTGGTGATTGGATGCACTAAGTTTGGGGATAATTTTATTAGACTGGATAATTGAAGGTGTTTACTAAGAAAAACACCTTCAATAATTTCTTTTTAAATATTTTTTGAATATATTATAGGCGCCTTCAACAGTGTCGTAGTAGAATTGTTTGAAATTATTAAAGGCATTTGCACCCTAAAAATGCCTTCAATATTTCATCTAATTTTTATGACGTATTTATTGAAGGTATTTTTTACATAATACACTTTCAATAATTCCCTCATTTTTATTTGTGAATATCAGTGAATTCTATTTTCTACTAAAAACGCCTTCAAGAATTTTTTTTTAAAAATTATTTGAGATTATTAAAGGAGTCTTTTGTACAAAATGCCTATAATATTACACTACTAAAATTTTAAGGGGTTATTAAAGGTGTTTATTCTAGAAAAATGACTTGACTAATTTGTTTTATTTTTTTGAAAAAATTTATTGAAGGCATCTTCTAATGCAAAACACCTTTAATATTTTACTATTCAAATTTTAAGACAGTTAGTGAAGGCATTTATTCTAGAAAAATACCTTTAATTAATTTCTGTTAATTTATGTACATAATTATTGAAGGCATTTTTTAAGAATAAACGCCTTTAATAAGTTTTTTTTTAAAAATTTTAGGATTATTAAATGCATCTTCTAGTGAAAAACGACTTCAATATACCAGTACTTAAATTTTAAGATGATTAGTGAAGGCATTTATTCCAAAAAAATACCTTTAATAATTTCTTTTAAATTTTGTACATAATTATTGAAGGCATTTTTTAGAACAAACGCCTTTAATAATTTTTTTTTAAAAATTTTTGAGATTATTAAAGGCATCTTCCAGTGAAAATGCCTTCAATATTTCACTACTCAAATTTTAAGACAATTAGTGAAGGCGTTTATTATAGAAAAACACCTTCACCAATTCCATTTTATTTATGTACATAATTATTAAAGGCATTTTTTGAGAACAAACCTATTCAATAATTTCCTTTTAAAAATATTTGGGATTATTAAAGGTGTCTTTTAGTGAAAAATGCCTTCAATATTTCAGTACTCAAATTTTAAGATGGTTAGTGAAGGTGTTTATTCTAGAAAAATGCCTTTACTAACTCGTTATAATTTTTTCAAAAAATTTATTGAATACGTTTTCTACATAATATGCCTTCAATAATTTCCTTCATTCTTATCACAGAAATATCAGTGAAGATGATTTTTTACTAAAAAAACCTTCAATAATTTTGATTCAAAATTATCAAAGGCATTTTTTGTGGACAAACACCTTTAATAATTTCTTTTGAAAAAATTTTTTTGGATTACTAAAGGCGTTTTTTTAGTAAAAAATGCCTTCAATAATCTTCAAGTAAAATCTTAAAGAGATTATTGAAGGCATTTTTTTTTCAGAAAAATACTTTTAATAATAATTTTTATATTCATTCCCCTATCTTGAACATCAGTATCACAAACTGTTAGTACAGAGAATGATTAAAAGCTGCATTAATCAACCAAACCAAACCCATAAGCACATTTCTATCAAACTTTTGGTTTCTTTATCCCTATCGTTGCCATCGACCTTTAACAAATCAATTGCACACACCTCTCTATTTATCGGTATGTCTTTATTTTTTTTTGTTTACTGTATTATTTATATTATTCGATAGAGCTATTTTTTTTTTGTTCCTTACTATTTACATATACATACATATTTTTATTAATTTCACCATAAGCATAGTCGTCCAAGCACTTTTCATTGCATGTATGCTATTTTTGTGTAGTTTTTTTTAAATACTGTGATTTGCTGAACCTTATTGTATGATATTGTTTTGCTTAATGGTATTGTATGATATTGGTATGCTGAATCATATGCTGAATGGTTTGCTGAATAGTATTTTTGAATGGTTTGCTAAAGGGTGTGTCTGAACACATTGCTGATTTGTTTATTGAATGGTGTTTCTGTACTTAGTATGGTATTAGTTTATTTAATTACATACATTGTTAAATTTATACAATCATTTTGTGTAATTCATATAATTATGATCAAAATTGCAGGTATTATGAACTTCGAACAACATCATTCTCCTTCTATTGAACATGCACAAAACACACATATAGATAAAAAAAAAAAGGGAAAAGGCCCAAATAAACAAATTAAAATTAGTGACATAAAAATTTACGTTGATTTCAATCAAAGTGGGCAGCCTATGTCTGAAGGAGCTGTCAAGTTGGCTATTCATATTGGAGCTATCGTCCCTAGTAAGATTTCAATTACGTACACCAATTGGCAATGAGTTTCAAATGATCTAAATAATGATATATGACAGTCGATTGTGGTATGTTTATTCAACTATTTCGTAAAATTTGTTAAATGATCATTTAATTGAAATTCAATGTGTTCATACTAGTTGTGTTAAATTACTTAGGAACGGTTCGGCGTCCCAATTGACTGTAAAAAGAATTATGTTGCAATTTGTTAGGAAAGTATTTAGAGACTTTAAAAGCATATTGACAACCTAATATATTTTATCGCTAGCTGATCAAGGTGATATTTTGTTGTTCCACCTGTATCATATGCAGATGTAATAAGTGTTGAAGATTGGATAAATTTTGTTCAATATCGACTTTTAGAAGATTTCTCAAAATGCAAACCCATTACCAAAAAAATTGTTTATAAGTCTTTATGCAATATATCTTTTGATCTTCATATATGATTGACGTAATTTCTTTCTTTTGTAGAAAATCAAAGAAAACTAATGGAACATTCGGGCCAAACAACAATATCACCATCTGACAACGAGAAAGGGATAAGCAAATGTGAAGTATGAGCTTGTATGTATTCGTACATTTGTTTTATACTCATTAATGAATATTTATGACCATTCATTTCATACATTTTCATTCTTATATTATGGTAATTTAATAGGAATCAACGAGCTTTGGCATCGAAGTTTCCAGATGGGATATTTGGAAATAAAGACATCTACGAAAGGATGAATCCTTTGCAAATGAAGCAACTGAAGAAATAGCAAAAAAAATTGTAAGTATAACTACTTTTTTAATATCATGTATGATTGGCATTGTGATTGTATGTATGACTGTATAGTAACTTATATAGATTTATTATTATAGCCCATCTTATTATTGTCTTTCAGGATGATTATGTTGTCAAAGTCGAATCTGGTGAACTGGCAATCCAGTATGGCGAAGATCCGTTATCTTTAGCATTAGATGCTAAAGAAAGGCCTGGTCGGGTTCGTGGGATTGGTAAATTTGTATTGCCATCAAAGTTTTTTAGTAATCAACCCAAAACTTCGTGAATGAGAAATGCACAATATGAAACAATCATTGAGCAACAACAGTAATGAATTGATGACCAAGAGCAATGCCTCAATGAGCAATAGTAAAGACTCGCTACTTTTGAGGCCATGTTGGCAACAATGCAGCATAACATGCTAGTAGGCCAATCTGATAGCATAGTCCATGTAGGACAAGCTTCTATTGCAAGTCAGATAGCAAACCGATCCTTCGCTACCACCCATGAAGTATGATTTTGTTTATAAGTTTAATATTAATTTGTTTATTATATTTATTGATTTGGTTTTAATACTTATATTTCATTAAATATTATAGCAAGATGTTGGAGCTCAGAGTATGACTCTTGCTCAAGCTACCATGGATGAGTTATCTAATTATTCGCTAGAGTATTTATCCGAAGGAAACTTCATAACCATTGAGTTTGAGGAAAGGTTATTTGATAAACCATCATTTTCTTTCATTGGTGTGGAGAAGGTTAAAGAATTTTATAAACTGAATGAATTATCAGCTATTGATATTATTGCTTATATGAGGTTAGCTTATAAATACAAATATGGACATTCAATATGTATTAATCTATATTACGGTGTAATACTAACTAGTATTGTTGATTGTTATCGTACAGCTTCTTATATAGAGAGCTCGAGGGGAGATAGTTGACCAACATATTTAGATTCGTTGACCCCAACTTCATTAGTAAATAGAATGGCACAGTCGCTTATTATGCTAATCATGTGATTAAATGCATGAAAAGATCGACTGATTATTATTTGCTCCCATATAATACGCAGTAAGTTATATTCCAACCTTAATTATTCCAACCTTACCTAAATTTGATATGATGTGTAATCTGAGTATATCATTGTTATTATTTTACAGTCGTCATTGGGTGCTTATTGTGATTGACACCAAATCCTTAATGCCATACTTACTTAATTCAGTTAATCCAATGGTGATGCCTAACCCCAATATTCAAACTTTTATAAATATGTATTACACTTTATTATATTATATATTTTATGTTTCTTCATAAGTAATTTTTATTCATGTATTAAGTAATTTTTTATTTTCAATTTAAGGTAATATCTGCATTCGATAAGAAGATAAAGAAACTGAAATGGATGTTATTACTGATAAATGTAAAATTTATTCTTTTATGTTGAGTTTGTATAGATAAATGTTTCCTAAACCCACTCAATTTAATTTTCAAGTACCTTGTCAACTTGGTAATACTGAATGTGGATATTATGTCCTTCGTTTTATGCGGGATATAATTTTATATGATTTTATGACCACACCATTCAAGGTTAGTATAAATTTCATAAACTCATTACATTTTCAGAAAAATAAAAAGCTAAATTATGTTTTCATATATTAACATTTACTTTTGATTTTTTTTTAATGAAAGACTAAAGAAAGCTTCACGATAAGGGAACTGGATGAAGTTCTTAAAGAATGGTGTGAGTATGTATTATAATTTATCAATGTTGATAAACCTTGAGGTTAGACATTGTTGGTTGAATGTAAATATATAAGGAACAAATTGTTATAATGTTTTTAACATGCCATGTTGAATGGAAAATTTAAGTTTGTAGATTAGGGTATTGGTTTAATATTATTGGTATACTTAATATGAATACACTATGTGTACTTAATATATTATTGAGTACGATTATTTTAGAAAAGTATATTAATATGACAACGTTATCAGTTTTAAATTCGGATATGTGATCAATTTATTGAAATACAACAATGTTCATTATATAAATTTCAAAATGTAATTCATAGTATCACATACATAAACCAAATGTTTTCTGAGCATAAATATACAACTAGCTTCAAATGTTTTTTTTGGCATAAACTTACAACTAACTTGACATATACAATATCAAAAATATTTTTTTGATGGGATTAATGAAGGCGTTCTTAGCAAGAAAATACCTTGAATCATACCTAACAAAATGTTATTGAAGGTATTTTTTACCAAAATCACCTTCAATAATCCCACATAAAAATTTATTATGTAGAATATTAAAGGCGTTTTGGGCAAAAAATGCCTTCAAGAATCCATTTCAACTTTTTTGTATGGATTATTGAAGGCATTTTAAAAAAAAATCGCCTTTAATAATATCAACTAAAAATTAATTGAATGGATTATTGATGGCGTTTTCAACCAAAAACACCTTCAATAATCCATTTCATATTTTTCGCATGGATTATTATGGGCATTTTTCTATCGAAAACGCCTTGAATAATCCTTAACAAAATGTTATTGAAGGTGTTTTTGAAGAAAATTGCCTTCAATAATCCGATCATTCAAATTTATCATGTGAAATATTAAAGGCGTTTTGAGCCAAAAACGCCTTCAAGAATCCGTTCCAACTTTTGTGTATGGATTATTGAAGGTATTTTTGACAAAAAATCACCCTTAATAATCCAAACTAAAAATTTATTGATTGAATTATTTAAGGCAAGTTCGGCCAAAAACGCCTTCAAGAATTGGTTCAATATTTTTTTTATGGATTATTAAAGGCATTTTTCTACCAAAAATGCCTTTAATATTCTTTCTAAAATTTTTTAAATCAAAAAATGCCTAGAATAATCAATTACTAATAATCTTTGCAAAACTAAAAAAAGGCTATAAGGAGAGATTGAACCTACCACCTTATGGTTAACATTCGTACGATCCTAAAATTTTGATATGATATTTATTGAAGGTATTTTTTACCAAAAATACCTTCAATAAGCCTGTGAAATTTTTTGGTGGAATTATTAAAAGCGTTTCTTGTAGAAAATATCTCTAATAATAACATATATTTTTTTATGAGAGAATTATTGAAGGTGTTGTCTGCCAAAAATACCTTCAGTAATTCCCTATCATTTTTTTAACGGGATTATTCAAGCCGTTTTTTGTAAAAAATACCTTTAGTATTCAGTCAAAATTTTAAGACAAGATTATTCAAGGCGTTTTAGTCGATAAACGCCATTAATTTCAAGTCTTGGGTGGCGTTTATAAGTAACAATGCTGCTGTTTGAATATTAAGTGACGTTTTGATAATAAATGCCTTAAGTTTTATAAAAACACGAAAGCTAGCGGCGTTTGTAAATGAAATGCCACTACAAAACTGCCACTAATCTTCCATTTTTTTGTAGTGTATAACTTTTCTCATGCATAACCGTACTCCTAGACATAAATCTAGTTTTATAAACTAGAATCTATCATTTAAAATACCTAAGTCAAACTTGAGACTTATCTTTAAAATAAGACAGATTCAGTTAGGTGGTCAATCGTACGTAAACAAAAAATATTGGTGGCGACTCCATAAGTCAGGACTAGCGATAGATACATAGATCTATACATTATAATAGTTGTAAATGGTGGTATTACTAATAAGTTTTATCGAGAAAGATGACTTCATAAAAAAGATCTTCTATCCCCTAATTTATTTTTGATTCATACTAAGGGGCGTTTGGTTTACGAAATCTTAGATTTCAGAAGAAAGTATGATCCCCGAGAAAGTGCAACACCTAGGATTTTCTTTCATTTTCAAGCTATCCCATGTTTAGATTCACTCGTTTGGTTGGGGGGAATCTATATATATTAATTCATGAATAATTACCATAATCTCTTTTACATATATAATAACTCCTTAACATACATGATGGTAACTTTTTATTAGCTTTTATTAATAAGAAATACCCAAATAACAAATGATGTCTTTAATAACAAAAGAAGACAAATATTTTATTTGATTGTTATTTTTATTTATAAAATATCATCAATAAAAAAATTAGAGATTATTTAAGAACGTCTTAAATAATCTCTTTTATTTTTTTAAAAGAGATTATTTAAGTCATTTTTTGTTAAAAAATGCCTTAAATAATATCTTTTAAAATGTATTAGGGAATTATTTAAGGCATATTTTGTCCAAAAACGTCTTAAATAATGCCCTTTAAAAAATATAAAGAGATTATTTAAGGTGTTTTTTATCCAAAAATACCTTAAATAATCTCCTTTAAAATGTATCAAGGGATTATTTAAAGCATTTTTGGTTAAAAATGCCTTAAATAATACCCTTCAATTTTTGGACCATATTATTTAAAACGTTTTTGACTAAAAACGACTTAAATAATCTATTTCATTACTTATAAGATATAAGAGAAAATATAAAAAAAAATTGAAGTAGCTCAGTTGGTTAAAGCATATGGATGTTAATCATAAGGTCATAGACTTGACATTTCCCTCTAGTGCTTTAATATTTTTAGAAGAGAATTGTTTAAGGCATTTTTTAAGAGTATTATTTACAACAGTTTTAACCAAACGTCTTAAATAATCCATTTTATTACTTATAAAATTTAAGAGATAAAATATAAAAAAATTAGAGTAGTTTAGTTAGTTAAATTATATGGTTATTAACCATAAGGTCATAAGTTCTACCCTTCCCTCTAGCCATTATTTTTGGGGATTACTTATAAGCTTTTTTTTTTTTTTTTTTGGATTATTTAAGGTATTTCTGGTTAGAAAATGCCTTAAATAATGCTAATCAATTTTTTATGAGATTATTTAAGGCATTTTTTGCTAGAAAATAACTAAAATAATCCAATTCAATTTTTTATAAAGGATTATTTAAGGGGTTTTCTAGCAAAAATTACCTTAAATAATCCTCAAAAAATTGCATAAGATTATTTAAGGTATTTTTTGCTATAAAAAATACCTTAAATAATCCACCAAAAAAATTGAACAAGATTATATAAGGCGTTTTTCATACCAAACACCATTAATTGCAATATAAAAAAAAAAAATTTTAGTAGCAAAAATCTACAACTGGCTTGCAATCACTTCCAAACATATTTTTTAAAATGGTAACGACTATTTTATAATTTTTTTATTCAGATCAAATTTAAAAATAACACAACTTTTTCTCTCGGAATCTTAGAATATTATAGGGAGAAATAGGTTTTTGATTTCGAAACTTTGAGTACTGTTAAAAATCTATTACTTTTTTTCAAAATCGGATTTTCTTGAACCAAACGTTGGAATCGAATACCCAACAGTAAGATTTCAAAAAAAAATACATAGATTCTTTCTAACCAAATGCTTTTTAAACATTTTTCAGCAATGTTAAATAAAAATCAAAGACAGAGGCTGTTACATGGAGTGCAGGCTAGCCGAAATGGTCCTTGAGTTAATCGCCTATTTTTTGTTGATAATAGTTTTTTTTTTTTTGTTTTGCTATGACCAATAGAAGCGAAAGTGAAAAAAATAAAGCAGTGCTAAAGCGATATGAAGAAAGCTTGGGCATAAAGATTAATTTTGATAAATCGGCATTATTCCTTAATAGTAACACGGGAAAAGAACAGAGGGAACAAATTATAAAAAATATGTTTGGAATCCGGAAAACCAAAAATTTGGAAAAGTACCTGGGTTACTTTTAATGGTTGGGAAAGATTGAAGAATGGTGTTCAGAGAATTAGAGGATCGAATTAGTGCTAAAATGAATATGAGATGTCAAAGAATGTTATAGCAAAGTGGGAAAGAAGTATTCATGAAGTCCATTCTACATTCTATTCCCATATATGCCATGAGTTGTTTTCTCCTACCAAAGTCTGTATGTGAAGAAATGAAGAGCTTGTTTAGCAACTAATGGTGAAGGCATGACAATGAGAAAAAGGGTAAACATTGGCAAAGTTGGAAGAAAATGTGTTGTTCTAAAGAAAGATAGAGGCATGGGCTTTCGAGAAATAAGAAATTTTAATAAAGCTAGCTATCTAAACAGGGGTGGAGGATTCTTACAAATCCCAGCATGCTAGTACATAAAGTTTTAAAAGCTAAATATTTCTCACATGGCTTTTTCCTTGAATCTGATCTAGGAGCATACCCCTCTTTAACATGGAGGACTATATGGGCAGCAAAAGCAGTATTGCATTAAGGGATGAGATGTCGTGTAGGTAGTGGAAAATCTACTTGAATACGGAAGGATAAATGGCTTCCTTTCACTGAATCATTCACACCACAAACATCAAGGGGAATCTACAATGAGAATGGATGGGTGTCTAGTTAGTTGATGAGTGAGCACGCAACTGCAAGTGGACTATTTTTCAAGACATGTTTACACAAGATGAAGCAGAAGCAATCAATGCCTTACCATTAAGTAAGCTTGATCTGTTTGATAATCTGGTTTGGCATTTTGATAATAAAGGCACATATATGGTGAGGAGTGGATATACGAGGCTGTGTCGGACATCACAAGAGACTGGTTTTGAGTAGGGAATAATGAAGATCTTAGAAAAGGTTGAGTAGTTTGGACAAGGATTTAGTCAATTCCATTACCAACAAAGATAAAAATTTTGATATGGAGAGCAAGTAAAGGAATCTTTTCAGTGATGGCGAACTTCGCAAGAAGAAAAATTTCAGTGTCAACCATGTGCCAGAGATGTGGGAACAATGACAAAACAGTTATTCACACGGTGAAAAAGTGTTGTTAGGCGAGAAAGGAATGGCAACACCTTAACTACCAATGGAAAGAAGACAATGGACAACGATTGGAGCCTCTAAACTGGTTCTTTAAAGTCACGGGAAATTTTATTGAAGAGCAACTACAATTATTTATGATAGGTATCTGGACAACATGGAATATGACAGGAACAATGAGTGTCATGGGAAACAGAGGAGTGAACAAAAAGCATCAGCTGTTTTTTTGCTAAGAATTACATGTTGGAGTTTAATAGAACTCAGTGACAAAATTCTATCTTAAATGTAGAGTGTCGTGAGCGATGGAAACCTCCTAACAAGGGCACATATAAGGTTAACTGTTATAGAGCAGTTGATAAAGAGAGGAATAAAGGAGCTTAGGCGTGATAATACAAGATGAAGAAGGCAGAATTATGGGAGCTCTCAGTGATAACCTACCATGGGTAACAAATTCTTTTACTGCTGAAGCCGTTGCAGCTATCTGAGCATTGAAGTTTGCCAATAGTTTTAATGAAATTTTGTTAGAAGGAGATGAATTAACAGTCATAAAAAAGCTATAAACAAGGAATCAATATATGTCTCCCATTGGTCTAATTATAGAAGAAGCCAGAATTAAACTTACAGAATTCAAATCATGCATGGTACATCATATCAAACACTCTGAGAATGAAGCAGCTCATAGATTAGCAAAGCATGGATTAAGGATTAATGGAGGAATTCATCGGGTTGAAGATTGCCCTGATTTTCTATAATTAATTGTTGCTACTGATGCCACTCAAGTTTATGAATGAATGATAAAGAAAATTTAATTCAAAAAAAAAAGGAGAGAAAGAAACCACTCGTAACGTATGCATTGTGGAGTAGATGTTAGGATTGACGTCACTTCTTATTATTAAATTATAATAAAATATTTAATATGATTCTAAATTTTAAAAATTTTTAATGTAATAAATGAATTATAAATTTTGTAATTAATGTAATTAGCTTTAAGTGATAACACATGACTAATAAACAACATTCAGAGTATCATATTAATTAATAAATATATAGTTTAAGTACATTAGAGGTTTTTAAAATTTAAAAATTATATTCAACATTTTACTATAATTTAATGACAACTCTGTATTTTATTTAGACCCTAAAGTATTATTAGGAAACGAAGTTGGATGTTGGTAACGAAATTGTATTAATCAAAAAAAGAAATTCTTCAATATTGGAATAAAGGTATATTATATGCATACAAGATGGTCATGGTCAAAACTCAGGATAAACAATCATTTATTAACGTAGCTTAGGTAAAGTATGCTTACAAGAGAGAGTAGAAAGCTATACCTACTAAAAATTAGCATCATTTTTTTAATACATAAAAGTTTAGGATAGAAAAAAGGTTATTTCATTTTAATGTCAAGATATATTGTAACTTCTTTTTTTCGAAGATTTACATTAAATTTATGAATAATTTATTAATGTTAGTAATAGTGAAAATAGAATTTAACTTGTGATAATGAAGTGCTCAATCCTTGTTAATGGAGTCAACTCAATTAAAAAAAAAAAGTAGTATAGTTGAAGGTGTTGGTAATTTATAATGTGATGCATCATAAATTAGACAGAAAATTTTAATTATTGGTGAATAGACTTAATTTTTGTATTAATTTTATTTATATTTTAAAAAATTATGTTTGAATAAAAATAATTATTAAATAATAAATAGTCATAACTATTTGAATATACATAGATGATTGTTCATATAAATCAAGATTATACAAATGATCATAACCATTTGAATAGAAATTTATGTCTGTTCATTTATTATAATATATTTTTCAGTATAATCATTTTTACTGCTTCTTTTTAAAAAGTTTTGAAGTTTTTTGTATCTTAAGGGCATAATTATCTTTAAAAAAGTATTCTTTACGTTTCAAAACCAAAATTATTTTCTATTATTTCTAATTCCTTATTTATTTTTCTAACAATTTAAAAGTAATTATATGAAATTCATATTTTCCATGAGGGAGATAAAAGGACAAGAAATTGGCAAATTTGACAAAATTGACTTTTGAAACATGCATGGATGCAACTTCAATTATCCAAATAGTTTCTTAATGAAATAAATACTAAGCACAAGATAAGTTTTTTGTTACTATTTTTTTAGTTTTTATATTCTACTAAAAAAATTGATGATTATACTTTATAAGAGACATTGAGTCTTATAGAATTTTGCTTCTTATTGACTATTCTTTTTAATTTTTTATTATGAATTAAATTATTTCATTTATTTTTCATAATTTTATGGTACGCCACATATGGATTTTCTTGAGTAAGGTATTGAATAGTTATGAGAATAAAATGGACAAGAAGTACTTGCTAGCTTTGGTTATGAATCTTTTATGGCCTTGTTATACTTTGGTAAGATCATAGTTATCAAATCAAAATAATAAATTTTCGAGAATTATTTTAAGATATAAAAGAAATTGTGAATTTATAAATCTTTTCAAAAAATAAACAAGTATATGTCTCCTTATCATAAAATCATATTTTATGATCCATATTCCATGATTGCATTTTATTAGCAAGAGAATAATGTATGATTTATATTATTTAATTTATATAATATTGTTTCAATAAGAAATAAACATACTATCTAAGATAACTTCTATTCAATAGGAGAAGCTATATAATTATTTGTAACTAGTTAAAATGTTTTCTATTTGTTAGGTGAAAAATTTCACCTATTTTATAATTTGGACATAAACTTTATAATATTGTGTGGTTATACATGAAATTATATATCATTGTTCTTAATGACATAAACTGTGGTGGATACAGCTTTGGTATCCATGATAAAATAATTTTATAAGTATCCAAGAGTTGGCATGAAAATCTCAAAAGGAGATTATAAAAAGCATGAGTTTACTAAAATTTTTTTTTTCAAGGTGATTATATTTTGCATCACACTTGTTTATGCAGAGTCTCATATTCAATTGAAAATTTTTTTTTGGAACTTTTATGAAAAAAAATTAATATATAGAATATTTACTAGTTATCTTTCACTAAGGGTGGATTTAGAAACCTCTTATTATAAAAAGAAAAAACAAACACCAAATAGTGAAAAGATAAATAAAAAAGAAATTGATTAAAATATATATCTTGATAATTGAATAGAATATTATTCGATTAAAAAAATGCATATTTACACATGGTGAGGGTGATAGTTTCTTATAAATGTTAAATAAAAGAAATGAAAATTGACATCATAGTATTGTAAGATTTGAATATAATTTTACTGTGTAAATTATATAAGATAATAAATTTAGTATAACTTAATGAAAAATCATTAAAAAGGTCCCTAAATAACTTAAAAGGACTAAAATGTTTGGTCTATTATTCAACTTATCTAATTATACTAAAAGAATAATTGTAATAAAGATGTATAAAAGTGTAGAAATAGAATGATTGAAAATTTAATATTAATAAGTAGAGTTGTAGTCATATCCAATACCAACTATTTCTTAAAATGACAAGAATGAGGTAACAATATTTATAGCATATAAATTATATGTAAAATAAAAATTTTGGATATATTAGCCTATAAAGTGATTATATTAGAGATTTAATATTGAGTGAGAGTAATTACTGTAAAAGAAAATTCAATATCAAGATATTTGGTTAGTAATACTATTAGTAGAATGGATTTAAGCCCTTATTATTAGACACTTATAATGGGAACCTAACTTTACATTAGTAACCTCTAATTATAAAATGTAATTGGTAAAAATAAATTATTGTTATGTATCTGTTAAGTATTAGTAAAACCTATTCAAATTTTAAAAATTAATGTGATCCATTGTATGGGGAGAATGAGTTTCTATACTCTTAATAGAGTTTATTATTTAAATGTCTAAAGCAATGGAGAAATTATAAAAACTCTACCTATATAAACATAAAAGTGATACATTTTTAGCAAGAAAAATTGGGGTATCTCTTATAAATATTTATTAATAGGGTAAGCACACAGTCATAATAGTACTAAAGCGATTATAAACTTCTGAAAAAAGATTTAGTAAGTATTGTGTGTGTTATATCTTTAATTTTAACATTAGAATTTGAGTTTCACCGTCAACTTTGTTAGAATTTTAAGATAGATGTACTAATTAAATGTTTAAATCGAGATATATCTTTTTGTGTTAATATTATTTATTTATGTGAAAGGTTAAAGATTAAGCATTAATATTCCAAACTAGTTAGAGATTGTTGGTAATTTAGAATGTAGTACATTCATATTGGATAGAAAGACTTAATTATTGGAGAGCAAGCTTAATTTTTATATTAATTTTGTTTATATTCTGAATAATTATATTTGAATAGAAACAATTATTATATGATAAATAATTATAACTATTTGAATACAAATAGATGATTATTCGTATAAGTCATGATTGTACAAATTATTATAAACATTTAAATAAAAATTTATATATGTTTATTCATTATAAATAGATATTTCAATATAATTATTTTTATTACTTTTATTTAGAGAGTTTTAAGATTTTGTTATATTTTAGAGACATAATTGACTTTAGAAAATGTTGAAGTCTCAAACTAAAATTATTTTTTGTTATCTCTATTTTCTTATTTATTTTTTTACCGGAAAGTTCAATCATAACGCTTTAATTTGTCATGAAAGATTAATCCAAATCCAATGGATGAGTTTTTTTGGTGGTGTATATATATATAGCACATTTGCTAGTTTTCCGCGTAAATCTTTTTTCCATTCCTGCCTGCCATATCTACAGGGAGATCCGGAGACAAAGATTAGAAGACTCCAACTATTATATAGTGAAATAGTGCAATCCCCTTTTAGGGGCAAAGTATGAGAAGCAAATGCTATAATTAACTGTTTAAGAGAAAAAAGTAAAACAAGATGCAATCATTCTCTATATTTGAAATGCCTAAATAAAATATAAGAGTTTAAAGCAGATGAAACTTTGCATCCAACTGCAAGTCTCCAATTCCAATTTGCAAACATGGGAGAGCAGACCAGATGGACCATTTCTTGTCGGCTGACTCCCGTTCTCTTTCCATAATTGTAATGAGAAGTTTCCCTCACCATCCTGCCGCTTGCAAATATAACAATTTCTTTCGCACTTTTCAACTACATAACAAAAACGAATTCTTTTTCTTTTTTCTTTTAAAAAAATAAAAAAAGGAAAACCCACAAAAGATAAGGTAATTCAATCAATTATCGTTAATAACTATGATATTCCATTGAAAGTATCTCGTCATCTTTGACCGCTGAAACGCGTTGTGCAACATTTTGAGCACAAGGTAGAAGTAACCACCTCATGCTCCTGGCGGTCTGGCGCCCTGCTGCTTTTGTTTATTAGTGTTTGTTTGTTCAAGTGTCAAAAATCAAAACCCAGCTGTCTCAAACTAAAGCTAAGCCTAAAGCATACAACTTTTTACATGTCAATAAGCCTTCATCTTCTTCTCCCTTCCCCGTATCATCTTCTTTGATCTCTCTTTATATATCTCTCTCTCATGTCTCCTCGGATTCTAGTTTTGCTGGTTTTAACTGCAATAACCTTACTTTTGCTCTTTGCTTCAGTTTCATCTGTTGAATTCGTTTACAATACCAACTTCAACTCCGCAAATCTCGTCACTTTTGGCGATGCTGCAATAGATTCTTCAATTCTCTCCATCACAAATGATTCAACTTTTTCTGTTGGACGTGCCCTGTACCCTTTGAAGATCCCTGTGAAATCATCAAATTCATCAGAAGTACTTACTTTCTCCACATCTTTCATTTTCTCCATTGCCCCTCTCAAGGGCCTTCTCCCAGGTCATGGATTTGCCTTTGCCTTCTTGCCTTCTGCTGGTATAGCTGGTGCCAGCTCATCTCAGCATCTGGGTCTTTTCAACTTTACCAGCAATGGTAATCCCAATAGTCATATCTTCGGTGTTGAGTTTGATGTTTTTTCAAACCAAGAATTTGATGATGTCAATGACAATCATGTCGGTGTGGATGTAAACTCCCTGAAATCTGTTGTTTCCAATCCAGCAGGGTTTTGGGGAGAGAGTAAAGATGATAACTTTAAGGAGTTGAAGCTTAATAATGGTGTGAATTATCAAGTTTGGATTGATTATGAAGATTCTATTATTAATGTTACTATGGCTAAAGTGGGGGATAAAAGGCCTCGGAGGCCATTTATAAGTGAGTTTGTGAATCTTTCTGATGTTTTTCTTGATGAAATGCATGTGGGATTTTCTGGAGCAACAGGGCAGTTGGTCGAGAGTCATATGATTCTCGCTTGGAGCTTTAGTAATTCGAATTTTTCAATAGGTGATGCTTTAATTACAACTAATTTGCCTTCTTTTGTGCCACCAGAGAATTCAGTGTTTCAATCAATAGGATTCATTATTGGAGTTACAGTTGGGGCTGTTCTGCTTGTTAGCTTCTGCATTGGGACGTGTTTTCTTTTGGTTACACATAGAAGGAAAAGAAGTACCAAGAAAGAAGAGGTTGAACATTGGGAATTGGAGTATTGGCCTCACAGGATTGGCTATCAAGAGATCTCCGCTGCAACAAAGGCATTTTCAGATGAAAATGTGATTGGTTCTGGAGCTAATGGGAATGTCTATAAAGGAGTACTAACGGGAGGACTAGAAGTTGCGGTGAAGAAAATTTCTCATGAAAGTAAGCACGCGATGAGAGAGTTTTTGGCTGAGGTTTCAAGTCTTGGGAGATTGAAGCACAGGAATTTGGTAGGATTGATAGGTTGGTGTAGGAACGACAAAGGAAGCTTGATACTGGTTTATGATTACATGCAGAATGGGAGCGTGGATAAGAGAATTTTTGACTGTGATGAGCACTTAATGTTGAGTTGGGATGAGAGGATTAAAGTCTTGAAAGATGTAGCTTCTGGTATCTGGTATTTGCATGAGGGTTCGGAAGCTAAGGTCTTGCATAGGGACATTAAGGCAAGTAATGTCTTACTTGACAAGGATATGAATGCCAGATTAGGCGACTTTGGATTAGCACGTATGCATCATCATGGTGAATTGGCTAGCACTACAAGAGTGGTTGGCACCGTAGGATACATGGCGCCAGAAGTGATTAGAACTGGGCGTGCCTCCACTCAAACAGATGTGTTTTGTTTCGGGGTGTTGATTCTTGAGATAGTATGTGGACGAAGGCCAATTGAAGAAGGGAAGCCAGCTTTAATTGATTGGGCATGGGGGTTAATGGAGAGACAAGAACTGATTTTTGCTCTAGATGATCGGTTAAAAGCTGAGGGTGGTTACACTAATGAGGAAGTGGAGAGGATGCTACGTCTGGGATTGTTGTGTGCGCATCCAGAACCTCATGCTAGACCAACAATGAGGCAGGTAATGAAGCTGTTAGAGGAGGGTGCTGAACACAAAGGAGAAGGCGTGGAACTAAATTTACTAGACAGAATGAGGACGACACCAACAACAATGTGGAGGAACTTCAGCACCAGAGGACATCCTACTTTCAATGAAATTCAGAGGAATCTTTCTTCTTCCATGTCTATGAGTAACTCAGACATCATCCTAGAAGGCCGATAACAACGTACGTGTTGGTTCCGATTTTCTTTTGGATCAGTGAAGTGTGCTCTATGTTTTCCATTGACGTTTGTTAAGACCTAATCATTCGTGTAAATTATTATAGAATGAAAATTTTTTAAGAAGTTGGGAATCTGTGCATATTTTAGTTCGATGATCAAAGATCAGATAGTAGGAGAGTTGGAATATGTAACTTGAGTTGCTCTGAATCTTGTAATTTCTGTTTATTCCCTTAAAAAGCTGTACCTTTTGAATCTCTGCTGATTGAAGTGTGATATTCCAATTGCCATCATTTTTTATCTTCCCTCTTTCATTTTGTTCAGCTTCTTCGGTTGTTAATCAACACATTTATTAGCAGGAGATTTATTCACAAAAAATAATCTGCTGCAACAAGTCAAGTTCTATATAAGAAGTAGGTTAGCTTGGGAGACTCATGTTGTAAATATTTTGTCCTTGCTTTGCATGTTACAAGTTCCAGAAAGAAAAATGGAGAGGAGGAGGAATCAAAAAAGGCGTACGTGCAAATTTTGGCCTACTGGATATTATCCAATAAAATTGAGCAATACATTTTTTTTAAACAATTAGCACCAGTGGTCTAGTGGTAGAATAGTACCCTGCCACGGTACAGACCCGGGTTCGATTCCCGGCTGGTGCATGCTAAATTTGTTTTCCATTTTGGCGGGCGCATCTTTGATTACGAATGTGCCCAAGGTCCATTATGTGATTCCAACAATGGGCTTGTGCCAGTCCGTCAAAACTGGGTAAATGATTCCTTGATGAATCAGACCATTTTGGCAGCTCCAAAGTCCAAAGCCGCTTGTCTTTCATCACATTTTTTTTCTTTTATAATAAAGGCTATTGTCACTCTATCTATTCTATCTGGACTCGCACCTAATTTAGCACCAAAGACAGGATCTTAAATGTAGAATTCTACGGGAAATATATGCACTTTTCACCTGGCAGATAATCAATATAATATATTCTTAATTTCTCAATGAGATAATAATAATAATAATAATTAAAGTTGCTGAATTCTTTATACTGAATCAAAGGCAGGCAATAACACAGGTTAAGCGCCTATAAAACCCAATCCTCTAGAAAAAGGCAAACACCCAATGGAGAAGAATGTAGTTGTGCTGTTGTGTTTCCATATTACCTGTCTATTCATGGGGGGCTAAAATTTATAAGAATGGATCAATTGGGTTCCAGCAGGACTTTATTCACTCATCTCTATTTTCAGATTATCTATTAGGCTTCAATATTTATCATTGTCAGAAAAAATTTTGGATTTTTTTAATGTAGTACATAATATCATTGTGAAACCATTTGTGTTTTATATACGTTGATATGTTTAAATACAAATAAAATATAAAAAATATATTTAAATAAAATATATTATATAAAAAAAATTTAATAAGTGACATGATATAAAAATACATTTAATAAATTTTTTTATATTTATTTTAATAAATATAAACATATAAAGATCATTTTAATTTTTAATTTTTTAATTATAATAACTAATTAGTTATTAAATATACCTTTTAAATTTTTTTAAAAATATTTAATTATGATATTGATTTAATAATTAGTATAAAATTATTTTTTATATTAATAATATATATAATATAAATAATAATATTAATAGAATACATCATTATTTTATTCTTAAATATTTAGTAGTTTATCATTTTGGATTTGGTACTAAAAACTAATATAGTTATGTATACATTTATGATTGTTATATTAGTAATTTATATATAAAAATTTAAATATATATAATATATGTTAAATGCATATTAAATGGGTATCAATTTTTTTATATTTTTTAAACATGCAAGTATTTTTTATATTAATAATTATATATAATATTTAAATTTAACATATTAAATACATATTATTCTTTGTAACTTTTTATAATAAGATTAAAAAAGAGTTTTTTATTAAAAAAAATTTTAGAAGGATATATATACACTTAATTGTTAATAACAAGTAACAACCAAATGTATGATCATAGATAAAGCAAAGTAAATCCAAATCATATAAATATATAATAATATATTATAATGATAATAAATAACATTTATAATGATAAAAAATTATATGATCATCTTAATAATATAAATTATAATATGCGATTATTTTAAATTATAAGAGTTAAAACAATAAATTATATATTTCAAATTAAAAATAATACATATTCTAAATAATATAGACAATGATAAAAATTAAATAATTTATTCTATATTACATGATACAATATTATTAAAATGTAACTTATAAATTATTGTTATTTTTTGAGTACTTTGAAGCTAATAAATTGGTATGCCTTAAATTTGATATGATATTTGATAATATACATCTATTATCTATTTGTGTATATCAATGTTATCAATATTACTCATATTAACCGTATTGAATCGCATGTAACATATATAATAAATGTGTTATGTTTATATTTAAGATTTAAATACATTGCATAATTTATGTTATGTTCATATTTTAATAATTTATGTAATTACATTTGTCATACATAACACAAAGCATGATACAAAAACACAAAACCCAGATTTCCAAGTCTATGCAACAAACAGTCCCCAACAAACTAAACAATAACAGATAAAATTATTATAAGAAAAATATAGATAGTTAATTGTTTCTCACGTCAAATTTGTTGGGCTGTTAAACCTCGGACTGCAATACTTTAGTTAAAATTACATCAGCTTTTATTTTCAAAGCTATTTTCCGTTGTCATAAACTAACAAAACTAAATGCATCACCATGACCTTTTCAATTGAACTTTGGGTTAAATTATTCACCAATGGCCATATATGCTCTCTTTTGGATTCATGCACTTTGGTTTGGCCGATCCATCGCCTTCAAGCAAGAAAAATAAAGAAAAAAAAGAAAGAAAGAAAAGAAAAGCTAATAAAACATTAATTTAGACCAAGAACGAGGATAGATCATTAGAGAACTCCTCTTACAAGAGTCTTAAACCATTTTTTTATATATAACTTTACATATATAACAATATATTTGTTGATTTACATATGCAGCTTAATTAATTAAAGCAAGTTGAATGAAGGGAACAAAAATATGATCATGTTATTATCCAATTGAAATCACTGCAACTGGTATAAAACAAAATTTGTTAAGCTCATCTGAGTGCAAAAGCTCTCACCTCTAGCTGGATTAGTGAAGAATGAAACAGTGTACTTTTTTTTTTTCTTTTTTGGTTAGGTGAAAATTAATTAAGTTTCAGAAAATGACCCCTCACTAAATGATTAAAAAACCCATTAAGACAATCTTGATAATCCGGAAAACAAGATTTAAAAATCTGTAATTGAACCAACCAATATTTTAAAAGATCAAAATTAACTCTCAGGTGTCCTTCTCAACAGAAGTAAAAATAACTTGCAGTTATGTATCACTAGGGATAAAAACCAAAACCAATTTAAGCTTGTTCTGACATAAATTAGAAAGCGAAATTAAACCTTGCTAAAAAATGAACTACATGCCCTAAAAAGTTCATTTCTCTTATTTTAAATAGACCATACGAATGACACCTATATAAATAAGCAAAACTTCTAGTCAAACAGTTGTTTTCTTATTAAAGCGAAGTTACCAACTCGTCTTATCTTCCATTCCGATTTTTGGCTGCCATTTTTATTTCCATAAAAGGTGATTTTTCGTTTTACACTAACACATGCTCTTGGCCTTGCAACACCCGTTAAACCAGCTTGTAAAAGCCTAGCTCAATCTACTGCAGGAGAATGAAGTATTATTTTAAATCTCCAGAATTATATGTGAATATTAAAATATTAATGGATCATATTACGTATTTGTTTTGACAATTATAATTAATAAGTGGAAACAATATCAAATCTTAAAAAAGCTAGATCTTTATCTTCACTTTTTTTTTACTGGCAGCTCTCAATGGATAGATTCCATTACTTAGAAGCGAATAGAGGACCTTAGAATAATATTATTAAAACCCTATAAACCTCCCATCAAAGATTTATAAGGTCAAAGGTTTATATAATTGCCAAACCATACTGACCCAATAAGATATGCAAAGCCCATAGCTAAGTCATTACAATTAATTATTTGAGCTCTCATGCTTATCTCATATTAGAACTAAATTTATCAATATGTTTTATTAAATTATGAAATCACTAATTAATAGTAGCCCACTTATTGAAAAATTCTAACATTCTCCCACTTGAGTAACATTATTGGGTTGTTTGACTTTTAAAAAAACATAATTTAGAAAACAAAACTCCATGCTGATTAACTTTACTTTGATATGGCCACAGTTTTAAAAACAATTTAGCCCTTGGGACAATATCTTAATGATCCTATCTAATAAAACCATCTAATACCAAATTATGACAGCTATTATGCCTCTTATGACATAAGATCAATTCATGGTTACAAGTACCAGTAACTCTATCGACAATGGATCTCAGTGTGGCTATGTAACTAGAAAAATAACACTTAAGTGTGATCTCAATGTGTTATTTTTATTATTAGTCCTTTTATCGATTTCTATGAACTTGCTAAGAAATCTTCATAGCATCTAGATGCCTATATGTCTCCCCTTTATCCTTGAGGTTACTTGCTGGTATCATTTGTGAGACATACTCAAATGATATTAAAGTCATACTTAAGACAGATACCAAGTATTAAGATTTTATAATATGAAATGTCAATATAAGATGTGCACATGCAATCATATAAACATATATACAAATAAAAACTATGATGTATATATAAAACAATTGTGTCCACTTAGTTTGATAGTATCTCATGGACTTATTCCTCTCAAACTATATCTTATAGGTAATTAGCACTCACATATGATACATTTAACAAAGTAAAGAAACCTAAAACAATAATGATTTCAAAAGCAAATTTACAATGCATCATTACCATAATCAACTAATACCTTAACAGGTTATATTTTTCATACCTATAAATATCCATATTATGAGTTTGTACTGCCATAATCCTTATGCAAAGAATATATGTCATTATTTTATCAAATCACAATAACTCCCAATAATACAGTGAATCACAAACATATTCCAATCAAACTTTGAATAATAATAATAAGCATTTCAATAAATGGAATCATAAAAATATATATATGTATTATCTACCTTTATGCCAAATGTGATAACCACTATTGTTTTTAAATTGCATGATGTCATTTTAATAAACCTCTTACAAATTACTAATAATTTATAAATAAATTTTCATATTCATATGTTGATACAACACAAAATTCTCAATGTTTTAACATGAGATCATTTTTAATAAATTTGAAATTAATTGAATTACCAATCTTTTACATCTAAAACATACCTAAACCAATAGCCTATTAACTCCCACTAATCTTAGCATATATGATATCTCCAAAATAATAACTTTAGGGCATTTATGAGTTCTTACTACTTTGAAACACATACAAAAGAACTCCCACTGATTTTCACTTTCTTTAAAAGAATAGTTTTGGCATTAGTAAAATAATAATAAAAAAAGTCAAAACTTTTATATTATCATTTTTTGAAATAACTCTCAAAATTAGTTCATATATAATTCAAAACAAATGAAGTGAAATGAGAAAAAAAAATTATATTCTTGTTCTCTCTCAAAAGTACACCAACGAAATTTGAAGAACATTATCAAGAAAGGAATTGAACCAATAAAAACAAAACAAATAGTTTACTTATTGGCACAAAATTTCATTCCTAAAAAACTCTTACATATGTGATAAATGTAAAACAATATTCTCCCCTTCACGTGTAAGTTCCTCAAAAGAAAATATTAAATGTTCTTTAAAGCACATTGTTAACAAATGACAACAATATACCCTTTAAAATTGATAATTGTTAGGTTTAACAAAGATAACTAAGATAATCGAACCAATATCTTAATTGAGAGTTAAACAACCAAAATAAATATTTATTAAATAAAATTATATTTCAACAACTCTTAATTTTACTTAAAACAAATTGAGATATCATAACAGGTCTAAAACTTTCTTGTATGAAAGCTAACCCTCTTGACTATCATAAGGCACTATACAGCAAATGTATATACCGAATGTGATAAATTAAAATGACTAACAATTTATAAATTTACTATGTTGGATAAAACATCTAAGAACTTATCACTAATAGTAGACATAACTTATAATGATAAGTATCAAGACATACTAAAATTAACTATAAAGGCCAATTCGAGAAAACTTTAATCAATTCAATACATTTACTAGTCTTATTAAAACAATCAAGGTGCCTCATCATAAATTTAATTTTGGATATTCTTTTAAAAAAATAGTATCCTTTTGTGTAATCATACCTTAAAACAATGAAAAACACAAAGACTTTTGAAAATATATCCCTTTTGAGAAAATAAATTTCGTAGGTCTATATATACTTTCACTTCACAAAAATGGTTCACAATTATCTCTAAATTAAAAACATATAATCACTCACTTTGGGCAGGTAATCACATATAGTAACTTAAAGACAATCCCTTAATAACCTAAGAAATTTCATAATCATTATAGTTATATTGATTTTCTTATGTCTATTTATACATTTGATCACTTCAAATGAGATATTAATCTAAATGTATCTTTATGAATCACTAAAAGTTAAAACCTAAAATGCCATTATCATTTTGTGCACCTTAAAAATTTTTAAGTTATGTTTCATAATCATGCTATCAATCAATATAAATTCTTAGCATGCCATACAATCAAGTAAATTGTCTTAACAATTAATAATACATTTAATATTGAATTCAATCTTTTAAGCATGACTACAAGAAATGTTAAAATTAAAAATTGACTAGACCAAAAAATATCTACCAACACAAGTATTTTATATTTCTTGAGATTCAACAAATTTCATAATTTTCATACCATAAATCTCAATACAATAGTATATGATGAATTTCATTAATGCATATTTTTCTAGACTATTATATACACACAATAATTATGGTATAAATTAATCTCATGTACATGATAATATTCATGTGAGGAATATAATATTTTCAATATCACTAAACATGAGTTGTGGCATAAACATTAAAGTAAGCTAATCTAGCAAGCCTTAACCACATTACATTTTAGTCAAAACCTTTAACATATTGAAATTCACAAAATTAATTTTATCTAATCTTATAGACTGAAACTTTTACTCATATCCATTTACTTTCACAACTCATTTAATTTTATTACCTAGGATCTTTAAGGTAATATTTATCGAGTTTTATGATACCAAAAACGTGCTCAAAATATTTACTAAGAAATAAAATTTTAGTTGTTGCATATCATAATTAGAAAACAAATAATATCTTATGAAAGCATACTTGATTTAGTAAGTATTTTGTAAAAACAAAAGATTTTAAAAGTTAGTCTTACAATTTATATGAAACAAATTCACTTCTCAATCATTTAACGCGTGCTATTTTTCATAACAAAATTGTACAATTTTAACAACAATACTCTTTGATTGTTTCAGTAAACTAGCATAAAATCTAGATGCCTTTCATAAATCATTATAGCCAACATATATGTTTCATATTTCCATGAAAAACATGAGTTTCTAAAATATATATTACGTTATGCATATTAGACATTAAACTTAATGCCTAAAATTCTAAATCATAATAATGTGGTATATATAAAAATAAAACATTGTAAGCATTCCAAACATATTTATTACACATAACACATACTATCAAAATAACCAAACTTAATTTCACATGTTACATTTTGCACAAGTATGATCTTTCATAAAACCACATTATCAAACAATGATATATAGGAATAAAGTAATATAACAAACTTACTAATCATACATGTGACAATTATTTTCATGGATTTATATGACTAAAAATATTTAAAGAATTCATAAATTCCCTTAAGTAAAAGACTTTTATTATCACGAAATGCAATATTTTAACAATTAGATAATAATTAACAAAATATTCAATACTTAACGAATATGTCCAAGAAAACACACATGACCTAATTAAGCTCTAAATCACTTTTTATCACTTTTAATTAGAGCTACTTAATCTTTATCACCAAATCAACTTTAATATTCAAAACAAAAGAATGTAACTTTTCACATATGAGCAACAATCCATACAAATAGAATTAGCCCATGATATGTTATTTGTAATTAAACTGAAAAATCCAAGTGCATCATCACAAACTCCCTTTTGAGTAGAGAATGTGACATGTTGTTGGGCACTTTTCACATGAAGTCAATATAAAACAAATTCTAGTTTTCAAAAAGCCTATCCCCTTTAGGTAGATAGACTTTTTAGACCAGTATACCCCCAACCATGATGCTTCATGTTCATTCTAAATTGCCAAACGTAATAACCCTATTTGGTAGACAATTGTGTAAGGTAATTTGACAATACTCCCATTCTTGCATAAGAGAAAATCTTGCAAGTTTCAATGAGTGAGCCACTTTGGCACCCAAACATCCATATTAACCAAATGAATATTCTCACACTAAGAAATTTGGATTGCCCATAATTTTAATTTGCATACTTAACTAAGTGTCTGTATTTTGACCACTCCTCACCAAATACTTAACCATGATGTATCTTTTTGGATTGTTAAATACTTAAAGACCTTATCATTCTTGTGTGAGAACCAATAATTAATGTATATCTCAATGGACCATTATAAATATAATCTCTCTTTATGAGATACTTAAATAAAAAATGTCTCACTAGATCAAAATTTATTTATTGCATTCAAATCGAATGTCTTGAATGTTTTATGAATAAATTAATATTTAATATCTAATAACTTATTCTTATGTACCATCTATTACAATATAAATTTCACAAATAAATGATGATACATATCCAATACAATCACGGGACACATAAATTAGTGTAGGCAATATTATAAATTTCAATTACTCCAAATGAATAATTATTCAAAATTATCTGTTCATTAAATGAAATTACCAAATAAAATTATTAATTTGATACTAACTGTACCAAAACCTTGTGGAGTGTAACCTTATTTGCCCTTCAAAGTAAAACATATTACATTTAGATGATAGTTTAAAAAATAGTAAAAAGAAAAGTTTTTAAATTCAATCAATTAAGCGTATAACTTTATGCTTAGAGTACGTAAATTTTAAACAACATATAAGGAGAATACATACCTCTAATAGAATCCTAGCTTGTCAAAATATTTTATCATGAAATAAAATGTCATAAAATAAATGCATAAGATATAATAATTATTGAATTATGAATGAATATAAAATAATAAATAATTCATGCAATTAAAAAATTTAAAAAAAATAATAGAAAATTCAAAAATAAAACTCCAAGTATGCTAAAAGAAACAGAGCAAAATTGGACACTAGATGAGCCTATACATGTCGCACATGCGACTTTTTGCATATGGGCTTCATTTGGTGTGGGGTGTGGTCTTCTACAACCTTAAGCATGGTCGAGCCCAACTCAACAAAAGTTTTTTTGACCCATTAGGGTATGTTTCGATTTTTCCTTCAATTTTTCCTTCAATTTTTCATGTATTTCTTTGATTTTTGATGCAATTAACCCTTTAAACATTAATTATCACATGAATTTACAAAACCCATACCTTAAATTGCATCAAACAGCTTAAATCAAGTTAAATTAAGCAAACATTTTTTAGTTCAGTACTCATGCTAGACCCACTTTTGTTTCTTGATTTATTTCTTCAATTTTGATTCTTTTTCTTTGAGTTTAAATGCAACTTAATACACTAAACTTCAATTAATACATGTATTTGTAAAAATCATGCAATAAAACACATTAAAAACGTATGAATCTTCACAAATTGAAGAAAATATTTTCGGTTAAAGAAACCCATGTACTACTCGCTTCAATTTTCTTCAAATTTGGTCATTTAATTCAAATTTTTATGAAATTAAATACCTTATTTCATCTTTGTAAAAACATGGGTAACAATGTTAAGAGTCAATTAGAATTAAAAACACATAAAATATTGAGATTTTAGTTAAATTTTGAACCCAAAATTTTAAAACCTGATTTCACTCTTTATATGATGAATTAAGAAACGTTCCATACATGGTACTAATCCTTTCGTAGAGAAGAGCAAAAGCCTTAGTCAATTTTTAGAAAAAAAAAAATAAAAAAGTAAGATTGCGTCAAACACAAAATTTCACCACAAAACTTAATTTCATGCAAAATTAAAATTTAAAAACATAATTTTAGGTCCTAATATCATATAATTAGGCTCTTATACCTAAGGTTGTTAATATCGTACCAGATAACATTTAGATTTTTTTTAAAAATATAATATATACCGATACCAATTGTTTTAGTATATTAATTTAGATTTTTCGATTTGGTACAGCTATATTTAAAAAAATTATATGAACTTGTACATTATAATATTATTAATAATCTAGAAAATAAATATGCAATAAATTCAAAAATCAAATAAATAAGTTTAAAAGCATAAGATATAATATCATAAATTTTTTATGATATTTTTAAATATTTAATCTAATAATATGATATTTAAATAAGTATTTTTCATTTAAATACTAAGATGGAAACATAGAGATGAAAAAAATTAACCAAAGCTTTATGATTGTTAAATTTTATAAAAGGAGTATAAATGTTTTCTTGAAAAAAATTAAAATACTTATAAACTTTGGTTTGAAAAAATAAAGTATAAAAAAATTAAAATAAAAAATAAAGAAACTCAACTTTTAAGGATTATTTTGTCAATTAATTTTGTTTTATTAGGTTAAAAATAATTAAATAATAAAAGACAAGTTAAAAATTCCAAAATATATCTCATATTCATGTACTAGTTGAAACATGCTATTCCATCAAAATTCGTAAAAATCGACCAAAACTAACGAAAACAACTGGTGTTACCCGGTACCAAGTCTGGTATAAAAAATTATTTTTAAGTGTTTCATATTTTGGTATAAATAAAGCGTACCGGTTAGTACAGTCGGTACCAAAACAAAATTAACAACTATGCTTATACCACATGTAAGTATTATCTTAAATCCTAAAAAACATATGTGAATATTAGAATATCAATCAATCATTTTGCATACTTGTTTAGGCAATGATAGTTGGTAAGTGAAACCAACATCAAATCCTAAAAAGATTAGGTCTTCCTTTTCTCTCTTCACTCTTCTTTTATTGGCGGTTCTTAATAAGTAAATACTGTTACTTAAAAGTGAAAAGGGAATCTTAGTCAACTATTACTAAAACAGTAAAAACCTCCCCATCAAAGGTATATTAGGTCAAGAGTCTACACAATCACCAAATCAATATTGACTTAATAAGATGTATAAAACTCATACATAAGTAATCATAATTAATTATTTAGACTCTCATTCTTATTTCATATTAAAATTAAATTTATCAATATATTTTATTAAATTATAAAATCACTAATTAATAGTATCCATTTATTAAAATTTTTTTAACAGTTTCAAAACATTCAACTCGTTATCATGGACCAAATTCGCTAAAAAAATCAACAAAAAATTCGCTTCTGTATAAAAATGTTTTAGTGTTCCAATCACGCTTCATCAAAACTTGGCATTCATAGATCACTTAAAATAGTGGATTTTTATCTCTTCGAGACCGTGAAATTTTTTGTACGATCAATCAAGAGTTCGACTCTACAAGAACTCTTCTGGAGCTAAGCTCCCAAGCAACCAAAAGTTTTATAAATTGCGAACATTTCTGCCCTTGTGATTTAACACCAACCTAGAAGCTTGATGAAACCAAAAAGCCATTGACTTTCCCTGCATAAACCACCAGCTGCTAATGCCCTGAATTCATCTTTGTTGTAGTTAGAGATTTAAATTGCGGTGTGAATGCATTTTTTGTTGTGTTAGATTTATCACAATTGCAAATATAATTAAAATTATCATGGTTATTGTGATTAACTCGATTATAAATTTTTTATAGTTTTATAAATTTAATATAAAATATAATAATTATAGTTATAAAAACTCTTCTTTTATACTTTTAAAAATAGTTTATGGCATTTTTTTTTATATGAAAACAAATTAAACACAATTCTTTTGAAATTATAATGAATTAATCATATTTAAATAGTTACTTATGATAATTTACAAATAAAAAAGTTATTTATTATTATTAAAAAATAAAAAATGTTGAGATAAACAACAATACCAACAACAAAAAAAAATTATAAAAATCCAAATATAGAATCATATATTAACAAACATTGAAATAATTATCCAATATTTTCTTTATTTTACAAAAATTTACTGGTTAACAAAAATCCATTGACCCAAAAAACAACCTCCTACTTTTTTTTTTCACCTCTTTTTCCTTGGAACTTACCATTTAGGTCCCTCATCCTTTTTTTCCAAACCTGACCCATTTTCTTCTCTCACCAACGGTGCCCGTCTTTCTTTCCAAACCTGAGCCTTCCCAAGTTGCCTCCAGCCACCAACCGTTAACCGCCACCATGCACTAGATCTTTTGCCACTACCGCCGTTCACTTCGTCCGATATTCTTTACCTTCTTTCTTCTTTCCTTCTTTGCCTATTTCTTTCAAAAATCATGAAACAGCTAACCAAGAAGACCCAAGCACCCAACTATCAGCAACACTGGCCACTTCTACTTATAACCTTACTATTTCAACTCTCAATAATGAGGATATGTCAAATGATGGTTTATCCTGACCTCATTCAATAGAAATTTGCATAATTTTCAACAAAAATTGTAATTTTCACTTGCTCGTACCTTCAAATTACTTGCTCTTGAGTTGCTGATGTTGATTGAGACTGAATTTGGGCAAATTGAAAATCATATAGAGTTGACAATTGTTTTTACGTTTTTTGGCTTCTTGATTAAATCTCTGAACAGAACCAAAAGTTTCAGTCAAATGATTATTTTTTTAATATCATAAGTCTGGAGGAAAAACAGTAAATAGTGGCAATAATGAAGCATTATTTCTGCTATTCATTGTTACAGTGTTTTTTCGCGGTCATTATTCACCATTTTTGACGTGATTCAAATTCTTAGACACGTTTCCTTTAGTAGTGGAGGCAGATAGTGGCGCTATCGCGAAATAATAATCGTTACACCGTTACTCCATCACTATTTAAATTATTATTATAGACATCAATTTGTGTTCATGATCAAATGGATCAATTTCTTTTATTATTAATATTTTTGTTAATATATATTATAATATAATATTATGGTATATTATTGTAAATTATTATAGTATTATTAATATTATTATTGTACCATATTATTATTATTATTTCTATTTTTATTTTTAAAATTTTTTTTCTTTTCTTCTTTTATTTTGCTTCAATCCACATGTGAGCAAGAAAATCTAAAATCAGAATCCGAATCTCACTAGCTTAATCAAGGTTTTAATGCAAAATCGTATCAATATGATTACTGAAATTTTGATACCTAAGATCAAGCTAGACAGAACTCAATCTCAGGATTCAAGTTTGGAATTGATTCTATCAGTTTCCTAAAATCGGATCTAGAATTGCCTATAAATTGACCTAGCATAACAGAGGACACACAGGGAAAAACAATAGGTATTTTCGAAAAAGAAATTTCTGGAAAAATTTTGAAAAATATTTTGGCAGTAGGGTTTTGGGATTTCGATTTGGGATTATTTTGGAAATCTAGGTTAGCGTTTGGTTTTTTAGAGTATAGTAGGATATTCTGAGAGTTTTTCAAAGGAGATCTAGGCAAGGTTTAGGCTTTTTTGAAAAAATTGGGATTTTTTTGAATTTTTTGGATTTTTTTTTTGTTTTTCTAGGTTAGGATGAATTTTTTGATGAAAATTTGAGTTTTTCGACAAAGGTTGAATTTTTCGGTGGGATTCTGACAACTTTTTTAGAAATCAGTGGGTTTTTCAGTTTTCGGTTGAACTTCCCAATGAGTTTTCCAAAAACTGGTGGGTTTTTCAATTTTCGGTTGAATTTTTTGATACCGTTCTTGGGATTTTAGAAAAAAGACAAAGGATTTTTGGGCTAGAGAGAAAGGTTATGGGATTTTTGAAGCAAAAAAATTTTGAAAGTGACTTTTATACATTGCTCGAACGATGTTGTTTTGAATACCCTAGATCCATACATCTACTCGGCAACCCATGTGAAGATTCGCACGCAAAGATGACCCGTTTTGCAGGGTTTCCTTTTTCATTTTCATTCTATTTTCCAATTTTCATTTATCTTCATATTTTAAAGTTTTATTTATTTTCAGTTTTCCATTTTATTTTTTTTTTATTTTAGTAATTTATTTTTTTAAAAAAAATCTTTTCTTTCTAAAAAATAAAAGAAGCAAAGAAAAAGTCCTTTTCAATAAAGTAAAAAAAGTTTTTTTCTCAAATAAAAATCACTACAAAATAAATTCATGAATTCTACCAAACTATTAGGGAATTTTACAGGTTTAATTTTTTTGTAAACAGAATCCACCAAACTATTGAAAAATTTCATAAATCAATTTAAAAAAATAATAAATTAAAAAAATTTTCTCCTCTAAACTATTATAGGGTTGTTTCAAAGTTAGTTCTATCAAACTATTGGGAGACTTTACTAATTTTTTTGAATAAAAATAATTAATAAATCCAATGATGGAGCCTCTTCAGAATGGGACACTAGTCTCTATGAATACTCCTGAAGTAAGAAAATTACCTTAAATTGCCATCAAACTATTGGGATAATTTTAAGACTAACTTTCAATATTAAATTATTTGGTAAATCATAAAATGATCAAGGCTTGGATAGTTTGAAATCAAATTGGTACCATCCTCTAAATGAGTGCTGTGAGGGTGCTATAACCTTCCCTATGTATAATCGTACTCTCGAACCTAGCATCTGGTTTCACAGATCAGAATCTGTTTCAGGTGGCCAATCACAACTAAACAAAAAAGATTGATGGTGACTCCTATCATTAATGTTTAGCGGTAGGTCCACAGATCTATATGTTATGACAGTTTGGCAACTCCACTGGAGACTCGAGAGTCAAGCTAGTAAATGATTTCTTATTATCCAAGCCTTGCCTAATAAATTTGAAATTATTTTATCCTTTTTCATTGCATATACTTGCTTTCTTACCTATTTTATATTCCTTTTCATTGTGTATACTTGCTTAATCATTTATTTATCTTTCTATTCTTTGCTTATATTTGCTTAATTATTTTATTTATTGTATATATACCTATCATTTATTTGTATATGTATAACATAAGCTCTCCACACAAGCTTTACCTTTATAAGGGAGTGAAGTACCTATGCTTTCGTGAGATTTTTTGTCTCCGCATGGGCCTGTGAAATACTCTCACTCAAATTGAACTACTTTTGCCTGTAACCCATGATGGGTGAGGATTGGGGTGCCTTACTAGCCTATAATGGACAATGATATAAGGAATAATTTGAGAACCTTTTAGAATTGACCCAAATCACATATAGTCAACCTTAAGAGCCAACCATAGATAGAGCCTTATCCTCACACCCTTTGTAGTCAATCCAAAATTCAATGTCATGTTGTTATCTTACTTGCTATATGGTGTTTATTCTATGTTTTATTGAAGTGACTAACTAATTTCTTTGTCTTTTTTTTTTCTTTTTGTGCATATTCATAAACATACTTACAAATTGTATATTGTTCTTACCCTAAAAGTTATTTCAACAAACGATCTCATGGACTAGACAAAATGTCAGGTTTGTGCCTCATCTACACAATCCAAATATGACTTTCCTATATATGTAAAAATAGAATCAAAGAAGAAGTAGCAAGAAAAAAAAGATTGTTTGTCACCTGGTCATATCTCTACATTATTAAGGGTAATTTCTTGCTCCTTAAATAGAATGATTTGAAAAGCCTATCAGATATATGAAACAGTATGACTCCTTCAAGGCAGAAAGCTTTCTGTTAGAAGTTTGGGTATATTACATATCTCTTGTCAGTAAAAATTGATAACTCATTCATTAAGACAATGGTACAATTTTGGGATCCTTCCTACCATTGTTTCATTTTTAATGAGGTTGATTTGGTGCCAAATATAGAGTACTCGACTTTAGTGGGCACACATCTACTATATCTAGACAGAATATATGTAAAAAAGCACAAACCAAAAAATCACAAAAAATTAGGCCAGATTCTAAATGTGGAAAAAAAGATCATAGATTCCTACATTCAAGAAAAAAGAAAACATAAGGGTATCCGATAGGAGATTCTATAAGATTTCATTGTCAAGCTTCCAGATGATCAGGGAATGAATGTATTTGCTCTAGCCATGTATAAGTTAATCATTTTCCCTAAGGTTTTAGGCCACGTTGAGATAAATTTGGTTGACCTTTTGATCAAAATGAAAAGAGGTGTAATCTTTGCCCAGCTATCTTAGTAGAAACCATAAGATCTCTAAACTTTTGTAGGCAGAATGACAAAGCAAGATTCATGGGTTGTACACCACTATTGTATCTATGGATGAAAAGCCATTTTGAATGCAAAAGAGTGCTTTCTCCAAGCTTTATTTCTACACATAAAACTCAATTAGGGAGTTCTATTAGAGCATTTAGCCAAAAGCAAAGACTTAAAAGGAATAGAAATATTTATTGCAAGAGCTCATAATTGATCAAGTAAAATAGTTAGCTCTGTGGATGAACAAGGAACCTATATTGCATCAATGTGGAGCTGAGATGAGGGTTTCATTTTTAGGATTATGAAGGTTCCACTAGGTGAGCCAAACAATTTACTCTTATGACTTGTAAGCTCAGCCAGTTTAACTGTTTATATAGGAGCCTAAAACTTTTCAGAAGATTAATAATATGATTAAGGCCTAGAATAAACCCAAGAGGGTAAGCCCTGGACCATTTATTGATAAGGCCACTTAGCAGTATCTAATTTGGAGAACTAAAAGGGGGTAAAAGGTGGCACCTACACCTAAAGACCATTGCCAATAAGATAATATGCCTCTAGAACCTGAATCTTCAAGGAAAGAATATGAAGCTTTAAAGCTCCAAAGAGAAAATGACCAGTGGCAAAACAAAGTAAAAAAACTAAAAATTCAAGTCCATAGGATTTCTAAAGAATACAGTAAGGCCCAGAAAGTTGTCAGAGAATGGATGATGCCCTTAAAAAATTGAAGAAGTTGCAATAAAAGCATAAAAGGTTCGCATATAGGTGCAAGTTAAAGAAATAAACCACACAGATCTAGCTTATGATAATGAAGAGTTAAAAAAAGAATGTGCACAAATAAAAGATAATTATGTTGAAGTTCAATAGAAAAATGAAATGCTTATAGATTATATTTGGACCCTGAGGCTGAAGTTAGATGAACAAAGAAATCGTGTTAAAACCCCCATGAAAAAGTATAAAAAATTATCCTATCAGGTATGGTGTGACAAGAGAAAGGGTTGAGAAAACAAAAATACATAGAGCACCTCACAGCTCATATAGGCAAAGCAATGATCAAGGTAGGCAAGATGGCAGAAGAGGTTAAGGCATTAAGAGCTTTGGTTACACCAGCAGATAAGCATAGACAAAGATTGCTAAACTTCATTGAGGAGGCTAAAGGCCAGTATGAGTAAGTTAAGCATTTTTATAGAGGGATAATATTAGATTTAATGTAAACAGACTCATATGGAATAAATGAAAGTTCACTTTTGTTGGAATTTTTAAAGGGGTAAATATTTTCTTTTCTTTTCTTTTCTTTTCTATGCATTGCATCACATTCATTCATTCATTATCATAGCATCATCATTGATTTTTAATTGTGGTACTAAAGTACAAGAATAGCTACACACTCATATAATACCCAGGCTAAAGTAAAGAAGATAAAGCAAGATAAAGAAAATCATTTTGAAAGGATAAAAAAGGCTCAGGAAATACTTGAACAAAGTTGAGCAAAATTTTGGAAGCCCTGGAAAAAACAAATAGAAAAAAGGCAATAAAAGAAGATACCATTCCTGAAGCTACTAAATCAACATATCCTCTAGGTTTTAGCCCATAATAGACTCAAACTACCCCAATCTTTCAACCTCAATAGGTAACTTTTTTTTAAGTACAATTACCTAGGAATGACTTATGCACTTAGTCATGAGAATGTCCAGAGTTATGACAATCTTATTTTTACAGAAAAAGTAACGAAGCCCATTTAACTCCCTATTCTGAATGAGGTAAAGGAGAAAGAAAAGCCATAGACAGTTGAGCCTTTGGAAAATTTTAAAACTGATTAGGCAATGAACAAGCTCAAAGAAAGATTACGGGCTATAGAAAGAATTGATTTCTATGGATCCATGGATGCAATAGGGCTTTGTTCCGACATGGTGATGCCACCTAAATTCAAAGTGCCAAAATTCAAAAAGTATGACAGTACTAAGTGCCCCATTACACATATCACCATGTACTATCATAAGATGGCAGCACATGCTAGCAATGAAAAGTTTTTCATGCATGTTTTTCAAGATAGCTTAACTGGGTTTGTAGCAAGGTGGTATGTTAAGTTAGACGGGACCCGCATAAAAACATAGAAAGACTTGACTCGATCTTTTATTAATCAATACTGTCACATCATTGATATAACCTTTAATCACTTTTCCTTACAAGGAATGGAAAAGAAAGCATTCGAATCTTTCAAGCAATATGCCCAAAGATGGCGGGGTGTAGCTGTTCAGGTACAACCTCTCTTAACAAAAAAAAACTATAGTGCTATTTGTAAGCACTCTAAGTTACCATACTATGAAATAATGATAGAAAATATGACTAGAAACTTTGTTGATATGGTAATCTTAGGAAAGATCATTGAAAATACCATAAAAAATGGTAAACTTGAAGAAGATGAGCTTTCTAAAAAAGCAACCAAGAAGAAAAGAAAGTAAGGCTTAAGTTGAGAGTCTTGAAGGATAGCAATTCAAAAGCTACTCTCAACCAACTTATCCCACATACCATCACACGACAAGTCATGCTCTTACCAATCAACCAATTACATAACCTTTTTATCCGTCATCATCAAGGTCTTTTACTCCTTTAACTAACATAACAAGTAGTGTTTAAAAACCACAAACCAGGAAAAGACCTACATTTGACCCTATCCCTATAAGTTACACCGAACTATACCAAGAACTTTACAAGAACCACCTAGTTGCTCCCATTCCTATTAAATAACTTGAAACTTCTTACCCTAAATGGTATGATTTCAATGCCACTATGACTACCATTTTTAGAGTAATGAAACACTCTACTGAAAACTGCATTCTTTTCAAGCATAGGGAACAAAGTATAAATAAGAAAGGGCTAATAAGCTTTAATACCAATGAGAATCCCTTACCCAATCATATAGTCAATGCTTTGGACGAGGGCAAGAAAATATGTGAAAAGAAGGGTAAAAAAGCTTAAAATGTCATTTAACTAGCTGTATGACAACCTATATGAAGCTGGATTGATACAACCAGTAGCTTTATGTACCTATATAGAAAGATGCATCCCTAACCAAAGATGTAAATATAACAGTGGAGCTTTCAGACACTCTATTGACATTTGTAAGTAGTTTCATGATGAGGTGTAGAAACTAATAGATGTTTACCAAATAGAGTTATATGAAGAGTTAAAAGCTTCAAAAGACATTTGAGTGGCTATGACAAACAGATGGTTACCAAAATCTATCACCATATATTGTAAGGAAAAACCATAATCAGCTAGGAATAAGTTTGTTCCCAAACTAGTAGCTTTCAAAATCCCATACATATTTTCCTACAAAGTTGAAAAAATAATGCCTTGAAGATATGAGTGTGAGGTGATGACTTAGGAGCAATAAAAAAATATGTCAAAATTTGAAACTGCCAATATAACGAGTGTAGGAGGCATAACTAGAAATAAAAGATATTATACTCTGAAAACCTTGGAAAAAACAAGAAAAGGCAAAGAGAATCAAACTGAACCAAAAGAGATTCTAGAGAAAGATACCCTAAAGTCTGTGCCAAAAAAAGAGGTTTGTGAGTCAAACATAGTAAATACTTTGTAGTGGAGCAACTTAACAAGATGCCAGCCAGAATCTCTTTGCTATCACTACTCCTGAATTCAAAACCCCATTGTAATACCTAGTTAAAGGTATTAAACCTGACTTATGTGGCCCATAACGTGTCTGTGAAGTATGTAAATCATTTAGTAAGGAACCTAATGGTGCCACATCACAACTTTTTCAGTGATAATTGAATTTGGCCAAATGTACATTAGGAGCCAGGTTAGGGAAGTTATTACGATTTATAGTTAGTGAAAAAAGAATAAAAATTAACCTGGATAAAATTTAGGCCATTTAAAATTTATCCCCTTCAAAAACACAAAAGGAGGTTCAAGGTTTCTTAGGCAGATTGAACTATATTTCTCAATTCATTTCTCAACTCACTCTTAAATGTGATCTCATTTTCAAACTTCTTCAAAAAAATAATCCCAGTGAGTGGAGTGAAGAATGTCAAGAAGCTTTTGATAAAGTTAAATAATACTTATCAAATCCCTCAATATTAGCACTACTTATTTTGGAAAAACCACTAATTTTGTACATAGTGGTATGTGAAAAGTCAATGAGATGTGTACTTGGTCAACAAGATGAATCTGATAGGAAAAAGAGAGCTATTTATTACTTAAGCAAGAAATTCACAGAGTATAAGTCCAAGTATTCATCATTAGAGAAAATGTGTTACGTTTTAGCTTAGACAGCTAAAAAATTCAAGCAGTATATGCTTTATTATACAACCTAGATCATAGCTAAATTGGATCCTATCAAATATATCTTTGAAAAGCCATCATTATCAAGAAGAATCACAAGATGGCAAGTGATGCTATCGAAATATGACATAGTGTATGTGAGCTAAAAAGCAATAAAAAAAAGTGTCATTGCTGAATTTTTTATGGATAGAGCTGTTGATGATTATAAACCTATGAAGCTTGATTTTTCAGATAAAGAATTAATGGCCATCTCAGGGTTAGAAAAAGATAATGGCGAGAAAGAGATATGGAGAATATATTTTGATGGGCCTGCCAATGCCAAAGGGCATAAGATTTTAGTAGTTTTAATATCTCTAACAAAATATTACTATCTTACTACAACAAGATTGAACTTCAATTGCACCAATAATGTAGCTGAATATGAGTCTTGTGTTATGAAACTGCATGTTAATTTGGATAGAAAAATTGAAGCGTTAAAGGTGTTTGAGGATTCAACTTTAGTCATTTATCAACTAAAAGGTGAACGAGAGATAAGGGATTCAAAACTCATCCCTTATCACAAATACATCTTAGAGCTGTGAAAACAATTCAAGGCAATTTAGTTTAAACACTTGCCTCGTGAAGAAAATCAGATTACAAATGCCTTGGCTACCTTGATTACAATGGTATAGATCGATGATACTATTAAAATTCAGCTTATCAAACTAGATATCAAGGACATGCCAGTGCATTGTACCAACTTGGAAGAGAAAAAAGATGACAGTCCTTGGTATTATGACATTATGCCATATTTAAGGGATCAGCAGTACCTAAATCAAGCAACCAAAAATGATAAGAGAGTCCTGAGAAGATTGGCTATGGGATTCTTTTTGGACAGAGAAGTCTTTTATAAGAAAAGTAGAAATCAAGTGTTATTGCATTGTGTAAATGCCTCTAGGCCAAAAAAGTTATTGAGGAAGTCCATAACAGCATATGTGAGGTACATGTAAACGGACACATGATGGCTAGACAAATCATGCGAGCCAGATATTATTGGTTAACAATAGAAAAAGACTACATTGATTATGCTCAAAAATGTCATAGATGCCAGATTTATGTTGATAAGATTCATGCTTCACCTAGTACTCTATATGTTGTGGTACCATCTTGGCCATTTTTTATGTGGGAAATGGATGTCATTGGTCTCATTACCTCAAAAGCATCAAATAAGAATAGATTCATTTTTATGATGATTGATTACTTTACCAAATGGGTTGAAACTACTTCTTTCACACATGTGACTAGATCTATAGTCTACAAATTCATCAAAAAAAAGATAATCTGTACATATAGGCTCTTAAAAATAATCATCTCAGATAATATAAAGAACTTGAATAGTAAGATGATATAAGAAGTATGTGCTCAGTTCAAGATCAAACACTATAATTTAGCTTCATATCGCCTAAAAATGAATGGGGCAGTAGAAGCTGCAAATAAGAATATCAAAAAGATTCTGAAGAAAATGACTGAAACATACAGAAATTGACATGAAAAATTACATTTTGCTCTACATGCGTATCGAATGCGTATCAAACATCTGTGCGTACTTTTATCGAGGTAACTTCTTTTTCCTTGGTTTATGGAATGAAAGCTATATTGCCAATAGAAGTAGAGATCCCAACTTTAAAAGTTCTAAGGGAAATGAGATTAAAAGAGGCTAAATGGGTCCAAAAATGCTATGAATAATTAAACTTCATTAAAGAAAAAAGATTAGCGACACTCTATCACGGCCAATTATACCAAAAGAGAATGATGAGAACTCATTACAAAAAGGTCCAACTTCATCAATTTCAAGAAAGAGATTTGGTATTGAAAAAAATTCTCCCAAGTCAATATGATGATAGGAAAAAATGGATTTCGAATTAGGAAGGACCATATGTTGTAAAAAGAGCTTTTTTAAGAAGAGCTTTAATCTTGTTAGAAATAGATGGAGATAAACTTCTTAATCTTATTAATTCTAATGCCATGAAGAAATACTTTGCTTGACCAAAAAAAAAAAGAAACAAGAACTTCAAGTTGAAAACCTAAAAGGGCACCTTGAACCCAAAAAAAAAAGGGGAAAAAAAGAGAGAAAAAAATTAGAAAAAAGCTCAAGTTTAAGTTAAAAAACTGAAAAGACGGCTTGAACAATAAAAAAAAAAGTTTAAATTGAAAACTCGAAAGGGCAGCTTGAACAAAAAAAAAGAGAAAGTTCAAGTCAAAAACTCAAAAAGGTGGCTTCAATTACACCAAAGCAAACTAGGATATGGCATCACTTGAAAGGCATACTAGAGACAGTAAATTTTGAAGAGCTCTAAGGTGTCAGGCATCGTATTTTGGTTGAGTTTTTGAAAAAATTCAAGATTTGTTATCATGATTATCTGATCATTTGTCTTGGGGCATTACTAGCCTAAACAACCATCATTATACACTTTCTTTTTGTTTCTATGTCATCATCTGTAATTTATTGCTTATTTGAATAAATATGCATCCATTCTTGAATGTCGTTTCTCTTTGTACCTAGCCAAGATATATTTTTCCTTTCTCTTTGCACCTTGTCATAAATAGAAGAAGTGCATAACTTGCATCTTATGCTTTGGAATTGGAGTAATGATCAATAATTAAACAAAGTCATAAAAAGTTGTGTTACTTTGAAGAATTGAAAGATACAAGAACCAATGATGATTTCTTCCAAATAAGAGAAAATCACTGACTTCCATAACTTTCCTTAGGATGAAGATAAATATTTATGGTAATGAAGGATGGTTTCTTCACCAAAGATGTACAAAAATAAGAATGCAGAAGCTTTAGTAGCACGTGTCATAACATATAGATCCGTGGACCTATCGCTAGACTTGGAATGAAAATGAGTCGCCACCAATCTTTTTTTGTTAGGTATGATTGGCCACCTGATTAAAAATGATCTACAAAACAAAGGTTAGATTTGAAAGTCGATTGCACATGGAGAATGTTATAACACCTCCAAACACCCATCCAAGGGATGGCACCAACTTAATTTCAAATTATCTAAGGCTTGCTTATTTAGTAAATTTTATACTTTCCCTTTCTTTTTTTTTTTGTCTTTTTGTCTTTTTTATTTTTTTCTTTTTTTAGAAAATTTTCATTCTCTTTTTTTTTTTGGAGAAGTTTCCTTTTTCTTGAGAAAATACAAAATAATTTTTCTTTTTTTCTTTTTTCTCTTTTTTTTTTAAATCAAGAAATAAAATATAGGTAAAAATAAATAAAATAGAAATCAAAAAATAAAAAGAAAATGAAAAAAAAACCTACGATTGGGTCGGGTCGGGACACAGGTCAGCGTACGGATCTTCGGGTCGATGTGCGGATCTTGGTTTGGCAAAACGACGTTGTTCTGCAATGGTATAAAAGGTACCTTTTAGCATTTTTCTCAGAAACCTTAGAGCCTCTCTCTCTCTCTACCCCCAAAATCCTCTAACCTCTTTCTAAAAGCCCACTAAAAAGTTCAACCGAAAATTGAAAATCCCATCAGTTTCTAAAAACTTCATTGAAAAATCCAACCAAAAATTGAAAAACCCACTAGTTTCTAGAAAACCTATCGGATTCTAGAAATTTCATCAAAATCTCATCGGAAACTTTAACCTTCAGTGAAAAATTCTATCGAAAAATTCAATGTTCTTTAAAAAACCCAAAAAAATCCAAGGTAAATCTAAAAAAATTCCCAAATTATCCTAGCCCTTCCTAAACCTCTTACAACCTCAAATCCACCTTCAAAAACCCAAAATCACACCTAGAACTACAAACTGAACCTGAAATCCCTATCCTCAAATGTCAAAAAACTTTACTGCCAAAATTTTTCCAAAGCTTCCTTAATAATTTCCCCGGTGTTTTCTCTTTGTTTTTGTGTGTCGTCTAGCATTAGAATCAAACCAATTTATAGGTAGTCTTTGGAGTAATTTTAAGAATCGGACAGAATCAATCCCAGGCTTGAATCTTGGGATTGCATTCTGTCTAATGAGATTTTCAAGTCCAAAATTCTAATGATTGATATGATTTGCAATCAAAGTTTTGACCCATGATTCTGATCTTGATTATCCTGCCCTCGTGCATATTGAATCGAAAAGAAAAGATTCCAAGAAAAAAATAGAAAAAGAAATGAATAATAATAATAATAATAATAATAATAATAATACTAATAATAAAAACAATAATAATAATAGTAAAAACACCTAATTGGACCTAGATGGGCCAAAATGAACCTGAACCAAGATAGGCCTGACCAGAATGGGTCAATTGGGCCCAAGTCAAAATAGGTCTAATCGAGCCCAAATCGAAATAGGTTAAGATGGGCCTAATCGGGCTCAAACCAATATGGGCCTAATCGAGCCCGACCAAAATGGGCCTAATCAAGTTCGGATCAAAATGGGTGTCTATAGTTACCCTCTTTGCACATTTTTGTCAGACAAGGATGTTGCAAAGACCTAGACACCCATTTTGATCTCGAATTCGAAAACCGATATGGATTGAACCAAGGTTAGGTGATCAGGATTAAACCATAAGTCTAATGAAGTGACCAGGACCAAGTCGAGGTCGAAAATAATGATCGAGATGAAACCACAAATCATGAAAAATAATCTGGACTGAGCCAAGATCAAATTATTAAGATGAAACCACAATTCAAAATAAAGTGACCAGGACCGAGTCAAGGTAAAAAATAAATGATCGGGACAGAACCAAGAATTATGAAGAATAATTTGGACTGAGCCAAAATCAGGTGATCGGGGTGAAACCATAAGTCAAAAAAAAAGTGACCAAGATCGAGTCAAGGTCGAAAATAAATGATAGGGATGGAACCACGAATCATGAAAAATGATCTAGATTGAGCCAAGATCAAGTGACCGGGGTGAAACCACAAGTCAAAAATGAAGTGACCAAGACTGAGTCAATGTCAAAAATAAATGATCAGGACAAAACCATGAATTATGAAGAATGATCTGGACTGAGCCAAGACTAAGTGATCGGGATGAAACCATAAGTCAAAAATGAAGTGACCAAGATCGAGTCGAGGTCAAAAATAAATGATCGAGACAGAACCACGAATCATAAAAAATAATCTAGACTGAGCCAAGATCAAGTGAGTGGGATAATGCAAATGCATGCTTTATCTAAGATGCAAACAAATCATTAATTATGGTATTAAGGCTTTTGTATTCTCATTTTTATACACCTTTAGTAGAGAAACCATCGAATATCTTCATGTATGTTCACCTTTACTATACACTATAATAGAGAAATCTCCCTTCACATTTGGTAAAGAAACTATTTTTCATCAACCCGAAGGTGCATTTTTGGCAAAAAAACCATCTTTCATTAGTCTGACGTCATGCAAAAAAATCATTTTTCATCAAACTGGAGGCATGTTCTTTGTCAAATAAGTCCTTTTACTTGTCTGTTAAGGAAAGCCATAGGAGTCTTTTTGAGTCATCTTTTGCTTTTACCCCTTCCAATCCTTTAAAATAACACATTTCTTATGATTTTGTTCAATTATTAATCATTATCCAAATTCCAAAGTATGAGGATGCAAGTTATGCATTTCTTCCATTCATGGTAAGGCATAAATAAGAAAAACAATGTACAAGATTTAAAGAATAATAAGATGGCTTTCATTTATATGGATATCAATTATAGGTGATAATGTTAAGAAAAATAATGTATAGGAGCGGTTATTTTAGGGTAGCAATGCCTCGAAACAAATGATTAGATAACTATGACAACAAATTTCATATTTCCTTCAAAAACTTAATCAAAACTTGATGCCCCAACACTTCAAAGCTTTTCAAAATTTACTATCCCGAATATGTCAATTCTAGTTGCCTTTTAGAGTTTTGATCCTTCCTTTGGTTTGAAGTCACCCTTTCGGGTTTTCGACTTGAACTTTTTTTCTTTTTTTCGTGGCTCAAACTGTCTTTTTGGGTTTTCGATTTAACCATTTCTCTTCTTCTTCTTTTTATTTTTTTGTTTTTTTTGGAAAATCATGCAAAATACTTCTTCACTATGTCAAAGTTGACAGGACTAGAAAGTTTATCTCCATCAATCTCTAACAATATCAAGGCTTTTTTAGAAAAAGCTCTTTTTACCACATAAGGCCCCTTCCAATTTGGAGTCCATTTTTCTCTATCATCATAATGACTTGAAAAAATCCTTTTCAACACCAATTCTCTATCTTGAAACTGTCGAGGTCTGACCTTTTTATCATGAGCTCTCATCATTTTTTTTTATATAACTGACCATGGTAAGGGCCGTCAACCTCTTTTTCTCGATAAAGTTCAATTGCTCATAACGTTCTCAAATTCATTCAGCTTTTTCTAATCCCACTTCTCTTAGGTTCCTTAGATATAGGATTTTTACTTCCATTGGCAGCATAGCTTTCATCCCACAAATCAAGAAAAAGAAAGTTGCCCCAATAGAGGTGTGTATAGAAGTTTGATATGCATGTAGAGCAAAAGGCAATTTTTCATGCCAATCCTTATACATTTTAGTCATTTTCTCCAAAATTCTTTTGATATTCTTGTTTGCAGCTTTCATTGGCCCATTCATTTTTGAGTGATATGGGACTGAATTATGATGCTTGATCTTGAATTTAGCACATACTTTCTACATCATCTTGCTATTCAAATTTTTTGCATTGTCAGATATAATTCTTTCTGAAAGCCCATATCTATAAATTATTTCTCTTTTGATGAGTTTACAAACCACTGATCTAGTCACTATTGTGAAAGAAGCAGCCTCAAACTATTTGGTGAAGTAGTCAATCATTACAAAAATGAATCTATTTCTATTTGAAGCCTTTTGTGTGATAGGGCCAATGACATCCATGCACCACATAAAAAATTGCCAAAATGATGCTATGACTTGTAAAGTACTAGGTGGAGCATGAATCTTATGAGTATAAATCTAGCATTTATGGTACCTTCGAGCATAGTCGATGCAATCTTTTTCATTGTCAACCAATAATATCTAGCTCATATGACCTGTCTCGCCATCATATACCCATTTGCATGTGCCTCACATACACCATTGTGCACTTCTTCAACAATTCTTTTAGTTTCAAATATATTTACACAATAGAGTAACATTTGGTCCTTGCCTCTTTTGTACAAAGTTTCCCCATTTAGAAAGAATCCCATGGCCAATCTTCATAAGACTCTTTTATCATTTTCAGTTGCTTGATTTTGATACTGCTAATTTTTTAAATGCTGCATGATATCATAATACCAAGGACGGTCATCCTCATCTTCTTCCAAGTTGGCACAATGTACTGGTATATCTTTGATATCTAATTTGATAGGCTGGATTTCAATGATATTACTAATTTGTACCATAACGACCAAGGTAACCAAGGCATTTACAATCTGATTTTCTTTTTGAGGTAAGTATTCAAACTGAATTATTTTAAACTATTTACACAGCTTTAAAATGTATTTATGATATTGGGTGAATTTTGAATCCCTTGTCTCTCATTCATCTTTTAATTGATAAATGACCAGAGCTGAGTTCTCAAACACCTTTAATATTTCAATCTTCCTGTTTAAAGCTGCATGCGACCCCATGACACAAGTTTCATACTCAGCAACATTATTGGTACAGTTAAAATTTAACCTTGTTGTACTATATTGAAGATATCAAAACTGCTCTAATCCTATGCCTCATGGTATTAATGGCCCCATCGAAATACATCCGCCATGTTTCCTCCTCCTCATCATCTTTTTTTTATTCTAAAATGACCATTAATTTTTCATCTGGGAAATCAAACTTCATGGGCTCATAATCTTCAGCGGCCTTATCTGCCAAGAATTTGGTAATGATACTTTCTTTGATTGCTTTTTTATTTACATATACTATGTCATGTTTAGAAAGCATCACTTGCCATCTTGTGATTCTTTCTGATAGTGAAGGCTTCTTGAAGATATATTTGATGAGATCTAGTTTAACTATGAGCAAAGTGGTATGGTACAACATGTATTGCCTGAGCCTTTTAGCCGTCTAAGTTAAAACATAACACATTTTCTCTAGTGATGAATACTTGGACTCATACTCTGTGAATTTTTTGCTCAGATAATAAATTGTATTTTTCTTCTTACTGGATTCATCTTGTTGGCCTAGCACACATCCCATCGAGCCTTCATATACTACCAAGTATAGAATCAATGGTTTTTTTAGAACAAAGAGTGCTAATATTGGAAGGTTTGATAAGTACTACTTGATTTTATCGAAAGCTTATTGACATTGCTCATTCCACTCCCCTGGGTTATTTTTTCAAAAGAGTTTGAAAATAGAGTCACATTTAAGAGTAAGTTGAGAAATGAACTAGGATATATAATTCAATTTGCCCAAGAAGCCTCGAACCTTTTTTTGAGTACTTGGTGGTGATAAATTCTAAATAGCTTAGATTTTATTTGGATCCACTTCTATCCATTTTTCGTTGACTATGAATCCTAACAACTTTTTTGATCTGGTTCCAAATGTACATTTAGCTGGATTTAGCTTGAGTTGAAACCTTCTTAACCTTTCAAATAACTTTATGAGGTTGAAGACATGATCTTTTTCCTTTCGGGACTTGATAATCATGTCATCCACATATACCTCGATCTCTTTATGCATCATATCATGGAAGAGTATTACCATAACCTTTTGATAAGTTGCTCTAGCATTTTTTAATCCAAAGGGCATAACTTTATAGTGAAAAGTTACCCACATGGTGATAAAAATGGTCTTTTTTATGTCATTTTAGGCCATTTTTATCTGATTATAACCAAAGAATCTATCCATAAAAGAGAATACTGAGTGTCGAGTTGTATTATCCACCGAGGTATCAATGTGAAGTAGAGGAAAATTATTTTTAGGGCTATCTTTATTCAAATCTCTAAAGTCTACACACATCCACACCTTGCCATCCTTTTTGAGGACAGATACTATATTAGCCACCCATTTAGGATATTTGGCCACTTGCAAAAAGTCTGCATAAAATTATTTTTTAACTTTCTCTTTGATTTTCAACAACATTTTTGATTTCATTCTTCTTAACTTTTGCTGCATTGGTTTGCATTCTGGCTTTAATGGTAACTTATGCTCACTATTTCGGTGTTGATTTCGGGCATATCTTGGTAGGACCAAGCAAAGACATCCATAAATTCTTGGAGTAAATCTTTTAACCACTGTCAATTAATAACTGAAAGTGAAGTGCCAACCTTGACTTCTTTCTTGTTTTCAGGATCACCCAAATTGACCAATTCGACCATTTTTTGATAAGGCTTAATGGATTTATCTTCTTGTTCAATCAGTCTCATCAAATCTGGAGACAAAGTATATTCTTCAAAATCTTCTCTAGTAGCAAGTTCATCGGTATTAATTAAATTTTCAAAGTTAAACCTCAAATCATTGTCATGATTATCTTCGCATTCATTTGGGGACCTAAAAATTAATAAAATAAGAAATATTGGCAAGAGATTTTGATGGTGGAATGAATGGAATGGAATAAATGAACAAAATGCATGCTCCTACTTTTATTGAAATAATGAAAAATAAAAGGCCCAAACATAAGATTTTATCCTAATACTTTTAGGCATAAGCGATCAGGAGATGTGATTACATTAAAAAAAATAAAAAATAATTGGCATTTAGATTACCCTTAAATTTTGCACTTCATCTTCTGGTGGGCAAGAGTAAACCATGGCTTCTTTATTTTGGCTTTCATTATCCACCATGTGAATGGATCGCTTGGCAAAAGCTTCCTTCCACCTTAGTTCCTTTATTGTGTCATCTTAAGCTTTTGAAAGCATGTATCCTTTAGGAGTGAAAGTCTTATTTAAATAAGGAACAATCGTTAGCTCATTCCTTGCCCACCTACCAAGGCTTGGTACTTCCCCCATCTCATAACCCAAGCCTGCTCTGCCACTATTGTCCTCAAGCTTCGGGAATTCTCCTATTCCTTGAAAGTTTTTACCCAGACCAAACCCAATACTCCAACCCTTGTTAACCATATGATTAATCATGATTCGACTAAATTTGAGCCCTTTACCCATTACATTAACTGGTTCAAAGGATCTGTATGAGCACTCTATTAATTCTTCTACTGCTTCTACATATGAAGCATTTATGGGTTGAGTTACCAGTAAATCTTTCTCTCGATCACAATCATCAATTGTCCTTCTACATTTAATTTGATTTTTTAGTGTAATAATGAGGGAATAGTGCCTACCTTATGGATCCAGAGTCTCCATAATAAGTAGCTGTATAATGGAGTGATATCTATAACTTAAAATTTTATATTGAAAACACACAGACTAATCTGTATGGGTAACTCAACATCTCTCAATACTTTTCACCTACTCCCATCGAACGCTCAGACTACCATTTGACTATCTTGGATATGAGACATATTAAAGGGTAACTTTGCTAAAGTAGACATTGGCATAACATTAATGGTTGACCCATTGTCAATAAAGACTTTGGCTATTATATGGCCTTTGCATTTGACAATGATGTGCAATGCATTAGTGCTTCTTTTACCTTCTGGTGGGATCTCATCATCACTAAAGGAGATATGGTGTGGCACTACTAGATTGCCTACCAAATGATTCACATACTTTATGGAGACATTATAGGCTACATAAGCCTAATCAATACCTTTAACAAGGCATTACGATACGATTCAGAATTTAGGATAAGTGATAATAAAGAAATTTTATCTAACATCTTATTCAATTGCCTTACCACAGAGTACTCACTATGCTTGACTAGCTTCAGAAACTCATAAGCTTTTTTTTTAGGCACAGGTTTCGATGTATCTTTTTTTAGGATTTTTGGTTCAGTTTACTTCTTCTTCCCTTTTTTTTTACTTATTCAAAGTCTTCAGAGTGTAACATCTCCCACTTCTAGTTACGTCTCCTACTCCGTTATGTGGGCAGTTTCAATTTTTGGCACATTCTTTTACTGTGCTTGAATCGTTACCCCATATTCATAATTCTAATGTACTGTTTTGTTATCTTTATAAGAAAATGGGTGTGGAACCTTGAAGGCTACTAGTTTGGGAACAAACTTATTATCAGCTGATAGTGACTTCTTTTTACAACATATAGTGACAGGTTTTGGCACCCACCTATCTGTCATAGCAACCTCGATGTCTTTGAAGACTTTCAACTTTTCATACATCTCTACTTGGTGAGAGTCCATTAGTTTCTAAACTTTACTATGGAACTATTTATAAACATCGATTGAATGACCAAGCACCCCATTATGATATTTACACATTTGATTTAGGATGTGTTTCCCACATGAGCATATGGAACCACTAGTTGTATCATCCCAACCTTATATAAAGCTTTATATAGCTAGTCAAATGGCATCTTAAGCTCTTTTACCCTATTTTTCATATGTTTTTCACTTGTATCCAAAGCACTGACTGTATGACTGGGCAAAGGATTTCCATTGACATTAGGTGTAGAACTCTCACTAGTATCAAAGCTTATCAGCCTTTCTTTAATCAAATTATGTACCCTATGTTCGAAAGGAATGCAGTTTTTAGTATAATGTCTTGATACTTTGAAATGATAATCGTAATGGGCATTAGCATTATACCATTTAAGGTAAAGAGGTTTAAGCTATTTTACGGGGATAGGGGCTATTAAATGATTTTTATAGAGCTCTTGATATAACTCTATGTAACTTATGGGTATGGGATCAAAGGTTAGTCTTTCTCTGGTTCGTGATTCTTTGGTATTACTTATGGTATTGACGGGTAAGTAGGGGATCTTGGTGAAGAGGGATAAGATGGTCAAGTAGTTGACTGGTATGGAGATGCAAAAGTATGGCTTACTATATGATGGTATATGGGATAGGTAAGTTGAGAGTAGCTTCTAAATTGCTACCCTTTAAGACTCACAACTTAAGTCTCACTTTTTTTTTTCTTGGGTGCTTTCTTAAAAGACTCACCTCCTTTAAGCTTACCATTTTTTATGGCATTTTCAATGATCTCTCCCGAAATCACCATGTCTATAAAATTCTTAGTTGCATTCTTGATCATCCTTTCATAATAAGGTGATTTTAGAGTGCTCACAAATAGCACAATCATTTTTTTTATGTTAAAAGAGATTGTACCCGATAGCCATATCCCGTCATTTTTTAGCATATTACTTAAAGGACTTAAATGCCTTCTTTTCCATTACTTATAAGAAGAGACGATCGGGAGCCATGTCAATGATGTGCTAGTACTGGTTAATAAAAGATTTGGTCAGATCTTTCAATGTCTTGATATGAGTCCCATCTAATTGGACATACCATCTTGCCATAAATCTAGTTAAACTATCTTAAAACATATGTATGAGCAGTTTTTCATTACTAGTATGGGCAACCATTTACGGCAGTAAATGGTAATATACATGATATGACACTTGGTACCATCGTACTTTTCAAACTCTGGTACTTTAAATTTTGATGGCATCACTACATCTGGTACTAGGCAAAATCCCACTGCATCCATAGATCCATAGAAATCTATTTCCTTTATAGCCCTTAGTATTTCTTCAAGCCTGTTTGGAGCCTGATCAGTTTTAAAATTTTTCAAGGGCATAATTGCCTATGGCTTTTCCTTCTCTTTTACTTCATCTGCAGTAGGGAGTTGGATGGGCTCAGTTGCTTTCTCGACAAAGACAAGATTATCATAGCTTTGGACATTCTCATAACATGATGCATAGGTCATTCTTTGGTAGTTGTATTTTGGAGGAGCTGTCTATTGAGGCTGAAAGAATGGTGTGGTTTGACTTTGTAATGGGCCGAAGCTTGGAGGATATGTCGAATTAGTAGCTTCTTTTGAAATATCTTCTTCCACTGATTTTCCCCTATTTATCTTTTCTAAGGCCTCTAAAATTTGGCTTAGGTTTACCTCTAATGCTTCTTAGGCTTTCTCTATCTTTTCAAAGTGACTTGTATTATCTTGTTCTATTTTTCTAGCTCGAGCTAGAGTGTTGTATTGATAAGAAGCTATTCTTGCACCTTAGTACCATAATTAAAGATTCAATGATAATGCTATGATAATAAATGCATGAATGAATGTAATACAAATGAAAGAAAACAGAAAGTAAAAATATTTGCCCCTTGAAAAAGATCCAATAAAAGAAAACTTTCATTTATTCCACAGAAAGTATGTTTTACATTAAACCTAATACTGTTCCTTTATAAAAATGTCTAACTTGCTCATACTGATCCTTAGCCTCTTCAATGAAGTTCAATAATTTTTGCCCATGCTCCCCTGTTGGTGTGATCAAAGCTCTCAAAGTTTCTACCTTTTCCATTATTTCACCTGCTTGGATCACAGCCTTGCCTATTTGAACAGCGAGGTGTTCTATGTACCTTTGTCTTTCTAACCCTTCTCTTTCATCGCACCATACCTGATGGGATAATTCTCTATGTTGTTTTGTAAGGATCCTGGCATGATTTTTTTGTTTCCTTAATTTAATGTCAAAGTCAGGATGTGATATGAGAGTCATTGATTCTCCTGCTCAACCTCTATGAAAGCATTTTCTATGTCATCACGCTTCTCTTTCAACTCTTTATTTTCATGAGCTAACTCAATATTGTTTATTTCTTTGGCTTATACCTATATACATAACCTTTTATGCTCCTGTTGTAACTCTTTAGCTCCTTTAGGGCATCATCTTATTCTCTAACAATTTTTTAGGTCTTGCTGTATTTTTTAAAAATTTTATGGGCTTGAACTTCAAGTTTCTCTGCTTTGTTTTACCATTGGTCCTTTTCTTCCTATAGCTTCAAGACCTCTTGTCTCAGTTTCTCCTTCTACATCTCATGCTCTAATTTTGAAAGTTGTTTATCAAACTCTTGACCCACTGGTAAGTAATAGTTTTAAGGCACAGATGCAATCTCTTAATTTTTCTTATTTCCTCAAACCAAATATCCTTAAGTAACTTGATCCGTGAATGGTCCTGGGCTTACTCTCTTGGGCTTCTTCCAGGCTTTAATTATGTTGTCAATCTTTTGGAAGGTTTTGAGCTCCCCATATAAATAGTCAAACTGGCCGAGCTTGTAAGCCATAGAAATAAACTATTCAGCTCCATGCTGCCTCCTTACCATTAATGGGACATAACTTGTTAACCCTCATAGGCCTAGAAGTGGAACCCCCTATCTCATCTCTATATTGGTAAAGCATAGGTTCTATACCCATCTATAAAGCTAACCATCTTACTTGACTAGTAGTGAGTTCTTGTAGCAAACATTTCCACTCCTTTTGAGTTCTTACCTTTGGCCAAGTGCTCTGACAGAATTCTCTAATCGAATTTTGAGTGTAGAGATAAAGTTTGGTGAATGTACTTTTCTTGCATTCAAAATGGCTTTTTATCCATTCATATAATAAAGGTATGCAACCCATAAAGCGTGCTTTGTCTATCTACCTATAAAAACTTAAAGATCTAATAATTTTTGCCAAGATAACTGGTGAAGGGTTACAACCTCTTTCAATATGTTCAAATGGATCCACCATTTCTATTCAATGTGCCCTAAAAACTTGGGGAAGATGACCAACCCATATATGGTTAGAGTAAATGCATTCATTCCCTGGGCATCATCTGGATGCTTGATAATGAAATCCTGGAAGACCCTCTATGGAAGACCTTTGTGATCACCTTTCTCTCGAATGTATGAATCTATAGTCTTCTTTCCTCCCCCTAGCATTTGGCTTAACTTCATATGATTCCCTGATTTGTATTTCTTCATGTATGTTCGGTCTGGATACAATAGATACATACCCATCAGAGTTAAGTACTCCTTAATTATTGGTACTAGATCAACCTCATTAAAGATAAAACATCGGTATGAGGGATCCTAAAATTGTATCATTGCCCTGATGAGTGAGTAGTCAACCTCCACCGATAAGAGATATGTTATATGTCCAAACTTCTCACACAAAGCCTATAATCTCGAAGGGGTCATACCATTCCATATGTCTTATAGGCTTTTCAAGTTATTGTATTTAAGGAGTAAGTGGACTTTTCCTGATAGTTTAGGACTGTGACCAGGTGGTAAACAATCTCCTTCTTCTAACTGCCTCTTTTTCGATTCAATCTTCACATTTATAAGAGAATCACATCTGAATAGCATAGATGAGGCACAAACCTGACGTTTTGTGGAATCCATGAAAACTTTTATTGAAATAGTTTTAAGGTAAGAATACTATGCAATCTATGAACATGTTCATGAATATGTGCAAAAAGGAGATAAAAGAAGACAAAAAAATTAGTTAGTCATTTTAATGAAATACAGGGAAAATATAACAGTTAAAATAACAACATGACCTAGAATTTTAGATTTTCTACAAAGGGTGGGAAAATAAGGCTCTATCTATGGTTAGGCTTCTAAAGTCAGCTATATGTGGTTTGGGCCATTACTAAAAAGTTCCCAAATTATTCCCTACATCATGGTCCATTACAGACTAGTAAGGTACCCCAATCCTCACCCATCATAGGCTTCAATCAGAAAGAGTTCAATCTAAGTTGAAATATTTTACAAGCCCAAGCGAAGACATAAAATCTCACGATGGCATAGGTACTTCACTCTCTCCTAAAGGTAGAGCCCGGGTGGAGGGCTTATGTTATGCATATACAAGTGAATGACAGATATAATAAGCATATATTTAGGCAAATATAGATACTAAATAATAGGGCAGACAAATAAATAATAATAAAGCATATATAAGTGATGAAAAGAAGTAATTTCAAATTTGTTAGATAAGGCCTAGATAATAAGAAATCTTTTACTGGCTTAACTCTCATAATGTCCCCAACAAAATCGCCAAGCTGTCATAACATATATATCCGTAGACCTATCGCTAGACTTAAAATGAAAAAGGAGTCGCCACCAATCTTTTTTGATTAAGTGTAATTGGCCACCTAATTAAAGTTGATTTGTAAAATAAAGGTTAGGTTCAGAAGTCAATTGCGCATGGGGAAGGTTATAGCACCCCTAAAATACCCATCCAAGGGATGGCACCAGTTTGATTTCAAATTATCTAAGCCTTGCTTATTTAGTAAATTTTATAGTTTCCCTTTTTCTTTTTTTTTATCTTTTTTTTATTAATTTTTCTTTTTAAAAAAAATTTCTTTCTCTTTTTTTTGGGGAGAAGTCTCTTTTTTCTTGAGAAAAGATAGAATAATTTTTCTTTTTTTCTTTTTTCTCTTTTTTTTTAAATCAAGAAATAAAATATGGGTAAAAATAAATAAAACAAAATAAAAATAATAAAATAATAAAAAAAACCTACAATCAGGTCAGGTTGGGATGCGGGTCAACGCGTGGATCTTCAAGTCGATGTGTGGATCCTGGTTTGACAAAATCGTATTGTTTTGGAGCAGTATAAAAGGCACTTTCAACATTTTTTCTCAAAAACCTCAGAGCATCTCTCTTTCTACCCTCAAAATCCTTTGCCCTCTTTCTAGAAGCCCACTAGAAAGTTCAACCGAAAATTAGAAAACCCATCGGTTTTTGAAAAACCTATCGAATTCTGAAAATTTCGCCAGAATCTCGTTGAAAACTTTAACCTTCGTCGAAAAATTCTATCGAAAAATTCAATGTTTTTAAAAAAACCCAAAAAAACCCAACAAAATTCTTAGATAGTTATAACCCTTCCTAAACCTCTTACAACCTCAAATACACCTTCAGAAACCCAAAATCACACCCAAAACTACAAAATGAACTTGAAATCCCTATTCTTGAATCCCAAAAACCCTTACTACCAAAATTTTCTTAGAGCTTCCCTAATAATTTTCCTTGTGTTTTCTTTTTGTTTCTGTGTGTCTTCTAGTATTAGAATTAGTCCAATTTATAGGTAATCTTTGGAGTAATTTTAGGAATCAGATAGAATCAATCCCAGGCTTGAAACCTGGGATTGTATTCTACCTAGTGAGATTTTCGAGTCTAAAATTTCAGTCATTGATATGATTTGCAATCAAAGTTTTGACCCATGATTCTGATCCTGATTATCCTGCCCACGTGCATATTGAATCGAAAATGAAAGATTCCAAGAAAAAAAATAGAAAAGGAAAAGAAAATAATAATAATAATAATAATACTAATAATACTAATAAAAATAATAATAATAATAATAGTAAAAGCACCTAATTGGACTTAAATGGGCCAAAATGAACCTGAACCAAGATGGGCCTACCAGAATGGGTTCAGTTCGACCCAAGTCAGAATAGGTTTAATCAGGCTCAGATTGGAATGGGTCAGGGTGGGCCTAATTGGGTTCGAACCATATCGGGCCCAAACTAAAATGGGCCTAATCGAGCTCGAATCAAAATGGGCCTAATTGGGTCCGAACCAAAATGGGCATCTACACCATGATTAATGTTTTATTGCATCCTAGATGGGGCATACACTTACATTACTTTATTACCATTCACCTGATCTTGGCTCATTTTAAATCATTTCTTACGATTTGTGATTTCATCCCGATCATTTATTTTTGATCTCGACTCAATTCTAGTCACTTTGTTTCCTAACTAGTGGTTTCATCTCGGTCACTTGATCTTGGCTCAGTCCAGATCATTTCTTATGATTCGTGATTTTGTTTCGGTCATTTATTTTCGACCTCAACTCGGTCTTGGTCGCTTCATTTCTGACTTGTGGTTTCATCCGGATCATTTATTTTTTACCTTGATTCAGTCCTGATCATTTCATTTTTTACTCATGATTTTGTCTCGATCACCTGATCTTGGCTCAATCCAAATCGCTTCCTGACTTATAGTTTCATCCTGGTCATTTATGTTCGACCTCGACTCAATCCCGGTCGCTTCATTTCCTGACTCATGGTTTCATCCTGGTCACTCAATCTTAGCTCAATCCAAATAATTTCTTATGATTCACGATTTTGTCTCGATCATTTATTTTCGACTTCGATTCAGTCCTAGTCACTTCATTTTTAACCCATGGTTTCATTTCGGTCACCTGATCTTGGCTCAGTCCAAATAATTTTCCAGACTCATGAATCATTCTCAGTTTGACTCGAACAAAGTGGGTGTCTAGGTCTTTGCAACATCCTTGTTTAATAGAGATGTGCAAAGAAAGGTAACTATAGATACCCATTTGTGTCTGGGACCAATTAGATCGATTTCTTTTGTTATTAGTATTTTTGTTATTATATATTATAATATAATATTATGGTATACTATTATAAATTATTATAGTATTATTAATATTATTATTGTACCGTATTATTATTATTATTAGTATCATCATCATCATCATCATCATCATCATTATTATTATTATTATTATTTTCATTTTTTTTCTTTTTTTTTCTTTCTTTTTTCCTTTTGCTCCAATTTGCATGTGAACAAGGAAATTTGGAATCAGAATTAGAATCTTACCAACTTAGTCAAGGTTTTAATGCAAAATCATATCAATATAATTGCTGAAATTTTAGGACCTAAGATTATGCTAGACAGAACTCAATTTTAAATTTCAAGCCTGTGATTGATTCTGTCTATTTCCTAAAATTGGATCTACTGCTTATAAATTGAACTAGCATAATAGAGGACACATAGGGAAAGACAATAGGTATTTTCAAGAAATTTTTGGAAAAATTTTGGAAAATTTTTTGGTAGTAGGGCTTTAGGATTTCAATTTTGGGATTATTTTGGAAGTATAGGTTACTGTTTGGTTTTTTAGAGTTTAGTAGGATATTTCGAGAGTTTTTTAAGGAGATTTGGGCAAGGTTTAGATTTTTTTGAAAAAATTAGGATTTTTTTGAATTTTCTAGATTTTTTGGATTTTTTTCTTAGCTTTTCTAAGTTAGGATGAATTTTTCACTGAATATTTGAGTTTTTCGGTGAAATTTTCGAGTGAAGGTTAAATTTTTCGATGGGATTCTGGTGACTTTTCTAGAAACCGGTGGGTTTTCTAATTTTTTATTAAACTTCTTGACAAGTTTCCCAGAAATCGATGGTTTTTACAGTTTTTGGTTAAACTTTTCATACCATCCTTGAGATTTTAAAGAGAAGGCAGATGATTTTTTGGGCTAGAGAGAGAGGCTCTAGGATTTCTAAAGCAAAAAAACATTGAAAGTGACTTTTATACATTGCTCGAATAACATTATTTTAAACACTTTAGATCCACGCGTCTACTCAGCAACCTACATGAAGATCCACGCGTAGACCCAACCCATTTCGCAAGGTTTCCTTTTCCATTTTCATTCTATTTTCCAATTTTCGTTTATTTTCATATTTTTAAGTTTTATTTTATTTTTAGTTTTCCATTTTACTATTTTTTATTTTAGTAATTCAGTTTTTAAAAAAAGAAAAAAAATCTTTTCTTTCTGGAAAATAAAAAAAGCAAAGAAAAAGTCATTTCCAATAAAGTAAAAAAAAATTTCTTAAATAAAAATCTCTATAAAATAAATTCATGAATTTTACCAAAATATTGGAGAATTTTATGGGTTTAATTTTTTTTTAAATGGAATCCACCAAACTATTGGAAAATTCCATAAATCAATTTTTTAAAAAAAGAATAATAAATAATAAAACAAATTTTCTCATCTAAACTATTGGGGGATTATTTCAAAGTGAATCTTATCAAACTATTGAGAGACTTTACTAATTTTTTTGAATAAAAATACATTAATAAATTCGATGATGGAGCCTTTTCAGAATGAGACACTAGTATCTGTAAATACTCTTAAGGTGAGAAAATTACCTTAAATTACTACCAAACTATTGGGACAATTTTAAGACTAATTTTTAATATTAAATTATTAGGTAAATCATAAAATGATCAAGGCTTGGATAGTTTGAAATCAAACTGGTACCAACCTTCAAATAGGCACTATTGAAGTGCTATAATCTTTCTCATACGTAGCCGTACTGCTGAACCTAACATTTGGTTTCACATATCAGAATCTGTTTTAAATAGCCAATCACACCTAAACAAAAAAGATTAATGATGAGTCCCCTCATCCATGTCTAGCTGTAGGTTCACGGATTTATACGTTATAACACCTATAATGTAGCATCTACAGAAGTCATTGCCAAGAAATGCAATAAAGCTATCAAGGGTGAGAGCTAATAATAATAAGCCTGTATATGATTAAAATTTATCACAACCTAGCAGCTATTCATGGGCAAAGTAAAATCTTCTTCAAAAATAATTTTGTTTTGCCACCACCATATGTTCTAACAAACATGACCAAAAAAGTAAGGGCCATGGAATGTTTCCCTCTATAATAATGTCATACATGTTAATGTTAAATTGCAAGGAAAAGGGCCCCAATCAATTAAGCAATTAAGTAAATGAAAGTATAAATCAAATTATAAATCATCCACATAAAATATAACAATTTAATGTGGTTCAAAATTCAACTTAACTACCTCCACGGATGAGAAAAAAGATCCACTACTTATAGAGAATTACAAATATACAATCAAATCAATCCTAAACTAATATTTAATTATATTAATCTAATATCTAACGATCCAAATTCAAACATTCACACATATTTATGTAGACTCTTTCATTCTTCTCTAGCTTACTCAGACAATAGTCATTAACATTCTCGTTTAGTTTTATAGAGTATTAACAACAATTATTTAAACATACATACCTATATGGATTGTCTCAATCTCTTTTAGTTTTATAGGATATCTAACCTATAAGGCTCTAAAACTTTTTTACATCTTTTTCTCATATCTAACCCTATTAATGCTCTCATTATTTATAAGTGTATTATCTTGCCTATCAAAATTATCTTTACTCTTAGAATTCTTCTTTTATAAGTCTTTTTGTTTATTAAGCAATATCTAGCCAAAAAATCTCAAATTGGTCTCTATCCAAATTTTTTAGGATTTCAGTCAATATTCTCAATAATACTGTTAGGTATTAACACGTGGCAGACCCACACAGACTAAAAATAGAGCAAGCACAAAACAAAAAACATGAACGCACAAATATATTTGGTTCAACCCAACCCAAAATGACTTACTCCATACCTATCCACTAATAAAACAAATCTTTATAACTATGAAACTTTTGAAATAAGCAAAGATACAAAAACTCCTTACTCAAATTTAAGCTTAAAGTTTAATTATACTATTTTAATAGCTCACTCACCTAACTATTATTTTGGTGTCTAACTATTTGGGATTATATAATTAAAACCAAAGTATCTTATTTATAAGGATGACTTTTATAACTTTACTAAACTTCCTATATAGGATTCAAGACAAACTCCCAACACTTATAAATACATTAAAATTCCCATATGAAACTAAAAGATACAAGGCAATTTATAAAATGTAAATTGCACTCAATATTTAAAAGACAAAGCATTGAAGTGGTCAAACGTGATCCATGCAACCATTGAAACCATATAGCTTAAAATGTATGGCAATCCCTAAACACATGTAAAGTATATTATAACCTTGCATCAAACTATGGAAAAAATAACAACACTTGAAATTATTCTTCTAAAATAAGATTCCATTGTTAATGATCTATCATACACGACTAGCCAAAGAAAAATTCAAAATTTTTAAGGCATATAAAGTTTCCAAAAATGATTTCAAGAAAATTTCGAGCTCAAGTTACATATGATTAATTGATAAGTTGATTTCATCAAAAAATCACTACTAAAAAATCTATCTAAATCACTCGATCAACTTCTAATGGCCCCAATCAAAAGATATATGATTAATAACAATTTCGGATAGAAAATTCATGCACTTGCAGTCCCAATTCCTATCCTCAATCATATAATCACTTTATCTTTCATCCTTTTTATTTAAAGGAACAAAAGCATCACCCTCCTCTTCCAAAGCCATAATGCCAACCTATATATCATACTAAAAGGAAGTCTTTTAACTTTCACAAGTTAGCCTAAATCCTTTCTTCATAACCACCTTACTTATAAAATGTTATGCCATGTATAAAATGCTATATTTTTTGTTGTAGCTTGAATTAAAGACTTCTCTTTCAAGTATTTGGACCTTAATATCTTAGCCCAAAGTCTAAAGTCACTTTCTTCTTCTAAACAAGCTTTGTCAATAAAGCTTTTATTCAATTTTGTCTTTCAAATACCTAAACTGCCCACAGTTTTTTATTTACAAATTTCTTTCCATTTTACTAATGGGATTTTGTTTTTATCATCAGCAAAACCCCAAAGGAAATTTCTATTGAGAGCATCTATATCCTTTTGCTATTGAAACCAACAATGTTGTCAATATATTAGTTACTTTGTCTAACAAATACTAAAAATTACTTATCATCCTTTTAGTATGAATTGACGTTCTTAAGTAATTACTAATTTCAAAGTAATTTTTATACCAATATATGGCTAAATACTACCCACCAAATTGAAAGAAACATTAACGAAAACTTTTAAATAATAAATATTTGCCTTGAATTGATTAAGAGTTTTGATTTGACAAAATAAAAATTTTCCAAACTCGTTTCAATCTTGTCTAAGCTTAAATTGAACATTTTTCCACCCTTTTATCTTGTCAAAATTCATTTGAGAATCAAAACAACTCAAATTCTCGAAACAAAACATAATTTATGCAAGTTTTGATAGAAGGGATCGATCCCTTCAGATCCTCTCAGGGAAGGGATCGATCCCCTCAATTACCAGATCAATCCCCTAGCAAAAGGGATAGATCCTATTTTTAATCAGAATCAAAAGTTCTCAAGATTTGACAAAAATTGATCGATCCCCTCCCTGTAGGGATTGATTGGTTAGCAGAATGGATCGATCCCCTCATTTAAGAGATTGATCACTTTTTCATACAGAATGCTTTCTTCATGCAATTTTCTAGAAAAAAGATCGATCCCTTCATATAGAAGATCAATCACCTAAGGCAAAAGATCGATCCCCTCTTAAAGGGTCGATCGGTTGTTTAAACAGAATGTCTCCCAAGTGTGGAAACCTAGAAAAAGGATCGATCCCCTCAAGTAAGGGATCGATCAGGTAAAGCAAAATAGGCATAAAATTGGGCTTTCTCAAACATAAACCAATCGATCCCCTAAGGGAGGGGATCGATCCCCTGAAGGCCTGAAACTCCTAACAACTATTTTTTGTCCAAAATTTCTACAGGTTTGAAGCATTAAATGCAATCCAACGGCTCTCAACTTCTTCCTAACTATAAATCAAGCATTCCACTACAGACTAAGAGTAACAAGAGCTAAAGAAACTTATTGCTATTCACCTATCAATCTGCTCAAGCATTCAAAATTTTAAAAAGAGAAAAAGTGTAAAATTTATATCAATTTTTCTCTACTTTCTTATCTATACATTTGTGTACTTCAACTTAGCAAACACCTAGCCTTTGTGAGGTTCTTAAAGTTTACCAAACACTTCTGAATTTTTTGTATTATGAGTGTGTAAGCTTAAAGGGGAGGATAACCCTTAAGAGTGTATGTTGTTGAGTTTGTAAAGCTTTGTGAAAGCTTAGTTGTAATCTTTATCAAACAGTGAATTGAACTCTTTAGCAAGAGAGGCTAAAAAAAAGGACGTAGGTGCCTAAGAAAAGATCGAACCTCTATAAATCTTGGTGTTAAATTCTCTAACCCTATCTCTTATTTATATTCATCTATTGTGCTTATCTATTTTGATAATTTATGGTTATTAAATATTATCTTTGAAAATTTTATTAAAACTAATTCACCCCCCTCTTGGTTTATTCCAAGTCTTTGAGCTAACAATAAAGAAAGAAAGAAAAAAACAAAAGTGCTAGAGTAATTAACTTACTAGTGCAAACATTTAATATTCCCCAAATATGTGTTCAGCAAGATTACTCAAATTTGTTCAAGTTTCTTATAGAAAGGGAGGGGGAACAACTAAATATGCTAGAGTAAGTTGGCAAGTAATTTGCTATCTTAAGGCTGAAAAAGGTTTGGGAATTAAAGACATATTATCTTGGAATCAAGTTTGTATCTTAAAGAATCATTGGTCCATTCTTACTAAAGTAGGTTTAATAAAGATAGCATAGCTTAAAGAGTATGTGTCGAAATGGAAAAATATCTGGCAAATGAAAGCTCAACAAAATAACAGCTTGAGTTAAAGAAAACTACTTCACTTGAGGCAGATAACTCAACAAGTCAGATGGACAATGGTGTAGAAGTATGACCATTTTCAAGGAATTCTTACTCAACAAAAATAGTATGGAATAAGCTCAGACCAAAGAAGGAAAATGTTGGATAGCATAGGATAATTTGATTTAAATATCATAGTCCTTAGCATTTACTAATCACTTGGATAGTTATTCAAAACATGTTCCCAACCAAGGATAAGTTGAGAAGATGGGCAATAAAGATAGAAAGTAGATGTTGTTAGTGGTTTAAAATGTGGTATATCCCACATTGAGTAGAAATAATTTATATGTAGTTTAAAAGATATTACTTACGTTATTTACGTAATTGAGCTAAGTGTTGGAGTAGGCCAAGTCATTTGGGCTTGCTAAGAGTTTTTCTAGTGGGTTAAACAATTTTAAAAGTCAAAGATAGGCACTTGGGCACTTAAACACTTAGGACACTTGGACTTGTTTAGTAAATAGATTTAATTTTTAAATCTTTTAATTTTTTATTTTAAAATATTACTAATTTTGAATAAATATGTTTGAATATAAGAAAACATGATGATTCAAATAAATATATCTGAACAAAAAAACATGATTGTTTAAATAAAGTTTATTTAAACAAAAAAATATGACTATATAGAATATCATGACTTTTTGAATTGGCTTGATTGGTGATTGTTCATTTATTATAAATAGATCTTTCTGCCTAACCAATTTTACTACTTTTGATTTAAAGAGTTTTTTAAGGCTTTATTATATCCTATAGGCATATGCTTTTAAGATAGTGTTTGTCATGCCTCAAAGCTATATTTCTTCTTTCCTATTATTTTTATTTTCTTAAATTTTCTAATAATTTAAAGGCAATTATGGATAATGTATCTACTGTTGTCCCTACTGCTGTTATGGATTTGGAATCAAGCATGAAAGTTCATTTTCAAAATTAAGATGTAATCATACTTGATCGTTTTAATGGATCAAACTACACTAGGTAAAAGGACAAAATGGTTTTTTTATCATGCATTGAAGATGTTTTATGTATTTGATCCAAATTTGAAACCAATTCCAAAACCAACTCCTGAAGATTCTAATGTTTTTAAGGCAACAAGAAGCAAACATGAAAAAAAAGAACTAGTCTGTCCATATTATATTTTAAATTCATTATCTGATTGTCTATGTGATCTATACAAAAATATGAAAACAATAAAAGAGATATGGATTGCTCTTGAACAGATACATGAATGAAAAGAAAGGTATTGATAGGTTTTTGACCTTGAAATACTTTAAATTTTCAATAACTAATGACAAACCAATATGGACCAAGTGCACAAGTTGTAAGTTCTGGTTTCTAAGTTAAGTGAGTTGAAAATTAAGGTTCCTAATTCATTTCAAGTTGGAGCTATTTTGTCAAAACTTCCTCCTTATTGGAATGGATATAGAAGGAAAGTTCTACGTTCAATGGATACTTTCACTATTAAAGAATTTTAAACTCATATACAAATTGAAACGAAAAAACATACAAAAGATACACTCTTTCTTGGAGTTTCCAATGTGAACTATGTGAGTGGACAAAATTTTGAAAAAACTCATAAGTCTTCTAGTAAATTTCAAAATGGTTTAAAGTCAAGAAGAATGGATTTAAGAAATCTAAATGTAACAAAAATAAAATGTGTTTCCATTGTGAAAAGAAAGGACATTTGACTAAAGATTATAGATTTAAAAACATCGAAATTAAGATTGGTTCTAGTTCTGAAAACAAGGTAAATCTGGTTAAGTAAAAAATCAATGAACTTGTTGCAATGGTGATTGACATGAAAATTGGAATGATCATTAAGGTTCATATGGCTACTATAAATAAGTCATCTGATTGGTGGCTAGATTCTAGTGCAACAATCCATGTTTGCAACAGCAAAGAGTAATTCAAGACTTATGAAAAATGCAAGAGACCAAAAAACATCCTTATGGGACATCATGTTCCTACCAAAGTGATTGGAAAAGGAACGGTTAAATTGAAATTCACCTCAGGACAGAAACTAACTTTACTTAATATTTTTCATGTTCATGAGATTAGAAAGAACCTAATATCTGCAAATCTATTATGTAAGAAATGTTTTAAGATTGTACTAGAGTCTAATAAAGTTTTAGTGTCCAAAAATTGTGTATTCATTGGAAAATGATATTCCAATGATGGTATGTTTAAACTAAGTATTGATGAAATAAATAATGTTTCTATTATTATTGTTAAGCATTCTTCTTCTTTATGGCATGCTAGATTAGGACATTTAAATTATCAACATATGAATCATATGACTAAGCTTAGTTATATTACATACCAAAAAAATCATGACATTAAAAATGAAATCAGTGTCAAAGCAAAAATGACTAAGAAACCTTTTTCTAAAGCTGAAAGAAATACAACATTGTTAAAGCTTGTACATTTTGATATTTGTGAGTTAAATGGTTTATTAATAAGGGGACGAAAAAAGTATTTTATAACATTTATAGATGATAGTTCTCGTTATACTTTTATTTATCTAATGAGAACAAAAGATGAAGCTTTTGATAAATTCAAAAAATATAAATCAGTTGTTGAAAATCAAAAGGAGAAGAAAATCAAAATTCTTCAAAATAATAGGGGTAGGAATATTCTAGATTTATTTTTTCTTTTTTGTAAAGATAATGAAATTATTCATCAAAAGACAACTTTTTATACACTTTAACAAATTTGTTTAACCAAAAGAAAAAATAGAACCTTAGTTAAAATGGCAAATAGTATGTTGTTAAATGCTAAATTAGCTTTAAATCTTTGAGGAGAAGCACTTTTAATAGCATGCCATATACATAATAGAATTCTTTCAAAGAAATTCTTGAAGACACCATATGAACTTTGGAATCATGGCAAAAAATCAAATTTGGATTATTTTAAAGTATGAGGGTGCATTACCTTTTATAAAATACCTAATCCTTATAAATCAAAATTAGGACCTAGAGGTATTAAAAGTATTTTTGTTGGTTATGTATAGAATTCAAAAACATATAAACTTCTTGATTTAAATACTAATTTATTGTTGAATCTATTCATGTAAAATTTTTTGAAAATAAGTCTATATATAATACTGAAATTAATATGAAGAAATAAATTGAAATGATTCCTACTATAGAAAATAAAAGAAAAGAACATAATGATTCTGTTGAACTTAAAATGAGTAATAAAACTAGAAAAGAGAAGTTTTTACCTTCTAATTTTATTTCTTTAGATTCTATAGTATTCATAGTAGAAGGAAATATAAATAAGTGTTAATAAAACACCAATTCTACTAAATATAAATGAAGACCCTAATATATTTAATGAAGCTATGACTTCAAGCGATGTTGTTTTTTTCAAAAAGGCTATTAATGATAAAATGGACTCAATCATGTCCAATAATACATGGGTCTTGGTAGATTGACCTCCAGATTCTAAACTTATAGAATGTAAATGGGTGTTTAGAAAGAAATATAATATAGATTGTTTGTACAAACCTTTAAAGCAATATTAGTTGCAAAAGGTTTTAAACAAAAGAAAGGCATAGATTATTTTGATACATATGCTCCAATAGCTAAAATAATATTCATTAGAGTTTTTATGGCTTTGGCTTCCATTTATAAATTACATGTGCATCAAATGGATGTTAAGACGGCCTTTTTAAATGGTGACTTAAATGAAGAGTATACACGGAACAACTAAAAGGTTTTATTCTACCAGATAATGAGAATAAAGTTTGTAAATTAAGTAAGTCACTTTAAGGGTTAAAGCAAGCTCCTAAACAATAACATGAAAAGTTTGATTCAACCATAGTAGCCAATGGTTTTAAACATAATGTATTAGATAAGTGCATTTACTTAAATTTTACTTAAGAATATTGAGTTATAATATGTCTTTATGTGGATGATATGCTAATTTTTAGTACTAATATGATTGGCATAAATGAAACTAAAAGGTGTCTGATTTCTAATTTCAAAATGAAAGATTTAAATGAAGTTAATACCATTTTAGGAATTTAAGTTAAAAAATATAACAAGGATTTCGTACTTAATCAAAGTTATTAAATTGAGAAACTACTTAATAAGTTCAAGTATCTTAATATAAAAGAAACCAATACTCCATATGATACAAGTATAAAATTAACAAAAAATCATGGTTATATAATTGCACAACTTAAATATGCTAGTGCTATTAGAAGTGCTATGTACACTATGTATTATACTAGGCCAGATATAACTTTTGCTATTTGCAAGTTATCAAGATATATAAGTAAGCCTAGTATAAGTCATTGAAAAGCCACAGAAAGAGTTCTAGGTTATCTTAAAAGAACTAAAGATTTTGGCTTATTTTATTTAGATGCAAGTTGGGTCACTAGTCTAAGTGACAATAAATCCATTTCAGAATGGATGTTTACTCTTAGAGGTGATGCAATTAGTTAGGCATCCAAGAAACAAACTTGCATTTCACATTCAACTATGGAATATGAATTTATAGCTTTAGCTGCAACTAGTAAGGAAGCTAAATGGCTAAGAAATTTATTAACGAATATAGAGTTGTGGCCACAATCAATGATAGCCATTTCCTTGTATTATAATAGTGAAACTACTATGTCTAGAGCTTATAGTGGAATTTATAATGGAAAATCTAGACATATTAGTCTAAGACATGACATATTAGAGAATTGATAAAAAAAAAAAAGGTGATTACCATAACATATGTTAAATCTGCTAACAACTTAGCAAATTCTCTTACCAAGGCACTACCTAAAAATTTGGTAAAAAGCACCACAAGTGGAATGGGTTTAAAATTCCTTTTAGACACCAATAATGGGAACCTAACTTTGAATTAGTAAGCTCTAATTGCAAAGTTTAAAAGGTAACCACAAATTATTGTTATGTGTCTGTAAACACTAGTCAACCCGTTCTAAATATTTGGAATACTAATGTAAGCCATTGCATAAATGGAGGATGAGATTGAACTCTTAATAGAGTTTATAATTAAATGTCAATAGTAATGGAGACATAAACAAGAAACTCCACCTATATAAGCGTAAAAGTGGTGTCATTTTAAGAAGAAAATTAGAAACTTTCTTTTAAATGTTTATGAATAAGGATAGGCACATGGCCATAATAATGCTAAAGTAGTTACAAACCTCTGACAGAATAATAAATAAGTATTATGTGTGTTATATCTTCAATTTTAATACTAGGAGTTAAGGTTTAATCTACGAACACATCAACTTCGTTAGAATTCTAAGGTATATACGCTAATTGAAGGTTTAAATAAAAAGATATATTCTTTATTCATAATATTTCTTTATATGAAAGGTTAAAGATTAAGCACTAACATTTCAAACTAGTGGAGGATTGTTGGTAGTTTTGAATGTGGTGTATCTCACATTGAGTAGAAAGATCATTTATATATAGTTTAAAAGAGATTACTTATATTATTTAAGTAATTGATCTAAGTATTAGAGTAGACCAAGTCATTTGGACTTGCTAGGAGTTTTTTTAGTGGATCAGACAATTTTAAAAGTTAAAGATAAGCACTTGGGCATTTAGGCACTTAGGCACTTGGGCTTGTTTAATAAATAGTTTTAATTTTTTAAATCTTTTGATCTTTTATTTCAAAATATTACTAATTCTGAATAAATAAGTTTGAATATAGAAAAATATGATGGTCCGAATAAATATATAACAAAAAAATATGAATATTTAAATAAAGTTTATTTAAATAAAAAAATGACTAAAAAGAATATCTTGACTTTTTAAATTGACTTAATTGGTGATTGTTTATTTATTATAAATAGATCTTTTTGTCTGACTAATTTTATTACTTCTGATTTAAAGAGTTTTTTAAGATTTTGTTGTATCCTATAAGTATAATTACTTTTAAGATAATATTCTTCATGCCTCATAGCCATATTTATTCTTTTTTGTGATTTATGTTTTCTTAAATTTTCTAACAAATGTTGCCTTTTTTTTTAAAAAAAAAAAAGGATAAGTCCAAGGATCATATTGTTTTTTATTATGCTTACACAAAATGTTTTATAGAAGACAATATAGATGTGCAGGATCAATAGAAGAATCGAGTGTTGGGCTGCTCAGTTGAATTGGGCAAAGAAAAAGCTAAATGGGAGAGCTCTGATATCAATCATCTTTCGCATAGCATGGAATGCTTACATTTACATGGTATGAAGAAAAGGAATCAAAAGATGTTTTAGCAAGTGAAACAGGGGACAAGGCAAGTGATAGAGAGAATAAAGGAAGTAGTCAGGAACAGACTGTCTGGACTAACACAGATAGTAAAAGATGTAGTTAACAAACAACTATATGAGCTTGGAATTTAAATAGTGAGATTCTAGAGTATGCTTTTAATTTATTTTGTATACACAAAGATTTGTTGTACTACGGCAGAATTTTACTAGTTTGGATAAATAAAATTACAAGTTATCTAGAAAAATAGCGACAAAGATATTTAATCTTTAAAATGTAGCGAAAAGGTAAAAAGAGTTAAAATATAGATATTTTTAAAAAATTGGGACTTGTTATGGAATTGAGAAATCCTACCGGACCTTCTAAGATCCAATGCTATAGCAGAACTCCAATGCAACGATTGAAGCTTCAAATTCACTGAATCCTAATATTCACACGTGCCTTTTACACGAGTGGAAGCTAAGGATGATAACAATTCAAGGATCAAATTCAATTTGATAATTTTTAAATAATGTATAAAATTATAAATTTTTAAATTTAACTTGAATTCAAATCAAGTTTTGATATGATTATATTTAAATTAAAATTTATTAATGTAATTTGATTCATCAATTTTTTTAATTTTAATTTTTAATTTTTTATATATTATTTTAATATATTTTTTAAATAAATTTAAGTATAAAATAATTATTTTATTTTATAAAAATTTAAAAAATATATAAATTAATAAAAATATATAATTCAATTTTTTTTAATTTTTATTTTTTAATTCAAAATCATATATGAATATAATATATATAATATTTAAACTTAATCTGAATTAAATAAAAAAATTAAATTAAATTAAATATTACAATTTTTAAATAATTTTTTTAATTTTTTTCTTCCCGCGATAGGAAGCTCCAACCAAACCGAATCAGATTTTACCCGTGATGTGGCCCTGAGTAAAGCCACAGCAACCATAAATGGAACCTAAGTCCTCGTTAGTCTCCACATAGGTGGCCCTGCCTAGTTTAAAATTTTTGTCGTAGCTCGCTTGAGAGTATCACTCTCACTCTCACTCTCACTCATGGAGTTAGGCAGAGTTCCACTTTAAAATTTGATTTTTGATACAACGATCGTTGCAATTTCTTTTCAATTTGTATAATCGAAATGAAAAAAAAAAAAAAAATTGTTATCAGGGGAGAGATTTTAATTTACTAGTCCGGTATAGAAAATATCAGCAGTCTTTTCTGATCAGTAGGAGCAGGTTAAGCTATTCTCTTTTAGGTATTTGTCATTTCGAATTCAGCATCACGCTTTTCGGTCACGATGACAGCACCATTCATCTTAGTTTGTCCTTTTTTGCAGGCCAATATACACGGTACATGGGATTCAACGAAAAAAAAATTAAGAAATTTAACGTAGTGCTCGGTTTAAGTTTTGTCATATTCCTTACGGATCATAATGTTTATTCGATTCGACTTGATGTTCAGTTTATAATGTAAAAATCCAAATGATTAGAATAGAATCATATTTTTTTATTAAATTTTAATTATTTTATAAAATAAATATAATTATTAAAAATAATATTAAAAAATATATTTATGTAAATTTAAAAAATTAATGAATTAACTTAGTCCGAAATTCGAATAATCAATTAATTTCAATTTTTGAAAAATAAAAATAGTGTTCATTAATCAACTCTTTTTTTATCGTTATCCGCCTTAGCACTACACCATGCAACCCCCCCCATTACTAGCTTAACGATGTGGCCGGCAAAAAGTAGGAAAATTTTGGTTTAACTGTTTTCGGATTGTAAAGAAACAAAAAGCGGAAAAAGATAGAAACAGCAAAAAAAAAAAAAAGAAAAAAAAGGAAGGAAAAGCACAAAGAATTACTGAAAAATCATAGAGCATGATTATTGTTTACTAAGTGGGTACTGAAAAATCAATTTCGTAATTAATCAAAGGAGCTAGATACTGAAAAATCAATATGGTGATCAATCAAAGGATTGCTTTTAGTGCTAGATTTTTTCTTTCAGCTAACAAAGATTTGAAATTGATCTAGATATTTTTTCTGATAATATTTATTTTCAGATTTTAATATGATGAAAATTTTTTTCATGCGATTTTAAATATATATAATTTTTAAGTGTATAAAGATCGTAATTAAAAATAAAAATTATAAATGTGAAATTTTAAATTTTAAATTTACTAAATGTTATATTTTAAAAGTGATATATGAATTAATTGAATTAAATTACAAATTTGATTTCAAAAATATATATTTTTATATTAATTTGATGTATTAAAAAATTTAAAATTAAAGTATTTCACATAAAAATTAAATTTTAATTAATATAAAATTATTTTCCATTAATTTTGATAGATTACTTCAGATATTTTATAAAACAAATAAAAAGATCTATAAATAATGTGGGTGCTAGAAGATTGTCGTAGTTTGTAATGATTTTTCCGAAGACATCTGTATTCCGGGAAGTTGAGAACGAAAGCAGCAACGGAAAAAGGGGCAATTCGAACAAGAAAGATGTTTCAAATGTGTTAGTCAATATTGTCAATTTGTTTTTCTCCAAGTAATTAAGACATGTTGAATATGCTAGATAAATTAGTTTACAGCAAGTTGGATGGATTTTTTTTTTTTTTTTTGTCCTGGAAGATGAAGAGAAGCAAGAATATAAAAAATAATTGCTAACTTTAGAATAGAAATTTGTCACAGAATTTTAGGTAGACTATATAACATAATAATTACTCTCATAAATAATGTTTGAATTTAATTTTTTACAGTCAAATTTTTTTAGCCTGGGCCATCGATATCTTAAATATTTTATTAAATTATTTTTTATAAAAATATATTTAAAAATTTTTTCATTAGAAGTTTTTAAAAATTATTATTTATATTTTAATTAATAATATATTTAAATAAAATAAAATGATAGTTAAATAACTTGACAATTAAAAATACACAATAAAACAATATTTATAAAATAAAGTGGGTAACGTGTAGTGTTGACATTGGGTCGGGTTTGGGGCGGGTTTTGCTCGCCCCAAACCCGACTCGACTTAATGCTTAAAAAACTCGAACTCGATCCTATCCGAAAATTTTTTTGTTTTTTCATATCTGAACCCGAACCCGATCCGACATTATATAAATCGTATCCGACCCGAAATTAATAAAATATTATTTTTTAAATATAAATATTTAAAAATATCATTATATAAATATATATAATTAAAAAATTAATTAAAAAATTTATTTTTATATATATATCGGATCAGGTAGGGTCGAATTTACCTAAAACCCGATCCTGACTTTATCTTCATGCTACCCAACCCGACCCGACCCTCCGATTTTCAAAAAAAAAAATCGACCTTAAAAAATCAGATCAACCGTCGGATACGAATTTTTTTACCTTCCCTAGTAACGTGTGGTGGTATGCAGTACAATACTGACTTGTTCAACAGATGAATTTGAAGTCTCCTAATTTACTTAACCATCATCAACCAATAATATCTAGTTTTTGTTAGCATCAGTGTGACTTAGCAACCAATAAAATCCGTTTTTGTGAAAAGTAGTATAATTTTTTTAGGTAAATTACATTATTAGTTATTTAATTATAGATCGTATTTTTAAAATAATATTTAAATTATTTAAAATTTTAATTTAATAACTAAAATTTACATGAGTTTTTTTTTTTTTCAAATTATTATTTTTTTAACAAAATATTAATGAGACCATGTCATATTAATTATCAAATGTAATGTGACATAATCATTTTAATAAAATTTATATTATAAAATTTATAATATGTTATTAATAATTTCGTGTGTCAATATCAAATGACATAACATTATCAGGTGGTTCCGATTGTTGACATGAAATTACATATTAATAAACAGTTAAAAATTAATAATTCGATGATAACAAAATTTTATATAAATTTTAGTAATTAAATTAAATTTTTTAATAATTTTAATTTTATTTTAAAAAATCATTATTAAATGATCAATGATATATTTTACTTTTAATATATTTAAATTTTTATAATTTTGGATATAAAATAATTTTTAATTTTAACCATTAAACTTTTAATTTTTAACCTACCTACCTTAAAAAGACAAAAAAATGAATAATTATTTTTTCCGTTCGAGCTGTTTCAGAAAACCACTTCGAGCCCATTGTTTGGTGGTTGTCCGTGCTCCTCCTCAAATGACAATAAAGCCCTTTAGTCCTTTAACTATTCTTTGAGGAAGTTACTCTTTTCTTCCTGTTATTGTTTGATTTTTGATTTGATGTTTTATTTTTAATATATTACGATTTTTTATGCGATCAAGCATTTTTCTATGAATAAATTTTGAAAAATAGTTTTTATGAACTTATATCAAATTCCTTTGAGAAATATATATATTATTGTTAAATCTTTATATAATACTATAATAAATTTACTTTAGTATAATTTTTATTTCTTTTAGACTTTTAAATCAAAATTGTTAAATTATTTTTTAATTTTTTTAATTATCTAGAAATAACATCTTATTTGAAATTTTTAAAAAATTCTCATTTTTATTACCTTTAATTATAATCACTTTTTCTTTAAATCAAGAATAATTTTATAGAAAATTACAATAAATAAAAGTCAAAATTCAACTTAAGATTTTTTTAATTTTGTTTTAAAATCTTAAATTTTTTAAATTTTAGTTCAAAATCAAATATTATATATGAATTAAAAAAAAAGTTCAAATTAGAAACAGTTTTTTTTTTTTTTTGGAAAATTAGACAGTATTTTACTAGCCCATTATTGGGGGACATTTATGTCCACAGAAACCAAGCCTTAACTTGGAAACTGGAATATTCATCCTTGATTATTCTTACATTCGTTTGTACCTTAGGAACCGACTTGGGCTGTTCGAATATCCTAGCAACTAAACGAGGCCCTCCGTCCCACCAAAATGGATAAGCTTTCCCATCAACATCCCAGACAAAACCACGTGTAATCGTAATTTCTAATTGCCACGTGGTAATTTCTTGCTATATCTTGATTTCCATTTCATGGTCCCACCACCCGCTAAGATTAGGATAACGCAACAACAATTTCCAGCTCTAATCATTATTAAGAAACAATAAATAATCAGTGGTGATAAAAAACTAATAATCAAAATAAAACATCAAGATAAGAATATCTCCAAGCAAAGCATATCCACACCGCTTCTCCCTGCCCTTGAATTATTGGTAACTCTGACGTGGATCGCAGCTGTCTAATCTTCTATCTAGCGAAATGAATTTACTCCTTATCCAATAATCGCATCCGTTTAAAGATATAAATAATATATTAATATTTATAAATTATTCAAATTTAATTTAAATAAAATTTAAATTCGATTTTATTATTTAATCAAATTTGAGTTCAAATAATTTAATTTTTTGATCGAATTAAATTTAAATATTTTTATATCCAATTCAAATAATTTACGAATTTAATAAAATTTTTATATTTAAAATTTTTTTATTATTTTAATTAATAAAATATTTCGAATTCGAATTTAAATTCGAATACAAATAATTAAATTTTTATCAAATATAAAAATTAAATTTATATTAATATATTAAACATATTTAATCAAATAAATTCAAACTAAATATTATACTTCGAATTAAAAATTAAACTCTAACTCAAATTTTTTACCATGTCAATTCCGCTTGCCTCGATTACACCTCTTCCTACTCCCTTTGTCCGTGGCGGTTCGTTCGCCCACCTGGGACGTATCGGTCCCACGTAGGACCCAATATCTTTGCTACTTGCTGTATAAATTTGGTCTCGATTTTGGGAACCAAAACTCGCAACAACTTAATACTTGCAAATTTCCTACAAGGGAAACCAACAAGTATTCCGTTGGACGGAGAGATGGAAAAGATTCCGGTGGCACGACAGAATTCTGAGGAAATCGACAAGTTCCTTGATGGAGCGGCGAGTTTTGCCGACATGATGTTTGGGTTCTTTGACGGAAGCAATGAGTCAGAGGAAAGTTTAAGGGACTTTGTTGACCGTGATGAAAGTGCTAACGGCGATGAGGATGAACAAAACAAGATTTTCTGGGAGGCGCAAGAAGAGCTCCTTCAGGTAAATTTCGTCTAACAATTAAGCATAAAAGCATAAAAAGATTGTATGGGTTATTAACATTTTTGTGATTAATGTTCATCTAGGCAACATTGCACCGAACTACTTCTCTAGAATCAAGAATTCGACAAGCTACAAAAGAAGCATTAAGCGAATTAAAAGTGATAGGAATGCAATGCGCTTGTAGGAGACCGGTGGCTGGAGGTTGCCGGAACTGTTTGCAAACAGCACTCTCGATTCGTCTCCAAAACGTAGGTCTCAATTGTTACATATGCAAGTCAAAGTGGAGGAGCTCCTCTGAAATTCCCTCAGGGGAGCACACGTATATAGAAGTGTTGGATAAATCAAACCCCAAAAAGGGAGAAGTTAGGGTCATCATCGAGTTGAATTTCCGAGCTGAATTCGAAATGGCGAGGGCCAACGAAGATTATAACAAGTTAATCGCCCAGATACCGGAACTATTGGTTATCAAAGCAGAAAGGCTAAAAGCATTGATCAAGATTTTATGTGGTGCAGCAAAAAAAAGCATGAAAGAGAAAAAAATGCACTTGGCTCCATGGAGAAAGCACAAGTACATGCAAGCGAAGTGGCTAGGAACATACGAGAGAGCAACGCCGGCACCATTGCCCGTGGGATATTCGGACCGGCCACAAAAGCCCAAGGCTTCAATGTTAACCTTCGATCTGCTAGAGAAATTGCCTGGCTTGCATTACACTGCCGTGGAAGTTGTGTGAAGATGATCAAGAGAAACATAATTTTGTTGGCAGAAATGAAAATTAATTGGTTAAGTGTATATAATTATTGTTATTATTATCATGGCTTTTCTGAATTTGCCAAAGCGAGGTAAAAGTTGTTGCGATAGAGCCTGGAGATGGAGAAGAATTTTTGTTTGTTTTAGCACGAGTTTTCTACTCGAGAGGGTAATGTAAAAAACGTGATTCTAAAATACATCATTTGTCTGTTTTAGCACGAGATTTCGACTTAAATGCGATGTATTCCATGACCTGATTTTAAGAAAAGAAAGCACTTTTTCCCGGTTCAAAGACAACCAATGAGTCCACTGAATGATCTTTCTTGCTTCACCTTGGTTGCCTTGGTAGCATAAGTTATGGAAATCTGGCTATGGCGGATGGGATCAATAAACTATTAATATATTTCAACAATTTACTACCAAATCCTAAATATGTGAATAGATTTTTTAAAATCAATTTGAATATGAGTTTACTTTATATATTTTTGAGTATTATCAAGATGATTAATTTTTTTAATTAAATTTAGTTCTTCCAATATGTATTTTTTTAAAGTATCTTTCGTTTAGTTAAAATAATAAAAATAAATTTTTTTTTTTTACAAAAAAGTTAAAATATTATAATTATATTTAGGAATATCAGTGGATAAGATAGAGCACGAATTGGGTATTCTCTATCTTCACATATGAATTTTTATATTATATTTATTTTCATATTTATATTCAACGAATATTTTAAATATTTTATTATTTCTATTTTTGCATGTATTTAATGATTACAAATAATCCTGTAGCTTTTTAAAAAATATAATAAAAAATAAATTTTATTTTTAAACTTTTTTTTTATTTTTATCTTACACATTTATACAATTTTTTATAAATATATATTAATATATTTTTTAAATAAAAATATGTTAATTATAATTAATCTAAAATACAATTCATACTATTTAATAAAAAATTTATTTACTAAATATATATAAAAATATATAGAGAGAGTATAGATATAGGTATGAGACTAGTGTTATATTATTCATCTCCATACTTGAAAAAGAAAAATTTAAATTATATCTATCTCTATCTCAAATTTAATAACCATCTCCATTCGGGTAAAAAAGGGAGTTTTCCATTAAATACGAATAAAATTAACATTGCTACTTGTATTCAAGTTACAAAATAACAGTACAAAAATACTATTTTGTTTAAAGATTAAATAACTAAATCACTAAATTTAGCAACTTAATTCATCTAACAAGGTAATAACCTAACAAACATTCAATTTATCTAACAATTTAGTTGTAATCATAATATATATATATATATATTCTATTACAACATAAATGGTTATCAGATAAGATTTGTTGATATGGATGTTTACATGGACAGCTTATAGTATATTTCCTAATTTTAGACTATTTATCGAAAAAATAAATATTTCAAAAACTATTGAATTTCCAAAATTTAAATGAAAAACCAATTTAAATTTAAAATAATTAAGTAGCTAAAATTATTATTTTTGTAAGATTTTAATTAAATAAGTAAAATTAATTCTTATTTTTTAATTTGGATTAAATAAATGTATTTTAAAAATCATTAGTTATCCAAATCTTTCTAAGATATATTTATTTGAAAATTTTTTAATTATTCAAAAATTTTCTTGCAACTAAAAAAAAGTATCTTTATCTATCAAATATACCTTTAGATAAATCTTAAATGTTGTATTACAAGTAAAAATTATAAATATAGTCAAATATTTTCAACATAATGTTTATTCATACTAAAAAATAGTAATAGATAAACCAATCAAATAAAATAAATATAAATTGAGTTGAATTACAACCGCACAAAATAAGATTTAATTAAAGATATTTTTTTATTAATTTAAATCAAAGTATATACATAAGCTATTAAGATTATACATGAATTCTTTTTGAGTTATGAAAACAAAAGGAAATTAGATGAACATTGGAAATAGATTATTGAACCAAAAAACAAAAAATGACCTCAAGAATGGTCAAAACAAATGTAGAAATTAAATAATTTGTTTTTAAAATAGTCATCAAAATTTCATTATAAATATCACTACTTATTTTTATTTTACAATAATCAAGGCAATAATATATTTTTTAATAATTTAGATATATATCTTTTAAAAATTAAAAATATCAAATGCAATTTTATCTTAATAGATTTCATGATAATATTTTATTATTTAAAAAGACTAAATTTAATCTCTTCATAATTTATAAATGATTCCTTAACATCAATTTGATTTTTTTTTTGTCATTGTTCTTCAATTTTATGTGTTCCTTCTTTTCTTTTTATATTACAAAGTGGAAATTATAGAAACATTTATTTTTTCCTTTTTAGATGGTTTTGGTAAGCTCTCCGTGTTTAACTTTGATATTTTTTTTCATATATTGCAATGTACAAAGTTACAAAAACACATGTATTCTTATATTTTTATTGGTGATGTTTGCAGGCCTTTTATCTTTATTTTTTACTCTTCACTCAATCATGTAATATGTTATTCTTTCAACTAGCTTTTTTTTTTCTTATATTATAAGATGTAAAGTTACATAAACGTTTATTCTTATCTTTTGTAGGTGTTGTGCATAAGCCTTTTATCTTTATCTTTGACTCCTTACTCAATCAAATATATATTTTTTAATTTAGCTTTCTTATAATATGCAAAAAAAAGTTGAATTATTAATCAATTTGATTACAATGATTTAAACCAACTATTTATGTCAGAATGTTGTTACAAATAACAATAACTAATTAAAATATTTTGAAATCATATTCTATAAAATATAAAAGGTCCACCAATTGTTACGTTGTATAAAAGTTAATAATCTTCTATACTTCTTTCTTTTCAAAGTCATAACGTTCTTTTTATTTATATAAAAAAAGGGATAAACTGTTGATTTCCTTTTTTTTTTTTTTTTTTTTCAAATCAAATATGATTTCCTTCTTTTTTTTTTATTTTTTTTCAAATCAAATCTCATTTATTAAGCACTTGATATTTTTTTAATCACTCAATATGAATTTAAAAAATTAAGAACTGTTAAAAAATTAAGAAATATCCATGATTTTGGTGGTGTCCAATCATTGACATTAATAAATTTTAGATTCTGTTTCAAGTATGCTTCAAACCACCTATTCAATTTATATTTATTATTAAAATATTAAAATTTTTTTATAACATTAAATATATTTTAGATTTGAAATTAAATAAAATTTTTAATATATTAATATTTTAATCTATACTTAAAAAATTATATATAAAATCATAAATCTATCCTCTTATCCAACAAAAGAACATATCCACTTTCCTAATAAAGTTGAAGAATTATATTCAATTACAATCTATTTCTTTTTTTTTTTATTTCCTTTGCTTAAATTTGAAAAACATTCATTAATAAAAAAATGCAATATGAATTTAAAAAATATGTATTTTCTCAATTTATTTTAATTAGTTTTGTCATAACGTCTAGATCTGGGGATCTATCGCTAGACATTAGCTTTTAGGGAGTCGCCACCAATCTTTTTTTATCTAGGTGCGATTGGCCACTTAAAGAATCTGTCCTTTCAGGGGACACCTAAGTTTAAGGGTCCCTAAAAGAATAGCTTCAGGTCTGCTAACCAGAACAGAGTTCGGGAGTTCGGTTACGTGTGAGGAAGGTTATAGCACCCTCACAATGTCAATCAAAAGATGGTACCAGCTTAAATTTGTGTTATCCAAAAGCCTTAAAATTTTACCAAGTAATTAATTATTGAAAATTATTCTCAATTGACTCTAATACTTTTAGCAAAAAATTGAGAAAATTCCCTCACCTCAAGAGTATGCAAGAAAAACTACTGTTTCACTTGCAGAGGCTCTGTCGTCGGATTGTTTAAAGACAAATCAAAATCAAAATCAAAATAGAAATCAGAATAGAAAGGAAGGAAATAATGATCGTTTTTGTGTAGAAAAAATTAATACTTTCAACTTTTTCCCAAAAATATTTTTTTTTGGAAATTTATTTTAAGGAAAATTGATACTTTCAACTTTTTCCTAAAAATATTTTTTGGAAATTTATTCTTAAGGAAAATTGATACTTTTAACTTTTCCTCAAAAATATTTTTTTTTTTGAAAATTTATTTCTAAGGAAAATTGATACTTTCAACTTTTCCCCAAAAATATTTTTTTGAAAAATTTATTTCTAAGGAAAATTGATACTTTCAACTTTTCCCTAAAAATATTTTTTTTGAAAATTTTGATTTTTATTTAAAGAAAATAGAATAATAAAATAAAAAAAATAAAAGTGAAAATAAATAAAAATAAAAAAATAATAAAATAATAAAATAAAGATAAAAAAATATTAAATAAATCTAATCTAATAAATAAATAAATAAATAAACCAAAAAAAAAAAAACCTGGAGCGGCTCAGCTATCGGCTCGGCTCGGCTCAAGGAAGAAAAATGGCTCGGGAGAGCGGCTTGGCAGCTCGACTCGGCTCGGCTCGGCTTGGAGGAGGGTAGACATGCGCGGGTCAGAATCGGGTCGACGTTCGGGTCGGGTCGGGTTTTGGCAAAACGCGCGGATCCTCTGATTAACTTAAAGCCAAAACGACGTCGTTTTGGGATGGTATAAAAGGCAGTTTCCTTCATTTTTCGACAGACCGCTCCTCCTCTCTCTCTCTCTTCTTTCTTTTTTCTCTGCCTTCTCTCTAAAAGCTGAAGAACATCGGTGTCGAATTCTGAAAAATGTCGCTGGAATCTGGAAATTTCACCGGATGTTCGTCGAAAGTTGGCCGAAAAGTTGGTCGGTTTCTGGATTCCTTGTCGAAAACTGGGTACCTCGCCGAAAACTTCAAAATTGCCGAAAATTTGGTCGGAAAATTCAACTATCGTTGAAATTTTCGTCGGAATCTGGAAATTTCCCAGAAATTTCCAAAAAAATTTTTCGCCAAAAATTTTTAAAAAATTTTTCTCACTCCCAGAACACTCCTAAACTTTTCTTAGCTTCCTATACGCCTCCTTTTCTCTCAAATCAGTAGCTTTGCTTACTATTTTCTGTGTGTGTTTGCATCTGTTCCAGGAGGTGCCTTTTATAGGGGTTGATCAGGAGTTCCTGATCAATCCCAATTCCTCTTTGGACGGGGATTCAATCTTTGAATCCAATTGGACTCTTCTGATTGAGTTCCCTTCCATAGTGGGATTCTTCATCTTTTAATCCCAGCCATCCAAAATTAAAATCAAAATAAAAAAATACTAGATAATTAGAAAAGATAAATCAAAAGATATTATAGTATAAAAAAATTAAAAAATAATATCTAAAAATCGAGAAAAAATCAGAACAGATAATTAAAAAAATAATAACAAATAAAATAAGATAAACCAAAAAATATATTACAAAACAAAAACAAAAAAAAATAAAAAAAAAATAATATAATAATAATAAATATATAACTATATACATATAAATCTAATCTAATACTAAAAAAAATAAATATATATTAATAAATAATAATAATAATAAATAATAATAAAATACAAAAAATATAAAAAAAATAGAAAAAAAATACACAGGATAAAAATTGAATTGGGTCTTACCCATTTGGGCCAGGCCCAATTGATCTGGGCCTGGACCCAATTGGGTGTCTACAGCTGCCCCTCTTTGCACATTTTCTGTGAAACAGAAATTGCGCAAAGACATAGACACCCAATCAAGACTCAACTCAACGTTGTCACTTTTTATTTTTTTGTTTTTTATTTTTTTTGTTTTTTATTTTTTTGACCAAAGCTCCTCTAAACAGAGGCTCAACGACTTTGAAAAATAAATTGCTCCTCTAAACAGAGGCACCACGACTTTGAAAAGTAAATTGCTCCTCTAAATAGAGGCACCACGACTTTGGAAAAGTAAATTGCTCTTCTAAACAGAGGCACCACGACTTTGAAAAGTAAATTGCTCCTCTAAATAGAGGCACCACGACTTTTGAAAATAAATTGCTCCTTGACAATCATGTCCAAAGGAGTTGAGAATTGTGTTTGAAGGAATTTCAGGAGATTATGCCCAAAGGTCTTATAAATCAACCCTGATACCAAAAGACATCCTATTTCAAGGATTAAGAACTTACCTGACAAGCTTTTTCTTTTTCAATTCTGTAAAATATCTTCATATCTGTCTTCTCTATGTGGGATGTTGGAACACCCATGCTTCTTGGATTTATACACTATACTTTTTTGAAAGTAGTGTATGCTATGCAATGTGCATGAATTTCAATGCATGCTATGCAAATGTTGGGCAGTTAATTCCTATTCACTGTATGGTACTCAAGTTTCTCAAGCTCTTTTTCCTTTCTTGGGTGTCAAGCCCTTTGATTCCTCAAGGATCCAATGGCACTGTTCTTCTAAGATCGAACCAGTGTAGCTCTTAATTATTTCTTCCATTCATATCCTTCCTGTAACAAAAATCTCTTCCCAAATTCAATGTCCTAATCAGGAGCTGAACATCTCGATTCTGCCTTTATCACTCTTGATTTATTCAATGTAATGTAAAAATCTTTTTATGTTGTTATTCATTCATTAATCATTATTTCAAACTCAAAAAGTGAGAATGCATTTGCACATTCCTTCCATAATGGGGTATTAAGAAGAAAGGGATATGAATGGTAGGGAAACAGTCATCAGAAAAAGGAGCAAAGAATGAAATAAAATGTTTCTTTATTAGCAAATGTCGGTAAACTTTGGCCAAGAAAGAATTACAAGGATAGGTATGGGGACAAAGCCCAAAATGAACAATAAGATAATCATGATAACACATCTCAAAGTTTTTTCTGAAAACTCAACCCTCTGATGTATTTAACAACTTGAAACTCTTCTGAATTTGCTAACCTCCATATCAGCAGACTTTCATATTCGATGTTGTATTCTCCTTATCTAAGCCGTCTTTTCAGGTTTTCAACTTAGACAAACCCCTTATGACTCAAACCGCCCTTTTGGGGTTTTCGCCTTGAGTCCTCCTTTTTCACTTTTTCTTTTTTTTCATCATTTTTCATTTTTTCATTTTTTTTCATTTTTTTCATTTTTTATTTTTTCATTTTTCATTTTTTCAAGCATAGTATTTTTTCACAGCATCAGAATTTACAGGATGAGGTAAATCATTTCCATCCATCTCAGTTAGTATCAACACTCCACCCGAAAAGGCCCGTTTCACCACATACGGCCCTTCCCAATTCGGAGTCCATTTTTCTCTACTATCGTGGTGGATTGGGAGAATTCTTTTCAAGACCAACTCTCCTTCCTGAAAATAACGGGGTCGACTCTTCTTATCATGAGCCCTCATCATTCTCCTTTGATATAGCTGACCATGGCACAGTGCAGTCAATCTCTTCTCTTCTATGAAATTTAACTGCTCATAATGTTCTCGAATCCATTCATCTTCTTCCAACTCGACTTCTTTTAAGACTCTCAAAGAGGGGATCTCTACTTCCACTGGTAGTACAGCCTTCATCCCATAAACCAACGAAAATGGGGTTGCCCCAGTAGAGGTACGAACTGACGTTCGATATGCATGCAATGCGAATGGCAACTTCTCATGCCAATCTTTGTAAGTCTTTGTCATTTTTTCCAAAATCCTCTTAATGTTCTTATTGGCTGCCTCAACTGCCCCATTCATTTTTGGACGGTATGGTGCCAAGTTATGATGCTTGATCTTATATTGAGCACATATTTCTTGCATCATCTTGCTATTTAGATTCTTGACATTGTCTGAAATGATTTTTTCTGAAAGTCCATATCTACAGATGATCTTTTTTTTTATGAACTTGTAAACCACGGAGTGTGTCACATTTGCATATGAAGCTGCTTCTACCCATTTTGTGAAGTAATCTATCATCACAAAAATGAATCTGTGCCTGTTAGAAGCCTTTGGGGTGATTGGACCAATGACATCCATGCCTCACATTAAAAATGGCCATGGTGGTGCCATAACATGTAAAGCAGACGACGTAGCATGAATCTTATCAGCATATATCTGGCATTTATGGTATTTACGAGCATAATCAATGCAATCATTCTCCATCGTCAACCAGTAATATCCCACTCTCGTGATCTGTCTTGCCATCATATGTCCACTAGTATGTGCCCCACATATTTCATCATGCACTTTTTTAATGATTTTCTTCGCTTCAGTCTCATTTACACACCTTAATAGTACCTGATCCTTGCTTCTTTTGTAAAGGATATCTTCATCCAGGAAAAAGCTCATAGCCAATCTTCGGATGACTCTTTTATCATTTTCTGTTGCATGAACTGGATACTGCTGATCCTTGACATACTGTAAGATGTCATAATACCAAAGTTTTCCATCTTCTTCCCCTTCTACATTAGAACAATATGCTGGTATATCCTTAACATCTAACTTGATGGGCTGAATGTCGGTGTCATCATTAATTCGAATCATTGCAGCCAGAGTAGCCAATGTATCAGCAATCACATTTTTTTCCCGAGGTAAGTGATCGAACTGGACATCTTCAAATTGTTTCGTCAACTCTAGAATATACTTATGATATGGAACGAGTTTTGAGTCTCTCGTCTCCCATTCTCCGTTCAATTGATATATGACTAGAGTTGAGTCTCCAAACACTTTTAGTACTTTCACTCTTCTATCTATAGCAGCTTGCAGGCCCATGACACATGCCTCATACTCAGCGATGTTATTTGTGCAATTAAAATTTAACCTCGCTGTTACTGGGTAGTACTGTTCTTCTGAAGAAATCAAAATTACCCCAATTCCATGCCCCGAGGCATTGGCAGCTCCATCAAAATACATTCTCCAACATTTTTCTCCATGCTCCCTTTCTTGCAGTTGGGAAATAGTTATCAAGTCTTCATCAGAAAATTCTAGCTTCATCAGCTCATACTCTTCAGTAGCACGATCTGTAAGAAATTCTACTATAGCGCCCCTTTTTATTACTTTTTGGCTCACGTATACAATATCGTATTCCGAGAGCATTACTTGCCATCTAGCAATTCTTCCAGACAAAGAAGGCTTCTCGAATATATACTTAATGGGATCCAGTTTTGCTATGAGCCACATAGTATGGTAGAGCATGTACTGTCTGAGTCTTTTGGTAGTCCACGCTAATGCACAACATATTTTCTCTAATGAAGAATACTTGGATTCATATTCCGTGAACTTTTTACTCAGATAGTAAATAGCTCTCTCCTTTCGACTAGCCTCGTCTTGCTGCCCCAGCACACATCCCATTAAATTTTCACATACAGCTAAGTATAAGATTAAAGGTTTCCCTGGAACAGGTGGCATCAATACTGGAGGGTTTGATAAATATTGCTTAATTTTATCAAACGCCTCTTGACATTCTTCATTCCATTTTCCAGGATTATCTTTACGGAGAAGCTTAAATATGGGATCACATTTGTAGGTAAGCTGAGAGATGAACCGAGAAATATAGTTCAATCTTCCCAAAAAGCCTCGAACTTCTTTTGGTGTGCTAGGAGGTGACAAATTCTGGATGGCCCGTATCTTATCGGGATCAACTTCAATTCCTCTTTCATTGACTATGAAGCCTAGCAACTTCCCTGACTTTACCCCAAAGATGCACTTGGCTGGGTTTAATTTTAGCTGAAATTTTTTCAACCTTTCAAATAATTTTTTGAGGCTGGTGACATGATCTTCATCCCCACAAGACTTTGCAATCATATCATCTACATACACTTCAATCTCTTTGTGTATCATGTCATGGAAGAGTGTTACCATGGCCCTTTGATATGTTGCCCCAGCATTTTTTAACCCAAAAGGCATGACTTTGTAGCAGAAAGTTCCCCACATGGTCACGAAAGTAATCTTTTTCATATCATCTGCAGCCATCTTTATCTGATTATACCCCGAGAAACCATCCATAAAGAAGAAAATCGAATGCTTAGCCGTGTTATCTACTAGTGTGTCGATATGAGGCAAAGAAAAGTTATCCTTTGGGCTAGCCTTATTCAAGTCCCGATAATCCACACATATTCGTACTTTTTCATCTTTTTTAGGAACTGGGACTACATTGGCTACCCATTCTGGATACTTAGCCACTTGTAGAAAACCTGCATCAAATTGTTTTTTCACCTCCTTTTTAATCTTTAGTAGCATTTCGGGCTTCATCCGTCTCAGTTTCTGCTGAACTGGCTTACATTCTGGCTTTAAGGGCAATCTGTGCTCCACTATCTCTGTGCTCAACCCTGGCATATCCTGGTAAGACCAAGCGAATATATCTACAAATTCTTAAAGTAGGTCTGCCAATCGTCGCCTATCTCCCGACGAAAGTGAAGTACCTATTCTGACCTCTTTCTTATTTTCTTCGTCTCCCAGATTCACTAAGTCCACTACCTCTTGATGAGGCTCAATTGGCTTATTTTCTTGCTCAATCATCCTCATTAGGTCCGGAGGCATAACATATTCTTTAGAATTCTCTTCATTGTCAAGTTCATCAGTATTAATCGAATTCTCAAAGCTAACCTCTTGATTGTTATCATGATTATCTCCATATTCATTTAAAAACCTGAAATTGAATGAAATGGGATAGGTTGGCAAGATGTGCTTGGAAAGATGGAAATAATGAAGGCATAAGAAAAAATGAATGAAAATGCATCCTTTCTATTTTTATTAAAAATAATAAATGATGAATGGCCCAAACAAAAAAAGATATGAGACACACAGAAAACAGTGAGAAAAGCTACTGAATTTGAGAGAAAAGAGGTGTATAGAAGAGTTTTCGAAGGCTAAAGAAGGTTGAGAAGAGTTAGGATAGATGTAGGGATCGAAAATAATTTTTTAGAAATTTTTGGCGAAAAATTTTTCTGAAAATTTCTGGGAAATTTCCAGATTCTGGTGAAAATTTCGACGAAGTTTGAATTTTCCAGCGAAAATTCTGACCAACTTGAAGTTTTCGGCGACCAACCTAGTTTTCGACGAAGAATCCCAGAAACCGATGATCTTTCGACGAACTTCCGATAAAAATTTCCAGATTCCGGTGACTTTTTTCAGAATCCGATGAAAATTTCACCGGTGTTCTTTAGTTTTTAGAGAGAAGGGAGAGGAAAAAGGAAGAAGAGAGAGAGAGAGGAGAAGGGTTCTGTCGAAAAATAGAGGAAAGTGCCTTTTATACCCACTTAAAACGATGTCGTTTTGGCCTTAAGTAACCAGAGGATCCGCGCGTTTTGCCGAAACCCGACCCGACCCGAGCGTCGACCTGCTTCTGACCCGCGCGTGCCTGTCCCCCTCCGAGCGAAGCCGAGCCGAGCCGAGCTTCCCATGCCGCCCATCGAGCCGTTTTCTCTTCCTTGAGCCGAGCCGCGATCCGAGCCGTTCTAAGTTTTTTTTTTTTTAATTTTTATTTTCATTTATTTGTTTATTTGTTTTTCTATTTTTTTATTTATTAGATTAGATTTATTTAATATTTTTTATCTTTATCTTATTTTTATTTTTGTTTTACTTTTTTTTATTTTTTTTCTTCTTTATTTACTTCTACTTTTATTTTGTTTTATACTCTTTAAATAAAAAAAAATATATTTTTGAGGAAAAGTTGAAAGTATCAATTTTCCTTAGAAATAAATTTCCAAAAAATATTTTTGGGGAAAAGTTGAAAGTATCAATTTTCCTTAAAAATAAATTTCCAAAAAAATATTTTTGGGGAAAAGTTGAAAGTATCAATTTTCCTTGAAAATCAAAATTTCCAAAAAAAATATTTTTAGGGAAAAGTTGAAGTATCAATTTTCCTTAGAAATAAATTTCCAAAAAATATTTTTGGGAAAAAGTTGAAAGTATCAATTTTCCTTAGAAATAAATTTTCAAAAAAAGGATTATTGAGGAAAAGTTGAAAGTATCAATTTTCCCTACACAAGAACAATCATTCTTTCCTTCCTCTCTATTTTGATTTTGATTTTGGTTTTTCTTTAATTAATCCGACGACGGAGCCTCTGCAAGTGAAATAGTAGTTTTTCTTGCATACTCTTGAGGTGAGGAAATTTTTTCAATTTTTTACTAAAAGTATTAGAGTCAATTGAGAAAAATTTCCAATAATTAATTACTTGGTAAAATTTTAAGGCTCATTGGATAACACAAATTTAAGCTGGTACCATCTTTTGATGGGCGTTGTGAGGGTGCTATAACCTTCCTCACACGTAACCGAACTCCCGAACCCCATTCTGGTTAGCAGACCTGAACCTATTCTTTTAGGGACCCTTAAACTTAGGTGTTCCCTGAAAGGACAGATTCCTTAGGTGGCCAATCGTACCTAGATAAAAAAGATTGGTGACGACTCCCTAAAAGTCAATGTCTAGCGATAGATCTCCGGATCTAGACGTTATGATAGCTTGGCGACTCCACTGGGGACCTTGAGAGTCAGGCCAGCAAATAATTTATGTTATCCAAAAGCCTAATAAAATTGAACCCTTCTGTATATATGTGTTATTATTCATTCATGTTTATTTGCTTTGTTAATTATGTCATTCATGTGTATGTGCATAACATGAGCTTTACACCCGAGCTCCGTCCCTCTAGGAAGGAGTAAAGTACCTATTGCTTTCGTGAGGTCTAATGCCTCCGCAGTGGCTAGCGAAATACTCTCACTCAAATTGAACCTTTTCCGCTTGTAGCCTGTAATGGATGAGGATTAGGGTGCCTTACTAGTCTGTGATGGACAGGGATGTAAGGAGCAATTTGAGAACCTTTAGACTTTGACCTTAAAACCGCATGTAGTGAACTTTAAAAGTGCCTACACCTAAGATAGAGCCCTTTCTACCCAATGATAGATATACCCTGAAATTAGGACACAAAAAGAGTGTTTGTCTAATCATTTTGATTGTTTAACTTTGTGTATTATTTTTATCATATGTAACATTATGCATCAACATCACTTACGTTTCATCCACGGAACTAACTATGTTGTTTGTCTAATTGTATGCATCTGTATTCTTTTCATGATCATGTTTCAACACAATCATTTGCATTCATTTTATACTAGATTTCATTCAAAAAATGTACATTTCATTTGTATATCAAAGCATCATACATAAGCCACAGCATAACATTTCTAATCATAAGTATGGTACTCAAGGTCTGAGGATAGCTCCATCTAGCGAAAACCCTTCTCATCCATACAACACAAGATCCAGAGCAAGACAAATGGAAGAAAAAAGTTCTCATAGATTTGAAAAGCTAGAAAAAGCTTAGGAGAAAATTGAAAGTGAACTAAGCAAGATTCTGGAGGCCCTTAATAACATGAATAAAAGAAAAAGAGTTGAAGGAAGTACAAGCCAGCAAGAAGTGGCTGACCCTTTGTACCCTCCAAGTTTTGGCTCACCTCAAGCCTAGTCTGCCCAAGAGGTCCCGCCACAACATTTCGCCTATCCTGGAATGCCATCAGCTTTCAACCCAGGGTAGTATAATAGCTATATAAATCCTATATTCACTGAAAAAGCAATAGAACCAATTCTTGATCTAGATGATTTAAAAGAGAAGAAGAAGGAAAAGATGAGAGTAGAGGCTGAAGAAAGTTCCAAGATTAGCATGCTAGAGCAGAGGCTACGGGTTGTAGAAAGATTTAGCTTTTATGGGTCAGTTGATGCTGCTGGGCTCTGCCTAGTTCTTGATGTGGTTATCCCCTATAAGTTGAAAGTACCAAAATTTGAAAAATATGACGATACAAAGTACCCTAAAACCCACATCACCATGTATTGCAGGAAGATGGCAGCTCATGCACATGATGAAAAACTCTTGATGCATGTCTTCCAGGATAGTCTTACTGGTTCTGCTGCCAGGTGGTATGTTCAGTTGGATAGAACCCACATTCGCTCCTGGAGCGATATGGCTCATGACTTCATCAGCCAATATCGACACATTATCGATTTGGCTCCTGATCGTTTGTCTTTGCAGAATCTGGAGAAAAAGTCAGACGAGTCTTTTAAAGAGTATGCCTAGAGATGGAGGGAAAAAGCTTCACAGGTACAACCTCCACTGACAGAGAAAGAGACCACAGTGCTGTTTGTTAGCACTTTAAAGCCTCTCTATTATGAAAAGATGATAGGGAATGCAACTAAGAATTTTGCCGACATGGTGATCTCTGGAGAAATTATTGAAAGTGCCATAAAAAATGGCAAGTTGAAAGGAGGAGAAACCAAGAAGGCATCAGAAAAGAAAGAAACTGAAGCTCAAGCTGTGAGCTTTGATAGACAACAATTCGGGGGTTATCAACCCTATCCATCCCAAGGTTACTCTCCATACTATCCTGCTGTGAATAATGCCTTATCCTACCCATACCAGCTAGCCCCACAACCATCTTATTCATCTACTTACCGCCTTAACATTCAAGCTCCTGTAAGAACCCAAATTCATCCTACTAACCCAGCAAGTGGCTCACAAGAACAACGAACTACTCGAGAAAAACCTGTATTTGATCCAATCCCTATGACTTATATAGAGTTATATTGAGAACTCTATAATAGCCATTTGATTGCCTCCAGCCATGTGGAGCCGCTTAAACCACCATACCCAAAGTGGTATGATCCTACAGCTCACTGCGACTATCACTATGGAATTACTGGCCATTCTACTGAAAATTGCACTGCTTTAAAGTATAAGGTGCAACGATTGATCAATGATGGAATGGTAAGTTTTAATCAAGAAAAAGCAACAACATCTAATGTTAGTGCTCTGAGTGAAAGTCAAGAACAGAAAGGGTCCGGAGAGTCACAATGAATTGAGGGGCAAGATGTCAATAAAGATTCTTCACTTGATCACATAGGGGGACAATTTTAAAAAATGGAGATAAGGCTGGTTGAAGGTTTCTTCTGTCATTTTAGGATTTCTTTTCAAACAGTGTTAGATTTTTTTTTTTTTTTACAATATGACTTCACTTGTTATCATTTTAATAAAGGCAAGTCAATGCATTTCATTACATTTTTCTCTTTCACTTGACCATTACTCCATGCTTTGTTACCTTTCATAACTTTATACTCCCTTTCTTAGATTTCAGATGATGAATATTTAGACAATGATAACAATAATTCTGGGATTTAATTTTGAGAACTCATCCACGTTAATGTGAGGAGATGATTTGAGCAAAAAGTAAGCTGTTACTGAAGGTGAAATAGATATGTCTTGAAGGTGTGCAATCTTTTATACAAGTTCATGAGCTTTGTTCAATAGATGATGTTCAAGAAAGGTATTCACAATTGAGATGAAAAATGGCCATCTTTCTTTTACCATTTGAAAAACCATTTATTGTTACCCCTTTAAGCTTATCATTTTTTTTGAAGAACCCCAACCAAGGATCACCCTCTACACTGGAGGGTAAATTTTGAAAAAAAAAAAGAAAAAAAAAACACCACAAAAGGTCTCAAAAATGGAAAGAGAAAGAAAAGCAAAAGAAAAATAAAAGCCACACATGACTTGGGGCAAAGTAATGAGAATCTTTTGTGTGAGGAAAGAAAAAGTAGTGAAACGATGTGGGGGCAAAATGCCAAGTTGTATCAAATGATCCTTTGGTTTTAAACCTTTTTAATACATGTTTTGAGCCTATTATATCTTTTTTTTATGACCCTTCACCTTGGCCTACATTACAACCTTGAAAAGTCCATTTGGATCAAATGTGAATACTCAACTTGAATGATCATAGGTTGAGCAAAGACATGCTCATGATGAAGCAATGGAATCATGCTACATGAAAGATATCAACAATGGATGAAAAATGAGAAAAGAGAAAAAAGAAAAAGGAAAAAAAAAGAAAAAAATGAGGAAAAAATGAGAAAATGAAAAAATAAAAAAAGAGATTCAAATTGAAAACCTGAAAGGGTGATTTTGGTACCACAAAAAAAAAAGATCCAGGTCAAATGGCTCACATGAATGAAAGATCAAAGACATCTGAAGATCCCTCAAAGACTAGGGCAGAGTTCGCCAAGCTCAAGATGACTTCAACAGTAAATTGAATGAGTTTTTGAAAAAGAATCCTAGATTAATGTTGAAAATTGTCTGAATATTCATAATTTGGACATACCATTCACCTCAATGACATCCAATTTATTTCCTTTCCCATTTATTTTCTACCAAAATAGATCTCTATTGATTATCTTTACCATAATTCACCTTCTGTTCTCTTATTGTTTCACCCCTATAATGAATTGAGAAAATGCTTGATTGCATTATATTTGTCAAGAATTGAAATGATAATGAATGAATGAATATATGTTTAAAAGAATCTTACATTCATTTGAAAAGAAATCTAAGATGATGAAGAAATGGTAGAAACCTAAAAGAGATGATTTAGAAGGATGTATGATGTGACCAAATAGAGAATATGATGGGGCAAATCTTGAAAAGCGATACAACCAAGTGATGAGTACAAGGATGAATTGGTCGAATGGTGGGAACAATCAGTGGACAGAGTTTATTTTGGAATGGTTGATGCTGAGACAAGGACCCAGTGATGGTGGATGAAATTTGTTTTGAAATTTGCTAGTGCTGAGAAATTCATTGAATGATGGTCAAGGGATGATCGATTGATGAAGCTTATTCCAAAGTATTGAGAAACTGAACAAGGAAAGAATGTGAGTGGAAAGGACAATTGAGAGCTACACTGGTTCGATCTTAGAAGAGCAGTGCAATTGGATCCTTGAGGAATCAAAGGGCTTGACACCCAAGAAAGAAAAAAAGAGCTTGAGAAACTTGAGTACCATACATTGAACAGGAATTAATTGGCCAACATTTGCATAGCATGCATTGAAAATCATGCACATTGCATAGCATACACTACTTTCAGGAAAGTATAGTGTATAAATTCAAGAAGCAGGGGTGTTTCAACATCCCATATGGAGAAGACAAATATGAAGATATTTTGCAAGATGGAGAAGAAACTTGTCAGGTAAGTTCCTAATCCTTGAAATAGGATGTCTTTTGGTATCAGGGTTGATTTATAAGACCTTTGGGCATGATCTCCTGAAATTCCCTCAAACACAACTTTCAACTCCTTCGGACATGATTGTCTAGGAGTATTTACCTTTCCAAGTTCGTTGCCTCTGTTTAAAGGAGTAATTTACTTTCCAAAGTTTCGTTGCCTCTGTTTAGAGGAGCAATTTACTTTCCAAAGTCGTGATGCCTCTGTTTAGAGGAGCAATTTACTTTCCAAGTCGTGGTGCCTCTGTTTAGAGGAGCAATTTACTTTTCCAAAGTCGTGGTGCCTCTGTTTAGAGGAGCAATTTATTTTCAAAGTCGTGGTGCCTCTGTTTAGAGGAGCAATTTATATTTCTCAAAGTCGTTGAGCCTCTGTTTAGAGGAGCTTTGGTCAAAAAAAAAAAACAAAAAAAAACAAAAAAAATAAAAAAAAAAAAACAAAACAAAATTTCCAAAAAAAAAAAAAAACAAAAAATGACAATGTTGAGTTGAGTCTTGATTGGGTGTCTACGTCTTTGCGCAATTTCTGTTTCACAGAAAATGTGCAAAGAGGGGCAACTGTAGAGACCCAATTAGGTCCAGGCCCAGATCAATTGGGCCTGGCCCAAATGGGTAAAGCCCAATTCAATTTTATCCTGTATTATTTTTTTTTCTTTTTCTTTTTTCTTCTTTTGTATTTTACATATTTTATTATTCATTTTTATTATTATATATTAATATATGTATATCTTTATTTATTTGTTTATTTATTTCTCTGTTAATATTTATATGTATTATATTTATATAATTATATATTTATTATTATATTATAATTATTTTCTTTTCTTTTTTTCTTGTAATATTTTTTTTTGGTTGGTTTATCTTATTGTGTCCCTAATTATCTGTTAATAATCTTTTTTTTCTCTCTTTTCTTGATCCGTATCTGATTTTTTTACTATTATTATTTTTTTTTCTTTCTTTTCTTTGTTTTCTTTTTTGGATGGCTGGGATTAAAAGATGAAGAATCCCACTGTGGAGGGGAACTCAATCAGAAGAGTCCAATTGGATTCAAAGATTGAATCTCCGTCCAAGAAAGAATTGGGATCGATCAGGAACTCCTGATCAACCCCTATAAAAGGCACCTCCTGGAACAGAATGAGACACACAGAAAACAGCGAGCAAAGCTACTGAATTTGAGAGAAAAGAAGTGTATAGAAGACTTTTCGAAGGCTAAAAAAAGGTTGAGAAGAGTTAGGATAGATGTAGGGATCGAAAATAATTTTTTAGAAATTTTTGGCGAAAAATTTTTCTGGAAATTTCTGGGAAATTTCTAGATTCCGGGGAATTTTTCGGCAAGAGTTAAATTTTTCAGCAAGCATTCTGGCCAAATTTGAAGTTTCCGGTGACCTGCCCAGTTTTCGGTGAAGAATCCCAGAAACTGGTGATCTTTCGGCAACTTTCGACGAACTTCCTGTGAAATTTTTCAGATTTCGGCGACAATTTCCAGAATCCGACGGAATCTCCACCGGAGTTCTTCAGCCCCTAGAGAGAAGGGAGAGAAAAAGAGAAGAAGAGAGAGAGAGGGGAGGGGTGTTCTGCCGAAAAACGAAGGGGATCGCCTTTTATACCCTCCCAAAACGACGTCGTTTTGGCTTTAAGTTAATCAGAGGATCCGCGCGTTTTATCGAAAACCCAACCCGACCCGAACGTCGACTCTCTTCTGACCCGCGCGTGCCTGCCCCCCTCCGAGCCAAGCCGAGCCGAGCCGAGCTTCCCAAGCCGCCCTTTGAGCCGTTTTCTTTTCCTTGAGCCGAGCCGAGCCGCGATCCGAGCCGCTCCAGGTTTTTTTTTTATTTGTTTATTTATTTTTTCTATTTTTTTATTTATTAGATTAGATTTATTTAATATTTTTTATCTTTATCTTATTTTTATTTTTGTTTTACTTTTCTTTATTTTTTTTCTTCTTTATTTACTTTTACTTTTATTTTGTTTTGTATTCTTTAAATCAAAAAAAATATTTTTGAAGAAAAGTTGAAAGTATCAATTTTCCTTAGAAATAAATTTCCAAAAAAATATTTTTGGGGAAAAGTTGAAAGTATCAATTTTCCTTAAAAATAAATTTTCAAAAAAGGGATTTTTGAGGAAAAGTTGAAAGTATCAATTTTCCTTACAAATAAATTTTCAAAAAAAGGATTTTTGAGGAAAAGTTGAAAGTATCAATTTTCCTTAGAAATAAATTTTCAATAAAAGGATTTTTGGAGAAAAGTTGAAAGTATCAATTTTCCTTAAAAATCGAAATTTTCAAAAAATATTTTTAGGGAAAAGTTGAAAGTATCAATTTTCCCTACACAAGAACAATCATTCTTTCCTTCCTTTCTATTTTGATTTTGGTTTTTCTTTAATTAATCCGACGACGAAGCCTCTGCAAGTGAAATAGTAGTTTTTCTTGCATACTCTTGAGGTGAGAAAATTTTCTCAATTTTCTGCTAAAAGTATTAGAGTTAATTGAGAAAATTTTCCAATAATTAATTACTCGATAAAATTTTAAGGCTCATTGGATAACACAAATTTAAGCTGGTACCATCTTTTGATGGGCGTTGTGAGGGTGCTATAACCTTCCTCACACGTAACCGAACTCCCGAACCCCGTTCTGGTTAGCAGACCTGAACCTATTCTTTTAGGGACCCTTAAACTTAGGTGTTCCCTGAAAGGATAGATTCCTTAGGTGGCCAATCGCACCTAGATAAAAAAGATTGGTGGCGACTCCCTAAAAGTTAATGTCTAACGATAGATCCCCGGATCTAGACGTTATGACAGCTTGGCGACTCCACCGATGATCTTTCGGTAACTTCCGGCGAACTTCCGGTGAAATTTTCCAGATTCCGGTGATAATTTCCAGAATCTGATGGAATCTCCACCGGAGTTCTTCAGCCCCTAGAGAGAAGGGAGAGAAAAAGAGAAGAAGAGAGAGAGGGGAGGGGTGTTCTGCCGAAAAATGAAGGAGACTGCCTTTTATACCCTCTCAAAACGACGTCGTTTTGGCTTTAAGTTAATTAGAGGATCCGTGCGTTTTGCCGAAAACCTAACACAACTCGAGCGTCGACCCGCTTCTGACCCGCGCGTGCCTGCCCCCCTTCGAGCCAAGCCGAGCCGAGCTTCCCAAGCCGCCCCTCGAGCCGTTTTCTCTTCCTTTAGCCGAGCCGGGCCAGCCGAGCCGTGATCCGAGCTGCTCCAGGTTTTTTTTTTTTGTCATTTATTTGTTTATTTGTTTTTTCTATTTTTTTATTTATTAGATTAGATTTATTTAATATTTTTTATCTTTATCTTATTTTTATTTTTGTTTTACTTTTCTTTATTTTTTTTCTTCTTTATTTACTTTTACTTTTATTTTGTTTTGTATTCTTTAAATCAAAAAAAATATTTTTGAGGAAAAGTTGAAAGTATCAATTTTCCTTAGAAATAAATTTCCAAAAAAATATTTTTGGGGAAAAGTTGAAAGTATCAATTTTCCTTAAAAATAAATTTTCAAAAAAGGGATTTTTGAGGAAAAGTTGAAAGTATCAATTTTCCTTAGAAATAAATTTCCAAAAAAATATTTTTGGGGAAAAGTTGAAAGTATCAATTTTTCTTGAAAATCAAAATTTCCAAAAAAAATATTTTTAGGGAATAGTTGAAAGTATCAATTTTTCTTAAAAATAAATTTTCAAAAAAAGGATTTTTGAGAAAAAGTTGAAAGTATCAATTCTCCTTAGAAATAAATTTTCAAAAAATATTTTTGGAGAAAAGTTGAAAGTATCAATTTTCCTTAGAAATAAATTTTCAAAAAAAAGATTTTTGAGGAAAAGTTGAAAGTATCAATTTTCCTTAAAAATCAAAATTTTCAAAAAATATTTTTGGGGAAAAGTTGAAAGTATCAATTTTCCCTACACAAGAACAGTCATTCTTTCCTTCCTTTCTATTTTGAGGTGAGGAAATTTTCTCAATTTTTTGCTAAAAGTATTAGAGTCAATTGAGAAAAATTTCCAATAATTAATTACTCGATAAAATTTTAAGGCTCATTGGATAACACAAATTTAAGCTGGTACCATCTTTTGATGGGCGTTGTGAGGGTGCTATAACCTTTCTCACACGTAACCGAACTCCCGAACCCCGTTCTGGTTAGCAAACCTAAACCTATTCTTTTAGGGACCCTTAAACTTAGGTGTTCCCTGAAATGACAGATTCCTTTGGTGGCCAATCGCACCTAGATAAAAAAGATTGGTGGCGACTCCCTGAAAGTCAATGTCTAGCGATAGATTTCCGGATCTAGACGTTATGACAGCTGCTGTAGACACCCAATTGGGTTCAGGCCCAGATCAATTGGGCCTGGCCCAAATGGGTAAGGCCCAATTCAATCTTGTATTATTTTTTTTTCTTTTTTTCTTTTCTTTTGTATTTTATGTATTTATTATTATTATGTATTAATATATGTATATCTATATTTATTTATTTATTTTTATTATTTAGAATATATTTATATGTATATGATTTATATAGTTATATATTTATTATTATATTAATATTATAATTTTTATATTTTATTTATTTTTGTAATTTTATTTATCTAATTATATATCTGTTATTTCTTTTTTATTTTTCTCATAATAATTTTTGATTTATCTTTTCTAATTATCTAGTTTTTTTTTATTTTGATTTTTGGAGGGCTGAGATTGAAGTTAAAGAATCCCACTGGGAATGGGAATTCAATCAGAAGAGTCCAGTTGGATTCAAAGATTGAATTCCCGTCCAAAGAGGAATTGGGATTGATCAGGAACTCTTGATCAATCCCTATAAAAGGGACCCTTTGGAACAGATGAAGAACACAGGGAAAACAGTAAGCAAAGCTACTGATTCGAGAGAAAATGAGGCGTATAGGAAGCTAAGAAAAGTTTAGGTGTTCTGGGAGTGAGAAAAAATTTTTTCAAGTTTTTGGCGAAAAAATTTTCTGGAAATTTCTGGGAAATTTCCAGATTCCGACGAATTTTTCGGCAAGGGTTAAATTTTTTGGCAAGAATTTCGGCCAAATTTGAAGTTTTCGGCCACCTGCCCAGTTTCCGGTGAAAAATCCCAGAAACCGGTGATCTTTCGACAACTTCCGGCGAACTTTCGATTAAATTTTCCAGATTTCGACGACAATTTCCAGAATCCGACGAAATCTCCATCGGAGTTCTTCAGCCCCTAGAGAGAAGGGAGAGAAAAAGAGAAGAAGAGAGAGAGAGGGAAGGGGTGTTCTGTCGTAAAACGAAGGGGACTGCCTTTTATACCCTCCCAAAATGACGTCGTTTTGGCTTTAAGTTAATCAGAGGATCCACGCGTTTTACCGAAAACCCAACCCGACCCGAGCGTCGACCCTCTTCTGACCCGCGCGTGCCTGCCCCCCTCCGAGCCAAGCCGAGCCAAGCCGAGCTTCCTAAGCCGCCCCTCGAGCCGTTTTCTCTTCCTTGAGTCGAGCCGAGCCGAGCCGAGCCGCGATTCGAGCTGCTCCAGGTTTTTTTTTTTTCATTTATTTGTTTATTTGTTTTTTCTATTTTTTTTATTTATTAGATTAGATTTATTTAATATTTTTTATCTTTATCTTATTTTTATTTTTGTTTTACTTTTCTTTATTTTTTTTCTTCTTTATTTACTTTTACTTTTATTTTGTTTTGTATTCTTTAAATGAAAAAAAAATATTTTTGAAGAAAAGTTGAAAGTATCAATTTTCCTTAGAAATAAATTTCCAAAAAAATATTTTTGGGGAAAAGTTGAAAGTATCAATTTTCCTTAAAAATAAATTTTCAAAAAAGGGATTTTTGAGGAAAAGTTGAAAGTATTAATTTTCCTTAGAAATAAATTTCCAAAAAAATATTTTTGGGGAAAAGTTGAAAGTATCAATTTTCCTTGAAAATCAAAATTTTCGAAAAGTATTTTTAGGGAAAAGTTGAAAGTATCAATTTTCCTTAGAAATAAATTTTGAAAAAAAAAATATTTTTGAGGAAAAGTTGAAAGTATCAATTTTCCTTAAGAATAAATTTCCAAAAAATTTTTTTAGGGAAAAGTTGAAAGTATCAATTTTCCTTAAAATAAATTTCCAAAAAAAAATATTTTTGGAGAAAAGTTGAAAGTATCAATTTTTCCTACACAAAAACGATCATTCTTTCCTTCCTTTCTATTCTGATTTTTATTTTGATTTTGATTTTGATTTGTCTTTAAACAATCCGACGACGAAGCCTCTGCAAGTGAAACAGTAGTTTTTCTTGCATACTCTTGAGGTGAGGGAATTTTCTCAATTTTCTGCTAAAAGTATTAGAGTCAATTGAGAATAATTTTCAATAATTAATTACTTGGTAAAATTTTAAGGCTTTTGGATAACACAAATTTAAGCTGGTACCATCTTTTGATGGGCGTTGTGAGGGTGCTATAACCTTCCTCACACGTAACCGAACTCCCGAACTCTGTTCTGGTTAGCAGACCTGAACCTATTCTTTTAGGGACCCTTAAACTTAGGTGTCCCCTGAAAGGACAGATTCTTTAGGTGGCCAATCGCACATAGATAAAAAAAGATTGGTGGCGACTCCCTAAAAGTCAATGTCTAGCGATAGATCCCCGGATCTAGACGTTATGACAGCTTGGCGACTCCACTGGGGACCTTGAGAGTCAGGCCAGCAAATAATTTATGTTATCCAAAAGCCTAATAAAATTGAACCCTTCTGTATATATGTGTTATTATTCATTCATGTTTATTTGCTTTGTTAATTATGTCATTCATGTGCATGTGCATAACATGAGCTCTACACCCGAGCTCCGTCCCTTTAGGAGGGAGTAAAGTACCTATTGCTTTCGTGAGGTCTAATGCCTCCGCAGTGGCTAGCGAAATACTCCCACTCAAATTGAACCTTTTCCGCTTGTAGCCTGTAATGGGTGAGGATTAGGGTGCCTTACTAGTCTGTGATGGACAGGGATGTAAGGAGCAATTTGAGGACCTTTAGACTCTGACCTTAAAACCACATGTAGTGAACTTTAAGAGTGCCTACACCTAGGATAGAGCTCTTTCTACCCAATGATAGATATACCCTAAAATTAGGACACAAAAAGGGTGTTTATCTAATCATTTTGATTGCTTAACTTTGTGTATTATTTTTATCATATGTAACATTATGCATCAGCATCACTTACGTTTCATCCATGAAACTAACTATGTTGTTTGTCTGATTGTATGCATTTGTATTATTTTCATGATCATGTTTTAACACAATCATTTGTATTCATTTCATACTGAATTTCATTCAGAAAAATGTACATTTCATTTGTGTATCAAAGCATCATACATAAGGCACAGCATAACATTTCTAATCATAAGTACGGTACTCAAGGTCCCAAGATAGCTCCATCTAGCGAAAACCCTGCCCATCGATTCCACACCAGATTCAGAGCAAGGCAAATGGAGCAAGAAAATTCCCAAAGATTTGAAAAGATAGAAAAAGCCCAGGAGAAGATTGAAACTGAGCTAAGCAAGATTCTGGAAGCTCTTAATAACATGAATAAAGGAATAAGAGTTGGAGGAAGTACAAGCCAGCAAGAAGTGGCTGACCCTTTATACCCTCCAGGTTTTGGCCCACCTCAAGCCTAGTCTGCCCAAGAAGTCCCGTCACAACACTTCGTATATCCAACATATCCTGGAATGTCATCAGCTTTCAACCCAGGGCAGTATAATAGATATATAAATCCTGTCTTCACTGAAAAGGCAGCAAAACCAATTCTTGATCTAGATGATTTAAAAGAGAAGGAGAAGGAAAAGATAAGGGTGGAAGCTGAGGAAAGCTCCAAAATTAGCATGCTAGAGCAGAGGCTACGGGCTGTGGAAGGATTTAGCTTTTATGGGCCAGTTGATGCTGTTGGGCTCTGTCTAGTTTCTGATGTGGTTATCCCCTATAAGTTCAAAGTACCAAAATTTGAAAAATATGAGGGTACAAAGTGACCCAAAACCCACATCACCATGTATTGCAGGAAGATGGCAACCCATGCACATGATGAAAAACTCTTGATGCATGTCTTTCAGGATAGCCTTACTGGTTCTGCTGCCAGGTGGTATGTTCAATTGGATAGGACCCACATTCGTTCTTGGAGCGATATGGCTCATGAGTTCATCAGTCAATATCCACACATTATCGATTTGACTCTTGATCGTTTATCTTTACAGAATCTAGAGAAAAAGGCAAATGAGTCTTTTAAAGAATACGCCCAGAGATGAAGAGATATAGCTTCACAGGTACAACCTTCACTGACAGAAAAAGAGACCACAGTGCTGTTTGTCAGTACTTTGAAACCTCCCTATTATGAAAAAATGATAGGGAATGCAACAAAGAATTTTATTGATATGATGATTTCTAGAGAAATTATTGAAAGTGCTATAAAAAATGGTAAGTTGAAAGGAGGAGAAACCAAGAAGGCATCAGAAAGAAGGAAGCTGAAGCTCAAGCTGTGAGCTTTGATAGACAACAATTCAGGGGTTATCAACCCTATCCATCCCAAGGTTACTCTCCATACTATCCTGCTGTGAATAATGCCTCATCCTACCCATACCATCTAGCTCCACAATCACCTTATTTTAGCCCTCAAGATCTTACATATAGCCTTAACATTCAAGCTCCTGCAAGAACCCAAATTCGTCCTACTAACCCAACAAGTGGCTCACGAGAACAACGGACTACTCGAGAAAAACCTGTATTTGATCCAATTCCTATGACTTATACAGAGTTATATCGAGAACTCTATAATAGCCATTTGATTGCCCCCAGCCATGTGGAGCCGCTTAAACCACCCTACCCAAAGTGGTATGATCCTACAGCCCACTGCGACTATCACTATGGAATTACTAGCCATTCTATTGAAAATTGCACTGCTTTAAAGTATAAGGTGCAACGGTTGATCAATGATGGAATGGTAAGTTTTGATCAAGGAAAAGTAACAACATCTAATGTTAGCGCTCTGAGTGAAAGTCAAGGGCAGAAAGAGGCTAGAGAGTCACAATGAATTGAGGGGTAAAATGTCAATAGAGATTCTTCACCTGATCGTATAGGGGGACAATTTTAAAAAAATGGAGATAAGGCTGGTTAAAGGTTTCTTCTGTCATTTTAGGATTTCTTTTCAAATAATGTTAGATTTTTTTTTGCAATATGATTTCACTTGTTATCATTTTAATAAAGGCAAGTCAATGCATTTCATTACATTTTTCTCTTTCACTTGACCATTATCCCATGCTCCGTTACCTTTCATAACTTTACATTCCCATTCTTAAATTTTAGATGATGAATATTTAGACAATGATAACAATAATTCTGGGATTTAATTTTGAGAACTCATCCATATTAATATGAGAAGATGATTTGGGCAAAAATAGGCTGTTACCGGAGGTGAAATAGATATACCTTGAAGATGTGTAATCTTTTATACAGATTCATAAGCTTTGTTCAATAGATGATGTTCAAGAAAGGTATTCACAATTAAGATGAAAAATGGCCATCTTTCTTTTACCATTTGAAAAACCATTTATTGCTACCCTTTTGAGCCTGTTATGATTTTTTTTTCTGAAGAACCCTAACCAAGGATCACCCTCTACACTGGGGGGTAATTTTTGAAAAAAAAAAATTTCACAAAAGGTCTCAAAAATGGAAAAAAGAAAAGAAAAAGAAAAATAAATGTCACACATGATTTGGGGTAAAGTAATGAGAATCCTTTGTGTGAGGAAAGAAAAATGATGTGGGGGCAAAATGCCAAGCTGCATCAAATGATCCTTCGATCTTGAACCTTTTTAATATATGTTTTGAGCCTATTATATCCATTTCTTTTATGACCCCTCACCTTGACCTACATTACAACCTTGAAAAGTCCATTTGGATCAAGTGTGAATACTCAACTTGAATGATCATATGTTGAGCGAAGGTATGCTCATGATGAAGTAATGGAAACATGCTACATTACTCTAAAGTTTGATGTATGAAGGATATCAACAATAGATGAAAAAAAAAAGAAAGAAAGAAAGAAAAAAAAAAGAAAGAAAGAAGAAAAAATGAAAAAAGAGATTCAAATTGAAAACCTGAAAGGTTGATTTTGATATCCAGGTCAAATGGCTCACATGAATGAAAGATCAAAGACATCTGAAGATCCCTCAAAGACTGGGGCAAAATTCGCCAAGCTCAAGATGACTTCAACAGTAAAAAGAATGAGTTTTTGAAAAAGAATCCTAGATTAATGTTGAGAATTGTCTGAATATTCATCGTTTGGACATACCATCTATCCCAATTACATATATCCAATTTATTTCCTTTCCCATTTGTTTTATACCAAAATAGATCTTCATTGATAATTCACCTTGTGTTCTCTTATTATTTCACCCCTAAAATGAATTGAGAAAATGCTTGATTGCATTGTATTTGTCAAGAATTGAAATGATAATGAATGAATGAATATGTGCTTAAAAGAGTCTTACATCCATTTAAAAAGAAATATAAAATGATGGTGGAGACAAAATGAAGAAATGGTAGAGACTTAAAAGAGATGATTTGGAAGGATATATGATGTGACCAAATAGAGAATATGATGGGGCAAATTTTGAAAAGTGATATAACCAAGTGATGAGTATAAGGATGAATTGGTCAGTTATTATCTAGATAACGTCTAACAGCTATCATAACGTCTAGATCCGGGGATCTATCGCTAGACATTGACTTTTAGGGAGTCGCCACCAATCTTTTTTATCTAGGTGCGATTGGCCACCTAAAGAATCTATCCTTTCAGGGAACACCTAAGTTTAAAGGTCCCTAAAAGAATAGGTTCAGGTTTGCTAACCAGAACTGGGTTCGGGAGTTCGGTTACGTGTGAGGAAGGTTATAGCACCTTCACAACGCCCATCAAAAGATGGTACCAGCTTAAATTTGTGTTATCCAATGAGCCTTAAAATTTTACCGAGTAATTAATTATTGGAAAATTTTCTCAATTGACTCTAATACTTTTAGCAAAAAATTGAGAAAATTTCCTCACCTCAAGAGTATGCAAGAAAAACTACTATTTCACTTGCAGAGGCTCCGTCGTCGGATTAATTAAAAAAAAACCAAAATCAAAATCAAAATAGAAAGGAAGGAAAGAATGATTGTTCTTGTGTAGGAAAAATTGATACTTTCAACTTTTCCCCAAAAATATTTTTTGGAAGTTTTGATTTTTAAGAAAAATTGATACTTTCAACTTTTCCTCAAAAATCCTTTTTTTGAAAATTTATTTCTAAGGAAAATTGATACTTTCAACTTTTCCCCAAAAATATTTTTTGGAAATTTATTTCTAAGGAAAATTGATACTTTCAACTTTTCCTCAAAAATTCTTTTTTTGAAAATTTATTTTTAAGGAAAATTGATACTTTCAACTTTTCCCTAAAAATATTTTTTTTGGAAATTTTGATTTTCAAGGAAAATTGATACTTTCAACTTTTCCCCAAAAATATTTTTTTGGAAATTTGTTTCTAAGGAAAATTGATACTTTCAACTTTTCCTCAAAAATCCCTTTTTTGAAAATTTATTTTTAAGGAAAATTGATACTTTCAACTTTTCCCCAAAAATATTTTTTTGGAAATTTATTTCTAAGGAAAATTGATACTATCAACTTTTCCTCAAAAATATTTTTTTTGATTTAAAGAATACAAAACAAAATAAAAGTAAAAGTAAATAAAGGAGAAAAAAAATAAAGAAAAGTAAAACAAAAATAAAAATAAGATAAAGATAAAAAATATTAAATAAATCTAATCTAATAAATAAAAAAATAGAAAAAACAAATAAACAAATAAATGAAAAAAAAAACCTAGAGCGGCTCGGATCGCGGCTCGACTCGGCTCGGCTCAAGAAAGAGAAAACGGCTCGAGGGGCGGCTTGGGAAGCTCGGCTCGACTCGGCTTGGCTTGTAGGGGGGCAGGCACGCGCGGGTCAGAAGCGGGTCGACGCTCGGGTCGGGTTGGGTTTTTTTTAAAACGTACGGATCCTCTGATTAACTTAAAGCCAAAACGACGTCATTTTGGGAGGGTATAAAAGGCAGTCCCCTTCGTTTTTCGACAGAACACCCCTCCCCTCTCTCTCTTCTCTCTAGGGGCTGAAGAACTCCGGTGGAGATTTCGTCGGATTTTGGAAATTGTCGCTGAAATCTAGAAAATTTCACCGAAAGTTTGTCGGAAGTTGCCGAAAGATCACCAGTTTCTGGGATGCTTCACCGAAAACTGGGCAGGTCGCCGAAAACTTCAAATTTGGCCGGAATTCTTGCCAAAAAATTTAACCCTTGCCAAAAAATTCGTCGGAATCTGGAAATTTCCCAGAAATTTCCAAAAAATTTTTTCACCAAAAACTTCTAAAAATTTTTTCTCACTCCCAGAACACTCATAAACTTTTCTTAGCTTCCTATACGCCTCCTTTTCTCTCGAATTAGTAGCTTTGCTTACTATTTTCCCTGTGTTCTTCATCTGTTCCAAAGGGTCCCTTTTATAGGGATTGATCAGGAGTTCCTGATCAATCCCAATTCCTCCTTGGACGAAAATTCAATCTTTGAATCCAACTGGACTCTTCTGATTAAATTCCCATTCCCAGTGGGATTCTTCAACTTCAATCTCAGCCATCCAAAAATCAAAATAAAAAAAACTAGATAATTAGAAAAGATAAATAAAAAATTATTATAAGATAAATAAAAAAGAAATAACAGATATATAATTAGATAAATAAAAATACAAAAATAAATAAAATATAAAAATAATAATAATAATATAATAATAAATATATAACTATATAAATATATACATATAAATCTATTCTAAATAATAAAAAATAAATAAATACAGATATACATATATTAATACATAATAATAATAATAAATACATAAAATACAAAAGACTCCTGACAAGATATATGTCAAAAAACATAAGTCAGGATTTCGTAAAAGTCTGGCTCAACTCATGGGGATAGACAAGAAAGTTGTGGATTCTCATACAAAGAAAAAACAGGAACAGGTTTGCCTACCTTGGAAGTTCTTTCATAAGTTTCTGATGCAACATGCCAATGAAGAACGGGGGTTAGATATATTTGCCTTGGCTATATACGGACTGGTGATCTTCCCAAAAGTTTTGGGACATATTGAGATAGCGGTGGTTGATTTCTTTGAAAGTGTGATCAATGGCTGTAATCTTTCAACGGTAATATTAGCAGAGACTATCAGATCTTTGAGTTATTGTCGTCGAAATGGAGGGCGCTTCATAGGATGCTTACAACTATTGTACGTGTGGATGAAAAGCCATTTTGAACAAAGAAATGAGGCTTTCTCGAAGATTTATATCCGTAATTGCTTTTCGATAAAAGAGTTTTGCGAAAGTGGGTGGTCAAAGCAGAAGTCTAAACAAGAATGGATAACTTTCTTGCAAAAGTTGGAAGGTGCCAGGGTGAGATGGTTAGCCCCATGGATGAATCGAGAGCCTATGTTATACCAATGTGGAGATAGTACAGTGGTTCCACTTCTGGGTTTATGGGGAGTGACGAATTATGCACCGCTCTTAGTGAGGAGACAATTGGGGGGAGAACAGTTTATTCCTATGACTTATGGGCTTCATCAGTTAGATTTCTCTTACAGTGAGCTTAAAGCATTTCAGAGGATGAATGGGATGATCAAGGCATGGAAAAATCCCCAAAGAGTGAGTCCTGGACCATTCACTGAAAAAGTCACTCCAGGCTACTTGGTTTGGAGAACAAAGAGAAGACAAGAAATGATATTCACTTATGAAGTCTCTCAACCACCGACAGAAGAAAAGCTTGAAGAGATACCATCAGAGTTAGAGCTGGTAACCAAAGAATTTGAATTTGAAAAGATCAAGTTAAAGAAAGAGATTCAAGAACTTCAAGAAGAAAAAGCCCAGTGGAAGGGTAGAGCTGAAAATTATGAAGTTAAAGTTCATAAGATTGCTAGAGAACGAGATACAGCTACTGAAGATCTAGCAAGGTTACACCAGGAGCATAAGAGGCTATGTGTGAGAGAAATGGCCAAAGAGATAACCATTGTCGAGCTGACTGAGGAAAACACAAGACTGAAGCAAGAGTATGCCGAATTGGAAGAAGAAAGTACTGAAGCACAGGCAGAAATTAACATGCTAAACAATTATTTGAGTGGGCTAAGTCAAAGGTTGGATGAACAAGGAGACCACATTGCTGCATTGGTTAGAGAACATAGAGAATTATCATACCAAGTTTGGTGTGGTAAAAGAGAGAACCTAGAGAGGCAGAAATACATTGAGCACTTAACAACCCAAATTCATAAAGGGGTGCGTAAGGCAAGAGAGATGGTGGAAGAGGCAGAGGCATTAAGACAAGTGGTGGCCCCAGTAGGAGAACATGGATAGCGTCTCTTGAACTTCATAGAAGAAGCCAAGGCCTAGTATGAACAGATCAAACAATTTTATGGCTATAATGCTAGGATGATAAACTCAATGTAGACCAAAGTTTTTTGGAATAAATGAAATTTTTTAGTTGAATACCGTTTTGAGGCAAATGTTCTTTGCATACATGCATTTTTCATTCATTACATTCTCATTCATTGCATTCTCATTCATTACACTTACAAAATAACCATGTGATGATCATGCCAATTTACTGATTCTAAGATATGGTACTCAAGGTTCCAGGATAGCTCCGTCTAGCGAAAACCCTGCCCATCGATTCAACACAAGATTCAGAGTAAGGCAAATGGAGCAGAAAAATTTCCAAAGATTTGAAAAGATAGAGAAAGCCCAGGAGAAGATTGAGGGTGAGCTAAGCAAGATTCTGAAAGCTCTTAATAACATGAATAAAGGAAAAGCAGTTGAAGGAAGTACAAGCCAGCAAATTCCCCCATTACAAGAAATAGCTGACCCCTTGTACCCTCTAGGTTTTGGCCCACCTCAAGCTCAGTCTGCCCAAGAAGTCCCACCACAACACTTCGTATATCCAACATATCCTGGAATGCCATCAGTGTTCAACCCAGGGTAGTATAACAGCTATATAAATCCTGTCTTCACTGAAAAGGTAGTAGAACTAATTCCTGATCTAGATGATTTAAAAGAAAAGGAAAAGGAAAAGATAAGGGTGGAAGCTGAGAAAAGTTCAAAGATTAGCATGCTAGAGCAAAGGTTAAGGGCTGTGGAAGGATTTAGCTTCTATGGGTCAATTGATGCTGCTGGACTCTGCCTAGTTCCTGATGTGGTTATCCCCCATAAGTTCAAAGTACCAAAATTTAAAAAATATGATGGTACAAAGTGCCCCAAAACCCACATCACCATGTATTGCAGGAAAATGGCAGCTCATGCACAGGATGAGAAACTCTTGATGCATGTTTTCCAAGACAGTCTTACTGGCTCTGTGGCCAGATGGTATGTTCAGCTGGACAGGACTCGCATTCGCTCTTGGAGCGATATGGCACATGACTTTATCAGTCAATACCGACATATCATCGATTTGGCCCCAGATCGTTTGTCTTTGCAAAATCTGGAAAAAAAGGCAAACGAATCTTTTAAAGAGTATGCCCAGAGGTAGAGAGATATTGCTTCTCAGGTACAGCCTCCTCTGATCGAGAAAGAAACTACAGTGCTATTTGTTAGCACTTTAAAACCTCCCTATTATGAAAAGATAATAGGGAATGCAACAAAGAATTTTACCGATATGGTAATTTTAGGAGAAATCATTGAGAGCGCCATCAAGAATGGCAAGCTAGAAGGGAATGAAGCATCTAGCAAAAGAATCCCGAAGAAAAAAGAAACTGAAGCTCAGGCTATGAGCTTTGATAGACAGCAACTTAGGGGTTATTCGCCCTACCCCCCACCAGAATATCTGCCCTATCACCCCACTGTAAATAACACTTCTTTTCACCCATACCAACCATCATACCTCCAAACCTATCAAACCTCTCATAGACCCCAAAACACCATGTACAGTTCTAACATTCAACCTACCCCAAGACCACAAATTCACCCAACTAACCCTGCTGGTGGCTCGCGGGAGCAACGAACCACTCGTGAAAGACTTGTTTTTGACCCTATTCTCATGACCTATACGAAATTATATAAGGAGCTCTACAACAGTCACTTGATTGCTCTAAGTAAATTGAAACCCCTCAAGCCACCTTACCCCAAGTGGTATGATCCCACCGCCCACTGTGACTACCATTATGGGATTGCTGGTCACTCCACCGAAAATTGCACTACCCTGAAATACAAAGTGCAACGGTTGATCAAGGATGGGATGATCTGCTTTGACACTGAAGGGATGACTGCACCAAATGTTAGTGGCAATCCTTTGCCAAATCATAATGTGAATGCTATAGGTGAAGAACAGGAGCGCTATGTGAAGAAGGAAATAGTAGATATTAAGACACCTCTCGATCAATTGTTTGATGTCTTATGAAAAGCAGACATGATACAACTGGTAAGTCCACACAGCTATCATGAAGCATATATAGCTGGTACTAGTTGTAAGTATCATAGTGGGGCAAGAGGCCACTCCATTGAGACCTGTAAGCAGTTTCACCGAGAGGTGCAAAAACTCCTGGATTCACATCAGATGGAGGTCTACGAAGAAAAAGAAGGCTTGAAGAATGCTGAGGTGTATATGACTGATAGGCTTGAAAAGTTGTTTCCCAAACCAGTGACAATTCGGTGTGGAAACAAACCGAAATCAGTCATAGACAAGCTCTTCCCTAGGCCGATAACTTTTAAAGTCCCGACCCCTTTTCCATACAAAGATGATAAAGTTGTGCCCTAGAGATATGGATGTGACACTGTAGTGCAGGGGTAAAAAGAAGAGGTCTCCAAAGCCGATGCTTCTAATATTACTGGTGTAGGAGGCATTACTCGAAGTGGGAGATGTTACACCCCAAAAATGCTAGAGAAGGTTAGAAGAAAAAAGGCTAAAGAAGGAGAAAGATGAAATAATCCAGAGATAGAGCCTGAAGAAGATCAGCCAAAGCTAGTATCAGAAAAGGAGGTTTGTGAATTCCTGAAGCTGGTAAAACATAACGAATATTCAGTTGTGGAACAGTTGAATAAAATGCCAGCTCGAATCTCATTGTTATCACTGTTGCTGAACTTAGAGCCACATCGAAATGCCTTGCTAAAAGTGTTGAATCAGGCATACGTGGCACATAACATGTCTGTCGAATATGTGAATCACCTGTCTGGAAACTTAGTCATGCCAAATCATATTTCATTTAGTGATGATGAGATTTCTTTAGAGGGAAAGAGAAATGCTAAGGCTCTGCATATCACAGTCAAGTGCAAGAGCCATATCATAGCTAAAGTCCTTATCGATAATGGTTCTGCCATCAATGTCATGCATATGTCAACTTTGGCAAGGCTACCCATCGATTATTCTCATATGCGGGATAGTCAAATGATTGTAAGAGCCTTTGACGGGACCAGAAAAGAAGTCCTGGGAGATATTGAGATGCCCTTACAAATTAGGCCATGCACCTTCAATGTAAAATTTCAAGTGATGGACATCTCTCCGTCCTACAGCTGTTTATTAGAAAGACCATGGATTCACATGGCAGGAGCTGTGCCCTCTGCTTTACATTAAAAGATCAAGTTCAATGTAGAAAGTCAATTAGTAGTAGTAGTTGGAAAAGAAGACATGCTGGTGACTCAACCATTGAACACTCCATATGTAGAGGCTGCTGAAGAAGTATTGGAATGCTCCTATCGGTCTTTTGAATTGGTCAATACTGTAGGAGAAAGATTTCAAAGTCAACCTTTTTCAAAGATAGTGGTGAGCCAAATCATCAAAAAAGACTGGTATCCAGGACTTGGGCTAGGCAAAAATTTACAAGGAATTAAAGAACCTCCGACAATAATAGACAATAGCGACAGGGTGGGCCTAGGCTATGAGATGGCAGAGTGGGAAGTCAAAAGGAGGCCATCAAGAAAGACACCAAGATTGATGTTTATCCCACATTTATATGAAACCTTCAGACCTGAAGGATTCATGAACCTAGAGGCAAGGAAAAGTGTGAAAGATGATTTTGCCCAGTTAGCCATTAATGCTGTTGAAGATGAAGTGAGGGTTAATCAAGAGGAGTGGGTTCGCCTTTGTCCACCAGATTATGAGCTGAACAATTAGAGTGCCATCAAAATGCCTTTGACTTTTGATTTTGACACAATGTAATTGTAACATCTCAATAGCTTTTGCCCAAGGCTATGGGGTGATCTTTTTTTGTTTGGGCCATTCATCATTTATTATTTTTAATAAAAATAGAAAGGATGCATTTTCATTCATTTATTCTTATGCCTTCATTATTTCCATCTTTCCAAGCACATCTTGCCAACCTATCCCATTTCATTCAATTTCAGGTCTTTAAATGAATATGGAGATAATCATGATAACAATCAAGAGGTTAGCTTTGAGAATTCGATTAATACTGATGAACTTGACAATGAAGAGAATTCTGAAGAATATGTTATGCCTCCAGACCTAATGAGGATGATTAAGCAAGAAAATAAGCCAATTGAGCCTCATCAAGAGGTAGTGGACTTAGTGAATCTAAGAGATGAAGAAAATAAGAAAGAGGTCAGAATAGGTACTTCACTTTCGTCGAGAGATAGGCGACGATTGGCAGACCTACTTCGAGAATTTGTAGATATATTCGCTTGATCTTACCAGGATATGCCAGGGTTGAGTACAGAGATAGTGGAGCACTTTGAAAATTTATTTTTAAGAAAAATTGATACTTTCAACTTTTCCCCAAAAATATTTTTTTGGAAATTTATTTCTAAGGAAAATTGATACTTTCAACTTTTCCTCAAAAAAGTTGAAAGTATCAATTTTCCTTGAAAATCAAAATTTCCAAAAAAAAGATTTTTGAGGAAAAGTTGAAAGTATCAATTTTCCTTAAAAATCAAAATTTCCAAAAAATATTTTTGGGAAAAAGTTGAAAGTATCAATTTTCCCTAAACAAGAACAATCATTCTTTCCTTCCTTTCTATTTTGATTTTGATTTTGGTTTTTCTTTAATTAATCCGACGACGGAGCCTCTGCAAGTGAAACAGTAGTTTTTCTTGCATACTCTTGAGGTGAGGGAATTTTCTCAATTTTTTGCTAAAAGTATTAGAGTCAATTGAGAATAATTTTCAATAATTAATTACTTAATAAAATTTTAAGGCTTTTGGATAACACAAATTTAAGCTAGTACCATCTTTTGATGGGCGTTGTGAGGGTGCTATAACCTTCCTCACACGTAACCGAACTTCCGAACTCTGTTCTGGTTAGCAGACCTGAACCTATTCTTTTAGAGACCCTTAAACTTAGGTGTCCCTTGAAAGGACAGATTCTTTAGGTGGCCATTCGCACCTAGATAAAAAAGATTGGTGGCGACTCCCTAAAAGTCAATGTCTAGCGATAGATCCCTGGATCTAGATGTTATGACAACTTGGCGACTCCACTGGGGACCTTGAGAGTCAGGCCAGCAAATAATTTATGTTATCCAAAAGCCTAATAAAATTGAACCCTTCTGTATATATGTGTTATTATTCATTCATGTTTATTTGCTTTGTTAATTATGTCATTCATGTGCATGTGCATAACATGAGCTCTACACCCGAGCTCCGTCCCTTTATGGGGGAGTAAAGTACTTATTGCTTTTGTGAGGTCTAATGCCTCCGCAGTGGCTAGCGAAATACTCCCACTCAAATTGAATCTTTTCTGCCTGTAGCCTGTAATGGGTGAGGATTAGGGTGCCTTACTAGTCTGTGATGGACAGGGATGTAAGGAGCAATTTGAGGACCTTTAGACTCTGACCTTAAAACTGCATGTAGTGAACTTTAAGAGTGCCTACACCTAGGATAGAGCTCTTTCTACCCAATGATAGATATACCCTAAAATTAGGACACAAAAATGGTGTTTATCTAATCATTTTGATTGCTTAACTTTGTGTATTATTTTTATCATATGTAACATTATGCATCAGCATCACTTACGTTTCATCCATGAAACTAACTATGTTGTTTGTCTGATTGTATGCATCTGTATTATTTTCATGATCATGTTTTAACACAATCATTTGTATTCATTTCATACTGGATTTCATTCAGAAAAATGTACATTTCATTTGTGTATCAAAGCATCATACATAAGGCACAACATAACATTTCTAATCATAAGTACGGTACTCAAGGTCCCAAGATAGCTCCATCTAGCGAAAACCCTGCCCATCGATTCCACACCAGATTCAGAGCAAGGCAAATGGAGCAAGAAAATTCCCAAAGATTTGAAAAGATAGAAAAAGCCCAGGAGAAGATTGAAAGTGAGCTAAGCAAGATTCTGGAAGCTCTTAATAACATGAATAAAGGAAAAAGAGTTGAAGAAAGTACAAGCCAGCAAGAAGTGGCTGACCTTTTGTACCCTCCAGGTTTTGGCCCACCTCAAGCCCAGTTTGCCCAAGAAGTCCCGTCACAACACTTCGCATATCCAACATATCCTGAAATGTCATCAGCTTTCAACCCAGGGCAGTATAATAGCTATATAAATCTTATCTTCACTGAAAAGGCAGCAGAACCAATTCCTGATCTAGATGATTTAAAAGAGAAGGAGAAAGAAAAGATAAGGGTGGAAGCTAAGGAAAGCTCCAAAATTAGCATGCTAGAGCAGAAGCTACAAGCTGTGGAAGGATTTAGCTTTTATGGGCCAGTTGATGCTGTTGGGCTCTGTCTAGTTCCTGATGTGGTTATCCCTTATAAGTTTAAAGTACTGAAATTTGAAAAATATGATGGTACAAAGTGCCCCAAAACCCACATCACCATGTATTGCAGAAAGATGGTAGCCCATGCACTTGATGAAAAACTCTTGATGCATGTCTTTCAGGATAGCCTTACTGGTTCTGCTGTCAGGTGGTATGTTCAATTGGATAGGACCCACATTCGCTCTTAGAGCGATATGGCTCATGACTTCATCAGTCAATATCGACACATTATCGATTTGACTCCTGATCATTTATCTTTACAGAATCTAGAGAAAAAGGCAAATGAGTCTTTTAAAGAATACGCCCAGAGATAGAGAGATATAGCTTCATAGGTACAACCTTCACTGACAGAAAAAGAGACAACAGTGCTGTTTGTCAGTACTTTGAAACCTCCCTATTATGAAAAAATGATAGGGAATGCAACAAAGAATTTTACTGATATGGTGATTTCTGGAGAAATTATTGAAAGTGCTATAAAAAATGGTAAGTTGAAAGGAGGAGAAACCAAGAAGGCATCAGAAAAGAAGGAAGCTCAAGCTCAAGCTGTGAGCTTTGATAGACAACAATTCAGGGGTTATCAACCCTATCCATCCCAAGGTTACTCTCTATACTATCCTGCTGTGAATAATGCCTCATCCTACCCATACCAGTTAGCTCCACAATCCCCTTATTTTAGCCCTCAAGATCTTACATATAGCCTTAACATTCAAGCTCCTGCAAGAACCCAAATTCGTCCTACTAACCCAACAAGTGGCTCACGAGAACAACGGACTACTCGAGAAAAACCTGTATTTGATCCAATTCCTATGACTTATACAGAGTTATATCGAGAACTCTATAATAGCCATTTGATTGCCCCTAGCCATGTGGAGCCGCTTAAATCACCCTACCCAAAGTGGTATGATCCTACAGCCCACTGCGACTATCACTATGGAATTACTGGCCATTCTACTGAAAATTGCACTGCTTTAAAGTATAAGGTGCAACGGTTGATCAATGATGGAATGGTAAGTTTTGATCAAGGAAAAGTAACAACATCTAATGTTAGCGCTCTGAGTGAAAGTCAAGAACAGAAAGAGGCTGGAGGGTCACAATGAATGGAGGGGTAAGATGTCAATAGAGATTCTTCACCTGATCGTATAGGGGGACAATTTTAAAAAAATAGAGATAAGGCTGGTTAAAGGTTTCTTCTGTCATTTTAGGATTTTTTTTCAAATAATGTTAGATTTCTTTTTGCAATATGACTTCACTTGTTATCATTTTAATAAAGGTAAGTCAATGCATTTCATTACATTTTTCTCTTTCACTTGACCATTATCCCATGCTCCGTTACCTTTCATAACTTTACATTCCCATTTTTAAATTTTAGATGATGAATATTTAGACAATGATAACAATAATTCTGGGATTTAATTTTGAAAACTCATCCATATTAATATGAGAAGATGATTTGAGCAAAAATAGGCTGTTACCGAAGGTGAAATAGATATACCTTGAAGATGTGTAATCTTTTATACAGATTCATAAGCTTTGTTCAATAGATGATGTTCAAGAAAGGTATTCACAATTAAGATGAAAAATGGCCATCTTTCTTTTACCATTTGAAAAACCATTTATTGCTACCCTTTTGAGCCTGTTATGATTTCTTTCTCTGAAGAACCCTAACCAAGGATCACCCTCTACACTGGGGGGCAATTTTTGAAAAAAAAAAATTTCACAAAAGGTCTCAAAAATGGAAAAAAGAAAAGAAAAAGAAAAATAAATGCCACACATGATTTGGGGCAAAGTAATGAGAATCCTTTGTGTGAGGAAAGAAAAATGATGTGGGGGCAAAATGCCAAGCTGCATCAAATGATCCTTCGGTCTTGAACCTTTTTAATATATGTTTTGAGCCTATTATATCCATTTCTTTTATGACCCCTCACCTTGACCTACATTACAACCTTGAAAAGTCTATTTGGATCAAGTGTGAATACTCAACTTGAATGATCATATGTTGAGCGAAGGTATGCTCATGATGAAGCAATGGAAACATGCTACATTACTCTAAAGTTTGATGTATGAAGGATGTCAACAATAGATGAAAAAAAAAACAAAGAAAAAAAAAAGAAAAAAAAGAAAGAAAGAAGAAAAAATGAAAAAATGAAAAAAGAGATTCAAATTGAAAACCTGAAAGGTTGATTTTGATATCCAGGTCAAATGGCTCACATGAATGAAAGATCAAAGACATCTAAAGATCCCTCAAAGACTGGGGCAAAATTCGCCAAGCTCAAGATGACTTCAACAGTAAAAAGAATGAGTTTTTGAAAAAGAATCCTAGATTAATGTTGAGAATTGTCTGAATATTCATCGTTTGGACATACCATCTATCCCAATGACATATATCCAATTTATTTCCTTTTCCATTTGTTTTATACCAAAGTAGATCTTCATTGATTATTCACCTTGTGTTCTCTTATTATTTCACCCCTAAAATGAATTGAGAAAATGCTTGATTGCATTGTATTTGTCAAGAATTGAAATGATAATGAATGAATGAATATGTGCTTAAAAGAGTCTTACATCCATTTAAAAAGAAATATAAGATGATGGTGGAGACAAAATGAAGAAATGGTAGAGACTTAAAAGAGATGATTTGGAAGGATATATGATGTGACCAAATAGAGAATATGATGGGGCAAATTTTGAAAAGTGATATAACCAAGTGATGAGTACAAGGATGAATTGGTCAGTTATGATTGAATGGTGAGGACAATCAGTGGATAAAGTTTGTTTTGGAATGGTTAATGTTGAGACAATGACCCAGTGATGATGGATGAAACTTGTTTTAAAATTTGTTAGTGCTGAGAAATTCATTGAATGATGGTCAAGTGATGATCGATTGATGAAGCTTATTCCAAGGTATTATGAAACTGAACAAGGAAGAATGTTAGTGGAAGAGACAATTGAGAGCTACACTAGTTCGATCTTAGAAGAGTAGTGTAATTGGATCTCTGAAGAATCAAAGGGCTTGATGCCTAAGAAAAGAGCTTGAGAAACTTGAGTACCATACATTGAACAGGAATTAATTGGCCAACATTTGCATAGCATGCATTGAAATTCATATGCATTTGCATAGCATACACTACTTTCAGGAAAGTATAGTGTATAAATTCAAAAAGCAAGGGTGTTCCAACATCCCACATGAAGAAGATAGATATGAAGATATTTTGCATAATTGAGAAAGAAAAAGCTTGTCAGGTAAGTTCCTAATCTTTGAAATAGGATGTCTTCTGGTATCAGGGTTGATTTATAAGACCTTTGGGCATAATCCCCTGAAATTCCTTCAAACACAACTTTCAACTCCTTTGGACATGATTGTCAAGGAGCAATTTACTTTTCCAAAGTCGTGGTGCCTCTGTTTAGAGGAGTAATTTACATTTTCAAAGTCGTGGTGCCTCTGTTTAAAGGAGCAATTTACTTTTCCAAAAGTCGTGGTACCTCTGTTTAGAGGAGCAATTTATTTTTCAAAGTCGTCGTGCCTCTGTTTAGAGGAGCAATTTACTTTTCCAAAGTCGTGGTACCTCTGTTTAGAGGACCAATTTACTTTCAAAGTCGTGGTGCCTCTGTTTAGAGGAGCAATTTACTTTTCAAAGTCGTGGTGCCTCTGTTTAGAGGAGCAATTTATGTTTCTCAAAGTTGTTGAGCCTCTGTTTAGAGGAGCTTTGGTTAAGAAAAAACAAAAAAACAAAAAAAATCAAAAAATAAAAAAAATAAAAAAAAAACAAAAAAAATGATGTTGAGTTGAGTCTGGATTGGGTGTCTACGTCTTTGCGCAATTTCTATTTCATAGAAAATGTGCAAAGAGGGGTAGTTGTAGACACCCAATTGGGTCCAGGCCCAAATCAATTGGGCTTGGCCCAAATGGGTAAGGCCCAATTCAATCCTGTATTATTTTTTTTTCTTTTCTTTTATATTTTATGTATTTATTATTATTATTATGTATTAATATATGTATATCTATATTTATTTATTTATTTTTTATTATTTAGAATAGATTTATATGTATATTATTTATATAGTTATATATTTATTATTATTATATTATTATTTTTATATTTTATTTATTTTTGTATTTTTATTTATCTAATTATATATCTGTTATTTCTTTTTTATTTATCTTATAATAATTTTTTATTTATCTTTTCTAATTATCTAGTTTTTTTATTTTGATTTTTGAAGGGCTGAGATTGAAGTTGAAGAATCCCATCGGGAATGGGAATTCAATCAGAAGAGTCCAGTTGGATTCAAAGATTGAATTCCTGTCCAAGGAAGAATTGGGATTGATCAGGAACTCCTGATCAATCCCTATAAAAGGGACCTTTTCGAACAGATGAAGAACACAGGGAAAACAGTAAGCAAAGCTACTGATTCGAGAGAAAATGAGGCGTATAGGAAGCTAAGAAAAGTTTAGGAGTGTTCTGGGAGTGAGAAAAAATTTTTAGAAGTTTTTGGCGAAAAAAATTTTTTGGAAATTTCTGGGAAATTTCCAGATTCCGGTGAATTTTCCGGCCAGGGTTAAATTTTCTGGCAAGAATTTTGACCAAATTTGAAGTTTCCGACGACCTGCCCAATTTTCGGTGAAGAATCCGAGAAATCGGTCATCTTTCGACAACTTTCGATGAACTTCTGACGAAATTTTCCAGATTTCGACGACAATTTCTAGAATCCGACGGAATCTCCACCGGAGTTCTTCAGCCCCTAGAGAGAAGGGAGAGAAAAAGAGAAGAAGAGAGAGAGAGGGGAGGGGTGTTCTACCGAAAAACGAAGGGGACTGCCTTTTATACCATCCCAAAACGACGTCGTTTTGGCTTTAAGTTAATCAGAGGATCCGCTCGTTTTGCCAAAAATCCAACCCGACCCGAGCGGTGACCCGCTTCTGACCCGCACGTGCCTGCCCCCCTCCGAGCCAAGCCGAGCCGAGCCGAGCTTCCTAAGCCACCCTTCGAGTCGTTTTCTCTTCCTTGAGCCGAGCCGCGATCCGAGCCACTCCAGGTTTTTTTTTTTTCATTTATTTGTTTATTTGTTTTTTTTATTTTTTTATTTATTAGATTATATTTATTTAATATTTTTTATCTTTATCCTATTTTTATTTTTGTTTTACTTTTTTTTATTTTTTTTTCTTCTTTATTTACTTTTACTTTTATTTTGTTTTGTATTTTTTAAATCAAAAAAAATATTTTTGAGGAAAAGTTGAAAGTATCAATTTTCCTTAGAAATAAATTTCCAAAAAAATATTTTTGGGGAAAAGTTGAAAGTATCAATTTTCCTTAAAAATAAATTTTCAAAAAAGGGATTTTTGAGGAAAAGTTGAAAGTATCAATTTTCCTTAGAAATAAATTTTCAAAAAAATATTTTTGGGGAAAAATTGAAAGTATCAATTTTCTTTGAAAATCAAAATTTTCAAAAAAAATATTTTTAGGGAAAAGTTGAAAGTATCAATTTTCCTTAAAAATAAATTTTCAAAAAAAAGATTTTTGAAGAAAAGTTGAAAGTATCAATTTTCCTTAAAAATCGAAATTTCCAAAAAATATTTTTGGGGAAAAGTTGAAAGTATCAATTTTCCCTACACAAGAACAATCATTCTTTCCTTCCTTTCTATTTTAATTTTGATTTTGGTTTTTCTTTAATTAATCCGACGACGGAGCCTCTGCAAGTGAAATAGTAGTTTTTCTTGCATACTCTTGAGGTGAGGAAATTTTCTCAATTTTTTGCTAAAAGTATTAGAGTAAATTGTGAAAAATTTCCAATAATTAATTACTCGGTAAAATTTTAAGGCTCATTGGATAACACAAATTTAAGCTGGTACCATCTTTTGATGGGCGTTGTGAGGGTGCTATAACCTTCTTCACACGTAACCGAACTCCCGAACCCCGTTCTGGTTAGCAAACCTGAACCTATTCTTTTAAGGACCCTTAAACTTAGGTGTTTCCTGAAAGGATAGATTCCTTAGGTGGCCAATCGCACCTAGATAAAAATAATTGGTGGCGACTCCCTAAAAGTCAATGTCTAGCGATAGATCCCCGGATCTAGATAACGTCTAACAGCTGTCATAACGTCTAGATCCGAGGATCTATCGCTAGACATTGACTTTTAGGGAGTCGCCACCAATCTTTTTTATCTAGGTGCGATTGGCCACCTAAGGAATCTGTCCTTTCAGGGAACACCTAAGTTTAAGGGTCCCTAAAAGAATAGGTTCAGGTCTGTTAACCAGAACGGGGTTCGGGAGTTCGGTTACGTGTGAAGAAGGTTATAACACCCTCACAACGCCCATCAAAAGATGGTACCAACTTAAATTTGTGTTATCCAATGAGCCTTAAAATTTTACCGAGTAATTAATTATTGAAAATTTTTCTCAATTGACTCTAATATTTTTAGCAGAAAATTGAGAAAATTTCCTCACCTCAAGAGTATGCAAGAAAAACTACTATTTCACTTGCAGAGGCTCCGTCGTCGGATTAATTAAAGAAAAACCAAAATCAAAATTAAAATAGAAAGGAAGGAAAGAATGATTGTTCTTGTGTAGGAAAAATTGATACTTTCAACTTTTCCTCAAAAATCCTTTCTTTGAAAATTTATTTCTAAGGAAAATTGATACTTTCAACTTTTCCTCAAAAATCTTTTTTTTGAAAATTTATTTTTAAGGAAAATTGATACTTTCAACTTTTCCCTAAAAATATTTTTTTTGGAAATTTTGATTTTCAAGGAAAATTGATACTTTCAACTTTTCCCCAAAAATATTTTTTTGAAAATTTATTTCTAAGGAAAATTGATACTTTCAACTTTTCCTCAAAAATCCCTTTTTTGAAAATTTATTTTTAAAGAAAATTGATACTTTCAACTTTTCCCCAAAAATATTTTTTTGGAAATTTATTTCTAAGGAAAATTGATACTTTCAACTTTTCCTCAAAAATATTTTTTTTGATTTAAAGAATACAAAACAAAATAAAAGTAAAAGTAAATAAAGAGGAAAAAAAATAAAGAAAAGTAAAACAAAAATAAAAATAAGATAAAGATAAAAAATATTAAATAAATATAATATAATAATAAAAAAATAAAAAAACAAATAAATGAAAAAAAAAAACATGGAGTGGCTCGGATCGCGGCTCGGCTCGGCTCGGCTTGGCTCGGAGGGGGGCAAGCACGAGCGGGTCAGAAGCGGGTCGACGCTCGGGTTGGGTTGGGTTTTCGGCAAAACGCGCGGATCCTCTGATTAACTTAAAGCCAAAACGACGTCGTTTTGAGAGGGTATAAAAGGCATCCCTTCGTTTTTCGGTAGAACACCCCTCCCCTCTCTCTCTCTTCTTATCTTTTTCTCTCCCTTCTCTCTAGGGGCTGAAGAACTCCGGTGGAGATTCCGTCGGATTTTGAAAATTGTCACCGGAATCTGGAAAATTTTGCCGGAAGTTCATCGGAAGTTATCGAAAGATCACCGGTTTCTGGGATTCTTCACCGAAAACTGGGCAGGTCACCGGAAACTTCAAATTTGGTCAGAATTCTTGTCGAGAAATTCGTCGAAATCTGGAAATTTCTTAAAAATTTCCAGAAAATTTTTTTCGCCAAAAACTTCTAAAAATTTTTTCTCACTCCCAGAACACTCCTAAACTTTTCTTAGCTTCCTATACGCCTCCTTTTCTCTCGAATCAGTAGCTTTGCTTACTGTTTTCCCTGTGTTCTTCATCTGTTCCAAAGGGTCCCTTTTATAGGGATTGATCAGGAGTTCCTGATCAATCCCAATTCCTCATTGGACGGGAATTCAATCTTTGAATCCAACTGGACTCTTCTGATTGAATTCCCATTCCCAGTGGGATTCTTCAACTTCAATCTCAGCCCTCCAAAAATCAAAATAAAAAAACTAGATAATTAGAAAAGATAAATAAAAAATTATTATAAGATAAATAAAAAAGAAATAACAGATATATAATTAGATAAATAAAAATACAAAAATAAATAAAATATAAAAATAATAATAATAATATAATAATAAATATATAACTATATAAATAATATACATATAAATCTATTCTAAATAATAAAAAATAAATAAATACAGATATACATATATTAATACATAATAATAATAATAAATACATAAAATACAAAAGAAAAGAAAAAAAGAAAAAAAATAATACAGGATTGAATTGGGCCTTACCCATTGACTTTAAAGGAGTCGCCAAGCTGTCATAACGTCTAGATTCGGGGATCTATCGCTAGACATTGACTTTAAGGGAGTCGCCACCAATCTTTTTTATCTAGGTGCGATTGGTCACCAATGAAATTTGTCCTTTTATGGAACACTTAAGTTTAAGGGTCCCTAGAAGAATAGGTTCAGGTCTACAAACCAGAACAAGGTTCGGGAGTTCGGTTACGTGTGAGGAAGGTTATAGCACCCTCACAACGCCCATCAAAAGATGGTACCAGCTTAAATTTGTGTTATCCAAAAGCCTTAAAATTTTACCAAGTAATTAATTATTGAAAATTATTCTCAATTAACTCTAATACTTTTAGCAAAAAATTGAAAAAATTCCCTCACCTCAGGAGTATGCAGGAAAACTACTGTTTCACTTGCAGAGGCTCCGTCGTCGGATTAATTAAAGAAAAATCAAAATCAAAATCAAAATAGAAAGGAAGGAAACGATGATTGTTCTTGTGTAGGGAAAATTGATACTTTCAACTTTTCCTCAAAAATCTTTTTTTTTGAAAATTTATTTTTAAGGAAAATTGATACTTTCAACTTTTTTCCAAAAATATTTTTTGGAAATTTATTTCTAAGGAAAATTGATACTTTCAACTTTTCCCCAAAAATATTTTTTGAAAATTTATTTTTAAGGAAAATTGATATTTTCAACTTTTCCCTAAAAATATTTTTTTTTGGAATTTTTTATTTTTATTTAAAGAAAATAGAATAATAAAAAAAAGTGAAAAAAAAAAACCTGGAGCGGCTCGGCTATCGGCTCGGCTCGGCTCAAGGAAGAAAAACGGCTCGGGAGAGCGGCTTGGCAGCTCGGCCCGGCTCGGCTCGGCTTGGAGGAGGGTAGACACGCGCGGGTCAGAATCGGGTCGACGCTCGGGTCGGGTCAGATTTCGACAAAACACGCGGATCCTCTGATTAACTTTAAGCCACGACGTCGTTTTGGGAGGGTATAAAAGGTAGTTCCCTTCGTTTTTTGACAAACCGCTCCTCCTCTCTCTCTCTCTTCTTCTTTTTTTCTCTGCCTTCTCTCTAAAAGCTGAAGAACACCGATGCCGGATTCTGGAAAATGTCACCGAAATCAGTAAATTTCGTCGGATGTTCACCAGAAATTGGTCGAAAAGTTGGTCAGTTTCTGGATTCCTTGCCGAAAACTGGGTATCTCGCCGAAAACTTCAAATTTGCCAAAAATTTGGCCTGAAAATTCAACTCTCACCAGAATTTTCGCCGGAATCTGGAAATTTCCCCAGAAATTTCCCGAAAAATTTTTCGCCAAAAATTTTAAAAAAATTTTTCTCACTCCCAGAACATTCCTAAACTTTTCTTAGCTTCCTATACGCCTCATTTTCTCTCAAATCAGTAGCTTTGCTTACTATTTTCTGTGTGTGTTTGCATATGTTCCAGGAGGTGCCTTTTATAGGGGTTGATCAGGAGTTCCTGATCAATCCCAATTCCTCCTTGGACGGGGATTCAATCTTTGAATCCAATTGGACTCTTCTGATTGAGTTCCCCTCCACAGTGAGATTCTTCATCTTTTAATCCCAGCCATCCAAAATTAAAATCAAAATAAAAAAAATACTAGATAATTAGAAAAGATAAATCAAAAGATATTATAGTATAAAAAAAATTAAAAAATAATATCTAAAAATCGAGAAAAAATCAGAACAGATAATTAAAAAAATAATAACAAATAAAATAAGATAAACCCAAAAATATATTACAAAACAAAAACAAAAACAAAAAATAAAAAATAAAAAATAATAATAATAATATAATAATAATAAATATATAACTATATACATATAAATCTAATCTAATAATAAAAATAAATAAATATATATTAATAAATAATAATAATAAATAATAAAATACATAAAATACATAAAATACAAAAGAAACAGAAAAAAAATATATAAGATAAAAATTGAATTGGGTCTTACCCATTTGGGCCAGGCCCAATTGATCTGGGCCTGGACCCAATTGGGTGTCTACAGCTGCCCCTCTTTGCACATTTTCTGTGAAACAAAAATTGCGCAAAGACGTAGACACCCAATCAAGACTCAACTCAACGTTGTCACTTTTTTTTTTTTTTTTTATTTTTTTTGTTTTTTATTTTTTTGACCAAAGCTCCTCTAAACAGAGGCTCAACGACTTTGAAAAATAAATTGCTCCTCTAAACAGAGGCACCACGACTTTGGGAAGTAAATTGCTCCTCTAAACAGAGGCACCACGACTTTTGAAAAGTAAATTGCTCCTCTAAACAGAGGCAACGAAACTTTGAAAGTAAATTGCTCCTCTAAACAGAGGCACCACGACTTTGGAAAAGTAAATTGCTCCTCTAAACAGAGGCAACGGAACTTTGAAAGTAAATTGCTCCTCTAAACAGAGGCACCACCACTTTGGAAAGTAAATTGCTCCTCTAAACAGAGGCACCACGACTTTTGAAAATAAATTGCTCCTTGACAATCATGTCCAAAGGAGTTGAGAATTGTGTTTGAAGGAATTTCAGGAGATTATGCCTAAAGGTCTTATAAATCAACCCTGATACCAAAAGACATCCTATTTCAAGGATTAAGAACTTACCTGACAAGCTTTTTCTTTTTCAATTCTGTAAAATATCTTCATATCTGTCTTCTCTATGTGGGATGTTGGAACACCCTTACTTCTTGGATTTATACACTATACTTTTATGAAAGTAGTGTATGCTATGCAATGTGCATGAATTTCAATGCATGCTATGCAAATGTTGGGCAGTTAATTCCTATTCACTATATGGTACTCAAGTTTCTCAAGCTCTTTTTCCTTTCTTGGGTGTCAAGCCCTTTGATTCCTCAAGGATCCAATGGCACTGTTCTTCTAAGATCGAACCAGTGTAGCTCTTAATTATTTCTTCCATTCATATCCTTCATGTAACAAAAATCTCTTCCCAAATTCAATGTCCTAATCAGGAGCTGAACATCTCGATTCTGCCTTTATCACTCTTGATTTATTCAATGTAATGTAAAAATCTTTTTATGTTGTTATTCATTCATCAATCATTATTTCAAACTCAAAAAAGTGAGAATGCATTTGCACATTCCTTCCATGATGGGGTATTAAGAAGAAAAGGATATGAATGGTAGGGAAATAGTCATCAAAAAAAGGAGCAAAGAATGAAATAAAATGTTTCTTTATTAGCAAATGTCGGCAAACTTTGGCCAAGAAAGAATTACAAGGATAGGTATGGGGACAAAGCCCAAAATGAACAATAAGATAATCATGATAACACATCTCAAAGTTTTTTTTTGAAAACTCAACCCTCTGATGTATTTAACAACTTGGAACTCTTCTAAATTTGCTAACCTCCATATCAGCAGACTTTCAGATTCGATGCTGTATTCTCCTTATCTAAGCCGCCTTTTTAGGTTTTCAACTTAGACAAACCCCCTATGACTCAAACCGCCTTTTTGGGGTTTTCGCCTTGAGTCCTCCTTTTTCACTTTTTCTTTTTTTTCATCATTTTTCATTTTTTCATTTTTTCATTTTTCATTTTTTCATTTTTTCATTTTTTATTTTTTTAAGCATAGTATTTCTTCACAGCATCAGAGTTTACAGGATGGGGTAAATCATTTCCATCCATCTCAGTCAATATCAACGCTCCACCCGAAAAGGCCCGTTTCACCACATACGGCCCTTTCTAATTCGGAGTCCATTTTCTTCTACTATCGTGTTGGATTGGGAGAATTCTTTTCAAGACCAACTCTCCTTCCCGAAAATAATGGGGTCGACTCTTCTTATCATGAGCCCTCATCATTCTCCTTTGATATAGCTGACCATGGCACAGTGCAGTCAATCTCTTCTCTTCTATGAAATTTAACTGCTCATAACGTTCTCGAATCCATTCAGCTTCTTCCAACTCGACTTCTTTTAAGACTCTCAAAGAGGGGATTTCTACTTCCACTGGTAGTACAGCCTTCATCCCATAAACCAACGAAAATGGGGTTACCTCAGTAGAGGTGCGAACTGACGTTCGATATGCATGCAATGCGAATGGCAACTTCTCATGCCAATCTTTGTAAGTCTCTGTCATTTTTTCCAAAATCCTCTTAATGTTCTTATTGGCTGCCTCAACTGCCCCATTCATTTTCGGACGGTATGATGCCGAGTTATAATGCTTGATCTTATATTTAGCACATATTTCTTGCATCATCTTGCTATTTAGATTCTTGGCATTGTCTGAAATGATTTTCTCTGGAAGTTCATATCTACAAATGATCTCTTTTTTTATGAATTTGTAAACCACGGAGTGTGTCACATTTGCATATGAAGCTGCTTCTACCCATTTTATGAAGTAATCTATCATCACAAAAATGAATCTGTGCCTGTTAGAAGCCTTTGGGGTGATTGGACCAATGACATCTATGCCCCACATTGAAAATGGCCATGGTGGTGCCATAACATGTAAAGCAGATGATGGAGCATGAATCTTATCAGCATATATCTGGCATTTATGGCATTTATGGCATTTACGAGCATAATCAATGCAATCATTCTCCATCGTCAACCAGTAATATCCCGCTCTCATGATCTGTCTTGCCATCATATGTCACTAGTATGTGCCCCACATATTCCATCATGCACCTCTTTAATGATTTATTTCGCTTCAGTCTCATTTACACACCTCAATAGTACTTGATCCTTGCTTCTTTTGTAAAGGATATCTCCATCCAGGAAAAAGTTCATAGCCAATCTTCGGATGACTCTTTTATCATTTTCTGTTGCATGAACTGGATACTGCTGATCTTTGACATACTGTAAGATGTCATAATACCAAGGTTTTCCATCTTCTTCCCCTTCTACATTAGAACAATATGCTGGTATATCCTTAACATCTAACTTGATGGGCTGAATGTCGGTGTCATCATTAATTCGAATCATTGCAGCCAGAGTAGCCAATGCATCAGCAATCATATTTTTTTCTCGAGATAAGTGATCGAACTAGACATCTTCAAATTGTTTCATCAACTCTAGAATATACTTATGATATGGAATAAGTTTTGAGTCTCTCGTCTCTCATTCTCCTTTCAATTGATATATGACTAAAGCTGAATCTCCAAATACTTTTAATACTTTCACTCTTCTATCTATAGCAGCTTGCAGGCCCATGACACATGCCTCATACTCAGCGATGTTATTTGTGTAATTAAAATTTAACCTCGCTGTTACAGGGTAGTATTGTTCTTCTGGAGAAATCAAAATTGTCCCAATTCCATGCCCCAAGGCATTGGCAGCTCCATCAAAGTACATTCTCCAACATTTTTCTCCATGCTCCCTTTCTTCCAGTTGGGAAATAGTCATCAAGTCTTCATCAAGAAATTCTAGCTTCATCGACTCATACTCTTCAGCAGCACGATCTGCAAGAAATTCTGCTATAGCGTCTCCTTTTATTGCTTTTTGGCTCACATATACAATATCGTATTCCGAGAGCATTACTTGCCATCTAGCAATTCTTTCAGACAAAGAAGGCTTCTCGAAGATATACTTAATGGGATCTAGTTTCGCTATGAGCCACGTAGTATGGTAGAGCATGTACTGTCTGAGTCTTTTGGTAGTCCACGCTAATGCACAACACATTTTCTCCAATGAAGAATACTTGGATTCATACTCCGTGAACTTTTTACTCAGATAGTAAATAGCTCTCTCCTTTCGACTAGCCTCGTCTTGCTACCCCAGCACACATCCCATCGAATTTTCACATACAGTTAAGTATAAGATTAAAGGTTTCCCTGGAACAGGTGGCACCAATACTAGAGGGTTTGATAAATATTGCTTAATTTTATTAAACGCCTCTTGACATTCTTCATTCCATTTTCCAGGATTATCTTTACGGAGAAGCTTAAAGATGGGATCACATTTGTAAGTAAGCTGAGAGATGAACCGAGAAATATAGTTCAATCTCCCCAGAAAACCTCGAACTTCTTTTGGTGTGTTGGGAGGTGACAAATTCTAGATGGCCCATATCTTATTGGGATTGACTTCAATTCCTTTTTCATTGACTATGAAGCCTAGCAACTTCCCTGACTTTACCCCAAAGGTGCACTTGGCTGGGTTTAATTTTAGCTGAAATTTTCTCAACCTTTCAAATAATTTTTTGAGGCTGGTGACATGATCTTCATCCCCACAAGACTTTGCAATCATATCATCTACATACACTTCAATCTCTTTGTGCATCATGTCATAAAAGAGTGTTACCATGGCCCTTTGATATGTTGCCCCAGCATTTTTTAACCCAAAAGGCATGACTTTGTAGCAGAAAGTTCCCCACATGGTCACGAAAGTAGTCTTTTCCATATCATCTGCAGCCATCTTTATCTGATTATACCCCGAGAAACCATCCATAAAGGAGAAAATCGAATGCTTAGCCGTGTTATCTACTAGTGTGTCAATATGAGGCAAAGGAAAGTTATCCTTTGGGCTAGCCTTATTCAAGTCCCGATAGTCCACACATATTCATACTTTTCCATCTTTTTTAGGAACTGGGACTACATTGGCTACCCATTCTGGATACTTAGCCACTTGTAAAAAACCTGCATCGAATTGTTTTTTCACCTCTTCTTTAATCTTTAGTAGCATTTCGGGCTTCATCCGTCTCAGTTTCTGCTGAACTGGCTTACATTCTGGCTTTGAGGGCAATCTGTGCTCCACTATCTCTGTGCTCAACCCTGGCATATCCTGGTAAGACCAAGCGAATATATATACAAATTCTCGAAGTAGGTCTGCCAATCGTCGCCTATCTCTCGATGAAAGTGAAGTACCTATTCTGACCTCTTTCTTATTTTTTTCGTCTCCCAGATTCACTAAGTCCACTACCTCTTGATGAGGCTCAATTGGCTTATTTTCTTGCTCAATCATCCTTATTAGGTCAGGAGGCATAACATATTCTTCAGAATTCTCTTCATTGTCAAGTTCATCAGTATTAATCGAATTCTCAAAGCTAACCTCTTGATTGTTATCATGATTATCTCCATATTTATTTAAAGACCTGAAATTGAATGAAATGGGATAGGTTGGCAAGATGTGCTTGGAAAGATGGAAATAATGAAGGCATAAGAAGAAATGAATGAAAATGCATCCTTTCTATTTTTATTAAAAATAATAAATGATGAATGGCCCAAACAAAAAAAGATCACCCCATAGCCTTGGGCAAAAGCTATTGAGATGTTACAATTACATTGTGTCAAAATCAAAAGTCAAAGGCATTTTGATGGCACTCCAATTGTTCAGCTCATAATCTGATGGACAAAGGCGAACCCACTCCTCTTGATTAACCCTCACTTCATCTTCAACAGCATTAATGGCTAACTGGGCAAAATCATCTTCCACACTTTTCCTTGCCTCTGGGTTCATGAATCCTCCAGGTCTGAAGGTTTCATATAAATGTGGGATAAACATCAGTCTTGGTGTCTTTCTTGATGGCCTCCTTTTGACTTCCCACTCTGCCATCTCATAGCCTAGGCCCACCCTGTCGCTATTGTCCGTTATTGTCGGAGGTTCTTTAATTCCTTGTAAATTTTTGCCTAGCCCAAGTCCTGGATACCAGCCTTTGCTGATGATTTGGCTCACCACTATCTTTGAAAAAGGCCGACTTTGAAATCCTTCACCTACAGTATTGACTAATTTAAAAGACCAATAGGAGCATTCCAATGCTTCTTCGACAGCCTTTACATATGGAGTGTTCAATGGTTGATTCACCAGCATGTCTTCCTCTCCAACTACTACTACCAATTGACCTTCTACATTGAACTTGATCTTTTGATGTAAAGTAGAGGGTACAGCTCCTGCCATGTGAATCCATGGTATTCCTAATAAACAGTTGTAGGACAGAGAGATGTCCATCACTTGAAATTTTACATTGAAGGTGTATGGCCCAATTTGTAAGGGCATATCAATATCTCTCAGGACTTCTTTTCAGGTCTCGTCAAAGGCTCTCACAATCATTTGACTATCTCGCATATGAGAATAATCGATGGGTAGCCTTGCCAAAGTTGACATATGCATGACATTGATGGCAGAACCATTATCGATAAGGACTTTAGCTATGATATGGCTCTTGCACTTGACTGTGATATGCAGAGCCTTAGCATTTCTCTTTCCCTCTAAAAAAATCCCATCATCACTGAATGAAATGTGATTTGGCATGACTAAGTTTCCAGCCAGGTGATTCACATATTCGACAGACACGTTATGTGCCACGTATGCTTGATTCAACACTTTCAGAAGGTATTTCGGTGTGGCTCTGAGTTCAGCAACAGTGATAATAATGAGATTCAAGCTGGCATTTTATTAAACTGTTCCACAACTGAATATTCGCTATGTTTTACCAGCTTCAGGAATTCACAAACCTCCCTTTCTGATACTGGCTTTGGTTGATCTTCTTCAGGCTCTATCTCTAGATTATTTCATCTTTCTCCTTCTTTAGCCTTCTTCCTTCTAGCCTTCTCTAGCATTTCTGGGGTGTAACATCTCCCACTTCGAGTAATGCCTCCTGCACCAGTAATATTAGAAGCATCGGCTTTGAAGACCTCTTCTTTTTGCCCCTGCACTACAGTGTCACATCCATATCTCCAGGGCACAACTTTATCATCTTTGTATGGAAAAGGGGTCGGGACTTTAAAAGTTACCGGTCTAGGGAAGAGCTTGTCTATGATTGATTTCAGTTTGTTTCCACACCGAATTGTCACTGGTTTGGGAAATAACTTTTCAGGCCTATCAGTCATGTACACCTCAGCATTCTTCAAGCCTTTTTTTTCTTCGTAGACCTCCATCTGATGTGAATCCAAGAGTTTTTGCACCTCTCGATGAAACTACTTACAGTTCTCAATGGAGTGGCCTCTTGCCCCACTATGATACTTACAACTAGTACCAGCTATATATGCTTCATGATAGCTGTGTGGACTTCCTAGTTGTATCATGTCTGCTTTTCGTAAGACATCAAAAAATTGATCGAGAGGTGTCTTAATATCTACCATTTTCTTCTTCACATGGCACTCCTGTTCTTCACCTATAGCATTCACATTATGATTTGGCAAAGGATTACCACTAACATTTGGTGCAGTCATCCCTCCAGTGTCAAAGCAGATCATCCCATCCTTGATCAATCGTTGTACTTTGTATTTCAGGGTAGTGTAATTTTCGGTGGAGTGACCAGCAATCCCATAATGGTAGTCACAGTGGGCGGTGGGATCATACCACTTGGGGTAAGGTGGCTTGAGGGGTTCCAATTTACTTGGAGCAATCAAGTGACTGTTGTAGAGCTCCTTATATAATTTCGTATAGGTCATGGAAATAGGGTCAAAAACAGGTCTTTCACGAGTGGTTCGTTGCTCCCGCGAGCCACCAGCAGGGTTAGTTGGGCGAATTTGTGGTCTTGGGGTAGGTTGAATGTTAGAACTGTACATGGTGTTTTGGGGTCTATGAGAGGTTTGATAGTTTGGGGGTATGGTGGTTGGTATAGGTGAAAAGAAGTGTTATTTACAGTGAGGTGATAGGGCAGATATTCTGGTGGGGGGTAGGGCGAATAACCCCTAAGTTGCTGTCTATCAAAGCTCACAGCCTGAGCTTCAGTTTCTTTTTTCTTCGGGATTCTTTTGCTAGATGCTTCATTCCCTTCTAGCTTACCATTCTTGATGGCGCTCTCAATGATTTCTTTCGAAATTACCATATTGGTAAAATTCTTTATTGCATTCCCTATCATCTTTTCATAATATGGAGGTTTTAAAGTGCTAACAAATAACACTCTAATTTTTTTCTCGGTCAGAAGAGGCTGTACCTGAGAAGCAATATCTCTCCACCTCTGGGCATACTCTTTAAAAGATTCGTTTGCCTTTTTCTCCAGATTCTGCAAAGACAAACGATCTGGGGCCAAATCGATGATATGTCGGTATTGACTGATAAAGTCATGTGCCATATCGCTCCAAGAGCGAATGTGAGTCCTGTCCAGCTGAACATACCATCTGGCCGTAGAGCCAGTAAGACTGTCTTGGAAAACATGCATCGAGAGTTTCTCATCCTGTGCATGAGCTGCCATCTTCCTGCAATACATGGTGATGTGGGTTTTGGGGCACTTTGTACCATCATATTTTTCAAATTTTGTACTTTGAACTTATGGGGGATAACCATATCAGGAACTAAGCAGAGCCCAGCAGCATCAACTGACCCATAGAAGCTAAATCCTTCCACAACCCTTAGCCTTTGCTCTAGCATGCTAATCTTGGAACTTTCCTCAGCTTCCACCCTTATCTTTTCCTTTTTCTTTTCTTTTAAATCATCTAGATCAGGAATTGGTTCTACTGCCTTTTTAGTGAAGACAGGATTTATATAACTGTTATACTGCCCTGGGTTGAACGCTGATGGCATTCCAGGATATGTTGGATATGCGAAGTGTTGTGGTGGGACTTCTTGAGCAGACTGAGCTTAAGGTGGGCCAAAACTCGGAGGGTACAGGGGGTCAACTATTTCTTATAATGGGGGAATTTGCTGGCTTGTACTTCCTTCAACTGTTTTTCCTTTATTCATGTTATTAAGAGCTTTCAGAATCTTGCTTAGCTCACCCTCAATCTTCTCCTGGGCTTTCTCTATCTTTTCAAATCTTTGGGAATTTTCCTACTCCATTTGCCTTACTCTGAATCTTGTGTTGAATCGATGGGCAGGGTTTTCGCTAGACGGAGCTATCCTGGAACCTTGAGTACCATATCTTAGAATCAGTAAATTGGCATGATCATCACATGGTTATTTTGTAAGTGTAATGAATGAGAATGCAATGAATGAGAATGTAATGAATGAGAAATGCATGTATGCAAAGAACATTTGCCTCAAAACGGTATTCAACTAAAAAATTTCATTTATTCCAAAAAACTTTGGTTTACATTGACTTTATCATCCTAGCATTATAGCCATAAAATTGTTTCATCTGTTCATACTGGGCCTTGGCTTCTTCTATGAAGTTCAAGAGACGCTGTCCATGTTTTCCTACTGGGCCACCACTTGTTTTAATGCCTCTGCCTCTTCCACCATCTCTTTTGCCTTATGCACCCCTTTATGAATTTGGGTTGTTAAGTGCTCAATGTATTTCTGCCTCCCTAGGTTCTCTCTTTTACCACACCAGACTTGGTGTGATAATTCTCTATGTTCTCTAACCAATGCAGCAATGTGGTCTCATTGTTCATCCAACCTTTGACTTAGCCCACTCAAATAATTGTTTAGCATGTTAATTTCTGCCTGTGCTTCAGTACTTTCTTCTTCAAACTCGGCATACTCTTGTTTCAATCTTGTGTTTTCCTCAGTCAGCTCGACAATGGTTATCTCTTTGGGCCTTTCTCTCACACATAGCCTTTTATGCTCCTGGTGTAACCTTGCTAGATTTTCAGTAGCTGTATCTCGTTCTCTAGCAATCTTATGAACTTTAACTTCATAATTTTCAGCTCTACCTTTCCACTGGGCTTTTTCTTCTTGAAGTTCTTGAATCTCTTTCTTTAACTTGATCTTTTCAAACTCAAATTCTTTTGTTACCAGCTCTAACTCTGATGGTATCTCTTCAAGCTTTTCTTCTGTCGGTGGTTGAGAGACTTCATAAGTGAATAGCATTTCTTGTCTTCTCTTTGTTCTCCAAACCAAGTAACCTGGAGTGACTTTTTCAGTGAATGGTCCAGGACTCACTCTTTGGGGATTTTTCCATGCCTTGATCATCCCATTCATCCTCTGAAATGCTTTAGGCTCACTGTAAGAGAAATCTAACTGATGAAGCCCATAAGTCATAGGAATAAACTGTTCTCCCCCCAATTGTCTCCTCACTAAAAGCGGTGCATAATTCGTCACTCCCCATAAACCCAGAAGTGGAACCACTGTACTATCTCCACATTGGTATAACATAGGCTCTCGATTCATCCATGGGGCTAACCATCTCACCCTGGCACCTTCCAAATTTTGCAAGAAAGTTATCCATTCTTGTTTAGACTTCTGCTTTGACCACCCACTTTCGCAGAACTCTTTGATCGGAAAGCGATTACGGATATAAATCTTCGAGAAAGCCTCATTTCCTTGTTCAAAATGGCTTTTCATCCACACGTACAATAGCTGTATGCATCCTATGAAGCGTCCTCCATTTCGACGACAATAACTCAAAGATCTGATAGTCTCTACTAATATTACCGTTGAAGGATTACAGCCATTGATCACACTTTCAAAGAAATTAACCACCGCTATCTCAATATGTCCCAAAACTTTTGGGAAGATCACCAGTCCGTATATAGCCAAGGCAAATATATCTAACCCTCGTTCTTCATTGACGTGTTGCATCAGAAACTCATGAAAGAACTTTCGAGGTAGGCAAACCTGTTCTTGTTTCTTCTTTGTATGAGAATCCATAACTTTCTTGTCTATCCCCATGAGTTGAGCCAGACTTTTACGAAATTCTGACTTATGTTTTTTGACATATATCTTGTCAGGAGTCTTCAGATGCAAACCCAATAAGATCGAATATTATTCTATGGTGGGAGTCATATCAGCTTCATTAAAGATGAAACACCTGTATACAAGATCCCAGAACTGTGTTACAGCTCTAATTAGTTGATCATCAACAGCCACTGCTAGAAGGTGTGCTATATGCCCATGCTTCTGACAAAACTACCCTTGTCTTGACGGACTCATCTTCTTCCAGATGTTAACCAAATCTTCTAAATTGTTCTATTTGAAGAGGACAGATGTTTCTTGAGATAGAGTAGACTCATACCCAATTGGCAAGCAATCTCTCATCTTCAATTGAGTCTTTTCTGACAGGGCCCTTACTTCATTAGGCGTCCCACAAGGTGCTAATACTGATGAAGAACACACTAGGCGTTCATTGGTGTCCATGAAAAAAATTTGTTGAAGACCGTTTTTCAAGCAAATGTTCTTTTATGCAACTTTATGATATGCGTATGAACCAATGCAAAAGCAATAAGAAAAAGGTTAGTATACCCAGAAAAAGAACAAATAACTAAGTAATTTTACACATCACACATCACACAAAGTAAAAGGGATGAATCCTATGCTTTTGGTCAATTCTAAAAGGGAAAAGTGATGGCTCTAACTATAGGTTAGGCATTCTTAAGGTTCACTATATGTGGTTTTAGGGTCAAAGTCTAAAGGTCTTCAAATTGTTCCTTACATCCTTGTCCGTCATAGACTAGTAAGGCACCCTAATCCTCACCCATTACAGGCTACAAGCGGAAAAGGCTCAATTTGAGTGGGAGTATTTCGCTAGCCACTGCGGAGGCATTAGACCTCACGAAAGCAATAGGTACTTTACTCCCTTCTAGAGGGACGGAGCTCGGGTGTAGAGCTCATGTTATGCACATGCATATGAATGACATAATTAACAAAGTAAATAAACATGAATAAACAATAATACATATATATACAAAAAGGTTCAATTTTATTAGGCTTTTGGATAACACAAATTATTTGCGGGCCTGACTCTCAAAGTCCCCGGCGGAGTCGTCAAGTTGTCATAACGTCTAGATCCGGGGATCTATCACTAGACATTAGCTTTTAGGGAGTCGCCACCAATCTTTTTTTATCTAGGTGCGATTGGCCACCTAAAGAATCTGTCCTTTCAGGGGACACCTAAGTTTAAGGGTCCCTAAAAGAATAGGTTCAGGTCTACTAACTAGAACAAAGTTCGGGAGTTCGATTACGTGTGAGGAAGGTTATAGCACCCTCACAACGCCCATCAAAAGATGGTACCAACTTAAATTTGTGTTATCCAAAAGCCTTAAAATTTTACCAAGTAATTAATTATTGAAAATTATTCTCAATTGACTCTAATACTTTTAGCAAAAAATTGAGAAAATTCCCTCACCTCAAGAGTATGTAAGAAAAACTACTGTTTCACTTGCAGAGGCTCCGTCGTCGGATTATTTAAAGACAAATCAAAATCAAAATCAAAATAGAAATCAGAATAGAAAGGAAGGAAAGAATGATCGTTTTTGTGTAGGGAAAATTGATACTTTCAACTTTTCCCCAAAAATATTTTTTTTTGGAAATTTATTTTAAGGAAAATTGATACTTTCAACTTTTCCCTAAAAATAGTTTTTGAAAATTTATTCTTAAGGAAAATTGATACTTTCAACTTTTCCTCAAAAATATATATTTTTTTTTGAAAATTTATTTCTAAGGAAAATTGATACTTTCAACTTTTCCCCAAAAATATTTTTTTGGAAAATTTATTTCGAAGGAAAATTGATACTTTCAACTTTTCCCTAAAAATATTTTTTTTGAAAATTTTGATTTTTATTTAAAGAAAATAGAATAATAAAATAAAAAAATAAAAGTGAAAATAAATAAAAATAAATAAAATAAAATAAAAATAAAATAAAGATAAAAAAATATTAAATAAACCTAATCTAATAAATAAATAAATAAATAAACCAAAAAAAAATATTTTTGAGGAAAAGTTGAAAGTATCAATTTTCCTTAAGAATAAATTTTAGCTAAAATTTTCTCAACCTTTCAAATAATTTTCTGAGGCTGGTGACATGATCTTCATCCCCACAAGACTTTGCAATCATATCATCTACATACACTTCAATCTCTTTGTGCATCATGTCATGGAAGAGTGTTACCATGGCCCTTTGATATGTTACCCCAGCATTTTTTAACCCAAAAGGCATGACTTTGTAGCAGAAAGTTTCCCACATGGTCATGAAAGTAGTCTTTTCCATATCATCTGCAGCCATCTTTATCTGATTATACCCCGAGAAACCATCCATAAAGGAGAAAATCGAATGCTTAGCCGTGTTATCTACTAGTGTGTCGATATGAGGCAAAGGAAAGTTGTCCTTTGGGCTAGCCTTATTCAAGTCCCTATAGTCCACACACATTCATACTTTTCCATCTTTTTTAGGAACTGGGACTACATTGGCTACCCATTCTGGATACTTAGCCACTTGTAGAAAACCTGTATCAAATTATTTTTTCACCTCCTTTTTAATCTTTAGTAGCATTTCGGGCTTCATCCGTCTCAGTTTCTACTGAACTGGCTTACATTCTGGCTTTAAGGGCAATCTGTGCTCCACTATCTCTGTGCTCAACCCTGGCATATCCTGGTAAGACCAAGCGAATATATCTACAAATTCTCGAAGTAAGTCTGCCAATCGTCGCCTATCTCCCGATGAAAGTGAAGTACCTATTCTGACCTCTTTCTTATTTTCTTCGTCTCCCAGATTCACTAAGTCCACTACCTCTTGATGAGGCTCAATTGGCTTATTTTCTTGATCAATCATCCTCATTAGGTTCGGAGGCATAACATATTCTTCAAAATTCTCTTCATTGTCAAGTTCATCAGTATTAATCAAATTCTCAAAGCTAACCTCTTTATTGTTATCATGATTATCTCCATATTCATTTAAAGACCTGAAATTGAATGAAATGGGATAGGTTGGCAAGATGTGCTTGGAAAGATGGAAATAATGAAGGCATAAGAAGAAATGAATGAAAATGCATCCTTTCTATTTTTATTAAAAATAATAAATGATGAATGGCCCAAACAAAAAAAGATCACCCCATAGCCTTGGGCAAAAGCTATTGAGATGTTACAATTACATTGTGTCAAAATCAAAAGTCAAAGGCATTTTGATGGCACTCCAATTGTTCAGCTCATAATCTGATGGACAAAGGCGAACCCACTCCTCTTGATTAACCCTCACTTCATCTTCAACAGCATTAATGGCTAACTGGCAAAATCATTTTCCACACTTTTCCTTGCCTCTGGGTTCATGAATCCTCCAGGTCTGAAGGTTTCATATAAATGTGGGATAAACATTAGTCTTGGTGTCTTTCTTGATGGCCTCCTTTTGACTTCCCACTCTACCATCTCATAGCCTAGGCCCACCATGTCGCTATTGTCCGTTATTGTCGGAGGTTCTTTAATTCCTTGTAAATTTTTGCCTAGCCCAAGTCCTGGATACCAGCCTTTGCTGATGATTTGGCTCACCACTATCTTTAAAAAAGATCGACTTTGAAATCCTTCACCTACAGTATTAACTAATTCAAAAGATCGATAGGAGCATTCCAATGCTTCTTCGGTAGCCTCTACATATGGAGTGTTCAATGGTTGAGTCACCATCATGTCTTCCTCTCCAACTACTACTACCAATTGACCTTCTACATTGAACTTGATCTTTTGATGTAAAGTAGAGGGCACAGCTCCTGCCATGTGAATCCATGGTCTTCCTAATAAACAGCTGTAGGACGGAGAGATGTCCATCACTTGAAATTTTACATTGAAGGTGCATGGCCCAATTTGTAAGGGCATCTCAATATCTCCTAGGACTTCTTTTCTGGTCCCGTCAAAGGCTCTCACAATCATTTGACTATCTCACATATGAGAATAATCGATGGGTAGCCTTGCCAAAGTTGACATAGGTATGACATTGATGGCAGAACCATTATCGATAAGGACTTTAGCTATGATATGGCTCTTGCACTTGACTGTGATATGCAGAGCCTTAGCATTTCTCTTTCCCTCCAAAGAAATCTCATCATCACTGAATGAAATGTGATTTGGCATGACTAAGTTTCCAGCCAGGTGATTCACATATTCGACAGACACGTTATGTGCCACGTATGCCTGATTCAACACTTTCAGCAAGGCATTTCGGTGTGGCTCTGAGTTCAGCAACAGTGATAACAATGAGATTCGAGCTGGCATTTTATTCAACAGTTTCATAATTGAATATTCGCTATGTTTTACCAGCTTCAGGAATTCACAAACCTCCCTTTCTAATACTGGCTTTGGCTGATCTTTTTCAGGCTCTATCTCTAGATTATTTCATCTTTTTCCTTCTTTAGCCTTCTCCCTTCTAGCCTTCTCTAGCATTTTTGGGGTGTAACATCTCTCACTTCGAGTAATGCCTCTTACACCAGTAATATTAGAAGCATCAGCTTTGGAGACCTCTTCTTTTTGCCCCTGCACTACAGTGTCACATCCATATCTCCAGGGTACAGCTTTATCATCTTTGTATGGAAAAAGGGTCAGGACTTTAAAAGTTACCGGCCTAGGGAGGAGCTTGTCTATGACTGATTTCAGTTTGTTTCCACGTCGAATTGTCACTGGTTTAGGAAACAGCTTTTTAGGCCTATCAGTCATGCACACCTCAGCTTTTTTCAAGCTTTCTTTTTCTTTATAGACCTCCATCTGATGTGAATTCAAGAGTTTTTGCACCTCTCGATGAAACTGTTTACAAGTCTCAATGGAATGGCCTCTTGCCCCACTATGATACTTACAACTAGTACCAGCTATATATGCTTCATGATAGCTGTGTAGACTTACCAGTTGTATCATGTCTACTTTTCGTAAGACATTAAACAATTAATCGAGAGGTGTCTTAATATCTACCTCTTCCTTCTTCATATGGTGCTCATGCTCTTAACCTATAGCATTCACATTATGATTTGGCAAAAGATTGCCACTAACATTTGGTGCAGTCATCCCTTCAATGTCAAAGCAGATCATCCCATCCTTGATCAACCGTTGCACTTTGTATTTCAGGGTAGTGCAATTTTTGATGGAGTGACCAGCAATCCCATAATGGTAGTCATAGTGGGTGGTGGGATCATACCACTTGGGGTAAGGTGGCTTGAGGGGTTCCAATTTACTTAGAGCAATCAAATGATTATTGTAGAGCTCCTTGTATAATTTCGTATAGGTCATGAGAATAGGGTTAAAAACAGGTCTTTCACGAGTGGTTCGTTGCTCCCGCGAGCCACCAGCAGGGTTAGTTGGGCGAATTTGTGGTCTTGGGGTAGGTTGAATGTTAGAACTGTACATGGTGTTTTGGGGTCTATGAGAGGTTTGATAGGTTTGGGAGTATGGTGGTTGGTATGGGTGAAAAGAAGTGTTATTTACAGTGGGGTGTTAGGGCAGATATTCTGGTGGGGGGTAGGGCGAATAACTCCTAAGTTGCTGTCTATCAAAGCTCATAGCCTGAGTTTTAGTTTCTTTTTTCTTTGGGATTCTTTTGCTAGATGCTTCATTCTCTTCTAGCTTGCCATTCTTGATGGCGCTCTCAATGATTTCTTCCGAAATTACCATATCGGTAAAATTCTTTATTGCATTCCATATCATCTTTTCATAATATGGAGGTTTTAAAGTGCTAACAAATAACACTGTAGTTTTTTTCTCGGTCAGAGGAGGCTATATCTGAGAAGCAATATCTCTCCACCTCTGGGCATACTCTTTAAAAGATTCGTTTGCCTTTTTCTTCAGATTCTGCAAAGACAAACGATCTGGGGCCAAATCGATGATATGTCTGTATTGACTGATAAAGTTGTGTGCCATATCCCTCCAAGAGCGAATGCAAGTCTTGTCCAGCTGAACATACCATCTGGCCGCAGAGCCAGTAAGACTGTCTTGGAAAACATGCATCGAGAGTTTCTCATCCTGTGCATGAGCTGCCATCTTCCTGCAATACATGGTGATGTAGGTTTTGGGGTACTTTGTACCATCATATTTTTTAAATTTTGGTACTTTAAACTTATGGGGGATAACCACATCAGGAACTAGGCAGAGCCCAGCAGTATCAACTGACCCATAAAAGCTAAATCCTTCCACAGCCCTTAGCCTTTGCTCTAGCATGCTAATCTTGGAACTTTCCTCAGCTTCCACCCTTATCTTTTCCTTTTCCTTTTCTTTTAAATCATCTAGATCAAGAATTGGTTCTACTGCCTTTTCAGTGAAGACAGGATTTATATAGCTGCTATACTACCCTGGGTTGAACGCTGATGGCATTTCAGGATATGTTGGATATACGAAGTGTTGTGGTGGGACTTCTTGAGCAGACTGAGCTTGAGGTGGGCCAAAACCTAGAGGGTATAAGGGGTCAGCTATTTCTTGTAATGGGGTAATTTGCTGGCTTGTACTTCCTTCAACTGCTTTTCCTTTATTCATGTTATTAAGAGCTTTCAGAATCTTGCTTAGCTCACCCTCAATCTTCTCCTGGGCTTTCTCTATCTTTTCAAATCTTTAAGAATTTTCCTGCTCCATTTGCCTTACTCTGAATCTTGTGTTGAATCGATGGGCAGGGTTTTCTCTAGACGGAGCTATCCTGGAACCTTGAGTACCATATCTTAGAATCAGTAAATTGGCATGATCATCACATGGTTATTTTGTAAGTGTAATGAATGAGAATGTAATGAATGAGAAATGCATGTATGCAAAGAACATTTGCCTCAAAACGGTATTCAACTAAAAAATTTCATTTATTCCAAAAAACTTTGGTCTACATTGAGTTTATCATCCGAGCATTATAGCCATAAAATTGTTTCATCTGTTCATACTGGGCCTTGGCTTCTTCTATGAAGTTCAAGAGACGCTGTCCATGTTCTCCTACTGGGGCCACCACTTATCTTAATGCCTCTGCCTCTTTCACCATCTCTCTTGCCTTACGCACCCTTTTATGAATTTGGGTTGTTAAGTGCTCAATGTATTTCTGCCTCCCTAGGTTCTCTCTTTTACCACACCAGACTTGGTATGATAATTCTCTATGTTCTCTAACCAATGCAGCAATGTGGTCTCCTTGTTCATCCAACCTTTGACTTAGCCCACTCAAATAATTGTTTAGCATGTTAATTTTTGCCTGTGCTTCAGTACTTTCTTCTTCAAACTCGGCATACTCTTGTTTCAATCTTGTGTTTTCCTCAGTCAGCTCGACAATGGTTATCTCTTTGGCCCTTTCTCTCACACATAGCCTTTTATGCTCCTGGTGTAACCTTGCTAGATCTTCAGTAGCTGTATCTCGTTCTCTAGCAATCTTGTGAACTTTAACTTCATAATTTTTAGCTCTACCTTTCCACTGGGCTTTTTCTTCTTGAAGTTCTTGAATCTCTTTCTTTAACTTGATCTTTTCAAACTCAAATTCTTTTGTTACCAGCTCTAACTCTGATGGTATCTCTTCAAGCTTTTCTTCTGTCGGTGGTTGAGAGACTTCATAAGTGAATACCATTTCTTGTCTTCTCTTTGTTCTCCAAACCAAGTAGCCTGGAGTGACTTTTTCAGTGAATGGTCCAGGACTCACTCTTTGGGGATTTTTCCATGCCTTGATCATCCCATTCATCCTCTGAAATGCTTTAGGCTCACTGTAAGAGAAATTTAACTGATGAAGCCCATAAGTCATAGGAATAAACTGTTTTCCCCCCAATTGTCTCCTCACTAAGAGCGGTGTATAATTCGTCACTCCTCATAAACCCAAAAGTGGAACTACTGTACTATCTCCATATTGGTATAACATAGGCTCTCGATTCATCCATGAGGCTAACCATCTCACCCTGGCACCTTTCAACTTTTGTAAGAAAGTTATCCATTCTTGTTTAGACTTCTGCTTTGACCACCCACTTTCGTAAAACTCTTTGATCGAAAAGCGATTACGGATATAAATCCTCGAGAAAGCCCCATTTTCTTGTTCAAAATGGCTTGTCATCCACACGTACAATAGCTGTATGCATCCTATGAAGCGCCCTCCATTTCGACGACAATAACTCAAAGATCTGATAGTCTCTGCTAATATTACCGTTGAAGGATTACAGCCATTGATCACACTTTCAAAAAAATCAACCACCGCTATCTCAATATGTCCCAAAACTTTTGGGAAGATCACCAGTCCGTATATAGCCAAGGCAAATATATCTAACCCTCGTTCTTCATTGACGTGTTGCATCAAAAACTCATGAAAGAACTTCCAAGGTAGGCAAACCTGTTCTTGTTTCTTCTTTGTATGAGAATCCACAACTTCCTTGTCTATTCTCATACAAAAAATAAGATATATGTCAAAAAAATTTGTTGAAGACCGTTTTTTAAGCAAATGTTCTTTTATGCAACTTTATGATATGCATATGAACCAATGGAAAAGAAATAAGAAAAAGGTTAGTATACCTAGAAAAAGAACAAATAACTAAGTAATTTTACACATCACACATCACACAAAGTAAAAGGGATGAATCCTATGCTTTTGGTCAATTCTAAAAGGGAAGAGTGATGGCTCTATCTATAGGTTAGGCATTCTTAAGGTTCACTATATGTGGTTTTACGGTCAAAGTCTAAAGGTCTTCAAATTGTTCCTTACATCCTTGTCCATCACAAACTAGTAAGGCACCCTAATCCTCACCCATTACAGGCTACAAGCGGAAAAGGTTCAATTTGAGTGGGAGTATTTCGCTAGCCACTGCGGAGGCATTAGACCTCACGAAAGCAATAGGTACTTTACTCCCTCCTAGAGGGACGGAGCTCGGGTGTAGAGCTCATGTTATGCACATGCATATGAATGACATAATTAACAAAGTAAATAAACATGAATAAACAATAATACATATATATACAAAAAGGTTCAATTTTATTAGGCTTTTGGATAACACAAATTATTTGCTGGCCTGACTCTCAAAGTCCCCAGCGGAGTGGGCAAGCTGTCATAACGTCTAGATCCGGGGATCTATCGCTAGACATTAGCTTTTAGGGAGTCACCACCAATCTTTTTTTATTTAGGTGCGATTGGCCACCTAAAGAATCTGTCCTTTCAGGGGACACCTAAGTTTAAGGGTCCCTAAAAGAATAAGTTCATGTCTGCTAACCAGAACAGAGTTCGGGAGTTCGGTTACATGTGAGGAAGGTTATAGCACCCTCACAACGCCTATCAAAAGATGGTACCAGCTTAAATTTGTGTTATCCAAAAGCCTTAAAATTTTACCAAGTAATTAATTATTAAAAATTATTCTCAATTGACTCTAATACTTTTAGCAAAAATTTGAGAAAATTTCCTCACCTCAAGAGTATGCAAGAAAAATTACTGTTTCACTTGCAGAGGCTCCGTCGTCGGATTGTTTAAAGACAAATCAAAATCAAAATCAAAATCAAAATAGAAATCAGAATAGAAAGGAAGGAAAGAATGATCGTTTTTGTGTAGGGAAAATTGATACTTTCAACTTTTCCCCAAAAATATTTTTTTTTGGAAATTTATTTTAAGGAAAATTGATACTTTCAACTTTCCCTAAAAATATTTTTTGGAAATTTATTCTTAAGGAAAATTGATACTTTCAACTTTTTCCTAAAAATATTTTTTTTGAAAATTTTGATTTTTATTTAAAGAAAATAGAATAATAAAATAAAAAAATGAAAGTGAAAATAAAAAAAAATAAAAAAACAAAATAAAAATAAAATAAAGATAAAAAGAATATTAAATAAACCTAATCTAATAAATAAAGAAATAAATAAACCAAAAAAAAAAAACCTGAAGCGGCTCGGCTATCGGCTCGGCTCGGCTCAAGGAAGAAAAACGGCTCGGAAGAGCGGCTTGGCAGCTCGGCTCGGCTCGGCTCGGCTTGGAGGAGGGTAGACACGCGCAGGTCAGAATCGGGTCGACGTTCGGGTCGGGTCGGGTTTCGGCAAAACGCGAGGATCCTCTGATTAACTTAAAGCCAAAACGACGTCGTTTTGGGATGGTATAAAAGGCAGTTCCCTTCGTTTTTCGATAGACCACTCCTCCTCTCTCTCTCTCTTCTTTTTTTTTCTCTGCCTTCTCTCTAAAAGCTGAAGAACATCGGTGCCGGATTCTAGAAAATGTCGCTGAAATCTAAAAATTTCGCCGGATGTTCGTCGGAAGTTGGCCGAAAAGTTGGTCGGTTTCTGGATTCCTTGTCGAAAACTGGGTACCTCGTCGGAAACTTCAAATTTGCTGGAAATTTGGCCGGAAAATTCAACTCTGGCTAAAATTTTCGCCGGAATCTGGAAATTTCCCAGAAATTTCCAGAAAAATTTTTCGCCAAAAATTTCTAAAAAATTTTTCTCATTCCGAGAACACTCCTAAACTTTTCTTAGCTTCCTATACGCCTCCTTTTCTCTCAAATCAGTAGCTTTGCTTACTATTTTTTGTGTGTGTTTGCATCTGTTCTAGGAGGTGCCTTTTATAGGGGTTGATCAGGAGTTCCTGATCAATCCCAATTCCTCCTTGGACGGGGATTCAATCTTTGAATCCAATTGGACTCTTCTGATTGAGTTCCCCTCCACAGTGGGATTCTTCATCTTTTAATCCCAGTCATCCAAAATTAAAATCAAAATAAAAAAAATACTAGATAATTAGAAAAGATAAATCAAAAGATATTATAGTATAAAAAAATTAAAAAATAATATCTAAAAATCGAGAAAAAATCAAAACAGATAATTAAAAAAATAATAACAAATAAAATAAGATAAACCTAAAAATATATTACAAAACAAAAACAAAAAAATAAAAAATAATAATAATAATAATAATATAATAATAATAAATATATAACTATATACATATAAATCTAATCTAATAATAAAAAAAATAAATATATATTAATAAATAATAATAATAATAAATAATAAAATACATAAAATACAAAAGAAACAGAAAAAAAAATATACAGGATAAAAATTGAATTGGGTCTTACTCATTTGGGCCAGGCCCAATTGATCTGGGCCTGGACCCAATTGGGTGTCTACAAGTTTAATTGAATTAAATTTATTTACAAAAGAACGACTATTTTTCTTCTAGTTTCAGGCTTAGGTAATAACAAAAAAACCAAGTTCGAAACTGAAAAATGATATGTCTAACAAGAAGTTTTTGGAAATACTGTTGTTGTGGGCTAGATTCATATAAGAGTGTCTTGATTTAAGCCAGGTTAAAACTAAAGAGATCTGTAATAAAAACTTGTCAGATTCTTATTTTAGCAATGATTATGCATTTAATGGGGTTTTTTTGAGGAAAGATCTCAATGTTTATTCTTTATTTTTCAAACCTTCATTTATTGAAATACTATATGGTAAAGGATACATGTGATTGAAGTGTGTTATATTTATATAAGAATTGAACAAATGAGCAAATAAAATACTTTTTCTTACGTTGTTGGGTTTCTAGAATGTCCAAGTCTACATAAAATTTGGTTGCAGAACAACAGGTGTATGTTTCAATTGTAATAATAATTTTGTTTATTGTCATAAAAAAGTGAGTAAGGTAGAATTATTCAAGTTAAAATAGATTTAAAATTTAAAAAAGAAGTTTCTTAAAGCCTGTCTTTATTGCATTTAATAGTTTCTTTTGCAACTATAAAAATTGTGTTTTCAATGTCCTGAAATAGTTGTTTTTCATTGATTTGTAGAAGTTTGTCTCCCTAGATGGTTACTTTCAAAATTTTCCACTACCTAGTAAAATCAAAATAAATGCAAATTACATAAAATGAAAGATAGAAAAAAAAGTTGGTATACAATTGTCAATTTAAAGAATTTGGTAACATAAGTTTTTGGATGATGAGGTATCGGTTGTTAACTAATCGTTTGTATGATTGCATTTCAATAGCCTGAACGGGATCTATTGATCTCTATAGACCAATGGCATCTTTGAAGAGTTGGTTTGATAGGCATTGAAGTTAGTAAAGATGAAAAATAAACAGGGATATAATCGACATAATAGGCAAGTATTGAAAGAAAGTAGAGATTAAATAACCTATCATATAATTGTCTTCTTTTATCCTTTTATCAAGTGCATCATATGACTTAAAGGTGATAAAATGTTGAGGATACACAATTGAGTCATCAATTATTTACTTGGTTTGTGTATTTTTTATGAATGTGATTGTGTTTTGTCTAGGCACAGAATTAAATGATGATTTCAGTATGCTTATCAAGAATCTTGAGATTCTATATATATCACCTTTTTTTAGCATCAATTTTAAATTTTTTGCTTTGAAACTTTTGATCATAATATGCATGGCATTATTTTGAAAAAAATTTAGAATATTCATAAAAGGCTATTAGTAAGCTTTTTTAGTTATTTAAGCTTTATTTGTACTTTAGCATTCATAAAGTCATTACTTGATTTGTTTTAGGATTTATTGAACTTAAATATGTGTTGCTCTGATTTTTATGATCAAGTTATAACTAATTCATGATAGTTGTGATAAAAAGCATTGAGTCATGGTTGGTCAACTATAACAAAAAAATAATTTGTCCAAAAAAATAATATAAGGTCTAGTATATGATAGGAAAATTAAAGAAAAAAAATAAAAAACAACTTTGTAAACATATAAAGGTAAGTACAAATTATAACTAGTTAAAATACATGGAAAAAAAGAAAAAAAGAAGAATAATCATATTGGAAGGACACTAAAGCTAATATATTTATAAGGATAGTAAGCATTTTTTTCCTTGCTAGACATTTATAATATTACTTGCAAGATTCAGAAATCAGTTTCAAACACATGAAAGAATAAAGAAGAGTAATCATAATAGTAAACTCATAAAAGCTAATATATTTAGAAAGATAGTTGCTTTAAAATACATATTACTTGCACAATCAAAATTTTCAAACCACAATGTGATGTCACTTTTAAGAGAGCAACATATAAATGGCCATGTATAATACAAGTTTGGGCAAGTATAAACCAACAATGTCTAGTGTTTACCTTTGACTTTTGTTTATTGTCATAGCATAATATAATTTGATAGGAAATTATTTTCTATTAAAGATAAAAGGTAGTTTTTTATCTTTAACTATCATAACAATTCTAGGTATAAAGACCTTTTCACCAGTATGAGCACTAGTTATGATTCTAGCTTCTATAACATTGCTAACTAATTAGGTGACCAAGAGTTTTGTTCCATTACATAAACTAGAAGTTTGGTTTAAGTTTCTAAGAAGTGTTATAACACAATCAATTTTCAAGTTAAGTTCATGATTTGAGATGCCTAAAAATTTAAAAGAGCTGAAGAATTTAGAAAGGTATAACAAATCTATGCCTGACAAAGAATTTGTGCTTTTGAGATTATGTCATAACTATAATAACACTTACTAAATCCTAGAACTAAGTCAAGCATAGAATCAACCATGTCATTGTATGGTATAACAACTATTTTTTGGCTCAAATAAAATGAATTAACAAAATTAGATTGAAAATCATTATAAATAGCTGTTGATATAGCACTTATAGGATTACCTATACACTACCAAAAATTTTGGTTTTACTAATAGAATTTTTCATCGGTAATAGCAATAGCAACGAAAAAATTTCATTGGTGGTAGCTAAGTTGGTAATGCTATTTTGTCGATAATAGTTGAAATCCATTGATAATTACCAATGGATTAATTACCTACAAAATTTTTTATCAGCAAATCCATCGTAACAAGCATGAAAATGGTAACAAAAAGGTTTTTTTTCCATCAGTAATCTATCAGTAATAATCAAAATTCCATCAATAATAATGAAATTTCGTCGATAAATTTCATCGATAAAAGTATAAATTCATCAATAATATAAATAAAAAATTTATAATTATTCAAAAACCTATAATTATTCCAAAACCTATAAATTACAATTTAAACATGTGTCATTATTTAAATATTCCATTATTATTAATTAAAATATCAAATTCAGATAACATCCATCAAATATCTATAACATTCATAAAACATAATAAAATATACATCCATAAAACAAAATGGATCAATTGGGACCATGCCTAAGTCTTATATATTAAGAGATTTACAAGCTTCATTTCCCTAGAATCACTTTATCATGGTAAAAAAAGGAAGGGTGAATTTTAAATTAGCCTATAGCTCTAAACTAGAACAACTAGTGGATTCATTTTTAACATACTCTCGCAAGGTCCCCAATAAGAGCAAAGGCATTTTGTCGAACATCATAAACATCATCCATGCAACATTGCAGAAGAAGGTCCCTTAAATTACTCTGTGCATCCTGCATATAAGGTCCAAGTGACCAAAAGAAACATACCAATTCACATTGTAATATAAGATGTTTAACTAATTATAAATTTCATAGTTAATGGCAATATCCAGTTTGCAACACCAATCATATTGACAAGTCATCAAAACCTAGGTATGGTCACGATTAATCTTTTAAAAATCAAATGACTATGAAATTCCCCTCAATGTCTTTAAAAATGAGATAAATGAAATAAATGAAATTGCTCATAATGACAGTAAGTATAATGAAAAATGATACAAAACTTTAAACTAAAATCAGTCTAAATGCAGCCTGTAAAAAACTTTAAACTTGCCATAACAATACTCTACCTGCACCTAGTCTCCAGCTTTTGCAACAATTCTTATAATGAAAATGGCATCCTTCCCAAATCTAAGCTCTTGTAGCACAATAAGAAGATAAAAATACTTCAGTATAATATTTTGGGTAAACTCCACATACTACTCTTATGGTATTCAACTTTCCCACTTACACCCCTTTATGGTATTCTACTAGGTGCAGACAATATTAGGCAAATCTATACCAAACCAACAAACTTGTTTTGAAGGTTGGAATGTTACAATATCATTTATAGTAGGATTTCTGAAGAAGTATGAGGTTTGGACAAGTTGCAAAGCAATAGTTAGTTACATTTACAGTTAGTTATACCAAATCATGAACATTTTTTTCTATAAGTACCAAATTATAAACAGTGATATAGTTCAAGAGCTAAATTACATAATATTATTATATTAACCCTATAGAAAAAAGAGATTACTCATCTTGGTTGAATTCACTTCAGTAACATATTTCCTACAAGCTTAAATGGGTAATTAACTCCATATACTATAATGGACTTGAACATGCTACATGAAACAGCTACATTTCCTTATTAAACATGCTACATGCAAAAAGTTGCTTATGGAATAAACTTGTCTTTTGGTTTACATTAGCACTTTCAATCATTCATATGATTGACCCTTTTTGAGATGCAAAGAACAAGAAAGACATCTTTTAATCACATACAACTAAAAACTTTTTTATTTTGAATCATATAATAGATAAAGAAAAGCTTACTTTGGCAGTGCAATTAGTTAGAAACCATGCTTTCAGTCTCTTTCATGAAACCATATCATATCAAATCTTTGTTAGATTGCAAACCTTTCTTAATAGCTCTTCTCTCTTGAATTGCTTTTTGCTACCTTTGCACTAAATCCGTATGAGTTGCACTAAATCTGTATGAGTTATAAAATATTGAAGGGAAGCACTGAGATACCATCCATGAAAAAAGATTAAATAACACAAAAAGATTATGTGCAATTGCCATTGCAAAAAAAAAAAAACACATACCCTCTGAAATCTTCTATAGATGAAAAATCATGCTTCTTCATAAAATCTTTGAGCTCTACATAAAGTTTATTCATAAGGCCATAGCCATGCATCATAACACCTGTACAGACCTATAAGCATAGGTGATTATGCAAGCTTAAAACATATATAGAAATTGATTAAGAAATTCACTAATTCATAAAATAAAAATGCAAAACAAAATATAAGCTCAAATATGGCTGACAACTAAGTAACCTTTTCTCTAAGCAAATCATATTCATGCATAATTTAAGAATAATTGTTAAACTATCACTACAATAGGCAGGTTAAAGGCTAAATATATATATATATAGTGAGATTTCAAGAGTACTTTTATGCCACTACATAGCATTCCACCAAACTCATGTCTTCAACAATTTTAAGCTAGTTACAACTGATGGAAGGGGCAAGTTGACCGGTCGGCTAATGCACTTGGAAGGTGAAAAGGAGCAGCAATGATGTCGACAGTAGGGAGAAATGAGGGAAGAGGGGGAAAGGGGAATTAGGGATTTGGGGTAAAAAATTTGGGGGAAAAAAAGTTGCCTAACTGGAGGGGTTTCAAATTTTTTTTGTTTTAGTGATAGATTTATGGACAAAAATTTTGTAAAAAATGCGATAAGTTTTTTTCAAATTCTTTTATTGATGGATTTAGTGACAGAATTTCCATTGATAATTAAATTTTTTTTTAAAAAATTGTTGATAAATTTTTTCATCAATAATTCCATCGGTAACTTTTACCTATGAATTTATTGACAAAAAGTTTTATCGATAAAATTCATGATAATTCATGCCAAACTATCACTTACGAATTATTAATAGATTTAATTCTATCGATAAAATGTTTTTTTTCAAATTCCATTGATATTCTATTGGTAATTAGTGACAAAAAATTTCATTAGCAACAACTAATTTTTTGGTAGTGATAGCAGGAATTAGTAAGTCATTAAGTATTTAATTCATGATACTTCATTTTCATCTCCATATGAAGCAATTTCAATCTTACCATCACTAATGTCTAACAACCATTTTGTAAAAACTTAAAGTTCAACTCTAGATTCTTCATTAAGATCATTTCTAAGCAACCTCATATTTCTTTCGAGGCTAAAAATTTTGCAATACTGCCACAAAAATGTAGAAACTTAATTTTATCCTGGATAATTTAGCTTTTAATATGGGATTGGTTTTTGTAATTAGGCCTGATCTTTATTTTTCAAGCCTAATATACAGCTCACTTTTAAGTGCTCTGCATAAAGCCCAAAATAGCCTAATAGAGGGCCTGATAAAAGGTTTTTTCAAAGCCTATTAAAGGCTAACTGTTGGCCCATTAAAGGAAAATCCAAATAATTAAAATATATAGCATAATATATATATAAATCATTAAATTAATTATTAATATAAAAAATGTATAAAAATAATATAAAGCTTGGCCCAAAACAAATTATGAAAACCCAAGTGAAGCAACTACAAAAAGCCCAAAGCATAACCAAAATAAAAAATAACATAAAAGCCCAAGTAGGACCATTTTTCTCGTAAAAATGAAAAACTGTCTAGCCAAATTATGTATGAGCTTGCATGAGATTTAAAGCCCTTTACATGAGCTATACGTGTGGAAAAAAACCTAGCCAAAGTGAGAAACTATTGAGCAAAAAAGGCAAGGGAGAGGGCTGCCTAAACAGGCAAAGAAAAAACTGCATGCACATTGAAGACATAGAGAGAAGTTGAACTTATAAGGAAGCAACAGTAGGCATAAAAGGCAAAAAAAACTACTTAAAACAAACTGGCAAAGAACCAAAACAAAAATGGGAAGTAAAAAGAGGAGGAAAAAGGCATATGAGCAAAAAAAACAGGGTGGCAATTGTAGAAAATCAGCAAAAAAAAGATAGAAGAAAAATAAAAAAAATAAGCAAAAAAAAAAAGAAAGAAGGAACTGAGAAAAGGAAATAAGAAGAAAGGGCGTGAGAAGCATCAAAAGAGCAAGTAGAAAATAAGAAAGATAGGTAATAGGAAACTGAAGGAGAAAAAAAAACCTTGCAGCATGTGATAAAGAAGAAAACACCAAAAAATAGAAAAGAAAAGGCATTCAGGTAGTAGCAAACCTTAAAAGTCATTCTTAATGCTAAATGTGGTAAATGCTGAACAAATATATACCAAACCTTTTTGAAAGATCTAAAATATCAAAATCCCAAACATTTGAGAAGGGTTCTTTTCGAAAACCTCAACCTTTCCCTATTTGTAAATAACTTTTCAAAATCTCGAGCCCTTACAACTAACCTTGACATATAGCAAAGTGTCACATTTAAAGGTTAAAGAAAGTATTTAACATGTTTGATTTTCAAAGAGTTCATGTTTTTGGAAAAACTTATGTTTCATTTATGAGCCTGTATGACAAAAATATGCTTATTTTATCCCCTTCAGGTGGAGAAATCCTTTTGGATGAATAGAAACCTTCGTATACTAAATTGTTCAATCCATTTGGAAAATAAAATTTTACCTTCTTCATTTCTGGTAGGGATCATCAATTCCCAAAAAGATTTAAGTCCAATTTTTCTAGCATTAATGAAATTTTAAGTCTAGTTTAGCTAGTGTCCAATGAAAATTTAAGCCTAAATTAGCTAATACCCAATGAAATTTAAACCCAGTTTAGTTGACACCCAATGAAAATTAAACCCAGTTTAGCTGGCACCTAATGAAAATTTAAATCCAATTTAGTTGGCACCCAATGAAGTTTTAAGCCTAATTTAGCTAGCATTCAATAAAGATTTAAGCTAATTTACTTGACTTCTATGAAAATTTAAGCCCAATTTAGTTGGCGTGTAAGCCTATGATTAGCTAGCACGTAAGCTCAAATTTAACCAGAATGAAAGTCTAGATTAGTTAGCATATAAACTCATATTAGCATTTTTTATTTTTTAACTTACGGTGTTATCCTAATCATTTTTTATTTTCTAACTTACGGTGTTGTCTCAGTCATTCGTTATTTTTAACTTGTGGTGTTGTCTTGGTTATCCTTTATTTTTTAGTTATGATGTTATCACAGTCATTCTTTTATTTTTTGACTTGCGATGTTATCTCAGTCATTCTTTATTTTTGACTTGTAGTGTTGTCTTAGTCGTTTTTTATTTTTGACTTATGATGTTATCCGGGTCATCTTTTATTTTTGACTTGTGATGTTATCTTGGTCATTCTTTATTTTTCTATGGTGTTGTCTCGATCATTTTTTATTTTTGACTTATGATGTTGTTTCAGTCGCTCTTTATTTTTGACTTGCAGTGTTATCTCAATTGTTTTTTATTTTTTGATTTACAGTGTTGTCCTAGTTATTTTATATTTTTGACATATGACGTTGTCCCAGTTATTCTTTATTTTTTGACTCGCGGTATTGTCCCAGTCATTCTTTATTACTTGACTTACAGTGTTGTCCTAGTTATTCTTTATTTATAATTTACGGTGTTATCTTGATCGTTCTTTATTTTTTGACTTATGGTGTTGTCCTGATCATTCTTTATTTTTTAACTTATGATGTTGTCCTGATCATTTTTTATTTTTGACTTGCAGTGTTATTTCAGTCATTTTTTATTTTTTGATTTACGTTGTTATCTCGATCGTTCTTTATTTTTTGACTTGTGGTATTGTTTTAATCATTTTTAATTACTTGACTTGCAGTATCGTTCCAACCATTCTTTATTTTTGACTTGTGGTATTGTCCTAATCATTTTTTTTTACTTACAATTTTATCTCAATTATTCTATATTTTTTGACTTACGGTGTTATCTGAATCGTTATTTATGTTTTACCTAACGATATTATCCTAATTGTTCTTTATCACTGATGTATGGTTCAATCTCGAACCTTAAAAACTCAAAAAAAAAAAAAAACAAAAACAAAAATAAAAAGGCAAAACAAAAAAAACTAAAAAGCAAAGAAAAAAGGGTTTTATAATGTAGTATTTGAAAAAAATTATATTTATATCTTTACATTATTTTTTATCATCAAAAATATTTAAAGAGAGGTAGCTGTAAATACTTAATTTTATCTGAGATATTTTATCTTTAAATCGGGCTTGATTTGTAATTGGATTTTGACTATAATTTTTGGAGTCCGTTATATGGTTTATTTTTAAATGTTCGAGAATGAAGCCTAATGCGAGCCTCTTAAAGAGGTCTATTGCATGGGCCTTAGTGAAAGACCATTGAAGGCCCGTTATTGGTTATTAAATGAAAATCAAATAAAAACAAACCAAAAAATATAAAAATATAAAAATAATGTTATAGTGAATATAATTATAATAATAATAATAATAATAATAATAATAATAATAGTAATAATAATAATAATAATAATATAAGAAAAGGTTGGCCCAAAATAAATAAAAGTTCAAATAAATAAAGCAAACAAAATTAGCCCACTAAAAACAAAGCCAAGTTTGACTACTAAGTTAGGGCCGAATAAACTATGGCCCGTAAGCTTCTTTGTAAAGCTTAAATTATGGCCCAAAAGTGAGGCCATTTTTGGTCTAATATAACCTGAAACTATACACTCGAGGATGGTGGCATGAAAATCAGGTGATAAAAAGGGGAGCCATAGAGGACGTGCGAAAACTGCTACCAACTGAAGCGGTTTACAAGCCGTGCATGGGACATGAGGAAGAGAGGTGGCAAAATAAAATTTCTGTATAGGACGTGTGTGGAGGCGACAACTGGGCTGCCAAAAATAAACTAGAAAAGAGGAGGTGAAGCAAAAAAAGAGCGAGTGGCGTTCAAAAGCAGAAAAAGAGAGGCTGCTGAAACGGAGGGGTGTGAGAAAAGACAGAAACTGGGAGAAAAGCGAGGCAAGCAGGAACCCAAAATAAGACAGAAGAAGACCTAAAAAGGAAGAGAAGTGAAAACGGAAAGGGAGCTTCGAGAAACTGGAAAGAAGTAGTGGCGAACCAGTGAAGACCCGAATAAAGAAAACCAGGAAAAATGTGAAGCAGAAGGTGGCAGGCTGGACGGCTACAGAAAAAAACAGACGGGGTTCAAGAGCAAGGAAGGAAAAGAGGAAAACAAAAAAAGAAGCAATGACAGAGGCGTGAAGCTACTGGCAGCAAAAAAAAAAAAAAGAAAAGAAACAGGAACCAAAAACACAGAAGAAAACGAGGCTGGGAATGAAAATGGTAAACCAGAAAGAAGAGCGGTGAATGTGAAATGCAAACAGAAGAGGATGAGAATAAACAAATAGGCAGCAAAGAAAAACCTGGGAGATACCAGCTGCGAAAATAAAAAATAAAACAGAAGAGAAGCCCGTAGCAAAAGAATAACCAGCCGCAAAGAATAGCAGATGAAAAAGAAAGCTTTGGAAAAAAAAAAAAGAGAGAAAAGTTTCAAACTCTTTCTCTTGGCTTCCATGAGCAAAGATTCAAATAGCTGTTTAAAAGAGGAATAGCGGCCACAAAATAGCAGTAGCGTCACCACCCGTCACTGCTATTGGACAAAACACGGTTGTGAAATTCATTTGTGACAAAAACGGAGTGTAACTGTTGCAAATAACGGTTTAACGGAGAATAACGACAATAACGGACTGTTATTGCCGCTATTCCATTTTCCTACACAGATCTAATATACGGATCTAATAGTTTGAAAAAAAAACAAAATTTTAAGTTTCAACCATTCAGCATTTCGACACTCAAATTCAAATCAGCATCAAGTTTTCAATCAACATTCAAGATCAAATAAGGTAAGAAAAGAAAGTTAAATTACTTTTTTTTTGTAAATTTTTTGTAAAATGATCTGTTGTGAGAGTTTGAGACTTGAGAGAGACGAACGAGGTGTACTGGGTAAGTTATAATGATAAAAAGATGCGAGAGAAAATGAGAGATAAAAAAAAAAAAAGAAAAAAGAAGAAATTTCTGAAAAACAAAGCTTTGGACGTGCGAAGAAGATGAACAGAAGCTGGTTCTAGATGGTTCTACCGTCCTGCTACAATTAAACATTTGAGGGGCATTAAGGCAAGCACGTGAGGAGGGATTGGGTGGGATGGGGAAGGATTGGGTGGGGTGGGGTGGGGAAGGGATTTGGTGTGGTGAGGTGTTGGGGGCTGGGAGTTGAGTTTTTTATTTAATTTTGTAATTATTTTTTGAAATTTTTTTAGATAAAATTTAATTAGAGGTTTTAAAAATTTATAATTAAAAAAATAAGAGATTAATAATTTAATATAATATATATAGAGATTTTAGATAAAAAATTTTGATAAATTTTTTTGTATAAGTTAGATGAAAAATAATTAAAATTAAATATTATATTTTGATTGTGTTATATATTAATTTATAATTTTGTATCATAATTTTAATATTTTTTTTGTTGTTTTGATTTTTTATTATTGTCAATTTTTTGATATTAGATTAATTCTTGTTATATTTGTGTAATTATTGAAGATTGTATTTATTATATAATTATTGAAAGTTATTTGTGACAAAAAAATTTATATCAATTAGTGTATCAAAAAAATTAAGTTATTTAATAAATTTAGCATTTTATGATCTATTACTCTTACTAAGATTAAAAACTAAAAACTAAAAAATATAGGTTTGAAAATTTTATTAAAATATAAGTTTGAAAATTTTTAATTTTTGAAATTTTTTTAGATAAAATCTAATTAGAGAGATTGAAGGTTTATAATTAAAAAAATTAAGGGATTAATAATTTAATATAATATATATATATACAGAGATTTTAGATGAAAATTTTTGATAAATTTTTTTGTATAAGTTAGACAAAAATTAATTAAAATTAAATATTATATTTTGATTGTGTTATATATTAATTAATAATTTTTATATGAAATTTAATAAAAAGTTTTGTGAATAAACCAAATATGAATGCTTTTTATAATCTAAATAAAATTATGAATAATTTTTTTAAAAAATAAAAAATAGTGTCATAAATTATTTTTAAAATCATTGAATAAGAGTTTTTATAATTATAATTATTACATTTTATATAAATTGTGTAAAAAAAAATTCACGACCGCGATGACCGCAGTGACTGCAATGATTTTCGTTATATCCGAAAACACGATAAACGCGACGTGACCGAAAACGTGACCGCGATTGCTATTTAAATCCCTGTCCATAAGGTACAAAATGATAAATGGTCTGTGAAAAAGGGGTTTTAAAATATATATCTATTTTCCTTGCTTCTAGTTTTTGTGTAAGGTTTGTTTACATAAGTTTAAAGCTTTATCATCTCCATGTTTTTGCTCAGTTCTTCTGCATGTGGTTTGTTAAAGCCTAAAGCTTCAACCTTTCATGATTTTTGGTTTTTGTCCTTGTATGGAATGTATATGCGGGAAAGCTTCACCATCTTTGGAGTCTTTTGTTTGTTCTAGCTTGAATATATGTACATGGTTTCTTTACATGAAGATTGCATATAGATGGGAAAAAGTTTTTACATGTTTATTGTTGTTTACATGGAGATTGATTATGGGGAACAGTAGATCTTTTTTTTTCTTTTTTTCATGGCATTAATCTATTGCATCGGCTTGATTAAAATTTTAAATAATAATAATAATATAATAATAATAAATATACATATAGAATAATATAAAATAGTAATAAGCAATGATCACAATAATAATAGTGTAGATAATAATAAAAACATAAAAAGGTATAAATATAATTAAATGTTTAAAAAAATTAAAAAATTAAAATTAGAAAATGAAAATTTCAAATCCCTGCCTAGAAAGGAATTAAAAATCATATTTTAATAATAATAATTTCACCTAGTGTTGGGGAATTATAAAATAATAAATAAAATAATAAAAGATTAATAAATAATAGTAATAAAACTTTTAATAAAAGGGATAATATATAAAGAATATAAAAATAATTTCTAGAAAACATTATAAAAGGTGAGCTTACTTTAAAAGTCTGCTTAGATGTTAGAAATTTTTAGAAAAGCTTATAAACTTGTAAAATGAAACCTTAAAATTAAAACTCGAAACCTTAAGCCTTAGGTAAGTCATAAACCTTAGGTAAACCCTAAAACCCTAAGTAAGATCCTAATATGAAACCTAAAACTAAACTCTAGGTAAAATCTAAGATCCTAAAATTAAAACTCTAAATTCGACCTTAAATGAAACCCTAGGTGAAAATTGAACCTTAGATGAAATCCTAAAACCTAAGTAAAACCCTAAATTAAACTTTGCAACCCCAATCTCATCTAAAATTCCAAAATTTTTAAGGATTTATATGAAAACTTTTTCATGAAATAATATATTTCCCGAATGCTGTCTAAATAATGAGGGATTTAGGAAATTTTATTTCATTAAGAATTTTCATATATTTTCATAACTTAAAATAAAAATTTTAAAGAATAAAGAACAAATAAACAATAAAACTCGATTTTAAATATAAATATTTGCACTCAAACTCTGTCTAGAGGTTGAAAAGACTAAATGGTCACTTTATATTTGAAAACTCGATTCTTAAATTCGTATTTTATCATCATCTGCATATATTTCATTGTTAGAATAATGTGAACATTCATAATTCATATATATGTTTATTGATATTTAATATTAATTATATTATTTTTCATTTTTTTATTGCATAACAAGTTTTCTTAAAAATTTTTAGTTTTGAACAAATAAAATTAAAATAACATTTCATGAAATATAATTGTTGGTATTTTGCTTAGATGTTGAAGAGTCATCAATAATTATCATTTACAAAAAGTGTCATTTTATTATTTTTAAAGGAATGTTATGATAAATTTTAAATGAAAAAACAATTTTTGAATTCTGCCTTTATGTCAGAGAATTAAATGTATTTCTTTAATTTGAAGATTTTCATAATATTTCTAAATAATTTTTTTTAAAACCTAATTTTATTTCTTAAAAACGAAGGGAGTTATAATTAAATTTCATATAAAAAATTATTTTTATCCAGAATTACAAATAGCGCATAATTAATTGATACTAATTTTGTGGGCATTGTGAGGATGCTAATTCTTCCCTACATGTAACTAACTTTCGAACCTAATATTGTTTTCGTAAACCAAAACTATCTTTCTAAAAAACTCCAAACCTATTTTATTAAAAAGATAATTTTTTTAGTGGACAATCACACTCTAAAAAATATTGGTGGCAACTCTCTGTGTTTTCATGATTTTTAAATTTTTACATCTAGTAATCAAATCTCCGGACTTATACGTTATGACAACTCATTAGCCCATTCACCTGATATTTTGGTTTTTTCATCTCCCTTGTCGTCGCTGACTAGGAACCACTTAACGCCGTCGCACATAGTTTCTACCAGTTATGTGCGAATTTTATCTTTTTTATACAATGTTTATTCATCTATCTATGTCAATTTTTTCTTTCCTTACTATATATATTTATATTGTTATTTTTATAAGCATTTACCACTGTCACCAATGTCGCACACTCTTACTGCATTGCATGCATGGTATTTTCTTTGTTGTTTTAGTCAGAGTACTGTAGTTTGCCAAATGGTTTTATGGAAAATAGTTTTTATGTTCTTCCTCATTTGTTTTTCATAGAACTCTTATGATATAATAAAACACAGTATAGCTTGCACCCTGTATAATATTATTGGTTATGTTATGTTTTATGTATATTGGTCTATTTACTGTAATGGATATTGGTTGATTTTACTATGTGAGATATATAGAGAGACAGTTTGGTGTATTTCATATAATTTTGATCAAAATTGTAGGTATTATGGCATCCAAAGAACATATGTCTCCTACTAAACATAAAGAAGACATACCCATCGTGAGAAAAAGAAAATAAAAAAGACGTGGTAAACAAATTAAAGCAACTAGGATGAAAATTCACGTCGAGTTCAATTAAGATGGGGTAGCCTATGTTAATTGGAGATGCAAAAACGGCTAGCCACATTGGAGCTATCGTCCAGCATATTATATTTATTACCTACTTTAATTGGTGGATGGTTCCTGATGATAAAAATGATAATTTATGAGATTTGGTTATGGTATGTTTATTCAACAATATCCAAATTTTTGTTAATTGTTAATTGAATTGAATTAATGTGTTGAATTTAATGTATTCAATTTTTTAAGAACTATTTGACATCCTAATTGAATATAAAAAGTTTGTGTTACATTCAGCTGGAAAAACATTCAAAGACTTTAAGAATACATTGACAATCCAATATATTTTACTATTCACTAATAATTTTGAATTGTTGGTTGATCTTCCAACAACATATGCAGATGTTTTTAGTTATAAAGAGTGGTCGCAGTTTGTTTGAAATCATCTGTTAGATAAATTATCAGTATATATACCCAATTTGTTAATTGTTTATAATATTTTCTTTAATGTATTTGATATCTTAGTATGTGATTTATCTTATTATTATTTTTTTTTAGAAAATCAAAGAACAACAAAAGAACATTTAGGCTAAACAATTATATCACTATCGGACATCGAGAAAGGGTTATACAAATGTCAAGCATGATTCTGTAAGTATTCAAACATTGGTTTTATACTCGTATATGAATATTTATGAGCATGTAAACATAGATTGAGGAACTTATAATGGTTATTTTTTCAAGAATTATCTAGCTATGAAACTAAAGTTTCAAAAAAAGATATGTGAAAAAAAAAACATATGCGCAAAGATAGATCATTTACAGATGAATCAATTGAAGAAATTGCTAAAAAGAATGTAAGTTTATTTCGTTATTTTATCACGTATGATGAATGTGCTTGTATGCATGACTATATATTGTATATGGTTTTTTACGCACCATCATTTTGTGTTTCAGGATAAATTTGCTATGAGATATGAATCTGATGACCTACAAACTGATTATGGTGAAAATTTATTGTCCTTAGCATTAGGGTCCAAAGACAGACATGGTCGAGTTTAATGGATTGGTATATTTGTATCTCCTTCATAGTTCTTCAAGAATCAACCCAAACCCCTCAATGAAAAATGCAAAATATAAAGCAATCATTCAGTAGCAACAACAAAGATTTGATAAGCAAGAGCAATAACTAAATAATTCACAGCAATGATTCGTAACTTTGGAGGCAATGTTACTAGCAATGCAACCTAAAATGCCTCGAGAACAGTCTTTTACCAACATCCAACAGGAAAATAAATTCACGAATCAGCCTTTGTAGCAAACCCAAACTCCACTAATCATCATTATTTTAATTTTGTTTATTCATAGAATATTTATTTTTATTTTATATTTTTTGAATTGGTTTTAATATTTATATTTCATACTCTTTTGTAACAGGATCTTCAAATTCAAACGATGAGCTCTGTAGAGTCTGCCATTAATATGTTATCTAATTATGCACTTAATCATTTGTTAAGAGGAACTATCATTGTCATTGACAGAGAGTATGGATTATTTTATCATCCATCGATGTCTTACATTGGGGGATAAAGATTGAGAAATTTTGTACCACGGATGAGATATCAGCTTCTGATATTGTAGCATATATGTGGTTAGCTTATCAATTAATTTAAATATATTCTGTCAATATCAATTATTCTTTATTAGGTAGTATTATTAAATGATATTATTGATTGTTATCATGCAACCTCCTATATATAGAGATAAAAGAGAGACAATTAACCTATAGATTCATATTCGTTGACCCAAATTTGATTAGTCATGACAATGGCACTATCACTAATCATTCTCGTTATGTAGGTCAATACATACAAAAAACCATCCAATTATTTTCTAGTGCCTTATAACTCTACGTAAGTTCTATTTGTAGTAATAATTGTATCATTTATGACATTTAATATCATGCTTATTATTTTTATATCATTCTTATTATTTTGCAAGTGTCATTGGTAGTTTATTGTAATTGATACTAATACGTGGACTCCTTACTTATTTAACTTTGCTCAACTAATGGTGATACCCAAAACCTATATTGCCAATTTAATAAAGAGGAATTACATTTTATTAATAAGTGATAATTAGATTAAACTGTGTTTTTGTGTAATTACTTTTATTTTTTTTACTATTTTTTTTATGTTCAATTTAAGGAAATGACTGTAGTTGATAAGAATAGAAAGTTCAATTTGGTGTCATTACTAGTAAGAGTAAAATATATTCTTTTATGCTAAATTTGTTTAGATAAATGTTTACCAACCTGCTCAATTTTATTTTAGGTTTCTCATCAATCAAGAGTTACCGAATGTGGATATTATGTCTTTCATTTTATAAGAGAGATTGTCTTATATGATCTTATGAGCACATTATTCAAGGTTAGTATTAATACCATATAATTATAATATCTTTCAGTTAAACTTATCTAATTTTATGCAAGTTAAATAACATTGACTTCTTATTTTTTAGTTTATAGTAGGCGAACAAATGAAGCTTTACATAAGAAAAAATTGATGAAGTCTGCAAAAAATGGTGTGATTATGTATTGACATTCGCTAAATCTTAATGTTGGACAACCAAATGTGTTGTAAATATATTAAAAAATTGATCTAATTTTTTGGTATAGGCATTATGATTGGATATTTGTTAATTTTTATTGGTTTCTTGGTTTATTTTTATTGGTTTATATTTGTCTTATATCATTCATATTATACAAGTGGAATGTGATCACTTTAGTGCAATTTGTTCATCCTAATGCTAAATTTAAATTTAAATAATTTCACAACAGATTCATTAACCACTAAACATTCTTCTATCAATACAAATATGAAATTTATAAATCTAAATTGTGTCATCATTCACACAATTACGATTTTGTTCTTTAATTACAATATGAAATTAGTCATTACAGATATTTATTTCATTCACAAGTATGATATCCATTATAAATAAATGAATGTATAATATGCCACACAATTTGCATATCTACAACATTCCCCTTCCTACCTTAATTAAATATATATGTTTAAAAAATATTGTATGAATCTATGTACAAAATGTAATATGGTCCACGTATGTTCAAGAGGAGAAAGTTAAATTATGGACAGTATACATTATATTTGTTTAACTATTTCCTAGTGTAATTACTTATAACTATAGATGGCAGAGTAAAGAACATTTAACTTTGTGATTTTCTTTCAACATATACTCACCAACAGCGATCATTTTATCAGGCGTGAATTCGTTGAGTTGTATTATTTCATTGAAAAGTGACATTCTATCTTTATTCTCAACTTTTGTTTGGACATAAGCTAAAATACCCTCCATCACATTCACAGTCCTATCCTATGAAGCACCAAGTTTGCCAATGTAATCAACCAAATCAACGATTGGTCCTTTTTCGCTACAAAAACACTTCTTGCCTAACAACATCCTAACGCTGCTCAGAGTAGTGGAACTAATTTCTTTTTCTTTCTCTCTTTTTTTTTGTATTTTTTTCAATATGGATATCAAACTCTGGAGAGAAGTAAGTATCCTTAATAACATTTAATGATCAATTGTATTGGTTGCTATTTCGGCTCTTTGACTGGTTGCTCTATCATATCTGTAAATCATTTTAAAATCATCAAAGAAAGGGAAGTATTTGTTTCTTAACCCTTTAGTATGTGGATGTGCCTGCCAAAAGTTCAAGCAAATATGAATTAAATAAAAAGAATAGGAAAAAAATAAGTAAGGTAAGACATAATGTAATCTTAAAAAAATTATCTGAACCCACTCATCAAAAACTTTTTTCTTAATTGTGATACATTTTTTTTTATCATTCCACCAAAATCCACCAGAATTTTTCATATTACAAATTACGTGATATTATCTCTTGAGTAGCCTAACCCTGAATCAATGTGGGGGTGGTTTTAAGTTGTGAAGTAGGCATGAGTTACTCCAGCATTCATTCAAGATAACGTAGTTATCCGAAGTGAAATGTTCTATTATTCGCTCTACATCTAAGATCTTCTACCAAAGAATGTAAGTATTAAACCAAATAAGAATCCTCTTATCGAGTCCATAAATGGTTACCTACCTTGAATTTTTTATTTTTCTTTTGGGTAAGTCTCGTACAGATTGTAATGAATTGACACGTAATGAAAACATATTCAATTTCTAATCACATGGTTAGACATTATGCAACAAGATCAATATAGTAAATCAAAAACCATAAAGGGAATGAATTAAACAAATACACATGGAAAGAAAACAAAAAAGTGTGTACTCAAGACTGTAAAATACATTGGACACTCAAGAATTAAAAAAAATCATGTAAACATATATTCAACAGGGATGTAAAGTAAATTCTACACTCAACCATATGGTACATAAATCAAATAAATTGAGCAAATGTTGTAACATACAAAATATTTCTATAATGTCCTTATCCTTTGGATTGCAACCAATGGGTGAGCATCTTATTAGCCAAATTATCTTAAACTAAGTCCAAGAATTAGATGGCTCAATATGCATAATTAAATCTTGATGTTCATATTCATTTGATTGACTAATACTTCCTTCAGCAACATCACTTTCAACGGGGTCAAAAATCATCTCAGACCTAATAAAATTATAGAGAAGGCAATAAGTAGAAATGATTCTATACTATGTTTTTATTGAATAAAATGAATTTTTTTTTAAAATTGCCTAACTAGCTTTCAATATACCAAAACATTTCTCTATACAATTTTTTACTTAAAAACATTTCATATTGAAGTATTCTTGTGAGGTTGTTCATTGGAGTCCTGCCCTCCAATAATTAAGATGTCATTGTTGACCTCTATAAGGTGCCAAAAAACCTATCCTATTTGTGTATCTGACATTACATAAATAGTAATTACTAGTTACAGTGGAACAACATTAATAATATGGAAAAAAGGTGTTTTGTTATAAGCATAACATGACCATAATAAAAATAACACTTTGTGAGATCTTCAACCATTCCTACATGCAATAGCATCCCTTAACACCTTGTCATCTACTACAAAACCTTCCAATTTCAGTAGAATATATATGAATTGCATATTTGGAGTGTAAACACTAAAAACATTGATAGCAATTTCAATTTTCTAAAACGTATATCTAGGCTTGTCAACTGCGTCTACATTGACTTTAATGCATGTCCCATCTAAGGCACTCAAATAAACCTTGAACCATTTTCATTTATTATCTATTAAATTTTATGGTATCCTTTCAGTTTTTTTAAACAACAGTGTATGTAGTCTTAAAATAGAATTCAACACAAAATGAAATTGTCTACTAATCGTTTCTCCAAATCGGGTCACTTCACGCTTCATAACCTTATTTTTTGTATAATGGGCAATGATGTGGAGGAAACTAATAACTAGTTCTTCTATTGACATCTATCTAAATGACTATAATCTCCCTTCTATTTTAAGCAAGTGACATAATTTTATAAAAACTCTCTTGTCCATTTTAGTATTATTTGTATACTATCTATCGCTCTCAAAGATCATTACATTTAAGTTTAACTCTCAATATATAGCCTATTATAAGATTTTTCACTATAAGATAGTCTATGTGATTTTCTAACATTCATATGTAATAAAGTTACAACAACAAGATATAACACATACAATAAAGCCTCAATTTGGTTCAAATACATCGTAATCATTGTAACCAATTGCATCTTTGTTTTTAATGATAAACCAATCATAAATGTTTATAAGATAGAATCTCATTAAAGTTGAAAACATAAATGAAAAGCAAATCTTGGCATATGCTACATGGAATCTATCAAACATCATCAGAGAAAATTATAAATCAACAACAAAACATCTCTAGATAAAGGAGCTAAAACAAATAAACCACAAAACAAGTTTGATATATTGGAAACAAAAATCCAAATCCAAACAACATTTAAAAATATATAAAAAAAATATTGGAATGCAATAAATAATGCAGATTAGATAAATAGGTATCAGAAAGTATACACATTATATTTTTGTAAAAAATGAAGATAAACTTAACAAGATGAAGATTAAATGATGAATGTTGAAACTGAAGTTGGTTCAAAGAGAAAAATATTTACTCTGAGTTGAGATATGTTGAGATAAAAATAGAAATGTATTGGTTATTGAAACATGATGAAGACATCAAATAAGGCATTTCATAAACAGAAATACCTTATTTGATGTATAAAATATAGGTTCTTTTACTTTACGATTAGACATTACAATGATCATATTGTTAGAACATAATATTAGAAAAGGGAAAACAAAATTCTAATATTTGACAATTAAGGCATTTGTAGGAAAAAATGCCTTAATTGATGGACACTTCAATCTTTATTAGACTGTGATTAAAAATCATTCATGTCATAACATGTTCTTCAAGAGCAAAAAAATTTTTAATAAATTATCAATTAAATCGTTTCTTCATTGAAATGCCTTAATTGATGCTTTTGTCAATTAAGGCATTTCTTCCTTGAAATGCCTTAATGGAAGAAACTTAATTGCAACATAAAATAAAAAAATTATATTGTTTATAAAAAAAACCTATAACTAAGTTTTAGTCACTTCTTAACTTGCTTTTCAAAATAGTAACGACTATGTAATAAATTTTTTATTTAGGTCAAATTTGAAAATAAGGTAACTTTCCCCTCAAAATCTTAGAATACTATAAGGAGAAGTGGGTTTTTAATTTTGGGGCTTTGGGTAATGTTGGGAATATAACATTTTTCCTTGTAATTGGATTACTCTGAACTAAATGTGAGAATCAACTACCCACCATCAAGATTTTGTGGGAAGATTTGTGGATTCTTCCAGACCAAATGCACTTTTAATGGCACAATCCAAATCTCATGACTTTCAAAAACCATAATTTAATATATGTCAAATTATGCTAGAGGTCTTTATGCATTTGAAAATTTTAAAATTTAGTCCATATACTATAATTCATACAAATTTTTCCCGTACTATTTTAATTTCATAATCTTATTTTAATTATTAACTTTATTAATTTTTTTACTGTTAAAAATGCTGACTTGACCATTGATTTGATGACATGGGCATTGATTTGATGACATGGGCATTGATTTTATGGACGTGCCATTGAATTTGTTAATGTGTTATTAACTTACTAACATGGCAATTGAAATACATGAAATTAGTTATTAAATTATGCAAATGATCTTTATACTTATACGAAATTTGAAATGTAGTTCTTGTATTCGTACAAAATTTGAATTTAGCTTTGTACTCGTATGAAATTTGAAATTTAGCCCATCTAATACAAAAAATATTTTGAAATTTTTAGAAATTTTTTAGTTTGTTAAAAATATTAAATTTTAAATACTATTACAATATTCTATCACAATACTCTATCATAATATTGAAAAATCTATCACAATAATATATCACAATTTTCATATAGTGTCACTAAATTTATCTCAATTTTTTGTCACCCATATGAAAAACTATTACAAATTTCATCAATATTTATTGTTGCATTCCATCATAAATATAAAATCTATTACTAATTTTATCAGACTTTTTTGTCATAGTTGTAGTATATTATGGTTAGGCGAAAAAAAATCTTATACAAATTTATTAAAAATCTCTCACAAATTTGTTAATATATGATAAAAATTTGTCATTATCTAATTTTAATGAAATTATTATTTTTTATTAATTTATTAAATGAATTAGAATTGTAATTCCATCTCATAAGGATAAAATTATCTATCAAATAGTGTTTCTATTCCTTTAAATTAAATAATATTTTAATGATTTTATAATCAAATTTGGGTTCAAGATTCTAAATACATTAAAGTAATTTAATAAACTCAATGTTTTAGAATTAACTTTATTATTAAAGTAGTTTTAGAATTAACTTTATTATTTAATTTAACATAATTATTTATATAAGTTCTTTTTGCGAAGATCTAAGAAAGTTGAAAGTTCTCATTATAATACATGATCTTAATGTTTCGGTTTATCAAATAAATCATTTCCTCATTTCATTTTATTAACATTTAAAGTTCATTTTTCAAATGGATACGAGCTTGTCTCTCATAAAAATCTTAGTTTGAATTTTTTTTATTTTATTTGGTTGGATGGAATGATAATTTCATTCTTGGTTTATTTTGGATTCATTACAAATGCAACATTATTTAATAGTTTGGTTCATTATAAATTTTGTTATATGATATATTTAAACTAATTAAAATAATATTAGCTTTGATATATTAATTTAAATTATTAATATTATAATTGATTAATATCAATGATAATAATAATATTATTAATATGATATTATTAATAATTAATTATATAAAATTAAAAGTAATATATTTCTAAAAATATTTTTATAATAGAGAAACTTAAATATTTTTAAAATTTAATATTTGAAAATATTAAAAAATTCTAATTTTTTTTTTTATATTAGAAGAACTAAATTTAAAATTTTGTGTAAGTATAAAGATTAAATTTCAAATCTTATGTAAATACAAGGATTATTTATATAATTTAACAACTGATTTCATTTATTCAAGTTGTATGTCAGCAAGTCAACGTCACATTAACAAAGTCAATGCCCACATAATCAAGTTAATGATCACGTCAGTTTTTTTAATGATAAAAAATTAACATAATTAATGATTGACTTAAATTATCAAATTAAAACAATACAATGACTAAATTTGTATGAATTATAGTATAGAGAATAAATTTTAAATTTTCACAAAACATAGAAACCTTTGACATAATTTGACCTTTTACATGTATATAAATATGTTTAGTTGAAAGATAGAGTTGATAATTTGTATATTTTTATCATATAAAATATTGATAATTTGTATATTTATATCATGTTTTATACGAAAAATCGTATATTATAATATGTATTAATACGAAAATATAAAATATATATTTTTTAGTTTTATTAAACTCATTTATGATTTTTGTTAAAATTTTAAATTGTATCATTTTTTGTATTTTATTATCATCTCCGTGTTATATTACTATAATATATTTTAGATTATTAGATCCATTGAAAGATATTCATTTATGTGTGCACTCTATGTATGTGCATATAATCAAGGACCTTGAATGGTTGATCGGCTACACAAGTGGGCGGGCATAAGACCAATGCATAGATATAACGAGAGAGAGAGCTTAAGACTACAATATTTGGGCCCAATACATAAAAATGGACAAAGAAAAAAATAATTAACAAGCCCAATCAAAATTTTCAGCCCTTGAGGTAGAAAAATCTACCCATTTAATATTCATCCCCAAAATGGTTATCGATGAAAATTTAATAAGTCTAACATTTACCATTTAAATCTAAAATCTAAAATAAAATGAACGTTTTGTACAAGCATAGATGGTGTTGACATGTGGTCAACGGATAAGGGTGAAATTTTAAGATTTTTGTGGTATGACTCGGACATTTTCAAAGCAATCTTGTGTAACTTTTTGGTTGTTTTGTTGGGAGCTAGCCATGGGTTGCGCTGGGAAATAGAGGCTCGGCTAAGGGCTGAAAATAGGGTGTTAATTGGAGGGTGAAGCAAAAAGTAGATGTAGGGTATGATTTTTCTTTTAACAGAGAGGAATTGAGGCTTATGCTATTGTATTAGCTTTTGGTTTATATGAACCATAAAAATGTTTTTATGATCATATTTATATTCTAAATTACTAATTACACATTTCATGTTATATGTAGTTTACCATACATGAATACATCGAATCAATAAAAAAAAAAACTGCAATAAAATAAGGATATCATATTATTATTATTATTATTATTATTATTATTATTATGTTTGCATTTTTTTCTCAAATGAAAAACTGACCGAATTCAACCGTAAAGTATAAGTTATATTTCAAGAAGGAAAGTTTTGTCCCATCACAAAAAAAGTAAGAAATAAACCAGCCATTTAACGAAATAAACCTTAAGGTCAAGGTTTTATATAGTATTAACCAGACTAGTAGCATATGGCCCCTGCTCTGCGTAGGATCAATTTGCATACATTAATAAATAATATATAGAAATATAGAATTAAGGTTCATAATATAGTTAATTATCATCTATACTTGACATTTATAAAAAAATTATGATCAACATTTTCATTTAGTTAATTTAAATTACGTTTGATATTCACCATTTATATTGAGAATTATGAAAAAAAAAAAAAACATAAATCCTTTTTCCGCATGATATTTCCCTTTGAAATTGTAAGTGAAAAAGAAGAATTGTATTTTTTTCTAAAAAAGGAGACTTGATTCATATATCTTTTATATTTTATCAGATTTGATATATATAAAATTTATTTCATATATTATCAGTAAAATTTTTAGAGTCTGCCAAAATAATTATTACATATCATTTTAAAATATATTAAAATAGAAAAAACTAATACAATAAAAATACATATAATAATTTTAAAACTATTTGTAAAATTTAAAAATTTTATAAATGGTGTATAAATAGTATGTTTTTATATATAAAGAACCTTGGTCAACGCAGTGAGAAAGAATACTAATGCCAATTTTTAGATGTGGTTTAATTGCATAAGCTAGTTAATTTCATAAAAGGAGAATAATGTCTACTTTGATATGAAAAAATTATTTAAAACAAATGAATTTTAACGAATCTTCTGTAACCAATTTAAAAGTAAAGGACCTGGATCTACTGTTTATTTACTGTTCATATATCAATTTTTTTGCTGCCTGTTGGAACCCCAGGTGATTACACTTGATTTATTTATTTTTTTACAAAAAAAAAAAGATTGCAATATAAAAATAAAAAATATTAAATTTATTAAATAATATTTCTTAAAAATAATTATATTAACCAATTACGATTAAAATCCAACTTTTTTTTCATTGCATAAAAGATGAGAATTGGAACTTTTATTTTACAAGTATTCCTAAATTTCTTAACCACTAAACAAAATTATTTTGGGTAATTTGGGATAAAACAGTACAAAAAAGAATAAAAAAAATTATGGAGAGAGAAAAAGATTAGAGAGAGGGGAAAGAGAAGAAAATTCGAGACAATTTAATATTTTTTAATTTTTAATTTATCCTTAAATCTTTTTTATCTAATTATATATATAATTAAATAACTTCTCTCAAACTCATTATTTCAAAATGCTAGTTCCAATGATAATTTATTATTATTATTTTTTTATTTTGCGGAAGAGCATGACTTTTGTGAGTTAACAAAGTAAAGGCATACAGAAGACCAGAAAAGTTTTAAAAAAAAAAAATATGTTTTTGGTTTTTTAGAGAAATAAAAAGAATTGAAGACTGATTCGTAATTAAGCAGCTTTTGCACAGTATTTATGTGAAAAAATTTCATTTTATGTTATTTTTTTTAATTTGAAAAAGTTTTAAAATAATTATTATTATTATACTATTATTACCATCCATTTTCTGAATAAAATTTATTGTTATTTTTTATCTTATTATTTAATTTAAAAGTATTTTTATAAATAATTTTTTTTTAAAAACCCCACGTAAAGTGGGCATCATATATATATTCTAGTATAAAGCAAAAACCAAAACCATTGAACGGTGAGTGTTTTGGGTGGTTTACGTAGTGTCTACTTTTTCTAAAGTGACGATTGACTCCAAACAGTGCATACTTTATCCAATTCCATATAATCTCCTTTTCCAAATGTGTGTGAAATCAAAGAGAGACTTGAAGCAATATTGAAGAAATAAACTCCCATCTTTAGAATTTCTGTATATATTTGATTGTACTATTGACTGACTACAAGAAATTTCATTGAAGCTATGAAAAGGTTCTTCCACACGGACTGAAGGGTATGGTATGGTGGAATAGCACCACTCACTTTTAATAGAAAAAACTTTTGACTACTTTGCTAATTGTTTCTTTACCAACACAAAACCTATAATGGTTTAAAACAACATTAGGGTGCACCAAAATGGATCTACTAGTATCTACTTTCATTATTATCGATAAAAATTTAATCAATAATATATATTTTAAAAATAATACGAAAAAAAATATGACTTAAATTGTGAATAAAAATTGAGACAACTTTTATTTATATATATATATAGCTAAATATTTAATTTTGTTATTATATTTTAATTTAAGTTGAATTTTTACTGTACTTTTTATTTCATTAATTTTGAACAAAAAGTAATAGATTTGGAATATTTTCCAAAATATTTTATTAATTCAAATAGCAAAATTGTCACTGTATTTTTAATTTTATTGATTTTTTATATAAAAATAATATACTGAAATATTTCAAGGAATTATATATAAATACAAATGGTTAATTTTAAGTCTCATGTACGTGAATACGAATTTATTTTACTTTTTCTCTAAAACTAGCCTGACCAATGTCTTTTTGAGTCTTCTTTGAATGTATTTTATTTCTATGAAAAACAGAGTATTTTGAATAAGTCTTTTATAATTGATAAACTGCGGCTTTTTAAAGACCTTTTGGTTCATTTTGTAGTTTTTAAATTTTATGAATAAGTGGAAATATTATTTTATTAATTTATGGCAATACTATTTTGACATATGATCTAAATTAAGAAGAATTTGTATAAATTAATTATTTAAATATTCTCTTAACATTTTAGATTATCTTTCAAGTGTGCGATTAAATCTTTCGGTGATATGTAAAGTTAATTTAAAAAATGAACAAAATTACATGAAAGAGTCTAACAAAAATAAAGTATAAAAGAAATTTGACCTTAATCCTAATGCAAAAATAAAACATTTGAGTAAATAAATTTGAAACATAATAAAGAAATGGACATAGTAGACAATTACAAAATAATAATAATAATAATAATGTTTGCACTAATTTTACATTGGATAATGTCATTATTTCATTAAATCTCATTATTAAATCATCAACCAAAACTTAGGAAGTTAATATGCGTGTATTAGTATGATCTTAAAATGTGATTTTTTAGTCCCCATTAAAAAAAAATTCCATTTCAATATATATATATATATATATATATATATATCAGTGTAAACTTTTTGGTTTTATATTTTTTTAGTTATTAATTTCAATAAATTCAAGGGATGAGAATTTAATAAATGAGATTAAATCATTTTTTTATTTGTTTCTATCATTTCTTGAATTTATTTAAATTAATAATTAAAAAATTATGTAAAATTAAAAAGTTTTATACTAATATAAGTTTATCCCTTATATATGTATTGTATGAGAGATCAAGTTACATAAATATAAAACTTATTATTTTTACATTCTTTTATAGCTTTTTGTACTAATAATACTTTAAGAAATCAATATTTAGATTTAACAATAGCTTCATGATTTATCATGCACATATATCTCAAGTTAATTTGATATCTATATTATATCGATGTAAAATACCTTAATATTTTATTTTATAGAATAGATTAAAAATTTTAAATTATCAAAAATAAATATATATTTTTAATTAATTTAAATTTTGATATGCATGATTTATATGAATAGAACATAACATTTTATCGTTGGATTAATAACATATAAGAAGAATAAGGTAGTATAAAAGCTGAAAGTATATCATTTATAATTATTATAATATAATTAATTAATTATAATTTAACATTATATAAGGTATATCAAAACATTATATGAAGTTCATATTTTTAAGTAGTAAATGTTTACATAATCATTTGTTGTAGTTAATTAATTATAAAATTATAAAATAGAGAATTAAAAGTGAAATGTTCCTAAAAAAACACCAATAGATGGAAAAAGCTCTACGCCATGTTGTCTTTTTTTTTTTTTTTGTTAATTTGGGTTTTCAGTTAAGATTGCAAGTGAGTATGATATTATTTAATGACTGCTTAAAGGATCATATTTTAGGGTTATCTTATATAATCTAATAAATTTGCATTTAATTAGTCTTGACTTAAGCTTTCAATATTACAAGTCTCCGCATCCATCATAACAATTGACATAAAAAAAAAAAAAAAAAAAACGTTCCCAATTCCCATGCCCATTTCCAAGAAATGATGAAAAAGTCATTAACAGCATTAAAATAAGAGAGAGAGAGAGAGAGAGAGAGAGAGAGAGAGAAAGATAAAGTCGGAAACCTGCTGGTTCAATGGAATTGCCTACGAACTTCCAAGGAGCTTGCCAGCCCGACTTTGTGTTTTTTCTGTTCATACTATGACTGAAGAAAGCACTACTATGAAACCTTAGAACTTGGAAGTTGAAAGTCAACACTGAATGGAAGGAGAGTCAGGGCCAACTCCGTAGTGTATTAATTGGTGGAGCCGTAATTCATACAGTGTTTTCCAAGGTCAAACCTCTACGGTAAAAGTAGCAAAGATCTTGGTCTTCAAGTCCCGTTGACACGTATCCCTGCTTCCGGGGCCCCAGTTGAGCAAGGAAAACGATTCTGGTGGTCCTCCTGCTCCTGGATTCTCTGGTTATTAAGCCCTGAATAAATAAACATACTGCTCTGTAACACTAATATTACAAAATCAACCATCCCAAAAACAAAAAAAAAAAAAAAAACTTGAGCGATTGAATCAAAGTCCGTTGCTCATTTATTATGAAATATTTGTATTTAAAAGAGCATATCAATTCAAACTCAAATATAAATAATTAAGTTTAAGTTTAATTGAAATTTTTTTTTTATTTTATCACCAATTTAACTGAGCAAACTTAAATTGTTAAACTTTTTTTTTTTTTTCAGTTGAATACAAATTAAAAAAATAAAATTCATCGAGTTAAGTTTTGAATTTCCAATTAAGAGCCAAGTTGATCCTTTATACTATTTTGCATTGGGCAGGCTCCATCGATTACAAGCTAACCTTGATACAATGTCAACATTAGGTCAAAGCCAACAGGGATAAATTTTGCTTCATTAGCAACGTCTATTCAGTTTTTTTTTTTTTTTTTGCAGGCCAAAACATGGTAGCCCCAATTTACCCATATTTCTTTTACCCAAAAAAATTTCCCATTTTTTCCAACTATTTTCCTAACGTGACAAGCTGAAAAAAATTAATCATTGATTATATACATGCATCTTCAAATCATTTATAACATAATTCTCTACATTAGCAATTCACACACATTAACTTTCTCTCACTATTTTTTCAATCCATCACTCATTTTTGTGAAATTATAAAATTAACTTAAACTATAATTTAGTATATATCTCGAAGTAACAATTAGATTATTCAAGTCAAGTTTGGATTGGATGATTTGGATGGGATTATTTTGTGTCAAAAAATTTAAATTATTTCAAATTTAAATTTTTAAATTTGAATCATCGTATTTGTATAATTTTGAATATAAATTATTGTTTTAAAATCAACCAATTGAGTTTTAAATTATTTTAGATTAACCTTTCAAATTGTTTAAATTTAAATAATTTTGAATTAAACTTATTATATTCTAATCATTTTAAGTTTATTTTTGGAGTCAAAGCAATTTTGTTAGCTTGAGTTCTAATATAAAAAAACCTCATAAAATGAAAACTTAATAAAAATAAAAAAGATATAAAAAAAAGGTTTGGCCTTTTTGCGAAGTTTCAAAAATTAAAAGTTCACGCACAAGAAAGGGGATGGATGTGGCAAAAGCGAAGACTTAGAAGTTAAGATCAAATAAAGAAATAAGCGGCTTCCTGAAACGGAAGGCAGGCAAAAGTAACGAGATAGGCACGTGTAAGTACTATTTTAAAGAGCAATAATTCCAAATTGTCGGCTGGGCTGGGATGGGCCTACCCCAGTGCTGATGCTGATGTAACTAAAGTGACGACGCCTACGTGTTCTCATTTTTGATACCTTTCCCTTCCATCATCCACCGTAATCCCCTTTTTACTCGCTCATCGAAGTTTCGGCGTTTGGCACTTTTTTTGCCATATCTTTTGTTTAGCCACCGTTGTTTGTGTGTGTATATAAACCAACGTTAGACAGCTTAGTCATCTACTCCAATGGAACTTCAAATGGAATGCTTGGTTCTTAATTTGGGTGTGAATAAGGGAATGGAGAGGTCTCGTTGTTCTTCAGCTAAGGTTGAGAGGAAGATCATTGAGAAGAACAGGAGAATTCATATGAAGATTTTGTACTCCAGGCTCAATTCTCTGCTCCCCCATCACAATTCCAAGGTTTGTTTTTTCTGTCTTTATAAGATTAATGCCGGAGATCTGAATTTTGTCAGAATTATTGATCTTGAGTTTTCATTTCAACGTGGATACTGACTGCAGGAGCCATTGTCACTACCTGATCAAATAGATGAAGCCGTGAACTACATAAAGAGCGTGCAAACAAGGTTGAAGGAATCCAGGGAGAAGAAGGAAAGCCTAATGGGAAGAAAGAGATCTTATAGATGCACCGATAGTACTGCAGCTGAAACCACGGTGAACTTGAAATCTCCTGAAATTAGGATTAACGAAAAGGGTTCTGCTATGGAGGTGGTTTTGACTACTGGGCAAGACAGTCAGTTCATGTTTTATGAGATGATTCGCATACTTAATGAACAAGAGGCAGAAGTACTCAACGCCACTTTCTCGGTCGTGGGGAATACAGTTTTCCACATTGTTCATGCTGAGGTAATTAACCACCACTTCTCTCCAATTTCGATATCGATGTTTCTTCTTCTTGTTCACCCGAAGAGGAAATTAGAAGCTGTGCAATCTAATTAATAGAACTTTCAATTTCTTTGGTCCCAGATTGGAGCCTTTGGTGCAGCAAAAATATTAAAGGAGAAACTGAACAAGTTTGTGCATGGATCCAGCAACGAAGAAGAATTGCCAAAAGAGTTATGGGACTACGAAATCCATCCTGAAGAGTGGGATTTCCCAATCATGTAATTCACGTGCATGACTTGACATACCCTTTCTCGATCATGCACAATTAGGCAATCTATAAAACCACAACCTTAATTAAAATAAGAGAGCAAACTTCAAGAGCTGTAGCAGTGAATTTCGACAACTGTACAGCTAGCTAGCTAGGCTGCCTTCTGGTGCATCAAAATTTTCTTCCTGTCTCAGGGTAATATAAATCATGAACCTTACAACGGATGCAATGATATTCCCTTTGTTTCCTTCATCACTTTGTCAGCCATTTGTCCATTAATGGAGCTCATAACTAATTAATTAAGTGGACTTCAAACTTTTCGAAGTGTTTCTAGAGAGTAAGAGCAAAGATTGTAGAAGTTTTTATCTTTTATCTTTTTTAATTTCATTTTTTTGGTATATGAACAATTAAGGTTAATGTGTCTAATTGTTACAAGTTTCAAAATTTTTAAATTTCAAAAAAGAAAAAAAAAGATAATTTTAATAACAAGTTTTGTGAAATGGTTGGAATATAATAATTAATCTTAAGTTTCTTTTGATTAGAAAAATTCCTAAATTTGATCTAAGCAGGATTTTGCAATTTAGATCTTACTGCGATGTGCTTAATACAATGTTTTGAATGAGAAGAAAATAGATTTTGACATTGATTTCTCTTGAAACTGATCAGTCTCTATAGATACGAAGATATCGTAATTGCAGAATGTTGCATAGAAGATGCCATGCATGCCCATATATGGATCAGATGATACAGTAGCATAAATAAAGAAGGTAAAAAATTAAGAAGAAATGAAAGCTAGATCCAAAAGTACATTCAGGGAGATCACTCAAGCCGTTCATGGTTCATGCTGCATGCGTGGTAAAAGAATTACAACTCTTGCAATATCACTTTTTCTCATATTGCATCCTCTAATTCATTCCATTTGTTTAACATTTTGAAGGTTGTAGCTTAATTACTCTAATATATATGAGATTAACAGTTCTGTTTTAACATATATTTTCTTATGATATCAGAATCAATTATCACATATTGTATAAGAATTAAATAAAAAAAAAAAGTCTTACCCTGAAAAACAAGTAAGTGAATAATTATAGAGTTGAAGGTAATTAGGAAATATAAAAATGACCTTTCTTTGACTTTTCAAAAGAAATGTTAAACTTGGGACAATAAAAACGTATGCAAACAAAACAATATTCATGAAAAAAAGGTAACATAAAACCACAAATATACTGTTACACTTGATCCTATAATCTTACAGTTTAAAGATTTCTTTTTTTTCTTTTTTTTTGTCATTTAAACAATATCTCATTAGTAATTTTTCTTATTCTTAATCACGTAAAAATTAAAATCTTGGGAGAGTACTGAAATTGTCACAATGTTACTACTGCTCTGCACAAAGCACTTTTGTCAAACAAAAATTAAATCACTCTCTTATGCATTTGATATTATAGTTCTTCCACCTGAACCCTGCCTTCCTAATTCAGTTTTAGTTCTCAATAGAAATCTTGAAGACAATAGAATTGAATTGTTATGTATCGGCACAAGAGAGTGGAGTTTATGTATCTAGAAGACAAGAGCTGATGGAACCATCCCCTGGAAAAGAGTTTCATGTTCTGTTACCAACTCCGTAAATTCTTATGTTTGTGCTTAAAGATTGAATCATGCCTCATAAGTTTGCCAACAATTATGCACAATTTAGGATAGATTGCAAGGTTTAGCTGAAACTTGAACGGCAAAATGGTCACTCTGGCATCTGATCTCTTAATTCTTCTTCACTTGATAATATTAAAGGAAAAAAACTAAACTCTCAGAAAGTCTATCTTCTATCAGTAATTTTTTGTATGATAGCTTTGACATTGTCTCCCAAGGAAAGATGAAAACGTGACAAGGCAACAATTTAGTATAGATAGAAGACCGAGAGAAAAGAAAGAAGTTGTTTACTGATGTATTAGCAGGAAAGATGAAAGACAGGATTAAAAAAAAAAAATACTGAATTGCATTCCACCCATTCTTTCCGTCTCTAAACAAGCCACCTGAAAAAAATAATTGATATCTCGAGAATCTTGGGTTCGGATTTAAATTAATATATAAAAGACGTCTCTAATATTCTTTATTATTATTATTATTTTGCTCTACTTCTGCGACGCAAAAAGAAAAAAAAATTTAAAAAAATTGCTGAGCTTCTTGCGATTCGAAGATGACCTTGTAAAAGATATATAAACAATGGGGTTAGGAACTTTTAGTAGGTTTTCTAAGTAGAAAATGAGTTTATTCTCGAGCAGTGAATTCATATTGTTAAAAAGGAAAAAATTTTAATTTTTTTGTGTGAGTTTTCATTTTTGGTGTAGAGAGAGACCAGAAAAAACAGGGACAGTAAAGAGATAAAAAAAAAAAATCAAAATGAAGTGTTAAGAAATATTTTTTTTGAAATTATATTCATAATCAAATATTATATCAATCGAATAAATCATGAAATACTTTATGTAGAGAAATAAGATTAAAAATACTTTTATCCGAATATAAAAATTTTATTTTATCTTAATACAAGAAAAGAAGAAACTCATTTTTCATGGATTTGGACGCCTTCAACTGGATCAAGTGTCTTGGTATGTCTTCACCTGACATCTTGCGTTGCGAGAAAGAACGTCTTTAAAATTGTTAAGAAAAAAATTTTGGTTCTTGATATATCATTTATGATAGTTAAAGATTTTAAAAACGACAATACATTTTCACCAAAACAACCAAATGCAAATAAAAAAAGAATCACTTCATAGTTATTGCTTGAGCATTGAGGCATTAATATTATTAACGAATGTTTTGCACGGACTATTAAGTGATGTCAATGAATGTAGATAATAATGTCCTCGCCTACCTCTGTTAATTATTGTTGCAACAATGGCTCTTAAGTAGAAGAGGTATTTATGAGTCTAGCTTGACTGGATTGGGTTTTTTGAGTTTTTTTTTTTTTTTTTTTTTTTAAGTTCAAGCTATATCCAATCTGCAGATTTAACTATTATTCTATTATTAGAATAATAAAATGTTTTATTATTTTGAATATAATTTGTAATTATAAAATAATTTAATCGGATTGAATTTGAATTTAAAAAATTATGCTCCAATTCAAGTCAAATTGAATCTGGACAAGTAAGTCAGTCTTTCTACTCTAGGATTCGAGAATCAAGGGACTAGTTGTGCAATTAATATGTACCTGTAGAATCCTAGCAAAATTCATTGTATGAAGTAAGGAAAATTAAAAAAAAGAAAAAGTAAATAATTAAGCATAAAAACTAATTAAAACTCAGCAACTGTATGGATCATGATGCATTAATTTTATTCGTTTGAATTCTGTTTCTGAATTGATAAATGGCGATCCAAGAAGAAGAATAACATAAGTTTTACGGACAAAAAAAGAAGTTAATTTGTCAAATGAAATTCAGTTCCCCCTCACAGATTTTGTATACCCTTTTCCAAGACGATCATGATGGCACATTTTATATGTATAGTTAAGCAATTTGATGGGCAGCCTTGATCATCATCCCAAAAGCATTCTCGATACATGACTTCAACTTTTGAGGATCTATGTAGTCTTTCTCTGTTCCCACAGCAACCCTCAGCTTTCCCATGTAACTAAACAATGTTATGGTGAGACTCTACAAAATGCAAACCAATCCATTATCCCCAAATTATATATACAAGTTTAGTTGGGCTTGGTTTTCTCCACGTGGAGATGGCTTAAAACCAAAACCTATTTATTAAAAATTTTTTAGTCTTTTCATACTTGGTTATAGGGTTTTAAATTCTTATATGATTTAAAAAGAACTATAGACATCAAATTTTATTTGAAACATTTTTTAACATAATTGACCCAGGGTTTATTTGTGAACATGGGCCGAAACCATTTAGTAAGATCATTTACAAACCATAAAAAAGCCCACAAATTAACCTATTTAGAAAATCAAAGTTAACTTGGGTCAAATTCGATCAATATAAGTCAAAATTGCATAAAAATCGGTTAAAATAGATAAAGCCCAAATTAATTCTCAAAATTCACGGTCTAATTAAAATCAACGTGATTTAAAATTAAATTTAAAGATTTTTTAAAACATTAAAAATTTTTATTGCACTGGAAGAAGTACATACCAAAATATCCCTATAAAAGATGTTTTCGTAATTTGACCTTGTCAAACTCATATTTTCATGAAACTTTTTAGATCTTAATTTTATAATATTTTATGATTTTTGATGCATTTGAAATCATAGCAATACCTCGAAAAGTGTGAAATTATTAAAATATCCTTATAAGGGTATTTTTGTAATTAGACCTTTAAAAGCTTGGATTTTCATGAAATTTTTCATATCTCAATTTTATAATATTTTAATATATTTTGGTGTTGTAAAATCTCAAAAATGAGCATAAAAACATTGATTTCTAAGAAAATAGCTTGAATATAAAAAACTTTGCACTAGGGATAAAATGATCTTTTCATATGTTTAGAAGGCATAAAAATCTAACATATATAGTGAATAATATGAACCATTAGATCTTTTATTAATATTGATCCAATGGCCAAAGGTGGTTTCCTGAAAGGAATAAAAAAAACAAACTTTGACCATTGGATGAAATCTCATCCAAGGGTCCATATTCACTAAGAATGAGATCTTTTTCTTTTGGGGAATTTACCAAATAAAAAAAAATAAACTGGGTATGAAAAATCAAAAAGGAGGATTGGGGGAAAGAATAGCAAAACACATAAAAAAAGAAGAAGAAAAAGGCTGTTAAAAAATAAAGAAAGTCGAACAAAAAAGAAAAGGGTGAAAAGTTTTGTAGGAAAAATGTCTGTCGATTGCCAAAGAAGAGGGGGGAGGGATTCTCTGGAAAAAAAAAAAAAGGAAGGCTTCTAGTGGAGTAAGAAAAAAAGAGAGTAATTTTATGAGCTAAAAAAAAAAAAGAGAGCAAGAGAAAGGATAAGAGAAAACCTAAAGGCAACAACCAAATGATAGGCTAGTTTTTTTCAAAAATAATTTAAAAGAAACAAGCAGAAAAAAATACGTGAAAGAGAGAAACGAGAGGGCTAGAGAAGAAGGAAGCAATATGTTAAAAAAAAAAAAGAAGAAAAGGTTGAAAGGAAGCAAAAACTCGTAAAAAAAAAGTTGAAGAAGGCTGAAAGAAAGGAAAGCCTAACATAAAAAAGTGAAAAAAGAAAGCTGCAATAGGAAAAAAAGGAAAAAGAGGAAAAAGTAAGAAACGAAAAAAAGTAGAGGTAATAACCAGTCTAGTTTTTAATAAAGATACCTGAGAAAACAAAACAAAAGGAAAGGGAAGCATAAATTTGAAAACAGAAACTGGGAACAGCAAAAAAGCAAAAAAAAAAAATTAAAAGAGAACAAAAAGAATCACAGCAGCAACCAAAAAAAAATTTGGGCGTGAAGAATCAAGAAAGATGAGAAGAAAGAACCAAAAAGCATGCATTAGAAGTACACACACCAAAAGCGCCATAAACAATTACGAATGAAAAAGAGTAAAACAACCAAAGAAAGAGGTGCCAGCAGCTAAAGTTGAAAGAAAACTAGAACAAAAAATGCTGAACAGAATAAAAAAAGAGGAGAAGAAAAGAAAAGCAAGTGGAACCAAAAACACTAGGCACGCAGTGGAAGAAGAAATGTGCAAAATTGGGTGGTCACTAAAAAGGATGAAGCAGAAAACGTGAAAGAAAAGGCAAAAGAATATAACAAAAAAAATAGCAGACTGTTGAAAAGGAAAAAAAAGAAGGAAAATGAAAGAAGACATTAGCAAAAACAGGTTTGGAAATTTGGAGCCTCTTTGAGCATATATGCTATTTTATTGTTCATATATGGCTGTTATAAATACTTAGAGTTTTTGTTTTCCTATCTTTCTTTTGTTTTTGCATTGAGTTTACATGTAAAAATGTAAAACCTTGTCCTTTTTCTCATTTATTGATTTTTTTTTTTGTATAGGGGTGCAAGAGATATGGTTTATTTTGCATGTAGATTGCATCAAAGTTTTCATCATTACTCCTAATGTTATGTTTTCTTTATATATGAAGTCAATTTCTTGTTGCTTTCACCTCTACTGAAATCACCCTTTTGAGTTTTCAATTTAAATCTTCTTTTTTTCTTTTTTTTTCCTCTTTTTTTTTATACTTTTGTTTGTTTTGTTTTGTTTTTCATTTTTTCATTTTTTTGCGCACCTCTTTCTCATCTTTTCTTTTTATTTCTTTTTTTCATTGATCCATAAATGATATTTCGATCAAAATCCTAAACAATCCAATGGCAAATCATGCCTTGGTTTAATTCATTATTTTTTAATTTGAGTATTCATATCTGATCAAAATGGACTTTTAAGGGATTTAATGTAGACTAGGGTGAGGGGTTATGAAAGAAGTGGATGAAATGGGCCAAAATTGTATTTGAAGGGTACTCAAACCAATGATCATTTTTTCATATAGAGCACCTTGATATTTTGCTCCATCATTTTTTTCTCTTTTTTTATCATTTTTCAAGAAAAATTTGAACATAATAAGGCTTTACCTCTGAAATCACTAAGGATAAACAAGCTTATCAAACTTTGCCCTCAGTGTGAGGGTGATCCTTGATTAAGGTTTTTTAAAAAAAATTTAAACAAGCTCAAATAGAGTAGTAAAGGATAATTTTTTTTTTTTTTTAAGAATAGAAGAAAGATGGCCATTTCTCATCTCGAACATGAATGCTCTCAATGAAGAATATTTATTGATCAAGAGTAGATTTGTAAATGACCAATTGTAAAGATCATATGTTACATCATTTTTTAAATTCTTCACCACATTTATCTTCTTTCTTTTTAGTAGTCTCAATGAATCAATAGTTTCAACTTATCAATTGGATCATCATGAATGATGTTTTTAAAATCAAATCCTAAATTATTGTCATAACTGTTTGAAAACTCACAATTCAGAATCAAAGAATGGATATAGTGTAAGGATGTGAGAAGGTAAACGTATGTAACGGTGATTCACATAAAAGAGGAATATGACATGAAAATGCATTAAATCTATCACTTTTATGAAAATAATGAAAAATAAAAGGAAATCCATGTACATAAAAGAGATCCATATTCTCAAGAAATTCTAAGATGATAAGTAATTTCAATTAGCCTTTTCAAAATCATGGCCTTGGGTGATTGGATAAAAAGTTTTTATTAACATTCAATTTTCCTGATTTGTCGAAGCTAATCGAGCTTGCTTGGATCAAACTTTGTATCTTATGCTTGAAAGTAGGGCATGGTTCTATAAAGTAACCCATATTCCTATTATGGTAGTCACATGTGACATTAACATTGTACCATTTGGGATAGAGTGGTTTCAAGGGTTTCAAAAAGATTAGGGATACTAGGTCATTCTTGACCAATTCTAAAAATAGCTTAGTATAGGTTATGGGAATATGATCAACATATGCTTTCTCTTGGTTGTCCCTAGATCTTTCCAAACTACTAGCTTGATTGTAATGCCTTGAAACTGGTGTACTAACAAAACTAGGCTCATATGCGGGTGATTGAAAAACTTATTGATAGGGACTTAGAGTGATGTTATTCAAGATTAGGCAATGAGGCTGGTAAGAGAGTTGTGCAATATTATTGGTTGCTAAGTAGTAACTAGGATGAACATATGGTGGATATTGAGTATAACTTCTGAATTGTTGCCCCTCAAAACTTATGTCTTGGGCTTCATCTTCTTCTTTCTTAGCCATCCCACATTTCTTAACACTATTGGCCTTTTTTTCCTCAAGTTTGTCACTCATGATGGCATTTCAATAATCTCCTTTGAGATCACCATGTCAGCAAAGTTTTTATTGTATTTTCTATCATCTTTTTATAATAAGATGCTTTTAAGGTGCTAATGAACAATACGGTTATTTCTTTCTTAGTCAAAGGAGGTTGAACTTGAGTAACTATATCATTTTATTATTGGCTATATTCTTTGAATGACTCTATTGTCTTTTTATCTATGCTTTGTAAATAAAGGCTATCAGAGGCCAAGTTTATGATATGGTAGTATTAATTAATAAATGAGCAGACCAAGTCTTTCTATGTTTAAATATAGGTCTTATCCAACTAGACATACCATCTTGCAGTAGACCCAGTGGGGTTATCTTAGAACACGTGCATAAGTAGCTTTTCATCACTAGCGTAGGCAATCATTTTTCGATAATACATAGTGACATGTGTTATCAAGCACTTAGTACCATTACACTTTTCAAACTCAGGGACCTTGAATCATTTAGGACTAAGCAGAGGCTAACTGCATCCATGAAGCCACAAAAGTTTATTACTTTGATGGCTCGTAGTCTTTCCTTCAACAAGTTTATCTCATGTTTAGACCTTGAGTCCTCTAAACTATCAACCACCTTTAATGTCAACTTTTCGTTCTTCTTGAGGTCATTTGAGGTGGGGATTAGGACTAACTTTGTTATCTTTTCAGTAAAGACAGGATTAGCAAAACTTTGAAATTGCCTTTAAATTAGGGTAGATGGCATTCCTATGTAAGTTTACCCTATAGGGAATGTGAACTGCTATGGTGATGTGCCTTAAATGGAATGGGCATGATATGTGTTATAGTCAGAGGGATACAATAGGTTAATAACATTTTATAACATATGGTTTTTATGTCTAGCCTCTTCCTTTACAATCATCCCTTTGTTTAGCTTGCATGGCTTTTCTAAAATTTTGCTCAACTCCCTTTTAAGCTTTTCTTAGGCTTTCTCCAACTTCTCAATGTAGTTTGCATTGTCTTGTTCTATTCTTCTTGCTTGAGCTTGAGTATTGTACTTGTGGTAAGTTAGTCGAACTATGTTTGAACCTTAATTTTTTACAATTAGGGTGCAAATTTAGATTGATGTTTATATGACCATCAGATTATGCATGAGATTGAATGTAGAGATGCATGAATGCAACAAGAAGGATTTAATGATGTAAATGCATGCATATACAATAAAATAAAATAGGTTAGTAAATGTAATATATACAAAGAACAATATAATATATACAAAAGGATAACGTAAAGGGTTAGTATGCAAAAAAAATATATAAATTTATAAGTAAAATAAATGTCCCGTCATATATCATATTGAGGATTTTCTAACACAAGGGAAGGCATGGATCTAACTTAAGTTTGGACCCTAAAGGTTTACTTGTATGCTAGGTTCAAAAGTTTGATAGTCTAAGGGTTCCCAAATTGTTTCTTACATCATTGTCCATTATAGACTAGTAAGGCATCCCAATCCTTTCCTATTATAGGTTACAAGAGGAAATGGTTAGATTTGAATGAAAGTTTTTCATTAGCCCATACGAAAATATGAATCTCACAAAAGTATAAGTGCTTTACTCCCTCATAGGGGACAAAATTCGGGTGTAGAGCTCACGTTATGCGTGTGCAAATGAATGATAAATATATGAAAATGAATAAATAAATAAATAAAATATAAACAACGAAAGAAAAAAAAATCTCAAATTTATTAGGTTAGGCTTGGATAATAAGAAATCATTTATTGGTTTGACTCTCAATTTTCCCAATGGAGTCACGAAACTGTTATAACATATAAATCTATGGACCTACTGCTAGATATAAATTAAAAGAGTAGCCACCAATCTTTTTTGTTAAGGTGTGATTGGTCACCTAATAGAATTTGTCATATTTAAAGAGAAGTCCCAAGATTAACTTAGGTATTTTTAAACAGTAGATTCTAGTCTACTAAACTAAATTTTAGGTTCGAGATTATGGTTACGTGTAATGAAAGTTATAGCATCTTCACAGCGCCCATTCAAATGATGATATAAGTTTGATTTTAGATTATCCAAGTATTAATTTATTTATAATTTATCAAAATATTTAATAGTAAAAATTGGTCTTAAAATTACTCAAATTGTTTGGTAGTAATTTAAGGTAATTCTCTTACTTCAGAGTATTCATAGAGACTAGTATCCTACTTTAAAAAGGTTCCGTCGTTGGATTTATTAATATATTTTATTGAATAAATAATTACTAAAATCTTCTAATAGTTTGATAAAATTTACTTTAATGCAAATCTTTCAATAGTTTGATAGGATTTTATTGGGAAATTTATTTTAAGAAAATTTATTAAACCTTTCAATAGTTTGTTAAGATTTAATTTCATATGCAAATCATCCAATAATTTAGTAGGATTGAAAAATATTTTTTTTGAAAATATTTTTTTTTAAATAATTTGAAAGAAAAAATTTAATTAAATATACAAAAATTACCCTACAAAAATTATCTTGCAAATAATATAAATATCATACAATAATATTATAATTATGCAATAATATAATATATTAATCATACAAATAATATAAATAATCATGCAATAATGCGAATAATGAATCATGCAAATAAATATTACATGAAAATAAATTAAAGATATAAAAATCATGCCAACAAATAATAATAATAAAAAATAAAATAAATTGATAAATAAATAATAAAAATATGTAAAAATTAAATAAAAGATAAAATTAAATAAAAGATAAAATAAATCTAACCAGGTCGGGTCATTATGGATCTCATCAAGATCTAAGTCAATGAATCTTCTTCTTTCTTAGCACCAAAATGACACCGTTTCAGCATCCAATAGAAACCTTAAAAATCTGCCATTTCTCTCATTCTTTGCTTTTCTCTCAACAGACTTTGTCCTCTTTTTCTCTGGAAATTCAATAAAAAAAAAAATGATTGCCTAGCAAACCTAGAATTTTGTTGAAAACCACTACACAAAGATGAGAACTGATATCGCCCTTTGCTGTTACCAAACTACTGCGCATCACCACTGTTTCCAGTCACCAATCGGCCTTGCACCTCTGCGAGTTGCTGCCAGTGCCAGAAGCTTCTTTCAAATCTTTCAACCCCATTTTTTATCGATTGAAACCCCATTACAAAAATTCCAAAATAAGAACCGAAATGTTTCACTACCCAAACCGTGGCTGCCAAAAATTGTTTTATTTTTGCTAAGTTTCTGTTGTGAATTGAGTTGTATTTTTGGGTTTGGGTTTGTGAAGTTTTTGTTTGTGGTTGGGGTTCAGTTTCTGGAATTATGTTTTTGTAAATTGCTTTTGAAAACTGGGATGATTGGTTGTTGAAAATTGCTTGCCTTTATTCTTGATTGCTTGATGTTGTAAATCATGGGTATGGGTTTGGATCGACTGGGTATGGTTTTTTTTTTTTTTTTTTTGGCTTTGCTAGGTTGGTGTGTGCTTGATTCTGTTTTTGATTGTGATCTTTGCTTCTAATTTTGGGTACTACTTTTGAGTTGTTACTTGCTCAATGGTTATTGAAACTGTACATGCTGACTTCAGGTTTGAAAATTACTTTTCAGTGCTTGCTGGTTCTTCCTCTAGCTTTCATGACTAAGATTGCTATTGAATATCGACTACTTGTATTATGTCTCTGCAAATTGCCTATTGCTGAATTACTTTTGAATTCGTTTATCTAAGTTGGCTGTTGGAAGCAGTATGTGAGGCCAACTATTGAAAAAAAATTTCCTCCCCCTTTTTGTCTGTTTAATGGTTGGTTCTTTATAAGGATTTAATCCCCTTTAAATAAGGCAAATCAATCGATTAATTTGTGTTGAATGTGATTCGATTTGATTTGATTTTAAAATAAATTGATTTTGAAATTAAATCCTTAAAAATCTCTCAAAATCATTTTCATCAGATTTCATTAAAAATTACTTCATTTTTTTGAGTAAAATTAAATAAAAAAAGTAAAATTAAACAAAAATTGAAGCTAAGAATATAAATTTTTAATTGGGCTCTATGCCTATTTAAAAAAAAAAAAAAAGGATAAAATGAGGTGTCTACACTTTTGATAAAATCTTTCGAGTCACGGATATCGTTCATTCCTATAGCTGTCTTTTAAAAAGATCATGGATTCACATGACAGGAGTTGTTCTTTCCATTTTGCATCAAAATGTGAAATTCATTATTGATAAAAAGATGGTCATTATTGCAGGTGAAGAAGATTTGTTGGTGGTTAAATTATCAATTGCATTATATGTTGAAGTAGCTGAGGAAGTCCCAAAATGTTCATTTAGATCTTTTGAATTCGGTAATGCAATTTATGTAGTTGAAGGATCAAAGGTGCCTATTTCATGTTGACCCAGAGCTCTAAGATGGCATTTAATGAAGTGGCAGGAAAAAAGTAACAATTGTGGGTTGACTTGCAAGGGATAAAACGACTATAGATGATACCTAATAAAGATGATCGGTTTGGTTTAAGAAACAGGCCTACTCAAAAACGAAAAATGAAGTTCATATAAGAGAAAAGAGGTTGGTTCATTTTCTAGGGCAAGAAGTAGAAATTGAAGGCTTGTCTTTTCCTCCTCTTTATGAAACTTTCATATCAGCCTGTTATATCTATCTAGATCCAATAAGAAACATAAAGAATAGGCTTATACCATCATTAGAAGATATATTTGTTGAATTTTCAATACAGATGGTGAGTGAAGGAGAGGTGAAAGAAGATACAAAAAGTCCATAGGTGTATCTTACTCCTTCTGGTGTAGAGCTAAAGAATTGTCATGTTAAAGAGCTATCTGTTATTTTTAAATTTTTTTCAAAGTGATGTGTTGAACCTAATCTAAATGCTTTGGTTAAAAGCATTAAGTGTCTTGTATGTGTGTTTGTTTCCTTATTTTCAATTGAATAAATGACAAGCATAATGCATTTATGACATTTCTTTTGCCTCGATCATTTCAATTCCTTGCATTATTATACATCATTTTATGTTTTGTCCATTTCACTCATTTTCAGGTACTCAAATAATGAATGTAAAAATCATCATGATAATTTTTTAGGATTTGATTTTGAAAATTCTATTTGTATTAGTGAACTTGATGATGAAGAGAATATGGAAGATCATGCAATATCCCTAGAACTATTGAGATTAATGGAACAAGAAGAGAAACAAATTATGCTTCATCAAGAAGCCACTGAAGTTGTGAATTTAAAAGATGAAGAAACTAAAAAAGAGGTGAAGATTGGTACTTCAATGCCATCATTAATAAAGCAAGAGTTGATAAAGCTACTACATGAATATGTGAATATATTTGCTTGGTTGTACCAAGATATGCTAGGGCTAGATACTAAAATTATAGTATATAAGCTACCTGAAGCCTAAGTGCAAACCAATCAAACAGATGTTAAAGAGGATGAAACCAGAAATGTTATTAAAGATAAAAGAATAAGTGAAAAAGTAATTTGATAAGAGATTCTTAGAAGTGGCTAAATATCCTGAATGGGAGACAAATATAGTTCTAGTATCTAAGAAAGATGGCAAAGTGAGGATGTATGTTGATTATCAGGATCTAAATAGAACAAGTCCAAAAAACAACTTCTTATTGCCTCATATTGACACCTCATTGGACAATACCGCTAGGCATTCTCTATTTTCATTCATGGATGGGTTTTTGGTTTACAATCAAATCAAGATGGCATAAGAAGATATGGCGAAGACTATTTTTGTGACATTATGGGAAACATTTTGTTATAAAGTTATGCCTTTCGGTTTGAAAAATGCTGTGGCAACTTATCAAAGCTATGGTAACTCTATTCCATGACATGATGCATAAAAAAATAAAGATGTATGTGGATGACATAATTGCCAAATCCCATGGAAAAGAAAATCATGTGGCTAATCTTAAAAAGTTATTTGAGAGATTAAGGAAGTTTTAGCTAAAGCTCAATCTGGTTAAATGCACTTTTGGTACAACCTTAGGAAAATTACTAAGATTTATCATCAGTAAAAGAAGAATTGAGGTGAATCCAAATAAGATACATGCTATATAAGAGCTACCATCTCCGTTCAGGCAAAAAGAAGTAAAGGGATTTCTAGGGAGGTAAATTATATTGCTCATTTCATTTATCAACTTACAGCCAAATATAACATTATATTCAAGATTCTTCAAAAACACGAGTTAAGAGAATGGGATGAAGATTGTCAAATGATGTTTGAAAAAGTTAAAGAGTACTTATCAAACCCATCGGTATTAATGTCGCTTGTCCCTAAAAGACTTCTTATCTTGTATTTGATAGTGCATGAAAAATCAATTGGATGCGTTTTGGGGTAACATGATGAAACAGGAAGGAAAGAACAAGGCATTTATTATCTGAGCAAAAAGTTCATCGACTATAAGTCAAAGTATTCACCATTAGAAAAGATGTGTTATGCATTAGCTTAGATAGCTCGTTAGCTTAAACAGTACATGTTGTATCATACCACTTAGCTCATTGCGAAGTGGGATCCAATCAAGTACATATTTGAAAAGCCTTCATTATAAGAAAGAATAACATGATGGCAAGTGCTACTTTTTAAATATGACATTATATATGTGTCTCAAAAGGTAATTAAAGGAAATGCTATTATCAAATATCTCGTAGAACGTGCTCAGAAAGATTATGTGCCTATAACATTCGATTTTTTGGATAAAAACTTAATGTTTGTATTGCACATAGATAAATAAAAAGCCTAATAAAAATGCATGGAAGATGTATTTTGATTATGCATCAAATGCTTTGGGGCATGGTATAGGAGTAGTTGATATCTTTAAAAAAAGATTACTACCCAATCACTACAAAACTAAGTTTTAATTGTACAAATAATGTGGCAAAATACAAAGCATGTGTCATGGGTCTTCAAGCTACTCTTGAAAGGAAGGCTTATACATTGAAAGTTTATGAAGACTCTGCCTTGGTTGTATATCAGTTGCAAGGAGAATAAGAAATCAGAGGTTCAAAGTTGATTTTATACCAAAAGTACGTATTAGAATTGATTAAAAAAATTGAGAATATTTGGTTTCATCATTTACCTTGAGAAGAGAATCGGATGGCTAATGCTATGGTTACATTGGTAGCAATTTCAAGCTAAATGAAAATGCTTAAGTCAAACCCATCAAGTTGAGCTTGAGAGAGAAACCAACCCACTGTTCAAATGTTGAGGAAGAAGTAGATGGAAAATTATGGTATTTTGACATATTACAACATGTCAAGAATCAACAATACCCAAAGCATATATTAGAGAATGATAAGAGAACTTTGAGAAGACTGGTGATGGGTTTTTTTCTAGATGAGAAAATTTTATATAAAAGAAGTTGAAACCAAATACTATTAAGATGTGTAAATTCTACTGAAGCCAAAAAGTTACTTGGAGATATCCATGGAGGTGTTTGTGGAACTCATACAAATGGCCATATGATAACTAAACAGAATATAAGAGCATGATACTATTGGTTGATGATGGAAAAGGATTGCATCGACTTTGCTAAGAAATGCCATAAATGTCAAATTTATTCACACAAGATGCAAGTTCTTCTAACATCCTTACATGTTATATCAACAAATTGGCCTTTTTTTATGTGATATGACAAGGCCTATTACACTAAAAGCTTCAAATGGACACCGATTTATTTTGGTAGTAATTGACTACTTAACAAAGTGGGTAGAGGCAGCTTCATATGTTAATGTGACAAGAATGGCGGTTTACAAGTTCATAAAAAAAGAGATCATGTGCTGATATAGACTTTTAGAAAGGATCATTTTAGATAATATTCTTAATTTGAATAATAAAATGATAAATGAGGTTTGTGCTCAATTTAAAATCAAATATCACAAATCGATGCCTTATTGTCCAAATATGAATGGGGTAGTTAAATCGGCCAATAAGAATATAAAAAGAATTATTGAAAAGATGACAGATGTATACAAAGATTGGGTAAAAAAGCTGTCATTTGCAATACATGCTTATTGAACTTGGATTCGTACATCTACAAGAGCTACACCATTTTCATTGGTTTATGAGATAGAGGTAGTGTTGCCCATTGAAGTTCAAATTCTTTCCTTACATTTTCTCATGGAAGTTGAGTTGGAAGAAGTTGAGTGGGTTTGTGTTCGTTATAAATAGTTGAATCTCATTGAAGAAAATAGACTAATTGTACTTTATTATGATCAACTGTATTAAAGAAGAATGATGCGAGCTCATGACAAGAAAGTTCATCTTTGATAATTTTGAAAAGGAAAATTAGTTTTGAAAAAAATTCTTTCTAACCAATAAGAACCTACACCCAGTGGTAAAGAAATCGTTCTCTGGTAAGGCACTAATATTAGCAAGAATGGATGGATGATGACTTGTCAAACCTAGTTAATGTCAATGCAGTAAAAAAGTACTATGACTAAAAAAAAGAAATGAAACGAAAAGAGGCCAAAAAGCAACACAAATTAAAGAGATATCTAAGTTGAAAACTTAAAAGGACGACTTACGTAAAGAAGCATGGAATAGAGTGGGTCAATTCTTAATAAGTGCCAATAGATCTCATTAGTTTTGGAAAGGCTAAGTTTGTTGCATTTTCCAAATGTCAAGGGGTATCAATAAAGAGTTTTCAATAAAGAATCCATGACAAATTAGTTTATGATGATTTAAATATTCATTATATGATTACTTCTTTTCTTTATGTAGATACCGAATTTTGTTTGGGTCTACCAAATGAGATCCCATTTTTTAAATTTTGTTTATTAATATTAAAATTAAAAATGAAAAAAAAGATGGGACAGGGATAGGCATGGTGCCGTGCACGTCACTAGCCTATCCACCTAACACTGCTAACACCATGCCTCTATCAGGCCCTAAGCCAGTCCTCGGCCATACCCATGGAACCCATACCCAGAACCTCTGCACCTCACTTGCCCCAACTACCCAACCTACTCCACTGGCACCCATACCTTGACTACCTATCACCTCCCTTTACCTTGCCACACCCTCCACCACCTACTACCCCTCAAGTTGGCCTTATAAATCCAACCTCTGAATCAGTGACTAGAGGGAGGCATACCTTTGCCCAACACTTTGCCCAACCACTTCTAAGTCCCACATGCCTGCATCTTCACCTAGATTCAATACCTAGCCATTATCTTTCTGGTGACCACAAACTCATCTAGCCTCGTGTGTTCCCAAACCTAACTCCACACATGCCTCCAAACCCTCTAATCCAGGCACTAACCAAACAAAAAAAAACCACCAAAAAACCAATTCCTAAAAACAAAAAAAGCCATAAAAAAAAACACATAAAAATAAAAAATAGAAGCACAATCCTTCTTATAGGGAGGAACCATTAGCGTCGAGCTACCTGCAAAAACAAAAAAATATATATCAGTTTTGTTTTTTTTTTAGAAAAGGGAACACCAAAACTTTAAATCCTAATCTACGCTTATCGGGGTTGTTTCTCCTAAAAAGAAGGGGAGATTTGAGCTTAGAAGATCGAAAGGAGTTTTCAAACAAAGTTTGACATTTTTTGATCACCAGTGACCTTCAACTGCAACCATAAGGTGAACGGTGACGAACCTAGGAGGAGGTAGAGAGAGGGTCTGAGAGAAAGAGAAATAGAGAGAGAAAAAGAAAAGAAAAATGAAATAAAATTTTTTTAGCTTTTATATTAAAAAAAATCAAAATGACATTGTTTCAATAAGGATCAAAATGACGTCATTTTGACCATCGAAGATCTACACGTCCATTTGCTGACCTAACTCGGGTCCATGCAACTGACTCAACGACTCGACTCTCAGCTGCTTGGATCGATTTAGTTGGACTAGTGATGAAACATTGGTCCGCTAAAACCCCAAACCATTGAATCGGTCTGACTAAACTAAAGTTAATTGAACTGCTGATTGGTCCGATTCAGGTAAAATTTTTTTTTTTTTTATTTTTGATTTATTTATTTATATATATTATTTTTAATTATTATTAATAGTTAAGCATGTTTAATTTTCTTGTTAGAATAAATGTTTAATGCTTTTTTTAATATTAATGATATTAGTAAATAACAATAAATCTAAGTCTTGATCTTTTTAAATTTCATTAAAAAAACTAAAATAAACCTTATAAAATTGTAAAAATAATAATAATTAAATGATAATAACAATAAGAAGAATGAAAAAATGATTTCAAAATTTTTTATTTTTATTCTTTTCTTTTTTCTTTAAATAATAATAAAAATAATAAAACAAAATAAATAAATAAAAGAGAAAAATAACCAAAAAATGCTAAAAAAATCTAAAAAAGTGATAATAAGAATAAAGTGATAAAAAATTTTTCCTTGCCTAGATGATGGAAGGAATTTTTTTAAAAAATAATTATGTTTAGATGTTAGGGAATAATAAAAAATATAAATAAATAATAAAACAATAATAAAAATAAACAAATATTAATAATAAAATTTTTTTATAATAAAAAAAACATGAAAAATTAATTTTCAAAAATTATAAAAACCAAATTTGCTTTGAAAATCTGCTTAAACGTTGGAGATTTTTAGAGATGTTTGCATTTTTTTCAAACCCTAAAACTAAAATTCTAAACCTTTTAAATCATAAAATTGAAACCCTAAAACCCCAAACCCTATAATCGAAACCCTAAACCCTCCAAACCCTAAAACTAAACCATTTGAACCCTAAAATCAAAACCCTAAAACCCTTTAAACTCTAAAATTGAAATCTTAAACCCTCTAAACCCTAAAACTAAACCCTTAAAACCCTAAAATTTGAAACTCTAAAATCTTTAAAACCTTTGAAACCCTAAAATTCTAAACCCTAAACTTCCAAATCTTAGACCCTCGAAACCCCAAAATCTTTCAAACCCTAAAATCCAAGCCTTAAAACTCTGTAAACCCTAAAACCCTTAAAACTGAAAACTCAAAGCTCTAAATTCAAAACCCTAAACCTAAAAACCATAAAAATTTAAAACCTTAAAATTTCAAAACTCCAAATTCCAAATTCCAAAACTCTATTCTTAAAAACCCAAAACCTAAAACCTAAATTTGGCATGCAACCCTGAATCATCACCTAAAAGTCATCAAACTTTAAAATCTCGACCTATACCTATATTCAAGACCATTCTAAAATCCTAAGGATGCATGTGAAAATCTCACTTGAAATAATTTATTCTCATATGTCGCCTAGATGATAGGGTATTTAAGAAACTTTATTTCATTAAGTTTTTCATGTGAGCCCTTCATTCACTTTAACAATGGGATTAAAACTATTAAATAAAAATATAATAATAAAATAAGATCTTAAATATAAATATTTGCACCTAACCTCTACTTAGATGTTGGAGAGTCAAGGTGGTCTTATTATATTTAAGAATCTAATTTCAAATTTGCATCTCATCATCATACACAACACCTATTAGCTTACATGCGTTTATTGTTTGCACTCATTTTGCATATTTGTGCCTTTAATTTTTGTTTGCTACTTGATAGTTCCATCATTTACTTTCTCACACAAAACATTAAAAAAACGTAATTTAAAAATGTGGAATAAAACAAACATAACATCCCAAGGTGAATAATTCTTGGTACTCTACCTAGATGTTGGAGAGTTATCAACAATTATCTTTCTCAAATAATGTTGTTTTCATTTTCAAGGGGTGTCGTGGTAAATATCATTTAAAAGCATTATCTTTAAAGTTCTACCTAAATGTTGGAGAATTTTAAGATAATGCTTTAACTTAAAGATTTCTTTGATACTCCTAAATAAAGAGTTTTGATAAAATTAATTTTTTTAAATAATCAAAAGGAATTATTATTAAATTTCAAATCAAAACCATTTCATCCAATACCAAAAATAAAGCATGATTAATTGGTACCAATTTATGAGCATTATGGGGAGTTAAACCTTTTCTATATGTAACCGACTCTCAAACCCAACTTGATTTTTATAGACTAAAATTTATCTTTTTGATAAACTTTAAACAACCCGTTTTTATAGTTTTATTAAAAAGATAAACTTTTAGGTGGCCAATCATACCCTAAAAAATATTAGTGATAACTCTTCCTATTTTTTTTTTATTTTAAAAATCTTAAATGTCGGGTGGTCCCAACTTTGCAACTCTAATGGGGACTTTTGATAGTCAGGCCAAACATTTTAATTATGCGCTATTAATAGTTGTTGGATTTAATTGGTTTTATTTGATATTTAAGTTAATTTCTTTTATTTTATTTTAAAAAAATAAATATACAAGTTAATCAATAAAATTAATTGCATATTAGTTATTACTTTATTTTGATTTTGTGCTTATGATTTATTTATGTTATTTTGATTAATACATCACTTTACACACACTCTGTATATTCACTCGCATGCATGAGCTCTAGACCAGGACTATTTTCCTTTTAAGAAGAAGTAAAGTAGTTACACTATTGTGAGGTGATAACCTTCACATTTGCTAGTGAAATACTTCCACTCAAATTGAATGCTTTTCGTTAGTAGCTTGTAATGGATAAGGATTAGAGAGCCTTACTAGTCTATGATAGATGATGATGTAAGGAATAGTCTAAAAATTTTTAGACGTATAAATTCTAGCCTGGTATATTGTGAGCCATAGAAAGCTTGCCTAGGATAGAAACATGCTGACCTTTTTTATAGAAATAACCCAAATATGTATTAAAATTTGAAAAAAAAAACAAATGGATAATAAAAGAAAAGCATTTTCTTGAAAAGTACAAATTTTCTCTTAACATGTAGTTCATTCACTTTCTAGTCATCCAAATTTTGCATTTTCAAAAATGTTTTAAAATAAAATGAAGAAATTTTTTTAGCAATATCTAACAAAAAAATTTGAAAAAAATGGTTTTTCTTAAATTCTTCATTTATTGGCCGAATAAAAATTAATGAAAAAAGAAAATTCTTCAAATCCTACTTATTTTGTGATAAAAAATGTGCGTTCTTGAATTTTTTCTTTTCCTAAAAAAAGGAGAAAAAAAGAAACTTTAAATTTGAATGTTGTTTCATCTTTCACATTGTTATTTGGTCTTTTACATACATTTTTATCATGTTTTAAAAAAAATGAGGTAGTATGTATGCCTCATCCTATGCATCTTAATAGATACGATATGCATCACATTTCAGGCATAATAATAAAATGATATATACATTCCATGCATATTTTAATACGTATTTACGCACTACATTTCATTACATATTTTAAGGTAGTATCAGTTTCATTAGGTCAACATAACACAACCATTGCATTCCATGTAGACATATCTCATGCACTTGATCGGTTCATACATTCCATACAAGTATGTTGCATTAGTCATAGGAATATATCTCATCACTCATGTAAGTATGTCACTGGATTTTATGCATAAATATTCATGAATGGTAAGGTTTATAGAACCTATATTGCATTTCATGTCCTACCATCTCTGCAACATAATATTACATTCCTTCCATACAAATTTATGGATGAAAATTTTGTTAATTGGGGCCTAAACATGTAAAAATCCATTTGACTTAGGCATATTTACATTCATGACATTTTTTTACATCCTTATCATATTCATGTATTCATAAACATGATTTTGTGTGTCATATAAGTTAAAAATTATTTTTGTGGCATTCATTTAATAAAAGTAATAATATAAAATTTTTTAGCCTAAGTCATGGAATAAATTGTATGTCTTGGTGAAAATTAGAATGGTAAAAATGATAGATCAATTGGAAGCAAGGATTAGTGCTTTGGAGTTAAATCAAGCTCGAGCTTTAGGAGATAAAACAATAGATCGCTCAATTGATAGAAATGGTTGAAGGTAGGGGTATGGCTAAATTTGTTGCTACTTAAGGATCATTGTCACTTTCGATTCCATCAAATCAAAATCAACTTGCTTCTATTGGTTCCAATATTTTTCTTGAGCATACTAAGGCATTGGGTGATTTAAACAGTGGCCAAAGTTTGGGTAAGCTCAAAAGAGGAATGGATGAATTGGCCACACAAATGATTGAAATCAAAAGTTCAATTTCGAAGATAGAGTCATCTGGCTTCAAACAACCTTTACCAACTATCTCAAGTCCAAACCTACACCTAAATTCTTCTCATGACTATTTTCGATTCTCTTTCCAAGCACCTAGGATTAGGGCCTCAAATTTCATGCAACCTTTGGGAATTACACACTTGAATTCATTTCCACCACCTCACATTTCACAACCACTTGTTCAACATGCTATCCTATCACCACCCTCTGAACCCAATTCTTGACTTAGAGTTTCTCAAATCACTTTAAAACCAATTATACCACCAGTTTTTCAACAAAACAAACCAACTATGGAACGAAAAAACTCTCGTAACACTAAAAAAAAAACCTTATTAATCCAATACCCATGTCCTACTCAGAGTTATACCCATTACTCCTAAAAAACTACCTCATTGCCCCTGTCCCTACTGAACCTCATAAACCATCATTTCCCAAATGGTATAAGCCTGATACTCGATGTGAATACCATCTTAGCATCACAGGCCATTATCTGAAAGACTGCACGACTTTGAAACATAGGGTACAAAGATTGATGAAAGTCGGATATTTAGGTTTTGACACCAAAATGAAGCCAGTTATTTATAGGAATCCTTCATTAATCCATATTAAGATAGCAAGTAGTGTTGTAGGCGATAGTCAAATTAGCCAAGGGGATGAACAAAAGGAAGAAGCCTTAAGCCAAAAGGTTATTCTTACTAACAGTCATAATCCACTTATTTTGGATTTCTTAGGTGAGGTAAGAGAGAGTAAGAGCTAGTCTAGCACTTTTTGGCACTTCTTTTAGGATTGTTCTTGATGTATAAATTTGAAACTTTGAGAATAAAGGAAAACTTTTGAATTTGCTATGAATAGACGTCTTTGTTTACATTTTTTTTTATTTATAATAGTGTGCCTAAAAGAGTCTGTGAGAAAGAATGATGGCTACAAATACGTTTTCACTAAATTTTTGAGGTGAAAAAAATGTCTTTAAATAACCTAACTTGAATATATGAGAGAATTTGAGCATATCCTTAAGGAGCAATGTTTGTGTATATACTTTTGTTAAACCTTTAAAACAAAAAGATACTTTTGAAAGTTTTAATAATAGAATTCATGTCATACATTTTTAACTTTTGGTAATTAAGAAAAGGTTCGAAGATAGCGCATCCTAAGAAACAAGATCAGTTAAATTTGCACACTTACAACACTTGAGATTTATCATAATCATGAAAAATAAAATACTCAGATGGATAGAATGGAATGGACCCAATAAGAGATCAGGAAAATAGTTACAAGAATACAACAGAATATAGATAGACAATTGGTAGAATTAAAATAGATATTAACTGGTTGGACAAAAGAAAAAGAAATCATGGGGCTAGGGAGAAAATAGTTATTAAAGCAACATTATGTCCACCTGGGTTCACACGTCCATATATTTAAGACCTTCATATATCACAAGCACCTTCAGCAACTCATCAACCTTATATGGATACTTCTGCCAAGTTACCTTTAGTTCAAATAAATGCCAACTCCAAGCCTACTCTTTACGACTCCATTGATGTGCCTAATTTAGATGATCCAAAAAAATGAAAGCAACCAAAAACAGTGTCAAATCCATTAAAAGATACAATGATAAAAGATAAATATGATTTGTTAGAAGAGAGACTAAAGGTAATTGAAGGCCATGATATATATGGGAGTATTGATGCTAATGACCTTACTTTAGTGCTTGATCTGGTTATTTCGTCAAAGTTTAAAGCTTCAAATTTCAAGCAATATGGTAGAATAAAATGTCTTTTAACACACATCACCATGTACTATCAAAAGATAATAGGCCACACTCATGATGATAAGTTATTAATCCATTGCTTTCAAGATAGTCTTACCAAGTCTACAACAAAGTGGTATACTCGGTTAGACAAAAGTATGATTTGCTCTTGGAATGATTTGTCTACGACCTTCGTAACATAATACAAGTATGTTGAAAACATGGCACCAGATAGGTTGTCCTTGTAGAATATAAAAAAAAGTGCAATTGACATTTTCAAAGAATATGCACATGATGGAACGACATGACAGCCCAAGTACAACCACCTCTATTACAGAAAGAAATCTTTATTCTACTTGTCAATTCCCTAAATACTCCCTATGACGAAAGAATAATTAGGAATATCTCCAAAGACTTTGCTAACATGGTGATTGCTAGGGAAATGATAGAAAATATAGTCAAGAATGGTAAGATTAAGTTGAATGATGCAACTGATATTGAAAAAGGAAATATCATAGAAAAAATGAAAGGAATGTGCAAGCAATCACACCTGAAGGACATTTACCCAAGAACTTTGTCATATGTAGTTTTTATCCTTTTCATCAATCCCACTTCTTGGTCATAAGTAGTATCTCTTAAAACCCTTATCTTTGCCAACTAAGCTAGTATCTAAGTTTTCTAGCAAATCCCCATCCCTAAATGACCATTCACTATCTTGTCCTTACATTTGAGCCTACTACCCAACTAACGAAAAATTAAAAAAGAAAAAGAAATGACCAAGAGAAACTTTCAATCCCTATTTCTTACCTTTTAACTTTGCTAATAGAAGGCCGATACCTCACTCCTGTGTCTCTGAAAATAACACCTAATCTATCAACAAGGAATTATGATCTTAATGGCAAGTGTGATATCATATGAGGACAATTGGCCATTCAACTAAAAAATGCAGATAGCTAAAAAAAAAGATTGAGGATCTTATCAAAAATGATATTCTGACTCCAAAACTAATGGAATAATAGAAGTCAATTTTATCTAGTTGCAAAATGTTAAAAGTTGAAATGTGAAAAAAGGTTCCGAGTGTTTAAATATCCAAATAGGATGGTTTTCTTTTGAACTTTTAACTTTTTGTGCATGACATGTGCATGGTGTCCTAAGAGTATTTTAAATTAATTTTGGAAGAAATTAATGCTTTTTTATTTTTCTATGAAATTTTATCTTTATGCATTTATTTGAATAACAGTCCCCTACAATTAATTTTTTAAATCATAAAATGAAAATCACTTTGCCAAAAAAGGGAGAAAAACAAAGAAAAAAAAAAGATTAGCAATAAAGTCCTATATAAATGATTTTCGGGATCCTCAAACTTTTTTTGGAAAAAAATAATAAGCCTTTTCAAAAGGAAATATACGTTTTCTAAATGGTAAGAATCTCAAAGTAATTGGTGATTACTATTAAAGAATAAACTCATTCAATACCTTTACACTTTTCCTTGACCACTTCTATATTTTAACCTTTTTGAATAATTTCACTCACTAGTCATAATCTTTCAAAGAGGTATGAATTTAAACTTACGAACCTTGTCATCATTTGATATATTGAGACCATAGCCTTTTTTTGGGCAATGAACAAAAAAGGCTAGTTTTAAAAATTTATTTTGAAAAACAAGATATTCTTTTAAGTTTCTAATTGGTAATTCAATGTGTGTCAAATTTTGCCAATATGAGAGAACCATCCAAATTCTTTCGATGACCACAGACACCATAAATGCCTGAACATTTTCTCAAGTAGCTCTTGTTTCATGTCTTAAGGCATATTGACTAAAAGAAACAAAATTCCTTCTTGTCTAAGATAATTTGTTTCATGTAATAATACTTTTTGCCCTCATTTTACCAAAATGTTAAACAGTCTGGAACCAAAATGAGCTTTTTTATGAACTATGTGATCAAATTGAGATATCTCATATAACTTAATTTTCATTGTCATAAGAACCTTAGGTAGGAAAACATGATGGATATCAGTTAGGCAAAAACGATTGATGGTAATAACACAAAAATAAAGAAAAAATAAAAAAGAAGCATGTTATCTTTTTTTTCAAATAACTTGCTTATCTAACTAAGTGATCGTGTTTGAAATAATAAATGGTCATTTTTCTCTATCTTTTGTATAAAGAAAAATTATCCACTTAATACCCATTTGAGCCTATTAAATTTTTTTGTTCCAAAATAAAACCCAACCAAGGATTGTCTTTTACACTAGAGGGCAAAATAAGAACATCTTCAAGAGATCAATTTCAAGGAAAGTGTTTGATATTAAGAGCATTTAACATGCACTTGGAAATGAGAGCCCAGGGTAAAAAGTGAAAGAGGTTTCAGTTAGAATCTTAAAAATTCAAGAAAGAAGAATGCTAAAGTCAAAATAAGATGTTTTCATAAAAAAAAATTGAAGAAAAGAAAAACAATAAGAAAAAAGAGCAAAAAAAAGAAAGACATGTACTTCAAAGACGATAATTTAAAGCAAAAAAAAAAGTGAATGAAGCTTCAGTTAGAATCCAAAAAAATAGAGCAAAGAAAAGGAAGTCATGTTCCTTGGATAAGAATTTTGGGGTAAGAAGTGAATAAAGTTTCAGTCAAAATCGTAAGTAAAACTTTAAGAAAAAAAGAATGATGAAGTTGAAGTTAGATGTTTAAAAAAAAAGAAAAAATAAAAAAAAAAAGCAAAGAAAGACAAACATGCTCCTTTGAGACGAGAGCTTGGGGCAAAAAGTGAATGAAGTAATAGTTAGAATCCCAAAGAAAAAGGAATAAAGTTTGAGAAAGAAGAATGCTAAAGTTGATATTAGATGTTCTAAGAAAAAGATAGAGTAAAGAAAGAAAGACACATAGCTTTTCGTTCAAAGAATGCTCTGTAAGATCCTTGGCATCTTTGGCCTAATTATCTTGAATAATATATTTTTTGAGCCTATTTATCCATTCTTTCATAACCCTAAACCTTGGCCTACATTACATATCTTGAAAAGTCTATTTTTATCAAATGTGGACACTTAAGTCTAATAGCTATGTCTCTGAAAATTTGTATATACCTGTTATATTGGCAAGATTCTATCAAAGTTCTTCATTGTTAGAAAATATAGCTCTAAAGTGAAAATCCGAAAAGGGCAGTTTAGAGATAGAACCATTCTCAAGGCCAAAAAAAAAATTTTAGAGTTCCAAGGTTTTATCTAGAATAAAAAATCACTATGCAAAACCTTTTAAAGACTTTGCATTCACCAAAGAATGAAAATAAAAATAAGCTTTTTTTCCTTCTTAGATCTTTTACGAAAAATAATGGTTAGTTTTGACGCACATTGAAATATCATGTTTTTAATAAAAGAAAAGTACTTTAGAAAAATTATCTCATTTATGAGGTCAAGAGTAATCTTTGTAACTCTCGTCAAGCCTTCCTTGAAATATGACCACCAGTGAAAAAAGTTAAATTGTCAATCACCTCATCCATAAGTGTTTCAAATAGTAATCATCAATTTTCAAGAGATTCGAAAATCATGAGTTTTCAATTTTTCTCATTGATTGTGAAGATACTTTTTATGTAGGGGCAATTTTGCAAACACTTTTGAGAACTTCATAGATTATTTTAACATTTTGTTTAGATATTAAGATCATTATAGTGAAGAGTGAACATTGAAAATTTGAATAAAGATCCTTCGAAAAATAAAAAAATAAAAAAGTCTTTACATTTGCATCACTTGTAAAAGATATTTGGCCTACATACCTTAAAAAAAATCACATTTGCATAAATTGCATGTGCATCATCAAAAAAACATTTAACTTGCATGTTGCACAAACAAAAAGATTTGCATCATTTAGAAAAGACATTTAATCTACGTGCTGCAAAAACAAAAAAGAAAGACATTCGCATTGGCATCACTAGCATTTGTACTTGCATGTGCGTTATGAGAAAGACATTCACATTTGTATTTACATAATGAAAAAGACATTTGCATTTGCATGTGCATAATGGAAAAGACATTTGCATTTGCATCATGGCATTTGCATCCTAAAAAAAGTATTTATAGGGTAATTTACATGAAAGGAACATTGGTATTTGTATTGTGAAAAACTCACCTATATTTGCATCAGGCATTCACATTCTTGCATTCACATTGACATTTGCATTCGCATCATTTGATGGAAATAGACATTTGTATCATGATTGTATTTGTCAACTTTATAAATATTAGAAAAAGAAAAAGAAAAAAAAGCAACAAAAAAGAAGGAAGTCTATCATGAAAAGATGAGAAAAAAAATAGTTTGACATGAGACCAAAATATCAAAAAAAGGTTTAAAAAGTTGAAAGAAAAATTATCTATAAAAAGTGAAATGATTGTTGGAAAATGAGAAGAAGAGATATGATACAAGATAATACTTAAGTCTAGTTAAGCTGGCACTAAACATATTTCTAAGACCTTCGGACATAATTTTTAAGATTTTTGGTCAAAACATTTTAAATTTTTAAAAGTTTCAATGCCTCTAATGTATGGGGAGCATTCAAAGATTTTGAAATCATTAAGACCTCTTGGCATAATCTTTAAGACCTCCAGACATAATCTTTAAAACCTCTTAGAAAATTTTTTTAAATTTTCAAAGTTTTAATGCCTCTAATATATGAGGAGCATTCAAAGATTTTGAGATTTGTAAGACCTTCGAGCATAACCTCTAAGATCTTCAGACAAAACATTTTAAATTTTTAAAGTTTCAATACCTCTAATGTATAAGGAACATTCAAAGATTTCAAGATTCGTAAGACCTCTAGGCATGATCTCTTGTTTTATTTCCAAAAGTTATTGAGTTTTTGTTTAAAAGAGTCTTTAAATTTGTTTCCAAATTATCAAGTTTTTTAGTTAAAAAAAACAAAAAAAAAAACTTTTGAAAAATCCTTGATTTGTTTTCGGACAAAATTGTTGTCTTTGTCTTTGCCCTATTCTTGATTCTTAGCAATGCACAAAGAAGGGTAATTATAGACACTAAATTTTATTTGCGCCTATCGGATAAGATCTTTTTTTTTTATTTTGTCTATTAATATTAAAATTAAAAATTAAAAAAAAGATGGGATAGGGTATGCATGGTGTTGTGCATGGCACCAGCCTATCCATCTGCCCCTATCGACACCATGCCCCCATTAGGCCTTAAGCCAATCCCCTACCATACCCATGGAACCCACATCCAGAACCCTTGTACCTTACCTACCCCAACTACCCAACCCACTCCATTGGCTCCCATACCTTGACTGCCTATCACCTCCCATTACCTTGCCACACTAGCCACCTTTTACTACCCCTAAGTCGGCCCTATAAATCCAACCCACGAACCGGTGACCAAAGGATGCATGCCTTCACCCAACACTTTGCCCAGCCACCTTCAAGTCTTACGTGCCCATATCCTAACTCAAACTCAGTACTTGGCCTTTTATCTTCTAGGTGACCACAAACCCATCTAGCCCTGTGCATTGCCAAACCCAACTCTATGCATGCCCCCAAACCCTCTAGCCCAGGCACTGATCAAACAGAAAAAAAATCACCAGAAAACCAATAAAAAAACCATAATAAAAAAGAACACAAAAAAATATAAAATATAAAAAATAAAAACGCAATCCTCACCGTAGGGAGAAACCATCGGTGTCGAGCTACTTGTAAAAATAAAAAATGTATATTAGTTTTGTTTTGTTTTTTTTTGGAAATGGAACATTATAACTTTAAACCTTGATCTATGCCTATTAGAGTTGTTTCTCACAAAAAGAAATGTGGATTTGAGAGCTTAGAAGATCGAAAGGAGTTTTTAGGCAATGTTTGGTATTTTTCGATCACCAACGACCACCAACAGTGTTCGTAGCGACGAAAGGTGATTAGCCTAGGGGGAGGTAGAGAGAGAGGGTTTATGAGAGAGATAGAGAGAAGTAGAAAAAGAGAAAGAAAATAAAAATGAAATAAAATTTTTTTGGCTTTTATAGTTAAAAAAACCAAAAGATGCCATTTCAATAAGGACCAAAACAACGTCGTTTTGACCATAAAAAATCTGTGCTTCCATTCACCGACTTGATCCAAGCTCTGTATAACAGACCCGACGACCCGGCTCCTTTTTACCTAGATCGATGTTGAATTATTGGTCTATTGAACCCCTAGACAGTTGAACCAATCCGATAGAATCAAGGTTGATTGGATCGTTGATCGGATTTGTTTAAGTAATTTTTTTTTCATTTTTGATTCATTGATTTTTTATATATATTAATTTTAATTGTTATTATTAGTTAAGCATGTTTAATTTTCTTGTTAGAATAAATGTTTAGTGTTTTTTACTATTAATGATATTAGTAAATAACAATAAATCTAAATCTTGATCTTTTTAAATTTCATTAAAAAAAAACCTAAAATAAACCTTATAAAACTATAAAATAATAATTAGATGATAATAACAATAATAAAAATGAAAAAATGATTTCAAAATAGAATAATAACCAAAAAATGCTACAAAAAATCTTTGAAAAAAGATAATAAGAATAAAATGATAAATTTTTTTTCCTGTCTAGATGATGGAGGAAATTTTATTTTAAAAATAATTTCACCTAAATGTTGGAGAATTTTAAAAAATATAAATAAATAATAAAACAATAATAAAAATAAACAGATATTATTAATAATAATTTTTCATAATAAAAAAATACATGAAAAATTAATTTTCAAAAATTATGAAAATTAATTTTTGATAATAATAATAATAATAATAATAATAATAATAATAATTATTATTATTATTATTATTAGTATTATTATTATTATTATTATTATTATTATTAACTTGCTTCGAAAATCTGTTTAGATATTGGAGATTTTTAGAGATGTTTGTATTTTCTTCAAACCCTAAAACTAAAACCCTTATTATTATTATTATTATTATTATTATTAGTATTATTATTATTATTATTATTATTATTTTTAACTTGCTTCGAAAATCTGTTTAGATATTGGAGATTTTTAGAGATGTTTGTATTTTCTTCAAACCCTAAAACTAAAACCCTAAACCCTTTGAGCCATAAAATCGAAACTCTAAAACTTTAAACCCAAAAATTAAAATCCTAAACCCTTCAAACCCTAAAACTAAACCCTTTAAACTCTAAAATCAGAATCCTAAACACTCAAAACTCTAAAACTAAGCCTTTTAAACCCTAAAATTTGAAACCCTAAAATTTCTAAACCTTTGACACCCTAAGATTTCTAAACCTTCAACCTCCAATTCTTAGACCTTCAAAACCTTAAAATCTTCCAAACCCTAAAATTCAAGCCCTAAAACCCTCTAAACCCTAAAAGCAAACCTTAAAACTAAAAACCCTAAATTCAAAACCCTAAACTCAAAAACCATAAAATTTCAAAACTCTAAAATCCAAAACCCAAAACTCTAATTTTTAAAACTCCAAACCTAAAACGTTAAATTTGGCATGCAACCCAAAATCATCACCCAAAAGTTATCAAACTTTAAAATCTAGACCTATACCTATATTCTAGACCATTATAAAATCCTAAGGATGCATGTGAAAATCTTATTTGAAATAATTTGTTCCCAAATGCTACCTAGACGATTGGGTGTTTAAGAAACTTTATTTCATTAAGTTTTTCATGCGAGCCCTTAATTTGCTTTAACAATGGGATTAAAACTATTAAATAATAAAATATAATAATAAAATGGGATCTTAAATATAAATAATCACACCTAAGCTCCTCTTAGATGTTGGAGAGTCAAGGTGGTCTCATTATATTTAAGAATCCAATTTTAAATTTGCATCTTATCATCGTACACAACACCTCTTGGCTGACATGCATTTATTGTTTGCACTCATTTTGCATATTTATGCCTTTAATCTTTGTTTCCTACTTGATGGTTCCATCATTTACTTTTTCACACAAAATGTTAAAAAAAAAACGTAATTTTAAAATGTAGGAAAAAACAAAAAATAACATTTCAAAAGGAATAATTCATGGTACTTTGCCTAGATGTTGGAGAGTTATTAATAATTATCTTTCCTAAATAATTTTTCATTTTCAAATGATGTTGTTGTAAAAATCAGTTAAAAACGTTATCTTTAAAGTTTTATCTAGATATTTGAGAATTTTAAGATAATTCTTTAAATTAAAGATTTTTTTGATACTCCTAAATAAAGAATTTTGATAAAATCAATTTTTTTAAATAATCAAAGAGAGTTATTATTAAATTTCAAATCAAAACCATTTCATCCAACATCTAAAATAATGCATGATTAATTGGTACCAATTTATGGCCATTATAGAGTGTTAATATTTTCTCGTACGTAACTGACTCCCAGATCCAAACTGATTTTCATATATTGAAATTTATCTTTTGGATAAAATTTAAACCCACTTTTATAGTTTTATTAAAAAGATCACACTTTTAAAAAGATTGGTGGTGACTCCTCCCATTTTTCTAGATTTTAAAAATCTTAAATGTTTAGTGATCTCAAAACCATTATGATGCTTTGTTATATCTTTTTGGATAATGTTTCAAACACTTTTCGTTTTTATTGAAATAAAATACCCATTTGTTTATCCTTTCTTTGTCCTTCTCATTAAAAAGAGAAATGTGTAACGTGTTATATTGTCATGAATTCAAAAGATGATGAGTGAGTGACAATGATCATGAAATACACATACATTATTTTGAAAAAAATTTTAAATGATAAGCAAAATAGTAAGGAATATAGATTAATCAGAAAATAGGCCTATAAGTCATAAAAGTGGTAAATATTGAATATGAGAAATGATGGAGAGAAACCTTAATATCCAAACTTAATCAGCTATTGGAATACATAGGATTAAAAAAAAAAAGAAATAGTTAATGAGAAATTTCAATGATTAAAAGAAAATGTCATAAAATGGAAAATAAAGAAGATAATTTTTTCATTTGCATCATGATTATCATTCATCGTATGACATTGCAAAAGCGAGCAAACAAAAGTCATTCATGAATGCATATGACATAATAGATATATGGGTCTAGGATAATCTAAGGCCAATAAAAGAAAAGGTCAAAATTTGAAAAGATGTAAGCCAATTTGTTTAGAGGAATCATTCAAATTTCATGGCCTTTGTTTAGATAAATCATTCAAGCTTCATGACCTCTGCTTAAAGGACTCTTTCAAATACCATTACCTCTTAGATTTTTAATTTAAAGTTTCATTACCTTTGGTTAGAGGAGCTATTTAAAATTTCATTGCCTCTAGTTAAATGAGCTCTTTTCAAAGTTTTGGAGCTTTTGGTTAGATGAGCTTTTTTATTTTAGACCTTTGTTTAGAGGATTCCTTCAAAATTAGGCATGATTTGTAAGACTAAAGGGCACAATATATAAGACCTATAAAATTTTAAATTTCAAGTTTCATAACTTCTAATTAGAGTAACTTTCTTTAAAATGTCATAGTGTTTAGTTAAAAGAGCTTTCTTTAAAGTCTCATAGCCTTTGGCCAGAGAAGCTAGTTAAAGTCTCATAACTTTTGGTTAAAGAAGTCTTTTTAAATTTTTAAAAATTGTTGACCCTTTGCTTAGAAGATCCTTTCAAATTTTTTTAAAAGTTATCGAGCTTCTACTTAAATGAGCCTTTTAAAATTTTAAGAGTTATCGAGCCTCTACTTAAAAAGCCTTTTAAATTTTCAAAAGTTGTTGAGCTTTTACTTAGAGGAGCCTTTCAAATTTTCAAAAAAATTACCGAGCCTCTGTTTAGAGGAGTAAAAAAAAAAAGTCGTGTTTAATGTTTTGTCTTTTGTATGTGCTTGCTAGAATAAAATTATTGTCTTTTTGTATTTACCTTATTTTTTATTCTCAAAAGTAGGTAAAGAAGAACAACTGTAGACACTTATTTTGTCCAAAACATCAAACATTATGTCAAAATAAATCTGTATCGATTCTTGGTTCCACTTGAATTCAGTCGAATACTTTAACTGAATTTAGCTAATTATTTTGTATTGGATCATTTATTATTATTATTATTATTATTGACTTCTCTTCAATTTTCTTCATCTTTTCCCCTAAAGTCCTTAGTGCATTAAATGCACCAAATTTCATCCTCTTTTGCTTAACTTTGAAGTAAAAATTTTTAAACCCCAGTCACCTGAACCTGCCTAACTTGCCAACATGAAATTCGATGACCAAAAGTCATTGGACAAATCTTCAAATTTTTCCACAAAAGAATCTTAGAAAATTTGGGATTTTGATCTCCTAATTAGCTTTATAAATAAAGCTAATTCCTGTAAGAAAAAGGAAGGAACCCAGGAAAGAACACTACAAAAAAAAAAAAAAACACAAATAAAGAGCAATTTTTTTTTGGGGTTCCTAGGTTACAGTTAAAAAAATACACAGGCATTATAAAAATAAACAAAAAAACACCACGGTCCTTTCATAGGAGGAACCACTAGTAAAGAAAAAAAAACTTGTGTTTGCAAATAAAAAAAAATTTAATCGAAACTAGAAACTTTGTTCTAGAAGGTTTGGAATTTAAAAAAAAAAAACTAGTTTCAAAAAAGTGTTTGGGAGACAAAATGGATCATTTTGGCTTTTTTTTTTAATTTATGAAAATTTTTTAGGTCATTAAAATATAAGAAAACTTTGAATTTTTTGGCAACCATTGAACTTTTCAACGACTGAAATCAAGGGATATCGCTAAAAGCTGGAAAACCTTGAAACTTTTTGACACTGTTGAAAATTTCAGCCATCAATGCACGACGACAACTGTTTGAAATCTGGGTTTCATGGCGGCAAGTGAAGGGAAGGATTTTTTTAGTGTGAGATCCTTTGATTTTAGAAAGAAAGTAGAGGAAAAAAAAAACTAAAAAAAGGCCTATTTATAGGCCACCAAAATGATGCCATTTTGGGATCTTGACCCATGACAACCTACGCAGGATTCGTGGCTTGACTCACTTACAACTCAACCCATTTGGTAAGCTTTCCCTTTTCTTTTTATTTTTCTTTTTTGTTTTGATTTTTAATTTTATTTATTTTGTGTTTTTTTTGGTTGGTTTTTTATGATATTATTGTTATTATTATTATTTTTTATGTTATTATTAATATTCATTCTTTTAGAAATAAATAAAAAATAAAAATAGAATTAAAATAAAATATAGATTTGGTAAAATAAAAAATATGCATAAATCTTTAAATAACTATTTAAGGAAAATTGAAATTTTGTTGCTATAATAAAAACTAATGAATTGTTTAAATTAATCTTTTAAATGTAATTTTCAAAGAAAATTAAAAAAGTTTAGTTTTCTTTAACTATTGTAAATAAAAAATATTTTTATATTTCGTCGATAAGCTGAGACAATCTAAAAATTATTTTGTACTAAAAGAAAATTTTGTTTCAATAAAAAAAACAATGAATAATAAAAATAAATAAAAATAAAAGTGTTTGTTTAAATAAATCTCTTAATTATTACCAAAAAAAATTTATGGATTTCACCAAAGAATTGAAATAACCAAAAAAGTTATTTTCACTAAATAGATAATTATTTGAATAATAATAAATAATAAAAGTATTTATTTAAATGAATCTCTTAATAAAAAAATATTTTTTAATTTTACCAAAGAGTGGGATAATACAAGAAGTTATTTTTACTAAATAAAAATTTATTTAAATAATAAGAAGAAAGATGAAAATAATCAATAGAAATTAATAACAAAAAACAAAAAAATCACAATAAAAATTAATTAAATGTTTAATTAAATCTTTTAAGAAAGGATTTTAAGAAAAATTAGGAGAATTTCATTTTTCTTTATTATTATCAATAAAAAGTGATTTTATTTAGGATCTTGTTAGCAAGTTAAGATAATCCTAAAATCTGTTTAAAATTTTTAAGGTTTCGTCGAAGAATCGAAATAATTTTAAAATCAGTTTAATAAAATTTTGAGATTTCATCAAAGATTTGAGATAATCATAAAATTAGTTTTAATAAATAAAATATCTTATGATGAAATTTTAGAAATTTTATGAATGATCAATTTTTCAAATTCTTTTAATAAAAAATATTTTTTATAAATTTCGCTAAAGTGTTGGAGAATTTATATAATGTAAAAAATAATAATAATTTCTCAAAATATAAATATTTTGGATAAAGAAAATTTTAAAGGAGTTAACTTTAAATATTTTGACAAACCATATCATTAAAATTAAAAGATAACATATGTTTAATTGGTACCATTCTTTGAACAGGTGACATGAAGGTGTTAATATCTTCCTCACTTGTAATCGTACTATCAAACTCAACCCTAATTTTATAGACCAAAACATATTTTAGTAAATTATAATTAATTTTAAGATTTTTATAAAAAGATGATATTTTTAGGTGGCCAATCACACGCTACAAAAAACATTGGCGGCAATTCCAAAAGTTTTCGTTAAGTTTAGCGATCGAGCCCCCTGAATGAAAAAATTGTTATGACACAGGGTATTAGACATCAAAAGTCACCTCATAACACTCCTTAGTTGAATGGGTTAGCTGAGACGATAAATAAGACATTAATGGAAAAAGTGAGATGTTTGTTTTCATAAGCTCAATTATCAAAATCCTTTTGGGATAAGGCTTTGAGTACAATTGTACTTGCTTTGATTCTCTCACCATGTGTTCCTCTAGATTTTGATGTTCTAGATAAAGTTTGGTCAGGCAAGGATGAGTCTTATGATCACTTACGCACTTTTGGATTCAAGGATTTTATGCATATTCCTAAAGATAAATTATCCAAGCTTGATGTCAAGACTAGACAGTATGTGTTTCTTAATTATGGCCAAAATGAGTTTAGCTAAAAGTTTTATGATCTAGTGTAGAAAAAATTTGTGAAAAGCAGGGATGTTGTTTTTGTTAAAGACCAAACCATATAAGATACTCTGAAGACTGATACACCAATTCCACTAAACAGTGATAGTTTGATTGACTTGGATCTAGTTCTTTTAACACATATGCCTACAAAGGTTAAAGATGTTGAGGATAACCAATATAATACGGGTGATGTTGATAGTAGTCCTATACAGGTTGAGGTGGGTGATGATACTCATGAACAGTTACTAGTATCAGAGGTTCAACAAGAGGTTTTACCAAAAGTTTCACTCAGGAGATCTACTAGAAATCGACAGCCTTTCATATGGTATTCTGTTGATGAGAATGTGTTACTAACTAACGAGGGAGAATCTGAATGTTATACGGAGGTTATGGAAGATGAATACAAGAAAGAGTGAGTTGATGTCATGGAGGATAAGATGAAGTCTTTGTATGAGAATAATACTTTTAAGCTGATAAAACTACCAAAGGAAAAGCTTAAAGTTTGTCATTCCATCACCGGAATGGCAAGTCCCTCAACATAATAAAAAATATGGAGATTTGTTACGCTTGGTTTCTTCCATGTGGAGGTGGCCTAAAACCAAAACCCATTCATCAAGGACTTTTTAGTCATTTCATACTTGGTTATAGGGTTTTAAACCCTTATATGGCTAAAAAAGAAACAAGAATGGTGTGGTGGCAATAGAGAAAAAAGGGAGAAAAAAAGGGGTTTTGTATAGTTTCGGTCAAATCTTTTGATTAAGGTCAATTCATTATCTAATTAAGCTGAAATTTTATCAATGTGTTTATGACTCAATGTTCTTCAGTCTAAATAGTGAAGATCGAGTTTCAAGTTTTTGACCTACTGATTTCATGGGTATTTGTTAATTCCTAAATTTGCTAAAACTTCTCCAATTTTTTTTGCAAGATTGTTTCTTTACCACGATTATTTAATCTTGAGATATTGTGGTTGTATACCTCTAGTTTTCACTAAAGAGAACTTTGTATTCCCAATATTTTGACAATGGAGATTATTTGTTGCTACCTGTAGTTTTCACTTATTGTTTTGGAGGGTTTTCCAAGTAAATTACTTGTGTTCTTGTGCTTGTGATTTGATGATTTATTTGTTAACTCTATTTGTTTGATTCCTACTAAATTCACATAAAAGAGGGATAATTTAATTTTTTTGCTACATAACATATTCGGTTTGAATATTGTTTGAGATTATTTTATCCCACTAAATTTAAGCAAAATCAGTAGGAAGAAATCTTCACAAAACCTGAGGCACACCACCCCCCATAAGATATAAGCTTTTTAACTGGATGATCAGCCAATATCATTCATTCCACTGGTCTGATCACATTCGAGATTGCCATGCTGCAGTTCTTTAATGTGCTGTGGATGTATTTTGCCGTTGCCTTTTATACAAATATTATCAATTAATTAGCAAAATTCATGGATGTGTAAATGTATAGTGTAGAAAAAACATACCTCAGGGCCTGTATATTTCCTCAAACCCTCGAGAAGCTAACCAGTTAAGAATACAGCTCGAGAGTTTCTCTTTCTCTGGATAACTTTCTGTGCTTTCCAAACAAATTCAAGCGGATTGTAAGATTCTACACTGGCTAATTCAGGTAAAGAAACATGCAAGAATCCAAATTTGTTTCCCCATGGTGACTCTGCATCCGCTTTGACCATCGCCTTCACTGACTTGTACCCTCCAATGATCCTAGTATTGAGCAGCACTAGTGCTGTAGAATTTTCATTACTCAACTTATTCCTTCTCGTTCCTTAAATGTATAATCGAGTCCCAAAGAAAATTATTCCCGTAATTATATCATTTATTGTGTGTTAGTGACCAAAAAAAGAAAAAAAGTAAGTCCAAACAGAAATTATGAACAAAACCTTACTGAAATTTTAGCTTGCTTGAAGCTATTGATGATGGGATAAGATATGCATATTGGCATTAGATTTTAAAGCTTGGAATTGTGGAATAAAAGAATGATCCATGCAAAAAAGTCGTGAGATAAGAGTTTATAATTCGACCACCATCTAATATCTAATAAGACTAAAAAAAGGAAATGCACTCGTGTTGGTTACATTCTCCTATTTAATACTTACTATTGAATCCGAGTGATATAGATAAAGAGAATGGTCGTAACCAAACATAAAAAATTTACCACACCAGTCAAATAATTTTTACGTATTGGAATTTTTGAAGATCTTGATGAATATAAAATTAGTATAATCATATATACTTGACCTGTTTAGTCGGATCTTGTAGAATTTTTATTGACAGTATAATTTTCTTTTTTGTTAAAATACTAAAAAATTTCATGCACTTTCTGAAATTTATCAAATAAGTTTTTATTATTTTACTGTATTTAATTAATTGAGCTCTTAAAATATTATTTTTGTTTAATTAAGCTTTTATTTTACATGAAAACCATTAAAATTTATTAAATAAATAAGGATTTAATTAAAAAAAAGTTTATTACTTTAAGGATTTAGTTAGATAAAAATAATAATTTAAGGGCCTAATAAAAAGGTAATTTAAAATTTTAATTGAGTATAATTGAAGAATAAGAACTTATCTACAAATTTTGAAAAAGAGCAAAAGGATTTTTTTTAATATTTTAATAGTTTTCCCTTGAGTTGACAAAAGTACAAATATGAAATGGTGACTTAAAAATCAGGAAAATAATATAATATCAAATATTGCATCAACTACCAGATTTTTTTTTTTCAAAAAGAAAAGGTGGAGTAAATTTATTTTTTACAAAAAAAAAATTACAATTTAAAAATAAAAAAAAATTGTAAATATTAAAATTTGAATTCTATGAATGTCATATCTTAAGAATTACTATATAAAATAATTGATCTAATTTTGGATTCAAGTAGATTCTTAAACGTATTTGTTATCCCTATTATTCATTATCTAATACAGTTGAGATATACTAATAAATGGCTAAATGTTAATAATGCTGAGAATATAAAAATATCTTAATCAGTTGTTACATTCTTTTTAATTAAATACATAATAGTGAGGTGGATTTTCCAATACGATGAAACAATTTATGACTTCTTTAATGTGCATGTGAGTTAAAAGCAAGTAGTAAACATACCACTCCAAGCTTGGTCTTGATTTGTTCGATGTGATCGAGAGAAAAAGTCATTGTTGAAATTACAAATGGCTTGAACTCAACCCAAGGATCCCCAGATCTTATCAAAGTTCTATCATCTTCAAGATAACTGCTTTTCAAAAGGCTCCACCCAAAATCTGATAGTGTTGAAAGCCGAGTATAAAACATTAGGCATTTCCCTGAAAATGCTGTTGCTCTTCTGGGAACGATGATCTGGGGCAAAACTAAGTGAAGGAAATGTCAATGGAACAGGAGGTTTATCAGCTCTTTGTAGACAAGAAAGAAGAGCACCCATAAGAGAATAACCGTCACCAAGCGCATGATGAAGCTTGAATATCAGATTACCAGCTGCATTGCTAATGGGGTACTTGATATGAATATTCCATGGTGGCCGGGAAAAAAATTTTGAGTTTATATAAATTGCCTAAAGCCAAAACAATGCTGTTTGGAGAAGGGTCAAGACAACGTCTTTTAACCCTGCAGGATTCGCGTGCCGCCCATAACCCAACGTGAGATCTGCGCAACGACCAGCACCCAATCTATCTTTCTTATCAGCCCTTAGCTGGTTTGATTGAATTGCTGATCAGTCTAGATCAGACTAAATTGATGTTGATCAGACAATTGATTGATCCGGTTCAAGTAAAAAAAAATTTTTGAATTATTTTTGAATTATTTTTTATTTTAAATTTTTATCATTAATATTTATGTATGTTAAAATGTTTAAATTTATTAGAATAAATTTTTGTTGTTTTTATAATAATAATTAACGAAAAAACAAAAAATAAATAATCAAATATATAGTTAAAAATTTTTATAATTTTATTAAATTTTGGAATAAGCCTTATAAAATAATGACAAAAAATAATAATTAATAATTAATGATTATGATACCAAAAAAAAAAATTGGTTCCTAACCTTTGATAAATTTCTAAAATTAAAAATAAAAAGTAAGAAAAATTAGTGTAAATAATAAAAAAAATTAGCAAAAATGTAAGAAAAAGAAATTTTATCTGATAATGAGATTCAAAGGTACTTTGAGTAGTGATACTTTTCAATTTTTTAGGTGAAAATATTTTTTTAAAATATTATCAACATATTAAAGTATTTATAAAAAGTTTTTAATATAATAAAAACTTTTCTTTTTTTGGCTATAAAGTAGTAAAAAAATTAATTAATTTGTTAAGAATAAAATGATAGAAAATAAGAAAAAAAAATTTATTCGATGATAAAATTATAAAAGTATTCTGAATAGTGATGCTTTGCAAAATCCCTAGAAGGGAAGCTTTTTAAAAATATTGTCAGTGTATTGAAATATTTATAAAAAATTTTCAATATAATAAAAGTTCCTATTTTTAAAAAAATTTAAATAAATAAATAAATAAAATTTTTAAAAAAGAAAATAAAATTTGTGCATCAACATATTAGCATTTTGCATTGTATGCATGACTTAATTTTTTACTAAAAGTAAATCCAAGTCTCCGAAAATGAGATTTTAAGGTATTTTGAAAAACGGTACCTAAAAAATTTTTATGTGAGAAAGAATTCTTCTAATACTATTAACGTATTAAAATATTTTAAGAATTATTTTAATAAAAAAGATTTAATTTATTTTTTTCGAATAAAAATGGAACAATAAATAATAAAAGATATTAAAAAAAACTAAAATTTCAATAAACAAAGAAAGTCAAGAAAATTATTTTTCAAACATCGAAATTAAGATTATTTTTGTCAAAATCAATAGATAATACGTAATTAATTGGTATCATTTTAAACAAGTACTATGAGGGTGCTAATCTTTCTCTACGTGTAATCGACTTCTGAATCTAAACTATTTCATAGATCATAAAATTATCTTTATAATAAATTTTAATTAATTTTAAAATTTTATTAAAATAATATGTTTTAATGTATGATTAATCTCACTTAATAAAAAAAATATTGATGATGACTTCGTTATTTTTTTTTTATTTTCAAATTTTTTGAACGTTTATAAAACCGTTACGACAACCACTATAAAATTAATAAATTAACATCATTCAACAATATGATGACATAAAATAGAATCTTAATATCACTCATTTAAAACATTCATAATACATTAATCTAAATCCTTTGTATCAACTACAAGTTTGATTCTGATATGAAATATTGAAATATTTAGTTCAAAAATTATATTTGCTTGCGATGATGTCTAATTTAAAATTTAATTTAAATAAATTAATACATACAATTATGAAAATACGACGCTAAATAATATCACTTGTCTTTTCAGGAATTTGGTGTCAAGTGTGACGGCACAATATCCACATTGAAAAGATCTTTCTCGCTATTTTCGATCAATGACGTGTGGGCTCCTTCTTGTGCCTCCAAATCCTTTCTCGTACAGCAAAAATCAAATGTCCAAAACTTAGATTTCTAATTAGGCATTGTCAAAAGTGAATAGGTTTTAACTCTTTCAAATTAGAGCTTGGTAAAACCTTTTTTTTTTTTTTTCACATTTGTTATTTTGATTTCTTTTGAATATTTTTTTATTTTATTTTTGAAAGATTGTTTTCTTCTTTCTTGATTTTCCTTTCTAATATAAAAGCCAAACTCCAAAAGAAAGTTTTTTTAATATAAAAATCAAACTTAAAAAAAGAAGTCTAGACCTAATGCATCAAAAGGACATATAAAGCAACATAAATTTCAAAATCAAAAACCTTTATTTGCCTTATCTATTCCCTTTTTAAATATTGTCTTATCTTTTACACTCTTTGTTTCAAAATTAATAAAAGAAATATGTTTTATAAAACATATATTCTTAACAAGAACATGATGAAAATGAGTGTACACAGTATCACAATTCATCAATTATAATAAATTATGTTTACTATATTTCACTAAAATGATATTAGGATACGATGGGATGGATTCCCCTCACACTGCCAAATGAGGCTTAAATTAGTGACAAAAATGGTTAGGGTTTTAACTTAAAAAATTAATTTTTTTAAAAAATATCATTCCTTGATAATTTATTGAAAAAGTATAAACTTATGCAATAAAAATACGTCAAATATAAATTCAGATATATATATATATATATATTTGATGAGGGTTTTTCTAATAGTTCCAATCCATAATTTAGATGCCGCACAATATAGCTAACTAGATTTGTTGAAATCTCAGTCCAAGCCTTTCTTCTGAAATTAGCTACGATGAAGATTCTAACGATAGACTTCAGTATAGGCTACTAGAACTAGTTAATATAGTTATTTTAGGCCAAATTGCAAGGAGCAGGAAACGGACATCCTCCAACGAACGGTAAGCTCAGCGCAAAACAAGTTAAATCACACAAAGCATAGCTGAAGACCAAATACCCCATAATTTGTCACCAAAAACCAAAACTATCACCCATTTCTTTGCCTTACTTTCCCCCTCCCCTTTTTTCTGATGAATATTCGGCTTTCTTTTGCTCTCCTCATTATCTTTTTGGCCTTATCGGCGGAGTTGTCATCCTCCTATGGTAACATGCATTGGAGTCGAACCTCGTTCTCCAGCACGGTCCGCGATGGAACTCTGGGTGCAATGCAAACATGTCATGGCCTCTTCGGTGAATGCATAGGCAATGATGAAGAAACGGTGATGGAATCGGATATAAGCCGTAGGGCATTAGCTGGACGGAAAAGGTACATTAGCTACGGTGCCTTAAAGCGCGATCGCGTTCCATGCAATCGTCGGGGCCATTCCTACTATAACTGTGGTGCTCCAGGGCGGGCTAATCCTTACAATAGAGGGTGCAGTGTGATCACACATTGCTATCGATACACTGGTTAAGTGAAGCAATTCTATTTCCATTAAATTTCCCATACATTTGTTCTTCATCATCACTTTTGTAGGCCAAGATTTTCTTCTTTTAATTAATTCTGGTTTTTTTTCTTTTTGCTGTTAATTTATGTTATGATCATATATATATATTAACCAAAGTAAAAAAAGTGGCAGGGATGTTTAATTTCGAGGGGATAATTATTTATTTTTAATATTTAATTTTATTTTTGTTGAATATTGTTAGTGCCGAGTCATTCTAGAGGGCAGAACCCCAAAATCATAGGAAAGAGAAAGAAAGTGGCTAAGAGCAAAGGTTGGGGGTAGTTTCAACATTTGTACTCAAATACTCAAGATAGAAATTAGATAAGATAAAGAATAGAAAGGAGATAGCAAGAGAGTAGAGAGAGCAAGATGGGATACCTACAAAATTGGGCCCGAGGTCATCCTTAGTGCTAGAGATGACTCGGTAGATCTTAACTAAGCTAGATGATGACCATTCACTCATGGCGTAACAAGTCAACGTTCAAAGGAGATATAGCCTGTAGACTAATAAGGTAGCTAAGCTGACGTGAGCCCATGAATTCAGGTCAGCTTAACACATCAGTTTGAACAAAAACTTCAAAATATCCCTAACTGTTTGCCAACTTTCTCTAATAGGGAAAAATGCTCATCATGCCCTTAAGACTTAAAAATACCCCTAACAAATATAAATTAATTTAACATGTAATCAACATAATTCCCAAGTCCCAACTTTATATTAAACGTGTTATGCATATGCTTATAATCACTTTGTCTTCCTGTTCCTAGTAGATATCAAATAATTGCCCTCATAATTTTTTATAATTTAATTTAATTTGTCAAGTAATTTTAATTGTAACTTCAGATGCTTTTCGTTCTTCCAAAGTTTATGAATTTAGAAATTTGTTTATGATTGCATTAAAATAGTGGATTGTATACAAATTAGTTGATTGAGGGTGAATTTGATGAAATTTTTTGTCTGCAGTGCTTAAGATTCAAAAAAAAATTAAGAAATTGATTCAAGATTGTAATGTTTGAATCAATTGTTTTTATTTGTTTTGGTCTAGATTCAAATATTTTACACTTTAATTTAGTTCAATTTGGGTTTCAGACAAAAAAAATCTAAATATTTGAAACGATATCAAATTATATATTTTTTAAATTTATATACACTAAAAATAATTATTTTATATATTTAAATACATTAAAAATAATATTAAATAATAACAAAATTTTAAAAATTTTGATAAACTGAATCAATAGACTTTGATTCAAATTAGTCTCAAAGGAAATTAAGTTTAAATTTAAATCAATTTTTAAAATTTTATAATATTATACATTAATCAAAATAGACAAATCAAATCAAATCGTTATTTTTTTTGGATGATGATATAGTATACAAATGCAATTTTTATCATTTTCAAGGGAGATACATGATAATTTAGAGTTAATAGTATTTCAATTTATATGTTGCCTATATGTTTCTAAAAATTATTTTATTTTAATATATGTTTCTAAAAGTTAAAAACAGAAGTTAATGAAACAATTTTTTGGTACTTGATAAGGATGTCACGAGAGCAGGTTTGGAGTATATCTGATAATTTGTGTATTTATATCATATAAAATATTAAAATTTATATATTCGTATCGTATTTTGTACAAAAATTATGTGTTACAATTTATATTGATATGAAAAGATAAAATACATATTTTTTTTGTTTTATTAAACTGATATATAATTATTACTAAAATTTTAAACTATGTTACCTTCATGTCTTTTTTTTATATGAATTTGTGTTATGTCATTGTATCGTATTTTAAATTATCAAATCTAAATTTTAGAGTAAGTAGTGGTACAGTGCATTCTCTTTCTTTGTTTTTAATTATCTTCATCATTCCTCTCTTCAAAGAAGAATTTATATTTATCTTCATCTCTATGGAAAATTAATGGTACGAAAAATCCCTTTACTACTTGCTTTTATTAAAAAAAATAAAAATAAAAATATTTAATATTTTTAAATGAGGAGAGATCAATTTGTATAGTGTAACTCTTCTTTAGTTTTACATTTTTTTTAGTTATTGATTTTAATCAATTCAAGAGATGAGATTAAATTTTTTTAATTTTAATTTATCTCTTGCATCTTTTGGATATATTAAAATTAAAAGTTAGAAAAATATATGAAACTTTTTTAGTTTTACACTATTTAAATTGATCCATCTTCTTTTTTAATTATTTACATATAAATTTAGAGTTCATTTCTATATAGAACTAATAAATATTTTTAACTTCACAAATAAAATTAATAAGTTGTCACATATCTTATTTTTAATTATTTTATTACATACAAAAGATATGTGTTATCCAAACACCACTATTAATGGAGGTTATAATTTTTTATATATATTTAAACAATAATAATTTTAAAATAAGTAAAAGATTACAAATAATACAACATAAAAAATAAATTTATATTTATATTATAAAGTTTTACCAAATAAAAATTATAAAAAATTTAAATGAAAACATAATTCAAATGAAATTCTTCATTTAGATTTTTGAAAAATTCATTTTGGGTTGCGGTCAAAAACACTTATTTTGGGAATTCATTGATGCCACGTGGTAGTTTATAATTGCTCAAGGATGTGGTTCACCTTAGTTGTTAGTCACCTTGGCAATGCTCTTTAACTAAAAAACTCTTTTTAGGCTTCTAAAGTTAGGCGTGGTTGAACGCCTATATTTGTTGAGAGGGAACTTCTAAAAGCACTCTTTTTCTCTTACTTCTAAATTTTTTTATTATAAAAATGTTCTTAAATAAAATGATTTAATTAATATTTGATAATTTATCCTTTAATCTCACTTATTTTTAGTTTTTAAAAATGCATATTCGGAAGGTTTATAATCTTTTCAAAAATACGTATTTAAAAGTCTTTGAACCTTTTGGATATGAATTTTTGAAAATTTTTTTAAATTTTTTGAAAATGAAAATATGAAAGGCCTAGTAAACTTCAATTTTGAAACCCTAAACCTTATAACTACACCCTAATTAATTTTGTTATATGCGAAATTATTAAAATATTGAATTATTTTGAATGAATTAATTAAATGTTTAATATTTTATCACAAACGAGACATTAGACAAATGGGAGGTTAAATTTATATATTGTATAATTAAAACATATGTATTTAATATGTACACGTTATGCAAATATACAAAAAAATGTTCAACATTTCAAAGTCATAAATTTTCTACATATATATATATATATATTATATGTCATACATGCATAAACTTATAACTACTAGTCCTAATCCTTCTTCCTCTTGTTTCTTAAATAAACACGTTGAGGTGAAGATTGGGCTAGCGATGGGGATTGTGCTATCCATAACGGTGTTGTTGTGGGTGGGGTGCAAATAGATGTGAGTGGTGCTGCTGGCAGTAGTGGTGTCGTTGATGCAGGGGGTGAAGAGTGAGTAGGTGTAGGTGGTCTGTACTAATTGCTTTTGGTAATTGGTCAGACTAATAGGTACTAGCCACCCTAAAGGACCTAGATAGTAGGTCACATGTAATAAAGAATGCTCCTTTTCATATAGTCGAGTCTTGATCTAATTCACCAGTGATAATACTTTCAATAAATGACATTGCCGTCGATATACGACCCTACAAATTAAATAAGATAATAACTATCAATAACACATAATTTCTAATAAACTAAACAAAAACAAATATATTGATTGCATACAATTTCACTGGTAGGCTCTTTATCGACCGATTATGACTAAAATCTAGATCTTTAATCTGGCTTTTGAATGTGCGGATGTAAAATTAAAGCATATCAAGTATCATAGTCCAATGAACATTCACATGATGTCCAACATTGTTGCCTTTGATGCTCTTCAGGCAGATCATACATATCCCATCTCTCTAATAATTGGTCTAAAAAAAAGTTGTATACAACCAGATATATGTTGGATGATGAACCCCGATTCGCTTGAGAAAGGGGCTTGAGAGGTTGGAGGAATGGTTTATATAAAATCAAACTATCGTAGAGCATTTTTTGGGTGATACAGCTCAACGATACTCCTACACTTCAAATATCCAGAAAAAACTAATCTTATGTTATAGGTGCTATTATCTTTGTTACATATAAGGTTCCCAACACACCTTGATTGGTCGTAAGTCATGCTGTTACTCCTGCAATCACTATAATTTATCGACATATGCACAGGGCCTGCAATATAGAGCACGAGGTTGAATATCAGAATATTCCAATATAGCTACTGGACCCAGTGAAGGAAAATGCTCGTAAGTCCATGCCTACATCAAATACATAAAGCATCATTTTTCACATGTTCGTTTCAATCAAATAAAAAATGAAATTAGAACAATATCACATAACTATTCTTATATACATACCTAAAAAACATCATATAACCAGCAATTTGATAAACATCAGACCTGCTAGCTACACCAAGTTGCCTATATAGATATGTTAAGTAAGATGTTGCCTAAGCATATTTACCAACCTGGTTGAGATAGATCAAAAGGGATAAATACGCCAATGATATCTTATGTCCACTTTTATCAACAAACAATGTGCACCACAAGAGATGAGGTAACAAAGCCCTGCTTGGATACTCTACACTTTGATTAAAAGCTATTCGATCAAAAGCTATATCTCTCATATCAATAAAATGATCTCGCCACTCTCAACATATGCGAAAGCCATCATATTGTTGGATAAATGATAGGTACAATCGATCAATGACTGCAACATGGACTAAACGAATACACGAATATGTTGCCAGAAGCATCTAGAGGCCACTAGTGTAACTTTGCCTTAAGGTTGATGGATTTTAATATAGCTTACACCTATAACAACAATAACAAATAAAAACTAGTTATTAACTTTATAAATAAGTAATGAGAATAAATCATAAGAGTCATCGCGATTGAATTTATTACTTGCTCATTCCATATACTTACTGCAATATAAGTCCTGAAGCTTTTAAGGATGGAACTATCCATTGACCCTCCAAGAAAAGACTCAACTAGCTCGTGTGTATCTCCACTTCCATCATCATGCTGTTGAAGGGTGGTCTATCCTTAAAAATTGGTGCTACGAGGTCAATTGGCTTATCTACATGTTTTTAGACGCACTGTTTCCTCTCAAAAGTGGTCAAAGGTGTTCGAATGTTTGGTGTAGCTCGTCCCCCACCTCTACTAATGCCACCCCCTCTTGTTCGTGCCATATTTGTTGTTGTAAAGAACAAATGGTCAACACTTTGTTTCTCAAAACAAATGTGCAAATTAATCCAAACGTTTAAAGTGTTTTATACTAATATTGATTTGCACATTCATACTAATATTGAAATCAAAATTTATAGTTTTGGATTTGCATATTCAAAAACTTATAAAAGCTTTCGAATATGCAAATCCTAAAGCTTTTAGAAGTTTCCAAATATGCATGTTCAAAAACTTCTAAAAGCTTTCGGATTTGCATTTTTGGAAGCTATTAGAAATTTTCGAATATCAAAATTCAAAAACTTGAAAAGTCATACAAAAAATAATTTTCCTAGCTCATGCTGTTGTCGAAAAAATGCAGATTACAAACCATAAAACCCAAAAAAATCATTTAAACATTGTAAATAAATGACCTTTATATTGGAATGGATGAGTTGAAATTGTTGATTTTGTCCAAAAAGTTGGCAATTTCAAGCTGGGAATCGGTAGAAGGAGAGGGGAAAGAAAATGGTTTTAGGGTTTCAATGTAAATAAGTGATGAGGATAGTGAAGGAATTGGAATGTTATGCATGTGGGGTGTAAAGAGTAATAATAAGTTTTGAGAGTTTGAATTTTTTATGTTATTAGTAATGACGTGCGTTTAGTAAAAGTTTGGATGCAAATAGAAACATTTTATTTTATTTTATTTCAACGTTGTTAAAATTCAAGATCTCGAAAAAAACGATTTCCCAAAAATTATTATCACCCGCTCAAAAAAAAAAAGTAAAATTCTTCCTGTATTATTACGCACTTAAAAAAAAGGCACAAAAACCCTGCAAAGAAACCCTTCTTCTTCCTCATTTTCATAATGTTAATTATCACAAGAAGAACCTGAACCAACAATGATAAAGCTCCTCACTTTCGCAGCAACTTCAACGCCTTCAACATAATTATTTCCCTTTAACACAAGAATCCCATTTCCAAAACCCTTAATTCTTACAAACCCAAGTCGAAAACAACGGTGATAATCAAGAAAAAGCAGAAGAAATCGATGAGAAGGAGGAAGTAAAAGAATTTGGGCGACCCAAATTGGTTCAGGTTCAATTTGAAAAATCGTTCGTTATGACCATTAGCATTGTTTTATGATGGAGAATTTCCAGTTGTAAAGGTCATTATTTTATAATTTAATTGCTATTCTATTAACATTTTATTTTGAGATTTGTTACAGTAATTTTATTTTGAGACTGTTCCGATAGCTGTTGAGAAAAAAATTGAAAATTAATTCAAAATTATAGTATTTGGTTTGAATTAATTTCCTTTTTATTTGGTTCGAATTAAAATTGTATATTAAATTTATATATTAAATATTAGATTGTATTTTAGATCGAAAAAAAAAAAGAATCGAATAAAATTATATATTTTATTAACTTTTATATATATTTTAAATTTTGTAAAATAATAATTATTTTATACATAAATTTATTTAAATATATTAAAATTCATACCAAATAATATATAAAAAATAAACAAATAAATTTGAAAAATCAATAAACCAAACATAATCGAATTGATATAATTCAATTTGAATCGAATCTGTTTTAAAAAAATAATAATTTAAAACAAATTTTAAAAATTTATAATATTACACATTATTCAAAAAAATTAAACCAAATTTTAGTTAATCCAAACAGTTATCACCCCATTCGTCAATCACCAGCTAACCAACTGATAATAGAGAAGGATCAGCTATGAAAGCTGCAGGAAAAAATAGGAAAATAGTAGAAGATTGTAGAGAAGATAAAGAAGAGATTAGAGAGAGAAAAAAAAGGAGAAAATTTAGTAATTCTGTTGTAATTTCATTTCATGCCCCACACCGTCATTTTTCTCTTGTACTCATTACAACTGTTTAGATAAAATAACGAATTTGATTGACTATTAACAGAAATTATTAACAAACTAATATTAATTAAATGACTTCATTAAATGAACTTAATTCTTCATATTTCCAAGACTATCTCTGTTCCACATAATTCAATCCAATTCAGCTCATGACAATACCCTCTCGTTCAAAACACCCTTGTCCTCAAGAATGAAAGCTTGGAATTAACACCATGGTTGCAAGCATATAACAGAGCACCTGCAAGTATAAGCCTGCCTTCTGCATCTGTGCAATTAATCTCATTTGTCTTTCCATTTGAAGTTGTGACAATATTTTCAGGTCCATACCCTTCCACTTATCATGTTTCAAGATCAGAAGATTCAAGAGAAAATGATAACCTTAGCAGAGTACAAACTGGCTTAGGAGCACCTATGGGACAGAATCTGGCTTCTCACAAACAACACAAAATAGGTCGCTAGCATTCTACCCAACTACCCAATAATTCTCACCAGACTTATTCTCTTTGCTTGCACTGAAAAGAGGAAGCCGATTGACACCATCCCCTTGATACATCTTTGCAATGATTGAATTACACAGCCCTTCCACTTCCTTCAACGTGTACTCAAATTCATCAACTTCCGCCTATTGGTTCCTATCGAGCCATTCAACAGTCTCATCAATGGTCTTATCAATCTTCTGCTTGTCTGTTGGTTCAAGTTTTCCAGTAAGTTTCTCTTCTTTCACAGTGTTCAGAGTGTTCCTCATATCGTGTGTGTAGTTCTCAAGGGAATTTTTTTGGCCTCCACCTAATTTACATCATCATCCCGTCTTGTATCTTTTTGCCTCTTGCACCGTTCTTTTAATTTCTTCCTTGCTCAATCTTCCAACAAATACATCAAGATACCATTTGCATCAATGTCAAAGTAGACTAATATGAAAAACACCTCTTGGTGTAAGTGGAATACCTGTAAGCTCGAATTGGACAAGCAATTTGTTGTCCTTGGCTTTAGCTTTTTTACCTTCATAGTTCTGAATCAACACTCCACGTTGATTATCAAAATAAATTAACAGACTGTTTTGTTATGACCAAGACACCAATGCATGATATAAAAAAAAAAAAAGAAATCTTGGACCTCATTCCCTTAACCTCTCAAAATAGCCGCCTAAACAATAGCTCTATAAGAAACTGCCTCTTAAAAATTTATGCTCTTGCAAAGTTCCTTGTCGTTAAAGATGTCTCGCAATAGTTGCTGAGCTTTATGAATCCTTGTTAATCCACCAACAATAACTATATCATCAACCTAATTCATACCAATCACTAGGCCAAGATATCTCTCGAGTATCATTTGAGTAGCCTGAGGATTGGTTCCTCTGAATGTTAATCCATCATTATTCTGAGTGCACTGATTACAATAACATGGTAATTTTGATCGATCACTCTAACAAGGAAGTATCCTTTTTTAAGAAAGTTACTTTTGCTCAGTTCAATGGTCTGAGTTCCACGAACCAATTCTAGTCCCTGAACAGTGTCATCTTTCGATCCAATAATGATCTTGTATGCCTCATAAGTACTATCTATAAAATTGGTCACACTCAGAGAATTCAACCCAAATGAGGTATTGATGACAACCACTTGTTGCGAGTGCAGGTTGGAATAGACTTCTCCATGAACAGCTTGCCCTCCACTGATACCATTACCATGGTTCTTTTCCATTACTAGAAGCCTAAACGCATAAGGGTCATGAACCACCATGAACTTATTCTCAATGACAATCATCATAAATAAGCATCTTCAAGCTTTCCACTAGCTATTGCCTTATCTGTCTAGTAAAATAAATGGGTTCATCCTGACTCCCAAATGCCTTCCACCAGTGTTTCATAGTTGTATGTAAAAATTCTTTAATAGCAAGATAAGTAGTTACTCCAACAGCATTAGATGTTGAAACATAAACAACATTTGGCATTTGAATAAGCCATAATGAAACCTTTTTCAAAACATAATCATGTAAGGGAATCAAAACGTTCTCTTCTCCACCATTATCATTATGATTCAATTCCTTAAAAAAAAAAAAAAAAAAAAACTCAACAAAATCAGAAAATTCATACGGTTCTCATAATGATTCATCTGAATTTCCTTTTTCTTTTTGGGTTGGTAACTTGTTGGTCATTATGTAATTGGTCTTACTATTGGTAGTGTTTGTGCCAAGCTCCGGTCTAAAGGCATTCCTAGAAAGATAAAAGAGAACAACGGCTAGAAACAAAGCCAGGGAGTGTTCCTTGTGTTTATACTTTGATGTTAAGTCAAAATGAGTGAGGTCAGAAGGAGAGTATAAAAAATTAGAGGTAGATTGAACTTGCTTTAATGATGACTAGACGTTTATATTTATAAATAAGAGATAGAGGATCGTCGGGGGGCTATAACAATGTGGCTGAGCTGACATGGCACTGAATGTGTAAAGTCAGGTTGGCACAAATGTCAAAAGTACCCCTAGTTGTCTGCTGAAGGTTCCTAATGAGGAAAAAAACCATTATACCCTTTTGACCACTAAATGCCCCCAACATTTTGTCCCCCTATCAAATAGTTTGAATATTAGACTATTACGCGTGTGGTCAACACATTTCATGCAAGTCAAATAAGCAAAAGAGGATGACATGAAATTTGAGTCCTTGCAACCGACGTCACCATGGAGGTTAGCTTTGGGAGACAATTAGCCTTAAATCATAGTCCAACCTGGTGAGGGTCCGATCAAGTGCGTATCTCTTGTGTTGAGTGCATAGCTGACTTGAGGATCCCCGAGGTATCAATTGTTTGGGATGATTCGAGATTAGGATGGGAGTTCGCCTGGTCAACGTAGGACTTGTGTTTTATTTCAAGAGTTTGGATTTGAGTCTCTATTTTGAACTCTGACGGTGAACCAAGCATCGATTCTTTAAGTTGGTTTGGGTGGGGAATCTGCCCAACTTGTCATAGGAAGTTGTTTGATCTGGCTAGTCTGACCTGGGGTTCATCCGGTCTAGTTGGTCTGATGGCATTAAATGAGAAAAGAGGTAGTTTAAGTGAAAAAATCTAAAGCAAAAACATGAAAAGATGTTTTTCGGTTGTCATAATGTCTAGGTTGGGAAACCTACCCATTAGACACAAAAATTATGGAGTCACCACCAATCTTTTTTACCTAAGTGTGATTGGCCACCTATGTTAATCTATCCTTTTTAAGGCTATCTTAAGCCTAAGCTGAGGGTCTTTAAAAGGAATAGATTTTGGTTTACATCATCAGAACTAAGGTTCAAGAGTCGGTTACATGTAGGAAAGGTATTAGCACCCTTTTATGCCCAAAATTGGTACCAAGTTAATTATGTGTTACCTTACCTAAATCTTATCAAAAATGGTTTTATCATGCAAATAAATCAATTTCAATCCTTTTATTTATTTACAAAACATGGTGATATAAAAATTTTATCAGAATATCAAGCAATCATGCAATCATGTAATAAATATTAAATCATTCCATGCAAAAATTATCATGCCAATATATTACTATAAATCATACCACATATCATGTAATAATATAATGCCTAAATCATGCTAAAATATTATGCAAAATGTCATGCAAATATATTAATTATCATGCAATAATAACAATCATGTAAATATGTTATACCATGCAAATATAAAAAACCATACAAATATATTAATAACCATTCATGTAAATATATAATCATGAAATCAAATATAATCACACAAATATATTAGTAATTATGTATAATGATGCAATTATGCACACAATAAATAGAGAAACATGCAATTAAATATCATTCAAATATAATATTAATCATGCAATAATATATAATATTATATCATACAATAAATATAAAATTATCCAATAATAATAAGTAACTATGCAAGTAAATATATTAATAATGATACAATCACAAAAATAAATAAATTAATAATCATGCAATTAAATATATAATCATGCAATTAACAATATAATCATGCAAATAAACATGCAATTAAATATATAAACCATTCAAATAAATATACAATTAAATATATAATAATGCAATCACACAAATAAATAAATTAATAATCATGCAATTGAATATATAATCATGCAAGTAATAATATTAATAATCAAGCAAATAAACATGCAATTAAATATATAATCATGTAAAGAAAAATATATAAACCATGCCAATAAATATGCAATTAACTATATAATCATGCAAATAAACATGCAATTAAATATATAATCATGCAAATAATAATATATAAATCATGCAATCATGTAAATAATAATATATAAACCATGCAAAACATGCAATTAAATATATAATCATTCAAATAAACATGCAATTAGATACATAATCATGCAAATAAATATATTAATAATCAAAATTAAATATATTAATAATCATGCAATCAAATTAAATATAATCATACAAATAAATATATTAATAATCATGCAAATATATTAATAAATCACACAAATAAATGTATTAATCATGCAAACAAATATATTAGGCAAATAAATTATCAAGCAAATATAATATTAGTTATGCAAATCCATGCAAAATAAATACCATACAATAAATATAAAAATAAGAGTATGCAATTAAATATTATAAAAGTTATACAAAAATAAGAAAAAAAATAAAAGCAAACATTACTTCAATAAATCACGGGTTCCAACAAATTTTCATCTTTCAAAAATTGATGTTTCATATTGTAAATCTTAACATTCCTTCCAAAAACTCCAATTAGATCTTCTTGCAAATTTTTTTGCTTGATTGCTTCTTCCTTATAGATTCAAAACTTTGCCTAAATTTTCTCTCTTTTTAATGACCTCTATTTGATCTTGAAGTCAATTGCTGTGAGATCCACCTTTTGATCTTAGATTTAAGGATATAGGGATTGAATCCCTTTCGATTTGGAAGAAATTAATTCAACCGAACCTAAGATTTCTCTACTAATTTTATTCTCTTAGTATTCTTCATTTTTTTCAATAGATTGAGCCAAAAATCTTTTCAAAATTATTCAATCATTAAAGATAAAATTTGAGATAAAATCCAAGAGTTGAATTGAATCCAAGATTTTTTGTGCAAAATCCCACATTTTTTTATTTTTAATTTTTACCCTTTTTTAGTTTTTTACTAATTGACTTTGACTCTTTGGACTAAGAAAACAAAAATTAAACCAAAAATTAAACTAAAAAAATAAAATACAAATAAAATTTAAGGCTTAATCTTTAGGCCCAAAATTCACTTTTCTAATTAAAGCCTAATTGCACAATCAAAATTAAAATTTGAAACTCAATGAATTTTGAAAAATCTTCGAACAAAATAAGATGTCTACACTTGTCTATGCTCTAGCACGTGGTGTAGCTTGGGCCATTCATCTAATTCGACGAGTGGCTATATAATAGGCCATTAAGGCCTTCATTTTTTACTTTTCTGCTATCATTGCTCCCAATCCGACCTAATTTTTTTGACTTAAAAAACTTTTCAGCCTTAGAGTTGTTCTTCTTTTCATCCATTGTCTTCGTTTTCTTTAATATATACTTTCCATTATGTTTTCTAGTTTTAGTACTAGGGAGGCTGGGAGTTTCAAGGTAGAACCTAATAAGGTCAACTCGGGTAGAACGACGATGACATGATTTCATCAGTCATTGGAGGTCATGAGTCTCAAAGGATAGCCTACTAGTTTAACCTGATGTCTAAAGAAGAATAACAACGAAATGATGACAATGCTTAGGCAATAGAAGAATGGGTCTTGAGCATAGAAAAGCTATGTACTCAGATAGATTTTAAGCTAGAAAATCCACCTCTTTTTTCCATCTCTTAGGTTAATTCATCTTCTATGGCCAACTTTCTTTCATCTTCAGTTGTTCCCCCTTCTGGGGTCTAATCTCATCAGTTTTTCTCTACTTTTGCTTTCTCACCTATAAATGCTCTTGTTATCACTTTCATTCCGCTTCGGTCAACCTTTGTTGAGATTACATTTTCTTTTGTAAGGTGTCTACCTCGTTTTTCTTCCCCTCAGGTTGTGATGCTCTCAACCACAATTCCATTTCAAAATCCTACTCCTACTTATGAGTCGAAGTATTTTGGAAGTGAAAATTTTAATGATGATGAGAGTTTTGATGAGAAAAAAAAGAAAGAGAGTACCTCAATTGAGAAAACTGACAGCGAGAAGAGAATCCTATAAAGTAAGATGAGTGGTCAAAGTTTTTATATATACTCTTTGTGACCTCGGTATGATCCCCAAGGATGTGATGAGAGAACTAAAGGGTATGACTAATCTTAAAGATTATCCTAACATGTGTTTAGCTCATCACATCCGTGTTTTAGAGATGACCTTTCATTTTTCTAAAGAGGGGTATAGCATATTAATGCTAAACTCCTCAAATTGAGTCACCGACATACTAGAACCACATCAGCTCTATGTATGCTGAAATTCATTCGTGGCCAATCTGAGGTTTTTATTCCATTCTTTATTTGTTTTAATTTTTAATTCTTATAATTTAACTGTCATTCAGCTTACTCCTAACTTTATACAATACATAGTAGGTTTTATCATTCTTTGCCAATACTTAGATATTCTTTCTACTCTCCTTCTATTTAGGAAATTTTTTCCATTAAAAAGCACCCTAGCGATAGGATGTGGCATTACATAATAGCTCGACCTAAGAAAAAATTATTTATTGATTGCCCGAGCTCCATCAAAAATTAAAAACTACTCTTCATTTGCCTTCAAAAGCAAAAATAAATGAAGATGATAAAGCTGAAGTTGAGACCGAGGCTGGGGTCGAGACCTAGGAAATAATAAATAAGCTTGGCACTTTTATAGATGTAACAATAGCCCTCTCCATACTAAATTTATTAGATCATGACAAAATAAAGGAATACACTCATACGGGAGCTCATCATAGATGCTCATAAGCTGACTTTCCCCTAAAACAATAAATAAGACAAACTACTAGGATCGATGTGAGGTAACCTCATAGGATTCTATTTTAACCTAGTTTTTATCTAATTGTTAGCTAGATTTTACAGAGATTTTTACCAATAAAGATTTTAACTTTTCCTTATTCTAGCATGCACTAAGGCCCAAAAAGGCCCAGAAAAAGAAGATCTAGCTTGATGGCCTTTTTCAGGAAGAGAATAAGGTCACCAACTTCATAATGGCCAAACCATCGAGCACTTCAACCTAGCACTCCCTTATCCATAAGAAAGCAAAGTCTATAACTTATCAGGAGCTTTTCTCCATAATACTCCCCCTTACCAAGAAATCGAGTGTTGAGGCCATCTTCTCTACATTTAAAAATCTTAAAGTAAGGTGTTAAGGCTCAGATCAGAGAAAATTTGCAAAAGGCTAGTGTATACTCCCACCAACAACCCCACGGAGAACCTTGATATGGTAAGGAGGTTCTACAAAGTCGCAGTCCCTCCCTTTAGTAAGCACTACTTGACTCTAGTATAGCTTTTTCATTGTTCTTTATTTTTGTTTTTACTTAAGTCTAAGCTCGTCTTATGCAGTCTAATAAAAGCTCTCACCTCAGCCCCTTAACAATACTAATTAGGCCCTCCACCACACCTACCTTACCATGGCTCACCTATTCAAGGCTAAAAAAGACGTGGCTGCCTTGAATGAAAAGCACAAGATGAACTCAGACATTCTAGGCAATGTTAGATTCAACCTCAGTACATCTTATAAAAAAAAAGCTAAGTACAAAAAGAGGAATAACGAGCTGACAACCAAGTTGCAAGCCATCTTGATTGAAAAAGCCTCAACTAATGCTATGAGGGAGTAAGACAAGCTAAAGCTTAATGATGCTTAGGCTGAGATAGCAAGGCTAACATTGGAGTTAAAGGCTAAAGAGAAAGAGAAAGATGAACTGAAAAAAAAATTGTTGAAGACTTTAAGGCCTTCAGTGAATTTTTTTAGCTTCAAGTAGAGTTCTCTAAGGATAATATGCTCGGTGCCTTTGAGTGGCCAAGGATGAAGTGCAATTCAAATTTTTCAAACTTAACTTCCACCTCTCTGATATTGATATCAACAATATCATATTGAGGCCTCTTTTAAATTACCTTGATGAGAAGAAGGAAGAGAAAAAAGATGAAGATAAGGCATTAGATGCTAAGCTTGGAGCAATTTTAGGGATTGAGGCTGAGATGGATGAGGTTGAAAAAACTCAAGCTGAAAGTGTTGCTACTGCTGATGTTGTTGACATAGTTCTTTTTTTTTTAACTTTTTGTAAAATTTTATTTAAAATTATCGATGTACAAAGTTGATTTTTGTTGTGACCTTAAATAAAAATCTATTGTCGATAATTTTTTGTATCGATCATATCATTCAACAGGAAATCAAATATATATTTTGTTCAATTTTTAGTTTAGTTTGGTTCAATTATTATTTTTTCTTTATTTGAACAAGTTTAAGCTCGATTAATCATGGTAACACAAGTTCTATGCATTTAGCTTGGGTCATTCAGAAAAAATCAATCGGTGTTTACTTTAATTGAAATTTATTTGGTTAAGCCCGAATGAGTGGGCTAAAGATTTACCTACTTACTCAAGAATATCTCGAATTAAATTAACTTAAAAATCCATCCAAGTTTCAAGTCAGATTTTGTTAGGTCAGTTAGGGTGTGAGCCTAAAGTAAATATAAGCATCATTGGATGAACATAATTAATTTTGTCTTCATTGATTTTTGGGTTACAAGTGTGAGCTCGGTTTAGTCCGAGCTATTAGTAATAGACTTTTAAGTTATTCATGTTCCACGTCCTTAGGATGATGTTACCATTCATATCCTATAGCTTATAGGTCGCATCACAAGTGACCTCTTTGACTACATATGGCCCTTTCTAAATTGAGGCTAGTTTGTCACCTCAGTCATACACTATTAAAGTTTCAACTTTCCTAAATAGCAGGTCACCTTTCTCGATGTACTTATGTTGGATCCTTTTGTTATAATAGTTGAATACCCTTTATTGATAAATTCTTATCTGTGTTAGGGCTACATCTCTTTATTCTTTAACAAAGTCTAAGTTAGCCATTAAAGCCTCTTCATTTAATTCTTTGACTTTATTTCAACTCTTATGGTTTGCATTCCAAATGCTAGGTGGAACGAGGTTTTGCCTATTTGCACCTTAGTGGTCGTTCTTAAGGCCTATAGTACCCTTGTTAATTCGTTAGCCCACATTTCTTTTGCTTCGTTTAATCTTTTTTTTACATTTCTAATATTATCTTATTCATCATTTTAGCTTGTCTATTAGATTAAAGATAGGCAATCGACATGAATCTTATATCAATGTGAAGGTTGGAACACAATTCCTTGAACATTAGGTTTTCGAATTATTTGCCATTATTTGTTATTATGGATTGAGGTAGGTTGAATCTACAAACTATATTCTTTCATACAAATTTCTCGACTTGGGCCTTTGTCATAATGGCCAAGGTCTCAACTTTGAGCCATTTAGTGAAATAGTCTACTGCTACTAAGACTAATTTTCTCTGACCCTTAGTTGGAGTGAATGGTCTAAGAACATCTATTTCCCACTGCATGAAGAGCCATGGGCTAATGATAGGAGCAAGCTCGGTCAAAGGAAGATGTTGCACGTAAGTGAACCTCTGACATTTATTGCATCTCTTGACTAGTTTAGTCATATCCCTTTTGATGGTGGGTCAATAGTAGCCCTGCCTAAGCATTTTGTAAGCTAATAGCCTAGGTCTGAGATGGTTTTCACATATTCTTTCATGGATTTCTTGAAGGATATAGTCTGTTTCTTCCTCATTAGCACATCTTAGATAAAGCTAAAAAATCTATTGTATAATTTTTCATTAATCATAGTGTATCAAAGAGTCTTTTTCATCAATATTTTAGCTTAGATCCTATCTTTAAGTAGCGTTCCTATGGTCAATTATGTCTTGATCGGGGTCATCCAAGTTTTTTTTTTTATGATTTGTCCTATGAACTCTTTTTTGGTGCTTTTATGTGCCAATTTTTCTACTAGGACTTGATCCAAACTCTCTATTTTATTCTTGAAGCTAACTTATATAAAGAATCTACTAGTAAATTTTTGGATCTTGATTTTTTTTTACCTCGACCTTCTTAAAATTGGCTACTAAGGCTAGTGTTTTATCTAGATATTTTTGAATTCTTTCTTTATGAGCTCTAAACTCTCCATTTCTATAACCAACCACTAATTGAGAGTCACGATACACAGTTATATATTAAACATTCAACTCGGTTGCCAATCTTTAAGTCAACATCAATGTCTCATATTTGGGTTCATTATTAGATACTTTGAATTTAAACCTCAAGACGTATTGATATTGCAGTCCTTTTAGGTTGATTAGAATGAAGCTAGCTCCTTCACTATGGTTTATGGTCGATCCATCAACAAAAAGCTTATAATTTTTTTGGTCAAGGGTTTTTCCATTTTCTTCGAGTTATCTTTCAGGGTGGGTCGAGGCAAGCTATACAATGAAGTCTGCTAACACCTAATATTTCAAAGTCGACAAGTAATATGTGAAAGATGAATTCATTGGGCTCTAGTGCCCATTTGATTAACCTTTTTTACATTTCTAGCTTGTCTCAATGGTTGATCAATCAATATGTGAATCACATAAGCTTGAAAATATGACTTAAGCTTTCTGGCCGAGGTCACAACTACATAAACTAATTTTTATATATTGTTGTAGTTAACTTCTAGCCCTACCAATACCTTTCTCACAAATTAAACTAGTCTTTGCTTCCCATCTTTTACTTAGACTAAAACCAAGCTAATTGCCTAGTCCGTGGTGGCCAAGTACAAGATTTTGTCGAACCTCGACTTAGACAAAATAGGTTGGGAGGATAAGAACTCTTTAAGTTCATCAAAAGCTTTCTTGCATTAAAGGTTCCACTTGAAGTCAAAAATGTCTTTGAAAATTTTGAAGAATAATAAACATTGTTCCACCAACTTGGACATGAATTTACTTAGAATGGTTATTCTTCCATTAGTTTTTATACCTTTTTTTCCAAGGTTGATGCTTTTGTATTTAGAATTGCCTAAACTATTTTTGGGTTCACTTTTATTCCCTTCTTATTAATCATGTAATGAAAAAACTTTTTTAATGTAACCCTAAAAGCACATTTACTTTAGTTAAACCTTATATTATACTTTCTCAAGGTGTTAAAAATCTCTCTAAGGTCTTCTAAGTGCCTGGCTAAGTTTTTGCTTTTGACTATCATGTCGTCCATATATACTTTTATGTTACTATTGATCTATCTTTTGGGCATGCTTTTGTTTAGGTTGATAAAGTCAACACACATCCTCTATTTTTCACTGTGTTTTCTTACCATGATCACATTGGCTAACCATTTAAGGTAATAGACCTCATTGATGAAGCCTACTTGTAATAATCTATCAACTTTTTTCTCAATAGCTCTTTGTATTTTAGGGTAAAAGTTTTCTTCTACTACCAAACTAGTTTTACATCGAGATTAGTGTGCAACCTATGAAAAATTACCTTGATATCAATTCCAAGCATGTCAAATGGTCAGAAGTTAGATTAATTGATCCTTATGTTAAAGTTTAGTTCTAATTTACATATGTTTTTCATAGACATTATCCCAAAATGGTATAGCTATAAGATCATCTATCAGTTCATGTTAATTTTCATCTAAGTCTGATCTTTGATCAATTTTTTCTTTTTATTTAATTAGGTCAAGATTATTTCCTATGAAGTTAGATCCTAACGCGATGATTAGTATATTATTGGTAACTTTTTGAAATATAAGGTTGAATTGCTATGTATTTTCCATTTCAAGCTACATTTTGGCCAACGTACTAGCTCGATCCAAATGACATATAATTGTTTACACCAATTTGAGAGCTCAGTTATCTTTAAAATTACTTTAAAAATTTTAAAAACCGAATAAAAGATGTATTTTCATTTAAGTTTAAAAGCTCGAAGCTGATTAATAGCGTATTTTCATCAAGTTGGTCTTATGTTGTATGTTTTTGCTCATGGTTTTCTATCTCTTTTCTATTTTTTCTATTTGCCCTTCTTCAACGTTCTCAGTCTCGGTCGAACTACTAGTTTACTTTCTAGTCCTTCTTTTTATTATTTTGACATAACACTATCATGCTATGGACTGGTCTCCCCTAACCTCTTCAACCCCTTAAGTGTTGGAAATTTCACTTTTATATGGGGAACTGAGCCTATGAGTCATATAACAAATTGGCTAGGTCAATCTAATATCATATTATAGGTAGATGGGATGTCTATAAACATAAATTCTATGATTGAAGTGACAGTCCTCGATTTATCCCTAAAAAGATTGGTAGTTTGATGGTTTCTTTTACTAATAACTACTCATTTCCAAATCCCACTAGTGTCATAGTGATTAGTTCCAGTTGGTCTTTACTGATTCCTATTTTTTTCATGGTGTCGTAGCCTATGACGTCGATCAAGCTCTCATGATCGAACAAGATTCTCTTAACTATATAATTATATACTACAACTATGATTACTATAGCATCATCATATGGCTGCTGGATTCTTTCCAAATCTTTTAAGTTGAACATGATTAATTCATCTTTTCAATCTTTTTCAATCTTTTTCAATCTTTTTCTTTCTTTACCTAGGTGTCTATAGCCATGATCATACCTAGGTTGAACTTTCTTTTAGTCAAGATTGAACTACCTCCAATAATCACATTAATTACTATTGTGATCGGCCTATTGTTATCAATTTAGCCTTCTTCTAATCTTGGTTCATCTTTTTAGATTTTTTCCCGTCCATTTTCTTCTAGCCTGTGTTCTTTGGGCTTGGATGGGCTCTTTTTAGTCTTGTTTGTAATTTGTTCTAGCTTGGCTTTATCTTTGCTGTGTATAAACCTCATTAGCTGACTTCTCTTAATTAGAGCTTCAATCTTATTTTTCAAGTAGACATGGCTGTCAGTATTATAGCCTATGTCTCTATAAAACTCGTATCTTTTAGTTGGATCTCTCTTTTTGTTCGATCTCAGTGACTTTGTTTATCTGAGCTTGGGATTTCTTTCAATTTGCATCAGAATCCTTTTTAGAAAGGTATTCAGTGTGGTGTAGTTTCTTTCTCTATTGGGACTTCTAGCTTTATGTCATTTCTCTCTAAAAGAAGATAGTAAAAATTCTTACCTTTTATGATTGATGAAAGAAGATAAGCCTTTCTCACCTCAACTGTTGAATAAGAGAGATGAGCTTCTCTCACCTCTATTATTTTTCATTGTAGCTTTAGCGTTTATATATTTTTCAACTATAAGTAGGACATCAGCTAAAGTCTTACGTGGCTCTAGTGATAAGGTCAACTTTAGGTGGTATTCTTTGTCATTAAGTCCACTTGTTAGGGTGACTATAGCAACTATTTGTTTCAAATCTTTTACCCTCAAAGCTTTTATGTTAAAATACGTGACATAGCCTTTTAGGGATTCATTACGACCTTGATGGATCGATATTAAGCTCAAGGTTATTTTTTTCATCCTTTGACTACTTACAAATTAAGATAGAAAAGAATGGTTAAGTTTTTTAAATGTTATGATCGACCTCGATATCAAACTGTTGTACTAAGACAAAGCTATGCCCTTTAGGGTGGTAGTAAGGCCCTTACACATCAAAATTTCTTCTATACCATATATCATCATGTTAGTCTTATAAAGTTTCGAATAATCAAAGGGGTTGGAAGTACCATCATAGGTTTCTAAGGTCGACATTTTGAACCTCTTGAGAGGTGTGGCTCTGTCGATCTCTTCAGTAAAAGGTAAGGTCATAAGAAAGTTAAACTTGTCATCAAATGCCATTGCCTTTGTTTTTAACTCTTTATCTATAGCTTGCATCAAAGCTTCCAGGTTCTTGTTTAGTTTGGGTTTAGGATTTATCTGTTTGGATTTTTAGGTCATGATGTGTGTTAAGTTGTGACTAGGGTAGTGGCAAACTGAGGTGTTGTGCTCTTCTTATTTGAAGGTTGAGAAAGCTTTTATATCTTTGTAACTTGACTGTCTTACTACAGCTCCTTAACTAGAGGTAATTAGATCAGGCACTTTCAAAACTTGTGGTGGGGCTATGATTTGCAGCATCTATTTAAAAGCTTGTATCTACTCAGTCAAAGCCTAAAATTGTTCCATGGTTAGGTTAGTTTGTGTTAAGGGCAAATCGGTCTTAGTGTTGGCTATTATGTGTTTCCATCCTAGCTCGGATAGCCGTCTCTTCTTTTAAAATTCTCTTCATATGTGGCATTGTTTCATACTTAGCTAATAAGTGGGAAAAGGCCCCATACTTGGTGGGCCAAATGTTTGTGCCGAGTTTCGATCTAAAAGTATTCTTGAAAAGATAAAAGAGAATAGTGGTTAGAGGTAAAGGCAGAAAATATTCCTTGCATTGCACTCCAACACACAAGTTAGAATGAGTGAGGTCAAAAAAAGAGAAGTATGAGAAATTAAAAGTAGATTGAACTTGCCTTAATGATGCCTAGACATTTGTATTTATAGATAAAAGATAGGAGACCATCGGGGACAATAATGACATTGTTGAGTTACTGTAGTACTAAGTGTGTCAGGCTGACCTAACATACCAAGATAGCACAAATCTCAGAATTACCCCTAACTGTCTGTTAAAGGCTCTTAATGAAGAAAAAAACCACTATACCCTTTTAACCATCAAATACCTATAACAAGTAATAATAGTGTTATTGGTGGGAAAAGTGTATTTGGATGAAGTGTTATAAGTGAGAAAATGTGTTTTTGGTGTAGATATTAGAAATGGTATTAAAAACATTTTGCATGAAGGCTGGATAGTTGTTTAAATGGTAGGAGTAGTTTTTGGGTTTTTATATGGTATAAAATGTTTTTTAGGCAGATTATAACCTAAAGAGTCTAGTAGTTTAGCAAATTTTAAACCATATGTCAAAGTTTTTGGGAAACAAAATTTTACTATTTTAGAGGCATCCGACTTTATATTACTAATGAAAATGTTGATGCATCTTTATCACTTAGTTGTAGAAGATTAAGGAGACCTTCAAATTCTTCATATTACTCTTCTATCATCCTTGTCTATTTCAAGTTTACCAAGTTAGACATAAAATCATTATACTCATTTGCTATGAAAGATTCAACATTGGCGTGATTCACCACTTTATCCATGAAGTCAATATGCTTATCTTCAACCAAGGATTCTCTAATAGTGACTTGGCTATCAAGCTTTTGAACCACATCTTTAGGTCATCATGCTCATCTTTAACCAAGGATTTTCCAACGACAACTTGGCTAGTTAGCTCTTGAATTATTTGTAATGGCTTAGGTGACTTGGGTTTTTTTGTACATTTACCGAATATATTATCCATTCTTGCAATCAATTGGTCAAATATTTAACGTAGCTCAATTCACCACTGCTCTTCCAACCTAGGTTATTTTCAGCACGTTGTCATACCATCTTCCATACCAAGATCATGTTCTAACACTAATGATATAGACTATTCCAATAGTTGTTGTCAACCACTAATTGATAAAAAAAGGATTTAGTTATAAAAGCTACTAAAAACAAAAAGAAAAAAGTAAAAGATAGTAGAAAAAATAGAGAAGAAAGTAGAGAGAAAGAGAAAGGAGAAAATTTAGAAATTTTGTTGTAATTTCATTTCATGCCCCACATACTATCCTCCAACTTTATACTCATTACAATCATTTCGATAAAATAGCTAACTTGATTGACAATTAAAAAAAACTATTAACTAACTAATATTAATTAAATGACTTCATTAAATGGGCTTTGCTTTTTATATTGCTAAGATTGTTTCGGGTCCACATAACTTAGTCTAATTCAACTTATAACATTAATTATTGAGTTATATATATTTTTGGTGACAGGTTATTACATCTATTAACTATCGGTTACTTACCAATCAAAGAGAAAGAGTCATGTTTCTGTACATGTTATACAAGAACAACCATGGAGGCATTCTTGGTAATGACATGTGAGTACTTTTCTTATACCAATATTCTTTATTATTCTTTATGTTATTATTGAATTCTATATTTTGTTTGTCTTCAAAGAATATTTGTTATTAGTTGTTCATGGCCTGAATGCTTTTTCTTTTTAAATAAGTGGAGTGATTTTCATATGTTATAAGTAGCTCATAACTACTATAATGAAACTTCATATATTCTATGATATTGTTTTATGTTAGTTTTAAATTTTTATCTATGTAGTCTTCTAATAATTATGGCATGCTATGTCAAAAAGATCTCCTTATGCTTATGTCATGAATATGGATAGTAGTAAGAACCAAGAAAAATTACCTTCTTGCCAGAGGAATGTAATAAGTGAAAACTTAGAACACTCAATGACCACCTAAGGGTCCTTCATTTCTAAATGATAGCATGGCTTTTTAATTTTCTCACACAAGGTTTTTTTTTTGTTTTACTTCTTTCCTTTTTATATTTATTTTACTTTTATTTCTTAAAAAATTAAGCGAATTCTTTTAGGTAAGCTTTATATTATGTGTATTTGCTTAAGAACACCTTTTATTTTGGGAAGGAATAATAATTCATTTTTCACCTATTTAAAAAATTAATGTAGGGGACTAGCAAGATAATTGTATTTCTCACTGCTGTATATGGAAAAGATAAGGAATATAATGACCCCAAAATATTGAAAAGAAAACCAAGTTAGACTAAAAGGCCTTGTATTTATTAATAAAATGTCCTACTTCTTTCACCCATAATTGGAGTGTGGGGTGACTTTTAGTATTTTTGTTTTCCATGGTTCAAGCCAATGGAGTTAAGGTTCTAGTTACAAATTTTGACATATTCAAAATTCATGGCACTATTTTGTCATAGATGAAATGGGAGATTATGATCGTTGATGAAACACACCATCTAAAAAATGAAAAATCAAAACTCTATACAGCATATTTAGAAATTTAGACTTCCAAACATATTGGTCTTAAAGAAGCATCATGTAAAACAAAATTATGGTACTCTTCAACCTTTTTTACTAGGCTATTTTGGGATCCTTGGGAATAAGAAAACTAAGTAGATAAGGGAAAAGGCAAGAGAGATAGAAATATGGGCTCCAAGCTTGAGTATACAAGTAAAGATAATAGTAGAAATAGAGTGGGGATAATTATAGAAAAAAATTTGAAGAATGATGTGATTGAGGTTAAAAAAAATAAAGATAAAATTTTACATGTTAAACTTATATTATGAGAGAAAACTGTTAATGTCATTAGTGTTTACATCTACTAATAGGTTTGGATCAAGCAAGTAAGCAAACAATTTTGAAAAGATTTAGACAAGATAGTGCGAACCATACCAAACAGAGAAAAGTTATTTATGGGAAGAGACATGAATGGTCACATAAGCAAGGATTGTAGTGACTTTGAAAGGGTACATAGGGGATATGGCTTTAAAGAAAGGAAAGATACCAAGGATAATATTCTAGAATTTGCTACTGCATTTGATCTAACTATATTAAACACATGTTTTAGGAAAAGAATCACATTTGGTGACTTTTAGGAGTGAGTCAAATGCTAGTCAAATTAATTTCTTTTTTATGAGGAAAAAAGATAGAAATAGCTAAAGATTGAAAGGTTATACTGAGTGAGAGTGTAACAACACAATATAGACTGCTAGTCTTAGATATCTTTCACTTTCGAGGGTCAAAGAGAACATGTCAGAGTCATAAACCACTTATTAAGTGATGGAACTTGAAGGGGCATAAAATGTTAGCTTTTTAAGATAGACTAGTAAAAGAGGTTGATTGGATACTTGATGAGGATGTAAAAATAATATGGGGAAAATTTTTATTGGAATTCAAAAAGTTATTAAAAAGACACTTGTCGAATCTAGGGGTCTTGCACCATTAAGAAAGAAATCTTGATGGTGTAATAAAGATGTGAAAATGACAATTAAAGTTAAATGAGAGTGTTATAAGAATTTAAGGAACAACAACGACAAGGCAAATTATCTTAAATATAAGATAGCAAAAAAAAAAGCCAAAATGGTCATTCAAGATTCAAAAACTAGGATCCATAAGGAATTATATAGAAAACTAGAGACAAAAGATGGAGAAAAAGAGTTATTAAAAATTGCAAAAAAGTGGGATAAGAATATTAGGGATCTTAATAGCGTAAAATGCATCAAAGGCAATAACAAAAGAGTTTTAATGAAGGATAAAATGATTAAGAAGTGATAGAAAGATTGTTTTGATAATCTCTTTAATAACAATTTTGAGTATGATATAAGTGAGCTTAACATACCTTTTAAGGATATAAATTATATGTTTAAATGCAATATTAAAATGTATGAGGTTAAAGAGATTTTGAAAAGGATAAAAGCAAAAAAAAGCTTTTAGACCAAACGAAATCCTGTTTGAAGTTTGTAAGTGCTTGGGTGAAATAGGGATATAATGGTTTACAGATTTTTTCAACAAAATTTGATGTACTTAAAAAATACCTACCTTTGTATAAGAATAAAAAGGATATGCAAAATTGTTCAAACTATCAAGGAATAAAGCTAATAAGTCATACTATGAAATTTTAAGAGAAAGTAATTGAATGTTGGTTGAAACATGAGGTCACTATTTTTTAAAACTAATTTAGGTTTATGCCAAGATACTTCATAATAGAGGCAATTTTGTTAGAAGATTTTTGAGTGAGAAAAAAAGATCTACATATAGATTTATCAACATTGAGAAAGCATACAATAGAGTTCTTCGAGATGTGTTTTGGTGGGCCTTAATGAAAAAAAAAGTTCTTTTAAAGTACATTAACATAGTTAAATATATGTATAAAAGAGTTGTAACGCATGTGAGGATGTTTGGGGGCTTAACTGATAGCTTTCCTATTACCTTAAGATTGCATCAAGGCTCAACACTAAATCTATTTCTTTTTACACTACTTATGGATGAGCTCACTAGACATATCCAAGATAAGGTGCCATAGTGTATGTTATTTGTCAATGATATAGTTTTAGTGGTTGAAACTAGTGATGATCTTAATGAAAAATTAAAATTATAAAGGCATATGTTGGAGTCTCAAGACTTTAAGTTAAGTAGATTGAAACTAAATAGATTGAATGTAAGTTTAGTAATCATAAGAAAACAAGTGCTAGTGTGATTAAGTTGGATGGTGAAATAGTATCAAAGAATAATCATTTTTTTATGTTTGGGATCAATTATTCAAAGTAATGTTGAGATAGAAAGAGATGTAAATCATAGGATTCAAGTAAGATAAGTGAGGTGAGGAAATGCATTAAGTGTGTTGTGTAATCGAAACATGCATTTAAAGTCAAAGGTGATGTAAGGTCTACATTGTTATATGGGATGGAGTGTTGGGCCATTAAAAAACAACTTAAGAAGAAAATAAGTGTAGCTGAGATAAGGAGGCTTAGATGGATGTGTGGTAAAACTAAAAGAGATAAAATCAAAAATAAAGAGATTCAAGAAAAATTACGGGTAGTTTAAATTAAGGAAAAGATAAGAGAGGGGTGTTTAAAATAGTTTAAGCATGTGAAACGTAAGTTTATTTGTACACCAATTAAGAGAAATAAGCTTCTAGATTTGGAAAAGACCAAAACTTCTAAAAAAAGACCAAAAAAGACATGGATATAAGTAATTAGAAATGATATAAGAGTTAAAGAAATAGATGAAAAGGTTATTTTTAATATAAATAAGTGGTGCAAAAAGATTCAAAACTACAACCTAACATGATTCTTTTGTTTTTGTCCTTTCATATAACCGACCCTAAAATTATAGGATATAAGACTTAGTTTGCTACTATTGTATTAGATCAGTATGGTTTGACAATTGTGTAAGCTCTTGGCTCGCTAAATCTTTGATGGGAAAGCTTCAAGAGTTTTTAATAAAATTGGCTAAGGTCATCTTCTTCATTTTTAATTAACGATATCTACCCATTAAAAGCTACCAGTAAGAGAAAAGCGAAGAAGATGACCTAATCTATCCAAAAAATTGTTATTGTTTCCATTTATCGTCTATGACTACTCAAATAGTTACATAATTTGATTTCATTTGGTGACTTAACATTAATATATGAATCTTAAGATGTAAGGATTATGCTTACATATGGTATTCAAGCCTCCTTATATGAGATTAGGACTAAAAATATTATTTTCAATTTTGTTTTGAATAAAAAATTATTTTTTGGTGAAATTTTGTGTTGTCATAATCCCAATTTCCAATCATCATTTTTGGAAATTAGATTAGGGCTTTTGTTCCTCTTGAAACAAGGATTAAAAACATACCAGCAATTTCTAGTAACTTATTTTGTAAAGAGAGAAGTCAGGGTTTAAAGGTTTGGGTTAAAGATTTGAATCAAATTAAAATTTTCATTAAAACTTTGATATTTCATGTGTGTCAATCCAAATTGTTTCTAGAATATTGTTACCCATGTGTTTTAAAGTTGAAACATGTGTTTTAATTGCATGTATTTGAATTTTATCGGACCAATTATGAAAAAACCCAAAAAAGGCAAAACATGAGTTTCAATTCAAAATTTTATCCAAAATTTTGTCCAAAATTGATGATGATTCACATTGTTTTAATGTGATTTGAAGTATGAGATTTGTAAATTTATGTGTTAATTAAAGTTTAGAGGATTTAATTGCATCAAAACTCAAAGAAGAACATGAAAATCTAAAAACAAAAATTGGTCTAGCATCAGTACGAACCCAAAAATGTGTTCTCAAATCCATGGTGATTTATTTGTTTTTCATGTATATTGTTGATTTGGTTTTGTATTTTCATTTCTTAACTGAATGTTTGAGGACTTAATTGAATTAAAAACCAAGAAAACCATGAAAGTTGGAGTAAAACCCTAACTAGGTTGAATAGTTGGCAATTTGGATTGACCTGGCTGAAGGAATAAGATGAACAGTAACCCGAACCAATTGAATGGTACTCTTGACAAGTCAAATTAACCTGATTAAAGAAAGAAGAAGAACAATATCTAAGTTTGAACAATACTAAATCATTGAATAATACTAAGTTAGAATAATACCGAGTTAGTAAATACTACCAAAATCAAGAAAGTAACTCGTTTGAACTCATTTAGTGTCCATTTTTTATACCATTTATTCTATTAGTTCCAAAATTTTATACCAAATTTATTTATTATTCTTATAGAATTTTAAACAGCATAAAATATGTATTATATAATATTTATGCATGATTAAATAATTATTATATTTTATGCACATGAATTTTGTTATTTTATTTTATAATAAAATATTTTAACATAATGAAAGTATGTTAGAGGTACCTACTCTCCTTGTATCTTATTTAAAATTTATGTACTTTCAGACTAAAGTTATGTGCATAATTGAATAAATTTAGTAAATTATTTTTATTAATTTTTTGTCTATCTATTTTAAATGTAATATGCATTGTTTTGAAAGGAAAGTTGAGTTTAAACTCCATGAGGATTTGGTATAGCTAATATCATTTGGTACTTTTACTTGATTGTTAGATAATATTAAATTTTATTTATATGAAATAATTGAAGTTTAAAATTGTTGTATTGATTTATTTTTTTTCATGACTATGTTGACATTATATATCATTGTTAACTTGTGAAATTTTTATTTTTTCTACATGATACATTATAATAAAGTATTGAATGGAAACAAATACTAAATTATTCATAAAAATTCAAGATACTTTATTTGGATGTAAAAAATTACTTGTTGATCTAGTAAGATACATTCGGTTTAAATATCTCATGAGGAGAAATCATATTTATAATGGTTCATTGAGATACGCATTAATTTTTGGTGTCTTGCATACAAACGATCAATTCTTTAATGATCCAAAGGAAAATATCATGATCAAGTATCTTGTGAAAGTGGTCAAAATGCATAAACTTCGTTAAGTATGTGAACTAAAATTGTGGGCAATTTAAATTTCCAGGTATGAGAAATATAATTGGTTAATGTAGGTATTTGGTTGTGAAAGTGGCTCACTCATTGAAATTTGCAAGATTTTTTCATGTGTAGGAATGAGATTATTTTCAAATTACTGTATACAATCGCTTGCCAAAGGGGTTATTGTATTTAGTAATTTATGGTAGACATGAAGCATCATGGTTGAGGGCACACTAGTTTAGAAGGTCTATTTGCCCAAAACGGATAGGTTTTTCGAAAACTAGGATATTCTCTTATTGGCTTCATGTGAAAGTGCCTATTACCATGTCAAATTCTCTACTAACAAAGAAGTTTGTGATGATATACTTGGACTTTTTAGTTTAATTACAAATAACACATTATGGACTGGTATTATTTGTATGGATTGTTGCTCATATGTAGAAAGCTGCATTCTTTTGTCTTGAATATTACAGTTGACTTTTAGTGATAAAGATTAAGTAACTCTGATTGAAAAGGATAAAAAATGATTTAGAGCTTAATTAAATCATAGGTGTTTTTTTAGACATAATCATTAAGTTTTGAATGTTTTAATTAATTATTATCCGATTGCTAAAATTTTGCATTTTATGATTATAAAATATTATTTTGTCGTATGAATCCATGAAAATAATTGTCACTTGTATGATCAGTAAAATTTTTATATTACTTTGTTCCAATATATCATTGTTTGATAAATTGGTTTTATGAAGGATCATGCTAATGCAACATGTGACATATGGCATTAAGTTTGGTTATTTTGAAAGTATGTGTTATGTAACGTGCTTACAATGTTTTAATTATATATATATATATATCACATAATTATGATATGAAATTTTAAACATCAAGTTTAAAGCCTAATAAAGTTCATAACGTGGTATATATTTTAAAACTTATTTTTCATGGACATATGAAATAATATATTTTGGTTATAATGATGCATGAAAGATATTTAGATTTTATCTTAGTCTGTTGAAACAATGTGAGAGTTTTATTGTTAAAGTTATACAATTATGTTATGGGACATAACATGCGTTAAATTAGTGAATTTACTTCAAATAAATTATTATACTAGCTTTAAAATCTTTCGTTTTTACCAAATACTTACTAAATCAAGTGTGCTCTCATAAGATATTAATTATTTTATAATTATGATATTATAATATTTTGAAAAAGTAGCAAGTAAAATTTTATTTCTTAATAAGTATTTGGAACATATCTTTGGTATTATGAAACATGATAAATATTACCATTAAAATCCTAAGTAATAAAAGCGAGTTGTGATACTTAAATGGATATGAATAAAAGTGTCAATCTAAAAAAGCATGCATAAGAATTAATTATGGTAATTTCAAGATTTTGGCTAAAATATATTGTTGTTAAGGGATACTAGTTTAACTTACCTTAATGCTTATGTTATAACTCATGTTTGGTGATACTAAAAATATTATATTCCTTGCATGAACATAAGGTTTGTTTATATTGTAATTATTGTGTGTATATAATTGTCTAAAAAAATATGTATCATTGACATTCATCATATGCTATTATGGTGATATTTATGGTATGAACATTATGGAATTTTTTAAATTTCATGTAAGTACAAAATATCTGCATCGATAAATGGTTTTTGTGGCCAATCAAATTTTAATTTTGAAATTTTTTATAGACATGCTTGAAAGCTTGAGATGCCATAATATAAATATTATTAATTATTGAGACAATTTACTAGGTTATATGACATGCTAAGTGTTTCTTTTGATTGATAGCATGATTATGGATGAGTTTAAATTTTTTTAAAGTACTTAAAATGATAATGACTATTCTAAGTTTTAACTTTTGGTGATCCATAAATATATATTTACATTAGTATCTTGCCTAAAGGATTCACATGAATAAATAGACATAAAAAATTAGAAAAACCATAATAATTATGAAGTTTTTATGTTTTATGGGATTGTCTCTAGGTTACTAAATGTGATACCTGCCCAAAGGGAGTGGTTACGTGTTTTTAGTTTAGAGATAATTCTGAACCCTTTTTATAAAATAAATAGAGTGTCTAAGAATAATTTTGATATGGCACTTTGATTGTTTTGATAAGACTAATAAAGATATTAATTTGATTATAATCTTTTCTATTTGGATTATTGATTGGTTTTTCTCCCAATTTCAGTTTATTTAGATAATTATCATCATAAGTTAATGTCTATCATTGGTGATAAGTTCTTTAATGTTTTGTATACTATAGTAAATATTTAAATTGTTTTTTATTTTAATTTATCACATCTGGGATATATATTTGTTATATACTACCTTATGGTTAGCCTCCACACAAGAAAGTTTTAGATAGGTTATGATATCTCAATTTGTTTTAAGTGAAATTGAGAATTGTTGAAATAAATTTCATTTTGATAAATATTTATTTTGGTTGTTTAACTCTCAATTGTGATATTGTTTGATTATCTTAGCTAATATCATCAAACCTAGTAGTTATTATTTTTAAAAGGTATATTGTTGTCATTTGTTGACAACGTGTTTTAAAGGAAATTGAATATTTTTTTTTAAAGAACTCATACGTGGGGGAGAGAATATTGTTTTACATTTATTACATGTGTGCAAATTTTGAGAAATGAATTTTGTGCAAATAAGTAAACTACTTGTTTTGTTTTTATTGGTTCAATTCCATATATGATAATTTTCCACAAGTTTTGTTGGTTTACTTTGATAGAGAACAATAATTTTATAATTTTCTCTCATTTCACATTTTTTGTTTTGAACAATATATTGAATTCAATCTTGAGAGTTACCAAAAAAAAACGAATAGTATAAAGGTTTTAACCTTGTTATACTTTATTAAGTCAAAAACTATTCTATAAAGAAAGTGAAAATCAGTGAGAGTTCTTCTACATATGTTTCTTTTTAAGCAGTGAAAACTCATAAATGTTTTAAAACTTTTTTATTTTGGAGATATCATATATGTTTAAGGTCAATGGGAGTTCATAGGCTATGGTATGGATACGTTTTAGACATAAAATTTAATAATTTGTGAATTTCAAATTTGTTGAATCATGTTGAAATATTAAAAATTTTGAATTTTATGAACATATGAATATGAAAATTTTGTTCATAATATGTTAGCAATTTTGTAAGTGTTTTATTAAAATGACATCATGAAAGTCTAAAAACAATAGTAGTTATCACATTTAGGATGAGGATAGACGATACATAATTTTGTTATGATTCATTTATTATTGTACTTTTTATTTATTTTTCAGAATTTGACTGGAGCATGTTTATGATTCATTGGATCAATGGGAGTCATTGTGATTTGATTATATGATGATATATTTTCTCTATGTGAGGAATATAGTATTGCCAATTCATAATATGGATGTCTGCCAAATTGAAAATTAGAACCTGTTAAGATTTTGGGTTGATTATGGCAATAAATGCATTATAAATTTTTATTTTGAAATCATTATTGTTGTGAGTTTCTTTACTTTGACAAATGTATCACCTGTGATTACTTATTTATGAGGTATAACTTGAGATGAATAAGTCCATGATATACTATAAAGTTAAGTGGACATAATTATTTTATACATTCATAATAATTGTTATTTATGTGTATATCTAATTGCATGTCACATCTTATATTTACATTTCATATTATAAAATCTTAAGATTTAATATTTGTCTTAAGTATGACCCTTTTATCATTTGAATATGTCTCATAAATAATACCATCAATTAAACTTGAAGATAAAGAAAAGACATACAGGCACACTTGGATACACAGCCCACTAGGATTCATTTTTTATAAAGTCTTTGGTATTTGTAACCATGGATTAGTCTTATGTTCATAAGAGCCAAAATAGCTACCATGATTTAGTATTAGATGGCTTGTATTGAACAACATCATTAAGATATTGTCTCATGGGCTAAATTATTTTTTAAAAACTATAGCCACATAAAAACAAAATTAATCAATATGAAATCTCGTTTTCTAAATTATATTTTTTTTAAAATCAATTAACCTATTTAATATTGTTTAAATGGGAGAATACTAAAATTTTTTAATAAGTGAACTATTATTAATTAGTGATTTAATAATTTAATAAAATTGATTGATAAGTTGAATTTTGATACGAGACATGTATAAAAATTTAAATAATTTAAAACAATTACTTATGTGTGGGCTTTACATATTTTATTAGACTAGTATGATTTTGCAATTGTGTAAGCCCTTAACCCAATAAACCTTAGATGGGAGCTTTTTAGGGTTTTTCATAAAATTGGTTTAGGTCCATTCTAATTAACAATATCTACTTGTTTAGAGTCATACTAAAAGAAGAGAAAGACCAGTTTGTCCAAAAAGCTACTATTACTTTCATTTATCGTCTATGACTGTCCCAACAGCTATGCAATTTAATTGAATTCGACATTCTAATATTCACAAAAGAGTTTTGAGATGTAAGCATTTGAGTTGCGGTTTAACGACCATTTAGCACTTGCGACACCTTCCGCTCACGCTATTTACACGCAATATGGGTGTGAATGGCATTCATACTCATTGCGACAAATTTTGACCGCGAATAACGACGCGACGGTCAGGCTGTAAAAGAGGTGTTAAAGGCCGCTATTTTTTTAAATCAAATCAAACAATTCAATTCAATCAAATCGAAAAAGAAAATCCACTCTTATTTCAAACAATTAAGTCAAAACCCAACAAATTTAAGCCTCGATCACAACAAAAAATGGAAATTAATCCATAGTAAGAAACAACTAAACAAATGCCCATTGTTTTAAAAATCTGAATTGTGGATGGTTTCTAGAGGGAGTTCTCCTATAGTCTCCATGCTCGTCGGCTTCAGGTTGTGTGCTTTATGCTGTCTTCTCCAATTTTGACTCCTAAGAGAGATAGATAGATGAGACAGCTTGAGGGAAAAGCTATGAGGGTTTGGGCAAAACATAGTGGTTGGTTATGTTGAGTCATGGCGACTCTATTGCCAGACGAGGAAGAAAAATGAAAATAGAAGAGGAATGAGAAACAGAGGAAAATGAGATGGGGTATTTGCAGGTGAAAATATTGCTCTGTTATTTGTGAGCTGATCTTCAAACAAGAAGAGAAGAGAAGCAAATGGGTCTGAATAACAGAATTTGAAGCGAAATTTACTAGGTTAATAGAAAACCCAAAGAAATGAAAAATAGGTTTCAAGATGGCTGATGTCACGTGTCCTTCAAAATTAAATTTTGAATTTTGTTTTCGTTTTGTTTTCTTTTTGTTAGAGATGAAAGTTTTTTTTGAAGGAAGGTAAATATTGTTGTGAAATGTGTACTTGAAATATTTTTTTTAATAATTTAAATGATAATTTTAAAAGGATGTTAGCTCTTAATTAATAAATTTAATTTTTTATAGTTTAGTGTTGTACAATTATTTACTTTAACAAATTAATTTTAATATAATTTTAATATTTTAATATTATCATTAATTAAATTTTTTTTAATTTGATTACGGTTATATTGATTACTATTATATTATTTTTTTATTAATTATTTAAAATGTTGCTCTTGAATATTTGATATAATAGTAAAACATATGTATCTATACTCAAAGAATTAAATTTTAACGTACCTATGCTCAATGAATTAAATTTTAATCCCTTGACCCTAATAAATGTATATTGTAAAAGAAAATTTAAATGTTCATTTTTTTTAATTAGATTAAATATGTATTTATAATATTTATATTCATAAAATTTATAAATATAACAATGATCATATTAGATATGTATATTGATTTATGAGTGATAATTATAAAAAATTATGTAAACAAAAAATTTAATTATCATAAATTAATTTAAATATCATAAATAAAAGTTATTATTATTACAATTATTATTTACTTTATTTTATAATAAATTATACAAAGTAAAAAAAAATTCAGATAAACGCGAATATTTTGATTTTATCTGCTACATTAATAATCGTAATAAATACAAGGACATCAAAAGCTGGTCACAATCGCAATTTAAATCCTCGTGCCAGAGGAACTGCTCCTGAAAGATTTGTTCGGATTGCTTTTGAGCGTAAACAGCTGCATCCGGTAGTAGTTCTTCTTAAATATTGCTGAGCAGGACTAAAGAGGAGACTATTGGACTTCAATCTTATGTTGGGAAAGGAAGATAATTTTGTCTTTTGCACCATGAGTGAATTGTGAAAACGGGTTTTCAGGAGAATGTTGCAACTGCCGGACGCACAATCAAGGACTGTGCTGTAGTTGTGGAAGCCCTCTTACCCAAATGGAATGTTGCAAGTATGGATGAGAAAAAAATTTTAAAAAATTAAAAATTGATTCGAAATTTTAGTATTTGATTTTATTTAAATTAATTTTTTTTATTCGATTCGAATAAAATTTAAATATTAAATACGTATATTAAGTTTGAATTAAATTTTAAATCAAAAAGTAAAAAATAAAAAAAAAATGAAATCAAATTAAATCAAATTAAATTATATAATTTTTAGTTTTTCTATGTATTTTAAATTTTTTAAAATAAAAATAATAATTTTATATCAAAATTTATGTAAATTTATTAAAAATTTATATTAATATAATATAAAAAATTAAATTTTAAAAATCGATAAATTAAATCAAATCGAATTGATAAAATTTGATTCAATTTGATTCGATTTAAATTGTATGAAAATTTTATTTAAATTCATATCAAATTTTAAAAATTTATAATATTATATAATATTTAAAAAAATTAAATTAAATCTTATTCGATTTTAACCATTATCACCACCTCTAATTGTAAGAAGATTTTGCCTGATGGAATAATCTGGCCTTACCTTCAAAGGGATAGCCAACAAGGTTGTGACTCGTGCCCTTTCTGCCTTGTCCTTCCGTGCCTTCCGTGCCTTGTCAAGCTGCAACAGGTCAATGACTTCCTCTCTCTTTTTTTCTTTTTTTTTTTTTATGTTTATTCTTAAATAAAAACTCTTAGGCCATTTAGGGACTACAGAAAATTCTCCTACTCAAATGTTTGAGAGGAGAGGAGAGCATGTGCTACGTGTAGACTTGGAAATTAAAGTGTTAGTAAATTTCTGAGAGTTTTTTTGTAGGAGGTAGAGCCCGAGCTTATTATCTTGTTGCGAGGCATGGCATAATGATTAATGCCAAGTAGGGTGAAATATTTAAATTTGTTAATTATCAGTTCAACATAGGAAACAGCGAACGTTGTTGAAAGGTGGAGAACATATAATTGATGCATATGTTTGTTTCTATCAAATTTTTGTATTAGACTCTAGGAAATTTTGTCTTTTACAGGCATCTCACGGATTCAGTCTGCAATAAGCCATCCCTATTATTGCATTGACTTCGTATTCAAAACCACAAGCCTTGCATTCTTCAAAACGTAAATTGAGTTGAGTCATCATTTTCAAAAACATGTTGAGTGGCACATTGGATTGTAATTTTACCAATTAATGTGTCTAAGTCTGATATGTGGAAATCCCTTATTTATCTTTAGCATTTAGCATTAAAGAGAGTATAGTTTTTGTGCACAAATTTTGGACACGAGTCTTGTTGCATGTTTCAGGATATGTCTTGTGCTTACTTTAGAATCTTTACTGCAGATAAGCAATCACTTGGAGGTTGTTAAGCCTAATCCTAGGGATGAACCAGATAAACAAAGGAAAGATGCAGAATTTGCCTTTGCTGTCTTCGTTCCAGATATTGATATCCCCCACGCGGGAGTTTTATGGGCTTAAGTAACACTCGACATTGTGGCAAGATGCCGGCATTGGACAAGTTAATGTCCTCTTGGGCTTCGAAGGGTGACAAAATCCTTGTTTTTAGCTACTCTGACTATCAGGCGACGCATTATTTCGAGATTTTTCCCTGGATTGAAATTTTTATTCTCAAATAGGGATAGTATTAATTCTTTTTTCCTAAATAAAGTATTTTAAGCCACATCCATTGTCTAAATGCTTACGTGGCAAAAACTATCAATCGACCGTTAATTTTTTTTTCATTTTCCTTTTTTCTTCACTTTTTTGCTGTTGACAGTGGTCACCAATTAAAAAATCAATCTTTGTCATGCTAAACACTGAATTTTGCCTTTTAAGTCTGCAGGCAATCGTCCATCTTCTATTTTGGTGATCACAGTGGAGAGATTTGTTACAACTCATAAGTTAATTTTGATTGAGATACGCATTTGGGTCAATAGGATTTTAGTTTTCAGAGCTACGGCAGGGATAACATCAGCCTCTCATCTGTTCTTGTCTGTAGAAGCAGCCAACTTGACTTCTTTAGTTGTAAGAACCATGACGATAAGATTAGATTATATAGAACCATACTTGGGTTCTGTCTATAAAAATATATTTTTCATTGGAAGCTCCATCTTTTTTATATTTTATGTATTGCTCGATTTTCTTTTCCCAGAATTTTTTAAAATGAGTGTAGAAAATATTATATAGTTTGGTCCTTTGATTTTAGATACTCTGTGCCAGACTTCAGACTCTTGTAAACGAATAGTTTTTTCTAATTTTTTCATAACATTTTTGCATCATCATATGCTCAGGGCCCAGGGTGTATGAGAATTAATGTAATCAAATCTCAAATCCCGCTAATCAAAACGTCTTCCCACTTGTATTAAACTACCACCATTTCTTGTTTTGTTTGAAAATCATAAAAGAAAGAAATTTCTTTTATAATTTGTGTTTGATTTGTAATAAAAAAGAGATGGACAAGAAAAGGTTTGCGGTCCCACTTGTATGCCACGGCCACTCACGCCCCATCGTGGATCTCTTTTACAGTCCTGTTACTCTAGATGGCTTTTTCCTCATTAGTACCAGCAAAGATTCTAGTCCCATGCTGAGGAATGGAGAAACTGGAGATTGGATAGGAACGTTTAAAGGACATAAGGGTGCGTTGTGGATTGTTTGATTGGATACAAATGCATTACGTGCTGTTTTCAGTTCTGCTGACTTTACTGCGAAAGTTTGGGATGCACTAACAGGTGATGAATTGTTCTAATTTGAACACAAGCATAGAGTTCGAGCTTGTGCTTTTTCAGGGGATACACACCTTCTATTGACTGGGGAAGTAGAGAAAGTCCTTCGTATTTATGATTTTAAACATTCAGATGCACCTCCAAGAGAAGACAAATCTCTTAGTTCAGTCAAAACTGTTGTGTCGATTCGTAGTGATCAGACACTATTAAGATAATATGGAGGAGTGGTAAAATAGTGTAAACACTAGAGACCAAGTCATCTGTGACCTATGCTGAAATGAGTTAAGATGGTCGATATATCACAACTGCAGATGGATTTACGGTTAAGTTCTGGAATGCAAACCGCTTTGGGTTGGTAAAAAGCTACAACATGCCATGCACGATTGAATAAAACTTACTAGAATTGAAATATGAAAGTAAATTCATTGCCAGAGGAGAAGATATATGGGTTCGTGTCTTTTATTTTCACTCTGGGAATGAGATAACATGCAATAAAGGTCAACATAGTTGTCCCTGAGTGTGTTTCTCACCAAGAGAGGAATTATATGCCTCAGGATCTATGAATGGAACCATTAGAAAATGGCAGATAAACCCTCTGCCTCATAATGACACTGAATCATTTGCAGCATAGGTTCAATTGGAAAGATGAAGGTATCCCCTGAAGAGGTTTCGCGCAAGATTCATTTGCAGCAAATAGAATTTTTATTAAAAAAAAAATTCAGTTGACATGGTAGTTTTTTCCTTGTAAACAGTGATACAACAGTGACGTGGTTTCAATACCTCATTTAGTGAAAAAAGATTAAAAGAACCCTCATATGAGAATAAAGATTTAAATTTACATTGGTGTGAGAAAAAACTGAAGAAATTATTAAAAGGGCCGTATCTGCTAGAGAATTGAGAGTTCCTATCGTAATACACGATTACTTAACAGGTGGGTTCACTGCAAATACTAGCTTGACTCATTATTGCGAGATAATGGTCTATTTCTTCACATCCATCGCACAATGCACGCAATTATTGATAGACAGAAGAATCATGGTATGCACTTTCGTGTACTAACCAAAGCTTTACGTCTGTCTGGTGGAGATCATATTCACTCTGGTACAGTAATAGGTAAACTTGAAGGAGAAAGAGACATAACTTTGGGCTTTGTTGATTTACTACCTGATGATTTTATTGAAAAAGATTGAAGCCATGGCATTTATTTCACTCAAGATTGGGCTTCTCTACCAGGTGTTCTGCCCATAGCTTGGGAGGCATGCTTATAGTTATTTTCCAATTTTTGAGTTGTCAGGTTACTAAACCATGACATCTGGACCTCTACAGCCACGTCTTGTGTTTCACTCAATATGCTAGCCAAATTTTAAATATTCAGAATGACCAAAATCCATATACTTATGTACGTATGTCCTGCAGACAATTTTTTTTTTTTCACTCCATAGTTTTCTTGAGCAGGAAGTAAATAAAGAAAACGTTTTCTATACCAATAGAAGGAAAGTAACTTTCTGTTAATGATTTTTGTAATAATGTGTCTTTAGTCCCCGTTTCTTTAGATATTGAATGAAGATCACTATCACTAGTCAAAATTGTTTCATGCGCAAAAGTTGTGGAAAGTTGCTTAGATTGGAACTCTCATCTGATTTTAGCATTTTATCTTCCAAAATTGAGATGGGATCAAAAGTTCCATTTAAAATGGTTTAATCTTCAATGAGGAATAAGCTAAAAGAATAGGTTGTAAGATCAGTTAAGCTTGTTTTCATTTTAATCAAGTCTATGAAAGGACTTTTTTTCTTTTATTTCAAATTTTGGGGGTAGGAGTGCACTATTTCATAGCAAAACTTGTTCATATAGTTGAGAGTTAGGTTTTTGAACATTTGAAGTTCGAATGATTTATCGTATGTATCCATCCTATCTCTTGGACCAATCTTTTCCATTTTTTGCTCATTGCATTAAACAACAATTTCAGGAAAAGTTGCTTATAACGAAATGGTTATTGCTTTTCAGGACTTGACGGATCTACTCCAGCCAACATGCGCTAGTCTCTTGTTGATGAGTTTCACTCAAGTCCAAGCAAACTAGTGTTTTTCCTCCCAACTCGAACACAAGGATAATAGGCTTGTAATTTGAATTTTCATTTCATATTGTTTCTTTCTTTTGGTTTCAGGTGTTCCTTATATCAACCCGAGATGGTGGGCTCGGATTGAATCATTAAAGTGCTTATCTTGTGGTTATATTTGATCCCAACTGGAACCCAGCCCAAGATTTAAAACCCTAGGACAGATCATTTCGTTTTGGGCAGAGGCGGCATGTTGTGGTTTTCTGCCTTCTTGCTGCTGGTTCCCTTGAAGAACTTGTATATTCTTGTTAGGTGTATAAACAGCAGCCATCAAACATTGCTGTCTCTGGGAAAATGGAAAAGAGGATATACTTCGAAGGCGTGCAGGTATAAGCATATGGGATTTTTTTTCAGCTAAACTACTCTCCCAGTAATTTAACTAAGTTTTAGACCTACCCGTACATTATTTGCAATGTTACCTTATACTTGTGTCTCGATTTTAGAGTTTCCTAGATCCCTTCTGACATCCCAGGTCCATCGCTCGAGAGAGCTGCCACTAATAAACCAGTCCTTGAAGACTTGGGTAACTTCATTTTACTTCCTTGTGTTTCCCTCCTTTTTTTCTGTTTCCATTTAGTCAATGGCCTATAGTTTCATTCATATTTGATCATTTCTTTTATGGATTTGTTTTTATCATTCTCTTCACACGACATAGAGACAAAACCAAAATGGATGTAGTTATATTTCGTTTTTTGAGTTAACATGCAGTTTGGCTTTCTGTTCTGTGTTGGTTTTTACAAGCCAACAAAGATATGTGCCATAACATAGGTTACTCCAAAGAAGCTACGTATTTGAATACGTGCATTTCATAGGGATTTGGCATCAAATGGGATAATAAAAATGGTGTTGGAGAGGCAGAGCTCTTAAGCAACTGACTTCTGTAAATATGGTTCTCCTTATCTTCAGGTATCTTGTTATATGCCCATCGTAATGAAGACATTGTCAACAGTAGACCTGGGATTCAACAGAAAACGGTGGTAGTCGTTACCAAGGATGATAACCTGAGAAGAGATGCTAATGCTTCATGGAAGAGGGAATCAGCTGGGTTGTTCTCGACCAGGGACTAGGAAGAGATTCAACATGGCCGTCTAGCTCAGTTCAAGGGCATGGGAGTGGTTGAGTGCGATAGGTGGTTACTCTCTATCTGCCACTCCTTGGGAGAAGGATATTGTCCTTTAGGACTACAAAAAGAGGAAGAAAAATGAGTCATCTAATGGTTGAACGGAATTTTGGGAAGTCCACTTCCACTCACAGACTTGTAAAGACACTCTTCATTTCTCTCTACCCTTATTTCTAGTGATCGTTTTATGCTACTCCAAAGCTTACGGTTGGGCTAGTTCACGCAACTGAAGTGGGCAGTAAACAATTTCAATGTTTATTATAATCAATGGTTTATTTACTTTCCCTGTAATTTTCACATCACACTAGAATCCATCGAGTCAAAGTGGTTTAGACAACAATATACAATACCTTGCGTTTCCACTGTCACTGGAAAAAGACCTAAACAAAGCTTTCATCCCACAATTAGGATCTGGAATTAGTTATGGTTGATCATATTATACTGTGACATAAAGCGGGTTAATATTCATGAGTGAAAAGTCTCATTATAACATTCTATTCCCATACAAGTGTCTGGTGACGCTCAAACTATGAGAGAGGTTACATTTCCAGCATTTCCATATTTCTTAACCATGTGTAGCTACTTCCTTTGCATTTTGAATCTAGACACTGGCTTTGAAGTTTGCGAACCAGAAAACTGCAAAGGACAAAAAGAATTGCAATGAGAATTTGAAGTCAATGAAAATCCTGCTTAATTGTTACATACTCTCCAAAAGATGCATAAGCAGCAATACCTGTGATGTAGTTTGTCCAGGTGAAGCTTTCTCCAAATTCAGAGTATGCTCTACTATAGAGCCCGTAAAAGCCTGCACAAACAGTTAGTAAATCATGATGGATAAAGGCACATAAACATGTATTATGCCCATGACAAAGTAACCAAAACATTTGAGGAAGTATACCTTGGAACTATCAAATCCTGATTTTGAGGTCTGGACAGATTTCTGTAACGCAAAATTGGAGTTAAAATGGAAGTTAACAGCCTTTTCTTTGGTAATCTTGCATGTACCACTAAAAGTTATAGAAGATGCAGTTCAAAATAAAACCAGTGATGTTATGTGAAGATCTATTCCAAAATAACATAATTGATACTATGTTGTTTTTGTTTTTTTCCTTCTCCGAAGGACCACCACTTCAAAGACCAGGATGCCAACCTTAGTAAGCATTGAGTAACTGTTTGAAACAGCAGTTGTTATGCAGGATATCTTCAACTTTTGGACATTCAAAGAAGAAAAGCCTTGCATCAATCAAGATAGAAAATGCAGGTTTAAAGAGATGCTTCCTTAAGAATACTAGAGTTCAAATATAAGCTATAAATACCTCATTTCTTGATGAATGTTCTGCTTCAAACTTCACTCTCTTTTCAAAAGGCACAGATGCATTTATCGAAGGATTTAACATCTTTGTTTCTTGAGGCATACTTTGACTATGTGACATTTTACCTGAATAAGACAAAATAAAGGAATTGTCTCATCTATAAAACAAACTTGAATTGATATTTACATCTATTGGTAGGTAAGATATTTTCTTTTCCTTCTTGAGTTTAGAGGATTGATTACATGCAGAAGTCAGAAACAAACACCATTAATAATAACCTTTGATAACAGGTTCTACTGTCAATCCCGTGCACTGCATTTTCAAAAATATACAAAAATCAATGGCTTGTAACAAAAAAATTAATTCAGGATGTTGATTATCACTAACAAAAAAGTAAAAGAATAAAGAAGGAATACAAATATTTAATCTCTTACTGCTAATTGACTAGTTAAATCCTGATGATGATATTTACTAGATGTCTCTTCGTTCATTGAATCTTTGCCTTTCAACTGCTGTAGTGGTTTCCTTGACTGATACACCTATTTTGCAAATGACCAGAGAAATTATTCAATGTATAATTGTATTCAACAGGTTAAAAGAATCAACTTTCAACTTTCAACATTACCTCTGAATATCTTTGATCATGATCAAGAGAACTGTAACCTTCATATTTTTTTCTGTGAAAAACAGCTTTAGCTTGCTCATCTTCATCTTCATCACCATCACTTACAGCAGCACCAGTATCTTGATCTTCATCATTCTCTCCATAACTTTCAGCTGCAAGTTCTTCTTTCTCAAGTGCTTCCAACCTTGACATTATACGAGCAAATTCATCATCCTCAGATGCAACCATTGTATTGTCTGCTTCAGCAAAACTAGGAGATTCTTGCTCCAGCTCACCTGAAAAGAAAAAGTTGTCTAATTTAAAATCCTCAACGTCAGAAAAATAATCAATAACCATTTCATCCTAATCAATTAAGAATAAAAGTAACAAACATCAGATAAGTTGGCTGCCTGATAACAAGTGCCTTGGCAATAAAAAATCTAGAAACATATGAACGAGTAGGATATTAAAGCAACGTGTTAAAGATGCTCATTATGTTAAAGAGACATTGCAAGCAACGGGCACTACAATTAGGTTTGTATAAAACATAATTCAGAATCCAGTGGCTCACTATCATCTTTACTAAATCAAGTAGACTCCATAGTTGCAATACCATGCTGCTGATACGAAAGAAAGAAAAAGCAGAAAGCGCGTACCTGACTGAGATTCCGTTTCAGTAGAATTCTCCTCCTCATACTCTTCTTTAATCTCCACAAGATCCTCCTGTTACAATAAAATCACAGTCATAGGTAAAGATTCCAAAGCCTAATTTAACCCATTAAAAAGCAGAAGGAAAGGAGATTGTGAAACTTACTGCTGCTTCAGAAGCGGTGGAATCAAAAAAGGAAGCCTCAGCTTTAAGATCCTGCATGAAGGCCTCCAACGCATCCATTTTGGACTCCAATGATTTCCCTCTTCTCTTTAGAATTTCAACTGTTTGTTTAGCTGTTCTTTCCACATAGTAACTTTCTCCCAGTAGAACCTGCAACGAATTCTTAGAAGGAAAATGCCCAAAGTTTTTAACTTAAAATTAACCTCCTAATTGACCGTAAACAAAAAAATGATACCAGAAACTCGTTCGTGTGAATCAAACGACCAGGAAAGAACGCGGCTTTCCCAAACGGAACCTGAGAAAAGACAACCAAATAACTTACTTTTTCAAAAAAAAAAAAAAAAATGAGCATAAATAATGCTAGTAAAATTGATTGACTTTAAGTGGATATGCTTGCCATGATATCGTGGTGGAGTTCTTCGGGGAGCTTTTGAACGAGGTTGATAAGGGAGGTGTTATCGGCAATGAATTCTCTCAATTGATTCATCTCATTCTGCTTCTCTGAAAGCGTCTCTGCCACCCGGTTTGCCGCCTTCTGCACCTCCTCCGCCGGGAACATCGACGACAGCGACGTCACCGTCCCTTTCACTTCTGGTTTTTCCATTTTTACTCTTTTTTGTAAAATTTTATGAACTGTGAGACTTGAAGAAATTGTGCCCGCTACTAACGACTGCGACTATTTTTTTTTTTTTTGAGTTCGTTGAATATATGTCTTTTATATAACAATTTGAATTCACACATATTCAAAAAATAATAATAATTAATTAGTAAAATATTTTATAATTTTTAATTATTTAATATCATAACATTTTAATATAAAATAAATATATTATTTAAATATGATTAATAGTATACATATGCGATTTTAATTTATTCTGAATTTTTAATAATTACTTGAATTTAATTCTCAAACCAGAGTATATATATATATATATATATATATACACACACGTATATATTATTTTCAAAATATTCTCTTCATATTTTGACTCATTAAATGAATATTTTATCTTAAAATTTTTTTTTTTTAAATTACTAAAAAAATCCAATTTTAATTATTGAAAAATTTATTATTATCGTCATCATCATCATCATCATCATCAATTTTTTATGTAAATGAATAAAATCACTAATCTTAAATTTATCATTAAAAATATACAAATATAACATAATTTATATATGTAATAAATGGTAAAAAGTATACCATACAATATTCCTAAACACCTTACTAATTTAACATTTGACATAACTAAAAAATTTAGATTTAATTGGACTAAGATTACTTAACCCTTACTTTCTCATTTTCTTTTAAGTCTTCTAAAATGTTGCAATTTATTTCAGTATAAAAGCGTACTAGGTTTCATCTTCCCTTCTTTCCCTTATTTCTCACCATTAGTGGCTGCCCACCAGCCTTTCTCTTTCTTTTTTTTTTTTTAATTCTATTTTTAAACCCTTTAAGCTTATCCTTCCTCTTACTTTTTCCTTTTTATTTCTTCTTTTAGTCCTTCTAATCTACTTTTCATTTGTATCCTTCTTTTATTTGATGGTTGATTCTAGTATATGGGTTTGGTGGGTGGTTCACAGTAGCAGTTTAAGAGGTAGAGGGACTGAGGTTATTTTGGGTTTCAATCTGTTATGCCTGTGCTTTATGCTCTGTTTGTGTGAGGGGAGTACAAAGAATGATGTGGTGGTGCAAGAATTTCAGGTTATGACGGGCAAGTTTCTGCTTATGAATTTTTTGTTTGTGTATTCCCCTAGTTTTTTGTGCGTCTGTTAATTGCTGTGAGGTACCAAAATTTATGATTTTTTTGAAAAAAATATCTTTAAAATATCTAAAGACTTAAAAAGATTATTTTAACTTAATCTGTATGTCAATCAAAATATAACAAATGGCATAAAATTGACAATTTTGGTGAAAACTTGTTTGAACAATGAAAATTAAAAGATTAATTTTATATTATAGTTATAGATTTTGATGAATACCTTTGAAATTATAATTAACTTTTCTTTTTCTTTATACAATGAACTTTTCTAAATGCAAGTATTTTTTTAAATGTATAAATCTAAAACAACAATAGTTGTATTTATATTATTTGTACCCTACAAGACATGGCATGGTGGATTTGCATGTGAATGTATGAAGTTAAAACCCTTTTTTTTTCTTTCTTTTACTTTCCCAAGTTGCTTAGTTTAACATACTTTAGAGTTGATTTAAAGCTATAAAAAAATATGCCAAATTAGTATGAAAAGATACATTGCAATATTTGTAGTGAAAATTTACCAAAAATATTTAAAATTAACTACCATTTAGAATATTTTAAATTGTAATTACCATTAAAACTATGTTCAAGTTAACTTACATTTGTAAAACTATAGTTACCAAGCCACCTAATAATTCCTATTTGGTTTTCAAAATCTACCATAGGATTGTGCATAACATGTGTTTCTTTCCACTTTTCACAAAAATTTCTACAATTGTTTACTCTTTTTTTTTTGTCTCTTCAATTAAATTGTTTTTTTTTTTTTTTTGGATAAAGTATCGTTCAATCTCCTCTTTTTGACCCATCTCCATAGAAAAAGAAAAAACCAAAAACAATAAAAATTTATGTCATTCAATTGTAATAGCAATTAATTAACATGATATTAACAGCAATCTACCCATTAATAATAATTTTTGACAATTGCCCACTTCCACTAACAACCTGATCAGTAAAATTTTGTACCAACAATAGGCTTTTATCGAGTCAATTAGACATTTATTTGGGCTATTACAACGAATCTCACTATAAAGCTCACATTAGACTTCATCTTTGAGCATTTGAAAATGAACCATTAATAGGCTTGAAAAATTGATGATTGAGACCTAATTATAAAAACAAGACTGGATTAAAAAGATAAAATATATCAAACAAAATTTTGTGTCTACAATCCAAACTAATCTTATCTTCAGAAAACAAAAATTGAAAAAGTATGGAAGGCAGATGATGTGAAATATTAGAAAAAAAAGAAAGGATGAAAAGCAAATGGCATGAAGTATTACAGAAAAGAGAAAAGATGGAAGACAAATGGCATGAAATATAGGAGAAGACAGAAGGGTTGGTAAAAAAAGATAAACTTATCCATTTCTTTATTATTTTTTTAAATCAAATGGTTAGAAAAAATATAGAAATAAAGGAAAGAAAAAAAATGGACAAATGTGACTCCCTCACTTCTTTTAAAATAGCTTATTTTTTAATTTTTTTCTTTTTTAAATTAAAAATGACCCATTTATTTTTATTTTTAAATTAAAAATATAATAAAAAAGAGAACAAATGTGACTCTTTCACTTCTTTCTTTTTTAGCCTATGTTTGGATTAAAATTAGTAAAGAAAAGGAAAATAAAGGTTTTTAGAGAAAATGAAGTGATAGTTCATTCCTTTTTTGGATAGATAAAATGAGTAAAAGAAAGAAAAGGAAAGGATTGATCATAACCTTTGTTAAGTTGTGAAAATGAAAGGAAATAAGATACTATATTATATTGTTCCAATTATACCCTTTTAAAATAAATATTTTTCTATAATGTGAATAATCTTGATATTAATTATTTTTAAAAAATTTGAAAAAAATGAAATAATTTCAATTAAAGAGAATATTATTAATAATTAATTCATAAAAATGTATGTTTAGAATTATTTTTATACTAAAATATTTTTCTTTCAAAAATAATCCATAAATGAGAAAAATTAAAAACTAAAATATTTATTATTAAGATAAAACTAATCATAAATTTGTTTAAGTATTAGTATTTTTCTATCATTGTATATGTTTTGTCATATTATTTTATTTTTATTATTTAAAATTTATAAAGTGATAATAAAATGAAAAAAAAAAGACGTAAGCATAAATTAAAAATATATAAAATTTGAAATTATTGACAAAAAAAAATTGAGAAATGAGTTGCAAAAAATTTAAAGGTAGCATAAATGGTTAACACGGTTAAACTTGAATATTATCATAGTATTCTTAAAAAATGATAAAATATAATAAGGATATAAAAATTATTTTATATTTAAAAAATTTTAATCATTTCCTTTCTTTCTTGGTTACCCTAATTTAAGATAATTAAAATTTGAAGTTTATGAAGGAAATGAGGGATATTCAATTTCTTTTTTGTTTATTAAAATGTAAATGATAAATCAAATAAAAAAAAAATTTATCTCCCTTTCTTTTCTTTTTTTTTTCGCTTTCTTTCTCTCATTTTTCTTAATTTCTTAATCCAGGTATAACCTTAAGGTTTGCATTTATTTTGAAAAGTGAGGCCCACGTAAGAAAAAAAAGACAAAACAAAAAACAAAAAAGGTGTGCATGTATTTTTTTAAGTGGAGCCCACATAAAAAAACTAAATAGGAGGAAGCAACACGTGTAATGAACAAACAAAAATAGAATTGCAGGATTTATATATATAGGATGTACTTTTTTTTTAATATCAATATATTTTTATCTTATCTTGAGTCGTTTCAGCTAATTTTTTATATACGTAAAAGCGAAATAATAAAAAACATATATATAATTATAAAATCATTGAAATTGTATAGCTTGTAGTTGTCCATGAAGGGTTGAGAGAATTATTGACCAGTTCCATTTTATTTATTTGCATTGATTGGATCCTTACTTCATAATTTGAGAAATTAAAAAAAAAAAAAACCAAAAATGGTGGTATCGTTTTCATAATTTCGGACAACTTAAACTTCACAAGTAAAGAATCAGATTCTCACGATATGGAAGAGTGGCCAAACAAAAAATCAAAAGGTTTGGCAGCTAAATAAATTTCAAAAAATATTTTAATACTATTTTATTTTTTATACTTATCAAGTCAAAATATTTTAATTGCACCAATCAACACCATAACATTATTTAAAGACAATAAAAAAATAAAAAACTATAGTTGACTCTCTCTTTAATTGGTACGTGACTCTAAACCGCCAAGCAGCGCGTATCCCCCAAGTCCCAATCAACGGAACTCAGAGACCAGAGACTCTTCCCCCTCTCTCTCTCTCTCTCTCTCTCTGACCATCATAATTTACCCGAACTCAGAAGACATGCCAACAGCAACGAACTACGGCTTCCCCTAAATTTTGAGATTAAAGATTTTCCATGTATGCTTCACGTTCTTGTAATAATATTTTGTAAATTTCTGTTGTTTCTGTCTGGGCCAAAACCCTCTGGTGAGAGCCCTTATAGTAGTCCAAAGTAAGAATTAAATTTCTCCTAGAGAAGGGAAGAAAGACGGAGAGAGAATTTAGTTTGTTAAGCTTTCATTTTCTACTGTTTGATCCCTTTGCTTGGTTCGTTTGTTATTTCCTATTTGTTTGACTCTACTTGAAGCAATCTCTCTTTCTCTTTCTCCTTAATGGGCAGTGGGTTTGGATCATTTTCTTGTATCTATCTTCTAAATCAGCTTGTAAACATATTTTCATTCTTGGAGGGGAATTGAAGTTAAAGTCCTCCCTCTCTCTTTTTTTTTTTTTTTTTCTCTAAAAATAAATTTGGTATTATTTGTGAAATGGGAAGCTGGGGTTTTGGTATGGTCACCAGGGAATATTTGGGTCCTTTGTGGATTTCAAGGAAGAGGAGATTAGGGTTTGTGTTTAGGGTCGTTTTTGGATTATGGCTTGGTTTTGTTCTGTTAAAGCCAGTGTCTGGACTTAGACCGATAAGAGAGAGGGCTTCGTCATGGGGCGATGAGGTTCGTGCTTCTTTATTGAACGTAATTGTTGTTAAATTTGATGTTTTATGCAAAGATGAAAATTTGGGGGTATGGTTTTGACTTTGGATGTTGAAATTGTAGACTTGTAGTTGTAATTGGTTACTATGTTTCAGATTTTGTCAAGTTCAGATTTTTTTTTTCGCTGAATTTTAGTGCTTTAGTTATTGCAATTTGATAGGATTTTACTAGTTACATTTTTGGTGATGCATAATGAAATGCTGCAAAATGGATGCGGGTAATGTCGAGTTTGATGGTGCAATAGAGCAATGAATCTAGCCCTATGATAAATTTCATATAGAGGGGAACATATGTGGTCGAAACAGAACAAAATAGATTCAGTTGATGGGTAGATATTCAAAATGGAGAGCTAAATAGAGATAGCTTAAAGTTTCCTCTAGTGCCATGAATTTGTTCATGCTTCATTTTTTGCTGAGAAATTCAGCTTAAATAAAATAAAATTAGACAAGTAAAAAACGTTTCGTTGGGAATTTGGGATGAATGATTGTTTTATGTTTTGAAAAATGATATCAACTTTTTCTAAAGCCTTTTTTTTTAATGATTAGTTCACTTTAGCTACATCTCCAAAGTGTTTGACAAAGATTTCATTTGTTGATTGTCTGGAGCAAACTATTAAGAAAAAGTGGACTGGGTCTTCTGCTTTTATTCGCATTTTCCATGGGTTTTTCACCCCTTGCACTCTTCATTTTGGGTGATATGGTTATTTTTGGAAGAATTCACGTTGGAGATTTTGGGTGCTATAAATTTCTTGATTTTTTAATGCTTCTTGTAGTGGCTATTTGTTAGAAAAGATGAGAGTGAATTGGGTCCATTTCATGCATGGAATATAACAGGAACTTATCGAGGTCAGTAAATGTTCTCAAATTCAACCATCTGCAATATTAGACTTGCTGCTTTAGGAAAGCTGCTACCACCAAGTGCATTTATTTTCTGGATCTTGTTACACGCACCGAAGTAGAATGTGGTTTTGTGGTTGATTTTTATTATCTCTATCATAGCTTTATATTATTTTGCCAGTATCTTCTCTACACCTAGTATTTTTCACTTTGGTTATTCATGATTAGATTAAGAATTTCCTGGAAATATTGGTAAAAACATCTTTTGTCAAAAGCTCAAAGCCACAGTCCGAGGACAATCAATATAAAATATAATAGGAATTGTATTTACCCTAAAACTGCTAGGCCACTTCTAAGTTGCAGATACTTGCTTCATGTCAAAATATTATGGATGTAAAGACAGGTGGTATTAGGATGGCTTATGGATTAGAAGTTGTTTTAAGCTAAGAACAGGTTCTGATATGAAAAAAAAAAAAATAATAAAATAAAAATAAATAAATAAAAAAGAAATTGAGGAAACTAATGAATTGTTTGGATTGCATAAGTGCTTTTCTGAAATTTTTAATTTACTAGTACTGCCAATTGAGTGGATTAAATTCACTGCCAATTGAATGGATTAAATTCAATCTTTGAGTTCATTAAGCACATTTATTTGTGTTTGCAATTGTTTGTTGATCTGATTGATGTATCCTTGGAAATTGTAGGGACTTGGAAATTTCGGGAGTCTATGAATAGCTCTTCCAAATTTCCTGATTTCAGGAAATCGGCTGGTGATTCAGTCATTGAATTAGTTAGCACAGCAACAAAAATAAACGGTGTACATTATATTCAGGTAAGTGGATTCTGGATTGTTTGAAGGAATTCACTCTTCATGATTAATTTATATATCTTTCTCAAATTTTTGCTAAAGTGTTCTCTAAACTTGTTAGAGCAACTGAACTATGTTTTTAACAACAACAACCAACTACGCCTTATATCCCATAATTCTGGGGTTGGCTATGTGAAAGGCCAAAAAAGGAATCATGTTAGGTTGTAGTTTTGAATTATCTTGCGTCATTCATTTATATAAAAAACAACTGTTTCATTTACTTCCTTAACCTTTATATCATTTCTTATTACTTGCATTCACATCTTTCATGGTCTACCTCTAGAGGTTTTGGTATTTCCCAAATCCAGAAGCTTATTTCTCCTAATCGGTGTATAGATAGGCTTATATTTCACAAGTCCAAACCATCTCAAAGGGCTTTTTTCATACAACAATAACAACAAACTAAACCTTATATTCCATAATTCTGGGTCGACTGTATGAAAGGTCAAAAAAAGAATCATGTCAGGTCGTAATTTTGAATTTTCTAATGCCACTCATTTTTATAAAAAATAACTTTTTCATCTACTTCCTTAACCCCCGTATCATTTCTTATTACTTGCATCCATGTATTTTGTGGTCTACCTCTAGAAATTTTGGTCCTTCCTAAATCTAAAAGGTCATTTCTCCTAATTGGTGCATAGATAGGCTTATGTTTCATATGTCGAAACCATCTTAAATGGCCATCTCTTATCTTTTTGACAATTCGGATTACTCTTCATTTTCCTTGAATCTCTTCATTTTTTATTTTGTCTCTTCTAATCTTACCATACATCCATCTAAGCATCCTCATCTCAGCAATGCTCATTTTTTTCTTAGAGTGTTTCTTAATGGCCCAACACTCAGTTCCATATAACAACGAAAGCCTTATAATTGTTTTATACTACTTCACCTTTAACATTAAAGGCATGTTGCGATCACACAACACACCTGACGCATTTCACATCTTGCCCATTGTACTAGAATCCTATGATTTACATCCATTTCTCTCTCAGCATCGCCCTAAAACTATGTTTCTAGATGTAACAAAAAGGAAAAAAAAGAACTATGTTTTCTATGGTTGGCCTGAAGACATGATTTGGTTATTAATGATGAGAAATTCCACAAGAAACATCTCATGATAGACCGACTTTGTTATGGAGTTTGATTTTCTTTCTTCCTCTTTATTTGTTTGCCTAATCATATTTATTCCACTCTTTTGTAGTAAGAACTCCTCTCTTTATAAAGAATATAGCTTCTAAATGCTCTTGGCTGCATTTTATTATTGTGAATTATTGTCTGACTTTTATTTCTCGTTCTTGGTACTGACAACAGGGTGTAATTATTTTCCATGATGTGTTTGATAATGAACACAATGTTGGTGGTGCTCAAATAAGAGTAGAGGGTGTATATATATGGCCTTTTAGACAGCTTCGAATGGTAGCTAACAGGTAAATCTGAAGTATATTGGTTGCTCATTGAACATTCTTTCAGTTTGATAGGATATTGCTTGACCAAGAAATGCATACTAGTGGACTGGCTGCAAAAAAGGGTTCAGAATAAAGTATTTCAAACCGTCATTACCTAATTTTTTATGATTCTATTTGACATGGGGAAACTTTTGGGAGAGGGGGATTGTTGTCTGGACAAAGGGTGATGGCAATATTGTTATTAACTTTCTTACTTCCATTTCTATGCCCTTTTATGATGAGATATTTTGTATCTGATTTGCTCAATACATTTCAACTCTGACATATTCTATTGGTGCACTGTTGCAGTGGAAAGGAGGGAGAGATGGGTCAGGAAGATTATATTTTGTCTAACCCGTATCATTTGGTAATGCTTCGTATCATACTCGTTGATGGTTCACTAGTATTTAATGTTGATTCTACAACATTTAGACTTTGGGAATGGCTTCCCATTTACAATGGATTGTATCATGATGCTAGTTTCTTTCTTTTGTCTCCAAAAGTTTTTTGTTAGAGTAATGTTATTATCTGGAATGTTGGGTCAACAGGATAAAACAATCAACTGCTTAGCGTATTTGTATAATTTCATTCTGAGGTTGGGTCTGTTAAGCCTATGTATTGGATTTGGAGCTGGCTTTTTTAACTTAAACCAAGTTGGTACCGAGTTAAAAGAAGATGATTTCCTTTAAAGTTTTAATTCTGACTGAGTTTGGTTTGATGTTGCAAGATATTTGATTCTGTATTTGTGAGTTATGGACTCTTATTTATAGCTCTGCATGCTGCAGCAGGCTCTGGATGACTATTTGTGAGAGTTGCTTTCTTAATTAATGTTTGAGTTAGGGATATGTTTTGCAGACAATTTTAGGTGTCCTTTGTATAAAATTTAATTTAGGATTGTTGTGATTTCTAACTTTCAATATCTTTGAACAGCTTGGAGTTTTCTCATCTCACGTGTTCCAAGAATCTCCACAAGACAAAATATGGAGAAGAAAAAATTGTAAGTTTTACTAGTTCCCTTGCCTTAAGGTCAAGTTAAAATTTAAATAATAGTGAATATTATTTTTCTCTTATTGCAGCACCAATTTATGAGATGGAGAAACATTGCAATATGGAAATTGCAGCCCAAATTTCACGCATCCCATCCAGCCAAAATGGTACTTGAGTTATCTCAGCTTCTTATTTCATTCATCAACCCTCATCCCCTTCTTGTACTGTTATATTCTTCTCTGATCAGTTTCTTGAAAAATATATGTTTGGGAATATCTTTTTAACCATAATATCTTAATTTAAGCAACTGCAGAAGAAATATTGACTTATGAATCTTCATGGACTTAAATCTCTAAACTGGCATTTCAAACAATTGGGCTCTCTTGCCTACCTGTATGGAGTTTGGGTATTAAGACTACTTAAGATTTAACAATGGTCCACCAGTTTGGGAAAAATGGTCTTTTTTTTATCTAGCTACTCTTATGTTATCTTCCTTTTGAACAACACACATCTGAAAAATGTCATTGGAATGTGCATTGACTGGAAGCTACTTACCAGATGGTAGGGTGTAAATGAATAGAACTTTTGACGAACTATTTGTAAACATATTCGGTTTCTGTTCGTTTATGTTCATTTATTAAACTTGACAAACGATTTTGAACAACATTTTAATGTTTATTTAATAAACAAATCAAACACGAACATAAGTTTGTTTTGTTCATTTATGTTCGCGAATAAATTCGTTTAACATTCGTGAATAAATTCAATAAATACTTGTTTATATTTTGTTTTATTCCTTCTAAGATGATTACTTTATGATTAAATATCTGTTAATAAGATTTTAATCACAATTTAATATTAATACATTGAAAAGTATACTTAGACATATATTAAAAATTTTTCATAATGTTTTAAAAAATATTATTGTAAACATAATTTTTAATAACTTAAAATGCATAATAGAAAAGATATAGAGGAGACTTTTGTTTATAGTCTTTTTGTCCCACATAGCTTGGAAAACCAATGTAGGGAAGGAAACTCTTTATAAATAGGCATGTCCCTTCACTCTTGAGAACCCAAGTAATTGGTTTGCAAGATCAATTTCTTAGTTATTAGTTTATGTTCGTTTATATGTTTGTGAACATGTCTGTTTCGTTTAACTTAGACGGAATGGAACAATCCCAAATTGAGCTTGAACATTCTAATAACTAAACGAACTGAATGTAGCAATATTTGTTCATGTTCGGTTCTTTTATACCCCTGGCAAATGGTACTTGCAGCTGAAAGGCCAAGTTAGCTTGGGAAGTTAAGTATTGATCACCTCTTACAACTGCAAGATTTTTATTTGATCGGAAATATCTGCTGGCATCAGATAGTTCTATGATAATATAAGTATTGGAATTCAGAAGTTGTTTGAACTTTTATAGATGGAGATCATTATCTTTATCACATCGAAGGATTGATGGAGAGTCCTGCAGTGGACGATGATGGAAATTGTTTCTCACCTTTACTGTTAAATGCAACTTCTGTCAATATTGAAGTTTATTACAACAAAGCAGTCAACTACACCTTAATGGTCACCTTTGTATCCTTTATACATCGTCCCCTTTTATTTTCAAGGAAATGTTACTGGCCTGTTTTGGCTGGATTCCTTAATTGTTTTTCATCAGGTCTCTTTCCTTCAAGTCCTTTTGTTAATTCGACAAATGGAACACAGCAACACACAATCGGTAAGAATTTAAAGTGTGTATATATATATATATATATATTGTATAGGACAAGGCAACAAGCATATTTTGCATGGATGTTATCTTTTGATATAGCATTAATCATTAACTTCCTGCTTTGTGATTAATAAAAGTATTTTTACTCTTATCTATCAGGGGGCTGTGAAAGTTTCAATTTTAATGATTGGGCAACAGGCTATCATGGATGCTTATCTTTGCCTCTTACATCTCACTGCAGGAATACTGGTTGGTAAGTTTATTGATTAACACTCCGAAAAAAAGGGCAGCCTAGTGTGTAAAGCTCCCGCTATGCATGGGGTCCAAGGAAGGGTTGAACCCACTGGGTCTAATGTAGAATTTTTGTTGATTAACACTCCCAAAAAAATGCAAACTTTTATCTACTTATATGCCATATTTTTGCAGTAAAATAAGTCTATAAGGGACATAAGGTCTCTCTCATCTTTTCTTTTTCAATTATTTGCACTCCGTCGAGTGGTTGTGTTCTATCTGCAACCATAATGAGGATGCAAAACTAGGACTTGATGAGTTATCTTCACATCGACCTCAGTGGAGACTATGGGCACTATAGCACTCAGTGTGAAAATGTTTGCTAGGAGTTTCAAAGATTATTCTTTGTACTTGTAAGCATGTCTTGTAGTATCAAATGAGAATGGTTTCATTTGAAACTGCTTGTTGAATCTGTTGTGCAACCAGATAGTAGGTTAGCGGCTTAACATGCAAGAGTGGATCTCTCCTACCACCATACCCTTTTTAATGGTCTATCTCTACTAAGTTCATGTTGCTTTATTTGTATACAGAATCCTTATTTAATGCTTTTGCAACTGCGGCATTCTTCAAGTTTGTAGTCTTCTCCATTTTTGAGATGAGGTACCTTCTTGCAATATGGAAGGCAAGTAGGCCTATGAATAATGGAGAAGGTTGGGAGACAATGCGGCGTGAGCTATCAGTCTTATATAGCCGTTTCTGTAAGTGCCAGAAAAGTGTTTACATTTGTGGATAGAAATTTCATATAAATGATGATTTGCTGGAAGTGATGTAAAGACAAATAATTCTTGTCTCTTTCACTTGCATTAACTTACCCACCACCCACATTCGATAGTTTTCTCTAAAAGAACTGCTGGTAAGATCAGATTCTAATTAGCAAAGCCTTAATTTTATGAATGTGATTTTCCCAACTCTTGCATTTTGCCCTTGTTACCTATTCTAATCTCTGATGGTATAACCAGTCATATGTTGTTCGTATGGATACCACTATTCAGACACCATATTCTATCAACAGAATGCACCTGGAAAAAAGATTATGCCTCAGTCTTTCTCTCCTTTGTGTCTCTAATTAAAAAGCTTTCAAAACAAGCAAATCTAATCTATCTCTTTGAATAAAAAATCTTGATATAAGTCTGGCATTAGTATCTAAACTGATAAGACAAGGTCCCTTAATTCTCTCGGTATAATCTGTCATAACAGATTAAGAAGAGCTGAAACCTGCAGGATTACACAACCAAACACTAAACCCCTGTAAATAGATATCAAGCTCAATTACAGCAAAATCCAAAAGATGGTTTCATCAAAAAGCTAATAGTAGTGCAAACAAATTAGATCCTCTTTACTGTTATAGTAGCAAGAACATCATCTCACATTCAAAGTGAAAGGCATAGAGAGAAAAAAATTTGAGCTAGCTCAATCTGTAAGGCTAGAATAAAAGTGACATATTTTACCCACTATGTGGAAAGCTGTAAGTTTTTGACAGAAGGTTGTAGAAGGCATAAGCACTGATTTTTCTGACATAGGGAGATGATGCTAAGAAGGCTAAAGTGGTTTTTGGGTGTCAAATATTAAAGGGAAATTATATCATTTAGAAGTTATACATGTTGGAGAAATGATGTGAGAAGTGATCAAGGGAGTGCTAGTGTTTCTTCCTCTGTTTGTTCTAATTAGTCTTCAATGTTAGCTGTTCAATGTGCTTCTTACTTTTCCAATGACACTATCCAATTGCTTGCTTTTGGAATCAATTACTTGCTTATATTATGAAGCTTATGTCAAGTTGATGGGTTAATCTGATCTAGTAGAAATATTTGCAGATGGGATCCTTTTAGGAGGCATTTTGGTCATGTACGAGTTTCATAATTTTTTGCAGCCTATACTTCTCCTTCTGTACTGCTTTTGGATACCTCAAATAATCACCAATGTTATTCGTGATTCAAGAAAACCTTTGCATCCTTATTACGTCTTAGGCATGAGTATTACTCGGCTAGCAATCCCATTATATATATTTGGATGCCCTCACAACTTCATGCGCATTGAGCCTGACAAGAGCTGGTGTATCTGTTTGGGTGTATTCATTGGACTTCAAGCATCTATTCTTCTTCTTCAGCACTATCTTGGATCTCGATGGTTTATTCCTCATCAGGTCAGATGCAATTTGTTATTCTTTTCATTTATAACCATTTTTGTCTTCATCTCTTCCACTCTTTGTGGTAGCTCATTAACCCTGAGCAGGCACATTTACACGTACTCTAAGTGCATGTATGTGTGCCTCTAATACTACTTGACTGAAAGCACCTTGGGGAAATTTCTTTGGCCAGGGCTTGTTGCAGCTAATTAGGACTGCTTTTACGAAAGTCTTCTGTGGTTAGGAAACTCATTTTATTAGAACCCCTTCCCCTTGTTCCAATACGGAGTCTTTTTCTTTATTCTTATATGGGGAAATCTTAATCTCTGAGTCCCGGACTTCTCCTTTCCATCCCTTACTAATTCAGTGAATCTTATTTTGTTTGATTTACAATACGCTTGTTTCATACTGAAATGTGCTTGTTCTGCTGGGGACTTTAAATGTTTATTGTCTCCAATATGTGTTAGGATTTACCTGAAGCTTCCAAAAACCTCTTATGGAGATTTCACTTTGATTTTTTCTTGCAGATCCTACCTGAGAAATATAGCTACCATAGAAGATATGATCCAAATAAAAGTCATGCCACAGACTGTGTCATTTGTATGACTGCCATTGATCTCACCCAGCGTTCAAGTGATTTCATGGTATACTGTTGAGATATTTGGTGGGGCTCTTCGAGGCCATTTTCTTCAACTGTGAACTTTATTTAAACTTTATTTCTCTAACAGGTAACACCATGCGGCCATTTCTTTCATTCTGGTTGTTTGCAAAGGTGGATGGACATAAAGATGGAATGCCCAACTTGCCGGCGTTCATTGCCAACAGCTTAAAGAAAATTTTCCATTTTATCCATGTAACATTGGATCCATTGATGACCCCAGCTTATTCATTGCGGTAACGACTCAATGTCAATCTTGAAGTCTGACATTTTCTTTTTTCAGATATCTATAAAATTGATTCCTCATTTGTGTTCTTGCAAACTACACATCATCCAACTTGCAATCCGTTCATATATTTCTTGATAAGTTCCTCTTGGTTTGCTTATCTTTGACGAGGAAAGTGCTACTTCGTTTAACTCCTAAATGTTTCAAACTGTGTCACTTGTATATTTTGTTTCAGGTGGTGAAAAGATTCCATCCAATACCCGCATTTTGCCTGGGTCCATTGTCAGAAGATGACTGAGATACAGCATCTAAGCAATTTAAAAGTCACTGACACAGTAACAGTTTGTAGGCAACATTCTTGTATTCATTGTACAATTGTATAAATTTGATGCACTTAAAATATTTCAAAATAAGTTCAAATTGCCTTGGGAAAAAAAAAAAAAAGTTTCTCATACATCCTTGGCTCCCCATGTTTTTTACCAACTCTTTTCGAATATAGATAGCCAGTCCATTGCTAAATCAACCAAGTGTTGATTTTCTTATTGCTAAGTTATGAGACATAGAGGGTTTCAATCAAATTTTGCAACTCAAGGTTAGAATTCCATTGCCCCGCCAGGCGGCAATAACGAGTCAAACCATTTTTATGCCTATGAACATTCTTCAGCAAACAAAATGAAATGATGAATTATGGCGTGTTTCGATTTATATACTAGTTTTTTGTTTTTTGTTTTATTATATTTTATTTGTTTGGTCAGTGTTTTGCGCGTGATTAACGTATATGTAAGCAATTAACACATGCCAATAAATTAAACAAATATTTGTTTTAATAAAATTCATCAATACTATTCTATATAAAAAAGATCTCATGAGGATTTTGACAATGGCACGTGTGTTTTTTTAATTAAACGTTTTGCCTTAGAAATATGATAGGTGACTTCTATTTTTACACGATAACATTATAGTTTTTTTTTTTTATTTGTCAGATATACTATACATGTTTTTCAAAGTTTTTTTTTGGACTTTTGTTTTATTTATGATTAACAGTGATTTCAAAGAAACGAATGCTAGTGTGAAACACATTTATATGTGTTTTGTTTTTTGTCTTTTTCTTTTGGTTTTCATTTTTTTAATGTGTTTTTGGGTCAATTTTTTGGGTTGTTTTGTTTTATAATTTTATTTAGATTTTTTTTTTAGGAAGATTTTGGTGTTACAGACTTCAATTTTGTTTCATGAAGTTGAATTGTTGAATGGGGTTTAAGTTTTCTAATTTTTGGTTTTTGTTTTTGTTTTTTTGTTTTTGAACAAAATTATTTTAATGTAATATTTTTTTATCGATTCCATTAAGGTGTTAACAAACCCCAAAAGAAATTTCAAAAATAGGAAATAAATTTTTGTGAGGTTTACATGTTGGTGTTATTTGGATATAGGAGTTATTTGGATTTAGAGGTTGCATGTGTACTTTTTTGGTTTAAAGGAAGGTATAGCCCTTGCAAGGAAAAGGAGATCCTAGCTTGAAACTAGAATCTCTATGTCTTCATAAAATCTCCTTAGCCACTAAATCAAGACACAAAAGGTGGGTTGCATGTATACTTTGTTATAAGGTTTGCATGTTGGTTTTTTTTTCTTAAATATTTGTCTAAAATATTTGTTACATGTTGCATGGATGATAGTCCATTGGGTTTTTTGTAGATTGGTTTGTGTTGTTTATTTAATTATCTTTTTTGTGCAAGTATTGTTAAATGTTGTTTTGGATTTAGTTCAAGGTTAGTGGGTGTTTTGTTTTTATAATTATTTTTATATATTTTTAAGTTGAATGGGATTTTATTTTGTTGTATGTTAAAAAAAGAAAAAAAAAAGACTGTTCTTTTTGTGATTTTTAGGTTTTGGTTTTCTATTTGGATTTTTTTTATGCATGTTTTTTTTTTGTTAAGTTGTGTGTGTGTGTGTGTTTTTTTTTTTTTTTTTTTTTTTTTGCTTTGGATTAATAATTGAAGGTACTTTTTTTTCTTATGTTTGGTTTCTTTAATTTTTTGGATTATTTTTCATTGATGAAGAACTGTGATGTTGTTGTTAGAACAAGTTTGATTATAATGTCTTAAGAGTAGTTTGAATCTAAAATTACTTTGAGGTTATACTATGTAAAGAATATCAACTATCACAGTATACTGCATATTTTTGATAGAAGCAAGTAATATATTACTGTAGGTTCTTTCTTTGGATTGCCAATTATATATCTAAGATATTTTTAATAGAAGTAAGTAGTATATATACACTGCATATCTAAAATTGTTTTGGATTAGTAATTGGAGATTATAGCATATATTAGTGATACCCAACATTAAAAAATAAATCCAATGTTTGTATATAAAAAGGCTACTTGCATAAGTCTTTCCATTGCAATGGCATTGACAAGAAGGTATAAATTGGTAGAGTCCCACATAAGTGTGCAAATAGAACCAAAATGTCTAAAACATTACACATAAAGTACAAATGCATAGTCCTATGTCAAATAGAAAATTTCATTTAGTCAGGATAAAAAACATATAAGGGTAACAATGTGATGTTATTACAAATATAAATACAAGAAAAGATAAAAGATTATGAGTTCAAATCTAGAAAGTCTTCTTTTCAGGTCACAGCTAATAAAGAACAATTGTTGGAGTTAACCAACATTTAATTTGGCTAGTTCCTTTTGTCTTATTCTTATCTACCAACTTGGTTGCCCATTTTAAATTATTGGCAGTGACAAATATATATTATATAATCATGTTTTTTTTATTGTTAACTAATGTGAAACTTTATTTTGAGATAAAACAAAAAGGTTGGCGATATATTCATTGTATTTGAGTTAATTAGTTTTAGGTTTTAAAAATGAAAAATATTAATATTTGTTTCAACACTTTTGTTTTATTTGATATGACAATATCTATATTTATGAACTAATTTTAATATCCTCATTTATGAATTAATCAACTTTAATTCTATTGTTTTTATTTTTTAGGAAAATCATACTACAAAAAGGAAAAAAAATGCTTCATAGGAGCTTCAAGCCAACCAAATGGTAAGTTCTATTCTTTATTTTATTTCAATAATTGTTTTATTAAATTTGGTGGTTTTCGAGTCAAAAATAAAGTAATCGTTTGAATTTTTTTTTTGTTTTGATTGGTTTTGTTTTGTTTTTTTTTTAATTTTTCATTTGATACAACAAGATAGCTTTAAAGCTAGTGATACCGCAACTAAAGCTAATGAAGAACAAGAGCCAAGCACATGTTAAGCAGTTAAAGAGGAAATTGACTCAATTACTAGAGTCAAGACAAAATTAGATGACCAAAATTTGGGTATTGGACTTTGATCAAAGTTTCATAATCATGATTTTGTTTGTAATTATGGTGGTATTTTTATTTTCAAATGAAGCATATGGTTAGGGAAGAAAAGACTGTGGCAGTATATAATCCTCTTAAGATATACTATGAACTTACCGTTGCACAAATGCCCATCATTAAGTCTCAAAAGTGTGTAAAATTAGTCTCTTTACTATTTCATATATGGATTGTATTCATCTTTTAATGTTCCCTTATAGATGTGTATGAAATTAGAAAAATTTTACTATCTTTACTAGTTTGCAAATGTTTGAACACATAAAGAAAAACAAACCCTTCATTGTTAAAGTAATTAGACTAGGTTTTTAAAACTCTTAAATTACCTTTGTACCTAGGAAAAGTGATATTCAATCTAACTACCAATAATCTACTTTGATTTCAACTTAGTAGATTGGCAACTTTTGATAGAGAATGAAACTCCTATTCGTTTTAATAGCTTTGAATAGTTGGATATGCATGCTTAAATGCATTAATAAATAAACATGCATGGATGGATAAGTGTATTATTGTACCATAGATAGGACTTGAAAGCCCTGTAACAATCAACTGATGGTGTAACTTTTAGTTTTTTTTTTTCTCTATGAAATTTAAGCATCTGAACAACACTTAAAATCTCACCAAATTGCCACTCTTTTTACCCTTAGACCTGGTTTCTTCCTTTCAAGATCAGGACCTCAATTGCCATTATTAAGGCTATACATCTAATTGTAGAACTAGCAATTCCTTTTTCTTTCCTTCAAAATATTTGAGGCTGTCATTTTGATTGAATCTAATATTTTGACTGATGGATGAAAGATTTAGAAAGGGGATGAAACGAAAATATATATAGATAAAAGTGATAAAGAAGTCAAGTTTAAATAAAAAAATTAGGCAAAAAATAATATAGTCTAACCATTAGTTGGCCAACAGATGCATTTAGTTTAGATATGAAATTGGTAGCGTTTTCCATTCAGATGGATAACTTTAAAATTACCTCTTAGTTGTATGTTAACAAAGTAATTAATATACAATATACTTAAAATTTTATTTGTGAAAATAATTCATTGGATTTGGAATTGGATAACTTTTTTTATATTTTTTCTTAGTTGGAGCTTTAATAATTGCATATTTGTCAAAACTCTTTAAAATTCTATAAAATTCTTAATTGATTTTTTTTATACATATGAACAAGTCTAACGAAGTAGGCATACATATCAGCATACTTTATAAATTGTTCCCTTTTCATTTGTAGATTTTCAGATTTGTTAACTTTATTTTATATAAAAATAAATCAATACTACTATAGATAAAAAGGATCCCTTAAAGATCCTGAGGTTGATAGCTTTTTATTTTTAGGTTGTATTTTTTTAATAATATTTTATATTTTATTATTATTTCAAGTCTCTAGAAGGTTTTTTTTTTTTTTATCTCTATGTTTTTTAAATGAGGTATGAATGTATAGTTAACTCAAGTGATTTTGTGCTGGCACATGGGAACTTGCAAATTGATACTTGTTATGTTGCATGCTAATTTATGTTGCCATTTGGTATTCGATAATTTTTTTTAATTCAATAACGCTTGCAATTGTCGATCACAATTCTTTTTAAGAAGATAATGGCTGCCAAAAGTAGCAACATTGCTAGATCCAATGATTGTTGAACTCTTTAGAAATAAAGTTTAAGATTTGATGTAGCGATGGCCAAAGAGCGTTCAATGTCATTATTAAAGAAACTCAAATCGCCTTGTCATCGTCTAAATTCAAGCCCAAACAATCTTGTAAATGTAAGCCATTACTATTAAAGTTTTATTACTTTAATTATTGTATGGTTGCTTTAGTTAATTTAGTCTTAAAATTTATTATTAATTTTTAGATAAGCAAGTAAAATGAAATTAATAGGAAACTTAATTGATTTTTTTACAAATTAAAAAAATAGATATTTGTACCTTTGTTTCTTTTTAGTGTTTGATGAAATTCATGTTTTATAAAAGAAAGGATAAAATTAAAAAAATTGTTAATAATGTTTAATATTATCTATTTTTAGGGAACTAAAAAAGATTTTAGTGAAAAACCAATGAAGAAAAATTGAAATCCTAGAGGTAATTTTGTAATTATTATTATTATTATTATTATTTGGTTTTTAGTTTTAAACAATCAATGTTAACTTAGAGTTCGTTTTGGTTTATTTTAAGATGTTAAGCAAATTAGGACAATTAAAGAAGCACTACATGTTTAAATAGCTCCATCAACTGTTGTGTACAGAGAAAATAAATAAATAAGGGTTTTGGAGTTTTGTAAGGCATGTGTAGAATAAGAAAAAGTAAAAAGTTTATATGCATGTGAATATCTTGGAACTAGGAAGTCATTATCTATGAAAAAAGTAAAATAGCAGGTTATTGATTAGGTAATAATGGTACATTCATTGCTTATTATCCCTTTATCTTGGAATGCTATTGAAATAGGTTATCATTTTCAATTATTTCTTTTTTGTAGCAAGAAGGTTTGTAGCCACTTGAAATATTAACAATGAATTGTATGTCTTTAACAAACATATCTGAGATTTTTAGTAAGGTATTGTTATTAAGATTTTATTAACATTAAAAGTTTAAATTTTATTAATATTTACTTGTGATTACCTTAGCAGATTCTTAGGAAACACTAATTAAAGAGGAAACTTGCGGGCTCAACATCACCATTGCAATATCTATAAAACCTGCATTCTAATAAGCAGTAACTTTTTGACCCAGTGATGTTTTGGGATCATTACTTATAAGGTTATATTCTTGATTTTTTCATCATTTTTTAAAATGATTTTTTTTGTTATAATTTCTCTTCAAAAATTGATCAAGTATTTATGTCTATTGTCTATAAGTCAACCATGATTGTTGTGTATAATCAAGATAAATCTATCAAAGATCCTAGTTTGGATATATGCACCTAGCATTTCAATGCACTAGATCATTTTGGCATTCCAAACTAGACTAAAAAATGAAATTGAAAAAAAGATGGATGGGTGAGTATTTTTTTTATAAATTAAGGGATTGAATTTTGTGTTTTGTTTTTTAGGTTTGAAAAAATAAGAAGCAGAAGCAAAAGGTTTTTTGTCAAAACTTTTTTTTCCTTTCTTTTGGGTTTTTGAAAAACCTATCTTAAGTTTTGAATTAATGCTAGTATAGAGGTGAAGAGAAAAGATTTCAATGGGATAAATGTTGATGGACTACTTTGAGTTTATACCATTTTTGGATTTGGCAAATAAGTATTTTTATCTTTCTTTTTCTCTATTATTTTTCATTTTAACAAGTTTTTTAAAAATTTTTTTTAATATTTCTTGATTTGGGTTTTTAGTTTTAGGTTAAATATTAGATTTATTGTTGGTAAAGATTGAAAGATCTTTCAAGGTTTACAAGAATAAAGAAAAAAGATGAGAGGATCTTTGATATGTTATAGGTAAGCCCTTTATAGCATATATGCATGCCATTTAGTTTTGATTTTGTTTATTTTAAGGGATTATTCATTGATTTAGATTTTAAAATGTAAGTTAAATAGTAGATTGTTGTTGGTAGAGATTAAAAAGTTGCTTGTGCTTTGTAGGGATAGAGAAAAAAATGTGAGAGTTCTTAATATGCAATAGGTAAACCTTTTGTAGCGTATATGCTTGCCATTTAGTTTTGATTTTATATATTTTATGAAAATTTTTATATATGGTTAAAAAAAAAGAAATAATTTTGCTTTTGATTCAGAAAAGTATATACTTTTTTAGTTATTAATGTTAAACTATAATAATGTAATATATTTTTAAAATACAATATTTTAGGTTAAGAAATGTGCAACTCCTATTAGTAATATTTTATGTTGGATATTGTCATGTATGCTTTTTTTTTTAATTCAAGAAATAAATATTAACTACTTTCGCAAAACATAATCTTTCCATTTCAAAACATATATACTTTTTTTACATACAGTTTTTGAATTAAATTTTGCTTACTATACGTGTTGCATTTTCAAAGTATATAGTCCAGATATACCATTACAATGTAATTGGAGAATTAAGACAACATTTGGAGGTAAGTCTATCATAATACTTATCAAATATCTTTTGAGAATAACAATAGATAAGGTCATTAAAAACTTACATGTATTTTATATATTTATGCCTATGTTGAGAGTGTTAATAACATAGCATTTGCTCATCCCAACAAACTATTATGTGTTGCTACATATGGTGATGATAAAATGATAGAGGTATGAACTTTTGGCTTGATTTAGTGTTTGAAAACTAAAAAAGAATTGGTTTTCTTTTATATTGAAGTTCCATATTTGACAGGTATATGACACTGTAATTAGACTAAACATTATACATTTAAAGGCCATGAAGCTCTTATGTATTTTATTTGCCTTCATTATAAAGAAATATTCAAGTAAATCTTATTTGAGAATTGTTATTAGCTTAGTATACTATTTTTTGTTTTTATGTATTCTTTTATGATTAGGCTATAGGATTTTAGCCTTTTTTTTTTAAATTTTTATTTCTCATCTTCATTGTACTTTCAAACTTTTTCTACATGAACAACTTTTTTTTCATCACCATTGATAAGAGATGATTGCTTGGGATCTAGTGTGTATTATAATGCTCTTGGATTTTGGTGTATGACAATGGCATGCAATGCTGATAAAACTAGATAAAAATGATTATTTGTTAGAAAAATGATAGTTTGTTTGAATTTATTTGGAGTTCTTGGTATGTTTTCATGTATCATATTAACATAATTATGCATTGAAATGTTAGCATTTATATGGATAAAATCTTTTTCAAATTAAGAATATAATAACTTATTTTCTTAAGTTTTATCTCACACTCATAAGTAGTCTATTTGATATTTTCTAGTTTTTTAGCTTTAAAATGTCCAGTTAACAATTTCTACTTAATTTCACAACTTATTTAATTTATAAATAACTTGAAATTTTATTAACTGTGATTTATTCATTTTGTGGCATACAAATCCATGTGTAATTTCTGTTTGTTTCTTTAGTTTGTCCAAGGTTCACCAACGAGTAAACCTTGAAAGAACTTGAAGTTTTAAATCATGATTTTAGTAATTTGATCTGCATAAAGAAAAATTGTGCTTTTTACTTCTTTAACTTTTTTATCTAATTCTTTTGCTATTCAAAATTAACAATTTTACATAACTAATTATCTTATCTTAATTACACATATCACTATAAGTTTAAATCCAATCAAATACCACTTAAATGAAATACTAAAATTTTTTCAACAAACTAGGTGAAGTTGGGTGCCCTGCACTAATATAAAAGGAAAAAAAAAATATATCAAACAAAATTCATATGAAATAAAAAAAACATATCAAATTTTTTTTTTTTAGGATTTCTATCATTTTATCCATTGATGATAATCAAGTAATTTTTCTTCAATCTTTGTAGGATGTAATTGTTAACTCACTCTTTGTTTGTTGATGATTTTTCTGGGTGTCTTAGCTAGAAAGAGTTGGTGATGAGTTAAAAGTGAAATGACCTAATCCTTTATCTAGAAAGCATGATTCGAGAGCATTGAAATTGATTCTCTGGGATGTGCTCTGATGTTTAAGTCAGTGAAGTAATTAAGATTTAAAGAAAAAGAAAAGGATAAGGTGTGTGTGAAAAACTTTAATAGAAGGAAAGCTTAGGTATCAGGGTCTTTTTTATACTTGGTCATTTTTTTAGCTTATATATGAGATAAAGAGCGATAACTTGACTGAGATAATTAATAGTTGATAGGAAGTATATGCAGAACTCAAGAAAGGTCTACATGGGTGATTGTGAGTTACATTTAATGATCTCAGGTAAGTGTGGTCTGCATTTAATGGTCTAAGGCAAGTTGAAGGTCAAGTGTTCAGTTCTAAAGTAATGCCTTGATAGGACATCAATGGGAATATTGGCAAGCTTTTCCTTGACAAATGGCGAACTAGTTCTCAAAGAGAGATGATGTGGCAACTAGGCTTATGCTAGCTAAGCACCCCAAAAAGGTTTAAGGGAGTTGCTTATGTTGACTAAGCAAATGAGCGTAATATTATTAATATTAAATATATTTTTTAATAAATTTGGCAAATGCATTTAATACGATAAATGCATTTTTTTTATCAAATAGAATTGAAGATTTGTTATTGTTTAGTCTAATACTTAAAGTTGTGAAAAATGGGAAAAAAAGAGGTGTCCACATGATATCCCTTCCTTTTTCCATTCTTTACTTTTTTTGTTTTGTTTTTTATTAAATATATTTTTTGTTTTTTTAACTTTTTATTTATTTTTTAATAGATAAGTTTTGTGAAAAAAGTCAATAGAAGTAAAGATGATGAAACAATCCATATTCAATTGGTTTTGATTTATAGTGATTCAACATAAATGTTACTTTTTCTAAAAAAAATAAAGATTGGATTAAGAGTTTTTTTTTTTTTTTTTAATGAGGTTGGGTTAGAAATGGATTTAAAGTGTTTCACCCTATCTCAAGTGTCCACATGGCATTTCTCTTCTTTTTCTATTTTCTTTTTTTTTTTTTAAGTTTTTGCTTTTCTTTAGTTTCCTTTTTTTATCTTTTCTTTTTATTAGATAAATTTTATAATAAAAAAAAGTCAATTGAGATATATATTACAAAATAATTCATATCTGATGCATTTCAATCCGTTCCAATCCAATTATTACTCTTTATTTTAATTTGGGATAATTTGATTGAGTTTTTTTTTTTTTTAAATCAAGTTCGGGTTAGAGGAAAATTTTAGGTATTACGCATCGACCTTAGTATATATATATATATAATTTGATTATTTATCTAATTCTATATTTATATATTTTATTAAAAATATTATTTAATATCTTAATTTAATAAATTTATGTACCATCTCATTTAGCGTTTTTATCATTTTCTTTGTTTTTTAAAATTTTACTTATTAGATAAATTTGTAAAAAAAAAAGTTAATGGATGCAGAAATGACAAAACAAACTACATCCAATGGGTTCTAATTCGATATGATCCAATTGATGCACACCATTTTGTTTTTAAATAAGGTTTAAGCTAAGTTTTACTTCTTTAAATAATTTAGGTCAAATCGAAATTGGGTTTGGAATGCTCTACCTCGACCCTCCTCGTGATGTATATAAAAGAATAAATTTTATTATTTATTTAATTTATATATGTATTATATTATAAAGATATTACTTAATACCTTAATTTAATAAAAAAACTATATTTATATATAATTAAGTTATAATTTAAATTAAAAAATAAATACACTTATATTTATTTATATGTTGTCATCCATTAAAACTTAATATAAAAATTTTATTTCTCTCATATTTAAAATATAATTAAAAAAATTATCTTGTAGCAAAGCATGGGTCTAATTCTAGTTAAATGTTAAAGCTAAAATTTTTGCTCCTTTTAATTTGTAAATAAGATTGAGTTCATAATTTGTATTAAAATATTCAAATATTATATCAAAAATTACATAAAGAAAAAGGTTAAAGATTTTTACCTCTTTATCAATGAAGATCAAATTTAGAAGTTTTCCATATCTTTATGCATTATTATACTCCTTATTTACTTTACTAATTATTGCAACTTTAATTGTTCATATAGCAAAATTATATCAAAAGTTACAAAAAAAGTATAACAAGTTATAAAAAATTATCCAAAATTACTAAAATTTTATCAAATATTACCAAAATAGATGAATGATTACCAAAATTATATCATGTTATCAAAATTATATAGACTAATAAATTTGTATTAAAGATTGTAAAAAATTTAAGATTATCAAATTGTATTAAAGGTTATCAAAATTAAAACCGGGTAAATTACATATAAGTATCTTGTGATCTAAGGCCGATAGGAAATGATTCTTAAAGTTTAAAAAGTAATATTTAACTATTCTATAATTTGTTTCATTATTATTTTTATAAAAAAAGCATCATTTTTTTTGTTTCTTTTTTTTTTCCCTTTTTCATTATCAATTCATTCTCTCTCTAAAACCAAATAAATGAAGTTCTCCATCAATTTTTTCATCTTCTCTTTCATTGTTTTGAACTTTCATAAATGTTTCTTACTCCTTTTTTTCCTTTATACATTTGCAACTTACTTTTCTTTTAAATTTTGGTGAATCCCAAATCATGCCATATGGATTTGTCACGAAATTCTAAATTCTAATTTGTTTCTCTATTTTTGACTTTTTTTTTTCATTTTTTCACAACAACAAAATGCATATTAATGATGTCTTATTGTTTCAAAATAAAAAACTCACATTTTACAAATTTCAAAACGTTGCTTATCAAAAAATTAAAAAAAAAAAATCAAAACTCATATATTTGAAATTTCAAGACCCAATTCAATGATCTATTGAAAACCAAAGGAATTGAGTTTGGTAAAAGTAGAGATAGCAGCACAATTAAGCAATCGATTATTGCTTTTTTATTTCAATGGAGATAATAATAGAATCAACCCATCTCTCTTAATTTAGCTTTGTTTTTTAATTGGAAATTTATCAATACATTGGCTTCGATTAAAAAAAGAATTTTGAGTTTTTAAGTTAGAAGAAAGAGAAAGCTAGGTAAGATAATTAGAAGAATAAATTATGAAAAATGAGATTCAAAGGATGATTTTTAGTTGTTGGCCATTATCAAATTTGCAAAATAAAAAAGAAGGGAAGTGAAAAAAAGGAAAAAAAAAAAGATTTTATTCAATTTGCTTAACATGATGGCATTTTTTCCTTTATATTTGTAAAAAAGTTTCATGAGTATGGAGAAGATGTAAATGAGTGGTGGCTTATAGGTAAAATTTGAAAATGGAGGAGACAAAGCTTGAAGATGGTGATGAATGTTGGGTTGGTGGCTTGATGGGTAAATTTAGGAAAAAAAGGAAAAAAAAAAGTCTAACGGCATTAAGGATAATGCTAACGAAATAAAACACAAGAGAGTTAAGTGTCACTTTTTAAATATCAGAAGGTAAATTTATTTTGGTCTTAACCACATGGCATTTATATATAATTTACCAATTAAAATTATACCAAATGTTAACAAAACTATATCAAAACTTACAAAAATTATATTCAAGGTTGCCAAAATTATATCAATAGTTATGAAACACATATCATAAGTTATCACAATTATATTAAATGTTAACAAAATTATATCAAGGTTATTAAAATATTGTTAAAGGTTATCAAAATTGTATTAATAGTTACCAAAATTTTATTATAAGCTATCAAAATAATATCAAATGTTACCAAAATTGTATCAAAATTTACCATACTTGTACCAAAGGTTATCAAACTTCTAACAAAAGTTACAAAACTAAATCAAAAGTTATCAACATCAAAATTATATTAAAGCTTATAAAAATTAAATCAAAGGTTATTAAAATTGTATCAATGATTATCAAAATATATTATAACTTACCAAAATTATATAGATAAATTATCAAAATTGTATAAGTGCTTACCAAAATTATATCATAAATTACCAAAATAATATCAAAAGTCATCAAAATTGTATCAAAGATTACTAAAATTTTATAAAAAATTATCAGATTTTCTTAAAGACATTCAAAATCAAAATTATATCAAAAGTTATAAAAATATATTTTATAAATTACCAAAATTATACTAAAGGTTATCAAAATTTTGTTTAAGGTTACCAAATTATATTAAAGATTATTAAATTAAAATTATAAAAAAAATTACCAAAACTATATCTATGTTCACCAAAATTGTACTAATAATTATTAAACTCATATCATAAGTGATCATAATTGTATTAAAGATTACCTAAATTATATCAAATTTACTAAAAATTTATCAAATGTTACTAAAATTATATCATAAATTACTAAAATAATATCAAATGCTATCAAAATTGTATTAAAAGTTACCAAACTTTTATCAAAGGTTATCAAATTTCTAATAAAAATTACCATACCATATCAAAAGTTATTAAAATCAAAATTATATGAAAAATTACTAAAATTGTGTCAAAGGTTATAAAAATTTATCCAAAGTTATCAAAATTATATCAAAGGTTACCAAAATTAAATCAATGATTATCCAAATTATAAGTTATCAAAATGATATTAAAAGTTGTCAAAATTATATCAACATATTACCAAAATTTTATCAAAATTATATCAATTAACGGTTTCAAAATTATATAATAAATTATCAAAATAATATCCAAGGTTACCACATTTGTATAAAAATTACATAAATTTTATCAACCTTCTAACAATGATTACTAAATTATATCAAAGATATAATTATATCAATGATATTTAAAATCAAAATTATATTAAAGATTACTAAAATTATATAAGAGGCAATCAAAATTTTATCTAAGGAAATAAAAAATTTATTTAAAGTTACCCAATTATATTAAAGATTATTAAAATTAAAATTATATTAAAACTTACCAAAATTGTATCAAGATTACCAAATTTGTTTCAATAATTATCAAAATTAATAAATTATAAAATAATTATAGTTATTTTAAAGGTTACCAAAATTATATAAGATTATTAAAATTTTGTTAACCATTATTAAAATTGTATAAATAATTATTAAAATTATATCATAAATTATCAAAATCATCCCAAAGTTTACAAAATCATATCATAGATTACCAAACTTTTATCTAAAAAAAGAAAGTTTAATAAAAGTTGTCAAACTTTTATCAAACGTTATTAAGTGTTCAATAAAAGTTATCAAATTATATTAAAAGTTATCAAAGTTAAAATTATATACAAAATTATAAAAATTATATACGAATTTACCGAATTATATAAAAAATTATAAAATTCAAAATTATATCAAATATTACGAAATCAAAAGAAAAATGAAAACGTATTCTGTTTTTCTTTGCACGATCCTCTAATTCCAGTCTTATCATTTATTTGTTTATATATATATATATTTAAATAAACTAGTAAGTCTTATTTATAAACAAAGAAATAGAAAAATAAACTAGTAGTCTTATTTATAAACAAAGAAATAGAAACATGTAATAGATTTATGCCTCTAAAATCTGGAGTAAACATTAGATGAGCCCTATTTTGATCAAGAATCAAAAGCTCCATTCCCTTCAATTATCTTACTGTTAAACATCAAGGAGAATTTTTATAAGTTCACAACTTGTAGCTGCAACAGGTACCACCATGAAAACATGGGAGCTGTTCCTAATGCAGTAAATATCCTTACATACAGAACAGGAGAAAGCAAACACAGACACCGTAACACCTTTTGGGACAAAATACATGGAAATCGATTAATAATTTAATATACTACAGATCAAGCACGCATTTGAAAGCAGAGCATCGTTAATTATTCTCACCGAAAAGAACAACCAAAAACTACAAGGTCTTGCAACTAAACAGATGTAACACTCAAAATTCAAGTAGCTTTTTCGTCATTAACAACTTTTCATATTAAAATCCCTAAATACTGGGAACTATCAAAAGCACTATATCCATCCCAAATTTATTTGAACATGGGATCCTAAATCATTTTTGAAGATACCAGTATCACCTTCCACTGTGATGTGATGACATTAGCCACCACCACCAGATCCATATTTCTTGCCAAGGAATATGACTTGCAACTTGTCATAGCCAGCAAGCACACCAGCACCTGCAACAGCGCGTAGAATGTTTGCACCAGCACCCTTGAACAGTGATTTAGTACCTTCATTCTTAATGATCTGAGAAAATGCATCCAGTGAGCTCTTGTATTTGACTGCTTCTCCAGAGGTCATCATCATTCGTCTACGCACTGTATCAATTGGATAAGATGCCAGTCCAGCACCTATTGTGATGCCCCAACCTAGTAAGAAACTTGCCAAGAAACTATCCTGTGATTACAAAACATACAATAGACAGAATCAGGCTCTATATATTCAAGTCAACATCATAACTCAAGGGTGATGTTACTGATTAGACATAGTTTTAAGGAGCAAATACCAGATCCATAATAGCTCATTTACCTGCAATCCACCAACCAAAACAACAGGTTTCAGAGAATCATACATTCCAAAGTATAGTCCACGGTAAACAATAATTCCAACACAGGAGATATTGAATCCACGATAAAGACCAGCAAGGCCATCAGATTGGATGGTCTTCTTGTAGACATCAATTAAACCATTAAACTGCCTCTGCCCACCCTTTTTGGCAGCTTTATTATCATTAGCCAATCGTGTACGAGCATAATCCAGGGAATAAACAAAAAGAAGAGATGAAGCACCAGCAGCACCACCAGATGCCAAGTTCCCTGCAAACCATTTCCAGTAGCCATCTCTGTCCTTCTTGAAGTTGAACATCCTCTTGAAGTAATCCTTGAAGGCAAAGTTCAGAGCCTGGCACATATACAAGCGTTAAGCTTTAAGCAGAAAAAATAGAATAAGGGGGAAGAAGAACAAAAAGAAAGATAAGATATTTTGACCAAACTGACATAGTCAAGACTAGATCACACATGTTAAATGTGCATCAAAAGCCTCATTTTTTGGGTTTTTTTCTGCTTCTTGCCCAAGAAGAGGTACACAGAGACAGCAGAGGCCCCAGGGATATAACAGAAAAACTCAGTTAGTAAACAAAAGCACCTTAAAAGGGAAGGAAAAAAGAAAGAGAAAGCAGTTAAAAACTGAGTAAAGAAAATAAACCTGCGTGGGGAAGTATCTGAGAACATTAGCAGTGTTGCCTCTCCAAAGAGAAAGGACACCTTCATCCTTAATAGTCCTGGCAAAGCAGTCAGTAATTCCTTTGTATGGTTCAGACAACCGCCCAGCTTTTATCATTTCATCCTGATTTTGAATTAGAAGTTTAACCCGCTCAATTGGAGCTGCTGCTGTTTTGGAAACAGCTGCAGAAACTCCTCCCATGAGGAAATCCACCATAAAAGAAGAAAAACCTTTCTCTGTTGGAGCTTGTACAAATACAGGAGAAACAGGGGACACTTGTGCCAATCCAGTGGCTAGATGGGATGGCTGTAAAGCAACAAGAATTCCTCCATTGTTATATGCACCAGTCACATTATAATTCCGGGCATGCAAGTTAGGAGAAAGCCTGGAAATGAAATAGGACCGCCCATGTATTTTCTGAAAAACTGAAGGACACCGTGATCCCTCTGCCATGTTTACAACTCAAAACAGTATCCTGTAAATTAACAGAAACAACTTAGGACAAAAAATTGACAAGAATTAAAAAGGAGGCCAGAATGGGCTCTAATTCTAATTTCTAAATATGGGATACACTCATAAACCTTAAAAGGAAAGTTTAGCAAGCAAACTTTTGAAACTTAAGGGCTGAAAATTTGAAATGATGAAATGATTTTATATATAATTTATTCTCTTTTGACAAAATGTCAGTGATTTCAATAATGGATCATCCTACCGAGAAGCCAGACAAACAATTTGATAAAACAAAATTTTAACATTATTTTAAAAAATCCATATAATTCAAAATTATCCCACGTATTTTCAGAGAGTGAAATGCACTTGGCCAAATTGATAAAGCAAGTCTAAACAAATAGATCAGCATGTTACAGCAACAACTAAAATAACAATCTAATCATCTTACTTAAACTAGACCACAGCATATCTAATTCTCGATTCATAGAAACACAGTTTTTGGTGGCTACGGATGAAATGATAAAAATTAAAACAAGAAAACTTAATTCAAAACTTAATTTAAACCTCGATCCTAAACCAAATGAATCAAAACAACAAAGCAGAAGCTAAAACAAGTTCAAGAGTTCATTTCGAGAGATATTTTCACTCAACTTCTAAGCAACCAAACAGCATTGGATAAAATCAAAAGGCAAAGGAAGAGGGAAAAAGGAAAACAGAGATCGTGCGAGAAATTGCGTGGAAGGTAGAACGATAAATTGAGGAATGGAGAGATGAGAAAAGTAACCTGAGAGGTCGCCGAGGTAGCTCTAGTAGTAGTACTACTACTACTTCCTTGCTGCGAGCAAAAACGATAGAGACGAGCCAATTTATATGTCCGGACACACCTTGATTTAGGTTTAGGGTTTTTCTTCTCATATAATGACGGATTTGACCTTGATTTGCGCGTTGAATTGCCATTGTCAGCTTGTGCATGCCACCACGGCTGACTAATGAGTCCACTGAAGACTGGTTCTCGCTCTCTCTCGCCCTCGTCGCGTTCAAATTTTCTTCTGTTTAGATTGGCAGTTGGGGGCTTAGGTCATTCTTGGCGTTTAAAACATTGATAATTCGCCGAAAACATTTACAATTTATATTATTTTATAAAAAAATTATGTGTTTATATTCAAGTTCCAAATAAGAAATATATATTTTTAATTTTTTATATTCATACATAATTTTATTAAAATTATAAATTACATTTTTTTTTATTTTTTTATGTTGAATATTATATCATAGTTAAAATTTTTAAATCAAAATAAGCAATGAATTCTGTAGAACTTGTATTTCAAAAATATGAATAATTGAGAAAAGATTTTAAAACATGTAACAATGTCACTTCTTAAAATTTTATTCGTTCCTTGCCACTTGATTATTTAGCATACAAGAGCCACTGACATGAAACTTAAAAAATATAATAAAGCTCAATAAATGATTGTATTTTGCATTGATAAAATCAAATTGCGGAGTATCCATCATATAAAACAAGATTATTACTTTTCTTGATAATATCCCATTTGACTCTTGAACTATTGTAATTTGTTAGATTTAGTACCTAAACAAAAAAATATTTAATCAGATACTTAAATTATATTTTTATGTGTTAATTTATTTCAACCATTAATACATTTAACCTTAAACGTTGACATGACATGAATATTCAATAAAATGTTGACATGTATCAAAAAATTCAATTAGCACCATATCATCAATGTCATGTCAACATTAAAAGAAATCTTTCAAAAAAATCTAAAAAATTCAATTTTTTTTTCAATTTATTTAAAACATTTTATCTAAAAAAACTTCAAATACTCACAACCCTTAAGAACATTAGTCATTCCCAAACCCAAAAATTGGTGGCTCGCCACCACATCAGCTATCATCCACCATCGTCTATTGCTGATTGCTAGTACTAATTTAAGCCCAAATTTCACCTGTTGATTCCTTTCAACCTCTCCTTTCACATTTCGACCTTAGTGTTTTCAAAAGCAACCCCTAGAAGCCTAGATTTGACTTCAAAGATTTAGCTAAAATTTTTTTCGTCGATTTTTACTTCTTTGATGGGTCCTATATTTTACTATGTTGTTTCTCTCCTTAAAGCCCTTCTACTCATCAAAGATTTAGCCTAAAAACTATCCCAAACACCCAAACCTAAATCTCAATTTTAATGTTAATTTTTTTTTTTGTCAACTACTATTTTATGGTTCCTTTTTTTAGGATGTGGTTTTTTTTTTTTTTGTATGAAATGTGTTATGAGTTATGAGTCCTTTTATTATATGTCAAGAACTTAAGATTGTGGGTTACAAGTAACAGATTTTTCGGATACTAAAGGGAAAGGCTAAAAAGGTACTAGAGATTGGCATTGGCGCATACTTTAATCTTGAACACTATATGTTGAAAATAGTGAGGTCAAAGTTTTTAGTGTGGATCATAACAAGAAGATGGAGAAGTATGTTCAAGCAACAACAGTATTTGATTTACCATTGAAGAATTTTCAATTAATAGAAAGTTGTATGTATTGTTCTTTCTTGAAATTTATTTTATAATGATTGCTATATCTATTGTTTAGGAAAATGAAAACCCTTTCTCCACCACCTTTTTTATAATACCTGATTTGGATCATTATTCTATTGAAAAAGAATTCCAAGTTTGTTTTTACTTTTTTCCCAATTATTATGCCTTTTTTGTTTTAGAAAAAAATATTTTGTTCTTTTTTTTAAATTGAGAAATATTGCATTTATCCAGGTTGCAGAGGTTGTTCCATTAAATGATGCTTCTGTTGATGCAACTGTTGGAACACTTGTGTTATGTTCTATTAAAGATGTTAATATTGCACTTAAAGGTAGTTTAGCACTTCAAGTTTTGTCTTCATCTGAGCTTTGTCAGTATGAATTTCTCTAGTAGGTATTCAATGAAAAATATTTCCTTAGCTCGTTTTTATTAGGAATTTTAAAGAATTTTTAGATTTTTTTGAAAAATTTCTTTTACTACTGACATGATATTGATGATGTAGCATTGACTGGATTTTTTTTACATGTGTCAATATTTTATTAAATGTTCATGTCATGTTAACGTTTAGGGTTAACAATATTAATGATTGGGGCAAATTAACATACGAAAATGTAGTTTAGGTACTTGATTAGAAAATTTTTTTGTTTAGGTACCAAAGCCAACAACTACAATAGTTTAAGGGTTAAATGGAACATTATCTATAAAGAATTTCTACAGTAAAACTTTATATAAGTAATCTAAAATTTATTTAAACAATGGAAAGAGAATTTAACATAAAATTGCTATATTTTAAAAATTATTCTACTTTCTAAAATCAGAGATCTATTTATAATAAAATAAACATCTCTTTGTACAAACATAACCATTTAAATATATGTCTATTTGTATAGACATAATAGTTCAAATATGTATCTATTTAGACATATACGAAATTTCAAACACAACTCTAAACAAATAATCATGGTTTGTAAAAAAAAAATAACTTTTTATCATTACATGTGATATATTATTATTGAAAATGTTCCAACAATCTCCCACCATTTTCAAAATAATCTAGATTTACGATAATCTTCGCAATCAATTGCATAAATGAAGATATCTTATGATTTAAACCTTTATTTTGGTGAAAACAAGTCAAAGTTAACTGAAATTGCATGGTAGACTATGCTTTGAATCAACTATTTCATTTGATTAATCGAACTTATCTCATACTATGATTTCAACACAAAATGAATGCTCATGGGACATTATTTTGCCCATGTGTCTGCATCATTTTTTCATAAGTGCTGTTAAAGTCAAGCCCTTGAACTTTTAGAAGTGGCCACACTTCACAAGATAGCTCTCATCAAGAGTGTTTCTGTAACTATAACACTCTAGCATGTTTATGTTATAGGTCTATTAAAAGTATAATCTCATCATTTCTTTATCATTATGGTTACCAAGCATTTAGGATGAAAATATAAGATTATTGTACTTGCAATCATATACAAATCATGTACTTTTGTTCATTGAACTTAAGACTTGACGTTGTACCAAATGTTGAGTCAAGTTTTCATCATGAGTGACTTCATATATATTATAGGTTTGAACCTGATTCCTAAATTTCCAACATAGTTATATTAATTTTTTATAGCATGTGGTGAAATTTTAACTTATTCATATTTTATATCTTGTATGCTCATAAGACCAACCTCCCACCATGTATGTATATTCATTCTTTAAAGAATGCCTTCCATAGTAATTCAACTATTAAGGATATTTATTGTACAATTGTCATAAATTATTTTAGTTAATAGTGATCACTTTATCTTTATTCTTGTCATAATGGTTTCATGTTTGTTCATTTATATATTTCTTGATATCCCAAAAAATTTATATCATTGCCACCAAATATGTGAACTATACATAGTACAACCTTTTTTACCAAGTAAATTATTATAAAGAGGCCTTAATTACCTCGGTTGAGCAAGACAATCTTTTTATTATTTTTCATAACTTTTTATCATAGTCAATTCAAGACTCAAAACTTATTTTATATATATACTCAAATAACATGACTTTTTGTCAAAAAATTACATCTATACACAAGGATATTTCATATATCCTTTTAGAATATAGTCATATTATACGACCATCAATGGACCTATCAAGTGACTATCATCCATATATATACCCTTTTATCATGAACATTATTAGCCAGTTTTATGGTGATGATAAAAAACCATATCTTTCACCCAAATGGATCAATTAACATTTATCTTGCTATTTTAAAATTTTTCATATTTATAAAATCTTTGAATCATGGTTTTTGAAATAAATATAATTTTAAACTTTCACTATATTTCAAAACTTTGAGTAGAACTATAAGATGATAAATCACTTATACAAGCAATGATTACTATCAAGTAAAATTGCACAAATATCAAATTTATGCAAAAATTGCCTAGAAAAACTATTTGTGTTATACAATAGCAAAGAATTTTCAAACTTATCGAAAATACTATTCATTTAAAAGTCATAGCACCTCCTCCATGGATAACTCATTTAGTGGTCAATTATAAAGCTTAAGGCTTTTGAAAGCCAATATCATTATCAAGCCCATAGATTAATGGTGCATATATCAGTATACATCCGTAACTTTGTCATGAAATTACAGAAACCCATGACCATGGAGGCTTGTGCATTTTCCTTTCCAATGTTATGCAAATAGATGCCATGTATGCTAACAATATGGTAATCTAGGCCTACATTCAAATGATTATTCATTTCATTTTCTTAATATTTGGAAAATTGTGCCAGTCTTTTCCATGCCATTACAAAAAGGAATTAAACCCACACATGTGTTGGGTGTCTTTAGAACATATTTGAATTTGCATGTTCTTTTTTTTAGAAAGATGAAACTTCATTCACTATCCGAAATTACCTCTTCAGTTACAATATATGGATAAATTCAGGATAATCCTCTACCCAATATATTCCCTCATGAACCTGTAACTCGAATTTTGCTAGATTATGTGCTGAATCATTGCCTTTTCTTTTTGTGTATACTGCACTGTAATATTCGAGCTTCTTCGATGAGTATACTTGTTGGAGAGTGATCCTGATCCGTGGTATTGAGTTTGTTCAGCATTTTAGTGTTGTCTTTTTCCAATATCACATCATCAAAGCACATTTCTTTAGTCACCTATGTTGCACGTAAAGCAGCTGGAGTCTTTGTAGTTAGGGGATCTATTATCCATGGCCAGTTAAATATATGCGCTCCCATTACAATCCCATCTGAATTTATGATTATCACTCCTATGCCACCCGTTTCCCTTTCCATATTCACAGTTCCATCAAAATTAATTTTATACTTTCCATTGGATGGGGGTTTCCAGCTCTGTTGATTTGGCTCTTGCACTCTTAATGCTTGCTGTTGTGCGATGATGACCTCTTGTTGGTAGGTTTTTGCCATCAAAGCAGAAACAGTTGGGTTTCTTCTTGGCTCACCATGCAGTTCATTGTTTCTGTCATTCCAGATTATCCACGCTGTAATCGTCATTAATTGTGCTTGATCTTTGGTCAGTTTCTCCAATTTCTTTTCCAGCCAAACTCTCATGTCCATACGTTCATCATCCTTCTCACTCAGGAAAAACCTAATGATCTCCATACCTCCTTTGCCCAAGGATAGTCCTTAATAGCACGAAAAATTATCTCATTAGCATTTCCAGACCTATGGCATTCTGGGCTTCCTAATATCTTCATTCGAAACAGGTTGTGCGTGAACGAAAGAATTTCATGTCCCACTCGCCACATGAAGATTTTTATCCTTGGTGGCACTTAGATTGTCCATATACGATTCCATACTACTTGAAAACTCTTTCCCTATTGGTTTCCTGATTCATCTGTCACATTCCCATGCATTGATAGGCACTCCTAACCTTGTATTCTCCTGAATAATCAAAATGCCAGACCACTTTACTAGGTAGCCCGATTCTGCTTAATGGTATTGCACATATCGCCTCTACTTCTTCTTGTGAGATTCTATCTTTGAGTGCTATCACCAATTCCACCGTTTTGTCTGCTCATCAACTAGAACTGCCACTGTCTTGTTCTCATCCCAACATCTCTTTTGTGAAAATGGCTTGAAAGACACCATGAGTAGCACCCACTTATCCCTCTATATGTGGACTGTCTTTCTATCCCCTATTCTCCATCTCGCTCCCTTTTGAATGACTTCTTTAGTTGACCATATACTTCTCCATGTTAAAGAAGGGAAGTTGCCTAAAGTAGACTCCATAAATGTTTCTTCAAGGAAATGTTTAGCTTTTAAGACTCTATGCAGTAGTGTGCCAGTGTTGCACATTAGTCTCGAGCCTTGCTTCACCAACAATGCTTTATTGAAATGCCCTTATCTCTAGGCCCCATCCCACTTTCACCTTTCGGCAAACATAGTTTCGTCCACTTAATCCAATGTATGCCTTTTTTTCTCCTTTTCATGCCTCCACCGATAATGACTAATCAAACTGCTCAACTTATCACATAAAGAACTTGGCAAAAAGAAACAACTCATGGTGTAAACAGGGATGGCTTGAAGAATCGCTTTGATGATGTAGACACCGAATTTTGTTTGAGTCTACTAGATTAATTTTTATTTACTAATATTTTTGATACTATTATAAAAATAATAATTAATTAAAAAAAACAACAAAAAAAATAGAAACAGAACCAAAAAAAAAAAAAAAATTGGGATGGCAGTGGTGTCTTGCGAGGCACCACTGGCCACCCACCCCTGGTCTGTCCCCTCACCATACCCTACACCTCACCGGCTCTGACTGCCCAGAACCACCACCCATACCTTGCCAGGCGCATGTGTCACGGGTCGAGACTTAAGCTCCAAATCTGCGCGACTTCGGGACCCGGGTATGCACTCATCCGACGTCTCAGATTAGCCTTCCTGCCACGGTTCACACCTTTATGAGGTATTGTCCGCTTTGGCCCCCTGGCTTCAAGATTTTGTCCTACAAAAGGCGCCTCACAAGAGAGAAGTGGTGTGAACCCTTTTATACCACAGTGACCCTCCTATTATGTTCGATGTGGGATTTAGGACTCCTCCTTAGGTCTGTGACATTCTCCCGCACCCAACCTCGTGATGCCCTCGTCACTGAGGCTGGCCACCCTGTCTACCTCCCTCGAAGCACTTGGTGTGGATCGAACGGTTTAGGGCTGGCTCTGATACCACTTGTCACGGATCGAGACTTAAGCTCCGAACCCGCGCGACTCCGGGACCTGGGTATTCACCCTTCCGACATCCTAGATCAGCCTGACCGCCACAGTTCACATCCTTGTGAGGTATTGTCCGCTCTGGCCCCTTGGCTTCATGGTTTTGTCCTACAAAAGGTGCCTCATAAAAAAGAAGTGGTGTGAACCCTTTTATACCCTAGTGACCCTCCTATTATGTTCGATGTGAGATTTAAGACTCCTCCTTAGGTCCGTGACACATGCTGAACCTGCTACCACCATCCCAGCCTTATAAAGCACCAGATCTCTTTCTTTTTAGTCTCTCTGGAAGCTCTCGGACCGAGCACCCATTTGGCCACTACCAGAATCCCTACACTCAGAAGAACCCCAAGCATCAGTCGCCCAAACCCCATAGCTTCTGCCTATATCCAAACATAAAAAAAAAACCCTTGGTCTCCGTACCCCAATCCGAGCCTCAAACCCATACCCAAATACCCAAACAAAAAAAAAAAAAACAAAGACAAACAGTCCTCCCTGTAGGGAGGAACCCAACGCCAAAGAAGGTACCTACAACAAAAAAATAACATCAGTTTTGGTTTTACAAAAAAAAAAATAAAAACTTTGAGCCCCGATCTACATCGATCGGGGCTGTTTTGAGTGAAAAGGAGTCCGGATTTGGAAAGATCTCGTTGAAATGAGCTTCTGAAAGTTTTTTTGGTGCTTTTAACCACCGACGATGACCGTCGACGGTGATCCAGGAGGTGGCCTGCCTGAGGGTCCGACGACCAGACGGCGAGAGAGCTTTGGAGCTCTCCCCAGAGCTCTCTAAAACAGGGAAAGAGTGAAGTAAAAAAAAAAAATTGGGTTTTATATAAGGTTAAGAAAGCTCAAAACGACGCCATTTTGGGTAGGGAAGATCCGCGCGTCAACCTGGATCCGACTTGGGATCCGAGCAACTTGACCCACGACTCGCTTTTAGCCAACCTTGAACCGGTCCATATAAACCGCCTGTGAACTGATTAAATAGGTCTGAATCGTTGGATTACCCGAACCGCTGATTAAACAGTCGAACCGGTCAAACTGGTCCAAACCAGCGCTGACCGAACCATTGACCGGTTCGGTTCAGGTAAAAAAATTTTTTTAAAATTTTTAAATTTTTTTTATATATTATTATTTTTGTTATTTTAAGTATTTTTTTATTCATGCATGATAAATTTCATATTTGATTATTTTTAATAATAATAAAAATGAAAATAAAATAAGATAATAACTAAACAAATATTAAAAATGCTTAAATAATAATAATAGTAGAATAATTTTTTATTTTCTTTGCCTAGATGTTGGAGAGAATAAAAACATATTTCTAAAAATAATTTCGCTTAGATGTTGGAGAATTATTATTAATAAATTTTCATAAAAAAAAAATATATGAGAATTTTTTAATTAATTTTAAAAAATTATAAAAATCGAACTTGTTCTGAAAGTTTGCCTAGATGTTGGGTATTTTTAGAGATGTTTGCATTTTCTTTAAACCCTAAAATCCAAACCCTAAACCTCAAGACCCTAAAATCAAATCCCTAAAATTAAAACCCTTCAAACCTTAAAATCAAAACTCCAACCCTTTAAAAACCCTAAGACTAATTCTTAAACCCTCCAAAACCTAAAATCGAAATCCTAAACTTCCAAACTTTAAAATTAAATCCTAAACCCTCTGAACCATAAAATTGAAATCCAAAAATTTTGAACCCCTAAAATCCAAAATCCCTCAAACTAAAACCCTAAAATTTGAATCTTCAAAATCTTGAAACCCTAACCTTTAAAACCTCTACGCAAGCCCTTACTCAAAATATTTTGAAAATCTTAAGGACACGTGTGAGAATCTCATTTGAAATGATTTGTTCCCGAATGTTGCCTAGATGATGGGGTATTTAGGAAACTTTATTTCATTAAATTTTTCATACAAGTTCTTAATTTGCATTAATAATAACTTTAATAAATAAAAACTATAATAGTAAATTGGGATCTTAAATATAAACAGTTGCACCTAAGCTCTGCTTAGATGTTGGAGAGTCAGGGTGGTCTCATTATACTTAAGAACCCAACTTTAAAATTGCATCTCATTCCACATAACATTCATTGGCATACATCCGTTAACGTGTTGTCATTGGTAATTATGTGCATTATTCTGTCTTTAATTTTCATTTACCACTTGGTGATAAAATATTTTATAATAAAAGGGAATAATACATTTTTTTACTGTAAAATAAAATAAAAAAATAGCATTTCAAAGAAAATGATTCCTGGTACTCTGCTTAGATGTTGGAGAGTCACTAACAATTATCTTCTATAAAGATTGTTATTTCATTTTAAGGATTATTGTGTTAAATCTTGAGCAAAAAAAGTTATTTTAAATTCTGAGTAGATGTTGAAGAATTTTAAAATAATTCTTTAACTTTGAGATTTTCTCAATATTCCTAAATAAAGAGTTTTAGCAAAATTTTATTTTTTCAAATGAAGAAAATTAGTGTTAAATTTCAAATTGAAACCATTTTTATCTAACACTGAAAATAGCGTGTAATTAAATGGTACCAATTTATGGGCTTTGTGGGGGTGCTAATTCTTTCTCACACATAACCGACTCTCGGACGCAACCTGATTTTTTGTAGATCAAAATATGTGTTTTTGATAAACTTTAAACTCGCTTTTATAGTTTTATTAAAAAGATAAACTTTTGGGTGGCCAATCACACCCTAACAAAGATTGGCGGCGACTCCCCCTTTTATTTCTCTCAATTTTAAAACTCTTTTACGTTTGATGGTCCCAAAATTGTTACAACAGCTTGATGACTCCACTGGGGATACTTGAGAGCCAGGCCAAATTTTAATTATGAGCTATTGACAATGGTTGGATTTAATTGGTTTTATTTGATATTTAATTTAATTTCTTTTATTTTAATTTTTTATAAAAAAATATATAAATAAAATAAATTGCATAATGGTTATTACTTTATTTTGATTCTATGTTTATGATTTATTTATGTTATTTTGATTAATACATTACTTTGCATACATTTTACCTATTCATTCACATGCATGAGCTCTAGACCCGGGCTCTATTCCTTTTAGGAGGAAGTGAAGTAGCTACGCTCTCGTGAAGTAATAACCTCCGTATTTGCTAGCGAAACACTTTCACTCAGATTGAACCCATTCCGTTAGTAGTCTGTAATGGGTAAGGATCAGGGAGCCTTACTAGTCTATAATGGACAATGATGTGAGGAATAGTCTGAGAACCTTTAAATGAACAAATCCTCACTCAACATATGGTGAACTTTAGGGGATCAGCCTTCGATAAAGTATTACCCTTTTGTAGAAATAAGAGAAAAGCACTTTCTTAAAGATTTTATTTTCTTTTAACGTGTATTTCATTCATTTAGTAGTTATCCAAAATTTGCATTTCCATAAATATTTTTTATTTTTAACATTATCTAACAAGCAAAAAGTGAATTGTTTTTTAAAGGTCTTTCTTAAATTCTTTATTTATTGGCTAAATAAAAATTATTTTTTTAGTCCAAGTTATTCCATGTGAAAAAATGTTTTTCCTTTTTAGAAAAAAAAGATTTTTTTTCTTTCATTTTCTTTTTAATGATGTTTCATTTTTGCATTTTCATTTGATTTTTAATGTATCCCATCCCATGCACATCATAATAAGATAATGAGAGCTTTCCATCCCATCCATATCAATGGACAGTGCATGCATCCCATGTTATACACTTGTTGATAAATGATACATGCCTACCATACGCGTCTTAATAAGTAGTGGGCACATTCCATCTCATTACATGTTTAAAGGTAATGTTAGTTTCACTAGGTTGGCATAACACAAGCATTGCATTTCATGTAAAAATATAACATGCACTTGATAGGTTTATGCATTCCATACAAGTATGCTGCATTAGTCATAGGAAAACATCTCATCATTCATGTAAATATGTCATTGCATTTCATGCATATGGATTCATGAATAGTAAGATTTTATGAAACATACATTGCATTTCATATCCCACTATCCTTGCAATATAACATTATATTCCTTGCATACACATTAATGGTTGACGAAAACTTTCATTTAGGTCCTTGTACATATAAAAATCCATTATCATAGGCATACATGTATTTCATGACATTCTTTAGCCATCATATTCATGTGTTCATAAACATACTTTGTGTGTCATTGTTTTTGTGATATTCATTCAATAAGGGTAGTAATCTAGAATTTTTGGTTTAAGTCCCAGAATAAAATGTTTGTCTTGGTAAAAATTAGAATGACAAAAATGAGAGATCAATTGGAAGCAAGGATTAGTGCTTTGGAGTTAGATCAAGAGGAATTATGGCTTGAGCTTCGAGAGATGAAACGACAAATGGCTTAATTGATAGAAATGGTTAAAGGTAGTGCTGGAGTTGAGTTTATTCCTCCTCAAAGATCATTGTCACTTTCGATTCCATTAAATCAAGATCAACTGGCTCCTATTAGTTCCAGCACTCTTCTAGAGCATGCTAAAGCATTTGGTGACCTAAACAGTGACCAAGGTTTGGACGAACTCAATAGAGGAATGAGTGAACTAGCCAATCAGATGGTTGAGCTCAAAAGTTTGATTTTCAAATCGAAATTGCCTGGTGTCAAACAACCATTACCAACTCTCCCGAGTCCAAACTCACACCTATATCTTTCTTATGACTACTTCCAACCTCTTTTCTAATCACCTAAGATTAGGCCCCTAAATATCATATGACTTTTAAAAATTTCACACCTGAATCCATGTCCACCATCTCATATTTCACAATCGCTTGTTCAGTATGCTATCCTATCACCACTTCATCAGCCCAATCTTCAACCCAAAGTTTTTCAATTCACTTTAAGACTAACCATACCACCATCTTTTCAACAAAGCAAACCAACTATAGGGCAAAAAAACTCTAGCAACACTAAAGGAAAAGCCCCTATTGATCCAATACTCAAGTCTTACACAGAGTTATACCCGCTGCTTCTAGGGAACTATCTCATTGCCCTTATCCCTGCTGAACCTCGCAAACCACCTTTTCCCAAATGGTATGACCCAAATTCTTGATGTGAATACTATTTTGGCATCACAGGCCATTCTTTGAAAGACTGTACCACTTTGAAATGTAGGGTGCAAGGACTGATGAAAGTTGGATATCTGAGTTTTGATGCCAAGATAAAGTCAGTTATTCACGAGAACCCTTCTTTGATCAATGCCAAGATGGTAGGTAGTGTTGCAGGCAACAGTAAGGTTGGTTAGGATGATGAATAAAAAGCTTTTTAAGCAAAAAGTTATCCTCCCTAGTAATCATAGTAAACTATTTTTTAGGTGCGACAAAGGGAAGTAGGAGCAGGTCTGGCACTTTTTGGCCCCAACCCTAGAATGGTTTATGATGTGTAAACTTGATACTTTTGGAATGAATGAAAACTTATTTTAACCTAGATTTTCTATGAATTGATGCTTCTGTCCACCTTTAATAATTGGAGCCAGTGAAAAAGAGTGACGATTGTGAATATACTTTCATCAAACTTTCGAAGACGAATGAATGTTTTTAGATAACCCAGTAAGAATATAGGATGGAACCCCAGTTTTTTCTCCTTAATAATAAAATTTTTTTGACTTGCACATCATGCATCATCTATTTCAATTCATTGTTCTTCATGCTAGCTAAGCATAAAAGATGATTGTGAATATGCTTTTGTTAAACCTTCAAAGTCAAAAGTTTTTTTTTATAATAAAATTCATGTCATGCATTTCTAACTTTTAATAATTAATAAAAGGTTCAAGGATATCTATTCTAGAAAATGAGGTTAGTTGAGTCTGCACACTTATAGCACTCAAGTCAGTACCAGAATCATGAAAAATGAAGATGCCAGTCGAATGAACAAAGTAAAAAAGGCCCAAAGAGAGATCAGTGAAACAGTTATGAGAATGCAACAAAACATAAACAGACAGTTGACAAAATTAAAATAGATGTTAGTGGAGTTGACAAAAGAAAAAAGAGTTATTGAAACACATAGGGCAAGGAAAGAAACAATTGTTGAGACACCATTGTATTCATTTGGGTCCACATATGTTCAAGAGGATGCCACAAGTACCTCCAACTACTCATCAACCTTTTACTGACATTTCTATCTAGTTACCCTTAGTTCAAACAAATGTCAATCCTAGGCGTACTCTTCATGACTACACTACTGTGCCTAATATGGATGATCTTAAAGAATTAAAAAATTAAAAAAGGTGCTAGATCCATCAAGAGATACAGTGATGAAAGATAAATTTGATTTGTTAGAAGAGAGATTGAAAGCAATTGAAAGCCATAATGTGTATGAAAATGTTGGCACCAACGAACTTAGTCTAGTGCCTGATCTTATTATTCCATCAAAATTTAAAGCCCTAAATTTTAAGAAGTATGATGAAACGAAATGCCCTTTAACACATATCACCATGTACTGGTGAAAAATGACAGGTTACACTCATGAGAATGAGTTATTGATCCACTGCTTTCAAGATAGTCTTACTGGGCCTGCAACAAAATGGTACGCTCAGTTAGACCGAAGTAAGATTTGTTCTTGGAATGACTTGGCTAGGGCCTTCCTAGCATAATACAAGCATGTTGAAGATATAGTGCCAAATAAGTTGTCCTTGCAAAACATAAAGAAAAGATCAACTGAAACTTTCAAAAAATATGCATATAGATGGAGAGACATAACAGCCCAAGTCCAATCACCCTTGTTTGAAAAAAAAATTACTGTTCTGTTTGTCAATTCCTTGAACACTCCCTATTATGAAAGAATTATTGGAAATATCTCCAAAAACTTTTCGAACATGATAATTTTTGGTGAAATTATAAAAAATACAATCAAGAGTGGTAGGATTAAGTTAAAAGATGCGACAGATATTAAAGAGAAAAGTACATCAGAATATAATAAAAGAAAGGTGCAACCAGTCACAATGGAGGGGCATCTACCTAATAGCTTTTATTCCTACTAGCTTTATCCTGTTCATCAACCTCATCACCTTACCATAAGCCATATCTCTCAAAACTCATATATTTGCCAATCAAGCTAGCATTTGAGCTTTCATGATCATTCAAATGATCTTGTTCCTACATTTCTAGTAAATTTCCATCCTCAAATGATCATTCATGATCTTGTTCCTACATTTGAACCCACCACTCAACCAACAAAGAATCAAAAGAAACCAAGGAATGATTAAGAGAAATTGCCTATCCCTATTTCTCACATTTTGCCTTTGCTAATAGAAGGTCGATATCTCACTCCTGTGTCTCTGAAAACAACACCAAATCCATCAACAAAGAGTTACAATCCTAATGACAAGTGTGATTACCATATAGGGGCAATTGGTCACTTAACTGAAAAATACAAGTAGTTGAAAGAAAAGGTTGAAGATCTTATCAAGAATAGTATTCTGACTCTGGAGATAATAGAACAATGGAAGTGTTGACTCCATTCAATTGTCAAATGTGAGAAGTTGAGATGAAGATGAAGGTTTCGAGTTTTAAAAGTCAGGATATGATGATTTTTTTAAAATTTTTTTTACTATATATGTATGACATGTGCATTATGTCTCTAGAAGTTATCTAACTTATTTTGGAAGAATTGAATACTTTGGATCTTTTTCATGAAATTTTCTCTTTATGCATTTGTTTGAATAAAAGTCCTACATAAGTAACTTTAAAAAAAAAAGAAAAAAAAAAGAAAAAAAGTTTTCTTTTGCAATAAAGATGGAAGGATTCTTAAGAGAAATAGTGATTACTATTAGGAAAAAGCTTATCAAATACCTTCACACCTTTTTAAATACTTTCATGCCCCTAATAACTCAAATGATTAGACTCATCAACATAACCTTTCAAAGAATATGAGTTTGAGTTCATACCTTAAAGGGCCGATAATCTTTTCTTGGGCAAAGAACAAAAGAGATTAATTTTGAAAATTTATTTTGAATTTTAAAAATCAGATACTCTTTTAAATTTTTAATTGGTAATTTAATATGTGTCAAAATTTTACCATGATCATAGACACAAAAGTACCATAATATTTTTTTCTCTCTCTTAAATAACTTTTGTTCTATGTCTTAAGGCACATTGAGAAAAAGAAAAAGAATCCCTTTTTGCCTAAGACGATTTATACCTTCATACCTTTTCTCTTCCTTTCACCAAAAAATGCCAAAAAAATTTTAGAGCTCAAAGAGTCTTTTAAACTATGCGATCAATCATATACGACTCGATCGTCATTAGAACCTTGAGTAAAAAAAAAAAAGCATCACAACAAAAATAAAAAAAATAAACAAAAAAAGAAAAAAATAAGAAAAAAAAGAAAAAAATAAATAAAACAGACATCTTCAATGATTTGCTCTTTCTAGCCATGTGATCATGTTTGAAATGATGAATGACCATCATTCTCTATCCTTCTCGTATATAAAAATTATTCATTTGCTACCCATTTGAGTCTATTAAATTTTTTGTTCCAAAATAAACCCTAGCCAAAGATCATTTTCTACATTAGGAGGTAAAATTAGGATACATTCAAGATTAACTTCAAGAAAAGTATCCGATATTGAAAGTGTCTAACCTACCTCTCGAAGGTGAAAGTCTGGGATAAAAAATGAACAAGATTTCAATTGGAATCTCAAGATTCAGGAAAGTGAACAGCCAAAGATGAAGTTAGGTTTTTCTAAGGCAAAGCAAAGAAACTATAGAGATAAGAATTTAAAGCTTCAATTAGAATTCAAAAAAAAAAAAACAAAAATAAAAAAAACAAAAATAAACAAAAAATATGTACCTTGAAAATGAGAATTCAGGGCAAAAAAGGGGGGGTGAATAAAGTTGCTAAAATGAAAGCCAAATATTTCAAAAAAAAAGCAAAAGAAGAAAGTCGGGGAATACTTCTTAGGATCCTTGGCCTAATTACCCTAAATAATATATTTTGAGCCTATTTATCCATTCTTTCAGAACCTTTAACCTCGACTTACATTACGCACCCTAAAAAGCTCATTTTGATCAAATGTGGATACTTGGATTGAATAGCAATATCTTTGAATTTGCATATACTTGTTGAATTCTTCATTAATAAGAAATATAGCTCTAAGGTGAAAATCCCAAAAGGGCAGTTTAGAGCTAAAGTCATTTTTGAGGCCCCAAAAATAAATTTCATAGTTTCAAGGTTCTATCCAAAATAAAAGGTCTAGATACAAAGCCTTTTGAAATACCAATACCTTCTTTTAAAAAAAAAAAAAAACTAGCGTTGTTCTCTTCCCAAATCTTGTTTGAAAAGTAAAGGCTAGTTTTGACTCATATTGAAATATCACGCTTTCAAGAAAAGTATTTTAAAAATTTATCTCTTTTGTGAGCCCAAGAGAAATCTTTGTAACCCTCGTCGAGCTTTTCATGAGATATACCACCAGTGAAAAAAAAATTAAATTGTCAATTACCCCACCCATAAGCCTTTCAAATAGTAATCATCAATTTTCAAGAGATTCAGAAGTCTTAAATTTTTCATTTGATTGTAAAAATACTTTATGTGGTGTAATTTTTTGATCATTTTTGAAAATTTTAGAGGTTATTTGAGCATTTTGTATATAATACTGAGATCATTTTTTTTTCATGAAAATGAAACATTAAAAATTTGAATAGAGATTTTTCAAAAAAAAAAGGGGGCGAAAAGAGTCTTTGTATTTGTTTTGCTTGCACCATGAGAAAGACATTTGACTTGCAAATAAAAAAAAAAAGAGACATTCATAGTTGCATCACTTGTTTGTGCATCATAAAAGGGATATTTACATTTGCATCACTTGCATCTGCATCACGAAAAAGACATTTGCATTTGCATCATTCACATTTGCACTTGTATAAGACATGTGCATTCACACCATAAAAAGAATTTGCATTTGCATTATGGCATTTGCATCCTAAGAAAAGGTATTTGTAGGGGGCATCTACATGAAAAGAACATTGTCATTTGCATTATAAAAAAGTCAAATGTATTTGCATAAAGCATTCGTATTCTTGCATTGGCATTTACATTTGCATCAACATTTCCATTAGCATCATTTGATGAGAATAGACATTTGTATTTATCAATTTTGTAAGTATTAAAGACAAAAAAAAAGAGGCATATTTTTAAAGTTTAAAGTCTTGTATAAGAGGAACCATTTTTAATCAAGATTTCAAAGCCTTTATTTAAGAGGAACCAATTTCAATTAAGATTTCAAAGCTTCTATTTAGAAGGAACCTTCTTCAGATAAGACCTTTAGAGTCTCAAAAATCTCTAATCAGGTGAAAGCCATGTTTAAAAATATTTTCAAGTTTTCAAAGTTTTATTGCCTCTGATTAAGATGAGCATTCAAAGATTTTGAGATTTGTAAGACCTTCGGGTATAATTTTGATTCGTGATGTTATCCCGATCGATTCTTTAATTTTGACTTACGGTGTTATCCTAGTCGATTCTGTAGGACCTCCGGGCATAATTTCGATTTGCGATGTTATCCCGATCGATTTATTATTCTCGACTTGCGATGTTATTCTAGTCAATTCTGTAAGACCACTGGGCATGATTTTGATTCGCGGTGTTATCCTGATCGATTCTTTAATTTCGACTTACGGTGTTGTCCCAATCGATTCTGTAAGACCTTCGGGCATAATTTCAATTCACGGTGTTATCCCGATCGATTCATTATTCTCGATTTGTGATGTTATCTCAGTCGATTATGTAAGACCTCTGGGCATAATTTTGATTTGCGGTGTTATCCCGATTGATTCATTATTCTCGACTTATGGTGTTATCCCAGTCGATTCTGTAAGACTTTCGAGCATAATTTCGATTCGCGGTGTTATCCCAATTGATTTTTTTTTAATTTTGACTTACGGTGTTATCTCAGTCGATTCTGTAAGACCTATAGGCATGATTTTTGTAAGACCTCCGAGCATGATTTTGATTCACGGTGTTATTCTGATCGATTTTTTAATTTTGACTTACGGTGTTGTCCCGATCGATTTATTATTCTCGACTTACGATGTTGTTCCAGTCGATTCTGTCAGACTTCCGGGCATGATTCTTAAGATCTCCAGGCATGATTCTGTAAGACTTTCGGGCATGATTTCTAAGACTTCCGGACATAGTTTTGATTCGCGGTGTTATCCCGAGTGATTCTTTAATTTTAACTTACGATGTTGTTCTAATCGATTCTGTAAGATCTTTGGGCATGATTTCTAAGACCTCTGGGCATAATTTCAATTCACGGTGTTATCTCAATTAATTTTTTATTTCTTGACTTGCAGTGTTATCTCGATCGATTCATTACTTCTCAACTCGCGATGTTGTCCCGATCGTTTTTGTTTACGTCTTGACTTGCAGTGTCGTCCCGGTCGTTTTCTTTATCACTTGACTTGTGGTTAAAAAAAAAAGAAAAACTTTTGAAAAATCCACGATTTGTTTCCGGACAAAATCGTTGTTTTTATCTTTGCCCTATTCCTGATTCTAAAAAATGTACAAAGATGGGCAACTGTAGACATCGAATTTTTTCTGGATCTACTAGATTAATTTTTGTTTACTAATATTCTTTATACTATTATAAAACATTGTCATAACGTCTAGATCCGAGAATCTATCGCTAGACATTGACTTGAAGGAATCGCCACCAATCTTTTTTATCTAAGTGTGATTGGCCACCTAAGAAATCTATCATTTTAAGGAATACCTAATCCTAAGGGTCCTTAAAAGACTAGGTTCAGGTTTACTAACCAGAACAGGATTCAAGAGTACGATTACGTGTGAGAAAGGTTGTAGCACCCTCACAACACCCATCGAAAGATGGTATCAGCTTAATTTTATGTTATCCAATAAGTCTTAAAAATTTACCAAATAATTAGTTATTAGAAATTATTCTCAATTGACTCTAATACTTTTAGTAGAAAATTGAAAAAATTCGCTCACCTCAAGAGTATGCAAGGAAACTACTGTTTCACTTGCAGAGGCTCTATAGTCGGATTGTTAATCATTAAAGAAAATTCAAGAAACAAAAAGGAAAAGAAATAAAAAAAAAGATTCAACTTTAGACATAAATCCTTTTCTCTTCAAAAACTCATTGCTTTTGTACAAGAAAAATTGGAATTATCAATTTTTTCTCGAAAATATTTTTTAGAAAACTTATTTTCAAGGAAAATTGATACTTTCATCTTTTCCCCAAAAATATTTTTTGAAATTTATTTAAAGAAAATCAAAAAATAAAATAAGATAAAAATAAAAATAAAATAAAAAAAATAAAATAAAATAAGAAATACTAAATAATTCTAATCTAATAAATAAATAAATAATAATAGTGATAATAATAATAATTAATTAATTAATTAATTAAAAATTTAAAAAAATAAATGAAAAAAAAAAAACTTGGAACAGCTCGGCTTAGCGGCTCAGCTTGAAGAAGAAACGGCTTGAAGACTTGGCTCGGGAGTACGCGGCTCGACTCGGTTTCGGCTCGACTTGAACCCAGATGGAGAAATGGGTCGCTGGATCGGGTGCGCTATGGGTCGAGTCACCCGAATGAGAACGCGCGGATCCTAGGGTTTTCTTAAGTGCAAAATGACGTCATTTTAACAGGGTATAAAAGGCTCTAACCTCAATTTTTTAAGCAGATCTCCCCCTTCCCTCTCTCCCTCTTTCTCTTTCTTCCCTTCCTTTCCTTCTCTCTCTCTCTACCCGACCCAAGATCTCTGGTTGAATCTCGTCGAATTTTGGAAAATATCATCGAAATCTTGGTTTTTTGTCGAAAAGTTGATCAGTTTCTGAAAATAGTTGTCAAAAACTGGGTAGCTGGTCAAAAAATTCAACCGGTGCCGAAAAGGTCACTGAAAAATTCAAACTTTACCGAAAAATTCAATCGAAATCTGGAAATTTTCCAAAAAGTTCCAGAAAAAATTCATCTAAAATTCTCTAAAATTTCTAGAAAAACTCCTAAAATTGCTTATGATCCTTCTAAATGCCCCTTTTTCTTTTTCTCTTTGCTCCCTCTCTCTGTGTGTATACCTTCAGTTCTATTCTAGCACCTATTTATAAGGATTGATCAAAAGAGTTTTTGACCAATCCCAATTCCCTCTAGGATTTGGATTCAATCTTTGAATCTAATCCTAACTCTGCCAGCCTCAAATTCACGTCAGAATTCCAGTCTTTCTGATCCTAATCTCAATCGAGAATCAACCAAGAATGAAAAAAATAAAAAATAAAAAATATATATTAATAGATAAATAGTAATATATGAATAGATAAATAATAATATATATATTAACAGATAAATAACAAAATGAGTTAATAGATAAATAATTGAGAAAAAGAAAAAATAAAATAAAATAAAATAATATATTAATAAATAATAATAGTAATAATAAATAAATAAATAAGATACAAAAAAAATACAAAATACAAAATAAAAAATAAAATAAAGTAAAATAAAATAAAATGGGCTTACCCATTTGGACCAGGCCCAATTGATCCGGGCCTGGACTAAATTGGGTGTCTATAGTTACCCCTCTTTGCACATTTTCTGTGAAACAGGAATTGTGTAAAGACATAGAGACCCATTCAAGACTCAACTTGGCATTTTTTTGGTTAAAATTTTGATCAAAGCTCCTCTAAGTAGAGGCTAACGACTTTAAAAATAAGTAAAGTTCCTCTAAACAGAGGCTACATGACCTTGAAAATGAATGGCTCATCTAATCAGAGGCTCGACGACTTTGAAAAATAAACAGAGCTCCTCTAAGCAAAGGCTTCATGACTTTTGAACAATAAATAGCTCCTCTAAGTAAAGGCTCAACAACTTTGAAAATATAAACAAAGCTTCTCTAAGTAGAGGCTCTACGACTTTGGAAAAATAAATAAAGCTCCTCTAAGTAGAGGCTCCACAACATTGGAAAAATAAATAAAGCTCCTCTAAGCAGAGGCTCAACAACTTTAAAAATAAATAAAACTCCTCTAAGCAGAGGCTCAACGACTTAAAAAATGAGCAAATTACTCATTGACAATCATGTCCAAAAGAAATAAAAATCATGTTTGAAAGAATTTCAGGAGATTATGCCCAAAGGTCTTACGAATCCACCATGATACCAAGAAATACCCAATTTCAAGGATTAAAAACTTACCTGACAAGCTTTTTCTCAAATTTGAAATTATCTTCACATCTGTCTTCTCTATGTGAGATTTTGGAATACCCCTACTTCTTGAATTTATGCATTATATTTTCTTGAATGTAATATATGCTATGCAATGCGTATGAAATTCAATGCATGATATACAAATGTTGGCTAATTAATTCCTATTCAATTGTGGTGCTCAAGTTTCTCAAGCTCTTTTCTTGGGAATCAAACCCTTTGTTCTTCAAAGACCAAGTTACACTGTTCTTCTAAGATCAAGCTAGCGTAACTCTAAATCATCTCTTCCATTTAGTTCTCACATTCTTTCTGCAGGCAATCTCTTTCCAAATTTAATGTCCTTATCAGGAACTGAACATCTCAAATTTGCCTTTATCACTCTTAACCTTTCCAATGTAATGTAAAAATCTTTCATGCTATTATTCATTTATCAATCATTATTTCAAACTCAAAAAGTAAGAATGCATTTGCACATTTCTTCAATTGTAGGGTATTAAAAAGGAAAGAATAAGAATGGTTGAGAAACAATGAATAGAAAAGGCACACAAAGAGTGAAATAGAATGTTTTTTATTAGCAAAATGCTGGCAAATTTGGTCAAGAAAGAATTACAAGGATAAGTATGGGGAGACAAAGCCTAAAAATGAATAATCGAACAATCATGATAACACATCTCAAGGTTTTTCTGAAAATCCAACCATCTGATGCATTCAACAACTTATAGCTTCTCCAGATTTGCTAGTCTCCATGCCAATGAATTTTTAAATTTGATGCAGTATTCTCCTTATCTAAGCTACCTTTTCAGGTTTTCAACTTAGATAAACTCCTTATGACTCAAATAGCCCTTTTAGGGTTTTCGCCTTGAGTCTTCCATTTTTATTCACTTTTTTTTCTTTTTTCTCTTTTTTTTTTCATTTTTTTTATTTCATTTTTTCTTTTTTTTTTCAAGCATAGTATTTTTTCACAGCATCAGAATTTATAGGATGGGGTAAATCATTTTTATTGATCTCAGTCAGTATCAGTCTCCACCCGAAAAAGCCCATTTCACCACATATGACCCTTCCCAATTTAGAGTCCATTTTTCTCATTATTGTGTTGGGTTGGGAGGATTCTCTTCAAGACCAACTCTTCTTCTCAAAAGCAATAGGGTCGAATCTTTTTGTCTTGAGCCCTCATCGTTCTTCTTTGATATAGCTGACCATGGCACAGTGCAGTCAATTTTTTTTCTTCTATGAAATTTAACTGTTCATAGCATTCTTGAATCCATTTAGCTTCTTCCAATCTAACTTTTTTTAGAACCCTTAAGGGTGGGATCTTCACTTTCACTAATAGTACAACTTCTATCCCATAAACCAAAAAAAATAGGGTTGCCCCAGTAGAGGTATGCATTGACGTTCGATATGCATGCAATGCAAATGGTAACTTCTCATGCCAATCTTTATAAGTCTCGATCATCTTCTCAAGAATTCTTTTTATGTTCTTGTTGGCTGCCTCAACTGCCCCATTCATTTTTGGATGGTATAGTGCCCAGCTATGATACTTGATCTTGTATTGAGCACATATTTTTTTACATCATCTTACTATTTAGATTCTTGGCATTATCTGAAATAATTCTTTCTAGAAGTTCATATCTATAGATAATCTCTCTCTTTATAAACTTACAAACTACAGATCATGTTACATTTGTATATGATACTGCCTCTACCCATTTTGTGAAGTAATCTATCATCACAAAAATAAATGTATGCCTATTAGAAGCCTTTGGGGTGATAGGACCAATGACATCCATGCCTTACATTGAGAATGGCCAAGGTGGTACTATAACATGTAAAACAGATGGTGGAGCATGGATCTTATCAGCATATATTTGGCATTTACGAGCATATTCAATGCAATCACTCTCTATTGTTAACCAGTAGTATCCTGTTCTCATGATCTATCTCACCATTATATTTCCACTGACATGTGCCCCACATATTCCATCATGTACCTCTTTAATGATTTTCTTTGCTTTAGCGTTACTTATGCATCTTAGTAATACCCGATTACGGTTTTTTTTGTACAAAACATCCCCATCCAGGAAAAAGCTCATAGCTAATCTTCAGATAACCCTTTTGTCATTCTCTGTTGCTTGAACTGGGTATTGTTGATCCTTAATATATTGTAAGATATCATAATACCTCCTTCTCTTTTATATTAGAGCAATGAGCTGACATATTCTTAATATCTAGCTTGATGGGTTGAATGTCAGTATTGTCATTAATTCAAATCATTGCGGCTAGAGTAGCCAATGCATCGACAATCAAATTTTCTTCTCGAGGTAAATGATCAAATTGGATATCTTCAAATTGCTTTATCAATTCTAAAATATACTTATGATATGGAATGAGTTTTGAATCTCTTATCTCCCATTCTCTTTTCAACTGATATATAACTAGAGCTGAGTCCTCAAACACTTTTAATGCTTTCACTATTCTATCTATAGCAGCTTGTAAGCCCATGACACATGCCTCATATTCAGCGATGTTATTTGTGTAATTAAAATTTAACCTTGCTGTTATAGGATAGTATTGTTCTTCTGGAGAGATCAAAATCACCCCAATTCTATGTGGTAGCTCCATCAAAATACATTCTCCAACATTTTTCTTCACGCTTTCCCTTTTCCAGTTGGAAAATAATCATTAGATCTTCATCAGGGAATTCCAAACTCATTGGTTCATATTTTTTAGTAGCACGATCTGCAAGAAACTCCACTATAGCACCCTCTTTTATTACCTTTTGGCTTACATATATAATATCATATTTCGAGAGTATTACTTATATAACAATTTTTCCAGACAAAGAAGGCTTTTCGAAGATGTATTTAATTGGATCCAGTTTTGCCATGAGCCATGTGGTATGATAGAGCATATACTATTTGAGTATTTTGGCAGTCCATGCTAATGCACAACATATTTTCTCCAATAAGAAATACTTGGATTCATATTCTGTGAATTTTTTACTCATATAGTAAATAGCTCTCTCTTTTCGGCTAGACTCATCTTATTGCCCCAATACATATCCCATTGAATTTTCACATACTGTTAAGATAGAATTAAAGGTTTTCCTAAAACAGATGGCACCAACACTGGAGGGTTTGACAAGTATTGCTTAATTTTATCAAAAGCCACTTGACATTCTTTATTCTATTTTCTAGGATTATTCTTACAGAGAAGCTTAAATATGGGATCACATTTGTAGGTAAGCTGAGAGATGAATCGAGAAATGTAATTCAATCTTCCCAGAAAACCTCAAACTTTCTTTGGTGTACTCGGAGGTGACAAATTTTAAATGGCTCGTATCTTGTCTGGATCGACTTCAATCCCTCTTTCACTGACCACAAAGCCTAGTAACTTTTCTTACTTTACCCTAAAGGTACATTTTACTGGGTTTAACTTAAGCTGGAATCTTTTCAACCTCTCGAATAACTTTTTGAGGCTGGTGACATGATCTTCATTCTTACAAGATTTTACAATCATATCATCTACATACACCTCAATCTTTTTATGCATCATGTAATGAAAGAACGTCACCATAGCCATTTGGTATATTGTCCCAGCATTTTTTAACCCAAAAAGCATGACCTTGTAACAAAAGGTTCCTCATATAATCATGAAAGTAATTTTTTCCATATCATCTACATTATTTTTATCTGATTATACCCTGAGAAACTATCTATAAAAGAAAAAATTGAATGTTTAGCCGTGTTATCTACCAATGTATCGATATAAGGTAAAAGAAAGTTATCCTTTGGACTAGCCTTATTCAAATCACGATAGTCTACACATATTCATACCTTTTCATCTTTCTTAAGAACTGGTACTATATTGGCTACCCACTCTGAAAACTTAGCCACTTATAAAAAACCTATATCAAACTGTTTTTTCACCTCTTCTTTAATCTTTAGTAGCATTTCAGGCTTCATTCACCTCAGTTTCTGCTGTACTGGCTTACATTTTGGCTTTAGGGGCAATCTGTACTCTATTATCTCCATGCTCAGCCCTGACATATCCTGGTAAGACCAAGCAAACACATCTATGAATTTTTAAAGTAGATCTACCAAACGTTGCCTATCTCCTGATGAAAGTGAAGTGCCAATTCTGACATCTTTCTTTTTCTTTTCATCTCTCAGATTTACTAAGTCAACTATCTCATGATGAGGCTCAATTGGCTTATTTTCTTGTTCAATCAATCTCATTATGTCTGGAGGCATAACATATTCCTTAAAATTCTCTTCATTGTTAAGTTCATCAATGTTAATTGAATTTTTAAAACTAACCTCTTAATTGTTACCATAATTATCTTCATGTTCATTTAAGGACCTAAAATTAAATGAAATGGGATATGTTGGCAAGATGTGTTTAGAAAAATGGCAATAATAAAGACACAAGAAAAAATGAATGAAAATGCATCCTTCCTAATCTTTATTAAAATGAAAAAAGATAAATGGCCTAAACAAGAAAGATCACCCTAATGCCTTGGGCAATAACTATTGGGATGTACAATTACAATGAATTAGTTTCAAAGGTCAAAGACATTTCAATGGCACTCCAATTGTTCAGCATAATCTGGTGGAAAAAGGCGAACCCACCTTTCTTGATTAGGCCTTACTTCATCTTCAACAACATGAATGGTTAACTAGGCAAAAACTCTTTTCATGTTTTTTCTTGTATCTGGGTACATGAATCCTCTAGGTCTGAAAGTTTCATACATATGTGGGATAACCATTAGTCTCACTATTTTACCTGCTGGCCTTCTTTTGATCTCTGATTCTGCTACTTCATAGCCTAGGCTTAGCCTTTCACTATTGTCTACCATTGTCGGGGTTTCTTTATTCCTTGTAAGTTCTTACTCAGCCCTAATCCTGGATACCAGCCCTTATTGATGACTTGGCTCATCACTATCCTTGAAAAATGTTGATTTTTAAGTCTTTCACCTATAGAATTAACTAGTTCAAAAGATTGATAGGAGCATTCTACTGCTTCTTCGGTAGCCTCTACATACGGAGCATTCAACAGTTGGGTCACTAGCATGTTTTCTTCCCTAACTACCACTACCAATTGATCTCTTACATTAAACTTAATCTTTTGGTGCAAGATAGAGGGCACAGCACCTACCATGCGAATTCATGGCCTTCATAGTAGACAGCTGTAGGATGGATAAATATCCATCACTTAAAACTTTACATTAAAAATGCACGGCCCAATTTACAAGGGCATCTCGATATCTCCCAAGACTTTTTTTCTAGTCTCATAAAATGCTCTCACGATCATTTGATTGCTTTTTATGTGAGAGTAGTCAATGGGTAGCCTCACCAAAGTTGTCATAGGCATGACATTGATAGTGGAGCCATTATCAATAAAGACTTTGGCTATAATATGGCTCTTGCACTTACCGTGATATGCAAAGCCTTGGCATTTCTCTTTCCTTCCAAGGGAATCTCATCATCGTTGAATGAAATCTAATTCGGCATGACTAGATTTCTAGCCAGGTGATTTACATATTCAACAGATACATTATGTGCCACATATGCCTGGTTCAATACTTTCAGCAGGGCATTTCGGTGTGGCTCTAAATTCAATAGCAATGATAATAATGAGATTCACACTAGCATTTTGTTCAACTGTTCAACAACTAAATATTCACTAAGTTTTACCAACTTCAAGAATTCACAAGCATTTTTTTCTAACACCAGTTTCGGGCGATCTTTCTCAGGTTCTACTTCAGGGTTGTTTCATTTTTTTCGTACCTTGGCTTTTTCTTTTCTAGCCTTCTCCAATATTTTTGGAGTGTAACATCTTTCACTTCGAGTAATGCCTCCTACACTAGTTATTTTGGAGGTATCAGCTTTAGAGACATCTCCTTCTTGTCCCTGAACTACTGTATTACAGTCATATTTTCAAGGTAAAGCTTTATCATCCTTATATGGGAATGAAGTCGAAACTTTAAAAGTTACCGGCCTGAGAATGAGTTTATCTAGGACTAACTTTGGCTTATTCCCATAATAAATCGTCATCGATTTTGGAAACAGCTTTACAGGCTTATTAGTCATGGATACTTCAACACTTCCTAAGTTTTCTCTCTTTTCGTAAACCTTCATCTGGTATGAATCCAAGAGCTTTTGCACCTCTTAGTGAAACTACTCATAAGCTTCGATAGAGTGACCCATTGCCCCACTATGATATTTACAACTAGTGCCTATTATATATACTTCATGATAACTGTGCGGACTCACTAGTTGTATTCTGTCAGCTTTTCACAAAACATCAAACAGCTGACTAAAAGATGTCTTAATATCTACCACTTCTTTCTTCAAATGGCACTCCTGTTCTTCACTCAGAGCATTCACATTATGATTTGGCAAAGGATTGCTACTAACATTTGGTGTAATCACCCCTTCTGTATCAAATCTAATCATTCCATCCTTGATCAACCGTTGCACTTTGTGTTTCAAGGTGGTGCAATTTTCAGTGGAGTGACTAGCAATTCTATAGTGATAGTCATAATGGGCTGTGGGATCATACCACTTAGGGTAAGATGGCTTGAGGGGCTTTAATTTACTAGGAGCAATCAAATGATAGTTATAAAGCTCATGATATAATTCTATATAGGTAATTGGGATTGGGTTAAATATAAGTTTTTCACGAGTAGTTCGTTGCTCCCGGGAACTACCCATTGGGCTAGCTGGACGAGTCTGAGATCTTGGAGTAGGCTGAGTGCTAGGACTATATATAGTATTCTAAAGCCTAAGAGGAGGTTGATATGTTTAGGGATAAGATGACTGTACGAATGGTTGGTATGGGTAAGAGGAAGTGTGATTTACAGTAAGATAATATGAAAGGTATCCTTGTGGTGAGTAGGGTTGATAACCCCCGAATTACTATCTATCAAAGCTTATAGCCTGAACTTCAATCTTTTTCTTCTTTTGGGCTCTTTTGTTGGATGCTTCACCTCATTCCAACTTACCATTCTTGATGACATTGTCAATAATTTCTCCTAAAATTACCATATCAGTAAAATTTTTAGTTGCATTCCCTATCATCTTTTCATAATAAAGAGATTTCAAAATGCTAACAAACAGCACTGTAGTCTCTTTTTCAGTCAGAGGAGGTTGTACCTGAAAAGCTACATCCCTCTATCTCTGGGCGTATTCTTTAAAAGACTCATTTGCTTTTTTTTTTCTAGGTTCTGTAAAGACAAACGATCAGGAGCTAGATCGATAATATGTCAATATTGACTGATGAAGTCATGAGCTATATCGCTCCAAGAACGAATGTGGGTTCTGTTCAACTGGACATACCACATGGTAGTAGAGCCTGTAAGGCTATCTTGAAAAACATACATTAATAGTTTTTCATTGTGGGCATGGGCTGTCATCTTCTAGTAATACATGGTGATATGAGTTTTTAGGCACTTTGTACCATCATATTTCTCAAATTCTGGTACTTTGAACTTTGATGGAATGACTACATCCGGGACTAAGCACAGCCCAACAGCATCAACAGAATCATAAAATCCAATCCCTTCTACAGCCCGTAACCTTTGTTTAAGCATACTAATCTTTGAATCTTCCTGAGACTCCACCACTTTTGCTCTTTTTTTTTCTTTATTTTTTAAGTCATCTAGATCAAGAATCGATTCTACTGTCTTTTCAGTAAAAATAAGATTTACATAGCTATGGTAATGCCTTGGATTAGAGGCTGATGGCATTTTAGGATATGTAGGATATGCGAAGTGTTGTGGTGAACCTCTTGTGTAGACTGGGCTTAAAGTGGATCAAAACTTGGAGGATACAAATGGTCGACCACTTTTGGTGATAGGGGGCCTTGTTGGCTTGTATTTTCTTATATTCTCTTTCTCTTATTCAGCTTATTGAGAGCATCTAGAATCTTGCTCAACTCATTCTCAATATTTTCTTATGCTTTTTTTAGCTTTTCAAATCTGTGAGAATTTTTTTACTCCATTTATCTAGCTCTGGCTCTTGTGTTATTTTGATGAACAGGGTTCTCGCTAGATGTAGCTATCCTTAAACCTTGAATACCATATCTTAGAATTAATAAATTTATATGACTATCTCATGGTTACTTTGTTAAGTGTAATGAGTGAGTACAATGAATGAAAATGCATGTATGTAAAGAACATTTGCCTTAAGATGGTATTTAACTAAAAGATTTGATTTATTCCAAAGAAGTTTTATTTACATTGAGTTTATTATCCTAGAGTTATAACCATAAAATCATTTGATCTGCTCATATTGGACCTTGGCTTCTTCGATGAAGTTTAATAGACGCTGCCCATGTTCTCTTACTGGGGCCACCACTTGTTTTAATGCCTCTGCCTCTTCTACCATCTCTCTTGCCTTGCATACCCCTTTACAAATTTGGGTTGCTAGGTGCTCAATGTACTTTTATCTTTCTAAGTTCTCTCTTTTACCACACCAGACTTGGTATAATAACTTTCTATGCTCTCTAACCAATGTAGCAATATGGTCTTTTTGTTCATTCAACTTTTGTCTCAACCTGCTTAGGTAGCTATTCAACATGTTATTTTCTGTCTGTACTTGAGTATTTTCTTCTTCCAATTCAGCATGTTCATGTTTCAATCTTGCATTCTCTTTAGTCAGCTCAATAATTATTATCTCTTTGTCTCTTTCTCTCACACATAACCTCTTACGTTCTTGGTGTAGCTCTGCTAAGTCTTCAATAGCTGCATCACGTTCTCTAGCAATCTTGTAAACTTGGGCTTTATGTTTTTCAGCTCTATCTTTCCACTGATCTTTTTCTTCTTGAAGCTTCTGGATTTCTTGCTTTAACTTATCCTTTTCAGACTCAAACTCTTTTGTCACAAGCTCTAATTCTGATGGTGTCTTTTCAAACTTTCTTTCTATTGGCGGTTGAAAGCTTTCATAAGTGAATACCATTTCTTATCTTTATTTTGCTCTCCAAGGCAAATACCCTAGAGTGACTTTATCAGTAAACAGTCTATAACTCACTTTTCGAGGTTTTTCCATGCTTTAATCATCTCATTCATCCTCTGAAATACTTTCGGCTCACTGTAAGAGAAATCTAACTGATGAAGCCCATGCGTCATAGGGATGAATTGTTCTACCTCGAACTGCCTTCTCACTAGGAGTGGTGCATAATTTGTCGCTCCCCATAAACCCAAAAGTGGGACCACTGTATTATCCCCACACTGATACAACATAGGTTCACGATTCATCCACGGGACCAACCATCTTACTTCGGCACTAGTTAATCTTTGTAGGAAAGCTATCCACTCCTTTTTAGACTTTTGTTCTAACCACCCACTTTCACCAAATTCCTTGATCGAAGATCGATTACGAATATAAAGCTTCGAGAAAGCATCTTTTCTCCATTCGAAGTGGCTTTTCATCCATAAGTATAATAACTGTATGTAGCCTATAAGGCGCCTTCCATTTCGATGACAGTAACTCAAAGATCTGATAGCCTCTGCTAATATTATCGTTGAAGGGTTACAGCCATTGATCACACTCTTGAATAAGTCAACCACTGCTATTTCAATACAACCTAAAACTTTTGAGAATATCACTATTTCGTATATAGCTAAGGCAAATACATCTAACCCCCGTTCTTCGTTGGCACGTTGCACTAGAAACTCATGAAAGAACTTCCAAGGTAGGCAAACCTATTCTTGTTTCTTCTTTGTATGAGAATCCACAACTTCTTTGTCTATCCCCATGAGTTGAGCCAAACCCTTACGAAATCCAGACTTGTGTTTTCTGACATAAATCTTATCAGGAGCCTTGAGGTGCAAACCCAACAAAGTCGAATATTCTTCGATAGTTAGTGTCATATCAACTTCATTGAAGATGAAACACTTGTATGTAGGATCTCAGAATTATGCTACAGGTCTGATTAGTTGATCATCGACAACTACTGCGAGAAGGTGTGCTATATGCCCGTGTCTCTAGCAAAACTGCTCTTATTTTGACGGACTCATCTTCTTCCATATATCAACCAAATCCTCTATATTATTTTGTTTGAGGAGGATAGATTTTTCTTGAAACAAGGTAGAATCATATCCAATTGGTAAACAATCCCCCATCTTCAGTTAAATCTTTTCTGGTTGGACCCTTACTTCGTTGGGTGACTCGCAAGGAGCTAATACAGATGAAGACAAACTAGTCGTTTTGTGGAGTCCATGAAAAATTTTTGTTGAAGATCGTCTTTCAAGCAAATGTTCTTTATGCAACTTTATGATATGAACATGAACCAATGCAAAAGAATGAGGGAAAAGGTTAGTATGCCCAGAAAAAAAAAGAATAAATAAATAACTAAGTAAATTAAAACATCACACAGAATAAGAGGAATGAACCCTATGCTTTTGGTCAATTCTAAAAGAGAAGAATGATGGCTCTATCTATAAGTTAGGCATTCTTAAGGTTCACTATATGTGGTTTGAGGTTAAAGCTAAAAGGTTCCTAAATTGCTCCTTACATCATCGTCCATCACAGACTAGTAAGGCACCCTAATCCTCACCCATTACAAGCTACAAGCGAAAAAGGTTCAATTTGAGTGAGAGTATTTTGCTAGCCACTGCGGAGACATTAAACCTCATGAAAGCAATAGGTACTTTACTCCCTCCTAGAGGGACGGAGCTTGGGTATAGAGCTCATGTTATGCATATGCATATGAATGACATAATTAATAAAGTAAATAAACATGAATGAAATAAAAAAATATATACAAAAAGGTTCAATTTTATTAAGCTTTTGGATAATACAAATTTATTTGCTGGCCTGACTCTCAGACAGTCCCCAGTGGAGTCATCAAACTGTTATAACGTCTAGATCCGGGGATCTATCGCTAGATATTGACTTGAAGGAGTCGCCACCAATCTCTTTTATCTATGTGTGATTGGCCACCTAAAGAATCTATCCTTTTAAGGAACACCTAAGCCTAAGGGTCCCTAAAAGAATAGGTTTAGGTCTACTAACCAGAATAGGGTTCGGGAGTACGATTACGTGTGAAGAAGGTTGTAGCACCCTCACAACGCCCATCGAAAGATGGTACCGGCTTAATTTTGTGTTATCCAATAAGCCTTAAAAATTTACCAAGTAATTAGTTATTGAAAATTATTCTCAATTGACTCTAATACTTTTAGCAAAAAAATTGAAAAAAATTCCCTCACCTCAAGAGTATGCAAGAAAACTACTGTTTCACTTACAGAGGTTCTATCGTCGGATTGTTAATCATTAAAGAAAATTCAAGAAACAAAAAGGAAAAGAAATAAAAAAAAATGATTCAGCTTTAGACATAAATCCTTTTCTCTTCAAAAACTCATTGCTTTTGTACAAGAAAAATTGATACTTTTAACTTTTTCCTTAAAAAAACCATTTTTAGAAAATTATTTTCAAAGAAAATTGATATTTTCAACTTTTCCCTAAAAATATTTTTTAAAAAATTTATTTTCAAGAAAAATTGATACTTTCAACTTTTTCTTAAAAATATTTTTTAGAAAACTTATTTTTAAGAAAAATTGATACTTTCAACTTTTTCCCAAAAATATATTTTTTGAAATTTTATTTAAAGAAAAAAAAATAAAATAAGATAAAAATAAAAATAAAGATAAAATAAAAAATAAAAAAATAAGAAATACTAAATAATTCTAATCTAATCAATAAATAGTAATAATAATAATAAAAATAAAAAATAAATGAAAAAGAAAAAAAAAACCTTGGAACGGCTCGGCTCGACTGTTCAACTTGAGGAAGAAAACGGCTCGGAGACACAGCTTGGGAGTATGCAGCTCGGTTCGGCTCGACTCGAACTCAGGTAGAGAAACGGGTCGCTGAATCGGGTGCGCTACGAGTCGAGTCACCCAAATGAGAACGTGCGGATCCTGAGGTTTTCTTAAGCACAAAACGACGTCGTTTTAATAGGGTATAAAAGGCTCTAATCTTAATTTTTTCAGCAGATCTCCCCTTTCTTCTCTCTCTCTTCCCTTCTTTTCCTCCTTCTTCTCTCTACCTGACCTAAGAACTCCGGTTGAATCTCATTGAATTCTGAAAAATATCATCGAAATCTGAGTTTTTCGTCCGAAGTTTATTGGAAAGTTGGTCGATTTCTGGAAATAGTTGTCGAAAACTGGGTAGCTGGTAGAAAAATTCAATCGGTGTCGAAAAAGTCACCAAAAAATTCAAATTTTGTCGAAAAATTCAATCGAAATCTGGAAATTTTCCAAAAATTTAAAAAAAAAATTCGCCTAAAATTCTCCAAAATTTATAGAAAACTCCTACAATTGCTTCTGATCATTATGAATGCTCATTTTTCTTTCTCTCTTCGCTCCCTTTCTTTGTGTGTGTCCCTTCGGTTCTGTTCCAGCACCTATTTATAGAGATTGATCAGAAAAGTTTCTGATTAATCTCAATTCCCTTTGGGATTTAGATTCAATCTTTGAATCCAATCTCAACTCTGTCAACCCTAAATTTACACAAGAATTCCAGTCTTTCTGATCCTAATCCCAATCGGGAATCAACTAAGAAAGAAAAAAATAAAATAAAATAAAAAATATATATTAATAGATAAATCGTAATATATGAATAGATAAATAATAATAAAATATATATATTAACAGATAAATAATTGAGAAAAAGAAAAAATAAAATAAAATATTAATAAATAATAATAGTAATAATAAATAAATAAATAAATGAATAATAAATAAATAAGATACAAAAAATACAAATACAAATGCAAAATACAAAATAAAAAATAAAATAAAATAAAATAGGCTTACCTATTTGGACCAAGCCTAATTGATCCAGGCTTGGACCAAATTGGATATCTACAAACATAATAATTAATTAAAAAAAAAGAACAAAAATATAGAAACGAAACCAAAAAAATTGGGATGACAGTGGTGCCTTGCACAGCACCATTGGCCACCAACCCCTGGCCTGTCCCCTCACCATACCCTACACCTCATGGGTTCTGACTGCTCAGAACCACCACCCATACCTTGCCAGGCGCATGTTCAACCTGCTAGCACCATTCTAGCCTTATAAAGCACCAGATCTCCTTTTTTTCAGTCTATTTGGAAGCTCTCGGATCGAGCACCTATTTGGCCACTACCAGAATCCCTACACTCAGAAGAACCCCAGACATCAGTCTCCCAAACCCCATAGCCTCTGCCTACATCCAAACATAAAAAAAAAACCTCGATTTTTGTACCCCAATCCGAGCTTCAAATTCATACCCAAATACCTAAACAGAAACACAAAAAAAAAACAAAGACAAACAATCCTCCCCATAGAGAGGAACCTAGTGCCAAAGAAGGTACCTGCAACAAAAAAATAACATCAGTTTTGGTTTTACAAAAAAAAAAAAAAGACCAAAACTTTGTTTAAAGTGAAAAGCAGTCCGGACCTGGAAAGATCTTGTTGAAAAGAGCTTCTAGAAGTTTTTTGGTGCTTTCAACCACTAACGATGACCGTTGCCGGTGACCCAAACTACGGCCTACACGGGGGTTCGAGACCGGACGGTGAGAGAGCTTTGGAGCTCTCCCTATAGCTTTTTTTTTTTTTTGAAACAGGGAAAGAGTGAAGCAAAAAAAAATTAGGTTTTATATAAGGTTAAGAAAGCTCAAAACGACGTCGTTTTGGGTAGGAAAGATCCGCGCGTCAACTTGGATCCGACCCGAGATCTGTGTAACCCGACCCACGATCCGCTTTCAGCTAGCCTTGAACCGATCGAACCAGTTTGAACCGATGGATTGCTCGAACTACTGATTAAACAACCAAACCGATCAGACCGGTCCAGACCAACGCAACGGTTCGGTTTAAGTAAAACAAATTTTTTTTTTTACTTTCTAAATTTTTTTATATATTATTATTTTTGCTATTTTGAGTTTTTTTTTATTCATGCATGATAAATTTAATATTTGATTATTTTTAATAATAATAAAAATGAAAATAAAATAAGATAATAACTAAACAAATATTAAAAATGCTTAAATAATAATAATAGTAGAATAATTTTTTATTTTCTCTACCTAGATGTTGGAGGGAATAAAAACATATTTCTAAAAATAATTTCACCTAGATATTGGAGAATTATTATTAATAAATTTTCATAAAAAAGAAATAAATGAGAATTTTTTAATTAATTTTAAAAAATCATAAAAATCGAATTTGTTTTGAAAGTTTGCCTAGATGTTGGGGATTTTTAGAGATGTTCGCGTTTTCTTTAAACCCTAAAATCCAACCCCTAAACTTCAAGACCTTAAAATCAAATCCCTAAAATATCCAGATCCTAAAATCAAAACCCTTTAAACCTTAAAATCAAAACTCCAACCTTTTAAAAACCCTAAAACTAATTCTTAAACCCTCCAAACCCTAAAATCGAAATCCCAAACTTCCAAACCTTAAAATTAAATTCTAAACCCTTTGAACCATAAAATTGAAATCCAAAAATTTTGAACCCCAAAACTAAAACCCCTAAAATCCAAAATCCCTCAAACCAAAACCCTAAAATCTGAATCTTCAAAATCTTGAAACCTTAACCTTTAAAACCTTTACGTAAGCCCTTACTCAAAACATTATGAAAATCCTAAGGACACGTGTGAGAATCTCATTTGAAATGATTTGTTCCCGAATGCTGCCTAGATGATGGGGTATTTAGGAAACTTTATTTCATTAAGTTTTTCATACGAGTTCTTAATTCGCATTAATAATAACTTTAATAAATAGAAAGTATAATAGTAAATTAGGATCTTAAATATAAACAGTCGCACCTAAGCTCTGCCTAGATGTTGGAGAGTCGGAGTGATCTCATTATACTTAAAAACCCAACTTTAAAATTGTATCTCATTCCACGTAGCATTCATTGGCATACATCCGTTAGCGTGTTATCATTGGTAATTTTGTGCATTATTCTGTCTTTAATTTTCATTTACCACTTGGTGACAAAATATTTTATAATAAAAGGAAATAATACATTTTTTTACTATAAAATAAAATAAAAAAAATAACATTCCGAAGAAAATGATTTTTGGTACTCTGCCTAGATGTTGGAGAGTCACTAACAATTATCTTCTATAAAGATTGTTATTTCATTTTAAGGATTATCGTATTAAATCTTGAGCAAAAAGAGTTATTTTAAATTCTGCCTAGATGTTGGAGAATTTTAAAATAATTTTTTAACTTTGAGATTTTTTCAATATTCCTAAATAAAGAGTTTTAGCAAAATTTTATTTTTCCAAATGAAGGAAATTAGTGTTAAATTTAAAATTGAAATCATTTTTATCCAACACTGAAAAGAGCGTGTAATTAAATGGTTCCAATTTATGGGCGTTATGGAGGTGCTAATCCTTCCCCACACGTAATTGACTTTCGGACCCAACCTAATTTTTCGTAGATCAAAATATATCTTTTTGATAAACTTTAAACTTGCTTTTATAGTTTTATTAAAAAGATAAACTTTTGGGTGGCCAATCACACCCTAACAAAGATTGGTGGTGACTCTCCCTTTTATTTCTCTCGATTTTAAAATTTTTTATATCTGACGGTCCCAAAACTATTACGACAGATGAACACTTATTTTCCACCTTGTGAAAGTGCTCTTTGACTCCATCCATTCAATTTTGAATTTATTCTATCCTTTAATTCCTTGAAAGCCCATTTCCAATCCTTTCCTACCATGGAAGGGAGTCCCAAATATTTCTCCCTATTTGTGGTTGATTAGATTCCAAATATATTCTTTATTGTAGTTTGTTGCGTTTCTTCTGTGTTATTACTAAAAACAATGCTGACATTTAACTTAATTTTTGTCCTGAGCTTTTTTCATATCTTTGTAGCATGTTTTTCACCATTTCACTTTCGTTTCTATTTGCCATTGCAAATAGCAGGCTATCATCAGTAAAGAAAAGGTGATTAACTCTTGGACTAGCTTGACTAGCTCGCATTTCATGTAAAACACTTTGTTTCTGCTTCTCATCTGGCAATGCTGATAAACTTTTTGTGCATATTAAAAAAAGATAAGGCAAAAGTGACATTAATCACTAATGTAAAACACTTGGTTGAGTCTTTTTTTTGGTTTAAAAGCAGGAGTTATGTTACCATTAATCACTAAAGAATAATTAACAAAGGTGACACATCTCATTACAATTAAAATCCAACTAGTATGGAACCCTAGCTTTTCCATTATCACCTTAAGATAATTTTATTTAATGTGATTATAATCCTTGCTCATATCCAGCTTCAATGCAAAAAAACCATTTTTCTCGTTCTTTTTGGTTTTCAAAGTGTGTAAAAGTTCATAGGCTACTAGGATATTATCAAATATAAGTCTAGCCAGAGCAAAAGCACTTTGAGGCTCACTAATACAGATAGATATAATGGTTTTAAGCCTATTCACTAGCACTTTAGAAATAATCTTATAAAGAACATTGCCAAAACTTATAGGCCTATATTATGATATTTTCATGGGGTCTTTAATCTTGGGAATTAGAATAACATGAGTATGGTTTATTTCAAATAGGTTCCTAGCCTCATTTAAATGAGATAAGCACAATTGTATCGTAACATTACCAATAATATGCCAAAAATTTTGATAAAAAAAGCAGGCATACCATTTTGGTGCTTTAGTTGAATGCATTTGTTTAAGGGCTAGTTGAATCTCCTTCGCTCTAAATTCTACAAGAGTTTGTTCATCTCATTTGATACTTATCATGAAGTATCAATCCAAAGACTCAATCATTGGACGTAATAATTTAAAATAATGAAAAATACGGGGAGTCGTTACCAATATTTTTTAGGGTGTGATTGGTTACTAAAAAATTTTACCTCATTAATAAAACAATAAAATGGGTTTAAAGTTTATTAAAAAGATAATTTTAGTCTATGAAAAAAGAATTGGGTTCGAAAATCGATTATGCATAGAAAAAGATTAGCATCTTCATAGCATCCATAAAATTGATACAAATTAATTATACGCTATTTATAATTTTGGATAAAAAATTATTTTTATATGAAATTTAATTATAATTCTCTTCATTTTTAAGAAATAAAACCAATTAAAAATCTTTATATAGAAATAATGTGAAAATCTTTAAATTAAAAAAATACCTTAAAATTCTCTAATATAAATGCAAAATTCAAAGATAATTCTTTTCGTTTAAGATTTATCACAGTATTTTCTTAAAAATAAAATAATATTCTTTGAAATTATAATTATTGGTGACTCTCCAACATTTAAGCAGAGTATAAAAAATTATATTCCCTGGATTATTATTTTAAATTTTTTTATTTTTGAAATTAATTTTTTTTAAAAAATAATTAAATAATTAAATAGCTAACCATAAAATCAATACTTTAAAATACACATATATATAAGTAATAAATGCAAATATAGATGTAAAACTGTGTTTTAAATGATGATGAGATACAAATTTATGAATCATATTCTTAAATATAAAGAGATTACTTAGACTTTCTAATCTAAGTAGAGTTTGAGTGTGACTATTTATATTTAAGATCTTATTATATTTTTATTCTTTATTTAATTTTATTATTTTAAAATACATTATTATAATTCTTAATGAGATAAAATTTAATAAATACCCCATCATCTAGGCATTATTCAAGAACAAATTATGTTACGAGAACTCTTCTTACAAATCCTTAAATTTTATGGTAGTTTCGGGGTTTTAGGTAGATATATGTTTCAAAATTTTATTTAGGGTTTCTATTAGAGCTTTGTGATTATGTTTAGGGTTTAGGGTTTCACTTTATGGTTTCAAGTTTTACTTATGGATTTTTGGTTCACCAGGGTTAAAGGTTTTTTCATTATTTTTACGAACCTCTCCTAAAATCCTTAACATCTATGCAAACTTTTGGAGCAAATTCAGTTTTTATGATTTCTTTAAAAAATAAATTTTTATATTTTATATTTTTATATTAAAATTAAATTTTTATTACTATTTATTTATTGTTTATTATTTATTATTATTATTATTATTATTTATTATTAATAATTACCTAATATATAGGCGAAATTATTATTTTTTTAAACTTGATTTTGAATTCCCTTCAATATGTAGGTAGGAATTTTAAAATCTATTCATTAGTACATTATTATTATTATTATTTGTTTTGCATGAAGCAAAAGTACATGAAAGATAAATTGCATCGAATAAATTAAAACATGAAAGATTAACTTGCATAGAATCAAAGCAAGTATAAAAATTTAAACAATAAAAAGATTAAAATGCATGAAATTTAAACTTCAATTAAATTTAAAAAACATGAAAGAAATGTGCATGTAAGCATATATGAAAGACAAGTGTACTAGACTATCACTAACATCATTTATCAAGCTTAAGATAAAAACACATGGGTAGTGAAGCCTTGAAGTAATGGCCTAACTTTAAGGCTGAGAAAAAAATCGAAATGCATGAAATTTAAACTTTAATTAAATTTAAAAAACATTAAAGAAATGTGCATGTAAGCATGTATGAAAGGCAAGTGTACTAGATTATCACTAACATCATTTATCAAGCTTAAGATAAAAACACATGGGTAGTGAAGCCTTGAAGTAATGGCCTAACTTTAAGGTTGAAAAAAAAATCGAAAAAATCAAAATCGGTTTCAATTGGACGATTTAGATCGATTCGATTAAAATTTTTTTAAATTCAATTTAGAGTAAGATAAATGACATCATCAAAATTGTTTAAATTCAAATTGAATCGATTTATTCCTATTGAATTCTAAAAATCTGAATTAACCCGAATTAAAAAGCTCAAAATATTAAAATTTCCAAAAAACCTAAATTTCCAATTCGTTTTTAAGCCAATTTCCTTAGAACAGTCCAATGCCTAATAGAAAAAGCTCTCAAAAGCCCCACGCCTAAGCACCTATTGTCCTTTAACACGTCCCTATATTAATTCCCCCAACCCAATCAAACTTACTTTATTTTTATATTTAAAAACAAATAAGAAACTAATTACTGCTACGAATTTTTTTTAAGTTTATTCCTACTACTACTTCTTCCACAATTCAATGGACTTTTTTTTCGCTGCTGTCCTAATTTTTCAATTCTTAGAATTGTGGTAGTAATTTACTAATTATTATAATTAACAATGGTGTGGTTGTTAGTAAAATATTAAACTTCTAGTTCTTGTCATCAACATTTAATTTTAAATAATTTCAAACATAAAAATATTAAATAATATTTTTATAAGATAATATTTAAATAAAATTTGAACTTCACTAAAAAATAACATTAATTTTTTAAAATTTCTTTGATATTCTATTATAGAAATTAGAATTATGAAATTTTTTTTAATATAATTAAAATTCTGACATTATGTAATATTTTATATTTATTAAAATTTTTATTAAATAATGTAATATATGATAACTACATAGTTGAATGAATTAGATGATAAATATTAAAAAAGATATCTTAAAATTTTAACTATTAAAGTCTATTCATTTCATTTTTTTTAGATTAATAAATATATAATAAAATAAAAACTCACAATCTTATAAAATGAAACTTTACTAATGGCACCAATCACTATAAGCGTAAGAGAGTGTTGTCCCATTTGTATAATACAGTCAGTCACGAAAAGCTACACCGGACAAATTCCCGTAGGATTTCCCAACCAACGCTCACGATCCTTCCGGGTATTTGTCACACACACTTCGATGTCTCGCTATCGGCCTGATATCAACGCTTCCGCGGCTACTTGTCCATTTACTTAATTTATTAATGATTTCACTCATTTTAGATTCAGACATTCACTCTCTCTCTCTCTGCCGACATAAATTTCTAAATCAACTACACATTCCCTAAAATTTCAAAGTTTCATTCACTTTTTCGTATCGAAGCTCAATAGCTCATTATTCTTCCATTTCACTATCATTTTTCAACTCTCTCACCGTTCCATTTCATCATCATTTTTCAACTCTTACCCACGTTAAACAACGCATTTCCATCGTTCCTCTTGCACTCTAACCTTCCTCCTTCAAAGGAATGTTGAGAATATTGACTCAAATCCCATAAGAGATTTGTTAAAGATTTATTTGAGATTTGTCAGATATTGCTTGATGGACAAAAAGACTTGCAAAAGAAGAATTTCAAGAAAAAGATGATTCTTAATAGGTAAGTTTGACTTGCAAGAGAAGAATTATAAAAGGAAAGGCAAGTTTGACTTACAGGAAAAGAATTCTAAGAGGAGAGAGATTCTTAATGGGCAAGTTTATATGGTTATAAATAGGTGAAGTCTCTACAGGGTTAGGCATGAGAAAAAGATGTAAGAGAGTTGTAGGGTTTTGTGGGATAGACACCCCATAGGAGTATTGGGGCTCTACGTCTTATGGGTGTGTATGTTTGTTTGTGAGTGGACTAGAGGAGATTGAGAGGGTCCACATAGGTATGATGTATGGGAGCATATGGGTATGTGTTTGGTTATGTTGAAAGGGTGCACAAGAGTTTGGGTTTGTGTTTATTTGGGTTGAGAATACTTTATAGGACTAGAGGAGATTGAGAGTGTCTTATGAATATTGATTGTTGAGTGAAATTGATGATATGATGTATGTTTGTAATTCTCTACAACTAGTGGATCTTGTTTCTCATCTGTGGATGTAGGTCAGTTGGACCGAACCACGTTAAATTGTTGTTCCTTGTGTGTTTAATTTATTGTTTGATTTTGCTTTCGCTGGTGTGATTGGATTAGAGGCTTTTAGCCCAACAAATGGTATCAGAGCTGTGGTATTCCTCAATAAATGGTATCAGAGCTGTGGTGTTCCCCAACAAGTAGTATCAGAGCTGAAGGTTCGAAACATGAGAAAAGTTAAAGATTCAAGATGTGGGAAGAGTCGATGGTTCGAGACATGGGAAGAGTTGACAATTCGAGATATGAGAAGAGCTTGGTTTGAGACATGGGAAGAAATAAGCTTAGAGGAGCTCAATTCAAGAAAAGAGTTTGAGTTCAAGTTTTAAAGATTGAGGATTAGTTTGTATGAAGCGTGAAGACACAAGAGAAGAGAAGATGATTATGAGACTTTCATTGCAGGTGGAGCCAAGCATGTCTAGCATGAAGATAGATGATTGATGGAATTTGAGTCAAGGTGGAGATTGTTGGGAATATTGACTCAAATCCCATAAGAGATTTGTTTGAGATTTGTTTGGGATTTGTCAGATATTGCTTGATGGACAAGAAGACTTGTAAAAGAAGAATTCCAAGAGAAAGAAGATTCTTAATAGGTAAGTTTGACTTGCAAGAGAAGAATTCTAAAAGGAAAGGCAAGTTTGACTTACAGGAAAAGAATTCTAAGAGGAGAGGGATTCTTAATGGGCAAGTTTATATGGTTATAAATAGGTGAAGTTTCTATAGGGTTAGACATGAGAAAAAGATGTAAGAGAGTTGTAGGGTTTTATGGGATAGACACCCCATAGGAGTATTGGGGCTCTACGTCTTATGGGTGTGTATGTTTGTTTGTGAGTGGACTAGAGGAGATTGAAAGGGTCCACATAAGTATGATGTATGAGAGCATATGAGTATGTGTTTGGTTATGTTGAAAGAGTGCACAAGAGTTTGGGTTTGTGTTTGTTTGGATTGAGAATACTTCATAGGACTAGAGGAGATTGAGAGTGTCTTATGAGTATTGATTGTTGAGTGAAGTTGATGATATGATGTATGTTTGTAATTCTCTACAACTAGTGGATCTTGTTTCTAATCCGTGGATGTAGGTCAGTTGGACCGAACTACGTTAAATTGTTGTCCCTTATGTGTTTGATTTATTGTTTGATTTTGCTTTCGCTGGTGTGATTGGATTGGAGGCTTTTAGCCCAACAAGGAACACCACAGATCTTCAAAGTAAATCCAATTTTTGGTATTAATAAATTTATCTGTAGCTATTATTTGGATTCCAGATCAAGTGGTTAGAGATGTTTAAGATTTTTTATTTTTGATAAATATTAAAACTTGGCAGTAATATCACTTATTTGTTTTTAAGATAGGCATCATCTGTTATTTAACATGTTATATTTGGCCATTTTCTAAATAGTTGGATGGATTCAATAGCATCAAGCAATCCAATGCTATGCTCAAAAGTTAAAGTACTTGTAATAAGTCACCTGTCACCAAGAGCTTGCCACAAGTGGTTGAAACTCATTCTTGGAGCAGCAACAATAGCAAATGGTATAGGAAATGCCACTACTTTTAACAAACTTAAGGAGAATAGAAGACCCTAATGTTTAAATCTCTATTGGGGATGATGCAAGGACTAGTAGTGGTTCATCACTTGCTACATGAAAATTTGATTAAGAAACTTGTAGAAAATATTGTTTTAGGATGACCATTTTGAATGAGTTAACTTTTAGGATTGTTGAGCATGAGGGATTTTCGAGAGTTTTGTAGTGTTATGCAACCTCGATTTCAAGTTCCTTTAAGGTTCACTACGGCTAAGGATTGTTATGATTTTTTTTTTAGTGAGAAAGAGAAGCTTTCCATGTACTTAAAAAAATCAAAGCTAAGAGTTTATCTTACTAATAATATTTGGACTTCTAGGCAAAATCTTAGTTATATGTGCCTTATAGTTCATTTTATTGATCAATAGTGGAAATTGCACAAATGAATTTTGAGTTTCACTCTAATTCCTAATCATTCTAGTGAAGTTATTGAAAAATGCATTGAAAAACATTTGCTTGAATGGAAAATAGATAAAGTTCTCACTATCACGGTAGATAATGTAAGTAGTAATGATCTTGGTATCCAATATGTTAAAAAAAAAACTTAATAATTGGAAGGGTAATATTTTAAAATGTGAGCATTTGCATTTGAGGTGTTGTGCACATACTTTTAGTCTTACTGTGAAAGAGGGTCTGAAAGATTTAGATGATTCACTCTTTTGAATCCGTTCTACTGTGAGGTATGTGAGGTCATCCCCTGCAAGGTTACAAAGATTTAAGATTTGTGTGGAACAAGAAAAAATAACAAGTAAAAGCCTTGTTTGTTTAGATGTGGAGACTAGGTAAAATTCAACTTTCTTAATGTTGGAAGCTACTTTGAAGTTTCAAAAGCTTTTGATAGGTTAGAGGAATAAGATGACAAATATAGAGTCCAGCTCAAGGTAAAAAAAAAAATAATAAAGAGTTTGGGAAGACATTGATTGCAACAAGTATTTATAACTTAATTAGATTAATATTTATGTTGTTTTGTTCATCATTTATCATTCTTTTAGTGATTTAATGAATTTTATACATACTTTTTTTTTTGTAGACTTTAAGGATTTGATCTTTAATGAAACAAAGATGGTCATTGATGATTGACTTGAAAGAAGGAGGAAATGTTTTGATTTCATTTTTAGTTCTTTCCATTGCAAGTTAATTTTTTTCTCTTTTATCATGGATATTCTTTTAATTCTATTTTCAGGAAACCGAAGATGGAAGAGATTTCTCAACAACAATTCCACTAAATATAAAATTATGTTTTGTAACTTATTGTTCTTAATTTCATATCATGGAGTGTTGTAGTTATGTTTTGGATAGTTATTTTATTTTGAACTTGTTTTATAGTCGCCTAATAGGTTGATGTAGTTTGAAACTTTGACTCCTGTGGAATGGAGCCTATTAGGTGACTTGGTGTAATTGTTTGTACTTATTTCATTGTGTTTTGTTGTCTTGTTTGGAATTTTTTTTAATCTATTGTGTTTGTGAATGATTAAATGTTTATTGGTGGATTAATTGTTGCTGCTGGTGGAATTTCAATGTAACCAGCTTCATCATCAGGGGCCTGCCTGGTGTACTGATCAAAATCCCCATTTTCCATCTTATATATATGTTCCTGAATCCCGGTATGCAAATTTTATTTTAATATTTTATTGTCTTTTGCAGTCCCACCATCTGGGGCCAACAAAAAAGTAACAGAAGTTGCATAGATATCATTGGAATACAATCTATTTCAATTGATGCTTTGGCATGTCAGAATTGCAGTTCATTTTATCTGCTTCATCCAGTAAACTATTGGCATGTCAGCATCTACAGGTGTGATGAAGCTTTGGGATCTGGAAGAAACGAAGAGTAAGTCTTTGATTTCTGCTGGGCATAATTTACTTGAATTTCCCTTATATGTACGTGTTTTTTTGCCCATTGTTTTCACCAACGATGGCATTACTGGTATGTGATTTTTTTCCCATTTGATAATGTCCATTACTGATAGCATCATTATTGCCATGCTTTCTTTGGGATGGTTATTTTGCTTCCATCTGAAATTTGTGGAGGAACAAATCCTGAGGCCTGACTAATGGATGGTATGTCTAGAAAATGACAAGTGCCTTGCATCCATGATTTCTAGTCCAACGGATGCAAGGCATTTTTCGAGTAACACCTAGAACTCAGCTCCATTCCCTTTTTTTTTTTTTGGGGGGGGGGGGGGGGGGGGGGTGTGTAGCTATAGTTTCTAAATCAAGTTAAATGAAATGTTCAACAATTATCAATGATTTTGCAGGTAGAAGAATGAAATTATTGAGCTCAGCATATTTGTGTCATTATTGAATGGGAGGAAGCCAAAAGTTCTCTGTACTTTTATGCAACGGTGTTTGCAACATCAAATAATATACAGTTGACATGGATGAAATGGAATTGCTGCCTTTTGTGATATATTTTGACTTCCCTCCTTTGCTTTTGATAACAACATGGAGTTCTAATCTTCTCCTGTAAATCATCGTGCACTAAAATTTTTGGCTTTGTTAAATACATCTGTTACTTTTTTGGAAGGCATTGAAACTCTTGAATGAGTTTAAGTTTCAAGAAGGACATGTTTGCTACGTAGATTTCCATCCTCTTGAGTTTCTCCGTGCCACAGCCCACAGGTGAGTGTTATTCAGCATGATAATTTGGACTTGTTGCTCCTTAAGTCTAAACCTGACTGAACACTTATTGGTCTTAAACTTTCTTCTTAAAAGCCATGTTTGCACATATCTCAGCATATTGAACCATATGAACGAAATGATCATGAAGAGAAGAAATTTAATCTTGAGGGAAGTTATTCTTCAGAGAAAATAGGGAGTGGCATGAGGTCAAGTTTGGGATCACGGCCTGTGTCGCCTGATTATGAGACGAAGGAAATAAAGAACATATATGTTGACTGTAAGTTCTCTTTTCAGTTGTTTTTATTCTTTGAACTGGTTGGTCTAGCTATTATTACTTTGTTAGCATGGTCAATAATAACCGGTTTTTTTCTCAGCCCTTATGGCATTTGGGGAGGTGAAAACACTTCAGTTGCCTTAGAAGAATTAATTCTGGATTTTGTTGATCAAACTGCCTTCATGGAGTATTTCAAATCCTCTTGGGTGCCTAAGATTGGTTAGATCTCTCTCACTATTACGCAAGCACAAATATTCGAATGCCTCCGAGGTTTCTATATCTAATACTGATGTTGTTTATTTCTGTTTGACAGAAATGTGGCTTTCAACAATGAAAACTGTTCCACTTGCAATCCAGGAGGTATCCAGCGCCATAGAAGCCTACCATGTGAAGCTGAAAATGAAATTGTTTGATGATTCACATCTTGGTGCACTTCAGAGAGTTGACTGGTTAGTGCACAAGCTGACAACTGAGTTGCATTCGGCATGTTGGCTTGACCGGTATGCAGATCAAGTAATTCTTTTCTAAATGTCAAGGAGGAATACATTGCATCTACATCTTGGCACCGAGTACTGCAAATTCCTGATTCTGCTGTTACCTTAGATGATAAGGGCCACCTATTTACAAAGGTAGCAAGTCAGAAAGACAGCAGCATAACACACTTAATATGGAACCCTGGATCAGACTTCGCTTTCCGCGATTGTGCATGGTCAATGCTAGGAAATTTTTGCAAGCACGTCATCAAGGCCAATATGATCTGTGAAAATGATGAAGGCTACAAACCTTCCATGTCTTTTTTGTCATTCAGAGAGATAATAATGGATCTTTGGAAGAAACCAATGGACGACTCAATTGCATTAGATGAGTCAGTTGCCTGGACCCACCAGATGCTTGATCAAATCAAACAACTTGTTGAACTGAATAGTTCAAATGATATTGGCATTGTGGTAAATAAGAAGTGCAGAACATTTGTTGGTATACCAGCTTCCCTTCCAGCTCTTCCGTCTAGTTCCAAGAGCATCACAAAGAATTTGCAGAAAAAGAACCGAAAAGGGAAAAGATTATCAAGATTAAGATGATCATCAAAGTTGTTTATACGTCCTCATTTAGCTAACTTCAGACTGTATGACGTTGGACCTCTATTTGAAAATTTTGTTCATTTCCATATTGGGGATTGAAGCATTTGAGAAGCCAAGCTATTTTTTTTTTTTTTATATAGAATGAGTGCACTTTGCAACCTCCAATTTTGATGGACAACATATCCGTCTAGCTGCGCTGCAACATATTCAATTTAGAGGAGACTTCCCAGATGTGTCGACATATTCATGTTCAATCCAACATTCATATCAGTAGAAATTTGAAGGCTAACATCTTCAAAAAGAAGGTATCTATATATGCTATTGAGGTTTGCTTCAGAATTAGGAAATTCAAGTGTTTTCCCCTGTTAATCTAGTCATTCCTTGAGCTGTATATCATTTTGTATATTGTCTTTCCTTTTCAGGTCCTTCAAGTACATATTTGTTCAGAGAAAAGAAAACATGGCATAAGGCACCTTGCCAATGGATGGATGACCGACTACTTTTATTGGTAGACAATCACAAAAATGTGGAGTCCCCAAAGACGAGATGGAGCAAAAATTGAAGGAATTAATGGGTTTATTATTCTGGAATGGGTGTCAGCCTATATTGCAGTTGTCAAAAGTCAAAGTATTTTTTATATGTAAATTTTTTAAATTGTTATTTTTTTTCAATTATATATTGTAATTTTGTTTAATTAATTTTGAAGCCCAAGTTTTATTTCAATCAAAAGCTTAAATTTGAAGTCAATTTAAAGCTTAAATTCATTTAAATTAAAATTTTAAATTACTAATCCGATCTTACTCGAATCTATTCGAATCAATTTTATCTGAATATTTTATTTATGTAAATCAAATACAAATCACAAAATATAAAATCTGAATAAATCAAATCAAATATCACCCTTACCTAACTTTAAGCTTTTAATCCCCTCTAAACGGCCATCATGTAAGAAAAAAAAAACATAAATAGGTAAAGACTTCCCTACCCCTCATCTTTACGCTAAAGTAGACAAACAAAAGATGGAGCTTTAACCACAAAAGATGGGAAGCTTTGAGCTTCAACAGATAGAAGTGATGAAGTTTTAGCCCCTTTTTTTCCTTCACAGACCACTTATCACTCCTTGCTTTAAGAGCCATTTTTTGTAAAAGCAAAAAAAAAAAGAAAAATCTTTTCATGTTAAAAGAAAAACGAAAACGCAGGTCCAACATGTATCAAGCAATAGATCCCTTCTCCTATACGCCTCTATATGTTTTTTTCAAATAAAAGAGCCCTTTTCCTAAAATCTCCTTTTCTTTCTCCTACTTTAGTATTTTTTATTTTTATTTTTTAAAGTATAGCTGACAATTTCCAATGATTCAAATTGAGGTATTATAGCATAATAGTGGTTGTGATATTACAATAGTATCACCACCTGCCATCATTATTGAGAAAAATATGGTTGAAAATTTTAATCACACTCAAATGATATGTAATGCCCATTGAAAAATAACGTAATGAGGAATAACGGTAAAAATAATCCGTTATTGTCGCTATCCTATTTTTCTATCATCTATACAAATTAAAAGAAAAACAAACTTTTAATACAATCTACCAAGATTCCCAAAAGTTATAATAAAATAACTAAGATTGCAAAAGCAAAAGTAAAAACAAAAACCTAAAGATAACTTAGTTTTATATTTTCAGTTTCAAAATTAATCTAAAAGAAGTTAAAAAACAATATTAACCATTCAATTAGTAGCTACTCAAATTCAAATCAGATTCAAATCATCAATCAACAATCAAAATCAAAGAAGGTAAGAAAAAAATTAAATTAATTATTTTTTTTTGTAAAATTTTTGTAAAATAATAATGATCTTTGTGTTGGTGAGAATATAAGTGAGAGAGATAAGAGTATGCGAGAGAGAGTGAGACATGTAAAAAAAAAAAAAGAAAACTTGAATAAGATTGGTTGAGTTGATTTGAGGGAGGCCCGGGGTGACGCCATGAAGAACTTTGAAGAGGAGGGATTTTGATAACCAAGGGAAATTTTGGGGGGTTGTTGGAGAGAATCGTAGAGTGGGTGAAATTTGAGGGAGGGGCTACTGGAGTCTTGTCTAAGAGTGGGGAGGGGTGGGGTAGGGGAGGGTGGGGAGGGGTGGGGTAGGGGAGGGTAGGTGGTTTTCATTTAATTTTATAATTAATTTTATTAAAATATAAATATAAAAATTTATAATTTTAAAATTGTTTTAGATAAAATTTTGTTAGAAGGATTAAGATTTTATAATTGAAAAAAATTAAAAGATTAATAATTTAATATGATATATATAGGGATTTTAGATAAAACTTTTAATAAATTTGTTTGTATAAGTTAGATGAAAAATAATTGAAATTAAATATTATATTTTGATTTTGTTATTTATTAATTTATAACTTTATATTTAAAATTTAATAATTTTTGTTGTTTTGGTATTTATATTGTTGTCAACTCTTTTGCTATTAAATTAATTCTTATTAATTTATTTTTATTTTTGTCTAATTATTGAAGATTCTATTTATTATATAATATATTGAAAGCAATTTGTGATAAATTTTTTTTTTATATCAATTAGTATATTAAAAAGATTAAATTACTTATAAATTTAACGTTTTGTGGTCTATTACTTTTAAGATTAAAAATTAAAAATTAAAAAATTTAACGTAGATTTAATTTTTAATGATGAAATAGATAACATTAATATTTCTATATATAAATTTATTTTGTTTTTATACAAAATAGCAAGCATGCCACTATGTTATTTAATTTTGTAATTAATTTTATTAAAATATAAATTAAAAATTTGTAATTTTTAAAATTTTTTAAAGATAAAATTTAGTTAAAGGGATTGAGAAGTTATAATTGAAAAAAAATAAGAGATTAATAATTTAATATGATGTATATAGGGATTTTAAATAAAAAACTTTAATAAAATTTCTTGTATAAGTTAGATAAAAAATAATTAAAATTAAATGTTATATGTTGATTTTGTTATTTATTAATTTATAATGTTATATTTGAAATTTAATAAATTTTTTTGTTGTTTTGGTATTTATATTGTTATGAATTCTTTTTATATTAAATTAATTCTTATTAAGTTATTTTTATTTTTGTGTAATTATTGAAGATTCGATTTATTATATAATATATTAAAAATAATTTGTGATAAAATTTTTTTTACATCAATTAGCATATAAAAAAGATTAAGTTACTTAATAAATTTAATGTTTGATGATCTATTACTCTTAAGATTAAAAATTAAAAATTAAAAAATTTAACGTAGATTCAATTTTTAATAGTGGAATAAGTAATATTAATATTTTTAAATATAAATTTATTTTGTTTTTATACAAAATAACAAGTATGCCATCACGTTATTTAATTTTGTAATTAATTTTATTAAAATATAAATTTAAAATTTTGTAATTTAAAATTTTTTTAGATAAAATTTAGTTAGAGGGATTGAAAGTTTATAATTGAAAAAAATTAAAGGATTAATAATTAAATATCATATATATATAGGGATTTTAGATAAAAAATTTTAATAATTTCTTTTGAATAAGTTAAGTAAAAAATAATTAAAATTAAATGTTATATTTTGACTTTGTTATTTACTAATTTATAATTTTATATTTGAAATTTAATAATTTTTTTGTTGTTTTGGTATTTATATTATTGTCAGTTCTTTTGCTATTAAATTAATTCTTATTAATTTATTTTTATTTTTATGTAATTATTGAAGATTTTATTTATTATATAATATATTGAACATAATTTGTGATAGTTTTTTTTACATCAATTAGTGTATCAAAAATATTAAGTTACTTAATAAATTTAGTATTTTATAATCTATTACTCTTAAGATTAAAAATTAAAAATTAAAAGATCTAACATAGATTCAATTTTTAATGATGGAATAAGTAACATTAATATTTCTAAATAAAAGTTTATTTTATTTTATTTTTACAAAATAGCAAGCATGCCACCATGTTATTTAATTTTGTAATTAATTTTATTAAAATATAAATTTAAAAAATTTTAATTTTTAAAATTTTTTAGATAAAATTTAGTTAGAGGGATTGAAAATTTATAATTGAAAAAAAATTAAGAGATAATAATTTAATATGATATTTATAGGGATTTTAGATTTTGTATAAGTTAGATGAAAAATAATTAAAATTAAATGTTGTATTTTGATTTTGTTATTTATTAATTTATAATTTGGTATTTGAAATTTAATAATTTTTTTGTTGTTTTGGTATTTATATTGTTGTCAATTATTTTACTATTAAATTAATTCTTATTAATTTATTTTTATTTTGTATAATTATTGAAGATTCTATTTATTATATAATATATTGAAAGTAATTTGTGATAAAATTTTTTTACATTAATTAGTGTATAAAAAAGATTACATTACTTAATAAATTTAGCATTTTATGAGCTATTACTTTTAAGATTAAAAACTAAAAAATAAAAAATTTAACATAGATTCAATTTTTAATGATGTAATAAGTAACATTAATACTACTAAATATAAGTTTATTTTATTTTTACACAAAATAGCAAGTATGCCACCATGTGAAGAGTTTCCAAGCAAAAGAGTAGAGGGCGGGCCAAGTGATGATATAGGTTAGCATTTTGGAATACCTGTGCCAAATATAAAAGAAAATGTTTCATGCAAACTTTGTGGTAAAGTTGTAAAAGAAGGAATAATATGTTTAAAGGAAGACATTGTTCATAAAACTGGCAATGTTGCATCATGCTCTAATGTTACTAGTATGTTATGTTTTTATAATTCTTTTGAAAATATTATTGTTAATTTCTCAATAAAAACTATAAAATTACATAAGCATGTGCAACTAATTTTTCCTTTTTCTTAACATATTATTAATAGGTATAGTAAGAGAAAATATGATGAAACTTCTTTAAGAAAGCAAATCAAAGAAAATTGACAACAAAAGGAGAAAGGATGAATTCTTATCACAATTAAAAGGGGAAGACTATGACTATGAAGGTTTTATTGATGAAAACATTGCTACTAGATAAGTCATGTGTCATAACGTATAGATCCATAAATCTATAGCTAGACTTAACAAATAGAGTCATCACCAATCTTTTTAACTAGGTGTGATTGGCCACCTAATGAATCAATCATTTTAATAAGCTCTTAAACTTGACTAAGGATCCTTAAAAGAATAAGTTCTAGTTTACTGATCGAAATAGGGTTTGGGAGTTTGGTTACATATAAGGAAGGTTATAGCACCCTTACATGTTATAGCACCCTTACATGCCCATCTAAAAGATGGTACCATTTTATTTTAAATTATCTTAAAGTCTTGATTCTAATGGCTTTTAAATTTTAATGTTGGAAATAACTTTTAAGATTCTCCATCAATCTAGCAGAATTTTTAAAAATTCTTCCTCAACTCAAAAGTATTCAAGAATCTCATTTATTTGCTTGAAAAAGTTTCGTCGTTGGAAAAAGATTTAATTATTTTTATTTTTTTGTTAAAAATATATCTAACTATTCCACCATTTGGGTCAGATTAGAAATATCTTCTTACCTTGAAATTTCTTAGATAGTAAACCATTTGTGATTACTAAGAATTTCATCCTCGAAATTTACTTTTTATTTTGCGAGTTTTATTTCTAAACTTTCCACCATTTAGGTCAATTTAGAATTTTTTGTTTCTATTTTTTTTTTATCTTTGGAAAGAAAATAATATGTCAATTATTTTCTTGAAGTTTCATTTAAATTTTTCTACCATTTGGAATAAATTTAAAGAAAGTTTTCACCTATAAACTTCTTAGGAAATTTATCATTTGAAATTTTTAAGATTCTCATTATTGGATAATTGTCAAATATTTTACAACAAAAAAATTTTATTTCGAAAAGAATACAATTACTTTTGTTGAAATTTCATATAAATTATTTCACCATTTGGGACAAATTTAGAGAAATTTCTCTCATAGAAATTTCTTAAAAATTTACCATTTGAAATTTTTAAGAATCTTATCATTGGATAATTAGTATTTAATTCCAAAATTTTATTAAAATTTGTGTTTTTCTATGTTTTTTATTTTTTTATTTTCTCTCTTTTTAATTGAAAATAAATATTAATTATTATTGTTAAAATTTTATCTAAATTATTCCACCATTTGGGACAAATTTTTAAAAAAATTTCTTACCTAGAAATTTTATAGAAACTTACCATTTGAAATTTTTAAAAATTCCATCATTGAATAATTATTATTTATTCTAAAAAATATTTTATTCTATTTTTTATTTTTTATTTTTCCTAAAATTTAATCATACAAAAAATCTTATAAAATAAATATAATAACCAAATAAATAAATAAAATAGCAAAATTGGCTTGGCTTGGCGACTGAAATGGCTCGGCTAGAGATATAGATAACGACTCAGAGATGCAGCTCAAGAGACTCAGCTTAGCTCAATTGAAGGCTTTGGCTGGAATACAAGTCAGCAGAATGGGTTGCACCCAGGTTAGATCACCCACTGGAAAAACACGCGGATCATGAGGGGTTGTTTAAGGCCAAAATGATGTCATTTTGGTAGGGTATAGATAGGCAAAAAACCTCTTTTTCCTTCAGAATTCCTTTACTCCCTCTCTTTTTTCTTCTCTTCTTTCTTCATCTTTCTTTAGAATTCCCGAGAACACTGGTTGAATCTTCACTGTAATTTAAAAAATTTTCATCAAAATTTAGGTTGGTTCTCTAGAGTTTGGCCAAAAATTCATCAGTTTCTGGAAAACAGATGCTGAAAATTGCGAACCTTGTTAGAAACTAGGGATCTCAATGGAAAGTCACCAAAAAATTCAAAAGTCACTAAAAAATTCCATCGCAATCTAGAAATTTTCCAAATAATTTTCAAAAAGAATTCTTTTTAAACCTAAAAATCTCCCAACAAAATTTTGAATGCTTTTGCATGTGCTTTTTCTGAACTCTGTGTTTCTATGTCTACCCTCTCTAATTTGTGTCTTCCGTGTTTGATTTAGTCTACATTTATAGGGAATAGGCAAAAGAGTTTTTGATTGACCATGAATCTACCGTTGATAAGATTTTTGTATTATCACAAAACATAATATTTATCCCATAGAGATTAAAACCATTTACAATTCTGCCAACACCCATTCATGGCAAAATCTTCATTATTTTTTTAACTCATTTTTTTATCTTATTATTATCTTAATAGAAAAGATAAATCAAATATAAACAAGGAAACAAATAAACGAATAATCAACCAAAATAATAATAATAATAATAATAATAACAATAATAAATAAATAAATAAATATGAATAATTGGGCTCACAGTTTGGACTTTATTGAGCTAGGCCCAATTGGTTTGAGCTTGGACCCAATAGGGTGTCTACATCATGCGAGATAGTATCCAATCACAATATGAGTGGCATAGAAGACAAGAATTCAAACAAAGAACCAGTGGTTGGAGTAACATACATAAAGAGGGATGAATCTTTCATGGCTTAGTCATTGAATATTTTAAGGAAAGAACAAGGAAATCAAAGAGGGATGAATCTTTCACGGCTTAGTCATTGAATATTTTAAGGAAAGAACAAGGAAATCAACTTTAAATGAGTCTGAATTTTATTTAAAAAAAGCTATTCTTGAATTAGTTAGAACTAAGAGTTCAAAACAACCACAAATAAGTGATTCATTTTTAAAGACATTAAGAAAGAAGATTGGGTGAATCAATATCAAAATTTCTTATATATGATCAACTTTTTTTTCAGTTAGCAAACTCTCCATGGTTGCATAATTTAATTTCTATGGTAGCAAAAATTGGCCAACATGTGAAACTTCCAAACCTTATGAGGTCTCAGATGTGTATTTAGAGTTTGAGTATCAACAAATTCATGAATGGGTTAATGGATTAAAAGCTCATTAGAATGAATTAGGTGCCACTTTGATGTGTGATGGTTGGACCAATAGTTTGAATCAAATGCATATCATTAATTTCCTTGTTTACTGTAGTAAATGGACCATTTTTTTGGAAATCTATAGATGTCTTAAGTGTTCATAGTAGAGATGCAACTTTTACTACAGATTATTGGATGAAGCTATGGAAGAAATTGGAAAAAAATACATTGTTCGAATAGTCACTGATAATAAGGTAGTACTTAAAGCTGTAGGAAAAAGACTAATGGAGAAGAGACAACATTTGTATTGGATAGCATGTTTAGCTCATTGTTTGGACTTGTGCCTTGAGGATATTGGCAAGAAAAAAAAATGTGGAAAAGGTTTTGGAAGATGAAAAAAAAAGTGACTTGTTTTATATACAATCACATTTGGGCTGATAATTTTATAAAGAAATATACACAAGGGAAGCAAATACTTCATCTTGCTCTTACCTGATTTACTACTCATTTTTTATAGTTAGAACAAATAAGTGGCAAAAGCAAGGTTTAAGAGAGATGTTCAATTCAAAGGTTAATAATTAGTAATTAGTACAACTATTTAAATCTAACATCTTTTTATGATATCATTGTTTAAAATATTAATTTAAAATATATTACTCTAAAAATTTATTGATGAATGTATAGGAATTTAAAGAATCAAAATAAAGACAACAAAAATTAGGGCTTGCTTATGAAGCCAAAAAAATCATTTTGGGAAAAGATTTTTTGACAAAAGCAAGCGATATAATAAAAGTTTATAAGCTTTTGGTAAAAGTGTTGCGCCTTGTGGATATCGATGAAAAATCAACAATAGGTTTTATTTACAAGGCTATGGATAAAGCTAAACAAGTAATTCAACAAAATTGTCGTTATTCTACTGAATATGAAAAGATTATTAATAATAGATGGAGCTTTATGCATTTTGACTTACATTCAGCTGGTAAGCAAACCAAGAATATATATTGTATTTAAAAATATATGTTTATTTTTTATGCTTAAATTGCTTATATATTTATTTTTTTATTACTTTAATATAATATTGCTATGAATTTTTTTTAGGTTACTATTTAAATCACAATTTCAATTTAGAATGAAGCATTCTGCAAATGTACTTAAAAAAAATTAGAAGGTACATGAGTAGTTATTGAAAGATTAGAACCTTATATAGATACCCAAATCAGAATGATTAATCAAGTTAGTATTTAATACTATTTTATAACTCTGACATTTATTTTATGTATTAAAAATAGAATTATTTTTTATATATTCATTTATTATTGTATTTTTAATCAATGTAACTGCTATTATTTTGAGACAAGCATGAAATATTTGGTACTCCACAAGTATAAAGAGTTTGGAAGCAAATGAATCCATGTAATTAGTAAATTAAATAATTATAATTTATTTATATTGTTTAATTGAATAACACATTCAAATTTAATTTAAATAATTTTATACAATTGAGTGGTAGATGATATATGGCACTTGTGTTCCTAAATTTCAAAAACTAGCAATCAAAGTGCTTAATCAAACAACATCTACAATAAATTGTGAACGTAACTAGAGCACATTTAGCTATATTCATACTAAAGCAAGAAATAGATTAAAGTTTGAAAGACTTCAAAAACTTGTATATACCTATTACAACATGAGGTTGAGGATACGACATGAAAAATAATGAGCATTGACAAGATAAATAATAGTTTTAATCCTATTAGCCTTGACCATATTTTTTCAGATAATGATCCACTAATAGAATGGTTGCAAGAGAAAGAAAATCCTCTGTTAGATGGTTAAAACTCTGATTGGTTGCCTACAGATAATTCTGATAATGAAATGAATGTTGAACAATCAAGCCAATCTCAAGAAAGGAATGTGTCTCATTCAAGTTCAAGTCCAACACCAAGTTAGAGTGATGATGGTGGGGGTTTAAGTCCAGATGATAGTGATGGTACAAATTTTGGTGGTAATATGGATGCAAATCGACCTTACAACCCACTTGGAGGAAACCTTAGGCTTGCTACTATTGGTAGACTTTTTATTAACATGGTAGAATACATAGTAAATCCATCTATTGAATCTAGTGGGGGTCAAAGTACACGTACAACTCAATCAAAAGGAAAAGCCAAGAAGCACCACTATGATATTTCTAGAGGTTTTTCATCTTTAGGTATGAGACCAAATTCTAGTAACTTTGAGTATAGTGAATCATCTGCTAGTATTCAAGGACATTACTATCCATCGAAATAACCTAATTTCAACCTTCTTATGGTTATTCACCTTTATATGGTTATTATCTACCACAAATGTATCATCCATTTCAAATGTATCCTCCACCTCAAATGTATCCTTTACTAGAAATGTATCTCCCACCATAAATGTATCATCCTCAAATATATCCTTCACCTCAAATGCATTAAGAGCAATGGCCACAGGGGTAGGGATAGGGATGGAGTCAACTTAACTCTCAAAGTAAAAATAGAGAATTTCATCCTCGTCATTCTACCATGTGGTAAAATTTGAAATATATATCAATATTTATAGTTGATAAAATTTGAAATTATTATATTTTTAAGTTCATAATTTTATTAAATATAGATGCTTGGTATTTAACATATTATGTTTTGTTAATATTTTTATTTATCTAGAATTAATATTGAATATAAACTTAGCTCAAGCATAAATTTTGTTACTAAACCAAATATAAATGTTTTATTATAATCTAACTAAAATTATGAATAATTTTTTTAGAAAATAAAAAATATAGTATCATAAACTATTTTAAAAATTATTAAATAAGAGTTTTTATGATTATGATAATAATTATTACATTTTATAATAAATTGTGTAAAATTAAAAAAAAATTCATGATCACAATGATTTCGATGACCATAATGATCTCCATTATATTAAAAAATGTGATAAACGCAATACGATTAAAAACGTGACTACGACTGCTATTTAAGTCTTTGGTAGTTTCTTTTCTATGAAAACAACGCATGAAAACCCCCTATTAGTAAGCCCTATACCAGAAAATAAGGGACTAGAATATTGTGCTTTTTGAAAAGGTAGAACCTAGGGCTCCTATGACAAGCCATGCAAAGAAAAGGAGACAAATAGGATATCAGTAAGGGTGGGGTTAAGAAAACCCTGTTTTCGTTGCTTCAGCTAATATTTTAGTGATTGGTTTTGCTTACTTCGCTTAACAACTTCCAGTGATAAAACAAAAGATCTAAGGCACAACAAATGAAACTAGAATGTTTTAAGTGACATAACTAAAAGCCGACAGTCGACAACTCCCAGCCCTCGCAATTTATCTTTATACTTTCATCATTCTCATATGATTATGTAGAAAAGAAAGAACAATAGAAATCAATAAACTTAACAGGATGGGAATAAGCATCGAGCATGCATTTTAGCAAAAGATAACCCAACGTGTTCTACAAGTGAGCAAATGTAGAAAAATGCAGAATGAAAGAGAACTACGCTTTAAGTTTTCAAATATAGCAAGCTACCTCTCACGTCTCTGTTTATCACTTCTCTTCAAAGGTTTCACGAATTGCTTTTTTTTTTTTTTTTTTTCTTTTATTAGTTCCGTTTTCGGCTATTGCTGCCGCTTCTTTCTATATTTTGTTTGCTTTAGTATTTTTATTACTGCTATTATTTTTTTAGTTGCCTGCTTTCCAACTTTTTTTTGCCCAGTCTGCTCTGCTTTTGTGCTGCCCTTCTTAGAACGCCTACTACCTTCATCGTCTTTCCATTTTTAAGCTTCATTTTTCTAGTGTGGTCAGCCTTGTTAACACTTCCTTTTTTTTTTTTTTTCTTTTTTTGTTGTCAGTTTTCTATTCTCTCCTGGTGCTCGAGAACTTCACCCTTTTTTATTTTGTTTCCAGCCTCCCCTTGCCTTTTTCTTCAAGTTTTCTTTATGCAACTTTCACGATTCCATGTCCCAACCTTCACGCTGTTTGCGACAGCTTTTCCCTCTTTCCCTTCACGTATTCATGCAGCTGTTTTCCCCTATTCTTTCACATGTTCATGCAACTCCATGCAGTTTTTGTTTTCTTTGCATTAGTTGCTTCAAGCAAGGCTGGATAGGCCTCTTCGATTCTTGGGTCAGGGCCATGCTTTGTGGCCATCTTAAGCCTTTAATTGGACCATATTTCATGGACTTTTAGAATTTCATTTTGGGCCAAGCTCTTTTTTATTATATATATTTTGATATTTTAAATAGTTTTATATATTTTTATATTTTATTTTAATATATGTTTTCTATATGTTTTTATATTTTATATTTTAATCTTATATATATTTATATTATTTATTTATTTATTATTATTATTTTCGTTTAATGGCCAATAATGGGCAATTAATGAGTTTTTGAAAAGAAAATCTTTTATTGAACTTTTTATCGGGCCATTTTGAATATTCATTTGGGCCTATGTGACGAGCCTTACTATGGGGCTCACATGAGGCCTTATCCTCAAGCATTTAAAAATAAACCGTGTAATGGACCCAAACAATTATGGTCAAGGCTCAATTGTAAAATCGAGTATAGGTTAAAGTGATAAAATATTCTCAGACGAAATTAGATGTCTACAAGTGCCTCTCTTTGCATATTTCTAAGGATTGAGAATAATACAAAGACATATACAAAAATTTTGTGTGAACACTACTTCTTAAGGCAATTTTTTTTTTCATTTTTTTGGTTTTGGTCTTTTTTTGGGTTTTTTTTGTTGTTGTTGTTTTCTTTTAACTTCGAAAATTCATAAATTGTAAAAAATAATTAGGATTTATACATAAGTTAGAGAACAAGAATTATTGGGATTGAGTTGTGAATCAAAAATAAAGATGACTGAAACTAAACTGCAAGTCGAGAGATACAAGATGACTATGATTGAATCGTAAATCAAATACTAAAGGACAACCAGGATTGAGCTCAAAGTAAAAAAATAAAGATGGCTAGATTTGAACTGTAAGTCAGAAAATTAATATGACTAGGACAAAGTTGCAAGTCAAAAAATAAAAATGATCAGGATTGAATTGCAAGTTAAAAAAATAAAGATGATTGTGACTGAACTATAAGTCAAGGAACATGGATGACCAGGATAGAAATGCAATCAATGATTTATGCCATGTGTTTCTTCATCATATTAACTAAATGTTAAAGATTAGTTCAGCTCTTTTAAACTTTAGAGGATGCCCTTAATATCTTTCCATTTTTGTTTTTTTCTCTTCTTTTTCTCTTTTTTTCTTTTTTCTTCTTTTTAACAAATGCCTTCTGTGACCCTTATCTAGAAGCTTCCTCCAAATTCTTTGTTTAGTCAACCTTCTTTAATTGATTCTTACTTTCTTGTGTCATAATCTTCCATTATTCCTTTTGAGCAACACGTAGGTCTATTATGAGCATTATTGATAATTATCCCAACTTCTAGTGATAAATGCAATGATTTCAAAGTTCAAAGTTGAATATGGACTTTAATCAATGAAGAAAAATTTATTTTGGTTTGCAAAAGAAAATATAAGTCTATTGAAATACAGAGGATTAGAAAATGTAAAAGGAATTCAAGAAAATCAAATATCATTTTTTAAATAATGAATATTTGACAAGCTAAATCAATTTAGATTAAATCTTTTCTTAAAAACTCATGACACTTGCGATCTTGCTATATTTGAACTCTTATAACTAATCTTTGCCCTATAACATATAGCTAATGGAAACTTGCTCTAGACTTATTCCTTTTACCTTATCTCTGATCATCCAGCTTTGTATTATTTTGCTTTGCTTTTGTGGGATTTTCCCTTAGCTCCTTATTTATTTAAGTTGCATTTTCAGGTTTTAAGCTTAAACGATCCTTTTTTGGTTCAAACTGCCTTCTTTGGGTTTTTAGTTCAAATCCTCTTGTTTTTTTTTTATATCTTTTTTTTGTTTTCTTTCTACTTTAATTGAAATATTTTTTTACGGCATCAGAATTTATTGGAGTTGGCAATTCATCTCCATTCATTTATGCTAAGATTAGGGCTGCACTAGAAAATGTTTTCTTCACCATATATGGGCTTTCTTAATTAGATGCCCACTTTTCCCTACCATCTTATTTATTTGGTAAGATCTTATTTAGAACCATTTCTATTTTATGAAAATATCAAAGCTATAACTTTTTATTTTGTGCCCACATTATCTTTTTTTGGTACATCTACCCATGACAGTACCGTGTGCTTCTTCTCTTCTATGAGATTTAACTGTTTGAAGTGATTTTGAACCCAATCTACCTTATCCAATTCCACTTCCATCAATACTCGTAAAGAAAGAATTTCCACCTCAATTGATAATGCTACCTTAATCTTGTATACTAACGAAAATAGGGTGAACCTTGTTAAATTTTGGACTAATGTCTTATAGGTGAGTAAAGCAAAGGGTAATTTCTCATACCAGTCCCTATATATGTCAGTCATTTTTTTCAATATCCATTTTATGTTTTTGTTTATAGCCTCTTCTGCACCATTAATTTTTGGGTGATATGGTGCTGAATGATAATGCTTTTATTTTAAACTCTGTGCTTGTGTCTTTCATCATTTTACTATTCAAGTTAATAGCGTTATTAGAGATAGTTCTTTTTGGGAGCCCATACTGGCATATTATCTCTCTTTTTATAAATTTACATACCATTGATCATGAAATACTAACATAAGAGGCTACTTCCACTAATTAAGTGAAGTAATCAATTACCACAAAGATGAAACAATACCTATTTAAAGCTTTTGAGATTATAGGCTTGATCACATCCATTTCTCATATAGAAAATAGTCATGGAGGTGCTAACACATATAGTGGGACTAATGGAGAATGAGTTTTGCATAAATTTGACATTTATGACACTTTTCTGGCAAAATTGATGTAATCATTTATGACACTCTTCATTATTTGTCTGGCCATCATATGTCTATTGGCATGTGCTCCATAAATCCCCTCATGAAATTCTTCTAGTATCTTTCTTACTTCAATAACATATACAGATTTTAATAATATCTGATCTAGACTTTTCTTATATAAGATTTCTACATCAAACATAAACCCTACTGATAATCTTCGAATAGTCCTCTTGTCATTCTCTGAGGCTTGCTCGAGATATTCTTGATGTTTAATATGTTGTACAATGTCATGATACAAGGGCTGATGGTCTATTTCTTCTTCAACATTTGAATAATGGGTCGGTGAATCCCATATCTATACTCTAATGGGTTGGGTTCTTATATTGGCATTTAACTTGAACATCGTAACCAAAGTAGCTAATGTATCAGTAATATGATTTTCTTCTCAAGGAACATATTGAAACTAGACCTTTTTGAACTGCTTAATCAAATCAGCTATATGCTTTTGCTATAACACCGATTTCAGGTCTTTAGTCTCTCATTCACCTTTCAGTTGGTAAATTACTAGAGCTGAGTCCTCATATACTTCTAATACATCAATCTTTTTTTCAATGGTCGTCTATAATCCTATGGTACATGCTTCATATTCAACTATATTATTTGTGTAATTAAAATATATTCTTGCAATGCTAGGGTAATAATTTTTTTCTGGGGATATTAATACTACCCTAATGCCATGCCTCATTATATTGGATGCCCTATAAAAAAATATCTTCAACAACTTTTTCATAGGCTCTTCATCTTCATCCTGTAAGATTGCCATTAAATCTTTATTCGGGAAGTCAAACTTTATAGGCTCATAATCTTCTGTAGCCCTATCAGCAAGAAAATCAGTTATCGTGCCTTCTTTTATAGATTTTTATGACACATATATAATATCATATTTCAAAAGCATAACTTGCCATCTAGTTATTCTATTTGAAAAGGATGGCTTTTCAAACATGTACCTGAGGGGATCTAACTTTGATATAAGCCATTTTATATGATAGAACATATACTACCTAAGGCTGCGAGTAGTCCACAACAACACATAACACATTTTTCCAACCGAGAGTTTTAGTTTCAGACTCCGTAAACTTTTTACTCAGGTAATAAATAGCCTATTCTTTCTTACTAATTTAATCTTTTTGCCCCAATACACATCTTATAGATTCTCTTATACTATTAAATACAAGATTAATGGCCTTTTTGCAACGGGTGGTACTAATATCTGTGGGTTTGTTAAATAGTCCTTAATCTTTTTGAAAGCATTTTGACATTCTTCAGCTCACTTGCTAGGATTATTTTTACACAACAAGTTAAAATTAGATCACATTTTGAAATGAATTGGGATATAAAACGAGAAATATAATTCAATCATCCCAAAAAGTTTCTCACCTCTTTTTGAGTGTGCAGGGTTGATAAATTTTGAATGGCTTGAATTTTATTAGGGTCTACCGAAATACTCCTTTCACTAGCTACGAATCCTAGCAATTTCTCTGATTTAATGTCGAATATGCATTTGGCTGGATTCAGCTTAAGCTGATATTTTCATAACCTTTCAAAGAGTTTTTTGAAGATAGCTACATGATCTTCTCTTTCCTTAGACTTTGCTATCATATCATCAATATACACCACTATCTCATCGTGTATCATGTCATGAAAAAGAATGACCATTGCTATTTGATATGTAGCACTAGCACTTTTAAGCCTAAATGGCATAACTTTGTAGAAAAATGTATCCTATATCATAAAAAATGTGGTTTTCTCCATGTCTTTTCGAGCCATTTTGATTTGGTTATATTTAAAAAACCCATTCATGAACAAGAAGGTAGAATGCTTGGCATTATTATCAATAAGGGAGTCAATAAATGGCAATGGGAAGTTATCTTTTGAGCTAGCATTATTTAAGTCTTGATAATCCACATACATTCTCACTTTTTCATCTTTGTATGAATTGAGACTATATTGGCTACCCATTTTGGGTATTTGGATATTTCAATAAAACTCGCATCAAACTACTTTTTCATTTCTTTATTTTCAATAACATCTTAAACTTCATATGTCTCAACTTTTGTTATATTGGTCGACAATCGGCTTTAAAGGCAATATATGTTCAACAATGTTCATGCTAAGCTTAAGCATAAATTGATAAGACTATGCGAATATATATACATTTTCTTACAACAAGTCCACTAACTTATACTTTTCCATTGACAATAGGGAAGAGCTGATCCTAAATTCCTTTTTATTCTCCTTAACTTCTAATTTCAACGGATCTATGGTTTCCTAATGAAGCTCTATGAGTTTCTTTTCTTGTTCCATCCATTTTAACATATCATAGGCAAATCATAATTTTTAAAGCCAATATTGTCATTAGGCTCACTAATGTCAATTAAATTTTTTGAATCAAATTCACCATTATTGTCTTGTTCATCTATAATGTTCATTATTTAAAGACCTAAAAATGGACATAATCACTAGGAAATATAGGCTAATTGGGGAAAAAGTAAGAAGAATGTAAATAATAAAGAAAATAAAATGGGAAGATGCTATATGTAATGTGCATTACATTTATTATTTTAGCCAGGATAATTAAAAATCGAAACATACATTTAACCTTCGTATGCTTTTGGGCAAAAGCAGTTGGAATATTAAGTTCAGATGTCCCAAGGATAACAATAATAATACATCTTTTTCAATCTTTTGATGCTAGAAAAGAAAAAAATATCTCTTATTTTTGCATCTCGTCCACACCTTCCTTGATTTGAACTTGAGAGAAAGCTTCCTTTATTTCAATAATTGGTTCTCCTTTTTTCACTCATGAAGATCTCAAATAAATGAACTAACAAGAAAGAATGTCTCATACAAATAAGGGAATACCATTATTCCATCAACTAAATCACGCCTTTTGAAGTGTGACATTCTTTTCTCTTTATTTTTCATCATTATTCTTCTCATATTTGCAACAATAGATTTGAAACCCAAATCCCACCTTTTTTTATATTTAATTATGACTGGACCTTTCTTGATTCCTTGCAAAGTTGCTTCTAACCCTTGTCCAGCTTGTCAACCTTTGCTAATGGTCTACTTGACTACCATATTTGTCGTCTTTAATAATTAAGGCATAAGTGTCTTTGGTCTTTCTCTAACATATTTAGCACTTACTATATCTAAAGCTCTAAATGAGCACTTAAGTGCTTCTTCGGTAGCCTCGCATAAAGAGTAGTCAAAGTTTGGTTAATAATAAGTCTGCTTCACCATCCAAACAAACCTGTTTTATGATGCAAGAACAAAGGTACAGCTTCCACTGTATGAATCTAGGGTCTCTAAGCAAATAGCTATACAAGGGTACAATGTTCATAATTTGGAACTATACATTAAAGGTACATAAATAAATCTATAATAGAATTTTTATATCACCAATCATTTCCTTTCGTACTTTATCAAAAGCCTTAACTATCATATAGTTATTTCTCATGTGTGACTGATCCACTAGTAGTTTTGAAAGTGTGGTCATAAGCATCACATTAATGGATGACCCATTATTAATAAGTACCTTAGCCATAGTATAAGTTTTGCACTTAATAATAATGTGTAGGGCCTTGACACTACCCCATCCCTTGGGAGGTATCTCATCATCATTAAAAGAAATAAAATTTAGGGCTATGATATTCCCCACTATGTGATCCACATTTTTTACAAAAATATTGTACTTAACATAAACTTGATTGAGTACTTTCAAGAAAGCATTCTTTTGTGGTTCAAAGTTCAGTAGTAGTAATAATAACAAAATATGAGTTGGCAACTTGTTCAATTGATCGACTACATTGTATTTACTGTGCTTGATAACCTTGAGAAATTTACAAGCTTTTTTTTAGACAAAGGGTTTTTATATTGTACTTTTGGACTTATCACAATAGAACTAAACTCACTCTATTGTGACCTCTTCGCTTTTCCTTTCCTGACATTTTTTAGCATTTTAAGTGTGTAACAATGACCACTTTTGGTCGTTCCTCCCACTTCAGTTATATTCATGGTGTATTCATTCTCATTGTTTTCTAGAGCTGTTTCATTACCAAACCTTTGAATCTCTACTTCGTAATTATAGTCCCATAGGATTGACTTATCACTTTTATAAGGGAATATACTAGGAACATAAATTGTAATGGTGCTATAGGAAAATGTACCGGCTCTTCCATAGTTGGCTTTATTTTGTCATTATAAAATAGGGTGAGGGTTTTTGGAATGAAAGACACTTCTAACCCATCACTTATCATATTCACATTGCTAACATTATCCTCAAAATAGAATTTAATCATCCCTTCATCCATTAATTGTTACAACATTGTTTAAAACCCTTGGCAGTCTTAGATCAGATGCTCCATATTCCTTCCATGATATTAACAATCATGGTTAACATCTATACTACCACTATAATCAACTGTAGGCAAATCACTTTTACCTTAGCTAGATAATCAAAAACCTTCTTCATTAGGGTTTCCACCTCATTGACCCATCTTTTAACTTTTAACCATTGTCCATTTGGCACTACATTTGGTGCCACCAATATGATTAGCAAAAGGGTTTCTATTAACATTAGGTTTAGTTTTGAGTTGAAATTCAGCAAACCTTGATTTATCAATTCTTACACTTTATGTTTTAGAGCTGTGTAATTTTCAGTTGAATGACCTATCACACCAAAAAGATAATCACATTTGGCATTGGAGTCATACCATTTTAGGTGTGGTAGCTTTAATGGCTCTACACACTTAAGAGTAATAAGGTGACCTTTCATCAACTGTGGATACAAGTCAGTGTATATAACATAGGGATAGGGTTAAATTGAGGTTTTTCTTAATTGTTGCTATTTTATGGGTTCCTTTAACTTGACCTAGCTGGCTGAGTTGACATTATAGGAGTGAAGCTAAGTGGTTGTGAATTAAAGTCTAGTTTGTATGATGGCTGTTGGGATGCTTGGTAGTGGTATGGATACTGAGTAGCTTGATTGGTGGTCAGATAACAAGTGGGGAACTATGGTCTTAGGTTATATGGGACAAATGGTCAGAATGAAGGACTTCCCATAGACATTATGTGTATCATACTTTTTTTTTTTGGATTGGCTGATTCTTAGTGCTAAAAGCTTCAGGTCTTTTAAATTTACCTATTTTAATTACATTTTTAATCATTTCTCTTAAAATCACTATGCCGAAAAATTTTTTTGTAGCATTTCCTACCCGCTTGTCATAATATAGGGCCTTTGATGTGCTAACAAATAGCATGATAATTTTTTTTTCAGTTAATAATTGTTAGACTTGAGCTACTGCATCTCTCCATCGATGTGCATACTTTTTAAAAGTTTTTATTAATTTCTTTTCATGTTTTGTAAAGATAGCATGTCTGAAACTGTGTCAATGACATGCTTATATTGAACCTTAAAAGCTTTAGCTAAGTCTCTCCATGAATGGATCTAGCTTCGATCTAATTAGATATACCATCTTACTGCTGATCTAGTTAAACTATTTTGAAAAAAATGTATCAGAAGTTTGTCATTTTGGGTATGACTTATCATTTTACGACAGAATATCATAATATGAGTAGTAGGATATTTGGTTCCATCGAACTTCTCAAAATCATGAACCTTAAATTTTGTTGAGATAACCGAATCGGGCACCAAATTGAGTTCATTTGCATCCATACTCCTAAAATTGTCATTCATTTCCACAATTTTAGTTCTTCTTTAAGTAGATTATTTTTTTTCATCTTAACATTCACTATTAGTACAAACATGTTGTGTAGCTTTTTTAATTCAACAAGATCATCTAAATTTGGCACCATGATAAGATCGATAGGACCCGGTCCTTGATTAACATTTACATGCACATAGGGTTAACTAGCAGAAGGACCAGCACATGTATAAGCTAAGGTTGACTAATAGAAGAACTAGCATAAGTGTAAGGTTATGCGATCGGTAACTGTAAATGGATTCCTCGAGAAATATGAACTCAAGGTGGAGTGAACCCTGAAGGGTATGCTGGTTCTTCCATTTTAATCCCCTCTTCTAATCCTTGTGTGCTAGATACTTCTTTGCCTTTTAGGGTGCCAACTAATAATTGTCTCATCTTAGACATCTATGCCTAGATGTTCAACTATATTTTCATCACTTTTTCCCTTTCTCTTCGTGTGCCTTCTTGACCCTCTCAAACCTAGTTGTATTATCTTCTTCCATGATTTGAAAATTGAAGCAAGTATTATACTTGTGCAAAATTACTTGACCTAACTTCTTTGACTTTGCTATCATTGAACCTATATTTATTAATCATGAATTAGAACACATGGTATAATCATTATTGTTATTTTTTATTATTATTATTATTATTATTATTATTATTATTATTATTATTATTTTACTTTTTATTAACTTGCATACATGAAATGATTGTAATGTAATGCAAATGAGGTATTGCTTTAGATTCATCTAAGCAAATGAAACATTCATTAACTATAAATATTCTTGTACTTCAATTGATAACTCATGCACTAAAGCCATAAAAACACCTAACTTAAGCATACTATTCCCTAGCTTCACATAAAAAACTCAACAATCGCTAACTGCAATCCTAAGTAGGTAAAATCTCTCGTTCAAGTTCTTTAGCTCTTTCCACCATTTTTTTGCCCTTTTGCATAGCCTTATAGGTATAAGAAGTTAGGTGCTCTATATATGGTTGCCTTTCTAGGCTTTCAACTCTTTACATTTTCTAAGCCTCTCTTTCCATATTGTAGATATAAGCCCAATAATCTTTAATTTCTTGCCATATAGTCAAAATCTTATTTATGTTGTTTTGATTCTTGATCAGCTAAATTTTCAAGCTCATCAACTCGTGTACAAAGCTTTTTTCTCTTTCTGCAAATTAGAATTCCTATTCTGCTCTTCTTTTAATTTGGACTTTAGCTTATCATTTTCCTTGTGGTCCTTGGTTACCTTTGCAAAGACTTCAAAAAATTATCTTTTCATGGTTGTTATTCTTTGGTGAGTGCGAAGACCGCTTCTTTATTTTCTCGAGCTCTATTCTTCCAATATTCCAACATTTTTCTTAACTCTTTTGCTTCTCTGTTAGATCAATTTGAAGGTCCGATATTCATCTTCAATTTTTTTAATTCTCTTGGTGAAGACTTGTAAATTCCCTTTCAACACTTTTCACTCTTTGGTAAATTTTTGTAATGCATTATTATTTCATTATCAAATCGTACCTTAACTGGTTGACTTGATCTATCATTATCATATTCTTTTTCTCTATCTTTTTTTTTTCAATCTCAAACTCTCATTGGGTGATCTCAAGAGCTGACAATATAGGCTTTAGTGTGAGGATAAGTAATTGATTTGAAACATCTACTGCTAAGGGTCTAACATCATTGACTTTCTTCATTCTCAATACAAGGTACCCTTTTGTGACATTATCTGTATATCTGGTTAGATTCATTCGATTAATTTACTTTCATGCCTTGATGACCTCTCGAACATTTTTCATATAACTAGTGCCCTATAGTCGAACTCGAGTAAACTAAATCCATGAGTCATAGGGATGGCTTGACGAGAATCATATTACCTTTAGACCATAAGAGGTTCATAGCTCATTACCCCATATTCTTAGAAATGATATCCTTAACTTATCTCTACAATAATACAAAATGGCTATGGAAAGCATCCATAACGCTCTTTATGCTATATCCTCACTAGTGAACTTCAGAAAGAATGCCATCCATTGGCTTTTTATCCAATCCCTTTGCCATTCTTTGATGACAAACTCTTTGATTGAAACAAAATGAATGGAAAAAGGTTGAAATAATATCTTATTTTTTCCCTAATAATGACCTTTGATCTAAACATAAAGTAACTAAGCACATCCTATGAATCGATCTTCACCCTTCATTTAATAAAAGTTTAACAATCTAATAGTCTCCGCTAAGATAGTTGAAAAATGATTTATGCCTTTATCCAATTGCTGGAAAAAGTCTACCTTTGATGCCTCTATGTGTCCTAATACCTTACGAAATATTATCAACCTATACATGGATAAAGCAAACAAATCCAATTTGTGATCATCATCAAGATGCTTCCTTATATACTCTAATAAAAATGCTGATGGAAATGTATATACTCCATTCTTTTTCTTCTTATGCTTGTCTATCTTCTCGACCCTTATTAACATAATCTTTGCTAATTTTTTTCTATATCCAATAGTTTTTTTACTGCTTTTAATAGATCTTATTTCGATTGGCAGGTTCACCTAGAGTCAGGACAAGTACTCTTCAATTATGGGGGTTAAGTCTTGTTGGTTGAACACAAAGCACTAAAGGATGGATCCCAAAGCTGTATTGTAAACCTAACTAGTGACTCATCAATCTTTATTGACATGAGTAGCACCACATCCCCATACTTCTTCAAAAAAGACTTATTCTTTTCTACTCCCAACTGTTGCCATATGGTTTCCAGCTAGACTATATCACTTTGACTTAAATCCACATGCACTTATTGTGGAAGTGTAAAAATATGATCAACCCATAGCAGCCTCCTTCTTTTTCTTGGGTGTTTTTTGACTGGCTTTTGACTTTCAAATAAATTTTATAAGAGGCTGATACTACTGATGACTTCATGAGAGTTTCTTTTGCTATTGATTGACCCAAAACAAATACCCCTCTTGAAATGCAATGCTTATATGATGTATGAAACAAAATTAAAAACTATATAATAAAATATCCAAACAAATAAATAATAGAAATAATAAAACAACCGTATAATAGAAGAAAATAACAAAATATTTACAAAGTCCTAACTTTTGGTGATTTTTTAAAAGGCGGCATGGCTCTACCATAGGCAGGCTTCCTATGGCTTGCGATATGCAAAGTCGGGATTTATTCGTCTAAAGGTTCTTAAATCAAATCTTACATCATCGTTTATTACAGACTAATAAGGCACACCAATCCTCACCCATTACAAGCTATAAACAGAAAGGGTTTGATTTAAGTAGAAGTGTTTCACTAGCAAATGTGAAAGTTATCACCTCACGAAAACAAAGCTACTTTACTTTTTTCTAATAAAGACGAAGCCTCGGTTTAGAGCTCGTGCATGTAGGTGAGTATGTAAAGTGTGCAAAGCAATATATCATTCAAAATAACATAAATAAATTACAAATAACAAAATCAAAACAAGATAATAACAAACATACAATTTTTTTTTGAAAAATTAACATAAAAGGAATTAAATTAAAATCAAATAAATCCAAAACTTTCTATAGCTCATGATTAAAGTTTTTGCCCTAACTCTCATAAGTCCCTAGTAAAATTGCCAAGCTATCATAATGTATCGATTAGGAATCTCGATTACTAGACGTAATCATTTAAAATCATGAGAAACATAAGGAGTCGCCACCAATTTTTTTTTAAGGTATGATTGATCATCCGAAAATTTTATCTCTTTAATAAAATAATAAAATGGGTTTAAAGTTTATTAAAAAGATAATTTTGGTCTACGAAAATAAGACTGAATTCGAGAGTCGATTACGTGTGGAAAAATATTAACACCCCTATAGTGCTTATAAAACTGGTACCAATTAATCATGCATTATATATAATTTTTGACAAAAAATGGTTTTTATAAGAAAGTTAATTATAATTCCCCTCATTTTTAAGAAATAAAATTAAGTAAAAATTTTTATTTATAAATACTGTGGAAATCTTTAAATGAAAGAAATATTTAAAAATTCTCCAACATAAATGTAGAATTGAAAAATAATCTTTTCCTTCTAAGATTTACCACAACATCTTTTTAAAAATAAAATAATATTATTTGAAAATAATAATTATTGGTGACTCTCCAACATTTAAACTAAGTACCAAAATTATATTCTTTAGAATATTATTTTAAATTTATTTCTAAAATTAATTTTTTTTAAAAATTAAATAAATAATTAAATAGCTAACCATAAACATCAATACTTAAAAATAAACATATATATAAACAATAAATGAAAATATGTATGTAAAGGTGTGTCCTTAATGACGATGAGATGCAAATTTAAGAATCAGGTTCTTAAATATAAAGAGACTACCTAGACTTTTCAACCTTTAGGTAAAGTTTGGGTGTAACTATTTATATTTAAGATCCTATTTTGTTTTTATTCTTTATTTAATTTTATTATTTTAAAATAAAAAATTATATGAAAATTCTTAATGAAATAAAATATCCTAAATACTCTATTATTTATGTGGTTTTCAGGAATAAATTACTTTATTGGAAGTCTTCATAAAAATCCTTAACTTTTATGGTGGTTTCACGGTTTTAGGTAGATTTAGATTTCAAAGTTTTATTTAGGGTTTCAATTAGAGTTTCATGATTATATTTAGGGTTTAGGGTTTTACCTAGGGCTTTTGGGTTTCACCTAGGGTTTAAGGTTTCACTTTTGGGGTTTTTCATTATTTTTACGAACCTTTCTTAAAATCCTCAACATTTAGGGAAAACTGTCGAAGCAAGCTTGTTTTTTATGATTTCTCTAAAAAATAAATTTTTATATTTTTATATATTTTATTTTTGTTAAAATTATTATTATTGTTACTATTTATTTATCGTTTATTGTTTTATTTTTATATATAGCTTAATAATTTTCTAATATCTAGACGAAATTATTATTTTTTTAAACTTTATTTTGAACTCCCTCCAACATCTAGACAAAGATTTTAAAATATATTTATTTATTACATTATTATTATTATTATTATTATTATTAGTTTGTTTTGCATGAAGCTAAAGTGCATGAAAGATAAATTGCATCAAATAAATTAAAGCATGAAAGATTAACTTGCATAGAATCAAAGTAAGCATAAAAATTTAAACAACAAAGAGATTAAAACACATGAAATGTAAACTTTAATTAAATTTAAAAACCATGAAAAAAATGTGCATGTCAGCATTTACGAAAGGCAAGTGTACTAGACTATCATTAACATCATATATCAAGCTTAAGATAAAAACACGTGTAGTGGAGCCTTGAAGTAATGGCCTAACTTTAAGCTTTTAACCCCTATAAACGGCCACTTTGTAAGAAAAAGAAAACAGAAACATATAAAGCCTTCCCTACCCTTCATACTCCCATCATGCAAAAAAAAGTGATGCACGTGTCTTCACACTAAAGTAGACAAATAAAAGACACAAACAAAAAATGGAGCTTTAACCATGAAAGATGGGAAGCTTGAGCTTCAACAAATAGAAGTGAAAGTTTTAGCCTCTTTTTTCCTTCACTGACCACTTATCCCTCCTTGCTTCGAGGTCCATTTTTTGTAAAATAAAAAAAAAAAAAATTCTTTTCACATCAAAAGAAAAACAAAAATGCATGTCCAACATGTATCAAGCTACAGATCCTTTCTCCTATACGCCTGTATTTTTTTTCCAAATAAAAGAACCCTTTACTTGAAATCTCCTTTTCTTTCTCCTGGTTTAGTATTTTTTATCTTTTCTTTTTTTAAAAAGAGTATAGCTGGTAGTTTCCTTTCCATGAAAACAGAGTATGAAGACCCCCCGTTAGCAGCCTTATACTAGAAAATAAGGCACCAGAATATTATGCTTTTTATAAAGGAAGAACCTAAGGCTCTGGCGACAAGCTATGCAAAGAAAAGGAGACAAATAGGATAGTAGTAAGGATGGAGTTAAAAAAACCCTTTTTTTGTTGCTTCAGCCACTATTTTAGTGATTGGTTTCGCTTACCTCTTTTTTTTGTGCTAACAACTTCCAGCGATAAAACAAAAGATCTAAAGCACAACAAATGAAACTAGAACATTTTTAAACGATATAACTAAAAGTCGACAGTCGACAACTTCCAGCCTTCCCAATTTATCTTTATACTTTCATCATTCTCATATGATTATGCAGAAAGAAAAAACAACAGAAATCAATAAACTTAACAGGATGGGAATAAGCATCGAGCATGCATTTTAGCAAAACATAAGCTGATGTGTTCTACAAACGAGCACATGCAGAAAAATCCAGAATGAAAGAGAACTACGCTTTAGGTTTTCAAATACAGCAAGCTACCTTTCACATCTCTGTTTATGGCTTTTCTTCAAAGGTTTCACGAAATGCTTTTTCTTGTTTTCTATTTTTAGTTCCGTTTTCTACTATTGCTAGCACTTCTTTTTTGCTTTTTTTTCTGCTTCAGTATTTTTATTACTGTTGCTATTTTTTTAGCTGCCTGCTCTTCAACTATTTTGTTTGTTGCCTAGTCTGCTCTGCTTTTGCGCTACCCCCTTAGAACGCTTAACGCCTTCACCGTCTCTCAAATTTTCAACTTCATTTTTCTGGTTTGGTCTATCTTGTTAACACTTCCATTTTTTATTTTTTCTCCTTTTTCTACCATCGGTTTCCTCTTCTCTAATGGTGCCCAAGAACTCTACCTTTTTTTTTTTTTTGTTTCCAGCCTCCCATTGCCTTTTTCTTTAGGTTTTCTCTACACAGCTTTCACTATTCTATGTCCCAACCCTCATGTTGTTTACGATAGTTTTTCCCCTTTCCTTTCACGTATTTATACAGCCATTTTCCCCTACTCCCTCATGTGTTCATACAGCTCCATGCAATTTTTGTTTTCTTTGCATTAGTTTCTTCAACCAAGGCCGGATAGGCCTCTTTGATTCTTGGGTTAGGGCCATGTTTTGTGGCCATCTTAAGTCTTAAATTGGGCGAAATTTCATGGACTTTTAGGATTTCATTTTGGTCTAAACTTTCTTTTATTATATATTTATATATGTTTTAATATTTTAAATAGTTTTATATATTTTTATATTTTATTTTTATATGTTTTTATATGTTTTTATTTTTATCTTTTATATCTTTTATATATTTTATTATTTTTCGTTTAATAGCTAACAATGGGCCATTAATGGGCTTTTAAAAAAAAAGTCTTTTATCAAATCTTCTATTGGGCCATTTTAAGCATTCATTTGAGCCTATGCAATAGATCTCATTATGCGGGCCACATTGAGCCTCATTCTCGAGCATTTAAAAATAATATGTGTAGTGGGCTTGAAAAATTATGGTCATTGCTCAATTGCAAAATCAAACCTAGGTTAAAGTGATAAAATATCATGGATAAAATTAAGTGTCTACAATATTCAGGTTTCCACAACCTCAAGGATGTTTTTGAAGTTGGATGTGTTTTTGGAGCTAAACAATTGCTTAAAGTAGTCAATGGCAATTATTTCTATCTCCATCTCATCTTCATGCCATTCATCATTTGTATCCTTCAACCTCCAAATAGTGTTGCTCTTCTTTCTATATTTTGCTTGAGCATGAAAAAAAGTTGTGTTTCTATCTCCTTCTTTCAACCAGTTTATTTTGGACCTTTACTTTTAGAACCTTTCCTCTTTCTTAAGGCATGAATTTATTTTATCCCTTACTTTTCACTCTTGCCACAATGATTTATCATTTGGTGGTACTATTTGTAATTCTTGTAGCTTTACCTTCATTCTTTTCAGTTTTCCTACATGGAACAAAACTCTATAATGTGCCATTACCTAAATCTAACTTCTACATTCCTTATTGGCTCACCTACCAAAGCCTCCCTTTTCTCTTCCCATGCTCTTCAAACTATGGTTTCATAGTTTTTCACCTTAGTCTACATGGCTTTGAAATAGTTCAAGTCCCAGTAGTGTTGCTGGGAAGGAGATTATTGGCAGATCAGAGGTTGGCTATGTCCATCAACTCCATGTGCTGGAATACAAGTATTAAAAGGTTCGACTTGGATGCAACGAGTCTATGATAATGTGCAAAAGTGAAACACCTAAGTGGGCGATGTGTTGAGTTAACCTGAAGTGTAAGCTTAAGAAAGCACTAAGATAACCTAGGAAGCTAGGTTGAGTGTTGTGCCCTGGCCCAAAAATGCCCTAGAAATGTGAGGTTGTCTAACCGAAAGGAGGTGTTGATAGGACTTACTTGCACAAGGGAGCTGAGGTGAGATTTGTTTAGAACTCACAAGTGAATGGGAGAGATTGTTGGGATATGGTTCAAATGTGAATAAAGAATCCTACATCATTAGGAAATCTAAATGAGATTTCTTATATATGCATGAAAAACCCAAAAATCTAATAGTTTAAGCTTTTGGACTCTAGTGGTATCCAACATGTATTTATAGGCTTTCTGGTGTGCTTTCATGGGCTCCAAGTGTGGTTTATCTCCCCAACACTAACTTTTTTACTTTTTTCTTTTATTTTTTCTTTCTCCTTGTTTGGCCATGAAGCATGCAATTGTCCTTTTACTAGCATTAGGTGATTCCACATAACCTTTTATTGTTGACACCTCATGTACCACATCCATGTGATGTTTTAAGGTGGCATATCCCTCATTATATTAAGCATTCCCATGCAAACCTAGATCCTTTGTCAATTCCTTACCACTTGTCAAATTTTGTTCCTTGATTCCATACAAAACTGGTTCCTTTGTTAACATCATTCTAGTAGCCAGGTTTTCCTCCTTTATATTCTCTTCAATAATTAATACTGGATTATTTGTTGACCTAGCATTCCTGCAATCTCTCCATTCCTGCTTTCATTCCCCCTTTCACTCCTACCTTTTTTATTGGAACCTGTAATTTTAGTCTTTCCCCTGTTTCATTGCTGATTCTGCTTGTCGATGTCCATCATTGGAATTCCCTATTCTGATGAAGTATGTGTCGAGATGTTTTGTAGTCTTCCATGTCTAGGCTTTTTCTCTACTTTTGCCAGTTTTAGTTTATGCTATACATCTTTCAGTTTCACTGCCATTGACAAATCCCTCTGTTACCATGTAATACTAACTCAAACAACTTCCTTGCTATCCACTAACTACTGTACAAAAAAAAAAAAAGTAAATGCCAACTGCTCAAGAATCCTAAGGAAGAAAACTCTTTACTCGACAAGACGAAAATATTGTTTTCAAAACTTGAAGTTCTGAAAAGGACTTGTAAAACAAAGAGGATTTGCATGTTCTTTTTCAATTCATAAATATGGCTAATTAGACATTGGTAAACATCCTTCAAATTACTGGTAATCTAATGACATGCATTTTCTTTTAATAAAAATACCGTTTAGCCCAAATTGTTGAACAAATTTTAGTTAGAAATACTAACTTAAAATTTTATAAATATAGGAATTAAGGATGCCATAGATATATATCCTTAATGTACTTCACTTTATCACCAGCCACTCTTCTTCACGTAAAACATTTATTACATATAATAAACTTGCATTTGGTATATTATATATTTAGCAATCAATTCATGAGATACCAATATTTTTTTTCATGCACATTTACCATTTAACTATACATGTCAATATTGATAGATAATCACTGAAATAACAATAAAACCTTTGGATCAAATGCAAATAATTATGCAAACATCCAAAGTGATTGCCCCACTTTTCAATTACTCTTATTAAGATCAAAGACAAATAATCTACCGCCTTTTTATCTTTGATCAATTCTTTTTAGAAAATTTTCATATAAGTCATTTTCTAGCAATAAGCTATCATTGGCGTGGGTCTAATAATTTTTATGATGACTCAATATCTACTTTTCGAGACTAATTGGCCATTGATGAGTATGACATTTAATCACTAAACAAAAGTTAATCCAAGAAATCTAAAAATATAAAAATATACCTGACACCGAAATGTTTGCGTAACATGCAACTTGGGCTGAGACTAAGGCAGACTTATCCAAAAATAAGATGGATCTATCTTTGGTCCAAATCTACACATAAATAAGATGGGTTGGAATCGGGAGATTGCATTCACACTAGCTGAAAAAAAAAGATCATGAATATTAATGAGATTATGGTCAGATTTAGGAGTAAATAGGCAGATTATGTTCACATGCAAATCTCATGATTTTAGGCATGATTTTAGCAATGCAATCTGAAAGTTTCCATGCTTAAAAGGATGTTCCTAACCTATATATTTTTTATTATTCTTTGGTAAAAAGTATAATAGAGTTTTATTTATCTTTAGGCAATCTTCTAGATTGTTCTTCAAGTTCTATATCTCTTAGATGGATTTCTTAGAGTGGTGAACTTTTATTGTTCTGTATCCTTGATTAGAATTCTTAGGGTGATGTTTCTGTATCCCTTAGTTTCTAATCTTGGTGGTGAACTTTTATCACGTTTAATCCAATAATCCTATTATGCCATTATTCAAATCCTTGTGAGTTGTTTCTTTGTTAGTTTTTTTGTTTGCAGTTAATCTCCACATCTTAAACATCAATTTTTGACATCAAATTGGTATCAAAACTATGACGGGTCATCATCGTTAAGCACCAATAGAAGAGGTTAAAGTTAACACTGATGTTGTAGTAACTACCAAGGTTGACACAAAGGATGCCCTTATAGAAGAGATGCGGTAAAAGATCCTTCAACTACAATATCGACTACGTATACAAGAAGAGAGAGAGAGAGGAGATAAGGAGGCAACAAAAGAGAAACGAAGAAGATGAAGGAGAAACCAATCCATTCCATAGAAACAATAGTGATTCTGATGATAGCATCCTATCTCACGCACAACAAGTTAGAGACTATCTCCGTAGAAACTAACTTCAACCTAACATATTCAATCCAAAAATAAAAATTCTTGAGTTCGAAAGAAAGATGCAACCTGAAAAATTCTTAGATTGGCTACACATGGTGGAACGCATATTTGAATACCATGATGCCCCTAAACATCATAAGGTGAAGCCAGTGGTCATCAAACTCAGAAAGCATGTATCTTTTTAGTGGAAAAATTTGAAGAAGCAAAGGGAAAGAGAAGGTAGGAGAAAAATTACAATTTGAGAGAAGATGAAAAGAGAGTTAAAGAGAAAGTATCTCTCATATAACTTTTGGCAAAATGTCTTTCTTAGGCTCCATAACTTAAAGCATAAAGATCTCTCAGTGGAGGAGTATACGGCTGAGTTTGACCACCTCATGTTAAAATGCAAATTGGTGGAACAGGAGGAACAGACTATTGCCCGGTATCTTAAAAGATTAAAGATTGAGATAGCTAATATGGTGCAGCTACAACCATATTGGACTTTCAACGATGTATGCAAGATTACCCTTAAGGTGGAGAGACAACAAAATGAGGCTCATAGTAGCAGCTCGAGATTTGGGTCTAGAGAAGTCTATATCAATAAAGGTGGCTCATCTAAAATTGTTATTCCTTCTAAGCCCATTCGAAAGCAACCTCAAAAAAAAGATGAAACCTCAGCTAGCAAGCCTCAGTCTAGTGCACAAACCAGAAGGTGTTTTAAATGTCAAGGGCTTGGACACATTGCTTTAAAATGCCCAAGCAAGAATATTGTGACTCTAGTAGAGGAAAACTTAGAAAGAAATGAAAAAGATCTGGTTGAGAAGGATCAAAACCTTGAAGAGGAAGAAGAGGTAACCTATGATGATTGTAGAGCATCCTTAGTCATACAATGCAGCTTGAGTATTGCACTTGCTAAGGAAGAAGATTGGTTGTGTAAAAATGTGTTCCACACTTAATGTACTACCTATGGGAAGGTATGTGATATAATTGATAGTGAGAGTTTTAAAAATGTTGTTTCTACCTCTATGGTGCAGAAATTAGGCCTCAAAGCAGTGGATCACCCTCAACCATATAAGTTATCTTGGTTATAGAAAAAAAATGAAATCAAGGTTAGCAAGAGGTGTTTAGTTCCTTTTTCTATAAGAAAGCAATACAAGAATGAAATGTGGTGTGATGTAGTTGTAATGGATGCTTGCCATTTATTACTTGGAAGACCTTGGCATTATGACCGAAGGGTTATTTATGATGGTTACCACAACACTGATACATTTGTGAATGATGGATGCAAAATCATCCTAGGCCTTACCAAGCCTATGGTGATGTAAAAAACAATCAAAGGGGAAAGAAGCAGTTTGTTTAACATGGCCAATTATAGAAAAAAAATTAAGATGGATGGTATTGTGTATGCTCTGGTGTTGATTGAGAAGAATAAAGATAGTGAAAAGCCCCCTACAGTGATACAACCATTATTGGTAGAATTTTAAGATATTGTTCAAGAGGAGTTACCAGTTGGTCTACCACCAATAAGGGACATTCAACACTACATAGACCTTATCCCAGGAGCTGTTCTACCTAATAAGGCTACCTATAGGATGAGTCCTAAAGAGCATGCGGAGTTGCAATGCCAAGTTAATGAATTGGTGAGAAAAAGAATGGTGTGTGAAAGCATGAGCCCTTGTGTAGTCCCAGCCCTTTTGGTGCCTAAGAAGGATGGATCATGGTGCATGTCTGTGGATAGTACGATAATTAACAAAATCACAGTTGATTATCACTTTCCTCTTCTGTGCTTAGATGACTTGTTAGACCACCTACATGGAGCAATTATTTTTTCGAAGATAGACCTACGTAGTGGGTATCATCAAATTAGAGTGAGGTTTGGAGATAAGTGGAAGATAGCCTTCAAGACAAGGGATAGGCTCTATGAATGGATGATAATGCCTTTTGGTTTATCCAATGCTCAGTACTTTCATGAGATTTATGAATCACATCCTTAAACCTTGTATTGGTAGATTTGTAGTAGTTTATTTTGATGATATATTGGTGTATAGCAAGGATGAAAACCAACACTTGAATCATCTATACCAACTGTTTTACATATTGAGAGAACAAAAACTTTATGCTAACCTTAAAAAGTGTAGTTTCTTTACTTCTAGCCTTATGTTTCTAAGGTTTATGGTGTTAAAAAAAAGAATAAAGATAGATCCCAGCAAGGTTAAGGCAATATTAAATTAGCCAACACTAGCATCTCTGCATGATATCCGAAGCTTTCATGGTCTTGCATCTTTTTATAGGCGTTTCATTAGGAGTTTTAGCTCTATTGTGGCTCTCATCACTGAATGTTTAAAGAAAGAAGTTTTTAAGTGGACTAAAGAAGCCCAACATAGCTTTAAGCTCATCAAGACCAGGATCACTGAAACTCCCATCGTGTCTCTACCAGATTTTGATCAAGTATTTGAGGTGGAATGTGATGCATCTAATTCTGAAATAGGTGCTTTTTAAGTCAAGGAGGAAAGCCTATAGCATTTTTCAATGAGAAGCTTAATGAAGCCAAGAGAAAGTATTCAACCTATGACAAAGAGTTCTATGCTATATATAGAGCTTTATTCCATTGGAGTCAGTATCTCTTTTCTAAGCCATTTGTCCTATATTCAGACCATGAGGCCTTGAAGTTTATCAATAGCCAGCACAAGCTCAACCAAAGGTATACAGCTTGGGTGGAATTCTTTTAAGTATATAACTTCACTATCAAACATAAATCAGGAACTCAGAATGTGGTGGCTGATGCTTTGAGTCGAAGGCATTCCTTATTGGTGACTATGGCTATTGAAGTTATTGGATTTGATGTGATTAAAGGGCTCTATGAGACAAATCCTTATTTTGGTCGAATTTGGAAAGAATACAAGCAAGGACCACATAACCAATTTTTGTTGCATGATGGATATCTTTTCAAGGCTAACAGCCTTTGCATTCCCTCATGTTCTTTAAGACAGGCCTTAATTAATGAGGCTCATGACGGTGCACTGAGTGGACATTTTGGAAGGGATAAGACACTTGCTCTTTTGCGTGATAAATTTTATTGGCCAAGAAACACCATAAACGATGTAGAGTATGCCATATTTGCAATAATCAAGGTCAAAACACTGGATTGTATACTCCACTGCCCATGCCTAATGCTCATTGGGAGAAAGTTAGTTTAGACTTTGTGGTTGGATTACCCAGAACTTAGAGGAACAAAGACTCCATCATGGTGGTTATGGATTGTTTTTCCAAGATAGCCCATTTTGTTCCTTGTACCAAAACTATAGATGTTTCTCATGTTTGTGATCTATATTTCAGGGAAATTATAAGGCTACATGGAGTTCCTAGATCTATGGTGTCTGATTGAGATTCCAAGTTTCTTAGTCATTTTTGGCGTACTTTTTGGAGGAAGCTTGGCACCAATCTCAAGTATAGTTTTTCTCATCATCCTCAAGCAGATGGTAAAATAGAAGTAACCAATAATAGCTTAGGCAACTTTCTAAAAAGTTAAGTGGGAAAGAATATCAAGCAGTGGGATCTTATTTTACCTCAAGTAGAGTTTGCCTATAATTGCTTACCAAGCCAAACCACTAGTTGTAGCCCTTTTGAGGTGGTGTATGATAAAAATCCAATCAGCCCTTTAAATTTAGTTCCTCTTTCTATTAATTAACAATTTAGTGGAGATGCAAAAGAAATGGCTAAGGGTATCAAACGATTCCACGAATAAGTGAGAGTTAAGATTTTACAGCAAAATAAGAAATATAAAAAGGCAGCAAACAAGCATAAAAAATATGTGGAGTTCAAATAAGGTGATTTGGTGTGGGTTAACTTGCGAAAAGAGAGATTTCCTTCAGGGAAGTTTGGCAAATTACAACCTATGGCAGATGGACCATTCAAAATTCTCCAACGTATTAGGGAGAATGCCTACAAGATAGAGTTTTCTGACATTTATAGAGTATCTTTCACCTTTAATATTGTTGATTTATCACTAGTAAAAGCCTTGACTAATGAATGTAAGAAACATGCTAAATAGAGTGAGCTATAGAATGGCATGTGCATAGAAAAATAAAAACATCTAAGGCATTTGTTTGATTATACACTATTGCAGACAAAGTGTCAGACATAAAAGAAGTTGAAAGATTTGAAGATTGTGGTGCAACCAGTAAAAGCTTCTGGGCGATTGTTGCTTGACTTCCTAGATGAGGCACAAGATTATTACCAGCAAGCTAAGATATTTATAAATAGGCATTAGAGTAATGTTTAGGGAAAAAGGTTGATGTTTAGGACTTTAGAATGTTGTTTTGGCTTTGTTAGGATGTAGTTTTTAAATTTTATAAAGTTTCAAATTAAGATTTCTTTCATCATTGATAGTTATGTGGCAAATATTAGTATATTCCATTCATGCATCAAAATATCAAACATAAGCATAGTATTTCTAATATTGACACAATTGTGGTACTCAAAGTTCAAAGATAGCTTCACCAAGTAAAAATCCCACACAATCAACTCACCAATACAGCACAAGAGCTCAAGCCAGACAAATGGAATAAGAAAATTTTAATCATCTTGAAAAGATAGAGAGAGCTCAAGAGAAGCCTAAAAGGGAATTGAATAAGATTTTGGATACATTGAACAAATTGAACAAGGGAAAAAATGTAGAAGAAATACTAGCCAACAGGACCATCAATCACAAGAGGTGACTGACCCTCTATACCCTTTTGAATTTGGTTTATATCAAGCCCAGTCCACATAAGAGGCACCACCACAGCAGTTCACATACATTATAAGGTATACATACCTCGAAATGCCATCAACTTCAAATCCAGGGCATTACCATAGCTATATAAATCTTATCTTTACTGAGAAGGCAATAGAACCAATCCAAGCCCTTGATTTGGATGATCCAAAAGAAAAGAAAAAATTAAAGGCAAAAGTGGTTAAGTTATTGAAGGACTCAATAGCTTATAGAAAGATAAGTATGCTAGAAGAAAGGTTACAAGCGGTGAAGGGAATTGGTTTTTATGGTTCATGGATCCTAATGAACTCTATTTAATCCCAAATGTTATTATTCGTCCAAAGTTCAAAGTATCAAAGTTTGAAAAGTACGATGGTATAATGTGTTCAAAGACCTACATTTCCATGTACCACTGAAAAATGGTTGCCTATGCTAATAATGATAAGCTATTAATGCATGTTTTCCAAGATAACTTTATTGGCTCTACTGCTAGATGGTATGTCCAGCTAGATAAGACCCATATTCAGTCTTGGAGTAATATAGCCTATGACTTTATTAGTCAGTATCAGCATATCATAGATCTAGCCTCAATCATTTGTTTTTGCAAAATATGGAGAAAAAGGCAATTAAATCATTCAAGGAGTATGCCCAAAGGTGAAAGGACATAGCTACTCAAGTTTAGCCTCTTCTAACTGAAAAAGAAACCACAATGTTACTTGTAAGCACTTTAAAATCTTCTTATTATGAAAAGATGATAGAGAATACAATAAAAAATTTTATCGACATGGTGATCTCGAATGAAATCATTGAGAATGCCATTAAGAATGGCAAGTTAAAAAGAGAAGAAGCTTTCACCAAGAAGGTCCCAAAAAAAAAAGAGACTGAAGCTCAAGCTATAAGCTTTGACAAACATCAGTTTAGGGGTTATCAACCATATCCACCATAAAGTTACTCTTTATACTACCCTACAGTAAATAATGCCTCACCCTACCCATATCAACCTACCTTACAACCATCTTACCCCCAATATATCAGCTCGCTTTCAAACCTAAGCTTTCAATATAATACTAACACTCAACCTCTTACAAGACTTCAAATTTGTCCTATTAGCCTAGCAAGTGGTTTGTGAGAGCTATGAACTATATTAGAAAAATTCATATTTAACCTCATCCTTATGACTTATACAAAATTATACTAAGAGCTTTACAACAACCATTTGATTGTCCCCAATCATTTGGAGTCACTCGAGCCACCCTATCCCAAATGGTATGATTTTACAGCCCATTATGATTACCACTATGAAATTATTAGTCATTCTACAAAAAATTATACTGCCCTAAAGCATAAAGTGCAATGATTGATCAATGATGAAATGATAAACTTTGACACATGAGAGATGACAACACCTAATGTTAGTGGCAATCCATTACCCAATCACAATGTCAGTGCTTTAAGTGAGGATTAGGAACGAGTTTGATCCAAAAAGGCTTAGTGAGCTTCAATAAATTATGAAGGCTAGATGTCAATAAAAACTCTTCACCTGATTACATGGGGGCATAATTTTGAAAAAGACAAGGGTGTTGCTTGTCATTTTGAGATTTCTATCAGAGTAATGTTAAGATTTCTTTTTTTGCAATAAGATTTCATTTTTTATCATTTTAATAAAAAGGCAAGTTGATGCATTTTATTACATTTACTCTCTCATTACATGCCTTGTTATATCTTTTTGTTCTCATTCTTAAATTTCAAATGATGAATGTTTAGACAATGATAACAATAATTTTAAGATTTAATTTTGAAAACTCATTCAATCTGTAGAGAATATTTGAGCAAAAGAAGCAACCTGCTTGTAGATGCAAAATAGATATGTCTTAAAGATATGTAGACCTTTATAAAAAATCCATGAGTTTTTTTTTTGTTCAATAAATGATTTTCAAAGAAATCATTTCACATTTGAGATTAAAAATGGCCATCTTTCTTTTACCATTTATAAAACCATCCATTGTTATTCTTTTTGAGCCTATTATGATTTTTTTTCTCTAAAAACCCCAATCAAGGATCACCCTCCATACTAGAGGATAAATTTTGAGAAGAACATACTTAAAAAAGGAAAGAGGTAAAAGAATACAAAAGGTCTCAAAGATAGAAAGTAAAAAAAAAAAAAAAGAGAAAGAAGAACCCTTTTACCAGAAAAAAAAAACAAATGCCACAGATGAGTTGGGCAAAGTAATGAGAATCCTTTGTAAGGAATAAAATGAATAAAAAAAGAAAAAATAGTGAAATGATGTGGAATGGGGTAAAATGCCAAGTTGCATCAAATGATGAGAAATGATCCTTTGGTTTGGAACCTTTTAAACATATGTTTTGAGCCTATTTTATCCATTTCTTTCATGACCCTTCACCATAGCCTGCATTACAACCTTTAAAAATCTATTTTGATCAAATGTAAATGCTCGAATTGAATGATCATATGTTTGGCTAAGTCATGCTTGTGATGGAATAATGAAATCATGCTATGTTGTTTCAGAGATTGATGTGTGAGAGATATCAATAATGGATGAAAAAATATAAAATATAAAATATAAAAATATAAAAAAAAAATATAAAAGAAGAGAAAATGAAGACTTATATTGAAAACCTGAAAGGAGTTTTTGGGTAGAAAAACTTTTGAGCTGAAAGTTGGATAAACAGTTCAAATATATGGAAGATTAAAGACATCTAAAGATCCTTCAAAGCTGAGACAAAGTTCAATGAGCTCAAAATGATTTTGAAAATCAATGGAATTAGTTTTTGAAAAAGAATTTTGGATTAATGTTAAGAATTGTCTAAGTATTCATTGTTTAGACATTGCGATAACATTCAATACCATCCCTAGTGATATGCTCTGAATTTGTTCCTTTACCCATTTATCTTGGTACCTGACTCATTTTTGTATTGATTACTTTTTTCTCAATTCACCTTGTACTTTGTTATTTTTACATCCCCAGAATAAATTGAGAAAATATCTAATTGCATTATATTTGTCAAGAATTGAAATGATAATGAATGAATGATAATGCTCATAAAAGATTCTTGCATTCTTTTGAAAAGAAATCCAAAATAATGGGCAAAAAAAATGAAGAGATGGTAGAAACCTGAAAAGATGATTTGAAAGGACACATGATGAGAACAAGTGGTGAATATGGTGATGGATGGTTGACAAACTTGTGAGTTATGACCAGATGATGAAAATAATATAGATCAATTGACAAAATTTATTCTAAAATAGCTAGTACTGAGAAGCTAAAAAGAGAATAAGATATAGTGGAATCTTGATAACCATATTACCATAATTAATTAGAATTTTATGATATTAATGTTAGTGACATTTGTATTACATGTATTACGTTTGCATTATAATTGGAATAATACATGTATGTAATTTAGTTTGGCTATGCATTTGCATCATGCAGTAAATATTTGAATCATGATGGCATTTATAGTATTGTGAGAATCTAGACTATTGCATTACATCATTATCATGACATTTTTTATAAAGTTTTGACTTTGATGAAAAATTGAGAATTTTCATGACAAGAAATTTTGAACTTTTGGAAGAAAGCTTGACATTTGCATAGCATGCATTGCATTTCTAAATGTTTGATGCATAGCATGCATTGCATTTAAGAATATCTAGTGCATAAAGCAATGATATTTCAAGATCTCACTTGGAAAGATAGATATGAGAACTTTTCAATAAAAGAATTTCAAATTTTCATTTGAAAAAAAAAGACCCTTAAGGTAAGATTTTGATCCTTGAAAAATGATATTTCTCAATATTAGGAACGATTTGTAAAACCTACGGTCATAATCTTCTATAATTTCTCCTGATGATCTATAAGACCTTTGGCATGATTGTCGAAAAGCTTTTTATAAAGTCGTTGAGCCTCTATTTAGAGAAGCCTTATTTATCTTTTCAAAGTTGTTAAGCCTCTGTTTAGAGAAACCTTATTTATTTTTCAAAGTTGTTAAGCCTCTGCTTATAGAAGTCTTATTTACTTTGCTAAAATCATTGAACCTCTGTTTAGAGGAGCCTTGTTATTTTTTGAAGTTGTTGAGCCTCTACTTAAAGAAGCCTTATTTGTTTTTCAAAAGTCATTAAACCTCTACTTAAAATAGCCTTATTTATTTTTTTTAAAGTTGTTAAGTCTCCACTAAGAGGAGTTTTATTTAGTTTTCAAAGTTGTTGAACCTCTACTTAAAGGAGTTTTATTTATGTTTCAAAAGTGGTTGAGCCTTGACTTAAATGAGCTTTATTTATTTCTTAAAAGTTGTGGAGCTTTTGTTTAGAGGAATTTTCATGTTATTCAAAAAGTCTGAGTATGTCTTAAAAAAAAAAAAGAGGTGTCAAGTTGATTCTTGATTAGGTTGTCTATGTCTTCGCATAGTTCTTGTTTCACAAAAAATGCACAAAGAGGGGCAATTATAGAGACCGCAATCTGTCTGGGGTTTTTCTTGTTTCTGTTAATTAAAAATAAAAAATTAAAAAGGAAAACTTTAGGAAGGTTGGATTTTTTTAGAATTGTTTCTTTAGGGGTTGTCAAATTTGGGTTAAAATCATAATTGAAGTTTAAATTTAAAAGGAATCAAAATTCTGTTGATAAATGGTTCTCTTGATTTGAACCCTATAAATACATACCCATAACAGACAAATCAGAGAAAGTATACAAAAAATATGAGGTTTTTAAAATTTTTTTGTTTAAAAAAAAAGCTTTTTTTTGGAAATTTCCCAAATTTTGACAAATTTTGACAAATTCTGATAAGAATTCCGGTGACATTTGAATTTTCTGGCGAGTTTTTCAGAATCCGATTGAAGATTCCGGTGAAGATTGAATTTTTTGATGAACTTTCAGTGACTCAACCCAAATTTCGATGAGATTTTCTGAATCTAGTGAAGATTTAACCAGCATTCTTCAGGTTTTAGAGAGAGAAGGAAAGAAAAAAGAAGAAGAGAGAAAGAGGATAAGAAGAAATCTAAGGAAAAAGAAAGTGTTGGCCTATTTATACCTCATTGAAATGATGCCGTTTTGGAGTTTAGTTCACCTAGGATCCGTTTGTTTTGCTAGCGGGAGGTTCAACTCAAGCAACCGACCCACTTTGACTTGCCTCCCTATCCTTAGCTCAAGCCGAGCTGAGCCTCGAGTCGAGCCGTTAGCTAAGACGTTCCAACTACTTCCCCTCTTTATAGTCAAGTCATTCTAGCCGTTGAGCTGAATTGCTTTTGTTTTGGTATTTTATTTATTTATTTATTTTATTATTTTTGAAATATTCTTGCATGATTAAATTTTAAGAAAAATGAAAAACATATATAACAAAATAATTTTTTTTAGAATAAATACTAATTATCCAATGATAGAGTTTTTAGAAATTTCAAATGATAAATTTTTATAAAATTCATAAGTGAGAATTTTTTTTCTAAATTTGTCCCAAATGGTGGAATAATTTAGAGAAAGTTTCAGAAATAATAATTAATATTTATTTTCAATTCAAAAAAGATAAAATATAGAAAAAATAATAAAAATAATAAAAATTTTGAATTAAATACTAATTACCCAAGGATAAGATTCTTAGAAATTTCAGATGGCAAATTTCCTAAGAAATCTTTAGGTGAGAAATTTCTCTAAATTTGTCTCAAATGGTGGAATAATTTAGATGAAATTTTAATAAAAGTAATTGTATTCTTTTTCAATTAAAAATTTTGGTTGACAATATTTAATAATTATCTAAGGATGAGAATCTTAAAATTTCAAATAATAAATTTCCTAAGAAATCTCTAGGTGAGAAATTCTTTAAATTTCTCTCAAATTGTGGAAGAATTTAAATGAAACTTCAAGAAAATAGTTGTAATATTATTTTCTTTCCAAAGATAAAAACAAAAATTCTAAATAGATCTAAATGGTGAAAAATTTAGAAATAAAAAAATAAAAATTTTTAAATTGGCCCAAATGATAAAAAATTTAGAAATAAAAATAATAAATAAAAATAAATTTCGAGGATGAAATTCTTAGTAATCACAAATAGTTGATTATCTAAGAAATTTCTAGATGATAAGATATTTTTAATTTTGACCAAAATGGTGGATGAATTAGATATATTTTCAATAATAATAATAATAATAAACCAATGATTAAATATTTTTTCGATAATAGAGTCTCTTCAAGAAAACAAATGAGATTCTTGAATATTCTTAAAATAAAGAAATATTTTTAAGAATTCTAATAGATTGATGGAGAATCTTAAGAATTATTTCTAATATTCAACATTAAAATTTAAGACCATTAGCATCAAAACCTTAGGATAATTTAAAATAAAATGGTACCGTCCTTTAGATGGGTATGTGGGAGTACTATAACCTTACTCATATATAACCGAACTTCTGAACTCCTTTTTGATTAGTAAACCAAAATATTTTTTTTAAAGACCCTTAGTCAAGTTTAAGAGCTCTTTAAAAGGATAGATTCATCAGGTGACCAATTACACCTAATTAAAAAGGATTGGTAATAACTCTTCTTATTAAGTTTAATTATAAATTTACGGATCTATATATTATGATACCACAATAACTTCAAATTCTTCAAGCAAGACCTCATTTAATATTTTGAGCTTTTCAATGAATAAATTGATATTTACATCTCACGTAAAAGATCAACTAATGTAAATAGAATTTGCCAGTTTGGTGTTCTTTCCCTTTGTACGGAACCACAGAGTGACAATATTGTTAATAATATACTTTCAGTTTCATGTCTTACAATTTTTTTTTTTTTATAATCATGAATTGTCTTTATAACCATTAATTAATGTAGTTTATTTTTACAATTTTCAAAGGATTAAAGGGGTGTGGAATAAATCATGGCTCTAAACAGATTCCTAGCATCCAATAGTCATTCTCACCAAAAAAAAAAAAAAAAAGCTAGTTTACACAAATTTCCCAACTGCAGTTTCCATAGCCAATATGTTTAGCAAAGCACAGCCGATCTTTCCTGCATGGCAATACAAACCCCATTCATGCTTATGCCCAACAAACACTTCCTGCTACCATTCACACATAATTGAATCTTGTCTTAACTTGGTTATCAGTGAAAATATTAGGATAAAAAACTATTTAAGAAAATTTTATTAATTTGATAACATAAAAATTAATATATTTTTATACCATAAATTTTCAAATGTATGTTAAGCTATATAATATAATATATATTTTTTTTATAAAATGTATATAAATTAAACTTTCAAATGCTTTGTATTATATAATTTGTGAATAATTAAATTTCATATATTTAATTATCATAATTAAAAAATGATTACTTTAATGTTAATACATATATAAAGATATAAAAAAACAAACATTTTAATAAAATATGATTACATTGATTAAATTATATTATAAAATTAATTCAATAAAAACTATAAATTAGAAATAAAAATCTGGAGAGCCAAAAATCTAGTAATAATAAAGCTCATCCCTTTAGGAGCTAACTTTTGTCATCCCCCCCCAAAAAAAAAGAAAAGAAAAGTTTGACAAGAGTAATGCATCACTTTCTTTAAATAATTTGCATTTTATCTACACATTAGCACATTGCATTAGTAAAATTCATGTAAGTTTTTTTGGTGGAAATTAGTAAAATTAATGTTAAACATGAATAATATTAGACTAGAAGCCGAGAAAAGCCATGTAAAGCATCACCAGGTGTTCATGGGCAATCACATAATATTATTGATTCTAATTCACTAGATTTCTTATAATAAGAGATGCCATCGAAAGGAGCTGTTTTTTTACAAAATATTAGGGTTAAATATAAAAATAGCCTTTGTATTCTAATTTTTTTGTTAGTTTGATATTTAAAAAAATAAAATTGTTAGTTTGATACTTGAATTTTTATTTTATCATCCACTTTAATATTTCAAACTAACACCATTAATCAACTTGCTAATATGGTATGAACAACCAATAAAATACATACACATATCAAAAAAGTCATCACGTCATTAATTGTTCATCAATATTAATAAAAAATTTCTAAAAAATTTTTTATATAATTTTTAAAATATTTCAAAGTTTTTAAAAATATTTTAAAAATTTTTAGAATCTTTTTGAATTTTTGTGAATTTTTTAAAATTTTTTTTAAAATTTATCTTTAATATTGATATAGCAATTGATAACATTACGTTGATTGGATTTTTTTTTTATGTGTCTTTATCTTATTAGATATTCATGTGAAATTAACAAGTTGATTGACAACATTAGTTTCATATACCAAAATAGATAATAAAATAAAATTTAAAATACAAACTCAAAATTTTATTTTTTTAAAATAACAATTATCAAAAATTATAAAATTCAAGAATCATTTTTATATTTAACCCAAAACGTTATCTGATTATGATCTCTGTAGATACCGATTTTGTTGCATTTTCATTACTTCATCTGTTTCCATGACCCAGTCTTTGAAGCCATCATCCTTAAGCATACTAATAGGTTGATGGATCATCACCCTGATGATATAACATACTTCTAACTCACATAATGAGGCGAGAAGAATAGCTATAGAATTGAACAATCGTACAGGCATTTTTTGCACATTGCATATGGCTTTACAATTGCATACGGCTTTACAATGGAATTCTCTTTTTTCTTTCATCGAAAAAAAGAGAAAATATAGAGTCTATTAGACCCTATCCGGTATTATATATATATAATAATGATTTTAATAATAATGATAAAATCGGTTTAATTAAAATTAAAAATCAATTAATTATAAAAAAAAACAAAAAAAATAGAACATAACAGAAAAAAAATTGAGGATGGCAATGGTGCCTTCCCTGGCACCACTACCACCAGACCCCACACCCCACCCTTCTGATCACCATACCCTACCCTTCAACCCTCTAATCACTCATCCCGTTGACAAAACTATTAAATAAGACAAAAACAAATAATAGGGCATGGGGCTCATACTTACACCCCATGCCAAGCCCTGTGCCTTTCTCTTAAGCACACGTATGGTCGGAGCTCTATAAATAGAGCTCCTAGCCAAACCACTGCAAAAAAAAAAAAAAAAAGACACTATAAAAGAGACACAGTAAAAAAAATGAAAAAAAATGAAAAAAAAAATTGTAAAAACTAAAAAAAAAAATCATAGTCCTCTCCGTAGGGAGGAACCCAGCGCTGAGAGCTTCCTACACAAAGAAAAAAAAAAAAGGTTAGTTTAAAAAAAAAGAGTCAGAATACAAAAAAAATAATCTCACCAAAACTTTGAAAGTAGATCTAGGGAAGTGGAGACTTTTTTTGGTGAAAAGGAGGTCAGATTTGTGTTAAGAAGGTCGAAAGGAGTTTGTGGGTAAATTTTGGAATTTTTCAACCACCGACGATGGTGGCCCATGACTGGCGACCGACGGTGATGGCAACAGTGACGACGATCAGTCGGCACTGCGTTTGGCTGAAGAAGAAGAAAAATAGGTTTTTTTTTTGAGAAGGAAGGAGAATGGCTGAAAAAAAAATTTAAACCTTTTATATAAACGGTGAAAACCAAAACAACGCCATTTCAGTAAACACCTAGATGTTGGAGAGTCAAGGTGGTCTCATTATATTTAAGAATCCAATTTCAAGTTTACATTCCATCGTTATACATAGCACCTATTAGCTTACATGCATTTATTTGTTATTGTTTGCACTTGTTTGCATTTCTCTGTCTTTAATTTATACTTGTTACCCGATAACACCATCATTTACTTTTTCATATAAAATGTGTAATTTTAAAATAAAATAAAAAATAACATTCCGATGAAAATAATTCTTAAAACTCTGCCTAGATGTTAGAGAGTCACTAACAATTATCTTCTATAAAGATTGTTATTTTATTTTAAGGATTGTTGTGTTAAATCTTAAGCAAAAAGAATTATTTTAAATTCTACCTAGATGTTGGAGAATTTTAAGATAATTCTTTAACTTAAAGATTTTCTTAATATTTCTAAATAAAATTTTAGCAAATTTTTTTTTGAAGGGAATTAGTATTAAATTTTAAGTCAAAACCATTTTTATCCAACATAAAAAATAGTGCATAATTAAATGGTACCAATTTATGGGCGTTGTGGAGGTGCTAATCCTTCCACACATGTAACCGACTCTCGGACCTAACCTGATTTTTCGTAGACCAAAATTCATCTTTTTGATAAACTTTAAACTCGTTTTTATAGTTTTATTAAAAAGATAAACTTTTGGTTGGCCAATCACACCTTAACAAAGATTGGTGGCGACTCCCCTTTTATTTACTCAATTTTAAAACACATTATGTCTGGCAGTCCCAAAACCGTTACGATAACTTGGGGACTCCACTGGGGACTTTAATTTGAGAGTCAAGCCAAAAATTTTAATTACACGCTATTAAGAATTGTTGGAGTTAATTGGTTTTATTTGACATTTCATTTAATCTCCTTTATTTTGATTTTTCAAAAAAATGCGTTAATGAATAAGATAAATTGTATGTTAGTTGTTATTTTATTTTAATTTTGTGTTTATGGTATTTTGATTAATACATTATTTTGCACACACTTTGTATATTCATGCATGAGCTTTAGACCCGAGCTCTATCCCTTTTAGGAGAAAGCGAAGTAACTACGCTCTCGTGAGGTGATAACCTCCACATTTGTTAGCGGAACACTTTCACTCAGATTGAACCCATTCCGTTAATAGCCTGTAATGGGTGAGGATCGGAGAGCTTTACTAGTCTATAACGGACGATGATGTGAGGAATAGTCTGGGAACCTTTAGACACGTAAATCTTAACCCGGCATATAGTGAGCCGTAAGGTCCAATTTTAGGATAGACCTATGTTGTCCTTTTATGAGAAAATTACCTAAATTAGGACACTATGTATATTCTGTTATGACGCATGTTATACTTGTTCATTCATTTACTCATTTTTTATTTGTTTGTTTTATTTACATTATTGATTTGTTTAATTCTTTTATTGTCTTCAATTTTGTTTCATGCATCATATAGGTACCATATTTCTAGAGGGTATTGTTTTGGACCAACCTTTAGCAAGAAAAAGTTTCAGAAAACCTAAAGGATGTCATCCATGTGTAAGAGCTACTTAGAGGTCAAGAGCCATTCAGAAAGTAATCAAAGAAAAGAAGGAGATTGCTTAGTAGATGGTCACATATCGGTGCTACCACAGTCAGTGCATATGGATATCAGTCAGAATAATTTATCAGAATTGAAAGTTATTTGGAAATAGTGGAGAATAGAGAAAAAAATATTTTTCCAAGAAATACGGGGATGTGGCAGTGCTTATGTCAGTAAAGGTTGATGAATAGCTGATGATAGCCGCAATACAATTCTGGGATCCATCTTATCGATGCTTTGTATTCAACCAAGATGACTTGGCCCTCACGATTGAAGAATATTTTTCTTTACTCCGGAGAGTCTACCAATTAAGATAAGATCTATTGAAAAGAACATAAGACTATTGGATATAGAAAGAAGTTAGCCAAGATCATGCAAGTAGAGGTTGAAGAGATAGACAAGCACAAGAAGGAAAAGAACGGGGTTGAGACCATTCCATTAGCTTTTCTGCTCGAGTACATAAAGAAGTATATTAAAACTGATCAAGGATTGGATGTGTTTGCTTTGGCTATGTATGGATTGATGATATTTTCTAAGGTGTTAGGACATATAGAAGCATCAGTGATTGACTTTTTTGAGTAATTAGATAAAGGAATAAATCTTTCACCAACTATTTTGGCAGAGACTATTAGATCACTTAATTTTTGTCAAAGAAAAGGTGAAGGACGATGTGCTCAATTACTTTTTATCTGGTTCAGAAGCCATTTTTAAGAAAAAAAAAGACATCATTTCGGCCATTCTCCATTCATTTGACTCCTATCAAGGAGTTTGTTGCTAAAGAATGGAAAAAAAATTGGACAAAAGGTCAATGGTTGGCATTCTTTTTGAAGCTCACTAGTGATGATGTAACATGAAGGGCATCATGGATGCTTTCGATGGCCATCTTGTATAGTTGTAGAGATGAGTCATGGGTACCTTTGTTAGGAATATAGGGGGCAGTGAGTTATGCGCCCCTTATGGTTCAGACAATATGACTCACAGTAATTTATCCCTATGACTTATGGACTTAGTTCACTCGAGTTCGATTATGGGACACTCGGTTATGTGAAAAGGGTTCGTGAAATCATCAAAGCATGGAAACAAGTCAACCGAATGAGTCCAGCTAGATTTACAGATAATATTACAGAATGTTACCTTGCTTGGAGGATGAAAAGGGTTAACGAAATTAAGCCTCTACCAACTGATGTTTCAAAAAGTTACCAGTCCTATTTCAGTATCGGTATTGTCAACTTTTGAGATCGCCTAATAAGAGTTTGAGATTGAAAAGAAAAGGTTAGAGAAAGAGAAGATGGCTATGATGGATCAAGTTAACCAATTGAGATATGATTTAATAATGAGAGATGATGCCGTATAAAAATTAACTAAGAAATGAAAGGTATTGAAAGAAGATCTGTAAAATCTACATCAATAAAATAAGAAATTAAGGTTGGACAGTAGACCTTTGAAGGGATCTAAGAAAGATATGGAAGAACTAAGAGATATGGTGGAGTATTTGAAGAACAAAACTCGAGAAAATAAGGAAGTGATCTCTGCACTCACTAAAGAACAACATGAATGGAAAGAAAGATTTTCAGGAGCCTCTGGAAAGGTAACAAAGTGCCAAAAGGAAAATGAAAAGCTAAGGGCTGAACTAAAAAAGGAACAAGATATGAGTTCTAATTTACAAAATGAGAAGAAAACTTTGGAGCAGAAGTTAATGAGTCTAGAGCTTTAATTGACCAACAATCAGAACCACATAGACAAGATTTTAAATGAATGGCAAGAGAAGGAGAATTATTGGGCCCATACTTGTAACATGAAAGTGGATGCTCAAGAGATATGGAGAGCAGAAAGTTTAGAGAGACAACAATACATCAAACATTTGACTGCTCAAATCTATATGGTTGTTCGAAAAGCAAGCAACATGGTTGAAAAAGTGAAAGCACTGGAATGAGAGATTGTACTAACTCAAAGCCATGGTCAGAGATTATTGAATTTCTTGTGTGAAGCTAGGGAGCAATATGCTCAAATCAAATGTTTTTATGGTTTTAACGCAAGAATGATCAGATGATGTATAAAGACTCCTATGATTAATAAAAGTTTTTTTTTTTGTTTCGATTGATCCAAGACAATACCCCAATTTTCATTTCATTCATTTTATGCATGCATTTTCATAAATGTAAATACTAACAACAATATCAATAACATTATATCATGCGATCTAATTCACAGTTAATAAACTAAGGTTTAAGGATAGCAAAGTCGAGAAATCAAAATTAGTCAATTTTGCATAGATATAATACTCTTTCTCAGACTCGAGCCATGGAAGAAGAGAATATAGCCAGATTTGAAAGAGTCGAAAGGTCACGGGAGGAGATATGAGAAAGAGTGATGGAAATACAACAAAGTATCGAAGCACAAATGGTTGAATTGAGACAATTGTTGCTTGGTTCAATGAAAGGAAAAAGAGTCGCTGATGTATCAAAGACAGGAGATGAGGTTAATATGGAAAAGCCATTATACCCTCCGAGATTCACTCCACCTCAGGTTCAGGTTCAAGTTCCTCGGGGTATACACATACAACCACCAAGTGTACAGCCATACCCCTATGTCAATCATTCTACAAGTCAACAACTAGCCCACTTAAATACTAATTCGGGACCCATCCCAATCGATCCCATCATGGTACCAAATCTTAATGACCCTGTTAAACAAGAGAACTCTCACAAAATGTCAAAACCTGTTATAAATTCAAAAATTCAAAACAAGTATGACCAACTTGAAGAGAGACTCAAAGCGGTTGAAGGTAGTGACATTTATAGGGTTATTGAAGCCAATGAGCTCAGCCTAGTGCCTGACTTGATAATCCCACCAAAATTTAAGACCCCAGATTTTAAGAAATACAATGGAATAAAGTGTCATTCTACTCATATTATCATGTTTTGTAAAAAATTGACGGGTCATACCTATAACGACGAACTATTGATACACTATTTCCAAGATAGTTTGACTAGTTCAGCAACTAGATGGTACGTGCAGTTAGATCAGAGCAAGATCCATTTGTGGAAAGACTTGGCCAAAATTTTTTTTGCTCAGTATAAGCATATCTTGGATACAGCCCCTGATAGGCTATCATTACAAAATATGGAGAAAAAATCAAAGAAAACCTTCAAGGAATATGAACATCAGTGGAGAGATATGGTAGCCCAAGTCCAACCACCACTGACTAAAAAAGAGATAACTATACTATTTATCAACATATTGAAAGCCCCATATTATGACAGATTGGTAGGGAATGCCATGAAAAACTTTTCTGACATGGTAATCTCATGAGAGATAATAGATAATGCTATCAAAAGTGGCAAAATTGAAGGGTTCGAAAAGAAGATAGCAACTTTAAAGAAGAAAGAGCAAGAGACACATGCTGTTACTCATAGAAATCTCTCACACCATCCTTTTATCCCATATAATCTACACCCCCTTACTACCCTGCCACAAACCAAATTTTTCAACAATCATATCATTACCAAAAACCCTAACAACCGCTACCCAGACTAAGCTTTAGCCCTCAACCATCCAATTACAACTCTACACTACCAACTCGACCATTTACCTGACCAACCTACCCAAACAGCAATTAAAGAAACTCGCAGAATAATAATAATTGAGAAAGACCTCATTTTGACCCAATTCTCATGTCTTACATCGATTTGTACCCTTAGTTAGTGAGAGGCCACCTTGTTGTTCCTTTTTATGCAAAACCATCAAAACCACTTTACCCAAGTTGGTATGACTCTAATGCCAAGTGCGATTATCATTACAGAGTTACAGGACACTCTACAAAGATTGCATAGTACTTAAACATAAGGTGCAAGGTTTAATAAATGATGAGCTTTTATCTTTTGATACCAAATTCAAGCCAAGTGTCAGTGGAAACCTTTTGTCGGATCACACCGAAGGGAAAATCAATATGGTGGGTAAGGAAAAATATGAAAAGATCAAAAGATACACGGATGAAATGAAGACCCCTTTTGAACGGATGTACAACTGTTTGTATGAGACGGGCATGATTCAACCATTATTTTTGGATAACGAAAGTCATGAAGACCCTGACCATTTTTGTAAATACCATGGGAAAATAATTGGACATTTGATCCAAAGTTGTGAAGTCTTTAAGCCAACATTACAGAGCTTAATGGATGAGGCCATCATTGAGTTCTATGATGAATGTGATGGAAATATTGTGAATACAATGGGTGATGAGCGTCTTAGCAAGTCTTTTATCCCTAAACCTCTCACTGCCTACTATGATGAAAAATCGAAGCCCTTAACTGAAAAAATCATCTTTTTTTCCAAGACACCAATGACCATTTATGTCCCTAGTCCATTCTCTTATCAGATTGACAAAGCAGTCTCATGGAGATACGATTATGATATAATAATGCAAGGACCTAATATGACCTCGAATAATCTAAGTACGAAAAATACTACCAACATAGTGAGAATATGAGGAATGACCCAAAGTGGTCAAATTTACACTCTTGAATGTTAGAAAGGGCCAAGAAAGGGAAAGGCAAGATAGAAGAAAAAGACATAAAGGAAAGCCAAGATTCTCAATCGGTGGTAAGCTCGAAAGTGTAAGTTAACAAATCGATGACAGAACAAGAAGCTTGTGAGTTTCTAAAGATCATCAAACACAGTGAGTAAAGTATGGTTGACCAGTTAAATAAACTATCAACTTGTATTTTCTTACTATCACTACTACTGAATTTTGAGCCATATAAGAATGTTTTGCTGAAAGTGCTCAACCAAGCTTATGTCGAGCATAACATTTCTATTGATAAGGTAGATCACATGGTTGGAAATATTATAGCCTCGAATTTTTTCACCTTCAATGATGATGAAATACCTCCAGAAGGATGTGGTAATGTTAAGGCTTTACATGTTACTGTCAAGTGTAAGTCTCACACTATAGCTAAAATGTTGATTGGCATTGGATCATCTATTAATGTTATGCCTCTGATGATATTGTCAAAGCTTTCAGTGGATCCCTCTCACATATGGAATAGCCATATAATTGTAAGAGCATTTGATGAGGCATAAAAAGAGGTAATTGGTGATATAGAAATCTCATTACAGATTGATCTTTGTACTTTCAACATCATATTTCAAGTAATGGACATAACTCCTGCATATAGTTGTCTACTTGAAAGATCTTGGATTCACACGATCGGAGTTATACCTTTATCTTTACATCAGAAGGTAAAATTTATCATGAAAGGAAAACAAGTTTGTGTGGATAGTGAGGAGGATTTATTGGTAACAAAGACCTTAACAACTCCCTATGTTGAGGTAGCAACCGAAAAGATTGAATGTTCTTTTAGAGCTTTTAAAGTAGCAAATGCTACTTACGTAAGAGAAGGGTCAAGGATATTGATCCCTCAATTGTCAAAAGCTACGAATATGGTGATTAAGCAGATTGCTGACAAAGGTTGGTGAGTCGGGCAAGGCTTAGGGAAAGCTCTACAAGGAATCATAAAAGCACCATGCTTGGTTGAAAATAAAGAAAGATGGGGGTTAGGCTATAAGCCTACGGCTGCTGATAAAAAGAATGTAATGTTGGAGAAGAAAGAAAAGAGAATGGCACGCCTCAAAGGGCAAATTTTGATTGATGGGAAAATGGTGTTTCCTTATTTGTATGAAACTTTCCATTCAGCTGGGCATATTTATCCTGGGTCGATAGGAGTTGAACAAGAGGGACTGGTAATGGGATTAAAGGAAGCTTTCTCATAATTTCAAGTGGAAGCAGATGAAAGAGTCGTGCAAGATGAAGAGATCTTTTTTCCTTTTTAGGAGACTTAAAGAATGGTGTACCATTTTTGTTATCCTTAAACCTTTTAACTAAAAAATTCCAATTGCTTTTGCCCAAAAACATGCGGAGGTTAAGTGTATGGGCTTATTTTCATTGTCTTAAGAAAATGATGAATACAATGCATTTCACTTATACCATGTTCTCTATTTTTTATTTTTCTTTCCTTTTTCATTACCATTCTTTTTGCCCTTGCCAAGATCAATATATATTTCTTTGTGATTATACCCATTTTCAGGTTTTCTAATAATTAACATTATAGATGACCAAGACAATAACATCGGGTTTGATTTTGAAAATTTGACTCACATTAGCAAGCTTGATAACAATGTTGATTCAGAAGACTATAATTTACCTCATGATCTGTTGAAATGGATGGAACAAGAAAAGAAAATTATAAAACCCCACCAGGAATCAATTGACCCATTAAATTTGAGAGATGGTGATAATAAGAAAGAAAAAGTTAGGATCGGTACTTTACTATCACCGATTGAAAAGTAAAAGTTGGTGAATCTACTGCGATAGTACATAGATGTATTTGCATGGTCTTACTAGGATATGCCAGGACTTAGCATAGAGTTGGTTGAGCATAGGTTGCCTTCAAAACCAGAATGTCGACCAATACAGCAAAAGTTGAGACGCATGAAGCCAGAAATGTTACTGAAGATAAAAAAAAAAAGTAAAAAAGTAATTCGACGTTGGTTTCTTAGAAGTATCCAAGTACCCCAAATGGGTAGCCAATATAGTCTCAATTCCCAAGAAAGATGGAAAAGTTAGAATGTGTGTGGACTATCGAGATTTAAATAAGGCTAGCCCAAAGGATAATTTTTCATTACCATATATTGATACCCTTATGGATAACACTACTAAGCACTCTACTTTTTCATTCATGGATAGGTTCTTTGGCTACAATCAAATCAAAATGGCTCATGGAGATATGGAGAAAACTATATTTGTGACAATGTGGGGTACATTTTTCTATAAAGTTATGCCTTTTGGGCTAAAGAATGGTAGTGCCACATATCAAAGGGCGATGGTCACTCTCTTTCATGATATGATGTATAAGGAAATAGAGGTATATGTTGATGATATGATAGTTAAGTCTCAGGAATGGGAAGATCATGTTGCTAATCTCCGATGTCATAACGTCTAGATTCGAGGATCTATCGCTAGACATTGACTTATTGGAGTCACCACCAATCTTTTTTATCTAGGTGCAATTGGCCACCTAAAGAATCTGTCCTTTCAGGGAACACCTAAGTTTAAGGGTCCCTAAAAGAATAGATTCAGGTCTACTAACCAGAACAGGGTTTGGGAGTTCGGTTACGTGTGAGGAAGGTTATAGCACCCTCACAACGCCCATCAAATGATGGTACCAACTTAAATTTGTGTTATCCAGTAAGCCTTAAAATTTTACCAAGTTATTAATTATTGAAAATTATTCTCAATTGACTCTAATACTTTTAGCAGAAAATTGAGAAAATTCTCTCACCTCAAGAGTATGCAAGAAAAACTACTGTTTCACTTACAGAGGCTCCATCGTCGGATTAATTAAAGAAAAATCAAAATCAAAATAGAAAGGAAGGAAAGAATTTGTTCTCGTGTAGGAAAAATTGATACTTTCAACTTTTCCCCAAAAATATTTTTTGAAAATTTATTTTTAAGGAAAATTGATACTTTCAACTTTTTTTCAAAAATAATTTTTTTGAAAATTTGATTTTCAAGGAAAATTGATACTTTCAACTTTTCCCTAAAAATATTTTTTTGGAAATTTTGATTTTCAAGGAAAATTGATACTTTCAACTTTTCCTCAAAAACCCTTTTTGAAATTTATTTTTAAGGAAAATTGATACTTTCAACTTTTCACTAAAAATATTTTTTTTGGAAATTTTGATTTTTATTTAAAGAAAATAGAATAATAAAAAAATAAATAAAAATAAAAAATAAAGAAAAGTAAAACAAAAATAAAAATAAAATAAAGATAAAAAGAATATTAAATAAACCTAATCTAATAAATAAAAAAAATTCAAAAAAAAAAAACCTGGAGCGTCTCGGATAGCAGCTCGGCTTGGAGGGGGTAGACACGCGCGGGTCAGGAAGCGGGTCGATGCTCGGGTCGGGTCGGATCTCGATAAAATGCACGGATCCTCTGGGTTACTTAAGGCCAAAACGACATCGTTTTGAGAGGGTATAAAAGGTACTTCCCTCTGTTTTTCGACAGAACGCTCTTCCATTCTCTCTCTCTTCTTCTTTTTTCCTCTCTCTTCTCTCTAAAAGGCCGAAGAACTCTGGTTGAAGATTCACCGGATTCTGGGTTTTGTCACCGGAATCTGGGTTTTTTTATCGAAAGTTCGTCGGAAGTTCATCGGAAGGTCATCGATTTCTGGAAATCTTCACCAGAAACTGGGCAGGTCACCGAAAACTTCAAGGTTGGTCGAAATTTTTGTCGAAAAATTCAAACTTCGTCAGAAAATTCACCGAAGTCTGGAATTTTCCAAAAATTCCCAGAAAAAAAAATTGCCAAAAATTCTCAAAAAATTTCTGCTAACTCCTCGAACATTTCTAAACCTTTTCTCAGCTTCCTATACGCCTCTTTTTCTCTCAAATCAGTAGCTTGGCTCACTGTTTGTTCTGTATGTCTTGCATCTGTTCCAAGAGGTCCCTTTTATAGGGATTGATCAAGAGTTTCTGATCAATCCCAATTCCTGTTTGGACGAGGATTCAATCTTTAATCCAATCTGTACTTTTCAGATTGAATTCCCATTCACAATGGGATTTTTCAACTTTCAATCACAGCCCTAAAAAAAAAATCATAATAATCAGATAATAAAAAAAAAAATCAGATAAATGAATAAAAATAAAATTAACAGATAATTAATAAAAAAATTAAAATAAGATAAATCTAAAAATATTACAAAATAATAATAATAATAATAAATCTATAACTATATAAATAAAATACCTAAAATATTAACAAAAAAAATGAAAATAAAAATAAAATAAATAAATAAATAGATAAATAAAGATATACACATATTAATACATAATAATAATAAATAAATAATAAAATACATAAAATACAAAAGAAAAAAAATAAAAATAATACAAGATAAAAATTGAATTGGGCTTACCCATTTGGGCCAGGCCCAATTGATCTGGGCCTGGACCCAATTGGGTGTCTACAGCTGTCCCTCTTTGCACATTTTCTGTGAAACAGAAATTGCTCAAAGACATAGACACCCAATCAAGACTCAACTCAACATTGTCATTTATTGTTTTTTTTTTGCTTTTTTGTGTTTTTTTTTGTTTTTTTATTTTTTTGTTTTTTTTTTACCGAAGCTCCTCTAAACAGAGGCTCAACGACTTTGAGAAACATAAATTGCTCCTCTAAACAGAGGCACCATGACTTTGAAAGTAAATTACTCCTCTAAACAGAGGCACCACGACTTTGAAAGTAAATTGCTCCTCTAAACAGAGGCACCACAACTTTAAGAAAGTAAATTGCTCCTCTAAACAGAGGCACCACGACTTTGGAAAGTAAATTCTCCTCTAAACAGAGGCACCAAGACTTTGGGAAAATAAATTGCTCCTCTAAACAGAGGCACCACGACTTTGAAAAGTAAATTGCTCCTCTAAACAGAGGCCTCTAAACAGAGGCACCACGACTTTGGAAAAATAAGTTGCTCCTCTAAACAGAGGCACCACGACTTTTGAAAGTAAATTGCTCCTCTAAACAGAGGCACCACGACTTGGAAAAGTAAATTACTCCTCTAAACAGAGGCACCACGACTTGAAAAAGTAAATTGCTCCTCTAAACAGAGGCACCACGACTTTTGGAAAAGTAAATTGCTCCTCTAAACAGAGGCACCATGACTTGGAAAAGTAAAATACTCCTTGACAAATATGTCCAAAGGAGTTAAAAGTTGTGTTTGAAGGAATTTCAGGAGATCATGCCCAAAAGACTTATAAATCAACCCTGATACCAAAAGACATCCTATTTCAAGGATTAGGAACTTACCTGACAAGTTTCTTCTCAAATTTTGCAAAATATCTTCATATCTATCTTCTTTATGTGGGATGTTGGAACACCCTTGCTTCTTGAATTTATACACTATACTTTCCTGAAAGTAGTGTATGCTATGCAAATGCATATGAATTTCAATGCATGCTATGCAAATGTTGGCCAATTAATTCCTGTTCAATGTATGGTACTCAAATTTCTCAAGCTCTTTTCTTAGGCATCAAGCCCTTTGATTCTTCAGAGATCCGATTACACTGCTCTTCTAAGATCGAACCAGTGTAGCTCTCAATTGTCTTTTCCACTCACATTCTTCCTTGTTCAGTTTCTCAATACTTTGGAATAAGCTTCATCAATCGATCATCACTTGACCATCATTCAATGAATTTCTCAGCACTAACAAATTTCAAAACAAGTTTCATCCACCATCACTGGGTCATTATTCATAGGTGTCTCAGCATTTACCGTTCCAAAACAGACTTTGTCCACTAATTGTTCTCATCATTCAATCATAACTTGTAAGTCATATCGACTAATTCATCCTTGTACTCATCACTTGGTTATATCACTTTTCAAGATTTACCCCATTATATTCTTCATTTGATCACATCATATATCCTTCACAACCATCTCTTTTAGGTTTCTACCATTTTGTTACCACCATCATCTTAGATTTCTTTTCAAACGAATGCAAGACTCTTTTAAGCACATATTCATTCACTCAATATCATTTTAAATCTTGACAAATACAATGCAATCAAGCATGTCAGTGGGATGAATGGTATGTCTAAATGATGAATATTCAGACAATTCTCAACATTAATTTAGGATTCTTTTTCAAAAACTCATTCCATTTATTGCTGAAGTCATCTTGAGCTTAGCGAACTTTGCCCCAGTCTTTGAGGGATCTTCAGATGTCTTTGATCTTCTATTCATGTGAGCCATTTGACCTGGATCTTTTTCTATCAAAATCAACCTTTCAGGTTTTCAATTTGAATCTTCTTTTTTCATTTTTTCATTTCTTTCTTCTTTATTTTTCTTTATTTTTTTTTCTTCTTTTTTTTTTCATCATCTTTTTTCATTTTTCATCCATTGTTGATATCTTTCATACATCAAACTTTAGAGCATGATTCCATTGCTTCCTCATAAGCATACCTTCGCTCAACATATGATCATTCATTGGGTATTCACACTTGATCTAAATGGATTTTTCAAGGTTGTAATGTAGGCCAAGGTGGAGGGTCATAAAAAAAATGGATATAATAGGCTCAAAACATGTATTAAAAAGGTTCAAAACCAAAGGATCATTTGATATAACTTGACGTTTTGCCCCACATCATTTCACTACTTTTTTTTCCTCACACAAAAGATTCTCATTACTTTACCCCAAATCATGTGTGGCATTTATTTTTCTTTTGCTTTTCTTTCTCTTTTCATCTTTGAGACCTTTTGTGGTGTTTTTTTTTTTAAATTACCCTCCAGTGTAAAAGGTGATCCTTGGTTGGGGTTCCTCTGAAAAAAAAATCATAATAGGCTCAAAGGGGTAGCAATAAATAATTTTTCGAATGGTAAAAGAAAGATGGCCACTTTTCATCTCAATTGTGAATACTTTTCTTGAACATCATCTATTGAACAAAGCTCATGATCTTGTATGAAAGATTACATATCTTCAAGACATATCTCTTTCACCTCCAGTAATAGCTTACTTTTTGCTCAAATCATTTTCTCATATTAAATGTGGATGAGTTTTCAAAATTAAATCCCAGAATTACTGTTATCATTGTCTAAATATTCATCATCCAAAATTTGAGAATGGGAGTATAAAGTTATGAAAGATAACAGAGCATGGAGTAATGGTCAAGTAACAGAGAAAAATGTAATGAAATGCATTAACTTGCCTTTATTAAGATGATAACAAGTGAAGTCATATTGCAAAAAAAAAAAATCTAACATTACTCGAAAAAAAATCTTAAAATGACAAAAAAAACCTTCAAGTGAAGAATCTCTATTGACATCTTGCCCCTCAATTCATTGTGACTCTCCGGCCCTTTTCTGTTCTTGACCTTCACTCAGAACATTAACATTAGGTGTTGTTGCTTTCCTTTGATCAAAACTTACCATTCCATCATTGATCAGTCGTTGCACCTTATGCTTTAAAGTAGTGCAATTTTCAGTAGAATGGCCAGTAATTCCATAGTGGTAGTCGTAGTGGGCTGTAGGATCATACCACTTTGGATAGGGTGGTTTAAGCGGCTTCACATGGCTGGGGGCAATCAAATGGCTGTTATAAAGCTCTCGATATAACTATGTATAAGTATAAGGATTGGATCAAATACAGGTTTTTCTCGAGTAGTTCGTTGTTCTCGTGAACCACTTGCTGGGTTAATAAGGCGAATTTGGGTTCTTATAGGAGCTTGAATGTTAAGGCTATATGTAAGATCTTGAGGGCTAAAATAAGATGGTTGTGGAGCTAGTTGGTATGGGTAGGATGAGGCATTATTCACAGCAGGATAGTATGGAGAGTAATCTTGAGATGGATAGGGTTGATAACCCCTGAATTGTTGTCTATCAAAACTCACAACTTAAGCTTGAGCTTCTTTCTTTTCTAATGCCTTTTTGGTTTCTCTTCCTTTCAACTTACCATTTTTTATGGCACTTTCAATAATTTCTCCAGAGATCACCATGTCGGTAAAATTCTTTGTTGCATTCCCTATCATTTTTTCATAATAAAGAGGTTTTAAAGTGCTAACAAACATTACCATGGTCTCTTTTTTTGTCAGTGGAGGTTGTACTTGTAAAGCTATATCTCTTCATCTCTGAGCGTATTCTTTAAAAGACTCATTTGCCTTTTTCTCTAGATTCTGTAAAGAAAAATAATCAGGAGCCAAATCGATAATGTGTCGATATTGACTGATGAAGTCATGAGCCATATCGCTCCAAGAGTAAATGTGGATCATATCCAACTGAACATACCACCTGGCCGCAGAGCCAGTAAGGCTATCTTGGAAAACATGCATCAAGAGTTTTTCATCATGAGCATGAGCTGCCATCTTTTTGCAATACATGGTGATGTGGGTTTTGGGGCACTTTGTACCATCATATTTTTTAAATTTTGGTACTTTCAACTTATGGGGGATAACCACATCAGGAACTAGGCAGAGCCCAGCAGCATTAACTGACCCATAAAAGCTAAATCCTTCCACAACCCTTAGCCTTTGCTCTAGCATGCTAATCTTAGAATTTTCCTCAGCTTTCACTCTCATCTTTTCCTTCTCCTTCTCTTTTAAATCATCTAGATCAGGAATTGGTTCTGCTGCCTTTTCAGTGAAGACAAGATTTATATAGCTATTATACTGCCCTGGGTTGAAAGCTGATGGCATTCCAAGATATGTTGGATATGCGAAGTGTTGTGGCGGGACCTCTTGAGTAGACTGGGCCTGAGGTGGGCCAAAACTTGGAGGGTACAAAGGGTCAGCCACTTCTTGTAATGGGGGAACTTACTGGCTTGTATTTTTTGTAACTCATTTTCCTTTATTCATATTATTAAGAGCCTCCAGAATCTTGCTTAGCTCACTTTCAATCTTTTATTGTGCTTTTTCTATCTTTTCAAATCTATGGGAACTTTCTTCCTCCATTTGCCTTACTCTGGATCTTGTATTATATCGATGGACAGGGTTTTCGCTAGATGGAGCTATCCTGGGACCTTGAGTACCATATTTATGATTAGAAGTCTTATGTTATGCTTTATGTATGATGCTTTGATGCACGAATGAAATGCACATTTTCTTGAATGAAATCTAGTATGAAATAGATGCAAATGATTGTGTTAAAACATGATCATGAAAATAATGCAGATGCATAAAATCAGACAAATAATACAGTTAGTTTCATGGATGAAATGAAAATGATGCTGATGCATAATATTACATATGATAATGAAAATGATGCACAAAGTTAAACAATAAAAAATGATTAGATAAACACCTTTTTTATGTCTTAATTTCAGGGTATATCTATCATTGGGGAGAAAGGGCTCTATCCTAGGCTTAGACACTCTTAAGATTCACTATATGCGGTTTTAAGGTCAAAGTCTAAAGGTCCTCAAATTGTTCCTTACATCCTTGTCCATCACAGACTAGTAAGGCACCCTAATCCTCACCCATTACAGGCTACAAGCGGAAAAGGTTCAATTTGAGTGGGAGTATTTCGCTAGCCACTGCGGAGGTATTAGACCTCATGAAAGCAATAGGTACTTTACTCCCTCCTAGAGGGACGAAGCTCGGGTATAGAGCTCATGTTATGCACATGCACATGAATGACATAATTAACAAAGTAAATAAACATGAATGAATAATAACACATATATACAAAAAGGTTCAATTTTATTAGGCTTTTGGATAACATAAATTATTTGCTGGCCTGACTCTCAAAGTCCCTAGTGGAGTCGCCAAGCTGTCATAACGTCTAGATCCGGGGATCTATTGCTAGACATTGACTTATGGGAGTCACCACCAATCTTTTTTATCTAGGTGCGATTGGCCACCTAAAGAATCTGTCCTTTCAGGGAACACCTAAGTTTAAGGGTCCTTAAAAGAATAGGTTTAGGTCTACTAACCAGAACAGGGTTTGGGAGTTCGGTTACGTGTGAGGAAGGTTATAGCACCCTCACAACGCCCATCAAATGATGGTACCAGCTTAAATTTGTGTTATCCAGTAAGCTTTAAAATTTTACCAAGTGATTAATTATTGAAAATTATTCTCAATTGACTCTAATACTTTTAGCAGAAAATTGAGAAAATTCCCTCACCTCAAGAGTATGCAAGAAAAACTACTGTTTCACTTACAGAGGCTCTGTCGTCGGATTAATTAAAGAAAAATCAAAATCAAAATCAAAATAGAAAGGAAGGAAAGAATGATTGTTCTTGTGTAGAAAAAATTGATACTTTCAACTTTTCTCCAAAAATATTTTTTGGAAATTTATTTTTAAGGAAATTGATACTTTCAACTTTTTCTGAAAAATATTTTTTTTGAAATTTTGATTTTCAAGGAAAATTGATACTTTCAACTTTTCCTCAAAAACCCTTTTTTTGAAAATTTATTTTTAAGAAAAATTGATACTTTCAACTTTTCTCCAAAAATATTTTTTAAAAATTTTGATTTTCAAGGAAAATTGATACTTTCAACTTTTCCTCAAAAACCCTTTTTGAAATTTATTTTTAAGGAAAATTGATACTTTCAACTTTTCCCTAAAAATATTTTTTTTGGAAATTTTGATTTTTATTTAAAGAAAATAGAATAATAAAAAAATAAATAAAAATAAAAAATAAAGAAAAGTAAAACAAAAATAAAAATAAAATAAAGATAAAAAGAATATTAAATAAACCTAATCTAATAAATAAAAAATAAAAAAAATAAATAAACAAATAAATGAAAATAAAAAAATTTAAAAAAAAAAAAAACTTGGAGCGGCTCGAATTACGGCTCGGCTCAAGGAATAGAAAACGGCTCAGAGAAGCGGCTTTGGAGCTCGGCTCGGCTCGGTTTGGAGGGGGCAGACATGCGCAGGTCAAAAAGCGGGTCGATGCTCGGGTCGGGTCGGATCTCGACAAAACGCACGGATCCTCTGGGTTACTTAAGGCCAAAACGACATCGTTTTGAGAGGGTATAAAAGGTACTTCCCTCTGTTTTTCGACAGAACGCTCCTCCCTTCTCTCTTTCTTCTTTTTTTTTCCTCTCCCTCTCTCTAAAAGGCCGAAGAACTCCAGTTGAAGATTCACCAGATTCTGGGTTTTGTCACCGAAATCTGGGTTTTTTCGTCGGAAGTTCGCCGGAAGGTCACCGGTTTCTGGAAATCTTCGTCGGAAACTGGGTAGGTCGTCGAAAACTTCAAGGTTGGCCAAAATTTTCGTCGAAAAATTCAATCTTCGTCGGAAAATTCACCGAAATCTGGAATTTTCCAGAAATTCCCAAAAAAAAAATCACCAAAAATTCTCAAAAAATTTTTGCTAACTCTCCGAACACTCCTAAACATTTTCTCAGCTTCCTATACGCCTTCTTTTCTCTCAAATCGGTAGCTTTGCTCACTGTTTGTTCTATGTATCTTGTATCTGTTCTAGGAGGTCCCTTTTATAGGGATTGATTAAGAGTTTTTGATCAATCCCAATTCCTGTTTGGACGGGGATTCAATCTTTGAATCCAATCTGGACTCTTCAGATTGAATTCCCATTCATAATGGGATTCTTCAACTTTCAATCACAGCCCTAAAAAAAAAATCATAATAATCAGATAATCGAAAAAAAAAATCAGATAAATGAATAAAAATAAAATTAACAGATAATTAATTAAAAAAATTAAAATAAGATAAATCCAAAAATATTACAAAATAATAATAATAATAATAAATATATAACTATATAAATAAAATACCTATAAATATTAACAAAAAAATGAAAATAAAAATAAAATAAATAAATAAATAGATAAATAAAGATATACACATATTAATACATAATAATAATAAATAAATAATAAAATACATAAAATACAAAAGAAAAAAAATAAAAATAATACAAGATAAAAATTGAATTGGGCTTACCCATTTGGGCCAGGCCTAATTGATCTGGACTTGGACTCAATTGGGTGTCTACAGAAAGCTTTGTGAAAGATTATGGAGATACCAACTCAAGTTGAATCCAGCCAAATGTACTTTTAGTGTTAAATCCAAAAAATTGTTAGGGTTTATAGTCAGTGAAAGAGGTATAGAAGTAAACCCTAATAAAATTTGAGCCATTCAAGAATTGTCAGTACCACGCATGCAAAGAAAGGTGAGAGGGTTTTTTGAGGCAATTGAATTATATTTCTCACTTTGTATCTCAACTTACCTTGAAATGTGATCCAATCTTCAGGTTACTTCGTAAAAATAATCTTGGTGAATAGGGTGAAGAATGCCAAAATGCATTTGAAAAGATTAAAGAGTATTTGATAAACCCACCGGTGTTGGTTGCACCAGTTGCAGGAAGACCGTTGATTTTATATCTAACGATTCAAAAAAATTGATGGGATGTGTATTGGGGCAAAGAGATGAAACTGGCAAGAAAGAGTATGTTATATACTATTTGAGTAAAAAGTTTATAGAGTATGAGGCCAAGTACCCCTAAATAGAAAAAAATATGTTATGCCATAGTTTGGACTACTTGTAGACTTAGGCAATACATGGTTTACCATATGACATGGCTAATATCGAAATTGAATCCCCCCAAGTACATTTTTGAAAAACCATATTTATCAAGCAGGTTAGCGAGATCGCAGGTCATACTCTCAGAATATGATATTGTGTATGTAACATAAAAATCCATAAAAAGGAGTACAATTATTGATTTTCTTATCGATCGAACTACAGAAGATTATGAACCTATGAAGTTTGAGTTTTCAGATGAAGATTTGATGGCAATCTTACAGGATGAAAATAAAGAGCCTATAAGAGAAGTATGAAATTTTTTTTTGACGGGACATCTAATATAATGAGGCATGGCGTTGGAACAATGCTAATATCTCCAAAAGAGAATTACTATCCCTGTACCGTAAGGTTAGATTTCAACTGCATAAATAATGTTGCTGAATATGAGGCATGTATCATGGGGTTACAGATGGCCATTGAAAAGAAAATTAAAACACTAGAAGTATATGGAGATTCAGCCTTGGTAATTTATCAACTAAAAGGTGAATGAGAGACCAGAGACTCGAAACTAGTGTTATATCAAAAGTACATAATGGCTTGATGAAACATTTTAAAGAGATCTAATTTCAGCATATTATCCGAGAAAAAAACCAGATTGCTAACACATTGGCTACTTTGGCACCAATGTTCAAGTTAAATAATAGTACGAGAATTCAGCCCATTAGAGTACAAATGAAAATTTCACCAGCCCATTATTCAAATGTGAAAGAGGTAGATCGACAACTATGGTACTATGACATTATATAATATATCAAGTGTCAAAATCACCCAGAGCAAGCTTCAAAAAATGATAAGAGGATCATTCAAAGATTAGCAGCAAGTTTTATGCTTGATGGAGAAATCTTGTATAAAAAGAGTCGAGATCAAATTTTACTAAGATGTGTCGATGTTATGGAAGCAAGAATGATACTTGAAGAAGTACACGAATGAATTTATGAAACATATGCTAATGGGCATATGATGGCTAAACAGATTATGAGAGCTGGTTACTACTGGTCTATAATGAAAAATGATTGCATCAGTTATACTAGGAAGTGTCATAAATGTCAAATTTATGTAGATAAAATTCATTATCCTCCAGTCCCGCTACACGTCTTGACACTACCATGGCTTTTTTTCATGTGGTGAATGGATGTGATCGGACCCATAACCCCAAAAGCTTCAAATGGGCATCGATTTATCTTTGTGGTAATCTATTATTTTACAAAATGGGTGAAAGTAGCTTAATATGCTAGTATTAAGCAATCAGTGGTATGCAGATTTATAAAAAAAGAGATAATATACCGATATGATCTTCCGAAAAGGATTATCTCAGATAATGCTAGCAATTTAAACAATAAAATGATGAAAGAATTATGTGCATAATTTAAGATCAAGCATCATCATTCAGCACTATATCGCTAAAAAATGAATGGTGCAGTGGAAGCTACGAATAAGAACATCAAGAGAATATTAAGAAAAATGATTGACATATATAAGGATTGGCATGAAAAGTTATATTTTGCTTTGCTTGCCTATAGAACATCAATCCGAACCTCCACAGGGGCTACCATGTTTTCACTAGTGTATGGGATGGAAGTTGTACTGTCGATTGAAGTGGAAATTTCTTCTCTGAGGGTGTTGATGGAGACAAAATTGGATGAGACAGAATGGGTTCAAGATCATTTCGAGCAACTAAATCTTATTAAAGAGAAAAGGCTCTCAACACTCAGTTATGGACAAATATATCAAAGGAGAATCATGCGAGCACATGATAAAAAGATATGACCCCGATGCTTTCATAAGGGCAAATTGGTTTTGAAAAGGATTTTGTCATATCAGCATGACAATAGAGGAAAATGGACGCCCAATTGGAAAGGTCCATATGTGGTAAAAAAGGCTTTTTCTGGTGGAGCTCTGATCCTTACAGAAATAGACGGAGATGAATTACCAAATCCTGTAAATTCAGACATTGTCAAGAAAAATTTGCTTAAAAAAAAAGAAAAAAATATATATATACAAAAAAATAAAAAAAAATAAATAAAATGATTCATATTGAAAACCCGAAAAGGGCGATTTGAGTCAAAGGGGATCATTTAAGCTAAAAACCTGTAAAGGCGACTTGAATGAAGGTGGAGCTTGGAGAAAGTTTTACAGAGAATGAAAGAGTGGCACCGAATGGGCAAATTGTCACCCGAATTAAAAGAGATGACTTTTAGGGGGCAAGTTCCATTAGTCACAGATGTGGGGCAAATATTGCTTATTTGAAATCACAGGTGACAAGATCGTAGATGTAACGAGTTTTCGGAAAAGACCTGGTCTGAGTAGGCCGAAGTCATCCAAATGTTCATTATTTAGAGAATTGATATCTGATTCTTGAAATACTTTTGAGTTAACTGTTCTTTATGTCTCGAAAGGTTTATCTTTCTAAACCCGAAATATCCTATTACTGGTCGTATTGCACACCCAAGTTTGAACCTAAAATCATTGCATTTGTCATTTAAAATTAAGATATTGATTAATAAAGTTCATAATAGACCAATACATCGCTCAAAAAGAGAATGCAATATAAGGATGACAAAAATAATAATATGAGGTCAAAAAGAATGAAATGAGATTGATTGATCATTGAAGACAAAGAAAGAATTCAAAGAAGATTTTTAGAACAATTAAAAGTCAAATAGGTCTGCTAGAAGACAGAGATTTTTGGAGGAGAATCAAAAGACTTAGAAGGGCAGGACTATTGGAAATGGCTTTTAAAGATTGAAAGAATTGAATCAAAAGTTGAATTAACTTGGATGAGAAAGCATGATATAATTCATTGGTTGCGTCTTTATCCTTTCAATAATCAAAATTATTACATGCATTACATACCTCTTGGTAAGTTGCATAAAAGGTTTCTTTATGAAACATCAGGAAGAAGCCCTCTTTTTCAAAACAAATATAATGGCTTTGAAGGCAATATGTTACCTCCAAGATAATTCTTAAAATCGAACTGTCAGTTTATGGAGTACCCAATCCCCTATTTCTCAAATCATAACTCAGTTATGGTTATTTTTATTTCCCTGACTTGCAGTTCAGTCCTAGTTATCTTTAATCTTTGACTCGTAGTTTAATCCCGATCATTCTTATAGCTTTTCGACTTACGATTTAATCCTAGTCATTTTTATTTTTTTGACTTGCGGTTCAGTCCCAATTATCTTTAATCTTTGACTCGTGGTTTTATCCTGATCATTCTTATAGCTTCTCGACTTACGGTTTAATCCTAGTCATTTTTATTTCTTTGACTTATGGTTCAGTCCCAATTATCTTTAATATTTGACTCGTGGTTTAATCCTGATCATTCTTATAGCTTCTCGACTTTTGGTTTAATCCTAGTCATTTTTATTTCTTTGACTTGCGATTCAGTCTCAGTTATCTTTAATTTTTGACTCATGGTTTTAATCCCGATCATTCTTATAGCTTTGACTCATGGTTTAATTTCAATCATTCTTATAGCTTCTCGACTTACGATTTAATCTTAATCATTTTTATTTCTTTGACTTACAATTCAGTCCTAGTTATCTTTAATCTTTGACGCGTGGTTTAATCCCGATCATTCTTATAGCTTCTAGATTTACAGTTTAATCCTAGTCGATTTTATTTCTTTGACTTGTGGTTCAGTCCCGGTCGTTATTAATCTTTGACTCGTGGTTTAATCTCAATCATTCTTATAGCTTCTTGACTTACGGTTTAATCCTAGTCATTTTTATTTCTTTGACTTGCGATTCAATCTCAGTTATCTTTAATCTTTGACTCATGTTTTAATCTTGATCATTTTTATAGTTTTTGAATTACGATTTAATCCCAGTCTCCTTATTTTTTAATTTATGGTCTAATCCCAATCTTTATATTCTGACTCGTGGTTCAATCCTGATTTTTTTAATCTAAAATCGTAGTTTAATCTTGATTTTTGTCTTTATTTTCTTACTCGTAGTTTAATCCCGATTAATCTCGATTGTTGACTCGTGATTCAATCCCGGTCTCTTTATTTTCTGACTGGTGATTCAATCCAAGTTGATGTTATTCTGACTCACGGTTTAATCTTGATTTCTTTAATCCAAAATCATAGTTTAATCTCGATTGTTGTCTTTATTTTCTTACTCGTAGTTTAATCCCGGTTAATCTCGATTGTTGACTCGTGGTTCAATCCCGGTCTCTTTATTTTTTGACTTGTGATTCAATCCAAGTTGATGTTATTCTGACTCACGGTTTAATCTCGATTTCTTTAATCCAAAATCATAGTTTAATCTTGATTGTTGTCTTTATTTTCTAACTCGTGGTTTAATCCCGATTAATCTCGATTGTTGTTTTTTTTACTTGTGGTTCAATCCTGATCTCTTTATTATGATTCAATTCAAATTGACGTTATTCTAACTCGCGGTTCAATCTCGATTTCTTTAATCCAAAATCGTAGTTTAATCTCGATTGTTGTTATTTTTCTGACTCATGGTTTAATCCCGGTCTCTTTATTTTCTGACTTGTGATTCAATCCAAGTTGATGTTATTCTGACTCGTGGTTTAATCTCAATTTTTTCCAAAATCATAATTTAATCTCGATTGTTATTTTTTTCTGACTCATGGTTTAATTTCAGTCTCTTTATATTTTGACTTGTGATTCAATCTAAGTTCAATCTTGATCTTGTTATTCCTTTACCCGCGGTGTTGCCTCGATCATTTTCTTTATTATTCGACTTGTGATGTTGCCTTAATTGATTTCTTATTTTTCAACTTACGATGTCATCTTGGTCATTTTCTTTATCATTCGAACTGTGGTTAAAAATCCATCAAAAAAATAATAAAAATAAAAATTTTGAGAAATCCATGATTTGCTTCCGGACAAAATCATTGTCTTTGTCTTTGTCATATTCTTAATTCTCAGTAATGTGCAAAGAGAGGCAGCTGTAGACACCGATTTTGTCTAATATTTTATAGATATATAATAATAATGATTTTAATAATAATGATAAAATCAATTTAATTAAAATTAAAAATCAATTAATTATAAAAAATTAAAAAAAACATAAACAACTAGAACAGAATAGAAAAAAAAATCGAAGATGACAGTGGTGTCAGGGCCAGACCCCACACCCCACCCTTCTGATCACCATACTCTACCCTCCACCCCTCTAATCACTCATCCCGTTGACAAAATTATCAAATAAGACAGAAAAAATAATAGGGCATGGGGTTCGTACTTACACCCCATGTCGAACCTTGTAGCCTTCCCTCAAGCACATGCATGGTCGGAGCTCCATAAATGGAGCTCCTAGCCAAACTAAAAAATGGACAGAAAAGGAGACGCTGCAAAAAAATAAAAAAAACACTGCAAAAACTAAAAAAAAAAACCCACAGTCCTCTCCGTAGGGAAGAATCCAATGCCGAGAGCTTCATGCACAAAGAAGAAAAAAAAAGGTCAGTTTCAAAAAAAAAAAGGTCAGAATACAAAAAAAATAATCTCACAGAAACTTTGAAAGTAGATCTAGGGAAGTGGGGACTCTTTTTGGTGAAAATGAGGTCAGATCTTTGTTCAGGAGGTCGAAAGGAGTTTGTGGGTAAATTTTGGAATTTTTCAACTACCGACGACGGCGGCCCGTGATCGGCAACCGATGGTGACAGCGATGGTGACAATGATCGGTCGGCATTGCATTTGGCTGAAGAAGAAAAAAATAGGTTTTTTTTTTTTTTTGGAAAAGGAAAGAGAATGGTTGAAAAAAAATTTGAACATTTTATATAAACGGTGAAAACCAAAACGACGCTGTTTCAATAAACGCCCAAAACGATGTCGTTTTAAGCACCCAAGATCCGCACGTCAACCCGCGACCCGACTCGGATTTCGTGCACCCTACCCATGACCCACTTCTTTATCAGCCTCTGACCAGTCTGACTAAACTGGAACTAAACCGTTGAACCAATCAGACCTCGCCCAGATCGATTCGAACCGTCGGATCGAACCGTCGACCCGAATCGCCATTGACCGAACAATTGACTGGTTCGATTTAGGTAAAAAAATTTTTTTTTTTTAATTTTCTAATCTTTTTATATTATTATTTTAAGTTTTTTCTTCTTTTTTTTTATATTTATGCATGATAAGTTTTAAATTTGTTAGGATAAGTTTTTTTTAATTGTTTTAATAATAATAAAAATGAAAACAAGAAAGATAATAATTAAAAATATATTTTTAAAATGCTTAAATAATAATAATTATTATTATTATTATTATTATTTTCCTTGCCTAGATGTTGGAGGGAATAAAAAAAATATTTTTTTAAAGAAATAATTTCGCCTAGATGTTAGGAAATTATTATTAATAAATTTTCATAAAAAAAAATATATAAAAAAATTATTGATTAATTTTTAAAAATCACTAAAATTGAACTTGCTCCAAAAATCCGCCTAGATGTTGAAGATTTTTAAAGATGTTCACACTTTCTTAAAAACGAAACCCTTTTTTTTAAAAACCAAAATCTCTTAAATCCAAACCCCAAAATTCAAAATCTCTAAAATCTAAACCCTTAAATCAAAACCCCAAACCTCAAAACCCAAACCCTAAAATCTTCAAACTCTAAAATCAAAACCCTAAACCTTCCATATCCTAAAATTCAAGCCTTAAAACCCTTTAAACCTTAAAACCAAACCTTCAAAATCTTTACTCAAGCCCTTACTCAAAACATCCTAAAAATCTTAAGGACACGTGTGAAAATTTCATTTGAAGTAATTTGTTCCCGAATGCCGCCTAGATGATGGGGTATTTAGGAAATTTTATTTCGTTAAGTCTTTTCACATAATTTCTTAATTCGCATTAATAAAAAGATTAATAAATAAAAAGTGTAATAATAAAATGGGATCTCAAATATAAATAGTCGCACCTAAGCTCTGCCTAGATATTGGAGAGTCAAGGTGGTCTCATTATATTTAAGAATCCAATTTCAAGTTTGCATTCCATCATTATACATAGCACCTATTAGCTTACATGCATTTATTTGTTATTGTTTGCACTTGTTTGCATTTTTTTGTCTTTAATTTCTACTTATTACCTGATAACACCATCATTTACTTTTTTGTATAAAATGTGTAATTTTAAAATAAAATAAAAAATAACATTCTAAAGGAAATAATTCTTAGTACTCTGCCTAGATGTTAGAGAGTCACTAACAATTATTTTCTATAAAGATTGTTATTTTATTTTAAGGATTGTTGTGTTAAATCTTAAGCGAAAATAATTATTTTAAATTCTGCCTAGATGTTGAAAAATTTTAAGATAATTGTTTAACTTAAAGATTTTCTCAATATTTCTAAATAAAATTTTAGCAAAAATTTTTTTTGAAGGGAATTAGTATTAAATTTCAAGTCAAAACCATTTTTAATTCAACGTCGAAAATAGCGTATAATTAAATGGTATTAATTTATGGGCATTGTGAGGGTGCTAATCTTTCTCCACATATAACCGACTCTCAGACCCAACTTGATTTTTCGTATATCAAAATTAATCTTTTTTATAAACTTTAAACTCATTTTTATAGTTTTATTAAAAAAATAAACTTTTAAGTAACCAATCATACCTTAACAAAAATTGATGACGACTTTTTTTTTATTTATCTTGATTTTAAAATACATTACGTCTAACGATCCCAAAATCATTACGACAATCTCCGATCAAGGTACAAGAAAGAGGTCAAAGCCCAAATCATCACATATTAAAACATTTAAAAAATAGTGTACATATTTACATTTTTCCCCTCCCAAAATCTTTCAATTTTTCCCACATCGGCGATCCTAGGTTCCATCCAGGTTTGTTCCTTTGCATTTGTAAGTTTGTGCAAGCCAGGATGAATAAATATAATAATTTTTTTGAAGATTATAATAAAATTTTTTTTTCATTCAATAGCATATTCTATTATTATTCTTGCATGAGGTGCTTGGCATTGTGATTTGTGAGATACATAGGGAAAGGTGAAAAAAAGTATCTATCGAATCAATTTCACGTTTTCCTGGAAGGTGTTTGGTTATTAAAACAGATTTTTTTTATATAAAAAATCAAAAGAATTCAAGGTAATTAATGTCCAATTTGTTCAACTCTTCAATCCCTTAAAATAATCAAGTTATATAGCATAGTCAAGGGGTTTGAAATCTTGGTTTTAACAACCTTAAAAATGACAAATGAAAATAAAATTCGAACATTTTGGTAATTATCAATACAGCTATAAAAGGACAATAGCATCTTAACATTTGACATCCCTCTCAACGTACCATAAACTTGTTTGAATATATACGTGCTTATTTGGTTGTTATCAAACACATGGAATTACACGGTAATTAGTTCTTATTTTTAAACAATAACGTATAAATATATATGCCTTTAATCTATTTTTATTCATTAATTTTTATCAATAAATAATTGATTCTATTGGCTAAGGTTCGTTTTTTTTATAAAGAAGTTTTAGATTTAAATCTTACAAGTAATCGTTTGTTAAGATTTAAGTCTTACAAGTAATGGTTTGTTAGGATTATCTCAAATACATGATTTATAGTAATTTATCTTAGACTGTCAAGTACGACATATATTATTTTGACTTGAGAGAGTAAACAACTTATTTACTTCAAATTTTATTTCTTACCAAAAAAATGCTTTATTAGCATTTTGTTTATATCATATATTTATTTAATTAATGTATCTTTAAATATAATTCAGAGATTGATAAGTTTAATATAAAGAAATAAAATTTGAATATGTTTGTAAACTTTATATTAAAATTCTATTCATTTGCGACCTTTTTTTTTTTTTTAAATCTTAAAAATTTTAATGAAAAATATGAAGTAAAAGAAAAATCAAAATAAAAAAGAATCATGCTATTTTTTTTTTAAAAAAAAAGATATGCATGTGATTAACTGTCCACATATTTTGAAATATTTTTTTCTCAAATTATTCTTAATTATATTATTTTCAAAAAAATAAAAAAAATTAATAAAACGAACAATTGATAAAACATTCAAAACCTTATTTACCTACAATAGGCCAAATCTCATTTTTAATGTTGAGATTCAATAGCCTTGAAAAATATGCAAATTCCTTTGTTCTTCTAAAAAAAAAAATAAATGTTGTCACTTTGTGAACCTGTAGATAGCTTTCATTTAATGATAGCTTACATTAACTTGAGATTTTTTTTTAAATCTTTTTCGGATGAATTCAAGAATATATTTTCAGACGCCTTCAGAAAACAAGGAACGCAGAGTACTCCATATAAATTTTGATTTAAATCACATCATCCTACTTTGCATTGAAAACGTAATTAATTAGAGAGTTCACATTAAAGATTGGTAGATGTCAAAAAAAAAAAAAAAAAAGAAAGAAAATCTTGGATGTTTCTTCTGCAAAGTATCCTAGCATATTGAATATGTCCCTTTCAACAGTCTAATTAACTTACACCTGAAAATGAAAAATTCAACCCACCCTCTTAACCACAAATGCTCTTGACCGCTTCGTACAGACGACCTTTACTATGTTGTCCTAAACTTATATTTATTCCTTATAATACGTCTTTTTTTTTGGCCAGCTTGTAATACGTCTTCACTTTCCTGACCTATCTTCCTTTATGCTCAATATTGGTACCAAAAGAAAAAAAGAAAAAAAATATTCTAGATTTTCATCTTCTGTCAATATTCATACGAAATTTCCTGTTCGAGTTTTGCTATAGTTTCGTGCATTTATATATTTATGTTCAAAAAAGCTCCTTATGCATCTATATATAGTTAGGCCTAATGAAGTCCTCGACCCCAAGTCGAGGAAGAAATCATCAGCCTAGCCTCATGTCAAATTTGGTTTGCCTTTTGTTTCGTCTTCTATGTTTCTCTCTTTGGTTTCTGCTCGGAGTCAAGTCAGAGAGTACTAGTGAAATAATGAAAAAATTTGCAGAAACGAAAACCTTGGTACATGTTGGAGTAATTCTTGATTTGAACTCACCAGTTGGTTCCGTGGCAAATGCATGCATTCCCATGGCAGTCTCCGACTTCTATGCTGCTCATCCGAGCTTCAGAACAAGATTGTTTCTACACCTAAGGGACTCCAATGATGTTCTTGGCGCTGCTTTTACAGGTTTCTTTTTCTTTTTAATAAAAAGCATTTAGTGTTACTGTTATTATTACTTCAAAGAAATGGCATCCAAAATTTGAACCCCAATACCTACAATCCCAACCCCTATTTCCAAACTACAACCTCTTACGATAAAAAAAAAAAAAAAAAAAGGCTCGAATCAATTAGTTAGGTTAGACCAATATGCTAAACTAGTTCGTTTAGCTACATTTTAGAAGTATAATAATAAACAATCTCGTTTCATTAGTTCCAGAGTGTTTGTGACAGTTCGGAAGAAATAAAATATTCTACAAAATTATTGATACATTTGTTCCAAATAGGGTAATATGAATAATTACTTCCATTGATCATCTATGTCCATCGAATTGCAGCTCTGGAGTTGATTGATAAGGAAGAAGTTAACGCAATTATTGGGCCCCAAAGATCAATGCAAGCAAGATTTGTGATAGATATTGGCGAGAAAGCTCAAGTTCCCATTATTTCTTTTTCAGCCACAAGTCCCACACTCTCCACAACCCAAAACGCTTTCTTTGTTCGGACAGCCCTAACTGATAGCACTCAGGCGAAAGCCATCGCGGCCATCGTTCAGGCATACAGATGGCACGAAATAACCCTCATATACGAAGACACAGAATATGGAAGCGGTTTAATGCCCTATCTGGGGGATGAATTTCAACAATTTGACATTCGAGTGACTTCCAGGTTTTCCATCTCCCCAAATTCTGGTGAATTGAGGATCTTAAAAATGCTCAACAAGGTAATGGTAATGCAGACAAGAGTGATTGTGGTACACATGACCTCTTCCTTAGGGTCTAAACTCTTTTCAGTTGCAAAAGAAGCAGGCATGATTAGTGAAGGATACGCATGGATTATCACTGATGGACAATCAAGTTTGTTGGATCCCATGGGAGCAGAGGTCATTCGATCAATGCAAGGTGTATTGGGTGTAAGGCCATACATACCCCATTCCAAACGCCTTGAAAATTTTCAAACGAAATGGAAAAGTGGGATTCACTCTAATTCTACCAAATTAAACATTTTTGGTTTATGGGCATATGATACTGTTTGGGCACTAGCAAAGGCTGTTGAAATGGTTAGACATAAGAGCTCTAGTGTTACAGGACAAAATTACGGCAGGAGTACAAGTCAGTTTCCTAATATAAAAGTTTCTAAAATAGGCCGAATGATCCGAAATAAATTCTTAAAAGCCAAATTTAAAGGCCTCAGCGGAGATTTCCTTTTGGTTGAAGGACAGTTGCAATCTTCTGCTTTTGAAATCATCAACGTGGTCGATAACGAGGAAAATGTTATTGGGTTTTGGACCCCTCAGAATGGATTGACTAGGGAACTAGGCCAACCTGAAAATGCAACATATTCAACGTCCATGTATGAACTTAAACCACCTACCTGGCCAGGAAACACAAAAGCTATGCCCAGAGGTTGGACAGCACCTGTTGATGGTAAGAAGTTGAGGATTGGAGTCCCAGTGAAACCTGGCTTTGAGGCATATTTGAAGGTGGAATGGGATCGTTACACCAATGAGCCCATCGTAACAGGGTTCTCTTATGATGTATTCCTGGAGGCATTAGCGGTTTTACCTTTTGCAGTTCCGCATAAGTGTATTCCTTTCCCCATTGGTTCCAGTCTAAGAGCAGGAACATATGATGAGCTTCTTCATCATGTCAAACTTCAGGTGCGTTTAGCCTAATCTGTGACCGTATCTCCATTATTTTTTTTTCTTTTTTGTTGGTATTTGAATGTGTTAGGGATTAAATCTGCATTATTAGAATTAAAAGGTCCATCGCTTTACCAACCCCACATGATAACATCTATCTCCTTTAATTAAAATGAAAAACCACAAATTTTTTAATTCCCATCCCTTTGAAATGTCAAAAGAATCTTAAGAAGAGAACAAATTTTCTTCAAATGGTTAATGTCATTAATGATCTCTAATCTATAGTTCAATGTTCAATGTTCAATGTTCAATATGGTACCTAAAATTTAAATATTTTTAATATAGTACTTGAACTATAAATTTGTTAATTAATATACTACATAAAAGATTATTTATACGACATGTGTTATCATTTGAAGCTAATCACGCACGTTAAAAATAAGTACTATATTAATTAATAAATTTATAGTTTAGGTATCACATTATAATTTTTTAATATTCAAGTATCACATTGAATATTTTACTATAGTTTAAAGATCATTTATGATATTAATCCTTTTTCAAAGTATTTCCATTTATTTTAGTACTAATAACTTATTCTTTGTGACCATGTAGAAATATGATGCTGCAGTGGGAGATATAACAATTTTGGCAAATCGGTCTCAAAATGTAGATTTTACATTGCCTTACCTGGAGTCACATGTGTCCATGGTTGTGAAAATAAAAGATGATCAGAGAAAGAATATGTGGATATTCCTGAAGCCGCTTAGTTGGGATCTTTGGTTAACATCAGGGGTAGCGTTCATATTCACCGGTTTAGTAGTATGGGTTTTGGAACACCGTATAAACAACGACTTCAGAGGTTCCCCCAGGCAACAAGTAGGAACAGTTTTTTGGTTTTCCTTTTCAATTCTGGTGTTTGCTCATAGTAAGTAAAGTTTCTTTAATCTAATTATAAATAAATTTAAGTTTCTTTTTTATCAAGCAAAATCATTGGTCTTGACCACATACTTGAATGCCTTGACTGGTTTCAGGGGAAAGGATCATAAACAATTTGTCAAGATTTGTGCTGATTATATGGATTTTTGTGGTACTCATCCTCACCCAAAGTTACACCGCAAGCTTAGCCTCGATGTTAACAGTGCAACGTTTGCGACCAACAGTCGTAGATGTCGATGAGCTAAAAAAGAATGGTGATTTCATAGGATACGAAACCGGTTCTTTCGTGAAAGACTTTTTGGTAAAACAATTGTACTTCGACGAGTCTAAGTTAAGGAATTATGGCACTGCAGAGGAGTTTGACAAAGCATTATCAACGGGAACCCAAAATGGTGGTGTTGGTGCAATTTTTGGTGCACAACATTGCGTTGAGCTTTTTCTTGCCAAGTATTGCGACAAATATATGATAGCAGGACCAACATACAAAACCGATGGACTTGGTTTCGTAAGTCTTTTTCAATCCTACTCTTAAAATGTGATTGCAATTGTTAATTATATTTTATTTCATTTAACAAAGAAAAACTTGATTTTTCTTGCTTAGGCTTTCCCACAAGGGTCACCTTTAGTCGCCTATATATCCAGAGCAATCTTAACCGTGACTGAAAATAAAACGAAAATGGATGCAATGGAGAAAAAATATTTTTCACAACGAAGTGCTTGTGAATTAGATCAACAAGCAACGATTTCTTCTGATAGTCTTAGCTTGTACAGCTTCGGGGGTTTGTTCATCATTACAGCAATTGTTTCTGTGTGTTCACTAATCATTTACTTGTCTGAATTTCTACAATCTCATTGGACCACAGTACACACTACACGTCAAGACAGCTCAATTTGGTCAAAAATTAATGAATTGGTAAAGCGTTTTGATCACCAATCTCCATATCTCGTGCCCATGAGAGATGTTAATGCAGCTAATATTTCACAAAGTGTTGAAGTTTTGGCTGATGCTGAAAGTATTTCAAGTAGCTCAAAGGCTTCAAATGAAGGTGTAGATAATGTTGTTTCTGACAATATTACTGAGAGTAGCTCAAATGAAAGTGTAGATAATGTTGTCGTTGAGAATATTACTAGGAGTAGCTCAAATATATGATGTAAATACAACTATTATTTCGTAATTAAGAGGAAAAAAAATTAATTTATTAAATTCTTAATTTATAGTCACCGATCAAACCAAGGGAAGGAATTTCAAATTAACAATACATGGTTTAGGCTAGGTTGTTAATTTTATAGTAATACTTTCTCTTTACTTCCTCAATTTTTTTTACAAAATAAAAGCAATTAGCGACACTATTAAGTACTAAGTAACATTTCTTCTAAATGGAAAGTGTAAAAGATATAATCATAATGTTTAATTAAAAATGAGCAAATGATGTAACATTACCCTGATTCAAATCCAAAAATAAATTCCTTGTAAAGATAAAATCATGAAGTCAAAATTTTAATTTTTTAACTTATGAGATGATGGATGATAAACCATAATGAGCTAATCATGGGATATGGTTGTATGTGCTAACTACTATAAAAAGCAAACAAAAAGTTAGATTTAGAACCCAAAAAAGCCCAAAAAACTATTTAAGAAAAAAAGAATTAAAAGATGAAAGGCAACTATCTTTAGAGACAAAATCTATGTGAGGTAAAAATACATGTCGCAAAAGGATGGAATACATTAAGCTCTCTTGAGCTCTCTTCTATGGTGCCATTTAAAGCTCCAGCATCAGATGATCAACAGACAGGATTTTATCATGTCAATTGAAATGTGGTTAAAATAACAAAATAACATACTTTAGACCAATCAGTTTGTGTAATGTTATAGTTAAGTTGATTTCAAGATTATTTTTAGTTTGCTTAGACCATATAAAAATTATGGTTCAAGAAACGGTGCATTCTTTTGGTTGGAAGCAAGGCAAGTTTTGTGGACTCATTATAGACTTTTTCCTGTGAGTATTGATGGAGTGGAACTACCTTCCACATTAATTTCACTTATTATGTTCTACGTTACATCCGTAAAATTAAATATCATGTGGATTGGAAAGATGACTTCCTACTTCAAACCTACAAGAAAACTTCAACAGCGAAATCCTTTTTCTCCCTATTTGTTTCTTCTATGCCTTTAAATTTTATCTAATTTCATTGAATTGATACTTGTAGACGGAAGCTAATTAGATTGTCTCGAAGAGGTCCTACACTATCTCATGTTTCCTTTGCATATGATCATATTAAAGTTATGTATGGTGCCGAAGGCAATAAGATGGATAAATTTTTCAAATTTCGGATAAAATTGTTTTTTACTTTCAGAACTTATTAACATTGTAAGCCATAGGTTTCATGCTGTTCAAAGGAGAGGAGGAAAGAGTTAAAGGCTGTTCAAATTTCTATCTTCTCTCATGTCCTTACTGTTAAATTGGTTGAGTACTTGAGTTGGTGAGATTTCTTTCTTCTAAGCCTCATGATTTTCTTTTAGTAGAAAAGAGCTATTTTAGGCAGAAATCTTAGGCGGATGGATTCGAAAAGATGACCAGACGATAAGTTTCTTTAACAAAATGGTTGCTGTAAAACAAAGTAGAAATTCTATTAAAGTTGTGTATGGTGCCAAAGGCAATAAGTGGGGTAAATTTTCCAAATTTTGGAAAAAGTTGTTTTTTTCTTTCTGAAACTTATTAACATTGTAAACCATAGGTTTCATGTTGTTCAAAGGAGCTTATGGCTTGATATACTTCAAGTTATCATATTTGCAAAATCTCGAGAGGGTTTTTTTCGAACCTATAACTAAAGGAATTAGAACCTATAAGTTTACCTTTAATAGTGATAAAACACCTGGTTCATATGGTTTCTCTACTCATTTTTCAAGTCAGCATAATCTGTTGTGTGGTAAAAGGTGAATGGTGTTCTATTTTATTTCTTCCACATAGGGAATATTATTTTATATGAGTGTGTACCAACTAGGGCACTTGTAATTAAAGCAATAAAATTTGATTTAACTGGTATATGTAGGTTTTTTTACCTTCTTTAATCCGAGATTGGTTTGAATATTTTATTTAATGTAAGTGTTTCATATGGATTGACTCTATCCTTTTGTTTTTGTACTTGGATGATTTCACTAGTCTAATCTACTTTTTTATGGTATTGTATTTTATTGCAACCACTCTCTTTTAGATCGATTTTTTTCATTTCATTTAAGTTTTTTCACTCTCATTAATTTGGTTATAAATATATCCCTTTTCCTTTGCACTCTTTCTTCCACTCAATCAACTACAGTATTCAAAATTTAGTAATTACCACACGCTTTGAACCTGCTTGTTGCATTTTGATGCAATATTCACCTTGCAATGTTTGATTTATTTGTTCTTACTAAAATTATGTTGATTTTTTTTTCATCTTTACATATATAAAGACATGTTGATTGAATAATGTCGTGGATATGATTCACTCTTTCTTTTTTACCACATTCACACCACGACACCTCTAGCTATTCACTGTTTTTGTCACGTGCTAAAGATTCGCTTAGTTTCTATTTGATTATGATATTCTTATTTTCCATTGTCTAAATTATTGATAGAGAAAATATTTGGATTTCATTTCTTAGAAAAGGTTATTTAATTTTTTTTTGATTGACAATATTTTATACAGATTCCATGAGCTTTCTGAATTTGATGAAGCCAAAAAGAGTTGTCATAGATGTTTTGCTTGGCATAATGAGCGACAAAAGAATAACTCCATCGAATCGCATGGAGTAGGCTTAGGTCGCAAAGAAACATACACCCAATTGAAAGATATGATCTATGGTGTCATAAAGATTTTTCGTTCGAGGGGACTCGATCATTAGACTTAGTGAAAATTTTCAGAGTCACCACCAATCTTTTTATAGGGTGTGATTGGTTATCCAAAATATCATCTTTTAGTAAAAAAATTTTAAAATTAATTAAAACTTACTAAAAGAAGTTTAGGTCTACAAAATTAGGACTAGGTCCGGGAGTACGATTACGAGTGAGGAAGGTATCAATGTCAATCCCTGGGCGGGCGTGCCAGGCACATCAGGCGCACAAGCACGCGAGCCAAAAGTTGAGACCCGCACACCAGGCGCACTAGCGGGCATTTACACACAAGGCCTGAGAGACAAGCCTAGAACACCTTCACAGCCTACAGGCCAGCCTGCACGGCCAAGGCCTGGCCTGCACGATGCCCGCACCACTTCCAGAAGGGCCCAAGATGAGAGATATGCAAAGGGATATTTTAGAAGATCCCAAAATCAGCAAGAACCTCCTGACAGATTTGGTTGACCCTTAGAATCAAGAGATAGAATCTTGATTGATTGTAATCTTTGTAATTCCTTGATTTTAGCCTTGATCCTAGGGATTTAGCCATAAGTGAAGCTGAGAGCCTCAACTATAAATAGAGGGCTACTCCACCTTCATTTGTATACCATCAGACACTTCTGTTTCAGTGAATATAAAGCATATTCTAGCAATCTATATCTTGTTTTTCTATTTCTCTCAAACTTGCGCATTCAGCCCTTCCTATTTTTCTAGTGCCTGCACGCTGGTGTTTTAGGCTGACTTAGGCTACCAGGAGGTGATTCCAAGCCTAAGGCCACACGGATTCCGCGTCTAAGGTCAGAGCCCGTGACAATTGGTATCAGAGCAAGTTCAGTTGTACGTGTTTTTGTTATTCAGGTTAGATCATAGTCGAGGAGATGGCATCCCAGAGTGACGTTGCTAGTCAACAACCAGAGGTCTAGGAGCAAGGGCATGGAAGAGGCAAGAAGGCCAACTCGAGAGACATATAATCTACCATGAACAGTAGGCTGGCTAGGGTGGAAGTGAGCGTGGACGACATGCAAGAGAAGCTTGAGGATGTGTAGACTCACATTGAAGCACTAGACTCCATGAAGGATGAGCTCAGTGGTGAGTTGCAAGCTACTCTCAATAAGGCATAGACGTGATCACCCAAAAGAATGAGACCTTGAGGGTTGTGGTGAAGGCCTTAAGCAAGAGGATAGAGGAGCTCACCAGCGAGCTCATTGCTTGCAAGACTACCATTGGGAATGGCATGTTTGCTAAAGTGTCTAAGTCCAAGATGGATGTCCCCAAGCCTAAAGAATTCAAGGGAACTAGGGCGGCCAAAGAAGTAGACAACTACCTATGGGGTATGGTGCAGAGGCCATGGGCATGTAGGATAAGGCAATAAAGGTAAGCACCGCTGCTATGTATCTCACTAATGTAGCCTTATTGTGGTGGAGGCGCAGGTGTGATGATGTTAGGCATGGGAGTGCCAATATTGGAACCTGGGCAGAGTTTCAAAAAGAGTTCAGGGAGTAATTTTACCTTGAGTATACCGATGATAAGGCATGGGCAAAGTTACGCAGGCTGAGCCAGCAATGGGATATAAGGGAGTATGTCCAAAGATTCTTTGAACTTATGCTATAGATTTCGGATCTAGGCGAGAAGGATGCCTTATTTGCTTTCATGGATGGGCTGAAGCCGTGGGTGAAGCATAAGCTACAACGGAAGGGAGTTCATGACTTGGCTAAAGCCATTACTACTATTAAGTCTTTGATAGAGTTTAAGCCTCTGAACAAGTTCGAGTCTTCCAAGCCCTTGAACAAGTTCGAGTCTTCCAAGCCCAAGGGTAAGGGTAAGGACAAAAGGGATCGAAAAAAGCAATCCAAGGGGAAGGACTGTGACCAGGAGTCCAAGGATGGCAAGAGGAAGCCGCCAGCAGGCAAGTGGAAAGCAAAAAGGGACTGAGAGCCACTAGCATGCTACCTATGTGGAGGGAGCCACATAGCGTACAATTACCTACAGAAGAGCAAGCTGGCTATTGTAGACAAGAAGTCTGACGAGGAGCCAGAGTCAGGGACAGCAAAGCTTAGGTCATTAATGCTCAATGTTGTCTAAAGCAAGGGGAGTTACAAGCCAAAAGGCTTGATATTTGTAGATCTGATGGTTACGAGTTAAAAGGTGAGTGCACTAGTGGACACAAGTGCCTCACATATTTTTATTTCAGGTGATAGAGCCCAAAAGCTCAGACTAAAGGTGCAGAAAGGGACTGGTACCATTAAAACGATGAACTCCAAGGAAGTTTTAGCCATTGGAGTAACGCGGGGAATGAAGTTGCAACTTGGAGACTGGAAAGGCAAAGAGACCATAAAGGTAATACCCCTGATGACTATGAGTTTATGATTGGGTTGGATTTCCTTATTCAAATTAATTCCTTCTTTGTGCCTTTTGCCAATTGTATTTACATCTTGGATGCACGGTGCCAATGCCTAGTACCATTGAGGAGAGGGTCTGGAGTTGGGTCGCAAGTGGTGTCAGCCATCCAATTTGCCAAGGCAGTAAGCAAAGAAGAACACACCTTCTTGGCAGCCCTGAAGTACGAGGAGCCAAGGGAAAAAGAGACCAAGTCACCCTTGAAAGTGCTAAAGGTGTTGAAGACCTTTAGTGATGTGATGCTCGCAAAGCTACCTAGCCAGCTACCACCTAAAAGGTAGGTGGATCATAAGATCAAGCTGGTGTCTGAAGCCAAGCCACCAGCTAGAGCCTCTTATCGAAAGTCCTCACCAGAGTTGGAAGGACATCCAATCATGTTCGAAAGCAGAAAGCTGAACGAGATTGAACGTAAGTACACGATCCAAGAGAAAGAGATGACTGCAGTGGTGCACTACTTGCGCACTTGGTGCCATTACTTGTTAGGGTCGAGGTTCATGGTTAGGACGGACAATGTGGCGACCAGCTACTTCCAGACGTAGAAGAAACTATCCACCAAGCAAGTAAGATGACAAGATTTTCTTACGAAATTTGATTTCCATATGAAGTACAAGCCAGGATGGGGGAACCTGATGGCAAACCCCTTAAGCAGGAAAGCTAACCATGCTGCCATTAGCGAACTAGAAGGGTCACTAGTGCCGTGCATCAAGAAGGGACTTACGCATGATCCTACAGCCAAGGCTCTTATGGAATACGCCTAGCAAGGTAAGACTAGGCGGTTTTAGGTGCAGGATGGTTTGTTGTACACCAGGGGCAATAGACTATTTGTGCCACAGCATGGGAAGCTCCGCAAGAAAGTTTTATAAAAGTGCTATAATTCAAGGTGGGCTGGACACCCAAGAATGAGTCGTACCTTAGTGTTGTTAAAGGACTGGTACTACTGATCGCACATGAGGGACAATATAGAGGCCTATGTGAAGACTTATCTTGTGTGCCAACAGGACAAGGTGGAGCTCAAGAAATCAGACGATCTTTTGGAGCCATTGCCAGTGCCAGAACGACCATGAAAGAGTGTTTCTCTGGACTTTATAGTCGGTCTACCTAAGGTAGAGGGGTTTGGAAGCATCATGGTAGTGGTGGATAGGTTTTCTAAGTATGGAATCTTCATTCCAACAACTAAGAAGTGCCCAGCCGAAGAGGTAGCTCAATTGTTCTTGAAGAACATGGTTAAGTACTAGGGAGTGTCGAGTACTATTGTTAGTGATCGGGACAGGCATTTCACGGGCAGGTTTTGGATTGAGTTGTTCAAGCTGTTGGGATCAGACTTGAACTTTTCCACCAACATGCATCAGTAGATCGATAGGCAAACTGAGCATGTGAATGGACTATTAGAGGTCTACCTCAGGCACTATATGGGTGCCACATAAAGGGACTGGCCAAAGCTGCTAGATGTTGCACAGTTTTCCTACAACTTGTGAAAGAGCGAAGCAACAAACCAAAGCCCATTTGAGGTTGTGATAGGTCAACAACCACTAACACCCGGTTCGATTACTATAGGTTATACAAGGTCGAATCCAGCAGCGTACAAGTTTGCCAAGGCTTGGCAAGAGTAAACTGACTTGGCTAGAGTCTGTCTACATAAGGCAGCAAAGAGGTCGAAGAAGTGGGCAGACCAGAATAAACGAGACGTGCAGTTTTAAGTTGAAAACTTGGTATTGGTGAAGCTGCATCCCACTGTACGCCACAAGGGGCTACACAAAGGCTTAGTCCGAAGGTATGAGGGACCTTTCCAAGTAGTCAAGAGGGTAGGCAAGGTTGTCTACAAGTTGGATATGCCACACAAGCTGAGGGTACACCTAATGTTCTATATAAGCATGCTCAAGCCATTTCATGAAGATGAGAGAGATCTAAGACGGACAAAGTCAAAGCGTGCGCCATTGGGAGCAAGGGTCTCATATGAGAAGGAGGTCTATAGCATCATAGCTGATCAGAAGGTAAGACAAAAAAACTACCAACCAAGATAAGAGTACTTGGTGCGCTGGAAGGGACTTTTAAATAGTGAGACGAGTTGGGAACCGGTAGAGGACTTATGGCAGTTTGGGGACCAGATTAGATAGTACCATGTAGAAGACGCAACGAGGACGTTACGCAATCAGGTGGGAGAGAATGTCACTCCCTAGACGGGTGTGCCAGGCACATCAGGCGCACAAGCACACGAGCCAGAGGTTCAGGCCCGCACACCAAACGTATTGGTGGGTATTTGCACGCAAGGCTTAGGAGACAAGCCTAGAACGCCTGCACAGCCTACAGGCCAGCCCACACGGCCAAGGCCTGGCCTGCATAATGCCCGCACCACTTCTAGAAGGGCCCAAGATGAAAGATACGCAAGGGGATCTTCTGAAAGATCCTCGGATCAACAGGAACCTCCTGGCAGATCTGGTTGACCCTTAGAATCAGGAGATAGAATCCCGATTGATTGTAATATTTGTAATTCCTTGATTTTAGCCTTGATCCTAGGGATTTAGCCCTAAGTGTAGCTGGGAGCCTCAACTATAAATAGAGGGCTGCTCCACCCTCATTTGTACACAATCAGACACTTCTGTTTTAGTGAATACAAAGCATATTCTAGCAATCTATCTTGTTTTCTTGTTTCTCTCAAACTTGCAGATTCAGCCCTTCCCATTGTTCTAGTGCCCGCACACTGGTGTTTTAGGCTGACTTAGGCTACCAGGAGGTGATTCCAAGCCTAAGGCCGCACGGATTCTGAGTCTAAAGTCGAAGCCCATGACATTACCACCCTCACGTTGCCCGTTCGAATAACAGTACCATTTAAACATGCATAATCTTATAATTTTATAACGGGGTCTTTTTTATTTAAGTTTAATTTCCTAAAATTTAATTTTAAAACATTTTTTTCTATTTCAAAATTAACATTATTATTATTATTTCGTATTCTATAAATTCTCCAATGTTTTGGTGGAATTTATAGAAAATCACAATTTAGAAAATATTTTGAGAAAATTGACCATTTATAAAATTCTCGAAATTTTGTCGTAAGATATTTTATTTATTTGTTAAAAAAAAATTTTAAGAACATCCCGACTTTTTGGTGAGTTTTCAAAATTTTAAACAAATTTTAAGATTATCTCGACTCTTCGATAGAATCTAAATATTATGGTTATTTTAAAATTTTGTATTATTTATTCTTTAATTTTTTTTAAAAGAAAAAATTTAGATTATCCCAACTCATCGGTGAAATTTAAATATTAATATCTTGTTTTTATTGAAGAAAATCGAACTCTTTCAATTTTCTATATTTTTTAAATATTCAAAATATCAATTATTATTAATTTCATTTTTTATTATTTTTTATTATTGTTTTACATCTATAAATCAATCTTTATTTTAGTAAAAATAATTTTGGATTATCCAAACTCTATGGTAAAATTCGAAAAATTATTTTTACTTACAATAATTAAAAAAAATTAAACTCTTTTAGCTTTCTTTAAAAATTACATTTAAAAGATTCATTTAAACAATTTATTTTTTTTTATTTTTTATTTTTTATAATTTTTTATTTTTTAACAAAAATTATTTTTTAAAATTATCTCAACATTTTGGTGAAATTTAAATAATATTTTTGCTTGTAATATAATTTATTTTCTTTAAACAGCTATTATTTTTAAATTTTTTTATTTGTATTTTTTTATGTCTTTATTTTATTTCAGTTTCATTTTTATTCTATTTATTTATTTTTTTTTAAATTATTACCAGTAGTAATATAAAATAACAATAACAATAATAATAATAACATCATAAAAAAAATAACATAAAAAATCAAAATCAAAATCAAAACAAAAAATAAAAAGAAAAGGAAAAGCCTACAAAACGGGTCGGGTCGGCGCGCAAATCCTGCGTGGGTCGAGTTCGGTCTAGACGTCCAAAACGACGTCGTTTTGAAGGGCCTATAAAAGACTTGTTTCTAGTTTTTTTTTTTTTTATTTTCTCTTTTCCCCTTTCTCTCTCTACCTAGAGCTTCTCTCTCTAAAAAACCCAACCCCTATGTCGACCACTGTGGAGCCCAATTTTCGATCGGTTGCTACCATGCACCGATGGCTGAAAACTTCAATGGTGTCAAAAAATTCAAAGATCCCTAGATTCGAATAGTCGAAAAATTAAACAATCACAGGAAAATTCAAACTTTTCTAGATTTCAGAGTCGAAAAATTAACCGATGCCGAAAATTCAACCGTCGTCAAAAAATTCAAACTTTTCTAGTTTTTGACAACCCAAAAAATTTTTCAAAAATTCTCAAAAATTCCCCCAATTATCTTTTTTGCTTTCTAAACATTTTTTCAAGCCCAGATTTTGCAAAAAAAAAAAAAATCTACAACTTCCTAGATCAAGAATTTCATTCTCAAAAAAAAATTTCTTTTTTGTGTTTGCTTTTTTTTTTTAATTGGGTGTTCCCTCTTTTTTTGTTCTCTGTGTCCTTCTATTTTTACAGAACTTAGCTCTATTTATAGAGCTTTTGGGATTCAAGGTCCCAGATCTTTTGGGATCTTTTTTTATGAAAAATTTGTGTCTATCCGGTGACTTTTGGTCACCGAATTTCAGGTTGCTAAGTTAGGCAGTGTCAGAAAAAAAATGTCACTTAGCAGCTTGATTTTAACTGCCAGAGTTGAAACTAAAAGATTTGTTTTTCGACTTTTTTTTCTTTTTTTTTAAAATTAATTAATTATTTAATAATATTAATATTAATATTAATAAAAAAATACAATAGTCAAAATTAGTGTCTACAGTTACCTCTCTTTGCTTGTTTATGTGAATCATGAAGAAAGCAAAGATAAAAAGACACCAATTTTATTTAAGTAAACACATACAAAAAATGAAACATTGAACATAATTTTTTTTTTTGAAAGAAAATTTGAAAATCTCCTTTTAACAAAGGCTATGACACTTTAAATTAAAAAAGCTCCTCCCACCAGAGGCAACAAATTTTAAATAAAAAAAGCTCCTCTCACCAAAGGTAAAAAAGTTTAAATTCAAAAAGCTTCTTTAACCAAATGCAACAAACTTTAAAATATTAAAAGTTCTTCTTACCAGAGGCAACAAACTTTAAATTCAAAAAGCTCCTGTAACCAGAAGCAACAAACTTTAAATGTTAAAAGGCTCTTTAAATGTTAAAAGGCTCTTCTTACCAAAGGTAATAAACTTTAAATGATAAAAGCTCCTTTAACCAAAGGCAACAAACTTTAAATTTCAAAGGCTCCTCTCACCAGAGGCAACAAACTTTAAATTCAAAAAGCTCCTTTAACCAAAGGTAACAAACTTTAAATGTTAAAAGGCTTCTCTCACTAAAGGCAACAAATTTTAGATGATAAAAGCTCCTTTAACCAAAGGCAACAAACTTTAAATTTCAAAGGCTTCTCTCACTAGAGGTAATAAACTTTAAATTCAAAAAGCTCATTTAACCAAAGGCAACAAACTTTAAATGTTAAAAGATCTTAAAGGACTTATAGATTATGCCATTTGGTCTTACAAATCATGCCTAATTTTGATAGAGTCCTCTGACCAAAAGCTCTTAAAATTAAAAACTCCTTTGACCAGAAGTAACAAACTTTAAATGTTAAAAAGCTCTACTCACCAGAGGCAACAAACTTTAAATGTTAAAAATCTGAGAGGCAATGGTATTCGAAAGATTTCTCTAAGCAGAGGGTTCACGTCTTTCCTACTTTTAACTTTTTTTTATTGGTTTTGAATTGTCCTAGACCCATACATCTGTCATGTCACATGAATGCGTGAATGACATTTTCATGTTTTTTGCAATGCCATGCAATAAATGATGATCATGATGCAAATGCACTTATCATGCAAATGAAAATGCCATTTTTTTTCTCTTTTTTTTCGTTGTCATTTTCTTTTAATCTTTAAAATTTCTCAAAGTTTGTTTCCTTTCTTCTTCTCTTGAATCTTATACATTCCAGCAGTTGATTAAGTTCAGATAAAAAAGATTTCTCTTTATATCCTATATTCCATGTTAACCACTTTATGACTCATAGGCCACTCTTCTCATTAACTTTTGTTTCTTACTATTTTACTTATCATTTCAAGTCTCCTTCAAAATAATATGTATGTCTTTTATGGTCATTGTTATTCCTTCATCATCTTTTGAATTTCAAACAATTATAACACATTACACATTTTTTTTTTAATGAGAGGGACAAAAGAAAGGATAAACAAAGAGGTCTTTTTATTTCGATAAAAGGGAGAAGTATTTCATGCATTATCAAAAAGGATATAACAAGGACAATAAGTAATCACATAACAAATATTCAAATCATCATGAACCAATTCATCGTGGATTCTTTTTTGAAAACTCTTGATTGGTGCCTTCGACTTTTTGAAAATGCAGCAGACCAAATTAGCCCAAAACCAATGAGAACTTCTGGCATATATTAAGAATTGAGCCACTTCATTCATTATCCCCATTTTTTTTATCTAAGTTGCCCTTTCAAGTTTTCAACTCAGATATCTTTTCAACATATTTTGCTTTTTGTGTTTTTTTAAGCATAATACTTTTTTACTGCATCGACATTGACTGAATTTGACAAATCATCTCCATCTATTCTTGCCAAGATCAGTGTCCCCCCAGAAAAAACTTTTTTCACCATATATGAGCCTTTTCAATTAGGAGTTTATTTTTTTCAAGGATCCTGTTAGTTAGGAAAAATCTTTTTCAATACTAAATTCTCTTTCTCAAAATTATCATGGGTGAACTTTCTTCTCATGAGCTCGCATCATTCTTCTTTGATACAATTGGCCATGGCAAAATGTAGCTAATCTCTTTTCTTCAATGAGATTCAATTGTTCATATCGAGCGTGAACCCACTCAACTTCTTCTAACTCAACTTCTATGAGAACCCATAAGGAAGGAATTTCAACTTTAATGGGCAATACTGCATCCATCTCATATACCAATGAAAATGGTGTAGCTCCTATAGATGTGCGAATTGAAGTTTGATAAGCATGTAATGCAAATGGTAGCTTTTCATGCCAATCTTTATACACATCTGTCATCTTTTCAATAATTCTTTTTATGTTTTTATTGGCCGCTTTAACTGCCTCATTCATCTTTGGACGATAAGGCACTGATTTATGGTGTTTGATTTTAAATTAAGCACAGACCTTAATCATCATTTTATTATTCAAATTAAGAGCATTATCCGAAATGATCCTTTCTGAAAGGTCATATCGACATATGATCTCTTTCTTGATGAACTTGCAAACCACCATTCTTGTCACATTGGCATATGAAGCTGCCTCTACCCACTTTGTGAAGTAATCAATTATCACTAAAATGAATCGATGTCCATTTGAGGCTTTTGGTGCAATGGGCCCTATCATATCCATTCCCACATAGAGAATGGCTAAGGTGTTGATATAACATGCAAGGACATTGAAGGAACTTGAATCTTATCTGTATAAATTTGACATTTATAGTATTTTCTAGCATAGTCAATGCAATCTTTTTCCATTGTCAATCAATAGTATCCTGCTCTCATTATTTGCTTAGTTATCATGTGACCGTTTGCATGAGTTTCACAAACACCTCTATGAATTTCTTCTAGTAATTTTTTGGCATCAGCAGTATTCACACATCTCAATAGTGTTTGGTCTTGACTTTTCTTATATAAAATTTTTTTAACTAAAAAGAAACCTATTGCCAACCTTTTCAACGTTCTCTTTTCATTCTCTGATATATACTTTGGGTACTATTGATATTTAACATATTGTAATATGTCAAAATACCATGATTTTCTATCAACTTCTTCATTAACATTTGAACAATGAGTAGGGATGGCATCGGGTCGGGTTCGGGGTGGGTTTTGCTCGCCCCAAACCCGACCCGACTTTATGCTTTAGCATACCCGAACCCGACCTTACCCGATTTTTTTATACCCGAACCCAACCCGACCCGATACTATGTAAACCGTACCCGACCTGAAATTAATAAAATATATTTTTTAAAATATAAAATATTATTTTTTAAATATAAATATTTAAAAATATCATTATATAAATATATATATATATAAATAATTAATTAATTAAAAAATAATTTTTTATATAATGTCGGGTCAGGTTGGGTCGGGTTTTAGGCATACCCGAACCTGACCCAACCTCGATTATTCCCTAACTATACCCGACTCAAAAATTGAAATTCAAAAAAAAAACCCGACCCTATGGGGTCAGGTCGGGCTGAAACCCGTCGGGGACGGGGTTCATTGCCGTCCCTAACAATGAGCTAGTTTCTCTCGCAAGCTCAATTTGATGGGTTAGATTTCAGCATTTTCATTTAATTTGAACATTGCTACCAATGTAGCCAATGCATTAGCCATTTGATTCTCTTCTCGAGGTAAATGATGAAACCAAATATTCTTAAATTTTTTGATCAATTTTGATATGTACTTTTGGTATAAAATCAATTTTGAGTCTCTGGTTTCCCATTCTCCTCGCAATTGGTATATGACTAAGGCAGAGTCTTCATAAACTTTTAAAGCATGGGCTTTTCTTTCAAGAGTAGCTTGAAGAGCCAAAACACATGCTTTATATTCTGCCACATTATTGGTGTAATCAAAATTTAGTTTCATAGTGATTGGGTAGTAGTATCTTTTTAGAGATATCAAAACTACTCCAATACCATGCCCCAAAGCAATTGATGCACCATCAAAATACATTTTCCATATATCTTCATTATGCTCTTCTTTATCTATATGCAGTATAGACATTAGGTCTTCATATGAAAAATCAAATGTCATAGGCACATAATCTTCATGAGCGCATTTTGCAAGAAATTCAGCAGTAGCACTTCTTTTGATTGCCTTTTGTGACACATATACAATGTCATATTTAGAAAGTAACACTTATTATCTTGCTATTCTTCCCGAAAATGAAAGCTTTTCAAAGATGTACTTGATTGGGTCTAATTTCGCAATGAGCCAAGTAGTATGATACAACATGTATTATCTGAGCTGACGAGCTATCCAAGCTAATTCACAACACATCTTTTCCAATAGTAAATACTTTGACTCGTAATCAGTAAGCTTTTTGCTCAGGTAATAAATGGCTTATTCTTTCTTTCCTATTTCATCATGTTACCCCAAAACATATCCCATCGATTTTTCATGCACTGTTAAATACAAGATAAAAGGTCTTCCAAAGACAGGCGGCATTAATACTGACAGGTTTGATAAGTATTCTTTAACTTTTTCAAATGCCATTTAACAATCTTCATCCCATTCTCCTAACCTGTGTTTTCAAAAAATCTTGAATATGGGATCACATTTGGCTATAAGTTGGGAAATGAAATGAGCAATATAATTCAATTTCCTTAAAAATCCCTTTACTTTTTTTTGTGTGCACGGAGGTGGTAGCCCTTGAATGGCACGTATCTTATCTGAATCTACCTCTATTCCTCTTTTACTGATAATAAATCTCAGTAATTTTCTTAAGGTTGCACCAAAAGTGCATTTGGCTGGATTAAGCTTGAGTTGAAACTTTCTTAATCTCTCAAATAGCTTTCTAAGATTAGTCACATGATTTTTTTTCACGAGATTTGGCAATCATGTCATCCATATACACCTCTATTTCTTTGTGCATCATATCATAGAATAGAGTTACCATGGCTATTTGATAAGTTACCCCAGTATTTTTCAAATCGAAGGACATGACTTTATAAAAAAAATTCCCCATAATGTTACAAAAATAGTCTTTTTCTTATTTTTTTTGTACCATCTTAATTTGATTATACCCTGAAAATCCATCCATGAATGAAAACAAAGAATGCCTAGTGGTATTATCCACTAAAGTGTCAATATGAGGCAATGAAAAATTATCTTTTGGACTTGTTCTATTTAAATCCTGATAATCAACACACATTCTCACTTTACCATCTTTCTTGGGTACTGTACTATATTTACCACCCATTCGGGATATTTGGCCACTTCTAAGAATCCCACATCAAATTGCTTTTTCACTTCTTCTTTTACTTTCAACAACATTTTAGGTTTCATCCTTCTCAGCTTCTGTTTAATTGATTTGCACTCAGGCTTCAACGGTAGCTTATGCACTATAATTTTAGTATCTAGCCCCGGTATATCTTGATATAATCAAGCAAATACGTCTACATATTCATATAGTAACTTTATCAACTCTTGCTTTATTGGTGATGACAACTCTTGCTTTATTGGTGATGACATTGAAGTACCAATCTTAACCTCTTTTTTAGTTTCTTCATCCCTCAAATTAACAACTTCAATGGCTTCTTGATGAGGCATGATTTGCTTCTCTTCTTATTGTATGATCTTCTGGGGATATTGTATGATCTTCCACATTCTCTTTATCATTGAGTTTACTAATATAAATAGAATTTTTAAAATCAAATCTTTGAATATTGTCATGATGATCTTTATATTCATTATTCAGATACCTGAAAATAAGTGAAATGGACAAAATGTAGAAAGATGTATAGTAATGCAAGGAATTGAAATGAAAGAGGCAAAAGAAATGGACAAATGTGATACACTTGTCATTTATTCAATTAAAAATGAGGAAACAAACACACATAAGACATTTATTTAGATTTGGTTTAACACATTACTTTAGAGAAAATTTAAAAACAATAGGTATCTCATTAATATGCCAATTTTTTAGTTTTGCACCAGGAGGAATAAAATAAGCCCATGGACAACTTGGATCTTCATTCTTTTTTTTTTCACCCACCATTTGTATAAAAAATTTAGCGAAAATATCTTCCAACGATGGTGTGAACTCTTTTTCTATGTTGCCTGCTACATCTAGATAGATATAACCTGCAGAGATGAAAATCTCATAAAGGGGAGAAAAAGATAGGCGTTCAGTTTCTACTTTTTACCCCAAAAAATGAGCCAACCTTTTTTCTCTTTTTTTTTTTATGAACTTCATTCTTCCTTTTCGGGTTGGCTTGTATCCTAGCCCAAACCTATCATCTTTCTTAGGCATCATCCATGGTCATTGTATCCCTTATAAGTCAGCCCACACTTGTTGTCCTTTCCCTATCACTTCTTTAAGTGCCATCTTGAAAGCTTTGGATAGACATGGAATAGGCACTTTTGATCTTTCACCCACATAGGTTGCATTAACGAATTCAAAGGATCTAAAAGAACATTCTGAAGCTTCCTTAGCTGCCTTAACATATAATGCGGTAGAGGGTTTAGTCACCAACAAATCTTTTTCACCAACAACAATGATCACCTTTTCATCAATTATGAATTTTACCTTCTGATACAGAGTGGAAGAAACAGCTCCTGTCATGTGAATCCACAGTCTTTCCAAAAGATAGCTATAGAAAAGAGCGATATCCATGACTTAAAAGACTATATCAAAAGTGCATGGTCTAATTTGGATTAGTAGCTCAATGTTGTCTATCACTTCGCGACAAGTCCTATCAAAAGCCCTCACTATCATATGACTTGTCTTCATGTAAGACATGTCAACTGGCAATCTAGACAGTGTAGTCATAGGCATGACATTCAAAGAAGATCCATTATCAATGAGCACTTTTACCAGTTTATGATCCTTGTATCTTGTGGAGATATGTAAGGCCTTAGCATCACCTCTACCACCAGGTGGAATTTCATCATCACTAAATGATATATAATTTCTCACTGTGATATTTTTTACTATGCGATCAAGTTTCTCCACAGCTATATTATGAGCTACATAAGCCTCGTTAAGTACTTTGAGCAAAGCATTTCTATGAGGCTCAGAATTTAACAATAACAAGAGCATAGAAATCTGAGCTGGTAAGTGATTTAATTGTTTCACCACACTATATTCACTGTGCTTAATATGCTTCAAAAACTTAGAAGCCTCTTTTTTTGTAATCGAATTTTTACATTCTCGATCTAAAACTACAACTGGGTGATTCTTTTGATCGTTAGATGATTTATCTTTTTTTTTTAAGCTCGTTTCCCTTTTTTTTTACTTTTTTTTTATGCTCTCTCAAGTGCTTCTAGGGGTATAGCACCGCCCACTTCGAGTTATGCCCCCAACATCAATTATAGTTGTTATACTTACATCACGTGAGCCATATTGAAGAGAACTATTATCCAAACCTTGTGATATGATATTACAATCATATTTCTAAGGGACTGCCTTATCTGATTTATACGGGAATGGGCTAGGGACCTCAATTATCACCTTTGGCATAGTTGTACAAACTAGTTTGCCAATTTTAGCACTTAATTTTTTATCATAAAATATTGTGACAGGCTCAAAATTCATATGAACTAGCTTATTAACCTTAACACTCGATTTCTCTTCATAAAAGATGGTAACATGCTCCAAAATTCATTTGGTAAGGCTTATTTTTGGATGAGTCTTCCGTCACAACATTTACTGAACTTTTTTTTATGTTTTTCATAAAATTCAACCAAGAAAGAATCCATCATTCTCTACAACTCCTGTCGAAATGTTTTACAATCTTGAAGCAAATGACCAACCACCTCCATGTGGAATTCACAAGTGTTATTTGAATTATACGAGAAATTTTAATCATTTGAGTTTTTAGGTATGGGATGAATCATATTTGCTTTCACAAAGGTAGCAAATATTTCATCCATAGGGGTTTTGATCTCACTTACTTCTCTTTTAATATTCTGAGTTGTCTCATTATTTAAAGCATTTATTGATCCTCCACCATGATTAGGTAACAGATTAGCCTCTACACTCGGTTTCACCTTAGTTGTGAAATTTAAAATTTCGTTATCAATCAAGCTTTACACCTTACATTTGAAAGCCATACAATTTTCTAGGGAGTGGCCCTGAATTCGATAATGATAATCGTAAGAAGCTTCAGGATCATATCCGAACACCATTTCGAATATAGAGGTTTCAAAGGCTCTACGGGTTGTTAAGCCACCAAATGTTTCTGAAATAATTGAGGGAACAATTTCATGTATGTCATAGGAATTGAATCAAATCGTTGTTGCTCTCAATTATTTTGAGGTTCCTTTCAATTAAAATTTATGATATTTTTCTGAGGGAAAAGTCATGGTGAAGATGCTCGGAGGTGAACATTGGCTTGAAAAGTAGGTGTCTGGGTTTGCATTAGTTGGTAATGGTATGGGTTTTGGGAAATATTAGAAATGATTGGGTAAGAAGATTTGTATACAAGATATGAATGGTATGGGATAAAAGGTTTTGGTTTTGGTTTTTAAGTGGTGACAAGTTATACTTCTGCTTTTTTTTTCTTGGATAGTCTTCCTTTCTTTGATCTAGAAACATCACCTCCATCAATCTTTTCATTTTTAATGACATTTTCTATTATCTCTCCCATAATCACCATATCAACAAAGTTTTTCATAGCATGACTAATGAGCCTATCATAGTATGGTGCTCAAAGAGTATTGATGAACAGAATAGTTGTTTCTTTCTTAGTGAGGAGAGGTTGAACCTGAGCGACAACATCTCACCATCTTTGGGTATATTCTTTAAAATTTTCATTAGCTTTCTTTTCCATGTTTTGCAAAGACAGTCTATCTGGAGCCATGTCTGTGATATGCTTGTATTGAGTAATAAATTATTTGACCAGATCTTTCCATGAATGAATCGACTCCTATCTAATTGAATATACCATATGGCAACAAATCTAGTAAGACTATCTTGAAAACAATGGATAAGCAACTTATCATTATTTGTATACCCAGTCATTTTTTGATAGAACATAATGATATGAGCCTGAGGGCATTTGGTTCCATCATATTTTTTAAATTTTGGTACTTTAAAATTTGGTGGGATTACCAAATATGGAACCAAATTAAGTTCATTAGCATCAATTGTACCAAAAATATTTACACCTTCAATAACTCATAGCCTTTTTTCTAAGAAATCTAATTTTTACTGTGCCTTTGTATTTTCAGATTATTTGAGCATGCTTTTCTTTAGTTTTTCATGTTCTTTTAGGTCATCTAAATCTGGGGCCGTAATGGGTTCAACATGACTTACCCCAATATTTAAACCAACATGTCCTTGATTATATGTTTGAACCGTGAAGAGAGGTAAATTAAACTGAACGTGTGATTGCGTTTCAAATTGTGTCATTTGTGCATGCATTTAATGAGAGGTTTGAGCATAAGGTGAAGTAAACCTTAGTGGATACAACAAATCTTCCTTATCACTGGTATTTTCTTGGGCTTGAGGCTTTTTCGCAATAGTTACTTTTTCAGCAATCCTTCTTTTTTTTGTTATTTTCCTTATCATATCCATCATTGCAGCCATTTCTTTTCAAGTCTCTTCTTGAGTCCTAGTCATTTGTTCTATCAACTCTTATTAAGACCTAATCATTTGCTCTTGCATATCAAATTAAGCTTTTTTTATCCTTTTTATTCTAGATGCTTGCTCATTTTTCATGATTTTGACTTGTGAGTGAGTGTTGTAATGATGACGAGTGGTCTAATCTATGTTTTTTTATGGCCTAACTATCCTTGCACCCAATTAAGTTAAAAGAAACTCTTTGAGATTTGTTATTTTGAGGTTTTTTTCTTTTAATTCATTTTTTTAAAAATAAAACACACATATGGTGCATGAATGTATGAATGCAAATGATGTGCTTATTATATATCCAATATTTGCAAAAGATTTTAAGTTTGAACTTGAACCACCATATCATAACTTCACATTATCCTTACTAAATACTTCTTTCATTACAATATTAAAATTTTCAAAAGAAATGCCCTACATGCTTGTACTGCTCATAAGCATTCTCTAAAAAATTGGTCAAGCGTTGGCTATGCTATCCTGGGTAAACCTCTTCTTTCACTTGTTTAGCCTCTTGGGCCATGTCTCTTGCTTTGAAGCTGACTTCTCTTATCTATTCTACTAGACGAGTGGCTTGAAATTCTTTCAACTGATATTCTTTCTTCTAATACTATGCTCTATCTTCAAATTGATCTCATTCCTCTCTCAAAACTTGAATGGCTTCACGTCAATAATGCATTTGTTGTTTCAAGTCATCTACGAGACCTTGTAGTACCTTTTTTTCTTCCACAAATTGACTAAGCTCTGCTTCCTTAGATAATAAATTGGATCGAAGTTATTTTGTATTTTTTTTTTATTTTTCAAGCTCTGTAGTCATTGTGGCGATGGACTTATGCGAGCTTCCAAAAATATTTTCTTGTTCTTTTTCAAGCCTTCAAGATTTTACTTCACTCTTATCAGTCTTGTCTTTCCATTCATTAATCTCAAGCTGAAGCCTTTTCTTTTCAAGCTCCTATATTTCCTTTTCTTCTTCAAATTTGCGCTTCATAATCTTCATATCCTTAGGAATCTTTTCACAATGGGTGTCTTTTTTGTGGCATGGTCTATTTTCTTTAGGACTAACTTTGCTTGTAACCCGTTGACTTCTCTATATAAGATATTCAAGTGTGGTTTTGTCTATATATCCCCCATGATCTACTCTTCGTGTCTGCTTTCACTCTCTGATAATCTCTTTTATTTTTTTCAGAAATCTTTATTCCTTAAAAGAGAATTCCAATTCTTGAAGCCCATGAGTGATTGGGACAAATTGGTTTGACCCTAATTGTCGACGAACCAATGTCGGAGCACAGCTTATACCTCTTCACGCTCCTAAGAGTGGAATTCATGGCTTGTCACCACACCTATATAACATTGCTTCTCATGGCATCCATGGAGCTCTCCATATAACCTAAGCACTAGTGAGATCTTGTAAAATCAATATCCATTCTCCCTTGGTCTTTGATTATGGCCACTCAACATTATAGTATTCTTCAATTGGCCTACTTTTATTACTATAAGTAGGATGAAATTTACCCATAAGATGTTGAAGATGACTTTTTGCCAAAATGTAAAGTAATTGTACACGTCCTATGAAGTGTTCTCCTCTTTTTCGACAATGATTCAATGATCTAAAGGTATCTGCCAGTATAGAAGGAACATGATTGATTTTATTGTCCACCTGCTTAAGAAAGTCAATCACTGATACTTCAATGTGCCCCAGGACCTTTAAAAAGATGATCAAGCCATAAATTGCCAAAGCTATCATTCTCATGCCTCGTTCATCCTCTAAGTGTTTGATGATGTAATCACATAAGATTTCCTATGGGATGCAATCACTTTTGCCTTTTGTTTGGATATACAAGTTCACATTCTGAGTGAGGACCTCCATCATACAAACAAGTTTCTTTCGAGATCCAAGTTTTTAATCTCACCAATAGATTTTGTCTGGATTGGAAAAAAGCAACCATAATAATATAGTACACTCTTCAATCGTCAAGGTCATATCTATTTAGTTAAATATGAAACATCTGTATGCAGGATCCCAAACTGAACTAAAGCTTTTATCAACTGATTTTTCATAGGCACCTCAAGTTGTGAAGCAATATGACCATATTTTCCCTTGAAAGCCATCTTTTTAGAAGTTGTTACACAGCACTAGATCTCGACCAACTCAGAGATGTCATTTTGCTGAAGTCCTAACTTGATTTCTTTAGGCAAAATTTCTTGTATATATTTTTTCAAACAATTTTCCATTATACTTTGGGCTTCTAATGATAAAGCTATCACCACATTGGTCTCTTCACACACGATGAGCTTCGAAGCTGAAAACATCATGATGGTGTTTTTGACGCAAGACTGAAAATCTTCTTACTGATATTAGCATATTGATAAGCACATCCCATATGCAAGTATTTATGATGATGCATGATCATGAAATAAAAGGAGAGCAAAACAAAATAGGGTTAGTAATCACATTAAAATAAACATTCCCTCATGTGTCTTAATTTACAGTATAATAAAAAATGATATGGCCCTATTTAAGGTTAGTTTCTTAAGGTTCACTATATGCATGGTTTGGTAATTAACATAGGCTAAAAAGGTTTCTAAATTGATCCTCACTACTGTCCACTCTGGACTAGTAAGGCCCCTGATCCTCACCCATAACTAGCTGCCAATGAAAAGGGTTCAACTTGAGTGGAAGTATTTCGCTAGCCCATGCAGAGGCATTATAACCTCACGAAAAGCATAGGTACTTTACTCCCTCATAAAAAGGGATAGATTTGAGAGCTCAGGTATAGAGCTCATGCATGAATGTAAATGTGCACGTGTGTAAGGGAATGTAAAAAATAAAATTAACAATATAATTAGCAATAATATAAAATAATAATAACATATCAAAACCAAATGAAACAAAAAAAAAACAATTTTAATATTCAGAGATAAGAAATTAAAATTAAATATCGAAAAGACCATAAAATCAAATTTTGGATGACGCATGTTTAATTTTTGGCTTGACTCTCACATTTCTCGAGTAGAGTCCCCAAGCTGTCATAACAATTTTTTGTCCGGGGGGACTCGATCGCTAGACTTGGTTAAAATTTTCAGAGTCACCACCAATCTTTTAATAAGGTGTGATTGGCCACCCAAAATATCATCTTTTAGTAAAAAAATTTTAAAATTAATTAAAACTTACTAAAAGAAGTTTAAGTCTACAAAATTAGGACTAGGTTCAAGAGTATGGTTACGAGTGAGGAAGGTATTAGCACCCTCACATCGCTCGTTCGAAGAACGGTACCATTTAAACATATGTAATCCTATAATTTTGATAACAGGATCTTTTTTATTTAAGTTTAATTTCCTAAAATTTATTTTAAAACATTTTTTCTCTGTTTTGAAATTAACATTATTATTATTATTTTGTATTCTATAAATTCTCCAATGCTTTGATTGAATTTATAGAAAATCACTATTTACAAAATATTTCTAGAAAACTGACCATTCACAAAATTATCGAAATTTCGTCACAAGATATTTTGTTTATTTGTTTTAAAAAGGATTTTAAGAACATCCCAACTCTTTGGTGAGTTTTCAAAATTTTGAATAAAATTTAAGATTATCCCGACTCTTCGGTGTAATCTAATTATTATGGTTATTTTAAAATTTTATAGTATTTATTCTTTAATATTCTTTTATAAAAGAAAATTTAGATTATCCCGACTCACCGGTGAAATCTAAATATTAATCTCTTGTTTGTATTGAAGAAAATCAAACTCTTTCAATTTTCTATATTTTTTAAATATTCAAACTATCAATTATTATTAATTTCATTTTTTATTATTTTTTTACATTGTTTAAATCAATCTTTCTTTAGTAAAAATAATTTTGGATTATCCCAACTCTATGGTGAAATCCAAAAAATTATTTTTACTTGCAATAATTAAATAAATTTAAATTCTTTTAGCTTTCTCTAAAAATTGCATTTAAAAGATTCATTCAAATAATTTATTTTTTTTTTATTTATTAATTTTTATAATTTTTTATTTTTTAACAAAAATTATTTTTTTAAATTATCCAAACATTTTGGTGAAATTTAAATAATATTTTTGCTTGTAATAGAATTTATTTCCTTTAAATAGTTATTATTATTAAATTTTTTATTTATATTTTTTTAGGTCTTTATTTTATTTTAGTTTCATTTTTTATTCTATTTATTTATTTTTTTAAAAAAAATTATTACCAATAATAATATAAAATAACAATAATAATAATAATAATAGCATCATAAAAAAATAACATAAAAATCAAAATCAAAATCAAAACAAAAAATAAAAAGAAAAAGAAAAACCTGCAAAATGAGTCGGGTTGATGCGCAGATCCTGCGCGGGTCAGGTTCGGTCCAGTGTTCAAAACGACGTCATTTTGAAAGGCCTATAAAAAGCCTGTTTCTGGTTTTTTTCTTTATTTTCTCATTTTCCCCTTTCTCTCTCTACCTAGAGTTTCTCTCTCTACAAAACCCAGCCCCGCCGATAGTCGTGGAGCCCAGTTTTTGGTCAATTGTCGTCGTGCATCGATGGCCGAAAACTTCAATAGCATCAAAAAATTCAAAGATCCTCAAATTTCGGTGGTCGAAAAATTCAAACTTTTTCAAATTTCGATGTCGAAAAATTCAACCAGTGTTGAAAAATTTAACGGTCGCCAAAAAATTCAAACTTTTCCAATTTTCAGCAACCCAAAATATATTTCAAAAATTCTCCCAATGATCCTTTTTGCTTTTTAAACACTTTTTCAAGCCCAAAATTTTCAAAAAAAAATTATAACTTCCTAGATCGAGAATTTCATTCTTGGAAAAAAAAAATTTTTGTGTTTGCTTTTTTTTTATTGTGTGTTCCCCCTTTTTTTGTTCTCTATGTCCTTCTATTTTTGCAGAACATAGCTCTATTTATAAAGCTTTTGGGATTCAAGATCCCAGATCTTCTGGGATCTTTTTTTATGGAAAATTTGTGTCTATTCGATGACTTTTAGTCATCAAATTTCAGGCTACCAAGTTAGGCAGTATCAGAAAGAAAATGTCACTCTGGCAATTTGATTTCTACTGCCAGAGTTGAAACCAAACGATTTGTTTTTTAACTTTTTTTCTTCTTTTTTTTAAATTAATTAATTATTTAATATTAATATTAATATTAATAAAAAAATACAATAGTCAAAATTGGTATCTACATATGGGATAGGTTGATAATAGAGGAAGAATTAAGTTGACTATCCAAGAAAATCTCACTTACAAATAGTTTCAGATCAGATGATAATTAATTGTTTTCTTTAAAGCACATATGCTATATCTCTTCTATCATCCTAGAGATGTAAGGCTCGTTGTATTATCATTTTGTGTTATATATGTATTAAAGATTAATATTTAGGTCATATAAAAGAGTTAACTGCAGTTGGACACTTATTTATTGGTACAAAGAGTTGTTAGTTATAACTCTAGTATATGCTATTATATGGTCTAACCACTTAATTATGATGCTAGATTAAAATATTGCTCCATGTTCTTCCTTGACCATCATCATGCTCTTTACTCATTATGTAACCTCATTACAATATATTTTTAAAAAGAAATCATGTTAAAATAAACTTGTTTTAAAGAGAATGGAGACATTTTGAACCTTTTTGTTAAGAGTGCTAGACCATTTACTAGAGATTAAGCTATTTGTTCACTCATGCTATCCTTTGCTATTAACTGATTCCATGGTTTAGAACTGTTACCTGATTCCAAGGTTTATGGTAGATTGATTGATTATGCCTCTAATAACATTTGGTTACATATGCCAGAGAAGGATAAGCTAATTATATGCAAATTTGTAATATTCTATTTCCATGATATACTATCGTAACTATTATTGGTAAAAGGATGAAGATTTTAAAGGTTTACCAACTAGAGATTTGGTATTGTTTGAGGAACTTGAGATGTTATTGAAATTTGTTTTCAACTTTCTTATTATTCTTGACTAAGTATGAAGTTCATATGAGTGGATATGCATTTAAGTAATCTTATAGTTGATGGTAATGGAATTGTGGTAATCCTTTTAGTAAATGGCATGTGTATCCATACTTGATAGTGCAGTATGTGATGTCAAGTGTCATTGAGATTGTCAAATTTCATTGCTATGGATTTGTTTTATTTTTTATTTTAATATTTAGAAGAAATTAAGTGAAATTTATAGAATAGTTTAACGTGTAACATTTTAAGATAGAGAAAGGTAAATACTGTTGTCAAATGACACCCATGGCAAAAATTAATGTCATAGAAGGCAACTTCCTAGGATAAGCAACCACTTGACTTTGTGTTAGAGGGTTGTTACCTGTCATGTGTATGTGTCTTGATATATTTTGTCTTTTCAGTTTTATGATTTCTTTTACATTAACATTTTTTATAAATTGTGAGAGTAAAAGTAGAACTAAGCATATCATACTATTTAAGTATTAATTATTACTGATACATATTATCCTTTCCCTAAATAATGCCTTCCAAGTTTCATATGTTATAATCATAACCATAATCATATATGATGATATGACTAAAGCTCTGTTGCATCTTCTTTGGTTTCTATTTGTCACATAAAAATAAAATATATAATAGAATTAATAATTGATTATTAATTGGTTGCCATATATTTGCCATAATGCATATCAACATATGCTTTGGCATTTAACAGTGATTACATAACATGCATTTCTTTTTTAACTTTCTCCTAAAGTATCTACATTACTAGCTTGATGTGAAATCTACAGCTGCACATGGAAATATATTAGAGAGCAATAGGGCAGCTATGTTATGCCTAAAAATACCACCAAAGACACATGACTTCTAAATAGAGAAAAAAAAAAAAGACCATTGAAAAAAAATCTATACTTATTGAAGGTAAAATTTATAAATAAAGCAATTTCTTTTTTTATGTATCCCCGATTAATGCACTCTCAGATACTTCAACTGTTCATTCGAGTATTAAGCGAAGAGCAATACTAGCGGCAGCTGCTAATTCAAGTGTGCTACAACACCCGCTCATTTGAAAAGCCATGTCCTACTCATTTTTTAGTTTAAAATCGACAAAATAATAAGTTTTTCTCACTCAAACCCATACTTTATCTATCTATAAAATAATTAAAAATAATAGAAGGTGAAGCTAAAAAGTAAAAACAAAGTCATTTTTTAAGCTTCTAATGAAATTGAAAAGAAATATTCATTATTTTATGCTTATTTGGGATTTTTTTTTGGTAGAATTAGTTATAAGGTGTCATAATGTTTAAATTTGAGAATTTGTTCATTAGACATAAAAATCATAAAGTCGTCATTATTTTTTTTTTATTTAAGTATGATTTGATACTTATATAAATTTATTCTTTTTAAGGTTATTTTAAATCTAAGCTAAAGGTTTTTAAAAAGAATACGTTTTAATCTAAATCAACAGAATTAAAGTTAAGAAGTCGATTACATGTAGAGAATATATTAACATCTCTTTATGCCTAAAATTGATACTAAATTAATTATGTATTATCTTGCCTAAATCTTAATCAAAAAAAGTTTTTATCATGCAAATCATCACTTCCAATCCCTTTTATTTATTTATACAATATTGTAATACAAAAATTTTATTAAAAATATCATGCAATCTTGCAAATCATATAATAAATTAAATACCATGCAAAATTATCATGCAATAAAAACATCATGCAAATATAATTATGAAATAAATATGCAGGAAAAAAATCCACACTAGAATTAAGCATTAATTTAAGAAAATAAAACAAATAAATACGAAAAAAAAAAAAAACCTATGACAGCCGAATGGGAATCACTTATGGGTTCTCACACGGGCTGTATTGGCTGCGAGTTAGCCTTAGTTCTTCCTTACCAAACGGTGCCGTTTATTTTATTTAAAAGCCCAAAATTCATTCTTTTCCTCATTTCCCGCTGCTACTCTTTCCCTCCACAGTCTGACTCTTCTCTCCAAAGCAAACAAACCCAGTTTCAGAATGTGAAAAACCCGAATACCGTCACTTATTTTCCAAATCTGGCAAGCTCACCGTCACCTCTGCCATTCAACCAGAAACCCAAAAAACTTCCTCTGATTCTTTCCCTCTCTTTTTCACTGAAGTTCTCCCTTCTTCTCTGGTTTTTTCAAACTCAAAACCAAGAAAACAATTAAAACCACCACCTGTTTCGCCGCCTTTCACTACCATAGTCAACACCGGAAACCTCCAATCGTTCTCCTTTTCTCCTTTTTTATGCCTTGCCCGAAACTTCTTCAACCCAAACACCAATACCCAGCAACCCAGAAGTCAGTGTCTGCCACCACCGTTTGTCGCCTTCTTTCTTTCTTCTTCTTCCTTATACCGACAATGCCTCTTTCCTTCCTTCTTATCGGCAAATTGGCCCTGTTTTCCACCATTGAGACAATCATAAAACCTTTTCTCTATATAGAAACCCTAGAAAACTTCAAGAATCTCTTTTGCCCAAAAGGAAAAGCAATTGTTTTTATTTTTAATTTCTGTTCTGTGATTGTTTGTGGTGGCCTTGATTGTCAATGAAATTGTTCGTGTTGCCGAATTGTAGTTCTAACTTTCTGGTTTTTTTGCTGATAAACTAGCGCTTCAGGAACTAAGTTTAGGATTTATTAATTTTGTTGCGCTTGAAGCAATAATCACAACAATACAGAAGCAATAGACAACAATCAATAATCAAATATATAGAAAAAATAAAACACACCAAGATTTACGTGAAAAACCCTCCAGTGTAGAGGGAAAAAAAACCACGGGCCACCAGAAAAATCTTCACTATTAAATAATAATTATACAAAGTTCTTCTCTAGTTAAAACTAGAGCTAATCAACAATTAGAGAAACAATTGGAGAAATCTCACCAAATAAGTGATTCAACAAATACACCCTAAATTTGTTCCTAGAGAGCTTCAAACCCGATCTTCACCGTTCAGAATGTAGAACTCTGAATCATAAACCTCCTGACAAGGTTCCAACTCAATCGGACCACGGATCGACTTCCGTTCAACCAACTCTCCCTTCTTTTTTTTTTCTCTCTGCTTTTCTTGGCTTTTCTTCTTTTTCTGCTTGGTTTTTGACACACACCTAAAACAACCCCACCTCTTTTTTATTAAGTAGCTAGGGCTCTGTGTAAAATAAAAGATCAAGGCCCATGGCCTTTACTTGGTCAAAAACCACTTACATGGGACTTGACCCTATTTTTCTAGCAATCTCCCCCTCCAGTCCCATTAAGAGGAGATTCATCACCATAGCAGTTTCATTTGGAACTACCTTGGCCAGGGAACTCATTCCGACCAAGTTACTACAAAGCTCAAGCTTTTCCCTGAAAAGTATCTTAGTCAACATATCTGTTACATTCTTATCAGTATGGACTTTCTTCAATAACATCTGCTGTTCTTCAATCACTGAACGTAACCAATGATATCCAACATCAATGTGCTTTGTTCTAACATGGTACATGGTATTCTTACTCAAATCTAAAGCACTCTGGCTATCACAAAATATCATATACTCTTTCTGATTCAACCCCAATTCAAGAAGAAAATGTTTCATCCAAAGCATTTATTTACATGCTTCGGTTGCTGCAATATACTCAGCCTCTGTAGTTGACAAAGCAACATACTTCTGTAACTTAGATTGCCAAGATACAGCTCCTCCTGCAAAAGTGAACAAATACCCTGAAGTAGATTTCCTACCATCAAGATCGCCTGTCATGTCAGCATCAGTAAACCCTTCTAGAACTGGTTGTGAAACTCTATAAGTCAAGCACATTTTTGAGGTACCCCTCAAATATCTAAAAATCTATTTCACTGCTTCTCAGTGAACCTTCCCTGGATTAGAAAGAAATCTGCTCACTACACTAACTGCATGAGCAATGTCAGGCCTTGTACAAATCATAAGATACATTAAAAAACCAACTGCAGAAGAATAAGGAATACTAGACATAGCTAGTTGCTCTTCCTTAGACACTGGACAAGATTTCTTACTTAGATGAAAATGGTTGGCAAGTGAACTGCTAATTGATTTAGCATGTTACATGTTGAATCTACCAAGCACTCATTCAACATACTTTTCCTGTGACAACCACAGCTTTCTAGCTCTCCCATCCCGGATAATGTCCATACCAAGAATCTGCTTTGCTGGACCTAAATCTTTCATATCAAAGGACTTAGACAATTGTTCTTTCAACCTGCAAACCATACTAGTATCTTGTTCTATAATCAACATATCATCAACATATAATAATAGGATAATGAAGTTACCATTAGGAAATTATTTAACATACACACAAGAATTCGCTGCTGTTCTTTTATAGCTATGACTCACCATAAAAGAATCAAACTTCTTGTACCACTATCGCGGAGCTTGTTTCAAGCCATACAAGCTTTTTTTCAATTTGCAAACTAAATGCTCTTTCCCTTTCACTTTAAAACCCTCAGGTTGATTCATATAAATATCCTCCTACAAATTACCATGCAAAAATGCAGTTTTAACATCAAGTTGCTCAAGTTTAAGATTCAAACTAGCTGCCAATCCCAGTACCACTCGAATAGAACTCATTTTTACAATTGGAGCAAAAATCTCATCAAAATCGATGCCTGATTTCTGAGAAAAACCTTTTACTACCAATCGAGCTTTGTACCTCACTAGTTTGTCACCATCTTTTTTCAACTTGAACACCCATTTATTCTTTAATGGCCTCTTCCCTGTTGGAAGTTTAACAAGATCATAAGTACCATTCTTTCGCAATGACTCCATCTCTTTTTTCATTGCTTTTAACCAGTGCTCTCATCCGGAGTAGCCTGCACATCTTGGAAGCTTTCTGGCTCTCCTTCACTGGTAACTAAAATAAAATCTAAACTTGGATACCTAGTAGATGGTCTGTGCTCTCTAGTAGATCTCCTGGGCTAAGACTTTACATCACTTGATGCCGAAGGTAGCTCCCCCTGCTCAACACTCTCAGGTAGAGAGGATTGCTCCCCCTGCTCAAAACTAATAGCATCTGGCTCATCACCAACTGTGGCTGGCTCATTCATATCCCCAAGTTTTATTTCTTGCTCATTTTCACCATCTGTGGCTTTTTCCTATGGAATCCCTGTCAGTGTTGAAACATCACACTCAACAGTAACTCGTGTAGTCTTCTCATTTTTCTCAAGGTCTGCTATGGTTTTTTTTTCATGAAAAACCACATCTCTGCTTCTTACTGTCTTTCTCTTTACTGGATTCCATACCTTGTAACCAAATTCTTCATCATCATATCCTACAAACACACATTGTGTGGCTTTACTGTCAAACTTTGATCTCTACTCTTTCAGCACATGCATGAATACTTTACACCCAAAAACTTTCAAATGAGAGTATGAAGTATCTTTTTCTGTCAACACTCTTTTCTGGAATATCAAAGCCCAAAGAAACTGATGGTGACCTGTTAAGTAAATAACAAGCTGTGTTGACTGCTTCACCCTAGAATGGCTTTGGTAATTTTACCATCCTCAACATACATCTGACTTTTTCCACAATGGTGCGATTCATTCTTTCAGCTATACCATTATGCTACGGTGTTCCAGGTTCTGTCCTCTCATGCCTGATCTCATGCTTTGAGCAATACTCTTCAAAGCTTTTAGATGTGTATTCTCCACCATTATCAGTTCGAATACACTTCAAGGGTAACCCTGTCATCCTTTCAACTATGGCATGAAATTTTTGAAAATACTGCAGTACCTGACTTTTGTATTTCAACATATACACCCAAGTCTTATGTGAAGCATCATCAATAAAAGTAACAAAATATCTGCTACTACCTAATGACTCAACCTCAATGGGACCACATACGTCAGAATAAATTAATTCCAATCTTTTTTTTTTCTTTGAGAACTTTTACGAAAAGAAACTCTATGATGCTTACCAAACAAACAATAATCACATGAATCGAGAGACATACCTTTGGTTAAGGGAATGAGAGACTGCCTTGCCAAAACCTGTAACCCTTTTTCACTCATGTGTGTCAAACTCCTATGCCACAAGTTTGCTGAAGCATCATTTTCAACGGTATTTACCTGATTACCATTCAATTGCATCCATGTCTTATACATTATGCAGCATAGTTTTCCCCTTGCAACTATCATAGATCCTTTGAGAAGCTTCCACTGTTCATTCTTTCGTCGGCTTTCATATCCCTTCTTATCAAGGACATTAATAGCAAGCAAGTTCATTCTCATATCTGGAATGTGTCTGACATCCTTCAAAGTCAACATGTAACCTGTACTAGTTTGTACAATAATATCACCAATCCCAACAATCTGTGACACACTCTTGTTTCCCATCTTGGTACAACCAAAGTCTCTTACTTTGTAAGTTGTAAACAACTCTCTCTTAGGAACACAATGATATGCCGCTCCTGTGTCAACTATCAACTCAATGCCGGGATCACTAACATGATTACAATCACCATGTGTACAAATCAAAGTAACTGAATCACTATCTGAATTCACTGTTACAACATTACCATCATCTGGACTTTTGCTTTTCTCATCTTTTTGCTCTTGCTTTAAGATTTTACAGTTTTATTTTATATGAACTGCTTTACCACAATGGAAACACTTCACTTTACCTCTAGACTTGGATCTATGTTTAGACTTACCATGACCTTTTGGGTCCTGACCTCTGCCGATGTTTTTACCCCTATACTGTAAAGTTGTAAGCTTTTTAACAAGCATAACTTTATTCATACGTATTTTTCTCTCATACAATGCAGCCAATTTTTTTCAAACAATGTGAGCATCTGACTCCTGCGCTACATGATGGAACACGCTGATATCAACCCATTTTCTTATTGTAGCCAGCGTCTTTCTACCTAGCTTCTTTCAGTTTTTATCTTTCATATCTGCTGGTTTAGCCGAATCACCCAATACTGGCTCATACAAATCTTTACAGTATAGATGATCCTCCATCATAGGCTTCTAAATTGAATAATTTGATGCTGTCAATTTTATCATGGAACTTGTATCACCCTCCATGATCCCAAACAGAATTTACTTCTATCCTGGGTTGCTTCTGTATTGATGTCTTAAAATAACCCTCGCTCTGATACCACTTGTTGCACCTGAAGCAATAATCACAATAATACAGAAGCAATAGACAACAATCAATAATCAAATACGCAGGAAAAATAAAGCACACCAAGATTTACGTGGAAAACCCTCCAGTGTAGAGGGAAAAAAACTACGGGCCACCAAAAAAATCTTCACTATCAAATAATAGTTATACAAAGTTCTTTTCTAGCTAAAACTAGAGCTAATCAACAACTAGAGAAATAATTGGAGAAATCTCACCAAATAAGTGACTCAACAAATGCACCCTGGATTTGTTCCTAGAGAGCTTCAAACCCGATCTTCATAGTTCAGAATGTAGAACTCTGAATCATAAACCTCCTGACAAGGTTCCAACTCAATCGGACCACGGATCGACTTCCGTTCAACCAACTCTCCCTTCTCTTTTTTCTCTCTCTGCTTTTTCTGGCTTTTCATTTTTTTTTGCTTGGTTTTCGACACATACCTAAAACAACCCCACCTCTTTTTTATTAAGTAGCTAGGGCTCTGTGTAAAATAAAAGATCAAGGCCCATGGCCTTTACTTGGTCCAAAACCACTTACATAGGACTGGACCCCATTTTCTTAACAAATTTATCCTGTTTTGCTTGATTTTTTTACTCTTGCTTTTGAGAGTGTTGGTTATTTTGTATCCTCTCGATTCTTGCTAATGGATGATTATTTGTTTATGGGAATCAAGCTTGGATGTCGAACTTTGTCTTTGCTTGAGATGGCTTTGATTGGGCTGCTGCTGATCGATGAAAACTATTTTTTTATTTGATTCTCCTCTGATTACTTCTTGTGTGTCGACTGAAAGTTTAGGCTTGAATGCAAATTCTATCTCTATGTCTAATTGCTTTTGAATGCCTTTTGTCTTTTGTAACTGTGACTGGGTTTCTCGGTTTCTGACTTTCTTACTATCTTGCCTCTATTCTATATTTTCATCCTTCTAAAATCTTTACCCAATATTGCCTCTGTATTGATCATGAATTGCTATTATGAGGCCCCCCTTTTTTTGATTGTTGGATTTACAAACTTGGCTCAAGGATTATTGGTCTTAATTGCCTATGTTTCAATCTTTGTCTATGGCCACCTTTGAATTGTTTTCGCTTTCTGTATGCCCAATTGTGTAGTTGTATTTTTTTATCTTTGAGGCTAATTGTTGTGCCCAATTTTGCTCACTGCCCATCATCTTCGACGATTCAAAAACTTTGACAAATTTTGCTTTTCAATAGCGTCTAATTGGGAATTGATGTTGTTCGGCCTTCCCCATTGAATTGCTCATGAATTCTTTTTATAGAGAATTAAATCCCAAAGCTTGTAGGAAAATTATAAAAGAATCACAACTTTCAATATTGATTCTTGATTTCTTTGAATGCTCTTTCCTTTTTGCATTAGATTGATATCCAAGTATTGCCAAATCCAAGCTTTATATTAATTTGCAAATCTTGAAGACAAAATCACAAACTAAAAAAATAAAAAAAAATTCACATCTAATATCAATTTCATCACAAATAAATAACAATAATAAATAAAATTATTTGGGGTTTTTTTATTTGAGCTTAAAATTCATTGGTATAATTAAAAGCCTAATATCAAATTAAAATTTGAGGTACAATAATTTCAATAACATCTTGGATAAAATAAAATGTTTGCAAAATTTTTCTCGTATATTTTATATGAAAAAGGAATTATACAAAAATCAAAAGACATTCATTTTATTCAAGTCAAAAAAACATCGACATTTAAAAAGTTCTCAACTTGAAATCTAAAGATTAATAATTTGAAAATTCAAGCGATCGTCGTTATGTTTGCAAAATTTAGAGATTTACAAGGTCCCAAAGCAAGATTTAAAAGATTCATAAGGTTTCAAGATTTACAAAAGATTCAAAATTTCATAAAAAATAAAAATAAAAAATTCACAAAATATTCAAGATTCAGAATGATTTAAAAATTTGTAAATGATTCAAAATTTTGCAAACATTTGAAAATTCACAAAAGTTCAAGATTTGCAAATATTTTTGGATTGGTAAAAGTTTCAAAGATTCAAAAGATTTTAAGTTTCGCAAAGGTTTCAAAATTTATAAAAATTTCAAGATTCATAAAGGATTCAAGTTTTGCAAAGATTTCAAGTTTCGCAAAAGTCCATGACTCGTAAATATTTCAACATTCACAAAGGTTCCAACATTCACAAAGGTTCAAGATTCGTAAGATTCGCAAAGATTTCAAGATTTGCAAAGCATCAAAATTCATAAACATTTCAAGATTTGCAAAGATTCAAGATTTGTAAAGATCTCAAAATTCAAAAGATTTCAAAATTTACAAAGATTCATAAATGAAGTTTCAAAAATTTTAAAATTCACATTCAAAATTTTGTTGAGATTCACATTTAAAATTTCAAAGATTTACATTGAAAATTTTTTAAGGACTCATATATATCAAAACATATAAGTTTGGAGACTTAATTGATAGACATAAAAATTTAAACTTGTGAAAAAACGAGGAATTATCACCAATATTCTTTTAGGATGTGATTGACCACTCAAAAAATTTATCTTTTTAATAAAAGGGGTTTAAAGTTTATTAAAAAGATAATTTTGATATACGAAATAAGATTTGGTTTGTAAGTCAGTTATGTGTGGAGAAGGATTAGCACCTCTCATAGCACCCATAAATTGATACCAATTAATTATGTGCTATTTATAATTTTAGATAAAATGATTTTTATACTAAATTCAATTATAATTCCCTTCATCTTTTAGAAAGAAAATCAAGCAAAAATCTTTATTTATGAATATTATAAATCTTTATATTAAAGAAATGCTTTCAAATTCTCCAATATAAAGGTAAAATTCAAATATAATCTTTTCATCTAAGATTTATTATAATATTCTTTCAAAAATAATAAAATAGCATTCTTGTAATTAATAATCATTGATGACTTTCCAATACTTAAGGAGAGTATCAACAATTATATTTCACAAAATGTTATTTTAATTTTATTAATTTAAAATTAATTTTTTTAAAGAACTTTTTATGCCATAAAAACGAATAATGATATAATTAGTATTAAACATTGATAATTAAAATAACATATATGTGCATAATAGGTGTAAACATTAGTCTAAAAATAAGATATATGTAGATGATGATAAAATGCGAATTTTAGAAATCAAATTTTTAAATATAAAGAGATCACTTGAACTTTTCAACCTTTAGATGGAGTTTGAGTGTGAATATTTATATTTAAAATCTTATTTTATTATTTTATTATTCTTTATTTAATTTTATTATTATTTTAATACAAAAATATATGAAAAATTTTTAATGAAATAAAATTTTCTAAATATCTTATCATTTAGGCAGTATTCGAAAATAAGTTATTTTATAAAAGATTTTCATACAAATCTTTAAAAATTTAAAATGATTTTGGGGTTTGGGTAAGTTTAAGGTTTTGATTTTAGGGTTTCATTTAGCATTTTAGTTTTAGGATTTCATTTTAGGGTTTGAAGGTTTCATTTAGGGCTTTTAGTTTTTTACAAACCTCTCTAAAAATTTTCAACATTTAGGCAAACTTTTGAAATAAGCTCGTATTTTATAATTTTCATCAAAATTTTATTTTTTATATTTTCATATGCTTTCGTTTTCTTTAAAATTTTATTATTATTTAATAATTTCTTAACATTTAGGCAAAATTATTATATATATTTTTAAAACATGATTTTTTTTATTCCCTTTAACATCTAAGTAGGGATTTTAAAATCTTTTTTTATATATTATTTTTATTTTTATATTTTAGAAGATTTTAAAATTGCAAATAACAATTAAGATGCATAAATATAATAAAAACAATATAAACATGTCAATTAATAACATAATACCTATGCAAAGCCATTAAACAATCAAGATCAAACATAAGCTAAAAATACTTTATGTTAGTAAAAATAATAACTGAAATGATGCAAAAATCTATCTATTCATATTATTTAAGCTTTTTATTATTATAATTTATATTTTTTATATTTTTATATGTAAAAACAACAATCAAGAAAGAAAGAATAAACAAAAACTTTAAACCTTTTTACGTGTAAGCCATTATTAATTCCTGTTTTGTATTTTATTTTTCTACTGCAATGAGGATCAAAATCAAGGTTTTCAATTTTTAAGTAAATAAAACAGAAGAAAATACAACTTCTCATTCTATTCGAAACATGCCTCAACTTCCTTTGAAAAACAAAAACCTTCATACCTTTCGGTTTTAAAACATCTCCCTTTTCTTTTTCATTAAACAACCAAAACAGAAGGAATAAAACTCTATAAAGTAGTGATCAGACGACTATTCCCTTCTTAACAAGGTATGAAGCTTTAAGCAAACCTTGCATAGCCAAGAAGAAACCAAGCTTGAAATAAAAACATTAGTTTGCCAAATAAACAGAATATTAAAAAAAAAAAACGTATATTCACTCAGTTTTGGAGCTTTAAAGCTCCACAAACACAAATTTAAGTAGTTAAGAAGAAATGTAAAAAGAAAAAAACAGAGTACCTCTCGTTTCCTACTGTCGTTTTTCTTTTTCTGCTCACATTTTTTTCTGCTTCAGTTTTCTTTCCTTTCTTTCACCTGCTGTCACTGGTTTCCTTCGTTCCTGTCTATTTTTTTTGTTTTCTGGTTTTAGCCTTTTTTTATTTTTTGGTTTCCTAGTTTTTATCTTCCTTCTGCTTCGCTTTTATTTTCCCTCTGCAGTTTTTTTGGCTGCTGTGCATCCATCCTCTGGTTTCCTACTCTTCATGCGTTTTCTATTTTTTCCTTTCTTCCTCTTCGCCTGCGACTGCCCTTCACTACTCTACTTCCTGCCGTTCTAAGTTCTCTCTTTTTGCTTGTTGCCCACCCTTTGTTCGGTTCAACCTGCTTCCCTTTTCTTTTTGCTTTTCCTGCTTCAAGACTTGCCCAAGTTTTCTTCTGCTAGTGGGCGTTTTCCACTGTGCACAAAAACTTCCTCACTTCTCTTTTATTTTTTTGTCTTTGCCTTTTTTGCCACCTTTCTTTTGTTAAACTTTTTTATTTTTTATTTTTTCTGTTTTGGCTTTCTTTTGCTTTTTCCTTAAACTGCCATCCTTCTCGTTCCCTCTTTCTTTCTACTCCTTTTTCTTCTTTTTTCTTTACTGCTAGTTTTTTCATCCCATTTTCTACCCACAAATGCCCCACTTCCCATGCATGGCATTTTCAGTTTTTTTAGAGCTTTCACATGTTTCTTATCTTTCCCCTTTCAACAAGTTTTAGTTTCCACGCTCCCATGCATGACCTGCCTTAGTTTTCATTTTATTTGTTTGAGGTGTGTGTACATGGCTTGTACTCCTAAGCAAGGCCAAATGGTGCACTTTTGATTTGATTTGTTTTTTTGGGCTTTAAAAAGAACATGTCATATTGGCCTTCTTCAATTTATTTTATTCTCTGTTTTTTGCTATGGGCTTTTATTTGATTGGGCTAGGCCTTTTTTTAGGTTTTGTATTTATTTATTTTTTATGTTATTTATTTTAAATTATTATTATTATTATTATTATTATTATTATTATTATTATTATTATTGCATTTAATGGCCAACAACTGGTTATTAATGTGCTTTTAAGGATGTGCCTCTTTAGTAGGTCACTTTGGGCATTCATTCGAGTTCATGCAGAAGCCTCATTATGAAACCTACATTGGGTTTCATATTAAAGCATTTTAAAATGGATTGTAATGGGCTTGAAAAATGATGATCAAAGCCCAATTACAAAAACAAGTCTAGATTAAAACAATAAACGATCTCAGATGAAATTAAGTGTCTACAGTTATTCCATTTTGCATATTTTTAAGGATCAGAACTAATGCAAAGATATAGACAACAATTTTTTTCATATGCTACTTTCTAAAGAAAATTTTTTGTTTTGTTTTTCATTTTTTTAATTTTTTAATTTTTTTAATTCATAAATTGTAAAAAATAATTAGGATTAATACACAAGTTAGCAAACAAAAATGATTGGAATTGATCCACGAACAAAAAATAAAGATGATCGGGACTAAACCGTAAGTCGAGAAACAATGAAAATTGGGACTGAATCGCAAGTTGAGTAACAAAAAATGATCGAGATTGAATTGTTAGCCAAAAAATAAAATTTTTCGAGACTGAGCTGCAAGTGGAGAAACAATAATGATCGAGACTAACAACGCACGTTAGGAAATACAAATGATCAAAAAGAAATCGCAAGTAAAAAAAAATGACCAAGACTAAGCTGTAAGTCGAGGAATAAAGATGATTGTGTCGAAGTTGCAAACCAAAAAATAAAGACAATTGTGACGAAACCGTAAGTCAAGAAATAAAAAGTGACCAGAGATACATTTCCTTTAATATCTTCTCATGAAAGATCTTCAACATAATTTATTAGTATAATGTATGCAATATATTTGACTATTATAGTGAATTTGAATGGTAGAAATGCAATCAATGATTTATACCATGTGGTTCTTAATCATATTAACTCAAAGTTCAAGATTTGCTTAGCTCTTCCAAAACCTAGAAGTCGCCTCTATTCCTATTTTTTTTTCAACAAATATCCCCTATAACCCCTACTTATCTAGAAGCTTCCTCTAAATTTTTTCTTTGGTCATCCTTCCCACCAATCAATTGATTCTTGCTTTCTTGTGCCATTATCTTTCGTTCATCCTTTTGAACAACACATTGGTCTATTATGAGCATTACTAATAATTATCTTTACTTTTAGTGACAAATGCAATAATGTCAAAGTTCAAAGTTGAATAGTGGTTTAATCAACAATGAGAATTTTAGTTTGATTTAAAAAGGAAAAGATAAGGCTATTGAAACAAAAAACATCAAAAAATTTAAAAAGTATTCAAAGAAATTAAATATCATTTCTTTAAATAATGAATATTTGATAAGCCAAGTTAATTCCGACTAGATCTTTTCTTAAAAACTCATAACACTTGCGATCTTGCTAGTTTCAAACTCTTTTAACCAATCCTTGCCCCATGACTTATAGCTAACAGAACCTTGCCCTAGACTTATCCTTTATATCCTGTTTTTGATTTGTTCAGCTTTGTACTATTTCGCTTTATCTTTGTTCGATTTCTCCTTAGCTCTTCCTTCGTTTAAGCCACTTTTTCAAGTTTTCAATTTAAACGACCGCCTTTTGGTTCAAGCTATTCTTTTTGGATTTTCAGTTTGAATCCTGTTCCTTTTTTTTGGGTTTTTTTATTTTTTTCTTTTTCTTTTATTTTCAAGCGAAATATTTCTTTACAGCATCATAATTTACTGAAGCTGGCAATTCATCCCCATTTATTTTTACTAAGATTAGGGCTTCACCCTAAAATGACTTATTCATCACATATAGGTCTTCCCAATTAGGTGCCTACTTTTTCCTACTATCTTGTTGATTTGGCAAAATCTTATTTAGAACCATTTTTCCTTTATGAAAACATCAGGGCCATAACTTTCTATCATGCACTTGCATTATCCTCTTTTAATCATCTACCCATAACAAAGTGCCAAGAGCCTCTTCTCTTCTATGAGATTTAATTGTTCAAAACGTTCTCGAACCCAATCTACCTTATCTAATTTCACTTCCATCAATGTTTATAGAGAAGGAATTTTCACCTCAATCGACAACATTGCCTCCATTCTATAAACTAGTGAAAATGGGGTGGCCCTATTGAAACCTAAACTAATGTCTTATAGGGTAAGTAAGGCAAAAAGTAATTTTTTATGCCTATCTTTATACGTGTCAGTCATTTTTTTTAGTATCTATTTTATGTTTTTGTTTGCAACCTTTACAGTACCATTCATGTTTGGTCAATACAGTGTTGAATGATGATGTTTTATTTTGAATTATGCACACACCTTTCATCATTTTGCTATTCAAGTTGCTAGTGTTACCAAAGATAATTCTTTCTAGGAGCCCACATTGGCATATTATCTCTCTTTCTATAAATTGCATACCATTGATCGTGAAACATTAACATAAGAGGTTGCTTCCACCCATTTGGCGAAGTAATCAATTATCACAAAGATGAAATAATGCCTATTTGAAGCTTTCGACCTAATCACATCCATTTTCCACATAAAAAATGACCATAGAGGTACTAACACATGCAATGGGACTAGAAGGGAATAAATTTTGTCTGCATAAATTTGACATTTGTGGCATTTTTTGGTATAATTGATGCAATCATTTTCTAATGTAGACCATTAATAACCAGTTCTCATTATTTGTCTGATCATCATATGTCCATTGGCATGTGTTCCATAAATCTTTTTGTAAATTTCTTCTAATATCTTTCTTACTTTCATAATATCTACACATCTTAACAATATATGATATCAACTTGTCTTGAATAGGATTTTCTCATCGAGCATAAATTTTACTGCTAATCTTCAAATAATCTTTTTATCATTCTTTGAAGTTTGCTCAGGATATTCTTGACATTTAATGTACTATACAGTGTCATAATACCAGGTCAATGATCTATTTTTTCTTCGACATTTGAACAATAGGTTGATGAATCTCGCATCTATACTCTAATGGGCTAAGTTCCCATATTGGCATTTAATTTGAACATTATGGTCAAAATAGCCAATGCATCAGTAATCTGATTCTCTTCTCGAGGAATATATTGAAATTGATCTCTTTAAACTGCTTAATCAAATCAGCTATATGTTTTTGGTATAACACCAATTTCAGGTCTCTAGTCTTTTATTCACCTTTTAATTAGTAAATTACTAGGGCTAAATTCCCATATACTTCTAATACATCAATTTTTTTTCAATGGTCATCTACGTTCCCATGGAAAATGCTTCAAATTCAATGACATTATTCGTGTAATTAAAATCCAACCTTGCAGTGCTAAGATAATAATTCCCTTTTGAGGATATCAATACTACCCCAATGTTATACCTTATTATATTGGATGCCCCATTATAAAACATCTTTCACAATTTCTCCATAGGCTTTGTTTTTTTCATTTTCTAAGATTGTCATTAAATCTTCATCCGAGAAGTCAAACTTTGTGGGCTCATAATCTTCTATGGCCTTATCAATAAAAAAATCAACTATCGCACCTTTTTTTACAGACTTTTGCACATATACATAATATCATACTCCAACAACATGACTTGTCTTGTAGCAATTTTTCCTGAAAGGGATGGCATCTCAAACATCTACCTAAGAGGAACTAACTTCAATATAAGCCAGGTTGTATGATAAAGCATATATTGCCTAAGCCTATGAGTAGTCCACACCAATGTGCAACACATTTTTTTCAACTTTGAGTATTTAGTTTCATACTCCATAAACTTCTTACTCAAATAATAAATAACATGTTCTTTTTTGTCAGTTTTTTCTCTTTTTCCCAACACACATCCCATTGAATTCTTTTATCTTGTTAAATACAATATTAATGGCCTTGTTACAATGAGAAATATAATTCAATCACCCCAAAAAGCTTCTCACCACTTTTTGTGTATACGAAGTTGCTAAATTTCGAATGGCTTGAATCTTATTAGGGTTTACCTCAATACCTTTTTCACTAACTACAAACTTTAGCAAATTCCCCAATTTAAAACCGCATGTACATTTGGTTGAATTCAGCTCGAGCTAGTACTTTCATAACTTTTCAAAAAGCTTTTCGAGGTTAGCTACATGATCTTCTTATTTCCCAGACTTTACTCTCATATCATCAACATATACCTCTATCTCCTTATGCATTATGTCATGGAAAAGAATGATCATCACTCTCTAAGTTTAAAAGTACAAGATTTTGGGAAATAAAATTATAAACTACAATAGCTTAATAAAAAAAACTAAAAAAAGATGAAATGGTAATAACATGGCAAGAAATACTATATAATTGGGAAATGAATTTAAAAGTACAAGATTTTGAGAATTAAGATTATAAATTATAATAATTTAGTAAAAAAACTCTTTTGTATTATTAAGGAATAAAGATACATGGATTGGCATCCTTCTATGATTTAGTAAGGCAAGATATACTATCATATAACATTATTTTTAGGTATAGCATAGTTGCTCTGTTACTCTCCACTACATTTCCCTGTTTAGGTGTAATGCTTCTTCTTTAATGCTACCTATTGGTATTAGTGTAGTAGGGTTGACCCACAATATAGACCCATAATTGTAACCTTTCACCCAAGGGAAATGTTAGAGGTAGTTATTTATACAATTTCTTAAAAACACTTGATTGTTTAAAAAGCCACATCATACCATTTTTAAACTAAAAATCGACTACCGGATGGTGAAATAATTGTAAATGTTGGTTCATTTTTTTGTCTTTTAGTAAGTTATCCCCAATTCTTTTCTCATTTTTTTCTTTTAACATTTCTTTAGCCTTTACCATTTTGAATTTGTTCCTCAAAGATCATGGTGCCCAATTTTCCATTTCTTCATTATCTTTTAAATGTATAATCATTTTCATTTCTTATCTTCCATTAGTGAAACTAATTGGCATTAAAGATTATAGCTTGCAACCAATATGGTCTGAAGCTCAAATGCCATCTCTCTAAATCTGTTTCTCTATTAAGTGTTTCAAAGTTCTTTTCTCCATGTCTTCTTCATGCTTGAGCTTCATTATCCTCAACTTCTCTACAGACATTTGCTTCATCCAAATCTCATCAAAATTATCAAACTTAAGACATTGAAAAATATTTGGCTTGGTATGTTTAGAATTGGTTGCAAAATGAGTTTTTGGATACATTATATTGATAAATTTTGTGGGAATTTACACATTAGCAATTTGATGAAATGCTTAAGAAAATGGTTTGTTTCTTAACTTTAAGGTTTTTTTTTTTTTAAATATATTTTAGGTATTCTCTCTAACATTGTTTTATTACAATATCTAATTAAGACCTCCAAATTGTATGTGGTCTATAGTCATGTCAATTGTAAAAGTGGATTAGCTCAATGAAAACCCTTAATTTTTCATCAAAAAAATGTTCACCTCATCTTGCCTCAAACAAAATCTACATAAAAAGTTAAACCACAAAAAATAAATAGATTACAAAAGCCTTTAGCAAATTACATGAAAAGTATTAATTTACAGTATCTTGTGTAAACACCTGATTTTATCCAAGGTGTTATTGAAATTACTAGACTTCGAATTTTAATTTGATATTGAACTTTTAATTATACCATTAAATTTTAAGCCTATATAAAAAAGGGCCCAAAATAGTTTTATATATTTTTGTTATTTATTTGTGGTGAAATTGAAATTAAATGTGGATCCTTTTTGTGATTTTTTTCTAGATTTTGATTTTGCCTTCAAGATTTGGAAATTAATATAAAGCTTGGATTTGACAATACTTGCATATCAATCTAATGTAAAAAGGAAAGAGTGTTCAAAGAAATCAAGAATCGAATATTGAAATATGTGATTTTTTCATAATTTTTCTACAAGCTTTGGGATTTATTTCTCTATAAAAAGAATTTATGAGCAATTCAGTAGGGAAGGCCAGACAACATCAATTCCCAGTCAGAGGCTACTAGAAAGAAAAATTTTTCAAAGTTTTTTAATCATCAAATATGGAGAGGCAGTGAGCAAAATTGGGCATAACAATTAGCTTCAAAATTATAAAAAAAAATACAGCTACATAATGGGGCATATAGAAAGCAAAAGCAAATCAAAGGTGGCTACAGACAAGGATTGAAACAGAGGTAATCAAGAAAAACAGTCGTTGAGCCAAGTCTGCAAATCCAACAATCCAGCAAAAGAGGAAGGCCTCATAGTAGCAATTCATGATCAATAAAAAGGTAATATTAGGCAAAGATTTTAGAAGGATGAAAAAGCATAATTGAGGCAATATAGCAAGAGAGTTAGAAACCAAGAAACCCAATCACAGTTACAAAGCAAGATAAGAAGCATTCAAGAACAATTAGACACAGAAAGAATTTGCATTTGAGCCTAAACTTTCAATTGGTATACAATAAGTAATTAGAGGAGAATCAAAGAAAGAAAATAGTTTTCATCAACCATTTGTAGCCTAGTCAAAGCCATCCCAAGCAAAGATAAAGTTCAACATTCAAGCTTGATTCCCAAAAAACAAATAATCATCCATTAGCAAGAATTAAGAGTATACAAAATAGCCAACACTCTTAAAAGCAAAGTTAGAAAATCAAGCAAAACAGGATAAATTAGCAAATTCTAAACTTGGTTCCAGAAGCTTTGTCAACAAAAAAACTAGAAAGTCAAAACTACAATTTGACAACACCAAAATTTCATCGACAATCAAGGCCACAGCAAACACTCACAAAGTGAAAATTAAAAATAAATATAGTTGCTTTTTCTTTTAGGCAAAAGAGATTCTTGAAGTCTTCTAGGGTTTCTAAATAGAAAAAAGGTTTTATGATTGTCTTAGTGGTAGAATGCAAAGGCACAATCTACTGATTAAAAGAAAGAAAAGAGTCATTTTCAATATGAAGAAGAAGAATAGAAAAGAAGGCAATGAATGGTGGTGGCAAACGCTGACTTCTAGGTTGTTAGGGATTGGTTTTTGGGTTGAAAAAGTTTTGGGCAAGGTAGAAAAAAAGAGAAGAGGAGAACGATTGAAGGTTTTTGGTGTCGGTTATAGTGGTGAAAGGTGGTGGAATAGGCGGTGGTTTCAATTGATTTTTGGGTTTTGAGTTTGAAAAAACCAAAAAGAAAGGAGAGCTTTTATGAAAAAAAGAGATAAGGAATTAGAGGAAGCTTTTTAGGTTTTTGGTCAAATGATGGAGGTGACAGTGAGCTCGTTGGATTCTGGAAAATAATTGACGATTTGCTAGCTTTGGAGAAAAGACAGAGTTAGATTGTGGAAAGAGTAGCAGTGGAAAATAAAGAAAATAATAAACATTGAGCTTTTAAATAAAAGTAACTGGCACCATTTATTAAAGAAGAACCAAGCCTGACCTACAACCCATGCTACCCATGAGAGAACCTACAAGTGATTTACCCTGTATGGTTGTCATAGTTTTCTTCCCTTTTTTTCGTATTTATTTATTTATTTTATTTTTTTTATTCCCTTAAATTAGTGCTTGATTCTTGTGAGGATTTTTTTTCTTGCATATTTATTTCATAATTATTTTTACATGATATTTTATATTATTGCATGATAATTTTGCATGGTATTTAATTTATTACATGATTGCATGCTATTTTTTTTATAGAATTTTTGTATGATAGTATTATGTAAATAAATAAAAGGGATTGAAAATGATGATTTGCATGATAAAAACCTTCTTTGATTAAGGTTTCGGCTAGATAATACATAATTAATTTGGTGTCAATTTTGGGCATAAAAGGGTGCTAATACCTTCCTTGCATATAACTGACTTCTAAACCTTAGTTTTGTTGATGTAGACTACAACATATTTTTTTTAGGACCCTTAGTTTAGGCTTAGGACAACTTTAAAAAAAGATAGATTCACATAGGTGGCCAATCACATCTAGGTAAAACAAAATTGGTGGCAACTCCATGATTTTTATGTCTAATGGGCAAGTTCTTAGACCTATATGTTATGACAGTTTCGCGACTTCATTGAGACATTAGAGAGTCAAGCTATTAGTTAGTTTTGTGTTATTTTAAGCCTTACTTTGATTGTTTTTATTTTGTGATTATGTCCACTAACCTTTTTGGTTATTTTATAGCTTATTATTTTTATTTACTAATTCATTTGTTTATTTTGTAGATTTTAATTTGATTATTTGAGTTGGCATGTCCATTTACACACACCACATTTGCATTCATGCAAATGAATCTAAGTTAAAGCCCTACCCTACCTTTTGTTAGAAAATTATAAATAGGATACATGATAGGGCATTTATTTTGTGTTTTCTTTATAGATATTATGTGCATACTAACCCTTTATATTGTTCTTGTATATATTATGTTTACTAACCTTTTTCTTTTACTGTATATGCATGCATTTACATCATTAAATCATTCTTATTACATTCATGCATACATGCATTCATTCATGCATTATTCCATTTCACTTTTTCATATATTAAAAGATGTAAATGTCTAATTGTAAATTAAAGAGTAATTTTTTTTTTAGTTTTTTACATAGTTATGTATATATTTTTGTTTTTACTATGTATTGTATACATACATCCATGCAAACATCATTGTATGTATATTATTTCATTTTTTTTTGGGGCAATTTTAGTCATTTTAGTTTGGTACATAGTTTTGAATATGAATTATTGTTTTTACTATGTATTGCATACATGTATTTGCATATACATTTTTATCCATGTAAATATCTGTGCTTGCACATTATTTGCTTGGGGGGAATATTAATATTTTTTAGTTTTGTACATAGTTTTGAATATGAATTCTTGTTGTTACTATGTATTGCATACATGTATTTGCATATACATTTTTATCTATGTAAATATTTGTGTATGTACATTGCTTGCTTAGGGAGAATCTTTGTCTTTTTAGTTTTGTACATAGTTTTGAATATGAATTCTTGGTGTTACTATGTATTGCATACATGTATTTGCATATGCATTTTTATCCATCTAAATATTTGTTTATGTACATTATTTCATTTGTTTAAGGAGAATTTTTGCCTTTTTTAGTTTTGTACATAGTTTTAAATATGAATTCTTGTTGTTACTATGTATTGCATATATTTGCACATACATGTACGTTATTTCACTTGTTTGGGGGTAATTTTTGTTTTAGTTTTGGTACATAAGTTTTGAATATGAATTCATGTTTTTCATTATGTTTTGAATACAGGTATTTGTTCATATATTCTTCAAGATTATTTGACAATAAAAGCCTACATGATTTCTTTCTATGATTGAAAAATGTTCTTTTTAAATAAAAAATATTCTTTTTTGTGGAAATAATTTTAAGAGAATTGGTGATTGCTATCAAGATTGAACATACCCAATCACTTACCATTTCATACCCTAATTTAATTGAGTATCACACCACTAAAAACCTGACTTCTCAAGTCCTGTGATCCTAATTTCCTCTTTACGAAGAGGGATTTCCAATTCAATGATCTTCATTAAGGCCATAAGTAATAATTTGTAAAATCTTTTTTGGAAAATTCTTTGTAAGTGTCATGAGGCATTTCCTTAAAGAATCTAGATCTTGGTAATTTTATAAGTCTCAAGACTATTCCAAATACAACATTACCCATGATTTTTCACAAAGCCTAACCTCTCAAATTTCTTCCTTGAGGCATAATTATTGAAAAGGCCATATCCCTTCATTATCCTTGTTTGATATGTTGATTTATTCAACATTCCTTTTCTCTTTCTTTCATTGCCTTAAAATTTTCCTTTGCCCACATCTTGAGGCAAGTTTACCAAAAACCCAAATTATCCAATTTTTCCAATATTCTTTCCTCTAGATGACATTGATTTCATCTCTTGGTGTGGGTTGTGAAAATGAAGATTGTTACATTGGGACTTTATTTGATATAGTAAGATGGTACATTAAGCTTGAGTTGTAAAAAAAAAGTAGAAAAGCAAAAGAAAAATGAAAAAAAAAATTGATTGTAACATCATGCATATGAGATATTCAAATGATTCCAAAGTCAAGGAAAAAAAAATCTTCTCCCAAAAATTGCTTTTCAATTGAGTTATTCATATTTGATATGATAAATGGCCATCTTTCATATTCCCTTCACAAAAAAAAAAAAAAAATCATTTGCTACCCCAGTTGAGCCTATTGAATTCTTTTTTAAGAAACTCTAACCAAGGATCACCCTCTACATTGGGAGGTAACATGGATATTTTTTAGAAAGCACTAGATCTAAAGCTAAATACAAGAAAGAAAGCCTTCAGTCAAAAGGCAAGTTCCAAAATTTTGGACTTAATTTGTCAAAAAGTGAAAACATGAAAGAAGAAGAAAAGAAAAAGAAAAAAAAATGAAATGAAAGAAATGAAAAAAGAAAGATGAAAAGTGTGGAAAGGAAAATATCATTAGGAAAAGAAATGAACCTTGATTTGATTACCTTTAACCACATTTTTAGGCTTATTTATTCTTTCTTTTAGAACTCTTAACCTGAGCCCATGTTATATATTTTGAAACATTTTGATCAAGTGTGAATATCTAAATTAATAAGTTTTTCTTTAGGAAATCATCATCACTTTTTGATTTTGGATGAATTTTAAGTTTTCAAATGCATGATGGAATAGCAAAAAAAAGAGAAAAAAAATGGAAAGATCGAATGAAGCTCTAGGGTGAAAACCCAAAAAGGTAGCCTAAAATAAGATTGAATGCAACTCAAGCAATGTCATTAAAGGAAGTGATTTTGAAGAAACCAATGAATAATGATAACCTTTGAAAAATCTAAGAAGATGAACTCCAATTTACAAATTTGTTTTGAAATTTGAGCCTTTCTTTCTTTTCCCAAAAATTCTGAGCCTATCATAGTTGATTTTCACATTGTTAAAATGCCACATATTAAGAACCTAAAGAAAGGCCAAAATGGATTGTTCTTTAAATAAATCATTTTTCAATAAATTTGAACTTTAATTTGTGAGCTTAGATGAAGAAACATTGATCTTCATTTTCTCATTTAATAACTGAAATCTTAATGTGCCAAACCATTTTATCCTTTTGGAAAGACTAAAACATGATTCACCTAATTCATTTTAGGTAGTAATTAATCACTAGTTTTCAAAAGATCTAAATGTCACATGTTTTTAAAAGAATTTATACATTACGATCATGAAAAATTGTTATGTGGGGTAATGTTTTAGGGAAATTTGAGTTGTAATTTTTTTGGGAGTTTTTAAAAATTTTCAAATTTAGATTATTGCATATATGAATTTTGGTGGATGGGAGAAAGATAAATTTCAAGTCAATATGACAAGAGTGTCTTTTCTAGGGCAACTAATATGCTTTGTTTTGATAATTGCATTTGCATCATTTGAGAAATGTGCAAATATTGGGTTTGATAATTACATTTTCACAATTGTTTGGATTATACATTTGCATCATTTAAGGAATTTATAAACTACATAATTGTTTAGATCATGCATTTGCATCATTTAAGGAATTTATAAACTGCATAATTGGACCTTGCATTTGCATCTTTTGGTGAGTATCTAAATCATAGTTTTGAATATTGCATTTGTTTCATTTTTTGTACCATGCATCTGCATCATTTTGTGAATATCTAAATCATTGTTTGAGCATTGCATTCACATCATAGTTGAACCATGCATTTGTATTATTTGATGAACATTTAGATCTTTGACATTTACAAACATTTACATCTTTTGTAGAAAGCATTTGCATTTATATTGGTGAGATAAGTATTTGCATCTGCACCTTAGTAGGATACAATGGCATTCGTATCATAACATTTGGATTTTTGTAAATTTTAAGGTGAAGAAAGAAACAAAGAGATTTGACTTAAGCTTAAATTAAACCCATAGCCGTAATTGAGAATTTAAGCCTAACTATTTTGGCACATAAAAAAAAAAGGTTGAATGTTAAAGTTTCATAGCGTTTGTTTAGAGAAGCTTTTTTCGTCATAAGATTAGAATCTCTAATGCGAATCCTTGAGACATTGAATTTTAGATTTGAACTTTTCAAATATGAATATTCGAATTTTGGATGTGAAATCTTTTAAAATGTGAATCTTTGAACTTCTCAAATATGAATCTTTGAAGTTTGGATGTGAAAATTTTTAAATGTGAATCTTTGAAGTTTAGATGTGAAATCTTTTTGAATGTGAATCTTTGTAAGTTTGGATGTGAAATTTTTTTAAATGTGAATTTTTGAATTGTAGATGAGAATCTCTAAAATTTTCAAATGAAAAATTTTGAACTTTTCAAATGTGAAACTTTGAATTTTGGAAGTTTGGAATCTTTTCAAATGTGACTCTTTGAAATTTTGGATGAGAATCTCTAAAAATTTTAAATGAGAATCTTTGAACTTTTTGAATGCAAATCTTTGAAATTTTGGATAAGAATCTCTAAAAGTTTTAAATGAGAATCTTTGAACTTTTCAAATGCAAATATTTTAGTTCTAGATAAGAATTTCTATTTTTGAACTTTTTAAAATGTGAATATTTGAATTTTGGATGAGAATCTTTAAAAGTTTCAAGTGAGAATTTTTTAAACTTCTTGAATGGGAATTCTTAAAATTTTTTAAATGTGAATTTTTGTAAATTTGCATATTGTAGACACCTAATTTTATCTCAAATAGTTTATTGTTTTAATTTTGGATTATTTTTGTAATTAAGCTTTGATCATCACTTTTCAAGCCCATTACCCGGTCCATTTTAAATGCTCCGATATAAGACCCAATATGGGCCCCATAGCAAGGCTCATTGCATAGGCCTGAATGATGCCTAAAGTGACCCAATAAAAAAACCCATCATTAAAAGCCCATTAATGACCTGTTATTGGTCATTAAACATAAAACATATAAAAAATAAAATAAACAATAACATAAAAAATTTTAAAACTAATAACATAAAAAATAAATAAATAGAAAACCTAAAAAACAAAAGGATTAGCCCAATCCAATAAAAGCCCAAAGCAAAAAATAGAGGAGAATAAATTGGATAGGGCCAATATGCCATGTTTTTTTTAAAGCCCCAAAAAACAAATTAAATCAAAAGTGGTCCATTGGCCTTACTTAAGAGTACAAGCCATGTATACACCTCAAACAAATAAAAAGAAAACTAAGGCAGGCCATGTATGGAGGGTGTGGAAATTAAAACTTGTTGAAAAGGGAAAGACAAGATACATGTGAAAGTTTAAAAAAAAATGAAACTACCATGCATGGGATGTGGGGCATTCGTGGGTAGAAAATGGGATGAAAAAATTGGTAATAAGGGAAAAGGAAGAAAAAAAGTATAAGGAAATAGAGAGTAAGAAGATGATAGTTTAAGGAAAAAGTTGATGAAAGCCAAACCAAAAAAAAATAAAAAAGCTAAATAGAAAAAAGGTGGCTGAAAAGGTAAAAAAAAAACAAAAAAACAAAAAATAAAAGAGAATGAGGAAGTTTTTGTGCACAAATGAAAATGCCAACTAGCAGAAGAATACATAGGCAAGTTTTGAAGTAGGAAAACTATAAATAAATAAATAAATAAAGCAAGTGGAACCAAACAAATGATGGGCAACAAGGAAAAAGAAAGAACTTAGAATAGTAAGAAGCAATAGTGAAAGGCAGTGGTAGGCGAAGAGGAAGAAAGGAAAAAAATAGAAGAGGTGTAAAGAGCAAAAAACCAAATGAGGGACGAACAGTAGCCAAAAAAACTGTAAAGGGAAAATAAAGGAGAAGTAGAAGGAAGATAAAAACTAAAAAACCAAAAAATAAAAAAAAGGTAAAAAACAAAAAATAAAAAAAAAATTAAGCAGGAATAAAAGAAACTAGTAGTAGCAAGTGGAAAAAAAAAGGAAAAAAATTGAGCAGAATAACAAAAACAATAGTAGAAAACTATTAGGATCATGATAGCTCTAATATCACTTGTTAGAGATAAAAAAGCTTTAATCCAATTACACCAACGAAAGCAAAATCAAACAATCAATCACATAAGAGATAATAATTTAACATAATTCGGTCAAATCAACTTATGTCCACAAATGAAAAATAAGATCCCCTAGTTATAAAAAATTATAAACATACAAATTAAATAATTAACCTCACTCAATAATCAATACTCATAAGACGCTCCCAATCTTCTCTAATCTTATAAAAAATTCTCAGCCTAAATAAACATATACTTATGTATAACTTTTTAACACAAACAAACATATTTCCATATGTACCCATTCATCATACTTATGTGGATCTTCTCAATCTCTTCTAGTCCACTTACAAACATACATACCCATAAGACGTAAGTCTTTAATACTCTTATGGGGTGTTTATCCTATAAAACTCTATAACTCTCTTATATGTTTTTCTCATACATAACCTTATAGAGACTTCACATATTTATAAGTATATAAACTTGCCTATTAAGAATCTCTTTCTTCTTAGAATTTTCTTTTATAAGTCAAACTTGGCTATTAAGAATATCTTTTCTCTTAGAATTCTTCTTTTATAAATCAAACTTACCTATTAAGAATCTATTTTCTCTTAGAATTATTTTTCTGCAAGTCTTTTTGTCATCAAGTAATATCTAACCAATCCTAAACAAATCTGTTATGAGATTTGAATCACTATTCCTAATAATCTTCACTTTGACTCAAATTTCATCAAATTATCTATTTTCATGTTAGACGTGCTTGCCTTCACCTACAATAGAAGTCTTATAATCATCTTTTCTTATGTGCATTCATGTTTTATGCAAATTGATATATTAAAGTATAAACTCAAACTCTTCACTTAAATTGAGCTCTTCTAAACTTGTATTTTCCCATATCTCAAACTTTTAGCTCTTTCCACATCTTAAACCTTTAACTCTGATATCATTTATTAGGATCACCACAACTTTAATACCACTTGTTATGCTAAAAGCCCTATTCAAATTAAACATTCAAGCCAACGAAAGCAAAATTAAACTATTAATCGATCACGCAAAAGATAACAATTTAATGTGGTTTGATCAAATTAACCTATGTCCACGGATGAGCAATAAGATATACTAGTTGTAGAGAATTATAAACATACAAGTCAAATCATCAACTTCACTCAACAATCAATACTCATAAGACACTATCAATCTCCTGTAATCCTATAGAATATTCTTAACCTAAACAAATACATATCCATGTACACCCTTTCAATACAAATAAATACATACCCATATGTACCTATTTATATTGCTTGATGGATAAGAAGACTTGCAGAAAAAGAATTCTAAGAGAAAATGGATTTTTGGTAGGAATATTTAACTTACAGAAAAAAAATTCTAAAAGGAAAAAGATTTTTAATAAGCAAATTTATATGCTTATAAATAGAAGAAGTCTCTATAGGGTTAAGTATAAGAAAAAGATATAAAAGAGTTATAGGATTTTATGGGATAGATACCCTATAGTAGTATTAGGGATTTACATCTTATAGGTGTGTATATTTGTGAGTGGACTAAAGGAGATTGAAAAGGTCCACATAGGTATGATGAATGGGTATATATAGGTACGTGTTTGTTTGTGTTAAAATGGTGCACATGGTTATGTCTTTATTTAAGTTGAGAATACTTTATAAGACTAGAGGAGATTAAAAGTGTCTTATGAATATTGATTATTGAGTGAAATTAATGATTTGATTTGAATGTTTATAATTTTTTACAACTAGTGGATCTTGTTTGTCATCCGTTGACATAGGTTGATTGGACAAAATTATGTTAAATTGTTGTCTCTTGTGTGATTGATCGATTGTTTGATTTCACTTCTGTTGGTGTGATTGGATTGAGATTTTTTTATCCCTAACAAAAATAAGAGGTACTATTTTTTTTTTCTTCTTAACTATATAGATTTGTGTTTATGTAGCTTTAAAGCTCCAAAACTGAGTAAATATAGATTTTTATAAATATTTTTTTTATTTGGCAAACTAATGTTTTTATTTTTTGCTTGGTTTCTTCTTGGCTATACAAGGTTTGCTTAAAGTTTTATACCTAGTTAAAAAGGGAATAGGGCTCGGTTTTATTCTTGGTTTGCAAAGTTTTATTCCTTCTATTTTGGTTGTTTAATGAAAAAGAAAAGAAAGATGTTTTAGAACCGAAATGCTTGAAGGTTTTTGCTTTTAAAAAGAAAGTTGAGGCATGCTTCGAATAGAATGAGAAGTTGTATTTTCTTTTGTTTTATTTACTTAAAAATTGAAAACCTTGATGTTGATCCCCATTGCACCAAAAAAATAAAATCTGAAATAGGAATTAATAATGGCATACATGTAAAAAGGTTTAAAGTTTTTATTTTTTCTTTCTTTCATTGTTGTTGTTTTTAAGTATAAAAATCTAAATAATATAAATAATAATAAAAAACTTAAATCATACGAATAGATAGATTTTTGCATCATTTTGGTTATTATTTTTACTAGCATATAATGTTTTTAGCTTATGTTTGATCTTCATTGTTTAATTAGCTTTGCATAGATATTATGTTATTAATTGACATGTTTATATTGTTTTGATTATATTCATGCATCTTAATTGTTATTTGCAATTTTAAAATCTCGTAAAAAATAAAAGTAATATAAATAATAATATAAATAATATAAAAAAAGATTTTAAATTTTTTATCTAGATATTGGAGGGAATAAAAAATCATATTTTAAAAAGATATATATAATAATTTCATTTAAATGTTGGAGAATTATTAAATAATAATAAAATTAAAAAATATATATATAAAATATATTTTTGAGGAAAATTACAAAATACAAGCTTGCTCCAAAAGTTTGCCTAGATATTGAAAATTTTTAGAGAGGTTTGTAAATAACTAAAAGCCTTAAAATTAAAACTCTAAATGAAACCCTAAAATCAAAACCTAAACTTACCCAAACCCCTAAAGTTATATTAAATTTTTAAAGATTTGTATGAAAATCTTTTATGAAGTAATTTATTTTTGAATGTCGCCTAGATGATGGGGTATTTAAAAAATTTTATTTTATTAAAAAATTATCATATATTTTCATAATTAAAATAATAATAAAATTAAATAAAGAATGAAAAATAATAAAATAAGATTTTAAACATAAATAGCTGTGCCAAACTTTGTTTAGAGATTGGAGAGTCTAAGTAGTCTCTTTATATTTAAAAATTCGATTGCTAAAATTCGCATTTTATCATAATTTGCATATATCTCATTTTTATACTAATGTTTACACCTATTATGCATATATATATATTTTAATTATCAATGTTTAATATTAATTATATCATTCATTGTTTTTACAGCATAAAAAGTTCTTTTAAAAAATTAGTTTTAAATTAATAAAATTAAAATAACATTATATGAAATATAATTTTTGATACTTTGCCTAGATGTTGGAGAGCCATCGATGATTATCATTTACAAAGAGTGTTATTTTATTATTTTTAAAGGAATGTTACGATAAATCTTAGATGAAAAGACTATCTTTGAATTCTACCTATATGTTGGAGAATTTGAAAGTTTTTCTTTAATATAAAGATTTTCATAATATTCTAAAATAAAGATTTTTAATTGATTTCTTTCTAAAAGATGAAGGGAATTATAATTAAATTTCGTAGAAAAATCATTTTTGTCCAAAATTATAAATAACACATAATTAATTGGTACCAATTTTGTAGGCTTTATAGGGATGCTAATCATTCCTCACATGTGACCTATTCCTAAATCAAATCTTGTTTTCATAAAGCAAAATTATCTTTTTAGTAAACTTAAATCAGCTTTATTAAAAAGATAAAAAAATTTTTGTGGCTAATCACACCCTAAAAAAAGATTAGTGGTGACTTCTCATATTTTTATGATTTTGAATTTTTACATCTAACAATCAAATCTCTAAACTGATACATTATGACAGCTTAATGACTCCTCTAGGGACATTAAGAAAGTTAGGCAAAAAATTTTTAACTATGCACTATTAAAAATTTTGGATTTAATTTGTTTTATTTGATATTTAATTTAATTCTCTTTATTTTAATTTTTCAAAAAATACATAAGTTAATAAACAAAATAAATTGCATGTTAGTTATTATCTTGTTTTGATTTTGTATTTGTGATTTATTTATGTTATTTTGATTAATATATCACTTTGCACACTTTTGCATATTCACTTACATGCATTAACTATAAACTTGGGCTCTGTCTTTATTAGGAGGAAGTGAAGTAGCTATGCTCTCGTGAGTTGATAACCTTTGCATTTGCTAGTGAAACATTTCCACTCATATCTAGCTTTTTCTTTTTAGAGCTTGTAATGGGTAAGGATTGTTGTGCCTTATTAGTCTGTAATGGATAATGATATAAGGTTGATTTAGGAATCGTTAGATGAATAAATCTCGACCTAGCATATCGTAAGCCATAAGAAGCTTGCCTAGGGTAAAACTATGTCACCTTTTAGAAAATTACCAAAGGTTAAGACACTGTATGTTATGTTATTTTGTTATATTATGTTGTTGTTTTGTTATTTCTATTATTTATTTATTTGAATTTTTTATTTTTTTTATTTGTATAGTATTTAATTTTGTTGCATACATCAGGTAGATATTGCATTTTAAGAGAGGTATTTGTTTTAGGTCAATCAATAATAAAGGAAGCACTTATGAAGCCATCAGTAACATCAGCCTCCAATAAGAATTATTTGAAAGTTAAAAGTTAATTGAAAAGCACTCAAGAAAAAGGAGATTGTTTAAAGGTTAGTTATATTTCTACACTTCCACAATTGGTGCATGTAGATTTGAGTCAAACTGATATAGTCAAGTTGAAAACTATATGGCAACTGTGGGGAGTAGAAAAGAATGAGTTTTTTTCGAAGAAGCATGGAGATGTGGTACTACTCATGTTGGTGAAGATTGATGGGTCACTAGTTAGGGTTACGATACAATTTTGGCATCCATCTTATCGATGTTTCGTATTCAATTCATAAAAGGATGAATTGTTGGTTGAATACGAAACATCGATAAGAGGATGCCTCTAGATCATATTGTTAGAAATATGAGAGATAATGAGTTATGCACCTCTTATGATCTAGAGGCAATATCATTATCATCAATTCATCCATATGATTTATGGATTTAGTTAGCTTGAGTTTGATTGTGGAACACCCAGTTACATGAAAAAAAGTCTGAGAGGTCATAAAGCATGAAAGCAAATTAATGGGATGAACCTGACCAGATACGCAAATAATGTCACAAAAGGGTATTTTGCATGGAGGATAAATAAAGTCAATGAAGTTAGGCCTTTACTAGCATATGTTTAAATTAGTTGCCTATTTTTACTTTAGAACCGGTGTTGTCAGCTCTTGAGATCACCCAGTGAGAGTTTGAGATTAAAAGGAAAGAAGATGGAGAAAGAGAAGATAGTGATGATAGATTGGTCAACTGATTGAGGTATGATTTAATAATGAAAGATGATGCATTACAAAAGTTGACCAATGAATATAAGGTGTTGAAAGAGGATTTACAATTTCTTCACCAAAAGAATAAAAGATTGAGGATGGACATTGGACCTTCAAAGGGATCCAAGAAGAAAGTGAAAAAACTAAGAAAGATGGTGGAGTATAGAAATAGTAGAGCTCAAAAAAACAAGGAAGTGATCTCTACACTAACTAAAAAATAGTAAACATAAAAAGATAAGTTTTTTAAAATCTCTGCAAAAATAGCCAATTGCTAAGAGAAAAACGAAAAGATAAGAGCCATATTGAAAAAAAAACAAAATAGGATTTCTAATTTGCAGAAAAAGAAAAAGGCTTTAAAACAAGAGCTGATGAGCTTAGAAATCTAACTAGTCAACAATCATAACCACATAGATAAGATTTTGATCAAATGGTAAAAAAGTGAGGATTATTGGGCTCATACCAGCAATATGAAAGTGGAGGCTCAGGAAATATAGAGAGCAAAAAGCTTAGGCAGGCAATGGTATATAAAGCATCTGACTTCACAGATCTACAAGGCTATACAGAAAGCAAATAAAATGATGGAGAAAGCTAAAAAACATGAACGAGAGGTCTTACTGACTTAGGATTATAGTTGGTGATTGTTGAGTTTTTTATGTGAAGCTAAGGAGCAATATGCTCAAGTTAGGTGTTTTTATGGTTTTAATAAATGAATGATTGGTTAATATACAAAGATTTCTATGGTTAATGAATGTTTCTTTTACTTAGATTGATGCAAAGTAATACCTCTTTACATTACATTACATTTATTACATGCATAAAAGCAATTATGATAATAATTAATAATAACAAAAATATTAATAATAATAACAATAATAATTATACCATGTGTTCTAATTCATGATTAATAGTTAGAGGTTTAAGGATGGTGAAAACAAAGAAGTCAGGTCAAGTAATTTTGTACAATTATTATACTTATTTTAATTCTCAAATCATGGAAGAAGATAATGTAGTAGGTTTGAAAGGGTTGAGAAGGCACAGAAAGACATAAAGGAGAGAGTGATGAAAATATAATTGAATATCAAGGCACAGATGTCCAAATTAAGACAATTGTTAATTGGCTCGTTAAAAGGTAAAGAAGTTGGTAGCACATAGGGATTATGAGATGGAATTAGTATGGAAGAACCAGTATATCCTCTAGGGTTTACTCCACCTCAAGTTTATACTTTTCTCAAGGAATTCATTTACAGCCACTAATCATACAACCTTACACTTTGCTAGTCTTTGTGTTAGTCAAACCTAGCTTTACACTTATGTTAGACCTTTTACTAGTTAACCCCAGGTACATGTGAATGTTAATCAAGGATTGAGTCTTGTTGATCCTATCATTGTACCAAATTTAAATGATCTAGTTGAACAAGAAAAACTATGTGGCATGTTTGCATTGGTAATGAGTGCTAAGATGAAAAGTAAGTATGATCTATTAGAAGAAAAACTAAAGAATGACATTTTTGGGAGCACGGATGCAAATGAGCTTAGTTTGGTGCCTAATTTGGTTATACCAACAAAATTCAAGATTCTCGATTTTGAAAAGTTCAATAGAACTAAATATCTTTTGCTCATATTGTGATGTTCTGTCATAAAATGGTAGGTCATACCCAAAATGATAAGCTTTTGTTACACTATTTTTAAGGTAGTTTAACTAGATCAAAAGTAAGATAGTACATCTAGTTGGATTAGAGCCGGATCTATTCATAGAAAGACTTAGCTAAAGCTTTCATTGCTAAATATAAGTATGTCATTGACACTACTTTGGATAGGCTATCTTTGCAGAATATAGAAAAAAAGTCAACAAAAATTTTTAAGAAATATACGCATCATTGAAAAAATGCAATGGCTCAAGTCCAACCATCGTTTATTGGAAAAGAGATTATAGTGCTATATTTTTAGCACATTAAAGGTCTCATATTATGATAAACTGGTAGGAAATGATATAAAAAATTTCTTCGACATGGTGATTTTAAGAGAAATGATCAAGAATGCCATTAAAACTAGCAAAATTGAAGGGTCGAAAGTTTTCAACACCAAGAAGATAGCCAATCCAAGAAAAAAAGAGCAAGAGACACATGCTGTTTATGAAAAATCCCTTATTTCAACCATCTGTCCTTTATAATCCAAGACCACAATTCCCTGCCTATTATGCAACCATAAATCAAGTTACCTAACCACCACACCACTATTAACCATCTTAACAACCACCATACAAACCATAATTTAATCTATAACCATCAAATTTTATTATTATAATGTTAACTCAGCCAGTTAGTTCACGTTAAAGGAATGCATAAAATAGTAAAAATCAAGAAAAATCTCAATTTGACCCTATCCCTATGTCATACACCGGTTTGTATCCACAGTTGATGAGAGGTCACCTTGTTGCTCCTAAGTGTGTAGCACTATTGAGGCTATTGTACCCAAAATGGTATGACCCCAATACCAAATGTGATTATCATTATGGTGTAACAAGCTATTCTACTGAAAATTGCATGACTCTAAAACATAAATTGTAGGAGCTAGTAAATCAGGGTTTGTTGAATTTCAACTCTAGGTCTAAACCTAATATTGGTAAAAATCTTCTTCGTAATTATTCTATAGGCAACACTAATACAGTATCAGTTGGATAAGTGTTGAAAGTGAATAAATGGGTCAGTGAGATAGAACCCAAATGAAAAAGGTTTTTCATTATTTAATTAAGATAAAAATGATTTTACCTACAGTAGATGATAATGGTCGTATAGATGATGATCATAATTGTCACTATCATGGAAAAAATATGGGGCATGTGATCCAAAATTGCTAAAGGTTTCAGATGGTGTTACAGCAATTGATGGATGAAAAGTTGATTGAATTTTATGTTGAAGATGATATTAGTAATGTGAGTATGATAGGCGATGGGTCGAAAGCACCTTTCATTCTAAAATCGCTCAACATATTTTATGATGATGAAGCAAAGCCAGTTGTGAAAGAGCCAGTGCATTTTCCTAGAGCACCATTGAAAATCTATGTTCTTAATTTCTTTCCTTATAAAAGTGATAATCAATCCCATGGGACTATAATTGTGAAGTAAAGATTCAAGGGTCTAATGATGAAATAGCTCTAGAGAACAAACAAAATGAATACACCATGAATATAACAGGTATGAGAGGAATGACTAAAAGTGATCATTGTTACATTCTCGAAATGTTAGAAACGGTTAGGAAAGGAAAAGCGAAAGAAAGAGAGGAGGTCATAGTAGAGAGAGAATCTAGTTCTTTTGTAACAAATCCATAAGTTTAGTATAAGAAAGCTCTGTTTGAAAAAAAAGCTTGTGAATTTATCAAAGTTATTAAGCACAATGAGTGCAGTGTAGTTGACCAGTTGAATAAGTTGTTAACTTATATTTCATTATTATCGCTACTATTAAACTCAAAACTACACAGGAATGTTTTGTTGAAAGTACTCAATTAGACTTATGTTAAGCATAATATTTCTATAATGAATGTGGATCACATGGTAGGGAATATCATAACCCTAAATTTTATTTCTTTCAATGATGATAAGATACCTTTTAAAGGATGAGGTAGTGTCAAGGCCTTACATGTTATTGTTAAATGTAAGATTTATACTATGGCCAAAGTGCTTATTGATAATAAGTCATCCATTCATGTGATGCCTATGACCACACTTTCAAATCTAGCAGTGGATCAGTCACACATGAGAAATAGCCATATGATAGTTAAGGTTTTTAATGGGGCATAAAGGAAAGTGATTAGTGATATTGAAATTCTATTACAGATTGGTCTATATACTTTTAATATTCAGTTTCAAGTTATCAACATTGTTATGATAGTTAAGGCTTTTAATGGGGCACGAAGGGAAGTGATTGGTGATATTGAAATTTTATTGTAGATTGGTCTATATACTTTTAATATTCAGTTTTAGGTTATTAAAATTGTGCCCTTATATAATTGTTTGCTTGAGAAACCTTGGACTCATACAGCAAGAATTGTTTCTCATCCTTGCATCAAAAGATAAAATTTATTGTTGAAGGAAAGTAGGTATATCTGGATGGCAAAAAAGACTTGTTTGTAACCAAAACTCTGATTATTCTTTATGTTGAAGCTGTTGAACAAGCACTCAAGTGCTTTTTTAAAGATTTTGAGATAGTAAGTGCCATATACATTAGAGAAAGGTCAAAGATACTTGTGCCTTGATTGTCAAAGACCATAAATATGGTAGTCAGGCAGACCATCAGTAAAACCTAGCAAGTTGAACAGGGTTTGGGAGCATTTTTACAAGAAATCAAGAAATCATTAGTCACAATTGAAAACAAAGAAAGGTGGGGGTTTAGGTTTCAAGCTAACTACTGTAGATAGGAAAAAATGATGATGAAGATGAGAGAGAAAAGAATGGCATCCTCAAAGGACGTGATTCAGTTGATGGAGTAAAGGTATTCTTTTATTTATATGAGATATTCCATTCTTGTAAATATATCTATCTAGGATCAAAAGAAGTAAAAAAAAAAGAATCAATTGTTGGAATAGAGGAAGCTTTCTCTTAAGTTTAGATTAAGAAAAATGTGGAGAAGATGTAAGAGTAAGAGATGCTCTTTTTTTTTTTTCTAGTATTAAGAGTTTGAAAATGATGTTTTGTTGCTGTTGTCCTTAGAACATCTAAAATTTAAATTCCAATTTATTCTGCCCAAAAGCATGCAAAAGAATGTATAGGTTGGCTTTTAATTATCTTAGTTTAAGTAATGGATGTAATGCATTTCACATATACCATTATCCTATTTTCTTTTTTTTATTGCTCATAGTCTCTTTACTTTTACCCAATTAGCTTGTATTTTCTTATGATTATGCATATTTTCAAGTCTTTAAATAATGAACATTATGGAAAAACAAGATAATAGTGCTGGTTTGATTTTGAAAATTTAATTGATATTAGTGAGCTTGATAATGATGTTGACTCTAAATATTGTGATTTGCCTCATGAATTGTTAAAGTGGATGGAATAAGAAAAGAAATCCATAAAGCCTTATCAGGGGACTATAGACCTATTAAATTTAGGAGATAAGAAGAATAAGAATGAAGTCAGGATCGGTTCTTCACTACCACCGATGGAAAAGCATAAGTTAGTAGACTTGTTGAAGGAATATGTAGATATATTTACATGGTCTGATTAAGATATGCTTGGGCTTAGTATGAATATTGTTGAACATAGGTTACTTTTAAAGCGAGATTACCAACTAGTACAACAAAAGTTGAAGCACATGAAGTCAGAGATGTTGAAAATAAAAAAAAAAAGTAAAAAAACACTTTAATGCAAACTTTATTAAAGTAACCAAATACCTAGATTGGGTAGCCAATATAGTCCCAATTTTTAAAAAAGATGAAAAAGTGAGAATTTGTGTGGATTATTGAGACTTGAATAGGGCTAGCTTAAAAGATAACCTCCTATTGCCACATATTAACACCCTTGTGGATAATACTGCCAAGCATTCTACCTTCTCATTCATGGATGCATTTTTTAGAAATCAAAATGGATCAAGAGGATATGGAGAAAACTACATTTGTGATGATCTAGGGTACATTTTGCTACAAGGTTATACCTTTTAGGCTTAAGAATGCTGATGCCACATATTAATTGTAGACTTGAGTATTTGATGAAATAATTTGTTTCTTTCAAAATTTTGTCAACTTCATGTCCAACTCTAATTGGTTTGTAAAAACTCAAGTGCTTTTCACATTTTCTTAAAAAAAAAATTTTTTTCTTTCACATTTTTAATTTTTTCATGCTTTTATAATTTTTGTATTAGTAAAAGTTCATAGGATACTTTAACTTACTTTTAGTATTTTCTGTGATAGTTTGTTTCCATGAACAATATAAAATAGTATAAAATATTTCATACTCACTCAATACTCACGTTGAATATTGTTTTCTTTTTCTTTATTTACTTTGTTGCATTTTTAACGAAACAAAAAAATAAGATACAAAGGAGTTTTTTTTAAAGGAAATAGTGATTTCAATAGTGAAAAACAAAATAGAGTAGCCAAAAATAGAAATTTTTAATAGATTAAATAATATGTTTTTATGGCAAAACCTTGATTTATTCATCACCATTCCTTTAAAAAAGAATGAGAATGTCAATCCCAAAAAAAATAGTTATTTAGACATGAATCTAGATCACCTCAAGTTAGCCATTGAAAAATGTTATTAAGTCCAAGCTTAAGGTTTAAATGAATCCACTTCTTCACTATGGGCATGTGAAGCATTCTGTGTGAACAAAAGATCAGAACAAATTTGAAAAAAATTAAAATTGGTTATCAATTATAGGCCATTTAATCTTTTTCCTTGTATATGATAAATTTCCTTTTCCTAACAATAAAATGTTGGAAAGTAGGTAATAAGAAATTGAAATAGTGAAAAGTCATGTTCCAAAGTTTTGAATTAGCTACTTTTCTACTTGTTATATTTAAGACTTACTTTTTGGCAAAACTTGTAATTGATGATGATTTTCTATTGATGATTTTGATTGTAGTCTTCTCTTACAAGTATTGGTTGATCTTACGATGGAACTTTCAATGAGTAAAGAAAATGATTTTAAGGTGTGTTGCAAATATCACTTTTTGTAAAACCTATTTCATCATTAGTTAATTATAGTATGCAACACAATATAACCGAAATGCCTCAAAAATACAATGAAGTTTTGCTTCATGTTACCTTTCACTTGTGATATCAAACACTACAAATCCATTGATAAGAAATGAAAACATCTAACTTTGAACATTAATTTTTGTAGAAATAATATCAAAGTAACTTGTCTTTATTTATGAAAAAATGGGAGAAAAAAGAAGAATTTCTAAATTATTCGATCTCTTGAACACCTCTAAATTGAACACTTACAATCTTTATTTATAGAAATTGAATTCTAACGTTATGACTCTTTGATTGTGTTTTTTCAATCAAATATCATTTTTTTAATTAGAAAGATACCTTTTTGAATCATTAAAGTTATATTAGTTCATTTGAATGATCATTCTTTTTATTCCAATAGAAATAATTTTTTAATGTTTTAAAAAAATACAAATTTTCACTAAAGCAGTCGATTGCTCCCTAAAGACAGTTGATTGCCTTTCTGTATTTTTTTTGTTTCTAAAATGTTCTCGAGGTAGGTAAGTCTGCAGCTACCTTAAGGTAGTCAACTTCATTAAATTTCAAAATACTCAAAACTGATAGATTTCAATAGTGTGGAGACTTGCACTTTACTTATAAAGTATTATTTGCTTTGATCTGAAGATCTCATAGTTTTATCTCACAAGTATATATTTAAGTCTCTACTTATATATTATAGAAAATTCTCAAAATATCTTAATGTGGATTGAGGTGTCATAAATTCCCTAGTTAAACATTAATGCCCCTTATTAAAATTAACACAAAGCACACACAAAACCAAAATCATACAAAATGTTAGGATTTTAGAAGTGACTCTCACCATGTAGCACTTAACTTTTTTGAGATTTTAGAGATGGCTCCCACTGTGTAACACTTAGCTTCCATCTGACTGGTGATCGCTTTGATGTCATTTATGAAGACTCGTATTTAACTGTGAAGTATTGTTCATTTTAACTTGAAGGCTTTACAATTTTATCCCATAAATGATGCCTTAAAAGTATTAGTTTAAGTCTCTACTTATATATCATAGTAGATCCTTCAAACATCTTGATATGGAATTGAGGTGCCATAGATAGAGACCTTGATACCTTTTTAGAATGCATAGTAGTATTGCTCCCATCCATAGCAGTCAATTCTTTAAGGTAGGTAATCAATTGCTCATTTGTTAAGTTTTGTATCGAGACCTTGATACCTTTTTAGAATGCATAGTAGTCAACTTTTTTGTCATAAGCAGTTGATTGCTCCCTAGACATGAATATGGCAGCCAGCTACTCCTATTAAGGTAGTCAACTATTTTATAAGATGCTAACTTTTATTGATTCTTTAAATCTATAATTAATCCTATTGTTCATAGAACATTACCCTAAGCTATTAAATAACTTAATATGATTTCTATTTTAATTAAGTTTTACTTAATTAAACTATTTTTATATTTTGAAAATATTTCTACCAATATATAAAGAAATAAACAATTCAATTATCTAAGGGAAGAACTAAAATGCTAATTTTTTATTTAAAAAATGGATTCAGACTCAATTCTTTATGTAGAGAATAGATGTGTAGTGCACTTGCCACAAAAGGTGTAAAAGAATCGAACATGAACAAATGAATGTGTGTCTATGGCTTATTCCTTTATTTTTTGAGCTAGTTGAGCTCAGTTCATGCTTGGTAAAAAAATTGCTTTGTTCATTTAAGCTTGGTTAGTTTAGATATAAAGATATTTGAATTCAGTTTGTATTCAGCTCAATTAAGTTAAACGAATTCATTCATTAACATTAAATGAATATGTTCATGAATAATAACAAAATATACTAAACAAGTTTAAACAAACTGGCCATAAATTTATATAAACGAATCATAAAATAAGATTAGAAGAAATGAGAAAAATGTAATTTATTATTATTATTACTACTACTACTACTACTACTACTACTACTACTACTACTACTACTAAACAATAAACGAATAATAAATGAACCCTAAATGAACAAGTTAAACGAGTTTATTCACAAATATAAATAAACCAAATAGACTTTTGTTCATATTCAGTTTATTTAATAAACGAAAGTAAAAATGCTATTTAAGATTATTTGTTAAGTTTAATAAATAAACATAAAATCAAACAAATTCATGAGATTTATCAAACGTATTGTCTATTTACACCCCTACATACAATTAGTTTTAAGAAGTTACTATTTTGAATATCAAAATTCAAAATTGAAAAATCAAATGAACCAAATAGACTTTTGTTCATATTCAACTCATTTAATAAACAAAAGCAAAAATGCTATTGTAGATCATTTGTTAAGTTTAATAAATAAATATAGATCAAACATATTCACGAGATTTATCAAATGTACTATTTGTTTACACCCCTACATACCATTAATATTAAAAAGTTACTATTTTGAATATCATATTTCAAAATTGAAAATCAAATTATCTTTTGAGGGCCAATATGTAATTATAATTTTTGGACTTGTGGTAAATTTTTTTTTTGCAGGATTACATAAAAAGAAGGGTTTAATCTTAATTTAAAAGAGTGCTGCTAAATGCACCCCAACCTATTCTCTTCACACTCATATTTTTTTTAATTTTTTGTAAGTAAAATTATTTAAGTATCTTTTCTCTTTCACATAAATTTTCAAAAATGAATTTCTAAAAAACCATATAACTTTTTAGAAATGGATTTTCAAAAAATTATAAAATCTTTTCCGAAATTCATTTTTGAAAAGTTAAATTTCATGAAAGATTTATGATTTTTTGAAAATCTATTTTCGAAAAATTATGGCTTTTCAAAAATTTATTTCCATAAAGTTATAGAACTCATAAAGGTAATTAAATAATTTTATCTACAAAAATTAAAAAAAAAAATTGAGGTGTGAAATAGGGATGTATTTAGCGTCACTTAATTCAAAATAACAAAAAGAAAAAGATTAAAACTAAATTATAAAAGTACCCACTTGGGAACAAAAAAGATAGAACTAGAAGACGCCGCCGACCCAACGTTTGCTATTTTAACTGCTGATTCTTATAATTAATTAATTAATTATATAAACATTATTAGAGCCTTATTAGAATTAGAGAGGAAAAAAATAGAAAAAGAAAAAAAAGCAGTAGCGGTCTCTCCCATCTCTTTTTTTTTTTTTTTGTCGACCCATGTAAAAAAGGAAAAAAAAGGAAGTGAGCAATCTCTGGGTCGTCCCCTTCTTCTTCGGGTTGGTGTCTCTGGTAAAAAATAAAGAAGGCGGAGAATCAAGAAAGCGAAGGCACCAATGCCAGCCCAGAAGCGGTCATTGCCAGAGAATCTTGACGACGAAGAGTCCAGCCTTCATCACCAAAACCATACCAAGCAATCGCGAACCGAAGATGACCAAAACAAGGCTGAAGATGAGACAACGCAACTGGAAGAAGAAAGAGAACCAGAGCATGAACGACAACAATACCAGAAACAAGAACCTGATGGCCAAAATCACCAAGTACAACTCCAAGCCGCCCACGACGAAGATGAAGATGGTAACGCCTTTTTTTTTTTCTTTTACATATAATTTTTCATATACAGGTCGATGCATAGGTGTAAACACGTGCTTGAAGTTGATTTCATAGTTGGATTTTTTCTTCTCAGATTCTGATGGAAGCCAATCTTCTAGTTCTCAAGAGAAACCCGAGTACTCTTTTCTCTCTTTTTTCTCTGTCAATCATTTCTTTTGTTTTGTTTTCGTTAATAAAATTTGGGATCCAGTTGAGCTGAATAATTCTGCGGTTTTATTGCTTTTTTTTTTTTTTCTAACGAGCATTTTTTTTTTCTTTCGGGTGGTTTTGGCTGTTGGAGAGAAAGGGATTTGCGTTTAATTTGTTGGGTTTAATGGTATTTGCTCTATGACATTGGTTGTTTTATTTATTTCTTCAACGTTTAGTCGATTGCATTTTGCATTTCAAGGATCTATGTCCTGTCCATGCTCGTAACCACTTAAAGCTGGAAAATCCTGAAATTTGTTCTTGTTATTTTCTTTATCGGTGCGAGGTCCTCTGTTTATCAAGTAAAACACTTGGCATGCTCATTACCAACTTAAATAAATACTAGCTTAAAAACACGTCCTAGTATATTTGGAGTTGGTTATCCTTCTACTGTTCATAATGTGAATGATTTATCTTGTACAATTTCACTTTTATCTTTGATTGTGGATTTTTTGTCCGTTTTTAGACCTTGTTTTTTTGAATCCCGTTATGCGATATGTTTTCAATTCTAGGGAATAGGATAAAATCATAATGAGTCACTAGGCGAACTTTGCTAAGCAGTGATACTGGGGCAGTGCCTCTATGCCTGGTCTTTTGAAATTTTCTTACTTCAAGTAGTATCATCTCAGTAAAATATCACCAATAGTATCAATTTGGTGCTGATGACTCTTTAAGCAAGAAAGAAAGAGTGGAGACAATCTAGTGGGGACTAAAAAAGTAGCTTCTCATTGTTAATTCTAACCATTGAGAGGAATCAAAGGTTAGACCTGTCATGGAATCTGTTAAAATGGAAGAGAGTGTTGTCTCATTTACAAACCATAATATTTGGGTCATTCTTTTCTTTGCTAGTTTAACTAATGTGTATCTAGGAACATGTGAGGATTCTCACACTGAGTAGATTTAGGGCTTGTTGGTATTTCTTTCTTCCTAATCTGTCTAGATTTACTAAAGTATAACAGCTTTATTCTTCTTGTTCCCTCATAGCATTCTTAGAATAATTGTAAAGTGCCGGTTGACACTTTGGGGTTCCTTGCCCTGCATGGCATATTACTTAACTTGAAAATGCATAAAATATCCTTTTAAAGTAGGTAAACCAGTTTTTTCAAACCCATCCAGTGCAAGTATGCTTGTAGTCATATATTTACATTGATGAAAAAGTGACAGCCGATGGATGTATCTCTCCACTGGCATGCCTGCTGCGATCTTCATGTGTATGGGCTGAGTTTTATAATGCACCTTTTTCAATAAATGACTTGATAGAAGTTCTATTAACTTTTTATGTTTGTCTTCCAGATTTGTCTTTGTAGAACTTCCAGAAATTCGTAAAGATGTTCAATGTCCAATTTGTTTAGGTAATATTTACTTCAATTTGCTATCATTTGATATTTTTCTCCTAATATTTCTATTGAATGTCTGTGATTAGGAGTTGAGGTATCTGTGTAAAAGTGGGTGTAACATATTTTTATGAACAAATCATATTTGTTACATACAGTGTGGAGGTTTAATCTATCACCTTTTATCACTTTGGAATCCCATTTGCATAAATCGTTATTTTAAGCATACATTGTTGATTAACTTGTCTTTGGAAAATCATATAAGCTATCACAAGGACAAGAGGAGAATCAAGGGTCATGTGTTTGGGAAAGACTTAGGTGAAGTTCGTGAAGTTCTTTATTAAAAACGATTTAATAAAAACTAAAATAAAAAATCAGAACCGATATGAAAGGTCTTGTTTACATAGATCAAGTGTGCAAATTTTGAAAAAAAATATTTTTTGATATAATTTTTAGATAGGAATTTTTAGTAAAAATTTTAATAGAATTTTTATTATCGAATAAGTACTCATAAAATTTGAATTATAAATTATATTTTTATTAATTTCTTTTACATATTATTGATTTTTTCATTGAACTCTATCAACCCATAGCTTTTGATTTTCGATTTTAATTTTTAGTGAATTGTTTTTAGTAGAAATTTCACAAACTTCACCTAAAGAACTTCATATAAACCTTTCCTTATGTGTTTAGTCCGTATTTCTACAATTAATTAGTAAGTTATGTCTTATTTACCTGATATTTAAGCAGAACAGAGAGGTTTCCTCATGTTCAAGATTTATGTTGAATTTTTCCAATTGCAGTTTTGTAGTCATATTGTCTGATGGTCATATTTTTTTAGTTGGTTTTGTACAAATCAAATGTTGTCTTCCCCTTCTCTAGCTTGAGTTGAAGTTAAAATGATGTTTTTTGTTTAATAGAAGATGAATTATCAGAACAAAACAACAATCTAATATGAGTGTGTCCTACAATGAAATATAAAGTTTCATTGTACCTAACTAAAAGAAACTTTCTAAATGTAATTCTTTTAAGTTGATTTCCAAATGATGGATCCCACTTGTCCCACATCTTCGAATCTAGTTATGCTTCGCTGGATACTCTATTGGGCATAACGTTCAATTTGTTTTTACTTGTGACTTTTGCTTGAGTTGGAAAGTTATTTTCATTGTTGTGCTTAATGGTAATAGAATATTTAGTGTAAATTTAATTAGTTAATAAAAATGTTTTTTACCTATGAGTGGGCAAGGAACCATAGATATTATTGAAAGCCAATCGGAAAGTAATATATCGGGATTCTCCTCAAAAGATCTAAAGTTGAGAAGATGGGAAAAAGGATAAATGAACTTTGTTGATTTTGGGGTGTCTGAAATTTTCAGATCATGTTTTCAATCAATTAGGAGCAAGGGGTTTTGATGTTATGTAAATCTAAATTTTATAAAATTGTTTTCAACGAAATAGGAGAAAGGGGTTACTTAAGAAATGCAGATAAGCTAGATCATATGAACATGCATTACTAAAAACTTGTCAATTAGGGGACTTAATGGGATAAGTAAATTTTCAATGTAAATCTAAACTTGTCATATTTTAGATGTATCATGTCCATAAAACAGAATTTAGTTAAATATATATATATATATATATATATATATATACACAAAAGCATTTTTTTTCTGAAGGAAAAACCACAAAAGAGTAATGTTGTAGTACTTGTATTCACACCTGTAATGTGAATGTGCTGCTTATAATTTTTTATGGAGACACATACAGGATAAAAAAAGTTTACTATATCTGATTGCATCAGGGTATACTTGTTAGTCTACTTTTAATCTAGCTGTTATGTGGTCAGCAGTTATGCTATTGGTTTATTGCTTGAGGTATTTATAGTGCATTGCATTTTGTTAGCTAGCTCTGGAATTTGATCAGAAGGAAGCTCTGACATCTGTGCTCATTTGATCTTGTTAACTTGCTCAGATTTCCCTATTATCCATGGTTGGGCATAAATCTGGTAGAAGATCCATTATTTTTTTTCTTTTGTGTGTACAGGAATCATAAAGAAAACAAGAACTGTAATGGAATGCCTGCACCGTTTTTGCAGAGAATGCATTGACAAATCAATGCGACTGGGGTATGCTATAAAAGGATTGTTAGTATGGCCTTTGTTTGGGTTAATTTTGTAAATGTCTGGAAATTTTATTGTTAAAATTGCTTGCTTGATTCTGATTGTAGAAACAATGAGTGTCCTGCTTGCCGTACACATTGTGCTAGTCGACGTTCTTTGAGAGATGATCCAAACTATGATGCCTTGATTGCAGCCTTATATCCAGATATTGATAAGTATGAAGAGGAGGTATATATTATTTTCTTTCTCTTCTTTTTGCTTGCTCAGTAGGTATTTTTTTATTCAGGCTGCTATTATAAAATTTGTTACATCATGATCTTGCTAATCAAATGCTGGTTTTGTGCATTTGGTCTCAGGAATTGGCTTTTCATGAAGAGGAAAGGACTCGCAATAAGCAGGTCAGATATATGTAGATTTGTTACTACGTGTGTTTTTTTCTCACTGCTTTACTTGTGTTCATGGTTAAGGTCAATCATCCTATATTCTAGATCTAAATAAGAGTCCTGGCAGATAGTTGTGGTGATTTGTGTTCATAAACTTGGCTTAAAACAGGCAACATGACTTTCTTGATGCTACTTGCTTTAGCTGCATCCATTTATACAATCGTGTGATTGTTAAAGCATATAGAAGTGTCATTATTGCAATTTGTCTTTCTGGCTTTATGGTGGGACAAATTACCTAAATAGATGTTCTTTATTTCCTGTTTCATCGATGTAAGGTAACAAAAAAACTTGTCCTAGATATTGACCTGGCTAGACAGTTACATGATGATTGCTTGGTAATTTTTTTCCCTCTCCAATGGTCCGTTCTAAAACTATCATTGGACTATATTGTAAGTTCAAGACCTTGACACATTCTGTGTTTCTCCCAATGGTTGTTTCAATGATTTGTTGTACAGATTCAAGCATCAATTGCCCAAATATTTCAGAGACAATCAGAAGCACTCGTTAAACGACGAAGTCTTGGCAAAGAGAGCACAGGTTCCTTTATTACTAGATCACAACGTAATCATCGGAGTGCTCATCCACGTCGGAGAAGGAACTCTAGAGGGGCTGAGCATCAAGGATCTGAAGACAACGAGGATGAAAATGATGATAATGGAGGTGATGATTCATCTTCCACCGATGAGCGCTCCACAGAAGTGAGGCAGAGAAGGCAAAAAAGACGGACTGGAGCTCAGTCATCCCTGCCTTCTTCATCAGTGGTAAACTCAGATGGTGGATGTGTTGAAAATGATACAGAAGTGTCTAGAGACACTAGAGGAATTTCTCCTGTCTGGAATCCAGACATGCTTGCTTGGGGGAGGGGTGGTGCTCGGAGTCACACTCGACATGGATATTCTGGCGGTGGCAGTAGCAAGAGTTCACGTGCTCGCTTAAACAGACTGGTCGAGCACCTCCGGAGCTTGGAGGAAAATGATGATGAGGTATGATAGGACGATAGTATTAGACTCTTTATTAGTTTGTGATTACCCTATTAAGCTGCCACTGGTGGCATAACTTTCCAGTGGTTCGTATCTAATTTATGGGTTTCACTCAAGTAATACTGTAGGATTCTTCTCTCCTTTTCCTCTGCCTTGCCCACCCCCCCCCCCCTTTTTTTTTTTTTGGTTTTCCCGTTTATCCTTCACCATTCTGTATGCAGGTCCACGTTTTGTATAACTAAAGCATATTCTTTGCCTGCAGTTGGATGTTCATCTCAAGCTTATTTCGGTGGATGAACAAAGTACGTCAAGTTTGCAGCAATCCTACCTTTGTTGTCAGCCCAGCCTGTCAGTTAAGCAGCTATGCGAAGTGAGATTTCTTTCCCACCAGCTTAATACATAGACAGTCTCTCACTTTGTAAAGCTGAAGTTAGATGCTAGGAAAATGACTTTTGTTTTGAGTCTTGACATTCTCCAAATGCTAACTTGCATTTGTTGAATGGGTATAATGCATTAATAGAACAGTAGTGGCATGTAAATTGGGCAAAATCTGGTTTCAGTTGACACAAATCCAACCCAGACACCTTAATACATAGTGTTCGAGTTACTGTGCCCATATGGGTTTTTGGGGTCCACCTAAATTTCTGATGTGAGAGCAACTGATTTCAATTGACCTAAATCCAACCAGTCACCTTAACACATGGTATTTGAATTGCTTTGCATATGGTTAAGTTTTGGGGTCCACCTAAAATTGTCATGTGAACTCAATTCATTCAATTTCCAGCTTATATCCGATGCTGGATGCATTCTTCATGTTATTCTAATCTTCCAACACCTTTTTTTTCCCTAATTTCTCCCTATATCAAATACGATCTATCAATTTTTGTTTTCCTCTTCAAGGCTAAAACATTTAGGATGCTTGTCTAAAGTTACAGTGATTGTGTTGCACAGTACATTGCTCTCCAGACACCATTGCGAGCTGAAGAAGTAGAAATATTAATGGTAAAAGGACAATATAATACTACTGATGACTACTCCAAGCCAACTCCTTTGACCTCAGAGGATGCAGTACGAATTTTGGAAGGTCAAGAAACTTTGGCAGGGCTTAAGGTCAAGTGCAGTTCCGGAAGAAATCATCTGGTGAGTTTCTTGGCACTTGACATCTCTATTTGTCGTGTAATAGTTAATATCTCCATCTCCTAATAATATCCATATGCAGTATTTTTTAATTTCACAATCACATTTGTAACTTTATGTGAACATTTCATAAAAAACCATTTCTCTCTATATTATTATTATTATTTGTGAAGCGTGTTGATTATTTTCTAATAAATTAAAATCTGAATATCATTTTGTTTCCTATACTGTTTCAGATTCTAGCATATCGGCAGAAGCAAGCTGGCTAGAAAATTTGGTTCCAGCAAGAAAGATGTCGTTGACTTGTTAACCTACAGATGAGTCGTATGTAAAATACACCGAGTGGGAGGTGTCTGGTCGTTTGATGAAACCATTGTTTGAGTTGCTTTCTTGGTGATGTAAAATTTAGGATATGGAATTGAGATTTTCGAGGATGGTAGAATTAACAGTTTATGTATACGAAATTTGTTTTAAATTGTTTTATGGAAAGAAAATAACATTAGTCTCTGATTGCCAACACGAGTACATACAATTTGCTTTGCCTGCTTTGATTATGCGAAATATTTTTCGACAGTTATTTGTTTGAGGAAAAAAAAAAACAACAAGTCGTAGTAGTTGCTGATCTGTTCCTTTTGGTCAAACAAAGTAAAGCATTACTGCATTTGCGCAGCTTTGAAAACCCATTGTTCGAAATTCTGATTAAACCCCCAGAATCCTCCAGAAGTCCATTTAACTGCATTTTCATTCCGATTTCAATGCATATATTTTCGTCACATTTTTTGGAGTCTAATGAAATTAATGGTACAAAAGAATGTTGTACATTTTTTTTTTGGCTTTTTATGCACAAGACTGATACACAGCCTCCCCCCCTCTCAAGTGCATACAAATGGATCCGCAGTGTCATAATGGGGGGTCTAATGAGATGTTTCACAGGGTTTTCAAAAGTTCTTGAACAACCCCTGCTGCCTGTGGAGTTGTGCCAGCCGGTTATTGTTTCCTCAAACCAAATCACCTAATAAGAGTGGCGGGACTGGAAGTTGCAGCAGTGAGCGAACTGATCATTTTCCTCCTTTCTTTCCTTTGGAGAACATGTAGATGCGGTGATTTTGGTTTTGTTGTTTCCTTGGAAGACCTGAGGCAGTTGTTCATACACAATTCAATCGAGGATAGCGGCCAAATAAAGAATAAAACACTACTTTTCTTACTTTTGTGGGCAGAAAGGATGGTCAAACTTGGGAAGAGGCCTGGCATGGGGAACCATTGTCCTTAATTGCTTCAATGCCTTCTCTTCCTCTAGCTACCAATACATAATGACGTTTACTTTATTAATTCTCACGACATGTTGGCCAAGAACAAAAGTAAAAATGTAGGACAGAGAATAAGTGCATACCATTCTAGCAGCCTCACTCTCCTCTCTTGTCACTTGTACATCATTTCTTTCTCTTTAATCAGCAAAAAGGATTCATTAATTCTTGATGGATAGGAAATATAAACTTAATAACAGAGAGATGTTGGGCTTAATTTCCTCCATCGGGAGATGGTTTAAAACTAAAATCCATTCACCAAGGATTTTTTAGTCCTTTTATGAGAGTGTGGTGGCAAAATAAAAAAACAAAAAAAGAGAAAAAGGGATTTTGTGTAGTTCTAGTCAAGTAATGTGATCGAGGTTAATTTATTGTCCGACTCAATTGAAATTTTATTACTGTGTTCACGACTAATTGTTTTTTAGTTTGAATAGTGGAGATCAAGCTTCGAGTTTTTTACCTATTGATTTCGTGCGTATTTGTTAATCCTTAAATTTACTGAGACTTCTCCAATTTTCTTTTACAAGATTATTTTTTTATCAAGATTTATTAATCTTGAGATATTATGGTTGTATACCTCTAGTTCTAGCTAGAGAGAACTTTGTGTTCTCATTATTTTGATAGTGGAGATCATTTGTTGTTGCTGATGGTTTTTACTCCTTGTTTTGGGGAGATTTTTCACGTAAATTACTTCTATTCTTGTACTTGTGGTTTGATGATTTATTTGTTAGCTCATCTGTTTGATTCCTACTAGATTCACACCAAAGAAAAATAATTTGATTTTTTTTGCCAAGTTATATATTCGATTTGCATATTATTTGAGGTTATTTTATCCCATCAAATTGGTATCAAAGCATCAGGTTATTTGATTTGTGTCTTGTGTTAATAATGGAAGCCAATACAAGTAAAATGATTAATTTGAATGGTTCAAATAACCATGTGTAGAGAGAAAAGTTGAAAGACTTACTTTATGTGAAAGATTATTATTTACTTGTGTTTGCTATTGAAAAGCCTGAAAAAAAAATATATGGAATAAAATTTGTTTCATCAATGGTACGATGTTATATTAGACAGTGGGTAAATTATAATGTTTTGAACTATGTTAGTGGAGAAACACATGCACGCACTATTTGGAGCAAGCTTGAGGAATTGTATGCTCAAAAAACTAGGAATAATAAACTGTTTTTAATTAAGTAGTTGATGAATTTGAAATATCAGGATGACACTCTTATGACAGATCAATTGAATGCATATCAAGATATATTGGCATGAATCTCAAATTTGAAGATGAGATATAGGGCTTATGGCTTCTTGGTACATTGCTGGACTCATGGGATTCATTTAAAATAACGTTATCTAACTTAGCCCCAAATAGTATTATTACTATAGATTTGGCTAAGAGTGGTGTTTTGAATGAAGAGATGAGAAAAAAGTCACATGGTTCCTTTTGAGGTCTTAGTCACAGAAAATAGAGGGTGGAGTAAAAACAAAGTTCAAAGAATAGAAACAGAAGTAAGAGTAAGTTCAATAGATTTGCCAATGTTGAGTGTCATTATTATGGTTTAAAATGGCATATAAAAAAATATTGTTAAAAGTTGAAAAGAGACAACAAGAGTGACAAGGATAAGGAAAAAAAGTATGGTGATGGCAATGATGCTGATAAAGTTGCTACAATCATATATGACTTCCTTATTTTATATGATGATAATGTTGTTAATTTTGTACGCCATGAGACTAGTTGGGTGATTGATATTTGTGCCATAATTCATGCCACATATCGGAAAGACTACTTTGCATCTTATACATCTTGTGATTTTCGAAGTGTTAGAATGAGTAATGATGGCTAAGTTAAAGCCATTGGTATGGGAGATGTGTTCTTGGAGACCAATAATAGCACTATGTTGATCTTGAAAAATGTTAAACATATTGCCGATATTTACGTGAATTTGATTTCTGTAGGGAAGCTTAATGATGAAGAGTTTTGCAACACTTTTTGTGATAGTCAGTGAAAGTTTACTAAAGGTTCAATGGTTGAGGCTAGAGGTACGAAGCGCTCTTCATTGTATTTGATGCAGGCAAAAGTATTTGATTCCATTATCAAAGCAGTAGATAATGATGATACAACTAAGCTTTGGTACAAGTAACTTAGTCACATGAACGATAAGGGTTTGAAGGTTTTGGCCAAGAAAACTCTTATTTCTAGAGTGAAGAATGTATCCTTGAAAAAGTGTGATCATTGCTTGGTAGGAAAATAAATCAAAGTTGCATTCAAGATATCCCATTTATCAAGAAAGCCAGGTATACTTGATTTAGTATATTCTAATATTTGTGATCCTATGAGAACAAAAGAACTTGCTGGTTTCATTTATTTTGTGACTTTTATAGATGATCATTGAAGGAAGATATGGGTTTATACTGTGAAATAAAAAAACTAAGTGTTAGATGTATTTAAATAATTTCATGTTTTAGTTGAAAAACATATATGGTTGAAATTGAAATGCATAACGATTGATAATAGGGGTGAGTACACTAGACCTTTTAATGTGTATTACAAATAGCAAAGTATTAGACACCAAAGGTCACCTCCTAAAACTCTTCAGTTGTGTAGACACTAGATTTGTCCAGATCTTTTATGTTAAAATAATAATAATAATAAAAAAATAATAATAAATATATATTTTTTAAAAAATTAATTATTAAAAAAAAAAAGAAGAAGAAGAAAAAAGAAAGAAAACAGAAAGTAGAGGGTTGGTGTGTAGCACCGTTGCCACCCTACAACCCCCTACAGCCCTTCTCCACTAGACTAGCCGTCCTACTTGCCTCCAGTAGACCCCTCACCAGCCACCTTACAACTTTCTACCACCACTCTATTGCCACCCTACAGCCACCCTTATGGCATACCATATAACCACCCCTGCAGCCACCTTAGTCCACCTAATCCTTAAAGCCCCAGCTTCTTCCCCTTTTAGCTATCTCTTCTCGGACACACCAGAACCCCACGCAAACACACTATTCTCGAATACACCAGAAACCCCAACCTTGGCCCCCCATCTAGCCACTACACTACCCTCAGATACCTAGAAACCCGGATACTCCCAACGATCACAAACCACAAGCCTCGGTTACCCAGAAACCAAACTCTCAAACCAAACCCTAGCTCAACCCTAACTGCACCTCTGCCTAGTCCTCCCCTCGACCATAGCCTTTGCTTGTTCAAGACACCACTTCACAAACCCTAATGCTGAGCTTTCACCCATACAAACACCCCTCACTAACCAGAAGACAAAAAATACCAGAAACATAAAAAAAAAAAGCAACACACTCCCCGTTGATTAGGCGAGGAACCAATAGCATCGAGCTACCTACAAAGAACAAAGAAATGTATAAGTTTTAGTTTTACAAAAAAAAAAAAAAAGGAAAATAAAAACTTTAAGCCCCGATCTACGTCGATCGGGGCTGTTTTTCAACGAAATGAAGGCCATATCTGAGAAAAGGGTGCTGAGAAGAACTTGAGGAAGATTTTTGGTATTTTTTGACGATCGCATGATCGTCGGTGACCACCAACAGTGACCCTAGGCGATGGCCGGCATGGTGGTCGGACGTCAGACTCTGGCAAAGCCAAAGAATTTTTTTTAAGGCAAAGATTTTTTTTTCTAGAGCATAAAAAGAAAATGAGCCAAAAAAAAAATCTTAAACTTATATAGAGAAAACTCGAAGCAAAACGATGCCATTTTACTCAAGAAGAGGATTCACGTATGGACCCAGCTTCGACCCAAAATTCGCGCGACCTAACCGGTGACCCATCCTTCAACCAACCCTGAATCGGTTTAACTAAACCAGTCGCTGAACCGCCCCTCATTCGGTTCAACTAGACAGAATTGTTGAACCGTCCGAACCACTCGAACCAGCATTGATCGAATTGTTAATTGGTCTGGTTCAGGTAATTTTTTTTCTATTTTTTTACATATTATTATTTTTGTTATTTTGCACTTTATTTTTAATATTTACGCATGATAAATTTTTAAGTTTTTTTAGAATAAATATTTAATTATTTTTAATAATAATAAAAATAAAAACAAGTAAGATAATAATTAAAAAATATTAAAAATGCTACAAAATAATAATAATAATCTAAAAATTAATAATAAAAATTGAATAATATTATATTATTTTATTTTATTTTCCCTGCCTAAATGTTGGAGGAAATAAAAACATACTTTTAAAAATAATTTCGCCTAGATGTTGGAGAATTATTATGTAAAAATTAATTTAAAAAAGGGTATAAAAAGAATAATAATTAAATTAAAAAAAGCATAATAATAATAATAATAAAATTATTATTATTAATTTTAATAATAATAAATTTTCATAAAAAGAGAAATATATGAAAATTTTTAATTAATTTTTAAAAATCATAAAAATCAAACTTGCTCCGAAAGTCCGTCTAGATAATAGAGATTTTTATAGATGTTCGCATTTTTTTAAAATAAAAAGGAAAACATCAAATCCTCAAAACCCTAAAACTAAAACCTTAAACCCTTTAAACCTTAAATTTCAAAACCCAAAAATTAAAACCCTAAAATCAAACCCCAAACACTTCAAACCTTAAAATCAAAACTCTAAACGTTCAAATCCTAAAATTAAACCCTAAACCCCCTAAACGTTAAAATTAAAACCCTAAATCCTCCAAATCCTAGAACTAAACCCCCTAAACGCTAAAATCAAAACCCTAAATCCTCCAAATCCTAGAACTAAAACCTTAAATCCTTTAAACCTTGAAATCAAAACCCCAAACCACCAAACCCTAAAATTCAATCCCTAAAACCCTCTAAAACCTAAGACCAAATCCTAAAACCCTTGAAACTTAAATCGAAACCCCAAAATCCAAAACTCCAAAATCTTGAAACCCTGACCTTTAAAGCCTCGATGCATCTCTGTATTCAAAACCATTTCGAAGTTTTAAGGATACGTGTGAAAATCTCAAGTGGAGTAATTTGTTTTTGAATGCCGCCTAGATGATGTGGTATTTAAAAAAAATCTTATTCCATTAAGTTTTCCTCATGAGTCCTTAATTCGCTTTAACAATGGTATTAATATTTAATAAATAAATAAGAATAATAATATAATGGGATCTTAAATATGAATAGTTACACCTAAGCTCTGCCTAGATGTTGGGGAGTCAAGGTCGTCTCGTTATATTCAATAATCCAATTTTAAATTTGTATTTTATCATTATACGCAATACCTATTGGCTCAAATACATTTATTTTGTTATTGTTTGCAATCGTTTGCATCTCATTGTCCTTAATTTTTATTTGCTATCTGATAATACCACTATGTATTTTTTCGCACAAAAATGGTTTTCAATTTACTTACTTTTAAAATTGTGATATTATAAAATAAAATAAAAATAATATTCCAAAAGAAATAATTTTCGATGCTCTGCCTAGATATTGAAGAGTCACCAATAATCATTTCTTGCAAGGAGTGTTATTTTTATTTTAAAGGATATTGCATTAAATTTTAAGTGAAAAGAGTTATTTTAAATTCTGCTAAGACGTTGGAGAATTTTAAGATAATTCTTTAACTTAAAGATTTTCTAAATACTCCTAAATAAAAATTTTGATAAAATTAATTTTCTTTCTTTTAAAATGGTAAAAAAAGATTATTATTAAATTTTAAATTAAAATTATTTTATCCAACATCGAAAATAGCTCATGATTAAATGGTACCAATTTATGGGCATAGTGAGGGTGATAATCCTTCCTCACACGTAATTGACTCTTGGACCCAACTTGATTTTCATAGACTAAAATTTATCTTTTTGATAAACTTTAAACCCGTTTTTATAGTTTTATTAAAAAGATAAACTTTTTGGTGACCAATCACACCTTAAAAAAGAATTGGTGGCGATTCTCCTTTTATTTTTGTCAATTTTAAAATTCTTTACGTTTGACGATCCTAAAACTGTTACGACAGCTTGACGACTCTATTGGGAAACTTTGAGAGTCAGGCCAAAACTTCAATTATGCGTTATTAAGAATTATTGGATTTAATTGATTTTATTTGATATTTAATTTAATCTCATTTGTTTTAATTTTTCAAAATGTATATATACAGGATAATAAATAAATGAATTGTATGTCAGCTACTATTTTGTTTTGATTTTTGTTTTATTATTTATTTATGATATTTTGATTAGTATGTCATATTGTACACTTTTGTATATGCAATTACATGTATGAGCTTTAGACCAAGACTCTATCCTTTTTAGGAAGAAGTGAAATAGCTATGCTCTCATGAGGTGATAACCTACGCATTTGCTAGTGAAACACTTTCACTCAAATTAAACCCTTTTCGTTAGTAGCCTACAATAGGTGAGGATCGGGTAGCTTTACTAGTCTATAATAAATGATGATGTAAGGAATAGTCTGGGAACCTTAGATAAATAAATTCCAACCCAGCATATTGAGAGCCATTATAAGCCTGCCTAAGATAGAGCCATGCCACATTTTTAAAAAATTACCAAAAGTTAAGACATTATACATTATATTATTTTGTTGTATGGTTGTTATATTATTTCTCTGACTTGTTTGTTTTGAATACTTGAGTCATTTTTTTTTATATTCTTTGATTGTATGCATTATATTTTAAGATGTGGTATTTATTTTAGGTCAGTCATTGAAAAAAAAGAAAGGTAAAAAAAAAAAAGAGTTCTCATAGAGCCATTAGGCGTGTCAACCTTTTCTAAAAATCATTTAGAAGTCCAAAGTCATGCCATTTTTTTCTTTTCTTCTTTTTCATAGAAATTACCCAAATTAGGATATGTGGGGCACTTGGATTCAGTTTGTGTTTAAGAATAATAATAGTGTAAATAACGTTAGGATAAACAAAAAGAGAAAAAAAAAAAACAAAAACAAAAAAGGGATTTTGATAGGTAAGGAGTTTTGTTTCCTTTTTGGAATTTAGTCATTCCATTCATCATTAGGTTGGTTTGTATATTTTTGGGTTATTCCATCTTTGTAGATATCTTTGCATCATTATCATATTCAAGCATTCACAAACATGTTACATGCAAATTAGGAATTGTACCATTCATTTAGTAAGAATAATAGCATAAGCATTGTTGGTGTTAAACCTTTGAAATAATATTTTTGTTAGTGAGTATAAGATGCCAAAAATATGGAAGATCAATTGGAAGCCCAAATTAGTGCATTAGAACGAAATCAAGAGGAGTTTGGTCATGACATTCAAGAGCACAAGTGAGCCTTATGAATTCATGGAGTTATGATTAACCGATTCCCACTAGACTTGGTAAACTTTCAGAGTATGCTGAATTATTCCATGGTTTGAGCAATAATAAAAATCTCGACAAGATCATGGGAATGATGAGTGATCTAACCATTCAAAGGTCTGAGCTTCAGAATTTAATTTTTAAGACAGGATTACCAAGTTTTATGCAGCTTTCACTAATTGTCCCCACTTCAAACTTGCATTCAAATCTTTCTCATGACTGTTTTCAACCTTTTTTCCAAACATCTACGATCAGCCCCTCAAAAATTCATACAATCTCTAAGTCCATGTCTAAACTAAAATTTTTGGCCTTTCATTCCCTAACCACCTATTCAGTCGATTGCTCAAGTCTGAACCTTTGTACCATTGTCAAATCCTAAGACTCATAGTCAACCTATTATCCAAGAATTACCTAAAAAAAAGAAATAGTGAGATTCTTTCCTTATTTCATAGTAATTTTTTTCCCATATGTTTAAGAGACACTTTATTGTCCCTATGCCTTCAGAGCCTTTAAAGCTTCTGTACCAAAAATAATTTGACCCAAATGCAAGATGTGAATATCATAGTGAGAATATAGGACATTCTATTAAGAATTATAGGGTTTCAAGCATAAAGTACAGTTATTCATAGATATAAAATGGTTTGATCTAACTACAATAGGAGATTAAAAAGTTTAGGAATAATGAGAAAAAGATGACAAGATGATAAACTTAGATGAGACTTTTGTTTAAAGAGGGTTTTCAAGTGATAGGCTGTTCAAAAATAAAATGCCTTATAATTTTTTTCTGTTTGAAATTTTTTATGTTGACATGACATTGTCTGTTGAATTTAGATATGCGAATTATGGTTCATCTTTCATTTTTGCCCTTTTGCCAATTTTCATAGTTTCACTAAAGAGTTTTGTTAGTTGTGCATTCACTCATTGATTCATTCATTCATTTGTGCATTCATTTATTTATTCATTCATCCATTTATGTATTCATTCGATATAATGCAATTCTTATGTGCTCTAAAGGAAAAAAATTTTTCGAGAATAATCTCTATGATTTTTTCTAAAGATCTGAAGAATATTGATCGATTTAAGAGAGATGAAGAAGATCATTGATGGATAATGTGCTCAAAAAAAATCATCTTAAAGGACCTGGCTTAGGACTCATAAGGGGAAAACCAAGAAATCTAAATGAACAGAAAAGGTACAATCTCTTGGAAGAAAGAGTTCGAGCTATTGAAGGTAAGGATAAATCTTGTGATGTAAAAAAATTTCAGCTAGTTTTAGATGTGGTTATTCCACTTAAGTTCAAAGTTTCGATGTTTAAAAAGTATAATGGAATTGGATGTCCTCAAATACATTTGGCTCAATACTGTCACAAAATGGTTGGGGTATACTGGTGACGAAAAGCTGCTTATTCATATCTTTCAAGAAAGCTTGACTAGGGTAACAGCTAATTGGTATTATAGTTTGAAAAGCAATCAAATTCGTACTTGGAGAGATTTATCATGAGCATTCTTGAAGTAATACCAGTATATATTAGAGTTGGCCCCAGATCAATTAACCCTTCAAAATATGAGAAAGAGCCATAATGAGAGCTATAAAAAATATACTGTCAGATTAAAGAAAATGGCATCACAAGTGTAACCACCTCTTACCAATATGGAGCTGAATTCTCTGTTTATGGATACCCTTCTTTCTCCTTATTATGATAAATTGATCAGTAATACTTTATCAGAATTTGTAGATTTATTGTTTGCTATAGGCAAAATTGAGGATAGGATAAAAAAAAAAGAATTATAGAAGTTAGTGATGAAAGAAAGGGAGATATTTTTACAGAACAAGCCCAAGAAACAATCGTTAAAAGGTAAAATGAGGGAAACTTCACTAGGATACAAGAAGATTTAATGGATGATTATTCATAATGGTCACCATATTGTCCCCAACCAATATTTTAGATCAGTGATTTTCCCCGACCACTTCATCTGTGTGCTTCAATTCTTTCACCACAAACAATTACAGAACCAAAGATCAACTTAAACCATTCATGGAGCCATAATAGAAAGAGAGTCAAAGTGTATCATTCACTTCTAATACCTTACGCTAAGCTTTTTAACTTACTGATTAAGAATCATATGATCTCTGTTATTTTTGCAAGACCCAAAAAGCCTCCGTACCTGAAGTGGTATGATCCTAATGCTAAATGTGAATTTCATGATGGAGTTAAAAGGCATTCCATAGAAGATTGTACTATGTTCAAGGATATAGTTCAAGCTTTGATCGATGTGGATGTTGCAAAGTTTAAAGAGTTGGTTGGTAGTCTTGATGATTGATGGTAGTAGAGTTGCAAGTTAGTGACGCTAACGTTGAAACTTCAAAGGGGGAAGCTTTTATTTATGTAACTTTGAATGTCATCTCAAGAGCACATCAGGATGGTAAATTTTTTTTTTCTCAGGTTCGAAGGTTTGCATTGCATGAGTGGACATTGTGCATCATAGTGTTTTATGGTTATATTATCATTTGATGTCCTTTTATTTTGTGTAAGTTTTTTATATATGGTTGGTTTTCTTAAAAAAAAAAAAAGTAGAAAAAGGAAGATATTAGATATGAATAAAGCCCTACGTGGTTAAATACCAAGGCTATAGCAATGCCTTAAAAAAACACAAAAAAAGTAAAAAAGTAAAAAAAAAAAAAGAAAAAAAAAAGAAAAGTTTTGAGTCTAAGATGAATTGACGATCACTATTAGGAATTTTTCAAATACTTAAACAATAATTTGCTTTAATCATTTAGTTGACCCCATTCATCAGCAATGATCCCTTAACAGCCTTGAATTCGAATTTATGAACCTTGCTTTCACCTGATACTGTTATTATATCAAAGGGGCAATATTCTTTTCTAAAGCAATGAACAATGAAATAGCCATTGAAAAAAATGTGTGGTTCCAAGAAAATCAAGTTTATCTGACTTTTTTTAAAAGAATTTAAATGCGATAATTTGATGTGTCAAGATTATGCTACAATTCCAAAATTTCCAAATCCAAGTTTTGTAAAATAAACTCAAACATACTATCTTTTTAGCTTTTTACCCAAAAACTGACCTGATCCTTTGTCCTGAGGTATGATTGTTAGAAGAGAAATATTTCATTGCCTTTAAGGCAACTTAAGCTATGATTAACCTTTTTGTTCTCTTTTTGTAGAGTAACTTAGATCATTCGATACCTTAAACATGTTTACTCTACATAATTCTTTTCTCATCCATTTCATATGATCATTACTTTCATTAATGGTGGTTTGTTAAAATGGGATATCTTCCATGAAACGTATTACTGGCAGAATGAATCTAGGTGTGAGCCATGGGGGCATGTTAAAAAAAAAAGAAAGAAAAAAGCAAAGAAAAAAAGAAAATGGTTATGACATCATACACTTAGAAAATTTGAGCAAATCTAAATAAAGTCCTGACAAAGTCAAAGTTTTGAAAAGGGACGAGAAAAAACCTTAAAATAGAAAAAACCAATAATTCAAAAAAAAATTTTCAAAATAAAAACCTTTCTTCAAGTTCATTTTACTAAAGAGAATTGCTCTTCAATTTAAGTGTTTATGCTTGAAATGACAAATGACCATATTTCATTATCCCTTCACAAAAATAAAAATTTATATCTTGTTACCCTTTTGAGCCTAATTAAATTCTTTCAAAATAAATCTTGACTAAGGATCACCTTCCACATTGAGGGGCAAAAAAGAATGCGTTTGAGGGTTAAGAATGAGAATGTCTAATGGAATCTCATGTGATAAGGGCAAAAGCCCAATATAAAAGTTCATAAAAGTTTTGAATCCACCTAGTGAAAGAATGCAAAAAAAAAAAAAATGAAAAGAAAAGAAGAATAAAAAAAGAAAAAAAAAGAAATGAATGGGTGGAAAGCATAAAAGGGAATATACCTTAAAGTGTATCCTTCAAATGAAAAATGATCTTTAGTTTCAAATACCCTTGAATAATTATTTTGGGCCTTTTTATCTTTTTTTTTGGCAACCCTAACCTTAACCTACATTACAACCTTTGAAAAGTTCATATTGGATCAAGTATGAAAGCTTAAACTTGAAGAGTTTTTCTTGAAAAAATGAATATGAATCTTTTGAGTTCCTTTTTATTACCTAATTTCCTATCTAAACTGTTAAACCCTTTCAAAAAAATTCTTTTCCTCTTTCAAATTAGGTTTGAATTTTTTAAATGCATGGTGTGTAAAAAAAAATCAAACAAAAAAAAGAGAAATAAAAAATAGAAATAAAAACAGCTCTAGGGTGAAAACCCTCAAAATGGCAGTCTAGAGCAAACCCTGAAAGGCCACTCCTGATGCTAAATATGGTGGACGTTGAACAAAGGTAAAGCCAAACCTTTTTGAAAGATCTAAAATATCAAAGCCATAGAAATTTGAGATGGGTTGATTTCGAAAATGTTAACTTTTGTTCATTCTTAAATAACCTTTTAAAATCTCAAGCCTTTACAGCTGACTTTGATATATATCAAAATGTCGCATTTGGATACTAAGAAAAATATTGAATATGTTTGATTTTCAAGGAATTCATGTTTTTAAAAAAGTTTATGTTTCATCTATAAGCTTGCATGAAAAATTATATGCCTCTTTCACTCCTTTTAAGTATTGAAACCTTTTGAATAAACATCTCTATCTATAAAACCATTACATCCATTTAGAAAAAAAATCTCACCTCTTTCATTTCTGATAGGGATTGCCAATTTTTTTAAAAAAATTTTCAAGCCCAATTTAGCTAGCATCAATAAAGTCTTAAACCCAGATGATTTAGCATTAAAGAAGTTTTAAGCTCAGTTTAGCTGGCACATAGGCATAGATTATTTGGCACCAATGAAGTTTAAAGCCTAGTTTAGTTGGTACCAATGAAAACTTAAGACCAGTATAGCTAGCATGCAAGCCCAAATTAGATGGCATATAAGCCCAATTTAACTGGCACAATAAGCCCAGATTAGCTAGCATAGAAGCCCAGATTAGGTGAAAAAGTGTATACCTCTTTTATCACTTCTAAGTGGTGGAATCTTTTTGAATCAACAAGAATCGTTGGGTACTAAATCAACCAATTCATTGAGAGAGATTTTTCATTTTTTTCCATTTCTAATAGAAATTGTCAGTTCTTGAAAAAAAAAATCAAATCCACATAAGATTTAAGCCTAGTTTATCTAGCCCTTAATAAAATTTAAGCCTAGTTTATCTGGCCATCAATGAAGATTTAAGCCCAGTTTAGCTGGCCTCAAGAAAATCTTAAGCCCATTTTATTTGGCCTCAAATCTTTAAGCCCAGTTTATCTGGTCTTCAAAGAAAATTTAAGCCCAGTTTATTTGGCCATCAATGAAGTTTTAACCTAATTTATTTGACCATCAATGAAGTTTTAAGCCCAGTTTAACTGGCCTTTAAAAAAAATTTAAGCCCAATTTATGTGGCCATTAATGAAGTTTTAAGCCCAGTCTAGCTGGCCCTTAAAGAAATTTTAAGCCCAGTTTATCTGGCCATCAATGAAGTTTTAACCTTAGTTTAACTAGCCCTTAAAAAAATCTTAAGCCCAGTTTAGCTGGCTCTTAATAAAATTTAAGCCCAGTTTATCTGGCCTCAAAAGAGTTTTAGAGTTTTAAGGTTCTATCCAGAATAAAAAAAAAATTCTTGATGCAAAACCTTTTGAAAGATCTTGCATTTGCATTACTTGTATCATGAGAAAAACATTTGATCTGTAAACAAAAAAGAAACAAAAAAGAAATATTCAAAGTTGCATCACCTGCCTGTGCATCAGGAAAGGGACATTTGCATTTGCATCACTTGCATCTGCACTATAAGAAAGACATTCGCATTTTCATTACTTGCATTTGCACTTGTATAAGATATTCACATTCGTACTATAAGAAAACTATTTGCATCATGGCATCTGCATCCTAAGAAAAAGTAATAGTAGGAGCATTTACATAAAAAGAATATTGTCATTGTCAAATGTATTTGCATCAAGCAGTCGCATTCTTGCATTTGCATTAACATTTGTATTCACATCGACATTTCCATTAGCATCATTTGATGAGAATAGACTTTTGTACCATTATTGCATTTATCAACTTTAATTGGGGGAAAGCCACTTTCAATTTTAAATATTTTAAAGTTTTATGGCCTTTAATTAGAGGAGCATTAAAAAATTTTGAGATCTGTAAGACCTCTGAGCATGATTTTTAAGATCTTCGGGCATAATTTTTAAGATCTTTGGGCATAATTTTGATTCACAGTGTTATCTCGATCGATTCTTTACTTTTTGACTTGTGGTGTTGTCCTGATCATTTTTTTTACTTCTCGACTCACGATGTTGTCCTGGTCATTTTCTTATTTTTTGACTCACGATGTTATCCCAGTCGATTTTGTAAGACCTCCGAGCATAATCTTTAAGACCTCTGGGTATAATTTCGATTAGCGATTTTATCCCAATCGATTTTTTATTTTTTGACTCACGGTGTTATCCCGATCGATTTTGTAAGACCTCCGGGCATAATTTTGATTTGCGGTGTTGTCCCGATCGATTCTTTATTTTTTGACTCGCGGTGTTATCCCGGTTGATTTTGTAAGACCTTCGGATATGATTTTTAAGGCCTTCGGGCATAATTTTGATTCGCGGTGTTATCTTGATCAATTTCTTTATATTTTTGACTCGCAGTGTTGTCCTGATCAACTCTTTATTTTTTGACTCACGGTATTATCCTGTCGATTCTGTAAGACTGTCGGACAAAATTTTTAAGATCGGGTATAATTTTGATTCACGGTGTTGTCCCGATCGATTCTTTATTTTTCTACTCATGGTGTTGTCTCGATCGATTCTCTATTTCTCTACTTACAGTGTTATCCTGGTCGATTCTTTATTTTTCGACTCGTGGTGTCATCCTGATAATTTCCTTTATCACTTGACTTGTACTTTAAAAAAAAAGAGAAAAAATGAAAAATCCTTGATTTGCTTCCAGACAAAATTGGCATCTTTATCTTTGTCCTATTTTGATTCTCAGCAATATGTAAATAGGGGCAGCTGTAAACATCTGATTTTATCCGGGTTTTTTATGATAAAATAATAATAATAATAATAGTAATAATAAATATATAATTTTTTAGAAAATTAATTATTAAAAAAAGAAAAATAAATAAAAAGTAGGGGGTCGGCGTATGGCGCCGTTGCCACCCCGCAACCCCCTACAGCCCCTTTCCACCAGACCAGCCATTCTACTTGCCTCTAGTAGACCCCTCACCAGCCACCTTATAGCTTCTTGCCATCGCCCTATCGCCACCTTACAGCCACCCCTACGGCATACCTTATAGCCACCCCTGCAACCACCTTAGTCCACCCAATCCTTAAAGCCCCAATTTCTTACCCTTTTAGCTTTCTCCTCTCAGACACACCAAAACCCTATGTAGACACACTGCTCTTGAATACACCAAAACCCTAACCTTGGCCCCCCATCTAGCCACTACACTACCCTCAGATACCCAAAAACTTGAAAACTCCCAACGATCACAAATCACAAGCCTCGATTACCCAAAAACCAAACTCTCAAACCGAACCCTAGCTCAACCCCAACTGCACCTCTGCTTAGTTATCCCCTCGACCATAGCCTTTGCTCGTTCAAGACACCACTTCGCAAACCCCAGTGCCAAGCTTCCACCCATACAAACACCCCTCACTAGCAAAAAAAAAATACCAGAAACATAAAAAAAGTAACAAATCCTCGCCGATTAGGTGAGGAACTAATAGCATCGAGCTACCTGCAAAGAAAAAAGAAATATATAAGTTTTAGTTTTCAAAAAAAAAAGGAAAAACAAAAACAAAAACTTTGAGCCTTGATCTACGCCTATCGGGGCTGTTTTTGACGAAAAGAAGGCCATATTTGATAAGAGGGTGTTGGAAAGAACTTGGGGAAGAATTTTCATATTTTCGACGATTGCACGATCGTCGGCGACCACCGACGGTGACCTTAGGCAATGGCCGACATGGTGGTCCAATGCCAAACTCTAGTAAAGCTAGAGAATTTTTTTAAGCCAAAGATTTTTTTTCTAGAGCATAAGAAGAAATGAGCCAAAAAAAAAATCTTAAGCTTATATAGAGAAAACTTGAAGCAAAATGACGTCGTTTTGCTCAATGAGAGGATCCGCGCGTGGACCCAGTTATGACCTAGGATCCGCGTGACCCTACCGATGACCCATCCTTTAACCAGCCTTGAACCGATCGCTGAACAGCCCCTCATCTGGTTCAACCGGACAGAACGGTTGAACTGCCTGAACTGCTCGAACCGATGTTGACCGGTTCGATTCAGGTAATTTTTTTTAATTTTTTAATATATTATTATTTTTGTTATTTTGCACTTTATTTTTAATATTTATGCATGATAAATTTTTAAATTTTTTTAGAATAAATATTTAATTATTTTTAATAATAATAAAAATAAAAACAAGTAGGATAATAATTAAAAAATATTAAAAATGCTAAAAAAATAATAATAATATAAAAATTAATAATAAAAATTAAATTAAATTATTTTATTTTATTTTATTTTTCCTGCCTAGATGTTGGAGGGAACAAAAACATACTTTCAAAAATAATTTCGCCTAGATATTAGGAAATTATTATATAAAAATTAATTAAAAAAAGGTATAAAAAGAATAATAATTAAATTAAAAAAAGCATAACAATAATAGTAATAATAATAGTAATAAATTATTAATTTTAATAATAATAAATCTTCATAAAAAAAGAAATATATGAAAATTTTTAATTAATTTTTGAAAATCATAAAAATCAAACTTGCTCCAAAAGTCCATATAGATATTAAATATTTTTAGATATGTTGGCATTTTTTTAAAATAAAAAGGAAAACATCAAATCCTCAAAGCGCTAAAACTAAAACCTTAAACCCTAAATCAAAACCCAAAAATTGGAACCCTAAAATCAAATCCCAAATACTCTAAACCTTAAAATCAAAACTCCAAATCTTCAAATCCAAAAATTAAACTCTAAACCCCTAAACCCTAAAATCAAAACCCTAAATCCTGCAAATCCTAAAAGTAAAACCTTAAACCCTTTAAACCTTGAAATCAAAACCCCAAACCACCAAACCCTAAAATTTAATCCCTAAAACCCTCTAAACCCTAAGACCCTAAAACCCTTGAAACTCAAACCAAAACCCTAAAATCCAAAATTCCAAAATCTTGAAACCCCGACCTTTAAAGCCCTAACGTATATCTGTATTCAAAACCATTTCGAAGTTTTAAAGATACATGCAAAAATCTCAATTTGAGTAATTTATTCTCGAATGCTGCCTAAATGATGAGATATTTAAAGAAATCTTATTCCATTAAGTTTTTCTCATGAGGTTTTAATTCGCTTTAACAATGGGGTTAATATTTAATAAATAAATAAGAATAATAATATAATGGGATCTTAAATATAAATAGTCGCATCCAAGCTCTGCTTAGATGTTGGAGAGTCAAGGTCATCTCGTTATATTCAAGAATCCAATTTTAAATTTGCATTTTATCATTATACGCAATACCTATTGGCTCAAATACATTTATTTTGTTATTGTTTACAATCTTTTACATCTCATTGTCCTTAATTTTTACTTGTTATCTGATAATACCACCATGTATTTTTTCGCACAAAAATGTTTTTCAATTTACTTACTTTTAAAATTGTGATATTATAAAATAAAACAAAAATAATATTCCAAAGAAAATAATTTTTGGTACTCTGCCTAGATGTTGGAGAGTCACCAATAATCATTTCTTGCAATGAGTGTTATTTTTATTTTAAAGGATATTGTATTAAATTTTAAGTGAAAAGAGTTATTTTAAATTCTGCTTAGACGTTAGAGAATTTTAAGATAATTCTTTAACTTAAAGATTTTCTCGATACTCCTAAATAAAAATTTTGATAAAATTAATTTTCTTTCTTTTAAAATGATAAAAAAAGATTATTATTAAATTTTAAAATAAATTTTTTTATCCAACACCAAAAATAGCGCATGATTAAATGGTATCAATTTATAGGCGTAGTGCGGGTGCTAATCCTTCCTCACATGTAACCAATTCCCAAACACAACCTGATTTTTATAGACCAAAATTTATCTTTTTGATAAATTTTAAACCCGTTTTTATAGTTTTTATTAAAAAGATAAATTTTTTGGTGACCAATCACATCCTAAAAAAGATTGATGGTGACTCTCTTTTTATTTTTCTCGCTTTTAGTGTGAAATTTATTCTTATGCAACCAATCTCTTTTCTTTACATGCACATCACTTAAGCTGTATTGTATAACAAGTGAGGATTCAAGATCATTATAGGTCTCTTTAACATTTTCTTCAAAATCTCGGGTACTTTAATAGGTTTTCCTTCAGCATCTTCAAGATCTTCATCCTCAACCAACGTAACTATTTTGAGATTTGGACACTCATAATGTATATGCCCAACTCTTTAGCTCTTGAAGTCTCTTTGGGTTTGAGTGTTGATAGTACTAGATTGTGGTTTGATGAAAATGGCTCATTCTTTCTTTAGGGGTAGATTTAAAGGAGATTTAGTAGAACCACTGGTCTTGGACGTGTTTTCCTTGTTAATGCATTCTTTCACTAAAAGATCCCTTTGCTTCAAGTTATGGAGCCTAAGGAAGACATATTGTCGAAAGTTATTTGGAAGATACTTCCTCTTCAACTCTCTTTTCATCTTCTTTCAAGTTGTAATTTTTCTCTTGCCTTTTCTTTCTCTTTGTTTCTTCAAATTTTTCCACCAAAAGGATGCATGCTTTCTAAGTTTGATGGCCACTAGCATCACCTTACGATGCTCAGAGGCATCATGGTTTTAAAATATGCGTTTCACTGTATGTAGTCAATCTAAGAATTCTTCAGGTTGCATCTTCCCCTCGAACTCAGGAATCTCTATCTTTGGATTGAATATGTTAGTTTGAAGTTAGTTTCTGTGTAGATAATCTTTGACTTATCGTGGGTGAGATAGGGTGCTATCGTCAGAATCACTATTATTTTCGTGGAATGGATTGGTTTTTCCTTCATCTTTTTCGTTTCTTCTTTGTTGCCTCCTCATTTCCTTCTTTTTTTTCTTGTATATGCAGTCGATGTTGTAGTTGAAGGATCTATTGCAGCATCTCCTCTATAAGGGCATCTTTTAGGTCAACAATGATCGTTGCTGCTACATTGGTGTTGGCTTCAACCTCTTCTATTAGTGTTTGATGACGACGACCTACCATAGCTCTGATACCAATTTGATGCCGAAAATTAAAGTTGGAGATATGGAGATTAACTGTAAACAGAAAAACTCACAACAAAGATAATTCGCAAGAATTTGAATAATAGCATAATATGATTATTGGATTAAAAAGGATAAGAGTTCACCACCAAGACTAGAAACTAAGGGATACAGAAACACCACCTTAAGAATTCTAATCAAGGATACAAAACAATAAAAAGTTCACCACTCTAGAAAATCCACCTAAGAGATACAGAACTTGAATAACAATAAAAAAGATTGCCTAAGGATAAATAAAACTCTATTTTGCATTTTACCAAAGAATAATAGAAAATATATAGGCTAGGAACATCCCTCCAAGTATAGAAACTTTCATATTGTATTGCTAGAATCATGCCTAAAATCATGAGATTTACATGTGAACATAATCTGTCCATTTACTCCTTAAACTGACCTTTTTTTTTTACATGTGAACATAATATTCATGATCTTTTTTTTTTAACTAATGTGAACATAATCTCTTTATTTCAACCCACTTTATTTATGTGTGAATTTGGACCAATAATAAATCAATCTTATTTTTAGATAAATTTACCTTAATCTCAACCTAAATTATATAATGTTCAGATACTCCGATGTGATCCCTACCATAAGCTTTCTAATTCAAAGGCATGACAGGGCTCGGAAATAATAATAAAAAAGCGTTGCCATTGTTTTCAAACTTCAAAGTTTGTGCTCTGATTTTAAAAAGGTATAGGATTTTACCTTCCGAAAAGCTAAAAAAACTAACAATAAATTTTCCACCTCATGCTGGAGCAACTGAGTAAATGACTACAACAAGGCAAGACGCGTGGTACAAAATTGACAAGTGTATAGGAAAATATTAATTTACAAACCAAAACATTATAAATGGTAATAATTAATGAATTTGACAATGTTTGGCACTGCTACTTGTTGGACTCTTTGATCCCAAAATTCCAAAACCGTGAGGATCATGTCAGGCCATCGAAACCCTCCAAAAACAAAAAAAAAGTTTTCAAAGCCCACTCAGATTTCTCAATAATAAGCAAACACATAGCAAGATTTTGCGTGCTCTGCATTGTGAAGCTGCCACATGCACCTTTTTGCATGCTCATCCCTAATGCTATGCAGCCACGCATCTCTTTGCCCATACCTTTGCCTAATCCTCTCCTTTTTCTCTTTCTCTTTAATCCACCAACAATATATGTAAGCCCCCATCCCAAGCCCTTTTGTTCCCTTATCCATCAGCAGCTGAAGACATCCCTTTCTTTTCCTTTTAATTTTAACAAACTAGCTATTAGGCCATTAGCCATCCCCCCTAAAGGAAAGATGAGCACTGCTTGTGCCGAGCAACACAAGTTCCAGCCCTCTCACCAACTCGCCAAGAAACTACCCTTCAAAGACGACATCGAAATTCCTACGAGGAAACTCCTCCTTTCTTCCAATCACATCTCAGAAAACACCACCATGCAACTTCCCTACGAAACTAGCCTTCAGAAATACCTGCCTTCCAACAGGAGCAGCAATGAAGATGAAGACAATGACTCCGATCCCTATGCTACTGACCATTTCCGCATGTATGAATTCAAGGTGAGAAGGTGCACCAGGAGCAGGAGCCATGATTGGACTGACTGTCCCTTTGCTCATCCTGGCGAGAAGGCCCGCCGCCGTGACCCTTGTCGCTACCATTACTCCTCCACCGTCTGTTCTGACTTCCGCCATGGCGGTGGGTGCCCTCGCGGGGATGATTGTGACTTCGCACATGGGGTATTCGAGTGCTGGCTACACCCTACCCGCTACAGAACTGAAGCTTGCAAGGATGGCAAAAATTGCAAGCGCAAGGTTTGCTTTTTCGCTCACTCTTCTCGTGAGCTACGTATCTTGCCTGCGGCAACTCTAAAGTACAAAAATTCAAGCCCTTGCATCTCTTCCCCAATGAACAGGAATAATCATTGCTGCTTGTTTTGTCACTCTGTTACCTCCTCTCCTACGAGTACTCTGTTGGGTTTGTCTCATTTGTCAAGGTCACCATCTTTATCACCGCCTTTGTCTCCTGCGAAGCAGCGGACATCTTTAAGTGGGTTTTTACCAATTTCTAGGTACAGTGATCGTTTGAGGAAGTTTGGAACCGAAATGATGAGTTACAAGGATGTGCTTAACAAGCTGATGAGCTCTTTGGAGAACATGAATTTCTGTGAAGTCTCTTCGCCGATGGCTGGTGGGAACGACCTGTCTACAAACATTCCCTGGTTTGATGTTTCCTTCAATGGGGAAGACCAGACACAGTTTGTTCTATCTCCTTCCGGGGCAAGCCCTTCTGGATCTGGGGAATATTTTGGTGCAACGTCAAAAGGATTTGGTGGTGATGAGAAGCTCAATGAAAACACCGTGGCTTCTGGTCCTGATCCTGATCTTGGGTGGGTCAATGAGCTATTGATGTAGAGATCAGGAGGAGATGATGACGAAAATGAAAGGAGAATTGCATTTGTAAATACTGTCATGCAACAGCCGTAAATACATACATACATATATATATATATATATATATATATATCTGATCTCTAAAGTATATTTATATGTATGTGTGTGATTCCTTTAATATTGCTAATCTGATTATTGTTTCAAGCTCTTGTTTGTTTTTAAAATTAAGATTGTTTAAGTTTGTTTGAGTTTTTTTTTTTTTTTTTTTGGTATGTTTTTTTTGAAGATCTGATCTGATCTTCTTTTATTTACTCTCGAATTTCGAATTATTGACGTGAAAATTTTATTTCTACCAAGCACAGTAGTAGTTTATAATCTTGCATGTAGCCTACGTGGTTAACCTAATGTAGCAATAACGAGATTTTGGGTCGAGAATCATGCTCAAAACTTGAAGAAGATATTTGCGATCTGATCACGGCTTAGGTGGCAAACTAAATCTGATTGGATTACGTGGCAAACATGCAAGAGGTGAGGCGGCGACTAGATTTGGAGAGGTGAGGCATTATTATCGATCGGGCTGAGGGGATTCGTTTTATTTGCCAGATATTTTTTGGCTGCTTATTCTGGACGTGACGGTGTGAAAACTAAAACTTTGTTTCTTAGCTGCCACCAGCAGGCTATATTTAACAAGAATATATACGTAAACACACGCCTTCCATCTTAAAATGAACTTCTATTGCAATATGAGGTTTAAATAGGGGAAGAACTTACACAAAGTTTTAAGGTGAAATTTTTTGTAAAATTTTTTAAGTTATTTTTATTAAAAATGAATTAATGAAAATGTTAATATTTTCGTGACATTTTTGAAGTCTTTTTTATTAACAATGATTTAATGAAAATTTTAATATTTTTTAAATAAATTTTAATATTCTTCAGATGAAGTTTATGAAAATTTTTATTAAAAATGATTTAATAATACGAAAATTTTTAAATAAAGTTTGTAAAGGTTTTTTTTTATTAAAAATGATTTAATAAAAATTTTAAAATTTTTTATATGAAATTTGTAAAATTTTTTATTGAAAATAATTTAATAAAAATTTAAAACCAATAGATTAATGAGAAGATCAATAATATATAAAAAATATTATTAAAAATATTGTTTATAATTAAATTTGATTAGTACTCATTTAATAGTAAACATTTTATTAAAAATGCCTAAAATATATATAAAAATTTATTAATTTTTTTTTCAAAATTTGTATATTTTATCTATATAATAAGAACTTTCAATCTATTGATTTTGATTTTTTATTTTAGTTTCTATTTAATTAATTTTAATATATAACTTCACTAATTTTACCTAATAAATTTCATGTAAAATTTTCCCGTTTAAACTTTTGCCTTTTTTCCTCTATTTTTGAGACTGTTATTTGTAAACAGAACAATTCAAATTTTAGTATGTGCTATTTTTATTTCAATATTTGTATTTTTTTCTTATTTTCAAATCAATTTCTTTGTATTAAAAATATAAAAGATGTACATTAATTTCAAATTTTAAATTCAAAGTGTTGTTTGAATAGAATTAAATTTCTCTCAACTACTAACAAAAAGAAATTTTATCCCAAGTACAAGATGGCCATTAGTAATTCGTTTTATTTTCCATTATTATATAACTAAGTGTAGGTATTATATATATATATATATATATATATTCATTCGAAGGGGATAGAGGAAGGAATATTAAATTTTCTCCGCAGAATATTGATCACATTGGTTAGAATTGGATCAAAGGATATTACTATTTTTCTCATGATTACAGCTGTGGTATTTCGTTTTTTAGATAAATGTACAATTTGCTTTGGTCGGATTGTAGGTGGTAGCTAGAAATGGGACTTCAATTGCTATCATAATTATTTCAGTGGGATAGTGAGCATGTTTCATTTAGTAATTATTTTAAGATTTGATGGTTTCCAAACCCTCTTTACGCATAAAAAATTTCGATATAAAATAATTCGTACTATTACCATATGGGAAGTGAATGACACACGACCCTTTGATTTGTAGAACTTGTAAATCAAAGTACTAAAAGATCTTTAATTTCTTAATTTAACTTAAATAATTAATAGTAACAAATTGAGGCTGAAAGAAAGCAGAAATATTATACCATCATCTCCCTCCTCGAGAAAAAATGAAAAATATTTATGAACATGAATGAGGAAAATCATTCGACTCAAAGGGACTAGTCAAGCTCTCTGAACGTGAAGAAGACTAGAGAACGGCGAAATGTAGCTGCAGAATTACAGCTACAGTACCATGGTCCTAAAGAAGAATTATAAGTCCCATATCCATTGTATATTAGAGTTTGACTTAAAACGTAAATATCACATAATCTTTATTTGATACGTATTTTATAAGATAAAATAGTAAATTTTAATTTATCAAAGTAGATAATATTTTATAAATAAATATGAATTATAACATTGATATTAAAATCAACTTCAAATACTAGCATTGTACCATCAAGGACAGCAAATCTTTATTGGAGAAAAAGAGAAAGTCATTATCTTAGGGAAAAGTTATAAATCCCAAATTGATTTTGTATTAAAATTCGACTTGAGATATAAATGATTTATCACTTTTAATTTGTAAGGTTTATTTTATAAGATAAAATTATGAGGTTTAATTGATTGAAGCAAATAATATCTTATAAGTTGATGTGAGCAATGATATTTAATATTAGAGCTAACTCTAGGTATTAGTGATATATATCATCAAGAATGATCCTTGGAGTAAGGAAAATGTAATGATCTTAAAAAAAAATTTATAAATTTCGTATCAATTATGTATTAAAATTTAATTGAAAATATAAGTATTCATGTTATTTTTAATTTGCAAAATTTTTTTGTAAGATAAAATCATAAATATTAATAAATAAAAACAGATAGTATTTTATAAATTGGTATATAGCGTCTTACAAACCATAATATTTGGTTCCTAGAGAGGTAAATGTGATCTGAATTAAGACATCTGTGATGGCGGTAGGGACGGCGATCCAACCCGTCTCTGATGGGTTCCGACCCGATTTGACACTGTGAGGTCGATTTTTTTTTTGAAATTCGGGTTTCAGGTCGAGTCAAGTCGGATAAGGTTAGAGAACAATCGGATTCGGGTCGGGTTCGGGTTTTAGGCAAACCCGATCCGACCTGATATTATATAAAAAATTATTTTTTAATTATATATATTTATATAATGATATTTTTAAATATTTATATTTAAAAAATAATATTTTATTAATTTCGAATCGGATCGAATCGGATACTATTTATATAATATCGGGTCAAGGTCGGGTTTAGGTATGAAAAAATAAAAAAAAAATCAGGTAGGGTCAAGTTCGAACTTATTAATGCATAAAGTCAGATCGAATTCGAGGCGAGCAAAACCCGCCTCGAATCCGACCTGATGCCAACCCTAGATGGCGGGGGAAATGAACCATAAGGGTGTGTTTGGAATGATTTCTAATCCATTGGTAGGGCTAGGCTTGTTGGCAGTGTTGGGTTAGGTGGGGATTGTCAAAGGCTCACAATAATGGTGTGGGGGTGAGGTAGCAGCCCATGCTAAAACGACCATAGATAGGGGACTCAGCCTGGGGTCCTCCACCTGCCCTTGCCTTTTTTGGGTTCACAAATTTCCATTTCATTTACTATTTGTGAATTCGATTGTCATACATGGGACCAAAGGCCCATACTTTCCTTTTGCCCTGTGACTAACCTCTTCTTAGCTAGGTATGGCCGCTCCTCCACCATCAAATGGATTTATTTAGATAGATAGGGCCATGTATGGCATTCAATGCATCGTAGATCTATATCTGCAAAGGGGGAAAAACAGAGTACTTCTTATTATGTACTATATATCTCTTTGCGTGACAAATGGCTTGTGAGTTGTAAAATGCCACAAATGCTAGAATAATATATGCAACCTAATTGAAAATGAAAAGATACTGCTTGCTGTTACAAACATTTGTAGCGCGCATTTTTAGTTGCCAAGCGAAGTTGTAGTTTATTATTATTATTATTATTATTGTTATTTTAACTTGTTAGAAAATTTGTGATTTAGTAATTTTTTTTTTTTTTTGACAAAGAAAGTGAACAATGGTTTTGCACTTAAGAGATATTTCTATTTATTAATCGGATAATGTTGATCCGAATTATAAATTAAATTTATCTCCCAACGCCTGTAAATAAGTTCATAGGTAAATTATTTAACATGTGTTTGATATATAATATTATGATAAAAAATAAAATAATATTATTAATAAAATTAAATTAAATAATATTATCTTATTTTACATTTAATATGTGCAATGATTAAATAGAATAATTTTATTTATTCGTCAAATTTTTTTTTTCAAAATTTATATTATTTTTAAAAGTATAATAATAAGATATTTAAATTCAATCTTATACATTAAAATAATCTTTTTTATTTTGAAAAAATTGAATCATTCTATGCCAAAATAATAATTAATCATTTTTACAATTTTATCATTTTTTTTATACAAACCAAATATGGTATAGGATTATTATTATATTTTATCGATCATCTTATGTACAAAACATAGGATCAGGTCATATTTAATAAACAAGATTATGATAAGATGAGATAAAATAATATTATGAATAAGATTAAATTAAATAATATCATCTTATCTTATATTTAATATGTACAAAGATTAAGATATGATAATTTATTTATTGGTCAAAATTATCTTTCTTCAAAATTTATACAATTTAAATTATTGATATAATTTTTAAAGATATAATAGGACATACTTTTTTAATCCTATGAATTAAAAATAATCTCTTACTTTTCCAAACGTTAAAGTTATCATATTGGTATATAATATCTAATCTTTTCAATAATCCAATCATTTTATTTAAATGCATAACAAACATATGATAAGATTATTAGTATCTTATGCTTCAACTTATATGTCAAACATAACCTAAATATATTATATTATATTATCTATTGTATAATCAAAGATAGATTTAAAATTCTTTTTCCAAAGAATCCATTTATAATATATATAACAAAATTATAAAAAAATTGAAATAATATATTGCTATATTATTATAATTATCAATAATGAATTCTCATACATTAAAAAAATAATTACATTATTGCTAATGCTATCAAATACACTTTCTTAATATATAACTAAACAATCATTTAATAAAAAATCATTGCTAATTCTATCAAATTTTATTCTTATCTATTTATCAATACTATCAACAAAAATATGTTCAAAAATATTTAAGAATGTCCATTTTTCCTTTAAATTTTTTATTTTTAATTTTTGAGTGATCATAGGATATATCACATAGATCAGCCATTGAGTATAACCTTTACGATCCAACGTTTCCTTTATTCTTTTTCTTTTTAATTTTTTTAGGGTTCATTCATTAATTTTATTAGGGTTTATAATTGATTATATTAGATAAGATAGGAGTAAAAGAAAAAAAAAATTTTATTACTTTGCCTAAGCCCGGTTGAAACTTTGGAGTCTAGAGTCAAATCGTCTAGCCACTAATTTCTATTGCAAGTCGTATCTTGGAAGAGATCTACAAAGAAAAGGTAATATTTTTTTCATTATTAATTGACATGACCAACTTGTTTGTCCACCCTCGGGGAACCCTTTTAATCTTTCTGAGCTTATAGCTAGATATTCATGAATATCCATCTTATTGAAACTTACATGAAACTTCGTTTCTATTATTTATTTCGTAGTGAAATCCCTAAAACAAAAAGAGCGTTCAAAATTCCGACTCAATTGCTCTTCCTCATAAACAATAAGCTACGAAGTTCACATGAAAGAATAGATAACATCAATCACAGTAATACATTCAAATTCGATATGTCAAGATGATGTAAATAATCATGTATTCCCCCCCCCCCCCCCCCCCTTATTCCATTCCTGCCGCTAAATGTGTGCAAGCTTGTTTTATGATGCTAATACCCAAAAAAAAAAGGAAAATCACAAGCTAATGTTAGTCTTTTTGTGAAATATATTATTTACAATTATTACAATACAATACAATTAATTAATTATGATTCAATACTAAAAAAAATTAATAAAAAATTATATGCAATTTACACTTTTAACCCTTGTATCCTAAACTTAGAATCGGCCCACCTATTCTTCAGCCTGCTGAAGTGTATCGATTTTACTTGGTTTGTATGTATACCGGAAGTACTTCAAAGATAGAACCGGACCCATCCCTGCTGCAACTATGAGCTGTTTAGGGGCAAAAAAGAAAAAAAAGGAAGTTTAGTTTTATCACACCAAGTATCATATCAAGTGAATGCTGGTCAATATCTTGAACCAAGTAAAACATTAACCAAGTTTTAGAGTATGGCAAAAGGACTAGCCCTCCATCACTTAAATTGGCACTGGAAGCTGACAAGTTAGAAGATGATTGGAGGAATTGGAATCCGATGACGACTAATTGAACAGGACAGAAAGAAATGGAAGTTGTTTTCCCTCCCCATAACATCGAAAGGTAAAGTAAACAAAAGGAAAAGGTGAAACTTACCAATGAGATAGTTGTCTACATAACCGAAACATGACAGTGTACATCCCCGTTCAAGGAACCGCGCTTAAAATCCAATTGATGACATAGAAAGCAACTAAATTCCCCCATGTGGCAAGATGTTGCAATATTGTGAAGGAACTGCAAGCACCAATTAAACCTCAACAAGTCAGGATGGCCAGGTTTGAAGCAATTATTTTGAAATTTAGGGTAAAAGTAATTGGCACGGGCCAATTAGCAAGCTCCAGGCCTCTGGCAGGCGCAGGCCGTGAAGTTATGGTGAACAAGAAAATAAAACTCCCCTCATCAGAACTTGTGGAAAAACAATATTTTGTAGAATCCTAAAGCAGGGTTAAACTATCACATACCATTTTTCTTATTCTCTATAAGCTAGCCTAAAACACATCGTTAGAAAAAGGAAAAAGGGAAAACAATACAGAAATTCAAACATATTTAGTGCATTCTGCAGTTTTTTAGAAGGAAGCATACGTTGTCTCTACTGGCACAACAAAAGCCTGCAGCCATATACATCTTGAGAGTGCCACCATATAGAGTTCTTCCATTTCACTTTTCTCATACGCATAAGCATGTATGGTGATCACAAATATAACAATTGCTTGCAAATAACCATAAAAATCAATAGATGGGGCAATAAAGCAAAATGTTACAAATGTAAAAATGTTCAAAATACACTCCAACATAAACAGATAAAATAACAAGCAAAAGATTTTAACCATGCCGATGAACATTACTTTAAACCTAGTCCCTAGCATATAGATGAAGAGAATCTCTAGATACGATAGGTGAGTTATCAAACAATCTCAAGAACTCGTTGAAGGAAATAATATCCCCGCATCCAACATCTTGACATTCAGGGACTAGAAATCATGTATATACCTGTCACTCGCATTCTCTGTCAATCCATTGCAAGGCACATCAATTTGGAAAGCCTTTTAAGCATTACAGAGAAATGATTCCCACCCATTTATTGGATTCCCAACATAGACAAGACAAAGTCTCCCATATGTTCCTAATCAGTAATCACTCTACGATGCTATTTCAAATTTCAGACTAGCTAATCAAGTTTCTTAGAGTTTGCTCAAGGAGTCAGATAAAAGAAAAAGCACTTTCTGACTATGAAGTCTCAATCAATGGTATAAGATTTAACTAATGTCATGGATCATTACGTGTTTTAGAATTGCTTCAATTGCTTCATGAGTTATATCAGTAAACATGCTTTGATAAAGAACTTCACTCACATGGAACAGAGATTAACCAAACCATCCAGCAAATGTACCTGGATTCAGAAGCCTATGGCAGAAACAACCCTGTATCAGTTAGATGACCATTAACCAGCAGTCCGTATAGTTACATGCGAAAATGATACAACAAATTGTTAAGTTCCAATGTTTCGTATCCTGACCCTGTTATATAGAAAATGCAAATAAATAAATATATAAAAGGAGGAAAAACAGCAAACCTTCCAGCTTGTCAGTAAAATAAAATTTGTGGATGCTGCATAACTGTTCCTTCACTAAGATCTTTGTCAAGGACACTAACTAGAGCAGGAATACTAGTGTAGAAAACATTATAGACCATCAAGCTAACATAATTAAAAAGAATAGTTGCAGAGACTCCTGAAATAAAAGAGAAACTGATGTGTTCTGCTGTCAGAAGAAAAGAATTCATAAGCAAGTTAAGTGGGAATCAAGTACGATGAAAAACAACATATAGGGGAACATTAAATTTAGGAACTCACAAAATTTGGATGAAGCATATAACTAGTGACTTGTAGAAGGAATACTAAGATAAAAATGATGTGCGATTGTAGGAATAAAGGCCATGAACAAGTATCAATCTTTTAAGAAAGCTCAACTCTGCAAGCCAGAGAGGTATTTGGTAAAAGAAAACCATTGAAAAGGTAATCAGTGATTACTTCACATTGAAGATAAAGAAAACGAAAAAAATTCAAAACAGGAGCGTCTGTAATTGCCATAACAAAATAGTGGTTAACATATAAATTTATGTGTACACCAAACATTCAAGGCAGCCATGATCAATAGCATTCTTGCCATAGTTTTAAACTTACCCTATCGGCGTCCATCCTTGAGCATTTTTTATCCAAACTATTGGACTTCAAAACCATGAAATATTATATTATCAACAAGAAAGAGTAGGTAATATCCATTCCATCCTCATTAATATTATATTTTCCCAAGGGAATCATAACAACATGTTGTAAGCACAATTATGCTGGGCTGGGCTCATTACCTTTATTTCACTTGGGCTGCTTTTATTTCCTTTTTTGTTTTTGCGGCCTATGTTGTATATGGCTAGTTTTCATTTTATTTTCTTTACATTGCCAACTACTGTTGTTACCGTTATGGAAAGAGAAAATTGAGTGATAGTTTCCGAGAGTTTAGGAGGTAGCTGGAAGTTGTTAGCCAGCACAAAAAGCGAGTCCAGGGGAGGGGTGACGCATTCTGTGATTTGGAAATAAAATTCTTTTGTCTGGTTCTTCTCTGTTCTGGATTTTTCTTATTTCTATATTCTATTATTTTCTTGAAAAATCTTCTATTTCTCTTGCTCGTTTATTTTGCTTCATCATTTTGGCATTAGAGCTTCGACTTGGCTACCATGGCAGATGGAATTACCACCAGACTTTAGAAGGACGTTCAGCAGAATCAACAGGAGATAGCAAGAACACATGTGGAGCTGCAGCAAATGGAGTCTAGGCTGCTTCAACAGATGAACGTTAGGATGAAACAAAGGTTGGAGAGATTTCGCAATGAGCTTGTGGATGAGATCAAGAAGTTATTCCAGATGGCCAACAAGAATGGAAGTGGTGCATCCAGTGAACCGATCCATGATCAAGCATCTGACAGTAAATCAGAAAAACAGTTTGTGAAGGAACCTGTTATTGGCTCTGGGTTGAGCAAACCTTTTTCAGTGGAGGTAACCGTGAACACTTCATCACCTTGAACACCCAACAGGTATTTGATCTCTGATTTTTCTAAGCTCTTTAAATGAGATTGTCCTAAATTTAATGGGGATAATTTCAAAGGCTGGTATATGAAGTTGGAACAATATTTGGAGGCTGAGAGGGTACATGAAAATGCTAAGGTGAGGACAGTTGTGTGAGTCTTAAGGGTAAAGCCCTTCAATGGCATCAGCATTATACTAAGTCTCAAGGGGGTTTTGAACAGTTAGGATGACCTGAATATTAGAGAAATGAGGGAAAGGTTTGCATCTGAAGAGTATGAGAACCCCATGACTGAATTGGTCGAACTTAAACAAACTACTTCTGTTGAACAGTATTGTGAAGAATTTTTGGGTATTGTTAACATGCTGCAATCGTTTGACCTGTATGCTCCAAGTATCTTTATCAGCAACCTTAAACCTGATATTTCCCAGTCGCTCAAACCGTTTAAACCAAAAACCTTAAACCAAGTTTTACACCTGTCTAAACAGATTGAATCTATAATTTGCTCCAGCCATAAAAAGACTTACTCATCTTATAAACCACCCCTGGTAATACATCAGACTTGTACCAGCACTATTCATACCGACACCAATAACCTTCCACCTTTATTACCAACTCCAAAGGCCCCACCTAATCCTAATCCTTATTCCTTCCACCCCATAAAACCACCAAATCAGTCACCTAATAGGCCTAACAACCTTCAACCCTAAAATAACAGTTTGAAAACTACTAGTAAGAAACGCTCCCCAGCTGAGATAGAGGAAAGGAGGAAAAAAGGCTTATGTTTTTGGTGTGGAGCTAAATATTCGGTTGGTCACAAATGCATGAAATCCCAATTGTATCAACTGTTGATAGAAGATTGTGATGAGGAAGGAGTTGAGACTGAAAAGTTTTCTGATTGTATTGAAAATCCTGAAGTGTTGTTGACTAGTAATAATGATTGTAATGAGCCCCTCCGTGGCACTTCTGGTTTTCAAACCATGAGAATAGAAGGACTGATAAAAATCACAAGTTGGTGATGTTAGTTGACTCAGGTAGTACACTCAATTTCATAGACCTAACAGTCGCCAAGGTTGCAGTTCTAAGTGTGAGGCAAAACCATCAGGTGAGGGTGACTGTAGCAAATGGAGACAGGGTGAGGACTGCTGGAATTTGCCAAGCACTACAATGGTCAGTACTGGACTCTACTTTCATTGCTGATTTCATGGCTTTATCCTTAAAGGGCTGTGATGTTGTTCTTGGGGTGTAACGGCTTGTAACTCTTGGTTTTATTCTGTGGGATTTTACTGCTTTGACCATGGAGTTTAAGGACCAAGGCAAGTGGAAGACACTGCATGGAATTAAGTCTGGCACAGTGGAGCTAGTTGATGACAAACAGACTACTAAACTTTTACAATCTCTGACTGTTGGTCAAAATCCTTATCCATGCACACTGATGCTTACTTTTGGCAATCTTATACAGTTGAATGCTGTTAGTTATTAGGCAGCTTGTTCAATTGAAGAAAATAGTGAATTTTAAGTCTCTGATGCAAGAATATGCTGAATTGTTTGAAATACCACGGGACTTGCCTCTTTATAGATCCCGTGACCGTAAAATTTCCCTCAAGGATGAAGCTCTAACAGTCAAGATCAGGCCTTACAGGTACCTAGACTTCCAAAAAGATGAAATTGAAAGAATGATTTAAAAGTCGCTGGAATCTGGAATTATTAGGCCAAGTTGTAGTTCCTTCGCCTCTCCAGTTGTCATGGTTAAGAAGAAAGATGGAACATGGAGGTAGTGTGTTGATTATAGGCAATTGAACCAATTCACCATTAAAGATAAATTCCCATACCTTTAGTGGATGAGTTGTTGGATGAGTTGCATGGAGCTCAGATTTTTTCCCAACTGGACTTGAGATTGGGTTATCATCAGATTAGGATGAATGAAGCTGACATATACAAGATTGCTTTCAGGAATCATGATGGACACTATGAGTTCTTGGTTATGCCATTTAAGCTCACAAACGCACCATCAACCTTCAAAGCCTTATGAACAGTATCTTTAAATCCTATTTAGGAAGTTCGTGTTGGTGTTCTTTGATGATATTCTCATTTATTAACCTAACTTAGGAAGTCATCTAAGACAGTTGAGAAAGGTGTTTGAGCTTCTGAAGGCTCATAGGTTGTTCCTTAAAAGAAGTGTGTGTGAATTTGGGGCGAATGAGATTGAATATCTTGGGCATGTAATCTCTGCTAATGGAGTGGAAATGGATAAGAACAAGATCTCCAGTATTATTGACCGGCCTATTCCGAAGTTAGTGAAGGAATTAAGAGAATTTTTGGGACTTAAGGAGTACTACAGAAGGTTCATCAGAAACTATGGACTATTGGCGAGACCTTTGACAGAATTGTTGAGAAAGGATGCCTTCAACTGGAGTGAAACAACTATGGAGTGTTTTAGAAGATTGAAGACAGCAATGACTATAGTGCCTGTGTTAGCCCTTCTAGACTTTATTAAAACTTTTATGGTGGAAACTGATGCTTCTGGTTTTGGTGTTGGGGCAGTGTTAACTTAAGAGGGAAGGCCCATAACTTATTTCAGTAAAGCATTGTCTATGAAACATCAAGCCCTGTCGGTGTATGGAAAAGAAATGATGGTTGTTTTGATGGCAGTCAAGAAATGGAATGCCTATCTCACTGGCAGACATTTCATTATCAAAACTGACCACCAAAGCTTGAAAATTTTCCTCACCAAACAAGGCACCACACTTGCGCAACAATTATGGATCACTATGATGATGGGCTATGACTATGAGGTGGTGTACAGGAAAGGAATCTCTAATACTGTAGCTGATGCTTTATCAAGCAAACCTGAATTAAGTCCAACTCAAATCATGGCAATTTCCACTATGAGCACTAATTTACTGAGTAGAATTAAAGATTCTTGAAAACAAGACCCAAAGCTGCACAAATTAATAGAAGAGTTACAGTCCAATACAGTCTCACATTCTAAGTATACATGGCATGGGAATCAATTAAGAAGGAAGGGAAATTGGTGGTAGGTTCAGTACCAGAATTGAAAAAAGAATTGTTACATTACTTCCATCACGGTCCTACAGGTGGTCACTCAGGAATAATTGTCACCATGCATAGAATCTCTGGAGTGTTATACTAGAAAGGGCTTCAAAAAAATGTCAGAAGGATGGTCAGAGAATGCTCCATATGTCAGCAATGTAAGGGTGATAATGTTGCATCACCTGGGCTCCTTCAGCCATTGCCTGTACCTTATAAAGTTTGGTACGATATTTCACTGGATTTCATAGAGGGTTTGCCTTAGTCCCGTGGCAAAGACACCATTTTAGTGGTGGTTGACAGATTTAAGTATGCTCATTTTATAGCCCTCTCGCACCCTTTTACAGCCCTTACAGTAGCTAAACTCTTCATGGATAACGTCTTCAAGTTACATGGGATGCCACGCTTTATTGTATCAGACAGGGATAAGGTCTTCATGAGTTGGTTTTGGCACAAATTATTCGAAAGACATGGAACTTCCTTAAACATGTCTACTTCCTACCATCCACAATCTGATCGTCAAACAGAAGTGGTTAATAGATGTGTGGAAACCTACATAAGATGCTTAGTGAGTGAAACGCCTAAGGAGTGGACGAAATGGCTTGTACTGGCAAAGTGGTTGTATAATACCAATCATCACATTGCCATTAACACGACTCCTTATGAGGTGGTTTATGGTCAAGCACCTCTATTGCATCTGCCATATCTAGCAGTTGGTTTAGTTGTGGAGACAGTGGACAGGAGTTTACAAGCCAAGGAGGCTGCAATTCAGATGATGAAGTTTTATCTGAATTGGACTCAGGCTAAGATAAAGGTCATGGCTGACAGATACAGAGTGACAGAGAGTTCAAAATAGGGGATCTTGTTTATGTCAAGTTGCAACCTTACAGGCAGCAGTCAGTAGCGAACAGGAGTTGTACTAAACTAGCTGCTAAATATTTTGGCCCTTCTATAGCCAAGGAGAAGATAGGGCAGGTGGCCTATAAGTTACAACTACCTCAGGGCTCTAAAGTTCATCCCACTTTCCATGTCTCTCAGCTCAAGAAACATGTGGGTACCTCCACTCAACAATCTCAATTGTCCATTGTAGGTGGAACCATAATTAAGGAGGCAGTTCAGATTTTAGATAGCAGGATGGTTCGAAGGGGGAACAGGGCTGTTACAGAAGTTCTATCACAATGGATGAACTCTTTCCCAAAGATGCAACTTGGGAGATTCTTTTTGAATTGAAAAAGAAGTATCCTTCCATTGATCCTTGAGGACAAGGAACTTTTTCAAGGAGAGGGTATTGTTGCAGACACAATTATGGTAGACAAGGATCTTTTTCAAGGAGAAGGTATTAAGGCCTTCATAGCCATTTTATTTTTTGCTTCTTTAGCCTTCATTGCTAAGAGTCATTTTTAGTTATATCTTAAGACTTATTTGTTCAAAGAAAGATAACAATGTCAAAAATAATAAAATCTACTATCACTATTACCCAATTTGAAGAAGTGTCAATTGATAAAACCACTAGAGTACTACAAATGTCTCGGGAATAAGGAAAGTTGGATAGAAAAGAGATTGAAAAGCTGAGAAGTCTATTGAAAACCCTTGAAAAGCCTACTGGGGCATGTTCCTTGGGTAAGGTTTCAAGTTTAGGCAAAGCTTTTGATTCTCATAGATTAAATGTCTCAGTTATGCCTATTATGAGTTCTTGGGTCATTAATTCAAAAGCCACAGATCACATGACACATTCCTTATAGAAGTTTAGTACATATACCCTGTATCCTAGTAATAAAAAAATTGTTGTTTCAGATGGTTCACTTACTACAATGGCAAGATTACGAGATGTTCAAATTAATCCATCATTTGCTCTTAAAAATATTCTTCATGTTCCTAGATTGTCTACTAATATGATATTTATACAAAAACTTATTAAAGACATGAGTTAAAAAGTGACTTTTTATCTCTCCTATTATGAATTTTAGGACCAAAGTTTGAAAAAAAGAATTGAACTTGCTAAGGAAAAAGAAGGGCTATATTATCTTGAAATATCAAACAATATAAGTAATATCAAGAATAATTTACTTTTGTCATTTCTTTCTGAAAAATCTCCTATAAAGACAAAACATAGCTTTATTATTTTAGTTTTGGATATCCTTTTTTTAGAACTTTGAAAAACATGTTTCTTTCTTTGTTCAATGGATTAAATGTTGAAAATTCTCTTTGCAATATTTGTGAACTTGCAAAGTATATACATGTGTCTTTTCTAGTTAGTAACAAAAAAAGTTTTACACTTTTTTACTTGATTCATAATGACATATAGGGTCTCTCTACAATTTCAGTATTTCTGGTGTAAGGTAGTTTGTTTATTTCATAGAAAATTGTACTAGGGTCATTTGGATATTTTTATTTAAATCAAAATTAGATGTGAATAGTGTGTTTTTAAGCTTTTAAAACATGATCCAAAATCAATTTAAAGTGAAAATCAAGAGATTTAGGTTTGATAATGTAAAAGACTATTTCAACTAGATCAACCTATTTTTAAAAAAAGAAGATTATCCATGAGTCATCTTGTGTTAATACTCTATAACAAAATGGAGTGGCAGAAAGAAAAAACAACCATTTACTAGTTACAACCTAAGCTTTACTTTTTCAAGCAAACATACTCAAATCCTATTGAAGGGAAGATGTTCTGACTACCACACACATTATAAATAGGTTACATTTAAGGGTTTTGTGATTTAAAACTTCTGTGTAACTACTTTCACAATTCTATACCAACTTTAATACCACAAACAACCACACACCTAGGATATTTCATTATACATCATTTATTCATGTTCACATTCATAATAAGGGAAAATTGGATCCTATAGTAGTTAAGTGCATTTTTGTGGGCTATTCATCAACTTAAAAAAGGTATAGGTGCTATCATCCTCTAACCAAAAAATTTTATGTGTCTATAGATGTCACTTTTCAAGAAAGTAAATCATTTTTTACTTAACCTTATCTTTAGGGAGAGACTTTATTCATGGAAAATAAGGATAAAAACTTCTTTTTTCTTGACTTGTCCTCCTCTTCAACATTATCACCCATTAATTTTTATAAGTCTAAACCTATTGTTCCCTCTTTAACATTTTCACCTATTAATTTTTTTGAGTCAAACCTGTTTCTTCTTAGTCCCAATTAAACACTGAATTTGAATATGAACCCATTCCAAACACAGAAGATGTGATAAATGATAGTATTGTTCTTGATTCTATGAAAGAATTGTAGGTGTTCTCAAGAAAGAAAGTTTTAGCTCTTGAACTGGTGCAAGTCTAAGAACCTAATCCTAACTCTGAAAACGAGGTAACTACAATTTTTAACTCTATTTCTCAAAATAAGCATGAATCTCTTAAAACTATAACTAGTGATTATGATCTACCTATTGCCATTAAAATATAAACTAGAGAATGTGCTAAGCATCCACTATACCTAATGTCTAATTCTGTGTCATTTGAAGAATTCTCACCATCCCATAAAAATTTTCTTGTGAGCCCAAATACTATTTCTATTCCAACTACATTATCTAAAGCATTATCCACTGAAAAATGGAAACAAGCCATGAAAATAGAAATTGAGGCCTTAGAGAAAAATAAAACATGGGAAGTAGTAAAGTTGTATAAAGAAAAAACTTCAGTTAGGTGTAAATGGGTTTTCACTATAAAATACAAGGTGGATGATACTATTAAAAGGTATACGATCAGGTTGGTGGCTAAAAGTTATACTTAAACTTATGAAATGGATTATTAAAAAACTTTTGCTCCAATTACCAATATGAATACAACTAGGGTTTTGTTATCCTTAACTGTAAATTATAATTGGTAGTGTCAATAATTTGATGTAAAGAATGCTTTTATACATGGTGATTTGGAATAAGGCCATCTAGAAGTAAACAAAGTCTATAAGCTAAAAAAGGCTTTATATGACCTCAAACAATCTCCTACGGTTTAGTTCGAGAGATTTGCCAAAGTGATGCTAACAATGGGATATAAACAAAGTCAAAAAGATCACATACTATTTATCAAGCACTCGGATTCAGGGAGAATCATAGTTCTATTAGTGTATGTTGATGATATAATTGTAACTGAAGATGACGAAAAAGAGAAAGAATCTCTAAAACAGTATTTGGCTCAAAAATTTAAGATAAAAGAGCTAAGGAGATTGAAGTACTTCTTAGGAATTAAAGCAGCCCACTCACGGTATGGTATTTTCATCTCATAACAGAAATATGTGACAGATTTTTTGAAGAAAATTGAGAAACTTGCATGTAAACTTGCAAATATTCCTATAGATCTTAATCATAAACTTGAAAAAACTAATGAAGAAGTTATTATAGATAGAGAGATGTATCAGAGGTTAGTTTGAAAACTCATTTATCTCTCACATACTATACCTAATATAGCTTATAATGTGAATGTGATAAATCAATTTATGCATAGTCCTAAAGAAGTGCAGCTATAGGCTTCTACTATGTATGGCTTCTACTATATAATACACTATTTGAAAGTCAATCCTTAGAGAGGTATCTTGTTCAAAAAAAATTCGAGGCTGATTATAGAGACCTACAAATGTAGATTATGCAAGTTCTGTAACTATTAAAAGATCCACCTCAGGCTACTGCACTTTCTTAGATAGTAATCTTGTAACTTGGAAGAGTAAAAAATAGAATGTGATGGCAAGATCAAATGCTGAAGCAGAGTTCAGAGCAATGGCTCAAAGAATTTGTGAACTACTATGGTTAAAGAGTATCTTAAAAGACTTGAAAATCAAGTGGGATGGACCAAAGAAACCTTACTGTGATAACAAGTTTGCAATAAGCATTGCACACAATCCTATGTAACATGACAAAACAAAACACATTGAAGTAGGCTGACACTTCATAAAAGAAAAACTAGACAGTGGGTTGATTTGTCTATCACATGTAAGAACTAAGGGTTAGCTTGCAAATATGTTAAGTAATGGTCTCAATAATGCAACATTTTAGGAAATTATTTCCAAGTTGGAATGGAAAACACCTATTAACTAGCTTGAGGGGGAGTGTGGATAAATATTTTTTTACAATTAGTTGTAATATTATAATTTGTATATTTATATTTGTATATTTAGAATTAAGCATTTGTATATCTAGAATTAAGGATAGAAAATTAGGATAGAAAATCCCTATTATAATATCAATTTTAAGAAGATTTAATTTTTCTAGTTTATCTACTAGTTAATTGTGTATAAATCTAAGATACTTGCATAATTCTTAAGAATAATTTTTTAATATACATTCAATTTTACTTTTAATTTTTCATACAATTTTATTTTTCAATTTTTCCACGGACTCATCAAGCTACTATAACAATGTTATTGTTAAGGATAACATGCATGACACTTATTTCTAGCCTTAGAAATGCTCTTCTTTGTTTAGATCAGCTGATACACGCAGCAAAATGGAGGCAGTCTGTCATGCATTCCTTTTCTTCTTTAGTAATTAGCTTGTATATTAGTGTTATGAGCCAAAAGTACCACTTGATGAGACAAATCTGTGGATAACGATCATATTGTGGACTATTATGTGTGAGTGCTATTTGTCCTCTTCGTATCTCAACTACATAAAGTAGGTTAGGGAATTTTAGCAATTTTATTTAACATATTCCTACTAGGAAAGCTCCCTGTACAAAGTGGCAAGAATTATGCATCATCTATCATTTTAAAAAGTTTTCGAGACATTCAACTTTTTGCTTTTGAATATCCTAGCATAGAGGTGGAGGTTAACATGAGTTTTAAGGCCAAAATTATAGAAAAAAATTGAAGTCAGCATCCTTCTTGAGCATGATGAATAGAACTATGAGGGAGAACATAATTGTAACATCTTCTCCGAGGGTTCTGTAATTGTAACTTAAATAGAATATAACAAGCCAAAATATATTTAAAAATTTAAAAATAATAATAACAAAATGAAAACCTGTGCTTTTTGTGATGGTGCAACACGACAACATGTTGCAGTCCTTGATAAAATAGCTAATTCAGTAAAAGCTTTCCGGAAATAAAACCTTTTGAGTTAACCATTGTCAGACGGATAAAATCTTACCAAAATAGTTCTTCCTACGACTATAGTAAAATAAACTAAACCCGCAAAAAGAAGCAATAGAAAGGAATGAAGGTTCTTTACAGGATTGTTGAGGGACCCATTTCTTGCTATTAATGTAAGATGGCATGAATTTCCATTAAACACTCAATCATAAGAATGTGGGAAAATAAAATAGAAATCATCAGACTAGACGTAAGTCAAACTATCCACCGATTCTTTTTCTTTCTTTCATAGAAAGTGTATATTGATTCTTGCATAATGCATATGTGACCACATAACTTCCCTTCAATCAAAAGTGTGAAATTCCAAGATCAAGTCGATAATTTAATTTTTGAATAATTTAAACACTACATTTTAACTGCAATTAAGGTGGCAAGCACTCAAAACACAACAGCCAGAACGAAAAAGAACATAACCCATTATAACTTAAATTTGCAAAGATGGAGCATTAAGATTTACCTTTGGTTCTGAAGCTGTTATCCTCATTGTAAGCAAAACTCTCTCGAAACTTCTATAAACTTCATATTCAGTTTTGCCATCAATTAGAAGAAGCTGAACTTTTGGTTCTGATAGTAAGGTCGGAAGGAAGCACATTTAGGATACATGATCAATGTGAAATGAATGCTGATGAGAATCTTCAAACTTTTACATATTGTATTCATTAATTTCTAAAGCAATAGATTTCGTGTGGCACCATTAGAACCAAAGCAGAGAAAAAGACCAATTCCACCACAAAATCACATAAAACAGCAAAATGGCCCCCTCTAACCAACCAAAGGTCCAAAACCCCAAACTTTGCCCCCCACCAACCCTATTATTAGATTAACCATTAATCTGGCATGAAACACCAAAAACCAGAATCAAGTACAATAAGCTTTTTAAAGCATCTCAATAACATAAAAAGACAAAGCCATGCCAATATTTTTGAAAATGAAACAAGTTCAGGTATTAAAATTTCGAATCTAGGGCTAAATCCTGACTGTTTATGCGTATATACATTTGTCACAAACACGAACTTTTATTTTTGATCTTTATCATAACACATAAGAACACAGAGGATTTGTAAGTATGGGAGGGATGCAAGGATGAACACTTTGAGTATATGCAGTTGTTCAATCCAAGCAACAAATCAGACAAGCATAGTTTAAAACATATAAGAACCAAGAAAAGCCCTTCTCATTGACCTAGATAATTGAAACAATGGAAAAAATAAAAATATAACCAACACAAGGAAATCTAAAACATGTGAATAACATAAGGAATGGAAATTTATGAAAATGATACTGATCTACCAGGGGAATTAAAATTGCAAGAAAGAGCAATCTTTGTGGCAGTATTCTGCTTGTCTCCGGTCAGCATCCAAAAATTTATTCCTGCTTTTCTGAGTGTCTCGATTGTTTCTGGTACTCCATCCTAAACTAATTAAAAACAAAAGGAAAGACAAATGTTAGCCTTAAAAATATTACATGGCAATAACATGGATTTGACTTAAAAAATTGATGACACAAGTTTTACACTCAGAAGTTGGATTTAAATGGATCTACTTCACCTGCATACCATCCTCTATCGCAGTAACTCCTAGAACCTCAAGATCATGTTCTAATCACCTCAGCAATTCTCCACTGCAGAAAATAGTGACTAGTGGAACTCAGTCACTTGTTAGCAAACTGTGCAAAAAAAAAAAAAAAAAAAGAGAAATAAATAGAACAGACAGGAAGATCATTGGATTGTACCCTTTACCTCCCTATCAACCAATGTGCTACTAGCCTCTTTGAACATCAGAGACCACTTTTGATACTCATCTTCTTTTAATTCATTCCAAGCTAAGCATAATTTACGAAGCCCAATTGAGCATATTGTTCTACAGCTTTAATAAATATTCTTGTTTGCTGCCCTGAAAAAGAAATGATTTACCACATGGAAAGCCAACTGGTGCAGTAACTGATATCAGTTACCTGTTCAAAAATGAGTATATTTTCTAACAATTAATAACAAGATATTTTATTAGTAATAATTCACAAATGTACAGTAGGCACCACCATAAAAATCTTTCCACTATTAAAACATAAAAAATACATGAATAAACCAGCAAGATGAGGGGTAAATCAAGTTTATGCTTATTGATGCATGATCCTGAAATTAATTAAAAGAACAATCAACAAGCAAAACGGCCGATTCCCCATAAACATACAAAGGCAGTGCCTCAACTGCACCAAGACCTATACTGAAGATAGCCTGTGATAAAGAAATCAACAAGAGAAGCCACCATGCGGAACCTTTTGAATTCTTTCTGCTACAAATTTAGGAAATCCTTTTCTCTAATTAGAATGAGATCCCGACAAGGATGTTAAACAACCATATAAAAATAGTGAAAAGAGGGTGACAGACTCTGAACATAGATTAAAGTTGAAACTTTCCCAAAATTATCTGTAAATATAAGTTCCTGACAACGCAATGAAAGGGATGAGACTTGACTCAAAAATATAGGGCAACATGAAGTTATACTCAACTGATGCACATAATAGTTGTGCCATGCAGGATTGCAGCAACTATATATACTTATGAACCAAAGAAATTCGTCACAGAAGGAAAGAATGTCCATGCACGCTAAGGCAACAATCATCAAATAAATAAATCATGCAGATATACCACCAACAAAGATCTTATTAAGAAAACCACGCAGCTATACTGTCAACAACCATCAAATAAATAAATTGAATTCGAAAGAGTAACCTAATTGATGCATTATAAAATGTTATCTGAAAGTCCTTAAGTAAACAATTGAATAAAAAGCTTAACCAGCATAAGCATAAGGAAGAATTGCTTCATCTGCACCCTTTGACAAAAGGTTGATTTTTCCATTCTGGCAATCTCTAACAACCACTGACATTCTTTCCCTATCAGAAGAGAACTCCAAAGTCTCCAATACTTCATACTGAATTAGTGATCCGTTGAACCTGATCTCTGTAAAATATTTAAATACAGGAAACTATACATAATCATCCCAACAATCAAGTTCCTTCTTTTCATTTGGGCAAAAAGAAAAGCGCTTTACCGAAAATTTTGCATTTTTATTGATATAAACCATATGCAATCGAGCGGCAGCACTAACAAGAGCATTTTCATCCTGAGATTGTGCCTTGTACAATGATAACAGCAGGTTTGGATTATATTTATTAGTGAATGTATCCCTATAGAACTTTAAAATTACACATAAGCTAGGGTGCTTATATGTGGGTCTATCTCAAAATTGCAACTAATATTCTACCAAGACAGAAATCAGATTCACCTCTTTATAGTTATAACAGTATTACATACAGCCATAACAGTGAGAAACTGAACAACATAAGGAGAACAGCATTAAGCAGCTCCACATCTGTGTACCAGTGGAAAAACTAATCACAATCAAAGTTTAAATGTTTACTCGAAAATTATCCTCAATGTATGAAAAACAGAAGAAACACAATAACTGATTTAAAGATCCTCCCATTAATTTCAAGCTAGTTAAGCATAAAAAGCATAAATGTTAAGACGATCGAGCTCAGCTATCTAAAAGTATGCATTTTGCTTCAAGTCAATTATGTTACTTCAAATTATAAATACATTAAAAAATAAATAAAGAATAACAAAATAAAGCAGACAATTTGAAAGATAAATCAGACTTTACATTACGAAGATGGATAAAATAATATTCAGTGGTACATTCTTAACTGATATAATTAATAAATTGTAAAATACTAATTAAAACCGTCAAACATTTTGCCTTCCATAACTTATGGGCCTGGGGCAAAATAGATGTGCAGAATTGCTGAAAGCCTGAAACACTATATTACACCAGCAGCTTGCAGCATCGCGCTTGAGCAGAATGAAGTATCAGAAAATGTAGAAAATGATTGGGACTCAAGAAAGACTTCACTTAGTAGAACGAACATTAGGCATGGAGCAGGAAGGTATTAATCAGGAAACCAACCGATTATTGCGGTTTTGGATGGTTATAAAGGGACACGTGCAGGTTTTGAATAGTTAAATTAAGGGTTAATTTCAAGAATGATTCTTATATTGTAATAAAATATTAAATGTAATATCTAAATTTTAAAAATCTTTAATATGATGCATAAATGATATATCTGTCAATTAAAGTAGTACTTATCTGTAACATGATTATTTTTGAATGATGATACATGATAAATAAATAATTCTTCGAATATCATATTAATTAATAAATTCATAATTTAAATATTATATTAAAGATTTTTAACATTTAAATACAATATTAAATATTTAACTATTTATAATATTAAACCTAAAATTAATAGGGTTCAGGTTTGAGAGTTAAGATTCCCACTACCTGAAACTATTCACAATTAATCAATTTTGGTGTGAATACTCAGAGAGTAAACATTTCAAACCTGTTTAAAAAAGAGGAAAAATGTTAAATCTTACAAATGACAACGTTAAAAACTTGCAAAACCAACAACTCTTTTAATACCTTGGTGTATTTTTGTGTGTTTGGGATTTCATGGTTGATATTTTATTTTATATTTAATTTTTAGTTTTTTTTTTTTTGTAGAATTTAGAAGTAGGTCAGGGGCTATGGTCCCCAAAAAATTTTTCAACCCCTTATGCTATAGCGCCTGGACCACCAAAATTAGAGCCTTCCCCTCGGAAATTACTAGTTAGCCTCCCATTTACCCAAATCCTGCCTTCGCCCCTAAAGTAGGCTATTAAATATTTAGTTTAACTATAAACTTATGCGTTTACTTATTTTTGTAATGCATTCGCAATGTTATATTGTACTTCACCAAATTAAATTATTGGGTATGGTCGATAAACTGCGTTTATCCCAGGATAGATACTTCAACTCATGAGTTTATTTATGAGTTTATCCCAATCAATAGACCGCGTATGAACTCTTCACAAGCACTATGGTTTATAAAACAAAATATCAGAGAAAGTAACTCCTCAAATACAGAAATGAAATCAAAATTGAGACAGATAAATCAAGATTAGGAGTAACATATAACTTTATATTCCCAACTATTTCAAACCTTAAGCTTCAAGTAAAGAAACTGACCATCTCCCAACCACCCGGCTTAATAGTAACAGGAAATAAACCATCAATCCAAAAGCGAGTAACTTTCATCATCAGGATAATGACATATTCCATAAAAAGTTTAAACTAGAGCTGGTTTCTGACACCCATGCACACACACTTGGGTTTCTATTAACAATTACATGATTGAACAAAAACAGTTCCACCCTAGTCCTTCAACTAGGTTTTGTATTTACATGCAATATGCATTGAACTAAAACATTTCTTCCTTTGTACTGCTTTAATTCTATCAGCTACATGCATTGTACAAATTTAAGTCTGCATGTTAGCTAAGTGATGCTCTCTAATCGTGTTCTAAGTATGTCATAAACCATTAATACTCTAATCCTTAAGATCAAATCACTTTTGCACCTTTGTTTTTTTTTTTATCTATCTTAACAATCTCTTCCTTCCACGCTAGAGGACGGTAATTTTTGCTAAGAACCTTCTGTGGCTATTAGCAGCAAGGCAAGTTGCTATTTTCGGTATCATCCAGGTTCACACTACCAAAACAATATGGGCAACAATCCAAAATCATTACCATTTTTAGATTAGATTGCCTTAACAGATATGGGTATTATGATGGAACACAGAAGCTCAAAACGAAGAAGAATGACCAATAACTCCTACCATAGACCTTCAACTGGATATAGCACATACCATTGCAGCAACAAGAACAAGAAAAATCTAGATAATAATATGGAAAACCACAAGCATGCATGGAGTAAAGGCCACTGAGCATCAAGAGAATTTGAAATAACAATAAAGCTAGAAGAGTTACAGAGGTGTCCAAGGGCTGGAACACCTCCCAGGGCCGTACGTGCAGCCTAACTCAGTCAGGCTTAGCCTTAGATTTTTAGGCCCAGGCCAGCTCACAGAGATTATTTTATCAATAAATTATTTATTTAATTTTCAATCTAAATTATATTTTAAAATATAGATTAATAGATAATCTTTTAATAATAAAATATTAAATAAACAGGTGGCGCAAGCTGAGGTTAGCTCGAAAAATGTGGACACCGCGCTAAATTACCATGGAAAAAATTAAAAGTACATAGAAAACTCCTTTTTAGAATTAAACAAGCATTATAGATTTATATACAGTTAATTAAGGATAAAATAAGAAATTAAATCTTTCTAAATTGATTTATATAATTAATGGATTATCTATCTTAATTTTTTGTCCTAATTAAAGGATATAAATACTTAATTTTAAAGATATAATTATATATAGATTACAACCAACCGGTAAACTAGGTGTTTTCCCACACTCCCCTTCAAGTTGTTTAATAAGTGTTTTTCATTCCTAATTTGAAAATAATTTCCTGAAATATTACATTGTTAAGACCTTTAGTCAATACATCTACAAGTTAACCTTTGATTGATATATATGATATGCAAATCAATCAATTGTCTAGTTTTTCCTTTATGAAGTGTCAGTCTACTTTAATGTGTCTTGTTTTGTCATATTGCACAGGATTGTGTGCAATGTTAATTGCCAACTTGTTATCACAGTAGAGTCTCATTGGTCAATTTCACTTGATCTTCAAGTCTTCTAAGAGAATCTTTAACCATAATAATTCACAAATTTCTTGAACTATTGTTCTAAACTCTACTTCAATACTTGATCTTACCACCACATTATGTTTTTTCCTCCACTAAAATTATAATATTATCACCTAAGAAAGTGCAATAGCCTAAGGTAGATCTTCTATTAGTTACCAAATCTATATAATCAATATCTATATATACCTCTAGTACCAGCCTCGAATTACTTTTGAACAAGATATCTCTCTTAGGATTGGCCTTCAAATAGTGTAGTATATGGTAGATAGTCTATAGGTGCACTTCTTTAGGATTATACATAAATTAACTTATCACACTCACAGCATATGTTATATCAAGTCTTGTATGTGAGAGATAAATGAATCTTTCAACTAATCTTTGGTACATTTCTCTATTTATAGCAGCATCTCTATTAACATATCTAAGTTTATGATTATAATCTATAGTGGTACTTTCAGGTTTACATAGGAGCTTCCCAATTTCCTTCAAAAGATCCATCACATATTTCTATTGTGAGATGAAAATACCCTGTTGTGAGTTAGCTATTTCAATTCCTAGAAAATACTTCAATCTTCCTAGCTCTTTTATCTCAAATTCTCTTGTCAAATATTGTTTTAGAGATTCTCTCTCTTTTTCATCATCTCTAGTTATAATTATATCATTAATATATACTAATAGAACTGTGACTCTCTTTGAATCTGAGTGCTTAATAAACAGTGTGTAATCCCCTTGACCCTGTTTATATCTTATTACTAGCAACACTTTCACAAATCTCCCAAACTAAATCCTAGGAGACTATTTAAAGTCATATAAAGTCTTTTTTAGCTTGCATACTTTGCTTCTAAATGACCTCCAAATCTCAGTGGAATCTTTATATTTTTTTTTCTTCCAAATCACCATGTAGAAAAGCATTCTTTACATCAATTGCCAAAGCTGTCAATTGTAATTTGTAGCCAAAGATAAAAAAATTCTAACTATATTCATCTTGACAACTAGAGCAAAAGTTTCCTAATAATCCACTTCATAAGTTTGATTATAACCTTTAGCAATCAACTTGGCTTTATATCTTTCAACAATACTTTCTGTTTTGTATTTTACAGTGAAAACCCATTAACACCTAACTACATTTTTTCCTTTACGCAACTCTACCAGTTCCTATATTTTGGTTTTCTCTAAGGCCTCCATTTCTATTTTCATGGATTGCTTCCATTTCTCCTTAGATAATGCCTCGAATAATGTAGTTAGAATAGAGATAGTGTTTAGGCTCACAAGAAAATTTTTGTAAGATGGTGAGAGTTTTTCAAATTACACAAAATTAGAGAATAGGTATAGTGGATGTCTAGTACATTCTTTGGTTCTTTTTCTAATGGCAATAGGCATATCAGAATTACTAGTTTTAGTTTTAGAGATTCATGCTTATTTTGAGAAATAGAGTAAGAGATTGTAGTTACCTCATTTCCAAAGTTAGGATTAGGTTCTTCAACTTGCAGGAACTGAAGCTTTCCTTCTTAAGTACAGCTATAATTCCTTTATAGAATCAAGAATAATATTATCTTTAGTCACAGCTTCTACATTTGGGATGGGTTCAGACTTAGATTTAGTGTTTATTTTATTTGAACTCAGAAGAAACAAGTTTAGAATTAGAAGAAACAAATTATTCAAGATTCATAAAAGTTCAAAGATTCGCAAGAGATTTAAAAATTCAAAAAAATTTAAAGATTCACAAAAGATTCAAGATTCACAAGTGATTCAAAGATTCGAAATTGAAATTCTTAAAGATTCAAATCCAAGATTAAGATTCTCTTTCAAAAATCTTAGATATTCATATTTAAGATTCAAAGATTCGTATTCGAAAATTTTTTGAGATTCTCATCAAAGATTTACATTTAAAAAGATTTTTTTAATAGTTTTAAAATCTCATCATGATAAAACCCCATGGATAAAGGCTTAACAACTTTGAAAAATATTAAAAAAATGCTCCTCTTATCAAAAGCCCAATAATTTTGAAAAATATATAAAGCTCATCTTAACATAGACTTAACAACTTTTGAAAATATAAAAGGCTATTCTAAATAGAGACTCAATAACTTTAAAAAATATAAAAGGCTCCTCTAAACAGAGGCTTAATAACTTTATAAATAAGGGCTCCTCCTAACAGAGGCATGCAACATTAAAAATAAAGGATCCTCATAACAGAGGCATACAACTTTAAAAATAAAAACTCCTCATAAATAGAGGCACACAATTTTAAAATAAAAGGTTTCTTATTTGAAAAAGATCAAGGGTTTATTCAAATATTCAAATCAAAAATTCAAGATTTTCACTGAAAGATTCTTGAAATTTACATAATTCTTCAAAATTCACATTTGAAAATCTTAGAGATTCATATCCAAGATTCAAAAGTTCTTATTTGAAAAGTTCAAATCTAAAATTCAATGTCTCAAGGATTTGTATATGAGATTTTCATCTTGTAGTAAAAAAACTAATCTAAACGAAGACTATGAAACTTTAAAACTAGAAGAGTTTCTTAACCAAGATTTACCAACTATTCTTGAAATCATTTTCTTCATTTAAAGGTTTCAAACTTCATTTTTACAATATTTTTCTCATACAAGGATCAAGATCTTATCAAAAGGTGTTATTTTTTCAAAATTTAGTTTTTCTGAAATTATGTCCAAAAGTCTTACAAATTATGCTCAGAGACCTTACAAATTATGCTTGAAGATCTTGAAAATTACGTTCGAAGGCCTTCCAAATTATGTTCAAAGATCTTATAAATTATGTCTGGAGGTCTTAAGAATTATGCCTAGAGGCCTTACAAATTATGCCTGAAGGCCTTGAAAATTATGTTTGGAGGTCTTACAAATCATGCTTGGAGGTTTTAAGAATTATGCCTAGAGGCTTTACAAATTATGCCCGAAGGTCATATAAATCATTTCTTATCTTTGAAAAAAACTTCTCCTTAACAAAGGTTTCAAAACGTAAAAAAAAATCATTTTTTTGGAAATAAAACATATCATCTTAGAAAAGATTTCACCCCTTAATCAAAGTTAAACACTTTTACAAGTCTCATTTTGAAAATATTCTTAGCCCAAAACTTATCACTTTTGTCATTAAAATTTTTCCTCAACCAAAAATTGAAACTCAAACTTAAAAAATTCTCCTTAATCGAGGGTCATAATTTCATATTTCCAAATTCTCAATCTTTCAAAATCAAAATCCAAAATCAACTGAATATGTAATGAATGAGATGAATGTCATGCATTTAATGCAAAAATCAATGTCATGAATATTTAATTATGGTAAATAGGTCCTCAAGCCCTTTTTCATTTTTTATCACAAAGCTTTAGAATTAGCTAACAAGCAAGTTTTCAACAATAATCCTATATCCCCTTCTTTTAACTCAAAGCATTCCATTTTTCAAACCAATTATCTTATCCATGGATCTTCTTCAAACTTTTTACCTTAACCATTCTCTTTGTTCCAAAAAGTCATTCTTACTATAATGATCTAAAATCACATATCTCTTATCCATACCAATTTATGTCAATATAAATGTCTTCACAAAAATGCCCCAATGTTCATGACAACCAAAGAAATTGCAAATACAACTATTCCATGATCCAAAAAATGCATATTATTTTGAAAACATGTGATTGAATCTCTTAGAAATTGGTGATTATTGCATAGAATGTAAAAGTGAATCTCAATTTGGTCTATTGAAGGGAATGAAATAATTCGACACACCAAGGTTTTAAAAGAGATTTTACCACTAAACAAGAAAAAGTAAATCAATATGTCTTCATTTGGGCTTACCAATGAAAAATCATCTTTTAAAGCATAATGCACTTTTGTACTTTCTTAATTTCTTAATATGATAATTTAACAAATATCAAGACTAACTATGATAGGCTCAAAATTTTTAAGAAATAAATAAAGTTTCAATTTTTAAAATAATCTTCAAATTGGGGTTCATCTTTTTTAATTTCTTAAAAATTTCTATTTGGTTCCTTCCTTTAATGTCATTGCTTGAGTTACTTTTAATCATGCTCTATACTACCATTTCAAGTTTGCACCCTATAGCTCTATTCGATCTTTTTTTTTTTCTCTCTTTTTTTTTTACTATTCTATCATGCTTTTGAAAACTCAAAATTCATTCAAAATCAAAAAGTAATTGTGATTTTCTAAAGAAAAGCTTTTCAATTAAATATTCACACTTGATCAAAATGGGCTTTTCAAAAGATGTAAAGTAGGCCAGTGTTTAGGGTTCTGAAAGAAACGTTAAATAGGCCCAAAACTGTATTTAAGGGTAATCAAATCAATGATTATTTCTCTCAATGAAATTTTCCTTTCATTTTCTCAAAACGTGCATTTTCTTTTTTTTTTCTTTTTTCCTTTTTCTTTTTTTTAATTTCTTTTTCCTTTTTTTTCCTTCATTTTTCCACATTCAAACAAAGTGAGCCCAAAATCTTGAAAACTTGCCTTTTAACTATAAGCATTATTTCCTTGCCCTTAACTTTGTATCCATTGCTTTTTCAAATAGATATTTTTTCATTCTTGCCCCCTAATGTAAAGTGTGATCCTTAGTTAGGGTTCTTCCAAAAAGAATTCAATAAGTTCAAAAGAGGGTAGCAAATAGATATTTTTTTTTCATGAAAGTAATATGAAAGATTGCCATTTATCATATCATATATGGATATCTTCATTGAAAAGTAATTCTCATGAAAAGATTTTTCTTTAATTTTGGAATCATTTAAATATCCTATATGCACATGTTATAATTAATTTTATTTTTTTGTCTTTCATTTTTTTCTGTTTTTTGTTTTTTTTTTTTTACAACTCAAGCTCAAATTACTGCATCAAATGAACTCTCAATGTAATAATTTTGATTTTCACAACTCACATCAAAAGATAAAATCAATGTCATCCAGAGGAAAGGATATTGAAAAAATTAGATAATTTGACTTTTCAGTAAACTTGCCCCAAAATATGGGTAAAAGAAAATTTTAAAATAATGAAAAAAAAAGGGATATTGCATATATCAAGATGTAAAACAAGGATATTAAGGGATATGGCCTTTTTAGTGATTATATCTCAAGGAAGAAATTAAAGAGGATAGGTTGCGTTTAGGCTTGCCTTGATACTTATCAAATTACCCAAAATCTAGAATCTTTAAAAGAGTACCCATGTATTGGCTTACAAACATTTCGTAAATTTCATTAGTCATAGCCTTAATGAAGATTATCATCATCGAAATCCCTCTCGGTCAAGTGAAAATCAAGTTTGTGAGACTTGGGAAGTTAGGCTTTAGAATGGTGTAATTCTTAACTGAATTGAAGTATGAATTGGTTATAACTGGGTATGTTTATTCTTGACAATAAATACCAATTCCCTCAAGATTATTTTCACATGTAATGTAGGAATTCATATGTAAACAAAATTGAAAGCAAAACTTAAGCAAAAACTCATGCATATGTCAAAGCAAAACTTAGACAACAAACTAAAAATTCTAAACTCTTCCTATAAATTATTTGATACTTCACATATCCAAAAAAAAAAACTATTGTAAAGCAAATTTTCATTGCTCCATAAGCTCTATAATCAAAGTGCCACTATTGATGAGTTCTTCAATTTTCTTTTTTAATTGTCTGCATCTTTTAGTTAAGTGTTCAATTACTCCCATGTGATAATTATAACTACCATTCCGATTATAATTTCTTACTGATGGATTTAGGGTTATTTTTAAAGGCATATGGGTGAAGAATTGGTGCTTTATTAGTAAAAGTAACAGGTCATGAATTAGGATTGGAATTTTCTCTTAATTATTCCTTGACCTTTTTTAGCTTGTTCTTTGATTAGGTAGCAAATTGAGTGACTATTGTTTGAAGACAAGGATTTGCATGAAAGCCTAATCGTTGCACATGTTGGCAAAGATAAGGATTTTAGGAAAGGCTATTTATAAAAAGATAATAAGGTGGGTACATTGAATAAGGTTGATATAAGGTGAAGTCTCTAGCTTGTTGCATTTCATAAATCATAACTTGAGCATCTCATTCATTCTTCTTTAGTGCATCATCTCTCTTTACATCATTGGTATCACTTCCCTTAAGTTTTCCATTCTTGATTGCATTTTCTATCACCTCTCCAGAAATTACCATATTAGTAAAATTTTTAATGGCATTTTCAATCATCCTTTCATAATATGGGCATTAAGAGTATTGACAAATAGAACTATGGTCTCTTTGTCAGTGAGCAGTGGTTGAACTTAGGCAATAACATCCCTTCACCTTTGAGCATATTTCTTAAAGCTTCAGCATCTTTTTGTTTTCATGTTTTGTAAAGACAAACAGTTTAAAGCCAAATCTATGATATGCTTGTATTATGTGATGAATGCCATAGCTAGTTTCTTTTAACCACGGATGTGAAACCTATCTAATTAGACATACCATTTTAAAGCATATACAATAAGGCTATCTTGAAAAATATGGATGAGCAACTTTTCATTACGTGTATGTGTAGCCATTTTACGATAATACATAATGACATGCCTTATGGGGCATTTGGTTCCATCATACTTTTCAAATTTAGAAACTTTAAACTTGGGTGGAATGACAATATCAGGAACCAAGCACAGTTCAATAGCATCCATTGAACCATAAAATCCATCCTCTTAATAAATCGAAGCCTTTCTTCAATAAGATCTTTTTTTTTGTTGAAATTTAAAGCCTTCATTGGTTTCTACTGTGTTTGTCTTCAGTTTCGCTTATTCTTTTAGATAATCTAGCTTAGGAACTTGAGTGGGATCAAGAATAAGAGCTAAATGAGTAAGAGCAACAATTGTAGGCATGTTAGTATGCATGTAGGGGTAGCTTACCGTAATTGGCATTTGATATTGAGCCCCTTAATATGTCTGTTTGGAATATGTGCCAAAGCTAAGTAAATGTATTGGATCATTAATCTGTTCAACCACCATCTTCTTTTTGTTCAAATTCTTTAGCAATTCATCTATATCTTCTAATTGCCTCTTCATCTCTTCTTATGCCCTTTCCATTTTTTGGAAACGAGGAGCTTATTCTTTTATCATAATTCTAGCTTGATACGGAGATTGAGTTATCCTCGAACCAAATTACCATAATTATAATAATATGTTACTAGATGCCAAGAATCATCCTAACTTGTTAAAAACATTCTGCTATATGCATGAATGAATAAATGAATGCACATATTGAATATGATACACAACAATTCAATTATGCATGAACGAATAAGTAAATGCATTCACATAACTATGATGATGGATTGACAAATGACTGCTTGAATGGATACAAGAGTTAATGTTTGCCTCATAATGATGCATGAATGAATAAATGACTGCATGAATAAGCTAATGTTTGCCTTATAATGATGCATGAATGATGAATGCATGCATTAGATGCTAGATAGATAAAAATTCAATGATGCATTAATGAATAAATGTATTGAATGCCACATAACAACACATAAAAGAGTGAATAAAACTCAAACTATTTGAGCTTTATCACAAAACTTACACAATTGGAAGAACACAAATGACACTACCAAAGTTCCTTCATTTGTTTTAACTTGGGTTACATTCTAACAATAGATGGACATGGCTCTAACCTTGGATTGGTTTTGTAGAGTTAACTACATGTGGTTTAAGTTAATATAAAGGTTCTTAAATTGTTTCTCATATTATTGCCCTTTACAGACTAGTAAGACACTCCAATCCTCGTCTATCACAGGCTATCAATAAAAAGGATTCAATTTTAGTAAGAATATTTCGCTAACCATTTAAGAGATTATCATTTCACGAGAATATAGATACTTTACTCCTTTTTAAGAAAGACAAGCCCGAGTATAGAGCTCATGTAATGCAAATGCATGTGATAGATAGTGTGTGTGAAATAACATATAATTTTCAAACCCCCATAAATGAAAGACAGGAAAAAAAAACGTTAGTAAACAAATAACAAAATCATTACAATTTAAAACCATTAGCTCAGAGGATAAGATAAATTTAAAATGTTATGGCCTTACTCTCTATTAGTCTCCAGTGGAGTCACCAAACTGTCATAATGTATAGATTCGTATACATATAGCTAGACATAACTTTAAGAGTCGCCATCAATTTTTTATCTAGGTGTGATTGGCCACTTAATGAATCTATCGTTTTAAGAAGCTCCTAAGCTTGACTGAAGGTCACTAAAGAATAGATTCTGATCTACTAATCAAAATAGAGTTCGAGAGTTTGGTTACATATGGGGAATGTTATAGCGCTCCCACATGCCTATTCAAGGGACGATACTAGTTTATTTTAAATTATCCTAAAATCTTAATTATAGTGGTCTTAAATTTAATATTGAAAATAATTCTTAAGATTTTTTCATCAATTTGGTAGAATTCTTAAAAAAATACTTCATCACCTTAAGAGTATTCAAGAATCTCATTTCTTTTCTTAAAGAGGCTCTATCATCGAAAAGCTTAATCAATTTTATTTGTTGTTAAATTTTTGTTTTATTGAAAATGTATATAATTCTTCCACCATTTGGAGTAAATTTTAAAATATTTTCTCACCTAGAAATATCTTAAATAATCATCCATTTGTGATTATTAAGAATTTTATCATTGGAATTTATTTTTTATTTTTATTTTTAAATTTTTCATCATTTTGGCCTATTTAAAAAATTTTCCTACAAGTTTCATTTCTAAATTTTCCACCATTTAGGCTCAATTTAAAATCTAAACTTTTATTTGTTTCTTAATCTTCGGAAAGAAAATAATATGACAATTATTTTTGGAAATCTCATTTAAACTTTTCTACCATTTGAGTTAAATTTAGAAAAAAAACCTTTCACCTAAAAATCTTATGAAAATTCAACCATTTGTTATTTTTATTAAGATTTCATCATTGGATAATTGTCAAATATTTTCACCTAAATTTTTAAGTTTTATTTTTTATATTTTTATATTTTTAATTTTTTTATTTGAAAAAAATACTATTATTTTTATTGAAATTTCATCTAAATTATTTTACCATTTAGGTTAAATTTAGAGAAATTGCTCACTTAGAGATTTCTTAAAAAATTTATCATTTGAAATTTTTAAGATTCTCATCTTTGGATAATTGTTAATTATTCTTGTAGACACCAAATTTGTTCGGGACTTTTAACCCGATTTTTAGCCTGAGATCTAATTTAGACTTAATCGGGCCCGAAGCCCGATTTCATTATTTAGGCCCAGCCTACTTTTATTTTATTTTATTTTTAGTTTATTTTATTTTTTTGTAAAATTAAACAAAATACAAAAAAAAAGGGAAAGAACAAAAGACAAACAAAAAATACAAGAAAAGGAAAAAAACCAAAGAGGTAGGGGGTGCCTGGTGCCGTGCACGGCACCACTGGCACCGTCCCTTGCTAGGCCTTGTGCCACTTACCCAGGCACAAGGCCAAAGCCAGACAAAATAGAAGAAACAAGAATGGGCAAAGAGGCTAATGATGTATGGCATCCTCTTTCTGCCAAGCCCTGTGCCACCTGCCCAGGGACAGGGCTACAACGGGAGCTCTATAAATAGAGCTTCTGGTTGACCCTAAATGGAAGAGAAAAAAAAAAGAGGAGACCTACAAAAAAAAACTATTTTACAAAAAAATAAAAAAAACACAGTCCCTTAAAACGAGAAACCTAGCACCAAAAACACCTAAAAAAAAATCAATCAAAATCAGTTGTAACAAAAAACAAGTCATAAAACAAAAAAAAGAAAAAAGAGTTTTGGCTGAAAGTTCAAGAGCAAATCTAGGTCGTTCGGGTCTCTTTTTGATAAAACGGAGGCCAGATTTGGGTTCAGGGAGTTGATGGGAGCATTTTGATGTCTTTTTAAAATTTTTTGACATTGACGATGGCAGTCGAAGCTCCTTGTTGACAAGGACCATGGTGGCTATCATGACAGATAGCCACTAACCCTCGACCTGTCTAAAGAAAAGGGGAGAGTTTTTTTAAAAATAGGGGCAAAAATGCTAAAAAAAAAAATTTTGACTTTTATATTGGAGTTTAACCCTAAAACGACGTCGTTTTAAGCCCGGGATCTACATGTCAACCCACTGACCTGACCCAAGGTTATCGCAACTAACCTGAAGACCCAACTTACCCTTTGACCTCTGACCGATCTAATTGAACCAACTCAGACTGAACCAGATTAGCACTGAACAGTCGAACTGATCAGACCGGCACTAAACTGCCAAACCGATTGGATCCACGTTGACTGAACTGTTGATTGGTCCAGTTCAGGTAAAAAAAAATTTATTTTTAAATATTATTTTATTAATATTTATATTTGTTAGATTAAATGATGAAATATGTAGTTAAATTTTTTTATAATTTTGTTCATTTTAAAATAAACTTTAATAAAAATAAATTCTCTAATAATATAAATTAATAAAAAGTGTAAGAAAAAGAAATTTTTATCCGACGATGAGATTCGTGGGTACTCTGAATAGTGATACCTACGAAATCTTTAGGTGAAAATTTTTTTTTAAATACTACTAGTGTATTGGAGTATCTATAAAAAAGTTTTCAATACAATAAAAATTTTCTTTTTCTTGTTAAAAAATTAAATAATAAAAATTAACTAATAAATTAAGAATAAGCAATAAAAAATAGGAAAAAAAATGTTATCCGATGATGAAATTCTAAAAATATTTTGAGTAGAGATGCTTTAAGAAATCCCTAAGTGATAAGATATTTTTTTTAATTATTACCAGTGTATTGGGATATTTATAGAAAATCTTCAATATAATAAAAAAAAATTTTCTTCATTTTTAAATGAAAATATTAATAAAAATTAGAAAAATTTCTAAATAAAAAAATAAAATGTGTACATTAAGGTATTATCATTTGCATTACATGCATGGCATAGCTTTTTATAAAAATAAATTTCAGCCTCTGAGGATGAGATTATAAGGTATTCTGAAAAGTGATACCTAAGAAATCTCTATGTGAGAAATGGTTCTTCTAATGTTACCAATGCACCGGAACATTTTAAGAATTATTTCAATAAAAAGGTTTTGATTTATTTTTTTTGAATAAAGAATCAAGCAATAAATAGTAATTAAAAAAAAAAACAAAAACAATTTCCAATAAATGAAAAAATCAAGAAAATTATTTTTCTAACACAAAAAATGAGACTTTTTTTTATCAAAATTAAAGGATAATGCGTAATTAAATGGTACCTTTTTTAAACGGACACTGTGATGGTGCTAATCCTTCCCCACAGATAATCGACTCTCGTACTCAGACTATTTCACAGACCATAAAATTATCTTTTTAATAAATTTTAATTAATTTTAAAATCTTATTAAAAGGATAAATTTTAATAAGTGGTCAATCGCACTTAGCCAAAAAGATTGGTGGTGACTCCATTTTTCTTTCTTTTATTTTTGTTTCCAAATTTTTCGGGCGGCCTCAAAATCATTACGATAACTTGGCGACTCCACTGGTGATACCATTTGTTTTCAAGAGTCAAGCCAAAATTAACTTCATGTTATCCTCAAATTTTGATTTAAACAGTTATAATCGCTATTTAGTTTTTAATTCCTAGATTCTTTTCACTTTCAATAAAAAAATAAAAAAGCCAAACAAATGAAAAAAACCAAAAAATGAAAAGAAAAATTTTCATACGCATTTCTTTTTTTTTTTTTCGTATATATTATTCTCAATAAATTAGGAAACATATGCACATAACAACATGATACATTTCATGCATGAGCTCTATACCTGGGCTCTATCCTTTATAGGAAGAAATAAAGTACCTACGCCCTTGTGAGGTGATAACCTCTGCAATGGCAAGTGAAATACTTTCACTTAAATTGAAACCTTTTCGTTCGTAGCTTGTAATAGGTGAGGATCGAGATGCCTTACTAGTCCAACATGGACAACAGTAAGAAACAATTTGAGAACCTTTAGACACATGTCAACCCAAACCAAGCATGTAATAAGCCATAGGAAGCTAACCTTAGGTAGAGCCTTGCCCACCTTCTTGTAGAAAATACCTAAGTTCAAAATATGTAAGAATAAAAGTTATGTGTAAGAAAAAACACAAACAAAAACAAATAAAAAATAAAAAATCTCAAAATTTTTTTTATCTCAAACCACATCTTCACACTAACTCAATTTTGTTTTTCTTTTCTTTTTTTACATTAATCATATCATACAGTTCTGCATCAAGATATTTGCTCTAAGACATCTTTCTCTTAAGAAGTTTTCATAGATCCCATAAAACTATAAATTGCTCAAATCTTAGGTAACAAAAGTTGTATAGAATTAATGAGAATTTTTAGTGCTGAAATTTGTCCAATAGCAAATATATCTGACTTGCATTCATGCATCATGTACATCATTTTTTTCAAAAAAATCAAAAATAAAAAAAATAAAATTTTCAACACATGGTATTCTGATTTTCAAAATTTATGGTAATAAAAGTTCAAGAATAGCTCGTCCATTAAAAATTTTGACTCAACCTACCTGCCATTCATATAACACGAAAGCTAAAACAAGAATATGGAATAAGAACAAGCAAGTCGATTTAAGAGGATGGAGAAGGCTAAAAAAGAACTAAAAGAGGATATTGATAAGATAATGGACATGCTTAAGAAACTTGATAAAAAAAAAGCGATGGAAGAAAATCTTAGCTTTAAAGAGCAATCGTCAAACATGGTGGATACTGTTTACCCTTCAGGGTTTGAGTCATGACCAACCCAACCTTCTCAATGAATCAGAGTACAAATTTCTACTCCCAGTGGATATTTCAATCCTTATTCAGGAATGACATCCACCCCAGCTCTAAGACAATTCTAAAATTTTGCTAATCCTGTTATGATGAAAAAATCACTCGAGCCAATCATGGTTCCTGATTTGAATGATCCCAAGGAGAAAAAAAAGCTAGGGATAAAGATACTTTAGAAAGTAGAAGATGCTAGTACCTAACAGAAGATGAAATTATTAGAAGAAAGACTTAGGGCCATAGAAGGAATGATTTTTTATGGCCTATGGATGTAACTGAGCTTTGTTTGGTCCTAGACATGGTCATTTCACCTAAATTCAAGGTTCTTAAATTTGAAAAATATGATGGCACAAAATGTCCAATGACTCATGTCACCATGTATTGTCGCAAGATGGCAACATATGCTTGTGACGAGAAGTTATTAATGCACGTGTTTCAAGATAACTTTACGAGATCTATAGTCAAATGGTATTTTCACCTAGACAAGACTCATATTCATTCCTGGCAAGAGCTCACAAAGGCATTCCTTACACAATACCGGCATGTCATGGATCTAACTCCATATTGCTTATCTTTATAGAACATGAAAAAAAAAGCAACAAAAAGCTTTAAAGAGTATGCACAGAAATAGAAAGATGTGGTCGCACAAGTACAACATCTCCTCACTGAGAAAAAAATAATTGTCTTGTTTGTAACCACCTTGTAAGTACCATACTATGAGAGACTGATAGGCAATGCAACCAAAAACTTTACATATATGGTGATATCTAGTAAGATTATTGAAAATACCATAAAAAATGGTAAGCTCATTGCAAGAGAGACAAGCGAAGCAAAAAAAGGTGAAGCTACCAAAAAGAAAAAAAATAAAGCTCAAATAATGAATTATATAGGGCAACAGTTCAGAGGTTTCATGCCATATCCCACACCAGTGTACCAAATTAATTACCTTTCCATAAACAATGTTACATCTATCCCTCATCCATCTCAGCCATATCAACCACTAGAACACCAGTTTATCCATCCCATTTTCAATCATCCTTTTAGACACCTACCTATCCCGCTGTATTTACCAGACCAGAATGGAGACCTAGCCTAAATAGTGGTCCGAAAACCCTAAAAAATACCAAGAAAAGAACCACTTTTGACCTTATTCCCATATCTTACACTAAATTGTTATCGTGACTTATTCAAAATCAACTTTGAGAGATTGTGCATCTAGAACCCTTTTAACCCCCTTACCAAAAATGGTATGATCCTAATACAAAATGTGATTACCATAATGGAAATCATGGTCATTCAATAGAGAACTATCCTACACTAAAATACAAGGTTAGAGATCTCATTAAAGTTAGAAAAATAAAACTTGAAACCAACAAGGATCACCGTGTTACTAAAAATTTTCTATCTTGATATATGAAAAAAGAGGTGAACCAAGGGTGTTAAAGCATTGACATGAATAATTTAGGAACAATGGATAGATGAGAATTGGAAAGTGGTTTTAGGGCCTTTCTTAAAAAATGATGGTTCGATTGGTGTTGTAAAAAGGTGGATTGATTCAAAACAAAAAGTGTACCCCTTTTGTTTCCTTAGATATGCGTATGAACTTCATGACTTGTATGAAAGTTGAATTTGAATGCTAATTAAGAGATTTTTTTTTTGTATTTTTTGGCTTAAGTTTTTTTTTTTAAAAAAAATCTTTTCTTTTTATAATAGAAGTCTCAAAAAATTGGTGGTTGTTATTATGAATCTACCCGAATAAAATATTCTTGTGTCCTTTTCATGTCTCAAAGTCACTTGAAAAAACTTAATACTCCAAAGGATACAAGTTTGAACTTTGTGATACCTCTTGTCAAGGCAACAAATACTGAAATGATCAATTTGGAAAAACCTTTTGAGTTTTTTGAAAATCAAACAAATATGATACTTCTTTTATCTAGATGTTGGTGAGTTGATAGGTGTCAAGACTATGCTTCAAACAAAAAGTCATCTAGATAGTCACAAATGCACCTTTTTATCTAAGGGCATGTTGACATAAGAGAATGATTTCCAATCACCCAAAATTACCTAGTTCATGCCACTATTCAATTTGGTGATGATGTACACAATCGAGACCTAAATAGACTCTTTTAACATGATTTCCATTGTCACATAAACCATGGACAAAGATTGGTTATCATATGAATTAAGAAGAAAAAATGAAAAATAGAAAAAATGTTGATGGTTACATCATGCACTTTAGATATTCAAATGATCAAAAAAAATGACAAAAAAATGTGATAAAAACAAATTTTTGATTTTTTAAGGAATCACTTTTTAGCATAAATGACCAGGCTTGAGATGACGAATGGCAATCTTTTTTCATCCTTTCACAAATAAGAAATTATCCATTTGCTACCCCTTTGAGCCTAGTGAATTCTTTCTAAATGAATCTTGATCAAGGATCACTTGACACAAAGAAAGATTTATTTGATGAAGTCATGCTTTGACAACAAAGGAAGAATGCCTTAAGTTGTAGAAGCAAACCTCAGACAAATTGAGTGTTAGAACATATTTCTATAAATGTTCAAATATGCAAGAAAAAGAAAAAGTGGAAGCAAAAAAAAAAAAGAAAGAGAAAGGAAAAAAGAGATGATTGGATGTTATGATTAAAGAAATAAAAAGAGTGAATGTCCAAAAGAAAATCCTTCACATGATATGAAATGATCCTTGGTCCAATTACCTTCAAACATGTGTTTTAGGCCTATTTATCCATTTCTTCAAAACCTTGAACCCTAACCTATGTTACATACCTTGAAAAGTTCATTTTGATCAAACATTGACATTTGAACTAAAGAATTTGTTCCTTGCAGAATTCTCATGACCAACTTCGCTTTTGTCTATTTCTTTGCAAGGTTTTCTCCTTCACAATAATACTTGAGTGCACGATGAAATCGTTAAACAAAAAAAAAGGAAAGAAAGAAAAAATAAGAGAAAAATGAAAAAATAAAGCTCTAGAGTGAAAACCAAAAATCAAAAAAGGTAGTTTAGAGCAAGAATGAGATTGCAACATGAAAACTCATTGCAACCAATGATTGAGATAGAAAATCTTGGCCTTTCCTAATATGATCTTGAATTTACCACAACTGATCTTGATATCTATTAAAATACCACATTGTGATATTAAAAAGGGTGTCAAATCTGATTTAACCATAAAAGAACCTTCAAAAAGAATTTGTTGTTGAGCCTGGATAAAAATCCAATTTTTCATATCAAGTTATGGACCTTAATTTGACAATTAATCATCCAAGCCGTTTGAAAAGATGGAATTGTCGTTCTGTTCAGACATATGCATAATAATGATCACCATTTTTTTATAGGCTTAAGAGTCACATTGTTTCATAAAGGTTGACTAAGACAATTTTTTTTTGAACAATTTTGACATTAAAATAAAATATTTTTAAGGAAGAAAAAATACTTTGAGGAAAATAAGGGGTAGTATGAAAAACACTTTTTAATACAAAAGTATGTTTAATCAATTGAGTTTTACCACAATTCGATGGCTCATTTTCTTTAATTCACTTTCACCAAGTTTGAGTTGATCACACACATGTTTGATTTGAAGATGAAAAATAAAAATAAAAAAAGTCGAGAAATCCAAATTGTGAATAAAGAAAGCAAAATTGGTGAAAAATGAGCAACAAAAAAAGGATTTGGAATTAAGATGAAAGATTAGGGTTTGAAAGAAAAAGAACTTTGAAAATTTTAAGAAAATAAGATTTTGGGCAGTTACATATCTTAACTTGACTATTTTTGAAAGGAAAATTTTGAGCATTTGAATCTTTTGACTTTACATTTGCATCATTAGTTTGTCCAACATTGATAGGAAAGTATGCATCAGTATTTTTGGAAAAGACATTTTCATTTCATGTACATCTTTTTAAGAAAAGACATTTGCATCTCATGTACATCATTTTAAGAAAAGACATTTGCATCTCATGAGCATCATTTAAAAAAAAGATATTTTGCATCTCATTTGCATCATCATTTTGAGAAAAGTCATTTGTATCATAATGGTGTTCGCCAATTTTGGAAGCATTAAAGAAGAAAAAAAAGGGGGAAAAAAAACATATTCAAAAGATCAAAAATTTTCAAGAATTTCAATGAAATGGCATAAGAAGAAAGGTTTAAGACCAATCTAGCTAGCAAAAAAGTTGTTAACTCAGTGAAATTGGCATCATTCAAGAAAAATATTGTGATAAATTATTTTCAAAGTTCTCGGTGGTGATATCCGAGTATTAAAGTATGAATTTCATTTTCTTAATGGTAATATCAAGACATTTTCAAAATTACTTAGTGGTGATATCTAAATTTAAAATTTGAAATTGCACTTGTATTTTTTCAGTGGTGATATCCCAACACTAAAAAAATCATTTGTATTTTTTCGATGGTGATATTCGAATGTTAAGGTTTAAATTACTTTTTCTCGATGATGATATCCGAGTGTCAAAGGTTGATTTACATTTTTTCGATGGTGATATTCGAGTTTCTTTTGATGGTGATATTCCAAGTTATTTTTTGATGGTCTAATTTATTTTCGTTAAACCTCTACTGAGAGGAACTTTTTTCAAAATAAAAATTTTTAAAGTTGTTGAGTCTTTATTGAGAGGAGCCTTTTTCAGATTTTAAAGTTTCAAGTTGTCGAGTTTCAAGAAAAAGAAGCATTTCGATTTTATAAGAAAACTCTTTTGATTAGTTTAAAAAACTAAAATAAAAAAATATCTTGACTCTGAACAAAATTGATGTCTTTGTCTTTGCACTATTCTTGATCCTCAATAATGCGTAAAAAGGGGCAGTTGTAGACACCAAATTTGTCATAGACTTTTAACTCGATTTTTAGCCTAAGATCTGATTTAGACTCATGATCGATTTCATTATTTAAGCCCAGCCTACTTTTTATTTTATTTTATTTTTTTGTTAAATTAAACAAAATAGAAAAAAAAATAAAGACAAATAGAAAAATACAAGAAAAGAAAAAAAATAAAAAGGTAGAGGGTGTCTGGTGCCGTGCATAGCACCATTGGCATTGCCCCCTACTAGGCCCTGTGCCACCTACCCAAGCACAAGGCCAAAGTCAAACAAAATAGAAAAAACAAGAGGGGGCAAAGAGGTTGGTGATGGGGTGCCGTACATGGCAACCCCTTTTCCCAAGCCCTGTGCCACCTACCTAGGCACAGGGCCATCGCGGGAGCTTTATAAATAGAGCTCCTGAAAAAACTTAAATGAAAGAAGAAAAAAAAAAGAGGAAACCTGCCAAAAAAAAAATTATTCTTCAAAAAAAAAAAAAAAAAAAAACACAATTCCCTGGAACGGGAAACCCAACACCAAAAATACCTACAAAAAAAATCAATCAAAATCAATTGCAACAAAAAACAAGTCAGAATACAAAAAAAAAAAAGAAAGAGAGTTTTGACCGAAAGTTCAAGAGTAGATTTAGGCCATTGGGGTCTTCTTTTGGTAAAACGGAGGCCAAATTTGGTTCAGGGAGTTGATAGGAGCATTTTGATATTTTTAAAAATTTTTCAACACTGGCAACAATGGTTGGAGCTCACCGCTGGTAAAGACCACGACAGTCGCTATGACAAATGGCCATCGGCCCCCAGCCTTTCTGAAAAAGAGAAAAGAGAGTTTTTTTTAGGGAGAGGGACAAAAATGCTAAAAAAAAATTTAACTTTTATATAGGAGTCTAACCCCAAAACGATGTTGTTTCATTTAAACACCAAAACGACACCGTTTTAAGCCCAGGATCCGTGCGTCAATCCATCGACCCGACTTGGGGTCCACACAATCGACCCAACGATCTAAGTCACCCTTTGGCCCCTGACTAGTCTAGTTGAATCGGCCTAGACCAAACTAGACTGACATTGAACTGCCGACCTGACCAGACACATGTTAACCAGACCGTTGACCGATCCGATTCAGGTAAAAATATTTGTTATATATTATTTTATTAATATTTATGCATATTAAAATATTTATATTTGTTAGATTAAATGATGAAATATATAGTTAAATTTTTTTATAATTTTATTCATTTTAAAATAAACTTTAATAAAAATGAACTTTCTAATAATATAAATTAATAAAAAGTATAAGAAAAGGGAACTTTTATCCGACGATGAGATTCGCAGGTACTCCAAGTAGTGATACCTACGAAATCTAGATGAGAAAATTTTTTTTAAATACTACCAATGTATTGGAGTATCTATAAAAAAGTTTTTAATACAATAAAAATTTTCTTTTTCTTGTTAAAAAATTAAATAATAAAAATTAACTAATAAATTAAGAATAAGCAATAAAAATGAGAAAAAAATTTTATTCGATGACGAAATTTTAAAAATATTCTGAATAGATATGCTTTAAGAAATTCCTAGGTGAAAAAATATTTTTTAAAATATGATTAGTGTATTGGGATATTTATAGAAAATCTTTAATATAATAAAAATTCTTTTTTTTCTTCATTTTTTAATGAAAATATTAATAAAAATTAGTAAAATTTCTAAATAAAAAAAATAAAATGTGTACATTAATGTATTATCATTTGCATTACATGCATGGTATAGTTTTTTATGAAAAATAAATTTGAACTTATGAAGATGAGATTTTAAGGTATTCCGAGAAGCGATGCCTAAGAAATCTCCATGTGAGAAAGAGTTCTTCTAATGTTACCAATGTGCTGGAACATTTTAAGAATTATTTCAATAAAAAGGTTTTGATTTATTTTTCTTAAATAAAAAATGAAACAATAAATAGTAATTAAAAAAAATTCCAATAAATGAAAAAATCAACAAAATTATTTTTCAAATACCGAAAATGAGACTATTTTTTTATCAAAATTAAAGATAACACGTAATTAAGTGGTACCATTTTAAATGGGCACTGTGGAAGTGCTAATCTTCTCTCATGCATAATTGATTCCCGAACTCAGACTGTTTCACAAATCATAAAATTATCTTTTTAATAAATTTTAATTAATTTTAAAATCTTATTAAAATGATAAATTTTAATAGGTGATCAATCGTACTTAGCTAAAAAATATTGATGATGACTCCATTTTTCGTTTTTTTATTTTTATTTTCAAATTCGTCGAGCAACCCCAAAACCGTTACGACAATTCTAAAAGAAATTTATTAATATTTTTTTTTGTTTTTTTTTTTTTGTAAATACTTTCTAATCTTTGTAAAAATTATACATAAATACTCAACTTTAATCTTGGATTTTATAGTTTTTTTTTTTAATTAAAACACTTTCAATTCAACAACTCAATTAAAATTAAACCATTTTTAAGTTTTAACAAAACAATTCTTTTTTTTTTGTTTTTAATAATAATAACTTTAACCTAAATATAATACCAAAAATAAATTAAAAAAATTTAAAATTTAATCTTAAAATATAAATTGACTTTGGATTAAATGGGGATTTACGTCAAAGATAGCAGTAAAAAAAGTCCTTTCAAGAGGTCAAAATTTGAGACTATTGAAATAAAGAAATACTGATATAAGATCAAGGCAACTAGTCAATTTTTACATCAAAAAGTTCCCTACAAGGAGAAGGGTAATATAGATTCGTATTCAGTTGAAAAGCATAAAGTTCATGCAAATTCCTATTGAGCTTGGGGAAAAAACAAAGGAAGCAAAATGTGATTGTCTACCAAACCTAAAGAATAAATATGTGATTAATGATGATGAAAACTAGATGAAAAACTCAAGCTAGCAATTTGAAATCTCTGTCAACCTTTCTTGCTTCTGTATCCTTCCACACATTCCCAGCTATACCGAAAACCATAACAACCATTCTTTGGAAAAGAAATATTGTCCCAGTTAACTTGTCAATCATGGCATCCATAGCTGTTAGCTTTGGTTTCACTATGCCCCTACTCATACCCAACCTAGTTTCATTACCTGACAATGGAATAAATAATTCAAAAATTGTAGAACAGATGTAAACAACATCAGAATGACAAATGAAGCCATCAAATGAACTACGGATTACAAAAATCATTTTTCAAAAACAGAGAGTAGAAACTCAGGAAGCCAGTTGAGGGAACAAAATAATGCAGAAACATTCACAAAATTATGTAGCAAACAAGTTACAGATAATATCTAGAATGAAATAAAATTAAAAAAGATAAGCTATCGCGTCATCAATGCATCTGTCAAAATCTCATCCTTAACCCATCAATGTGATCAGAGACAGATTTTGACATTTTATTTTGGAGGTTTCATTTAAAATTATATATTTTTTTATTTGCTATGTTACTCAAACTTAAAAATAAATGTCAGATGCACTATGTATCCAATACAATATGCATTTTTTTTTAAGGTTTTTTTTTTTATAGTTGGCCTGTCCAACCTCTATATCTACATTTATCTTATATATGTCAAACATAAGTACTTTAAAGAAAATGAAGAATCCAATAATTAACATAATTCATTTGAGATTTTATCAAATTAAAAAAAGAATAAGAGAGAAAGATCATAAAGAAATGCAATCAAGTAAAAATAAAAACAATATAGTTACACTTTTACTTTTGATACTTTGCTGAAAACTTAATTTTTTTTTAAATTTACACAAATGTGACTTAATATCTATTACTTTGAAGAATTTGTGAATAATAAATGTGGGTATAATAAATAAATAAATAAATAATATGATTTTAATTCGTGTTAAATTATAATATAAAATTAAGCTAAAGATTAAAAAATAAAAATTAATAAAAAATAATTTAATGTGAGAGTCAATTCAATTTTAGTTTAATTTTTATATATAATAATTATAATATATATATATATATATATATATATATTAAAGGATTGGAAAATACTCACAGCAATTGCTTATGCAATTGCCCTTAAACACCTGCTCAGATAAAGAAACACGCCAAAATTTTAAGTCTCAAATGGCCAAATCGGTTAGCTGATAAGTATGCAATTGCCCCTTTTTTTTATTGATGTTTCATGCTAGTTTTAATTTATCACCTGAATCACCGTGTGCACTACTCTAGATCTTAAACTTTAAATTTTTTTTTTTTTTTGTTAACTAGACGCCTAGACCTTAACCTTCAGATTGATCCCCTAGAGCTTTTTAGTTTATCCTCTTCTATTTGTCTATGGTGCATTTTAACCCTTCATTTTATTGTCTCTGCCATGGGCCTCCAAAGCTTCAAAATTTTTGTGGGGGCCAAGCTTCCACGACAGTCCGCCATTGAATGTGGTGCTAAAGTCATGTTACAAAAAAAGGGTTTGCACTAGGTGCAGATATGAGGCAAAATGCGTATGTATAACAAAGATACTAATAAAGGGCGAAAATATAAAATAAGATTGTACTACATACCAGGATATATGTATGTAACACTGTCAAAGTTATGATTTCTAGAAGCAAAAATCTCCTTATAAATTGATCGAATACTAGATGAAGCTTATTTACCAGTGCCCTCCCGAGGCCACCAGAAAAAATTACTAAAGTATCATGGTTTGTTTCCAAACTCAATCTCTGTGTTGGAATGGCCAAAACACATTAAAAAATTACCACAACCTGTATTTTACATGTTCATGAATACTAGAAAGTTCCGGAAACTAAAATGATATGATTCTGAATCCAATGTATAAATTTTCCTCGAAGATACTGTTGACTTGAATCAGCCATCAAACGAATATGTTTTGCTTACTAATTTTTTTTCTGCAACCATGAGTTTATAGTTTTTTGTATCTCAGCTCTTTCTCATCATTTTTTTAGCTTTTCTCTACACCAGCATTAAACATCAAGTGGAAAAAGGATTAATAATAAACAAGAATGATAAATTGATGATATGAATTGTTTGTGACCTTTAAATTTCATATGATAGGAACTTGCCTGTGTAGATAGCCATACCACAAGCCCATTCTGTGTTCCTCAAGTAGCATGACTGAAGAATTATGTTTTTTATGGTTAAAGGGCACACATCGTTATCAATAAATGGAGGAAACAAATGCAGATTAGCATCAAATCTTCTAATATCCTTAGCTGGATCTGGACACTCAATAACACCCTAAAAAAGAAGATAAAACATGTAAAGATCAAAAGACACGGGTGTGTGTTTGGTCTAAAACACACAAATTTTGAATTTACGGTACTAAAAAGAAATCTTGCCTTGATTTTATGCAGCAATTCAAAATCTATTCCCATGCAAGCAGAGGGTATTACCCTTGTGTTCAGATCAGTTTCACCATCAAGCACAGCAGTCTACAAGACAATTTGTACGGTCAATCGATGCAAAAGAATTAAAAGTACAATTGATACACACAACGTAAGCATTCTTAACAATGTTATATGTTAAGTCTCTTCTCTTCTTTTATGTTAAGAGGTAGGCTTTCGTCCAACTTTCAATTACATTTCTGGTAAGAATTTAAATCTGTAAATTTTAATAAAACAATCTTCCTGAAGAATTCAACCCACTCAGGCTTTAAAAAAAATAATGAAACAGAATCATATCCTGATTTAGATTTTCTTGTATCTAAATTGCTAACAAAATCAGAACACAGAAGGTACCCGAACCTATTCATTCAATCTAACAGAACTTTAACAACAGAACGCTCTTTCTCAATTTCATATAACTTGGTTGTTTTTTTGGTGTCCTTCCCCGTCCACTGATATTTCAACCTTGAATTAATATTTACAGCATTTTACAATTTTAAAAAAAGTCACATATTCACCTCAACATAGAAAAGGCCTTGTGCATCAGTGGTACCAATCAAAACAAGATCACAAGGCACTTCATAATTCTCACGAAGCCACACTATATTACCAACATGAATATCCTATCCTTGGATCTGCAAATTATTCTCACAATCACAAATGAAATAGAAAAAGAAAGCAAACAGTTACTTCTAAAAAGTTTAAAAGGAAACATGATAGTAAGCAAACCTAAACAACACCAGATAACATGCAATTATGTTGACTCACCGCAAAGAAATTCAAAATAAATAAGTTTTCTAGGAATATCAAATAATCAAAGGAAAAAAGAATATTGAAAATTCCCTTACATGTTTCTTAATGCCCCGCCTAACAACCCACACATCTTTCTCATTTGCTTTCTTGTCTGACAAATAACTGTTTTAATCATCCCATGCTTCTTTTGATGCAGAGATTGCGAATATAAAAATTAGTGGACCCCATGTACTAGCAGGATTTACTGGAGTAATTAGCGACCATAACTGAAGGCAAGCAATCAATAAGAAATACTGGTTCATGAACCGGCTGAAATGAGTAGTAATAGACATATTAGAAAGAGTTGGTGAGCCTGAGAAATGCTAATAGATAAAACTTTCAAGCAGAAAAAGGAAACGTATCCCTTCCCAAACAAATTATCATGCACCATTGATTAATGAATCAGAAAATGCATTGGAACCATGAAGAGTTCTAAACAGGACCGTTCAGTCATGTTATGTGGCAATTCTTAAAATAGTCAATTATCAGTGAGGTAGAAGGTATGAATTGATCACTGTATAAGCAAAAGAACATTTATGTGTGAAAAAAAAAATGAGCATAGCAAACAGTTGATCATGATAAGTCAACGGAGAACCTTTGTTCATTCACCTAATGAAACCAAGGGAAGCACAATGTTAATCAAATTCGGATTATTAAACTAATGTCGAATAGAAAACAAAACTTTGTAAAATATACCTGAACTGCTCCCATAAATTTTTAGGAAGGAAATTCAATACCGTATATTTTCTGTTAGAAATTCGGTTGTCAACGTAAAGTTCTTGTGACTCATCGTCATGAATGTTAACATATCGCTTCATTGGTGTCTCAAAAGCAATCAATGGCAACTCTCAGGTTCATTACAGAGCTCCACAGCAGTTAGGAGCCCCGTCACTTAACCTGAAAAAGATATGTAAATAAAGTTATAATATCAGCAGCACTGTTTCATGATAATTTTCCTTTCTTTTTCTTTTCTTTCTACAGGAAGTGTAGCAGAGAAAATAAGCAAAATTAAAACCAGCTCCATAAATTACACATCACATCGTGGAATCTTCATTTAAACAGTTCAAATTAAGATTTTTCCAATTTCTGATTTTATCACTTAAAAGAAAACGATAAGAGACAATATCAAGAAATATAAAATTCTGCATTAAGGTGTCAATTAGTTCGATCAATGAACCGTCAGATTAACTGAAATCTTGATTAAATTGTTGCTAAAAATTTCAAAGAAATCCAACCAGCCTTTCGCGAAAAGATATTTGGCATCCAAGATTTTGAATCTTGAATTAAAATTTTAACGGAAATAATGAGAGATCGTACGCTTTTTATTTTTATTTTCTTGATGTTTTTCTATTCTACCTTCTCCTACTTCTTCTTCTTCCCCTTGCTCGGTCATTGGTCACAGTTTTGTTAATTGGCTTGAAAGGAAAAAGGGTCAGTTGCTGTGTGCATGCGGTTCCACTGTTTAACATATGTGGATCCACTGTTCTCCCTCCGATAATTGTAAATCTCCTTTTTGAGCCAAGTTATAGGTCATGGACTCAGTTAATATAAATTATCACGGAATTTTTACATGATTAATAATTATTATAATATCAAATTTGTGAGATTAAAATTTTAATTGAAATTTACTTTTAGAAAATTATATTTAATAAATTTAAAGTTCAAATTTCAACTTTTATAAATTTTTTTTATATTTAAATTATTATTTTTGTATAAAAAATACATTGTATTTATGATAATAAAATTTTTTTAATTAAAAAAATCTACTAGCATAATATATGAGAAAAGACCTAAAAAAAAAAAAGTAAAAAAAAAAATCACTTTCAACAGTTTAAATTTAGTGGTACGATAGTTGATTGAATTGTTCTTTTTATGATAGTTGACTCCGAATTTAGTAAAAGGAAAAAGGAGTTGTTGAAGATTACGTCTCTTAATTAAGAATAGCAAAAACAATAAGAGTTAGTGCTTAGATGATTAAAGCAATCATGGTTGCCTTTCTAGGAAAATCATATATGAATTATAAAATTTGTCTAATTTATTCAGTTTTTAAACTCCTCAAACAAGAATAGAAGAGTGACATATACGAAGGTATATTTAAAAATTTTAAAATTAATTAAAAAATAAATAACACATATGATAATTTCTTAACCTTATTTGTAAAATAAAAAAATTGTATTGTTAATGCATAAAAACAAATCCTATGAATTATACATACAATTTTTATGAACCTCAATTTAACAAGTAATGATATAATAAATTTTATTGTATTTATAAATATGAATACTAATTTCACTAAAAGCCCTTCATTAAATGAATTTAATTGAATTTTAATTTCATGTAAACTTTATATACATGTTAATGAAAGTTTATGTTAATATGTAAATTTTAGTTACTTGTGCAATATATGAAATTATAGGTTTAATATATAATTATTATCTAAAAATAAATATAAAAATTTCATAACGTGATAATAAAAAAATTCTATTATCTATAATATTATATATATATATATAAACACTCATATTGAAATTCTTTTGAACTGATGAAAATAAATAGTTTTGTTCATATATTTCCATATTACCATTTTAAATGCTATATGTTACATAAATATTTATACAATTTATTCAATTTATAATAAGAATTTTAATTACATTAAAAGACTTTCATTAAAAAATTATATGACTAATAAAGTTTATTCAATTTATAAGGAAAATTTCTAATTCAATGTAAATTTTATAAACATATTAATATAAGTTTCGTTAATACGTAAATTTAAGTTATTTGTACAAAATATATGCGACTATGTGTTTAATATATAGCTATTATTTAAAAATAAATAAAAATAAGTACTCGTATGTAATGTCTATGGCATCAAAAGTTAATTAAAATAAATCCACAAGTGGTTCACAAATAAACTTTGAGCATTGGCTCAAACAGTAATGTTCTCACTTATGTGTATATGTCATACCAAAAACGGGGGTTTATCCCATATTTATATATCAATCAGTTATCAGTTTTATGTTGTATTTATTTTATATTGATAGATTAACAAAGTAATTATATATTAGATATATTATATTAATTAATGAGTAATTTTTGTGATATCATAATATAATATATTGAAATTTATAGTATAATTTTAATTAAGTGTGATTCTCGTGGTATCATATTATAATATATTCATAAGAGATAGGTCAGTTTTGACTAACATATTAAGGAAGATCCTACTTTTTTCTCTATATATATATGAGGTTAGTCTATTAAATTTTATAACTTCAGAATAGAGAAACAGAGAGTAGTTCTCTCTCTTTTAATTGTGCAGGTTTCCAATCTGACCTTCGAGGTAGGCAATAGAGAGCTTGTGATGGCAGCATTAATTCTATGGACATGGATTTAGTGAGATTGAGTTCTCGCTCGCATCCAAGTCAGTATTAGTTTTTATTAAATTATGTTAGTAACTCTATGAACTTTTGGGCTAAAACCAATAGTTGGTATCAGAGACATACTCACGATGCATTGTATACCTTTATTTTGTTGTCATGGACGTGTGTGTCACCTAACCCACCCATTACGTGTGTGTCACACATGCCGTGATCAGCCTTTTTAGTGGTTGGGCACACGCGATAAACACACCCTTAGCATATGCGCCAAAAACAGGAAAATCAAAAAAGGAAAAGTTCGAGAAGAATTGCACCTTAGCCCTCAATTATTTTATAATTTAGGCCAATTTAATTTTTTCTTTTCCATATTAGGTTTTATTTTTCCCTTTTCAGATAATTTCTTTCTAGGCTATTCAAGATTATGACATTTTTTGGAAATTAAAGGGTTTTTCATTATTGTTGGATCAATTTGATTTTCCCTTCCATGTTTGGCTATTTTTCCCTTTTTAGGCAATTTCCTTATGAACCTTTTAAATTTAGACCACTTGGTGAAAATTAAAAGGGTTTTTTTTTTTATTATTGTTGGGCTATTTTGTTTAGGCCAAATTCAATGATTAAATTTTTAGGGTCATTAATTTAAGTAATTTTGGCTATTTGGTTAATTAATTTGAAACAAATAGATTTGTTTGATTTTGGATCACATTAATTTAAATTAGAGGCCAATTTTAATTTTAATTTCATTTGGGCCATTTAGGTTTAGGTCATTTTGGTGGAATTAAATTTTTAGTCATTTTGTTTTAGGCCAATTTTGTTGAAATTAAAATATTAAACCTAATTTAATTGATTTTAACCATTTTGCTTAAGCCTATTTTGGTTAATTATTTTTGTAAAATATTTTGGGTCCAAAATTGATAGCTCCATTCTATAAAATATTTGGCCTAATTAAATGGGTGATAAATGAATTATTTGGATATTTTGTTTAGCCCAATTTCAATAATTAAATTTTACACATTTTGTTAATAATTCATTTAATTTTGTAAAAGCCCTTTTAACTAATAAAATTGCCTTAATATCTGAATATTCATAACAAATTAAATTACATGATTTGGATAGACTTGACCTTCTGTATATGCTTTCGATGTTGTATATTTCTATTGTAATTAAATGGTGGTCTGACAATTTTTGTGAGTATTTTTAAATTATACAAATCACTAATCGGATTGATTAAAGCGTGCCTATTGTGAAAGCTACCATGATGATGCTTGGGAAGGAAAATATTTTGATTGGGGTATAATGTGATTTAGCTACCTTGTCGGCAACAAGTCATTTCGGGGTTATATTTGACCAATTATATATTATCCTTTGTTGTATATTCTGAAAAAGACTTTAAATTTTGAAATTAATAAAATAACCTTCATGGCATGATTTTGTTTTACATGCATGATATAGTTTAAGTTATTCTATAAAGTCGCCAATCTCAATTTCGTCTCTACAACTATCATTTAACAAGAATTAGCTTTATAGATTAGATGGTGATCCAAGAGGGGGGTGAATTGGATCTCTCCAAATTCTTCTCAAATAATAATTTCAATATAGTTGAATGGAAATCAATACAATAAGCACTTTTGATGAAAATATAATGCAAACAATAACAATTAATAAACTTAAAATCAAATATGAACAACAATAAATTATAAGGAGATAGGGATAGAGAAATCAAACACAATGATTTATAGAGGTTTAGTCCTTTTCCACAATGCACCTACATCCTCTCTCTTGGTTGTCCACACCAAGGCTTCAATCCACTAATTGAAGAAAAATTCTTACAAGATACAAACCTATCTTGTACTAAATCTCTATCTTTTTTTCAAAGCTTAGGTAGCAACCTCTACCCTTACAATATCAAGAGGATACCTCACCTCTTGTTCTCTTTCACCCTTGTATATCAAGGTAATTTTGCAAACAATAGAACAACCTCTCTAAGGCTAAGTGTTTGCTAAGTGTAAGTACAAGAAAATGATGAATGAACAACAAATATAATTTGGATACAATAAAGACAAAGATATGGACTTTGAAGCTATAAAAACTCTTGATTCTTTGAAAGAATGAAAATATGGTTTGTTGGCTTTTACTCACTTGATTCATCAATCTTCTTGGTGTGTTAGAGTGTTCAATTTATAGAGAAATTGAATAAGTAGCTGTTGGAAGTGTTTGGGAAGTGAAAGTAGCTGTTGAATCCTTGATAAAATAGTCATTGGAGTGATTTTGACGTTCAGGGGATCGATCCCCTCCCTTAAGGAATCGATTGGTTCATGTTTTGAACCAATTTTCCTTTGAAAATAGCCTAACCGATCGATCCATTTTGTAGGGGATCGATCCATTTTCTGGATTTTCGATCCTGGGAACATTCTGTTTGAAAACCAATCGATCCCTTCTAGAGGGGATCGATCTTGTCCATGTTGGGTGGTAGTTTCACTTTTTATACTCTACTTACTAATTTGATCATAACTTGAGTTATACAAATCCAAATCACAAACCATTTCAAGATTTAGAAACTAGACTTAAAGGGCTTTCTATCCATTTAAGGTTTCATTACCTAATTCACTGTGTATGAATTATAGTGAATTTTCAAACTTACAGTTTGTGCAATTTTTTGACAACTACAGAATGTCTAGTAAAAATTTAAAATCTTTTCTTAGAAAATTTAGAATTTGATTTTGTTTAATCCATTAGAAATTAGACTCAAAGATCTTTCCAACCATATAAAATTCAAATATTAAGACTTTGTGAATTAATACAAAAAAATAAAACAAGTTCGATGTTGGAAAACTTTATTATTGTAAAACAGCTTTCTTAAGTTAATCTATTTCTCAAAACCAATATTATCAAAATTGTATTAAGTCCAAAATGAATAAGTTCACTTTAAAAACAACAATTGAACTTTCATTTAAGCTCAAATAAATAATTTTTAAAGATAGATTTGGTTTGAGAAATATGAAAACAAAGAAAGGTTTGTTTAAGCTTTGAAAATCATATTATTTATTTAGTAGCAAAATATAAAACTTAATAAATGTACTAAATAAATCCTTTTTCAAAATCTTGATAAGTTTATTTAGCTTAATGTTTTGTCATTTCAAAATAAGGATCAATTCAAGGTTAACAATTTGTTTTTAGGATCAAGCGCTTACTACTACACTAAAAACTATAGGTGATAGTGAAGACGCAACTCTATTTTCTTATTCTCTTTGGTAGTGCAGAGTTTCGTACTAAGTGACAGGTGGACATAAGGGGCTTCGCAAAGCCTTCATGGGATACCTCACCCATTGGGCCTTGGCAGGTTGGGTTGCCATACACCAAAATTTGATCCACCATGAGATACCCCACCCAGATGAATCGACATACCGAGTCCCTAAGGGAGATCGCTGGACCCCATAATCCAACAACAAGATTAATTCATATAAATGGTGTGTATCACTTTCTTCAATTTTAAGCATAATAAATTGAAAAATAGCCCGAAGAGTTGATCGCATTCAGTACCCATCCAGGTGATAAGCCTACGTTACATTCAATACCCATCCAAGTGATAAGCTCACATTATTGAGCTCGATTGAGGATAAAAAGACAATGTGCTTTCTAAAGATACTCTAATTAGAATTGTCTAATGGCATATAAGTATACCATTAGTTACCGTATTAGATAGAGTGTTCAGCACATTAATAATTATGGATGCTATTAAAATCTTTTTGAAAAGTTACATAAGATTAAAACATCGAACCACATAGACTGTTCACCATTACCATGTTGGATAGAGTAGATGGTTTCTATGAGCACATTCCAAAAATGATCAATATTGAAATAAAGACTAGTTTCTAGCGTGAAAGATTTCTAATAGCTTATTTTTGGTGTGATAGTGTGAAATCTGACCATAAAGTACAGAAGAAAACATGAGATCTAAATATCGTGAGTGTTATAACCATCCAAGAGGAATATATATTTTAAGCAGCAATCATATTCAACCCTTTAGATGATACAGGTCAACATTATTGCCAAATGGAATATTAAGAAATGTTTCATTAAAGGTCATTTAAGAATAAGAATTTTGTGAAGTTCACTTCTTATTTTGGTTTCATAAATGCCTTTAAAATATGAAATCAGAGAATTTTGGAATGTGTGCCACTTCTATTATAAATCAGGCATAAGAAACCAATTTATAAAAGTTCTTTGGATTGGAAAGTGAAGCAAAGCATTTAGTTAGCTTTTTCTATTTGAAGTAAGGCATTTTATTAGCCATTTTTGTTTGAATCCAATCTAGTACCATGACTTCTACTTTTCATGGTTGATTACTTATGCTAGTGTTGATACGCCAAATCTGGTAATATGTAAGCAATCGAAAACCAAATAAAAGTAAGATATTTATGAATATGAACGATCTTCTTTAGTTGTACGTACTGTAAATGATGTGGTTATTGGTTTTAATATTGGTAGAATAGATGAGAAGTCTATCATGTTGTGACATAAGCATATCATGTTGTGACATAAGCATTAGGAATATTCTAAATCTAGCAAATGTATAGATTGCATTAAAAGAAATGTCATTGCTAATATATGATTGTGATTAGCAAATGTAGAAAAATTTAGAAACTGATCTATAGTGACAATTATGAACTGTTTCCACTTACTATTTTCAATGGATTTAGGCATTTTATCACCCTCACTAAAAAACTATTCAGGTTTCGATTATCTAAAGTGAAAAGTCTGATCATGTAGAAGCCTTAAAGTTTTTTTTTTTTTAAACCTGCTACTAAGTTTTCAAAAATACAAAATTAAGGCAATGAGGCTAAACATAAGTGATGAATACTATGGTCAGTATAATGAAACTAGACAGAACCCTAGACTATTTTGTTGAGTGTTTTATAGGATTTTGGCGTTAACTCCTAGTATTTTGTGCTTAGAACACCCAAAGAGAATAAGTTGCAATAAGAGGCACTATAAAAAATTTTAATTTTAGAGACATTAAAATTCTGAGGGTTCATAAAAATGTCAATAATTTCTTTTTTAATTTTTATTTACTAACTAATTGAAACTATCCATACTTCTACTAAACTGTATATTAGGCACCATAGTCTTTATGCAAATTAGATTTCAAAAACCAAGATAAATTTTTTAATAACTTAATAACAATGGCATTTAATCCTATAGCTCTTTTTGACTTAATAACACTAAAAACAATATTAGCAATATCCTCTGATTAAATCCCAAGTCCCTAAAAATGGTTGAAACAGAGGATAATCATACAATAAGAAGATATACACTGGAGTATTAATTAAAGGTCCAAAACCTGACTCTTTCATCCAACTCAAACCTTCATTTTCAGCTCAATTGAACATAAAAACAAAAGTCTTTAAAAACTATTATCCCATTAATTCACTCTTTCAACTATTTCTAAATCATACAGTAAATTTTCATTTCAAACAACAATTTATAACAATCAAATTCAGGTACAATGGTCATTATCAAAGCTACCATTTTATTCTTAGAAATTTTCTTCTTTGAAAACTTAAGCAACCCCGTTTTAAACTTACTGGGCATTTTGTAACAGAACAAAGATTTTGAAAAAATGGATTTACTTTCCTGGATTTGAAAGAGCGAGGATTAGAATAGCACAGTCAACAATAAGCCACCAAAAACTTGATTTTCTGGTGAAATTAGTAAAAGAATCCGCATCCATGTATTTGGGGCTATAAATGGTAGGTGACTTGTATCTTTAATCCTTTCAAATGCAAAATCACTTTGTGATCCTAGCTATCCTTTATAATACATTTTTATGTACGAAATTTATATAAAGTTATTTAAGTAAAATTTGTAAAATTTTTTCTTTAAAATAATTTAATAAAAATTTTAATAAAAACTAAAATCACTAGATTGATAGAGTTTAATATGAAGACTAATAATATGTAAAAAATTAATTAAAAATATTATTTATGATTCAAATTTGATCAATACTTATTTAATAATAAAAATTTTATTAATATTTTTACTAAAAATATCAATTTAATAAATATATCAAAATTTATTAAAATCTTTTTAAATTTTATACATTTGATCTATATAACGAAATCTTTTAATTTAATGATTTTGATTTTCAATTTTAACTTTTATTTACTCTTTTGTAATAAAAGATTTTATAAATTTCATTTATAAAACTTTTATATAAATTTTGTCCACATTTCTAGTACAGTGATAACTCTACATTATGTCTGGCTCTAAAATCGACACTTTTACTCAAATACACGTATCTAATAGCAGACCGTCGTGGGAGCATGCGGGGGCCAACCACCCACCCCCCCCCCCCCCCCCCTCCGAAATTTTGAAAACGTTTGAGGTCCATGGTAGAGACACATAGTTAGGAGTTAACAAGAACTATAGAAGAATGAAGAGGATAAACTAAAAAGCACTAAGGCTCAATTTGAAGGTGAGGGTCTAGACGTCATTTAGAGCTGAGAGTGCACATAGTGATTCGCGTGATAAATTAAGCTAGCATGAGACATTAATCAAAAGAAAGGCAATTGCATACTTATCAACTAACCGATTTGAGCATTTGAGACGTGATTTTTGGTATGATTCTTTATCTAAGCAGGTATATAAGGGCAATTACATAAGTAATTTCTCTTAGTATTTTTCAACCCTTTAATATATATTAACATTTATAATTATTATATATATAAATTAAATTAAAATTTAATCGATTCTCACATTAAATTGTTATTTGTTTATTTTATTTTATTTTTATCTTAATTTTATATTATGATTAAACACAAATTAAAATTATACTATCATTTGTTTATTTATTATACCCACATTTATTATTCACAAATTCTTTGAAGTAATAAATATTAAGTCACATTTGTTTAAATTAAAAAAAAAGTTTTTAACTTAAATATAAAAGTGTAAGTGTATTATTTTTCTTTCTACCTGATTGCAGTTTTTTATGAACTTTCTCTCTCTTTTTTTTTTTTTTCTTTTAATTTGATAAAATTTCAAATAAACTATGTTACTTGTTTGATTCTTCATTTTCCTTGAAATACTTATGTTCGAAATATCTACAATAAATGTAGATACGAAAGTTAAACAGTCTAAATATGAAAAAAAAAAGTTAAAAAAATGTATATTGTATTAGACACATAACGACATTCACCTTCGAGTTTGAATTATATAACAAATAAAAAATATATAATTTTAATTGATTTCTTCAAAATAAAATGTCAAGATCCGTCATTACTTCTATTATACTATTCACTTTCTAAGTTTGTATACAAATTTTCAAATAACACTCAAATTATATACATGAAACAGGTACGACATCCAAATCCTCAATATATTTAATAAAGTTTACTTTAAAAATAAATTTGTACTGTTATATAATTTGTATATAAACGTTAAATATTAAAAAAAATAAAACACATGAAAGGAAAATTTTATGTTAATTATTTGATTTTAGTTAAAAAAAATGCAATTTCATCTTTAATTCATTGGTCTAATAGATAAAAAAAGTTTTATAAAATATATAAAATAAATATTCAAATCCCACAATATTTATCTTCTATTTCCCATCTAATGAAGAAAAAAATGCAAATTATTAATTAAGCAACATTCAATAACAGAGGTATTGGAATTAAGCTTGATGTAAACTTTCAAGTCATTTGATGAACAAAGTTCAAAAAGTCTGTACATTTTAATTTTGTAGTATTATATACTTTCATTCCTTTTTTTATATTAAAACCACATGAAAATAGTCATTTACCCGGTCGACGTAGATGGCATTAGCAGTTTCCAAGAGAAGCACCGACTTTCAAAAGCCCCATGAATTTACGAATCACCACCCACAGTTAGTATAGTAGTTTGGCCCAGAAGCCTCCTGCGCCACAAATGCGGCGGCACCTCATAGGGCCACGAGAACCCACACGCTACACCCCCCAGCATCGAGTTAAGAAAGGGACGGTGTTTTTAGCACTTAGCAGTAGCCGCCCAGCCCACTTTGCCCTCTTTTGTAAATATTGACGGTTGAGTTGACGTGCCCAAGACACGTGGTTCGTAGTCATCCAACAGGAAAGCAAGGGAGCGTCCCCACTGCACAACTAACCGAGAAAATGACCGAAAAAAGGCAACAGCGGCGGCCAAGCTTTATGAGCCTCTGACTCGTCAACATGTCGACACGTCGCACTGTCGCTCCGACTTCCGTGCACCGTACTCATCCCCTTCACTTGCTGCCAATGTCCTCTGTCACTGCTCCATCCCACGCGCCTACTGCTCGAACAAAAAAAAAAAAATTCAAATCCACTTCTTATCTCCTTAAAGTAAATTAAAAAAACAATGAATTGCGTTTATAAATACTTATTAAAGTTAATAAAAATATTATTTAAAAACTTTTTATATTATTAATTACTTTCATTAAATTTAATAAAAATAAAATATTTAAAGAATGCATTTTGATGAGTAGCGCGTGAAGTATGGCGTCGTACGTTACTGCACAACCGTTTAAGAAACAGAGCGCGAAAATCTCTCCACAGATTCCGCCGACGAAGAGCGGGGCCCACGGGAAAGGGGCAACGTTTTCAAATCAAAACGTGGGCCTGCTTTTCAGTGTCCAGCGTGGGACCCTTTTCCCAATCAGGTTCCACTACCGCTGCCATTCCTCTCCTTCCAACAGCTATAAACAAACTTGTACTTCAAAAACCTGTTTTAACACGAAATTAACAAACTAAGTACATGTGCCAGCTACCATAATCACAATCACGAAATGTGCCCCGTCAACACGGTATTCTTCTTAAGCGGCCTGCTTCTACTCTCGTGATTTTAATAATTAAATTAAATTACTAACTTACTTATTTTTACTCTTTTCGTTGTCGGTCGGGCATATTGTTCGCCAAATCGTTGCTGATTTTACTCTTATTCAGTGTTGCACATGCTGTTTATCATTATTCATGTGTAGGTAAAAGTACATGAGAACAAAAATAAACTACAACTGTTCCGATCAATTAGTAGGATAAGTTCTGAGTTACTCTCGTCTCTTGTCGGTGAAGGAACCGTTTAACACCGAATCAGTCATTGGGTTAAGTATCCAGAGAAAAGGAATCAAAGCCTTTTGATTGAGTTCATAAAATAATAGTACTACCATCATGTGATAAAGCAAGTACGTTGAAGGCGGGCTAAACCAAAGCAAAATAAGAGAGCGGATTAGCAATAAGTAACAGAGATTTGATACTTCATTTTCATTGAAAAGAAACAATAGAGGTTAGTTTGTTTGAATGAGAGGCTATAACAAAAACAGCTAAGAGAAAGAATATTTTTTCCCCTCAGTTGCAAAAAAACAGATATCGCTATCCTAAATTATTTACATCATATTAAAGATAAACCAAGGCTAAAAAGGTTCATCAGCTTTTTCTCTTTTTTTTTTTCCTTATTTTTTTTCAAAGCTCCGTACCTCTCACGCTGAAAATTAAGGAGAAAAAGCGGACACGAAAATATTTGCCGTAAAACAGCTATTAGCCATCAAGCATCCACTGGCGGGGGAAGATTAAGATCGAGGAGAGGGCCAGTCATCCTTAGCTTACGATCAATGACCGATGAAGAGTCGGATTCAAATTGAACCCCACCTCCGAATCCCATACTCAGCTGAACTCCAACCGGTTCATACTGAACCGGATAAACCTGACTTACAACCTCAGCTCTCCCTAATGCATCAAAAAACAGAACAGGCCGGGCGTGAGCCACCCTGCCCATCCTACCGCCACCACCCAGAGCCAGCTGCTGATGGCACGCGAAAGGAAATCTGCCAACAACCCCAGTCACACTGTTGCCTCCACGCTTGAGCTCACGTTCCACCGTTGGGCTGGAGGATTCCTCGACGGTGCTGCTTTGGCTTGGACTCTGCTGGTTCTGGCCCTTGTTACCTATGTAGCTGTTCGTTTCATCTGGTAATGGAAAGTTGGTCTTAGCCTTAGGTCCACGAAACTCACGCGCCGCCGCATCGTAGGCTCTGGCAGCGTCTTCTGCTGTATCAAAAGTACCGAGCCAAACGCGGCTTTTTTTGCCGGGATCTCTGATTTCAGCAGCGTATCTACCCCATGGTCTCTTCCTTACTCCCCTATAATGCACCTCATTGCTCTTAATATTTCCATTAACATTTCCTTTCTTCGAGATTTGGGCTGCATTGTTGTCTTTGGGAGCCATTACAATAACTATAATTACTGTTTTTCCTTCTCTTTTAGCTGTAATTTGCTTGCAGAGACAAAAACGTGTGGTAGTCTTATATAGAGTTAGGGGATGCACAGTCAACAAGGGGTTTGACTGAGGCGCCGCCTAAGTGAGGAGACAGTATGATAACTTTGTCTGGGGTACGTGTCACGCGGGAATTTCGAGTCAAACTGCGTGGTGTTGAGGTTTTGCCGGCTTTTGCCTTCACGTCTTTGCATGCTTTATTTCGTTTGAGTGGATTCCACTTTCCACTAAGTTCCGCCATGAGCAAGGCCCATATCGTTCTCTCACTGCATTGTTTGCATTAATGTTAAAAGCAATTTAAATTAATAAATAATAAATCTAGCCTAGAACATGATAATTTTAATTTTTGTGTTATTGATTATGTTTAGGAATCATAATAAAATGTAACTAAAAATCATACTAATAAAAATTGATTGGGAATGTTAAGCATTTAATTTTAAATTTATAATAATATACTAGATTATAAGATTAGTCACTGATTAATGTGGAGGCGTGTTGAGCACGATCCTTTTGCAAAAGTGAGGGAAAAACCCATCTTCTTCGGTGCTTTTAGTTTTGTATCATCTGCAACGTCACTGTCTATAACAAGCTCCGCAACGATCTTTTCACACCGACAGTTAAGAAAGAAAAGAGACCAAAAACACAGCCATGGAGAAAGCGACGCGTGTCCTTAACGCTGTCCTTGAAGCGCACCTCAAACAGAAGCCGTGTCGTGGATCATACTGTTTGTTTCGGTGCAATCACCTATCAACATTTGTGTACCTATAGATTTTTTTTTTTTTACTCCAAAACTTCTCTCACGCCCTTTCCCGAAAGCGTGATTGAAACTAAAGATTGTTTGCTGGGGGTTGTTAGGAACGGGTCAATTGAAGGGCGTGATGGGAGTGAAGCGAAGCCAAAAAATGTAATCTAAGCAGGAAAATTGATGATAATCAGCAGATTCCTAGCTTAAGAAAAAAAAAAAAAAACCCCTCAAATTGAATAGAAAAGAATTACGGGTCGCTTGACAATGGTGTGTATTTTATGTTTATATTTTTGAAAATTATTTTTTATTTTTAATTTATTAAATTTGAAAATATATTTAGATAGAATAATTTTATTTTTATTTTAGATAAAAATAAAAATATATAAAAAAAAGTGGTTAAAATTTTTATATTTTAAATGAGAGAGGTTTAAATTTAATAAAAACAAAAATTTTGAATTGTAACAGTATTGAGTGGTACTATAGTCAAATGAGTGAACAGTGCTCATGCGATAATAATATCAAAATTGTTTTTAAAAATTTAAAAAAAATTGTTTTTACAATAATTTTTAAAATTTTTTAAAATTTGTTTTCAATTTTCAAAAATAAAAAGTAAAAACAATTTACAAACATATTTTTGTTTATAATTTTCAATAAATAAAAAATAAAAAATGGAAACATTGCCGAGCATATAGTATGAAATAGGTAGGTTATAATAATATTATTTTTTGTTTAAATTATATATATAAATGTATTATTAAAAAATTAATTATTTTATTACTAAATAATTAATAAATTTATTAAAATTAAAATTAATTATTTAATTATCATATATGATATATAATAAATAATAAATAATAAATATTTTTTAATGATATGATTATATGATATAATTTATATAAAGACAGACATCAACTTGTAATAATAAATTTATATTTTTAGTTATTAATTTTAATAAATTTAAGAAATAAAATAAAACAATTATTTATTTATTTTTAATTTATTAAATTAGTAATTAAAAAATATATAAAAATAAAATTTTTTAATATAACTTATCCCTCTCCATTAAATAAAAGGAATATATGTACATAAATGTTATTTTTTCGAGAGAAACGGTAAACTGGGTGGATAAGTTACTTCCACAGTGACCGAGTGACGTGTAGGATGCTTACGTTGATGATTGTGGGATCCACGTGAGATAATGGCAGTCGACATAAGTGATTTTATCCCAAGATTTTGCTAACAGGTTATTTGAGTTTCGTCAATATATTATTTGTAACAATACTTTTCTATTGGATACAATAATTAATAATTGCAGTCGTGGAAGTGATTTTGTCTTAAGGATCTTAAGAAAGGATTATTTAAAAATAATTAACATATTATTTGTAATAATAATTTTATGTTAAATATAATATTAAAATGATAGTTTTAATATATTAAAAAATATTTTTTAAAATAATAATTTTTAATAATAGACTCAAAATTCTCGTTATTAAAATCTTTATTTTAATTCTAGTTGTAAATCCTAGTATTAAAGATTGTTTCATATTTACAACTTGTTCGTGGCAATTACAAAGGCAAGTTCTGATTGATTGGGTTTATTCTAAGTGAGAATCTTCAAAGCCGAACGGTTGGTGATTGTGCAAAAGAGCATTCCATTTATAATATTTTTATTATAATTTTATAATTATTTATTTATAATAAAAAAATAAAAAAATTAATTATTTATAAATATAAATTTCATATAATATTTTAATAAATCCTAAATAAATTTTAATTAATTAATTATATGATAATAATAATTATAAGTGATATAAAATCATTGTGCAGGAACTTACAACATCATGTGTCAAAATATTGGACCTCAAATTTTGAAGGGAGCCATGGGCCCATTGGGGGAGAGACTGGGAGGAAAGAGAGACGTATCATTTACCTATTTTACGGCTCAAAAGTAACAACTTGAGTTAAATTTCAGAGGACAAGGAAAAGAGATGAGTACTGTATCGGCAATACAATATTCAGTCAATTTTATTTTCGTACATGTAGGTATGATATCGGTATGGTTTGACGTATAATTTTAAATTTATTAATATTTTAATTTGTTTTTTTATATAATCCATTTCTAAATTTTTTATTAAAATTTTTATTTTAATATATAAACTTTTATCTTATATCTTTATAGGTTTAATGTAAATATAAATTTTAAAAATTATAATATTTACTAATTTGCATTTTTTCACGTTAATATATAATTTTGATTTAATTTTTATAATAATTATAATAATGGTTGAACAAAAATGTATGCAACAGCTTTGGCAATTGTTGGAGCAAAAGTTAATTTGGTGTGCAGGGCCCTTAAATCCTGACCCGATTTCTACTGTAATAACCCTAACCATCTATTGAAAAAAAAGGCAATCTTCTTGTCTTCTAGACGCCGCCTACACTGCACTTTTCATCTCTATTGGCAATGTGTTTTTTTTCTTTCGTTCTTTCATCTCTCACCACCTCATCACCAATACAAAGTCAATCCTTTCTTTTCTTGTTTGTTTTATTCTTTTAGCATCTCTTACCTATCTATAAATAATTTTTGTAAAGATCACTTGAACGTTGGGTTTTGAACTCTTATAGTTGTCATAATTTTTGCAGATTTAGATATAATAATTTCAAATATCATATTATAATGTGATAAAAAATAATAAAAAATAATACAATTGAAAATTTTAATAATAATTATATATAAATTTTAAAAATAAAAAACATATATTTTATATTTCTTTGTTAACGTATATTATAAACATAATTTTTATATAAAATATAATATAAATATATAAATTTTAATATTTTATATAATAAAAATACATAAATAATAAAATATTTTATATCATATATATTAGATAATAGCATATATTTACTAGTATAACTTGTATCGATATAAAAATATAATATAAAGTTTTTTAAAGAGAATGATTTTTTATTAAGTTTAAATAATTATTATTATTATTATTGTTATTAAACTTAATACCCGATAACTAGCATAAAGGTGGAAATGTCCACCTTAGTCTGAGTTTGTAAAAAGCAATTAGAAAGGGCAAGAGAAGCATGACGTGCAATTAGGAGCCGTATAAGCTAGAGATTGTGGTTGTGGGTCCTTCAGCTGTGGCTACTCAATTATTTATTGATTAGCTGGGCAGGGCTTCGGGAGAGAAACCCTCATTTAGAGTGGATAATGTTTGAAATTGGTTACACTATTTTGCTATCATTGTCAATTTCCAGATTTAGGTGTTAGTTTGTGCCGAGTTGTTTTGACGACGTAAAAAAATATAAAATCACAAAGTTGATGAACGATTTGAAGAAACATTCAAAGTTTTTTTTAGTATTTGTAAAGAGAGAAAAGAAAAAAATTTTAAAAAGAGAGAAAAAAATTGAATGTCTATATTTGATATAAAAAAATTATTTATATTTATAAAATAAAAATGTTAAATTTGAATGACTCGAGCTTTAAAATCAGGTTTAAAATTGATAATATTGATTTAACTTAACTTGGCAAGTAATAATTTAATTAAGGAGATGATAAGTTAGCATTCTTATATGTCTTCAGTGAAAAGTTAAGTGACTAAACTAAACTTCAAAAATTCAGATTAATGCATTATGTTAATTCGAATCATAATGACAAAATTACTTTAATTGATGAATCACTATCTTAAGAAGAAAATCTATTACTATTTTTATGACCATGAAATACCCCTATCAAGCATGTATGAAAAAAAAATCCTAATTATAAAATGGTTGAATTTTGTTAGCTAAGATAAAGCTCTTAATTAAACTTTTTCTTTTTTGTTTTGCCTATTTAAAGAAAAAAAAATTCATACTACCCTTATAATTATGAAACATCTCTATTTAAGGTGTATGAAAAAAATTTGAAATGTAATATAGTTTTGTCAATTAAGATGAAGCTTTTAATTAAATAGCATGATGCTCATGCCTCATTCCAGGTGTTTTTTTTTTTTATTTAACATAATTAAAAATTTAAAATATAAAAAAAAGTATATTAAAAAATAAATAATCAAAATAAAGCTATTATAATAAATTTGAAATTTATGAAGCAATGTACACCTTTCAAGACAATGGTGTTCTTCACCACAACCTCTATCACAAATGGATATGTCAATAGGTTTCCTAGAGATACATGTAATGCCTCTTATATTAGTTTGAAAACAAAAACAATATCAAACATTAATTTGTAAGAATGCAAAATAAAATATAATGATGTACACATGTATATCACTATAAAAATATGAAAAATTAGTGGTAGTTTCTTAGCGGCGTTTCATTTAAAAATATTACTAGTTTTCGTGTTTTTATAAACTTTATAGCGCTTTTTATCAAAACGTCACTAAATATTCAAATAGCAGCATTTGTAGTTATAAATGACACTAAAGATAGAAATTTTTCACTAAAATATCTTGAATAATCCACTTATAAAAATTTAAGAAGATTATTGAAGGCGTTTTTAGTAGAAAATACCTTCAATAATCTCTGATAAAAAATTAGAGAGGATTATTGAAGATTTTTTTTTGTCAAAAATGCCTTTAATAATCTTCTCATCAAAATTTAAGAGAATTATTGAATGCATTTTTTGCACCTTCAATAATTTTTTATAAAAAAATTAGAGGGGATTATTGAAGATGTTTTTGGCCAAAAATACCTTCAATAATCTCCTTATCAAAATTTAAGGAGATTATTGAAGGCATATTTGGCCTGAAACGCCTTCAATAATCCCTTCATTAAAAATGAAAGAGATTAGTGAAGGTATTTTTTTTTACAAAAAATACCTTCAATAATCCCCTCTAAAAAATTGAAAAGGATTATTAAAAGTGTTTTTTACCTGAAATGCTTTCAATAATTTTCTCATAAAAATGGCTTATTGAAGGCATTTTTGGTAAAAAACGCATTTAACAATCTCTTTTAAAAAATTAAAAGAAATTATTGAAGGTATTTTTTTTTATCAAAAATACATTCAATAATCTCCTCATCAAAATTTAAAGAGATTATTAAAAGCATTTTTAGTCTGAAATGCCTTTAATAATCCTCTCGTAAAAAATGAAAGGGATTATTGAAGGCTTTTTTTTTTTGCAAAAAATGCTTTCAATAATCTCTTTTAAAAAATTAGAAGGGATTATTGAAGGAATTTTTTTTTATCAAAAACACCTTCAATAATCTCCTTGTCAAAATTTAAGAGGATTATTGAAGTCATTTTTGGCTTGAAACGCTTTCAATAATTCTTTCATAAAAAATAGATTATTGAAGGTGATTTTGATAGAAAACGCCTTCAATAATCCCCTCTAAAAAATTGGAGGGGATTGTTGAAGGTGTTTTTGATAAAAAAACGCTTCAATAATCTCTTCATCAAAATTTGCTGAGATTATTGAAGACGTTTTTGCCTAAAACGTCTTCAATAATCCCCTTATAAAAAATGGAAGGAAATATTGAAGGTGTTTTTTTAATAATCCCTTCTAAAAAAATTAGAGGAGATTATTGAAGGCGTTTTTGGTCTTATCAAAATTTAAAAGGATTATTGAAGGCATTTTTGGCTTGAAACACCTTCAATAATCTCCTTATATAAAATGGATTATTAAAGACATTTTTAACAAAAAATACCTTCAATAATCCCCTCTAAGAAATTGAAAGAGAATTGAAGGCATTTTTTTTATCAAAAATACCTTTAATAATCTCCTTATCAAAATTGAAAAAGATTATTCAATGCATTTTTAGCTAGAAATGCCTTGAATAATCCTAAAAAAATAATTGGAGGGGATTATTAGAGGTGTTTTTAGCTAAAAACACCTCCAATAATCCCCTCAAATTATTTTTTTAGGATTATTCAATGCATCAAAAACACATTCAATAATCACACTTTCTCGCTACTAAATTTTTTTAAAATTTCAAACCCACAAGGCCCTTTTTTTCCTTTTTTTTCTACTCATTTTTTCAATTTTGCTCATTTTAGGTTGCTTTTTTCTCATTTTCTGCCTAAGTTTAAGTCATTTTGTGGTCAATTTTCATCTTTTTTCCTTTTGTTTTTGTAAATTTTAAGTTAGCTTTCTTGCAATTTTGGTCAAATTCTTAAACTTTTTGTCTGATTTGTTAGGTCAAATCCCTAAATTTCTTTTTTGATTTGTTGCGTTTCTACCGCTGTTCAAGCTCCATTGGTAAGCTCCATTTCAACATTGGCAATTTTTAGTGTTTAGTCGTTCTTTTTCTTTTTTTACCAATTTATTTTGTTATTAGAGTTTTGAGTTTGGTTTTGCTTTGTTGGTGAGAAAAATTCAAGATAAAACAGAAAGTGAAAGAAATAGGATTTTTCTCTGAAAAACTTGAAATTGAACATTGAATTTAGTTACAAACATGAATGAAATTTTAGGTTTAGTTTTTTTTCAACAAAATATTTTTTAAGTTACGAAAAAATTGTTACTTGTTAACATGAATTTGTTGATTCATTCAAGATATTCTTAGAAAACCATTCTGAAATAGTCTATTATGTTTGTTTTCATCTCATCTTGGCATTTATTTTGTTTGTTTTTTTAGATCATGGTGTTTGATGAAATGACTTAATCTTGCTTGAAAGGATTTGTTGTGCATGAAAACCATCAACAATAGAAAATGGTAGTGACCAAGGTGGGACAAATCTTTCATCAAATGGTAGTATTCCAAATCTATGTAGTCATCAATTCCATACATTTTAAATTTTTTGGTTAATGTACTAAAATAATTTGAATGTTATTACATTTATTAAACTTTGTGTTTCATCCATATTGGAACAAATTATATACTTATAATATTCAGTTTATGAATTTAAGTTCGTTTTTATTTCTTTTAATATTTTTTATTTAATGATAATAATCAATATTAAAAAAAAAATTTTAAAAAAAATTTTTAATTTAGCGACATTTGTACCTAAGAATGCCTCTAAATGTTAAAATGTAGCAGCGCTTTCTACTATAAATGACACTAAATTTAGTGACGTTTTATACTATAAGTGCCTTTAAATTTAATGGCATTTAATGATAAAAACGTCATTAAGTTAGTGGCATTGTTCTAAAAATATCATTTTTTTTCGACGCAAGTTTAGGCGACACTTTTAGCGACGTTTTTGGCAAATGCTGCTAATCCTTTAATGGCATTTATAATTGTCATTAAATGTGAAAAAAATTCCACTAAAAGCCTAATCCCCTATAGTGTATCACCTTATCGCAGTTGGTGCATTGCTTTGAGAAACTCAGCCTATTATATTCAAATTTCACCTTGGTCTTTGCAGGTGCACAGATGCTAACTGTTTTATGAAATCACTGGAAAGTTTAAATTCATGCATAAATTAAAAAAAAAGTAATAAGTATAAACCTTCATTAGTCTTTAATTTGTTCAACATTTAGTATTTACAAAAGAACAGAAGGGGACCTAAAAATCAGGCTTAAACTTTCAAGTTCATATATAGCATTGTCACAAGAAAAATAGGTTAAAAAGAGAAGCAGGTTTAAAAAATATTGTAGTAAGGAAAATGTACGATAGAAGTAGCCATTTTTAACAAAGTTTTCGTTAATATATGATTATATAAATGCCCATAAATGGATCCCAATGTCTTGCACTGGTATGTTCCAAAACCTAATAGCAAGATGAAAGTTCAACGTTTGAAAAGTTGTTCCCCTCCTTTATTCGCCATTTTAGATAACTCCAAGAATGTGGTGCCACAAGAAAAAATGCATTTCCTACTCTCTTATTAGCTTATAATTATTAGTTATTGATAATTCAATAGTAAGAGTATACGTAATATCATATGGGAACTATTGAGATTCTGAGACTGAAAGGCCAAAATACAAAAATACCTTTTGATTATTTTATTTTTTTGTTCCTTAATTTGAAGTATATTTTGATTATTTTATTGAGATTTTTCAAAAAGAAAAGTATATGCTGAACTTGGAAGATTTAAAAAAAAGTTTTAAATATGGTAAATTTGCATTTATGCCACAATGATAGAAGTTTTACCTAGTGTTGGTTCCATCGTTTAGGATAGACATGAGCCATTTGATACCACCACAGCAGCTGTGTCCAATAACCACAATATTCTCCACCTAAAACCAAACATTCTCTTTTGCACATCCAATTCCAAAAGCTACAATTTGAAATAGTAAATCATATTGAAAGAAAAGAACAGGAAATGTAAATTTTGGGTCTATTCAACTAGCTTTAGTTACCAAATTTTCCTACGACTATTGTCTCAAACAATGTATCCCAAACCTATATGATAGTAATATTAATCACACCTCCATTTAATGCTACCAAATTTCATTAATAGTAAAATTTTAATATTACAAGATTTTCCAATCACTCCTAATTTTCCATTTGAGCCTCCATAGCCAGAAAAAGGACTATCTTGTGAGAAAGAAATGGAAAAGATATGTGAAAATGAATACATATTAAAGTAGTAAAAAAACAACACAACTTCTTAACTGCTTCCACTAAATCACACTTACTTCTTTAGGATTCTTCGAATTGTTACACAAACCCAAAGTTATACTTATAGTGAATAAAGATTAACAAATGAAGCCACCTAAACTATATTTATAACTTTACACATGAAAACACTAAAAAAAAACCTTAATTTACCATTTCATCCATGGATCCAGTTGCAAGAAGCTATAAAAAAAAAATAAAACAAGTCATGCACATGAAATAAATAATTGAATGAAAGAATGAGAAATAGAATCGATTTATATGTTTGGTGCGACAAGATTATATGAAAGGGTGCGAATAGCTTCATCATGTGCATGGAGGTAAAACTTTATTGTGGTGCAAATATCATAACCTCTGATTGTACCAGCTTCAAGACTTACTTGATTCAAACTAAAATTATCTTAATATGCATCCTTTAACAAAGCTAGCATTTCTCTGTTTTTAATGAAAGAAATCAAATAAATGTAGTAGCATCTTTAAGAAATTATTAACTTATGTAAAAGGCTGAAGCACACACCACGAATAAGTAATTAGTTTGTGGATCCTACACCAAGCATTCAATCTCAACAGTGAAGGACCACTTAAAACCAGAATGAGATTGTACTCTCACTACAGCAAAATGGCATTTTAGTGGCAGTTTTATATTGGCCTTTCACTTACAAATGTCGCTAGCTTTTATGTTTTTATAAAACTTCAGGCGTTTAATATTCAAATGCCACTAAATATTCAAATAGCGACGTTGTTACTTATAAACGCCACCCAAGACTTGATATTATAGGTATTTTTCGACTAAAACACCTTGAATATTTTTTATTAAAAGTTTCGATGAATAGTTAAAGCATATTTTTAGCAGACAACATCTTCAATAATCACGTCATAAAAAATTGTATGAGATTAATGAGGGTGTTGTCTACAAAAAACGCCTTTAATATTTAGACTAAAAATTTCTCAGGCTTATTAATTTTTTTTTTTTTTACAAAATTCCTTCAATATTAAGGTTATCAAATTGTTTGGATCATACGGATGTTTACCATAAGGTTGTTAGTTCAATCCGTCCTTAATTTAGCCTTTTTTTGGGTTTAGGCACAAATTATTTGTTATTGATTAGTCTAGGCATTTTCTTGGCAAAAATGCCTTCATCAATTAGTTTTAAAAATTTTTCATAAAATATTGAAGGCATTTTTCATGGAAAGGCGCCCTTAATAATCAATAGCAAAGATATGGACTCGATTCTTGAAGGCGTTTTTGGCCGAACTCGCATTCTATAATCCAATCAGTAAATTTTTTTTTTTGGATTTTTAAAGGCAATTTTGTAAGAAACGCCTTCAATATTTCATAGACAAAACTTGGATGGGATGGTTAAAGGTGTTTTAGGCTCCAAACGCCTTTAATATTTCCAACGATAAATTTTAATTGTCAGATTATTGAAGGTGGCTATATCCAAAAATGTCTTCATAAACATTTTATTGGGATTATTGAAGGCGTTACCCGTAGGAAAACACCATTCATAATCCATTTGATTAATTTTTAGTTGGTATTATTGAAGGTGTTTTTTGCCTAAAATACCATTAATATTCCAGACAATAATTTCCTGGGAGGATTATTAAAGGCGATTTTGGTAAAAAATGCCTTCAATGTTTTCTGTTAGGGGTGCTTGAAGGCATTTTTTTGCTAAAAATGCCTTCATTAATTGCATCAAAAAAACATAATTGATACTTTATATGTGAAGTCAGTTGTAGATTTATACCCAAAAAAATGTTTACTATCAGTTGTATGTTTATGCCCAGAAAATATTTTGTTTATATATCTGATACTATGAATTACATTTTGGAATTTGCATAATGAACATTGTTGTATTTCAAAAAATTGACCACACATCTAAAATTAAAACTGATAACGTTGCCATATTAATATACTTTTTTGAAATAATTGTACTCAGTAATTTAATAAATGCACATAGTGTATTCATATTAAGTATAACAATAATATTAAACCAATACGCCCAATGTACAAACTTAAAGTTTCCATTCAACATGGCATGTTAAAAACATTATAACAATTTGTTCCATATATATTTACATTCAACCAATAATGTCTAACTTGAAGGTTTATCAACATTGATAAATGACAATACATAATCACACAATTTTTTACAGACTTCATCCAACTCCTCTTTCGTAAAGCTTTCTTTACCCTCCCACTAAAAAAAAATTATCATAAGTAAATGTTAAGAAATGAGAACATAACGTACCGTTTTATTTTTTGAATATATAACGAGTTTATGAAATTTATACTAACCTTGAATGGTGTGATCATAAAATCATGTAACATTATCTCCCACATAAAATAAAGGACATAATATCCATATTCAGTATTATCGGGTTGACAAGGTACCTGAAAATTAAATTGAATCAATTTAGAAAACATTTATCTACATAAACTCAACATTAAAAGAATAAATTTGACATTTATCTGTAATGACACCCATTTCAATTTTTTTATCTTCTTATTGAATATAGATATTACCCTAAATTGAAAAGAAAAAAAATTGGTGAGAACATAAATAAAATTTCTTATGAAGAAACAGAACATATATAATATAATAAAGTATTGTAATACCTCTTTATAAAAGTTTGAATATCGGGATTAAGCATCGTCGTTGGATTAATTGAATTAAGAAAGTATGGCGTTAAGATTTGGTGTCAATCATAATAAGCACCCAATGACGACTGTAAAATAGTAACAATGATATACTCAGAATACACATCAGATCATAGAATGAAGCAGATTAGAGTAAGTAAGGTTGGAATATAGCTTACTGTGCATTATACAGGAGCAAATAATAATCAACCGATTTTTTCATGCATAAGATCACATGATTAGTATGATACACGACTGTGTCACTCCGCTCACTAATAAAGTTGAGGTCAATGAATATAAATTTGTTCGTCAACTATCTCCCCTTTAACTTTCTATACAGGAAGTTACACGATAACAATCAACATTGTTGGTTAGTATTACACCCTAATACTAACTTACTACATATTGAATGTGCATATTTGTATTTATAAGCTAACCTCATATAAGTAACGATTTCAGCAGCTGATAATTCATCCATTTCACAAAATTCTTTCACCTCATCCACACCAATGAAAGAAAATGATTGCTTATCAAATAAGTCTTCCTCAGACTCAATGGATATGAAGTTTTCATCGGTACAATTCTCCAACGAATATTTTGTTAACTCATTCATGGAAGCCTGGGCAAGGGTTAGACTTTGAGTCTGTACATCCTCTTACAATATTTAATGAAATATAAGTATTAAAACCAAATCAATCAATATAATAAACAAATTAATATTCAAATTATAAACAATATCATACTTCTTGGGTGGTAGCGGATGATGGGATGGCTTCCTTACTTGTAACAAAAGCTTCTCGTATGAAGACGATGCTATCAGACTGGGGTACTAGCATAACCTATTGCATTGCTGCCAACATGGACTCCAAAGCAACGAGTTTTTGTTGTTGGTCATTGAGGCGTTGCTCCTGGTCATTAATTTGTTGCTATTGTTGCTCAATTATTGCATCATATTGTGTATTTCTCATTTGTGGGGTTTTTGGTTGTTTACCAAAATATGTTGATGGCAAGACAAATTTATCAACCCCACAAATCTGACCAGGCCTTTTTTTAGCGCCTAATGCTAAAGACAAAGGATCTTCGCCATACTGGGTTGTCAGTTCACCATATTTTACTTTGGCAGCATAATCATCTTGAAAGACAATAATAAATAAAGCTGTTAGAACAAATCTACACAAGCTAGTATACACTTATGGATACAACCATAATGCCAATCATACATTATATCAAAAAAATAATTATACATACAATCTTTTTTACCATTTTCTTGGTTGCTTCATTTGTGAATGATCCATCCTTCTGTAGATGTTATTATTTCCAGACATTCCATTTGGAAACTTCTGTGTTTGAGCTCATTGATTCCTGTTAAATTACTGCAAAAAAAAAATCAGAATGTATAAAATGAATGTTCATAAATATTCATTAATGAATATAAAATAACTGTGCCAATACATACAAGCTCATACTTCATAGTTGCATATCCTTTTCTTGCTATCTGATGGTGATATTACTATTTAACCCAAATGTCTCGATGTTGTTCTTTGATTTTTTGTAAAATTAAAAAATTACGTTAATCGTATATGAAGATCAAAGGCTATATTGCATAAAGACTTATAAACTTGGACTAATTTGGTAATGGGTTTGCATACCGAGAAATCTTCTGAAAGTTGATGTTGAACATAATTTGTCCAATCTTCAACACTTATAACATCTACATATGCTACAAGTGGAACAGCCAAAACATCACTTTCACCAGCCAACAGTAAAATATATTAGGTTGTCAATCTGCTTTTAAAGTCTCTGAAAGCTTTTCTAGCAGATTGCAACACAATCTTTTTACACTCAATTAGAACGTTGAACCGTTCCTAAATAAGTTAACACAAATAGTATCAACACATTGAATTTCAATTAAATGATCATATAACAAATTTTACGAAATAGTTGAATAAACATACCACAACGAACTGCCATATCTCATCCTTTAGATCAGTAAAAGCTTATTGTCAATCGATGTATTTAATTGAAATCCTCCGACGAACGATGGCTCCAATATGAGTAGTCATTTTGGCAGCTCCTTCCGACATAGGCTACCCACTTTGATTGAAGTCAATATGAATTTTTGTGTCAGTCACTTTGATTTGTTTATTTGGGCCTTTTTTCTTTCTTTTTTAGCCTACACTTCTTTCTTTTGCATGTTCATTAGAAGGAGAATGATGTTGTTTGGAGTCTATATTACTTGCAATATTGATCATAATTATATGAATTACACAATATGACCATCTAAATTGATCATTGTACTTAATTTAATACAACCAATACCATACTATGTACAGAATCGGCATTTAGCACACCATTTAGCAATGTGCTCATACACACCCTTCAGTAAACCACTCAAAAATACCATTTAGTCCCCATTCAAACCCATTCAGTAAAACAATATCAGACAACAAGGTTTAGCAAACTATTTAGCATGAAATATTATTTAGACTCCCAATATCATACAATACCATTCAGCAATACAATATCAGTAAACAAGGTTTAGCAAATCATAATATTTGATGCGTACTTCATAGAAACAACATATTTGCAATATGAATAGAATCTTGGACGACTATGCTGACGATGATGTTAATGAAAATATATAAACACATATGTTAATATTAAGGAACTGAAAAAATAAAAATTTGACTATTGAAGGCGTAAATAATATAGTAAACTAAAAAAAAAAACTTACCAGTTAAAATAGAGGTTCATAGCGGTGATTTGTGGAAGGTCGGTGGCGAGGCATGGGAGAAAGAAAGCAATGGTCTACTAGAAAAGTGTTTAAGGGTTTAGTTTGTTTGGTTGAATAACGCAGCTTTTAGTCATTTTGTGTACCAAGCCTTTGCAAATTCCTATGTTCAAGGTAGGGAAATGAATATAAAATTAATTATTAAAGGCATTTTCATGGAACAACGCCTTTAATAATCACCTAAAAATTTTATTGAAGATTATTGAATGTGTTTTTTTTTTTTTATAAAAAGACACCTTTAATTATAAGCCTTTAAAATTGTCCAACCAACTTATTAAAGGCCTTTTTTTATAAAAAAAAAAAATACCTTTTATAATTCTTAAAAATTATAAAAGGCATTTTCAGTAAAAAATCGCCTTTAATAATTATGGATTTCCAAAGCTTATAACAATTTATTGAAGGATATTTATAATAAAAGATGTTTTTAATAATCCACGAAAGTTTTTTGAGGGAAATTATTGAAGGCATTGTTTTCTGCAACCGCCTTCAGTTATTATCTACAAACTATGATAGAAATTATTAAAGCATCTTTTTTGGATGTACACCTTCAATAACAGTGTTAGAATTTGTGTGGTGGTATATAAAAGATATTTTACAATAGAAGATGCCTTTAATAATTCCTAAAATATGTAGTGGGAAAATTTTGAAGGCTTTTGTTATTAACAAACGCCTTTAGTAATGGATTACTAAGTTTATAGGTATATTGAAGGCACCTTTTTCTAATAAATGCCTTCCATTACCATTGTGGTATATTGAAGGCGATTTATAATAAAAGATGCCTTTAAAAATCCGTAAAAATTTTTTTAGGGAAATTATTAAATGCGTTATTTTTTGTAATTACCTTTAGTTATTATCTACAAACTGTGATAAGAATTATTAAAGGCATTTATCTTAAATATACGCCTTCAATAATAGTGTTAAAATTTGTATGGCAGTATATAGAAGGCATTTAACAGTAGAAGATGCCTTTAATAATTCATAAAATATTTAGTGAGAAAATTTTGAAGGCGTCTGTTATTAGCAAACACCTTTAGTAATGGATTACTAAGTTTAAAGGCATATTGAAGGTGTTTTTTCTAATAAACACCTTTCATTACCTTCTTGGTATATTGAAGGCAGTTTATAATAAAAAATGCCCTTAAAAATTTGTAAAATTTTTTTAAGGGAAATTATTGAAGGTGTTGTTTTCTGTAATCGCCTTCAGTTATTATCTACAAACTGTGATAGAAATTATTAAAAGCATCTATCTTAAATATATGCCTTCAATAACAGTGTTAAAATTTATGTGGCGGTATATAGAAGGTATTTGATAGTAAAAGATGCCTTTAATAATTCTTAAAATATTTAGTAAGAAAATTTTGAAGGTGTCTATTATTAACAAATGCCTTCACTAATAGATTATTAAGTTTAAAAGTATACTGAAGGCACCTTTTCTAATAAACGCCTTCCATTACTATCGTGGTATATTGAAGGCGTGTCATAATAAAAAATGCCTTTAATAATTTGAGAAAATTTTTTGAGGAAAATTATTGAAGGCATTGTTTTCTGCAACCGCCTTCAGTAATTAACTGCAAACTATGATATAAATTATTAAAGGCATTTTTTTTATATACATTTTCAATAACAGTGTTAGAATTTGTGTGACGATATGTTAAATGCGCCTATAATATATTTAAAAAATATGTATGAAGGAATTATTATTGGCATTTTTTGTTAGTAAACACTTTCCATAATCCTGTCCAATAAAAATCTTTCCAAACTTAGCGCATCCAATCACCAACTTCAAGCTTTATCTTCATTATTATACTATTTCTCTTTTCAGACCAAGTACAATTTAGTTTCCCTTTCCTTCTGCTTTTAGTATTTGAACATTTTCTTTTAGAACCCTATTTCAACTATTCATAACTTATTGACTTTAGCTTTTACTTTATTTGACTATTCCTTTAACTTTTGTAATTCACGATTTTATTTTTGGTGAAAAAAAATTTCTACAAAACCCACCTTATTTCACCTTATGTCAACCCTAAGTACAAATACTCTTGAGTACTGTCTACGTTAGCAATAGAGTTTTAACAATCATAATATCTGGTAGCTGATAAATTACTTCACAATAATGAGTTTTCGTTTTGTGTAAGTACTGGTCTTGTTATTATATTTTGTTTTGAACATAGTAAACATGCAATTCTACATGTTCATTTTCATATTAAATTTTTATATACATTTGGTTTGATAATGTAGCAAGTAATAAATGGATAAGAGTTGGATGCAAAAGTCAAGATTAAGTTAAGAGTATAGAGATGGAGTGGAAACTTTTCTTAATTTTGCATTTACGAATACAAGTGAAGATAATATGATATTATGCCCATGTGTGAAATGTGCTAATATTGAGTGGCAAATGCATAAAGTTGTTTATGAGCATTTAATTTGTATTGGATTTCTATCAAGATATGTTAATTGGTATTTTCATGGAGAGTTTGTACCTTTAAGGTCTTTCATTACAATTTTTTTAACATCAAAGGCTCTCCATCACCAACATGATCCCTTTATAGTAGATGACATTGAATTGTGAGATACTTTTAACATTCATAACCAAAATTTTCATAATCTTTTTCCTCAAAATGAAGGATTTAATCAATCCAATGTTGAAATGCATGAATTTGGTGAACCTGGGATAGGTGTATGTGACCAACAACCTAGAGAAGAAGCATCTAAGTTTTATAGATTACTTGAGGAGATGAATGAAAAACTTTTTCAGGGATCAAAGCATTCAAGGTTGTCTTTCTGTGTTCATTTTTTTACTTGAAATGCTTATGTGGATGGACAAAAAACTCTCTGACTTTATTATTATAGTTTATGAAAGAAATATTTTTTTTTGTAAAAATCTCTGAATCTTGTAAGAAATCAAAGAAGATGATCAAAGATTTAGGTCTCGGATATGAAAAAATTCATAGTTTTCCCAATGATTGCATGTTTTATTGGGGGAACAGAAAAAATCAAGAATCTTGTCATTTGTGTGGTATTTTTCATTGGTCGACAAAAACCTCGATGAAAGGTTGAATGGTGATGGTGATGAGGTATGTATGTTAAGATTTTACACTATTTTTCATTAATACCAAAACTTTAACGACTCTACATGTCTTTTAAAATTGTAGATTCAATGAGGTGGCATCATGAGAAGAGGACGAATGATGGATCATTGAGGCATCCTGTAAATTTTTTGGCATGAAAGTTATTTCATTCTAGGTTTCTAGACTTTGCATCGGATCCTCGAAATATTATGCTTGGACTGGCATCTGATGGATTCAACCTATTCTAAATGATAAGTACTTCATATAGTACATGGCTAATTGTATTGATTCCTTATAATTTACCGCCATGGATTGTTATGAAGCAACAATCATTTATATTGTCTATGGTAATTCCCAGGGAAAAAGGTCTAGGTAATGATATAGACATCTACTTACAACCTCTTATTAAAGATTTAAAGTAATTATGAGAAGGAGTTGAGACCTATGATGCATCAAAAGTAGAAAACTTCAATATATGTATTGCTTTATTATAGATTATCAACGATTTTCTTACATATACAAATTTATCTGGTTGGAGTACAAAAGGTCATTATGCTTGTCCATGTTGTGCTACACAAACATGTTCGATGTGGTTACATAATGGTAAGAAGTTTTATTATATGGGACATAATCGATTGTTAGATGATAATCATCGATTTAGATTCGAAAAATATCTTTTTGATGAAACTGAAGAGTTGAAGAGATTGCTTTTACCCATTAATGGGTCTAATATCTTGTCAAAGTTAAAAGATATCGATTTCACATATGAAAAAATGACTCCATCAAGGAAAAGAGTGAATGACATCTTTGAAGGTGTCTGGCGTTGTATTACATAAGTTGGTGATAGTCATATAGAAGTTGGTGATCTTGATGTTCAAAGTGATTAAGAGGACGATGAAGTAGATGACCCCAATGAGTATGAGTTATGAAAAAAAAGTATATTTTTTAGGTTACCTTATTGGGAATATAATTTATTACGCCATAACCTTAATTTGATGCACATAGAGAAGAATATTTACGAAAATTTTATTTGGATAATTCTCAATGTGAATAGAAGATCCAAAGATGACTTAAAAAGTTAGCTTGACCTAGTTGATATAGGGATTCACCCAGACCTTCATCCGATGTTGCTTTGTAATGGTAAATCAATTGCTTGTTGCTTGTTTTAAGATTTCTAAAGTCGAAAAAGATATGTTTTGCAAGGTTTTGAAAAATATCAAAGTTTCGGATGGCTATGCGTCAAATATATCAAGACGTGTGAATATGAATGAACAAAAACTTTCTTCACTGAAGTCACATGATTATCACATTTTGATGCAAGACTTACTTCCAATTGCTTTATGCTCATCAGTGTCAAAGCAAGTGACTTTAGTGATAATTGAATTGAGTAACATATTTAAATCTTTATGTCAACGATGTATGAATGTGGAAGAGCTTGATAAAGTTCAAGATCAAGCTGTAATTACTTTATGCCATTTAGAAAAGATCTTCCCTCCAAACTTTTTCACTATTATGATGCATTTAGTTATCCATCTTCCATATGAAGCAAAGGTCGGAGGGTTGGTTTATTATCGATGGATGTATCCTATTGAAATGTAATATTTATTAATAGATTGATTATGTTTTTATTGATTATCAAGCCAATCTACTTAAAATAACATATGACTAATGTTTTATGCTATAGGTTTTTGGGGAGGTTAAAGTCTTATTGTCACAACAAACACTATCCCGAAGGTTCTATTGCTTAAAGATATTTAGCAGAAGAGTGTATGATATTTTGTTCTCATTATTTGAAAGATGTTGAAACAAGATTTAATAGTCCTTCGAGAAATGTTGGTATACAGCATACAGACTCAACCTATAATTATCTTTTTCAAAGTTTTGGACAACCCATAGGCAAAGCTGAATTGGTGGAGTTAGATGATAAATCTTGGGCATAAGCACATCGATATGTTTTTATTCATCATCACTCAATTGAATCGTTTCGCACGTAACTTCTTTAGCAAGGAAATTATTCATTACATTAGGCATAATTTATTGTGTTTTTTTTTTTTAGTGTTAATACTTTATCATGATGCTTTATAGTGAGTATAGAAATAATTTGAGAGATCCTGCAAGTTATTGACGATCAAACCCTCGAGGGGTTAATAAGTTGTTCGCTGAAAACTTTCATGAATGGTTAGGAGCAACTATAAGTAATACCATACTTTCCATTATTTTTTTATCTACATAGAATGCTTGCGGTGATTATAACATTAATAACATATATATATATATATTCATTTCACTTTTATAGGTTTGGAGTGGAGGATTGTTAGTGAAGAGGTGAAGTGTCTTTCACACGGTCCGAATCGGATTGTGAAACGATACAAAGGTTTCATCATCAATGGATTTAGATTTCACATAAAATCCCGTGAGAGATTTAGAAGTACACAAAATTCAAGAGTTATTGTGACTTCATCAACTACTAGTTATGCTAGTGCTAAGGACACAAACCCTTTAGAGGAAAATCTTGACTATTATGGCATGATTAATGACATCATTGAGTTAGATTATTATGGCAAGTGGAAGTTGTCTTATTTTGGTGTGATTGATAGATGTGAATAGTACGAAGGGTCTTAAGAAATATCAGTACAGATTTACACTTGTGAATTTTTCTCGATTAATTCACACTGAACAACAACTCATCGATGAACCTTATGTATTTTTATCTCAAGTCAAACAAGTATTTTACTTTGAAGATTCGAAATAATTGGGTTGGTTTGTTGTTCTGCGAAACACACCTAGAGACTTATTTGATATAGGGTTAGATACCAAAGATAATGTTGAACATAGAACTGAATGTTATCCTTTTGCTGAACAAAACTTGGATGAGAATATCTCCAGTACCTACGCTTAGTGGGTTTGCGAAGATGTTACTGAAGACATTTATGAACCATGATTCTGTGCACCTATAATTCAAGTGTTTAAGACATAATGTAGTAAATAATAGTATGTAAATAATGTCACATTTGCTATTGTATAATTATTGTCTTCTAAATCATACATTATATTTTGATTTAATTAAATCAAAATGTTCTTTATATATCATAGGTTTTGATTTCTTAAATTGTTTATGTCTTTATATATCTTCTGAACTAACATTTTTTCTATAATCACTTTTATGATGTAGATAAGCTACAATGTGGAGAAGTAGGTTGAAAGAAAAACATATTAGAGATATTAGTTTAGAACCGTCTATGGTACATGTAGATATTAGTTATGGATTGAATTTTTTGAAGGCAAATAAAGATACTGTCAAATCTAACTCCATCACTTCAACCCTTCAACTGATATTGGATCTGGCAATACGGGAGGTCCAGGTTTAGATAGTACCCCATCAATTAATTATGCTTTAAATTTGAATGTAGATATGATATACTCTAATTTTATAATTCAAGTATAATGATAAAAGTATTACGATTTTACAAATATATTTTATATTTGTTGTAGTTGATAACAATGATCAACGGAGGACCAGAGGCCGGACAACTTTGAAGGAATTGTTTGCACTACCTCCTAACGAGTGTATTGTAGTGTCTGTAAACTCCGATAAGCAACCAATTGGTGAAGAGGCTTAACTATTGGCTGGATTTCTAAGAGTGCTAGCCCTTAATGGAATGAAATTGCCTATTCATTATGAAACATGGCATAATATTCCAGAAGAAGTTAAGGCTGATAAGTTAAACTTTATTGAGGTATTAGTATAATTAATTACATATATTCAAAAATTTTATTTTACATTTTGTTTACTTATTGAAACTTTTTTTATTGTATTATTACAGTCAAGATTTGTACTTTAAATACCAACTTTATTTGTGCTTAAGTCATTGGGAAAGAAATGGAAAGATTATAAGCATAGTTTAAAGAATAAGTATTTCGATCGAAAAACTATTGTAGAGGCGATGATGCAAAATCTACCCTGTAATGTGATTATGTGGCAATATGAACAACTGGTTAGATTTTGGTTCTCAAGAAAATGAGAGGTACTAGTTTATAACTTTGTATAATATAATTAAATGGTGAAAGTGTTTGATGGTTTCAGTTGGTAATATTTGTATTTCTATCATATACGCAATTATTTTTTATGACAGGAAAGAGAATAGATTGGGATTGGTAGCAGAAAGCAATAGAAATATAGCCATACAAGTGGATCAAAAAGTTTTACAAGAAAGCAAAAAGAAATCGTAAGTTTATGATAATTAACTTATTCCAATGAATGAACTTTTTTTGCCGTTAAAAGGTAAATATGGAAATTAACATTTATTGTTATGTTTTAATAGAATTGATTATTTCAATACATGATATTAAACTTATCGAAAGTTTTAAACTTAGTTACACAGATGATATGTATGAAAAGTTACTGTTTACGTATATTTACACCTTTATTATCTGGTTGTTGTTATTGTTGTATTTTAACACTTTTGATAGCTTCAATACTTGATATTAAGCTTGTCCGATTGATTGAACTTGGTTTCTATGCTTGATATGGGAGAAAAAGTTGTCAGTTATGTCTGTTTGAGAATATTTTTGCATATAAAAGGTAAATATACAAATAAATTTTGGATGCCTTTCAACATATTGAATGGCTTCAATCCTTTATATTAAACTAGGAGAAAATAATTGAATTTGATTTCCATGATCGATATGTGTGAAAGCCCAAAATGCTTTTATTCTTTGCGTATATTTAAGACTATTGTGTTGTTACAGAGCCAAAATATAAATAAAAGAGATTAAAGTTATTCAAAATTTTAATACTTGATTGACATGATTGATATACATAAATAAGTTACGGTTGATATGTATCCTATCAAATAACATACATTTTTTTTATAAGAGAATGAGATGGGCGATACAATTGGACGTATGAAACTTTTTCGTGTAACTCACGCAAAAAAAGATAAATCTTACATGAATGTCGGAACACAAGAAATTGTGGTAATTTGTATCATCTATTTTAACATAAAGTAAAAATTAACTCTTTTTAACATATAATCAATTAATAATTAAACTTAATAGTTGTATATGACAAATTCACAGGAGAAAGTGAAAAAGAAAATGGCTGCTGAGATTGAAGTAGCATCTAAAAGTTCTCTCAACATGCAAAAAATGAAAAATAGGATATTCATAGAAGTTGCTGAAAAAGAAAGGCATGGACGGGTTTGAGGCCTTGGATTGGGTCCAACACCATCTGCCTACTATAGACATAACTTTTCGTAATTTACACTCTTAGCAAGTCAGTCTTCGTGAGACATTTCAATATTGAAAGGGAAGTTGCAAACTATGCAATAACATTTTTAGCAAATAGAAGAAGAAAGAGAACATGAGCGTGCCAAAATTGAAGTAAAATGTGCTAGAATGGAGGTAGAGCGTGCAAAATTTCAGCAGTTACATGATCGATTCGATCATCTTATGAATTTTTTGCAACAACAATTTTCAGGAAATAATCTTGGTGCTCCATCAACTCAGGTATTATATTTAGTAAATATTAAAATTTTTAAACAAAAAATAAGCATACAATGAAGTGTTAAAAATTGTATGGTATTATTCAGTAGGTTGTTAAGCATGCCAGTGACCAAGATGAAAAATTTTCTTCATCAATTGGCAGCCAACAAAATGTATGTAGTCATCCATTGCATACATTTTAATTTTTTATTTGGTTAATGTATTTATCATATTTAAATGTTATTATATTAATTATTAAACTTTGTATTAATTAGATATATATTTAAACGTGAATGAAGTTAATATTATTTCAGTTTCTAAATTTAAGCTTTTTACTGAAAATAAAATTTTTTATAAGAAACTAAAAAAAATATATTTTTACATAATGACGGCGTTTGTGTTGGGCAATATCGCTAAATGAATAATTTAGTGACGTTTGTCACATAAAATGCCACTATAAGTAGCGGTGCTATTTCTAATAAACACCGCTAGTTAGGTGACATTTTTTATAGAAAGCAATGGCATTTTTCTCATAGCAATGCAACTGAATTAGCAGCACCCAAAAGATACAAATGCCATAAATGTTGAGGCATTTTCAGATTCAAACGCCTCTAAAGTAGCGACGTTTTTTTGTTACAAACGCCATCAATGCAATAGTGTTTGTCTCATAAAACGCAACTGAAATAGTGGCAACTAAAAGATACAAAAGCCGTTAATATTGAGCCATTTTCATATTCAAACACCTCTAAAGTAGCGACATCTCAAAGATATAAACACTGTTACAATGGCGATGCTTCTAATATAAACGCCGTAAAATATTGAGGCATTTTTTTGAAAATGCCACTATTTATCATGATGCGTGTATATGTAGTACTTTGCATGGTATTTTTTCGTAAATACGGCAACCTTATAGTGGCATTAATAAACACCGCTAAATGGTAAAAAAAATGTCACTAAAAACCAAAACCCCTGTAGTGTTTCCTATCCTTTTGTAATGTATAACAATGGTAAAAGTGTAAGTTTCAATACTTGAAAGAAATTTAGGAAGAAAAACTAAATATAAATTGCTTAGTAGGACAGTAGAAAAAATGCACAAATTTTAAGCAAGTAAATAATTTAATTACCATGACAATTGAATGATCAAAAGATCCACTAAGAAACTATGGCACATGATGATTCCAAGCAATTACCTGAACTAGCAAAGTTACAAAGAAGAATATTTAAATAAAAGTAATAATTAATAACAAAATTTAACAATGATTAAATAGTTATAACTAAGATTGCTGTAGAGGGCTAGATTGTAGTAGCTATTTTTATATAATACCAAAAATCATACATACATGAAAGGATAAATCTGTCAATAAATCATAGCAAAAAATCCCAACTTGAACTTTGAAAAAGAGAAAAAAGAATACCAAATTTAGTTTTAGCAAAGTGTGAACAAATATCAATCCCTTTGAAACAAATCAGATTAGCTAATAAATCATGCACAAAGAATTCAATCATAAAATCAAATCTCTTTTTACTCGGAACCCTAAACAAAAAAAGTTAGGAAAATGGGGTCCAGCCTTATGTAATTGGTTTTGAACCAATCAAAAGTCATGGGCCTTGATCTTTCCTTTTACACAGAGCCTTAGTTATTTAATAAAAAGAGGTGGGGCTATTTTAAGGTAGTGTCGCAAACCAAGAAAAGAAAGAAAAAAAGCAAAAAAAATAGAAAGAAAAGGGAGAAGAGAGAGTTAGTTGAATGGAAGTCGATCTGTGGTTCGATTAAGCTAAAATTTTATCAGCAGATTTATGATTTAGAGTTTTACATTCTGAATAATGAAGATTGGGTTTGAAGCTCTCTAGGAACAAATTCAGGGTGTATTTGTTGAGTTACCTATTTAGTGAAATTTCTCCAATTGTCTCTCTCTATTTGTTGATTAGCTCTAGTTTTAGCTAGAAAGATACTTTGTATATCCATTATTTGATAGTGAAGATTTTTCTGATGGTCCATGATTTTTTTCTATACATTAGAGGGTTTTTCACATAAATCTTGGTATGCTTTATTTTTCCTACGTTTTTTATTATTGATCATTATCTATTGCTATGAGTTTATTATGATATATTACGTCTGCATTATTGTGTTTATTGCTTTAAGCCCAACAAGTGATATTAAAACGAGGGTTATTTTTGAAAAATCAATATAAAAATACTCTAAGACAAATGTAAATTCTGTTTGAGATAATGCAGAGTGATACAGATTTCATGATAAAATTGACAGCATCGAATTATTCAATTTGGAGGCCTATGATGGAAGATCATTTATACTGCAAAGATTTGTATAAGCCAATATTGGGTGATTAAGCTAAACTAGTACATATGAAAGATGAAAACCAAAAGAAATTAGGCAGAAAGACATTGCTACAATCAAAAAATAAGTTGATATTAGCGTGTTCCATCATATAGCACAGGAGGCAGATGCCCACACTATTTGAGAAAAATTGATAGCATTATATAAGAGAAAAATAGGTATGAATAAAGTTATGCTTATTAAAAAGCTTGCAACTTTACAGTACAGGGATATACGATCTATTACAAAACACTTGAATGATTTTCAAGATATATCTAATCAGATGACTACTATGAAGCTTAAGATGGATGATGAAATGAAGGCATTAGTTCTTTTGGGTTCATTGTTAGACAGTTGGAATACTCTAGTTGTGACTGTTTTTAATTCAGCTTTTGATTACAAGGTGACATTAGAGATAGTAAAAGATAGTATGCTTAATGAAGAAAGAAGATGAAAAGATATAGACCTTGAAAATCAAGCTTTAGTTATAGAGAACAAGGGCAAAAACATCAACAGAGGTTAGAACCCAAAAGGCAATAGTAAGTCTAAACATAGATCCATGTATAGAGATAAAGTGAAGTGTTTCTAATGTGGTAAACTAGGTCATATAAAATGACATTATAAAATCTTGAAGCAAGAATGAAAAGATGAGAAAAGCAAGAGTTCAGATAATGGTAATATTGTAGCAGTGAATTCAGATAGTGATTTAGTTACTTTGATTTGTACATACGATGGTGATTGTAATCATGTTGGTGATCCTGGCATTGAGTGGATAGTTGACACAGGAGTGGTATATCATTGTGTTCCTAAGAGAGAGTTATTTACAATTTACAAAGTATGAGACTTTAGTTGCACTAAGATAGAAAACAAGAGTGTGTCATAAATTGTTAGGATTGGTGATATTGTTGTACAAACTAGTATAGGTTGCATAAGGGATGTCAAACACATTTTGAATATGAGAATGAACTCGCTTCCTATTAATGTCCTTGATAAAGAGAAATATGAGAGTCGACAAAAAAAATTGAGTAATCAAAGCTTTTCAAAAGATTTATGATAGTTGCAAAGGGAACACTATGCTACACAATGTATAAGACATGGATGCAACTGAACAGTAACCAGATAAATGCTATTAAGGATGATGCTTCAGCAAACTTGTGGCACAAAAGGCTAGCATATGAGTGAGAAGAGGTTACAAGTTTTGTCAAGGCAATCTCTCTTTCCCTTGACCAAAGGTATGTCTCTCGATTCATGTTATCATTATTTATTTGGTAAGCATCGTAAAGTTTTTTTTTGTAAGAGTTCTAAAAAAAAAAGAAAATAGATTGGAATTGATTTATTCTGACGTATGTGGTCCTATTAAGGTTGAGTCATTAGGTGGTAGTAGGTATTTTGTTACTTTTATTGATGATGCTTCATGTAAGATTTGGGTGTATATGTTGAAAACAAAAGTTAGGTATTACAGTATTTTTAAAAATTTCATGTCATGGTGGAAAGGATGACAAGGTTACCTTTAAAGTTTATTCAAACTGATAATGGTGAGAAATACACATCCAAAGACTTGGAAGAGTATTGTTCAAAGTATGAGATCAGGCATGAGATGACAAAACCTGAAACACCTAGCATAATAGTATAGTTGAAAAGATGAACTGCACCATTGTGAAAAAAGTCAAATGTATGTTGAGGATAGTAAAATTACAAAAACCATTCTAAGGTGAAGTAGTCAACAAAGTTTGTTATTTTCTTAATAGATCACCATCAGTTCTTTTAGGCTTTGACATTCCAAAAAAAATGTGGATAGGGAAAGATGCTTCACATTTTCATTTGAAAGTTTTTGGATATAAAATTTTCATGCATGTGCTAAAAGAGCAAAGGTCAAAGCTTGACAGTAAAACCACACAATGTGCATTTGTAGGATATGGTGATGAGGAATTTGGCTACAAGGTATGGGATCTAATGAAGAGAAAGACAATTAGAAGCAAAGTGTGGTCTTTCATGAAAAAAAAACCATAACAGATCTTGAGAAAAATAAGAAGACTATGCAGGTTACTGTTGAGTATGACGTCTTAACACCGACAGAGGTTCCACAGGAAAAAGCTACAGATAGTGAAAATGAGCAAGAAATAGAACTTGAGGATATGAATGAGCTAGCCACAGTTAGTGATGAGCTAGATGTAATCAGTTTTGAGCAAAGAGAGTAATCCTCTCCACCAAAGAGTGTTGAGTAGGGGAAGCTACCTTTAGATCAGGTGGTGTAAAGTTTCAGTCTAAGAGATCTACTAAAAAGCACGGGCCATCTACCAGGTATCTAAGTTCAGATTTTTTTTAGTTACCAGTAAGAGGGAGCCAGAGAGCTTCTAAAATGTGCAGGCTACTCTGGATAGAGAGTATTGGTTAAAAGCAATGAAAAAAGAGATGAAGCCATTGCAGACAAATGATACATATGATCTTATTAAACTTCTAAAAGGGAAAAAGCTGTTGAAAACTAAATGGGTGTTCAAGTTAAAAAAAGACGGTGATAAGCTAGTGAGGTACAAAACTTGATTGGTGGTGAAAGGTTTTTCTAAAAAATCAGACCTCAATTTTAATGAGATATTCACTCCAATTGTGAAGATAAGTTCCATTCGAGTGGTATTGGGATTAATAGCTAGTTTGAATCTTGAACTTGAGCAACTTGATGTTAAAACTTCATTCTTACATGGTGACTTGCAGGAAGACATTTATATGAATCAGCCTAAGGGTTTTGAAGTGAAAGGGAAAGAGCACTTAGTTTATAAATTGAAAAAAAGCTTGTATGGTTTGAAACAAGCTCCGTGACAGTGGTACAAAAAGTTTGATTCTTTTATGGTGAACCACAACTATAAAAGAATGGTAACAAATCTTTGTGTGTATGTCAAAAATTTCCTAATGGTAACTTCATTATTATCTTATTCTATGTTAATGATATGTTGATTGTGGGATACAATATTGGTATAGTTCGCAGGTTAAAGGACAATTGCTAAGTCTTTTGATATAAAGGATTTAGGTCCAGCAAAGTAGATTCTCAGTATGAATATTATCCAAGATAGGAGAGCTGAAAAGCTATAGTTGTCACAGGAAAAGTATATTAAATAGGTGCTTAGTAGATTCAACATGCAACATGCTAAATTAGTTAGTAGTCCACTTGCTAATCATATTTATCTGAGTAAGAAATCTTGTCTAGTGTCTAAGAAAGAGCAACTAGCTATGTCTAGTATTCTTTATTCTTCTACAGTCGATTCTTTAATGTATCTTATGATTTGTACATGGCCTGACATTGCTCATACAGTTGGTATAGTGAGTAGATTTCTTTTTAATCTGGGAAAAGTTCATTGGAAAGCAGTGAAATGGATTTTCAAATATTTGAAGGGCACCTCAAAAATGTGCTTAAGTTATAGAGTTTCGCAACCAATTCTAGAAAGGTTTACTGATGTTGACATGACAGGTGATCTTGATAGTAAAAAATTTACTTCTGGGTATTTGTTCATTATTGCAGGAATAGCTGTATCTTAGCAATCTAAATTACAGAATGTGTTGCTTTGTTAACTATAGAAGCTGAGTATATTGCAGCAACTGAATCAGATAAAGAAATGCTTTAGATGAAATATTTTCTTCTTAAATTGGAGTTGAATCAAAAAGAGTATATGGTGTTTTGTGATAACTAAAGTGCTTTAGATTTGAGTAAGAATGCCATGTACCATGCTAAAATAAAAGCATATTGATGTTAAATATCACTGGTTACATTCTGTAATTGAGAAATAGCAGATGTTATTGAAAAAAGTCCATACTAATAAAAATGTAGTAGATATGTTGACTAAGATATTTTTTAGGGAGAAGCTTAAGCTCTGTAGTAACTTGACCAAAATGAGTTCTTTGGCCAATGTAAGTTCTAAATGAAATTGCTATAGTGAGAATCTCTTCGTAATGGGGTTAGAGGGGGAGGTTGTTAGGAAAATAGGATTTAGCCCCATGTAATTGGTTTTGGACCAATAAAAAACCATGGGCCTTAGTCTTTCTTTTTACACAAAGCCCTAGCCACTTAATAAAAAAAGGTGGGGTTGTTTTAAAGTGGTGTCATAAACCAAGAAAAGAAAGAAGAAAAGCTATAAAAATAGAAAGAAAAGGGTGAAGGGAGAGTTGGTTGAATGAAAGTTGATCCGTGGTTTGATTGAGCTAAAATTTTGCCAGTAGATTTATGATTCAGAGTTTTACATTCTAAACGGTGAAGATTTGGTTTGAAACTTTCTAAGAACAAATTCAAAATGTATTTGTTAAGTCACTTATTTGGTGAGATTTCTCCAATTGTCTCTCTCTAGTTATTGATTAGCTCTAGTTTTAGCTAAAGAAGAACTTTGTATATCCATTATTTGATAATGAAGATTTTTCTGGTGGTCCATGGTTTTTTTTCTCTACACTGAAAGGTTTTCCACGTAAATCTTGGTATGCTTTATTTTTTTTGTATTTTTGATTATTGATCATTGTCTATTACTGTGAGTTTATTACGATATATTGCTTCTGTGTTGTTGTGTTTGTTGCTTCAAGCCTAACTAAAACTGGGGTAAAATTAATGAAAAAATCAAAGGGGAATAATTTAATACCAAACTCTTTTTCAGATTCTCAACCTTAATCTTACTATGATAAAGCACTCAATCAAGTACTTACAATCCAGCACTCAATACCAAAAAAAAAGTACATACTTACCCAAACTTGCTATGAGAAAGTGCTCAATCCAAAATCTAAAATTTTAAGAGCACCATAGGAGTTTAGAAGAAGATTCTCAAGTAGCAAAAAAGGAATATGGATGATTACATATGAATTAGGAAGTAGAACCCACATTGAAGAAAATTTTCCAATTTCCAAAGTCAAAAACTTTGAAACAACTCATTAATCAATTAATAAAGAAAAACTCCAAACCTTCAAATCTCCATAATAGACGCCTCTACTATGGTAATAATTAACAACATTAATAAATTGATGGAAATAGCTTCTAGCCTTATCCTCTTTGAGTCTCCTGTGCTTGGCCTACAACAAATATGAAAGATTTCTAGTACCCTAAACAATAAACCACTTACTACTGTTTTATTATACATCCAAACAAAAAACTCCACAAGTGGTTATAAATTTTTTGATTTAAAAGAATATGTTCATTAAACTATAAATATCCTTAAGTAAATTAATGACAATTCCTTACAATTTTGTAGAAAATCTTGCCTCTATCAACAAACTTGATCATGATATAAATCTTTATCTTGCTTGACATAACCTATGCATAATGCATTCAAAGCATAAAAATTTCAATTAAATTTTATTATCAGCAATACTTAGCTGAATAAACAATACACCAGCTTTTGAAAGGTAAAGAGTTGTTACAACCCACAATCCATTGAGGTAATGTTTGCTTTCATTTTTTGTGATTTTTGCATTACTTTTATAATATTTAATTGCTTACTCTTATTTTTATATTTATTGCATGGTATTTATTTTTGCATGACTAATATTATATTTGCATAATAATTTATTTGCCTAATATTTTATTTGCATAATTAATATATTTGCATGAATTTATTTTTATTGCATGATTTATTAATTTAATTGCATGATTATTAATATGTTTATTTGCATGATTATTAATATATTTATTTGCATGATTATTCAATATATTTATATGTGTGATTGCATGATATTAATATATTTATTTGCATGATTATTAATATATTTATTTGTGTGATTTATTTGTATGGTAATTATATTATTGCTCGATAATTAATATATTTGCATAATATTTTGGCATGATTTTGGTATTTTTTTATTGCATGATATTTGGTATGATATTTGCATGATTGCATGATGTTTTGATAGAATTTTTGTATTACCATGTTGTGTAAATAAATAAATTAATTGAAATTAATTGATTTGTATGATTCAAACTACCTCTGATAAGGCTTAGGTAAGATAACATATAATTAACTTGGTATCAATTTTGAGTGTAAAGGGGTGCTAATACCTTTTCTACATGTAACTGACTCTTGAATCTTAGTACTGTTGATGTAGACTAGAACTTATTCTTTTTAGTATCTTTAGTTTAGGCTTAGGACAACCTTAAAAATGATAGATTCACATACGTGGCCAATCACAGCTAGGAAAAAAAAAAGATTGGTGGTGACTCTATGATTTTTTATGTCTAATGGGTATGTTCTCCTAACTTAAACATTATAGCAGTTTGGCAACTTCATTGCAGCTATTAGAGAGTCAAGCCATTAATTAGTTATGTGTTATCTTAAGCCTTGCTTTGATGGTTTTTATTACGTAATGATTTTCCATGTGTACTAACCTATTTGTTTATTTTGTAGCCTATGATTTTTTATATGTACTAATCTATTTGTATGTTTTATAGATTTTAATTTTTCTATGTGCACCAAAATTTTTTATTATTTGGCATATTTTTTTACATACACCGCTCTTGCATTCATTCATAAGCACTAGACCCAAGCTTTGACCTTTCTTAAGAGGGAGTAAGTACTTATACTCTCATGTGGTAATAACCTCTGTATGAGCTAGTGAAAACTCCCATTCAAATTAAATCATTTCTATTTGAGCTTATAATTGTGGGCAAGGATTGAAGTGCCTTACTAGTTTATAGTGGATGATGATGTAAAGAACAATTTAAAAACTTTTTAGAGTGTCAAACTTTTGAGCCCAACATGTAAACAAACCCTAAGGATCTAAACCTAAGTTAGAATGAGAAAATAAAGAAAAGGAAAGAAAAAAAAGAAAGAAGAAAAAAGAAAATGAAAAAAAAAAGAAATGAATGATTAAGTGAAAAACATGGGAAAATAAAATGACAAATACCCTAAAGTGAATCTTTCAAATGAAAGAATGATCATTAGTTTAAATCATCCTTAAACACTTATTTTGGGCCTATTCATCTCTTTATTTGGAACCTTAAGCCTTGACCCACGTTAGGTTCTTAGAAAAGTTCATATTGGATCTAGCATGGATACTTAAAATTGAAAAACTTCTCTTTTAGGAATAGCCATAAAACCTATAAACCCTTTTAGTTTTCTTTTGCTATCTAATTACCTATTTGGACCATTAACTTATTTTGGATAAGTTTGAATTCCTAAGTGCATGGTGTAATAATTAAAAATAAGAAAAAAAGAAAAAAAATAGATAAGAAATGATAAATGTAGATCTACAGTGAAAACCTTGTGAAAAGGCAGTCTAAAGCAAACCTTGAAGGCCTTAATGCCACTCCTAATAATAAGTGAGATAGATGCTTACCAAAGATAACCTAGACCCTTTAAAAGAACTAAAAACATTAATGTCCTAAAAATATAAAATCTATAAAAATGATTGATTTTGAAAATTTAAGCCTTATTTTTTTCATTCTTAAATGGCCTTTCAAATTTTTGAACCCCCACAACTGACCTTGAAATATATCAAAATGATACACTTGAATGTGAAAGAAGGTGTCAAACATGTTTGATTTTCAATGGATTCATGCTTTTTAGAAAAAATTATGTTTCTTTTATGAGCCTATATAGAAATATAAGCACATTTTCATTCCTTTCAAGTAGTAAAGCCCTTTTGAATGAATTGAAACCTTGATATGCTAAACTATTAAATCCATTTGAAAAGAAAATTGTTACCTCATTCATTTCTAATAAGTGAGCACCAATTCTCGAGAGACTTGAAAGTTACTTTTTGAAATATTTCATTTCCTTTGATCATAAGATTGAGTTGTATAGGCAGTTTTGTTAATTATTTTTAAAAATGTTGAATGATCAATCATGCATTTTTGTGAAAATAAAGAAAACCATGTTTGTTGTAAAAGAAAATTATTGAATTGTGAAAACTTTTATATCGGTTTAGATTCAAAGAAGAAAAATGTTTTAGAAAAACATGATAGTTTGTCTTCTTGATTTTGAAATTGAGTCCAAAGTGCATTGCATGTTGAAAATAGAAATAAAATGGAAAACATGTTGAAAATGAAAGGAAAATCAAGAAAGCCTATTGGAAAAATAAGATAGGAAAAATTGGTAAAAAGACCATAAGGAAGATAGGTGAGAAAATAAAAAAAAATGGGAAAGTGGCAGAGGAAGAGCTAATTTGATGAGCAAATAGAATTCAACAAAACTACAATATGAAAAATGAAAAGAAAAAAAGAATCTTATTGCTTGCATCTTTATAGAGATATTTGTATCATGTAAAAAGAATAAACTTTTTCCATCATGGCAGAGATCATTATATGTGTGTCTTCATATTTGCATTTGCATCATGGATGTTAGCATTAAATTCATCCTTATTTTTAAATGACAAAACATTAAGCTAAATAAGCTTGATCAAGATTTTAAAAAAGATTTATTTATTACATGTTCTTAAGTTTTATTATTTTGGTACTAAATAAATAATATCATTTTCAAAGTTTAAACAAACTTTTCTTTATGTTTTCTTATTTCTCATATCAAAACTATCTTTTAACATTATTTATTTGAGTTTAAATGAAAGTTCAATTGTTGGTTTTAAAGTGAACTTATTCATTTGGGACTCAGTACAATTTTGATAATATTAGCTTTGAGAAATAGATTAACTTAAGAAAGTTGTTTTACAAGAACAAAACTTTTCAACATTGAACTTGTTTTATTTTTTTGTATTAATCCACATAGTTTTAATATTTGAATTTTATATGCTTGGAAAGCTATTTGAGTCTACTTTCTAATGGATCAAACAAAATCAAAATTCAAATTTTTTAGGAAAAGATTTTGAAGTTTTGTTAGACACTTTGCAGTTGTCTAAAAACTACACATAAGGGGTAGATTTGAAAATTCACTATATTCCATATGTAATGAATTAGGTGATAAATTTATATGGATAACAACATCTTTAAGTCTAGTTTATAAATCTTTAAATGGTTTTTGATTTGAAATTGTATAACTCAAGATATGATCAAATTAGTGAGTAGAGTGTAAAATAAGAGACAAACACCTAGCTTGACCGGTTTGATCCTCTAGGTTGTAGGATTGATCCCCTAACTAAACCAATCGATTCGCTCTTGTAATGGATAGATTGATTTTTCTTACAAAAAAAAAAAATAGAATTGAAAAACACCAACAATGATTGATCCCCTATAAGAAAGGATTGATCCTCTATAAAAAGCAATCAATCCCCTATGCTTAGAAAAGCTGTAATGACTAGCTTTTCAAGTTTCAACGATTTTTTTCAACTCCAAACCATCGCCAATAGCTAGTTCTTGAATTCTTCTATAAATTGAGTATTCCAACACACTAAAAAGGTTGATGAATCAATAAAGCTAGATCAAATAAGTTATTTTCATTCTCTCAAAGAAATAAAGAGTTTTAGAGCTTAAATTCAATATCCTTTGTATTTCTTGTATCCAAAATATTGTTGCGATTCATTCACCATTTTCTTTTTACTTCATTAGGCAAACACTTAACCTTGAGAGGTATTTTAATTTACAAAAATCATTTGGGTTATCTTGTAAGTAAAAAGGGGAGGTATCATTTTGATTGTGTAAGGGTAAAGGTTTCTATCTTAAGCTTTAAGAAGAAAAAGATAAGGTTGTATTCTCAATTCCAGGTTAGTGGATTAAAGCCTTGGAGTGGACAACCAAAAAAAAAAAAGATATAGGTGCTTTGTGGAGAATGACCGAACTTCTATAAATCTTTATGTTTAATTTCTTTATCTTTATCTCTTTATTTTGATTATAGTTTATATTTGCTTTTAGTTTATCAATTTATTGTTATTTGCATCATATTTTGATATTATTTTTAATTTTCATTCAATTATATCAAAATCTATTTTTGAAAAAATCTAATTCGCCTCCACTTAGATCACTATCTCACTTGAAAAACTTATGAGTGAGCTTATGAGTATGAGATATGTTAACGTAAGGGGAGATTTCACTATGAGAATAGTCCATATTCAAACCAAATTAACTTCCCATGAAATTATCTTCCCTAATAAATTCATTGTTCACCACATCCTTAACTTTTTCCCTATTGAGTTCACCTAAATCAAAATAGCCTATAATGTTATGAATGAAGTTTGGAATGTTAATGATCTCATTTCAAAATGTTTTTTTGAGAAAGAAATACTCAAGAAAGAAAAGAGTGATAGTGCCCATTTTACTATTTACTCCAAACCCAATTATTAAATAAATTATGGGAAACTTAAGATAAATGTTCCTAATGCTTGTTAGAAAGTTCAGGATAATAGAGGACAGGGTAGTGGTTAGACTTAAGGGATATGAGGTTTTAAAGCTATCATTAAGAAAGATATCAGATTTTTTCTTGCAAGAAGAAATGTCACATGAAATTTGAATACCTTAAATATAAGGCTCGGTTAGAGAAAAAGAATAAACAAGAAGGTAATTCACTAACTTTTGCCTATTTTGAATCCTACTTTGTTAGTGCCCCACCAAATTTATAGTGGCTTGTTAGTGTTGCAGTTGTTCATATTGTTATTATCCTGCAAGAGTTCAAAAGCAAATAGCGACCAAGTGAGAAAAAGGCTGAACTTAAAGTTTGAAATAATGCTGAAGTAGATGTTAGTCATATAGGAACAATAGGTTTAAATTTGGATTTTGGCTTTGAACATGTTTTGGAAAATATTTTTATGTGCATTCTTTTAAGAGGAATTTAATTTCAATTTTTGTTTTGGACAAACCTAGTTATTGCTTTAGCTTTAGAAATGGAAAAGTTGACTTGTTTTTTAATTCAAATGTTGTTGGTGAATATAAACTCATTGACAATTTATATAAACTATGTTTGGCCTTCAATAATGAATATAGTTGTAATGATGTTGAAAGTATAGTGTCTAAAAGATCTTTGATTAAAAAAAATTTTTTTTTCCTTGTTGTGGTATAAAAGGTTGGGTCACATTTCTGATGAAAGAGTTCAACGATTGAAAAAAGATGGTATTTTACCATCCCTTAATTTTTAAAAATTAGACACTTGTGTTGATTGCATAAGGAATAAACTAATTAAGACTAAGAAGAAAGAGGTAACTCACAGTTCTAATCTTTTAAAAATTGTACATATTGATATTAGTGGACCTCTTACATCTACTTTGTGTGATAACAAATATTTATTACTTTTATTTATGAGTATTCTCGCTATGGGTATCTTTACTTGTTAGGTGAAAAATCTGATGCTTTTGATAAATTCAAATTTTTTAATATTGAGGTAAAGAAACAATTAGGGAAAGTGGTCAAAGCTATTAGGTCTAATTGTGGTGGGTGAATATTATGGCAAACACGGTGAAACTAGGCAACAGATGAGACCGTTTGCCAAATACTTATAAGAATATAGGATTGTTGCTTAATATGCTATGCCTAGTAGTCTTGAACAAAATAGTATGGTCAAAAGATGGAATCGCACCCTTAAGGATATGATAAGGAACATGATAAGTAGGATCAATCTTCCTAAATCTTTTTGGGGTGAAGTTATTAAAATTACCTTGTATATACTCAATAGGTTACCTAGTAAATCTATTTTTAAAACATCTTTTAAATTGTGGACTAATAGGAAACCCAGCTTCAACCACTTTTGAGTTTAAAGATGTCTTGTGAAGTTAAAATCTATAACCTTTCTGAAAGAAAGACTAAACCTAGAAATACCTGTTACTTTTTCGTAAGGTATGCAAATCATTCTAAGGGATATAGTTTTTATTGTCCTACACGTGAAACCGAGCTTGTAGAGTCGCAAATAGCAAAGTTTCTTGAGTTGGATATTACTAATAAGGGTATGGCAAAGGTTGTGAATAATAATGAATCTATTGCAAGTGTTTCTATTCTTTTGCCTACAACATAGTGCCATATTGTGCCAGTAGCCATAGAGAAAGGAAATCGAAGGCAACTAGATACAAATCCTCTTTTTACTGATTTAGCTTTAGTTGATGTACTGCAAGTTTAAAAAAAATAAGATCGAAATGCATCTAAAAAGATTTGCCAAACAAAAAAAATCTATCATCTCTAATAATTATGTGATTTATCTTGGAAAGAATGACTATGATATTAGTTATGTTATTGATTCTATGACTTTTGGTGAAGCTATTAGCAGTCCACAGTTTGGTGTGTGAATGGATACAATGGATTCTAAGGCTTAGAATGGTGTTTGAGAGCTTGTTGAACTACTAAAAGGGTGTAAACCTATTGGTTGTAAATGGGTGTATAAAACCAAGAAAGATTTAAGGGGAAAAATTGAAAGGTTCAAAACTAAATTGGTGGTAAAGGGATTTTCTCAAAAGAAATGAATGGAGTATAATAAAACCTTTTCACCAGTGTCTTACAAAGATTCTTTTAGCATTATTATAGCCTTGGTAGCACATTTTAATTTGGAACTTCATAAGATGGATGTGAAAACAACTTTTCTCAATGGTGATCTCAGAGAAAAGGTTTATATAATACAACCTAAAGGATTTCAAGAATTTGAAAAGAAGCATTTAGTATGTCGGCTTAAGAAGTCAATCTATGGCCTTAAGCAAGCTTCTAAGTAGTGGTATCTGAAGTTTGATAAGGTAGTTACTTCCTTAGGTTTTGAAAAAAATAAAGTTGATCAATGCATATACCTTAAAATCAATAGGAGTAAGTATATCTTTCTTGTTTTATATGTGGATGATATCTTGCTAGCCTGTAATGGTATTGGTTTGTTGCATGAAACTAAACAGTTGTTGTCCAAAACTTTTGACATGAAAGATCTTGGGGATGCTTATTTTGTTCTTGGAATTGAAATTCACAAAATAAGTCCCAAAATCAGTTGGAACTATTGCAAAGGTCTTAGACTGATAGTGTGCTTAATAGCTTTAACATATAGAACTGTAAGGTTAGGAATATAACCATTGTAAAAGGTGATAGACTTAATCTTAATAAGTGCCCAAAGAATAATTTGGAGAAAACAACTATGAAGAACATACCATATTTTAGTGCAGTTGGGAGCCTCATGTATACACAGGTTTACACTAGGCTAGACATTATTTTTGTAATAAGAGTTCTTATGAGATATCTTTCTAATCCTGATATGGATCATTGGATTGTTGCTAAGAAAGTGATGAGGTACTTGCAAAAGATCAAAGACCATATGTTGGTCCATAGAAAGGTGGACAATCTTGAAATAGTTGGGTATAAAGATTTTAACTTTGCTGGTTGTTAAGATGACATGAAGTCCATTACAAGATATATTTTTATGTTGGCTAGAAGAACTGTCTTGAAAAGTGTAAATAAAAAACTTTTAGCTTCTTTTACCATACAAGCTGAGTTTGTAGCATGCTATCAAGCTATTACACATGCAATCTGGCTTAAAATTTTCATTTTAGGTCTTTGCATTATTGATTCCATCTCTAGACCATTAAAGATTTGTTGTGATAATAATTGCATTACTTTCTAAAAATAACAAGAGCACCAGTGGGTCTAAACATTTGGAGATTAAATGTTTCAAAGTCAGAGATTTCGTGAAAAATGCTGAGGTTGTCGTCGAACATATTAAGACTAACAACATGATTGCTGATCATTTACCTAATGGGTTAAGACCTATAGTGTTTAGTAAAAATGTTGAAAGTAAGGGTATTTTAGAGTCATTTGATGTAATTCGTTAGTAGGAGTATATTGTTGTGTTTCATACTCACACATCATGGTTTATCTTTATGTTGGACATTTTCTTTATGTTTGAAATATCTATGTGATATTTGATTCCATGATTGAATGATTATTATCGTTGGTTAATATTTTATGTTGTTATTTATTATGTTAGTACATATATACTTGAGAAAATAAAATTTGCTATATACACTATAAAGTTTTAAGACTTGATATCCATCTTAAGTACAACTTTAATATCTTTTGGGTATGTCTCATAAATGATACCAGCAAGTGACCTCGATGATATTAAAGAGATATACAGGCACATTTGGATGCCATTGAAATTTCTCAGCAAGTTTAGAAAAACTAACAAAAGGGCTGACAATGAAAATGACACATTGATATCACATTTAAGTGTTATTTTCTTGCTGTATAGCCACATTGAGATCCATTGTCGTTAGAGTCTCTGATACTTGTAATTGTAGATTGGTTTTATGTCAATAAAGGGCATAAAGCTTTCATGATTTGGTATTGGATGGTTCTATTGGATAAGATCATTAAGATGTTGTCTCAAGGGCTAAATTATTTTTAAAAAAATTGTGACCACATCAAAGTAAAGTAAATCAGTTTGGAGTCTTGTTTTCAAAATAAGTTTTCTTAAAATCAAACAACTCAATTAATATTGCCGAAGTGGGAGAATATTAGAATTTTTTGTAAGTGAGCTACTATTAATTGGTGCATTTAATTTAATAAAATTGATTGATGAATTTAGTCCAAATACAAAACAAGCATGAGAGCCCAATTAATTTTATGTGACCATCTAAGTGTGGGCTTTCACACATCTTACTAGGTCGATGTAGTTTTGCGGTTCTGTAGGCTTTTGGCTCGATAAATCTTTAATGGGGAGTTTACTAGAGTTATGTAAATAATAGACTAAGGTCCCATCTTCACTTCTCATATATTCGGAAAGTGCCCATTGAGAAACCACTTCGAGAGAGAGAAGAATAAAGCAAAAGATCATAGCCACTTCGTGATCATTTCTCTTTTGCATTTTCATGATGACTATCCAAATAGGTATGCCTAAGCTCTTTGATACATGTATGGTGTTCTAATTTTCATATAATAATCTTGGGTTAATGCTTATATCAATTTTAGATTTTGAATTTATTAGTTAATCAGATATGGAAATTCTTGAACGTCAATCCATGGAAAAAGGGAAAATCACAAAAAAATTTTGGAGATTTGATGAGCATTAAAATTTGTCCAAATTGAAGAAGGATTTATCCCTATAAAACAACTTCCAATCTATAATCACAGGGGGGAACAACTACAATTCGAGATCAATTAGAGGCCCATTGAAAAGCAAACATAGTAATAAGAAAGAAGCATGAAGCAAGAACAAGCAATTAATAATCAGCCTTGGGGAATCAAGAGCAAGAGCAACTAAGCAATAAAAACATCAAGCAATCTCTAGGGGCTGGACAGCAGAATTCACAGTCGAAGGCCATTGCAAAGCAAACAGTATTTAGCAAAGTTGATCAAACAATCAGGAGATAGATACACAAGCACCAAGCGATCCCAAGTAAGGCCACCGCAGCAAGCCAACAGAAGCAAATACAAAGAACAATATACGATAAAAAGATCAAGTAATCAACAGAGCAAAAAACTTTGAAAGAGCACCAAGGAAGCAATTCGGCTAGCAACAAATTTCTAGAAGTAATTCACCAAGAAAAAGTTTAGCTCGACAATCATAATAAAAAACAATCAACGAACCAGCAAGCACAATAAGCCAGTGATCCATCTTTCAAACAGGAAGCCACAATCACAGCAGACAAGCATTGAACCAAAAAAGAAGAAAATTTGGGCAATGAATAATTTCAAGCAATTCAGCAACCAGAACCCAAAAACCCTATCAACCTGAGAACACCCATATCCGGCAATTACTCATACAAGCAAGACAAAAACAATCAAGAGAAATTCAAAGCAAACAAGCCCAATTTTTCAGCCGGCACACAACATCAATAGAGAAGCGAACAAGGGGAATCTGGGTTTGCGTCTATCATGTTCTTGGGATTTTTTTTTTTTTTGATCCATACATGTGCTAGGTAGAGAAAGGAGAATCGAGTGATCGTTTTTTGGGCTATTGAGATTTTTTTTATCCAAAGTTTAAATAGAAAAGGCAGTGGCTATTTGTGGCTGAGGTTTCAAGCAAAAAAAGGCAAGGGAAAGGAGAAGGAAAAGAGAAGAGGAATAAACCCAGCAGTGGAAGTGATGGATGATCAACGGCAGAGCAGGTGGTATTTTATTTTTAACTAGTTTCTTGGTTCTATTCTTAAGTTTAAAGCTGGTGTGAAAGAATGGAGAGGAAAGTAGGCTTAAAAGGAGAAGAACAAAAGCAAAAAATGAAGAAAATGGCTTAAATGAGGAGTTTTATTTGATACTTCATACGATGCCATTTTGAAAAGTAAAGGAACCAATTCTTTTAGACCTGGCTTTAGGACTCGCGCAGGTGTCTGAGAAAGACCCGACCTAACTCGTTCCATTGGGTGCAGGTTTGATTTTTTTTAATCTTTTTATTGTGTTATTTTATTTTCTTCCCTAGTTTTTTTTATTGTGATTGAAGTTAACTGAGATGAGGAAAAAGAAGAAACCAAAAAGAAATTTTGATATTATTTTTTTATATATTTGCATGATTATATATTTATATATTTATATTTTATATTATTGGATGATAATTTTTGCATAATATTTTTTTTTTGCATGACAATATTTATTAATTGCATGAATATATTATTATTTGCATGATTATATTTAATTGCATGATTTTATTATTTGCATGATTTATTAAACATTTGCATGAATATTTTGGTATGATTGTTGCCATTTTTTTTATTTATTTTACTTATTAGTTTTTTTGTTTTATTTTTTCCTCTTAAATTAATATTTTATTTTTTTAATTTAGCATATTTATTTGTACATGATAATTAATATATTTGCATGATTATTAATATATTTACATGATATTTTTCATGAATTTAATTTGCTTGCATAATTTATTAAATATTAATTTGCATGATTTTTTTTTGCATGATATTTCATAATTATTGTATGATATCTTCACATGATTTTTTTGTATAATTTATAATATATTTGCCTAATATTTGCATGTTTTGATGTGAATGCATGATCGTATGATTGCATGACTTTTTTATAGATCTTTTGTATAATCATGTTATGTAAATAAACAAAAGGGATTAGAATTCGCTACCAGAACTTCAGCTATTACTGATGAAATTTTTTTGTCACTAATTACCAACAGAATATCCATGGAATTAAAAAAAGAAAAAACATTTTTACCGACAGATTACAATGGAATTAAATCCATTAGTAATCTATAGGTAAAAGTGTGGCACAAATTACTGCCAATTTTATCGATAGATTTTTTCGTTGACACCAAAAGATTTAGCAACAAAAAAATTCATTGATTAAAAAAATTTGAAAAAATTTTTTTTTTGACATTATTGATGAAAATTCCATCGCTAAATTCATTGATGAAAGTATTTGAAAAACAATTTTCACATTACCAACAAAATTTCAAACCCCCACTCGGTTGGGTAAATCCATTTTTCTCCAATTTCTAAAACCAAATTGCTAATTTTCTTTCCCCTCCCTTTTCCCTTTCTCACCCTCTCCCCCTCTTCCTCTTTCTTGCGCCATAGTCACCGTTGCTTTTCCCTGCCATCCAGGTGCCTTGGCCAGTCGTCTTATTACCTTTTCTGTCTAATAAATTTTTTTAAAAAATTATATTTTATGTTGTATTTTATATAGTATGCTTGTTGAGTTTAAGGCTTAAATTTTTATCATAAACTTATTGAAATTTATTTGGATTTTAGTTACCATTGTGTTAAGTTTTTGTTAGTTATTTATTTGTTGAAAATTGTTTGGATTTTGGTTACCAATTTATTGAGTTTTCGTTGGTCTTATATTTGTTGAAACTTATTTAGGCTTTTGTTATAAATTTGTTGAAATTTGTTGGTTATATATTTTTGTTAGATTTTTGGTTTAGTATTAATGTTAAGTATTGTTAATTTTTTTGGATTTAGTTTTAGTATTGTTGGGGAAATTTTTTTATTTTTTGAGTAATTTATTTTTTATTTATGAAATTGTTGTTGAGATTTGTTTGGTTTTGTTATAGATTTATTAACTTTTATATGTGAAAGATTTATATTGGTTAATTTGGGTTTGATGTGTATTAAGATTTTTATATATTTTTATGAATGTTTTATATTTAATATTTTCTAAATTTTAACAATTATTATAAAAATTAAAATTATTTATGTTGGTTTGAGGTTATAATTTATATATCAGTAATTTATATATTATTAAGATTTATATTTGTTTTGAAGTAATTTATATATTTTATAATTTAGTAAAATTTATATATTACTAATTATTAAAATATTATGGTTTTATTGTAATGATCAAACTTAATATAAATAAGTTAAATTGTTCTATTTTATTTTTCATTTCCATGATTTATTTGTAAACATATGTGTTAATCTATTACAGTCATGATCAATTAACTTTAGTGTTGTGTTCTTGAATTAATTTCTGTAATTTCCTTTAGTTATTTACATCCTTATTTAATCTTGAAGGCTAAGCTCATATATAAATATGTTACATTTTTGCAACTGCTATTAGGTAGGAGAATTTTGATGAGACAGATAGAGAAACTGGCCGTACCAAACAAATCTCTAGTGTTCCAATCCATCTCAATATTTTCTCTCCTAATAGTGAGATAGAGTGTTAGTCAAGTTATTTGATCCCTTTTCAAGAATAGGTGTTATCTAAAATAAAACCAATAATTATTTTGTATCCAAAATAAACCTCTTAATTATTTTCATCTAAGATAAAGAAAATTAGAGGATTTCAGATTAGTTACTTAGTGGTTTCAATTCATCTTGCCAACTTTTTGCAATACTAACATAAGTTTAATTTACTTTTAAGATTAACAAGTATGCCTACTACCCATCATTTAGTGGTTATTATTAGTTTATTGGTAGATTGGATTTGTGCTATTTCTTTAAATTGGCTTGAAGTATTACCTTCAATTTTTTTAACTTCAATTCTTTCATAAAGCTACTAAATGTTTTTTTCATCTTTTGTTTTTATTTATTAGTTTATTTGGCTTCAATTCTTTTATAGTGTTGAACTCCCTGAACTTACAAAAGTAGCTATTGGTGAGTATTTCAACCTTTTGCAAGTTTTTTTATGTTGACATATTCATGGCATGATGTAAATTAATTTAGCTAATAAGTTGTAATAATTGACTTGCCATGTAGAGGGACAACCTAAAAGTATTGTGCAAGACATTGAAAGTATTGTGCAAGACATTGAAAATATGGTTAGGACATTTATTGAAAAGGTAAATAGAGACAAAACTTGAGAGGTTCTTGCTTATTCTTAGTATACTAAATCTGGCATAATTGAAAATAGTGTTAATTATTGTTCATATAATAATATGCAATTATGTAAATATTCGTGAAGTGTAAATGCAAGTTTTTTTGGTTCGTACGCCTTGAATGTATGTGTATATGGATGTGAATTTGCTAAATAATAGCCTTTTATTTGCTTTTAGGAATCTGATTAGGGTGATAATGTTTGATTTTTCTTGGTACAGAGATTAGTAAATAGAATATATTCTTTCCAATCTTATCTTTTATCAGCTTGCATGTGTAATTTGTTTATAGTTTATATGTGAAATTTCCATTTTAAATCTTACTTTTCGTTGAGTGCTTAATTTCTTTATGCATCTCACATTCTTTCTTGTCTTCTTTGTTTAGGCATTTTCATGTCATCATTTATTATGGGTAGAGTTGATGAAGATGGAATCTATGTTTCTTATCAAATGAAAGAGGTATATCAAGTTGTATCTCAATTGTATTTTATTTTTATTATTTTGAACATTCAAGTTAAACCATATGTAAATTGTGCTCAGTTGTAGTCTCATAAAAATTTCATTCCACTTTCAACATTGTGGTGTAAATTGTAAACAGAATAAGGCTTTTGTTCTTTATATTTTTCTAATTAGAATTTATATATAATTTTGTAAAATATTATTATATTTTTTATAAATGAAATGAAATGTTTTATTTACTTTCTTTTTTATTTATGTATATTTTATTATTCATATAATTACTTTAAAAATAAATTTAAAAATATAATAAAATGATAAAAATTATATATAATAGCTAAATATGATTGAAAAATAATATTACCAACAAATTTACTGATGAAATTTTCTCAGTAATAATTTCATCAATAATTATAAATAGAATTTATCGATGAATTTTTTGTCAATAATTACTAATAGATTTCAACCACTACCGATGAAAAAACATTACCGACTTAGCTACCACCGACGAAATTTTTTCCTCATTAAATCCATTTCTACCGCTATTACCAAAGGAATTTCACCTTTACGAACAAAATTTTTCATTGGTAAAACTAAAATTTTTGATAGTGATTGATTTATTTGCATGATAAAAATCATTTTTGATAAAAGGTTGGTAAGATAATACATAATTAATGTGGTACAAATTTTGGGTGTAATGGGGTGCTAAAACGTTTTTTGCACGTAATTGACTCCTAAACTTAGTTTTGTTGATGTAGAGTAGAATCTATCCTTTTTAGAGACTCTTAGTTTACACTTAGGATAACCTTAAAGAAGATTCTCATAAGTGACCAATTACATGTAGACACAAAAAGATTGGTGATAACTCTGAAACTTTTATGTCTAATGAGCTGGCTTTCAGACCTTAACATTATGACAAATAGCAAAGACGACAAGAAACTTGGAATCTTGGTCATTGTTGAGAAAGTTTATAAGCATTTCACTTTAGGAGCAATCCCTTTATTCCAATGGGAGTATTTGGATCAATTGTTCCTATTATTACTCTTAGTTCTATATTAAAGAAATGAGCTGCTCCTGGTTGGCGACTTGGTTGGCTAGCTACAAACAATCCTGATGGCTCTCTAAAATATTCTGGGGTTCTCTTTCTTAAACACACACACCTCAATGCCTTTTACATTTCATCTGATAGTTCAAATGCATCATTAACGATACAAGTGCTATGCAAGATAAATGATTCTTTATACCTTAAATAATTTATGGAAACATTTTAAAATAAAAAAATAAATTGATGCCAAATGCTCTCTTAAAGTACATGTCTAAACAACACCGATATTCTTGCAAGAGGTAGTCGGGCGGAGAATACTATCAAGTTCTGAAATGTTACTAAACATATCTAAAAACAAAATTTAATACCCAAGCCCAGTAACTATAGCCTGATTAGTGACACAGCCTAGAAGTATTATTGATAAAAAAAAAACTAAAAGAGAAGAAAATAAAAGAAAACTTATCAACAGTTTTTATCAATAGTTTTCTCTAACAAAAAAAAAAAAACAAAAGGAAAACTATAAGAAAACCTCGAGAAGAAGAAGAGAGGAAGAGGGAGGGCAAATCAATTCTAAAAAAGACTTTGATTAAGGTAAGATTTTGCTTAAAACTCTTATAATTTTCATGTTTTGTGCCATTTTCTACAAATCCCAACCTATATTTTTGTATCTTTTCATCTTTAAAAATATTCTAGTGACTTTTTGGTGGCAGTCTGAAAAAATTGTGGGTACCAATGGAAAGGTCTCTTCAAGATCTTTCTAATGGTATGTGTGGCACTTTATTTTGTTAAGTAATTTAGAAAAATTGAATGTTTTGAAGTTTATGATTTTTAGGTTTTTAATAGTTATAAATGCCTAACTTTAAGCTGTCGAAGCTGCTTACTCTGGTGGCCGATTTGGTCTCACTTTAGGTGCTTTTGATAGTGCAAAATATCAACTTTCTATTAGTATAATTGGTTTGTTCATATGATTTATAGGCCAAGAGAATCAAAGCCCCAAAAAAGGCTTCATGAATCTAAAACCCAGAAAATCTGGGCTATTTGTAATAATTTATCAAGTTTTGACATTCGAAACTTAGGCTTTTGAAAATTATTTTTGCCAAAATAAAATTCTAAGTTGTAGTATTACATCCCTACTTTAAATTCATGCTTCCTTTTATCATTAGGAACTATAGTATGTTTGAGCTTCTATGGCTCAGAGTGAGCCAAATGAGCACAAAATGTAAAATTTTCAAAATTTAAAAATTCTCATTTTTAATTATTTTAAAAATTATTTTCAATAAATATTCAATGTATTTAGTTGTAAATTACTTGAATTTTAGTTATATTATTTTTAATGAATTTTTACTTATTTTAATATATTTTTACTGTGTTTATTTCAAGTTATTAGTGTTGTTTAAGAGCTTTTAAATTATATTTGGATTTACAAAAAAAAATTATTACTATTAAATGTTAAAAATTAAAAATTTGTAAAAATTTATACTGCTACTGATTTTATGTTTTAATCCTTAATTTCATATTTATACTCAATTTTAAACATTTCGCTACGTTAAAAGAAAATATATTATATGGAAAAAATATTTCAAATAGTTTCAAATTGTTGAAAGGTTGCCACACAACCTAATTTGCTTATGAGGACCCACATAATGTTTGCCTTATTAAATTTATGTTTTCGAAATAAATTCTAATTTTTGAATATTTCTTGAATTATTAGGAAACTAAAAGAATTGAGTGATTTGCTGCTTAAATTTGGTTTAACATATTAGGTAAGTGACTTGATATCTCTCTGGTTTTTTATGTCCTTAAAAGTCAACCTCAACATGTTTAGAGTTTAAATATATAATATATATTGTTTTGTCCATTTGTTTTGTAAATCGGGTTGAGAATTCAAATATATATATGATTTCTTTGTTATGAGTTTGGAATATGGTTTGATATGGTTTTGATTTTTGAATATGATTTAATAATAATATATTTATATATCCATTGTTTGTTAGAATATGAAATTTTGCTTTGAAATGATTATGAAATTTGTTTTCTGTGGATTTTATTTTGAGAAAGTTATAAATATTGAATTTGTAAATGTTAAGTAATCTGAAAATCTATTTTAATTTTTGTCTCATAGTATTACTATATTCTGACTTTACCAATGGGGGTTAATTGTTAGCTATGTGCACATGTACTTTGTGATATCGATACTGGTTTTGAATCATACCATTGGTTGAGAATAGTGATTTTTATTCACCATGCCATTAGTGATATACTTCTGTCTTATTGCACTAAAAGGGTTACTGTGATCTTTGTTTTGTCTCATTGCACTAATGGTTAATTATGATTGTTAGTGCAATGAATCAGTTGCTTTTGATATAGCTCTGTCCCATTGCACTAGAGAAAAAATTTTGATTTTGACCTATGCCACAGAGGTTAATTGTGGTAGTAGTATGTCACGAAAAAGTAATAAAATTTATAAATTTGTGATATTTGATTCTATTTGGTGATATGAGAATCGATTTTGAGATATGTTTGTGAATATAAGATTACCCAAAATATTTTTGATTCATTTAGTTAATGTTTTAGCCTAAATGTTAGTGCCATACTTAATCCAACTAAGTGGATATCAATTACTTGCTGAGTCATTGTACTCTTTCATTTAATTTTCTTTACTTCTTTTAGATTTTGATGTAGTATCTTGAAAGGTTTAATCTTGATAACTACTTGGATTAGCAAGATTAGCATTTGTTTTTAGCTTGGTATAGCTTTCAAGTGAGTATTTTATTATTGATTGTAAAGGATTTGTTAGTAAGAATTTTAGTATATTTGACCAACTTGCAAAGAGTATAATTTTGTAGACTTAAGATTCTGTAAAGTATTATTTTGGAGATTATTGAAGATTTTGATTTAATTTGATATTTGTTACCTTGGATGCTTGTGAGATTCATCTGATGAGTTTGCCATATTATTACGTTTTAAATCTATGAGTTTAGGCCATGACAAATTAGTATCATCAGAACTCAAGTTTTGTGATTATTCAGATTTTGGGTTACTTAGTTCGATTAATACAAAGGTATTAATTTTAAAATTTTGTACTAAGGAAAAAGTTTGGATTAGTTTAATAAGGAGTATTGATGGTTGTAAGTGAAATGATTTTGATGTAAATTTTGGTGAAAAGGATATTTAAAGCTCGACGATTATTGTGGGGAATGATTTTGGTCTTTCAAAATTTTATGAGTTTGAGATAGATTAGATTTTCAATCTATAGAGAATTTTGGTGTTTTGTGGTTTTCTTAATCTTAAAGTTCCTAGTTTGATTGATTCTTAGGCATCGATTTTAGAATTTATAATAAGGAGAAAGATTGGTGAATTTGATTATGAGTAATGATAGGTTGAAAGTAATTTTTGTGTGGAGTTGATAAGATAGTTGCCTTAAAGCTCAAGTTGATATTGGAGAATGATTTATTTTATCTTTAGAGATCTTATAGAATTGAGGTTGAAATTTTCTATTTTTGATAGTTTGTTTTGTGTTTGCTTATGGGTTTTGATGAATTTTTAATTACGATATTTATTGTACCATTTAGAGCCAAAATTTGAAACATTAGATATATGATGAAGTGATATACCTTTAAATGAAGTGACTTTGGTGGGATTTTTATATAAATTGGATATTTTAAGCTTAAGAGTTATTGTAGAGAATGATTTGAATCTTTTGACGTGCTATGATATCGAAGTTAGATTTTCAATCAATTAAGATTTTGGAGTTTTGTAATGGATTTTTATTGAATTTTTTTTATCATGGATATGAAATATTTTTGTCGAGATAAAGTATGAAAATTAGGTAGACAAGAATTGATATGAAGTTTTGAGATATTTATTATTATTGATTGTAAATTTTCTTTACGGATTACGATTTTTAGACTTATAGTTAGGATCAATAGAAATTATTATGTAAATAAGGATTTCAGTAATATTAGTGTGATTTTGATTCAATGAGTATTATATAACTTGATGGTAGGAATTGACTTTTCAAGAATTTACTAGAATTCGATTATGATATGGGTATGGTATTACGGTTTTGGAATTTATCTTAATGGATTTTGTTTATTATATTGTACTGGTAGTAAATAGCGTTATATGCATAAATAAAGACATTTGTCTATATTGATATGTTTTATTTTATTGAAAATTATTTACCCATGATGACTAGAGTTAGAATCTTATGTGATTAGCCAGAAGTGTGAAAAATTACAATTGTAGTTGAAAGGCAAAGGATTTATTAATGCTCGTGTGATAAAATAGTAATTATGATTTTCGATTAAAACAGAATTTGAGTTTGTTTGAGTGAGAATATCACATATTATGGTATAAGACATATGTTATGATTCCTACATGGAAACTAAGGTTGCAGTCGTTGAAAAATGTCATTAAAAATGGATTTTGACTAAGTATTAAGAATTATGGAATTAGGTTTTGCTAAGACTAAATCATTATTAAATAAGTATAGAGGACATATTGGACTCCAAGGAAATTTTGGAATAGTATGATTCTATATGCCTAAAGTCTGGTGAAGATTTTGATTGTTATTTGAGAGTTGGCTTATAGAAATCGAAAGCTATTCATATTTGAATTTGGAGTTATATTGGGTATTCAATGGGCTATGTCTGAAGTTATGTGCCAAGAAACTTAGGATATGATCTATAGCGTTGTCCTGATCCTCATTACAATTTACAATGATTATATTGATAAGAAATATTATGTCAATCAAAAGAAGAAATTGTAAGCTTGATTATGTGACTTGGTGTTCTATAGAATTGTTTGAAGTTGATCTTTTTATTTTTACTTTGGAGTTGTTGGAATTTGAAATAGTCAATATGATTAGGTTGTGATTATGATTTCAAATTGAAAGGCAATATGATAATTGATGAATAATGTTTTATGGAGATTACACTTATCATGGGCCTATGATATATTTTGTGTATAAAAACTATATGTTATAAGTACAAAGAATGACTTTTATAATGATAAAGTCAACTTCAAAGATGATTTTGTTATTTGGTAATTTTGAGTATGGATGCGATTTTGAAGAATTTAAGAAAATTATGATATGAAGCGATGTATTTAGGTGGTTTTACAATTATACTTTTGATATAAATTATATACTTGAAGTATATTGATTGAAATTCTTATAAAAGGATTCCTCGTCGAAAATATATTTTTGACATTAACTTGAAGCTAATAAATAATATACTTTCTTGAAGGCAAATTTAAGATATTAGATAGTTATAAGCCTGTTGTATGGTGAAATGGATATGTGGAATTTGATCTTTGAAATTTGGAAAATAATAATATGTGAACAAGGACTTGTATCACGAACTCAAAGTTTTAGGTTTAGATTTTTGTGTTGAATTTATGGATACAATCAATTGTGTTAGTTTGACATTTATCACAATCTTATAATGGTTAAATACAAATTTTATGATAGAAAAAAAAAAAAGAATTAGTATATGATGTCTTTAAGGCAGCCAATTGGTGATGTTGTTACTAAAATTTAAGGATACAGGTGGACATGTTTATGAGAATAAAGTATAAACTTCATTGTAAGGGATGTTATGGATAAGTGATTTTGTTGGTGTAAGAAATAATATAAAGTCAATTTGATGTTTTTGGGTTATGGTTTGAATGAAATACCAGTGTGCACAACGGAAGCATGATTTGATTTAAGTTATTGATTTTGGATTATTGCTAATTTAATAAATAATGAATTCTTTTAAATTGGAGACTAATTGTGGGTTAATAATAAATAGATTATAGATTTTGATATTTAAAAATTTGATATTTTGCAAGAGTTGTGAAATTGTAGTATAATTGTTATGTTTGATTTTGTTAGTAAAGAATTATTTGAAGATTCAGAATTACATTAAGATAATTTTACCTAGCTATGATTTAAATTGAGTATTAGGGATATTTCGAGTATATGAAATTTGTAAGAGTTATGCTTTGTGACTGCATCCTGGAACAAGAATTGAGATTAGATAATCTAAATATTTATTTATTAGGCTATAATGGATATATTTATATATATTGTAGTTTAAATCGATTTGGTATGTGAGAAACAATAAAGAGAATATTTAATTAAAGCTATTAAGGTGATATATCATAGATCTATTTAAGAAGAAGATTGTATGTGACATTAAATTGAAAGACAAAAATTTTGAAATACGAATTTTGAATTTGGATGACTAAATTCTTTTAAGTGGGGGAGTATGTAATACCTAAGCCCAAGTGACTATAGCTTGATTAGTGACCCAGCCCATGAGTATCATTGATAAAAAAAAAACTAAATGAGAAGAAAATAAAAGAAAACTTATCAATAGATTTTGTCAATAGTTTTCTCTAACTAAAAAACAAACAAAAGGAAAACTTGAATAAAACCTCGAGAAGAAGAAGAGAGGAAGAGGAAGGGCAAATCAATTCTAAAAAACCTTTGATTAAGGTAAGATTTTGCTTAAAACTTTTGGAATTTTCATGTTTTGAGTGATTTTTTACAAACCACAATTTATATTTTTGTATCTTTTCATCTTAAAAATATTCTGATGACTTTTCGATGACAATTCAGTGAAATTGTAGGTACCAATAGAAGGTTTCTTCAAGATCTTTCTAATGGTATGTGTGGCTCTTCATATGGTTAGCACTTCATTTGGTTAAGTAATTTATAAGAATTGAATGTTTGAAGTTTCAATTTTTTGGTTTTTAGTAGTTATAAATGCCCAACTTTGAATCATCGAAACTCCTTACTCCGGTGGCCGATTTGATTGAAATTTAGGTGTTTTTTATAGTGCTAAATGTGAACTTTCTAGGATATAATTGGTTTTATTCATATGATTTATAGGCTAAGAGAATCGAAGCCCTAAAATAGGTTTCATGAATCTGAAACCCAGAAAATTTAGGTTGTTTGTGATAATTTGTCAGGTTTTGGCCTTTGAAACTTAGGCTTCTGAAAATTATTTTTGCCAAAATAAAATTCTAGGTTGTAATATTACATCCCTACTATAAATTCATGATTCCCTTTGTCATTAGGAACTATAGTATGTTTGAGCTTTCGTGGCTCAGAGTGAGCCAAATGATCATAAAATGTAAAATTTTCAGAATATAAAAATTCTCATTTTTAATTATTTTAAAACTTGTTTCAGCCAATATTCAATGTATTTAGTTATAAATTACTTGAATTTTAGTTATATTTTTTAATGAATTTTTACTTATTTTAATTTACTATGTTAATTTCATGTTATCGTTGTTGTTAAAGAGTAATTAAATTATATTCAGATTTATAAAAAAAAAAAATGATTACTATTAAATGTTAAAAATTAAAAATTTTCAAAAATTTATATAGCTATTGATTTTTATGTTTTAATCCTTAATTTCATATTTATAATCAATTTTATACATTTCGACATATTAAAATAAAATATTTTATATGCTAAAAAAAAACCTTTCAAATAGTTTCGAATTGTCAGAAAGGTTACCTCACAAGCCAATTTGCTTATGAGGACCTATGGAAGGTTTGCCTTCGTAATTTTTTGTTTTCATGATAAATTCTAATTTTTTGAATATTTCTTGAATTATTTGGATACTAAGAGAATTAAATGATTTATTGCTTAAGTTTCGGTTTAATGTATTAGGTAAGTGACTTGATATCCCTTCGATTTTTATGCCTCAAAAATCAGCCTCAACATGTTTAGAGTTTAAATATATAATATATATTATTTTATTCATTTGTTTTATAAATTGGTTGAGCATGCAATATACATATATATATATGATTTCTTTGCTATGAGTTTGGAATATAATTTGATATGGTTTTGATATTTTAATATGATTTCGTAATAATATATTTATATATTCATTGTTTGTCGAAATATGAAATTTTATTTCGGAATGATTATGAAATTTGTTTTCTATGGATTTTGTTTTGAGAAAGACACAAATATTGAATTTGTATATGTTAGGGAATTTGAAAATATATTTTGATTTTTTTCTCCTAGTATAACTATGTACTGACCGTGCCAATGGGGCTTAATTGTTGGCCATGTCAATATGTACTTTGTGATATTGATACCAGTTTCGAACCATACCATCGGTTGAGAATATGGTTTTTGTTTACAATGCCATCGGTAATATACTTATGTCCTATTGCACTAAAAGGGGTTACTATGATCTTTGTTTGTCCCATTGCACTAACAGGTTAATTATGATTATTAGTGCAATAATCTGGTTGCTTCTGATATACTTCTGTCTCATTGCACTAGAGGAAAATTTTTGAATTTGTCCTATGTCACAGGGGTTAAGTGTGGTCGTAGTTTGTTATGAAAGAGTAATAAAATTTATAATTTTGTGATATTTGATTCTGTTTTGTGATACAAGAATTGGCTTTGAGATATGTTTGTGAATGTAAGATTACTCAAAATATTTTTGATTCATTTAGTTAATGTTTTGGCCTAAATGTTTGAACATGCTTAATCCAACTTAGGGGATATTGGTTACTTATTGAGTCGTCGTACTCATTCTTTTAATTTTTTTTAGTTTTTTTAGATTTCAATATTGGTATCTTGGAAGGTTTAATCTTGACAACTACTTAAATTAGCAAGATTAGCATTTATTTTTGCTTGATATAGCTTTTGAGTGAATATTTTATTATTGATTCTAAAGGATTTGCTAGTAAAAATTTTATTATATTCAACTAAATTGCAAAGAGTATAATTTTGTAGATTTGAGATTCTGTAAATTATTATTTTAGAAATTATTGAAGATTTTGATTTTATTTGATATCTATTGTCTTACATGATTGTGAGATTTGTTTCACGAGTATACGGTATTATTACGCTCTAAATCTTTGAGTTTAAGGCGTGACAAAAATGGCATAAACTTGCTCAACTTTGGATGTATACATATATCTAGACATGTAAGTGGATGATTTTGCTGAACATTGCTATAAACATTCCTGGAACAGATTTATTAAACTTCTAGTTTTGCTTTTGATCATCATCAGATTACTGAGCAGATAAAGGCTGTCTCAATATCGGCTCAGATCCTGTAACCTTCATTCTGGTAGAAATGTTCCACTTTATGTACCTGCACATCTGAGTGTACTGAACATTCTTCTACTTTTATACTTGTTCTTTTTCTTTAAGCGATATAAAAATTATGATAAATCAAATGTTCTTTGGGGGCTCTTCCTTAAATTCTTGAAAAAACTAACAAGAATTTCTTCTTGAAATACGTTAACATAATAAAACAACTTTAGACATTCTTTATGATAGAATTAAGGAGATTCCATGCATAACTTGCCCTGAAAAACCAGAAAGATTTGTTTTTATAATGGTGAGGATGATCATAAAGCTGATAAAGTTCTTTCGAAATGGGTGAGTGAAAGATAAACTTAGCAGTATCTATTGTATTAAGCATCTAACTTAAAATCAATATATGATAAGTGGAGGGGTTCAATCTAAATATAAAGATACAAAAAATTAAAAATTTATTAGATACGAAATAATTTATTTTGACAAACCCTCATCACATGTAAATAATGATTAAAAAGATCTTTCACGTGATAAATTAAGAAAGAATAATAAAAAAAATATTAACTTTAATATCATATTAAATATTTAATTTAAAATTAATTAATGATAAATAAAAAAATTCAATCTAAATATAAAATTATAAAAAATTAAAAATTTATTAAAAATGCATAACCCATTTTGACACATTTCAAGTTAAATTGGACTTGCCACTACTAGAAGGCATTGATGATGATACGGACCTTAGTGTTAAACTAGCCAAAGTGGAATTTGTCATTATTCTGCCTGGTATGTACTTGACAGAAAGTAGCTGCAGCAGAACAAAAGGACTTTATGACTACTCTGCAAGATTAGTGCAGAACCCCTAGCATTGATATTATTAATTAACCAAAAATGAAATCATTTTTTTTTTGTTCATCATTTTAGGAAGATAGAATAAAGATGTTTTTTAGAGCTGGTTGAACTTATCTTTCATTACTTTACATAAAAAATAGCTACCACCTGATCTGAATTAGAAGAAAATATCCTCAATGTGTTAAAACCAAACCCAATGTCTTCATTATTTTATCCTTTTGTGCAATTTGATAGGACAAAATTTTTTCTTCCTCTATTTTTTAATCATAAGTTCCATGTCATAGATCTAAGGGGGAGTCTTGAATCCCACATCGAACATAATAGGAGGGTCATTGGGATATATAAAGGTTCACACTACCTCTGCCTTGTGAGACACCTTTTGTAGAATAAAACCGTGAGACCAAGGGGTCAGAGCAGACAATACCTCACAAGGGTGTGAACCGTGGTAGGAAGGCTGATCTGAGATGTCGGAAGGGTGAATGCTCGGGTCCCGGAGCCGCGCGAGTTCGGAGCTTGAGTCTCGACCCGTGACAAGTGGTATCAGAGCCAACCCTAAACCGTTCGATCCACGTCAAGCACCTCGAGGGAGGTAGGCAGGGTGACCAGCCTCCGTGACGAGAGCGTCACGAGGTTAGGTGCGAGAGAATATCACGGACCTAAGGGGGAGTCCTAAATCCCACATCGAACATAATAAGAGGGTCACTAGGGTATATAAGGATTCACATCACCTTTGCCTTATGAGGCGTGTCGGAGAATATCACGGACCTAAGGGGGAGTTCTAAATCTCACATCGATCATAATAGGAGGGTCACTGAGATATATAAGGATTCACATCACCTCTACCTTATGAGGTACCTTTTGTAAGGCAAAACCGTAAGATCAAAGGGTCAGAGTGGACAATACATCACAAGGGTGTGAACCGTGACAGGAAGGCTGATCTGGGATGTCGGAAGAATGAATGCCCGAATCCTAAAATCGTACGAGTTCGAAGCTTGAGTCTCGACCTGTGACACTCCGCTATTGCCTATTGGAATGAATTTGACATTTTTTTTTTTTTTGTAATCTTCTTATATCTAATTGTAATGTACATCAAAAAAGCATATAGGTACTTTGCTGGAACACAACTTGTGTTTCAATCAAAGTAATTATTGACTTGAAATCCCTTCATGCTTTAGCTCCTGTCTAGTTGAAGAAATGTTATGGCCTAAATGTTTGAATATGCTTAATTCAACTTTAGGGGATATTGGTTACTTATTGAGTCGTTTGTACTCATTTCTTTAACCTTTTTTAGTTGTTTTAGATTTTAATGTTGGTATCTTGAAAGGTTTAATCTTGATAACTACTTAAATTAGTAAGATTAACGTTTATTTTTGCTTGATATAATTTTTGAGTGAGTATTTTATTATTGATTCTAAAGGATTTGCTAGTAAAAATTTTATTATATTCAACTAAATTACAAAGAGTATAATTTTATAAACTTGAGATTCTGTAAAGTATTATTTTAGAGATTATTGAAGATTTTGATTTTATTTGATATCTATTACCTTACATGGTCGTGAGATTTGTTTCACGAGTATACGGTATTATTACGTTCTAAATTTTTGAGTTTAAGGCGTGACAAAAATGGCATAAACTTGCTCAACTTTGGATGTATACATGTATCTAGACATGTAAGTGGATGATTTTGCTGAACATTGCTATAAACATTCCTGGAACAGATTTATTAAACTTCTAGTTTTGCTTTTGATCATCATCAGATTACTGAGCAGATAAAGGCCTGTCTCGATATCGGCTCAGATCCTGTAACCTTCATTCTGGTAGAAATGTTCCACTTTATGTACCTGCACATCTGAGTGTACTGAACGTTCTTCTACTTTTATACTCGTTCTTTTTCTTTAAGCGATATAAAAATTATGATAAATGAAATGTTCCTTGGGGGCGCTTCCTTAAATTCTTGAGAAAACTAACAAGAATTTCTTCTTCAAATACGTTAACATAATAAAACAACTTCAGACATTCTTTATGATAGAATTAAGGAGATTCCATGTATGACTTGCCCTAAAAAATCAGAAAGAACTGTGTTTATAACGGTGAGAACGATCATAAATATGATACAGTTCTTTCGAAATGGGTGAAAGATAAATTTAGCGATCTATTGTATTAAGTATCTAACTTAAAATCAATATATGATAAGTGGAGGGGTTCAATCTGAATATAAAGATACAAAAAATTAAAAATTTATTAGATACGAATAAGCCCTCATCACATGTAAGTGAAAATTAAAGAAAGCTTTCATGTGATAAATTAAAAAAAAAATAACGAAAAAAAATCTTAACTCTAATATTATATTAAACATTTAACTTAAAATTAATTGACGTTAAATAAAAAAATTCAATCTAAATATAAAATTATATAAAATTAAAAATTTATTATACATGCATAATCCATTTTGACACATTTCTTGGACTTGCCACTACTAGAAGGCATTGATGATGATACGGACTTTAGTGTTAAACTGGCCAAAGAGGAATCTGTCATTATTCTGCCTGGTATGTACTTGACAGAAAGTAGCTGCAGCAGAACAAAAGAAAGACTTTATGACTACTCTGCAAGATTAGTGCAGAACCCCTAGCATTGATATTATTAATTAACCAAAAATGAAATCATTTTTTTTTTTTTTTTGGTTCATCATTTTAGGAAGCTAGAATTAAGATGTTTTTTAGAGCTGGTTGAACTTATCTTTCGTTACTTTACATCAAAAATAGCTACCACCTGATCTGAATTAGAAGAAAATATCCTCAATGTGTTAAAACCAAACCCAAGGTCTTCATTATTTTATCCTTTTGTGCAACTTGATAAGACAAAAAATTTTCTTCCTCTATTTTCTAATCACAAGCTCCGCTATTGCCTATTGGAATGAATTTGACTTTTTTTTGTTTTTGTAATCTTCTTATATCCAATTGTAATGTACATAAAAAAAGTATATAGGTACTTTGCTGGAACACAACTTGTGTTTCAATCAAAGAAATTATTGACTTGAAATCCCTTCATGCTTTAGCTTCTGTCTAGTTGAAGAATTTCTTAAGTGCTCCAGGTGGGTCTTAGATGCCTTTTTCCTTGATTAAGTACATAATTCTGTTGCATCAGCAGTCTTGTCTTTTTGTTTCTCTGGATCAATAAATTTTATGATTCATCATTTTAAAAAAATGGAACATATTCAGTGTATGATGAGAAAGAAGTGCATACTTCAGTAATTTTGAGTGAAGTAGAAGCATAGAAATGCTGAGAATTGGTTAAACTACATATACTAATGTAGTGCTAAATGTTTTTACTTGTGGCAGGATTAATTGTGGGACTGAAGAACTGGCTTCAAGTGAGCTTTGCCCTTGATCAACCATCTCTTAAAGATGGACTGGAAAGGTTAAGATCTTTCTGCCACAGGCATGCCTGGCAACACTAAAGAATCATTATGTTTCCAAGGGATATAATTGGATGCTGTAATTGCTTCTTCATTGACTCTTTTTTCTATAAAACAGAAACCTTGTCTACTGGCAAACAAAGTGGTGGAGCATTTGACCTCTTTATGAAAACATAATCATTTTTCGGTCATTTAAGCATTGATTTACCACAGCATCCAAGGGGTTCAGATAACTAGCTATGAAATATAGTATTCTTCAGGCAAATGCAAAGTTGTGTCATACATGATAATTTACTAATCCAACGTTATTTTAAGTAATTACTTTAAAATAAGATCATTGGTTGAGTATATGTTGCTCTTTACAAGTCTACAAATCTTTATGTGCCCCTAGGAGAAAACAAAGTTATGGATGGAATCAAATATGCAGTAGTTATAGAGAATGGCGTTGGATATGTTAGATCTTGAAATCAACCAAGGAAGAAGAAAAACAAACACGATGAAATGAAAAAGAGTCTTTGTTGGGAAAGCTAACTCTCACAAATGGATATTCATTTGGATGTTAAGACAGAAAAAACTGCCTAGTCTAAAAGCCTATTGTCTCCTTAACACAGTAAATAAATGTTTTGTGCACTCCAAGTTATTGCAAGTTAAAGAAAGTTAAAAAAATCAACAAAGAAACTTTGCTGCTTTGCGGCAAACTCTAATTTACATCCTCAAGTACTCAAACCTGACCTTAGTTAAGAGCTTAATGAACATGTCAACTAGCTGAATTCTGAGCTGCAATGAACCACTGCAATTTCCTTGTCCTGCTGCAGTTCCCTAAAAAAGTGAAACTTGATCTTGAAGTGCTTCATTCTTCTATGTGACATTGGATTTTTTGCAATTGCAACAGCATTATCACACCTTATCTCTGTTGCCTCCTCTTGAGTAAGATTCAAATCACTCAATAATTTTCTCAACCAAATTACTTGGTTGATGGCAGCGACAACTGCAATATACTCAGATTCTGCAGTGGTCTGAGCAACAGTGTCCTACTTCTTTGAATTCCATGTAAATCCATCATAACCAAGAGCGAACGAGTACCATGAAGTGCTCGTCATGTCATCACAAGAGCCAGCACAATCACTGTCGGTAAAACCAAACCAGTTTAGTTCTATTGACTTCTTGAACCACTCACCGAAATCAATTGTGCCTTTAACATATCTGAGCGCCCTCTTAGCTGACTTAATATGCATCGAACTTGCATCATACATAAATCTAGTGAGCAAACTAATTCCATACATAATTTCAGGCCTGGTTGCAGTCAAATACTACAAACAGCCAATCATGATTCCATAGGTCTTCTCATCAAATTTCTCAAAACCATCTTCTTTGCTAAGCTTTTCACCTTGAGCTATAGTTATGCTCATTGGTTCACAGCTCTCCATATGAAATTTCTTCAGCATTTGCTTTGACTACTTTTGATGGGCAATTAAAAAACCAGATTGAGATTGAAGAATTTCCATCCTAAGAAAATAAGTCATCTGATCAGCAAGATCAGTCATGTCAAAAACTTTCATCATTAGCTCTTTACACTTTTGCACAAAGATTTGGCTGCTGTAGTCACTAGAAAATAATCCACATAAAGTGAAAAAATCAACAAATCTTCGATTTCAGAGTTCTTTACATACAAAGTTGGCTCACTAACATTTCCGTTGAATCCAAACTGTAACAGATGCTTCCCAATTTTGTCATACCAGGCTTTTGGTGCCTATTTTGATCCACACAAGGCCTTATTGAGCTGGTAGACCTTATGTTTTTTGCCCTTCACAACAAATCCTTCAAACTGCTCAACGCATATCTCCTCTTTAAAGGAAACATTCAGGAAAGCAGATATCGCATCAAGCTGATGAATTCTGTACTCCTTTTAAACTGCCAAAGCTAACAGAGGTCTTATAGTGTCAAGCCTTGCTACTAGTGCAAAGGCCTTTGAAAAACCAACTCCATATTGCTAAGCGTATCCCTTCCCCACTAGCCTTGCCTTTAATCTATTAACAAAACGACCAGTATTAAGTTTGGTTATGAACTCCTACTTTCTCCAATTACATTCTTATGACTTGGGCTGTCGACAAGCTCCCAAGTCTGATTCTTTTCAATCATCTTCAACTCTCCTGCATAGCTTCCTTCTAGCCAGCTAACTTAACAGCTTCTTCAAAGTGAGTTGGCTCAAACACAACAGAGTTGCATCTGTCATATGTTTCGGCATGTGATCTGATGCTTCTCACAGGATAATCTTCATCTGACTCATCATCTATTTTATCTGTTTCTTGCTCTTGTGATGCTCCCAACTCAGTTGATTTTAGCTTTCCAAATTTAACTTGTGATTTTTTGAATTCCAAGCTGCATTTTCATCAAATTTTACATTTCCGCTCACAATCACCTTTTCAGTGAGAGGATTCTAAACTTTGTACCCTTCTGTATTACTACTGTAACCAAAAAGGCAACAAAGATGCCTACTTACTCTGTCAAGCTTATCACTTTTAATCTCTAAAATGTGAGCATAGCAAATGCATCCAACCTCATGTCCTGTGTTGAAGGCTTGACTCCAAACCATGCTTCAAAAGAAGTCTTACCCTTTAATGCTTTTTGTAGGAAGGCTGTTAGGCAAAATATATATAGGTGTTGACAGCGTCTAAAAACTTCTGTGGAATATTTCTTTTAAACATCAAACATCTGGCCATCTCCATCTCTGTTTTGTTCTTCCTTTCACTCACCCCATTTTGTTATGGACTCTAAGTGACGGTCACTTGATGCTCAATGCATAAGACTCCTTAAATCTGTTTGAGATGTATTCAGTCCCATTGTCAGACCTGATCACCTTCATTTTGCAGCCAGACTGATTTTTGCTCCAAGCTTTGAATTTCCAAAAAAATCCCAGCAACTTATGATTTTTGCTTCAAAAATTAAACCAAGCTCATCCTGGTGAAATCATCTATAGAAAAGATGATGCTCCCATTTAAAGATAAAGTCTCATGGGGCCACAAACACCAGTATGCATAAGTTGTATCTTTTCTGATGCTCTCCAAACTTGATTAGCAGAGAATGGCTACATGTTTTGCTTTCCCAATTGGTATACTTCACATACATCATCATGTTCATGAATTGGTGATAACTTCAAATCCAGTTTATGCTTCTGCAGATGGCTTAGAGAATGATAATTAACACGACTCATTCTTTTGTGTCACAAAGATGGCATGTCAATAGAATTAGCATATGCTTCAAAAGTAGTTGAACCCAATTCACAACAAAGCTTCCATTTTTAATCATCACGGGCATTAATTCATAATCTGCAGGGTCAGAAATCACACAAGATTTATCCTAAAACACCAAAGATTAATTCTTCTCAAACAACTGACCAACACTTAACAGGTTCTGTTCAATTTCAGGCACAAATAAAACATCAGAAATAATTTTTGTATCTGAAGCAATCTCAATAGTCACATCACGTTTCCCTTTTGGCTTCAATGAAATCTTCGTTGCCAATTCTGATTTTTGAAGTGCAAGTTCTGTCAAGCACCTTGAACATGCCTTTATCAGAAACCATGTGATGTGTACAGCCACTATCAACCAACCAGTTTACCTTGTATCTACTACTGCTAGAATAGAATGCTAAAACAAAAATATGCTCCTCCTGTTGCTGATTATTGTCAACAATCAAAGCTTGGACACTCGGTTGTTGTTGGCCCATTTTCTTGCAAACACTTTCCATATACCCCATTTGTTAGCATGACCTACAATCAATGTTAGGAAACCATGTGATGTGTGCAGCCACTATCAGTCAACCAGTTTACCTTGTGTCTGCTACTGCTAGAATAGAATGCTAAAACAAAAATATGCTCCTGTTGCTGATTATTGTCAACAATCAAAGCTTGGACAGTCGGTTGTTTTTGGCCCATTTTCTTGCAAACACTTTCCGTATGCCCCGTTTGTTTGCCTGATCTACAATCAATGTTAGGTATGTACCAACAGTACCTTTCCAGATGAGTTGTTTTCTTATAGCGTGAGCATGGTGGATATTTCTTCTTTCCACCATCTTCATTACTTTCCCTTTCTTTGTTCTGTTTCTCCCTTTGTCACCAAAGTTCTTTTTGCCCTTACCACCTGAAATAAGACTTCTCTTTGTTTTTTGACTTGAGCATAAAGAGCATCGATCAGTTCTGACAAGGATATGCTCGACGATAAGTCTCTTGAATCTTCAACAACCCTCTTATCTTAGAACTCATCTCCAAGCAACCTAATGTTGCTAACAACAGGCATGATCCTATCAGAGTAATGCTTCACATTTCTCTGTCTTTCATCTTCAAGTTCTCAAAATCACTATTGAGAGTTATAATATGCTATACTTTTGAGAGTTGTAATATGCTATGGTCTGGTCTTCTCTATGCCTTGAAACTCCACCTTAAGCTTGTCTCACCATTGTTTTCGATAATCACAAGTCATGATCCTTGTGAAGATCACATGGTACACGCCAATTTGGATGCAATGATGCTAAAATATCTTTTATATAAATGTAAGTGTAAAAAACATTAAAAAAAAATCCATCAGATCAATTTTATTTGTGATAATATATGTAATGATACAAAATTCTACATTCATTACTATTTAACTTTACAGTAGTCATTATTATAATTTAAATTAATGCCTTTTTCTCTTTTTTTTTTTTTTATCTTTTCTTTCATTGATTTCTTCTTTATATATTTTTCCTAAGTTTCAATTATTATTATTCAAATGACTTATTTATTATTACGATTTTTTACTATGGTATGGTTGAACGGATTTTAAAAAATATTTAAATAATAAATTTATTTTTTATCTAAGAAAAATAAAGCAAAGAAAAAATGAGAAAAGATAGATTATGTTAATTTACTTTTGTTCATTTTTTATGTTTTTTTTTAACATTTATCTGCAAAAAAAAAATTTTAAAGTGAGAATATAGAAATAAAAATAAATCATTAAAAAATAAAATCAAAATGAAAACATAGGAAAAAGATAAAAAAAAAGGAAGCAACATAAGGATTAATGGGATTTTTATCGACATTTGGCAATCAAGGAATCACGTGAGAATCCTTTAATCTAGTAGTGTACGTAAGGCTTAAAATATAGTATTTATAGACACTTTAAAGATTAAAAAATAAAAAAAAATTAACATGTCTTACAAACGTCTTAAAATTTTTTCTTGAATACTATTTTCGACGCGAGAATTGATAAATACAATTACAGTTCTTGATTTAAATGATTATTTAGTTATATATTTAATAATATTAATAATAATGCAATAATTTTATTTTTCGAGAAGTTATTTAGGATAATTATAATATTATATCAATATTTTATTTTTATTTTTTGTTTACAATTTATATATATATATATATAATAAATGAACAATTAAAAAAAAAAAAGGATCTTCCGATACTTTAACCTGTAAGTGTGGAGAAATTTAAGTTTGAAGTATAGATATAGAAATATAGAAGTTTATATATATTTAGTACGGCAGGACAGCCCTGAGGAGAGGAAAAATTTCGGTCCTCCTAAAACCATAATCGAACACGTATAATAAAAAAACCAACAACCTTTCGACCGCTCTATATTAACTCCTCCCAACAGCCAACCCAAATTCCCAAATCACATAAAAACCCTAAAACTTCCCCACCTGTTTTTACCTATTCTACTCTCATATTTAAATAAGTCGAATTACTGCCAAAATCCAGGGGTTTGCACTTGGGGTTTGGGGCTGGGATTTTAGAGAAACCAACTCGTTTGATTCTTTGAAAACAATTGAGAAATGGCGACAACGACGGCATCTACGACGGGACAGGTGAACGCGAAGAGAAAGCCGGTGTTTGTGAAAGTGGAGGATTTAAAGCCCGGTACGAGTGGGCACACTTTGATCGTAAAAGTGGTGGAATCGACCCCAGTCAAGACTTCCCAGAGGCCTAACAGGGACCGTGCTCTCCTATCCCGACCCGCCCCTCCGGCGCGGATCGCTGAGAGCGTTGTCGGGGACGAGACTGGCACCATCATCTTCACTGCACGCAATGAACAGGGTATTAGTTTTCTCTACCAAGTTGTATACATATTTTTCCATAGAAATTGATAGCCTCTCTATATTAATAGATTTTATTTGGTATGGGTTTTTATTGATCCAGTGCTATATTTCACGATAAAGCAAAATTGGTCGTAAAGACATTTCTATTTTTTCTAGAATACTGCAAATATTTTACATTTGGTTAACCAATTTTTTGTTTTGTTGTGAGTTCATTTGTAGAATAGTTTTCAGCTTTGAATATTTTGGATTTGATCTAGAGCAGGGGTAGTATTTTCAAGGAAAGAATATGGTGACCAAGGCTTAATTGAATTGAGCAATAGAATAGCGTTGTTCTTGCATATGGTGATTTTGGTCGTAGTAAAATGATGATGTTTTAATCTGATGCAGTTGACCTTATGAAGCATGGTGCAACTCTGATTTTACGTAATGCTAAGATTGTTATGTTCAAGCGAACAACAATGAGGCTAGCAGTTGACAAATGGGGACGAATCGAGGTCACTGAACCTGCTAAATTTGCTGTTAGAGAAGATAACAATCTTTCTTTAGTTGAATATGAACTTGTTACTGTTTCTGATCAGGGTATGAATTAAGGGCTGTGACTATGAGTGAATGGATATATTTTTCAAGGGAGTGAAAGCAACCTTGGGGCTTGATTCTTGGTTTTGTGTCATGAACAATCACTTGAGATGCTGTTTTTATTGGTATGGGACACATTTCATTGTTGGTTTTTCTTTTGCCTTATATATACTGTGATGATCAGCTTAAATTTGGAAAAGTTAATAGTAATTAAATACTATTATTCACTTGACTTTCTCATTGATGGTGGTATATGCTCTAACTAGAATGCTCTCCTTCTTTGAACTTTGACTGAGGAAAGAAAATGTCAAAACTTTTGCTATGTAAAGTCTGAAACAACGCAAGATGAAAAGCAACCAAAATTGTTGCCTGGGCTGGTAATCATATCACTGCAGGTGCAGGTCTAAGGATATCAAACTTCCTTGACCATGGTAGCTAGATTGGTGCACTTTGCATTTCAGCCTTCTAGAATACAAGAACAAATTGTGAGTGGTTACATTTTTGGTAGAGCTACGATGCAAAGTCACAAAACCAGATTGCCTGAGAAATGGGGTGAACCATAGATTGTTAAGTTGGTAAGAGAACAAAGTTAAGTCTAGAATTTATACAGAAATCATGAATAATCATGAAAGTGGGAAAAAAAAATACTTCTAGAAGTTGGAAAATTATGAGAACAAGGACAACAAGAAGTGAATAGAAAGAAATTGAACACGGTCATACCCCGGCTGGCATTGGCTAACATTAGGAGGGGATTAGTGCTAACCTGGAGAGTTATCTAGTACAGCTACATTTCACTCCAATATTAATCAATCTTCAGATATATCTATATGATAACAATCAGGGCAATGCCAGGCATATTACGAACCCAAAATTAGAAATATAAAACAGTAAAATACAAGCCAAAAGTCAAAATACACTATTTTTTAAACGGGAAAATAGTAGTCAAAAAGTCTTTTTACATTCCTTCAGCTAAAGTCAGAAACAATGAGAAAAGAAAGTTTAACAATTGAATTGTCTGTTTACCCTGGTCAATATTCATTTAAAAGTTGAATCTTTTTCAGGCATCATTCTCTTTAAAAGACAACTTTTAAACAAGCTTCTCTCAGCACTATCTGACATTCATCAAGCATCATTTTCGTCGAGTATGATGCTTTAAAATCATATTAACGTCAACAACTAAAATAAAGGTAAATTTGAGAAAAGCCATCTTGAATCAATAATTTGTAATACATTTTTGCACTCAATATCTATAAGCTAGAAAAGGCAATAGAAAGTTGACATAGAGTATTAGCACTTCTTAGGATTCAAGAGTAATGTCATCTACCGGTCGATCAAGCATTGAAAGCTTAGGGAATTCAACTTTGCTCTTTATCAGCTCATTGAGAACTTCTATTTTAAATGCAGACACTCTCTTAGAAGGGAGAATTGTGTCCATTAAACTTGCTCCAATCCTCTGAACATTAGTCACACATCATCATTGAAAGCTGATCGAATAGAAATTATCAGTAAGCACTTTATCAGTTGCATTGAATCTATTTTTATACAAATTTCAAATACCTGAAATATTTACATCAAATATTTAGACTAAAAGTGCATCAAGATTCACACCTCGAAGCAACAGATCTGAAACTTTACAATGCAAAAGAGGCAATCTGGGCTAATGCATAATTTACATATTATATTGTTGAAAGCATATGGAATTAAAACATAGTAGTGCTTATATTTTATCAACACCTCTCAGGTTAGTTGCTCAGTTGAACCGTCTCAGCAATTTTCAGCAATAGCCTCAAATAGAAAATTGACCAAGACAAAGAACCCTTGTATTTAGATAATCGATGAGTGTTTTGTTGGCTGCTTGACCAGGGGACACATAGGCAAAGGCAGTTTTTCTAAAATGGCAGTGTAGTAAGCATGTCAAGAACTCCATGAATAGCACTCACTCGTCACAAATATGAAGGGCTACACATACAGAGATATAAGAAGATGCATACAGTTATATCATTGTCGTCTCCTAACAAAAGAACTGATAAGCTTCTTATCAAAATGGATAGGGTGGTAAAAGTAAACACACATAACCTTTATAGGGGAGCATCCAACTGAAAGCCTTAAAATACTTGAGACAAATCACAACTTAAACATTAACTCTCAATTTATATTGCGCTTAATCAATACTTGGAAGTAATAAGCATACTACACCTAGTCTATAGATAATGCAATGCCTAGCTCTAAAGTTCGAAAATATTTATGTAAGTCCAAGTCATTCCATCTTGCTTCTTGATCTTCATCTAGTCTTGTCTTGGCCTACAACGAGAAAAGAGCAGCATACACCTTTTTTTATTAAAAAGAGTAGGGAAGTAGGGAAGTTAATAGAATGTTGTCTCAATTTTTCTGAGATATCATTTATGACTGAACCACATGAAAACCAAACTGATTCTTTCCTAAGACTACAACCAGAAAACAATCTCTTTTTGGCTAAAGGGTAAACAAGGCACCTGAACTATAATTCAATAATCATTTAAGCCCCTAATATTTTACTACAATCAATCAAGTCCTTAATCTTTTATTTTGGCCCAATTATTCTACCCATTAAAGGGTTTAATTGGGCAAAAAATAGAAGATTAAAGGTTAATTGATTGCAATAAAATGTTACGGTTTTAAATAGTTATTGAATTATAGTTCCAAGGCATTTTTTTTACCCTTTAGCCTTTCTTTTTACTTTTCTAGGACAAAATTAACGAAGTACCCTGGAGATGCTACATTACCAGAAATCAAAAGGAAGAATAGAACATCAATGTAATCCTATCCTAGATACCTAATTCAAGAATGAAATATCCAATGGTTAGACAAAATACAAGAAAAAGCAATAGTATTACAACTGGGGGTGTGATCGATCAAGTTCGAGTCAATACAGCATTCAGCCCGAGCTCAACTCCAAATTTGAGGGTCGAAACTTGGCTCCAACTCAATTTGATATAAAAATCAAACTACTTTAACTCACTCAATTTGACTCAATTAACATGTAAAAATAAGCTTGATTTTTATATTCGACAAAAACTCAATTATTTGTCTTCGAGCTCGAACTCGAGTTCGAGATATTTTATTAATTAAAATATATTAAAATATTAAAACTCGATTAAACTCGTGAGTTATTCGAGCCGAATATAAAATACTTAAACTTGGTTCGATCGATAAGTTGAGTTATTTGAGTTCGACTTGATAATAGCCGAACTGAATTCGAGTTTCATTCAAGTCGAATCCGAATAGTTTGCGAGTAATAATTTATCATTTTCATCCCTGATGACAACTTCTCTATCAAACACAAGAAAACAGACGAGAAATATATTTCTATACCGTTCCTATTGTGTCACATTTCAATACTCAAATACACCCAAATTCTACATATTGGTTTCTTAAACTACACATTGTGCAACCATAATGAAAGACACATTTGGGTGAATTTTTTTTTTTTCCTGGTTTCTTTCATTACCAGCCTTGAACTCTGCCCAGAGAGATTAAATGCCAAGCACTTAACCCAGAGAGATTTAGCAATCCATTGGAAACAAGATCAAAGAAGCAAACAAAGAAGTAAAAAGGAAGAGCAAAACCCATCAAACCAAGAATCGATTCTTATTCAAGCTCAATAATCATTAAACCAAAAGTAAAAAACCTAAAAGATTGAAATCTTAACACCTTCCGGGAGAAAACCATAGCTGCGGCGAGAAATGGAGAGCATCGAAGCCATAAAAGCCGAAGCAGTCGCCGTGTGATACGGAAGCATCGATGCCACACAGAAACTCGCTTCGAACGGATACCTTAACACCAAAATTAGAAAACACATTATATATATATATATATATATATATATATATATATGTGGGGGGTGGAGAATGCGTCCGTATATATATATGTATATATATATATATATATGTATATACATATATATATTAGTTTTTTTATACATGCATGAGGTATATGTAATTTTTATATTTAAAAATTTATTTTAATAAATAATTTTTTATATTATGATAATAATAATAAACTATAATATTTTAATTATAATTTTGTTATAATAAATGTCAAATTTAATAACTTTTTATATAATTTTGATTTTAATAATTTTTTATAAAATTTTGATAATACTTGATATAATTTTGATAACCTTGGATATTAGTTTGATAATTTATTATATAATTTTGGTAATCATTTATAAAATTTTAATAACATCTTGATGAAATTTTAGTAACTAACTTTTTAGTAACTTGTGATATAATTTTAATAATTATTAATAAAATTTATGTCATGACATATTTAATAATAGATTCTTACAAAAAAAAAAAGGTTCAATTGTAGTATAAGATAATTTTTTATATAATAATATTATTGTTTTGTTCAAATTTATAATTTTTCATTAAATTTTTTTATTGAATATGTCCTAATAAGTTTTATCATAGTTTCTCAAAATGAAATTTCTAATTTTGTTTCTACTAATAACCAATGTTCAATTCTCGACATCTTTAAGTATAAAATAAATTTATCAATTATTAACAATTAAGTTGATATTGATTTACTATTATATTATTATCAATTTATTACAAAACTATTAATGATATATTGCTAAATTATCAACGATTTACTACTAATTTATTAATTATTTACTATTAAATTATGAATGATTTATTACTAAATTATTGATAATTTATTATAAAGTTATAATTGATTTACTATTAATTTATCAATAATTTACTACAAAGTTATCAATGATTAACTAATTCACTACTAAATTATTATTAATTTACAACTAAGTTATTAGTGATTTACTACTAAACTATTAATAATTTTATCTAAATTATCGATGATTTATTATTATTTCATTGTTCATTTACTATTATATTATTATTAATTTACTACTTGATTTTTGATTATTTATTACAAAGTCATTATAGTTTATTACAAAATCAACCATTACTCGTTAATAAGTTATTACTAATTTATATTAAATAATATATAATTTACTATTAAGTTATTTAACTATTAAGTTATTAATGATTAACTACTACGAAATTACATTGATTTACTTTTAAGGTTTCAATGATTAACAATTAAATTATATTGATTTACTATTAAGTTATTTATAATTTATTACTAAGTTTATCAATTAATAATTACTAAACTAAAACTAATTTATTATTAAGTTATTACTATTTTACTATTAAGTTATCAATGATTAACTATTAAATTATCACTTGTTTTTTATTAACCTATCATTGATTTACTAATACGTTGTTATGCATTTATAACTATAAAACATGAAATTTAAGAAGTTGACTAATAATATATGAGATAATTTTTTTATATTATAATGTTACTATTTTATTCAAATTTAGAATTTTTTCATTAATTTTTTTTATTGAATAGATTCATAATAGGTTTATTCTAGCCCTTAAAATGAAAATTTTGACTTCACTTCTGCTAGTAATCAAAGTCAAATCCTTGACAGCTTCAAGTATAAGAAAATTATTAATGATTGACAATTAAGTTATAATTTATTTATTATTAAGTTGTCAATAATTTAATACTAAATCATCAATGATTTATTTTTAATTTAAAAATGATTTAGCATTAAATTATAAATGATTTATTATTAAGTTATGAATGATTTCTATTAAATTGTTAGTGATTGACCATTAAGTTATTGATGAATATTATAAAATTATAATTGATTTATTATTAATTTATTAATGATTCACTAAAAAATTATTAATGATGAACCAATTTATTACTGAATTATCATTAATTTATAATTAAGTTATTAGTAATTTATTATTACGTTATTAATAAATCACTGTCAAATTATTAATTTATTATTAAATTATCAATAACTTAAAATTAAGTTATTAGTAATTTATTATTATGTTATTAATGATTTACTATTAAGTTATTAATTTACTATTATATTTTTATATATTTATTATTATGTTGTCATTGATTTATTATTTAATTTTTTATTATTTACTACAAAATTATCTATTTACCACTAAATTATTGATGATTCACTATCAAGTTATTACATATATTATATGAAATTACATGATTTATTATTAAATTATCACTGATTAATTATTATGTTATCAATAATTTATTACTAAATTATATTGATTTACTTTTAAGTTTTCAATAATTAACTACTAAATTATCAATTGTTTACTACTAATTTATCATTGATTTACTACTAAGTTATTTATAATTTATTATTATCAATTAATTACTATTAAACTGAAACTGATTTACTATTAAATTATTTTTAATTTATTATTAACTTATCATTGATTTATTACTATGTTATCAATAATTAACTATTAAGTTATCACCTATTTTTTCGTTAAGTTATCCTTAATTTAGTATTATGTTATTTTGTATTTACAATTACATTATAATTGATTTATCATTAAGGTATTATGCATATATTGTTATATTATTACTAATTTACTAAAAAGTTATCAATTATTTATTACTAAATTATTATTTATTTACTATTAAGTTATCATTAATTTATTACTAAATTATCAATGATTACTACTAAATTATATTTTACATTTAAGTTTTTAATGATTAATTATTAAGCTATTAATTATCTATTATTATGTTATTATTAATTTGTGTATATCCAAAAGAAAGTAACGACAATGCATGCCATTATAAGGTAAAGAAAGAAAGAAGAAAAAATATTCAAGTTTAAATGACTTAAAAAGCACGAGTAAATGCTCTAAATTTACTATCCATAGTTTAACACATAATAATAAGATAAAATCATAACTTTTTATATTAATTCAAGTATTAAAACTAAATTCAATAAATATATATAATATATTAAGTCAATATTTCTAAGATATTCTTCAAAATTTTTAGTTCATGGTAAAATAGTACATATTAAAACCATTTTATTAATTATTTGATTGAATTATTAGTGAATGTATTTTTATACTTGTTAACAAAGTATAATTGTATATAAAAGATTGAAAATTTGAAATGTTTTGCCACCAACTGCAGTAATAAACTTTGTTTTATGTTTCTATTTTTAAATATATAGTTTTGAGTAAAAATTTTGTTATATATATATATATGATAAAAGTAATTAGAATAAATTTACTAAATAAGATTTATAAAAATTAAACAAACAACAATTTTCAAAATATTAAATTCACAATAATCACCTTCGCATTTTCTATAAAAAATTTTTCTACTAAATGAAAAAAATAGTATATTTTTAATTGTTGCTTCATTTTTATTACCAACATTCAAAATAACTTTTTTAATATTTTGATACCAAACAACTTTTTTATTTGAAAAGAGTAAAGAATATTTCACATTTTTCATAAAAAAATTTTTTTCTACTAAATGAAAAAATGATATATTTTTAATTGTTACTTCATTATTATTACCATCATTCAAAATGACATTTTTTATATTTTGATACTAATCAAATTTTCCATTTGAACCAAAAATTTCTTCTATTAAAATGAAAAGATTGTATATTTTTAATTGTTACTTCATTCGTATTATCATCATCCAAAATGATCTTTTTTATATTTTGATACCAATCATCTTCTCTATTTGAAAATAGTAAAAAGTATTATAAGGGGTCATAACAACTCATATAATATTTAACTCTATGTTGTTTTTGTGATTAAGTTTGAACTATGATATGATCTCTTTCAAATGAAATGTTTTAATTGTTTCCCTCAACTCATATAGCAATTTAATTAACACATAAATGATTATAAACTAATAGATCTAAATTAATATTTCTACAATATGAATTTCAAAATTCTCAAAAAAATATCTTTTAATCTCTACAAAAAATGAGTATAAAGATTTTCTTCAAATATTATTATTAGGATCTTTATTACTTTTGCACTTAAATTTCCACTGTCATGTGTTCTCATTCTATTTTGAAATTTCTTACCAATGTCATAAAAGTATGGCTAAAATAATATGGATTAATTAACTCAAATTTAAAACAATTCAAAATTAAAATTGAGTATAAATAAATGTTTTTACTCATTTTAAAATTCAATTTAATTGAAAATAATATAATTCACATAATTATAAAAATGAACTAATTTGACTTGATTTCAATTGATTTTAAAAAGTTAATAACTTAGTAGTTATTTAAAATTCGAAATAATTGAATATAACCAAAATCTGAATTGAAATAATAACCCAATTAAAATCCAATATTAGTTATTCATCATCCGTAATAATTTAAAAATTTTTTATTCAAGCATTTTTCCTTTCATCTTCAATGTTTTTATTTTTATTGTCTCTGTAATTAAATTAGATAATTAATTTTAAGAGTATTTCTAAAGTGAAATTGCAATTATAAATAATTAAGTATACTTCTTTTTATTTGAATTTAGGATGATTTAAATTTAGTTTTTTAAATAAAGAGAAGCATGAATCAATTATTGAGTCAAATTTGCTTAAGTGTATAAGTGAATAATTGATATACTATGAATAAAATTAGATGATAAAACTTAACTCAATCTAATTCATTGCTGATACTAAGTCTAAAATCCAACTCAAAATCACAAAAGGTTAAAAATTCAAAATGATTGAAATATTAAATACACAATTAAATAAAGATTTATCAAATAAAATTTTCTAATAAATACCTTTAAATCACTTTTAAGTTTAGTTAAATTATAACTTATAATAATTATTATTTTAGATGTAAAATGATAATTAATTTGATGAATTTCAATTTTTTGAACAAATATTAACTAATATGGCAACCTTAAAAATTTTGATACAAAAGTTAATATTCTTCAACTGATATAAAAGAGAAAATGAATTAATATACAATATTTCTCCAAATAAAAGAGTTTCATATTAATCTTAAAAAAAATTAAAATCAATATATTTGTATATTTTCATTGAAATATCATATAGCATTAACCTTCTTTGTCATATGGAGAAAATAAAGCTATGCATAACCAATCAATATTTTGTCTTATTTTTTGTACTTAGAATAATCTTCTATCGGTGAGTGTATTAATTGAATATAATTGTATAATCTATAAATTAAAAGCTTAATTTTCCTTTTATTTGAAAATTTTTATTATATGTAGTTTTTATTAAATAAAAACATTAAAATACATAATTTTAAAAAATAAAATAAAATCTTTACTTGGTGCTTGTTATGTTTTCTTAAGAAAATTTCAATTCTAAGAATAACAAACTTGTTATATAATACCTATATAATTTATAATGATTTTATTTTCAGCATTAACAATAATTTTCATGAAAAATATAATTTTTGCATAAACACATTCAAAAGATAATTCTAATGAATTTTGTCACACCTTAAAAGAATTTACTAAAAGTAATTAATTTTACTTCATTTGATAATTTTTACTTATATTAATTTACGTTGTGTCATTGAACCACCTAGATGATAGAAAAACCAAATAATTTAATACAATTGAGAAAGACTAAATAATCTTAAAGAGATAAATTAATCATATATATGAATATTAAGATAAAAAATTGAGAGAAAATAAAATCGATTATTGTTTTAATCAAGGTGAACAGTTTTATATAAATACTGGATCCATTCTTGAGCTAGTGATAGTTTCACCATTTCTTGAATCATCTAATTTTATAGGTGAAAAATTCAATTAAAATATTCAACGAATTACTTGTGCTAATTGTTGGTGAAAGTGATGCAATTGATTTTCATTTAATTTGATATTAATTTATGTTCATAGAAATAACAATTATAAAATTCTAGAGGAAAAATATACAAAAGAGAAATTAATTATAAAAGGATAGACTAAACTATAAGAGTAATATTTTAAAAAATTATTTCAAAGAACTAAAAAATTTTAATTATGTTGTCAATGATCAACTCATAAAACATATAAATAATAAAATCATTAACATCTAGATATAATTAATATATTAAAACAAAAAAATTGAAAGGCAAAAAATAGAAAAGAAAAACAAATATACCTCAATGACTTAATTATGATTATTTTTAATGAATTTATTCATCAACATAAACTACATATATAATTGTTTTTATAATAAATATATAAACAGACTCGATAAAATTGTTTTATTCTTAAACACCTTAAGCTTTGATCTTATTCTATTTGTATTTTCATTTGATATCATTCTACTTATAAAAAAGAAATATTTAAATTAAAATTTATAAAAAAAATTAGTAACGATATTTTAGTCGATCACTTTTAACATTTTTTTTAAATTAAAATTTTATTTAAGGTATTTAGTCAATCACTTTTAGCATTTTTTTAGTCTAATTATAAAAAAAAAAGTTTGGTAATAAAAAATTCATTTAAATAAAATTTTATAAAAATATTTACTAAGGATATTTTAGCCAATCACTTTTAACACTTTTGAAATTAAAATTTTAAAATTTTAAGTAATTTAATTTCACATAAACTTTATTTTTAATTTTAGTTTATTTAAATTAAATTTAAATAAATTAATAAAAATTATATATTTAAGGATAAATTTATCAATTTAAAAATTTATAAGAATATTTAAGTCGATTACTATTAACACTTTTGAGTTCACACTTTTATATATAAATAGATAATAGATAATATATATGTGTATATATATATATATATATTAAAAAATTTAGATAATAGATGATATATATGTGTGTGTGTGTGTGTGTATATATATATATATATATATATATATATATATATATATATTGAAAATGTTTCACTATTTTCAATGAAGAAATTATGTTTTTATCGAGTGAGATGAATGGGATACCTAAAAGTTGGAGAGAAGGATTTTGAAGGAGACACGAAATGACAAAAAAGTTGCTTTGGCTTTGGCTTGATGGTGAGCCAAGCTGCAACATTACAAGCAGAACTTGATCGAAAAACTGATCTTGTGGTGGCGCCAAAAGATGCCATTGGGATCTATGAGAAAATGTCAAAATATTTTAAATACTAAAAATCAAATATTCACCTTTTTATTGTTTCGTCTGCTTCAAGGTTTTTGGTTTGAAGTTGAACTAAAAGCCTTGGGAACTGTAGCTTCAGAAGTGCAAAAATGGTTAAGTGAAAATGGCCAAGGCTTAATAGAACTTTTTTTCATATAACGGCCCAATAAATCTAGGGCAAGGCCTTTTTTTTTCTTTTTAAATATTGAGGAAAAAATATTAAGTGTATAAATTTTTTGAAAATTATAATCTCTTATTGTCATTTTTAATATTGTATTAACTGATTTAAAGATCAGTTGACAAAATTAAATCTTTCTAATTCTTTATTTATATACAGAGCTCAAGGTATAAATATTATTTACTTTCCAACTTCTTTCAAATGCAAATTAATGAAAATTTTCTTATTTTAAAATTTTCCTTCTTTTTTATTTGTTTGGGGTTAAATCATTGGACTCAATTACAATTACATATCAACATTACGAAACAATATGTTTATGGACACCTCAAAATTTTAAAAATAAAATAAAAAATTTTTACACACCTTTCAAAATTTTTCATAAACATCTTAAAAATCGAAAAATAAAAATTAAACAATTTTTTTTTCTAAATATTTTCAAAATTTCTTCATTAACAATTTTCCATTGATAAATCAATGAATAATTTTTTAATATATTATAAATAGACATCCTTAAAAAAAAACTTGAATCTTTAATGTCCAACTAAGCTTTCAATATACCTGTTAAGGGCATTTTATGGTCCAAGGGCAAAATAGTTATCTTGCTTCAGAGTGTGAGTCACTAATAAGATGGGGGCAATTTGATCTTTTCGACTTAAGCTAATGTGTCGGGCCTACCTAAAGTTCCAATACCTACATTAGCTAGACCATGTCAGTTGACCACCTGATGGCACATGAGAATGTTAACTTATCACCTCCCAATTGGGTTGTTGATTGTTAGCTTAGATCAAGCCAACAACTTCAGCCTTTGCCCTACCATTTGCAACTCAAGCTTGATTGCTAATTTTGTTAATGCCTGCAAATACACATATTGTGATCAAATAATAGTAATGATGAAAGTAGAGTATCGTCCTACAAGGATTATAAAATTGAATTGTTGGGTGAATTAAAGTACTAAAGCCAAAAAACTAAACTTTTATATCCAAACTAATAGAATCTTGGATTAATTTGCAATTAAAAATAAACAAGAATATATAAGAATAATGTATAGGCCTAAATCTACTTAACTGTCACTTGGCAACCAATATGATATGACCAAATGGACTAAATCTAAAAAACAGGAATTGAAACAAAGAATTGAAATTGCCAAAAGTAGAATTGCATAAATAAAAGAATAGAGCAAAGTTGCATGGAAATCGAGAGCTTGAATTAAAGAAATCAACAATGGCGAAATACTATAGTGAAGAAAAGATTGTGTAAAACATGAATAATTGGAACTTAAAAACAAGATTGTAAAAACCGAAAGTAAGAAAGCTTGGAAAACTTGTAAACTAAAAATAATAAAAAAAAATTGCTAGATCTTGAAAAGAAAATAATGATTGTATTGAAAAGAATTTAAGAAGACAAAGTTCTTGTAATGGCTAATCTGTCACCTTAGCCTATACAAATAAACTAGAAAGAACTGAAAATCTAAAGAAAAACTAGAGAAAATTGCAAAGAAAAAAAAAAAAGAGAATGTGGGGTGTGAGGTGTGAAATGTCTTGGAAACAAGAACTAGCCTCCATATTTATAGAGTTAGGTTCGACTAAGGGTAGATATAAGCTCACAAGTTCAATCTTATCAAAACATTACATGATAAAAGTTATCTTGATCTCTAAAGAAGTTAGCCGAATGTGGGATGTTCACTATTAGAGAGTCTTAGCCGCTCATACTCTTTAGGATTCCATATTGGATGTTGGATCTTAAATGGATTCATCTTGATAGTTTCAGTTAATGCTTGCAATCCAAAAACATGCTATTAATTTTCATCCAAACTTTTTGAGCTTAATCTGCAAAAGTCCTTCTTATCATATAACTTTTTAAATAGAGATAAAAAGAGTCATGGTTGAGCAAAAACCCTTTTGGTCAAATGCTTCATAAAGTCTTTTCTTGATCAAAACTCTTTAATTATCACATGTGCATTATGAAGTCCTCTTAAATATAAGATAATTGAATGTTTTTGTAAGTCATAATGCCATTATAATTCCTACTTCAAGTCAATTAGGTAATCTTTCTTCAAGTCAAATTCAATTCCATTCTTATATGTTTGGCCAAATAATATAAGAATGAAGCTTGTCTTAATCTTGCATGATCCCTTATATGAAAAATGAATAAAAATTCTACTCTAGGTAGAAAAACCTAAAGATCAAGAAAATAGACATTAAATTCACAAAATTCAATCAAAATTTAAAATTGAGTTAAATACATATTTGGCTCTTAAATTTTAAAATTTTTACCATATTGGTATCTAAAGAATTTTTCTATCACATTGGTACTTGAACTTTCAAATTGTTATCATGTTGGTACCTCATATTAACGTTGTTAGTCAACTTTGCTAATGTAGCATCAACATCTAATAAGATGCTGACATGTGTCAAAAAGTTCAATTAGTACTATATCATCATTATCATTTTCGCATAAAAAAGAAAATTTCAAAAAAATTATAAAAAAATTATAAAAGTTTTTTAAAAATTTTAACATTTTTTATAATTTTACTAAAAAATTTTTTAAAATTCTAAAAATTTTACATTTTCTAAAAATTTTAAAAACTTTAACAAAAAATTTAAAAACATAAAAAACAATTAAAAACAATTTGAAAATATTTTTAAAAAATATAAAATATTTTTTAAATTTTTTAAATTTATAGAAAAATTTAATTTCAAAAACTTGTAAAATTTTAAAAATTTTAAAAATTTTAAAAAAATTTTAAAAAATTTTAAAAATTCTAAAATAATAAAAAACTTGTAAAAAAAATTCTAAAATTTTTAATAAAATTTTCAAAAATTCCAAAAATTTTAAAAACTTTAAAAAATTCTAAAAATTGCTAAAAAAAAAATTCTCAAAGTATTTTAAAATTTTAAATATTTATAAAAATTTTTTATTTCCATAACTTCTAAAAAAAATAAAAAATTTTTGAAATATTCATAAAAATTTTTAAATTTCTCCAAAATTTTTAATATATTAAAAATAAAAAATGTGAAATAATTTTATAAATTATAAAAATTATCATAATTTCAAAAATTTTAAGAATTCTAAAAATTTTTAAAATAAAAAAAATTAAATTTTATAAAAAATACAATTCTATAAATTTTTTTAAAAAATTAAAAGTTTTTTTGAAAGTTTTGAATTTTCCTTAATTATTTTTTATTTTTTTAAAATTTTGTATAATTTTTAGAATTTTTAAAACTTTTTAAAACTTTTATAATTTTTTAAAAGTCTTTAGAAGTTTTTTAGATTTTTTAGAATTTTAAAATTTCTAAATGTTTTAGAAGTTTTTAGAATTTTTAAAGTTTTTTCAAAATTTTTAAATTTTATTTGTTTGAATTTTCAAAAAATATTTTGAAATTATTTTTTGATTTTTTGATAATTTGAGAAGTTGTTAGATTTTTTAAATTATTTTTTGAATTTTTAAATATTTTTTTATAATTTTTTATAATTTTGAAAAATTTTTACATTTTATATTTTATATTTTAATTATTTAAATTTTTTTTGAATTTTTTAGATTTTGAAAACTTTTTAAAATTTTTTTAAAATTTTGTAATTTTAAAAAAGTTTTGAGATTTTTTTTTGAATTTTTCTTTTTTATGATGACATGGCAATGATGATGTGGCACTAATTAGACTTTTTGATAAATGTTAGTATCTTATTAGATATTCATGCTATGTAAGCAAATTTGATTAACAGCATTAGTCAAAGGTACCAATGTGATAGAAAAAATTTTTAGGTACTAAGTAACAAAAATTTTAAAATTTGGGGGTCAAATATGTATTTAATCTTTTAAAAATTTCTAACCAAAGTGAACTTGTAAATCATTATATTATTAAGTGGTATCACACATTCACACTTAAATCTTTGTTTGTTCTCAAGCAAAATTCTCTAATTAGCAATACTAAAACTCAATATACATGTGCACAAAGTTAAAAATGTCATAAATTCTCGATCGTGTATTATAGCATAATATAAAAATAATTACAAACATAAATTCACAAGAAATTTATCCAAAAAGTAAGCTTTCAATCTCATATAATCTTCATTTATATGAAATTACTCTGTCTCTAATCCATACATATAATTTAAGCAAAAATAATGTAAAATATATCATTACATATTTACTTAAAGATAGAATATAGTTCATATGTTTACTTTTCTTTTTCCTCTCCTTTAATGTTAGACTTATATACTTGGCTCAAGATCAAAAGGTTTTTAAGGCTTGTAATGTAAAGCTTGGGTTAAGGTGGGAAAAAAAAGAAATTTTAGACTTATAAACCCTTTTTGCTTATTTTCTTGCTTGTTATCCTCCATATCTAAGACAACAAAATCCATAGGAAAAGTATACTTGTTGACTTTTACTAATATATTCTCCAACATTTCTTAAGGTTTTTTCATAGATCTATTAGCAAACTTAGTGGTGAAAGTTGGAGGCTTTAGTACACCATATCTTAGCTGCAAGAAAACATTCATAGGCATTAAATTTATATTAGATTAAAGATCACAAATAGTTTTATTAAATTTTAAATGTCCAATTTTACAAAAAATAGTGAAACTCCCCAGATCTTTTTACTTTTTAAGTAAAAGATGTTGAAATGCAAGACTACAACCTTGTAAGGTATTGTCTACTATGACCTCTTTGGCCTCACGATTTTGTCCTTCAAAAAGCACTTAACAAGAAAAAAGCGGTGTGAACCCTTATATCCCAAGACCAACTCTAATACTCAACCGATGTGGGATTCCTGTATTCAGTTTAGAACCATGACATCCCTCTCCACTCCAATGAGGGTCCATCATCCTCGGTAACATATCGCTAGTACCCCCATAGCTGGCACTGATACCACTTATCATGGGTTGAGACTCAATCTCTAGGCTCGTGCAACTTCAAGACCTAGGCATGCACTTATGTGACATCCCAAATCAACCTACTTGTCACAATTCATACCTTTATGAGGTATTGTCAGCTTTGGCCCCTTTGGCCTTATAGTTTTATCCCACAAAAGATGCCTCATAAGAAAAAGGTGATGTGAACCTTTATATCCCAAGACCAACTCTAGTACTCAATCGACGTAAGATTTTTGGCTTCAGTTTAAGATCGTGACATATTCATGTATCATATCTATATGGATCATCTTAGTTTCTTTTAATCCACTCAAACATACACACCTATAAAACCCTACAATTTTCTTATATCTTTTCTCATATCTAATCCTATAGAGACTCTACCTATTTATAAGTATACAAACTTATTTATCAAGAATCTCTTTCCTCTTAGAATTCCTCTTTTGTAAATCTTCTAATCCAAGTAATAACTAACCAATCTCAAACAAATCTCTTATAATTTTGAGTTACTATTCCCAATAATCTTTACGTTAACTCAAATTTCATTAACTTATCAATTTTTATACTAAACATGCTTGATTGCACTTACAAAATAAGCCTCGTAACAATCTTTTCTGTATGTCTTCAAGTTTCACACAAACCAATCCTTAAAAATGAACTTTTTCCTTGAGTTGAGCCCTTTTATGCTTGCCTCTTCCCACATCTCAAACTTTTAGCTCTAATACTACTTATTAAGATCACAACAGTTTTGATATCAACTATTAGGCAAAAAATCTTTAATCCAATTAAACCAACAAAATCATAATCAACATAATCAAACAATCAAGCGATCACATAAGAGATCATAATTTAACATAATTCAACCTAACCTAATTACGTCCATGGACGAGAGAAAAAAAATCTACTAATAGTAAAGAATTACAAACATACAACCAACAAATCAATCTCACTCAACAATTAATACCCATAGATCCTCTTAATCTCCTCTAACTATATGAAATATTCTCGACCCAAACAAATATGTACCATGTACATCCATACACTATATTTATATGGACCATCTAAGTCTTCTCTAGTTCACTCAAACATATACACCCATAAAGACGTCAATTTCTTGTTATCTTATGGGGTGCATGTCTCATAAAATTCTACAACTCTCTTATATCTTTTTCTTGTACTTAACCTTATAGAAACTTCACCTTTTTATAAGCATATAAACTTGCTGATTAAAAATTTCTTTTCTTTTAAAATTTTTCTTCTGTAAATGTTTTAATCCATTAAGTAATATTTAATCAATCACAAATAAATTTCTTATAAGATCTAATAGAGAATGTTATGTTGGTTACAATTCTTTCTGTTATGACCATAGTCTGGGATCTGACACTTTTGTATGTCATATGGTTGTAACAGAATATGATAGAGAACCAGCTATAGAAATGAGGCATCTATAGATATCCAGAAAGTTAGTTAATGGGAACATCAAGGAGATGATAAAGTTAGCTAGGGAAAAAAGGTCGGAACCCATCAAGCAGCTGCAGGACATCTTCCCTCGTATCAATCTTTTGCTTCATAATCTCGTCACAACTAATTTACAGTATGTTATGCTACCGTATTTCTTTTCGTGTGTTTTTTACTGATTTCAACAAGTTTCAGTCTTGTTTATTTCCTTCTGTTTCTAACTTTGCATTTCGGAGGGTTTCTTTTTTTAATAAAATTGTACGGATCATTAGAATCAAAACTAACAAAGCCTAGAACATTACGATGGTTATCATTGTCCAACGTAGAATTTCACTAGCAAGCATCAAAATATAATAATATAAAACTCTCTTGAGATATTCTGGACAAAGAAAAGCGATAAAATAGAGCATACAGCAGTATGATGTTGATGTATTCTAGGTCGATTCAGAATAGAAATGAGCTTTTCAAATGCTAGAAGTTCATTACATCATTCTTTTTATCCCCTTCATTTGCCTTATAAATGAAATTTTTTTAAAGCCAACCAAAATAAAATTGAAAGACCTTTTTAGCGTGGTGGAAGTGGATTATATTTTTTAGTTTTAGTTATAATTCCTCATGTCTAGTGAAATTTTAGTTATGAATTTTCTTATGTCACTATATTAAACGTACAAAATTCATAAGGGTATGATTTTTTGATTCTTAAATTAAAGTGTAAAACTGCCTAAAACATGATGTACCCATATGTCAATGGTCAGAAAAGAAATGCAACAGACAAGAATCCTCATTGTATATGTGAAAACTATGCAAAAAAATTGTTCATTATTTGGTATGGAACAACTCCACGTGTGGCAATATCATGGAGCCAAACTTAATAAAAAGAGATTATGAACAACAAATCTGGTGATTTCGCTAAGCCAGAAATAAATTCATTCACTGAGCTATTCATGACTGGCCTTGCAAGCTATAATGGAAACAAATACAGGAAAATCATTAATCGCGCCTTCCACATAAAGAAGTTGATGGTTTTTCTTTGGCTTCTGTTTTTGTTTTTTTTTTTTCATTTTCTTTCTTGTTTAGCAATTTTTTTCCAGTATTATTGGCAACCTATTTCATCCTTTGGTGTTATTTTTGTTGGGATTTGCCTTGAATCTCAAAATCTCACATCGAAAGTTAAGTGAGTTTGAGTTTTTCTTGTATCTCACTTTAGGAGTTTAGTAAAGGTATAAAGGGTTTCATATTTATAAATATGATGTTTTGGTTTTGGTTTGGTAATCCTAGAGAGTTAAACACCCAAAAAATAACTAAGTGAGTAGGCTATTAAAAATGTGTAACTACGTTTTAAGTTAAGTTTTGAGTAAGGAGTTTTATCAAACTTTTCTCATTCTAAAAGTCTCATAATTTTAAAGATTTATTTGATAGTGGATTAGGCCATTTTGAGTTGGGCTGAATCAAATATATTTGTGTGTTCTTATTCTTGATTTGAGCTTATTTTTTTATATGTGATTACTGCGTATGGGTGCTATTTTTTCCAACAAGTGGTGTCAGAGCTAGGTTTGAGGTTTAAGGTTTATGGGCATAAGAGATCGTGAAACAGTGTTTGAAGATGTTTGAAGAAGGTATGTCTAGTATGTCTATGCCTAAGTTTGAGATTCTGTTATTTGATATGTCTATGCCTAAGTTTGAGATTCTGTTATTTGATGAAAAAAGTAATTTTATGTTATGATAAAGTACGATTTAAGATCTGTTAGTACAATAAGGATTGGATAAGGCATTAGAGAATAGTAAGCTGAGGGAATGTCTTATGCTAATTGGAATAGGATTCAAAAGAAAGCTATTAGTACTATTAGATTGGCGCTAGCTCCAGAGGTAAAATACAGTGTGTTGACTGAGAGTACTCCTAATAGTTTGTATGATAAGCTTGAAGGTATTTATGCTTCGAAGTCATTGACTAATAGATTATGTTTGAAGATGGATCTGTATTCTCTGAAGATGAAAGAAGGTATGAGTCTTCATAATCATCTGAATGAGTTTAATAGATTGGTTTCTCAATTGCTAGCGATTTCTGTTGATGAGTTAAAAATGAAGAGAAGGCTTTAATTTTGCTGTCATCTTTACCCAAGTCTTATAGGCTTTTAGTTTAGACTGTGTTGGTGGACAAGTCTACTTTGAAGTTGGATAATGTGACTGCCTTGTTACGTGAGAATGAAAGGTTTATGGGAGCTCAGAACTCATCACCTAAAGGGAGTACACTAGTTGTAGAGGATTTTGATCAGAGAGGACTTAAAAGAGGATTGATAGATCAAGAGGGAGATCCAAGTCAAGAGACAGAGATTAACATTGATATCGAATGTTATTGTTGTGGTGAGAAGGGATATATCCAAGTGCACCGCAGGAAGCTGAGAAGGGATATGACTACTTCTAAAAGGGCGAATGATTAGAAGAAATCAGATGAAGAAAAGAGTGATACTACTGCTGTCGTGTCTGATGATGTTGTTTTGACAACTTGTATTGATAAGACTCAGACTTTGAAAAGTGATAAAGGTTGGGTTTTAGATTCAGCTGCTACAGTTCATGTTTACAATTATAGGAATTACTTTATGGAGTTGGATGAGAATGAAAAGTATGAGGATATTGTGGTTGCTAACAAAGAAAAAGGTGTAGATTCAAGGCATTGGGAGTGTTCGCCTTAGATCTCACAATGGTGTTATTAGGACGCTTCGTCATGTAAGGTATGTACCAAGTTGTCAGTACAATTTGATTACTTTCGGTAAGTTAGCTTCTCGGGGATACACATATTATGGTAGTAATGATTGGTTGAAAGTGTACAAGAATGGTAGTGTGATTTTATAAGGGAATAGGATCAATAATCATTTGTACATGTTTGATGGAGGCTCAGTTGTTGGGATGCCTGTGATGAAAGAAAAGAAGAAAGGTAAGCATGTTAGCTTTATAGATACTGTTGAAGTGTTTAGAGATTCAAGTTTAGGGAGGATTTATTAAGATTTACCTCGAATCTCAAAATCCCACATTGAAAGTTAAGTGAGTTTGAGTTTGTCTTATATCCTACATTGAGAGTTTGGTAAAGGTATAAGGGGTTTCATATTTATAAATATGATGTTTTGGTTTTGGTTTGATAATCTCAGAGATTAGACACCAAAAGAATAGCTAAGTGAGTAGGCTATTAAAAATGTGTAATTGAGTTTTGAGTTAAGTTTTGAGTAAGGAATTTATGAGACTTTTCTTATTCTAAAAATCTCACAATTGTAAAGATTTATTTGATAGTGGATTAGGTTTGAAGTAGGTCATTTTGAGTTGGATCGAATCAAATATATTTGTGTGTTCTTATTCTTAATTTGAGCTTATTTTTTTGTGTGTGTTTACTGGGCGTGTTGTTTTTCCCAGCAATTTTATGTTGCCTGCATTTGTTGTTTGTACGGAAGAATTGATTGAAAAGTGGAACAAGTTAGTGAGCTTCACGGGATCTTGTGAAGGGGATATGTCTGTTGAATTTCGAAACTTAACCGGGGATGTCATATCGAGAGCAGCTTTTCGCGTCAATTTCGAAGAAGTGAGGTTGATATTTCTTCTTCAACAGGAAAGGGCCCGCTCTTTTTACAATCTCAGATGAGCAATTTCCCATTGTTAAGGTATATTTTACACAAGGCATCTGCTCATGAATGTTACCTTATATTTCACTCGTTATTTCGTAATTCTAGCTGTTTAGAGATATTTACCCCAGAAATATGAGAAATTTCTGAAATGTTGCAGAATTTAATAACAGAGTTTATGGTAATTGTCACACAAATTTATATTGCTCTTCACTCTTATTCAGGTTTCTGCCAACCAAAGTAAACAAAATAATGAAGCACATACACCAGGAAGTTGGATCCTTATTGACAGACAGGTATAATAGAAAACCGAGAGAAGGCTATAAGATCAGGATATCACAAAGAAGATTTGTTGGGCTTGCTGCTGAAGTCTAATCTCAATGAGATACAAGAAAAGAAGGATTCCAACACCGGGATGACCAAGGAAGATTGTGATCGGAGAGTGCAAGTTGTTCTACTTTGCTGGTCAGGAAACCACAGCCACTTTGTTGACGTGGACCGTGATTGTGTTGACCATGCACACTGAATGGCAGGAGCGGCCAGGGAAGAAGTATTGCAAGTTTTTGGGAAGAACAAACCAACATATGATGACTTGAATGGCCTGGAGATAGTAAGTGTAGTTAGTGGTTAGTTTTGTCGATTTTCTTATGCTGTTGGATTGAAGATTGGTTTTATTTATTTATTGTTTCTTACAAGGTAAACATGATTCTTGCTTCTTGTATTGAGACTGTATACCTCAACATCCCTTATTCGATGCAAATACGAGACGAAGCTGGGTAATTTGTGTCTTCCAGCAAGGGTGCAGCTGTTTATGGCATTGCACCTTGTCCATGGAGATACAGAGCAATGGGGAGAGGATGTAATGGAATACAACTTCTAGCCAGAAAGATTCTCAGAAGGGATATTCAAGGCAACTAAGGACAAAATATCCTAATTCGTCCTTGGTTGAACAAAACTTTGCGATGCTTGAATCCAAGTTGGCCATGTCCAAAATCTTGCAGAATTTCTCATTTTAGAGCTATCACCAACCTATCCTCACCCTCCATATGCTGCTGTAACACTTTAACCTCAATATGGAGCAAAGATCATCTTACATAAATTATGAGAATCTATCTTGTTTCACATTTGTGCTTGTACGCATAAAAATGCAGTCTCACGTGAAAAAGCTTCAAGCATTAACGCAAAATCATATATAGTTTTACCTTTTCTTGCCAAGCCTATGATCTTAAATTTTTATAACCGAGGCATGCCCAAATGTGAAACTACTTCATATTTACCAAAGATGAGTTGCAAGCCGTATTAACATCAACAATTCCACCAACCCGAACATGGTCACATAGATTTGGGAACTGAATTTGAAATACGAAGGAGACGAGACTGAAAGAATCAGTGAGAAGAACATTTGCTAATTTCCACTATTATCTTTAAACGAGTGCATGGAGAAGCAGTTCATTGATAAGAAATCTTGAGAGCTATACCAAAGCGACAGGGAACGTTTGTAGAGGACAAATGGAAATTTTATGATGCATAAAAATTATTTAAGTTACAAAATTTAAGTTACAATGAATAAACATCCAAGTTTGCTCCAAATTCGTACTTTAAACCTAACTATCCTCTCTGTACTCTGGATTTTCTTTCAAAATAACATGGCCCTCCAGGATGGGTGAGAGGGGAATATACCTGTTCAAATGGAATCGTTAGAGAAATATGAAATCAGTTAAATAATGTAACATTCCGAGTCACTCAGGAGGTGGCTTACTTTTCAGTAGCCAGTTCTGCTCTATCGCCGGCAGCAAGAAGAACGGGGGTGGAATGGGTTTGGAAACCAGTAATAGTCTTGGGTCGGCCAGCCTGGCCCACAACATCAACAGCCTGACCCACCCGAACTGGGACTGAGAGAGGTTTAAGGTTTTCGTCAACAGTCATCAACATCCTTGGCTGTACAAGAAAAAAAACATTAAAAAAACTGCATTAAGAAACAGACAAACAGCGAAAGTAAGTAGTATTACTGAAATGAACCTGCATTGCCAGAACAAGGAAGTAGAGAACATAATGGTATTTCCCCAGTATTATAGCTTTCATATCAAGACATGCATGCAGCATTGTAACCAAACCAGCAAGTGCAGTCCTGAAGGTAACAATGAGAAAGAAATTTTTATAAGGTGAACCAAAATGAAGCACCTACTAGCATATAGAAAGAAAGCCACTCCCCAAAGTTAAAACTGAATATATCATTTCATGAATTTTATTTTTTTTATTTTGGTGAATGTTTATGTAGAAAGAACCACTTACGGTGAGAGCAAAACATGATCAGAATGATAGGGATTAAGAGTCAATAGACCCTTCCCCAAATGTACTAAACCTTGAGCAATTCGAACCTGCAGAAGCAATCAAGCCTTAGTTCTCTAACAAAGCACATGGTATCATGGTAGAAACCATTAACACAATTGCCAACCAAAAAAAAAAAAAAACATACACAGAATAAGAGGCTAGCATCTTTGTAGTAATAACTTGAAAGATTGCGAAGCATGCCAGCTATGCGAGCATTATTGGTTCCAGCACCTATCAAACCCAAGGAGATAACTGCAGCCTGTAGCATCCACACAAACACTTAAAACTGCTAGCTGATGAAACAACATAAATAATAAAGAAAAAGCTTTACTCTAATCATCTTACCATTGCAACTTCTGAATCTGTATCATGACTTAGCCTGCTTAAAGTGTCCATAACATTCACCTGTAGAATATATGTGCAACCAATGAACCAACAAGACAGGCATAAAAAAAAACTGCAAAACTCTGCAGCTTTCTGAACATTAATGGATCTTGACCTTTAATCTTGGGTTTAAGAGCAGGGTCATGAAATTGTGAAGAAACAATTCAAATTAATTGTTCTCTGCTTCTCAGTTTGACTTCACTAAGGCATATTGATCAAACTCAATTTTTTAGCTCATTTGCTACAGATTAAAAAGTGGAGCCTTTAAATCCTCAACCTAAAATTCCATCCACTAAAAAATGGCCAAACTAGGTTTTCAGCCAGTTGTGATGAGATTCATTTACCTTTGGGTTGGATATACAAAGAAGACCAAGAGCCAAAGGAACTGCCCGCCGGATATTCTGCTCACCATACTGCAAAAGATGCTCTAGTGAACGAATTGACATCTCAAGACCCAATTCTTCAGCCATTGCTACCATGGCAATTCCAAGTACAGCCGGTCCCTGGTGGGTTTCACCCTTTTCGAGATGTTGAGCACAATGAACGAGAAGGTTCTGGACCTGCATATAAAACAGCTTAGATAACATGTACACTAATTCCAATTTTGAACACCATTTTAAGGGATTTAAGAGATTACCTTTAGAACATTCCCTGTTCCAGCATAGGCACAAGAAAGAAGTGTAATATCACAATATTTTCTTTTCTTTTCATTAAATGTTTTTGAGACCTCTGCTGTGGCCTCCACACTTTCCTGTTAGTAAAAGATTTTGTAAAACAAGTCATTATGAAATGTTCTAAAATTGCATACAGCATACTTTTTTCCAAACTGAAAATTAGAACCTATGGAAGCTAGGGCCACAAGAACATGTAATTTTCTTAAGAGAAACAAATGTATGCCAAAAGCTCAAAACTAGTTATTCACCTGCTTCCCAAGGTATAGAAGGCCAAGACCAAGAGGCAGAAGCCGAGTGAGGGGCTCCCCAAATTCTGACTCACTTCGTTCCATTAAAGCTAATATAATAGCCTGCGCAACCTCCTCATTGCAGGAGCCCACAAATACCAAACCCAATGAAATTGCAGTAAATGCAATCACATCAAGAGGGGCTTTTGCATCGCTAAGTATGGGAGTCAAGCTGCTACGAATCTGTCAATAACATTGGTAAGCTTTCATTAGAAATAAATATGTCCCATCCAAAATTTCAGCCAAATTCCAAAAGAAAACTCGATAGAATTATTAGATATTTAAATGACCAAAACATGAAGAGCCTCTGATCAAAATATTACAGAGGTAACCTAAATTCATCACAAAGGACATAATTGCCAATGCCATGACCTACCATCTCTATTGAAAGGGGGGAGAGAGAGAGAGAGAGAGATGTATACCTGCTCACTTTGAGCACCAGCATATGCAATTCCCAAACCTAGAATTGCACCAATTCGGATTGAAGAATCTTCTTTACCTATATATTCACTCAGAAGTGCTAGTGCCTGAGAAGAGAAAATAAGACAGAGACATAGCAAACATTATACTTTGTGGCCCTTGCACAAACCAAGAGATGAGAAGAAATGAAACTCACAGGATCACAATCATTCTTAACACCACAGTTGACTATCCCAACTCCTAATAATGCTCCAGCAATCACATGGTTATCGTTGCTATGGAAATACTTGTCAATCTGAGCAAGCCCAGAGTCGACATCCCACAATAGAATCATTCCCTGTTATGAGGAAAGTGATGAGAATCTTATATTTAAACTAAATTCCTAACATGAAATCGCGTAACAGTGTATGCATGCCTATTCGGAAGCAAAATTTATTATAAATGGGTATACATACCAGACTTGCCGCAGCACTGATCTTCCCATGTTCTTTGTTTTTGAATAGCCAATTTCCAGATGAACCACCACTTAAAGGGTCTGCTGGGGCTGTCATTAACTTATCCTGAAAGGGAAAAAATTTTAATTGACATAAAAAACTAAGCTTCCATAACCTCATAATTTTAAATTTGCAAACCATACCTGGCCAAACCCTGCATTAACAAATGCATTAACAAATGTAGCAGCCAAGTTCTGCCTAGCTGAATCAACACTTGCACCAGCACTAGCACGGCCATCAAGCAAGTGAGCCTAACAAAATCCAAGTATGTAAATCATCAATTTGATGAAGCAAATTAGCCAACATGGGCAATATCAATGTAAAATAAATAAGGTGCTCGCTGCAATAACAAACCATCCATGTAAGCACTTCACACCCTCCATTAGGAAAGGGAATAAGATGAGGGGGAGAGGGGAAGCTACCAACCACACCACTACTTAGAAAGTATTGAAATCCAAACCTTATAGATATCTTCCGGAGATTTAGGCTCCATAACCTCGATATCGCGAGCAAGGGTGAGATAACTTTCACTTAATTTAGTATTGTTGATGATATCCTGTAAAGCCTCTCTGTCATCATCATCTGCAACCATTTCATCATCAAGCTCAAAAGTAATACCCTGCAAAAAGATATAGATAAATACATAAACAAACGAAAAATTTAGAAAACGTCAAGCACATCAAACAGATGCATACATACAAAGACTAAACTCTGGAGATATTTAAATCCATCAATACCTAATTTTGACCATGAGAAAATGAAATCCAATCATCCGTAATTAGAAGGAAATATAAACCAAATGACATACTTAGCAACAAAAAGTTGAAATGCTTTCCAGCACAAAGAATCAAGCCAAGGAAAACCTAGTACATACATGTCGAGCAAGAATGTAGCAAAATTGCTTCTTCCTCAGCATATCATCACAAGACGTAAACACCTGTCTCACATGCTACAAGAGCACATTCTAAATTGTTAGGAACAACAAAATCCAGAAATGAATTTCATAGTGACATCCTGAAAGAAAATTTTCTCAACAATGCCACATGACATGGTAGGAGAGGAAAATATTAGAAAACAAACCTGCATGTTGTCAAGAGAAAGTGCAATCTGAAGTGCATATGCAAATTCCTCAAACTTAAGATATATTGTGTAACCGATATCCAAATGTAGCATGTCATCTGGTCCAGGAAGGTATCTGCAAAATAATGCAGCATGAAATGTCAAAAAGGGGAGAGCAAGAAGAGCAACATCATTTGTCATGGATAAGAATACATGAGAGATCTAGTTGAAAATTTTAGTTCAGCATGTAAGGCTCAATAAATTTTACATATGATTGATTGGAGAATACTCAATCAGAACTCAGCAATGAAGACATACATCAGGAGAACAAATAAAAACACTTTCCGTAAATTGTCTGATAAACAATTTGTTCGGAAGCTCTAGTTACCTAGCAGAACTTTTGAGGTATAGACAAGTTCTCTTGAAATTTGTACTATCAACATGCTCAACTAGAAGATCAAGATCTTCAACCTGCAGTATGTTTCAAGCTCAATAATAGAAGAAAACTCACATAAGAAACCTGAAGAAAGAAATAATGTTGCATAGTACCTCCATCAAGAGATCAACAGCTTCAGGTTCAGCATTGTGCTGCATAGAAAGTACAAATATGTTAGAAACAGGAAACCGTGGAAAATTCTGAAAAGAATTGTTCTTCTGCAATAAATCAATTGCTTGTTACATATCAGGAGAGACCCATACCTTCATGTGAAAAGCAACAATTTGTTGCACAAGCTCCATTAGATCTTCAATTGGGGCCTCTTCGCTCTGTATTGGTGGCAAAGTCAGTAAATACAATTAAAATCCAGATTAATGTCTAAACATTAAGGAAAACCACATTGAGAGAAATGTTCTAAAGTGCATAGCTCATAAAAGTTACTAGATGTCTGAAGATTCCTTAGATTTCTAACCTGTCGCTTCATATACTCTTGTGCAATTTCTCCTGCCAAGTTCCTGACAACATATAAATTAACAAGTGAGAACAAAAAATTTCTGTTAGATTTGAATGCCAACATGGAAAGACGATACATAGAAGAATAAAGTTCACATAGGTAATCCTTAGGATACAAATTCTTACATACAAGGAAAAAATTCACATAGATAATCCTTAGGATACAAATTCTAAGAAAAAAAAAATGTTGGAGCACCAATATGGCAGTGGCAACCAATTTACCAACAGGTAAAACTCAACACAATCATAATCTAAAACAAGTTTGACCAGATATAGCTAATGAAGCACTACTAATTCAACATATCAAGAATTAAAAAAGTAAAAGAGTATGTTATAAAGTCAGACAATGCTCACCTCACATACTCATGGCCCCATGAACCAATGTCACCTTCTGAACCCAACAATCTGTATTTTAAACTCTCCTGTAGGATTGTCAAATGCGAAAAAAAAAATGATGGATTATCAAAATTAGAGCACAAAACAAGTAGACATCAAAACTTATGTAATTCTCCAAATATAGTATTCCCAAAAAAATATAAAAATCAAAAACCGGAAAGCTACCCGCTCGCCCTCTGCAGACATGGTCAGCGCCAACACGGACAGGATATCAGCTAGGTATTTCTGCAAACAAGTTAAAGTAACTTAGTGATGCAGGACAAATGGAGAAAAAGGAAATAACTAGGAAAGAAAAGACATCAAGAAAATTCTTGATTTGTGAGAATATGACTAATTGTAACCTGAAAGAATTTATAGACTACTTCCTAAAACCCGCTGATAAACAAACGAACCTGCTAAAACCAAATATCCTAAATACCCTAAAAATTTATATAAATAACAATTATGCACATGGAATGCAAATTAAGAACAAAGTCCCCATATAAAATAATGGCTGCATCTAGATCATCCTTCCCTGCATCGCTTAGCGCATATAGATTTACCTTATAAAAGATGTAATGGGAGATAGATTAAAGCAAAACAACGAATACCTTCAAATCTGATTCTGGCATTGTCTCATAAAAAGCCTTTAGAGTTCCATAATGAGGACGGAGAAATTTCAATGGCTTTGGAACAGAAGTCATGGAGCTTGTTGAGGTGCGGATTTCTTGCCTAAAATGAGGATATCAAATCAAACTGTGAAAAAAATGATGCTTTATTCAGGCATTGTAACTAAACCCATCCATGGATGCTCCCACTAACAGTAAAATCAACAAAAGCAAAATAATTTGATACATTCACAGCGGCAATTTGACGTTTTGACCTGACCCATCGACTTCATAAAATGTTAATAAAAAACACAAACATAAAATAAATACTCTTTCGAACTAAAAATAAGCTTCCCTTTCCTCAATATTTCCACTCAAATTCGCAAATAATCGATTACCTCATGCTCTCAAGTGCTACTTTCTGGAGTCTAGGATCAGGGTCCTGAACTCTTTCTACATATAGCTCCAACTGTTGCTTCAAAGCCAAATCTTCTTCCGACTGCGTATGCCAAAAAAAAAAAAAAACCTAGCTAAGTTGTAAAAATCGATACGGTTAACTAAACCCAAATCCTGAACGGCGACTCACCAGATCCTCCTCCTTCTTCTCATCTTTCTTCTTGGGGTCCTTGGCCGGAGCCTTCGTCTGGGAGGTTCCGGCGCCGCTTTTCGGATCCGACATCGCGATTACGGAACTCGGTTGTCTTGCTTTACTTGGGTGTGAGAGGGATTTGAAGAGGAAACGAAAAAGCAAAAAGGCAGTGCTGTTGCTCTATTACTACTATGATATAACCGGGGTCTCCTTTTTCCAAACTGAAAGAGCAGACGGTACTTTAGACCGGGCCGAATAGGACATTTTAACGCCCAAACGCCTATGCCCAACATTTGGATGGGATACATTGGATCATCCTTGGCAACAACCCAGGCTCAAAAATATAGTTGGGCTCCTCTCACCTCTCTAATTATATAATGACAAATTATTTTATTAGTGGTGTAATTTTTAGATTTTACAAATAAAATTATTAAAATGATATATATTTCTTTAGATATATTTTAAAAACAACAAATTAGTTTAAAAAAATGAGATCAATCTCTTAAATTTACTTATAAAATTAAAAAATTATATGAATAATGTATCAAATATGAATTTTTATATATTTTGTTACATAAATGCAAAAATACAAGAGTATTGTTTTTTTTTTTTTCCAATTTATAACTTTAAAATATATATAATCTTCTAGATTGATGAGTGGGCTTGAGTTTTTAAACATCCAGCTCGCTTGGCAAAAATTATATTTCTCTTCAAACCATGCTAGGTTTCGGGAAAGGCTATTTCTTCACAATATGGGACATATAACCTGGTCCAACTTTGCCCAACCGATTCAATGATTGATTAAAATGAATTATAGAATTATATAATGATATTTTATAAAAATAAATTTTAACATTTTTAAAAATAAATATATATAATTTTAAAAGTATATTTAAAATTAATTTTATGAAATATTATTATGTGATTCATTGATAATATATATAAATATGAATTCAGTAAAACATAGATCTTATCCTTAATTTATGATGATTAAAATGAGGTTCTCCTTTAATATATGATTTTCTTTCTTTATTCTTCTTGTGGTTAATGTTATAACAATTTTTCATTTTGAGATTCAATAGCTAAACACAAAACATGAGTCATCATCAATCTTTTTATTTAAGTATGATTAATCATCTAAAAATTTATCTTCTCAATATACCTTAAAATTAATTAAGATTTATCAAAAAATTATTTTGATGTACGAAATCAGAGTCAAATTTAAAAATACAATTATGTGTGAAAAATATTATAATACCCCCACAATATCCGTCCAAAAATAGTGTCAATTAATTTTACATTTTCTTAGAAATATCATGATTAAATGGTCTTTTATTCTCTTTTATTATTTATTATTCAAATATTAAAAGTTTTTTTTAAATAATTTCCAACACTTTCAATATAATTTTAAAAAAATTTTCATCTAAAACATATTTAAAAAATCACTTAATTTTTTAAGAAATTCTATCATCGGATTGGTTTAGAGATTTATTATTATTATTATTATTATTTACTTTTTTTTAATCTTATTTTAAGAATAACTGTGAATCCATGATATTGAAATTTTATTTAATTTATACATCATTAAAAAAAAAAACTTAGATAATATATAATTTTTTGAATTTTTAAGAAAAGAACTCATTCATAATTTTTTTAAAAATTATGTTTGATCAAGGATTATATTTTGTTTCACAGTTTATTAATTTTTTTATTAAAAATTTTTATGCTAAATTAAGCTAATTAGTATTTTTTTTATTTTTTTAAATTTACTATTGATTTATTTTTATTATTTATTTGATTTTTTTTAATTTTTATTAGTGTTTTATTTATATTTTCATATTTTTTATTTTTATATTCTTATATTGAAAATATATCTAAATTTTTCATCATTTTAGAAACATTTAGAAATATTTTCTCATCTAAATATTTTTTAAAAAATCAATTATTCTTGACCTTTTAGAATTGTATCATCAACTTTTACTAAATTTATTTTAAGAAATGTTTAAAAATTCTTTAAAAAATTTATTTCATTTTAAAATATAAATTCTTAATTATTGAAAACTTTACTAAAGTTTCCATCTTTATAATAAAATTTTAAAAAAAAAATTTCACCTAAAAATTTTTTAAACGATCAATTATTCTTACTTATTAGAATTCTACCATCGGATAATTCTTGTAAATGTTATCAATAAAAATTTTAAATTATTTTTATTAAATTTTATTCAATATTAAATTTGTTTAAACTATCCGTCATTTTGGAATAATTTAAACAAAATTCTTTCTTTAAAAGTTTCAGAAATCATTCATTCATGACTTCGTTATCAGATTCTCATTTAGTATTATTTTTTATTTTTATTTAGTTTTGAAATTTCATTTAAATTACATCATTTTGGAATAATTTATACAAAATTCTTTCTTGAAAAATTTTAGAAAGTCATTCATTCATGATTTTTGAGAATTTCATCATCAATTTTTAAAAAAATTTGTTTTTATTTATTATTTATTAATTTTTAATTTTTATTCTTTTCTATTCTATAGAAAACAAATTACCACTTATTACTTCTAAAAATTTTCCTAAAAAATACATAAATAAATATTTAGACATTTTATTAGTTAATTATTTAAAAAATAATTTAATAAGTTAAATAAGGAAAATTAAATATTTATTAGAATAATTAAAACATAAAGTAAATAAATCAAAATCAAAATCAAAATAGAAAATAGAAAATAGAAAATAAATAAAAAATAGAAAAGGAAAAACTTAGAAATGGGTAAAGTATCCTCATAAATTGGTGCACAGGTTTAACGAGTCAGGCATGAGATTGGGACACCCAAAATGGCTTCATTTTGAAAAGCCTATAAAAGACTCTAAAATAGATTTAAAAAAAAAAAATTTCTCCTCTCTCTTCCTAAACTCTCTTTCCTAAAACAAAAAACAAAAAAACCTTCACTGAACAATCTCAAAACCTAGTTTTCAATCAGATATTATCGTACCAGCATCAAGAATTTCAATCAGTGCTAAAAGGTTCAAAGTTTTCTTAGTTTCTAGCTTGTTTTTCAGGTTTTGGTGGTTGAAAATTTCACTTGATCATTGAAAAATTCAAAAATTTCTATATTTTGATGACCTAAAAAAATTCCAAAATGATTTTCTCATTCTCTTAAACATGATTCTTCAACTAGTTTCCAAAAAAAAAAAAATCACAAAAGGCCTAGATCGATTTTTTATTTTTAGTTTTTTCCATTTTTTGTTGGTTCCCTTCAAGAATATGACTAATAGATTTTTTTCCTAGATATGTTTTTGGTTGTTTTTAGCTTCTAGGTGTTTGATGGTCTCAAGTATGGGTCTCAAGAAGGCAAAAATATGTTTTTTTTTTTTTTATAGTCTAAGGTTTATATGGTTTGGTTGAAAAGGAAAAGTAAAAAAAAAAAAAATTGAAGTTGCTAAAAATCTATTAAGTGACCTGTTGTCAGAAAAAAAAATTTTTCCATGTATTTTTTTCTTTTTTTATGTATATCTTAGTTTTGCAGTATTTGAAAACTTAATTTATATAGTCGATTAAGGATTCAATCCCTGGTTTTAAAGGATTGTAGAAGATTTTTGGGATTGTCACCGGTAACTTGTCATTACTGGTCATTATGCTAAAAAAGGTAGTGGTGGCAAAGTGGTTAACAACTTGATTTTAGCTACCCAGGTCTCTGCTGTGTTGAAATTTTTTTTTTACTTTTGTTTTTTTTAATTTTTTTGGATTTTTTTTATGTTTTACTTAAGCTCATTAAATTAAATCTAAGAAATCAAGTCCAGTTAATCCCAATAAATCAAGTTAGTCTAGACATTTGGTTCCAATTTTGTCAAGCTCAATTCAATTTGAATAATTCAAGCACAAATAACTAATTGAGTCCAATATACCATTACAATTAGCTCATAGCCCATCTTGTAAGTTCAACAAAATTAAGTTAACTTTTGACCAATTTAGAATATTGAATTTACCACATGATAAATTAGAGGATTATTTGGAGTTTGATATTTTAGCACCCAATTAATTTTGTTGACTTCAAGAAAGACAGCATAATATATAGTTAGCCCTTCCAAAAATATAATTAAGTCTAATATATTGATACCATATAGTCTTCAGTCTTTTTTTATATGTAAAGCATAAGTTTGTGCAAACATAAGTGAGACTAAAAAAAAAATTGAAAAACTCTAGAACTTAGTCTTCTTGATATTAAATATATCAACTATCCAAAACTATTTTCTTTTTTTATTCATAATCATGACCAATATTTAGGCATATATTTTTCTTGGCTCTCGTGGTACTTTTCCTTATTTTGGTACCTTTCCATGGAGCTTAACTCATTGGTTTCTCTGTAATTCCATAGTAACTTTCATTTTTAGTAGTTTTCTTACTTGATGACCTATATCTATTAGGATAATAATTCTTATTCCTCACATCATAATAGCACTTACCACCTTTCATAAATCTGGTGTTACTCATTCCTTGTTTCCTAGTCTCATAGTCATTATTGTTGTAGTTGCTACTATAGCCATTGCTGTTGTACTTGTTTGTAGTGTAACCATTATTGTTGTAATTACTGGTGGTATAGCCATTGTTTTTGTAATTGCTTGTGGTGTAACCATTACTATTGTAGTTGTTTTTCTCACAGCCTATCTCATATTTTTCATCAGCTAGCCCTTTAGCCAAAACATCATTTTCAAAAGTGGTGGTAGTGGTTAGAGTGTTGTCAGTGTTGACAATCTCCTTTGTAGGGGGAACATACTAGAGCCCTAACCATAAAGGCCATCAAAATGATCTTGGCTTTCATAGTTAGCAAGTGCTAGTGTTGGAGTTACTGCTAGCATTGGTGTAGATATCTGATCTAAAAGAGAAATTTTGGCCCCAAAGTGGATAATCTTGCTAAATAACTTGCTTTCCTTAGCTTGAATCTGGATAGAAGAGGATAACATCAGAAGGATGAAAAAAGAAATGTCATTTACAAAAGAAGCCATGACTAAGAAAGTAAATCAAGAAGAAATAGTTGGTGGCAAGCTCCATTAGTTATTAAGTTTTTTTATAGACTTTGTTAATTTGTAGAAGACTAGATAGTTATATGCTGATTAAGGAAAGCAAAAGGTGTAGGGAAAAAAATAATGATGAAAAGTAAGACATTCAATATGGGCATTCTATAAGAATGTCTAACCTTGTAGTAAGACACCTAAAATCTTTTATATTGATATGATGAGTTAAAAAGATGTGGGCTTATTTTAATCTTTGAATCAGGCTCTTCTTTTTTTTTGTTTTGATCAAAAGATAGTGGGAATGAAAATGGGGTACTATCAATTAAGTTAGTTAGGTATGTAATTAATTGAAACTGAAATCTCATCTCATCTCTTTTTTTTTTCTCTTTCTCTCTTTATAATTATGTCTAAGTGTAACAAAAAAGAAAAGTGCACAGGAAAGAACATAAAAGTAATATTATAATTATTACTTTGACATTGGCATACTCTCTTAGCTACCCTATAATTCAAATACTGATGTCATATGCTAATCCTTCACTTTTTTGTCTTTGTTTTTGTTTTTTTTTCTCTAAAAGTGTTTGATAAGTTTCAATGTTCTTTTGAAGATGGAAATTAACAATATTACTATGATTTAAAACAATTTTCCAAACACTAGCCTTCTTTATATATTTGTAAATGCATTAAAAAGCAATATTGCAGACACATGAAATGATATGTCATTTTAATCCTTTGCCTAACTTGGCTGATATTTGCATATGTCATTTGAATTGCACATGTTTTTATTTATCTCCAAGCTTTAAGACCACCAATATAATGACAAGACTCCAACTTTTTTTTTCATGCCTCAATGTTTATTCCTTTAAATCGTCATTCATAACCACTACATAATTATTGAGGCATTAATGAAGATCCACTTAATGATGATCCACTTAAAATCAATATCTATAATTTAAGTTTAGCTTCAAAATTAAGCAAAATTTTAGATTTATATTTGAATGCATTATCATTGTATAAATGCTATATGGTTATTAAATTATAAATAATATTTTATAAGAAATTAATTTTAAATTTATTTATACCAAACTCTGACCTAAGGGTATTCCTAGAAAGATAAGAGAAGGAAAAGAGCAGTTTGATATAAAGGTTGGGAGTATTCCCTGTGTTTGTACTCTGATGTGTAAGTTAAAGATCAAAATAAAAGAGGTTGGAAGGAGAGAAAAGTAAGGGTTTGGGCAAGATAGAACTTAGAATGATAATACCTAAATGTCCATATTTATAGGTGAGAGGAGGGACCAATGGGAGACAATAATGACGTGGCTAAATTGATATGGCATTGAACATGTCAGGTTGACCTGACATGTCAGGTCCACTCAAGTCCACTCAAATATTTTAAAAATACCTCCGATTGTTTGTTAACCACCTTATTTATCTAAAATGCTCATGGTTGCTTGTTAACAACCTTTAATAGGGAAAAAAGATCATAATGCCCTTTTAACCACTAAATGTCCCCAACATTTTATGCCTCACTAAAAAGCAATCTAAGTATTAGATTGTTAGATGTGTGGTTAATTTATTCTACACATGTTGGTCAACTCAAAGGGGATCACCAAGGATCTTATCTCTTTTGGGTCAAGGTTGTAAATCCATGGGATTTACATTAAGGCCAGCATCAAAGGGTGAGATTTGTTGTTTACTTCGATCCAAGCTGTCTTAGTGTATACTGACCAGACATGAGTATGATCTTATATATATGCTTTAAGTTAAATATATGCCTTGTTTGAAAGTTCCTAAAATGTCCTTATCTAAAGTGATCTGAGGTGAAGATGAAAGGTTTAGGGGTTGAAGAGTTCGTCTGGTTAATGTGAGACTTAAACGTTTTTCAAAAACTTGAATCCTCATTAAAGCTCTAATGGTAACCTTGTTGCCAGTTTGTTAGATTGATTCGACCTGGAGACCTATCTGGTCTTACAGGTTTAGGTGGTTAATATCACATTAAATAAGAAGATAGATTGTTTGGACGATAAAATTTAGAACAAGAAAGGTGAAAAATGCTCTCTAACGATGTCCTAACAAGTGGCATAATTTGGACTATCCATTTGATCAGGGAATAGCTATATAATGGGCTATTAGGATATTTATTTTTTACCTTTTTACTTTTTTGCTCTTCATCTAACCTAAGTTTTCCAACTATAAAAAGCTTTCTAACCTCTTCTAACCTTATATTCTTCATTCTTTCAACCATTCTTTCAACTTAACCTTAGTAGTATTCTCTCCATCATGTCTTCTAATGTTAGTTTTAGGGATCTGAAAAGCTTCAGAGTAGAACCAAAGGGAGGTTGACTAGGGTAGAATAATGATTACGTAGTCCCACCTATCATCAAAGGTCAAAACTATAGTAAAATGGCCTATTAGCTTAATCTAATGTCCAAAAAAGTGTAACAATGAATTTTTTAAAATGCTCGGGCAAGAGAAGAATGGGTCCTAAGTATGGATGAATTGTATGTTTAGATAGACTTTGACTTGAAAAACCTATTTTTTTTTTCTATTTTTTAGGTCGGTCTATCTTCTATAACTGACCTTGCTTCGTCTTTTTTTGTTCTTCAATCTTAGATTCAGTCTCTTTAATTTTTTTTTCCTTTGCTCCTTATCTTATAAATGCTATTGTAATTTTTTTTAGTTTTCCTCGATCAACTCTTGTTAACATTCCTTTTTATTTCGAAGAATATCTTCGTCCTTTCTTTCCCTCAAGGTTGTGGTACTTTTTACCACTACTTCAACTAAAATCTTGTTTCTACTCAAGAGTCTGAGCCTTCTAACAGTAAACATTCTGATGCCAAAAGGATTCCTAAGAGGAACAAAAAAAAAGGAAAATACCTATACTAGGGAAGACAATGGTGAGGAGGGAGCTCATTGAAATTAGATGAATTGATCGAGGTTCCTATATATACCATATGCTCCTTAGGTATAATCCCTAAGGACATAATGAAAAATTTAAAGGGTAAGGTGGATTTTTAAGACTACCCAAATATGTGTTCATCTGATCACGTCCATTCTTTGATTATGAACTTTTGCTTCTCAAGAGAAGGGTATAGTATATTAATGCCAACCTTTTTAGATAGGATCATTAATAAACTGAAACTTCAATAACTCAAGTTTATTAAGATTCACTAGCGGCTAGTCTAAGGTTCTCTATTTATTTTTTATTTATTTTAATTTTTAATTTTTATAATTTGACAGTCACCCAATTCACTTTAAACTCTATATAGTACATAGTAAGATTTATAATTCTTTATCAACACTTAGCTATTCTTTCCAATTTCTCTCTATTTAAGGAATTTTTTTCATTAAAAAACACTTGAGTGATAAGAAGTGGTTCTATGTCACAGCTAGACCCAATAAAAAGCTATTCACGAACTACTTGAGTTCTATTAAAAACTAAAAGATGGTCTTCTTTTACCTCTAAAAGGATAAAAAAAATGAAGACAATGAGTTCGAGGTCGAGGCTTAGGAAATAATAAATGAGCTCAATAATTTTGTTAATGTGCATATTGCTCTTTCTATCCTAAACCTAATAAATTAGGATAAAATAATGGAATGCACATGAAGATGAAGCTTGTTATAGATGCATATGAGTTAACGTCCCCTAAAATGATAAACAAATCGAAGTACTAGGGTAAGTGTAAGGTAACTTTGTAAGATCTTTATTTTATCTTATTTTTCTCTAACTCTCATCTTGATTTTGCAGAAATATCTTCTAACCCAGTTAAACAATTTAACTTTTACCTTTTCTAACATAAGTCAAAGACCAAAAAAGGTCAGAATAAGAAAATCTAGCTCGGTGCCCTTTTTCTCAGGGGATTAAAGTTGTGAACCCTATAGTGAATAAACAATTGAGGTCATCAACTCAACCTTTTACCACCACCAAAAAGCATAAGACAATGGCACATCAAAAGCTTCCATCACTAGCTCTCCTTTTTGTAAATAAATTGAGGATAGGGCCTCCTCTTCCACCTTAAAATATCCTGAGTCCAAGGTTCTAAGGCCCAACTCAAAGAAGGTTTGCACCAACCTAAAGTAAACTACTAGTGAGAACCCACTAGAGAGTTTTGACATGGCTAAAACGTTTCTACAAGGTCATGGTCCCTTATAACAATAAGTATTATATCGCTTTAGCTCATTTTTAAGTTTTTATTTTTTTTGTTATTTTTTTAAGTCTAAGTTCATCTTTTATAATTTACCAAAAACTCCCACCTTAACCTGCTAACAATACTAGCTAAATCTACACCATGTTTATCTAGCTTTGGCTCACTTGTTTAAGGCCAAGAAAGATTTGACAACCTAGGGTAAGGAACATAAAAAAAGCATAACATCCTTGGGCAATCTAAGGTCCAGCCTCAGTGTTTCCCATTAAAAGTAGGTTAATTAAAAAAAATAGATAGACAAGCTAATGGACAGGATGGAAAGCATGCATATAAATAAAGCCTTAGCAAACTTCATAAAAGGTCAGGCTGAGCTAAAGCTTAGTGAAGCTTAGGCTAAAATAATGAAGCTGAGGTTCCAACTAGATGTTGAGTGAAGAAAAAAGAATAAATTAAGCAGAAAGCCAAGGAGACCTACGGGGATGAGGCATCTAAGAGTTCAAAACATTTGGAGAATTCATTTAACTCTAAGTGAAGTTCTCAAAAAAGAATGTCTTCAATGCCTTCAAGCTTACGAATGATGAAGTGCTATTCAAGTTTGCTGACCTCAACCTCAACCTTTCTTATGTTAGCCAGGACAACATCAAGTTAAGACTGCTTTACATTATTCCAATGAGGAAGAAGATAAGGATGCAACTATAGATACTGAGCTCGAGACTACTTTGTTACTGTTACTATTGCTAAGATTGACCAGGTTGCTACTACTGATGCTTAAAACTTTTTATTTTTTTATTGATTTTTTGTAAATTTTTATTCAAGGATGAGGTTAGATTTTTTGTTGTAATCTCAGATTAAATAACTATACTAAACTTCTATCAATTAATAATTTTTTGTACTAACTTGCTAATGTAAATGAGAAGTAGAACTTTTTATTTCAAGTATCAATTCAGTTTTGCTTCCTTTTTGCCTATTTAATTCAAGTTTCCAATTTAAAATTAGATAATAGTTCACAAAATGACCTCATGGCTTAAGTTCGATGAACTTAGCTTGGACAATTCAAAATAAATCAACCAAATGTTAAGTTAAAACTTAACATTATAATATTTTAAATTAACTAAATGTTCAAGTAAGCTCAACTCGATTAAAGGAAGCTTAAAACTTAACTAAATGTTTAAGAATATTTTAAATTAACTGAAGAATCCATTTTGATACAAGTATTAGGTTAGACTTTGTTAGGTTAGTCAAAGACTGAGCTTAAAAGTTAAAATAAACATAATCATCTTTTACTAAGTCTCAAATTGGACTTAGCTGAGGTCATATTAGGTCAAACAAAACACAATTTCAAGACTCATCGTAAACATAATCATTGTAACTTCATTCAATGATTTTTAAATTACAAGTATGAGCTCAACTAAATCTAAGCTATTGATAATGCATTTTTAAATTGTCTATGTTCCATGTTCTTGGGATGATACTACCATTCATGTCCTGTAATCTGTAAGCCTTGTCATGGATGACCTTCTTAACCACATACGGCTCTTCTCAGGTTAAAACTAACTTATTATCTTGGCCATCAACTTATAAGGCTTCAATCTTTCTAAATACCAGTTCACCATTCTTAATGTTTTTATGTTTGATTGTTATAGCAGTTAGAAACCTTTTACTTATAAGATTCTATTCATGTTAGGGCCATATCTCTTTTTTTTTTCAACTGAATCCAAGTTGGCCCTTGAGGCATCTTCATTTCCTTCCCTTGACCTTAGTTTGATTCTTAAGATTGGAAGGCTGGTTTTAATGGACACAACAACTTCTGCTTTAACTACTAAGTGGAAAGGTGTTTTTTTTATAGAGACCTTTGTGGTTATCTTCAGGGTTTATAATACTCTGAGGAGCTTATCGGTCCACTTACCTTTGGCTTTATTCAACTTTTTCTTTAGTGCTTCCAATATTGTCTTATTAATAGCTTTTGCTTGTCTATTGAATTAAGAGTGGGCAACCAACATGAATCTTAAATCAATGTGGAAGTTCGAGTACCATTATTTGAATATCAGATTTTCAAACTATTTGCCATTGTCCATTACTATGGACTGAGATAAGTCAAACTAATAGACTATGTTCTTTCATATAAATTTATCAACTTAAGCCTTTGTTGTAGTAGCTAAAACTTTGGTTTCAAGCTATTTCATGAAAGTTTACTGCTACCAAAATAAATCTCTTTTATCTGTTAGCCAAGGTGAATGGTTCGATAACATCCATCCCTCATTGCATGAAGAGCCAAAGGCTTATGATGGGAATGAGCTCGGTCAATGAAAGATATTGCACATGGATAAATTTTTAGTATTTATCACATCTTTTCACTATGTTAGTCGTATCTTTCTAATGGTGAGCCAATAATAACCCTACCTAAGTACCTTGTAAGCAAGTAATGAAAGTCTGAGATGATTTCCATATATCTTTTTCATGAATTTTTTTAAGGACATATTTTACTTCTTTGTCGTCCATACATCTTAGGTAAAGCAAGCTAAAAAATCTCCTGTATAACTTTTCATTGATCATAACGTACTAAGGAGCCTTTTTTATCAAGGTTTTAGCTCAAATCTTATCTTTAAGTAGTTCTCATGTGGTCAGATATGCCTTGATCGGGGTTACTGAAGTTTTTTTTCCTCAATTTATCTAACCGGTTTCTTTTTAGTGCTCTTCTACCTAAATTCTTCCACTAGCACTTGACTCAAATTTTTTGTTATCATTCCTAAGGCTAGCTTAGACAAGAAATCTCTTAGCAAGTTTTTTTACCTTGATATTTTCCTCACCTCGACTTTATGAAAAATGGTGACAAGGGCTAGTGCTTTATCTAAGTATTTTTGGATTCTTTTTTTTTTAGTTTTGAGCTCTCAATTTATCTAACCGACCACCAACTAAGAGTCACTATGTATAGTTATATATTTGACATTTAGCTCAACTGCTAGTCTTAGGCTAGTTATCAATGCTTTATACTCGGCCTTATTGTTAGATATCTCGAATATGAATTTCAAATAGTATTGATATCATAGCCTTTTTAAGTTGATCAAGATAAGGTAAGTTTCACTATTGTGGCTAGTAAGGTAGGTCTCACTGTTGTGGCTAGTAGCTGATTCATTAAAATAAAGTTCTTATATCTTTTTTTTTTTAATTTCCTCGTCCTTCTCATATTGTTCATTAAAATAAGTTGAAGTAGTTCTATGATAAAATCTACAATCACTTGGGATTTTAAGGTCGATTTGTGAAGTGTATGCTGGTCAAATTCACTAAGCTTTACTATCCACTTGATTAATCTACTTGATAGCTTTAGCTTCTATAAAACCTGCTAGAGTGGTTGGTCGATTAATACATGAATTATGTAAGCTTGAATGTATAGTTTGAGTTTTTTAGCTAATGTGACTACTGCATAAACTAATTTTTCTATCATGGTGTAATTTTCTTCAATCCTATCAGCACCTTGGTTTAAAGTAGAATGACTGCTATTTCTCATCTTATTTTTAGATTAAGATCGAATTGATGGATCGATCAGTGGTCACCAAATACAGATATAATACTTATCGAGCTTTGATTTAGAAATGATGGATAGAGATGATAGAAACTCTTTAAGCTCATTAAATGCTTTCTAACATTGAAAGGTCCATTCGAAGTCGGAGATGCTTTTAAAGATCTTGAAAGATGATAAGTATCGTTCTACCAACCTGAACATAAACCTACCCAAAGCAACTATTGTTTTGATTAACCTCTATGCTTCTTTCACTAATATTGGTGCTTTCATATTTAAAATTGCCTGAACCTTCTTTAGGTTTGCCTATATTCTTTTTTTGTTAATCATGTAATTGAGGAATTTATTCGATGTGACTCTGAAAAAGCACTTGCTAGGGTTAAGTCTCATGTTATATTTTTTAAAGGTGTCAAAGGTTTTTTTAAGGTCTTTCCAATGCTTGACGGGCTCTTACTTTTTACTATCATGTCATCACATATACCTTTATGTTTTGATTGATCTAATTCTTAAAAACCTTATTGACTAGTTTTTGGTAGGTCGCTTTTGCATTTTTCAGACCAAATGCTAATAACTTGTAACAAGATAGACCTTTTTTAGTAATGAAAACCATTTTTTTCTCATCTTCTTTTAGCATTTTAGTTTGATTATAGTCAGAGTAGGCATTCATAAAATCGAGGAGGATGTACTCGGCACTATTGTTCACTAGCCAATCTATATTGGGAAGAGGAAAACTATCTTTTGTGCATGCTTTTGTTAAGGTTGGTAAAATTGACACACATTTTTCATTTTTTACAATGTTTCTTAACCATGACCACATTGGCTATCCATTCAAGGTAGTAAACCTCCCTAATGAAGCATGCTTGTAATAGCTTGTTGACCACTTCCTCAATAGCCTTTTACCTTTCTAAGGTAAAGATCTTTTTCTTTTGTTGAACTGGTTTTATGTTCAAGTTGGTGTACAACCTATTGAACATTTCATTGGTATCAATACCGGGTATATCGGATGGTGTCCAAGTGAATAGATTGGTATTGTTTCTTAAAATTTCTCAAAAGTTGGATTAATTGCTCTTTATGTTTAAGTTTAATTCCAATATGCATATACTTTTCAAGGGTGTTTTCTCTGAATGGTACAAACATAATGTCTTATGCTGGTTTAAACAATTTTCATTTGCCTTGGATCCTGATCATTTTTTTTGTTCAGTTAGGTTAAGATCGTTTCTTGTGGAGATAGATCCCGATGTGGCCATTAGTATATTTTTAATAAATGATTAGAATTTAGAACTGAATAAAATGTATACATGTTTCATTTCAATTTTGCTTATGGCTAGCGTATTAGCTTGATCTTATTAACATGTAGATGCTTGTGCCAGCTTAAGGCTTGATCACTATCAAGATTTATTCAAATGTTACAAAAATTGTTAAAAGTCTTTTCTGTTAGAGTGGAGCATAAAAGCTTAAAGTAACTTAAAAGCACACTTTTGTTAGGTTAATTTTCTATTGTTCTGGGTGTTTACTCTTATTTTCCTTTTTCTCTTCAGTTTTTGTTCCTTGCTTCTATTACTCAACCTTCTTGACCACAACTAAACCATCAGTTTACTTTTTAGTCCTTCTTTTCATTGTGGTAACATAACATTGTCATATCACAAACTGGTCTCCTTTTACCTCTCTAACCCCTTAGGGTATTAGAAACTTTACTTTTAGATGGAAAGCTAAGCCTATAAGCCATATAACATATTGGCTAGGTCAGCCTAACATCATATTATAGGTAGATGGAAAGTCCACAACCATAATTCTATGATTGATGCAACTATATTTAGTTTTTTCCCTAGAGAGATTGATAATTTGATAGTCTCTTTTATTGGTACATACTCATTTTTAAATTCGATCAAAGTCATGGTGATTGATTGCAGCTAGTTTTCTTTATTTCCTATATTCTTATGATGACATAGTATAGGACATCGGTTGAGCTTTTATTATTAAACAAGATCTTTTTGAACACATAATTGTACACCACAGTAATGATCACTATAGCATCATCGTAGAGGTAATGAATTCTTTCCAAGTCTTTTGAACTACATGAGATCGGTTAGTCTTTTCAGTTTTTCACTTTCTTTATTAAAAAATCGATGGCCATGACCATACCTTGATCAAAATTTTTTTGGTCGAAATAGAGCTTCCCCCAATGATCACATTGATTACCTAGACAATTAGTTTATTATTAGTAGTTCAACCCTCCTCTTCTCTTTGCTTATCTTTCTAAACTTTTTTATTCTATTTTTCTCTAGCCTACCTTCTCTATCCTTTATGGGTTTTCTTTGGTCCCTTTTGTAGTCTAGTTTATTTTGCCCCTATCTTTATTGGTCTGTAAACCTTCATGGCTGACCTCTTTTAATTAAAGCTTCAATATCATTTTTTAGGTTGACATAATCCTCGATATTATAGCCATGTCTCTATGAAAGGCATATCTTTTGATCGGATCCCTATTTGTGTTTTGCCTCAGTGGTTTCTGCCATCTGAGCTTCGAATTCCTTTTAATTTATCTCAAAATTTTTTCTCAAGAGGTATCCAATGCAATGTAGTTTTTTTCTTCACTGGAGCATTTGGTCCTATGTTGTCTCTTTCTTGATAGAGGATCATAGAAATCCTTACCTTTTTTACTACTAAGGAGAAAGGATAAGCCTTTCTCATCTCAATCGCCAATGAGGGCGATGAACCTCTCTCACCTCAGTTATTTCTCATTGTAGCTTAACATTTATACATTTCTCAACCACAAGAAAAACATCAACCAACATTTTGGGTGGCTCTAAAGATAGGGTCAGATTGAGGTGATACTCTTTGTTATTGAGTCCACTTGTTATGGCGGCTACAATGGTCATTTGTTCTAGGTCTTTCACTTGTAAAGCTTATGCATTAAAATGCGTAATATAATCTTTCAAATATTCATTTTTTGCCTTTATGAACTGACATCGGGCTCAAGTTGTCTTCTTTATTATTTAACTACTTATGAATCAGGACCAAAAAGAGTGGCTGAGCTTTTTAAATGTTATGATTGACCTCAATTTTAGGCTACTATACCAAGATCGAGCTACGCCCTTGAGGGTAATAGCTAGGCTCTTACACATTACAGCTCCATTTGTATCCTGCATCATCATGTTAGTTTAATAAAGCTCCAAGTGATCAAAGGGGTTAAATATTCCATCATAAGTTTCTAAGGTTGGCATTTTAAACCTCTTCGGAGGCATAGCTCTATCAATTTCTTCAATGAAGGGTGAAGTCTCCAAGAACTTAAGCTTGGTTTCCAAAGCTATTACCTTGCCTTTCAATTTCTTCTCCATGGCTTGCATCTGAACTTCTAAGTCTTTGCTTAGTTAGGGTTCCAAGTCAGCTTATTTTGATTTTTGGATTGTGGCGTGTGTCGAGTTATGGCCAGGTAATGGTGAGTGGCTAGAACATCATACCTTATTCTTTAAAGGCAGAAAAAGCTTTCACCTTTTCATAACTTGGTTGCCTTTCTACAACTTATCATCTAAAGGTGACTAGATCGGGCACTTTTGAAGCTTAGGGTGGGTTATAGTTTGCAACATTTGCTTGAGGGCTTATATTTGCTCGATTAGATCCTAGAACTGCTCCATGGTTAGACCAGCTTAACTTGGTTACGTTAGTTCATGTGTTGGCTGTTATGTATTTTTATTCTGGCTGAGATGGCCGTCTTTCCTTCCTCTAAAGCTTTCTTTCTATAAGGCATAACTCTAAGATCAATTGATGAATGGAAAAGCCCTTTACCTAGTGTGCCAAATGTTTTTGTCAAGCTTCGACTTTAAAGTATTCTTAGGAGGATAAGAAAAAAAATGGTTTGATACAAAGGCAGTAAATGTTCCCAGCTTTTACACTCTAATGTGCAAGTCAAATATTAGAATGAAAGAGGTCAAAATGAGAGAAAAGTAAAGGTTTGGGCAAAACGGAACTCGGAATGGTAATACCTAAGTGTCCATATTTATAGGTGAAAGGTAGGGGACCAATAAGGGACAACAGTGATGTGTTCGAGCTAATGTAGCACTAAACATGTCAAGTTGGCTCAAATGTCTTAAATGTCACTGGTTGTCTATTGACAGCCTCTAATAGGGAAAAAAGATCACAATACCTTTTTAACCATTAAATGATCCTAACAAATATAGTTTTAAGATTTTAAATTTTTATAAAGTATTATTATATAATTAATTGATAATATATAACATATAATGTATCAAATATAAATTTTTAATTTTTACTCTATGATCGGTGTGACAAAGGTTTAGTAAATTAGATTTATGAGACATGTTTGGTATACTTTCTGATTACTCAATTTTTTTTAAGTTTGAAGGAAGAATTTTAGATGTTTAATTTGTTGGCGTCATGCTCAAAAGCTTGAAATTTAAGGCCCACCTACACATATTTGATATATATATATTACCTTTTTTCTGTGGGTGAATGTTCTGATTGTTTAGAGTCTGCTCTAGAAAAAAGTTAAAAGATAAAAGAAAAAAAATGACAAGGGTTGGGCCCAAATTCAAACTTAGTAGCTCTCTAATGTCTCAACTAATCAAAGCCATTTATTTAATAATATAATAATCAACATTGTATTTGTTTTATAACCAACTTTGCATATATAAATGGAATTAAAGTTTATATGCAAGTAATTTACATCAATACTTTAGAATTTAAAGTTATTTTTCATCATATATATTTAAGGAGATTGGTTGCTCAAATATTATTATAACTGAAATCATATAATTTTTATAATCCATTTATAATATATAAAATTTTATATATATATATATATAAAAGCATGAATCACCAACTTAAAGCAAACCACTTTGTGTCATATGATTACTTTAAAGTTGTTAGATCTAAAAAAATATAATATATAAGCTCTTATACTAATTCTTAGCTCAAAGGATTAGATAAACTAATGAGTTGGTTAATTAGATAATTTTAAATAAAAGATTATAAGGCAAAATCAATGAAATTGAAAGTTATAAATCTAATTAAAGCCTAAATAAACAATTTGAATTATTAAAAGAGTAAGGAATAAATGATCAAATAATAGAATTTATAGAGATGCAGTATTTTTTTAAATACAAATATGTTTTCTTTCTTAGTGTAAACACCCATTTTATTATTATTATTATTATTATTACTTTTTTTTCTTTTTTATTTATTTTGGTTTGTTTGACAAAATCTTGGTGCATTAAATACATTCTCTCTAAAGTCCAAAATTTCAACCACCACCAGCAACTACCTGACACCCTTACCTAAGTTAGCAACGAGGAATTCGACCACCAAATATTCGATGGTGTTGAAAAAAAATTAAACTTTTGAAAATCTAGGATTTCAATCCCAAAAAATTTGATATTTGAATTTCAGAAAAGCCTTATAAATAAGAGCTACCTTCTTGCAAGAAAAAAGAGAGGAACCCACACACAGAAATGAAACAAAAAAAATTAGAGATCCCATAAAAAAACTCTCCAAAAAAACCCTTGCAAAAAAACAAAAAACCCATATCATAAAAATTTTGCTAGATCTACAAAAACAAATCTTTCTGTAAAACAAAAAAAAAAAAAAACCCAAGACTACCAAAATACCAAAATCACACACCCACAAATAGCCCTTGGAAATGGGGACCAATAGCACCAAAAACAAAGACAAAAAAAAGTAAAAAAAAAAGAAAGTTTTGGCCGAAACTTTTAGCCTCAATCTAGACCATTCATGGCATTTTCTCATAAAAGAAGGTCAGATTAGGACTTAGGAGGTCGGGAGAATTTTTTTTTGGTGAATTTTTTCAATTTCACGATCACTGGTAACTGTGATTGGTGATCGATAATAGCGACGACGCGGCAACAACTACAATTAGCCTCTAGGAGGAATGGGAGAGAGATTTTAAGGTTTTTTTTTAGGAGTGAGGAGAAAATAAGTTGAAAAAAATTTACGACTTTCTATATAAGAGATATAGAGCCAAAACGATGCCGTTAGAAAAAGGGCCAAAACAACGTCATTTTAACCTTTGAAAATCCATGTATGGACTCGATGACCCGACTTGGGGTTTTCGCAACCAACCAACGACCCATTCTTCCTTTGACCTCTAACCAGTCTAGTTGAACCGGCCCAGATTGGCATAGACTAGCGTTAATTGGCCTAGATTGGTGTTGATTGACCCAGATCAGCCTAGATTGATGTTGACCGAATCGTTGATCAGTCTAGTTTAGGTAAAAAAAATTTTTTTCTTTGAATTTATTTATTTATTTTTTAATATTATTTTTGTTATTTTAAAATTTTATCATTAAAATTTGTACATGTTAAAATGTTTAAGTTTGCTAGAATAAATTTTTGTTGTTTTTATGATAATAATTAGTAAAAAATGAAAACAATAAAAATAAATAATGAAATATATAGTTAAATTTTTTGATAATTTTATTAAAATTTGAAATAAACCTTACAAAATAATGATAAAAAATAATTAATAATTAATGACTATGATACCAATAATAAAATGGTTTCTAACTTTTGATAAAATTTTAAAATTAAAAATAAAAATAGTAAAAATTATTAATAAAAATAATAAAAAAAATTTGTAAAAATGTAAGAAAATGAATTTTTTATTCGATAATAAGATTTAAAGGTACCGCAAGTGTTAATATCTACGAAATCTCTAGGTGAGAATATTTTTTTATAAAATACTACCAACATATTGTAGTACTTATAACAAGTTTAAAATACAATAAAAAATTTCTTTTTTTTTGTTATAAAATAGTAAATAAAAATAACTAATTTGTTAAAAATATTAAAAAAATTTATCGGATGATGGGATTCTAAAAATATTCAAAGTAATGATGCTTTACAAAATTCGTAAGCGAGAAGATTTTTTAACTATTACCAATATATTAGAATATTTATAGAAAATCTTTAATATGATACAAATTTTTCTTTTCTTAAAAAAAAATTCTAATAAAAAACCAATAAAATTTCTAAAAGTAAAATAAAATGTGTACATCAACATATTGTCATTTGCATTGCATACATGTGTTTGTTTTTATGAAAAGAAAATACGAACCCTTCGAGGATGAGATTTTTAGGTATTCTGAGAAGCGATACCTAAGAATTCTTTGGTTAAGAAAAAGTTTTTTCAATGTTACCAATGTACTAAAACATTTTAAAAATTATTTCTATAAAAAGATTTCAACTTATTTTTCTCGAATAAAATGAAATAACAAAAGAAAATAATAATAAAAAGATAATAAAAAAAACAAAACTTCATTAAACAAAAAAAGTGAAGGAAATTATTTTTTAAATACTAAAACGAACACTGTTTTTGTCAAAATCAAAGGATAACATGTATTTAATTGATACCGTTTTAAACAAGCGCTATGAGGGTGCTAATTCTTCCCTACACATGATTGACTACTAGACCCAAACTGTTTCATAGACCCTAAAATTATCGTTTTAATAAATTTTAATTAATTTTAAAATTTTATTAAAAAGATATGTTTTAAGAGGTGGTCAGTTGCACCTAGCTAAAAAATATTGGTGATGACTCCATTTTTTGTGTCTTTCTTTTCGTTTCCAAATTCATCAAACGGCTCTAAAACCTTTATGACAATTTAGCAACTCCATTAGGGACATCATTTTTTTGAGAGTCAAGTCAAAATTAACTACGCATTATCCTTAATTTTGCTTTAAACAGTATTGACTGGTATTTAATTTTAAGCTCCTAGATTTTGACTCCATTTCAATAAAAAACAAAAACTAATCAAAAATAAAAAATAAAAAACAAATAAAAAAAAGAAAATTTCACATACATTTTTATGCCTTTTGTTCATTTGTATATATTATTCTTAATAAATTAGGAAACAATTACATACATGATGACACGTTGCACTTCATGCATGAGCTCTATACCTAGTCTCCATCCCTTGTAAGAGGAAGTAAAGTACCTATGCTCTCATAAGATGATAACCTTCATAATGGCAAGCAAAATATTTCCATTTAAATTAAAACATTTTCGTTCATAGCTGTAAAAGGTGAAGATTGAGATGCCTTACTAGTCTAGCATGGATGATAGTGAAAAATAATTTAGGAACCTTTAGATGCATGTCAATCCAAACCAAGAATGTAATAAGCTGTAGGAAGCTGACCTTAGGTAGAGGTCTACCTACCCCTTTTTTTAAAAAATACCTTAGTCCAAAATGTATAAGAATAAAAATTAAAAACAAAACAAAACAAAAAAAAACATTTTTTAATCTCAAACCACATCCTTACACTAACTCAATTTTGTTTTCTTTTTTTTTTTTCCTTTTACATAAATCATATTATATAGTTCTACATCGAGGTATTTACTCTAGGATATCTTTTTTCTGAGAAGTTCTTCATGGATCCCCTAGAACTACAAATTTGGTCATCCTCTGTTAATGTCCCATGTGAATTATATAATAAAGTATATGTTTCATCAAAAGAAGCCCAGCAAAAGAATAAAGACTGCCTACCTACCAATTATGTGTCTAAGTTAGCTAAAAAATGTATTTGGATCTCACACAAAATAATTTAGAAGAATTAGCTGTCATTTGGGGTCAGTTAAATGAAGAAAAAAAAAGCTTTTGCAAAAAGCATGGATAGATTGCATCCCTCATTTCGATAGTGATCAAAGAACTATTGGTCAAAGCAACTATATAGTTTTGGACTCGTCCTATAGATGCTTCACTTTTAACTAAGAAGATTTGGTGCCAACCATCGAGGAGTACTCGATTTTGCTTGGGATATAACTACAATGTTTATCCAAAATTTAAAATCAGGTTATCGAAAAAAGTTGGCCAAGCTTATGAAGGTTAAAGTGGAAACCATAGATTCCTTTGCAAAGCCTAAAGGTGAACATCTCAATATCTGTTAGGACTTCTTCCATAATTTTATTCAAGGGTATTTAGATAATAATCAAAGCATAGCTGTGTTTGCCTTAGCATTGTATGGCATGATGATCTTCTCAAAACCTTGGGCTATGTCGAGATAATGGTGGTGGACTTTTTCAAGTAAATTGAAACCCATGCAATTAATTCTGCATCGACACTCCCAGTCGAAACCATCAGATCATTGAATTTCTATAGATAGAATGGAAAATGATGGTTCATAGGGTGTGCACCACTATTATATATGTGGATTAAAAGTTATTTTGGAAAGAATGCATTTTCAAAGTTGTATTTTTGAAGTAAGGCACCAATTAAAAAATTATGCAAAAGCCAACGGCCAACATTGGAGACTAAGAAAGAATGGGTTCTATTCTTGCGAAGGCTTATAAGGAATGAAATAAAATGGATGACGCCATGGATGCCCTATGTGCCCATGTTATATCGAGGAGGAAATAAACCATGGATACCACTGTTAGGACTATGGGGTGTGGTAAGTTCGCTCTATTGATGGTATTAAGGCAATTTGATGTAAAGTAGTTTGTTTCTACCACTCATCACTTGGTTTGAGTAAAATTCACCTACAAAGAGTCCAATCACTAAAACATCAAAGCAATTGATCCAAGCATTGAAAAAAATGCAAAAAATGAGATTAAGACCTCTCATCAACAAAGTCACTCATGATTATCAGATTTGAAAAGTGAAGCAACTCAGAGCCATAATGTTACTTCCTAATAATGGCTCACATCAATCAACTAACCTTTCGATAAAAATGTAATTATCAAAAGTCGAGCTTACAAGAAAGAATTAGAAGCTGAAAAAAAATAAAAAGAGAAAATTTGAAACTTCATGTGAAGATGGGATAGTTGAAATACAAAATAAAAGTATAAAAAAATAAATTAGAGAAGGTCATAAGAGAATGAGATGTGACCAACAATGATTTGAAAGTTCTACACTAAGGAAATAAGAGATTATGAGTCCAATTTAAGGCTAAAAAAGTCACCAAGTCTCACTTTAGTCAGCAACATGAAATGGATGAGCTCCGATAAGAATTAAACCAATGAAAAGGCAAAGCAAAGTAAGAAGATGTCACTAGAATTTCTTAAGAATGTCAAAATTAAGAGGGATTATACTCTATGACTACAGCAAGATTGGCTGAATGCCAAAAGGAAAAAAGAAAGGTTGAAAGTTATTCTCGCTAAAGAGAGAAAAAAAGCACGTTAATGTATTAAATGAAAAAGAATCGCTTCATCAAATGATCCAAGGGTTGGAGCTGCAACTGTAAGACCACAAGAACCATATTTCAATGATAATAGATGAGTGACAAGGAAGGGAAAAAATTAAATCTTCATATATGATTCGAAAAAAGATGCCTACATGAGATAAAGAGTAGAAAGCTTAGGAAAGTAATAGTACATAGAGCATCTAACCAGTCAAGTTTGCAAAGTAGTGAAAAATGCATGGGAGATAGTTGAAAAGGTAAAAGCATATCCAGTAGGAGAATATAGACAACGTCTAGTGAACTTTCTAGACAAAGCCAATGATCATTAAGAGCAAATTAAATGCTTTTGTTGATATAATTGTAAGATGATAAATCTCACATAACAAAAGTTGTATGGAATCAATAAACATTTTTAATGTTGAAATTCATTTAAAAGCAAATATCTCTTATCTGTATTCATGCATCACGTGCATCATTTTTGTTTTAATAGCCATATTTTTTTTTAAAAAAATCAATCACAAGAAAAGCGAAAAATAAAATTTTTAACATATGGCATTCTGATTTTTGAAAATTTATGGTAATAAAGGTTCAAGAATAGCTTGTTGACAAAAAATTTTGACTCAACCTACTCGTCATTTATACAACAGTAAGGCTCAAACAAGAATCATGGAACAAGAATAAACCACTCAATTTAAGAGGATTAAGAAGGCTTAAGAGGAACTAAAAGGGTATCTTAGTAAGATAATGAACATACGTAAGAATCTTGACAAAGAAAAAGCAATGGAAGAAAATTCTAGTTTTTAAGAGTAATCACCTGACATGGTGGATCCTGTATAACCTCCAAGTTTAAGCCACGACTAACCCAACATGTTCAAAAAGCTAGAGTGCAATTCCCTAATCCCAAAGGATATTCCTATCCTTGTATAGGAATGACATCCACACCTACTATAAAATAGTTCAAAATTTTCACTAATCCTATCATTGTAGAAAAATCACCCAAGCCAATCTTGATTCCTAACTTGGATAATCTCAATGAGAGAGAAATGTCAGGGATAAAGACATTTGAGAAAGTGAAAAATACTAGTGCGCAGTAAAAAATGAAATTATTAAAAAAAAGACTTTGGGCCATAGAGGGAATAAATTTTTATAGCTCCACATACACAGCCAAGTTTTGTTTGGTCCCAGACGTGATCATTTTACCTAAATTCAAAGTCTTTGAATTTGAAAAATATGATGGCACAAAATGCCCAATGACTCATGTCACCATTTATTGTCATAAAATGATGGCATATGCTCATGACGAAAAGCTATTGATGCGCATATTTCAGGATAGCCTTACAGGTTTTATAGCTAAATGGTATGTTAAACTAAATAGGACTCATATTCATTCCTAGCAAAAACTCATAAGGGCATTCTTACACAATATTGGCATGTTATAGATTTAGCTTCAGATCATCTATCTCTATAGAGTATAAAAAAGAAGGCAACAAAAAATTTTAAAGAGTGTAAAAAAATAGAAAGATATGGTCACATAAGTACAATCTCTCTTTATTGAGAAAAAAATAATTGTCTTATTTATAAACACCCTGAAATCACCTTACTATGAAAGACTGATAGGCAATACAACCAAAACTTTACAAATATAGTGATATCAGGTGAGATTATTAAAAAAATACCATAAAAAATGGTAAGCTCAATGCAAAAGAGACAAATAAAGCAAAGAAAGGTAAAGCTCCTAAAAGAAAGAAAAATGAAGTCCAAGCCATAAACCATGTAAAGCAACAGTTTAAAGGTTCCATGCCATACCCCATAATAATGTACCAAACCTATTACCCTCTTATAAACAACGTTACATCCATCCCTCATTCATATTAGTCGCTACAATAACCAGCTTATCCACCCCATTTCTAACCATCCTTTCAGATGTCCACCTATTCATACAATCATCCTATTATACCTACTAGACCAAAATAGAGACTCAATCCAAGTAGTGGTTTGAGAGCCCCAAGAAATACCTAAGAAAAAATCACTTTCGACCCATCCCTATGATATACATAGATTTATACCATCAACTTATTGAGAAACATTTACAAGCCCTTGTTATTGTTGAACCTTTGAAACCTTCATTTCCCAAATGGTATGATCTTAATACGTGTTGTGATTATCATTATGGAAACTCGAGTCATTCTATGAAAAATTACACTATTTTGAAGTGTAAAGTGCAAGAGTTAATCAATGAAATGGTGTTAAACTTTGATATCAGCCAATGAGTAACTCTAAATGTTAATGAAAATCCTCTACCAAACCATACGAGACCATCAATAAATGCTTTAATTGATAGGCAAGTGAGCTATGTAAAAAAAAGGGATAAATGAAGTTAAAATTTTGATGGCTAAAGTGTTTAAAGCCTTAGTCAAGGTTGATATGTTAAAGTTAATAGAGCCTTAGAATTGCTCTAAAATGATTAACTTAGCCTAGAGCTACAACTATCATAAAGGTGTTTTAGGGCATTCTATCGATAATTGTGACCAATTTTCGTTAAGAGATGCAAAAGTTGATAGATATGGATCGGATAGAGTTTTATGAAAAAAAAAGATTTGATGAAAATTAAAGTGTCTACCATTGATTTGAAAAATAAGTTTGTGCATAGACCGATAACTATTTATTATGATGAGAAACCAACCCTAAAGCCAAAAAAGCTCATATCTTATCCAGCAGTGATAATTAGTCTTTAGCTTTTTTTTATACCAAAATGACAAAGCATTACCATAGAAGTATGATTGTGATGTCGTAATTAATCCAGATACTACAAACATAATGGGCATAGGAGGTATAACTCAGAGTGGAAGATGCTTGCACTGTAGAAACACTAGAGAAAACTAAAAAAGAAAAAATAAAAGTCAGGAAAGAAAAGAAAAATCAGAGTAATCTTGTGACGACCTTTAATAAAGAATGTCAAAAGCCAGTATCTAAGAATAGAGCTTATGAATTTTTAAAGCTAATAAAACATAGCGAATATAATGTGGTAGAATAATTAAATAAGATGCTATCTAGAATTTTGTTATTATTATTATTACTAAGCTTAGAGTCATACTGTAACCCTTTATTAAAGGTGTTAAATCAAGCATATGTATCGCACAATGTATCTATTGAGTACGTGAAATAGCTTATTGATAATCTAACAATCTCAAACTATATTTTTTTCAATGATGAAAAAATTCCTTCTAAAGGTTGAAAAAGTACAAAGGCTCTTCACATTACTATAAAATACAGGAGTCACATAATGGCTAAGGTTCTTATTAACAATGGCTCATCAATCAATGTTATGCCTATGACTATTTTGGTAAAACTACCTATTGATAAATCTTATATAAAGCCTAGTCATATGGTAGTTTAAGCTTTTGATGAGACTTAAAGATTGGGAGATATAGAAATGCCATTACAAATTGGCTTTTACACTTTTAATATGAAATTCCAATTTATAGATATATTTCCCTTATACAGTTGCTTATTGGGTAGGTCATGAATTCATATGGCAGGTGTTGTTCCACTTTTATTGCATTAAAAAGTTAAATTCATTGTTTATGAAAAGCTTACATATGTAGCAAGAAAAAAAGATTTACTAATAACCCAACTGATAAATATTCTTCATATGAAAGTAGTAGATAAAGCCTTAGAGTGCTTTTATAGATTTTTCAAGATTGCCAATGCAATATATATAGTTGAAGAATCTAATTATATTTATTTTACCTGTTTATAACTACTAAAATGGTTGTCAAATAGCTTACCAAGATAGGATGGCAACCTAGAGCTAGACATGAGAAGAATATGCAAAGAATCATAAAATCGCCAGTAATATATGATAAGAAAGATAGATTCAACTTAGGTTATAAATCAATAAGAAGAGATAGAATGAAAATCATGAATGAAAAGAATGAAAAGAGAATGGCTAACCTTGGGGGATATAAGACAGAGTTAGAGTCAATAATTATTCTTTACCTCTATAATTCTTTTCATTTAGAAGGTTGTATTTACCCAAATTCATTTGAAGCCTTAAGTTTAAAGTTGATTGAAACTTTTTTGAGTTGGCTATTCAAATGGTGGATGGGACAGTAAAGAAAAGTCAAGATGAAAAGCTATTCATGTGCTCTTGCCTTTCAAATTTTGAGTTGAGCAATTGAAAAGTCATGAAGCAACCTATTATCTTTAAAACTTTTTAAAAGTAATGTATTGTGAAACTTTAAATCCCTAATTACTTTCTATGAGCATTAATAGATCTTTTGTGGTATGTTTATGTTTGTCATTTTAATAAAAGACTCAAAAGATGTATCTGTATTTCTTTTATTTGCTTTCACTTTCATTCATTCAACCCATTTCTTTTTTTATTCCACCTTAATCATTTTCTTGCCATTTCACTTTTAAGTGTCAATATTTTCTTCATTTCACCCCTTTGCATGATCCTAAATAATGAACGTGAAAATAATCATAAGAATAATCTTGGATTCAATTTTGAAAACCCAATTCATGTTAACAAACTTGATAATGAGGAAGATTCAAATAATTACACATTGCATCTTGATTTGTTGAAATTAATAGAACATGAAGATAAGCCAATTGAGCCCTACCAAAAAATTACCAAATTAGTGAATTTGAAAGATGATGAAAATAGAAGAGAGGTTAAAATTGACATGTCTCTTTCACGACAGATAGGTAAAGGCTAGAAGAGCTACTTTGAGAATACATAGATGTGTTTGTATGATCTTACCAAGATATGTCAGGACTCAGTACTGATATTGTAAAGCATAAATTGAATTTAAAACTAAAATTAGCTAGTACAACAAAAGCTAAGGAGCATGAAGCCAAAAAATCCTACTAAAAATTTAAAAAAAGGTGAAAGAGCAATTTGACACTAGATTTTTGGAGGTGACAAAATATCCTAAATAGGTAACCAATATAGTGCTTGCTCCTAAGAAAGATGAAAAAGTGAGAATGTGTGCCGATTATTGAGATTTGAATAGCACAAGTCTTAAAGATAATTGTCCTCCACCCCATATCGATACCCTAGTAGATAACACTACTAGGCATTCCACATTTTCCTTTATGGATGGCTTTCTAAGCTACAATTAGAGTAAGATGGCTTGAGAATATATGGTGAAAACAATGTTTATGACCTTGTAGGGGATATTCTGTTACAAAGTCATGCCTTTAAGATTAAAAAATGCTAGTGCTACTTATCAAAAAGTGATGGTGACTCTCTTTCATGATGTGATGCATAAAAAGATATAAGTGTATATGGATGATATGATTGTAAAATCTCGTGAAAGAGAAGATCATGTAGTCAATCTCAAAAAGTTGTTTGATAGATTGAAAAGATTTTAGCTGAAGTTTAATCTTTTCAAGTGTACATTCAGTGCTAAATCAAAAAATTTATTGAGCTTTGTAGTTAATGAAAGAAGATTAAAAATGGATCTGAGCAATATGTGCTATTCAAAACTTATCCCTTCCTTATATCTTACAAGAATTGTAAGGCTTTATGGGAGACTAAACTATATTACTTGTTTCATCTTTCAACTCACCTATAAGTATGATCCCATTTTCAAGTTTCTTAGAAAACATGATCCAAAAGAATGGAATGACGAATGCAAGAAGCTTTTGATAAAGTTAAAAAATACTTATCAAATCCACTAGTGTTGGTGTTGCCAGTTCTAAGAAAGCTTTTAATTTTATACTTAATAGTACATGAAAATTCAATAGGATGTGTGTTAGGGCAAAAAGATGAAACTAACAAGAAAGAAAGAGCAATCTACTACTTAAGTAAAAAATTCACTGATTATGAGTCTAAGTATTTATCATTAGAGAAGATATGTTGTGCACTAACTTGGATAGCTTGAAGGCTCAGGCAACACATACTTTATCACACTACTTGGTTTATAGCAAAGTTAGATCCTATCAAGTATATTTTCAAAAAACCTTTATTGACAAAGAAAATAATGCGATGGCAAGTTATGCTTTTAGAATATGATATTATCTACGTAACTCATAAGGTAATTAAAAGAAGTGTAATAGCCAAGTTTCTTGTTGATCATGCAGTCAAAGATTATGAACCAATAAAGCTTGATTTTTTTGATGAAGATGTGATAGTCATTGAAAAGAATGAACCTATCAAAAAGTCTTGAAGGATATATTTTGATGGAGCTGCTAACATTTTAGGTCATGGTATTAGGGTAATTTTGATTTCTCTCGATGGATGCTATTATCTCATCATAGCCAGACTAAATTTCAATTGCATAAAAAATGTGGCTGAATATGAGACTTGTGTTATAGGTCTGCAAGCAACAATTAAAAAAAAAAAGATTAAAGAGTTGGATATGTTTGGAGATTCAGTATTGGTCATCTATCAATTACGAGGTGGATGGGAAACGAGAGATTCAAAGTTATATGATACCATAAATACATCTCTAAGTTAGTCAAGCATTTAAAGAAGTTCAATTTGAGCATCTGCCTAGAGAAGAGAACCACATTGCTGATGCACTGGCTATTTTGGCTGTAATAATCAAAATATATGCAAAGTTTGAGATCCAACCCATCAAGCTGGATGTGAAAGATGTATTAGCACATTGCTCAAGTGTCGAAGGAAAAGTTGATAGAAAGCCATAGTATCATGATATTCTTCAATATATCAAAAGTCAATCATACCCAAAGCATGCAATAAAAAATGATAAAAGTTTCATCAAAAGGTTGGCTGAGTTTTTTCTTTGATGAAGATGTCTTTTGCCAAAAAAAAGAAAAGGTCAAGATCAGGTACTTTTAAGATGTGCAGATGTAGTTAAAGCAAAGAAAATTCTTTAAGAAATACATAATAAGGTTTGTAGGGCACATACAAATGGTCACATAATGGCTAGACAAATTATAAGGGTTAGCTATTATTGGTTAACAATGAAAAGTGACTGTATTGATTATGCCAGAAGATGTCATAAGTATCAAATTTACGCTGATATGTTCATGCTCCTCTATCAGCTTTGTATGTTTTAGCACCTCCATGACCATTTTTTATGTGGAGCATAGATGTCATTGGTCTAATTAACCCGAAAGCTTTAAATAAGCATAGATTTATCTTTGTGAGAATTGATTGTTTCACAAAATGGATAGAAACTGCATCATATGCTAGCATAACCCGATCGATGATATGCAAGTTCATAAAGAAAGAGATAATATGTAGATATAAACTTCCAGAGATGATTATTTCTAACATTACCAAAAACTTGAATAGCAAAATGATAAAAAAATGTGCACTCAGTTCAAGATCCATCATCATAATTTAGCACCATATCATCCAAAGATAAATAGAACAGTAAGAACTACAAATAAAAATATCAAAAGAATCCTAGAAAAGATGACTGATACTTACAAAGATTGGCATGAAAAGTTATGTTTTGTCTTGTATGCTTACAAAACATCAATCAGAACCTCTACTGGGGTCACCATTTTTGTTGGTTTATGGAATGGAAGCTGTATTGTTGATTGAAGTGAAAATTTCTCATTGAAAGTTTTAATGGAAATAGAGCTAGAGGAAGCAAAATGGGTTCGAAATCGTCATGAATAGTTAAACCTCATTGAAGAAAAGAGACTTGCAATACTTTTCTATGGCCAACTGTATCAGAAAAAGATGATGAGAGCACATGATAAGAAAATTTACCTTCGTCACCTTTGAGAAGAGTACTTAGTGCTGAAAAAGATCCTACTAAGTCAACATGATAATCGAGGAAAATAGATGCCAAATTGGAAAGGTCTATACGTGGTAAAGAAAACTTTTTCTAGTAGGGCATTGATTTTGATAGAAATGGACGAAAATGATTAGCCTAATCCGATAAAATCAGATGTTGTGAAAAAATATTTTGATTGAAAAAAAAAAAGAAAAACGGGAGATATATGTAAGTTAAAAATATGAAAAGGTAGCTTGGATATAAAGGAGAGACAACATTATGAGATGACCTCACAATACAAGGGCAAATATGGTTTGACGAGCTCTAAAAGATCAATGATGTCATCTAGTTGAGTTCTAGAAAAAAGAATCTAAGAATAAATTGTTCATGATTATCTTACAATCATTCTTTAGATGCTTTCGTTCCTACCCAAACATTTTATGATTTTGTTATCTATTTGATGAAATGTGTTCTCTCTTCTTTTAGAAATAAAGATAATATATCTATTCCTTTATCTCATTTGCTATCCTTGTCCATAACATAAATGAATAAGAGATATGTATGATGCATTTTATTTGTCTTGAATTTAAAATGATGAAAAACTAACCAATAACATGGAAGATCCCAACATTACTTTTTAAAAATTGATAAAAATATGTACAAAATGACAAGAATAGCATGACAAGACATTGATATTGCAGAAAGGGGAAGGAATATTGTTGAAAAAAAATAAAATGCTCATATGTCAAAGATAAGTTGGTTCTATGATAATTATTTAGAATTTTGATGACTAAAGCAGAAAAAGTGAGAGATTCTAAGAAACTTTTACCATAATTGGAAGTGAATAATTTGATTGCATTAAGTGCATTGCATTTAGAGTATTTGATACATACATCCATAAAAGGTTAAGATTACAAGTTGTAACAAGAACAAAGATTTTACATTCCCTAATGAAAAATAGATTTTTGGCTTTTGAAAAAGGATAACGATCCAATATAAGACTTCAATCCTCATAAAAGAGAAATTTTCTTTTCTAAGATGAGATCCCAATTTCAAAAAAAAAGATGAAATTTTTAAAGTTGTAGAGCCTCTACTTAGAAGAACTTTTTCAAGATAAAATTTTTTAAGCTGTTAAGCCTCTGCTTAGAGGAGTTTTTTCAAAATGATTTTAAGTTGTTGAGCCCCTGCATAGAGGAGTTTTTGTTTAATTTTTAAAAGTCATCGAGCCTCTACTTAGAGGAGATTTTTAAATTTTTAAAAATCTCATTGAACCTCTACTTAAAGAAGCTTTTTTTATTTTTTATTTTTTTGAAAAAAAAATTTTGCCCAATGTTTCGTCTTTCCAAACAAAATGGCTATCTATTTGTCTTTGCCTTATTCCTAATTCTCATAAATAGGCAAGGAGAGGCAACTGTAAACACCAATTTTATTATTATTATTATTCTTTTCTTTTCTTATTTATCTTTTCTATTATATTTACCAAAAATTTTGGTGCATTAAATGCATTCTTCCCAAAGTCTAAAATCCTAGCCACCATCTGAGACCCTTGCCTAACTTGGCAACAAGGAATCTAGCCACAAAAAATTCAATGGCATTGAAGAAAGAATAAAACTTTTGAAAATCCAGGATTTGAATCCCAAAAAAGGCCTATAAATAAGAGCTACCTTCTTGCAAGAAAAGATGAAAGAACCCACATATAAAAATGAAAAAAAACCCATAAAAAATGAGAGAACCCACAAAAATAACTATCCAAAAAAAAACCTATATCAAAAAAATTTTGCCAAATCTAAAAAAAATATTTTTGTAAAAACAAACTCCAAGAATACCAAAACACCATAATCACAACACACACACATCCCTTGGAAATATCGACCAATAATCGTAAAAAAAAAAATAAAAAAAAGGTTTTGGCCAAAACTTTCAACCTCGATCTAGACTATTCACAGCATTTTTTCACAAAAAAAAAGGTTAGATTGAGACTTAAGAGGCTAGAAGGATTTTTTTTGTGAAATTTTAAAGTTTCACGATCACCGACAACGATGACTAGCGATCGACAGTAGCAACGACGTGACGGCAAGGTGATCGACCTCTGGGAGGAAGGGGAGATAATTTTTAAGTTTTTTTTTTTTAAGAATGAGGAGAAAATGAGCTAAAAAAAGTTTTTTTGGGCTTTATATATATGATACACAAAGCCAAAACAACGTCATTTTGAACCTTGAAAATTTACGGGTTGACTTACGACTTGATTTGAGGTCTGTGCAACTAACTCGAGACCTATTCTTCTTTGACCTCTAATCAATCCAATTGAACCAGCCTAGATCAACGTTAACTAGCCTAGACCAACGTTGATTGGATAAGTTCAGGTAAAAAAATTTTTTTGAATTTTTTGAATCATTTTTTTAATATTATTTATGTTATTTTAAAATTTTATCATTAATATTTGTATATGTTAAAACGTTTAAGTTTGTTAGAATAAATTTTTGTTGTTTTTATGATAATAATTAGTAAAAAATGAAAACAATAAAAATAAATAATGAAATATGTAGTTACAATTTTTGATAATTTGTTAAAATTTGAAATAAACCTTACAAAATAATGATAAAAAAATAATTAATAATTAATGACTATGATACCAATAATATAAAATGGTTTTTAGGTGAGAAAAAGTATTTAGAGAAACGATACCTAAGAAATCTCTAGGTGAGAAAAAGTTCTTTCAATATTATCAATGTTATGGAACATTTTAAGAATTATTTCAATAAAAAGGTTCCAATTTATTTTTCTTGAATAAAACTAAATAACAAAAGAAAATAAATAATAAAAAGATAATAAAAAAATTTCAATAAACAAAAGAAGTCAACAAAATTATTTTTCAAATACCGAAACTAAGACTTTTTTGTTAAAACCAAAGGATAATATGTATTTAATTAGTACCATTTTAAACGGGTACTGTAGGGATGCTAATGCTTCCTCGTACGTAAAGGACTCCCAGACCCAAACTGTTTCGTAGACCCTAAAATTATCTTTTTAGTAAATTTTAATTAATTTTAAAATTTTATCAAAGGGATATATTTTAATAGGTGACCAATCGTACCTAGCCAAAAAAGATTGGTGGTGGCTCCATTTTTTGTGTCTTGCTTTTCATTTTCAAATTCATCGGGTGGCTCCAAAACCATTATGACACTTAATTTCCTTTATTAAAATTAAAGTTAAATCCACTATAACTTCAAGCTTACAAATACTTTTTTTATGTTAATGTATACGTTGTGAATAATAACTTAAAATCCCATAAGAGTTTTGTTTAAGATTGGTTAGATATTCCTTGATGGAGAAGAAGACTTGCAGAAAAAAAATTCTAAGAGGTAAAAGATTCTTGATAGGCAAGTTTTTATGCTTATAAATAGGTAAAGTCTGTACAGAGTTAAGTAAAGTTAGCAATACTTGTTATCATGTCATGCAAATTATTATATTTTTATCATGTAAAATATAATTTTTTGGTTTTATTAAACTTATTTATAGTTTTTCTAAAATTTTAAGTCGTGTTATCTCCATATCATTTATTTACATCATTGTTGTATCATGGCACCATGTCATGTTTCAAATTGTTAGGTCTGGAGTTAGGTATGAGAAAAATATGTAAAAGAGTTATAGGGTTTTATGGGATAGACACCCCATAGGACTACTTGAGATTAATGTTTTTATGGGTGTGTATATTTGAATGTTTGTGAGTAGAGTAAAGGAGATTAAGAAGGTCTATATAAGTATGATGATTGTTTTGTTCAGGTGGACTAGAGGAGATTGAGATAGTCCATATAGGTATGGGAGCACATGGGCATATGTTTGTTCGGCTTGAGAATACTTTATAGGACTAGAGAAGTTTAAAAAGATCTATGAATATTGATTATGAGTGTTTGATTTGATATATGCTTGTCATTCTGCACAACTATTATAACTATTAGATTTTTTTCTCATTCGTAGACATAAGTCGATTGGATTAAACCACATTAAATTGTTGTCTCTTGTGTAGTTGATTGATTATTTGATTATGCTTTCATTGCCTTGAATGTTTAATTGATTTGGGACCTTTTGCCTAACGAGTCAAAACTATTATGATCTTAACAAGCTGTATTAGAGTTGAATGTGGAAAGAGGCAAACCCAAAGGAGCTCGATTTAATAAAAGAGTTTTGAGTTCGTATTTTGAAAATTGATTTGCTTGAAATTTTAAGACATATAAGAGATGAATGTTACGAGACTTCCCTTGTAAGTTGGAGACAAGCATGCCTAGCATAAAAATTGATGATTAATGAAAATTGAGTCAAGGTGGAGATTGTTATGAATAGTTACTCAAATCTCAATAGAATATATTTGAGATTGGTTAGATATTACTTCACTACCAAAAAAAGTTTATTAACAATGGATTTTTATCAACGAAATGTTTTCGTTAGAAATTATTGATGAAAATTTTAAAACACTTTTATTGACAGATTTTACCGATGAAATAAATTCATAGGTAATCAGACACTAAAAGTTGGCACGAATTGCTTTCAATTTTACTAATGGATTTACCAATGGAAAAATATGTCGCTAATAATTATTGACGATTTTAATGGCAAAAAAATCCATCACTAAAAAAAATTCAAAAAATTTTTCTTTTTGTTTTTTTACGTTATCAATGTAAATTTCATTAGTAAAACATTAGTAATAGTGTTTCAAAAATTTTTTTATTACCAAATGAAATTTTCATCAGTAAAACCATCGCTAAAATTAAAAATTTCAAAATCCCCCCATCATCAACCCCCTCACTTTTCCCTCAAATTTCCTAACCCCTAATCCCTTTCCCCATCTCCTCCCTCTTCCCTCTTTCCCCCTCCCTCTTTTCTCGCTGCCACCTTGTCTCCCCCTTCCTCTTTCCCCACCATTACCTTGCCGATGGCATCATGACTTTATCCCCTAACTCTAGTCAAATTTTTTTAATAAGTTTATTTTATGTTTGTTTTTTGTTAAGTTTAGGGTTTAATTTTTTATTATAAGTTTGTTGAAATTTGTTTAGGTTTTGGTTACCAATATGTTGAGTTTTTGTTAGTTAATTATTTATTAAAATTTATTTGGACTTTGGTTACCAATTTATTGAGTTTTTGTTGGTTTTATGTTTATCGAAATTTATTTAGGTTTTGGTTATATATTTGTTAAAATTTACTAGTGATATATTTTTATTGAATTTTTTGTTGTTTATTAATGTTGAGTATTGTTACTTTTTGTTTGGATTTATTTTTAGTATTGGTTTTAGGGTTTTATTTATTTTTTATTTGTGAAAGTTTTGTTGACATTTGTTAGGTTTTGTTATATATTTATTAACTTATAGATATGTAAGATTTAGGGTTAGTTAATTAGGGTTTGATGTGTATTAATATTTATATATATTTGTATGAATGTTTTATATATAATATTTTCTAGATTTTAATAATTATTAGAGAAATTAAAATTATTTATATTGATTTGAGAATGTAATTTATATATTACTAATAGCTATCTCATTTTGAAGTAAGTTATATATTGTTAGGATTTATATTTGTTTTTGAAATAGTTTATATATTTGATAGTTTAGTGAAATTTATATATTACTAATTATTGAAATATTGTAGTTTTATTGTATTGATAAAACTTGACATAAATAAATTAAATTGTTCTATTTTATTCTTTTTTTTTATAATCTATCTATGAAAGTGGGCATAGGTGGATATATATTATGCAATGAATATGATTTTTATTCATTTTCATCGTATTAACTTGCTTAATTTTTTCACTTAAACTACTTTGAAAGTAGAACAAGTTTCGCACGTAGAAGTGTCTTGATTAGAGAAAATCTTCACAAAATTGACAGAATTGCACTAAGAAAGCCAAGATCAAAGGTAAAATTTTGTCATTAAAACCAATAATAGCTTTTCATGAATGTGTTGTCTTATAATATGTATGATGAATTTTTGTAAGGTCATTTGTGACATTGATGGATTATTTGTTAAAGTAAACCAATAATTAACTTGTATTATCCTTTAGATAATTTTATTTAATATAGCAATATAGCTCATACAGTCAATTAATAAAAAGGTTTAACACTTTATATGGCTTTAATTGCTTATATTTCAATTCAATTAGGGTTTAATAATGGAAAAAGATTGCTCTTGGATGTACTCTCATTTAGATGTTAATGGATACATTACTCAAAAGTTATGTCATGGTGTGGAGAAATTTATTAGATATGCTTATTCTCAACCAAACTTTATTAGTAATGGGAAGATTATGTATTATTGAGCTGAATGTGAGAATAAAAGGTTTTTAAAAATGGATGTTGTACATAAGCTCTTTTATTATAAAAGGTTTACAATAGGTTATATGAGTTGGGCCTTACATGGGAGATAGAAGTAGAACAACCTTCTTTAATAAATAGAAATGCCTTTGAATTGACAGAAAAATAAGAATAGAAAATTCCTATAGTAGAATGGTTATAGATGTTATATATCCTAATTTTGAGGTGGACACAGCAAGAAAACTAAGTATGGATGCCAATGAGGCAAAAAGACCATCTGGACAAAAAAGCTAAGTGTAAATGCAACAAGCTTTTATTATTTGTTGAAAGATGTGTGGTCAGGCTATACAAAATACATAATCTTCTCTACTATGTCCCAACTTTTAAATTGTAAATTAAAAGTAACATTAGTGAGTCATGTTTTAATCATCTATTGAGCATGGTAAAGGATATGTTGCTAGTGGATGATAAATTACTAGAAAAATTCTACAAAAAAAAAAGATGACAAAATTGGGACTTGGTTATAAGAAATTTCATGTTTGCAAAAATAAATGCATGTTGTTTTATAAGGAAACAACAAAATTGACATATTGTTCGGTTTGTGGTCATCCTCGATATATATGGAATAAGTTTGATGGTGAGATAAAAAAATTCCTTATAAAATTTTACATTATATGCCACTGATATTGAGACTTCAAAAACTTTATATGTTAACTAAAACTACTGAATATATGACATGACATACCTCTAACCAAAGTCATGATGATATGCTTCAACATCTTATTGATGGTGATGCTTGGAAACATTTCAATCGTAGCCATGAATCATTTGTACTTGAAATGAGTAACGTACGATTAAGATTATGTGCTGATGGTTTTTGTCCATTTGATCCAAGTGTAAAACCATACTTTTGTTGGCTAGTAATGATAGCGGTGTATTTGCCACCATGGTTGTGTGTAAAGTGAGAATATATCTTTCTGAATATGGTAATTTTAGGAAAAAGTAGTATGAGTCAAATATAAATGTTTTCTTGAGACTTTAAATAGATGAGTTACAAATACTATAGTCGAACAGTGTTATGATATATGATACTTATAGAAAACAAAATTTTTATTTGAAGATAGCTTTTTTATGGACAATTAATGATTTTTCTACATATGGTATGTTGTCTGGTTGGAGTACTCATGGAAACTTATCATGTCCTTATTATATGGGACAAGGAAAGTCATTTCGATTGGCTAATGTAAAAAGCCTTGCTTTTTCGATTGTCATCATCAGTTTTTTTCTCTTGATCATCTTTTCTGCAGGCAAAAAGAAAATTTCAAAAAAGAGTTAAACATGACTCCCTATTTGTTTCATTATTAGGTGAAGAAATTTTGGCTTGGTTAGATCGCTTTCCTAATATCACATTTGATACAAAATGTAGTGATCAAAAGTTAGATGGTTTTGGAAAAAGTCATAATTGGATAAAGAAAAGTATATTTTGGGAGTTACCCTATTGGTCAACCAATATGATTCGACACAATCTTGATGTTATGCATATTGAGCATAATATTTTTGACAATGTATTTAATATAATGATGGATGTTAAAGGTAAAACCAAAGACAACATAAAAGCAAGACTAGATCTTAAGAGTATTGCAAGTGAATGAAGTTGGAATTGGTTGAAGTGAATGGGAAAGTTTCCATGCCCAAAGCTTCATACATGTTAAGTAAAGAGCAAAAAATAGATGTTTTTGTATGGGTTAAAGAATTAAAACTTCATGATGGTTTTGCATCTAACATTGCTTGGTATGTAAAAATGGTTGATTGCAAGTTTTATAAGATGAAAAGTTGATTATTATGTCTTATTGACAATATCAAAGAGTGCAGAGGTATAGAACAGAGGTGGATCACAGCTTTGATTAGGGATGCTCTTGTTGATAATGTATGGAACACTCCTTAATGACAAAATATCTCTATTAAAGCTAAATAATATCGTCAGACATGAAAAGAAGAAAGTATTACGAACACTGGTAGCTCAGTTGCTTTTTCTGTTCATAAAAAAGAATGGAACTATCTTATTTCACGAGTTATTTTTATCATCAAATGTAAATAAATAATATAAATTAAATTGTTACTTGTTTTATTGAATGTGTTTAAACAAACATAGTCACTTGAGTTGCAACAAGAACACAAATTTACAGAACTTTTCAATCGCATTCATAGACGTTTAGAAGGATGTGGTGATTTTGTTGACAACAAACCCAGAGTTGTCAATGTAAGTGACTTTCAAATAATTGAATAATGATGGAAATGTGGCCTTGCTTTTATTGAAATAGATAATATCTTGTGTGTTTTATGATACAAAGACTTTGTGAAACCATGAAAACTGTTGAGTAATTTGCTTTGTGCTTTTGGTTGTTGCAACGTATCGGTCTGAAAACTCGATGTTGATGTAAAAATTTAAAAACTTGTGAAAAACACAGAAAATCATCACCAATCCTTTTTAAGGTGTAATTGGCCACCCAAAAATTTCATCTTTTTAATAAAACAATAAAACATGTTTAAAGCATTATTAAAAAGATAATTTTTGTCTACAAAAACAAGATCGGGTTCGGGAGTCGGTTACGTGCAGGAAGAACTAGCACCCCTACAATGTGCATAAAATTAGTACCATTTAATTATACGTTATTTGAAATTTTGGATAAAAATAGTTTTCTATATAAAATTTAGTTATAATCCATTTTGTTTGTGAGAAATAAATTAGTAAAAAAAAGGTTTACCTATGCATAGTATGAAAATATTCAAATTAAAACAATACCTTCAAAGTCCCTGACATAAAAGCAGAATTTGAAGACAGTTTTTCCGTTTAAGATTTACCATAACATTCATTCAAAAAAATAATAAAATAATATTTTTTGTAAATAATAATTATTGATGACTCTCTAACATATAGGCAGAGTACCAATCAATTATATTTCATAGAATGCTATTTAATTTTATTTGTTTAAAACTAAAAATTTTATGAAAACTTTTGGTATAGGAAAGAAACATAATATAATATAATTAATATTAAACATCCCTAACTAGAGCAAACACATATATATGCACTACAAGTAAAGACATTAATCTTAAAAAAAAAAAATGAAACATATGCAAAATGACGATCAAATGTAAATTTAGGAATGCTATTTAAATATAAATAGGTCACCTGGACTCTCCAACATCTAGGTAGAGTTTGGGTGCGAACCTTTATATTTAAAATTCCATCTTGTTACTTTTTATTAATTTAACGAAATTATTTTGAGTATAAAAAATATATGAAAATTCTCAATGAAATAAAATTTCCTAAATATCCCAACATCTAGGCGGCATTTAAAAACATATTATTTCATAAAAGTTTTTATGAAAATCCTTAAAATTTAAAAATAAAAAAAAACTTTTTATGTGGTAAAGACGAAAATATAATAATACAATTATTATTAAACAATCATAACTAAAACAAACATATATATATATATATGCATTATAAATGAAGACATTAATTTAAAAATGAAACATATGCAAAATAATGATCAAATGTGAATTTAAGAAAAATCGAGTCTTCAAATATAAAAAGACTACTCAGACTCTTTAGCATATAGGCAGGATTTGGGTGCGACTTTTTATATTTAAAAGTCCCATCCAATAACATTTATTATTAATGTATTTGCTAATCAAGATTTTAACAAAATTAATTTATTTTTTAGCTATGGAAATGATTGAAAATACTTAATAAAATAAAATTTCTTGAATGTCCTAACGTCTAGACAGTATTTGAGAACAGATTACTTCACAAAAGATTTTCAAATCTTGTTTTTAAATGAGTTTGAGGTTTCAGGTAAGTTCGAGTTAAAATTCTAAGAATTTACGAACTTTTCTAAAAGTCTCCAATATCTAAAAAACTTTCGGAGCAAGTTTGTTTTTATAATTCTTTTAAAAAATAGATATTTATGTACTTATAGATTATATATATATACAGATATATTTCTTGCTTACTTTAAACTTATTATCATTATGTTGCTAGTATAGATAAAATATATCAAAGGTAAATTTAGATATGAAAGATTAAATTAAAACTATAATGGGGATCCAAACAATAAAGAAATCAATAATGCATAAATTAAGCTAGCAATTGGATTTAAGCTATCATGAATAAATTGCTTGAGTATAATTAAAATCAAATAAACATAAAAATAAACTTTATTAAAAACAAACTTTAATTTTTATATTTTAAAATTTATTTATCACAATACTCCAATTGAAGTGTTTTCAAAATTACCACTTTATTTTCTATTAATCTAATCATATCAAGCCAAAAGGAACACACAAAACCCAATTACTATTCCCCATGGTCCCACGTCATTTATGGAGAGCTTTATTTCTTCTTCTTGTGGCTTTCTTTGTTTAATATTAATTTTTTATATAAAAAGGAAGCCATCCTTGCCTGCCAGATTATACAATGTAATTGAAAACAGGGACAAGTTAAAAAGAAAAGCGCCCCACGTCTTGGCTTCTTCCATGCATGTTCCGTCTTCCCTTTTTTACTCATTCTTTTGTTTGTCAAAAATGGTGCACATGCCAGGGATTCCACGTATAAACAAAATTCATGAATGGGAAAGAAACTAATATCCTCTGGACAAGAAACCATGCGTGAAAGTGAAGCTATGAGCTTCCATCGTCCTCCATTAACAACAGCTATGAAACAACAAGTTCGTGATGGGATCCCATGCGATGGAAAGGAGGAAGAAGTAAACAAAACTCATGACAGACCAGGAAAATGTGAAACAAAAAAACGAACAAGCTTTAAGTCTTCCTCGTACAACAAGTGACGAAACTGTTTTGGAAACAGATCCTCCTTTTTTTAGCCTTTGAAACTTTTGTAAACCCTTTTTCTTTCTCAGTTTGGTTTACTGCAACAGTAGGGAGTTCAGGACAAAGCCCTCATCTTTAATATAAAACGAAGGAGAACACAGCCTTTGTTCCACAAGAACCGAATCGGGATTTTTCATCAACTCAAGTTTTCATCTCTTTCATTTTTTTTTCTTAAAACATGCTTCCAAAAACATGGCTTTTGATCATTTCGAGGACGAAAACAAGGTTCTTTTTTTTCTTTAAAGAAACAAGGTATGAAAATATGAAACAAGATTGGAACTTTTACGTGTAACAAAACCTGCAACTAAATCTAACCAAAAATAACTTGCATTTTGTCTTTTCTCAGACTCCTAGTGCAGTGTCACATGGTGAAACCGTGTATGAACCCTATATCCCATCCATCTTAATCCCTATATGGAAAAAAATCATGGCAGCAGTTTTGTGTCTTGAACTTTGTAGGGAAATATAACAGTGATATATTTTCTTCTTTCCAAAGAGCCACCTTTGGCCCTTGGATCAAAAGTTAGCAGAAGATCCAATGGCTCACATTAAATGCTGTACAGGTTGAATTATTATGCCCCTCAAACCCATGAAAAGACCACTTTACCTCTAGTGCAAAGTTTTGGTATTTATAATTATTTTCTTACAAATCAATATTCTCATGCTCATTTTTGGGATTTTAAAATATCAAAAATAATGAAATATTATAAAATTAAGATTTGAAAAGTTTCGTGAAAATCTAAGCTCCGAAATACTAAATTACAAAAATACTCTTATAAGGGTATTTTGATAATTTCATACTTTTCAGAGTACTGCTGTGATTTTAGATGCACCAAAAATAATGAAATATTATGAAATTAAGATATGAAAAGTATCATGAAATTTCAAGCTTAGAAAGGCTAAATTACTAAAATACCACTTAGGGGTATTTTGGTAATTTCATCCTTTTCGGTGTACTGCTGTGGTTTCAAACTCACCAAAAATCATGAAATGTTACAAAATTAAAATTTGAAAAGTTTCACAACAATATGAACTCAAAAAAGCGAAATTACAAAATAACCTCTAGAAGGGTATTTTGGTAATTTTTTTTTCGAGGTACTATTGTGATTTTAAATGCACCAAAATCATGAAATATTATAAAATTAAAATTTAAAAAGTTTCACAAAAATTTGAGCTCAAAAAGATCAAATTACGAAAATATCCCTTATAAAGGTATTTTAACAATTTTGCCCTTCTCAAGGCACAATAAAAATTTTAATATTTCAAAAAATCTCAAATTCAATTTTAAATCACATTGACTTCAATTAGGTTTTGAATTTTCAGAATTGATCCAGGCTCTTATCCATTTTGATCAAGTTTTATTTAATTTTGACTTTGTTTGATCGGATTTGACCTGAGTTGACTTTGAATTTCTAAATAAGTAAATTTGTGAGCCCTTTATGAGTTGTAAATAGTCCTCCAAAATGGTCTCAGTCCATGTTTGCAAATGAGCTCTAAATCAATCATGATAAAAAAAATATCCTGGATAAAATTTGGTATTTATAGCTACCCTTTTTTGCATACTTTTGGGGATCAAAAGTAATGCAAAGACATAGACAGAAATTTTATTTGGAAAATGATTCTAGGTGGGCTTCTCTCTTTTCTTTTTTTTTTTTGTTTTGTTTTTGTTTTTGTTTGTACTTTTTTTTGGCAACATCACAAGTTGAAAAATAAGGGATGACTGAGACGACAACCGCAACTCAGAAACTAAAAACGATAGGGATTAAACCACGAGTTAGAAACATAAAAATGACAGATTAAACCACAAGTCAGAAAATAAAAAGACCATGATTGAACCATGAGTCAAAGAATAACAAGACAAGGATTAAACCACAAGTCAAAAATAACCAAGATTAAATTATGAGTAAAAGAGCAATGATAACCAAAATTGAACCGCGAGTCAAAAAATAAAGAGACTAGGATTAAACTGCAAGTTAGTGACTAAAGGCAATAAGGGTTGAACCACAAGTCAAAAAAATAAAAATGACCAGGATTAAATCACAAGTTAGAGAATAATGATGATCGAAATTGAACCGCGAGTCAAAAAATGAAAATGATCGAGATTAAATCATGAATCAAAGGATAATGATGACTAAAACTGAACCACAAGTCAGAAAATAAAAATGACTAGGATTAAACCACGAGTTAAGGATAATGATACTGAAATTGAACTATGAGTCAAAAAATAAAAATGACCAAAATTAAACCACGAGTTAAAAAATAATGTTGACCAAATTTGAACCATGAGTTAGAAATTAAAGACGACAGGGACTGAATTGTAAGTCAAAAACTAAAAATGATAGGGATTGAATCGCAAGTCAAAAAATAAAGAGATCATGATTAAACCACAAGTCAAATACTAAAGACAACAAAGATTGAATTACGCGTCAGAAAATGAAAACCACTAAGATTAAATTATGAGTCAAAGAATAAAAATAATCAAAATTAAACTATGAGTCAAAAAATGAAACCAACTAGGGTTAAACCATGAGTCAAAGAATATTGATGATCGAAATTGAACTACGAGTTAGAAAATAAAAATGATTGTGATTAAGCCATGAGTCATAGGATAATGACGATCGAAATTGAACTACAAGTAAAAAAATTAAAACGATCGGGATTAAACCATGAGTTAAAGAATAATGATAACCAAAATTGAACCATGAGTCAGAAACTAAAGATGACAGAGATCGAACTACGAGTCAAAAACTAAAGAAAACATGGATTAAACCACGAGCTAAAAAAAAAAAAAGAGGCCAAGATTAAACTGCAAGTCAGAGACTAAAGACAACAGGGATTGAACTACGAGTCAGAAAATAAAAACAACCAAGATTAAACCATAAGGCAGATAATAAAAATAGTTGAAATTGAACTGCAAGTCAAAAAATGAAAATGACTGAGATTAAACCATACGTTAGAGAACAATGATGATCGAAATTGAATAGCGAGTCAAAAAATGAAAATGACCGGGATTAAACTACGAGTAAGAGGATAATGATAACCGAAATTGAACCATGAGTTAGAAAATAAAAACAATTAGGATTAAACCACAAGTCAAAAAATAATAACAATCGAAATTGAATTATGAGTCAAAAAATGAAAATGACCGGGATTAAACTATGAGTCAAAGGATAATGACAACTAAAATTGAATTGCTAGTCAAAAAATGAAAACGACCAAGATTAAATCACAAGTCAGAGATAATGATGACCGAAATTGAACTGTAAGTCAAAAAATGAAAACAATCGAGATTAACTCACGAGTCAAAGAATAAATTAAAAAATGGAAACGATTGAGATTAAATCATGAGTTAAAGGATAATGATGACCAAAATTGAATCACAAGTCAGAAACTAAAGACAACAAGGATTGAAATGCTAGTCAAAAACTAAAGACAACAGGGATTGAACTGTGAGTTAGAAAATAAAAAGGCTAAGATTAAACCACAAGTTAGAGACTAGAGACAATAGAGATTGAACCGCGAGTTGGAAAATAAAAATGACTGAGATTAAATCATGAGTCAAAGAATAAAAATGACCAAAATTGAATTGCTAGTCAAAAAATAAAAATGACCAGAATTAAACCATGAATCAAAAAATAATGATGATCGACATTGAACCACAGATCAAAAAATAAAAATGATCAGGATTAAACCATCAGTCAAAGAATAATGACGATCAAAATTAAACTGTAAGTGAAAAAATGAAAACAACCAAAATGAAACCATAAGTCAGAGGATAATAATGACCGAAATTGAACCGCGAGTCAAAAAATAAAAACAATCAAGATTAAATCATGAGTCAGAGAATAATGACAATTGCAATTGAATCATAAGTCAGAAAATAAAAACAATCGAGATTAAACCATAAGTTAGAGGATAATGATTATCGAAATTGAATCGCAAGTTAGAAAATGAAAACGACCAGGATTAAACCATAAGTCAGAGAATAATAATGATCGAAATTGAATCGTAAGTCAAAAACTAAAGATGACAAGGATTGAACTTCGAGCCAAAAAATAAAAATGACTGAGATTAAACCATGAGTCAGAGAATAATTACAACCGAAATTGAATCACTAGTTAGAAAATAAAAAGATCGGGATTAAATTGCAAGACAAAGATTAAAGACAACAGAGATTGAACCATAATTCAAAGAATGAATGTGACCAAGAGTGAGTTATAAGTCCAAAAATAAAGGATCGATTGCTCAAAAAATAGATAGACTTGATTTTGAGAATCGTGCTAGAGGTAACATGTCATCTTTAGGACCATCATTCTTGTTTTGAAAATTAATAACATACTAATTCTTTTTTATGTCTTATAGAGAAACCTTCAATACAACTTATCATAAGAGGTATGTGATGCATGCAATGATTGTGATAAAAATGCAATTATATCATGCGCTTTCATTCATGTTAATTTAACTTTTGGAATTGGCTCGATTCATTCAAATTTTAAAAGCTATTTTTGAATTTCTCATTTGGCATTTAGTTGTTTACTTTTTCTCTTATTTTGGGAATCTTTGGCTTTTGGTGGACCTATTTGACTTGTATCTGTCCGAAAACTACCTCAGAATTTTTTTTTATCTTTTGTTTGTATTTTATCTTTCTAATATTTACAAAGTTGACAAACACAATCATGACACAAATGTTTGTTTCCATCCAATGATACGAATGCAAATGTCAATGCGAATACAAATGTCAATATGAATGCAAATGCCAATGCTTGATGCAAATACAAGTGACTTTTACACAATGTAAATGCCTTTGTTCCTTTTATATAAACACCCTTACAAATACTTTTTCTAAGGCGCAGATACCATGATGCAAATGGAAATATCTTATATGATACAAATGGAAATGTCTTATACAAGTGCAAATGTAAGTGATGCAAATACAAATATCTCTCTTGTGATGTAAATGCAAATGTCTTTTTTTTTATGCAGATGCAAGCGATGTAAATACAAATGTCTTTCTCACGATACACACATAAGTACGATTGCAAATGATGTAAAGGTGAATGTCATTTTTTTTTTTTATAGATACAAGTGATGCAAATGTGGATGCAAATGTGGAGACTTTTTTTTTTTTTTTTTTACAACTTGCAAATTAAATCTCTTTTGCAATTGATGCAAATTCAAAGGCTTTTTTTTTTTCTCAAAAAATCTTTGTTCAAAATTTTAAGGTTCACTCTTCACCAAAAATGATCTCAATATCTTGTACAAAAATGCTCAACTAATCTCCAAACTTTTCCAAAGTAATCACAAAATTGCCCTGTATAAAAGTATTTTTGTAATCGATGAGAAAACTAAAAACACATAACATTCAAGTCTTTTGTAAATTCATGATTACTATTTGGAATGTTTATGGATGTCATGACTGGCAATTCAATTTTTTCACTGGTGGGCATATTCCAAAGAAGGCTCGATGATTACTATTTGGAATATATGTGGATGGGATGATAAATTCAAAATTTCCACTGATGGGCATATTTCAAGGAAGGCTTAACGAAGGTTGAAAAGATTTCTCTTGGGCTCATAAAAGAGATAAATTTTTCTAAAACACTTTTCTTTTATTGAAAATGTGATGCTTCAATGTGCATCAAAGCTAATCAATATATTTTTTTAGGAAGATTTGGGAAGAGAAAAGGGCTGGTTTTTTTTTTTTATTTCCAGGCTTTGGTGAAGTGCAAAGTTTTTAATTGGTACTAATCCTTTAAAAGGTTTTAGATAAAACATTGAAATTTCAAAACTTTTTTTGTTTTTAATTTTTAGGATTTCAAGAATGGTTACAGCTCTAAACTGTCATTTTAGGTTTTCACCATAGAGCTATACATTTTTTTAATAATGAAGAACTTGGTAAAATCTTCAAGGACATAACTCTTTAATTCAAGTGTCCATATTTAACTAGAATGGATTTTTCATGGCACGTAAGGTAGGCCAAGGTTTGGGGTTTCGAAAGAATGAACAAAGAGGCATAAAATATTTTATTCAGGGTAATTAGGCCAAGGATCTTACGGAGCATTTATATGTCTATCTTTTTTTGCTTTTTTTTGTTTTTTTCTTAACACACTATAAACTTAAAAAATTCAAACTAATCCGAAAGAGAAAAAAAAATTTTTCGAAAGGGGTTAACAGTCTAAACAGGAAATTATGTAATAAATGACGACTCAAAAGATTCATGGTCACTTTTTGAAGAAAAACTCTTCAATTTTAAATATTCATACTTGATCCAATATGGACTTTTTAAAGGTTGTAACATAGGTCAAGGTTTAAGGTTATCAAAAAAAATATGAAAAGGCCCAAAACAAGTATTTAAGGGTATTTAAAACCAAGGATCATTTTTTCATTCAAATGATACACTTTGAGGTCTATTCTTTTTTGCTTTCCACTTTTTCAATTTTTTTTCTTCATTTATTTATTTTTATCTTTTTTTCTTCTTTCACTTTGTGGATTTAAAACTTATTGTGAACTTTCATATTGAGCCATTGCCCCCCAACATACGAGATTCCATTTGGACATCTCTATTTTTAACCCTTCATGTGTTCTTTTTTGCTCTTCAGAGTAGAGCGTGATTCTTAGTTAGGGTTTATTTTGAAAGAATTCAATTAGGTTCAAAGGGACAACAAGGGATAAATTTCTACATTCATGAAATAATAATGAAAGATGGTCATTTGTCATTTTAAGTATAAAAAATTAAATTGAAGAACAATTTTTTCTAGGAAAATGTTCTCAAAGAAAGGTTTCCATTTCAAAATCTCTTTTTTAGCCTTTTCTATATTGGTTTTTTTTTTCTCCCCTTTTACGAAACTTTGAATTTGTCATGATTTTATTAGAGTTTGTTTAAATTTCTTAAATGCATGATATAATAACCATTTTTTAAATTTTTTTCTTGTCTTCTTGTCTTTTTTTTTTTTGTTATTTTGGGGCATTTGACTTCATTTTTAGCAATCAACTTTTTGAACTCTATAGTCTTGAAATTTTATTCATTTTTTACCTTGAACCCTCATTTTTGAAGTACATGTTAGACATTCTCAATATCAGACACTTTCTTTAAAGTTTAACTTTTAAAGATATCCTTATTTTGCCCTCAATGTAAAAAGCGATCCTTGGTCGATATTCATTTCGGGAACAACAAATTTAATAAGCTCAAAAAGGTAGCAAATGGATAATTTTTTTATAAGCAAAGAATAGAGAAAGATAGCCATTCATCATTTCAAACATGATCACTTGATTAGAAGAGTAATATATTTGAAGAAATAGATAAAAAGCTTAATTTTGTTTTTATTTTATTTTTTCATTTTTTGTTTGGCTTTTTTTTTTGTTACAACCATCAATCATTTTTGTGTGATCGATGCCTTATATTGTTTTTCTACTCAAGGTTCTTATGACGACGAAAATCAAGTCAGATGAGATATCTAAAATGTGAGTGCACAATTCATAAGAAGGCTCATTTTGGTTTTAAATGGTTTGACATTTTGAGAGAAAAAGATATTAAGACATGAAACAAATTATCTTAGGCAAGAGGAAATTTTGCTTCTTTTAATCATTGTGCCTTAAGACAAAAAATAATAGTTACTTAAGAAAGAAAATTCAGGCAATTTTGATGTACATGTCATAGAAAGAATTTGGATTGTTCAATCATATTGACAAGATTTGATGCACATTGAATTACCAAAAATAAATTTTCAAAATTGGTCTCTTTTGTTCGTTGCCCAACAAAAGATTATGGTTTCAATAAATCAAATGATGACAAGGTTCACTAGTGAAAATTCATATCCCTTAAAAGATTATGACTAGTGAATAAAATTATTCAAATGGATTGAAACATAGGATTGGTTAAAGAAAAAGTGTAATGATATTGGGTGAGGTTTTTTTTAGTAGTAATCACCACTTACTTTGAGATTCTCACCATCATAAGTTTCCCTTTGAAAAAACCTATTTTATTATTTGATCTTGAAAACTGCTTATGTGGGACTTTATTATGAATCAATATTTGTTTTTGTTTTTTTTTTGTTGTGTTATGCCTTCCATTTTATAATTTTGAAAATTAATTATGGAGGAATGTTATTCAAACAAATGTATAGAGATAAAATTTCATAGAAAAATCAAAAAGCATTTCTTTCTTCCAAAATAAAGTTTAACAAGACTAACATAAATAACTCCTAAGGACACCATGCACTTGTTATACATGAAAAAGTTAAAATTTCAAAAGAAAATTGTCTTGTCTTAATGTTTCAACAATCGAAACCTTGATTCAAATTTCAACTTTTCACATTTTGCAATTAGATAGAGTCAACTTCCATTATTCCGCTAGTTCTAGAGTTAAAATACCATTCTTGATAAGATCCTCAACTTTTTCCTTTAACTATCTATATTTTTTAGTTAAATGGCCAATTGACCCATGTGATAATCACACTTGCTATTAGGATCATAACTCCTTACTAAGGGATTAGGTGTTATTTTCAAAGGCATAGGAGTAAGGTATCGGCCTTCTATTAGTAAAGACAAAAGGTGAAAAATAAGGATTAAAAGCTTTTCTTGGTCATTTTTTCCTTTTTTTTTATTTTTTGTTGGTTGGGTAATATGCTCAAACATATGGACAAGATTGGGAATGGCCATTAGAAGATGGGAATCTACTGAAAAGCTTAGATGCTAGTTTGGTTGAAAAAGGTACAGGTTTTAAAAGATACTACCTATGATTGAGAAATGGGGTTGATAGAAAGGGTAAGATTACATGGGATGAAGACTTTGGGTGGACGCCCCTCAAGTGTGATTGCTTGCATCTCCTTTTCATTCTTTTTCAATGTGTGTTCTTTTTCAACATTAGTTACATCATTCAACTTAATCCTGTTATTCTTGACTACATTTTCTGTCATTTCTCTAGCAATCACCATGTCACTTCGAGTTCAGTCATTTGTGTAGCCAATTCCCCTATTCTTTTTTTGAGCTCGCCCAAACTTTGGTCACTATTTAAATCACTCAATGCCATAATATGCTCGAAAAAAGTATTAGAACCAACCAGAGCCAATTGATTTTGATTTGATGGAATCAAAAGTGACAGCAATCTTTAAGGAGCAACAAATTCACCCATACCACTATGTTTAACCATTTCTTCTAATTAAACGATTTGTTGTTTCATCTCCCAAAGCTCAACCTAAATTCATCTTGATTCAACTCCAACGCACTAATCATTCATTCCAATTGATCTCTCATTTTTTCCATTCTAATTTTCACCAAGAAAAACATTTTATTTTGAGACTTAGGCCAAAATTTTATATTATTACCCTTATTAAATGAATGCCACAGAAACAATTTCTAACTTATGTGACACACAAAGCATGTTTATGAACCCATGAATATGATGAAGATGTAAAAAATGTTATCAATTGCAAATATACCTAAGAAAAATGAATTTTCACATGTACGACCTTAAATAATAAAACAATTTATCATCCTTGAATGTATATGCAAGGAATGTAATGTCATGTTGTAAGGATGGCAATATACAAAATGTAATGCATATTCTATAAAACTCCTACCATCCATGAATCCTTGTGCATGAAATGAAATGACATACTTACGTGAGTGATGAAATATATTCCTATGACTAATGCAACAAACTTGTATGGAATGCATAAACCTATCAAGTGCACATAATATGTCTACTTGAAATACAATACATGTGTTGTGTTAGCCTAATAAGATTGACATTACCTTAAAATATATGATGAGATGGAGTGCATGTACCACTTATTAAAATGTGCATTTATGTGCATGAAATAGGATACATGTATTATCCACTAATGTGAATGGGATATAATACATACAATATCTTATTATGATATGCATCAGATAGGATGCATGTACTATCTATAGGGATGCATGGGGTGGGGTGTATACACTACCTCATTGTTTCTTTTTTTTTTTTTTTCAAACATGTTAAAAATGTATGTAAAAGATAAAATAAAAATGTGAAAGATTCAAATTTAAAATTCTTTGCTTTCTTTTTTTTTTATAACTAACCTAAAATAAATACTCCCTCTTAAAGTATAATTCCTATATAATTTAAGCAACAATGTCAAAGAAAATAAAATGACTCAATAATTTAAAACATACAAGTAATAGAAACAATATAGCAACCATACAACAAAATAATAGAATGTATAATGTCTTAACTTTTGGTACTTTTCTCGAGAAGGACGATGTGACTCTATCCTAGGATGGATCCTTAAGGTTCACGATATACTAGGTTAGGATTTATATGTCGAAAGGTTCTCAGACTATTTCCTCACATCATCGTTTATCATAAACTAGCAAGGCTCCTCGATCCTTATCCTTATCCATTAATTATAATTTGCTTTGTTTGTAAGAAATAAATGGTAAAAAAAGGTTTACTTAGGAATATTATGAAAATCTTCAAATTAAAGCAATACCTTTAAAGTCCTCGATATAAAGGCGAAATTCGAAAATAATTTTTTCATTAAAGATTTACCATAACATTCATTCAAAAAAAATAAAATAACATTATTTATAAATGATAATTATTGATGACTCTCCACCACCTAGGCAGAGTACCAATCAATTATATTTCATAGAAAGCTATTTAATTTTATTTGTTTAAAACTAAAAATTTTATGAAAACTTTTGGTATAGCAAAGAAATATAATATAATATAATTAATATTAGACATCTCTAACTAGAGAAAACACATATATATATACATTACAAATAAAAGACATTAATCTTCAAAAACAAATGAAACATATGCAAAATGACGATAAAATGTAAATTTAGGAATCAGGTTTAAATATAAAGAAGCCACATTGACTTTGCAACATCTAGGTAGAGTTTGGATACAAACCTTTATATTTAAAATTTCGCCCTATTATCTTTTATTAATTTAACAAATTTATTTTGAGTATAAAAAATATATGAAAATTCTCAACGAAATAAAATTTCCTGAATATCCCAACATTTAGGCAGCATTTGAAAATAGATTATTTCATAAAAGGTTTTTATGCAAATCCTTCAAACTTTAAAATTTTAAGAAAAACATTTTATGTGGTAAAGATGAAAATATAATAATATAATTATTATTAAACAATCATAACTAAAACAAACATATATATATGCATTATAAAAGCGTGAACTTAAGAAAAATCGAGTCTTCAAATATAAAAAAATCACCCAGACTCTTTAACATCTAGACAGAGTTTAGGTACAACTTTTTATATTTAAAAGTCCCGCCTAATAATTTTTATTATTAGTGTATTTTGATAATCAGTATTTTAACAAAATGAATTTATTTTTTAGTCGTGAAAATGTATGAAAATACTTAATGAAATAAAATTTTTTAAATACCCTAACGTCTCGATGGCATTCATGAATAAATTACTTCACAAAAGAGTTTTAAATCTTTTTTAAAATGAGTTTGAGGTTTTGGATAAGTTCAAGTTTAAATTTTAAGAATTTACAAATCTTTCTAAAAGTCTTCAAAATCTAGGCAAACTTATAGAGGAAACTCGTTTTTATAATTCTTTTAAAAAATGGATATTTATATATTTATATATTATATATATATTTCTTGCTTGCTTTAAACTTATTATCATTATTGTTGCTAGTGTAGATAAAATATATCAAACATAAATTTAGATATGAAAGATTAAATTAAAACTAGAATAGGGATCCAAACAATAAAAAAATCAATAATGCATAAATTAAGCTTGCAATTGGATTTAAGCAATCATGAATAAATTGCTTGAGTATAATTAAAATCAAATAAACATAAAAATAAACTTTAATCTTTATATTTTAAAATTTATTTATCACAATACTCCAATTAAAGTGTTTTCAAAATTACCACTCTATTTTCTATTAATCTAATCATGTCAAGCCAAAAGGAACGCACAAAATCCAATTACTCTTCCCCATGGTCTCACGTCTTTTATGGAGAGCTTTATTTCTTCTTCATGTGGCTTTCTTTGTTTAATATTAATTTTTTTATATAAAAAGGACGCCAACCCTGCCTGCCAGATTATACAATGTAATTGAAAACAGGGACAAGGTAAGTTAAAAAGAAAAGGGCCCCACGTCTTGGCTTCTTCCATGCATGTTCCTTCTTTCCTTTTTTACTCGTTCTTTTGTTTGTCAAAAATGGTGCACATGCCGGGGATCCCACGTATAAACAAAGTTCATGAGTGGGAAAGAAACTAATATACTCTGGACAAGAAACCATGCGTGAAAGTGAAGCTATGAGCTTCCATCGTCCTCCATTAACAACAGCTATGAAACAACAAGTTCGTGATGAGATCCCATTCGATGGAAAGGAGGAAGAAGTAAACAAAACTCATGACAGAGCAGGAAAATGTGAAACAAACAAACAAACAAGCTTTAAGTCTTCCTCGTACAACAAGTGACGAAACCGTTTTGGAAACAGATCCACCTTTTTTTAGCCTTTGAAACTTTTGTAAACCCTTTTTCTTTTTCTGTTTGGTTTACTGCAACAGTAGGGAGTTCAGGACAAGCCCTCATCTTTAATATAAAACGAAGGAGAACACAGCCTTTGTTCCACAAGAACCGAATCGGGATTTTTCATCAACTCAAGTTTTCCTTTCTTTCATTTTTTTTTTTTCTAAACATGCTTCCAAAAAAATGGCTTTTGATCATTTCGGGGAAAACAAGGTTCTTCTTTTTCATTAAAGAAACAAGGTATGAAAATACGAAACAAGATTGGAACTTTTACGTGTAACAAAACCTGCAACTAAATCTAACCAAAAATAACTTGCATTTTGTCTTTTCTCAGACTCCTAGTGCAGTATCACATGGTGAAACCGTGTATGAACCCTAAATCTCATCCATGTTAATCCCTATATGGAAAAAAAATCATGGCAGCAGTTTTGTGTCTTGAACTTTGTAGGGAAATATAACAGTGATATTATGTAGGTAGGTTAGCCGAAAAAAATAAAAAGACTACCTTTTTTTTTTTAAGTTCAAAGCTGTCTTCCTTCCTCTTCTTTTTTTTTTTTTTGTTTGACGGAGATTTCACCTTTCCTTTCGTCTTATTTCAGCTCCTCTTTCTTTTTCAGAAGACCAATAGCTCTCCCCTGTCTTATGAACCTCTTTCTTTTCAGAAGACCAATAGCTCTCCCCTGTCTTAAGACCCCCTCTTTTTCTTTTAAAACACCCTCTTTTTAAAGGCTTTCTCTGCTGTTTTCCTTTTTTTTTTTTTTGAACGGCACACTCTTTATTTTTTTTTTACCCGAAGCTTCCTTACTCCTCCCATTCTTTTCTTATTCAATCGGCCAAAAGCTTCAACGAAAGCAAGATTTCAATCTTGATCAATGAGGGTCCTTGGATGAAATCTCTATCAAAGTTACTCTTTTTCTTCTTTCCAAAGAGCCACCTTTGGCCCTTGGATCAAAAGTTAGCACAAGATCCAATGGCCCACATTAAATACTACAAAGTTTCAATTATTATGCCCCTCAAACCCATGAAAAGACTATTTTACCTCTAGTGCAAAGTTTTGATATTTGTGGTCATTGTTTTAGAAATCAATGTTCTCATGCTCATTTTTGGGATTTTAAAATACTAAAACTAATGAAATATTATAAAATTAAGATTTGAAAAGTTTCATGAAAATCTGAGCTCGAAAATGCCAAATTACAAAAATACCTCTATAAGAGTATTTTGGCAATTTCATACTTTTCGGAGAATTGCTATGATTTCAAATGCACCAAAAATCATAAAATATTATGAAATTAAGATATAAAAAGTATCATGAAAATTCGAGCTCGAGAAGGGCAAATTACTAAAATACCTTCTAGAGAGTATTTTGGTAATTTCACCATTTTCGGGGTATTACTGTGGTTTCATACTCACAAAAAATAATGAAATATTATAAAATTAAAATTTGAATAGTTTCACAACAATATGAGCTTGAAAAAACCAAATTACAAAATTACTTTTATAAGAGTATTTTGGTAATTTCACTTTTTTATGGTACTACTATGATTTTAAATGCACCAAAGTCATGAAATATTATAAAATTAAAATTTGAAATGTTTCATGAAAATTTGAGCTCAAAAAGATCAAATTACGAAAATACTCCTTATAAAGGTATTTTAGTAATTTTGCCGTTCTCGAGGCATAATAAAAATTTTAGTATTTCAAAAAATTCTCAAATTCAATTTTAAACCACATTGACTTTGATTAGGTTTTAAATTTTCAGAATTGATCTGGACTCTTATCCATTTTGACCAAGTTTTGTTTAATTTTGACTTTGTTTGATCATATTTGACCCAAGTTGACTTTAGATTTCTGAATAAACAAATTTGTAAGCCATTTATGAGTTGTAAATGGTTCTCCAAAATGGTCTCGGTCTATGTTCGCAAATGAGCTCCAAATCAATCATGTTGAAAAATACCCTGGATAAAATTTGGTGTTTGCAACTGCCCCTCTTTACATACTTTTGAGAATCATAAGTAATGCAAAGACATATACAATAATTTTGTCTCGATAATGATTTCGATTAGGCAAACCATTGCTTCTCTCTTTTTTTTTTTCATTTTTTTTGTTTGTTTTTGTTTTTGTTTTTTTTTTTTGGCAACATCACAAGTTGAAAAATAAAGGATGACAGAGATGACAACCGCAAGTCAGAAACTAAAGACAACAGGGATTGAACGATGAGTTAGAAACATAAAAATGATCGAGATTAAATCATTAATCAGAAAATAAAGAGACCATGATTGAACCATGAGTCAGAGAATAACAAGATAGAGATTGAACCACACATCACAAATAACCAGGATTAAATTACGAGGCAAAGAATAATGATGACTAAAATTGAACCACGAGTCAAAAAATAAAGAGACTAGAATTAAATCACAAGTTAAAGACTAAAACTAATAGGGGTTGAACCACAAGTCAAAAAATAAAAATGACTAAAAATAAACCACAAGTCAGAGAATAATGATGATCGAAATTGAACCACAAGTCAGAAAATAAAAATAATCGAGATTAAATCACAAGTCAGAGGATAATGACGACTGAAATTGAACTACAAGTAAAAAATTAAAAACATTAGGATTAAACCACGAGTTAAGGACAATGATGACCAAAATTAAACTATGAGTCAAAAAATAAAAATGATCGAAATTAAACCATGAGTCAGAGAATAATGATGACCAAAATTGAATTGTGAGTTAGAAACCAAAAACGACACAGATTAAACTGTAAGTCAGAAACTAAAAATGACAGGGATTGAATCGTTAGTCAGAAAATAAAGAGATCAGGATTAAACCACAAGTCAGATACTAAAGATAATAAAGATTGAATCACGAGTCAAAAAATGAAAATGATCAAGATTAAATTATGAGTCAGAGAATAAAAATGATCAAAATTGAACTGAGTCATAAAATGAAAACAACCGAGGTTAAACCACGAGTCAAAGAATAATGACAATCGAATTTGAACCGCGAGTTAGAAAATAAAAATAAAAATGATTATGATTAAACCACAAGTCATAGGATAATGACGACCAAAATTGAATCACAAGTTAGAAAATGAAAACGATTGGGATTAAATCATGAGTCAGAGAATAATGACGACCAAAATTTAACTACAAGTTAGAGAATAAAAATGACTGGGATTAAACTACAAGTTAGAGAATAATGACGACTGAAATTAAACCATGAGTCAAAAACTAAAGATGACAAGGATTGAACTGTAAGTCAAAAACTAAATACGATAGGGATTGAACCGGGAGTCAAAAAAAAAAAAAGGCTAAGATTAAACTACAAGTCAAAGACTAAAGACAACATGGATTAAACTGTGAGTTAAAAAATAAAAATGACTAAGATTAAACCATGAGTCAGATAACAAAATGATCAAAATTGAACTACAAGTTAAAAAATGAAAATGACTGATATTAAACCATAAGTTAGAGAACAATGACAACCAAAATTGAACAGCAAGTCAAAAAATAAAAATGACCGAGATTAAACTACGAGTAAAAGGATAATGATAACCGAAATTTAACTACAAGTCAGAAAATAAAAATGACCATGATTAAACTATGAGTTAAAAAATAATAACGATTGAAATTGAATCGTAAGTCAGAAAATAAAAATGATAGGGATTAAACCATGAGTCAAAGGATAATGACAACTAAAATTAAATAGTGAGTCAAAAAATGAAAACGACCATAATTAAACCACAAGTCAAAGGATAATGACAATCAAAATTGAACTACGAGTTAGAAAATGAAAACTATCGAGATTAAATCATGAGTCAGAGAATAAATTAGAAAATGAAAGTGATTAGGATTAAATCATGAGTCAAAGGATAATGACGACCAAACTTGAATCACAAGTAAGAAACTAAAAACAACAAGGATTGAATCGCTAGTCAAAAACTAAAGACAACAGGGATTGAATTGTGAGTCAAAAAATAAAGAGGCCAGGATTAAACAACAAGTTAGAGACTAGAGATAATAGGGATTGAACCACGAGTAAAAAAATAAAAACGATCAAGATTAAACTATGAGTTAGAGAAAAAAATGATCGAAATTGAACACTAGTCAAAAAATAAAAATGATTGGGATTAAACCATGAGTCAAAGAATAATGATGATTGAAATTGAACCACAGGTCAAAAAATAAAAATGATCAGGATTAAACCATGAGTTAGAGAATAATGAAAATAAAAAATAAACTATGAGTCAGAAAATAAAAACGAACAAAATTAAACCATAAGTCAGAAGATAATAATGATCGAAATTGAACCGTGAGTCAAAAAATAAAAAAACTGAGATTAAACCATGAGTCAGAAAGTAATGACGATTAGAATCAAACCATGAGTCAGAAAATAAAATGATCAAGATTAAACCATGAGTCAGAGGATAATGATGATCGAAATTGAACTGCAAGTTAGAAAATGAAAACGATTAGGAATAAACTACGAGTCAGAGAATAAAAATAATTGAAATTAAATCACAAGTCAGAAACTAAAGACAACAAAGATTGAACTATGAGTCAAAAAATAAAAATGACTGGGATTAAACCACGAGTATGAGAATAATTACAACCGAAATTAAATTGCGAGTTAGAAAATAAAAGAGATCAGGATTAAACTGCAAGGCAAAGATTAAAAACAACAGGGATTGAACTACAAGTTAAAGAATAAATGTGACCAAGACTAAGTTATGAGTTAAAAAATAAAGGATCGGTTGCTCAACAAATTGATAGACTTGATTTTGAAAATCATGCTAAAGGTAACATGTCATCTTTAGGATCATCATTCTAGTTTTAAAAATGAAAAACATACTGATTCTTTTTTATGTTTCATAGAGAAATCTTCAATGCAACTTATCATAAGAGGTATGTGATGCATGCAATGATTGTGATAAAAATACAATTATATCATGCGCTTTCATTCATGTTAATTTAACTTTTGGAATTGGCTCGATTTTTTCAAACTTTAAAAGTTGTTTTTGAATTTCCCATTTGTCATTTAGTTGTTTCATTTTCCTCTTATTTTAGGCATCTTTGGCTTTTGGTCGACCTATTTGACTTTTATCTATTCAAAAACTACCTCCGAATTCTTTCTTTATCTTTTTTTCCTATTTTTTTCTTTCTAATATTTACAAAGTTGACAAACACAATCATGACACAAATGTCTATTTCCATCCAATGATAAGAATACAAATGTCAATGCGAATGGAAATGTCAATACGAATGCAAATGTGAATGCTTGATGCAAATACAAGTGACTTTTTCATAATGCAAATGCCAATGTTCCTTTTATATATATGCCCCTACAAATACTTTTTCTAAGATGCAGATAACATGATGCAAATGCAAATGTCTTATATGATGCAAATGCAAGTGATGCAAATACGAATGTCTCTCTTATGATGTAAATGCAAATGTCTTTTTTTTGTGATGTAGATGTGAATGCAAATGTCTTTCTAATGATAAAAATGCTAATGATTCATATATGAATGTCTTTCTTGTGATGTAGATGTAAGTGATGCAAATACAAATGTCTTTTTTTGTTTTATGTCGATATAAACGATGTAAATACAAATGTCTTTCTCATGACACACACGTAAGTGCGATTGAAAATGATGCAAAGGTGAATATCTTTTTTTTTTTTTACAGATGCGAGTGATGCAATATGAATGCCAATGCGAAGACCTTTTTTTTTTATTTTTACAACATACAGATTAAATCTCTTTTGCAATTGATGCAAATTCAAAGGCTTTTTTTATTTTTTCTTAAAAAATCTTTGTTTAAAATTTTAAGGTTCACTCTTCACCAAAAATGATCTCAATATCTTGTACAAAAATGCTCAACTAATCTCTAAACTTTTCCAAAGTAATCACAAAATTGTCCCACATGAAAGTGTTTTCATAATCAATGAGAAAAACTAAAACCTAAAAACACATAACTTTCCAATCTTTTGTAAATTGATGATTACTATTTGGAATGCTTATGGATGTCATGATTGGCAATTCAATTTTTTCACTGATGGGCATATTCCAAAAAAGGCTCGATGATTACTATTTGAAATATATATGGATGGGATGATAAATTCAAAATTTCCACTGATGGGCATATTTCAAGGAAGGCTTAATGAGGGTTGCAAGGATTTCTCTTAGGCTCATAAAAGAGATAAATTTTTCTAAAACACTTTTCTTTTATTGAAAACACGATATTTCAATATGCATCAAAGCTAATCAATATATTCTTTTAGGAAGATTTGGGAAGAGAAAAGGGCTAGTCTTTTTCTTTTCAGGCTTTGTTGAAGTGTAAAGTCTTTAATGGGTACTAATTCTTTAAAAAGTTTTGAATAAAACCTTGAAACTTCAAAACTTTTTTTGTTGTTAATTTTTAGGATCTCAATAGTGGTTGTAGCTCTAAACTGCCTTTTTGGGTTTTCACCTTAAAGCTATATATTTTTTTAATAGTGAAGAACTAGGTAAAATCTTCAAGGACATAACTCTTCAATTCAAGTGTTCATATTTGACCTGAATGGATTTTTTAAGGTATGTAATGTAGGCCAAGGTTTAAGGTTTCGAAAGAATGAATAAATGGGCTCAAAATATATTATTCAATGTAATTAGGCTAAAGATCTTACAGAGCATTTAAGTGTCTATCCTTTTTTGCTCTGTTTTTTATTTTTCATTTTTTTTGTTTTTTTTTATTAACACATTATACATTTAAAAAATTCAAACTAATCTGAAAGAGGAAAAAATATTTTTCGAAAGGGGTTAACGATCCAAATAGGAAATCATGTAATAAATGATGACTCAAAAGATTTATGGTCACTTTTCCAAGAGAAATTCTTCAATTTTAAATCTTCATACTTGATCCAATATGGACTTTTTAAAGGTTGTAACATAGGTCAAGGTTCAGAGTTGTCCAAAAAAATATGAAAAAGCCCAAAACAAGTATTTAAGGGTATTTAAAACCAAAGATCATTTTTTCATTTGAATTATATACTTAAGGTTTATTCCTTTATGCTTTCTACCCATTCAATTTTTTTCTTCATTTATTTTTTTTCTTTTTTTCCTTCTTTCACTGTGTGGATTTAAAACTTATTGTGAACTTTTATATTGAGCCTTTGCCCCAAGATACGGGATTCCATTCAGACATCCCCATTCTTAACCCTTCAATGTGTTCCTTTTTACCCTTCAGTTTAGAGGATGATTCTTATTTAGGGTTTATTTTGAAAGAATTCAATTAGACTCAAAGGGATAACAAGGGATAAATTTCTACATTTGTGAAATGATAATGAAAGATGATCATTTGTCATTTCAAGTATAAAAACTTAAATTGAATAGCAGTTTTCTTGGGAAAAATGTTCTTAAAGAAAGGTTTCCATTTCAAAATCTCTTTTTTAGCATTTTCTATTTAGTCTTTTTTCTTGTTCTTTTTTACAAAACTTTGAATTTGTCAAGACACTATCGGAGTTTGTTCAAATTTTTTAAGTGTATGATGTCATAATCATTTTTTTATTTATCTTTTTTTTTGTTTTTTTGGGACATTTGACTTCATTTTTAGCAATCAACTTTTTGAACTCTATTTTCTTGAAATTTCATTCATTTTTTACCTCGAACCCTCATTTTTGAAGTGCATGTTAGACATTCTCAATATTAGATACTTTATTTGAAGTTAGGCTTTTGAAGATATCCTTATTTTGCCCTTAATGTAAAAGTGATCCTTAGTCGGGGTTTATTTTGGAAATAATAAATTTAATAGGCTCAAAAAAGTAGTAAGTGGATAATTTTTCTATAAGCGAAGAATAGAGAAAGATAGCAATTCATCATTTTAAACATGATCACTTGATTAGAAGAGCAATATATTTGAAGAAATAGATAAAAACCTCATTTTTGTTTTTATTTTATTATTTTCATTTTTTGTTTGGTTTTTTTTTTTGTTACAACCATCAATCATTTTTGTGTGATTGATGCCCTATCTTGTTTTTCTACTCAAGGTTTTTATGACAATGAAAATCAAGTCATATGAGACGTCTAAAATTTGAGTGCCCAATTCATAAGAAGGATCATTTTGGTTTCAAATCATCTGGCATTTTGAGGGAAAAAGATATTAAGGCATGAAACAAATTGTCTTAGGTAAGAAAAAATTTTGCTTCTTTTAATCACTGTGCTTTAAGACATAAAATAATGATTATTTAAGAAAGAAAGTTTAGACAATTTTTATGTTCATGTCATAGAAAGAATTTGGATGGTTCAATCATATTGACAAGATTTGATACACATTGAATTACCAAAAATAAATTTTCAAAATTGGTATCTTTTGTTGATTGCCCAACAAAAGATTATGGTTTCAATATATCAAATGATGACATGGTTCACCAGTGAAAATTCATATCCCTTAAAGGATTATTACTAGTGAATAAAATTATTCAAAAGAATTGAAACATAGGAGTGGTTAAGAAAAAAATGTAATGGTATTGGATGAGATTTTTTTTTAATAGTAATCACCAGTTACTTTGAGATTCTTACCATCATAAATTTCCCTTTGAAAAAGCCTATTTTATTATTTGATCTTGAAAAATACTTATGTGGGACTTTATTGTGAATCAATTTTTGTTTTTTTTTTTTTTTTGTGATATGCTTTCCATTTTATAATTTTGAAAATTAATTGTGGAGGACTGTTATTCAAACAAATGCATAGAGATAAAATTTCATAGAAAAATTAAAAAGCATTTGTTTCTTCTGAAATAAAGTTTAACAAGATTAACTTAAATAACTCCTAAGGACACCATACACATGTTATACATAAAAAAAAGCTAAAAAATAAAAAAAAAATCATCTTGTCTTAATCTTTTAACAATTGAAACCTTCTTTCACATTTCAACTTTTCATATTTTGCAACTGGACAGAGTCAACTTCTATTGTTCCATCAGTTTTAGAATCAAAATACCATTCTTGATAAGATCCTCAACCTTTTCCTTGAACTGTCTACATTTTTTAGTTGAATGGCCAATTGCCTTATATGATAATCACACTTGCTATTAGGATCATATCTCCTTGCTAATGGATTAGGTGTTATTTTTAGAGGCACATGAGTGAGGTATCGACTTTCTATTAGCAAAGACAAAAGGTAAGAAATAGGGATTGAAAGCTTTTCTCGATCATTTTTTTTATTTTTGTTGGTTGAGTAATAAGCTAAATGTAGGGACAAGATTGGGAATGGTCATTGGAAAATGGGGGCCTGCTAAAAAATTTAGATGCCAGCTTGGTTGACAAAGGTATAGGCTCTGAGAGATACTGTCTATGATCAAGAAATAGGGTTGATAGAAAGGATAAGATTGCATATGATGAAGACTTTGGGTAGATGCCCCTCAAGTGTGATTGTTTGCATCTCCTCTTCATTCTTTTTCAATGTATTTCCTTTTTCAACATTAGTTACATCATTTAATTTAATCATGCCATTCTTAACTACATTTTTTGTCATTTCTTTAGCAATCACCATGTCATTTTCGAGTTCAGTCATTTGTGTAGCCAATTCCCCTATACCTTTTTTGAGCTCGCCCAAACTTTGATCACTATTTAAATCACCTAATGCCATAGTATGCTCGAAAAAAGTATTAGAACCAACCAGAACCAATTGATTTTGATTCGATGGAATCAAAAGTGCCAACGATCCTTGAGGAGCAACAAATTCACCCATACCACTACCTTTAACCATTTCTGCTAATTGAGCAATTTGTTGTTTCATTTTCTGAAACTCAAGCCTAAATTCCTCTTGATTCAACTCTAATGCACTAATCATTCTTTCTAATTGATCTCTCATTTTTGTCATTCTAATTTTCACTAAGACAAACACTTTATTCTAGGACTTAGGCCAAAATTTTATATTATTACCCTTATTAAATGAATGCCATAGAAACAATTTCTAAATTATGTGATACACAGAGCATGTTTATGAACACATGAATATGGTGAAGATGTAAAAAATGTTATAAAAAGCAAATATGCCTAAGGAAAATGAATTTTCACATGTATGGTCTCAAATAATAAAAAATTTTATCATCCTTCAATGTATATGCAAGGAATGTAATGTTATGTTACAGGGATGGCAGTATATGAAATGTAATACATGTTTTATAAAACTCCTACCATCCATGAATCCTTGTGCATGAAATGCAATGACATGCTTACATGAGTGATGAGTATATTCTTATGACTAATGCAACATACTTATATAGAATGCATGAACCTATCAAGTGCACAAAATATATCTACTTGAAATACAATGCATGTGTTGTGTTAGCCTAATGAGGTTGACACTGCCTTAAAATATATGATTAGATGGAGTGCATGCACTACTTATTAAAATGTGCATTTATGTGTATGAAATGGGATGCATGTACTATCCATTGATGTGAATGGGTTATAATGCATGCATTATCTTATTGTGATATGCATAAGATAGGATGCATGCACTATCTATAGGGATACATGGGATAGGGTTTATACACTACCTCATTATTTCTTCTCTTCTTTTTTTTCAAGCATTTTAAAAATGTATGTAAAAGATCAAATGAAAATGTGAAAGATTCAAATTTAAAATTCTTTTTTTCCTTTTTTTTTATGACTAACCTAAAATAAATACTCCCTCTTAAAGTATAATTCCTATATAATGTAAGCAACAACGTCAAAAAAAATAAAATGACTCAATAATTCAAAACAAACAAGTAATAGAAACAATATAGCAACCATACAATAAAATAATATAATGTATATAATGTCCTAACTTTTGGTAATTTTCTCCAGAAAGATGGCATGACTTTATCCTATGCTAGATCCTTAAGGTTCACGATATGCTGGGTTGAGATTTATGTCTAAAGGTTCCCAGACTATTTCCTCACATCATCGTCTATCATAGAGTAGCAAGGTTCCTTGATCTTCATCTATTAGAGGCTACTAACGAAAATGGTTTAATATGAGTGAAAATATTTCGCTAGCAAATGTGGAGATTATCACTTCTTGAGAGAGTAACTACCTCACTTCCTCCTAAAAAGGATGAAACTCGAGTCTAAAGCTAATGCATGTGAGTGAATAGGCAAAGTGTGTGCAAAATGACATATTAATAAAAATATTATAAATAAATGATATCCTAAATAAATCATAAGCATAAAATCAAAACAAAATAATTAATGTGCAATTTATTTTATTTATTAACTTGTACATATATATTTTTGAAAATTTAAAATAAAGGAAATTAAATTAAGTATTAAATAAAACCAATTAAATGCAAAATTATTAATAGCAAATAATTAAAATTTTGGCCTGACTTTCAAAAGTCTCTAGTGGAGTCGCCAAGCTATTGTAACATATTAGTTTGGAGACTCGATTGCTAGATGTAAGAATTTAAAAATTTATGAAAAACACGGAGAGTGGCCACCAATCTTTCTGAAGATATGATTGGCCACCGAAAAATTTCATCTTTTTAATAAAACAATAAAATGGGTTTAAGCTTTATTAAAAATATGATTTTGACCTACGAAAACAAGATTGGATTCGGGAGTTTGTTATGTGTGAGAAAGGATTAGCACGGCACCAATACCTACAAAATTGGTATCAATTAATTATGCACTATTTGTAATTTTGGATAAAAATAGTTTTCTATATGAAATTTAATTATAATTTGCTTTGTTTGTAAGAAATAAATTGGTAAAAAAAGGTTACATAGGAATATTATGAAAATCTTCAAATTAAAAGCAATACCTTTAAAGTCCTCGACATAAAGGTGGAATTCAAAGATAATCTTTCCATTTAAGATTTACCATAACATTCATTCAAACAAAATAAACTAACATTTTTTATAAATAATAATTATTAATGACTCTCAACATCTAAACAGAGTACCAATCAATTATATTTCATAGAATGCTATTTAATTTTATTTGTTTAAAACAAAAAATTTTATGAAAACTTTTGGTATAGGAAAGAAACATAATATAATATAATTAATATTAAACGTCTCTAACTAGAGCAAACACATATATATGCATTACAAATAAAGACATTAATCTTTTTAAACAAATGAAACATATGCAAAATGACGATCAAATGTAAATTTAGGAATCAGGTTTAAATATAAAGAGGCTATCTGGACTCTCTAACATCTAAGTGGAGTTTGGATACGAACCTTTATATTTAAAATTACGTCTTATTATCTTTTATTAATTTAACAAATTTATTTTGAGTATAAAAAATATATGAAAATTCTCAACGACATAAAATTTCTTGAATATCCCAACATCTAGATGGCATTTAGGAATAGATTTTTTCATAAAAGGTTCTTATGCAAGTCCTTAAAACTTTAAAATTTTAAGAAAAATTTTTTATGTGGTAAAGACAAAAATATAATAATATAATTATTATTAAACAATCATAACTAAAACAAAACATATATATATATACACACATTATAAATGAAGACATTAGTTTAAAAATGAAACATATGCAAAATGATAATCAAGTGTAAATTTAAGAACAATCGGGTCTTTAAATATAAAAAGACTACCCAGACTCTTTAACATCTAGGCAAAATTTGGATACGATTTTTTATATAAAAAAGTCTCGCCCAATAATTTTTATTATTAGTGTATTTTGATAATCAAGATTTTAACAAAATGAATTTATTTTTTAGCCATGAAAATGTATGAAAATACTTAATAAAGTAAATTTTTTTAAATACCCCAACATCTTGATAGCATTCAAGAATAAATTACTTCATAAAATATTTTTAAATCTTTTTTTAAAATGAGTTTGAGGTTTCAGATAAGTTCAGGTTTAAATTTTAAAAATTTACAAATATTTCTAAAAATCTCAAACGTCTAGACAGACTTTAAAAAAAAATTCGTTTTTATAATTCTTTTAAAATATGGATATTTATATATTTATATTATATATATTTCTTGCTTGCTTTAGACTTATTATCATTATTGTTGCAAGTATAGATAAAATATATCAAACATAAATTTAGATATGAAAGATTAAATTAAAACTAGAATAGGGATCCAAATAATAAAGAAATCAATAATGCATAAATTAAGCTTGCAATTGGATTTAAGCAATCATGAATAAATTGCTTGAGTATAATTAAAATCAAATAAACATAAAAATAAACTTTATTAAAAGCAAACTTTAATCTTTATATTTTAAAATTTATTTATCACAATACTCCAATTAAAGTGTTTTCAAATTTACCACTCTATTTTCTATTAATCTAATCATGTCAAGCCAAAAGGAACACACAAAATCCAATTACTCTTCCCCATGGTCCCACGTATTTTACGGAGAGCTTTATTTCTTCTTCATGCGGCTTTCTTTGTTTAATATTAATTTTTTATATAAAAAGGACGCCATCCTTGCCTGCCAGATCATACAATGTAATTGAAAACAGGGACAAGGTAAGTTAAAAAGAAAAGGGCCCCACGTCTTGGCTTATTCCATGCATGTTCCTTCTACCCTTTTTTACTCATTCTTTTGTTTGTCAAAAATGGTGCACATGCCAGGGATCCCACGTATAAGCAAAGTTCATGAATGGGAAAGAAACTAATATACTCTGGACAAGAAACCATGCGTGAAATGAAGCTATGAGCTTCCATCGTCCTCCATTAACAACAGCTATGAAACAACAAGTTCGTGATGAGATCCCATGCGATGGAAAGGTGGAAGAAGTAAACAAAACTCATGACAGAGCAGGAAAATGTGAAACAAACAAACAAACAAGCTTTAAGTATTCCTCGTACAACAAGTGACGAAACTGTTTTGGAAACAGATCCACCTTTTTCTAGCCTTTGAAACTTTTGTAAACCCTTTTTCTTTTTCTGTTTGGTTTACTGCAACAGTAGGGAGTTCAGGACAAAGCCCTCATCTTTAATATAAAACGAAGAACACAGCCTTTGTTCCACAAGAACCGAATCGGGATTTTTCATCAACTCAAGTTTTCCTTTCTTTCATTTTTTTTCTTAAAACATGCTTCCAAAAACATGGCTTTTGATCATTTCGGGGACGAAAACAAGGTTCTACTTTTTCTTTAAAGAAACAAGGTATGAAAATATGAAACAAGATTGGAACTTTTACGTGTAACAAAACCTACAACTAAATCTAACCAAAAATAACTTGCATTTTGTCTTTTCTCAGACTCCTAGTGCAGTATCACATGGTGAAACCGTGTATGAACCTTATATCTCATCCATGTTAATCCCTATATGGAAAAAAAAATCATGGCAGCAGTTTTGTGTCTTGAACTTTGTAGGGAAATATAACAGTGATATTATGTAGGTAGGTTAACTGAAAAAAATAAAAAGATTACTTTTTTTTTTTAAAGTCCAAAGCTGTCTTCCTTCCTATTCTTTTTTTTTTTTTTTGTTTGACGAAGCTTTCACCTTTCCTTTCGTCTTATTTCAGCTCCTCTTTTTTTTTCAGAAGACCAATAGCTCTCCCCTGTCTTAAGACCCCCTCTTTTTCTTTTAAAACACCCTCTCTTTAAAGGCTTTCTCTACTGTTTTCCTTTTTTTTTTTTGAACGGCTCACTCTTTATTTTTTTTTTTTACCAGAAGCTTCCTTCCTCCTCCCCTTCTCTGCATATTCAATCGGCCAAAAGCTCTAAGAAAAGCAAGATTTCAATCTTGATCAATGAGGGTCCTCGGATGAAATCTCATCTAAGGGTCAAAGTTCATCATTTTCTTCTTTCCAAAGAGTTACCTTTGGCCCTTGCATCAAAAGTTAGCACAAGATCCAATGACCCACATTAAATATTGCAAAGGTTCAATTATTATGCCCCTCATGCCCATAAAAAGATCACTTTACCTCTAATGCAAAGTTTTGGTATTTATGATCATTTTCTTAAAAATCAATGTTTCAATGCTCATTTTTGAGATTTTAAAAAATCAAAAATTATAAAATATTATAAAATTAAGATCTAAAAAATTTTATGAAAATCTGAGCTCAAAAAGGCCAAATTACAAAAATACCCATACAAGTGTATTTTGGTAATTTCACACTTTTTTGGGTACTGCTATGATTTCATATGCATCAAAAATCATGAAATATTATGTAAAAGGTTTCGTGAAATTCCAAGCTCGATAAGGCTAAATTACTAAAAAACCCCTTTAAAGGGTATTTTGGTATTTTTACCCTTCTCGGGTACTACTGTGGTTTCAAATTTACCAAAAATTATGAAATATTATAAATAGTAAAATTTGGCCTATCAATTCAAGCTCGAGAAGCCAAATTATGAAAATTCCCTTATAAGGGTATTTTGATAATTTCATGCTTCTTGGGGTACTGCTGTGATTTTAAATACACCAAAATCATGAAATATTATAAAATAAAAAAGCTGAAAAGTTTTATAAAAATTCAAGCTTTAAAATATCAAATTATGAAAAAACCCCCTATAAGGGTATTTTGCTTTTCCCGAGGCATAATGAAAATTTTAGTGTTTCGAAAAAGCTCAATTTCAATTTTAAAACCACAATGACTTTGATTATGTTTTGATCAAGTTTTATGTAATTTTGACTTTTTTTTATCGGATTTGATCCAAGTTGATTTTGGATAGTTGATTTTGGATTTCTAAATAAGCAAATTTGTGAACCCTTTATGGGTCATAAATGATCCTCATAAATGGTCTTAGTTCATGTTCGTAAATGAGTCCTGAATCAATATGTTGAAAAATACCCTAGACAAATTATGGTGTCTACAATTGTGTATCGTGATTATTGATCAAGTATTGCATTTTTTGTATTGTAATAATGGCTATGCATTGTGATTATTGATAAACTATATATATTAATAGTATATAGGGATAACTGCTTATTTGTGAAAGGTTTATGCATATTATCTAGATGAGATCATGTTTGTGAAAGGTGAAAATTATTGCATATTTTTGTTTGTAATTCTATTTATGTATTGTGAATGTTGATGAAGTATATAGTGAAGTAATTGAAAACAAAGACATTGTAAGAAATCCTGTATTGAAGTAGATAGTTTGGTGTATGTTGAAATAAAATGAATTTGTAAAATGTAAAAATTGTGTTTGAAGTTGTGAATTGTTTAAAATTGTGATATTTTATTAAATTATATAGATCCTATAGTAATTATTATTATTTTAAACTTTTTTAAAAAAAACTATGCTACTACATTATTTCAAAAATATGGTAAAGATTGTTCTAATCATTCAGATTTCGATCCACAAGCATAAACTTAAGCTATTAAAGAGGTTGAAGTTACATGCACTAATTTGTATGGCTTTAGATTAGCAAATAGATCTAGAGGCCTTCTTCACTCAACTTAGTCCACTGTTGTAGTAGGATTGTATAACTCTATTTATGGTTTATCATCTGTGACTCTTCAAGCTCTTAGCTTCAGATAGAATGATGAATTGATGAGATGAGGATTGACTTGAAAGTTGAGTTTAGGCCATTCATGGAGTAGATGATATAGTTGATGAGATCTAGACAGACTCCATCATCATAATATTTTAGACCTGGTGATGACATCGAACATTCTGGATCAAGAGGTGTAGTAGCACAGTGATATTTTCTGTTGGATTTGTATAAGGTATTGGATGGACAGATGCTATGGATGTTTTATGAATTGATATTTTATAATGTTTTATGGATGCTATAGAGATTTGATGGATGTTTGATGATGTATTTGGCAAATGTCACCAGAATTTGATATTTTAATTAATAATAATAGTATATTTAAATAATTACGCATGTTTAAATTGTAATTTACATGGTTTGAAAATAATTATAGGTTTTTTTGAATAATTATAAATATTTTTATTTAATTATTGATGAATTTATACTTTTACCGATGAAATTTTACTATTATCAATGGAATTTTTATTGTTACCGATAAAAAATTTACTTTTGTGACCATTTCATGGTTATTATTGATGGAATTTTACTATTATCAACAAAAATTTTAATTATTATCAATGGATTTACTAACAGATTTTTTTTATTACCAATGAAATTATCGATGAAAAAAAACCTATTACCAATGGATTTACCAACAGTTTTATCGATGAAAAATTATATAGCTAATTACCGATGAAAAATTTCATAGGTAAAACTGTCACCAATAAATCCATCGGTAATTACTGATAGATTTTACCGATAGATTTTAAGTATTATTGACGAAATAGCATTACCAACATAACTAGTACCAACTAAACTTTTTCATCGATAAAACCATCACTAAAAGTATTACTGATGGATTTTAAGCTTTTATCGACGAAAAATTAAATCGATAAAGCTTATTTTCTGCTAATACTTGATGGATAAAAAACATGTAAAAAAAGAATTCTAAGAGGAAAATGATTCTTAATATGCAAGTTTGTATACTTATAAATAGGTGAAGTCTCTAAAAAGTTAGATATAAAAAGAAAATGTAAGAAAGTTATAGGATTTTATGGGATAAACATCTCATAGGACTATTGGAGATTAACATCTTTATAAGTGTGTATATTTGAATGTTTGTGAGTAGACTAAAAAAAGACTAAGAGGATTCACAAACGTATAATGATTGTTTTGTTTAGGTGGACTAGAAGAGATTGGAATAGTCCACAAAGATATGGGGGGCATGTATTTGTTAGGGTAGAGAATACTCCTTAGAATTAGATGAAATTAAGAGGGTTTATGAGTATTGATTATGAGTGTTTGATTTGATGTATGTTTGTAATTCTTTATAACTATTAAATCTTTTTTTCTAGTCTATAGACATAAGTTGATTGGACTGAACTACGTTAAATTGTTATTTCTTGTTTGTTGATTAATTGTTCAATTTTGCTTTTGCTAACTTTGATATTTAATTGATTGGGGGTTTTTTTGCCTAACAGTATAACTTTTATAAACACATTTATGTTAAGGCTTTACTCTATACTCACCAAATCATTGAAAGATTAAGCATTTATTAATTCAGTATAATGAGAGTTTTTGTAAATTACGAGACTCCACAAAGGTTGAGTAGTTACTAATTTAACATAATAAGAGACAAATGAATATAAATAAAAGATTGGATACAAGAGTTATATAAAGGGATGTAGAATGAAAGCTCTAGAACACTTGAAACTTGTTGAATGCTTGAAGAAATTGAAGAATAACTCTTGCAAATGACGTCTCTTAGCTTCAATAAATAATTTTATTGAATAATTAATAAACTTCACCTCGTACGATTAATGTGCTTTTCGATTGGTCATACATTTGTTAATTACCTTGAACATATTGTTTTCCAATTTATTAATGGTATTATTGATCCTCTAAAAGATTTTAGAAAACCATATTTAGAAAATTTTTAATACAAGTTACTCGTTAATTAGGGACAAAGCAAAAAAAAATAAAAAATGGTTACATTCCAACAATTTTCTTCGTTAAAGGAAACGATTTAGACGTTTTAGCTATAAAGTTCTGGAACAGATGGTAAGATTGACAGAGATGATTGGTTCCTATTTTTCTAGTTCATAAATAAAAAAATGAAAATTACCCTATATATTTACTATAAAGTTTTTAAATTCAATAAATAATATTGGAAAGTTGATACATGTTCTATTATGTTATATTTATGAAAATTATTAAATTAGCATATATCATACATCTAATTCATTGAAAAAAAATTTAAATTTAATTGTTAATATATAAAATAAGAGGATGATTCACTTACACGAGTGTAAAATTTTTTAATTTTATAATTTTTTTTAGTCATTTATTTTAATAAATTCAAAAGATGAGATTAAATTATTTTTTTCTGTTGTCTCCCATCCTTTGAATTCATTGAAATTAATAGTTAAAAAAATTTAAAATTAAAAAATTTTATATTAGTGTAAGTTTATCCTTCTTAGTAAAACATAAAAAAAAATTATTTGATATATTGTTAATGAAATTTTTTTAACTCTACAAGTGTGATTAAAAAGTGACTCGTCTCATTTTTTAAATTAATTTTTTTAAATATATACACTAAAAGGTATGTGTCATTTTGTGAAGTTAAAAAAAATCTATTATCAATATATTTAATAATTTATCAAGCAATAATATATTAAGTAATGAATAATCACGTTGAGCTATTCGTTTATTACAACTTTTTTGTTGAAAATATTACAAATTTATAGAAGAAATGAGAAGAGACAACAAAATTGAAAATACTAAATTGAAAATTGTTGATTACTATATTAGCCGGGGCTTAATTATTTGGGACCAATTAAATTTATAGAATATACTTTTGTACAATTGTAATTTTTTTTGAGAGAAAATCCTCGTTGTTACTTAAAAAATAGTAAAAGATTTTATTATTTTATCCCATGATGAATATTGTATTTTCAATTAGATTCATGATTGATATTTAATAATTTTAAATTAAATTTATAAATAAATAAAAATTAATTAAAAAAGAAAATATTTAAATAAATATTAATCATAGGTTTATATGAAAATGCATTATTCACCTGAAAACTTCCCTTACCTATTTAAATAATGGGTAGATCATTTCCGTAATTTTCTTTAGGGGATTATTCTTCAATGTAGATTTTCTCCCGTTGCTGTCAAAGGATAAATAAATAATTGTAGGTCAGATGACAGAGTCAATATCGAACGGTCTGCCACGTCAACTTCGATGGCCTCACACGTTGGATTTTTCGGTACTTCCACGCATCAGTGGGCCCCTTAACTTTTCTCGCGTAATCATGTGGCTATAACTAATTCTCACTTGATTTTCACTCTTTCAGTTTCAGCTTTGCCTTTCCGTTGCCCCCCATCAAAAATTAGTGAATAGAAAAGGAAAAGATATTCGTGCCAGAAACAACGACAGCGATCATAAAGGTTGGCCCATCAGTACCCAATAAGACGCCCTAATGGACAATAGTTATAGGTGGTCCAATAAATGCCTGCCAGAGATTAGTCACGACTTTTGTCTCTAGTTTTCTTTTCTCGAATCTTCTGTCTGTAGTTTGACACAACTGCAATACGTTACAATGCTTTTTATTATTTTTTAGATTATTATTTTTTGATAGATTAAACTAACATCTCCATTTTGAGTTGGGATGAGTTTTTTCCTTTAATCTCCATTTTAAATGTAAGATATAGTTATATGATCATTTGTAACAACCAATAATTAGTTAAATTTGGATTAGAAATTTAATTTAAAAAATTCATATAATTATTCTTAAAATATAAAATTTAATATATTTAGAATTTAAATTTCAATATTTATAATTTTTTGTCTGTTATTATTTTTTATATACCCAAAAAAATAATCAATAAAATTGCTTCCTCAAAAAAGTAAAGGATTGTTATATTTGAATCTTAATCAAAGAATTTTCATCAAATATATTGAATAATTTATTTAAATGAAAATTGCTAATTAAAATAAATAATTATAATGATTAAATAATTGTCTTGTCCACTAATATTTAGTCTTGTTAATTTGGTTGCGTAAAATAAAAAAATACTTAATTAATCATATAAAAAAATCATGGTACATAAGTAAAAATAATCACCAAATGCATCAAATTTGTAAATTAATTTTATGTTGTTTCATAATTAATGCATCAAATCATACGGGTGTGTGTATATTTACCTAGATATGTATCTATGCAGATGTGTATAAATATATGATAGATAAATAAATAGAGAGGCAAAGAAAATAGATGTATTCTCTATCCGAAAATGCATTTATTATACCTCTAAAGCAAAAGAAAAAGAATTTAATTTAATATATAATACATTTATAAGTATCTTAATTAATATACTCAATACCAAAATCCAGGAAAAATCTGCCCTTTTGTACAACAAGTTATAAGCTTAATTTAAACTCTAATCTTGAAAAGATTAATGCCTTAGAACTAGTTTCTTGAGAGGCACCTTGAGAATTTGTTCAAATGATCAATATATCCCTTAATTTCGAATATTTTTCTAACATAAAAAATAAAAAAGTTTTTTTGCTAAATAAAAAGAAGTCCCTTGAAAATCTATAGCCAACTAACAAAATTACAGTTCAACAGAAAAAAAACCCCAAAAAACTTATGAGTACTGATTCATTTACATTAGCATAACTTTTATATTTTTTTTAAATTCTTGGATCAAAATTAACCCATGATTCATTTGAATTTAAAATAGTATTTTTAAATTTAGTAATTTGAATCCAAAAATCCAAAAAAATATAAGAGTTATATTAATGTAAGTGGGTTCCTTATCAAAACTTTTATATAGAGAGAGATATAGATAGACATATAAATAAAACTCAAGCCAAGCTTGTTGATGTGGTCTATTTAGTCATAGTATTTAATTTTCTCTTGAGGTTTTAGGTAGAGCTTCACTTCCAAGAGAGTTGATGGCATGTAGACTAATCAAGTATCCTTTCAAAAAAGACCACCAGCCATGACTAATATAGATAGATCCATGTGCTTATGTAGTAGATCTCTCTTTATCAACTGACCTTGCATGTGCTTGTGCAGCAAATTTCTCTTTTTCAACCCACTAGATTATAGTCAAGATAGTCATAAGTTGGTGTTACATATATTGTTTAGAAGTTTAGAATGCTCCTAATAATATCATGTATAAGGTAAGATTATTTTAGGTTTCACGATGTTCTTAATTAAGTCAATTGAATAAAAATTAAATTTGAAATTTAATATCAATAAATTTATATAGTTCAATAGAAAATCAATAAATTTAAAAAAAAATTAAAAATAGTATCTTCACACAAAGTTGATTGAATGGCAATAATTTTATAAAAAAAATTTTAATAAAAATGTTTATTTAAATAAAATATAAAACAATGTTGATGATATTTTGGGTACGGGGATTGGATGCTTGGTTAGAAGCTAGTCTGGTAGTTGATTTGGAAGCTGGAGTGACTTGCAAGAGAGGGACCTATTAAGGGGAATAAGAGGTAAGACTCTGGGACTGATTCGGACACTCGAGTCAGTACAGTACAGTAAGCGAAAGACGATAGGAAAGGTTAGGAGAATGTGGGGAAGTAGGTAAGAGTAGATAGGGTGAGTGAAGATTTAGAACAAGGTATTTGTATTCCGACTTTGAAGGAGCGAAAAAATCAAGAAAATTAAAAATTAATTAAAAATTATAGTGTTTATTTTTATTCATTTGATTTTTTTTATTTGATTCAAATTAATTTTATATATTAATATACATATTAGGTTCGAATCAAATTTTAAATAAAAAAATAAAAAGTTAAAAAAATCGAATTAAATTATATATTTTTATAATTTTTATAAAATAAAAAAATTTATTTTATATTTAAATATATTAAAAATCATATAAAAATAATATATAAAAACAAAAAATTAAATATAAAAAATGATGAACCAAATTAAACTAATAAAATTAAGTTAAAGTTGGATCTCTTTCGAGAAAATTCCATCTAGATACTAATAAAATTTTAAAAAAATTATAATATTATATATTATTTTAAAAAAATAAACCAAATTAATGTTGATCTGAATCATTATCATTTTTACCTGACCTTACCTTTTAAAAAGGGGATTAGTACTAGTAATCGGCACGTGCTAACGTGAGCAATTAGCATATTTAATTTTAGTTAAGTATTGTTGGACCAATTGAGATGTGCTGCAATCGGTTAATGGGTGCTGACTTGACTTACTTGAGAGTTAAGGTGCTGATTGGGTAATCGAAGTATAACAAATTCAAATTATTTGTATATTTTATTAGCTATTTAACAAAAGCTTTCAATCCAATCAATTTGAAATTTAATTTTTTATTTAATTATTATTAATAAAATCCCTTGCGAATTTGCTTAAACAATCTCACTTAAATTTTTTTGGTGATCAAAGATATTAAATTTGAACTATTTCTTAAGAAGTGTTTCTTTCCACTTGAATCCAAAAACAGTTACTAGAAGGAAATGAAAAAGTGGAAAACCACCCAATCTTTAATGGCTATATATCAATATGCTTAATTTTTATTGTCCATGAAAAACCTGCAATGATTTTAGGTGATGAATGTGTTGATATTTAAATTTTAAATCTGCTAAAAGTGGTTATATAAATTAATTAAATTAAATCTTGATTCTATTTTTTTTAGTTAAAGATATTAAATTTGAACTATTTTCTTAGGAAGTGTTTCTTTCCACTTGAATGGAAAAACATTTACTAGAAGGAAAACCACGCAACAATTAATGGCTAGAAAATATTAGGCTTAATTTCTACGGTTTATGAAGAACCATACAACGGTTAAGTTCTAAGCATCGGAATGTTAGGTTTCTCTATTTCCCTTGATGATGACTGATGATAAGATAATTATTAGAATCTCATTCACAAAACCATTCCAAAATTTGGCTTTATTAAAAGACATGGATCAGCATGCTTAATAAATAAAGTTGTCCTCGCAAGGGAACAAGAACAAGCAAATGATTCTACAAATTTAGTGGAAAAAACAAGAAAATAAAAGAAAGGGAAAAAGATTAGATCTCCACATGAACGTCCTAACGTTGGGTAATGTCATCGAATTAAGGGTTCTCCGCAGTAGTCTCGAAAATCATCAGTTGACAAGGCCACTCTAGCTGTTGTATATATCGATCTAAAGGGTATCGATCAAGGCATCAAGCACAAGAGGGTGGTATCTTGGGCACTCCTTGACGTTGCAGCTCTCCCAAAACGCCATCGGTAGATGGCGGCTTCAGTCCAAGAGGAAGTGGCAGCCATGGTTTTGATAAAACGTCTTCTATAGCTGCATCTATGCTCTCTTTTGACTGTTTCACGACACATTAATTAATTATTATAAAACATCATCACACGATTAAGAATTTTGGCAAACATTATATAAAGAAGCTCAAATTAAGATAAATCTATATATCATATAAAAAAATTTAACCATAAAGAAACAAGGATTAATGTCATGAATAATTCTTAAATTACACTAAAATATTCAATGTGGTATTTAAATTTTAAAAATCTCTTGTATGATACTTTAATTATAAATATATTAATTAATATGATATTCATCTATAACGTAACTAGCTTCAAATGATAATATGTAACGGACAAATAATTCTCTAAGTACTACATTAATTAGTATATTCGTAATTTAGGTAACACGTTAGATATTTTTAAAATTTAGGTACTATATTAAACATTTCATTATAATTTAAGATCTATTTATGACATTAACTCAATAAATAATATGACATACATATTTATTTTCATATAACAAATTTATCATATTACCGTCACTCATAATTATCAAGTCCATTTATATATTTTTAACCCCTTTTTTATAAGAAAAAATTATTGCCAGGTTATGGTATATTTTCTCAAAACTTAAATAAAATATTTGAACTTATATATAATATGAATTAAGAAAAAGCATGTTTTGCTTTATGTTTGTTGAACTAATTAATAATTACAAAAATGATCATTAAAAAAATAATTGCTATCTCATAGAGTAAGATGTTTTGTAATTAGTACTAGTACATAATATGTGCTTAATGAATGTAATGCTACCATTAAAGATGTTGTTGAAAGCAAAGAGAAAGTTACTAACCGGATGGATGTCAATGAGAGGGTGGGGAACTGATTGTCCGGCCGGGACTCCAATGCCAGGGTCTGCTTTGTACATGGCATGGTGGGGAGAAATGCCTGGGACCAGTGTTGCAGCAAATCTCTGCATGGAAAACAGTAAGTTCACTGAGGCCCGTTTAGTATTGCGTTTTGAGTTTCAAAAAGCAGTTTTATGTAAAAACAATGTTAAATATACTATAGTTTGAGTTAAAAGTATTTGTTTGACTGCTAAAAATGAACCAAACTGTAAAAGTTAATCGGGAGATGTAATTGCTGTTTAAAATTTATGATTTGAAAATAAAATTACCAAATACCTGTTCTATTATTTATTTTTGACAAAAATAACTTTTTTTTTTCCAACATCGTGTTTTGTTTAAACATTTTAAATATTTACAGCAAATTTTTACAATAAAAAATCTTAAACCATAATTTTTTAAAATAATTTTTATAATACCTTTTAAATACACTTTTTCCAAATTGACCTTTTTCCAACCGTAACAGTAATACTAAGCCTAAGCCTAAAAAGCTTCATCGTACTATAATTTCAGATGCCAATACATTATGCTATCTATCAAGTCTCTTTTATATGAATCTCACAGTCAAGATACAAACAGGTAAGAAGCCTCCAAAACAGAAAGGAGTGATTGTTTACCGTTGGTGCCAGTGGCTGTGGAAAGCAAGGTGTTCCTGGGGTTAGTCCATTTGGTACCTATTCAATAAGAGAAGAGAAAAAAAAAAACTCCCACTTTTAGCAGGATAGATATAAAGAAAGAACCTCATAAAACTTTTAAATAACATACTCTTTGCAAATTGGTAATGTATATTTTATAGTAGTAGTAATAATAATTTTATTTTAATTAGGTGCAAGGGGGAAATGGTGGCAAGAGCTTACACGTTGGTGGTGCTGCCAATACGAAGGGTCTGCTGGTAGAGGAGGAAGTGGAAGTCTCCACGTAGACTGTGGTGGCGGCGGCGGGGATGGTGTGTGGGCTAAATGCTTAGGCCATATGTGCATGAGGGATTGATCCATGGTGGGATGACCCCATACATGCATAGGTCTAAAGTGGTGATGCATGGGTGACATAGGAGGAAAACCCATAGTGGGTGCAAGCCAAGGATTCATATCTCTCATGCCTCCACCTGCTGAGGTGGAAGAACCGTACATTTGCCTCCTGTGGGTCCAGGTTGCCGCCTCCGCTTCACGAGCTAGCAAATGCTTCCAATGAGATCTATATTTCTGCAGAACAAAACATAATTATTCATCTTCAACCCACTCTCCCTCCCTATATCTAAAAATTATTTACCATGAAAATATATGATTCAATTTGGAAGTTCATGTTTAAGTTATGAAAAACTGAGATTTTAGTCTACATTTAGATAATAATGGATCTTAATTTCTTATAATATCTGCTTATATAGCGAAAATTTTGTTCTTTTACAACGTAAGTCTATAAACATGCTTCGTCTTCTAAAAGTTTTAAATTGGATAATTAATCCATCCAATTAGTATTGCATAATACTATATTTTTTTCTTATATTTTTAATCAACGAAATGCATATATGAAAACAGATTCTGAGAAAAATAAACACTTAACAATAATTCGAACTACGTCGAAAGGAAAGAAAAAAACTATAATAGTTTTTTTTTTTCTTGATGAAATTACTTTAGACTATTGTTCTTGATGAAATTACTTTAGACTATTGTTCTATCTCATCAAGAAAAATCCTTTGGAACAACGATATTTATTAAAAAATAAAAACGAGCGAAATAAATTAATATGGCAGCTTCTACAGTCTGCAAATGTAATTAAGTATGTATAGATACTACTAAAGGGATGAAGAAGTATGGGAAAGAAGGAATATTAAAAGTGGATTAATGGTTAAGTACTTGAAGATGGCTGGCAATGTTATGGCGAGTAAGACAATCAATTCCCATAAGCTCTAAAATTCTTGAAGGCACCGCCTTATCCACCCCGAGTAGCTCTACTGCTTGCACGAACCTCCTGTGCAGCTCTGGCGTCCAATCCACCTTCACACGTTCAAGAGATTAAAAAGAATGAAAGAAAAAAAAAACAACAACAAGAACTCAAACACTTATCCTATCTAGATCTCAGGTAAACAAATGAAAAAGGTAAACAAACTTTTTAGCTTTTTAAAGGGCCTCTCCCTCTCTCTCTTGTGGAGATAATCACATACTCCCATTATTCTCGTGATATTTTAGTGCTTCCTTGAAGTCTATGAATGGCCCATAATTGAGAGAGAGAGACGGCTGCCATTGATGTTAAAAAAGCCTTAGCAACAACGAAAACCTAATTAATCTAGTATCCAGTTCTAGTACTTACGGTAATTACCTTCACTTTTCGCTTCCCTTGATTGTTATTCTTTGCTTGTGCTGATGATTTTCTTCCCTTATCAGCTTCTTTGGAAGGTGTTTTATTAACTGCTGTAGGTTCCTCTCCTTTGTTAACAATCTCCTCGCCTTTGGTTGAACTCGAACCTAACCCTGAACCTGAACCCGAAACCTTTTCTTCTTCTTCCTCTTTCCTTTGAGTACTATCCTCATCAGTTTTGCCTACTGATGTGTTCATCTCTGATTCCTCATCACCTCCACCGGAGGGTAGTGCTGCGAAGATTTCGGTGTCCATCTCCAAATCCGGTAACAGATCACCTTCATCGATGCTATCAAAAAGATCATCAAAATCAATACTCTCAAGTAAATTCTCATCAGCGAAGTCAGGGAACTCTTCCGAGCTAATAGTGAAACACTGCATCTCTCCTTTCTGCTCATCTTTAGTAGTGTTCCTCAGAGGTGCCACAGCTAGCATCAATTCAATTTCTGTTTTTTCCCCTAAAAAATTAAACAAAACTGCAAGGAAAAAAAATTAAATACAAAAATTAAAAAGATATATATATATCCTCTATGCGGATATATACTATTGCATGAAAATTGATACAGGCCAAGGCTACGTATATGTCAAAGTGTTGGTAGAAATGGGATTTTTCTTTTCTGAGTGAAATTCCTTTTTGCCGGTCACTTGAACGGAAGATGGAGAGAAGGGGACACTCAATTCGTATAATGATTTCGTGGGGGTTTCTAATTGCTGCTTGTTTACACTGAAGGTCTGAAAGTGGAGTGTAGAAAAGATTGGATTTACGCCAAAACTCGGGTTGAGATTTCTGGGATTTGTTTGTTTTAATGTTTTTGTTTTGTACATGGACTTCTTGCTACACAATTTCTAATTTTTTTTTGTGCTGTATTTCTTTAAATTTGTGGATGGCCCTTTATAAAAAAATTTGTGAAAGGTTTTGCAAAAATAGTGAATCGCGTACTCGTGAGTTTATTTATTTTGTATGATAAAAAGGTTGTTCCGAGAGAGAGAGAAAAGGGGGAGAAATTGATATTACAGTGGAATTGGATTGAGATATATCAGCTAATGTATATCTGTTGTACAGCAAATTGAAAAAGAAAGTGATGGATGGGTTGGTCATTCATGTGTGTGAACCATTTGTTGACTTTTTCATTTGCTCAAATATTAATTTATTTAATACTACTACACAAATTAGAGTAAAAAATTTGAATAGTCATCAATCAAGCATTTAAATTGTTGAGAGGTATATAAATTGTTGTCAAGTGTAGAGGGGCATCTTCGTTTTGTGTTCTTTGTTTTTAAGACAAATAGGTTGAAGTTATATAGCATTTATTTATTAATTTTTTTTACTTATAAGAGAAGCTAAATTGAGGTTTTTACTAAAGCTACAATATTTAGCTTTTTCAAAATAAACGTTTCCATTTGATTCAAATCTTAAGCTTTTTCAAAATCAATATATAAATATTTGATTTAATAATTGATACATAATCTTCTTACTCAATATGTAAGATTGGAAATTTTTTTTTATCATTTTTTAAAAAATTACAATTTATAACCCAAAAGGGTTAGTTAAGTTGCCCATAAGAATTACAAGTAATAACCCACTTACGTAAGTAGAGAAATTCCATTTTCTTGTCAATCAAGATTTTTTGTGTTTTGAAAAATACTCTAATTTTTTATAAATCAAAATTTAATTTTTGTGAAAAATGCTTTAAAAATAAAATTCTTAATACATTAAATAGATATAAAAGAATGCACCTTTAAAATTATTTATAGGGAAAATTAGGTTCGAGTAAAACTTGATATACTCTAATAAAAAAATAAAGAATGATAATTAATAATGTGCTTGAATCAAAACCGTAATGAGGCTATTAGTGTCGAACTATTTGCGAGGGATAAAAAACTAAAAGCATAAGAGAAGGAGATTTATCAATGACAAAAGTCAAAAAAATTTTTTGTCGTTTGTGTTCTAATGCTCAAATTAGTGGTTGGTCAAAGAGTGAGAAAGAGAAAAAAGTACAAGGTAAGTATGAAAGTTAGAGTTCCAATTAGTTTAGAAATACCTAAAAAGGGATACTTGTACCTATGTGATGGGACATTGGGCCTAAGTGGCCTGAGCTTGATGTAAGGGTGCTAGGGCTAATGTTGTAGGCCCAAACTATGCTGGGAATTGATGATCCAATCATGGGGTGACAAGTTAGTGTCCCCGTGTGCTAGCTAGTGGTCAGTTAAGATGGCTGAGCTAACGTGGAGTCTAAAAATTCATGTCAACCTGATACGTCAGCTTGGCCAAAATGGCCAAACTACACCCACTTGATAACTAAATTATACTTCGAAAGGAAAAGCCCATTTTACTTTTTAGACCTTAAAACACCCCCAACATTCTGTCCCTCATCAAGTAGTCTGAGGTGTCAAACTAGCGAAAATAAAATTGGTCGATCTATTATCATTAAAACCAAATCATGACTTGAGTGTGGATTTGTTTTAGAGTTTTTCATGGCATTGTATTGATGACATGTTTTTATGATTATCCCAACCTCAATTTGCTAAGCTAGTTTAGATACTATGCTGATGTGGATGAAATAAGGTCATTGTTTAGGTTTGAGATGATGCAGCTGACGTGGTCCTCGCATGGTATAACCAACGTGACGCTTGTTGCATATATATAATATATTCGACATTATATTACATGTATGGGTAATGTGACATTTGTGGACCTTCTATGGCAAAAACAACATGTTTGACATAATGTTATGTGCATGGTTGACGTGATACTTGTGAATTTTATATAGTGGGTTTTGCATGGCAGAATCGGCATGACCCTTATGCAGGTTCATTTAAACCTACATTTATTGAGGAAAGAGAATTTTGGTGATTTTTTGAATTTAGGCTGAGAAGTTGAAAAGTCAACATCAGTAACTATATGGTGACATGGTTTAATTGGGAAGTGTTTATCCAATTTGGGACTTGGCTATATAAAGGCCTTATTAGGCCCTAGTTCCTTACTACTTAGTCTTGTTTACTCTTTAGTTGATCAGTTCTTATCAATCTCAAAATTTTTTAGCCTTTTTTCGTCCGACCTCTTTTTAAAACTAATTCATTGCATCTTTCTTTTCTCATTATGTCATCTAATCCTAGCTTGTCTAATTTTAGGGTAGAAATAAAGGGAGGTAAACTTGGCTAAAATAGTTTCCTTTCAGATGATGATGTCCCCTTTATTATTGTAGGAAAAGATTATCACCAAGCTACCTATTGGTTAAACTCGATGTTTATAGAAGGTAAACAAATTAGAGACAACACCTAAACTAGAAAGAAAAGATCTATCATGGGATAGATAAGGTCTTGGCGATAATAAATTTTGACCTCTAAAACCCTAAAGTCTCAATAGCCATGGTTACTTCAGCTCTTTTGTCTGACCTTTTTTCTTTTTTCTCAGCTCTCTTACGAAACAATCCAAACCTTCATTCCATCCAGCCTTCCAATAGTTTGATTTTAAAATCTAGCTTTAGCTCATTTTCTGAGTTTGACGAGTCTTTTAACTTCACTTTATCTTTTTCCTTCTTAGATGTTGTAGAAGTCCTAGTCTTTTATCTAGTTCAAAGGCTTACTTATTCTTTAGAAGTTGAGCAAATTAGTGAGAAGGCTTATGAAACTGAGCAAGTTCAGAGTTTTGAGTAGGCTGAAAGGTTTGGCTAGGCTGAGAAAGAGAATGAAGATGAGAAGAAGACAAAAAGACCCGATGATGATCATGATAACCTTGCCCCTTTCTATACCCCTAACCCTTTAGGCATAACCCCTAAGGATATGATAAGAAGCTAACCCTAAAAATTACCCTAATCTGTGCTCCATTCATCATGTTTTTATTGTGAAATTCAAATTTGATTTTCCTAATGAGGGGTACAATATAATGATGCCAACCTCTTAGGATAAGATCATTGTCCCATTAGAGTTTAATAAGATATCAATAAACTGGGACTATTATGGTTGATCTTAGATTTCCTTTACATTTTTTTTATTGTTGAACTTTTTTTAGCTTATAATTAAATTATCACTAGCTCACCCCCAAGTACATAATAGGATTCATTAAATTTTTTTTAGAGAATTAGTTATTTTCCTCATTATCCCTATCTTCAAGGAATTTTTTACCATCGATAAGCATTTTAATGATAAAAGCTAGTTTTATGTAATAGCTTGACCCTTTAAGAAAATTTTTGTAAACTGTTCGAGCTTATTAAAGACATGAAAAGTTTTTTTCCTTTGTATAGAAAAGGTTAAGGGGGGTTTAAGAGATTAATAATTGCCTGGGCTTATTTAAGGAGGCTAAGATTAGTCCCCGACTATGGACGAGCTTGGTGCTTGGGACATAATAAATGACTTTCTCAATAGGGGAAAGTTAGTGGATGCTTACGAGCTGACCTCTTCTAGTGTTATTAAAGAAATTAAGTATTGGGGTAACCATTTTTCTAACTTTTCATAACTGACTCTTGTTTTTATCAATTTTGTTTCAACTCTTAATTCAATTTTTTTGTTTCTTTTGGAGACATGGTTGGTTGGGGTGTTTGAGGTTTTGACATGTCTTACTTTGTACAATCTTTTTAAGGGAGGGATATGGGCAAAGCTTTTTTTTAACTTGATGACCCCTTCAGAGGGATCAAAATAATTGACCCACCACTTCTTAATAAGTCCAGTTGGTGCAAGAGCTTGGTTACGATGTAAAGTTAAACCGAAGACCATAGCTCAAAAGCCATAAAAGAGGCTGAAGATGGCACCTTTATCCTCCAAGCCAATTGTTAAGCTTTAACCTTCCTTTATGAGTATATCTATCACAATAAATTTGACTCCTCAAAGAATGCCTATAAAGACCCCAAGACGGTAAAAAAGATTACGTAGGCCATCTTATTGATTTACTTTACAAATTAACATATTTGTCTTAATTTGTTCATCTCTAAGCTTAGGTTTCTTGTGTGTAGTTTTTTATAGGCTCCCATTCTCTATCTCCTAAATATGGGGCATGGCTTGTTATTTTGCTACAAGGCTTTCAATTATTTTTTTAAGATCGAAAAAGATATCAAGAATTATACTTGAGATATTAACTCCCTTAACAAGGTAGTTAGAAAGCACGGAGTATAGAAAGACTAACGATGAGCTTTGTAAGAAGGTCAATAACTTGAGCTAGAGGCTTGAGAACATGTCAGTCTAAGAAATCATGGTGAAATCCTTGTAGCAACAATCTAACTTGAGGTTGAGTGTGGCACTAGCTAAAGTGGAATGGTTAAAGAGCGAGCTTTACATTGCCAAGGAGGCTAAATAGTGAGCTATAAAGAACTTCCTCGAGTCTAATGACTACTACAATATACATATCGATTTTGCTCGGGACCAGGTGTTCAGCTCATTCGACTTAGCTTTGAATAAGGTGAAATACCTTTATATTGATTTTAACTTATCAATGGTTAACATCAATAACTTTCGATCCAAGCAAGTAGCAATAACAGCCAAAGAGCTCCAGGATAAAAATAACATGGAAATAAAGACTATTGTGATTGTTGTTTTTTGAGGCCGAGTGGGAAAAAACAGGTAAAAGGCCCAAGGTGGAGGTTTAAGCTAGTGAGCTTAAGACACTAGCTACTGAGAAGTAACCTGAAGAGGGGTTATATGAGAGTTTTTAATTTTTCTTTTTATAATTTTGTTCCATTTGTACATATTCATACATTAATGAAAGGAAGAATTTTTTACATCTTTGAGCTTAATCTTTTCTCTATGTTCTCTCAGCTTAGCTTGTTTATACATAATTTGTAATGAACAACATTCCCAAGTTTTTAGTTCAGTTAATGTAGCCAAGAAAATAACAAACGACTTCATAGGACTTTTAAAGAACTTTAAAGAATTTAATAAGCCTGAGATCAGGTATAAAGCACTTCACTAAATATAATAAGATACCTCGAACTTGGAGTATTTTTAATAAGAAAATTTTATTTTTCTATCTCTTAGCTTGGTACCTTTATTCATTGATATTTTAGTTTAGCATTAATAAGTTAAAAATGAGATAAAAATTTTCATGTAGCTAGCTCGAGCACTATGATCATGAAAACTTAGTTCCTAATTTATACAAGTTTAAGGTTAGTTTTTGGTTTCATTGTTCATACAAGTCTGACTTCAAACCTCAAAATTTTAAATATAATCATTGTTACTCCAAACTTTCAAAAATGAACTAGTGAAATGTATTTGAACTTTATGATTTCATTCAACTCAAGATTTGGCAATACAATTAGATTTCATAATTACAAACTTCTTCAATTTTAAAGCCTTTATTGATAATAAAATTTCAAATTATCCACATTTCATATTCTTAGGATTGGATTTCCATTCAAGCTCTGTGATTTACATGTCCAAGCTTAGATTATTTTTTCATAATGTAAGGGCCTTCCTAGTTTAGGGGCAACTTCCCTCCTTGGTTATCGACTTTTAGGGCTTTCACTTTTTGAAGTGCTAAGTCACTCTGGTTGATGCCTTTTTGTTAGAGCCTTTTGTTATTGTAATTGGAAACCCTCTATTGATAGGCTACTATCCTTGTTAGATCAATATCTCTTTTTTCTTCGATCAAGTCTAAATTAGCCCTTAAAGCCTCCTCATTCCCTATTTTGGTACCAAGCTTGACTAAAAAATTAGGGAGGTCAATCTTATTTAGGACCATAGCCTCTATTATAAAAGCTAGATTGAAAGAGATCTCCTTTATGGGGACTTTAGTTGTCATCTTTAAAGCCTATAATACTTTAGGGAGCTCTTCGACCTATTTACCTTTAACTTCATCTAATTTTTTCTTGAAGGCTTCAAGCATGATTTTATTTGTAGCCCTGACCTGACCATTGGATTGTGGATGAGTGATTGAGGATAACCTTAGATCAATGTTGAGGTTTGATTAGCATTTTTTGAATTTAGGGTTCTCAAACCATTTTTCATTGTCATTTATTATAAAGCAAAGTAGACCAAATGGATAGATTATGTTCTTTCAAAGAAACTTCTTGATCTGAGACCCTGTTATAATTGCTAGTGCCTTGGCCTTCAACTATTTAGTGAAATAGTCAATGGCCACTAGCATGAATCTTCTCAGCCTAAGGGCTAGGGTGAACAGTCTGAGCATGTCATACCTTACTATATAAAAAACGATGGGGTTATTATAGGAGTTAGCTTGATCAAGGGTAAATATTGCATATGAACAAATCTTTGGCATTTATTGCACTTCTTTACTACTTCGATTGTGTCTTTTCTAATGGTTGATAAGTAGTATCCTTGTCTCAGGAACTTAAAGCCAATGGCCAAAGTTTGAGGTGATTCCCATATATTTTTTCATGGATTTTCCTAAGTACATAGTTTGCCTTCTCTTCATCTACACACCTCAAGTAGGGCAAACTGAATGACTTTCTATATAACTTCTTATTGATGATGGTGTACCAAGAGCCTCTCTTATTAGGACTTTGGCTTAAATTTTATCTTCAAGTAGTTTACTTATCATGAAATGATTCTAATTAAGGACATCATGACTCTTTTTCTTCAATTTGGCTAACTTGTTTCTCATTGATGCTTTCCTTCATCAGCTTTTCAACTAGGACATGTGTTGAGCTATCTGTTGTGATCCCAGATGCTAAATTGGATATTGAGTCAACTACAATGTTTTTTTTATCTCGACATTTTTTTTACCTCGGCCCTTGAAAGCATTACTAAATGTGCTCACAACTTATTTAAATATTTTGTTATCCTTTTTTCTTTGGCCATGAATTCTTCATTCACTTGGTCGACCACTAGCTACAAATCATTATAGACAAAAAGGCTCTTCACATTTAAGTTGATAGCTAATCTCAATCCTATAATCAGTGCTTTATACTTTGTTTCATTATTCGAGGCTTTGAACCTAAACTTAAAGCATACTAAAACTATATATTTTTTGCACTAATTAGAATTAGGTTGGTCCTATTTCTTTTATTAGTGGTTGACCCATCTACAAAAAGTTTCTAGCTTTTTTTTTTTCTAGTCATCAGTCCTACTAGGCTATTTTTCTGCCTCAGTTGAGATACATTCAACAATAAAATCAGCTAACACTTCGACTTTAGGGTTGATCTGGGTAGTATGTACAGGTTATACTTGCTAAGCTCGATTGTCTCATTGATTAGTCGACCTGATAGCTTAAGTTTTTTACAAAATTTGCTTTAGCGATTGGTCGATCAAGATGTTCACCATATGAGATTGAGAGTACAATTCGAGCTTTCTAGCTGAAGTGATAACAACGTAGGCTATTTTTTTTATTTTCTGATAGTTAAGCTCTATCATAGTCAACACTCTATTTATGAAGAATATTGGCCTTTTCTTTCCTCTTTATTCTCAAACCAAGATCGAGTAGATAGACTAATCTATGATTGCAATATAGAGGTCTAATGTTTCGTTGAGCTTTGATTTTGACAATATGAAAGGAAATGAGAGAAACTTCATTAGCTTTTTAAAAGTATTTTTAACACTGAGGTGTTCATTTGAAGTCATAGATGTTTTTAAATATTTTAAAAAATGATAGGCACTGATTTGCTAATCTTGACATAAATCTGCTCAATGTAGCAACTTTCTTTATCATCCTTTGCACCTCTTTCACTGAAGTTAATGCTTTCATATCCAAGATGGCCTATACCTTTTTAGGGCTAGCCTTTTTCCCCCTTTGGTTGATCATGTATCCTATGAATTTGCCTGACATAACCCTAAAGCCACATTTGCCAGGGTTAAGCCTTATGTTGTACTTTTTGAGTGTGTTGAAGGTCTTGTCTAAATCTTTCAAATGCTTGGTTGGGATCTTGCTCATCATAATCATGTCGTCAACATAAACTTTGACATTACAACCGATTTGGTCTTTGAATATTTTGTTGACTAGCCTTGTATGTCATTTTTGTATTTTTTAAACCGACCAACATTATCTTATAATAGTATAGGTCCCTTTCAATCACAAAGGTTATCTTTTTCTCGTCTTCTTTTAGCATCTTAATCTGATTGTAGCCTAAGCACGATTCATAAAACTTAGCAAGCCATCCTCAGTGCTGTCAACTATCAACTAATTTATGCTCGATTCAAGAAAACTATCTTTTGGGCAAGTTTTATTAAGATAAGTGAAGTCAACATATGTTCTCTATTTTTCACTGTGCTTTTTCACCATGACGATGCTAACTATCACTCAGGTAGTATGCTTACCTGATGAAGCCAGCCTTTAGTAGTTTACTAACTTTTTCTTCAATGGGATTTTACCTTTCAGGGGCAAAACTTCTCTTATTCTGTTGAATTGGTTTCATGCTTGGGTTAGTGTGCAGTCCATGGGCCATTATAGTAGGATCAATCCCAAGCATATCTAATAAGGTCCACTCTAACAAGTCAATATTATCTCTCAATAGCCATACTGATTTTTCTTTCTAGTTGAGTTTGGTCGCTATTTGCATATATTTGTCTATGTTATTTTCAAAGAATGACATGAGTATGAAATCTTTTATCGATTCTGGTTAGCTAATACCAATTTCAAGCCTTTGGTCATTGATTTCTTTTTATTCACTTAGGTCGGACCTATTACTTACAAGGACAAATCTTGACGTGAATGTTAATGTGTTAAAGATCATTACTACTTTCAGCAACTAAAATTATATCATCAACAAATAACATACACTATAACACTTTATCTAGTATATGTCCATTGAGCTCATCCATAATTAATGCAAAAAGAAATGGACTTAGTGTTAAGCCTTGATATAATTCTAGGGTAATAGGAAAGCTATCAGTCAAGCCCTCAAACATCCTCATGTTTGTTACAACTCCTTCATACATATCTTTAGCTAAGTTAATGTACTTTAAAAGAACTCTTTTCTTCATTGAGGCCCACCAAAGCACCTCTCGAGAACTCAATCATATGCTTTTTTCAAGTTGATAAACACTATATGTAGGTATTTTTTTCTCATTTGAAAACCCTCTAACAAAAACTTTAATAAGTGGATTGCCTTTGTTGTGTAGTGTCTTGGCATAAACCTAAATTAGTTTTTAAAAATAGTGACTTCATGTTGCAACGTACATTCAATTACTCTCTCCCAAGGTTTCATAGTATGACTTAAGTTTTATTCCTTGATAGTTCAAACAATTTTGTATATAACTTTTATTCTTGTATAAAGGCATTAAAGTATTATTCTGCTATTCTTCTAGCATCTTTTTAGTATACCAAATTTTGTTAAAAAGATCCATCAACCGTCCTATCCCTATGTCACCCAAGCATTTCCAAACCTCAATCAAGATTCCATATGGTCCTATAGCTTTCTTTGCTTTCATCATTCTCAAAGCCTCTTTAACTTCATACATTTTATATTATATTTAAACACATGATTTATATTTTTAGAAGGTACATTAAACTCACCTATATCATACTCAAAATTGCCATTAAAGAGATTATCAAAATATTTTATCAATCATTTTTTAATCTTCTCATCCTTCACTAAAACTCTTTTTTCATCGTCTTTGATACACCTTACACATTAAGATCCTTACTCTTTTTATCCCTTATTTTAGCAATTTCAAAAAACCTTTTTTCTCCATTTATTATCTTTAGTTTTCTGTATAATTATTTATGGATCATAATCTTTGGGTCTCAAATAACCTTTTTGGCTTCCTTTTTTGCTGTCTTATACTTTAGATAACTCACTTTGTCCTTATTGCTCTTTAAATTTCTATAACACTTCTACTTAGATTTAATTGTCATTTTCACATCCTTATTCCACAAACAAGATTACTTTCCTAATGGTGCACAATCCTTAGATTTGTTAAGTGTCTTTTAGCAACCCTTTGAATTCTAGTAGAAGTTTTTTCCCATATTACTTTTACACCCTCTTTAGGTTTCCAATCAACCTCTTTTGCCAACCTATCCTTAAAAGATAATATTTTTTCCCCATTCAAGTTCCACCACATAATACATGGTTCGTGATTGACATATTCTCTTTAACCCCCAGAGGTGAAAAATCTATGTTGTGTTGTTCCATCTCACTTGATATAACCTTACAATCTTTATAGCTACTTTTATCCTTTTTCTTCGTAAAAAAAAATTAATTTGACTAGCATTTGACCCATTCCTAAAAGTCACCAAATATGATTCTCTTTTCCTAAAACATGTGTTTAATATAATTAGATCAAATGCAATAGCAAACTATATAATATTATCCCTAGTACCATATCTTTCTCCAAAAGCATATCTTTCATGCACCCTCTCATCCTTGCCTATGTGACCGTTCATGTTTGCTCTAATAAATAACTTTTTTCTGTTTGGTTGGTTCGCACTATCTTTTATAAATCTTACCAAATTTTTTGCTTACTTGCTTGATCCAAACTTATTTACAGGGCATAAGTACTAAGTTTAACATGTAAAATTATATTTTCTTTTCTTTTAACCTCAACCACATCATTTTTTAAATTCTTATCTATAATAATCTGCACTCTATTTCTACTCTTATTTTTACTTGTGTACCGAAGCTTAGAGCCTTATGTTTTTGTTTCTCTAGCTTTTCCCTTACCGGCTAGTTTTTTGGAGGCATATAATATTAATTCATTTCTTAATCATTACTTATTGTATCGCTACTAACTTACCAGTTAACAATCCTGTATTCTAAGTAATTAAACGTAACTTACCCTCATGGACTAGCTTATTTACTTGTGTTTGTTCATTAAAACTTGAAAACCTTTGCCTATTTAATACTACATTTGAGTGGTGATATGGTGCGTCGCTTTTGAGCGATGACCTAGCATCCTTTGCCCATTTAACATTACACTTGGGCTCCCATGTAGAGCATAATTGGGAGGCTATGACCAAGTGAAATTCTTATTTTGGTCTCTAATCATGGTTTGATTATGTTTAACATTTTTAATTAAATGTAAATGGAAAATTCAATATATAAAAGATATATGAAATTAAAACACAAATAAATAATAATGAAAAATAAAAGTAAGAGTAGAGGAATAAAAAACAAGGATTTATAAAGGTTCGGTCCTTCTTCAAAGGCATTTAAGTCTTCTCATTTAGCTTTCCTAGCTAAGCTTCAAATCCATTAGTGAAAAATGTTGTTATACAAATTACAATCTTTACCTTATCAAGGTTAAAATAGTAACCTTTATCCCTTTATAAGATTCCACCCAATCTTTTACTAAGCTCTCAAGAGAATACCTCATCTATTAACTCACTAAGTCCCATTTGAGTACAAAGTTTTTTGCAAACTAGTAAAAACCTCTAATAGGTAAGTGTTTGCTAAAGTTAAGTAAAAAGATGAAGAAACAAATGTAGATTGGATACAAGGATTACAAAAAAAAAAAATGGAAATGAAGCATTATAGACTCTAAAGCTCTTGATTTCTTGATTTAAAGCCCTTGGTTCATAATCCTCTTATTTAGAATGTGTTGGAGGCTTCTTATTATAGTAAGAGATCATCTCTAACCGTTGTGAATCGTTGGAATTGAAAAAGAGCCATTATTTCCTTCAAATTTTATTTTTATTCAAACTTCCTATGCGAAGGGGATTTATCTTAAGATAGATCTTCATACTTCCAAATTAAAAAAATATAGCCGTTAGAAATGAAAGGATTGAGCTTGGAATGTATCCTCTAGCTTAAAAAATAGGAAAAGAGCATTCTAACTTGATGGAATTGATCATTTTGCTTAAAAGCAAAAGATGAGAATCTGGAAGTGAAAGGTTTGACTCTTTACACGGTGGGATCGATCCTTTCTTTTCAAAATTGCATATTTTGACTTCTTTTGCCAAGGAAAAATGATTGATTTTTCTCAAACATATTTTTGTTAATGATATGATAAATTTAACTTAATGTTTTGTTTTATCAAAACCTTAGATCATTACAAAGCTAACAACTTTGACATTATTTATGCAAAAATTAATGTTCAAAAGTTGATTTTTTTTTTGTTATCGAAGGTTGTCTAGTGGTTTGATATCACAAGTGCAAGGTGAAATCAAATAAAACTTCATTGTATCTTGGAGACATTTTGGTTATATCCCTTTTGCATATCATAACTGGTAGGGATGAAATAAACCGGAAGGAAAATGGCATTTTTAGCATGCCTTAAAGTCATTTTTTTTTGTTCTTTGAAGGTTTCATCTTAAGTTTTAACAAGGATTGGAAGGGAAGACTACAACCGAAAATACAAGTAAAAATTCTTCTTTTTTGTGAGGTTAAATCATTCGTTTGTATGGTATTTATTGATAAATGAGGTAGTGAGATGTATTTTTTTTTTTTAATTTTTTGCTACGTCAAAATATATTGTATTGATATTGCCAAAGATATGAACAGAAAAGCCAGTTACACAAGACACCAAAAAGCACATTACAACCAAGCCAAAAACATTTTTGAGCAATGTACCCCTTGTTTTGCCAAAGCATCAACCATACATTGGCTTCAAGTAATCATTAATAATATTAACCTCACTTAGCTCCCCAATCAAACTATAAATTGCTAAAAAATCTCCTACAACTTCCAGAATCTCATTTCCTCCTTTAAACACCATCCAACAGCCACAGTAGAATCAGATTCTATGAGCAAACCCACTTGATTCTTCCATCTAGTCTTAGCAAATACCTCTAAGGGTGCCTTAGTGGCTAATAATTCTATTGGATTTTTTGTTCCCTATAACCTTGAAAACATCGTGACAACCACTCCATCTTCATTTCACAAGACACCATCACATCCTACAGAGCCAGCTCTTCCTTTTGCTGAACCATCCACATTAAACTTCAAGAAGCCCTTCAGAGGAGGACACCATTGTATTTTGAATCTTCAATCAACACTTTGTACCCTAGGAACACACTTTCCAAGATAATTCCACCACTTTGATTCTCATATCAATATCTTATCTTCCATGGCCTTAATCCAATGTAATGTTGTTAACTTTGTCAAAAACAGCAGATCATCAATCGTAAAGTTTTTGTGATCAAATATCCTTTCATTTCTAGCTAACCAAATAGACCACAAAGCTCCTAATATTAAAGTCAACCACCACTTCTTGCAATGTCCTGAAAACTGTCGAACCAGCCTAGTCGAAAAGTCCTCAGTATTTGCGGTTGGGAGCCACTCATACTCTACCATTGCATAAACTTACTCTAAAAACTCCTCAGCCATACACATGAAAACAATACATGATTCTTACGCTCCATTTTTTGACACCATTGACATAAACTTGGGAGTAGGAGATTGGAATACCATGTTTCACCAAAAAAGACTTAGTACGAATTCTATCCAAAACCACCAGCCACAGAAAACATTAAACCTTTGGTGGTATTTTAACTATCCACAACTTACTAAATTCAAACATAATAGGAGAATAGGAGAAAGAATTCATCAGGGATGATGTTTTTTAATAGAGACTTTACCTGAATTTTCCTGATCCCGCAACATCTTGTCTCGTTTCTCTTATATTAAATAAACTTTATCACATTTTGTACGCAATTCCTGCAACATATCCACCTCCTATTGAAACAAATTTCGCCTAAAAAGAAAATTCAATTTGAGTGCTCAAACTTGTTGTTAACTGCATGATCCACTACTTTTACATATTTATCAGATGCAATTAGGAACAATCTTGGGAAGCATTTCATCAGAGGTTTATCATAACACCATTTGTCAAACCAAAAGAATACATCCCAACCATTTCCTACCAACCATCTACACGCCCCTCTTTCAATATATTTTTTAATAGGATGTTTCTATTATTGCCCCATTATGTCACGCCAAACATGGTCATTATCTTCATTTTCATGACAGCAGGGATCCATGTTTGAACGCTCTCACTGTATTTCGCAGCAACCACTTTTCGCCAGAATGAATTTGATTCATTTTCATATCTCCACCACTACTTTGTCAGTAGTGTAAAATTTTTAAGTTGCAAGTCTTAGATCCCCAGCCCCACATTTTTCTAGGGCAACACACTTTACCATAATTAATCTTTGCCATTTCTTTTTGTAAATCACTTCACCCAAAGTAAGTTCCTTATAATCTTATGCATTTTACTAATTATTTAAACAAGCGCCTTAAAAATAGACATGTAATAGATGGGGAGCTATGATAGGTCGAATTAATAAAACTCTCCCTGAAAATGACAGGAACTTTCTTTTCCACATTGCTAATTTCTTTTGAACTTTTCGAGAACAGGTTCCTTTATTGACAATCTATTCAAGTTGACACCAAAGGAATTATTCCCAGGTATCTTCGTGGAAAATTACCCCTTAGCACGTCCAAACTCGCAAGCCATACCATCCGTTAAAAGATCATCACCCCTAAGGAAACCAAATAACACTTCTCACAATTCAATTTTATCTCATACATCAATTCAAAACATTTCATGATCTTTCTAACATTTTTAATCGCCTTACTATCAACTTCCAAAAAAAGAATAGTGTTATCTGTGAATTACAAATGCGAAATAATGAAAACATTAGAAAAAAAAGGAGTACCCTTGATTAATGACTTGTTTTCCGCTTCCACTAATAGCAAATGTAGAGCTTCTGTGACAAGAATGAACAGGAAAGGCGATAATGGATCTCCATGACGTAACCCCCTTTCCATATGAAACTGATTTGTAGGAAAGCCATTAACCAACACTGCTACCCACACCGTTGGGATGCACTTTCAAATCAATTTTCTCCAAATCCTCCCAAAATCCATTATCTCCATCAGTCAATCTAAAAACACCCATGATACACTATTATATGCTTTCTCAAAATCCAGTTTCAAAATAATCCATGCTTTTGCACATACATTTTCCTACTTTAACAAATAAATCACCTTGTTTAACAAAAGAACACCATCCATAATCTGTTTTCCCACCACAAACGCACACTGCGTATCACTAATCAACTTACCAATCACCCTTTTTAAACTTCTAATAAAACTTTTGCCAAAATCTTATAAACAGAGTTAGTAACAGATATAGGCCTGTAATCATTCAATGACATTGGATTGTCTACTTTAAAGATTAGAGTATTAAAGAGGAACCCTTTTCTAGCCTGCCATTCCTATGAAAATCCACCATGAACTTCATCACATCATGTTTGATAACTTGCCAATCATTCTTGTGGAAACTAAAGTTGAAGCCGTCCGGTACAAGCATCTTATCACATTCACAATTCCAAACCACTTCTTTCACTTGCTCCATTGTAAATGGCATTTTCAATGCTTCCACTTCTTCTAAGGACAATCTTCTCAATGGGAAAGAAAAATTAATAAACCCATCTCGCCCATTTGCTTTAAAATTATCCCTATAGAATTCAACCACCATCCCTTTCACTTTTCTTAGATTTGATATCCAGTGTCTATTTCTGAAAAACCTGGAATAAGATTTCTTTTGGCTTTGAATTTTGCTTTATAATGGAAAAACTTCATATTTCTATCACCCTCATTCAGCCAAAGTACTTTTGACTATTGCCACTACAAAGATTCCTTATGCCTTTGTGCATCTTAAAGATCTTGTTTGGTCCTCTGCTTTCTTTATCCTTGGCCTCTGTTAATTCTTTTCCATTTCCAATATCATCCAACATTTCAATCTTCTTTTCTAATCTTATTATATTCTAATTGACATCACCAAATTCATAATGATTTCAGTTTTTTAGAAAAACCTTCAAAAGATTAAACTTCTTGATAAGACATTCTTTTTTCGATATTCATATTCTTTCATTCCTCTCAATATCATGAAAAAATTCATCCTTCATCGTGCAATGATTCATAAATTTAAAAGGTCGACGTCCCCAGTTAACTACCTCCGACTGAAGAAGTAATGGAACATGATCAGACACCAATCTTTTTTCACCCTTTTGGCAAAAATTTGTAAATCTATTAATCTACTTTGGTCCAACTAAGAATCTATCAATTTTACTTCTTTTCTTACCAGCACCAAACCAGGTAAGACATTTTTCATTGATAGGGAGATCAATGAATTCACTCACGTTGATAAACTCATTAAATTCAATAATGCCAACACCACTGGACACACAACCCATCCTCTTAGTTGGTAACTTCTTTGTGTTAAAACCACCTACCACACACCAATCCCCTTTCACCACATTCATATAATCTAGAACCTCTTTCCACAACTTTATCTTTGCCCCACTGTCACAAGATGCATAAATATTACACACGACACATTCAAAGTTACTTCTACTCCAGCATCCTTCAACAAACATCATGTTACTCCTATAGTCTAACCTTGTCTTTACAAATTCACCGACATCCCAAATCATCAATAAGCCACCCCAGCTCCTTGTTGCAATTGAAAAACACTAGTCATGATCATCATCTAGCCAAATGCCCTTAATCACCTTGTTTGAGATATCATCTAATTTAGTCTCCTGTATTAACACCATATTTGCTTTATGCAAATTCACCATCCTTTTGAGTATTCCCTTTTTTGCTAAACTACCCAATCCATGAACATTTCATGATAGAATTTTCATAATTACACCCCCACCTGGGAAGAATCACCTTTCACCTCAATAGCATATAACAAGAAAGTTTTCAAACATCACTACATAACACATATCTTTTATCGACCCACGGAATCCAACTCTTTTTAATTTGCCAATAGCCACATCATCACCACAACTTGCTATTATCTTTAGCAATTTACCAATTTCCTAAGTCGATTTGGCCTCCTTTAAAGCAAGCACTCATTCTCTGGTGCGAAAACCTCCATCTGATAAAGAGGTATTTGCAATAACCCCTCCATTTGAGATCGACTTATGTGTCTTCTTGCCTTTTTTAATTTGTAATGTGTTCAGTGGGATATGATTTACTTTGCAATTTATATTGGTAATTGTAGGCACCAATTTTGTTCCTTTTTATATATTATTATTATTATTATTATTAATCTTAAAGAAAAAATCAAAAAAAAAAAAAAACAAATCTTTGATTTCAACTCTGGCAGTTGAAATCAAGCTGCTAGAAGGTTTATTTTTCTTCTTGACACTGCCTAACATGATAGCATGAAATCCAGTGACCAAAAGTCACCAGATAGACACCCAAATTTTTCACAAAAGGATTTCAGAAGATTTAGGATCTTAAATCTTAGAAGCTCTATAAATAGAGCTAATCTCTGCAAGGAACGAGGACACAAACAAGAAGAACAATAAAAAGGAATACACAACCAAAAAAAAAAACCAATAGCAAACATTAAAAAAAAAAATTTTATGAGAATGAAATTCTCGATCTAGGAAGTTGTAGATTTTTTTTGAAAAATCTAAACTTGGAAAGGTGTTTAGAAAGCATAAAGGATCATTAGGGAATTTTTAAAATTTTTTTGGATTTTTTTTGGGTCCTTGTAATTTGAGAAAATTTGAATTTTTTAGCGACCGGCCATTAGAATCTGGGTTCCTCACCTGAATTTGGAAATTTTTGAATTTTTCGACACCGGTTGAAGTTTTCGGCCATCGGTGCACTGCGACGATTGGCCAAAAACTGGGTTTTACGGTGGTCGGCCGAGAGGTACTGGGATTTTAAAGAGAGAGGTTATGGGTAAAGAGAGAGGAGAAAGAAAAAATAAAGAACCAACCTAAAATAGACCTTTTATAGGTGCCCTAAAACGATGTGGTTTTGGGTGTCTGGACTGAACCTGACCTGCGCAGGATCGACGTGCTGACCCGTGCGTCAACCCGACTTGTTTCGCAGGTTTTTCCTTTTTTTTTTTCTTTTTTTTTCATTTTGATTTTGATTTTGATTTTTTATGTTATTATTATTATTATTATTATTATTATTATTATTATTATTGTTATTTTATATTATTAGTGGTAATAATTTTTTTAAAACAAATAAATAAATAGAATAAAAAATAAAACTGAAATAAAATAAAGACTTAAAAAATAGAAATAAAAAATTAATAATAATAACAATTTAAAGGAAATAAATTTTATTAAAAGAAAAAATATTATTTAAATTTCCTCGAAGTGTTGGGGTATTTGTTTAAAAAAATTTTGCTAAAAAATAAAAAATTATAAAAAATAATAAATAAAATAAAAAATAAATTGTTTAAATGAATCTTTTAAATGCAATTTTTAGAGAAAGCTAAAAGAGTTTAATTTTTTTAATTATTGCAAGTAAAAATAATTTTTTGAATTTCACCATAGAGTTGGAATATTCCAAAATTATTTTCACTAAAATAAAGATTACTTTAAACAATGTAAAACAATAATAAAACATGAAATTAATAATAATTAATATCTTGAATTTTTTTTAAAAAGTATGTAGAAAATTGAAAAAGTTCGATTTTTTTAAACAAGAGATTAATATTTAGATTTTACCAATGAGTCAGGATAATCTAAAATTTTTTTTATAAAAAAATATAATTAAAGAATAAATAATAAAATTTTAAAAAAATAATCATAATAAAGATTAATTAATTAATTCTTTTAACTATAAAAAATGATTTTTAAGATTTTGTCCAAAATTGAGATAATCTTAAAACTTATTCAAAATTTTTAGGATTTCACCAAAGAATCGGGATAATCTTAAAATTTGTTTAATAAATTTTAGGAACTCACTAAAGAGTCGGAATGTTCTTAAAATCTTTTTTTAAAAATAAATAAATAAAATATCTTATGACAAAGTTTTGAGAATTTTGTGAATGGTCAATTTTCTCGAAATATTTTCTAAATAATGATTTTCTATAAATTCCATCAAAGCGTTTGAGAATTTATGGAATACGAAATAATAATAATGTTAATTTTGTAATAGAGAAAAATGTTTTAAATAAATTTTTAAGAAATTAAACTTAAAAAAAAGATCACGTTATCAAAATTATATGATTACGCATGTTTAAATGAAACTGTTCTTCGAACGGACGATGTAAGGGTGCTAATACCTTCCTCACTTGAAATCATACTGCCAGACTTAGTCTTGATTTCACAGACCTAAACTTCTTTTAGTAAGTTTTAATTAATTTTAAAATTTGTTTACTAAAAGATGATATTTTGGGTGGCTAATCACACCCTATAAAAAGATTGGTGGTGACTCCAAAAATTTTCACCCAAGTCTAGCGGTTAAGTCCCTAGACGAAAAATCGTTATGAAAGTTTGGCAACTTTGTTGGGGACATTTGAGAGTCGAGCCAAAAATTAAATATGTGTCATCCAAAATTTGATTTCATGGTCTTTTCGATATTTAATTTTAATTTCTTATATCATCTTACAATAATTTTTTGGTTTCCTTTAGTTTTGATATGTTATTGTACTTATTTTATATTATTGCTAATTATATTGTTAATTTTATTAATAGTTGTTATATTCCCTCACACACGTGCACATTTGCATTCACACATGAACTCTATACCCAGGCTCCCAAATATATCCTTTTTTAGGAAGGAGTAGAATACCTATGCTTTCGTGAGGTTATAATGCCTTTGCTTGGTCTAGTGTAATACTTCCACTCAAGTTGAACCATTTCCATTGGCAGCCTATCATGGATGAGGATCGAAGGCCTTACTAGTCCAGAGTGGACGATAATGAGGATCAATTTGAGAACCTTTTTAGCTTATGTTAATTACCAAACCATGCATATAGTGAACCTTAAGAAACCAACCTTAGATAGGGCCATACCATTTTTGTAGATTATATCCTAAATTAGGACACATGAGGGAATATTTATTTTAATATGATTACTAACCTTATTTTGTTTTGCTCTCCTTTTGTTTCATGATCATGCATCATCATAAACACTTGTATATGGGATGTGTTTGTCAATATGCCAATATCAGTAAGAAGATTTTTAGTCTTGCTTCAGAAACACCATCATGATGTTCTCAGCTTTGAAGCTCACCATGTGTGAAGAGATTAATGCGGAGATAACTCTATCATTGAAGCTCAAAGTAGAATGGAAAATTGTTTGAAAGAATTTGAACAAGAAATTTTGCCTGAAGAAATCAAATTGGGACTTTAACAAAATGACATCTCTTAGTTGGTCGAGATCTGGCACTGTGTAACAACTTCTAAAAAAATGGCTTTCGAAGAAAAATATGGTCATATTGCTTCACTGCTTGAGATGCCTATGGAAAATTAGTTGATAAGAGCTTTAGCTCAATTTTGGGATCCTGCATATAGATGTTTCATATTCAACAAATATATATGACCCAAACGATCGAAGAGTATACTACATTGTTATGGTTGCATTTTTCCAATCCAGATAAAATCTATTGGCAATGTCAAAAACTTGGATCTCGAAAGAAACTCGCCTGTATGATGGAGGTCCTCACTCAAAATGTGAACTCATATACCCAAACAAAAGGAAAAAGTGATTGCATCCCATAGGAAATCTTATGTGATTGCATCATCAAACACTTAGAGGATGAACGAGGCATGAAAATGATAGCTTTGTCAATTTATGGCTTGATCATTTTTTTAAAGGTCTTGAGGCACATTGAGGTATCAGTGATTGACTTTCTCAAGTAGGTGGACAATAAAATCAATCCTATTCTTTTTATACTGGTAGAGACCTTTAGATCATTGAATCATTGTCGAAGAAGAGGAGAATGCTTCATAGGGTGTGTACAGTTACTCTACATTTAGGCAAAAAGTCATATTCAACAACCTATGGGTAAATTTCATCCTACTTATAGTAATAAAAGTAGGCCAATTGAAGAATGCTGCGATATGAGTGGCCAGAATCAAAGACTAAGGAAGAGTGGGTATTGACTTTGCAAAATCTCACTAGTGCTCAAATTATATGGAGAGCTCCATGGATGCCACGAGAAGCCATGTTATACAAGTGTGGTGACAAGCCATAGGTTCCACTTTTAGGATCACAGAAAGGTATAAGCTATGCACCGACGCTAGTTTGTCGATAATTAGGGTCAGAGCAATTTGTCCCAATGACTCATGGGCTTCAGGAATTAGAATTCTCTTTTGAGGAATCAAGATTTCTAGGAAAGGTACAAGAGATTATCAAAAAGTGGAAGCAGACTCGGAGAGTAGATCGCGAGAGATATACAGATAAAGCCACGCTTGAATATCTGATATGAAGAAGTCAACAGGTCATAAGCAAAGTTGGTCCCAAAGAAAATAGACCATGTCACCAAGAAGACACCCATTATGAAAAGATTTTTAAAGATATGAAAATTATGAAGCATAAATTTGATGAAGAAAAAAAAATATGAGAGCTTGAAAAGAAGAGGCTTCAACATGAGATTAATGAGTGAAAAGATAAGAATAATAAGAGTGAAGTAAAATCTTGAAAGTTTGAAAGAGAACAAGAAAAGATTTTTGAAAGCTGGTATAAGTCTATCACCACAATGACTATAGAGCTTGAAAAATTCAAAAAGAATGCAGAATAGCTTCGGTCCAATTTGTTATCAAAGGAAGAAGAGCTTAGTCAGTCTATGGAAGAAAAAAAATATACTACAAGTTCTTGTAGATGACTTGAAATAGCAAATGTATTATCGACGTGAAGCAATTCAAGTTTTGAGAGAAGAATGAGATCAATTTGAGCATAGAGCATAGTATTGGAAGGAAGAATATTAGTTGAAAAAATTTCAAGCCACTTGCCTAGTAGAACAGATAAGAGAAGTTAGCTTCAAAGCAAGAGACATGGCCTAAGAAGCTAAACAAGTGAAAGAAGAGGTTTACCTAGGACAGCATAGCCAACGCTTGACCAATTTTCTAAATAATGCTTATGAGCAATATAAGCATGTAGGATGCTTTTTTTGAAAGTTTTAATATTGTAATGAAAAAAGTATTTAGTAAAGATAATGTGAAGTTATGATATGATGGTTCAAGTTTAGACTTAAAATCTTTGACAAATATTAGATATATAACAAGCACCTCTTTTGCATTCATGCATTCATGCATCATATGCATGTTTCATTTAAAAAATGCATCATGACTAAAAGAAAGAGGCTTTAAAATAACAATTCTCAAAGAGTTTCCTTTAACTCAATCAGGTGCAAGGATAGTTAGGCCATCAAGAAAACATAGATCAGACCACTCGTCATCGTCACAACACTCGCGCACAAGTCAGAATCATGGAAAACAAGCAAGCATCTAGAATAGAAAGGATAGAAAAAGCTCAATTTGATATACAGGAGCAAATGATTAGGTCTCAATAAGAGTTGATAGAACAAATGACTAGGACTGAAGAAGAGACTTGAAAAGAAATGGCTGCAATGATGGACATGATAAGGAAAATGACCAAAGGAAAAAGGGGTAACTGAAAATGTGACCACTAAAAAAGAGCCTTAAGCCCAAGAAAATGTCAGTGATAGGGAAGATCCATTGTATCCACCAAGGTTTACTCCACCCTATGCTCAAACCTCTTATCAAATGCATCCATAAATGACACAGCCTAAGAGGCAACCACATGCTCAGTTTAATTTACCTCCCTTCATGGGTCAACCACGTAATGAAGGACATGTTGGTCTAAATATTGGGGCAAGTTATGTTGAGCCCATTATGGTCTCAAATTTAGATGACCCTAGAGAATAGGAGAAACTAAACAAAGGCATGCTTGAACAATCTGAGAATACAAAGGCACAGCAAAAGTTAGATCTTTTGGAAAAAAGGCTACGAGCTATTGAATGTGTAAATATTTTTGGTATAATTGATGCCAGTGAACTCAGCTTAGTTCCAGATTTGATAATCCCACCAAAGTTTAAAGTGCCAGAATTTGAAAAATATGACAGAACTAAATACCTTCAAGCACATATCACTATGTTCTATCGAAAAAAGACTGGGCATATAAACAATGACAAGTTGCTTATCCATTATTTTCAGGATAGTCTTACTGGATCAGCTGCGAGATGGTATATTCAATTAGACAGGAGTCATATTCATTCATGGAAAGATCTTGCCAACGAATTTATTACTCAATACAAGCATGTCACAAACATGGCTTCAAATAGACTGTCTTTGCAAAACATGAAAAAGAAAGCTAATGAAAAATTTAAAGAATATGCTCAAAGATGGTGAGATGTTATCGTTCAGGTTCAATCTCCTCTCACCGAGAAAGAAAATGCCATTAAAAATAGAAAAATTGATGGAGGTGATGTTTCTAGATCAAAGAAAAGAGGACCATCAAAGAAAAAAAAAGCAAAAGTACAAGCTGTCACCACTGAAAAACCAAAACCAAAATATTTTATCCTATACCATTCATATCCTATATACCAACCTTTTTACCTAACCATTTCTAACATTTCCCAAAACCCATACCATTACCAACCAATGCAAACCAAGACACCTACTTTTCAAGCTAATGTTTATCTTCGAGCACCTTTACCATGACCTTCCTTTCAATCAAATACCATAGACTTTAATAGAAGGAAACCTTAAAATAATTGAGAGCAACAACGATTTGATCCAATTCCTATGATATACACATAATTGTTCCCTCAGTTATTCCAGAAACACTTGGTGGCTTGAAAACCCATAGAGCCCTTGAAACCTCCATATCCGAAATGGTATGATCCTGAAGCTTCCTGTGACTATCATTATGGAATTCAGGGCCATTCTTTGAAAAATTGTATAGCTTTCAAATATAGGGTTGCAAAGCCTGATTGATAACGAAATTTTAAATTTCACAACTAAGGTCAGACCAAGTGTGGAAGTCAATCCGTTACCTAATCATGGTGGAGGATCGATAAGTGCTTTAAATAGTGAGACAACTTAAAATATTAAAAGAGAAGTAAACGAGATTAGAACCCCTATGGATGAAATATTTGCTACCTTTGTGAAAGCAAATATGATTCATTTAATACCTGGAAACTCATATGATGGAAATTTCTCATATAATTTAGATCACACTTGTGAATTCCATATAGGGATGGTTGGTTATTCGCTTTAAGATTGTAAAGCATTTCGACAAGAGTTTCAAAGAATGATGGATTCTTTCTTGGTTGAATTTTATGAAAAACATGAAAAAAGTTCAGTGAATGTTGTAACAGAAGACTCGTTCAAAAATAAGCCTTACCGAATGAATTTTGAGCCTGTTACCATTTGCTATGAAGAGAAACCAAGTGTTAAAGTTAATAATCCAATTCATATGAATTTTGAGCCTGCCATGATCTTTTATGATGAAAAATTGAGTGATAAAATTGATGAACCAATTTGTACAACTATGCCAAAAGTGACAATTGAGGTCCCCATCCCATTCCCATACAAATCAAATAAGGCAGTCCCTTGGAAAATATGATTGTAATATCATACCACAAGGTTTGGATAATGGTTCTCTTCAATATAGCTCATGTGATGAAAGTACAATAAACATAACTGACATTGGGGGCACAACTCAAAATGGGAAGTGCTATACCCTAGAAACATTTGAGAGAGCATGAAAAGAAAAAGCAAAGGAAGTGGAAAAGAGCTTAGAAAAAAAAGATAAAGCACCCAACGATTAAGAGACTCACCCAGTCCCAGTCTTAGATTGAGATGTGAAAATTCGATTACAGAAAAAGAGGCTTGTGAGTTTTTTAAGCTTATTAAGCACAGTGAATATAGTGTGATAGAGCACTTAAATCGCTTACCAGCTTGGATTTTTATGCTCTTTTTATTGTTAAATTCTGAGCCTCATAGAAATATTTTGCTCAAAATACTCAACGAGGCTTATGTAGCTCTCAATATATCTGTGGAGAAACTTGATTGCATAATAAGAAATATCATAGTGGAAAATTATATATCATTTAGTGATGATGAAATTCCACCTAGTGGTAGAGGTAATGCTAAGGCCTACATATCTCCACAAGATACAAAGATCATACATTGACAAAAGTGCTAATTGATAATGGATTTTTTTTAAATGTCATACCTATGACTATGCTATCTAGATTGTCAGTTAACATGTCTTACATGAAAATGAATCATATGATAGTGAAGGCTTTTAATGAGACTCGCTATGGAGTGATAGGTGATATTGAGCTACCAATCCAAATTGGACCATGTACTTTTGATATAATCTTTCAAGTAATAGATATTGCTCCTTCCTATAGTTATCTTTTGGGAAGACCATAGATTCACATGGCAAGAGCTATTCTTTCCACTCTGCATCAAAAGGTAAAATTCATAATTGATGAAAAGGTGGTCATTGTTGCTGGTGAAAAAAACTTATTGGTGACTAAACCCTCTACCGCATTATATGTTGAAGAATTGAGAAAGCTTCAGAATGTTTTTTTAGATCTTTTGAATTCGTTAATGCAACCTATGTGAGTGAAGGATCAAAAGTGCTTGTTTCATGTCTATCCAAAGCTTTTAGATGGCAGTTAAAGAAGTGATAGAGAAAGGACAACAACTGTAGGCTGACTTACAGGGGATACAATGACCATGGATAATGCTTAAGAAAGATGATTGGTTTGGGCTGGGGTACAAACCAACTCAAAAAAGAAGAATGAATGTCATAGAGGAAAAAAGAGAAAAAAGATTGGCTTATTTTTTGGGACAAAAAATAGAAACTAAAAGCCTATCTTTTTTTCCCTTTTACGAGACTTTCATCTCAACTGGTTATATCATTTAGATGTAGCAAGCAATATAGAAAAAAAGTTTACACCATCATTGGAAGATATCTTTACTGAATTTTTGATACAAATGGTGGGTGAAAAAAAGAAGAACGAATATCCAAGCTGTCCATGGGTTTATCTTACTCTTCTTGGTACAAAACTGAAAAATTGGTATGTTGAAGAGCTACCTATTATTTTTAAATTTTCTCTAAAGTAATGTGTTGAACCCAATTTAAATGCTTTTGTTAAAAGCATTAAATGTCTTATGTGTGTTTGTTTCCTCATTTTCAATTGAATAAATGACAAGTGTAGCACATTTTTCCATTTCTTTTACCTCTTTCATTTTAATTCCTTGTATTACTATACATCCTTCTACCTTTTGTCCATTTCACTTATTGTTAGGTATCTAAATAATGAATATGAAGATCATCATGACAATATTTCAAGATTTGATTTTGAAAATTCTATTTATATTGGTGAACTCGATGATGAAGAGAATGTGGAAGACCATGCAATATCCCAAGAATTATTGAGATTAGTGAAATAAGAAGAGAAACAAATCATGCCTCATTAAGAAGCCACTGGAGTTATTAATTTGGGGGATGAAGAAACTAAAAAAAAGGTTAAGATTGGTACTTCAATGTCATCACCAATAAAACATGAATTGATAAAGTTACTACATGAATATGTAGATGTATTTGCCTAGTCGTATCAAGATATGTCGGGGTTGGATACTAAAATTGTAGTGCATAAGCTACCGCTGAAGCTTGGGTGCAAACCAATTAAACAAAAATTGAAAATGATGAAACTTGAAATATTGTTGAAAATAAAGGAAGAAGTGAAAAAGTAATTTGATGCAGGATTCTTAAAAGTGACCAAATATCTCAAATGGGTGGCGAATATAGTCCCAGTACCTAATAAAGATGACAAAGTGAGAATGTGTATTGATTATCAGGATTTGAATAGAGCAAGTCCAAAATATAATTTTTCATTACCCCATATTGACATTTTAGTGGACAATACCGCTAGGCATTCTCTGTTTTCATTCATGGATGGATTTTAAGGCTATAATCAAATTAAGATGGCACAAGAAGATAAGGAGAAGACTATTTCTGTAACAGTATGGGAAATATTTTGCTATAAAGTAATGCCCTTCGGTTTGAAAAATACTAAGGTAACTTATCAAAGAGCCATGGTAACTCTATTCCATGATATGATGCATAAAGAAATAAAAGTGTATGTGGATGACATGATTGCCAAATCCCATGAAGAAAAAAATCATGCAACTAATCTCATAAAGCTATTTAAAATATTAAGAAAGTTTCAGCTCAAGCTCAATCCAGCTAAATGCACTTTTAGTGCAACTTCAAGAAAATTACTAGGATTTATTGTCAGTAAAAGAAGAATAGAGATGGATCCAAATAAGATACGTGCCATCCAAGAACTACTACCTCTGCATATGCAAAAAGAAGTAAGGGGATTTTTAAGGAGATTAAATTATATTACTCATTTCATTTCCCAACTTATAGCCAAATATGATCCCATATTTAAGATTCTTTGAAAATACGAGTCAGGAGAATGTGATGAAGATTGTCAAATGGTGTTTGAAAAAGTTAAAGAATACTTATCAAACCCACTAGTATTAATGTCGCATGTCCCTAGAAAACCTCTTATCCTGTATTTAACGGTACATGAAAAATTAATGGGATATATTTTAGGGCAACATTATGAAACAGAAAAGAAATAATAGGCCATTTATTACCTAAGCAAAAAGTTTACTGATTACAAGTCAAAGTATTCACCATTGGAAAAGATATGTTGTGTATTAGCTTAGACAGGTTGTCGGCTTAGACAATACATTTTGTATCATACCACTTGGTTCATTGTAAAATTAGATCCCATCAAGTACATCTTTGAAAAACCTTCATTGTCGGGAAGAATAACAAGATGACAAGTGTTACTTTCTGAATATGACATTGTATATGTGTCTCAAAAGGTAATAAAATGAAATGTTATTATTGAATTTCTTACAGAGCACGCTCATGAAGATTATGTGCCTGTCACATTTGATTTTTTAGATGAAAACTTAATGTCTATACTGCACATAGATAAAAAAGAGCATAATGAAGATATATGGAAGATGTATTTTGATGGTGCATCAAATGCTTTGGGGTATAGTATTGGAGTAGTTTTGATATCTCTAGAAGGGGATTACTACCCAATCACTGCAAAACTAAATTTTGATTGCGCCAATAATATGGCAGAATATAAAGCATGTGTCCTGGGTTTTCAAGCTACTCTTGAAAAGAAGGCCTATGCTTTAAAAGTTTATGGAGACTCTTAGTCATATACCAATTACGAGGAGAATGGGAAACCAAAAACTCAAATTTGATTTTACACCAAAAATATATCAGAATTGATCAAAGAATTTGAGAATATTTGGTTTCATCATTTACTTCGAGAAGAGAATCAGATGGCTGATGCTTTGGCTACATTGGTAACAATGTTTAAATTAAATGAAAATGCTTAAATCCAACCAATCAAATTGAGCTTGCGAGAGAAACCAGCTCACTGTTCAAATGTTGAAAAAGGAGTTGATGGAAAACTATGGTATTTTGACATATTATAATATGTTAAATATCAACAGTACCTAAAGCACATATCAGAGAGTGATAAGAGAACATTGATAAGGTTGACAATGGGTTTTTTTCTAGATGGAGAAATTTTATATAAGAGAAGTCAAGACCAAACACTATTGAGATGTGTGAATGCTATTGAAGCCAAAAAGTTATTAAAAGAAATTCACGAAGGTGTTTATGGAACTCATACAAATAGTCACATGATGACTAAGCAAATAATGAAAAGCAGGATACTATTGGTTGATAATGAAAAAAGATTGCATTGATTATGCTAGAAAATACCACAAATGTCAAATTCATGCAGACAAGATTCAAGTTCCTCTAATATCTTTACGTGTCATGTCAACACTTTGGCCTTTCTCTATGTGAGGAATGGATGTGATAGGGCCCATTACACCAAAAACCTCAAATGGACATCGATTTATTTTAGTAGTAATTGACTACTTCACAAAGTGGGTAGATGCAACTTCATATGCCAATGTGACAAGAATGGTAGTTTGTAAGCTCATTAAGAAAGAGATCGTATGTCAATATAGCCTTTCAGAAAGGACCATTTCGGATAATGCTCTTAATTTGAATAATAAAATGATGACTGAGGTCTATGCTCACTTTAAAATAAAACACCATAAATCAACACCTTATCGTCCAAAGATGAATAGGGCAGTTGAAGCAACCAATAAAAACATAAAGAGAATTATTGAAAAGATGACAAATGTGTATAAAGATTGGCATGAAAGGTTACCATTTGCATTACATGCTTATCAAACTTCAATACGCACGTCTACATGAACTATACCATTTTCAGTAGTATATGGGATGAAAGTAGTGTTACCCATTGAAATTAAAATTACTTCCTTGCTCGTTCTTATGGAAGTTGAGTTAGAAGAAACTGAGTGGGTTCATGCTTGAAATGAACAATTGAATCTCATTGAAGAAAAAAGATTAGCTGTATTTTACCATGGCCAACTGTATCAAAGAATAATGATGCGAGCTCATGACAAGAAAGTTCACCCACGATAATTTCGAAAGAGAGAATTAGTATTAAAGAAGATTCTTCCTAGCCAACAAAATCCTCGAAGAAAATGGACTTCTAATTGAGAAGGCTCATATGTGGTGAAAAAAGCTTTTTCTAGTAGGGCACTAATCTTGGCAAGAATGGATGGAGATGATCTGCCAAATTCAGTCAATGTCGATGCATTAAAAAAGTATTATGCTTAAAAAAATAAAAAAAAGTAAAATGAATTTAAAATATATCTGAGTTGAAAACCTGAAAGGGTAGCTTAGATGAAAATAAAAGGGGATAATGAATGGAGTGGTTCAATTCTTAATATGTGCCAAAAGATGTCAATGGTTGTGGACTAGTTTGGTTTGCTGTATTTTTGAAAAGTCAAGGGCACCAATCAAGAGTCTTCAAAAAAGAATCCATGATGAATTAGTTCATGATGATCTGAATATTTGTTATGTGATTACTTATTGTCCTTGTTATATCCTTTTTGATAATACATGAAACACTTCTCCCTTTTACTAATATAAAATGCCACTTTGTTTATCTTTCCTTTTATCCATCTCATTAAAAAGAGAAATGTGCAAAGTGTTATAATTGTTTGAAATTCAAAAGATGATGAAGGAATAACAATGACCATAAAAGACACACACATTATTTTGAAGAAGATTTAAAATGATAAGCAAAATAGTAAGGAATAAAGGTTAATGGGAAAATTGGCTTATAAGTCATAAAGTGGTCGGCATGGAATATGGGATATGAAGAGAAATCTTTTTTATCTGAACTTAATCAACTGTTGGAATACATAGGATTCGAGAGAAGAAGAAATGAAATAAACTTTGAGATATTTTGAGGATTAAAGGAAAATGACAACAAAAAAGAGAGAGAGAAATAATATGGTCTTTCCATTTGCATAATAAGTGCATTTGCATCATGATCATCATTTATTACATGGCATTGAAAAAACATGAAAATGTCATTCACACATTCATGTGACATGATAGATGTATGGGTCTAGGACAATCTAAGACCAACAAAAGAAAAAGTCAAAACCAGGAAAAATGTGAACATTTTGTTTAGAGAAATCTTTCAAATACCATTGCCTTTCAAATTTTAATATTTAAAGTTTGTTGCCTCTGGTCAAAGGACCTTTGGTCAGAGGACTCTATCAAAATTAGGCATGATTTGTAAGACCAAATGGCATAATCTATAAGTCCTCTCAAATTTTTAATTTAAAGTTTGTTGCCTCTGGTGAAAGGAGCTTTTAACATTTAAAGTTTGTTGCCTTTGGTTAAAGGAGCCATTTAAAGTTCATTGCATTTGGTTAAAGGAGCCATTTAAAGTTCATTACCTCTGGTCAGATGAGCTTTTTAACATTTAAAGTTTGTTGCCTTTGGTTAAAGGAGCTTTTGGATTTAAAGTTTGTTGCCTCTGGTGAGAGGAGCCTTTTGAATTTAAAGTTCGTTGCCTCTGGTGTGATGAGCTTTTTGAATTTAAAGTTTTATAGCCTCTGTTTAGAGGAGCCTTTCAAATTTTCTTTAAAAAAAAAAACTTTATGTTCAATGTTTCGTCTTTTGTATGTGTTTGTTCAAACAAAATTGATGTCTTTTTTATCTTTGCTTTATTCCTAATTCTCAGAAATAAGCAAAGAGGGGCAGTTTTAGGCACCAATTTTGTTTTTTTTTATATTATTATTATTATTATTCTATTAAAAAATTCAGAAAAAAAGTCAAAAAAAATCTTTGATTTCAACTCTGGTAACTGAAATCAAGCTGCCAAAAGGTTCATTTTTCTTCATGACACTGCCTAACATGGCAGTATGAAATTCGATGACCAAAAGTCACCGGATAAACACCCAAATTTTCCACAAAATGAGCCTAAAAGATTTGGGATCTTGAATCTCAGAAGCTCTATAAATAGAGCTAATCTTTACAAGGAATGGGGACACAAACAAGAAGAACAATAAGAGGGAACACATACAATAAAAAAAAATTCTCGAGAATGAAATTCTCAATCTAGGAAGTTGTAGATTTGTTTTTGAAAAATCTGGGCTTGGAAAGATGTTTAGAAAGTGAAAAGGATCATCGGGGAATTTTTAAAAGTTTTTTGGACTTTTTTTGGGTCGTAGGAATCTGGGAAAATTTAAATTTTTCGGCCACCGTTTGAATTTTTTGGCTACTGAAATCTATGTTCCTCATCGGAATCTAGAAATATTTGAATTTTTTGACTCCGGTTGAAGTTTTTGGCCACCGGTGCACTTCGACGATCGATCAAAAATTGTATTTTACGACGGGTAGCGAGAGGTGCTAGGAGTTTAGAGAGAGAGGCTCTGAGGTAGAGAAAGAAAGGAGAAAGAAAAAAATAAAGAAAAAAAGCTGAAATAGGCCTTTTATAGGTGCCTTAAAACGACATCGTTTTGGACGTCTGGACAGAACCCGACCCACATGCCAACCCGAGCTGTTTCGCAGGTTTTTCTTTTCTTTTTCTTTCTATTTTTCGTTTTGATTTTGATTTTGATTTTTATGTTATTTTTTATGATGTTATTATTATTATTATTATTATTATTATTGGTATTTTATATTATTAATGGTAATAATTTTTTAAAAACAAATAAATAAATAGAATAAAAAATGAAATTGAAATAAAATAAAGACCTAAAAAATATAAATAAAAAAATTTAATAATAATAACTACTTAAAGGAAGTTAATTCTATTACAAGCAAAAATATTATTTAAATTGCACCAAAGTGTTGGGATAATTTTAAAAAATAATTTTTCCTAAAAAATAAAAAATTATAAAAAATAAATTGTTTAAATGAATCTTTTAAATGCAATTTTTAGAGAAAGCTAAAAGAGTTTAATTTTATTTAATTATTGCAAGTAAAAATAATTTTTCAGATTTCATCATAGAGTTGGGATAGTCCAAAATTATTTTCACTAAAGATTGATTTAAACAATGAAAATAATAATAAAAAATGAAATTAATAATAATTGATATCTTGAATTTTTTTTCAAAAAAAATATAGAAAATTGAAAGAGTTCGATTTTTTTTAAACAAGAGATTAATATTTAGATTTCACCGATGAGTCGAAATAATCTAAATTTCTTTTTAGAAAAAAAATATAATTAAAGAATAAACAATAAAATTAAAAAAAAACCATAATAAAGATTAATTAATTAATTCCTTTAACTATAAAAAATTTATTTTTAAGATTTTGTCCAAAATTGAGATAATCTTAAAACTTATCCAAAATTTTTAAGATTTTACCGAAGAATCGAAATAATCTTAAAATTTGTTTAATAAATTTTGGGAACTCACCAAAGAGTCGGGGTGTTCTTAAAATCTTCTTTTAAAAATAAATAAATAAAATATCTTATGACGAAGTTTTGAGAATTTTGTGAATGATCAATTTTCTCAAAATATTTTTTAAATAATGATTTTCTATAAATTTCATCAAAGTGTTGGAGAATTTATAGAATACGAAATAATAACAATAATGTTAATTTTGTAATAGAGACAAATGTTTTAAATAAATTTTTAAAAAATTAAATTTTAAAAAAAAGATCACGTTATCAAAATTATAGGATTATGCATGTTTAAATAGTACCGTTCTTCGAACAGATGACGTGAGCGTGCTAATACCTTCTTCACTCAGAATCATACTTCAAGGCCTAGTCTTGATTTCACAAACCTAAGCTTCTTTTAATAAATTTTAAAATTTTTTTTATTAAAAAATGATATTTTGAGTGACTAATCACACTTTATAAAAAGATTGGTGACGACTCCAAAAATTTTTATCAAATCTAGCGATTGAGTCCCCTGGATGAAAATCATTATGATAGTAATGCTCCATGTTATAGAAGTAAGAAGAAGATGAACTCCATCTTATGTTGTCCCTTGTAACTATATTTGTTTAAACGATAAAAGATTTTTTAATTTTACGGATTACATCTTTTTTTTTTTTTTTGAATTGCTCCAAGTATAACTCTAAAAAAAAAAAAAAAACCATTCTAATGTTGCAAGACTTTTATGGAAACTTTATTTTACGTCTTTAACAAAAACATGGAAGATGAATTTGTGCAAAATTAATCAAACTAAAAGCACATCCAAATTTAACATATGTAAATAAATATAATTAATTAAAACAGATATATTTGATCGACAACATTAAAAGTGACAGTGTAAGATATCCGAATCCGACCAAAATGTCCAAGTCGTAACGCGTATAAGGAGCCATTTTTTCTGCGTTGAGAAAATCGACAGCCACAATTTTACGATATTTTGCAACTTGCATGCGGTTGGTCTGGTCTATATATATACTTTCCTTTTCTAGGATTTTGTCTCTTTTTCTTGCGGAATTGCAAAGTGTTTGTATCCAGTTACAGTCGGTGTGCTTTCCTTGCCTTGGACAATGGACACCATATATAGCGAAATATTCTTCACCAATTATGGATCAAAACTATATATATATATATAAGAAAAGAAAAAACCGTTAAACTGTCATGTCACTCATGGAGTCGTGGTGGAAAAATGGTATTTTTCTTCGGAGTTCGTTTTTATTTATGGTATATATGATTGGTACAACTTTTAAATTTTATAAACAACATTAAAAAAAATTATCATATGTATCTTTTAATTATATTAATTTTTTATTTTTAATATATCTTAAAGAAGTATGCGCCATCTCTTTAACCCGGCATGTCGGTGATTCTAAAAAAATTATGAATAATATATGAAATAATTCTGTTTTTTTAATTTATTTATGTTAAATTTTAGATGAGCTTCAAATTTAAAATTAATTAATAATAAGTGAAGTGAGCTTTGTTATTTTATATTATTAAGATACTCTTAATTTAATTAATATGATATTATTTTATCATTACTTTAATCCTTTCTTTCATGTGTAGGGAGAATGAACTTATCATGTAGCATGAATTTTAAATATCAAGTTGTGTTATTCTAAATATGTTATATTTTGAAATTATTATAATTTTATAATTAATTTTTTTTCATTTCTTGTCATTTAATTTTAAATTAAAAACTTATCTAAAATTTAATAATGCACTATATAATTGTAAAACATTTTATTTTTAGCTAGATATAAGACAATTGTTCAATAGGTGACTATATTTTAAAACATTCATAAATAAATATAATAAATGAAATTATACATGTGACAATATTTTTTATTTGTGAATTTTAAAAACTTAAAGAGGTACAAAATGATAATCCAACACATAACACTTTTTTTTTTCAAAAAACCTCAACCTAAATATTTTAAAATATATAAAAATGTATTCTCATAAAAATACAATAAGTTTGGCCAACCATAAATATAAAATCGACATTTTACCATGAATGGTCCCCAAAAACATGGTGCCATCAGATTTCACCAGCCTTTCATCTCAAATCCAACACTTTAACTGTTCAATTCCAAAGTCCCAGAATAATTTTTCTTTTTCTGTTTCTGGTATCTTGCAATTACCTATATATATATATATATACATATTTTACTATTAGATCGATATTTCACAATTTTTTTTTTTTTTACATTTTATTGCTAAAAGCTTCAAATTTGTAATTAAAAAAGCTTACACCTAGAAGTTCTCTTAAAGAAAAAAATTTCATATATATATATATCAAGTTAGGATTAAGATATTCAAATTGGGATTAAGGGATTGATTTATAGGAATATGTTTAAGCTATATACATCAAACTAGCTTTTTTTTCTTGGTAAATAATTGAATTTTATTAAACCAGAAAGTTAGTACTTCCATCTTATTCCATGCAGGAAAAAAGCTTTAGGTACAGCAACCCCAATGCACCAAATACATCAGCCAAGCTAACTGTGATGCAACCAAGATGTACAGAATTTTATTGACGCTGACGCGAGCCATTGATAGACGAAACTGTCACAAACTTCAGAGCATTGGTCAAGACCTTTTGATTAAGAGTGATTTTCGTGTTCTTCTTTTTTTTGTTTTTTTGGCTGTACAAGGTTCTATCAGTAATTTATTAAACCGCGGGTGCTATTAATTTTTAAGGGCATATGGATCAAGGGAGGGACCATGACTCGATGAGGCCAATCACACATCTGTTCGTATCACGAAAAAGGACATAAATGTCTTAATGCCACTGGTTCTTGTGTAGACAAGGACATGTTGTTCAATGGGCCCTCAAAATAGCAATAATTGTTGATTAATTAATATGTTGTGAATAGGATTCTGAGTTTCTCTATCAAAGGGTCTTTTTCTCACCCGGGGGTTCCCCTTCCAACCAACCTACGCTGGCCCCTTGCCAATCCCAAATGCCTAGCCCTGACTTTACCCTGATCCAGTCCCAGCTCTCTAATAATTCAACCCTATTTAGGTTCTCACATGTTTGATTATATTGAGAATATATTAGAAAATTTAAGAAAATAAAAATAATAAAAAAATAAATATGATTTCAAAGCGCAAAAAATATTATTTTAAAGATAATTATGTATATAAAATATATCAAAACCTTAAAAAAAATTTTTAAAAATAGTAAAATTGATCAGGTAAAAAAATTATTTATAATAAATGAACAGTTATCAATCAAGCTAATTCAAAAAGTCATTACATTTTATATAGCTATGTTTTCTTATTTAAGAAAACTTTATTTAAACAACTATATTTTTTTGTTTAGATCTGTTTATTCGGATCATCATATTTTTCTCCATTCAAATATGTTTATTCAGAATTAATAATATTTTGAAATAAAAATATAAAAAATTTAAAAATTAAATCTATTTACTAAACAAGCCCAAGCGCTTAAGTGCCCATCTTTAACTTCTAAATTTATCTAACCCATTAGGAAAACTCCTAACAAACCTAAATGACTTGGCCCATTCCAAACTTAACTCAATTACTTAAATAACATAAGTAATCTCTTTTAAACTACATATATATATGATCATTCTACTCAATGTGGAATACACCACATTCTAAATTACCAACAATTCTCTACTAGTTTGGAATGTTGGTGCTTAATCTTTAACCTTTCACACAAATAAATATTATGAATACAATAAGGTATCTTTCGATTTAAACCTTTAATTAGTGTATATATCTTAGAATTCTAACAAAGTTGATGGTGTCTGTAGATTAAACCTCAACTCTTAGTGTTAAAATTGAAGATATAATACACATAATACTTATTTAATATTCTGTCAGAGGTTTAAAATTGCTTTAGCACTATTATGGCCATGTGATTATCCTTATTCATAAACATTTACAAAAAGGTTTTTAATTTTCTTGTTGAAGTGGCACCACTTCTATGTTTATATAGGTGAAGTTTCTTGTTTATGTCTCCATTGCTATAGACATTTAATTATAATTCCATTAAAAGTTCAATCTCATCCTCTATTTACACAATGACTTACACTAGTATTCCAAATATTTAGAATGGTTGATAGTGTTTACAGACACATAACAATAACTTGTTATTACCTATTAAACTTTACAATTAGAGATTACTAATTCAAAGTTAGATTTCCATTATTGGTGTTTAAAAGGATTTTTAAACCCATTCCACTTGTGGTGCTTCTTACCAAATTTCTAAGTAGTGCCTTGGTAGGAGGATCTACTAAGTTATTACCAAATTTAACATATATTATTGTAATCACCCCATTTTTTTATCAATTCTCTAATATAATCATGTCTTAGGCTAATATATCTAGATTTTCCATCATAAATTTCACTATAAGCTCTAGACATAGACAAAGAAATGGCTGTCATTAGTTATGGCCATAACTCTATATCTATTAATAAATTTTTTAGCCATTCAGCTTCCTTGTTTGCTGCAACTAAAGTTATAAATTCAGATTCCATAGTTGAATGTGAAATGCAAGTTTGTTTCTTGGATGCCCAACTAATTGCACCACCTCCAAGAGTAAACATCCATCATGAAGTGGATTTATTGTCACTTATACTAGTGATCCAACTTGCATATGAATATCCTTCTAAAATAGCTGCATATTTGGAATAAAATAAGCCAAAATCTTTAGTTCGTTTAAGATAACCTTGAACTCCTCCTATGGCTTTTCAATGACTTATACTAGGCTTACTTGTATATCTTGATAACTTACAAATAGCAAAAGCTATATCTGGCCTAGTATAATGCTTAGAATACATAACACTTCTAATAGCAGTTGCATATTCAAGTTGTGCAATTACATAACCTTGATTTTTTATTAATTTTATACTTGTATCATATAAAGTATTGGCTTCTTTTATATTAAGATACTTAACCTTATTAAGCAGTTTCTCAATATAATGACTTTGATTAAGTATGAAACCCTTGTTATATCTCTTAACTTTAATTCTCAAAATGGCATCAACTTCATTTAAATCTTTTATTTTGAAATTAAAAATCAAATACCTTTTGGTTTCATTTATGCCAATTATATTAGTACTAAAAATTAGCATATCATCCACATAGACACATATTATAACTCCATATTTTTTAGTAAATTTTGAGTAAATACACTTATTCGCTCCATTATGTTTAAAACCATTGGCTATTATGGTTGAATCAAACTTTTTATGCTATTGTTTAAGAGCTTGCTTTAGCCTATAAAGTGACTTAATTAATTTACAAACTTTATTCTCATTACCTGGAAAAATAAAACCTTTTAGTTGTTTCATGTATACTTCTTCCTTTAAGTCACCATTTAAAAAGGTCTTCTTAACATCCATTTCATGCACATGTAATTTATAAATGGAAGCCAAAGCTATAAGAACTCTAATGGATGTTATTCTAGCTACTAGAGCATATGTATCAAAATAATCTATACCTTCCTTTTGTTTAAAACTTTTCGCAACTAATCTTGCTTTAAAGGTTTGTACAGAACCATTTGTATTATATTTCTTTCTAAACATTCATGTACATCCTATAGTTTAGAACCTGGAGGTAAATCTACCAAGACCCACGGATTATTGGACATGATTGAGTAATTTCATCATTAATAACTTTTTTCAAAAAAGCAACATCTCTGAAAGTCATAGCTTCATTAAATGTTTTAGGGTCTTTATCTACATTTAATAGAATTGGTGTTTTATTAAGCACTTGGTTTTTATTTCCTTCTACTAGGAATACTTAACCAAATCACAAGGATTCAAAATTTGCAAAGGTTTTCAGATTCGTAAGAATGGAAAATTCGTAAGATTCCAAGTTTTGCGAAGGTTCTAGATTCACAAAGATGTAAGGTTCGCAAGGATTTTTAGGGTCGCAAGAAAGAAAGATTTGTAAGACGCCAAGTTTTGTAAATGTTCTAGATTCGTAAAGATGCAAGATTCTTAAGGATTTTCAGGTTCGTAAGAAAAAAAGATTCACAAGACTCTAAGTTTCACAAAAGTTTCAGATTTGCAAAGTTGTAATTTTTCAAAGATTTTCAGGTTCTCAAGAAAAAAAGATTTACAAGACTCCAAGTTTCACAAAGGTCCCAGATTCGCAAAGATACAAGATTCACAAGGATTTTCAGGATCATAAGAAAGAAAGATTCATAAGACTCCAAGTTTCGAAAAGGTTCTAGATTCACAAAAATGCAAGATTCACAAGGATTTTTAAGTTTGCAATATTTCAAGTTTAGTAAAAGTTTTAGATTCGCAAAGATTCTCGGTTCGTAAGGACTTTTAGATTCACAAGAAAGATAAATTCACAAGATTTCATAAAAAATTTTAAAGATTCAAAAGAATAAATTGATCAAGACTGAGTCAAGGTTGAAGATAAATGGTCGGGATAATGCCGTGGGTTAAAAAATTATTTGACCTAAGTCACAATCAAGTGAATGATAATAAAGTAATGCAGGTGCATGCCTATCTAAGATGCAAATGTAATGTATATAGTGTTGATGTCATGAAATTTCAATTGTGGTGACAAAGTTCTCAAAACTCCACCAGTCCTTCTTGGCTTCTTAGTATTAAAAGTCTTAAAGCAGATTTCGTTGGCTGATCCATGTCATTCTTCTCATTTGATCATAATTCATAAGTCATGTCAACCAATCTATCACTACATTTTTCATTGGGTCACTTTGTTTGCCCTCTTGTAAATCATTTTCTCATGCTTCTTTTCATTTATCTCATCTTAAATTTCTTTCAAGAGAATGAAAAACTCTTTATGAAAAATGTCATTCATTTATTTGCCATCATTCAAATCAGTGACAGACATGATGCATTTTCTAGGATCATTCATGGAATGTTCATTTGGTGAAGGGTAAGAAAAATGGATCTTTATTATTGAGGAACAAAAGGTAGGGTCAAGAACTACTCAAGGGTGAACAAAGGCAAAATGATGTGATTTATTCAAATAAGACATTAACATCCAAAATCATGATTGCTTAGATAATTTTGAACTCAAATTCAGGATCATCTTTAAAAAACACATTCCATTAATATCTTCAATCTTTGAGCTAATAATCATCCTTATTGTGGGGACTTTCACATGAAGTTTTTTTTTTTTCAAGTTTTCATCTTAAATCGCCCTTTTGGATTTTCAATTTAAGTCTTTCTTTTTCCTCTTTTATCTCTTTTCCTTTTTTTTTGTTTTTTATTTTTATTTTTATTTTTTTGCTTCTTGATTTTTTTTCATTTTTTTTTCTTTTTTTTGTATACCTTTTTCTCATTTTTTCTCCTTTGCTAACACTTTGATTAAAGCTTCACATAATCCAATGACAGACCTGTCCCAATTTAATTCATGATTCTCTAAATTAAGTATTCACATTAGATCAAAATAGACTTTTAAGGGACGTAACGTAGGCTAAGGTAAAGGGTGCCAAAAAAAGGGGATAAAATAGGCTCAAATTACATTTGAAGGGTAATTAAACCAATGATCATTTCTTCATGTGGGGCACTTTGACATTTTACCCCATCAATTTTTTTTTCTTTTTTTCTTTTTTTTGACAGAGTACATTGGCATTTTACCCCATCAAATTTTTTTTCTTTTTCTTTTTGGTGGAGCACATTGGTATTTTGTCCCATCAATTTTTTTTTCATTTTTTTATTTGTGAGGAAAACTTGATCACAAAAAGGTTTTGCCCCCAGTGTGGGGGTGATCCTTGGTTAGGGTTCCTCAGAAGAAAATTTTAAAAGGCTCAAATAGGGTAGTAATGGATGGTTTTTTTTTTTTTTTAGAAGGATAAAAGAAAGATAGCCATTTCTCATTTTAAAGATGAATACTCTCAATGAAAAATATTCATTGACTAAGAACAGACTTATGAACAATTGCAAGGATCATATATTGCATCATTTTTGAAATTCTTTTCTAGATTTATCATTTTATTCAGCAGTCCCAACAATCTCAAATTTATCAATCAAAACATCATGAATGGTGTTTTTAAAGTTAAATCTTGAATTATCATCTCTATTGTCTGAATATTCATTATTTGAAATTAAAAAATGGATATAGGAAAAAGTATGAGAAGGTAAAAGTAAATAATGGTGATTCACATAAAAGAGGAATGTCATGAAAATGCATCATATCTATCACTTTTATTAAAATGATGAAAAATAAACTAAAATCCAAGCACATAAAAGAGATCCATATTTTCAAGAAATCCTAAAATGATAATCAATTTTAATCAGCCTTCTCAAATTCATATCTTTAGATGATTGGGCAAAGAATTTTTATGGATATTCAGCTCTATTGATTCATTGAAGCTTATTGAGCCTGCTTGAATCAAACTTTGCACCTCATGCTTGAAAGTAGGGCAAGTTTCTATGGAGTGACCCAAATTTCCATTATGATAGTCACATGTGGTATTAACATTATATCATTTGGGATAGGGTGGCTTCAATGGTTTTAAAAGGACTAGGGATACTAGGTCATTTTTGACCAGTTTTGAAAATAACTCAGTATAGGTTATGGGCATAGGATCAATATGAGCTCTCTCTTGATTGCCCTTGGATCTTCTTAAACCACTCACTTGATTGTTAGACCTTGGAATTGGTGTAGTAATAGGATAAAACCCATATACAGGTGCTTGAAAAGTTGGCTGATAAAGACTTAGGGTGACGTTGTTCAAGGTTGGGAGATAAAGTTGGTAAGGAACTTGTGCAACATTATTGGCTATTAGATAGTAAGCAGGATGAACATATGGTGGATGTAGAGCATAACTTTTGGATTGTTGTCTTTCAAAACTCATTGCTTGGGCTTTATCTTTGTCTCTTTTAGGCATTCCACTTTTTTTGGCACTGTTGGTCTTTCTTACCTTAAACTTACCACTCTTGATGGTATTTTCAATAATCTCCCTTGAGATCACCATATCAACAAAGTTCTTTGTTGCGTTTCCTATCATCTTTTCATAATAGGATGATTTCAAAGTACTTACAAATAAAACCATTGTTTTTTTTCAGTTAAAGGTGGTTGCACTTGAGCGGCAACATCTTGCCATCTTTGGGATACTCCTTGAAAGACTTAAATTCTTTTTTCTCTATTCCTTGCAATGAAAGGCAATCAGAAGCCATATCAATAATGTGATGATATTGGTTAATGAAAGACTGAGTCAAATATTTCCATGACTTAATGCGAGTTCTATCCAACTAAACATACCACCTTGTAATAGACCCAGTGAAGCTATCCTAGAATATATGCATTAGCAGTTTTTTATTGCTAGCATACACTGCCATTTTATGACAGTACATTGTGATATGCATAATGGGGCACTTGGTACTGTCATACTTCTTAAATTTTATACCTTGAATTTCGAAGGAATCATAACATCTAAAACTAAACAAAGGTTGGCAACATCCATGGATCTATAGAAATCAATGCCCTTTATAGCTCGTAATCTTTCCTTAATCATGTTCATGGCTTGATTCATTTTAGAGTCTTATGAGGGTACAACTATTTGTAGCTTTTCTTTCTCTTTAGTCTCATCCATTTTGGGAGTTTGGATTGGCTTATCTGCCTTTTCAGTGAAAATAGGATTGGTATAGCTCTGAACATTCCCTTGATTGAAATTTAGGAACATGGTCTATTGTTGATGAAAGCTTGGAGTGACTTGAGTCTGACGTGGAGAGAAACCTGGAGGATACAATGGCTTAGTATTTTCATGTGAGATGTCTTCTTCTATTGCCTTTCCTCTATTTTTTCTTTTCCAAAGCTTCTAAAATTTTACTCAATTTTTTTTCAAGTATCTCTTGAGCTTTTTTTATTCTTTCAAGTCGAACTACATTGTCTTGCTCTATTTTTTTGGCTTTAGCCCGAGTGTAGTACTGGTGTTGAGCTATCCTTAAACCTTCATTTCTCTTAATTATGGTGTAAATTTAAACTGATGTTTATGGATCTATTATGCATAAGAATGAATGCAATGATGCATGAATACATGCATACACAATAAAAAAGGTTAGTAAGCATAATATGTAATCTATATGTATGTTTATGAATATGTGCTAGAAGAAAAAAATAAAAAGAAGATAAAAAAAATCAAACCTTATAAAGCGAGTAAAACAACAACATGATCCTAGATTTTGGGTTAACTATGAAGGGTGGAAATATAAGTTTCTATCTATGGCTAGGATTTTAAGATTGACTATATGCGATTTGGGTCAATTCTAAAAGGTTCCCAAATTATTCCTTACACCATCGTCCATCATAGACTAGTAAGGCACTTGATTCTCACCCATCATAGGCTACAAACGAAAATGGTTCAATTTGAGTAAGAGTGTTTCACAAGCCTATGTAGAGACATAAAATCTCACGAGGGCATAGGTACTTCACTTCCTCCTAAAGGTAGAGCTTGGGTGGAGAGCTTATGTTATGCACATGCAAATGAATGACAGATATATACAGTAAATAAATGAATAACTAAAACAAATATAAACAATGGGAAAAAATAAAATAAGGAAAAAAATAAATTTTTAATTTATTAAGCAAGGCTTAGATAATAAGGAATCATTTGCTGACCAAACTCTCGATGTTCCTACTGGAGTCGTCAAACTGTTATAACGTATAGATCCATGGACCTACCATTTAGACATGGATAAAAGAAGTCACCACCAATCTTTTTTTGTTTAGGTATGATTGGCCACCTGATTGAATCTAATCTACAAAACAGATGTTAAGTTCGAGAGTCAGTTACGTATGAGAAAGGTTATAGCACCCCCATAACATCCATCCAAAAGATGGTACTAGTTTGATTTCGAATTATCCAAACCTTGATCATTTTTATGATTTTACCAAATAATTTAACATTGAAAATTAACCTTAAAATCGTCCTAATAGTTTGGTAGCGATTTAGGCTAATTCTCTCACCTTAGAAGTATTCATAAAGACTAGTATCATACTCTGAATAGGCTTCATCATCGGATTTATTAGTTTTTATTCCAGAAAAATTAGTAAAGCCTCCCAATAGTTTAGTAGGGCTCACTTCAGAGCAATCTTCCAATAGTTTAGAGGATAAAAATTATTTTTGTTTATTTGAAAATATTTTTTTATTTGAAAGGATTTTTTTGTATTTTGTTTTTTGTAGATTTGTTTTTTCAGAAATACAAGTGGCAGAAATAATTCTTTTTTTTTTAAATAAAACCAAAAAAGAATAAAAATGGGTTAAAAATAAAATAAAATCAAATCAAATCAAAAAATAAAAATAAAAATAAAATGGAAAAGAAAAAACCTACGATCGGGTTAGGTCGATACCAAGATTAGCACGCGGATCCTGACTCGGGTTCATACAAATCCTAAGCCTTCCAAAATGCTACCATTCTAGAGCAGTATAAAAGTAGCACCTCAGTGTTTTCTTCAAAATTATCTGAACCTCTCTGTCTCTACCCTCAGTTTTCTTTGCCTTATCTTTAAAAAAACCACTCATAAATTCAATCGAAAATTGGAAATTTCATCGATTTCTAAGGATGTCACCAAAAAATTCAACTGAAAACTAAAAAACTTACTGATTTCTAGAAAAAGTGTCAGATTCTGAAAATGTTGCAGGAATCTTATCGAAAACTTCACGTTCACCAAAAAATTTTGCCAAAAAATTCATGTTCTTTCCAAAAACCCAGAAAACCCAAAAAATCCAAATTTCTTCAAAATTTTCCCAGATTTCTCCAAAATTTGCCCAAACTATTTCAGAACCTCTTAGAATCCTAATCCTAACCCAGAAACCTAAAATTAAACCCTTAACTTTCGATTGAACCTAAAATCCCAGAATTAGACTCTTAGAACCCTTTTTGCCAAAAATTTTTCATACTTTTTTTCTCTAAATTTTTCATCTATTTTTGTGTGTTCTTTTTGTAAAATTGGTCTAACTTATAGGTAGTCTTAGAAGTATTTTTAGGAAATGAGCAGAATCAATCTAAGCTTGAACCTGGGATTGATTCTGTCCAAGCATGATTCTGGGTTTCTAATTTGATCCCAATTAATTTCACCAATTGACTTTGCATTAAAAATTCTTGATTTTGGTCAAATTTAGATTTGACTATCCCTTGGCAGATTCAAACAAAAGAAAAAAAAGAAAAAAAAAATAGAAATAACAACAACAACAATAATAATAATAATAAGTTATCTACTTAAGCCTAGACATCAATGGGCTTAACTGGGCTTGAACAAAATGGGCCTAATCGGGACTGGACACAAATAGGTGTCTACAATTATTATATTAATTCATTCTCAGATTCAAATGTAATTAGCAATAAAAAACTTTATGCTAGTTTGTTAGTTTGCATTGTAAATGAAACTTGATGACCATCTAAACTATTTTTTAAGCCATGTACAATTACCCCAATTTTCCCTATGCAAGTAAACCAAATGCATCTTTAAACTATAAAACCACTTATCAATGTTGATTGTGCCTATGTGTAATCCAATATAATATGTATGATTTTATGATATCAAAGACTTTAACTCTAAAAACCAATTTATTAAAAACTATAACAAATTGTAGATCACCTTTAAAGAATACTACCTTGCATGTAGAATAAAGGTATGTTTCTTTATAACTTTAATTGCTTACTTAATGAATCATTGCAGATTTTTAGGATAGATAGAAAAGGTTTATTTTCTAATGTTAAGTAATATGGCCCTATGAAATAACATAATCATAATATTTTGCTACACTCTTGCTTTTGATTTAAAATTTTACTTTCGTGTAGCATTCATTTAAAAGAAAAACTTTGAAACCTTTACTCTTTTATATGTGTTTAAAAAAAAGCAAATGAATGCATAAGTTATACAGTGTAATATCTCAACTATTGGTATCATTATAGTTAATAAAACTAATGTCTTTATGTATCAAATTTTATACTGCAATGTAATATGTTTCTGACTCTATCAATTAAGGTCTTTGTTAGCAGTTCTGTTGGGTTAAATAATAGGCCATAATCAAAGTATATTTATGTTAGTACTACTATGTTTAGGAGTTCGAGAGCCTTAAATAATTGTAACATGAGATGAAGATAATAATGACAACAATGATGATTTTGACATAGATTATGGAATGGGGAAGAAGAAAATGGTAAGTGTTGTAAGGATTTATCCGAAAATTCGATCACTAGACAATTTTAAAAACAAAATGAGTCACCACCAATATATTTTTTTTGGCTAGATGTAAATACCACTTAAAAAAACCTATCCTTTTAATTAAACCCTAAAATTAATTGAAGAATGTTTAAAAAGATAATTTTTTTAGTTTGCGAAAATAGTTTAGGTCAATACAATTACATATGGGAAAGGATTAGCACCCTCATAGTATCCATTTTAAAAACAATACCAATTAATAATGTGTTATACTTTAATCTTAACAAAAATAGTTTTGATTTTAATATTTAAAATAATTCCCTTACCTTTTTTTGTTATCATAATTTTTGCTTTTAATTTAATTTAATTTTTTTTCACGAAAGTTTTCTCACTTTTTAAAAAAGGTTATTATTTTCATTTATATTTGAAAAATAAACTAAAACTTTTTCTAACAACATTAGAAGATATTTTCTCATCTAGAAATTTTTTAAGAATCACTACTCGAATTTCCTTAAAGTCCCATTCTAGAAGGCTTGTATTTATACAGAAAATGCTAATGAATAGATAATGATAAGATCAAGATATTTATGCACTAATGTATACCATTTTATTCCTTTTAGAAAAAATATTTTCTGCTTCTATTTTTCTTTTTTATTAAAACAAAATAAATAAATAAAAAAAATTTTTTTGTATTGAATATTTTCCAAAATACTCTAATACTTTGCTGGCATTTTAGAAAATACCCTCACCTAAGTATCTCATATTGAAAAGACTGTCTCTTATTATTATTTTTATTAACTTCAAATTTCTTCATATTACCATTTTTTTCAAAATTTAAATTTAAATTTAAATATACAAGTGAACAAGTAATCAAATGAATAATTAATTAAAATGAACAAATATGATGAAAAAAAGAAAAAAATTTCAAAAGTTGGCCAATCAATGTACTCAACGACAAGTTAAAGCATGGTCAATGTCAGTCTTCACTGGTCAACATGGGTCAATGCTAGTCAGTTGCAATAGGTTATGAGTTAGGTTGCACAAGAGATGGGTTGGGCTTATGGGTTCAGATCTGATCCAATTTTTTACATTATAAAATTCAAATTTTTACTTCATTTTAACTTCATTTAAAAAAAAAAACTTTTTTACTTTAAAAAAAAAAACCTTAAATGTAGATTTTGACCGACTACCATTTTCCTTCGTCGATAATCGTCACTAGTCGTCTCTCATTATTTTCGATTTAGTCTCAAATTTCACCTACTTCTTCCTTTCGATCTCTTTTCACACCCTACCTATTTAGATTTCTCCAAAACTTCTATGTTTTCCTATATTTGAGCCTAAAGTTTACTACTTTAAATCTTAAAACACTCCTTCACCATTGCTTTAAACATTGCTATCTTTTATTATGTTCTTTTATTGTCTAATGCCTCATCTCTTCCTTACACTTTTGTAAATTTTTTTTTTTTGCTACTTCTTTTAAGAGGAATGAGATTTTTTGTGTTGTGTTGTGTTTTTTTTTCTTTTAGGTGTTTGATGAAGGTGGCTAGAAGAATGGGTTTCAAGTAAAAATTTTGGTGGTGGTGGTTTCTGTAAGTATAGTGGGTGTCTATAGTGATGCTTAGATAGGCAAGGCTTTTTTTTTTTGCTTATTTTTTTCTTTTTTTTCAAGGGTTTTTTCTATTTCTTTATGTGTTTTATAAAAGTTCAAGTAGAGGGGCTAGTTAGGAAAGGTGGTTTGTAAATGCTAGGATGGCTACTATGATGGATGTGGCAAGTGTTAGGGGTCGCCGATCAATGCCGTACACAACACCTCTATTTTTTAGCCTAATATGATTTTTATATATGTTTTTATTTTTTCATAATTTCCAAAATTTTAAATTTCTTTAATTAATCCTAATAAAACATCTTTATGCCTTAAATTGGATTTGGATTATATTGGATTTTGGCCTTCCAAGCACATATAACACAACTTGGATATGATTCATGCAAAGTGACCTAACAACCTATTAAAATGTTCAAATATGCTCAAATTGGGATTCGATTAAATTAATCTAGAAAAAATTGAATGTCTATAATTGCCTATCTTTACACATTGTTGAGAATCAAGAATAAGGTAAAGATATAGACAACCATTTTGTTCAAGATCAATACGTCAAAAGTTTTTCTCTATTGTTTTATTTTTTTTATATTTTTGGATTTTTTTAATTCTTTAATAAAAAGTTTCTTTTTTTCCTTTTTGTAAACAAAAACTCAAAAATTTGCATTTGAGGAAAACAAAAACTCAAAGATTCGTATATGAACATATACTAAAATTCAAAGATTCAAATCTAAAATATTAAAGATTCACATTTGAAAAATAAAATATTCACATTTAAAGAGATTCACATCTTTAAAATCAAAGGTTCACATTTGAAATTTTTCAAAGATTCAAATCTAAAAATCAAATATTCACATTTGAAGAAGTTCATATCCTAAAGAATCAAAAGATTCACATTTGAAAAGATTCATTTCTTAGAATCAAAAGTTCACATTTAAAAATTTTCAAAGATTTACATCTAAAAAATAAAAATTCAAGTTTAAAGAGATTCATATATTAAAATAAAAGGTTCATATTTGAAAAGATTTACATTGGAGTTGAGGTTCACATCGAAAGGTTTAAGATTCATATAGAAGGTTTTGAGATTCACATCGAAAGTTTCTAGATTCACATTGAGGGTTTTAAGATTCACACGAAGGTTCACAAAAGTTCAAATATTCATGAAGGAAATTTAAAGATTCGCAAAGGAAATTTAAAGATTTGTAAATAAAATGTCATCTTATTTTGAAAAGGCTTATTAATAAAAGGCTTAATGACTTTAAAAATTCATATTTTTCCTTAATCATGGTTTAACATATCTTAAAAATTAAAATTCTTCCTACTTCGAGTGTGAAATTTTTATCATTAAACAAAAATTTCCTCAATCCAAGGTTAAAAATCTTATCTTGAAAATTTTTTCTCATTTAAGGATAAAAAATCTCATCTTGAAAAGTTCTTTTCATATGAGGTGTAAAAATCTAGTCTCTTTTTATTTTTTTTTAAATTGAGGATTACCAAGTTCAACATGTTCACTTCAAGAAAAGTCTTCAGCTAAAAACACTACAAAAAATTTTCTATATACTGACATTTGGTTATATTGACAGTCAAATTATGTCAGTAAAAGAGACTTTTACTAATGAATTTTTAATATCATCATAATATACTATCCCTTTACCAACACTTTATACAACCATTGATATAGATAAACTTTTTTTTATGGTATATAACTATTTGTTAGTATAAGTATGCTATATATTGACACTTATCTATATTGACAGTTAAATTATGTAAGTAAAAAGTCTCTATACTAATGGATTTTTATTACTATCAGTATAGACAGTGCCAACACTTTGTAAATTCATCGGTATAGGCAAACATTTTCTGATTGTATATACATATTCGTCAATATAAATATGTTATATACTAATAGTTATAACAACTGTTAATATAAGCTAAAAAAATATTTATTCCTAATTTTTTAAAAAAAATTAATTCATAATATTTCCCTCTAATAAAAATTTTCAAAAACTATAATTTGATTTTAAGCTATAATTATTAATAAATAAAACTTGTAACTTAATTAATTTTAAATGATAATAAGTTTTAAATAAAATTTGTAATTATTATATTAATTAATAAATTTATAATTAAATATTAGACTAGAAATTTTTTAAATTTAAATATTATATTAATTTAGTTTCAATTAATATTTTAGTTTTAATATAGTTTCATAAAATTTTAAAATCATTCTAGATCAAAAGTCAAATTATAAATAATCTACATATATAGTAGTATTTATATTTATATAAATATGTTTTTATGTTATTTGTAAAAAAAAATTTTATAAAATAATGCTTATCGTTCACTGTATTAGTAGTTTAAGATTCAAAAGTTTAAGAAAGGGGAATGAATTTTGAAAATAATCACAAGGCATTTGACCAAAAAAAATACCTTCAATTTTTTGTAAGGGAATATTCAAAGCATTTTTTAGGCAAAAATGCCTTGAATATTCCAAAAAAAAAAATCGTTGGGATTATTGAAGCATTTTTTACGAAAAACACCTTAAATAATCCCCTTTAAATGAATAATTTATGGATTATTAAAGGTATTTTTGGCAAAAAAGCCTTCAATAATCCCATTTAAAAAATTAGAAAGGATAATTAAAGGCGTTTTGGCCAAAAACATCTTTAATAATCCATACATAAAAATTTGAGGGAATTATTTAAGGCGTTTTTGGTTATAAACACTTTTAATTTAAGCAATTTGACTTTACTAAAAAAAGGAGAAATAACCATTGTTATTTTGAAAAGCATGTCTGAAAATGAATGCAAGTTAGTTGTAGGTATATGCCCAAAAAACATTTGGTTTATATATGTAATACTACGAATTACATTTTAGAATTTACATTACGAACATTGCAGTATTTCAATCAATTGACTACACATTTGAATTTATAATTAATAATATTGCCACATAAATATATTTTTTTTCAAATAATTATACTCAATCTATGTGTATTCATATAAGCTGCTATTTGATATAAAATGAATATATACCAATAATATTAAACCAATACCCCAATCTAGAAACTTAAATTATCCATTCAACATAGCGTGTTAAAAACATTATAAAAAATGAAATGCATATATTTACACCCAACCAACAATCTCAAATCTCAAGGTGTAGCGAATGATAATACATACTCAGACCACTATTTATAGACTTCATTAAGTCTGTCTATCGTGAAGCTTCCTTTACTCTCCCACTATAAAAAAATTAAAAGTAAATGTTAATAAACGAGAATATAATTTAGTTTCTTTTTAAAGATATTATGATTGTATGAAATTAATACTAACCTTGAATGGTGTGGTCATAAAATCATATAAAACTATCTTATTCATAAGATGAAGGTCATAATATCCACATTCAATATATCTTAGTTGACAAAGTGCCTAAAAAATAAATTTAGTGGGTTTAGAAAACATTTATCTAAACAAACTCAGCATAAAAAAATAAATTTCACATTTACCTGTAATGAAACCCAATTTATCTTTGCTTTCTTATCAACTATAGACATTCCCTTAAATTGAAAAAAAAAAGTACTTAATAAAAAATAAAAGTAATTATGAGAAAGAGAAGATAATATAATAAGATGTAATACCTCTTTATAAAGTTTTGAATATCGAGGTTAGGCTTTGCCATTAGTTGAGCGAAATTAAATAATTATGGCATAAAAGAATTGGTATCAATCACAATAAGCTGCCAATTACAACTAAAAAATAATAAGAATGATATACTCATATGAGGCATCATCTTAGATTCGGGTAAGGTTGGAATAATTATTTGTATAAATATAACTTACGCAGCATTATACGGACCAAAAAATAATCAGCCCATTTTTTCATGCATTGACTCACATGACGACCATAAAAAATGATAATGCCTCTCTGCTCACTAATAAAATTTGGGTCAATGAATCTGAATCTATAGGTCATTTGTCTTGCCTTGATCTCTCTATACAAGAAGTTGTAGGCTAACAATAAACAATACTAGTTAGTAATACACTGTAATATAGATTAATACATATTGACTTTGCATATTTAAATTTATAAACTAACCTCATATAGGCAATAATGTCAGAAACTGATATTTCATTCAAGGTATAAAATTCCTTAATCTTAGGCCCCCCAATGTAAGAAACTGATGGATGATCAAATAACCCATCCTCAAACTTAATGGTAATGTAATTTCCTCTAGATAAATGATCAAGTGCATAATTAGAAAACACATCAATGGCAGCCTAAGCAAGGGCCATCATCTGAGTTCTAACATCTTGCTACAATATATAATGAAATATAAGTATTAAAACCAAATCAATAAATATAATAAACAAATAAATATTAAGTGAATGAACAAAATCATACTTCATGGCTAGTACCAGAGGTTGGGTTTCCTACCTAACTTGCAATGGAAGCTTGTCCTAGCTGGATGATACTATCCGACTGGCCTACAAGCATGTTAGGCTGCATTGCTACCAACATCACCTCTAAAGTTATGAGTCATTGTTGTTGATAATTTAGGCATTGCTCTTGGTCATCAAGTCTTTGCTATCATTGTTGAATGATTACTTTATATTGTTCATTCGTCATTTGAGGGGTTTTGGGTTGATTACTGAAAAACTTTGATGGCACACAAATCCGCCAACCTCATGAACTTGTCCATATCTTTCTTTTGCTTCTAATGCTAAAGACAAGGGATCTTCACCATAGTAGGTTATCATTTCACCGAATTTAATTTTAGTAGCAAAATTATCCTGAAAGATAATAATAAGATGGCCTGTAACAACAAATTTATACAAGTATAAAGTCATGCATACAAGCACAAAGCCAATCATGCGTGATATAATGAATAGTTATACATACAATCTTTTTAGCCATTTTTTTGGTTGGTTAATCTACAAATGATCCATCCTTCTGCATATGTCTTTGTTTCCATACATCTCATCTAAAAACTTAGGTGCCAAAGCTAGATGATTCCTAATAAATTAATATAAGAATCAGAATTTATTAAATGAATGTTCATAAATATTCATTTTTGAGTATAAAACAAGTGTGTGAATACTTACAAGCTGATACTTGACATTCGTATAACCCTTTCTCGATGTTTGATGGTGATATACTTGTTTGGTCCGAATGTTCATTTGTTGTTCTTTGATTTTTTAGAAAAGAAAGAAATTATATAAATCACATATTAAGATATCAAATATATTACATAAAATCTTATAAACAATTTTTTGTAATGGGTGTGTATACCGAGAATTCTTTTGATAGCCGATCTCGAACAAAATTCGTCCAATCTTGATAACTTATAACATTTGCATATGATGTACATGGAACAACTAAGATATCACTATGATCAATTAATGATAACATATATTAGGTTGTCAATATGCTTTTAAAGTCTCTAAATGCTTTTTCAGTCGATTGCAACACAAGCTTTTTACACTCAATTGAGACATCGAACCATTCCTAATAAATTTAACACAATTAGTTTAAACATATTGAATTTCAATTAAATAATCATTTAACAAATTTTACGAAATAGTTGAATAAACATACCACAATCGACTCCCATAAATGATCTTTTAGATCATCAGGAACTCATCACTAATTATGGTAAATAATAGAAATGCTACTATAGACGACTACTCTAATATGACTAGCCAACTTGGCAACTCCATTAGACATAGGCTGCCCACGTTGATTAAAGTCGACATAAATTTTCATATCAGTCACTTAAATTTGTTTATTTCATCCACATGCTTTTCTTTTTTTCACTACAAGTGTGTCTTCTTCATGATCAGTAGTAAGAGAAGTATGTTGATCGGATTCCATAATACCTGTGATTTTAATCATAATTATACAAAATAAATCAAACTGTCTTTCTAAATTTCACATAGTACGTAATAATCATACTATAATCACTACACCAATATATGTAAAACATCATCAATTAGGAGAACAAGCCATACTGTGATTCCCACCTTAAATAGGAGTAAAACAAATGACGAGTAAAAAAATATACATAATTTCCATAATACCATTAAGCAAACCACAATATTTAAACCAAACTACAAAGAAACACCATATATACAATGAAGGGAGATTGGATGACCAAGGTGATAGTGGAATGAATAAAAAATATATATAGTAAGAAACAAAAAAAATACCTATATCGAAGAATGTGAATAATAAAAAAAAATAAAATAAGGACATACAAGTAAAAAGAGAGGTGCGATGATGTTCAGTTATTGAAGGTCGGTGGCAACAAGAGAGATAAAAAAACTAAAAGGCAAACTAAATGGGTTTAAAGGTTTTGGTTTGGTTGCAATGTAGCTTTTAATCGTTCTCTATAATAGCAATTTGGAATTCTAAAGTTCAAAATAGGAGAATGAATTTTAAAAATAATCAGTAAAGGTGTTTTACCAAAAAAAAGCCTTTAATTTTTTGTAAGGAAATATTCAAGGCATTTTCTAGGTAAAAAAACCCAGAATAATCCCAATAAAAAAATCACAGATTATTAAAGGCAATTTTAGCATAAAACACCTTAAATAATCCCCTCTAAAAAATTGAAAAAAATTATTGAAGGTGTTTTTAGCCAAAATACCTTCAATAATCCAAGAATTATTCAAGGTATTTTTGACCAGAAATGCCTTCAATAATCCCATTCAATAATTTTTTAAGGATTATTCAAGGCATTTTCTGAGCAAAAGCACCTTCAATAATCTCCTCATAAGTGCCTAAAGGGATAATTCAAGGCGTTTTTTGCCATAAACGTCTTGACCAAGCCTAAGGGATTATTCAAGGCATTTTATCATAAAAACACCTTGAATGATCCTAAAACAAATGGAGGGGGATTATTGAAGTTGTTTCTGACAAAGAACACCTTGAATAATCCCTTTTAAAAAATTAGAGGGGATTAATGAAGGTATTTTTGGCAAAAAATGAGTTCAATAATCTAGGAATTATTCAAGGCATTTTTTTGTTAGAAATGCCTTTAATAACCCCATTCAATATTTTGTTATGGATTATTCTATGCATTTTCTAGGAAAAAACGCTTTCAATAATCTCCTTATAAATGCCTGAAAGGGATTATTCAAGGCATTTTATCACAAAAACACCTTGAATGATCCCAAAAAAATGAGGAGATTATTGAAGGTATTTTTGGCAAAAAACACCTCGAATAATCCCGTTTAAAAAATTATAGAGGATTATTCAAGATGTTTTTAGCCAAAAACACCTTGAATAATCCACTTATAAAAAATATAAGGGGATTATTCAAGGCATTTCTAGCTAGAAACATCTTCAATAACCTTATTCAACTTTTTGTAAAAGATTATTCAAGGTGTTTTTTGGGCTAAAATGCCTTGATTAATCTCCCCATAAAAAGTTTTGGCAGAAAAAGCTTTCAATAATTGAAAGGGATTATTCAAGGTGTTTTTGGCAAAAAAAACTTCAATAATCTCTTATAAAAAATTTTTAGGGATTATTGAAGGTGTTTTTTTGCAAAAAAGCCTTTAGCCAAAAACACTTTGAATAATCCACTTATAAAAAATATAAGGGAATTATTCAAGGCATTTCTAGCTAGAAACATCTTCAATAACCCTATTCAATTTTTTTGTAAAGGATTATTCAAGGTGTTTTTTGGGCTAAAACGCCTTGATTAATCTCCTCATAAAATTTTTTGTCCAAACAAGCTTTTAATAATTGAAAGGGAGTATTCAAGGTGTTTTTGGCAGAAAAAGACTTCAATAATCTCCTATAAAAATTTTTTAGGGATTATTCAAGGCGTTTTTTTTTGCAAAAAAACCCTTAATAATCCCTCATAAAAATTGAAAGGGATTATTCAAAGCATTTTTTACCATAAATGCCTTGAATAACCAGATGTCAAGATTTTCTAGAGATTATTTAAGGTATTTTTTGGTAAAAAATGCCTTAAATAATCCACTATCCTTACCTTCTGCTCCCACATCTTAGGAGTGAAAAACTTTCAAAAAAAATATAAACTTGTTAAAACAAAAGTAGTGAAAATTTTGTTCCCACCATCCTTACCTTGCCTTTCAGTCCTTACCTCACCTGAAGCTTATCTCGTCTCACTTTTTCTCGCTTTTGATCTTTTTAACTTTGTAGCTAAAATCCTTGTTTAAAATTTCAAGCTTTAAAACTTTATTTTCCTTGGAAAAATCCCTCATTTCTACACAGGTTTTACAAGCTACTTAGATCTTGTCCTTTTACAATTTTAAGTTATTTCAAATATTCTTGTTTTTGTTTTGAACTATTTTTCTTCTATCCTCTACCTCTCTCTTGTTTATTCAATCGAAACTGATTTTTGTTGTGCTTTTCCTAAAAATACATAAGTTTAATTATAAATGTATGTTTGAAATATTATTCTTAATGAAAATGTGACATTATGCTTACATAGCCAAATTTTATTTAGTGCTTAAATTAAATGCTATTGTTTTAATTTAAGTTTTTAAATTAAATATAATTTTATTACTAGGGCAAATCATCTTACATTTCATGGATAAGGTGTGGATAAATCTTACATAAAAAACAAAAGTAATTTATTAAGAAGCGTAATCGGTCTCCTCGACTTACGTCATATGAGATATAAAAGTTGTAAAGTGAAACTTTTTATGATTGGTTTCGTGATCATGTAAGTCATACATCACGGTTTGAAATTTGTAATTAATATTTTTATAGTGAGATTATTATTTTAACAAAATATGAAATTGGATAGGTTGCCAATTTGGATCAACAAGAAGATGCAAACATCACAGATCAACTTAGATGGCTTGCTTGTGGTCTAATTGATATTGTTTAAAAATACACTAGTTATATCGTTAATGGTTTTAGATTTCATTCCAAGGCACGTGAGAGATACTTGAAAACTCAAAATAGTGGAGTTGTTGTAACAACCAAGATGATGAGTTATGCAAGTACAAGAGATACACAACCTATTGAGGGGGAAGTTAACTATTATGGGGTTTTAAAAGACATCATTTAATTGAATTATATTGGTAGAATGAAAGTTGTGTTATTTTAATGTTATTACATTGATATAAATAGAGGCTGCAAAAAGGATGAATTTAGTTTCACTCTTGTGAATTTTTCACATCTAGCTTATAGTGGAACTAATTTGGTTCATGATCATTTTATCTTGGCATCATAAGCTAATAAAGTTTTTATGTGAAGGATGAAAGACATAATGGTTAGGTTATTGTCACGTATGCATAACTTAGAGATGTATTTGATATGGATGATGAATCATCCTTATATGAAGCAAGAAAATGGAGAAATCCATGTTAAATTTGATGATGCACATGGTACTTCAAATTGGGTTAGAAGTGAAGTTGATGATGAAAGAATGGAGGTCACACTAGAGATAGACAATGAGCACGTAGAAAAAGATCCCATAGATGAACATAATAGGGAAGACATTTTTTAATTCTATATAATAGCTTAAATTGTTGTTAAGGTTTTGCAATGTAAGACATAGTTCACTAATATTTTGTTTTTGTTTTACTAGCTTGAATTACTTAATTTTGTGTGATCATGTAATATATTAAATTGTACTTGGTGTTTTATATGGTTTGTCACTATTAAGTTATCTGTTATATTATACTTAGTATATTTTGTGTATTATTAAACTTAAGATGGCAAAGCATAGATGATTGAATATCACTAGAGCAAATCGTGTCTCTAGTTCTCAATTGCAAACACAATTTGAAGAACAACATGTGTATGTAGATCTAGAAGCTTCACAATATGAGCCTCTAAAAGAATCTCAAGAACCAATTTCTCAATCTACAAATAATAAAGATCAAGATGAACAAGTTGAACATAATTCAGGTATAAAAACACTATATTTTGTTAGTATAATTCCTTATGTGTTATAATGTTATACAATTACAATTTTTAATGAATTTAATTGCTTTCTTTACATGTAATTTTTCTATGTACGAAATGTTCAACATAAAAAAGCTTGAGGTCTTACATGTATGGCTGATATTTGGGATTTGGAAGAAAGAAAACATGTTGTTGTTAAGGTCAATGATAATGTTATACCTATCGATGATGAATCTTGCTCTTCAACTCGATTCATTGGTAGCATGGTGAAAATGCCTAGCTTTACACCAATTAATTATACAAATTGGCATGAAATGTCAATGATAAGAAGGAAGAAATGTGGAAAACATTAGAGGTATCAATACAATAATGTTTTAGTTGCTAGCTAAAACCATGACAATAATCTTTTAATTTCTAGTTAATAGTAGGAATTCATATAATATATATTGACATTTTCTTTCTAATTACCTCTTTCAAATTGTAGTCAAAGTTTGAATTTCACAAATTTGATTCTGATGAGCTTATTGATGAAGAAATATTTTAAAAAATTAAGTCTTGGGTACTAAGAAACATTGGTGCTAAGTGGAGGTAATAAAAGAATGAATTAAAGTCTAAATTTTATGATGAACATAAGACACTAGAGGTAATGGCTACAAAGATTGATGATTCTTGAGTAGACAAAAGTTAATTCCTATTTTTTGTTGCACATTGGTTGACTAATAAAGTGAAGATAAATGTTTATAAAATATACTATTTACTTTATTTTAACACTATGATAATAATTACAAAGTTATTATAATATATCTTTTCTTAATAATTTGTTTAAAGGAACAAAGTGAGACAAACAAAACAAACCACTCAAAATTATATGAGCCTCATTGACAGAAACAAAATCATTCTTGAGGATCATTCAAACCTTGGTACATATATTAATTTTCCTTGTTGCACTCAGTTAAATGAATATGAAGTTTATTTTTTATGTGCGATTTTGTTGTTACAATAATTAATGTTGTACTTTTGTAGAAATAAAAAGCTAATGGAATTCCACCATCATGTACTGAGGTGTATATTCTTTCTCATACATGTAAAAATAAAAGTATTATGAATGACAAGGCAATTGTAATTATTGTATTTAATTTAGTTATTACTTGCTTTTACTTATGTTTAGTTTCTTATACTAAAATGTTTATTTACAATTTTAGGAACTCATAAAACAAGTTTGAGCGAAAATAGTGCTTAAAATTCTAAAGGGAGTTCATGGAAAGATGATGTTTATTCAAAAGTTAAGAGATCGTAGATAAAAGGGCATGTTCGTTGCATAGGTACAACATCTACTTCATCTAAACAATATGGTCTTTCATCTTCTGAATTGGTTCGACATAAGGAAGAGGTACAAGAGTTGAAGGCTGAAATTAAAGACTCGAAAGAAACTTTAATTATTGTCTTTTTGGTATTTAAAAAATAATTTTCTAATGAGAACATGAATATCTTAAATACTATTACTCACATGGTGAATAGAGAGGTATATATGACATCTATTTTAGTTTATATATATGTAAATTGTCATCTTGTTCATGAATCTTGAACCTTATTGAAATTTCTTTCGAATTAATTTTAGGTTCTTGATGCTAGTAGTGCTCCAAAAATCACACGTAAAAACTATCGTTCTTCAAATTCAAGCCATTAACCCAATGAAAATGAAACTGGTAAACTCATCATCACATGATATATATGTGGAAATGCTTTGCTTAATACTTGTTTCTTAGATAGAATGCCAAAATCAATTTTGAATCTAGGTTTTAAATCATGTAATTATGATCTTGAAACATTACCCATTGTCTTTGCCATAATCATTAAATTACATTATGATTTAAAGCCTGTTCTTTTTCCCTTGAGAAGGCTTTCTTGCCTTTTTTTTTTTCCTTTGAAAAAGCTTTCTTATGATGTAAGCATGCTTTGTAGTTGTAGACTTGAATGTTATAGTGAAAATATTTGTTTAATGATAGTTCTATTGACTAAAGTAATCTTAGGTTGGTTTCATTAAGTTATTATTTGGAATTAAACTAAAAGAATAAGGAAATTACACATGCAAATTAGGATATTTCTTGTTCATTCATGCATTACACTAATGAATAGGATGTTTATAAAATTATTTTTGTTGGTATATAAATGGATGATTACCTTCTGTATAAATGAATGAATAAGATGTTTATAAAATTATTTCTATTGGTATATGAATGGATGATTACCTTCTTACCTTTTGTGTATATAAGATAATTTACAAGAATTCTAATTGGATTTTTTTTATGCTATGCAAATGTTTTTTTGTAGAAATCTATGATGAGATTATTTATTTTAGGAAGTTGTTTATTTACTTAGAACATTACGTTTGTAAGGGGACTTGGTTTTGCTTTGGATGTTATGCACTTTGTGAAAATAAGGCCGTTGTGTTTTATGATGCTTGGTAAAGGTAACCATTGGTAAAGGTAAGAAAACAAGTCTATACTGAGAATCTCTAACCATTGGTAAAGGTAAGAAAATTAAAATATACAATTTTATACTAACAATCTCTAACCATCAATATAGGTAAGAAAATTAAAAAATACAAGTCTATATTAATGGATGCTAAGCATCAGTATAGGTAAGAAAAATTACAAGTCTATACTGATAAGCATTAACTATTAGTATAGGTCAGAAAAATTAAAACATATAAGTCTATATTGATGAGTCAGTATCGGTGAGAAAATTAAAACATACAAATCTATACTAATGGGCATTAAACGTCAGTATAGGTACAAACATTTATAAGTTTATACTGATGACTATTAACCATTGGTATAGACAAGAAAAATTAAAACATACAAGTCTATACTGATGGGTGTTAACCATCGATAAAAGGTATAACAGTGCAACACACAATAGATGCTATACCAACAAATATACATTTACTGACGGTCTTGAACCGTAGGTATATCTCTATAAGCTATCCCGACACCTTAAAAATCATCGGTATAGGTCTATACCAACAAGAAATATACTGACGGTTAAAAATTTATCGAAATACACATTTTAATCGTTGGTATAGGGTTTATGGTGCTATATTGACGGATTTTGGGGTTTTACCTATGCTTTTTTTAACATCATTGTATGTCAAATTTCTTGTAGTGAAATTAAGATAAAAAAGTGACATTTTTATTCTTCTTACGTGTAATGAATCCATGAATGTAAGTATTACTGAAAATCAATGTTATGCACCCTCTAGTATGGTAAAAGAAGTCTTTAAGACTCTTTAATATGTCATCTTGTTTTCACAGAATTAGAATTGACTCATAAATTTTATCAATTGATTTTACAAACCAAATTGATTCTTCTCTATTTTTGTCATTTGATCACAACATTTGTACAATTTCCAAAACATTTTTTTTCTTATTTAAAAGCCTTGAATATCTTTCCAAGTTTCCTTCATTGCTTTTTTTTTTCTCACCAAGCTCAAATTTCTTCTTAAAGACATGCAAATATTTTTTATGAACATTATCATTTATCATCATTCCAATTTTATGACAAAGGCAATGTATCAACATTTCCTTATGTGTAGAATTAATGGTCAAATATTAGTTAGATTGGAGGAAAATATACACATTAGTAAAATAAACAAATCAATATGGTAAAGAATAAATAGGCAAATAAACAATTCAAAACAAATCATTGGGTAAATGTTTGAATGGGATAATATCATCCAAATAATGAATATTTAGATAAATTTTGAACATTAATGTAGTCTTTTAAAACAAAAACTCATTCCATTGATATTTCTTATCATTCCAAAACTTTGCTTGCATTTCATGTGATCTTGAAATGACATTATATTTCTACATCTAAGTTGTCGTTTCATGTTTTTAAACCCATATATTTTTTTTTCACTTAAATCTCCCTTTGCGTTATTCAATTTAAGTTTTCCTCTTTTTTTTCCTTAGTTTTATTCATTTATTCATTTATCTCATTTTTTCCTTTTTTTTTAATTTTCATCCATCATAACATTCTTGTTAAATTTCAAATCCATCCTCAAACTTAAAAAAGATCATAATCTCATTATCTTTCAACATATGGTTCTTCAATTCAAGAAATCACATTCGATCAAAATAGACTTTTAAGATACATATTGTATGCTATTGTCAGAGGTTATAAAAATGAATAAAATAAGCTTAAAACGTGTGTTTAAAAGGTTACAGGCCAAAAGATCATTTTTTATTATATAAAGCACCTTGACATTTTTCGCTATTCTTCATCAAACATATCTTGATTTTCTTTTCTTTTTCCATTTTCTTCATTTTTCATCCTTTTCACTCTTTTTAATTTTTAATTTTTTTCTAAGAAGGTTTAAACACAAATGGTTTATTTATTTATTTTTTGCCCCTTAGATCTTTTATGACTTTTGCTTTTTTTTTTTGGCAAACAGGTCTTTTACCAAAATTTGTCTTCAGTGTGAAGCTAATTCTTGGTGGCTTTCATGTCAAAAAAATGATAATAGCCTCAAAAGGGATGAAAAATGGATAATTTTATTCATGTATAAAAGGTGAAAGAAAGATGTCATTTCTCATCTCAAATATGAATACCCTTCTTGAAGAACATTTATTGATAAAAAATAAACTTGTGGACAAATGTTGCCAAATTATCATAGTTTTATGAAATAACTTTATTTTTGCCAACTTTAACTTTTTTTTGCTTCATTAATTTCATTTGATCAAATTTATCAATAACAAGTGAGTTTTCAAAATTGAATCCCAAATTATTATCATATTATTCTTGATCGTATCCATCCTACTAGTTTGTTCTCTTTCCACAACCTTAGCTCATGAACAAGTATTGTACAGGTGGTGGACAACTTGATTTAAAACCTTTGATGCTACAGCTACTTTTGAACCATTTGTTACCACAATTTCAAAATCAAGATCTTATGTCATTTACCTGTGCCATGCCAAAAAAGGTTTTTTTAAAAAAGAAGAAAAATCCACTAAAGAAAGAGTTTTTTTTTTTTCACTTTTTCTTCTTAAAGTATCCCAAAGATTTGATGAGGACTTTTTTTTATTTGAGAAAATCCTTTCATATTTAAACTCAAAAAATGTTATGATATGCATGAATGCAACAATGTTTGATGAATGAAAATTGTAAAGTGATGTGAAAAACAACAATGCTCGAGACCATGAAATTTCATATGTACAACATCCAAATGATTAAAGAAATCCTATTAAAAATGAATGCAAGATGCAATGAAAACATATACTTTAGCTAATCCTAAACTTTCCCTTTTATTTATTTTTTTCCTTTTCTTTTTCCAAAACAATCACCAAGACTATGTGGTTCCAAAAAATATTTTTACAACATTTACACAATTCTAAAAAGTCTTTTCATTTTTTCTTTTTCTTTCAACAAATCACTTTTTTTTCTCAAAATTTTCATTGACTATTTAAACAATTGACCTTTTTTTTTTTGAAATTTGGAGAAAATATCTAATTCAAAGAATTCTTTTTTTCTTTTTTAAACAAAGAGAAGTTAACTTTTTGGTTTTTTTTTTTCAAAAAAGAGAGAAAAGAAAACTTCATTTTTGAACAAATTTCTTCAAATGCAAATTTTTGAAAAAAAAAGTTGAAGATACAAAATTTAAATAACATAGTAATTTAAATTAGATTTTAACAATATCACAAAAGAAAAATCTATCATTTTTGAAACAAAAGAAATAAAAGGTTTTTTTTTTCATTTTTTTCCAAAATGTTTTCTTGAATTTTTTAGGTTGTAATACATACCCAATTTATTATTAATTTAAGAAAAGAGCATTATCAAAAAGAAAAGTGTTTCCTTATATGCTATAATTTTGGGTGATATCTACAAAAAAGAATTGACATGGCTCTAGGGTTGACTCTTTATGGCTCACTAAATGCTTGGTTTAGATTTAAACATAACTAAAGGTCCTCAAATTATTCTTCACTGTGATCCCTACTTGAACTAATAAGGCATCATGGTCCTCACCTATTAAATGTTACAAATGAAAATGATTCAATTTTAGTAAGAATATTTCATTTTCCATTACGGAGGTTATCATCTTACGAGAGCATAAGCATTTTACTCCCTCTAAAAAAGACAAAGCTTAGTATAGAGTTTATGCATGAATGTATAGTGTGTGAATGAGGGAATATAACATCACAACTTTTATCTTAAATACCCAATAATTTATTAAGGACAATATATAAAAAAAATAAAATAAATGACATAATTAAAATATGAATGCAATGCAAGACTTTTTTTTTTTAAGGAAAATCCAAATGAAGGTAATTAAAGTTAAATATCAGTTAAGATTGTTAAATCAAAACCTAAGATAACACATGAATAAATTTTTTGCCTGACTTTAAAAAATCTCTAGCGGAATTACCAAGCTATTATAATGATTTTGTTTAATGACTTAACTACTAGATGATTTTAAAAATAAAAGAAGCAACCACCATTTTTTTGGCTAAATGCAATGTGTCACCTAAGAAAACTTAAAAATTAATCAAGGAATATTTAAAAAGATAATTTTTTTGTCCGCGAAAATAATTTTGATCTGAAAGTATGATTACACGTGGAAAAAATTAGCTCCCTATAATGCCTGTTTTAAAAATGGTACCAATTAATCATGTGTTATACTTTAATCTTAATAAAAATGATCTTGATTTTGATATTTAAAATAATTACTTTACCTCTTTTTATTGTCACAATTTTCACTTTTAATTTTATTTCTTTTTTTTAATTTAAATTTTCTCTCTTTTTTAAAAATATTATTATTATTATCATCTATATCTAAAAAACAAACTAGAACCTTATTGTTGAAAAGCTTTCAAAATGTTCCAATATGATAACAACATTCGAAGAGATTTTTTCATTTAGGGATTTTTTAGGAATCAATATTCGAATTTCTTTAAAATCCTATCTTGGGAGGCTTATATTTATTTTCAAATTAATTTGTATACATAAAATGCAAATTATAAGTTTAAGATATGTATGCACTAATGTATACCATTTTATTCCTTTAAAAAAAGAAGCACTTTCTTTTTTTTGGTTATTAAAACAATACTTTGATGGCATTTTAGAAAAATACCCCAATATAAATATTTTTAAGGAATCACTTCTTGGATTTCCTTAGTATCTCATCATTGAAAAAAATTCACTTATTATTATTTTTATTAATTTTAAAATTCCTTTATATTACCATTTTTTTTCAAAATTTAAATTTAAATATACAAATGAACAAGTAGATGGATGAATAACTAATTAAAGTGAATAACAGGCAAAGAAAAAGAAAAAAAAACCAAAACCAAGCCAATCAATGGCAAGTCAAAGTAGGATCGATGTTGTTCTTCAAGATCAATATGAGTCAATGCTAGTCAGCTACACAGGCTGTGGGTTAGGTCATGTAGGTGATAACTTGAGTCTGTGGGTTCAAATCTGGTTTGATTTGTTACATTATAAAAATCAATTTTTTTACTTCGTTTCAACTCCTTTTTCTTAAAGAAAAACTTGTATATTCTCTAAAAAGAGCCTCAAACCTTTAGCCTCTTTCAAACCTAAAACCTATATTTCAGCTTGTCAACACTATTGTCACTGCCATCCTCTGTCGATCACCATAATTGGTTGCCGCTCATTAGTTCTGGTTTAGTCTTAAATTTAACCTATTTTTTCTTTTTTGATTGTCGATACCTCATTTAGTCTAGGGCCATATTCATGTTTCTTATGTTTAATTTTTTATTTTTTATTTTTATTTTATGTTTTTATTTTATTTTCTAGTTATTTTTATTTTTTATTGATTTATTGATTTTTTTAAAAAGGAAAAAAGGTTCAAACTTGCAAAAAAGTGAAGTTTGGGTGGAATTCTTAAATGAAATTTCAGTGAAAATAAATTAGTGAAGTTCTTGTTTAATTAGGAGTTTCATTTGATTTAGGACTAAGTCTCTATATAAAGAACCACCATCAAGCCACAAGAAAAAATAACAATCAAGCACCACTTTTAAGTTTTCTTCATCTATAAATAGCCAACACTCCAATCGATAAAGGCATAGACTTAGAGTGATAGATTAGTCTTTAGGTTAGATTTTCTTTAATTGTTCTTTTAAGTGTTCTTTAGGGTTTTTTTTTTTATTTTGTACAGTTTTCTTTAAATAGTTTATATTTTTAATTTTTTGCTCTTCTTATTTTTGCATTATTCTTATTTTACAATTTTTAGTTTTGTGTTTTGTTCCTGCTTTGAATTTCTCGTTTTAAGTCTTTAGCTTAGTTTAATTTATGGCATTCATCGTAATTTTAGTTACTGCATGTGTAGGAACAATCTATGTTCTATTTATTTACATAGTTTTGCATCTAGATAATTTTTATTTATTGTTTTTATTTAATTACTGTTTTAGTTTTAGTGCATTGTTTTGGTTTTTGCAGTGTTTAGGCTTTAATTTATTTTTTTTTGCACTTTAATATTTTACTACGCTTAATTTTTAACTACTTCATTAGTTTAATTACATATTTCTACATTTAGATTAATATTCTGCATAACTAGAAAATTTCTACATATGCTTTAGTTTTTAAATTCTACAGTTAGTTTAGCTTATTGTTTTAGTAAACTATTTTAAGTTTTACTTATTGCTTTAGGATTATAAAAATCATTTTATTTTCTGCACTCTAATTTAAACAATTTTTATTTTTTTGCATTACGTTTAGGGAAATTTTATGTTTACTTCATCATATTTATTTTCTACATTAGTTTCATAAACTCACTACAAGAAAACTAATATATACTGACACTAAGAAAGTGGTCGGTAAAACCAAAAAATCCATCAATATAGCACAATAAACCTCATACTAAAGGTAAAAATGTGTATTCCAATGAATTTGTAACTGTCTGTATATCCCTTGTTGGTATAGACCTATACTAACAGTTTTTAAGGTATTGAAATAGCTTGTAGGGATATACCTATGTTCAATACTGTTAGTAAATATTATTTGTCGGTATAACATTTGTTGTGTGTCCACCATTGTACCTTTTGTCGATGATTAACACTTGCCAGTATATGCTTGTATGTTTTTATTTTTCTAACCTATACAGACAGTTAATGCCTGTCAATATAGACTTATAATTTTTCTTACCTATACCGACACTTAAAGTCCGTTACTATAAACTTGTATGTTTTAATTTTCTTACTTATATTGACGGTTAGCGCACGTCTATATAGACTTATATATTTCAATTTTTCTTACTTATACCGATGGTTAATGCTGATCAATATAGTCTTATAATTTTTTTTACCTATACCAATGCTTAAAGTCCATCAGTATAGACTTTTATGTTTTAATTTTCTTACCTATACCGATGGTTAACATCTGTTAGTATAAACTTATGATTTTTCTTACCTATATCGATGCTTAATATTCGTTAGTATAGACTTGTATTTTTTAATTTTCTTACTTATACCGACAGTTAGAGACCATCAATATAAACTTGTATGTTTTAATTTTTTATTATATTTTATTGGTGATTGGTGACTATTAGTATTGCCTAAAATATTCAAATGATCAAATGCATCAGTATAAATGTTAAGATGTTGGTAACTTTTTCTAAAAATTATATTTTCAGTTATTAATATTAATTTATTTATAATCATAATATGATATGTTTTCATATAAACAAAAAAATACATAATAAAGTGAAAGATATTTAATAATATTAAAACTACAAGTAAATTGTTTATAATCCACAAATTTAGTATAAGTTAAGAACTAAAGTCATTATACCAAGTCTGATAAAACAAACATCAATAAAACAAACATCATTGAATGTTTATGATTGAATATCTACAAACATAATGCTCAGAGCAAATAAAATACTTCCCAAAATAAATGATCCCATCATAGATTTCTACAAATAAGCATTTGTATAGCATAAAAAAACACAATTAGATAATTCTTGTAAATTATCTTATATATACAGAAGGTAAGAAGGTAATCATCCATTCATATACTAAGAGAAATAATTTTATAAACATCTTATTCATTCATATATAAAGAAGGTAATCATACATTTAAATACCAGCATAAATAATTTTATAAACATCCTATTCATTAGTGTAATATATGAATAAACCATAGACAACCTAATTTGCATGTGTAATCTCCTTATTCCTTTAGTTTAATTCTAAATAATAACTTAATGAAACCAACCCAAGATTGTTTTAGTCAACACAAGTATCACTAAACAAATATTTTGCATCACTTTATTTTTCCTACATGTAAAGGATCATTTGACAATTGACATTAACATATTTCCCACCTACTTGGACATGTAGCTATAGTTAACTAATAATGAACCTATGTCAAACATTTCATAGTTATACCTATTCTATGTCACACATTAATTAAACTTTATAATCAATAAAATATAACTTAATTAAATAATGTAGAATTGAAAGAATAAAAATAGTAAAATATGTAGTAGCTAAATTAACAATACAGTAAAGTAAACTAAAGCAGAATTATGTAAATACCCTAATGCAGTAAGTTAAGGCAGAGATCATCTTTTTCAATTCCTAATAAAACTTTGGCAATGTATTACCCTTTGGTAGAGCAAGTTTCAACACCTCTAACAATGTATTGAAAGATTTATTTGTCCAACCATTAAAACACTTAATGTGGAACAAATAGATTATAAAAGAGAACTTTGTGAAGTTTTTGCAATTTGGATATAGTTTCTCTCCTGCACCTTTAAATAAACCATAAAACTTGTCATTATCAATTCTATGACCATGGTATTGCTCTCCACTAGTATCTCCAGTTTGTATGTTACCTACATCAATATTCATAACTCTTTCAACCATCATATCATGTAATAAACCTAACTTTCTTTCTTCCTTATTAGTTGTTCTAGTAGGTAAACATGCATCCATGACCTCCCCATGAAATACCTATCGAACATATCCTTTAAGAAAACTATCACATATGATGTCATCAAATGTGTCTTTTCTATACATTCTATATGTGTTGACACATTTAACATAAGGACACCAAATTTTTCCATCTTCAGATGATCCTGCAAAGACAAAGTTTAGAAAACTAGAAATTCTTTTTATACTAGCTCTTGACGTGAGATTTATCCACATCTTGTCAATAAAATGTAGGATGATTTGCCCTAGTAATAAAATTATATTTAATTACTTAAAATGTATCATCTCTTAAAAAACTAAAAATTTAAAGCAAACTTGACATTGACAATAGCAACTTAATTATTAGTAAGTGACGAGAAATAGTTACATTAATAATGATAAATATTCACAATTGAATGTGTTATCTCTTACCAAAGAGATTCCAAAGAAAAGCAAGGGTGAATGGTTGTTGAACTCCAAATGTGAATGTAGACCTAAAAAACCAATTTCATAATAATCAATAGCAAATTTAAAAACAAATAAAGAAATACAAATGAAAAAATTTAAGGAAAAAAAGAAAGTTCACCTAAGAATAACCATCATTGGATACAAAATTATAATTGTGCTAATGATTACATGAAACAACCTGCAATATAGAAATTAGCAATCATCTTTTTGTATCGCTTTATTTTTTTTTACACGTAAAGGATCATTTGACAGTTGACATTAACTAAAAGGCATTACTTGAAAGGCATACACTCTAAAGAGCTCATCATACAGAATACATTTTGTAAACACTAGTGATAAGATAAATGAAGAAAGCAATCAATGTTAGTTGTTGGATCTTTTGATGGAAGCAAAAAATGAGTATAAACACTTTTACGTCCAAAATAGTAGAGTTTATTCTATTTAGATAATGCTAATATACTTAGGAAGGGATACAAACCAAACTATGACATAGTTAAGGACTAAAATATGTTAGTTGAGTAGCAGAATTGAGTGAAACTAAACTCATCGAAGGGCATCTAATCTAGTTAATGAAACAAAACCCTAACACCCACCAAAATTACAAAAAATCTGAATAACAAGTTAAATAAGAAGGCTTCATAACAATAAAAATTTCCCCAAAATCAACTTTAAGTGAATAACTACATGTAGTAACAATACTAATAAAAAATAATAAAAAGAAAAAGATTTTTACTTTGTACAAGTGGAGTATTACCTAGATTCCACAACTCAATTTCAAATGAACTTGACAGGTCAATTGACAAATTACTTGCATAAATAACAAAATCCAATCATAAACATAAAAATTTATACTTTTATGGGTAGTTGGGGCATCCCATTATTCTTTACCCAAACTAAATATACAACCAACAAAAAAAAAAAAAAAACACCACCAAGAAGGATATTACCTTAAATTGGGCATGCAAATGTAAAAAACATAATGGCGAAGCAAAACTAGAAAGATAAGTGACAAAAAAAATAGAAAGTTAAAGAGGTTATTATTGTTTGAATTAAAGTCAAATGAAATCGGTTTAAATGCGAAGTGGGAATCAAAGTCAAATGAAAGGGAAGAGAAGATCTAAAATGAAATATGGTAGATTCGATATGGGTTTTATTTGGATTTGAATTTCAATGTTAGAGATCAAATCAATTTTGAGGTCACTTGCCCCTCTACCATTTCAAAAGCTTTCTTCCTTACTATGTTTTGTTTGTACCTTCGAAGTTCATCATGTTTAGGATTTTTTTTTTTACTTTGCCACTTCCTCTGTTTTCTTAGGTTCTCATGGTCAAGTTATATCAATCTCCACACATTTTTTGCCACGTCATTGTGTGGTGTTTTGTTGTCCAATAATGCCTAAGAAAGAGAAAAAAAAAAATCAATGTCGATGATTTTATTCGATAATGCAACGAAAAAAATTTTGAATACTAACTAAATATTTTTCTTAATATAATTTAAAGTATTTTAAAATTTTGTTTGGATTCAATTTATTTTTATGAGGATTTATTCTTTTATAGAAATTTAATTTTTTTAATTTAATTTGAATTTAATTTATTTTTATAATGATTTTAAGAATATATTATCTTTTTATAAAAATTGCATTATCTTATATATACTCTAATTTATTTAAAATTTATTTTCAAAATATTTTTGCAAAACAATAATTTTGTGTTCTTATGTTTTATTCCACTTGACTCCTATTATTTAGAGAATTTAATCAAAGTTTAGATGATTTGAAGGGTAAAACATGGAAACTTTTCTCCCATTTTAGTTCTAGAGTTTTATTTTTAAACATTTAATATTGATTGTTTATACCTTCTTATGAACTTCTAATCTTTCTCACCTGACCACCTAATACAATTTCTATGCCATAAATATCTAAAAGGCATACACTATATAAAAATATTATTTTATAAACCAAACTTTTACAAATAACATAGAAAAATATTTATATAAATATAAATACTACTACGTAGATTATTTATAATTTGACTTTCGACCTTAAATGATTTTAAAATTTTATAGAACTATATTAAAATTGAAATATTAATTGAAACCAAACTAATATAATATTTAAATTTAAAAAAATTTTAGTCTAATATTTAATTATAAATTTATTAATTAATATAATACTTAAAAATTTTATTTAAAACTTATTATCAGTTAAAATTAATTAAGTTGCAAATTTTATTTATTAATAATTATAGTTTTTAACAAATTATAGTTTTTAAAAATTTTTATTAGAAGAAAATATTATGAATTAATATTTTTCAAAAAAGAAATTAAAAATTAATATTTTTTACAGCTTATATTGACGGTTATTATAACCGACAGTATATAACATACTTATATTGATGGATATTTATATACTATCAGAAAAAATTTACCTATACCAATGGTTATAAAAAATGTTGGTATAGGCACTGTCTATACTGACAGTAACAAAAATTCATTAGTATAAAAACTTTTTACTTACATAATTTAACTGTCAGTATAGATAAGTGTCAGTATATAACATACTTATACTGACGGATAGTTATGTACTGTCAAAAAAAGTTTATCTATACCGATGGTTATACAAAGTATTGGTATAGGTAATGTCTATACTGATACTTATAAAAATTCGTCCGTATAGAAACTTTTTACTTATATAATTTGACCGTTAGTATAGATAAGTATCAGTATATATCATACTTATATTGATGGATAGCTATATATCGTTAGAAAAAAGTTTATCTATACCAACGATTATATAAAGTGTTGGTAAAGGTATGGTATATTCTTACAGTATTAAAAAACTATTAGTATAAATCTCTTTTACTGACGCAATTTAACTATCAGTATAACCAAATGTTAGTATATAATATACATTTACTGACGGATAGTTTATATACCATCAAAAAAAGTTTATCTATACCAATGATTGTATAAAGTGTTGGTAAAGGTATGGTAGATTTTGACGGTATTAAAAGCCATCAATATAAATATTTTTTATTGATACAATTTGACCATTAGTATAACCAAGCATCAATATATAAAAATTTCTTGTAATGATTGTTTGCAATTTACTGCATAGTTTAGGTTTACAATTTCACTACATTAAATTAGTGGACTTTTTTTTGCATTTAATTAATTTACTACATTAGGATTTATAGACTGTTTTAGTATACTACTTTAATTTATTGGACTATTTGAGTATTTAAACAATATATTGTATTTGTGTTAAGTTGTTATTTTAATTTATTGCATTAAAATTTCTGTTTTTGCATTGTTAAGTTCAATGGGTTTTAACAAATAGTTTTTAAAAATTAAACTTATGAAACTATTAGAGGATTTAAATCTTAATATTAAATCTTATCAAATTATTGGAGGGTTTAATGATCTTTTGAAAAAAATTTTATGTGATCTTACTAAATTATTAGAGGATTTAAATCTTAAAATTAAAATTTACCAAATTAGTGGAAGATTTAATGATATAAAAAAATAAAATTTGAAATCAAATCCTTCTAAACTTTTGAAGGATCAACTTGGAAATAAAATCTTACTAAATTATTGGGTGATTTTATTGATTTTGAAAATTTAAAATTTTTGAAAATTAATTTAATGACGAAACCTCTTTAGAAAGTGAAAGTAATTTCCTTGAATATTTCTGAAGTGAGGAAATATTCTTAAATTACTACTAAACTATTGGAGTAATTTTTAAAAAAAAATTCAGTATTAAATTATTTCATAAGATTTTAAAGATGTTTTAAGGCTTGGGATAATATAAAAGCTGACTAGTGCCGTCCCTTTGGATAAGCATTGTAAAAGTAGTATAACCTTTCCTATATATAACAATACTCTTGAATCTAATTTTGTTTCGTGGATTGGAACCTATTCTTTTTAAGGAAATTGAGTCAAACTTAGAATCTCTTTGAGAAGATAGATTCATTAGGTGATCAATTGCACCTAAACAAAGAGATTAGCAGTGACTCTTAGTTAGTGTCTAATGATCAAAATTTTGAACTTGTATGTTATATTCACTTGGTGACTCCACTAGGGATGCCAACGGGTAGGTCAATGGTAGATTTTATGTTATCCAAGTCTTAAAAATTTTAATGATTTTACTTAATTTTTTTTATTTTTTAGTTTTTCTATTATTCTTTTTTTTAGTTTGTTAGCATTCAATGTTTTTCATGCACACTTTGACATATTCATATTTATAACATCAGCTCTATACTCGAACTTTGCTCTTTTAAGTGGGGTTAAAGTACCTATGCTTTCGTGAGATTTCATGCCTCCGGATGGGCTAACAAAATTCTCTTGTTCAAATTAAATCATTTTCATTTGTAACTTATGATGGGTGAGGATTTAAATGTCTTATTAGTCCATCATGGATGATAGTGATGAATAATTTGGGAACCTTTTAGATTGTGAAACATCTTAACCATGCATATAGTGAACTTAGATAACCCAGCCTTAAGGTAAAGTTATGTCAATCCCTTATGAAGAGCATGTCTTTGTATTGACCTTGTATTTTTATTGATATTTTTATTTTTGTTGAGATAATATTTTTCAATTTAATTTTTTCTTTTAAAAAATATTTTTTACTTCAGAAAGAAAAAGTGAGCTTTTAAGTTATGTTTTTTTGTATCACATGATATTGTTTCATATTCATTTCATCATTCAGTACATATATATGCATTTAGACATATTTTTCATACATGTAAGCATTTCATGCAAGCATTAATTTTTTTCATTTCTTCATGCATCAAAGATGTGAATGTATAATTGCTAGTCAAAGGCAACCTTTGTTTTCTTTAGTTTTGTATATAGTTTAGTTGAAAATGAACTCTTATTTTATCTGTTTGAAAAGAATTTAACATGTTGCTATGACTTGGAAAGGATTTGTAAATACTAAAAATTTTTTCCTTCATCTTTTGAGTTTAGGATTATTTGACAATGAAAACCCACATGATTTTTTTTCTCAATTAAAGAAAATGATTTTTTAAAGAGAAAATTCTTGAGAATTTGTGATTAATGTCAAGAATGAATGTACCTAGTCATTTCACTAACCATTTCATGCTTTAATATAATTGAGAACCACACTATCCAAAAGGCTTAAATTTTTAATTTTCATAAGCCTTATCTTCACTTAACCAAGAGGATGATCTTCATTAAGATTATGAGCAATGACAATACTGGTTAATTTACAAAATCTTTTTGAAAATTCTTTGAAAGCCAATACATGAGGCATTTTTTTAAAGATCTTGAATTATGGTAATTTGATAAGTGTCAACGCTATTTCAAATACATCATTATTCAAGTTCCTGCAGAAAGTTCAAAATCTTTGATTTTTGCTTAAGGTAAATTATTGAAAAGTTTATATTTTCTCAAATTTTTTTAACAAACATTTTGACTTATGCAACATTTTTTTTCTCATTCAGTCATTTATTCAAAGTAGTTTTTGCCCACTTCTTGGAACAAATTTACCAAAAGAGCCAAATTATTTGATGCTTACAATATCTTTTGTTTCTACATTTTGATTTGTGTCACATTCGTTATCATTGACAAAGATTGCATGGACAACCTAAGTGGACTTGAAAATGATGGCTATTGCATAAGCTTTCACTTGATTAGAAAGTTGAGATGATGCATTTTGAGCATGAATTATAGGGAAAAAAAAGAAAAATGAGAGGAAAAAAGATTAAAAAAGAGTTGATTATATCATCATACATGTGAGATATTAAAATGAATCCAAAATTAAAGAGAAAAAAATTATCTTCCAAGAATTGCTTCTCAATAAAAGTATTTATATTTGAAATGATAAATGGCCATCTTTTAGATTCTTTTCATAAAATAAGAAATTATCCATTTGTTTACCCATTTTAAGCTTGTTTTTTTTTTTTTTTTGAATAAACCCTAACTTAAGATCACTTTTCATATTAGGGGACAAGTTAAAAAATATCTCTTCAAGATGACATTAGATCTTAAGATGAGGATAAAAAAAAAAGAATGCTTTATGTTGATGGGCAAGTTTGAAGTAAGTTGAGCAAATTAATTTTAAATATAGTTTGTCAAAAGTGAAAATATGCAAGAAAACGAAAAGAAAAAAAAAGAAAGAAAGAAATGAAAAAAAGGAGAAAAAGCATGTTTAGAGAAAAAGTCCTTTGAAAAACAAATGATCATTAGTTTGATTCATTGAATACATTTTTTGGACCATTTATCGTTTCTTTTTGAACCCTAACCCTGGCCTATGTTACATCCTTCAAAAAGTCCATTTTTATTATGTGTGGATACCTACGTTGGAGAGCTTGCTTTTTAGGAAATCATTATTATTTGTTTTTGGATAAATTTTGAGTTCCCAAATGCATAGTGAAACAATTAATGGAAAGAAAAAAAAAGGAATAAAGCTCTAAGGTGAAAACCCAAAAGAACAATCCATTGTAAAATTAAAAGTAATTCATGCATAACGCCAAAGCAAAATAAGAATTTTCAAAAGAAAAATCTCTCGAATAAATAAATGAGCATTGAATACCTCTAAGAAATCTAGGATTAGCCTCACTTGAAGAATTGTTACCAATTTAAAACTTTTATTTCCTAAAAAGTTTTGAGTTTATCATAGCTAGTCTTAATATTTGTTAAAATGCCATATATTAAGAACTTAAAAAAGAGTGCCAAAAGGCATTGAGCTTTAAAAAAAAACTTTCATTTGTGAGCCTTGATGAAAAAGCATTGATTTTTCCTTCTTATCTTGTAAGTCTCATTTGATTGCTAAGATTTTGATGTGTCAAACCATCTTATCCATTTAGAAAGACTAAATTTTTAAGAGATTTGATCATATGTTTTTAAAATGAAAGATTGATTCATTTTCATCTTGATCATGGAAAAATAGTTATGTAGGGCAATTTTCTGTTATCATTCAATAAGCTTATGATGGTAACATGAATATTGTGCAAGAAAGATTCTTTTGATTATTCTAGCTAATTCTTGTTTCCATTCTTTTGGGAGTTTTAAAAACATTAAAATTTGACTTGTTACATGTATGAATTTTGTTGGATGAAAAATGATTTTTGAACTAGTAAGATAAGAGTAATTTTTTGAGTAAAAAAAAAAACACTTTGTTTTGATAATTGCATTTGTATCATGGTGTGGACATGCATTTTCAACATTTATTGAACATTTAAATCATGGTTTTCAAATTTCATTTGCAGAATTGTTTGTAACATGCATTTGCATCATGTAATGAGAATCTAAAGTATTAATTAGATTATTACATCATTTAAAAGGCATTTGCATCATTATCATTGCATTCATTGTATAAAAATTTTTGACTTTGGTGAAAGGTTTAGAATTTTTATAAGAAGAAATTTTTAACTTATGAATTCTCGAATGAGGAAAACTTTCCTTGAATAAGGAAAACATTTTAAAGTGAGATTTTTACTCTTCGAATGAAGAAACTTTTTAAAGATGAGATTTGAATTCTCAAATGAGAAAAACATTTCAGTTTGACATTTTTTACTCTTCAAATGAGAAAACTTTTTCAATATGAGATTTAGAATCCTTGAATGAGGGAAACTTTTCAAAATGGGATTTTCACTTTTTGGTTGAGGAAAACATTTCAAACTATCAAAGTTGTAGAGCCTTTATTTAAAGAACTTTTTTTTAAAAAAAAAATGATGAACTTATAAGACCTCTGGGCACAATGTATAAGAAATCCAATTATAATCTTCAAAAACTCTTAGTATCTTTTTCAAACTTTTAAAGTTGTAGAGTTTTTATTTAAAAAAGTTTTTTCAAAGATAAGTATGATTTCTAAGACCTTCACACATAATTTAAAAGACCTAAGGGCACAATCTATATGATCGTTGGACATGATCTTCAAAACTTTCGGGTACCTTTTTGAAAATTTTAAAGTTATGGAGCCTTTGTTTGATCAACATTTTTTATGTTAAGAATGAAATGTAAGATCTCCAAGCATAATCTCAAAAATCTCCAAGCATGATTTGTAAAACCTCTAGCATAATCACAAAAACCTCAAGACATAATCTCTAAAGCTTCCAGGTAAATTTTTAGATTTAATTCATATAGTTTTAAAACCTTTGTCAAAGAGGATCTTTTTTAATGTTGAAAATGATTTGTAAGACATTCGAGCATAATCTCTAAATTTTTTGAATAGGAATTTTTGAATTATGGATGTGAATCTTTAAATTTTTTGAATGCCAATCTTGAATTTTGGATGTGAATATCTAAAATTTTTCCAATGTGAATCTATAATTTTGGATATGAATCTTTAAAATTTTTTAGTGTGAATCTTTGAATTTTGGATGTGAATCTTTAGAATTTTTACTTGCAAATCTTTGAAAAATTTTATGGAAATCTTTAAAATTCAGTTGCGAGCTTTGAATTTTGAATTGTGAGTCATTGAAGTTCAAATTACAAATCTTGAAAATTCATTTGTGAATCTTTGAAATTATTTGCAAATCTTTACAATTGCAAATTTTTTAACTTTTATGAATCTTTGATCTTTTGCAAACATTTGATCTTTGGTGAATCTTTGAATCTTTTGCGACCTTGAAATCTTTGGTTGGAAATCTTTTGTGAACCTTATAATCTTTTGCGAACCTTTGAATCTTTTGAGAACATTTGAATCGTGAGAAGCTTTGAATCTTTGAATGTTTTGCGATCCTTTGAATTTCAAATTATGAACTTTGCAATTTCAAGTTAGAAATCCGTAATTTTAAAATTGAAAATGTTTAAATTTTCAATTGTGAATTTTCAAAATATTTGGGTAGTAAATCTTAATTTTAGATAAGAATCTTTGAATTTTAATCAAATCTGAACATAAAGGATGTCTATATATTTGCACAATTCTTATTTCATAGAAAATATGCAAATAAGGCACCTATAGACATCTCATTTAGTTTGGAGTTTTACTTATGTTTCTTAGGCTTAAATTTTTGTTTTTATTTTATTTTCTTTATTTTTTGGTCATTTTATTGATTTATTGATTTTTTTCAAAGGAGAAGAGGTTTGAAATTTGAAAAAGTGGAGTTTGGTTTGGATTCTTAAATCAAATTTTGGTGAAAATAAATTTACGAGGTTCTTGTTTAATTAGGAGTTTCATATGATTTAGGACTAAGTCTCCATATAAAGAACCACCATCAAGCCATAAGAAAAAAAACAATCAAGCATCACCATTAAGTTTTTTTCATCTATGAATAGCCAAGCACTCCAATTGAGAAGGACATGGACTTGGATTGATAGAGCAGTCCTTAATCTTAGGTTTTCTTTAGTTGTTCTTTTAAGTTTGTTTGGGTTTTCTTTATTTCTTTACAGTTTTCATTAAACAGTTACAGTTTTAATTTTCTGCATCTTCCAGTTTCTGCATTATTGTTGTTCTACAATTTTCAAGTTTTGCATTCTGTTTTATTCTTTAAATTTCCAGTTTTAAGTATTTAATTTAGTTTAATTTACAGCATTCATCATAGTTTTAGATACTACATGTGTAGAATCAATTTAGGTTTTATTTATTTACACAGTTTTGCATTCTAGATAATTTTTATTTACTGTTTTTAGCTACTGTTTCAGTTTTTGCACCGTTTTGGCTTTAATTTACTATTTTTTGCCCTTTAATATTTGACTGCACTTAAGTTTTAGCTACTTCTTTAGTTTAATTACATATTTCCGCATCTAGATTATTATTTTGTGTAGTTACAAAAATTTTGCATATTTTTTTGCTTTAGTTTTTAAATTCTGCAGTTAGTTTTGCTTACTGTTTTAGCAAACTGTTTCAGGTTTTAATAACTGCATTAGGATTAAAAAAATTGCTTTATTTTCTACATTTTAATTTAGACAGTTTTTATTTTTTTTTTGCATTAAATTTAGGGACTGGTTTATGTTTTCAGCATCATATTTTTTTTCTGCATTAGTTTCATAAAATGTTTGTAGTTTACAACATAGTTTAAGATTTGCATAAATTAGTGGAATGTTTTTTGCATTTAATTATTTTACTGCATTAAGTTTTATAGTCTGTTTCAGTTTATGGCATTTGTATTAAGTTGTCATTTTAATTTACTGCATTAAAATTTCTGTTTTTGCATTGTTAAGTTCAATAGGTTCTAAAAAATAGTTTTTAAAAATTAATCCTATCAAACTGTTAGAAGATTTAAATATTAAAATTAAATATTATCAAATTATTGGAGGGTTTAATTATCTTTTGAAAAAAAATATTTTAATTCTACCAAATTATTGGAGGATCATATTAGAAATAAAATCTTACCAAACTATTGGAGGATTTTATTAATTTTGAAATTTTAAAATTTTTTAGAATGAATTTGACAATAACACTTCTTTAGAGAGTGAGTAGTTTTCTTGAATACTTCTTAAGTGATGAAATATTCTTAAATTGTTATCAAACTATTGGAGTAATTTTAAGAATAATTTTTTGTATTAAATTATTTGGTAACACTTTTAAAGATGTTTTAATGCTTTGGATAACAAGAAAACTGACTAGTATCATCCTTTTGGATAACCATTGTAAGGATACTATAACATTCCTTACACGAATTATACTTTCGAACCTAATTTTGTTTCATGGATTAGAACCTATTGCTTTTAAGGAACTTGATTCAAACTTAGGACCTCTTTAAGAAAATAAATTCATTAGGTGACCAATCACACCTAAACTAAAAAGATTAGTGACAGCTCTTAGTTAGTGCCTAATGATTGAGTTTTTGAACTTGTATGTTATGACATTAATCTCCTCTATCACCCTACCTACTTAGACTTCCCCAAAAACATCTATTTTTTCCTAGATATGAGGTTAAAGTTTATAGCTTTAAAATTTGAAACACTCATCCACTGCTACTTCAAACATTGTCATCTTTCATTATTTTCTTCTACTGCTTGATGCCTTTCTCTCATCCAAAAATCAAACTCCAAACTAGCTTATAACTCTCAAACCTGAAGCTTTCCTCTTTAAACTTTTTGTAGACACCCACTTTTGAATATGTTTTCTCGATGGGTTTTAGATAAGGATAACAAATAAAAATAAAATAAAATGAAAATAAAAGTAGAGTTTTAATCTTGTTAAAACTCTAGGATTAGGAGTTTAAACTTTGAAACTAAGAAAAAAAGAAGGGATTTTTAAATGAGGACAAACATATGATAAGATAGGGGGATTTTGATTTTTGAATCTACATTCAATTTCATAATCAATTCCTATATAAACCCCAACAATCACAAGAACACAGACAAACAGTGGAGAAGAGGAGAAAACGTGAGAGTAATTAAAATAAAAAAAAATTTAGTTTTCAATAGGAGGTTTCTAGGAAATCACCATTTTAATGGGTGAAATAGGCTTTTTTGGAGAATTTTTTACATTTTTTGAAAATTTTCTACAGATTTTTAGAATCTGATGAATTTTCTGGTGAAAACTTGAATTTTTTGATGACTTTTTGACGAAAATTTCCAGTTTCTGGTGACTTATTTCTAGAATTTGAGGATAAGCCCAGAAATTGATGAGTTTTTTTATGGCATTCGACAAAAAATGGCGACCAAAAATTACCTAGAGTGAGAAGCAAAAGAGTAGAAAGAGGAAGAAAAAAAGCGGTCTGAGGAAAAAAAATGAGATTTTAGGGTTTTTATACCGCCTCAAAAATGACACCGTTTTGGGCTAGAAACAAGGTAGGGTTTGCGTGTTTTCTTTTGGTTTGACCCGACCTGTTCCGCTGATCTAGAAACCCATTCCTGCCATTGAGTTGCTCGAGCCAAGTCGTTGAGCCCAAGCCGCTGATTCAGCCGTATCACTCTTTTTAGCCGAGTAGCATCTCCTTTAGCAAAGCCACATCAAGGTTTTATTTTATTTTATTGCTTATTTAGTCTATATATATATATTTATTTTGTTTATTTATTTATTTATCTATTTTTTTTGCTTATTTATTTATTGGTTAAATTGATACCATTTATTCATTTAATTTGGGATTAAACATTCTTTAAATTTCCAATGATTTCTTAAAATGACAAAAAAAAATGTTTCTAGGAAAATTTGAAAGTATCAATTTTCATAGGAAATGAAGATTTTAAAAATATTTCTAGGAAAAATTGATACTTTCAATTTAAAAAAAAAAAAAATTCAAAAAATATTTTAAGGAAAAGTTGAAAGTATCAATTTCTTTGAAAATAAAAATTTTTAAAAAATACTTTAAGGAGAAGTTGAAAGCATCAATTTTCCTTGAAGATCAAAGTTAAAAAAAAATTTAAGAAAAAGTTAAAAATATCAATTTTTTTAAAAATAAAATTAAAAAAAAATACTTTAAAGAGAAGTTGAAAGTATCAATTTTCTTCAAAAATAAAAATTTCAAAAAAATACTTTAAAGAGAAGTTGAAAGTATGAATTTTCTTTGAAAATCAAATTTCAAAAAAATACTTTAAAGAAAAGTTAAAAGTATCAATTTTCTTTGGAAATAAAAATTTCAAACAAAAAAATACTTTAAGGAAAAGTTGAAAGTATCAAATTTCCTTGAAAATAAAAATTCAAAAAACTACTTTAAAAAGAAGTTCAAAGTATCAATTTTTCTTGAATATCAAATTTCAAACAAAAAAAATACTTTAAGGAAAAGTTTAAAGTATCAATTTTCTTTGAAAATAAAATTTTCAAAAAACATGATTTAAGGAAAAGTTGAAGGTAACAATTTTCCAAAAAAAAAATCTAAAAAAAACATTTTAAAGAAAAGTTGAAAGTATCAATTTTCCTTAAAAATGAAAATTTTTAAAAAAAGTTTTTTGAGGAAAGGTTGAAAGTATCAATTTTTCTTAACAATAAAAATTTCAAAATGTTTTAAGGAAAAGTTAAAAGTATCAATTTTCTTTAAAAATAAAAATTTCAAAATGTTTTAAGGAAAAGTTGAAAGTATCAATTTTCTTTAACAATAAAAATTTCAAAATGCTTTAAGGAAAATTTGAAAGTATCAATTTTCCTTAAAGATGAAATTTTCAAAAAATATTTTTCGAGAAAATGTTGTGAGTATCAATTTTCTTTGAAAATAAAAATTTCGAAAGATGCTTTTTGAGAAAAAGTTGAAAGTATCAATTTTCCTTGAATAAAGGCATGAATTCCATTTTGAAAAAAAGAAAATAAGAAAAGCGATCTCCAAAAAAGTTGAAGTATTATTTTTTTTCTTTCCTTTTTCTTTCTTGAAATTCTTTTTTAATATTAAATAATCCAATGACGGAGCTTTTGTAAGAGAATAGTAGTTTTCTTGTATACTCCTGAGGTGGGAGAATTTTCTTAATTTTCTACCAAAAGTATTGGAGTTAATTAAGAATAATTTTCAATAATTAATTACTTGGTAAGATTTTTAAGGCTTAATGGATAACATAAAATCGAGCTAGTACCATCTTTTGGTAGGCATTGGGGAGGTGTTATAACCTTCCTCACACGTAACCATACTCCCGGACTTAGTTCTGGTTTCATAGATATTGAGTTTACCTTTTAAAGATACTTAAGTCAAACTTAAGATTTCTCTTTAAAAAAGTGACAGATTCAGTTAGGTGGCCAATCGCACCTAAATAGAAAAAAAGATTGGTGGTGACTCCTTAAGTCAATGTTTAGCAATAGGTCCACGGATTTAGATGTTATGACAGTTTGGAGACTCTACTAGGGATATGCCAAGAGTCAAGCTAGCAAATAAATTTGTGTTATCCAAAATCCTAATAAAATTGAACTTTTTGTAAAGATTTCTTTATTCATTCATTCTATTTATTTATTTTGCTTACTATGTCATTCATATGCATGTGCATAACATGAGCTTTATACCCAAGCTCTATCCCTCTGGGAAGGAGTAAAGTACCTATGCTTTCGTGAGATTTTAATGCCTCCACAATGGCTAGCAAAATACTACCACTCAAATTGAATCTTTTCCGCTTGCAACCTATAATGGGTGAGGATTGGGGTGCTTTACTAGTTTGTAATGGACAATGATGTAAGGAGCAATTTGAGAACCTTTAGATTTTCAACCTTTAAACTACATATAATGAACCTTAGAAATGCCAAACATATAGATAGAGCCATATCCTACCCTTTAGAATTGACCAAAAGCTTAGGATTCATTCTTTTATTATGTATGATGTTCTAATTTATTTATTTATATATTTTTTCCTTACCAGTGTACTAATCTTCTCTTTCATTCATTTTTGCATGATTCATACTCATATCATGAAGTTTTATAAAGAATATTTGCCTGAAAAGATAGTCTTCAACAAAAGAGTTTTTCATGGATTTCACATAATGACTAGTCTGCTATTCTTCTGTATTAGTTCCTTGTGAATCACCAAATGAGGTAAAGGTTCAGTTAGAAAAAATCCAACAAAAAAAAGGGGATTGTCTACTAGTCAGCCATGCTTCGACATTATCTAAAGAAATATCTATCCTCCTCAAATAAAATAATCTAAAAGATTTAGTTGATGTATGAAAGAAAATGGGTCCATCAAGACAGGAGGATTTTTGCCAAAAACATGGACACATAGCACACCTTCTTGTAGTGAATGTTGAAAATCAATTAGTTAGAGCCGTTGTTCAATTTTGGGATCCTTCATTCAAATGTTTCATCTTTAATAAAGTTGATATGACACCAACCATCGAAGAGTATTCAACTTTGTTGAGTCTACGTCTTAAAGCTTCTGATATGATATATGTCAAGAAACACAAGTCAGGATTCTATAAGAATCTGATGAGCATTATGGGTATAAACAAAGAAATTGTGGGTTTGTATACAAAGAGAAAGCAAGGGCACATCTATTCACCTTAGAAATTTTTTCATGATTTCTTAGTACAACACGCTAACGAGGAGCAAGGGTTAGATGTGTTTGCCTTAGCTATATACAAAATGGTGATCTTTCTAAAGGTTCTAGGTTACATTGAGATAGCAGTGGTTGATTTTTTGAAAGTATGGTAAATGGCTACAACCTTTCAATGGTAATATTAGCAGAGACTATTAGATCATTGAGTTACTATTGCCAGAATGGATGGCATTTCACAAGCTATATACATTTATTGTATTTATGGACAAAAAAGCCATTTTGAATGTAAAAGAAGTGCATTCTCGAAGCTTTATGTCTGTAATCAAGTTTCAATCAAAGAATTCTATAAAAGTGAGTGGCTAGAACAAAAGTCTAAAAAAGAGTGGGTCACTTTCTTACAATAGTTGACTGGCATTGAAGTGAAATGGTTGGTCCCATGGATGAATAGGGAACCCATGCTATATCAGTGTGGAGACAACACTATGATTCCATTTTTAGGTTTATAAGGAGTAACAAGTTATGCACCACTACTAATGAGAAGACAGTTTGGGGCAAAACAGTTCATTCCCATGACACATGAATCCATCGATCAGATTTTTCTTAAAGTGAGCCAAAAGCATTTCAAAAGATGAATGATGTGATTAAAGCATGGAAAAACCCCCACAAGGTCAGTCCTGGACCTTTTATTGGTAAAGTCACTCAAGAGTACTTGGTCTAGAGAGCAAGACGAGGAAAGGAAGTTGTATTCACTCCTAAAGATTTTCAACAACCAATAAAAGAAAAGCTTGAAGAAACACCATCAAAATTAGAGCTTACAAAGAAAGAGTTCGAGACCTAAAAAGATAAGCTAAAGTAAGAGATCTAGAAGCTTTAAGTGGAGAAAGATCAGTGGAAATATAAAGCTAAAAAATAAGAAATCAAAGTTTGTAAGATTGCTAGAGAATGCAATACAATTGTTAAAGACCTAGCGGAGCTACATTAAGAACATAAGAGGTTATGTGTGAAGGTAAAAGCCAAGGAGATAACAATTGTTGAGCTAACTAATGAGAATGAGTGATTGAAGCAAGAATATGCTAAATTGGAAGAAAAAAGTATTGAGGTGAAGACAAAAAATAATATGTTAAATAGTTACATAAGTAGGTTGAGATAAAGGTTGAATAAAAAAAAGACTATATTGCTGCATTAGTTAGAGAACATAGAGAATTATCATACCAAGTATGGTGTGGTAAAAAAAAAAACTTAGGGAGAGAAGACAGAGGTATATTGAGCACTTAACAACCCAAATTTGCAAAGGGGTGTGTAAGGCAAGAGAAATGATTAAAGTGCCAAAAGCACTGAAGCAAATGGTGGCCCTAGTAGGGAAACATGGACAGGGTTTACTAAACTTCATTGAAGAAGTGAGAGATCAGTATGAGCAGATCAAGTGATTCTATGATTATAATTCTAGGATGATAAATTCTATGCAAACAAAGTTCTTGGAATAAATGGAATCTTTTGGTTGAACACTGTCTTAAGGTAATTTTTTTTACATGCATGCATTTTCATTCATTGCATTTAACAAAATAATCATCCTAGGTTTTCATGAGATAATCATATAAACTTGCTAATTTTGAGATATGGTATTCAAGGTTCAAGGATAGCTCGATCATCAACAAATTCAAGCCAACCTATACGTCACCCGTATAATACTCGATCATGAACAAGGCAAATGAAATAAGAACAAAGTACTCAGATGGACAAGATCGAGAAAGCTCAAGAGAAGATAAAAAGAGAGTTGACGATGATGATGAAAATGTTTAAAAAATGGATAAGGGAAAAATAGTAGAAGAGACCCCTAATCCAAATGAACTATAAGAAATTATAGATCCTTTAGACCTTTATCGATTTGGTCCAAACCAAGGTTAATCTTTTCAGGAGACACAAGCCCCACCTATGCCATTTTTTAGGGCATATGCTTACACATATCTCAAGGTGCCCTATCGTAGTTACACTAACCACACCTTTAAGGTAAAGATAGCAAACCTAATTAAAGTCCTCGATTTTGATGACCTTAAGAAGAAGGAAAGGTTGAAAGCAAAAACCTCTATGGTAATAAAATAGTCAAGCTCCCAACAAAAGATGAACATTTTGGAAGAAAAAGTACGAGCCATTAAAGGTATGGATTATTTCGGTTCTATGGGTGTGGCCTAACTATGTTTTATCCTAGCTATGGTTATCACATTAAAGTTTAAAGTCCTTAAATTTGAAAAATATGATGGGTCTAAATGCCTGGTAACCCACGTTACCATGTATTGCCACAAAATGGCCACCCATGCTTATGATGAGAAACTGTTGATGCATGTCTTTTAAGATAGCCTTACAGGCTCTGTGACTAGATGTACATGTAGTTAGATTGAACCCGTCTCTATTCATAAACAATTTGGCAAAAACATTTGTAACCAAATATAGACACATAATGGATTTAGCACCTGACTGCCTCTTCTTATAAAGTATGAAGAAAAAAGCCATAAAAAGTTTCAAGCAATATGTTCAAAGATGGAGAGATATTGCTTCTCAAGTCCAGCCACCCTTTACTAAGAAAGAGATGATAATGCTTTTTGCCAGTACACTTAAGCCCTCTATTATGAAAGATTAATAAGAAATGCTACACAAATTTTTACTGACATTGTAATCTCAAGCGAGATGATTGAAAATGCCATTAAAAATGGCAAACTAGATGAAAAAGAGATGATGGGCGTAAAGAAAGTAGCCTACCTAAAAAGAAAGAAGAAGAAACTCATACTGTAAGTTATAAGGGCCAACAATTCAGAGGTTATGTTTTTTTTTATAACCAGCCCATGTATCCAACCTAAGTAGCCACTACCCATTACCTATATTAACCATCATACCAATAGGTTTACTGACCTATGCTTCAACCACAACCACCTGCTCACATATACAACTCATCAACCATACCTCAGGCAAGATTTACCCTTAAACCAAATACCTAGTCAAGCAATTCAAGAGGACTGTGAAACAATCAGGAAAATATCACATTTGACTTGATCCCTATACCTTATGTAGACCTACTCCCACAGTTTATGAAGAAAAATTTAGCAACCTATGTTGCTGTAGATCCTGTAAAGCCACATTTCCCCAAATGGTATGACCCGAATGCTTATTGTGATCATCACTATCAGGTTATAGGCCATTCCATAGAGAATTGTATTTCTTTGAAACATAGGTACAAAGCTTGATAAAGAAGGGATTGATAAGTTTTGAAGAAAAAAGGGCACCTAATGTTAATGATAACCCTTTACCAACCCACGCTGGACCAATAATTAATGCCATACATAAGGATCAAGCTAGCCATATCAAAATGAGAGTAGATGAGATCAAAACCCTTTTAGCTAAGGTGTTTGATACCTTATTCAAGGTAAAAATGTTGTATCCAGTAGATTTATGTACTTACTGTAGAGAGTATAATCCAACCTAAAAATGTAAATACCATAAGAGAGTTATGAGGCATTCGATCAAAAATTATAATCAGTTTCACCAAATGTTGCAATAATTGATGGACTCATTCCAAGTCGAGTTCTATGAAGATGAGGGGGGCTCAAAGAATGTAGAGATATCCACTACCAAGTAGGTTCTAAGGCTCATCCCAAAATCAGTAACAATATACTATAAGAAGTTAAAGCCAATGAAGAGTCAACCCATATTTAAATCAGTTATAACCTTTAAAATTCCTAGTCCCTTCTCGTACCAGAGTAATAAGGTGGTACGTGAAAATACAACTATGATGTTGTAACATCAGGATTAAATAAAAGAGATAAATCAAGCAATTCTAATACTGCAAACATAATTGGTGTAAGTGACATGACTAGGAATGAAAAATGTTATTCTTCAAAAATGTTAGAAAAGGCCAAAAATAAGAAAATAAAAATTAAAGAGGTGGAAAAGAGTCAAAAAGATTCTATGGCAATATTGAGTCAGGAGTACTAGAAACTCATTTCTAAAAAAGAGGCTTATGAGTTCCTAAGGTTAATCAAACATAACCAGTATAGTATGGTGGAATAGCTAAACAAAATGTTAGCTAGGATTTCGCTTTTATCACTGTTGCTAAATTCAGAGCCTCACCGTAATGTTTTATTGAAGGTTTTGAATTAAACATACATATCCCATAATGTATCTACGAAATACATAGATAACCTTGTAGGGAGTTTGTAGCCTCAAATTACATTACTTTTAATGATAATGAAATCCCTCTAGAGGGGAGAGGAAGTACTAAGGCTCTTTATATCACAGTCAGATGTAAAAGCCACACAATGGCAAAAGTTCTTATTGACAATGGTTTCACGATTAATGTGATGTCTATGTGCACCTTGGCTAGGTTGGCCATTAACATGTCTTACATGAGAACTAACCATGTAGTTGTTATAGCTTTTGATGGAGCTAGGCAGGAGGTTATAGGTGATATTGAAATACAATTACAAACCAAGCCATGTAATTTCAATGTCAAGTTTTAAGTGATGAATATCTCACCATCATATAGTTGTTTACTGGGTAGGCCATGGATTCACATGGCGAGCACTGTCCCATCCTCATTACACTAAAAAATAAAGTTCATTAGTGAGAGTAAGCTAATGTGTGTCAGGAGAAAAAGATTTACTTGTGACCTAGCCAATAAATACCTCATATGTAGAAGCTACAAACAAAGCTATAGAATGTTCTTATAGATCCTTTGAACTTGTTAATGCAACTTATGTTGGTAAAGATCTAGGCTGTATGCACCATAATTGCCAATCGCTACCAAGATGGTTATTAAGCCGACGGTTGGGAAAGAGTGGCATCTCGAAATAAGACTAGGAAAGAAACAACAAGAAATTTGAAAGCTACTAGCTGTAATCAATAACCAATAAGGGTTTGGCTTAGGGTACAAGCCTACGAAGATGGATAAAGTGAAGCTAATGAAAAGCAAGAAAGAGAGAATGATGGCCAAGTTCAAAAAATAAAAGCTAGAGTAAAAAAAATGATTATTCCTTATCTATATGACACCTTTCGATTAGGAGAATGTATTTATCCTAGAGATAATAATCGGGATATGAGGCTGGAGGAATCCTTTTCTGAACTTACCATTCAAATGGTGAAACGAGAAGTATATGATAGTTAAGATCAAGAGCTACTGGTGTATCCAACCTCACAAGGTTTAGAGTTGAAGAATTGAGAGATCATGGAAATGCCTATTATCTTTGAATCTTTCTAAAAGTAATGTAGTGAATAAAACTCATGCTTCTACTCAAAAGTACTAGGATATTTTTATGTATAGGCCATTCATTCATTTCAATAAAAAGATTGATGTGATGCATTTTCATTTATTCTTTCCATTCTCTAATTTTCATCTTATACATCTTGTCAACATTTCTCCTTTCTCGCTTACTTTTAGGTACCTAAACAATAAATATAAAGATAATCATGATAGTAACCCAGGGTTTGACTTCAAAAATCCAATCTATACTGGTGAACTTGATCATGAAAAAGACTCAGATGATAACATTTTGCCTTATGTCCTAGTAAAATTGGTAGAACAAAAAAAGAAACCAATTAAACCTCACTAGAAAAATATAGAATTAATAAATCTGAGAGATGATAATAATAAAAAAGAAGTTAAAATGGGCACATCATTACCCTTGAATGATAGGTAGAGGTTAAAATAGTTGCTTTGTGAATATGTGAATGTCTTTGCGTGGTCTTACCAAGATATGCCTGGACTTAGTACTAAAATAATAGAGTATAAATTGCCTTTAAAGCCAGAGTGTAAATAGGTGCAATAGAAATTAAGACGAATGAAGCCTGAAATATTATTGAAGATAAAAAAAGAAGTGAAAAAATAGTTTGATGCAGGTTTTTTAGAGGCGGCTAAGTATCCAAAATAGGTAACAAATATAGTTCCAGTATCGAAGAAAGATGAAAAAGTTTGAATGTGTGTTGATTATTGAGATTTGAATAGGGTAAGCCTAAAAGATAACTTTTCCTTGCCTCACATCAACACTTTGGTAGACAATATAACCAAACATTCCATATTTTCTTTTATGGATGGATTTTCGAGGTATAACCAAATTAAGATGGCTAGGGATGACATGGAGAAAACTACTTTTGTAACTATGTGGGAGACATTTTGCTACAAAGTGATATCTTTTAGGTTGAAAAGTGCTGGGGCCACTTACCAAAGAGCTATGGTAACTCTCTTTCACGACATTATGCATAAGGAAATAGAAGTGTATGTGGATGATATGATTACAAAGTCTAGGGAAGGAAAAGATCATGTTGCCAACCTTAGGAAATTGTTCGATAGGTTAAAAAAAATTTAGCTTAAATTGAACCCCTCTAAATGCACATTCAAGGCTAAAATAGGGAAGTTATTGGGTTTTATAGTCAGTGAAAGAGGAATAAAGGTGGATCCTAATAAAATTCAAACCATCCAAGATTTGTCACCTCAGTGCACACCAAAAGAGGTATGAGGATTCTTGGGGAGATTGAATTATATATCTCGATTCATTTCCCAACTCATTCTTAAATGTGATCCTATTTTCAAACTCCTCTATAAAGATGGCTCTGAAAAATGGGATGGCGAATGTCAAAAAGCTTTTGATAAGGTCAAAGAGTATTTGTCAAATATGCTTGTATTGGTACCACCTATTCTAAGAAAACCATTGATTCTATATTTAACAATGAATAAAAGTTTGATGGAATGTGTGCTAGGGCAATAAGATGAAACAACCAGGAAAAAGTGAGCTATTTACTATTTAAGTAAAAAATTCACTGACTATGAGTCAAAGTATTCCTCATTGGAAAAATTATGTTGTGCCTTAGCTTGGATGACTCATCAACTTAGGTAATATATGTTATATCATACCACATCGTTTATAGCAAAATTGGATCCTTTCAAATATGCTTTTGAAAAATCCTCATTATCTAGAAGAATCGCTCGATGGTAGGTAATGCTTTTTGAATATGATCATCTATATAACTTAAAAAATGATCAAAGGAAGTGTCATAACTAAATTTTTGACAAAACGGGCTACTGATGATTATGAGCTGATGAGACTCAATTTCCCAGATGAAGACCTAATGGTTGTTTCTCAAGTTGATGAGGAAATTATGGAGCAATCTTGGAAGATATATTTTGATAAAGCTATAAATGCCTTAAGACATAGGATTGGAGCTTGATATCTCTAGAAGGAAATTATATCCCTATTACAACAAGATTGAACTTCAATTGCACTAATAATGTGGTTGAATATGAAGCCTGTATTATGGGCTTACAAACTGCAATTGGAAAAAAAATCAAAGTATTAGAAGCCTACGGAGACTCAGCCTTGGTTATTTACCAGTTGAGAGGAGAATGGGAAATAAGGGATGCAAAGCTGATTAATACCACATATATGTCACTAACTTGGTTAAATAGTTTAAAAAGATCCAATTTGAACATCTGCCTAGAGAAGATAATCAAATTGCTGATGTCCTAGCCATATTGGCAGCTATGATCAAGGTGAAGACAAATATTGAAATTCAACCCATTAAGCTTGATGTAAGAGAATTACCAGTGCATTGTTCTAATGTTGAAGAGGAGGTTGATAGAAAGCCTTGGTATAATGACATTTTATAGTATCTAAAAAGTTAACAATACCCAGAGCATGCAACTGAAAATGACAAGAGGATCATTAGGAGATTGGCTATAGGTTTCTTCCTTGATGGGAATATTTTGTATAAGAAGAATTGAGATCTAGTTCTACTAAGATGTGTGAATACGACAAAGGAACGAAAGATCAAGGAAAAAATTCATGATGGGAATTGTGGAGCTCATGCAAGTAGCTATATGATGGCAAGGTAAATTATCAGAACAGGGTATTACTGGTCGACCATAGAGTGTGACTGCATAGATTATGCTAAAAAATGCCATAAATGCCAAATCTACGTAGATAAAATACATGCCCTTCCAAATGCTTTACAAGTTATAGAACCCCTATGGCCATTTTCGATGTGGGACATAGATGTTATCGGACCTATCGCACCAAAGGCTTTAAATGTACATAGGTTTATTTTTGTAATGATTGACTATTTTACTAAATGGGTTAAAGTTGCATCGTATGCTAGTGTGACCTGATCGATGGTATGTAAGTTCATCAAAAAAGAAGTAATATACAGATATAAGCTTTTGAAAAAAATTATCTTAGACAATACGAAGAATTTTAATAGTAAGATGATAAAAGAGATATGTGCCTAGTTTAAGATCAAGCATCATGACTCAGTATTGTACCGCTTGAAAATGAATGGCATAGTAAAAGTAGCAAATAAGAATGTTAAAAAGATTCTTGAGAAAATGATTGAGACCTATAAAGACTGGCATGAGAAGTTACTTTTTGCTTTGCATGCTTATCGAACATCAGTGCGTATCTCTATAGAGGCAACCCTATTTTTTTTTTTTGTTTATGAGATGGAAGCTATATTGCTAGTGGAAGTAGAAATTCCCTTTCTAAAAGTCAAGAAGTCAATTTGGAAGAAGTCGAATGGATCTAAGAGTGTTATGAACAACTAAATTTTATTAAGGAGAAAAGATTGACAGTGCTATATCATAGTCAGTTATACCAAAAGAGAATGATACGGGCACATGACAAGAAACTTTGACCTTGATGTTTTCATGAAGGAGAGTTGGTTTTGAAAAGGATTATCCCAAGTCAACATGACAATAGAGGAAAATGGGCTCCAAATTGGGAAAGTCCATATGTTGTCAAGAAAGTGCTATTGAGAGGAGCTTTAATCTTGACAAAAATAGATGGAGAAGACTTGCCTAATCCAATAAATTTAGATGCTGTAAAAAAGTATTTCTCTTAAAAAAAGGGATAGGTGCTTAAATTGAAAACCCACAAAAGGCAGTTTGAGTTAAAAGAAAAAGAAAGGCTTAAATCGAAAACCCATAAAGGGCATTTTGAATTTTAAAAAAAAAAGCTCAAATTGAAAACCCATAAAGGGTGATTTGAGTTAAGAAAGGATATCTAAGTCGAAAACTTGAAAAAGTGGCATAAAATGTCAAGTCATTGCTCTCATAGCGCAAGGGGCAAGTATGATTTGATGAACTTGAAAGCATCAAGGACTTTAGTTGGATGGTTTTTTAAGAACTCTAGGTTACTTTGATCATGATTATCCAATAGCCCACTTTAGTTTGCCTTTGTCACTTAGTCCAATTCAATCAATAAAATCTATTTCTTTCCTGATGTCAACACTAACCTCTTTTATTATTCTTATTTTTTTTATCTGCCTCTTCACCTGGGTAAGAAGAAATGTGCAATTGCTTTACATCTGTAGTTATATTGAAATGATAATGAATGAACAAATAACGATATTAAAATTTCCTTCATTACTCTAAAAAGCTAAGAGTGGCATGAGAAAGCTAAAAGTGGCAATGAAAACTTAGTGAAATGTTGATCTCAGTTTGGTCGAAACTAAAAGATGATGATAGTTATTTTTCCCTTAACCAAATATGTTCAGAAGTTGAAGGATCCATAATTGAAAAGTAAATAGAAATAGAAAAAAGCTTGAGAATCTTTTTACCATAATCAGATGAGCCCGACATCTCATAACATTTCATGTATGCATTCTAGGAAAATTAGCATTTCATAGCATTTTACGTATGCATGTCATAAGATTTACTTTTACAGAAAGGTGCTTTGACATCACAATTGATTAAAGCTATCAAGAATGGAGTGACAGTCATTTCAAATCTTTGATACAACCTGTACTAATGCATTTTGGCTTAGTCCAGATTATTTATTTCAGACTTCGATTCAGTCCAGGTCATTTTGTTTTGGATTTCGACTTTTGTCGGATCTTTTTTTGGCTTAGTCTAAGTTATTTATTTTAAACTTTAGTTTCATCCAGGTCATTTTTTTTTGGATTTTGACTTATGTCAAATCCTTCTTCGACTTAGTCTAAGTTATTCATTTTAGACTTTAGTTCAGTCTAGGTCATTTTGTTTTCGAATTTTGACATATGTTAAATCCTTCTTTGGTTTAGTCCAAGTTATTCATTTCAGACTTTAGTTCCATTCAAGTCATTTTGTTTTGGATCTTAGCCTATGCCAAATCTTTCTTTGGCTTAGTCCAAGTTATTCATTTCAAACTTTGATTCCATCTGGGTCATTTTGTTTTAGATCTTAGCCTATGCCAGATCCTTCTTCAACTTAGTCCAAGTTATTTATTTTAGGCTTCGGTTCATTCAGTCTAAGTCATTTTGTTTTCGAATTTTGACTTATGTTAAATCCTTCTTTAGCTCAATCAAAGTTATTCATCTCGGATTTCGATTTAATCCAAGTTATTTTGTTTTGGATCTTTCTTCGATTATTTCAGGCTTTGATTCAGTTTAGGTCATTTCATTTCATATTTCAACCTATGCTAGATCCTTTTTTGGTTTAGTCCAAGTTATTTATTTCAGACTTCGATTCTATCCAAGTCATGCTATTTTGGATTTTGACCTATGCCAGATCTTTCTTTGATTTAGTCTAAGTTATTTATTTTAGACTTCGATTCCATCTAGGTCATTTTATTTTGGACATTGACCTGTGTTAGATCCATCTTTAGGTCATTCCATTTTCAGACTCGATTTAATCTATGCCAAAGTATTTTTTTTCCTGAATAAAGTCATGATGAGTGTCTACATCTTTGTATAATCTCTATTTCACAAAAAATATATAAAAATGGGCAACTACAGAAACTCACTTTTGAATCTATTTTCTCAGTGGGTTTCAGATAAGGATAACAAAATAAAAATAAAAATAGAGTTTTAATCCTATTAACACTCTAGGATTAGGAGTTTAAATTTTGAAATTGTGATAAAAAAAAAAGATTTTTAAATGGGGATGAATAGTTGATAAGATAAGGGGATTTTGATTTTTAATTCTACATTCAATCTCATAATCAACCTTTACATAAACCCCAACAATCATAAGAATACAGACAAATAGGGGAGAAGAAGAGAAAATATGAGAGTAATCAGAATAAAATAAATTTTAGTTTTCAGTAGGAGGATTCTAGGAAATACTGCTTTGATAGGTGAAATAAGCTTTTTTGGAGATTTTTTTGCATTTTTTGGAAAATTTTCTAGAAATTTCAAATTTTGGTGAAATTTTCGATGAAAACTTGAATTTTTTTATGACTTTTTGGTGAAAATTTCTTGTTTTTAGTGACTTATTTCCAGAATCCAGGGATAAGCCTAGAAATTGATGAGTTTTTCGATGGCATTTGATGGAAAATAGTAACCAAAAATCATCTAGAATGAGAAGCAGAAGAATAAAGAGAGGAAGAGAAGAAGTGGTTTGAGGAAAAATGAGAGTTTAGGGTTTTTATATTGCCTAAAAAATGACACCATTTTGGGCTAGAAACAAGGTAGGGTTCACATGTTTTCTTTTGGTTTAACCTGACCCATTCCGCTGATCTAGAAACCCATTCCTACCATTGAGCCACTCGAGATGAGCCGTTGAGCCTAAGCCGTTGATTAGTCGTATCACCCTTTTTAGCCAAGCCGTTTCTCTTTTAGTCGAGTTGCATCTACATTTATTTTATTTTATTTTATTGCTTATTTAGTCTATATATCTTTTTATTTTGTTTATTTATTTATTTATCTATTTTTTTGCTTATTTATTTATTAGTTAAATGGATATCATTTATTCATTTAACTTGGGATTAAATATTCTTTAAATTTCCAATGATTTCTTAAAATGACAAAAAAAAATGTTTTTAGGAAAATTTGAAAGTATCAATTTTCTTTGAAAATTAAAAAAAATTAAAAAAATACTTTAAGGAAAAGTTGAAAGTATCAATTTTCCTTAAAAATAAAAATTTTAAAAGAATACTTTAAGGAGAAGTTGAAAGTATTAATTTTCCTTGAAGATCAAATTTCAAAAAAATACTTTAAGGAAAAGTTGAAGGTATCAAAAAAATATTTTAAGTAAAAGTTGAAGGTATCAATTTTCTTTAAAAATAAAAATTTCAAAAAATACTTTAAGGAAAAGTTGAAAGTATTAATTTTTCTTGAAGATCAAATTTCAAAAAATGTACTTTAAAGAAAGGTTGAAAGTATCAATTTTCCTTGGAAATAAAAATTTCAAACATAAAAAATACTTTAAGGAAAAATTGAAAGTATCAATTTTTCTTGAAAATAAAAATTTCAAAAAAATGTTTTATGGAAAAGTTGAAGGTATCAATTTTCCTAAAAGAGAAAAAATCTAAAAAAAAATTTAAGGAAAAGTTTAAAGTATCAATTTTCCTTAAAAATGAAAATTTCAATAAAAATATTTTTTGAGGAAAGGTTAAAAGTATCAATTTTCTTTAAAAATAAAAATTTCAAAATGCTTTAGGGAAATAATGAAAATATCAATTTTCATCAAAAATAAAAATTTCAAAATGTTTTAAGGAAAAGTTGAAAGTATCAAAGTATCAATTGTCCTTAAAATAAAATTTCAAAAAAAAAATTTTAGGAAAAATTGAAAGTATTAATTTTCCTTGAAAATAAAATTTTCAAAATGTTTTAAGGAAAAATTGAAAGTATTAATTTTCCTTAACAATAAAAATTTCAAAATGCTTTAAGGAAAAGTTGAAAGTATCAATTTTCTTTAAAATAAAATTTCAAAAAAGTTGAAAGTATCAATTTTCCTTAAAGATGAAATTTTCAAAAAATATTTTTCGAGAAAAAGTTGAGAGTATCAATTTTTTTTGAAAATAAATATTTTCAAAAGATGTTTTTTGAGGAAAAGTTGAAAGTATCAATTTTCCTTGAATAAAGACATGAATTCCTTAAAAAAAAAAAAATGAGAAAAACAATCTCTTGTTTTCTTTCTTTATTCTTTCTTATAATTCTCTTTTAATGTTAAATAATCAGACGATGAAGCCCCTACAAGAAAAATAGTAGTTTTCTTATATACTCTTGAGGTAAAGGAATTTTCTTAATTTTCTGCCAAAAGTATTGGAATCAATTAAGAATAATTTTTAACAATTAATTACTTGGTAAGATTTTTAAGGCTTAATGGATAACACGAAATCAAACCAGTACCATCTTTTGATGAGCGTTATAGGGGTGTTATAACCTTTCTCACACGTAATCATACTCTCAAACCTAGTTCTAGTTTCGCAGATATTGAATCTACCTTTTAAAGATACCTAAGTCAAACTTAAGATTTCTCTTTAAAAAAGGGACAGATTTAGTTAGGTGACCAATCACACCTAAATAGAAAAAAAGATTGGTGACGATTCCTTAAGTCAATGTGTAACGATAGGTCTATAGATCTAGACATTATGACACTTTCATGATTTTGTTTTTTTGGCTTAGTTGCTACTACTTCATCTAAAAATAATGAGATTTTATGTGTTATGTTAGTTTTTTCTTTTTTTTTCTTTAGGGGTATTTAGTGAATGTGGCTAGAGGAATGGGTTTGTAGTATAAATTTTGGTTATGGTGGTTTCTACAGGTATGGTGGGTTTCAGTAGTGATGCTTAAATAAACAAAGGCTATTTTTTGTTTCCTTTTTTCTATTGCCTTTTTCTTTTTGTTTGTTTCTTTTGCTTTTCTAGGTTTTTTATTTTATTTTTTACTGTATTTTATAAGAAATTTTAAGAATTTGGATTTATGGAATAGTTTGATAAAAGAAGCAATGGACTGGGTAGAAGGGCTTGTTAAGGAAGGTGGCTAGTAGGTGCTTATGTGGCCAATAGGATAGTTATGGCAGATGCTAGGGTGGCTCAGCAGGTAAAGTTTGATAGTGGATAGGTTGGTCGACTAGTGCCATACACAACACCTCTATTTTTTGGCTTCATTTGATTTTTTTATTTTTTTATTTTTTTTTGCTAAATTTTCAAATTTTTAAATTTCATTAATTAATTAAAATTTAATTAATCCTAACCAAACATCTTTAAGCCTTAGATTAGATTTGGATAATATTAGATTTTGGGCTTTTAAGCCCATATAACCTAACTTGGATCTGATTGATGCAAAGAGACCTAACAATCTATTAAAATGTTCAAATGCACAGAAATTGGGCATTGTTTAAATTAATTCAGAAAAAATTATATGTCTATAGTAAACTATATCTTTTTGTCTTATTTTCATTTTCCTTCATTATTTCTAATTATAGCATTTTCGTATTTGATTACTTGGGTTTACTAAACTAGTGCATTCTTATCTCTTGGATAATTTTTTTATTACGGTTGTATTAGGTGTCTTTCACAAGATCAGCTCAACGACTCCTACACCTACCATTACTTTAACAAAACAACTTTTGAGTCTCCCCTCGAGTACCTAGTTGCCTTAAAAAAAGATGAAGAATCAGGTAAGGTACTTCTCTGATAAAGCTAACTATCATAACATATAGATATGAAGACCTATCGCTAGACATAAACTTTAGGATACACCACCAATCTTTTTTGTTTAGGTGTAATTGGTCACCTAACTAAATTTATCCTTTTTCAAAGAGAGATCCCAAGCTTCACTCAAGAATTTTCAAAATGGTAAATTCTAGTTTATGAAACCAAATATAGGTTCAAGAGTATAGCTATGCATGAAGGAGGTTATAGAACCCTAACAACGCTTACCTAAGGATGGTGCCAGTTTGATTTCAAGTTATCTAAGCCTTAAAATAATTTAACTATCATAAATTTATCCTAAATTATTCCAATAGTTTGGTAGTAATTAAAGATAATTTCTTCACCTTAGAAGTATTCTTGGATAGTATCTCATCCTAAAAAGGCTTTATCGTCAAATTTATTAATTTTTTTTTTGTAAAACTCTTTTATTTGTGATAAAGATATTTAGAACCTTGATATTGAAAAATTCTCATCCAAATTCTCCAATATATTAGTAAAATTTATAAAAGATTTTTTCACCTAAGAATTTACATAAAAATTGTTATTTGCAAAGCTTTTAGTAATTCTATCATCGAAGATTAAAATTCTAAATTTTATAAAAATAATTTATTTTTAGAAATATCTTCTAAAATATTGGTAAGAGTTTTTGTCAAAAATTATCCTCTAATATGTTAGTAGGATTTTAAAAAATATTTTTTTCAACAAAATTTATTAAGTCCAATAGTTTGGTAACAATTAATTCAAAATTTAAATCTTCCAATAGTTTGGTAGGATTGAAAACTTTCTATATTTAAAACTTTTTTTTTAATTTGAAAAAAAATTAATTAAAATAAACAAAAATTTTCATACAATAATATAATATATCATGCAATTATAATAAAGTATCATGCAATTAGCAATCTTGCAAAAAGATATATAAATAAATGAAAACATCATAAATAATCTTACCGAATTTTCTTTTTCTTCTTCTTATTCTTTCAAATTTAATTAACAATTTAAATAATAAAAAAAATAAAAACCAAAGAATAAAAGAAAAACAAAATAAAAAAAAGAAAATAGAAAATAGAAAACTTGTGTTCTGGGTTGGGTTTTAAGTAGGTAGCTACATGGTTCACCACGGGTTAGGACATGGATCTTGGACTTCTAAAACAATGTCGTTTTGGATGGATATAAAAGGCACCTTTCAACCCTTTTTCCTTAGACTGCCCTGGCTATGTCTCTCTCTAGCTAAATTCCCTTTGATCTTTCTCTAATTTTTCACTAATATTCCTAGAAAACCCAAGAACATGGCCGAAAATCCCAAATTTTGTTGTTGAAAAATTCAATTAGCCTAAATTTTGCTATTGAAAAATTCAAGTAGACGTAGGAAAATTCAAACTTTTTCAGAAAACCAATGAAACCCAAAAACCAGTCACCATAAACCTTTTCAACCACCATGAAAACCATTGGGAAATTCAAAGCTTCAACGAAAAATTCATCCTAAACCTAGAAATTACCTAGAAATTCCAAAAACAAAAAAAAATCAAAAATTCAATAACAAATACAAAAAATCAAATCCAATAACCCTAAGACTTCTAAATCGATAAATCCAAACAAAAAACCCAAAAATCAAATGAAATCCCAAAAACTAAAAATTTCCTAAATTCTTGAATCAAACCCAAAAGCTCCACAAATAATTCCAAAGTAGAGCATCCTTAATTCCCAAATCTCAGAACCAACTATTAGATTTCGAACAAATCCTAAAATATCCCAAACTCAAAATAATTCCCAAAATTACCTAGAAAATCAACCTAGAACCAAGACTAGAAAATCAAAACCCAGAATCCAGAAATCAAAATAAGAAGTTCCTAGAACTGAAAACTAAACCCAAAAAAACTATGATTGCTTGGAATTTTGTTTATGCCCTGAATGGTTTATGTATTTCTCCCTTATGATTTCTATCTGGTTGATTGCCCTTTGAAAAACCCAAATTTGAGTCTTTTTTATAATGATTCATGCTCCTTCAATTTGGGAAAAAAATAAATTCCTGAATTTGTGACTTTGGTGATTTTATTTGATTAAATGTGAATTAATTTCATGATTTTGTTTTGCAAGAAAAAACAAACATTAAATCCAAAATCTTCAATTCACATGTTTCTTCTTTTTGGTTTTCCAACTTTTTTTTTTTTTGTTTTGGTTTTCTTACTTTTTTTAACTTTGACTTTGACTAAAAAATAACAATTAAATTAAAATTAAAATTAAAATTTTTAGGTTTTTAACCCATAAGGCCCAAAGTTTTTCAATTAAGGTCCAATTTATGATCAAAGCCCCATTTCAATTTTGAAAAATTTTCGGATAAAATGGGGTGTCTATATCAACTTTTAATAACTTATCAATCTTAGTGATGATAAATGGGAGTCTGAGAGCTTGCTTGATGGATAGTTTAAACAAATGTTAGGTTATTGTTATTTAATGTTTTATCTGTTTAAATAAGCAGATTACATACATGATTATTATATTAAAACAAATGTACTTTATACAAATGTTTTAGGTTGCATGAATTACATTTAACCATTTCTTATAATTATGATAGATTTATGCATTTGTTCTTTCATAAGGCTTATTTATTTTTGTAATCCAACAAACTAGATTTGTTCATATTGTTATTTAGCTGATTCTACATAACAAAGTAAATAAACAATTTATGTGATGGTTGAAAAGCTTTTTCAACTATTTGTTGTTTATTTTATGCTATGTAAATTTTATTATTTATTTTCTTGTAATATGTGAATAGTTATGATGGATAATGATAGAATAGCTAATTATAGGAAAAAAAAGCTATTTAATATGAAATATTAAAACAAAACAAAATAAGGAAGCGATTGCCCTTACAATCAGCTAAGCTATCAATATAAAGGGCAAGAATAATAAAATCTTCTATTGAATATGTTCTCAATAGGAATGAGTCCAAATCCTTAACTCATAAGGACATTAATGATCTATTATGTCTACACATTCAAATGAGGATACATTAGAAGGTAGCACAAGCAATAAAAATAGTTAAGCAAATGAAACTATAATATGAACCACAACAATGTGAGAAAAACTATCTAGTTCTACCTAACTTCTAACAAAGCATAAATTGATGAATGAATTTTGAACAAATTCAAAAAATCACATTAAAATATTATTTTTTAATACAAATTCAAAAAATCACATATTAAAATATTATTTTTTTAATTCACATGTGAAAATGAAACATTACAAAAGGTCAAAAACTTATGATACTATTTACTAAATATTTCTTGAATAGAAAAATCAAAATCCAATTATTTGATTATAAATACAAAATACCATAAGGAAAAGTTCAATTAAAATTTTGTATTATTACTTTATAATTAATAAATTATAATAATAAATTATATAATGATCTATTACTCATCAATACTGCTCTATATAAAAAGAATCTCTTAAGAATCTTGAGAGAGACAAGTGTCTTTTTTTTCCTTTTCTTAATAGTTGCATGTTAAAACATACTTTGATGTGTTGTGGGCGATATAAGACAAGGGTACCAAAAAGAAATAACATGGCATCCAATAGCTCTTATAGGTGTAAGTTTTGTTTGGCCTATCCTTGCTTTGCCTAACACATTTCAATGGCTCTACTTTCTCTATCCTATCTCTTTCCTTTTCCTTCACTATGTTTTTCTTTTTCTTCTTTGCAACTTTACACCCAAATGTCTTTTTTTTTTTTAGATATGGTGGTTGAAAGGCTTAGGGATTTGAGTCAACTAATTAATGTCTCCTTACATGAAGCTATCATTATGGTATTTTATGACATCGGATTTAAAGAAGAGGTTCATGTTATTTCTTTGTTTTTTTTTTCTTTTCTCTATTTACATTTTTCTATTTCCATTACTTGACTCTTTGACTAGGAAATGAGGGAATAAATTTTTGTTTTAGGTTTAGTGTTTTTGTTTGAAAATGGTTTTTTGTTTGGTTTTCAATAAAGTAAGAGAAAGTTTGGGCTCATAGGTTTAATATGGCTAGGCATTTACTTCAAAGCGGCAATAAGTCTCAAGAATGTGGGGGATCTAAAGGGAATTATTTTTTTTTAATTTTTAGGGTTTAATGTCAATGAGTTTTACTTGAATGCATTAAACCTAGCTGGCCCTTAATGATCAAAACATGAAGCTTGAGTTCATTCCAAAGCAGTATAATGGAAAAGTTACTCATTTAGTATGTTCTTTTACTTACTGCCAATATGTTGTAGAATAATAATCTTGCTTGAGTATTATGACTATTTTTTATATTAGATGCTGTCAGATTCTCATATTGACCAAAATTGCTTCTACAATCTTATTAAGCAAAAGCTTGAAAATTTTTGATTAAGGAAACCATCGCTTCTACGAATTTTAGGTTAAGAATTCTTATTGTTTTCCATCAAATGTCTTAATGGCTCAATGGATTAGCTTAATTTATATTGTACTTGATCACATTTATCTTATTCTATCTAGTTTTATTAGCTATATAATGTGAGTGATAGGTTTCAAATGTTTTAGATGGCTTGAAAACATACATGATTGGTGTATTTCAAGGCAACTTTGGTGGGGTCATCGTATTCCTGCATGGTATGTTACATTGGAATATGATGAAATGAAATAACTTGGTGCTTATAATGATCATTGGATAGTTGCCAAAGATAAGGAACATGCACTAGCAAAAGTAAAGAATAAATTTTCTAGGAGGAAGTTTGAAATGTCTTAAGATCCTAATGTACTTGACACTTTTTTTTTCTAGTCTTTTTCCTTTATCTGTGTTAGGATGGCTTAATGATACAAATTTGTAAATTGAAAGGTAAGATTATTCACCTTCTTTTCTCGTCTCAGGTATATGTGTTAGGATTGATTTTCAGCTTTATTTACCCTAATTTCATAATTATTTTGCAATATTTCTTCTTTAATTTATTGCATTTTCTTGAAATAAGCTTAGGTATGTAAAAGTAAATTAAGTTTTAAGAAATTTTTTTAAGAAAACAATAAAATAATATAAATATATTTAAAAATTCATAATAAATGCATAAAAATACATAATTTAAAATATACCAAATATAATAAATATTCAAATTTCACCTAAAAATGTTTATCATAAGCTTATCTATTAAAAAAATATAAAGATTACAAAGAGAATAGGATTAATAGATGAATTGATGCTTAGTGGTTGATAAAATGTCTAGAAGAGGTAAGTTGAGAAATTAGAGGTGGCATTAGACATGTATAATGATCGGGTTATTCACTCAAGTTTAAAGATTTATCTTATAGGAGTATTTAAAATTATTTAAATACAAATATTAATTCTATTAAACGATTTGGGAAAAATGAAGCAATTTAAAAAAAATGATCTAATATATTAATAGTGAAAATTTTAAACTTTACTTGTTCCTATAGGTTGCATATCACAGTATCAGACACTTGCATTTGTTGTACTATATTGAAGTTCTCCAGAAATCAGATTGATAATGCAATTTTGTTTATAGTACGAAATGTAGCATTTTCTTATAAATATTTCTCATAACTATTTCACATGTTTTGTTTTTTGATTTCTTCATCGGTTATTACAGAAGATGGATGCTTATGATTACATAATGTCATCATTTTCTTTTGATCATGCATGGGTAAGTTGTGATCATACTACATGAGCTATGGTTCATAGTTCATATTGGAGAAGGCATGTTGAGTTGCTTTTTATGTCTCTTACTTTAGAATTTAAGTATTCCATTTGATTTAGTTTGTGCCAAAGCTAATATAGGTTGAATTTTAGTCATGAAATCTTGTTTTGACTGAAAACTAATAGTTTTGTGTATCATATTATTAGTCCCAAGTAAGTAGTAAAGTATCATACTATTGCGAAAAATGCTCTGAATCATTGCTATCAATCTTAACTTGAACTTCCATTGAAAATGGTCTTTAGACATTGGTATATTGCAAATGCTATAATGTATTTCTTGAGTTTCTAGCCTCTATGTATATACAGCCTATAGTAATACTAAATGCAACCTTAATCTAGGCCTGTTAAAATTGTCATACTTGAATGAACCTGAACTTTCCTTTCAATGAGTGATCAATCTACTGTATTATGAGTGTTATATGATTAATGGATAACTAATGCTACCTTTTACAAACAAAAGATTATTAGTAATATTGGATTATTATATCCTAGGAGAAAAGAATTGCATAGGACAAAAGTGATATTGAAAAGGATACTAGCTTTAAGTTAAGAGTCTAGTACAAAATTACCTTGACACAACAGGTATGAGTAATATATTCAATATCATTAATCTCATTCTTTTTTTAAATTATATTTTATCTCTAAATTTATGTTTATTCTATTTAATTTAATTCTTGAAATTGTTACCAAAGTCCAAAATTATTTAACTTATCAAATTGCTAAAGGGTTGGCAATCAAATACTGTTGGCAAGTGGATGATAGAACTATTGTTTTTGTTGTTGATCTCACCTTTGGTAAAGGATTTATCTATGGCATTGTCATGGCAAGAGGAAGATGCATCGATTCAAGTTAATGTCATGGCAATATCCAATTGTTTAAGAACAGATAGATGAAATCCTATAAAACAATCATACATGTATTGTTGCTGTATTGTAATGGGCTATATATACACAAAGGCTAAAAACTATCCCTGTGAACCAACTGCTCATATGGCTATAAGTGAGAAAGTTTTCTATAAGTTACAACTCTTTATTTGATTCTGTTAAAGTTTTGTGAACTAGAATATCTGGAATTTCAAAATTTTTTATTACTTTTTTGCAATTCCATTTCATTATTGTAATGTTGTTATTACAAAAAGTGGTGAATAAAAATCTAAGGGAACGTTGAAATGTTTTTCTTATCAAATGAACAAGAAAAGTAATATTATAAGATGTTACATTTTGAATATTTGTAATGGAATGATGCTAGTTGTGCCTTTAATTTTTAGTTAAAATATTATAAGATTTTTCTTAATTTCATAAAACAATTTGTAGTTAAAATACTTTTTTAGCTACCAAGTAATAAATGTTTGATTACACTTTTTTTAGCAGTTGTTCTTTTTGGTAATTTCATAGCTTTAAATTATGCAATTAACATTTCCTGCTTAGTTTTATGGTTGGTTTAAGAAAGTTTTGCCTTTATTTCTATAACTTTACCGTCAAACCTTTTATAATTAGCAATTAACAATGTTAATTTTATTTTAAATTATTATTTTATATTAATTGTAAATATCACTTTAACTTTTAACTCAAATAAATATAAATTTAATAAAATATTATAAATTCTTATAACAGATCGAATGGAGTTCAAACCTTTCACTAATAAATATAAACTTAGAGATTTTTTTTTTACGAGTCTCAATGCAAATGTATAATTGCCTTACCAATTAGATGTGATGTGACCCACTTTTTTATATAATAAAGTAATGATATGGATTAAGATAAGTTTCTCTTATTCGGTTAAGCTCCATTTTTCCCACCAAATCCCAACCTTTTAAACGTGGCAATGCCGTAATGGTATAAAAGGAGAAAGCGGAGAAAACGTAAAGAAAGAGAGGAGAGGCAGGCTTTTAACTGAATTGGGCCTCCAACCCAGGCAAAACCAGACTCGCAAAATCGGACCAAAAGTCAACATCAACCGATTATGTTTAATGAACCGAAAAAGAAAAAGAAAACATCAAGCTAATAAAATGGAAAATTCAATTAATTCCAAATATGTGCCAATGTGAAAAACAAGTTGAAGTCTCTGCACGTTACTTGATTGAGGCTACTGACTTTACGCCATCGAATTGATTGAATTATGAAACAATGAGGAAGGTTCCGAAACACATAATGCCCATTATACCCAATTGACCTCTACGAACAAAAACCAAATAATTGCGTCTTAAGCAGGCGCACATCAGTCATTTTGAACAAACGAGGTGGGCGGTAGTTACCTTCCGCGTCTGCCTTTGCCGACTATACATAAATCTTTTTAATAAACCGCAGACTCATTCATCGAATTCAACACAGAAGAAAAAAAAATATTTCGATTTTTGAAAGGATTCTACAGAGAAAATGGGAGATTGCAGACCATTGGGGTTCTTACTGGGACTTCCATTTGCCCTTGTTGCACTGGTTTTGTCTGTCGTTGGTGCGGTTATCTGGGTTCTTGGGTAAGTTTTCTTTAATTCTTTTGATTCTTTTACTGTTGTTTCTTGATGGTGGTTTCTTTTATGTTTTTTCTTTGTAACAATCTGCAAATCTCCATTAAACTTACAAGTTTTATGCCTTATCGTTTCTTTTCTTTTACGTATAGAGGAATATGGTAAATTTCTGGTTTTATGATCAAGAGTCAAAGTTGTCCGCAAAAAAAATGGGTTTCCTTTTTCTTGCTTTAATATTGAGTAAAAACGTGTTTAAAGTTGTGGTTCTGATATTCCATTTTTGCAATCTTGGTAATGGCAGGACCGTATTGAGTTGCCTGTGCCCATGTTGCATTTGCTGTGCTGGACTTGCTAACTTTGCTGTGGGTCTTGTGAAGCTTCCTGTTAAAGTTCTTAGATGGTTCATTGATCAAATCCCATGTTGATTGATGTTGGTTCTATTTCTCAGATATCTTCAACAGATTTTTATTCTAGTAATTTTTTTTCCATCTGATCAGATCTTAGAGAAAGTAGATTGGTTTTTAATTTGATATTGTTTATTTTTTGTTAGATGATGTGATTCAATGAGTTTATTATTTATTCTTGGACGATTAACAAAGTTCAAGCATTGATTTGATTCCAAATGCTTTCTCTTTTGGCTTATGTGTGCAACATTCTAGTTTATTCTGTTCTGCCCTACTGCTGGCTGCAATGCCTTTGGGGTGAAATTAATTGGTTTTTAGGAAGAAACAAAATAAGTAGATCAAGGCCTTACCGACCTTAGCTTCAGCCTTAAAAGTAGCATTGAACTCAGACTCAAGCTTGTCATCTTCCTCATCCTCAACGGTCTCAACAGTAAGGGCTTCTCAAGATTTAATATTGTCGAGTCTAACATTAGAGAGGTTGAGGTTTAGGTCAGTGAAATACAATTGAACCTCCTCTTTTGCTAGTTCAAAAGCACTGAAGATTTGGCTTTGAGCAAACTCTGTTTGCATATCATAAAATTCTAAAGAGGCTAGGAACTTGTCAACTGCCTGTGCCTTGGTCTTTTTTTCAGCTTCCAACTCTGACTTCAGCCTCGCTACCTCGGCCAGAGCAATATTAAGCTTGAGATTAACCTGTTGTTGAAGTGACTCGATTATGGCCTTTTGCATGGACATATCTTTGAGCTTGGTAGCCATGTCCTCTACTTTCTTGTTGAGCTCTTCCTTATCCTTCTTAACCTGAGCTAAAGAGGCCTTGGTCTTCTTGTGGGCCTCCATGGACAAATGTAGATCCTAAACATAATCTTTAAGATCCTACTTGAATTTATAATAATATATCAGGGCCTGATAAGCATTGATTAGGCCTTGCCCTGCTGTAAGGGAGATAGTAAAGGAAAGTTGTTTAGAAGCTACATAAAATAGTAACCAAGCTCGTACTTGTTAAAATAACAGAATTATCAAAAATAAAAATAAAAATAGATTAAACCTAAAGATACTGACCTTTTTTTGGTGAGGGTCACTTTGGTGATCTTTTTAACCACCTTAGGGTATTTCAAATAGGTTATTTATAGAGTCAAACTCCACATTTATTGCCATTCGCTCTAAGGTGGGTTATAACCTAGTGCGTGAACTAGTACGACATACTTTAGTCATCTATTACTTGGAGACGTTTTCCCTCTAGGCCATTTGTTTCTACCTTTTTTAGGGTATGATTGGGCTAGATAGAGACTGAAGAGGAGCAAGGTTGATAATTTTGAACCCCTCTTGCGGGGGTTCTAAGCTGAATGGAAGCTTTACCTCCCTTTTTGGACTTCAGAGCATGAAAAAAGCAGGTAAACTCAAAATCTCTCATTGGGATGAGATATTTACACAGAAAACCAAACTAAGTGTTAGTAAGATTTTTTATAACAAACATCATGTGAAGTTACTCAAGACTACCCCAATACTTGACCTCCTTGATAACAAAATGAGAGGTCAACTCTTTCGCATCTAGAACCAATTGCTCCTTCTAGAAGAGGTTCATTATTGCATCTCGAGTTTCTAGTTAAGCAATTGCCAAGGAACCAATTTTGACATCTTTAAAAATTCCAAGTTTATTGCTTATTTTCCATACACCAAGCTTTCCCTTGGTCATATTTTTTCTTTATACATAGGAAGAGCAGCTTTTAACTCTTTATTAAGCTTAAACAATTAGTAAAAAAATTTTTTTGTAGGTTGAGCTATTATATAAAATTAGCTCTTATCACGAGGATGCTTTTTAACTGCAAAAAATTCTTTAAACAAAAGAATGGTAAGGTTTAACTTTCACCCTCTAGAAAGAATTACAAAACCTATATTGTACTGAAAAGAATTTAGGACGAGCTTAGTGATAGTTAAATTGTAAAAATAAAAAAAGAAAATTAACAATGAAAAAATGTAAAAAGAACTTTAGACTGGTCATTATGGACTCCTAATACACCCAAATCTTGTCGACATCCAAAGGAGTAGTAACTCGGTCCTCGGTGATACTATACTATACCCTATTTTAGGAAGATTAAACTTGACCTTTTAAAGCATGGGAGTGATGTACTAAGTATATTTTAGGGCAGTCCTTAGGATTAGCCTTGCCTCTTAAGCTCTACTTAACATCCTTTATGGTTATGCCTAAGTCATAAGAGGTATAAAAAAAGAATAAGGTCATAGGCATCACCATTTAAGGTGTCCTCCTCTTTGCCTTCAGCTACCCTTCCCACATCGGCTTGATTGCTCCATTCTACTTGTTCATTTATAGTTTGCTCACTTTTAAAAGTGTCATCTTGGATGACTTATCTTCTAAGAAGGTAACAAAAGCCAATGTTCGAATAGGAGCAGGAGTAAGAATCTCTCTTACTTCGGATGAAGAAGAAGATAAACAAGGGAGAATAGACTTCTTATACTCAAAAGCCAAACTAGGGTTAGAATCTAACGTTGGCTTAGATAGATGTAGAGAAAAAGTATAAACAAAAGCTTGAAGATGGGAAGACAAAATAGAAGAAAAAAAAAGGTAAGAGAGAGAAAAAAAAAGTGAGGGAAAGAAAAAAAAAAGTGAGGGCAAGAAGGAGGAGAAATAAAAAAAGAAAGGTTAGTCGAGAAACCAAGTTGACCTTTGACATTAGGGCTAGTGGATTTTGAATATCATTTTCTATTGCAAAATAAGCTCAGCCACATCATGGAAGACTTGTTGTCCCCTAGCACGAGCACTATTTTTCAAGTTGACCTCTAGCATTAGGGCTAGTGGATTTTGAAGATCACTATCTATTGCAGAAATAAGCTCAGCCACATCATGAAAGACCTATTGTCCCTTAGCACGAGCACTGTCTTCAACTCATTGCTAATCAATAGTAAATATTGGATTTAACCAAAAAGTAACTTGGGTATAATCCATCCCTGTAATCACAAAAAGGACTTCATCATTTGAACCCTAATGACCAAGCTGACCTCCCCTTAACTCTACCCTAAAACTCCTAAAACTTGAATTAGAAGACATAATTAAAGGGAAAAAAATACAAAACTAGTTGAAGATGGGAAGATCGACTAAAAAAAAATTAGAAAGTTTATAGGTCAATAAAAAATAAGTCAGCACGAGAGCAAGAAGGTTGCAAAGTGAGAGATGGAAACCTTAAGGGACCCATTGTATAGCCAATAGAGAGATAAGATGAACATTATAGATTGTGCCATGTGTCCACAGTAGTTACCAAGAATGACTTTTCGCATTCCTAACTTTGAATTTTTACTGTCGAATTTTTTCTCTCCTCATTAAATGCCATTTTCAGATGATAGAGTGCTAAATTGATCATTTTACATAACCATATCAGTCAAACACTTGTGACACACTAGGTTAACCATGTGTCAGGTCAAAAATCTAATTTCAAAATATAAAAAACATACAAGTCCTACGTTAGCCTAGACAATAGTAGGCTATCAAGCTATGGTTAAATACAACATCAAATGTATAAGTCACGTTGGTAATCATTCATAAATTTGGCTAGTCCAACCCTCGTCTACCTTGGCATTCATGGTTATTCACCTTCATTACTTCAGGTCGGATCAATTAAGTGTAAATTTTGAAGCCCATACTCAAGATAAAGCTTGGCACCATTGAACTATGTATCAGATTAACACAAACCAGATTGACCAAGATCACACTAAAAAATCTAATACTCGGACTACTCTGTGAGGGGGACAAAATGTTTGGGGCTTTTTTAAATCTAAAGGGTAAAATTGTTTTTTTACCCATTAAAGGCTACAAGCTAACAGTAAAGGGTATTTATGACTTTTAGGGTTGACCTAACATGTCAGTCCAACCTGACAAGCATAATGCTATATCAGCCCATTCACCTCATCAACCTATCCAAAAGACCCTTTTTTTATGCTGACTTGTAACTCCTTGAGTGGATGATCAGCATCTAGGTCAACTTGGCTTGCTAGGTCACCTTGATCATGGGAGTGACCAAGGGCTACGTAAACTACCCTAAAACCCTTTACCTTTAACTATAAATAGGGTTATCTAGGCATTATCTAGACATCTCATATTCCTTTACTTTCATACTTTCTCTTTCCTATTTTCTCCTATTCTGATCTTTGACTTAAGTGTTGGAGTGTAAATGTTAGAAAAATTGATAACTTTTACCTTTAACCGCTTTTTTTTTCTCTTGTATCTTCAAGGTTTTACCCCACAGTTTGGAGTTTAACACCAACAAAATTGAAGCTTAAAAAGCTAGGATTGACCCACCTCTAAAATTCTTTCTTTTGCAATGATCAATCTTCTCTTGGTGTTACTAATAGTCAAGAACATTTTAAGCTTTATAAAAAAAATTGGTTAGGTCCCTCTTTCTCTCAAATTTCTTCACAATTGAAAAAGTCTTCAAATCGACTATAACCCTGTTTTCTTTCGTTTCCTTAAAAAAAAAAATCCAAATTCTTTATTTCTTGTTCTCTATGATTTTATATTGTTTACAAAAAAAAATTATTATTTTTCTTTTTTATTTCCAATCAAAGTAGCAATCTTTATTTTATTTAAAAACTATTTTGTATTGTTAATAGAGAGAGAGAGAGAGAGCTATGATGCTTTGAATGCAGCATTAAAATATTTTTGTGATAAAAACTGATCATGATTCATGAATTTGGAGGATAAGTTGAAAACAATACCGAACGGAAAGAGTTGATTGTATAAAGCTCTACTTTTTTTTTTGCTGTCCAAAAAATGGGGTTTATTATACAATAATGGTCTTTTAACCTTTTCAAAGCTGCCATATTTCGTGGAAAATATTTGGATTTTTTGTCAAAACAATTAATTGAGATAAAGATAATATGAACTTTCTCTATTTTCAATAATTATTAAAAAACCAAAATTAGGTTTTAACTTTGAACTTTTTTACGCGAAACCAGCTTTCATCTTTCATCTTTCATCAAATAAAAACATGAAGTTAACTAAGAATAGGTAACGGGTTTCAAATTTAAAAAAAAGATGACATGGAACAGTAAAATCTCAAGTATTGTAAAGCGTCTATCGTTATCATTCCTCAATTACCTACTGCTTTTTGATATAACATGACATGATATAACGTAATTTGAACTGTTTAATTGGGCTTTAATATATTTAATTTTTCAATTATAACATTTGATTTTGAATATTAATTTATATATAAAAAATATAAGAATAATTATATGTATACAAATTATACTACTCTTTCCATTTTAAAATAGTTGTCTTTTATTGATTTTCTTTTTTATCAAAGTGATTTTACTTTGACCTTATTTTTTGAAATATAATATTAAATTAAAATTCTAAAAAAAATGGTTTAAAATTTTGAAACTCAAAGTTTACAAATTTTTATTTTATTATTTTATTAAAAATAATAGTCAAAGTTGAGTTAATTTAACCAAAAAATAATAAATAAGGGATACTAATTTGAGACAAAGAGAGAATATAATTTTTAAATTTTGTTCATAAAAAAATTTAAAAAGTTTATTTGAATACAACTGATTTTAATGCTAATTACTTATAAATTATAGGATTATTATATTTAATAATTAAAATGAATAAACATAATATTATTATTCCACTTCTAAATTATATTTTGTTTAAAATTAATAAATAATTTTTATATTTAGTACTTATTAATAAAAAATAGTAAAATTATATATATAATTAAATTAATTAATTGATTTTTTTTCTTTTGATATTTTTCTCTCCAAAATTGAAAATGTAAACTTTCAAAAAAAAAATTCTCTCCAATTTAATTCCAGTCCGAATTTAAGATCAGGTCATTTAGGTTCGAATCAAATCAAGTTCGAGTCAATTTTGGTTTAAGTCAATCTGAATTTAGATCAAGTGCGGTTTGAATTATTAACTTTTTAATTAAATCAGATTGATCAAATTTGAATTCAATATGATTAGGTAAACTTTTCGAATTGGGTTAATTTTTCTCACTCCTACTCGTGTATATACCTAGAATAGAAGTCAAATTTAAACTCGACTTTAAAAAAATTTTAATTTTGATTAAAAGATAAATAATATTTTAAAAAAAAATTTAAATGAATCAATTTTCTTTCTTATAAATTTTAAAATGTGTGATGATTTGGAACTTCTACAACAAGTTTAAATTTTTTGACCTTATTATAAAGTTATTGAATAATAATAGTTAGATATAAAAAATTAATATAAACCATCTATTTTTTCAATTGTAAAAATAATTAATTACATGTTAACCTATTAATCTAATTTTAATTAATTACATTAAATAGTATTTATTAAATAAAATAAAAGAAACTTTTAATAGATAAATACAATCTATTTAAAATTCCTAAAAAAAAAAAGATAATATAATATTTTAAAAAAATTTAATTGAAAATTGTTTAACGTAAAAATGTGAGAATTATCGTAAAATTAGTATCGTTTGGCCTAAAATGTGTTTGAAGTGTCATAATACCCTAAGAGAGAGTTGTGATAATTCTAAATGTATTGAAGGTAAGAACAAAAGTAAAAAGATATTATTGTAACAAAAATAATTAAGTTGGTAATGTAAAACAAATATTATTACAAATAAAAATTAATTTAAAACCAAAAAATAAAAGTTAATGTAAAATAGTGAGAATAATCATAATATTAATATTATTCAATGTAAAATAGTTACAAGTATTGTTACATCTTAATAAAACATTGTGATAATTTTAAACGTAATGAAAAGTAACAACAAGTGTAAAAATAATTATTAAAACGTAAATAATTAAATTGGTAATGTAAAAAATTAATATTATAAATTAAAAAAAATCCTACACAAAAAATTATGCGTTAACATAAAAAGATAAGAATAATTGTAAAATTTGATTTTTTTATGCGTAAAATAGTTAGAAGCATTATAGTACCTTTAAAAAAATTTATGATAATTTTAAACGTAATGAAAAGTAATAATAAGCATAAAAAGATATTATTATAATATAAATAATTAAGTTGACAATATAAAAAAATTTATTATTATAGCAAAAATAATTATAAGAAAAAAAAATTTTAACTTAAAAAAGTGAGTGTTGGCCTTAAATTGATTAAAAGTTTTGATTTGACAAAACAAAAATTTGCCTAACTTGAATCAATCTCTCTTAATCTTAAATTGAACATTTTTTCGGCCTTCTATCTTGTCAAAATTTATTTAGGAACTAAAACAATGCAAATTCTCGAAATAAAATGGATCTAGGCATGTTTTAGATAGAAGGGATCGATCTCCTAAGGGGAGGGATCGATCCCCTCCCTTACCTAATCGATCCTCTGGCTAAAGGGATTGATCCACTTTTCTTCCATAAGCAAAATTCGTGGCATTTTGGCAAGAACCAATCGATCCCTTCCCTGTAGGGATTGATTGGTTGGGGTTTTATGCTTACCCGATCAATCCCTCCATTAAAGGAATCGATCTCTTTTTTATACAAAATGTAATCTGGGTTCGAAAATGCATAAAAGGGATCGATCCCCTCCCTTACCTGATAGATCCTCTGGCTAAAGGGATTGATCCACTTTTCTTCCAAAAGCAAAATTCGTGGCATTTTGGCAAGAACCAATCGATCCCTTCCCTGTAGGGATTGATTGGTTAGGGTTTTATGCTTACCCGATCAATCCCTCTATTAAAGGAATCGATCTCTTTTTTATACAAAATGTAATCTGGGTTCAAAAATGCACAAAAAGGATCGATCCCCCTATATAGGGGATCGATCACCTAAGCATGGGATTGATCCCTCCTTTAAAGGGATCGATTTGTTTTTTACACAAAAAGTAAAATGAGTTTGAAAATTAACAAAAGGGATCGATCCCCCTACATAGGGGATTGATCATCCTAGAAATAAATTGATCAAGTATACTACTTAATCAATCAGGTAAAATTTTTAAGGCACAAAAATGAGCTTTCACATAACTGACCCAATCGATCTCTTACATGAAGGGATAGATCCCTTGATGGCCAGAAAGCCCCAAAGACTATTTTTTGTTTGAAATTTTGTAGGTTTGAAGCATTAAATGCAAGGTAACAACTATCAACTCTTTTCTATATATAGATGAAGGCTTCCACTACAGATCAAGAGTAAGAGTAGCTAAGAGAACTTATTGCCTTCACCAATCATCTTGTCTAAGCATTCAAACCAGTTCAAAGAGAGAAAAGTGTAAAAAATTCTTCTTGTATAAATTTTTCTCTAAATTCACTTATCAATATTATTGTGTAATTCAAGTTAGCAAACACCCAACCTTAGAGAGGTTCTTTAAGTTTGCAAAACATTTTTGAAACTTTGTATTGTGATATTATGAGCTTAAGGGGGAGGATAACCCTTAAGAGTTTGTGGTGTTGATTGTGTAAACCTTTGAGAAGCTAGGTTGTATTTTGCTACAAATAGTGAATTAAACTTTTTGGCAAGTAAGGCTAAAAGAGAGGATGTAGGTGCCTAAAGAAAGGATCGAACCTCTATAAATCTTGGTGTCTAATTCTCTATCTCTATCTTGTTTACTCTCATTTATTATGTTCATTTGCTTAGATAAATTGTTTTATAGATTTTGTGCTTATTAAGTATTGATTTTTGAAAATTTTATTATCAACCAATTCACACCCTCTTAGTTTATTTCAAGTCTTTCAGCTAACAATTGGTATCAGAGCTAGTACTCTTTTTGGTAGGTCTAACAACCCAAGAGTGATCCTAAAAATGGCTCAAAGAAATATGGTGATCAATGTGGAGCAACCACATTCAAGCTACATTAATTATCATAAGCAACAAGAGGTATGTCTCATGGCTAATGAAATAGTTACAATATCTCTTAGAAGTGAAGGCCATTCAATTGTAAGACCTCCTCTCTTTGTTGGTGACAATTACTCTAATTGGAAGACTACGATAAGGTTATTTATTCAAGCCAATGATTATGAAGTTTAGAGGGTCATTATAAATGGCCCTCAAATTCCAATGAGGATGGTGGATGGTAAGGAGGTGATCAAGCAAGAGAGTGAATGAGATATCAATGATATGAAGATGGCTTAACCCAATGCCAAAGCAATGCATACACTTTTTTGTGCATTAAGGCCTAATAAGTACAATAGAGTTTTTTTGTGTGAAAATGCAAAGAAAATTTAGGATAAGTTAGCTATCACTCATTGTAGATACCGAATTTTGTCTGAGTCTACTAGATTTGTTTTTCAAAATTTTTTTATTAATATTGAAATTAATTAATAATTAAATATAATAATTAATAAAAACAACAAAAAATAGAAACAAAAAAAAAATAGAAGACTGGGGTGATAATGGTGCCTTGCACGGCACCACTGGCCACCTACCCCTTTGGTCACCTATACCCTGTTAATTCCACCTAACCGAGGCCTATACCCACCCCTATAGCCATTCCCATACCTTGTAAACCCTGTTTACCCCCTGTTTACCAAAAACCCCTCGATCGACCTAAAAGGCCAGCCGCTTTAAAGCTCCAGACCTTTCTTAGGTGCCACCCCCATTCGGCCATTACCAGAAACCCCATTCACTGACCACTAGACATTATTTCCACCCCTGAAAGCACCTATCCCTCCCACTACAGCTCCCTGTACTTCATACCCAAAGACTAAGCTTCCCTCTCTGTGTAAACCTCTACCACTAGCTACCTCGACTAAGCTTTTTCCTCTTAGTCAAACATAAACACAAACCCATGCAACCCAGCGCCACACTAGTCGAGCACCATCCTTTTTACTTCTACACCCGCACCCACACTCCACGAGCTTAAGCAACCCAGCTTCACCCCTAGGCAAACTCACGACTTGACCTTTTCACAGAGCTCCACCCTCACCTAGTACCTAGATACCCACCAACTTGGAACCTATACCCCTTAGCCTAGTCTCCCTTCAAATTGACAACCACCAAAAAAAAAAAGGAAGCAAAAACATAATCCTTACCGAATCGGCCAGTAACCCAACGTCGAGCTACCTGTAAAAACAAAAAAAAATTAGTTTTGGTTTTAGTTTAGTAAAAAAAAAAAATAGAAGACTAAAACTTTGAGCTATTTTTAGTGAAAAGAAGATCGAATCTAGAAAGCTCACGTTGAGGTGAACGTTTGGGAGTTTTTTAGTGTTTTTGGACCATCCACGGCCACCACTGATGACGATCGATGCGATGGTTAGCACGGAGGGCACAGACACCAGTGGCCCAATGCCGACAGAGCCCCTAGAGCTCTGAAATTTTTTTGGTAGAAAGGTTTGAAATGAAGTAAAAAAAAAGTGGCTTTATATAGAAGACTAAAGCCTAAAATGATGCCATTTAGACCAAAAAGGATCCGCGCGTGGACCCGAACTCGAACCCGACCTAGGATCCGCGCGACCCAACCCAGTGACTCACCCTTCAGCCAGCCTTAAATCTGTTTAGCTGAACCATTTGTCGAACTATTTTTAGCTGGTTCAACTAATTGAACTGTTGAACTGGCCGAACAGGCATTGACGAGACCGTTAACAAATCCGGTTCAAATATTTAAAAATTTTTTTTTTTGAATTTTTGAATTTTTTAGATATTATTATTTTTGTTATTTTGAGTTGTTTTAATATTTATGCAGGATAAAATTTTAAATTTATTAGAATAAATATTTGATTGTTTTTTAATAATAATAAAATGAAAACAAAGTAGGATAATAAATAAAAAAATACTAAAAATGCTTAAAAAAATAATAATAATCTAAAAAATGATAATAAGAATAAAATAATTTTTTTATTTTTCTTGCCTTGATGTTAAAGGGAATAAAAACTTCAAACCCTAAAATATAATTTCACCTAGAAGTTAGGGAATTATAAAAAAAATTTAAAAATGCATAATAATAATAATAAAATAATAAATTGATAATAATAATAATAATAATATAATAATAATAAATTTTCATAAAAAAGGAAATATATGAAATTTTAATTAATTTTGAAAATCATAAAAATTGAACTTGCTCTAAAAATCTGCCTAGATGTTGAAGATTTTTAGAGATGTTCGTGTTTTTCTTTTTAAATTAAAAAAATCTAAGCCATAAAACCCTAACCCTTAAACCAAAACTCTAAAATCCCAAACCCTAAAATAAAAAATCCTAAACCTTAAATCCTCCAAACCTAAAATCAAATCCACAAGCACCCAAAACCTCGAACTTCCAAATCTCAAACCCTGAAACTAAAATCCCAAACCTCAAACCCCAACCCCAAAATTGAAGCCCTAAAATCCAAAATCCCAAACCCTAAAATCCAAAACCTAAAAATCCAAAATTCTAAAAACCCCAAATTTGGTATGCATTCCCGAATGATTATTGAAAAATCATTCAAACTTTAAAACCTCAACCCATACCCATGTTCAAAACCATTCCAAAACTTTAAGGATATGTACGAAAATCTTAAGTAGAGTAATTTATTCTTGAATGTCGCCTAGACGATGGGGTATTTAAGAAACTTTATTCCACTAAAATTTTCTTGCAAGTCCTTAATGCTCTTTAACAATGATTCAATAACTAATAAATAAAAAAGGATAATAATAATAAAATGGGATCTTAAATATGAATAGTTACACCTAAGTTTCGCCTAGATGTTGGGGAGTCAAGGTGGTCTTATTATATTTAACAATCTAATGTCAAATTTACATTTCATCTTTATACACAACACCTATTGGCTTACATGCATTTATTCGTTATTGTTTACACTTGTTTGCATCTCTTTGTCTTTAATTTTTACTTGCTATCTGATGATATCATTATTTACTTTTTCGCCTAAAATATTTTTTTAATTTACTTACTTTTAAAGTTGTGATATTATAAAATAAAACAAAAATAACATTCCAAAGGAAATAATTCTTAGTACTTTGCCTAGATGTTGGAGAGTCACCAACAATAATTTCTTGCAAGGAGTGTTATTTTCATTTTAAGGGATATTGTATTAAATCTCAAGTGAAAAAGGTTATCTTAAATTATAACTAGATGTTGGAGAATTTTAAGATAATTCTTTAACTTAAAGATTTTTTCAATATTTCTAAATAAAAAATTTTAGCAAAAAAATATTTTTTAAATGAAGGGAATTAGTATTAAATTTTAAATCAAAACCATTTCATCCAACATCGAAAATAGTGCATGATTAAATGGTACCAATTTATTGGCATAGTGAGGGTACTAATCCTTCCCTACACGTAACTGACTCTCGGACCTAACCTAGTTTTTGTGGACCAAAATTTTATCTTTTTGATAAACTTTAAACCTGCTTTTATAGTTTTATTAAAAAGATAAACTTTTGGGTGGCCAATCACACCCTAAAAAAGATTGGTGGCAACTCCTCTCATTTTTTCTCAATTTTAAAAATTTTTTAGTCGGGCAGTCCTAAAATCGTTACGACAACTTGGAGACTCCACTAGGGATTTTTTAGAGTTAGGCCAAAATTTTAATTATGCGCTATTAATAGTCATTGGATTTAATTGGTTTTATTTGATGTTTAATTTAATTCCCTTTATTTTAATTTTTCAAAATATATATACATACAAGTTAATAAATAAAATAAATTTCATGTTAGTTATTACTTTATTTTGATTATGTGTTTATGATTTATTTATGTTATTTTGATTAATACATCACTTTGCACACACTTTGCATGTTCACTCGCATGTATGAGCTCTAGACTTGGGTCTTTTTCTTTTAGGAAGAAGTGAAGTAGTTACGCTCTCGTAAGGTGATGATCTCCACATTTGCTAGCAAAATACTTTCACTTAGATTGAACCCTTTTCGTTAGTAGCCTGTAATAGGTGAAGATTGAGGAGCTTTACTAGTCTATAACGGACAATGATGTAAGGAATAGTCTGGAAACCTTTAGACGTATAAATCCTAACCTAGCATATCAAGAGCCATAGAAAGCTTGCCTAGGGTAGAGCCCTCCCGACCTTTTTATAAAAATAACTTAAAATTGTATTAAGATTTGAAAAATGGATAATAAAAGAAAAGCATTTTTTTGAAAAAAAATAAATTTTCTCTTAACATGTATTTCATTCATTTGGTAATTATACAAAATTAGCATTTTCATAAAATATTTTAAAGTAAAATGAATTTTTTTTTAGCATTATCCAACAAAAAAAAGCAAAAAGGTAAAAAAAAATGAAAGGTTCCTCTTAAATTCTTTATTTAGTGGCTAAATAAAAATTAATTTTCAAGTCTATTCTTTGTAAAAAAAATGTTTTTTTCTAATTTTTTTCTTTTTTGAATATTGTTTCATTTTTCGCATTTTCATGTAATCTTTGATATACCTTATCCCATTTGCATCATAATAAGATAGTACATGCATTCCATTTCATGCACATGCATCCCATGCACGTCTTAATAGGTAGTGTATATGCTTCATCTCATTACAAATTTTAAGGTAGTGTTAACCTCATTAGGTCAGCACAACACATGCATTGCATTCCATATAAACATATCTCATGCATATGGTAGGTCTATACATTTCATACAAGTATGTTGCATTAGTAATAGGCATACATCTCATTACCCATGTGAGTATGTCATTACATTTCATGCATATGGATTCATGAATAGTAGGGTTTTTGGAACATACATTGCATTTCATATCCCACCATCCCTGCAACATAACATTACATTCCTTGCATACACAGTCATGATTGATGAAAATTTTCATTTGGGTCCTTGTACAAATAAAAATCTATTGTCATAGGCATTTCATGACATTTTGTAGTCATCATGTTCGTGTATTCATAAGCATAATTGTGCGTCATGTAAGTTAGAAATTATTTTTGTGGCATTTATTTAATAAGAGTAATAATCTAGAATTTTTGGTCTAAGTCCTAGAATAAAATGTCTATCATGGTGGCAATTAAAGTGACAAAAATGAGAGATTAATTGGAAGCAAGGATTAGTGCTTTGGAGTTGAATCAAAAGGAATTTTGGCTTGAGCTTCAAGAGATGAAACAACAAATTGCTCAATTGATAGAAATGGTTAAAAGTAGCCATATGGTTGAGTTTGTTGCTTCTTAAGAATCGTTGTCACTTTCATCAAGTCAAGGTCAATTGGCTCATGTTAGTTTCAGTACTTTTTTAGAGCATGCTAAGGCATTGGGTGATTTGAATAGTGATAAAAGTTTGAGCGAACTCAAGAGAGGAATGGGTGAACTAGCCATGCAAATAACTGAACTCAAAAGTTTGATTTCTAAGAAAGAGTCACCTGGCTTCAAACAACCATCACCAACTATCCCAAGTCTAAACCCGTACCTAAATTCTTCTTATGATTACTTTTAACCTCTTTTCCAAGCATTTAGGATTAGGCCTCCAAATTTCATGCAACCTCTAAAAATTTCACACCTGAATCCACTTTCACCATCTCATATTTCATAATCGCTTATTCAGCATGTTATCCCATCACCACTTTTGTAGCCCAATCTTTGACCCAAAGTTTCTTAATTCACTTCAAAACCAACTATACCGCCATCTTTTCAGTAAAGCAAACTAACCATAGGATAGAAAAACTCTGGCAACATCAAAGGAAAAATCCCTATTGATCCAATACCTATGTCCTACACAAAGTTATACCCATTGCTCATAGAAAACTACCTCATTACCCCTATCCCAGCTGAATCTCGCAAATCACCTTTCCTCAAATGGTAGACCCTAATGTTCGATGTGAGTACCATTTTGGCATCACAGGTTATTCTCTTGAAGACTGCATGGTTTTAAAACATAAGGTGCAAAGACTGATAAAAGTTAGATATATGGGTTTTAATGCCAAAATGAAGCCAATTGTTTACAAGAACCTGTTATTAATCCATGCTGAGATAGTAGGCAATGCTATAAGCAACAGTAAGGTTGGCCAAGATGATGAATAAAAAGTATAAGCTTTCCAAACAAAGGGTTGTCTTCCCCAGCAATCGTAGCCAACTGTTTTTTATTTCTTAGGTGAGACAAAGTGAAGTGAGAGCAGGTCTTGCACTTTTTGGCCCTAACCTTAGAATGGTTCATGATGTGTAAACTCGATACTTTTGGGAATAAATGGAAACTTCTTTTGACTTGAATTTTCTATGAATTGACACCTCTGTCCACTTTTAATAATTGTATATCTAAAGGAGCTTGTGAAAAAATGATGGTTGTGAATATGCCTTCATCAAACTTTTGAGGAATAAGGAATATCTTTAGATAACCCAGCCAGAATATAGGATAAAACTCAAGTTTCCCCTCCTTAATAATAATAAAATTTGACTTACACATCATGCATCATCTGTTTGACTTCATTGTTAGCTATGATGTGTATGACCTATTGAAAATGAGATTAAAGGCTATTGAAAGCCATGATGTGTACATAAATGTTGACGCTAGTGAACTTAGTCTAGTGCCTGATCTTATTATTCCATCAAAATTCAAAGCCCTAAATTTCGAGAAGTATGATGGAACAAAATGCCCTTTATCACACATCATTATGTATTACCAAAAGATGACAAGCCACACTCATGATGATAAGTTATTGATCCATTGCTTTCAAGATAGTCTCACTGGGTCTGCGATAAAATGGTATGCTCAATTTGATTGAAATAAGATTTGTTCTTGGAATGACTTGACCAGGACCTTTCCAGCAGAATATAAGCATGTTAAAGATATGGCACCGGATAGGATGTCTCTGCAGAACATGAGAAAAAAAGTCAACTAAAACTTTCAAATAATATACACATAGATGGAGAAACATAGTAGCCCAAGTCCAACCACCCTTGTCAGAAAAAAAATTGTTATTTTGTTTATCAATTCCTTGAACACTCCATATTATGAAAGAATGATCGGGAATGTCTTAAAAAACTTTTTTGACATGATAATTTTAATGAGATTTTAGGGAATACAATAAAAAATGGCAAGATTAAGTTGAAAGATTCAACAGATATTGAAAAAAGTAGTACATCAAAAAATAATGAAGAAGAAGTGTAAGCAGTCATAATGGAGAGGCATTTACCCAATAGCTTCATCTTGTACAATCCATATCCCTTTCATCAACCTCATCACCTTGTCACAGGTAATATCTCTCATAACCCATATCTTTGCCAACCAAGCCAGCATTTGGGCTTTTCAACAAATTTCCATCCTCAAGTGGCCATTCATGATCTTGTTCCTACATTTGAACCCACCACCTAACCAACAAAGAATCAAAAGGGACCAAGGAATGATCAAGAGAAATTACCCATCCCTATTTCTCACCTTTTGCCTTTGCTAATAAAAGGTTAGTATGTCACTTTTATGCCTTTGAAGACAACACCAAATCAATTGACAAGGAGCTATGATCCTAATGGCAAATGTGATTATCATATAGGAGCAATTGGTCACTCAACTAAAAAATACAGACAGCTAAAAGAAAAGGTTAAAGATCTTATCAACAGTGGTATTCTTACACCAAAGGTGATAGAACAATGAAAGTTGACTTCATCCAATTGCCAAATGTGAGGAGTTAGGATGAAGAATGAGGTCTCAAGTTTTGAAAAAAAAAGTTAGGATGATTTTCTTTTGAATCTTTTCACTGTTTTTATGTGACATGTGCATGGTGTCCCTAAGAGTTATCTAACTTATTTTGGAAGAATTCAATACTTTGGATCTTTTTCATGAAATTTTCTCTTTATGCATTTGTTTGAATAAAAAGTTCCACATAAGTAACTTTTAAGATAAAAAAAGAAAAAAATTCTTTTGTAATAAAGATGGAAGGATTCTTGAATAAAATGGTGATTACCATTAGGAGAAAAAGTTCATCAAATATCTCCACACCTTTTTGAAAACTTTTATGCCCTTTATCACTCAAATGATTTAACTCATCAGCCATAATCCCTCAGGGAATACGAGTTCGAATTAATACTTTAAAAGAGTGATAATCTTTTCTTGGGCAATGAGCAAAATAAGTCAATTTTGAAAATTTATTTGAATTTTTTTTAAAAAATAATTAAAAAGTTAGATGTTCTTCCAAATTTTGAATTGGTAATTCAATGTGTGTCAAAATTTTGCTATGGCCACAGATACAAAAATGCCTAGACTTTTTCTTAAGTAACCCTTGTTTCATATCTTAAGATAATTTATCAAAAAAAAAAAAACAACAGAATCTCTTTTTGCCGAAGATAATTTATTGCATACCTTTATACCTTTTTGCTCCCTCTCACTAAGAAAATACCAAAAATTTAGAGCCCAAAGAGCCTTTTCGAACTATGTGATCAATCCCATACAACTTGGGGCATCATAAATAAAAAGAAAAAAAAGCAAAAATAAAAATAAGAAGCAAAAAAAAAATCTCTTTTATCTCATCCTTCAATAATTTGCTCTTCAAACCAAGTGCTTATTTTTGAAACAACGAATGGCCATCTTTCTCTATCCTTCTCATATATAAAATTATCCACTTGTTATCCATTTGAGCTTATTAAATTTTTTATTCTAAAATGAACCCCGGTCAAGGATCGTTTTCTACATTAGGGGTAAAATAAGGTACCTTCAAGGGACCGACTTCAATGAAAGTGTTTGATATTCGAAGATGAGAATTCAAGGCAAAAAGGAAATAAGACTTTAATTGGGATCTCAAGAATTCAAGAGAGTGAACAGTTAAAGATAAAGTTAGGCATTTCTAAGAAAGTGCAAAGAAATTTTGGAGATAAGACCTGAAGCTTCAGTTAGAATTTCAAAAAAAAAAAAAAACAAAGAAAAGAAAAAAAAAACATGTACCTTGAAAATGAGAATTCAGGGCAAAAAAAATGAATAAAGTTGCTGAAATTAAAGCAAGATATTTTTAAAAAAAAGTAAAAAAAAAGAAAGCCAGAGGATGCTCCTCAGGATCCTTGGCCTAATTACCCTGAATAATATATTTTGAGCTTATTTATCCATTATTTCATAACCCTAAACCTTGGCCTACATTACATACCTTGAAAAATCCATTTTGATCAAATGTGGACACTTGGATTAAAGAGCAATGTCCTTGAAAATTTGTACATACTTGTTGGTGTTTGGCAAGATTTCACTAATTGATAGAAAATATAGCTCTAAGGTGAAATCCCTAAAAGGGTAGTTTAGAGCTACAATCATTTTTTAGGCCCCAAAATGAATTTTAGAGTTCAAAGGTTCTATCCAGAATAAAAGAATTTCAATGCAAAGCCTTTTGAAAGACCGATACCTATTAAAGACCTTACATTTCATAAAAACAAAAAAAAAAGAAAAAAAAAAAGAGGAAAACCAGCTTGTCCTCTTCCCAAATCTTGTTTGAAAGTAATGGCTAGTTTTCACTACATTAAAGTATCACGTTTTCAATAAAAGAAAAGTATTTTAGAAAATTATCTTTTTCATGAGACAAGAGAAATCCTTACAACCTTTGTCGAGCTTTCCAAGAGATGCCTACCAGTGAAAAAATTGAATTGTCAATTACCCCACCCACAAGCTTTCCCAATAGTAGTCATCAATTTTCAAGAGATTCGAAAGTCTTGAGTTCTAAATTTTTGCAAAGATACTTTATGTGAGGTAATTTTTTGATCACTTTTGAAAATTTTAGAGATTATTTGAACAATTTGTACATAATACTGAAATCATTTTTGGTGAAAGTTAAACATTGAAAATCTGAATAGAGATTTTAAAAAAAAAAGGCTAAAAAGAGTTTTTGCATTTGCATCGCTTGCATCATTAGAAAGACATTTGACCTACAAACGAAAAAACAAAAAAAGAAGACATTTGTAGTTGCATCACTTGTCTATGCATCTTAAAAGGGATATTTGCATTTGCATAACTTGCCTATGCATCATGAAAGGGATATTTGCATTTGCATCACTTGCATCTACATCACAAGAAAGACATTCGCATTTGCATCACTTGCATTTACACTTGTAAAAGACATTTGCATTCGCACCATAAGAAAAATTTGCACTTACATCATGGCGTTTGCATTCTAAGCAAAGATATTTTTAAGGGCATTTACATTAAAAAAATATTGTCATTTGCATTGTGAAAAAATCAAATATATTTGCATCAAGCATTCATATTTTTCGGATTTACATTGACGTTTTCATTTACATCGACATTTCCATTAGTATCATTTGATGAGAATAGACATTTGTATCATTATTGCATTTATCAACTCTGATTGGGGGAAAGTCATTTTCAATGTTTTAAAGTTTCATGGCCTCTGATTAGAGCAACAGTCAAAAATTTTATAATTTCTAAGACCTCCAGCATGATTTCAACTCGTGATGTTGTCTCGGTGGATTTTTTTACTTTTTCGACTTATGGTGTTGTCCCGGTCAATTCTATAAGATCTTCGGACATGATTTTTAAGACCTCCCGGCATGATTTCTAAGACTTTTTGGCATAATCTCTAAGACTTTCGAGCATGATTTCTAAGACTTTCGGGCATAATTTCTAAGACCTCTAGGCATAATTTTTAAGACTTCTGGACATAATTTTTAAGACTTTAGGGCATAATCTTTAATACATCTGGGCATAATTTTTAAAGCTTCTGAGCACAATCTCTAAGACCTCCAAGCATAATCTCTAAGACCTTCAGACATAATTTCTAAGACCTTCAGGCATAATTTCGACTTACGGTGTTATCCTAGTAAATTTTGTAAAACCTCTAGGCATAATTTCGACTTATGGTGTTGTCCCGGTCAATTCTATAAGATCTTCGGACATGATTTTTAAGACCTCCCGGCATGATTTCTAAGACTTTTTGGCATAATCTCTAAGACTTTCAAGCATGATTTCTAAGACTTTCGGGCATAATTTCTAAGACCTCTAGGCATAATTTTTAAGACTTCTGGGCATAATTTTTAAGACTTTATGGCATAATCTTTAATACATCTGGGCATAATTTTTAAAGCTTCTGAGCACAATCTCTAAGACCTCCAAGCATAATCTCTAAGACCTTCGGACATAATTTCTAAGACCTTCAGGCATAATTTCGACTTACGGTGTTATCCTAGTAAATTTTGTAAAACGTCTGGGCATAATTTCGACTCATGGTGTTGTTCTGGTTGTTTTTTTAATTGTGACTCGTGGTGTTGTCTCTATCATTTTATTATTTTTTGACTTATGGTGTTGTCCTGGTCGAATCTCTAAGACCTCCAAGCATAATCTTTAAGACCTCCAAGCATAATCTTTAAGACCTTTGGGCATAATTTCGACTTGCAATGTTACCCCGGTCGATTCTTTATTTCTTGATCGACAGTATTATCCCAATCATTTTCTTTATTATTTGACTTACGGTGTTGTCTCGATCGATTCTTTACTTTTTTATTTATGGTGTTATCCTAGTTGATTCTTTATTTTTTGACTCGCGGTGTTATCTCAGTCATTTTCTTACTTTTTGACTTACGGTGTTATCTCGATCGATTCTTTACTTCTTAACTCATGGTGTTATCCCCGTTATTTTCTTATTTCTCGACTAGCAGTGTTATCTCGATCGATTCTTTATTTATTGACTTACAGTGTTGTCCCAATCATTTTTTTTATTATTCGACTTACAATGTTATCCCAGTCACCTTTTTTTCTCGACTTGCAGTATTGTCTCGGTCATTTTCTTTATCACTTGACTCATGATTCAATTCCCAAAAAAAAAAACCTTTTGAAAAAAATTTGAATCATTATTTCGAACAAAATTGATGTTTTTGTCTTTGCTCTATTCCTAATTCTCAGTAATATGCAAGAAGGATAGCTATAGACATCGAATTTTGTCCGAGTCTACTAGATTAATTTTTATTTTCAAAATTTGTTTATTAATACTGAAATTAATTAATAATTAAACATAATAATTAATAAAAATAAAAAACAACAAAAAATAAAAACAAAAAAAAATAGAAAACTGGGGTGGCAGTGGTGCCTTGCATGGCACCACTAGCCACCCACTCCTCTAATCACCCATACCCTATCAATTTCACTTCACCAGAGCCCAACAGCTACTCTTACAACCATTCTCATACCTTGCAAACCCTGTTCGTTCACCCCCTGTTTACCAGAAACCCCTCGACTAGACCTAAAAGGCCAGCCCATTTAAAGCACCAGACCTCTCTCAAATGCCCCTATTCGACCACTACTAGAGACCCCCTTCACTGACCACTAGACACCATTTGCACCCCTGAAAGAACCTATCCCTCTCACTGTAGCACCCTGTACTTCATACCTAGAGACTAAGCTTTTCTCTCTGTGCAAACCTCTACCACCAGGTACCTCAACTAAACTTTCTCCTCTTGGTCAAACACAAACACAAACCTAAGCAACCCATCGCCACACTAGTCGAGCACCACCTTTTTTGCTTCCACACCAGCATCCTTACTCTACGAGCTCAAGCAACCCAGCTTTACCCCTAGGTAGATCCATGACCTGACCTTTTCACAGAGCTTTACCCCCACCTAGTACCTAGATACCCATCAGCTTTGAACCTATACCCCCAGCCTAGTCCCCATTTAAATCGACAATCACCCAAAAAAAGCAAAAACATTATCCTCACCGAATCAATGAGGAACCTAATGCCGAGCTACCTGCAAGAACAAAAAAAAATCAGTTTTGGTTTTAGTTTAGTAAAAAAAAAAAAGACCAAAACTTTAAGCCCTAATTTACACTAATTAGGATTGTTTCTGGTGAAAAGAAGATTGGATCTGGAAAGCTAACGTTGAGGTGAACATTTGGGAGTTTTTCAATGTTTTCTGACCATCGACGATGATCGACACGACGATCAACATGGTGGCATGACACTAGTGGCCGAATGCTGGCACAGCCACTAGAGCTCTAAAATTTTTTTTAGCAAAATGGTTTGAAATAAAGTACAAAAAATATCTTTATATAGAAGACTAAAGGGCAAAACGACGTTGTTTAGACCAACAAAGATCCGTACATGGATCCGAACCTGACTCGGGATCTGTTAAACTTGACCCGATGAGTCACCCTTCAGCCAGCCCTGAATCGGTTCACCTGAACTGTTCATCAAATCATCTTCAGTCGTTTAACCGGACTGAACCGTTAAATCGGTCGAACCGACGTTGACCGAGCGTTTGATCGAACTAGTTTAGGTTTTTTTTTTTGAATTTTTTAAAAATATTTTATATATTATTATTATTTTTTTGTTATTTTGAGCTCTTTTTAATATTTATGCAGGATAAATTTTCAAATTTTTTTAGAATAAATATTTGATTTTTTTTAATAATAATAAAATGAAAACAAAGTAGGATAATAACTAAAAAAAATACTAAAAATGCTTAAATAATAATAATAATCTAAAAAATGATAATAAGAATAAATTAATTTTTTTTATTTTCCTTTCCTAGATGTTGGAGGGAATAAAAACCTTAAACCCTAAAATATAATTTCGCTTAGATGTTAGGGAATTATAAAAAAATTTAAAAAAGGCATAACAATAATAATAATAATAATAATAATAATAATAATAATAGTAATAATAATAATAATAATAATAATAATAAATTGATAACAATAATAATAATAAATTTTCATAAAAAAGGAAATATATGAAATTTTAATTAATTTTGAAAATCATAAAAATCGAACTTGCTCTGAAAATCCACCTAGATGTTGAAAATTTTTAGAGATGTTCATGTTTTTTTCTAAAAAAAACCTAAACCCTAACCTTTTCACCAAAGTTCTAAAATCTCAAATCCTAAAATCAAAAATCCTAAACCTTAAACCCTCCAAACCTAAAATTAAAAAGCCAAGCACCAAAAACCTCGAACTTCCAAATCCCAAGCCTTGAAACTAAAACCCTAAACTTCAAACCCCAACATTGAAATTGAAGCCCTAAAATCCAAATCCCAAACCCTAAAATCCAAATTCTAAAATTCTAAAAACCCTAAATTTGGTACACATTACCAAATGATTACTAAAAAATCATTTAAACTTTAAAACCTCGACCCATACCCAGGTTCAAAACCATTCTAAAACTTTAAGGATATGTACGAAAATCTCAAATGGAGTAATTTATTCTCGAATGTCACCTAAACGATAGGGTATTTAAGAAACATTATTCCACTAAGTTTTTCTCACAAGTCCTTAATGTGATTTAACAATGATTCAATAAATAATAAATAAAAAAGAATAATAATAAAATGGGATCTTAAATATGAATAGTTGTACTAAGCTCCACCTAGATGTTGGGGAGTCAAGGTGATCTTATTATATTTAACAATCCAATGTCAAATTTGCTTTCATCTTCATACACAACACCTATTGGCTTACATGTATTTATTTGTTATTATTTGTACTCATTTGCATTTCTTTGTCTTTAATTTTTACTTGCTATCTGATGATACCATCATTTGCTTTTTCGTACAAAATGTTTTTTTAATTTACTTACTTTTAAAGTTGTGATATTATAAAATAAAACAAAAATAACATTCCAAAGGAAATAATTTTTGGTACTCTACCTAGATGTGGAGAGTCACCAATAATCATTTCTTCCAAGAAGTGTTATTTTCATTTTAAGGGATATTGTATTAAATCTCAAGTGAAATGAGTTATCTTAAATTATGCCTAGATGTTGGAGAATTTTAAGATAATTCTTTAACTTAAAGATTTTTTCAATATTTCTAAATAAAGAATTTTAACAAAAAAATATTTTTTAAATGAAGGGAATTAATATTAAATTTCAAATCAAAAGCATTTCATCCAACATCGAAAATAGCGCATGATTAAATGGTACCAATTTATGGGCATAGTGAGGGTGCTAATCCTTCCCCACATGTAGTCGACTCCCGGACCCGACCTGATTTTTGTATACCAAAATTTTATCTTTTTGATAAACTTTAAACCTGCTTTTATACTTGTATTAAAAAGATAAACTTTTGGGTGGCTAATCACACCCTAAAAAAGATTAGTGGTGACTTCTCTCATCTTTTCTCAATTTTAAAACTCTTTTAGTCGTGCGATCTCAAAACCATTACAACACTCATAAAGGTACAAATCATGTGAAAGAGATAAAAATTGGCATGCTCACTCATGATTATAAGTTATTCAAGATGAAACCAGATGAAACCATTAGTGAAATGTCAAACCGTTTCACCAACATCATTAATGGTTTAAAGGCTCTTAGAAAGATTTACTCAAGTGTGAAAACGGTGAAAAAAATTCTTAATAATCTATCAAAGAGCTGGGAAACTAAAGTGACAGCTATTGAAGAGTCCAAAGATCCTCACACACTCTCTTTAAATAAACTAATGGGTTCTTTCCTTACTTATGAGATGAAGCTTAAAAGAATACAAGAACTAATCAAGAAAGGTGGCATTGCTCTCAAATCAACCTTTAAAGAAGATGAAGAAAATCTTAGACAAAAAGAGGATGATGAAGATGAAAAGATGGCCATGTTTGTAAAAAGATTCAAGAAGTTCATGAGGATGAATAAGTCCTCAAGTAGAAGAAGACCACAAAAAAAATGATGAAAGAATAATCAAGTAGAAGAGAAAAGAAGTAGATTATTTGCTATGAATGCAACAAATAGGTCATATTAAATTTGATTGTCTTTTGTAAAAGAAGTAAAACATGACAAAGCCAAAGAAGAAAGCAATGATTGCAACATGGAATGATAATGACTTCTCTAAAGATGAATCAAATGAGGAGAAAGTAGCCAATCTATGTCTCATGGCTTTTGATGAGCCTAAGGTAACTTTTAATTCATATGATTTAAATTCATACACATTTAATGAATTACAAGATGCTTATGATGAATTAACCATAGAATTTGAGAACATGAATATAAATATAAGAAAATGATCTCTAAGTTAAAACTAGAAAATGAATTCTTGACTAAAACAAAGGATAACTTAGAAAAGGAAATTGAGCTCTTAAAGTTGAATGCCATGATTTGACTAAAAAAAATGAAAATTTACATAATTCATTTTCTAGATTTTATATGGGACATCAAAAGCTCAATGACATGCTTGAAACACAAAGAGCATTCTTTGATAAAGATAGATTAGGCTATAATGGCAACAACAAAGAGATTTATTTAAAGAATTTCTTTATTTAAGCCAAATGATTCATCTAGCATATATGCATATTGTCATAAATTGGATCATTCTATACAATATTGTTCCTTGAAGAAAGCCATTTATAGAGATAAGCTTATTAGGAAAGTGTAGATTCCAAAAAGAGTTAGCACATCTCAAGATGGATTACTAAAATGAAGTGAATTTCAAAAGGCACAAAAATTATTAGTACTAACACTCAAGGACCCAAGAAAGTTTGGGTACCCAAAATAAAAATTTAATTGTGTTTTTGTAGGTGGATGAGCATAGCTACAAAGCAAATTCTAGCAAGAACAATCCATGGTACCTTGATAGTGGATGCGCAAAACACATAACAAGGGACAAGACTTTTTTTAAGGACTTAAAACTAAAAGTGAAAGAGATGTTACATTTGGTGACAACTCTAAAGGCCAAATTGAAGGGATTGGCTCCATTGGTAACAATTCTTCTATTACTATTAAAAATGTTTTACTTGTAAAAGGACTAAAGCATAACTTACTTAGTATTAGTCAATTATATGACAAAGGAATTTGAGTTGTGTTTGAATCCATGTGATGTCAAGTGATTAATATCGAAACTAACAAACTTATTTTTGTTGGACATCATCAAAGAAATATTTATGTAGTGCATCTAGATGATCTTTCCTCTAAAAATGTTTATTTTATGGCTTAAAAAGGAAATGAAAGTTGGATTTGGCATAGAAGACTTGGACATGCAAGTATGCGTATAATTCAAAACTTTCTCAAAATGATTTGGTTATTGGTTTACCAAAATTGAAATATGAAAATGATAAGGTTTTTGATATATGTGATCAAGGAAAACATAGAAAAATCTCTTTCAAACCTAAGAATTTTATTTCAATTACTAGACGACTTCAACTACTTCATATTAATTTTTTTAGTCCTACTAGGACAATAAGTCTTGGTGGAAAACAATATGGGTTTGTTATTGTTGATGACTTCACTAGATTCACATGGGTTCTCTTTTTGCATTCAAAGAAGGAAGCTTTGGAAAAATTCATCACTTTTAGCAAACAAATACAAAATGAAAAAGGTTATTCAATTTCTAGTATTAAAAGTGATCATGAAAAAGAATTTGAAAATCTTGGCTTTAATGTGTTTGTAGTGAAAATGGTATTAGCCATAATTTTTTTGCTCCTAAAACTCCTCAACAAAATGGGGTAGTAGAAAAGAGAAATAGGACATTAAAAGAAATGGCTAGAATCATGCTTTGTGAAAATAATTTACCTAGATATTTTTAGGCGGAAGCCATAAATACATCTTGTTATATTATAAATAGAGCTATGATTAGGCCAATTTTGAAACAAACTCTCTATGAACTTTTTAAAGAAAAAGGCTTAACATAAGTTATTTTCATCCTTTTGGTTGCAAATGTTTTGTTTTGAATAATGAAAAAGATAATCTTGGAAAATTCGATGCAAAAAGTGATGAAGGGATTTTTCTAAGATATTCTTTGAATTCTAATGCACATTCGAAAAAGTTACTTTTTGATGATGATGATATAGGTATACATCAAGAATTCAATAGGAAGATGATGAGTTTCTAGAGGAGCCACAACATATAGAGAAAGAATCAAATCACCATAAAGAAAGGAAATATGTCAAAGATAGTGAGATTATTAATGATCCAATTCAAGAGGTAAGAACTAGATCTCCTTATAATATGTGTAATTATGTTACTTTTCTATCTCATATTGAACTTAAGAATATAGATGAAGCCTTAGGAAATGATCATTGGATATTGACCATGCAAGAGGAATTAAACCAATTTGAAAGAAGCCAAGTGTGGAATCTTGTACCTAGGCTTAGTGATCACCTTACTATAGGCACCAAATGGGTTTTTAGAAATAAGATGGATGAGCATGGGGGTGTTGTTAGAAACAAAGCTATGTTGGTAGCTTAAAGGTATAGTCAAGAAGAAAAAATTGATTATGATGAAATATATGCCCCGATTATAAGGTTAGAAGCCATTAAAATGTTGCTTGCATTTGCATGTTTCAAAAATTTCAAGCTTTTTCAAATGGATGTCAAAAGTGCATTTTTAAATGGTTTTATAAATCAAGAGGTGTATGCAGAGCAACCTCCCGGTTTTGAAAATCCTAAATTTCCAAATCAAGTTTATAAATTGACAAAAGCTTTATATGGTTTAAAACAAGCTCCTAGAGCTTGGTATGAAAGATTGTCAAAATTTTAATTAAAAATGGTTTTAATAGAGAGAAGGTTAATACTACACTTTTTATTAAAACAAAAGGAAAGGACATTCTCATAATGTAAGTCTATGTTGATGATATCATATTTGGTGCTACTAATGAAGTTTTTTGTTAAGAATTTGCTAAAACTATGCAAGGTGAATTTGAAATGAGCATGATGGGAGAACTTACATTTTTCTTGGGATTACAAGTAAAGCAAACAAAAGATGATACATTCATCAATCAAGCTAAATACATTAAGGATTTGCTCATAAGGTTTAGATTGAAACAATCAAAGCCTTGCTCAACACCTATGAGCACTTCAACAAAACTTGACAAGGATGAAAAAGGTAAATATGTTGACTCTAAATTATATAGGTCTATGATTGGTTTATTGCTATATATTATTGCAACTAGATCAGATATGATGTTTAACATATGTTTATGAGCTAGATTTCAATCATCACCTAGAGAATCAAATTTATCTATTGTCAAAAGAATTTTTAGATACCTTAAAGACACTCTTAATCTAAGATTATGGTATCCAAAAGGTTCATCTTTTGCTTTACATGCCTATTTCGATGCAGATTTTGGTGATTGCAAAATTGATAGAAAGAGCACTTTCGGTACTTGTCAATTGTTTGAAAATATGCTCATATCATTGTTCTCTAAGAAACAAAATAGTGTTGCTTAATCCATAACTGAAGTTGAATACATAGCGGTTGGTAGTTGTTGTGCTCAAGTTTTATGGATTAAGCAACAATTGGAGGATTTTAGAATTACCATGGATCATATTCCCATTAAATGTGATAATACTAGTGCCATCAATCCACTAAAAATCCAATTCAACATTCTAAAACTAAGCATATTGAAACTAAGCATCACTTTATTAGAGATCATGTTAAAAGAAATGATATTGTGCTTGAATATGTTGATACCTTGCATCAATTAGCTGATATTTTCACAAAACCTCTTGATAAAGATAGATTTTATGCAATTAGAGGTGAACTTGCTATGATGAATGCTCATTGAAATGAATTTCTTAATGGTATGATGAATGTTGCTACCTTGATTGATCAAATGTATATTTATTTTAATATTTTTTAATCTTATGTATGATTGTATGATCATATTTGAATGTTCATATTGTACAATTTTTATTTTAAAAAATGCTATAGCCAAAACTGATCGATCCCCCTTGGACTGTATCAATTGGTTTTTCATCCAGTAGCTAAATTTAAGGGAAAACTTTGAATAACTGATCAATCCCCTATGGATCAGATATATCGACTCTCCATCCAGTAGCTAATTTGCATGAAAAATGTGAAGATTTTGATCGATCCCCCTTCATAACTGATCAATTCCCTTTCATAATCGATCGATTGGTCTAAGGTAAAACTATGCTCGATCGATCCCCCTTCATAATCGATTGATCGAGTCATGCATAATTGGTACTATGCAAACCATTTTGGCTTGTCAAAATTGGGTCCCTTCTCCTTGGTTGATCATTCCACCCCTTTCATCTGTTCTTTTTCTTCCGTAAACACATTATTTTTAAACTCTAGGAATTCTTGCTTCATTTTCTCTCAAAATTGATCTCTCTTAACCAAAATCTTTGACAAATTGCTTCATTTCTACTTGATTTCTTACAAAAATCATCAAATCACATAAAAATTTTCAATCATTCTTTTTGCCATTTTTAAATATATTCTACTATCTATCATCTACAATCATCAATTCTCTCATCAATTTCACACAAGCCTACCTATTTCCATTATCCCATTATTTTCATGGTTCCAAAGACTAAAGTAAATGCTAAAAAAAAAAAGAATCCCCCAAGGGAGGTTTCTAGCTCATCAATGAGGCCTTTTTTCAATCAAAATTTTATCAATCTTGATGTTAAACAAAGATATAAGACACATTTTACTCATAGAGAAGTCAAGCATAAAAAGGTAATCTCACTTGAATTCTTTCAATCTGTAGAATTCTCTTATTTACATGCATTTGAGAGATTTGGATAGATGAATTACTTGTGCATGGATGGACTTTTGTTTGAGAATCTGGTGAAAGTATTCTATATCAATGCTAGTTGTATTGAAATTGAATGGTCACATAGATATTATCCTGATAGATTTAGAACCTATGTGATGGGCAGAGAAATTATAGTTAACAAGCAATTATTAGCCAAAGTATTCATGTTAGATGATGAAGGAGAAACCAACACTAGGTGTGACATGTTGGAACTAGCTCAAGACATATTTAGAAATGATAATTTAAGAGTTGCACCTACTCAAGTCACTAGGCTTTCAATGCATGATAGGTTATTACACCTTATTTTCACTCATGTATTGGTACCTTTTGGTACTCAATACTCAACCATTAGAAAGCAAGATTACTAATGGATGTACAAGATTAAACACTAGAAAAAATCTAATTTGGTACATTTCATTTTCATTGATATGATGAGGGTAGTGTAAAATAGAGATTACACCTTAGTTTATAGGTTTGCAATTAGTAATCTTTTAAAGAAATTGGACATTAATACTAGAGGTGATAAAGTGATAGTGTTCAATGTTTCATTTAGCATTCTTGTGCTTCTACTCTACATAGTATAGGATATGTTCAAAATGCAGTAGATTTATGAGTTAGAAAAACTGATATTGGGGCTATACATAAAAAAGCAAAGAGCATAAAGTTTTAGATATTCTTGATGTACCTTGAGGTGAACCATCTACCCCACCATTTGATACCTAAAAAGCTTTAGAAATGTTTATGCTTTAGATGAACAATCTCTATTCAGTGGTTAAAATTATGAATACTCGATTGGAAATCATGAAAGTGACTCAAAATGAGCTAGTTTTCCAAGTTCGCCAAGTTAGAGCTGACATTGAACATATTCGATTTGCACAACAACAAATGGGGTAGCATCCTCTTCATTCTTCTCATTTTCTACCTTCTTCTCAATGATCCTTCATAGTGTCATTCCTCATATGTTTTACCACATCTTTCTTTTTGTGTTGTAAATTTATCTTTAAAACTACTTTGCACTGTGGTTTGTTATCAAACTTTGGTATTTGATGTTTATATTAATGAAATCTATATTTCCTTTTTCATTATGATATTTGTTATATCACTTTAAAATTTAGCTTGTGAAATTATGGCTTGTGAAATTGATATATTGCTTGATGATTGGTGTATTACTTGACATTGAGATTGGTATGAACTTAAGTTGTCAAATTGAATTGGTATGGCCTTGAATTGATTACTATCTCCCTTTGATTAATTTCATCCTTTTTGCTATGACAAAAAGGGAGAGAGACATTGGTATGAAAAATTTCTATTTTATTGATGATGTTGTTGGTATGAAAAATTTCTACTTGATGATATTGACATTGTTCTTGCTCTTAGATGTTTTTATGCTTAAATTCAGGGAGAGCTTATTTTTCAACTGGAAAAATGTTTTTAAGTAAATTTTTCACTTGGTTTTGTCATATCAAAAAGGGAGAGATTGTTGGCCTTGACTTGATTAAAAGTTTTGATTTGACAAAATAAAAATTTGCCTAACTTGAATCAATCTCTCTTAACCTTAAATTGAATATTTTTTCAGCCTTCTATCTTGCCAAAATTTATTTAGAAACTAAAACAAAGCAAATTCTCAAAACAAAATGGATCAAGGCATGTTTTGGATAGAAGGGATCAATCTCTTAAGGGGAGGGATCGATCTCCAACCTTACCTGATCGATCCTCTAGCTAAAGGGATCGATCCATTTTTCTTCCAAAAGCAAAATTCATGGCATTTTGGCAAGAACCAATCGATCCCTTTCCTGTAGGATCGATTGGTTGGAGTTTTATGCTTACCCGATCGATCCTTCTATTAAAGAGATCGATCTTTTTTTTATACAGAATGTAATTTGGGTTTGAAAATGCACAAAAGGGATCGATTCCCCCACATAGGGGATCAATCACCTAAGCATGAGATCAATCTTTCCCTTAAAGGGATTGATCTATTTTTTACATAAAAAGCAAAATGAGTTTAAAAATCAACAAAAAGGGATCGATCCCCCCACATAGGGGATCGATCACCCAAGGAATGGATTGATCAGGTATATTACCTGGTCGATTGGGTAAAGTTTTTATGGCACAAAAATGGGCTTTCATATAATTGACCCAATCAATCCCCTACATGAGGGGATCGATCTCTTAATGCCCAAAAAACTCTAACAGCTATTTTTTGTCTAAAATTTTATAGGTTTGAAGCATTAAATATAAGGCAACGGCTATCAACTCCTTCCTACATATAAATGAAGGTTTCCATTATAGATCAAGAGTAAGAATAGCTAAGAGAACTTATTGCCTTCACCAACCATCTTGTTTAAGCATTCAACCTAGTTCAAAAAGAGAAAAGTGCAAAAAATTCTTCTTGTATCAATTTTTCTCCAAATTCTCTTGTCAATATTATTGTGTACTTTAAGTTAGTAAACACCTAACCTTAGAGAGGTTCTTTAAGTTTGCAAAACACTTCTGAAACTTTGTATTGTGAGATTATGAGGTTAAAGGGAAGGATAACCCTTAAGAGTTTATGGTGTTGATTGTGTAAAGCTTTGAAAAGCTTGGTTGTATTTTGCAACATATAGTGGATTAAACTCCTTAACAAGTGAGGCTAAGGGAGAGGACGTAGGTACCTAAAAAAAAGATCGAACCTCTATAAATCTTAGTGTCTAATTCTCTATCTCTATCTCTTATTTACTCTCATTTATTGTGTTCATTTGCTTATATAAATTGTTTTGTAGATTTTGTGCTTATTAAGTATTGATTTTTGAAAATTTTATTATCAACCAATTCACCCCCTCTCTTGGTTTATTTCAAGTCTTTGAGCTAACAATGAGAGTAGTTGTAAAATTAGAATCATTTAGCGTAAAGTGTGTTAAAAGTATTGTAATGTAAGAATAGTTATAAAATTGGTGTCACTTGGCATAAATTGAATTAGAACTATCGTAACACCTTAACAAAGAGTTGTGATAAATTTAAATGTAATAAAAAGTAAGAACAAGTGTAAAAAAAATTATTGTAACATAAATAATATTTTTGGCCACGTAAAAATAATTATTATTACAAATAATTAATAATTCTAAACAAAAAAATTAAGTGTTAGTATAAAAAAAAAGGTGACAGTAATCATAAAATTGATATTATTTGGCGTAAAATGGTTAGAAATGTTGTAACACCTTTAAGAAAAAATTAATAATATTTCTAAATGTAATGAAAGGTAACAACATGTGTAAAAAGATATTATTAGAATATAAATAATTAAGTTGGCAATATACAAGAACTATTATTACAAATTAAAAAAAATTAATTAAAAAGTTAAAAGTTAACGTAAAACAGTGAAAATAATCATAAAATTGGTATTATTTAATACAAAATAGTTAAAAGAATCGTTACACCTTAAGAAAAAAATTGTAATAATTCTAAACGTAATGAAAAGTAACAACAAATGTAAAAAGATATTATTAAAATATAATAAATTGGTAACATAAAAAAATTAGTATTATGAATAAAAAAAATAATTCAATCAAAAAATAAGTGTTAATGTAAAAAGGTGAGAATAATTGTAAAATTGGTATCATTTGGTGTCAAATATCTTAGAAGTGTTGTAATATCTTAAAAACCTTTTTTGATAATTTTAAGCATAATAAAATGTAAGAACAAATGTAAAATATTTTATTGTAACATAAATATAAGTTAACAACATAAAAATTTATATTATAAATAAAAAATAATTCTAAACAAAAAAAAACGTTTTAACGTAAAAATATAAGAATAATTGAAAATTTGGAATCATTTGGTGTAAAATATGTTATAATGTCGTAATGTAAAAGGCTAAGAATAGTTGTAAACTTGCTCTCATTTGACGTAAATTAGATTAGAAGTGTCGTAGCACTTTAACAACAAATTGTGATAATTCTAAACATAACAAAAAGTAAGAACAAGCATAAAAAAAAAATATTATCGTAACATAAATGATATTTTTGGCAATGTCAAAAAGTTATTTTTATAAATAAATAATAATTCTAAACCAAAAAATAAGTGCTAATATAAAAAATATAAAAATAATCATAAAATTGATATCATTTGGCGTAAAATGATTAGAAGTGTTGTAACACCTTTACGAAAAAATTATGATAATCTTAAACGTAATGAAAGGTAATGACAAATGTAAAAAGATATTCTTATAATGTAAATAATTAAGTTGGTAATTTAAAAAAAATATTATTACAAACAAAAAAATAATTTTAAATAAAAAGTAAGAGTTAACATAAAAAAGTGAGAATAATCGTATAATTAGTATTATTTTATGTAAAATGATAAGAAGTATTGTTACACCTTAAAAAAAAAATGTAATAATTTTAAATATAATGAAAAATAACAACAAACATAAAAAGATATTATTGAAATATAATAAATATGTAACGTAAATAAATTAGTATTATGAATAAAAATAATTATAAATAAAAAATAAATGTTAAAGTAAAAAGATGAAAACAATCGTAAAATTGATATAATTTGATATGAATTATGTTTGAAGTGTTATAATACTTAAGAAAATGTTGTGATAATTCTAAATTTAATAAAATATAAGAACAGGTGTAACATAATTTATTTTAACATAAATAATTAAATTGATAATATAAAACATTATTATTATAAATAAAAAATAATTTTAAACCTAAAAATAAGTGTTAAAGTAAAAAGGTAAAAGTAATCATCAAATTGGTATAATTTAACACAAAATGTGTTAAAAAGTATCGTAACATAAAAATGTAAGAATAGTTGTAAAATTAATATCATTTGATGTAAAATAGGTTAGAACTATTATAACACCCTAAAGAAGAATAGTTATAAAATTAGTATCATTTGGTGTAAAATAGGTTAGAACTATAGTAATACCCTAAGAAGAGTTGTGATAATTTTAAACGTAAAGAAATATAAGAATAAGTATAAAAATATTATTTTAATGTAAACAATTAAGTTGACAACATAAAAAATTATTATTATAAATAAAAAATAATTCAATTAAAAATAAGTGCTTATGTTAAAATGTAAGAATAATCATAAAATTTGTATAATTTGACATAAAGTGCATTAAAAGTGTTATAACACCTTAAGAAAAAATTTTTAATAATTCTAAATATAATAAAAGATAAGAACATATGTAAAAATATATTATTATAACGTAAATAATTAAATTTGTAACATAAAAATTATTATTATAAATAAAAAGTAATTTCAAATAAAAAAAGTGTTAATGTAAAAAAGTAAAAAAAAGTAAAAATAATCATAAAATTGATATCATTTGACATTGTAATACTTTAAGAAAGAGTTATGATAATTTTAAACAAAACAGAAAATAAGAACATATGTAACAAAAAATTAAAGTAAATAATTAACTTGACAATATAAAAGAATTGATATTTTAAATAAAAAATTTGTTAACATAAAAAGATGAAAATAATTATAAAAATCATATCATTAGATGTAAAATGAGTTTGAGATTTCTTATCCTTGAAAAAAATTTTAATAATTCTAATGTAATGATAAAAAAGTATAAAAATATATTATTAAATGTAATTAATAAAGTTGATTTCATAAAATAAATTGATATTATAAAATTAAAAAATATATAATTTTTTATTTGTTAAATTAATAAATTAAATAAAATTATAGATACTTTTTTTAATATTCACCATTTTTTAAATTATATTATTTTTATAATTTATCAAAATATTATAATATCTCATAATTTTTAAATAACATCAATATATTGCATCTTTATTATAGATAAACCCACGATGATTTTACTTTATTAAAAATACATTTTACTTTCTTAAGAAGCAAGAATGTGATGTTTTCAATTTTTCAAAGTTGCTTTACTTTATCATGCCGCAACAATTTAATATATTTTGTTTATTTTATGAGAATTTATACTCAGTAGTTCAAGTTAATATTTGCAGTAATAATAAGAGTGACCCATTTAGAGTCGGACGGTGATGACAATGACTGTGAATAGTGATCAATATTTGTACAAATGCAGCAATGACACTAGATCATTCCTGATCGGCAGGATGTTGGAACTTCGGAAGATGGTTTCTGTTACCTTCCAAACCAATCCCAAAAACATCAAATTAAAACATAGCTTGTACAAGTAATAAAGAAAAGACAACAACAAACGTCAATCACCAAAAACGATTTGTACTTTGGTCCAAAGCCCCATCATCATTCACCAGGAAAAAACAAAAAAGCAAAGTGAAAAGAAAGAACTTAAGCTTTCAATTGAAACCAACTAGAAAAACAAGAAAGAAGCAAAAGAAGAAATAGAAAAGAAAAGATTTAATTTTAAGTGAAAGTGAAGAAAAGAAAGACAGAAGAAGAGGGAAGGATGGGAGTGGATTATTACAAGATACTGTAAGTAGATAGGAATGTAAACGATGAAGACTTGGAAAAGGCATATAGGAAATTGGCTATGAAATGGCATCCTGATAAGAACCCACAGAATAAGAAAGAAGTTGAAGCTAAATTCAAGAAAATCGCAGAAGCCTATTTGGTATCAAAGCTTTCCCTTTTTAATTTATCCCTTAAAAAGTTTCAGTATCTTCCTTATCTGGATTCACGAATTGTTGCTATCATCTATTCAACTTCAAACCTTCAATTGTTATTATTTTTATAGCTTTGGTTAGTTTTATTTTCATTACAAGGAGAGGTAGCTAGTTTTTATTTTTATGGATTAGTCCTCATATTATGATCTGGGTGTTCGTTATTTTCTCTTTATTTTGTATCCTAAGACTGCCATGATAAGAATTTTATAGAAAATATCTTGAGTTTTATTGATTCTTTATTGAAAGGATTATATTTTATTTTTACAGGTTCTAAGTGATCCCAAGAAAAGATTAGTGCATGATCAGTATGGTGAGGAGGGTTTAAAAGGTGCTACGCCACCACCGGAGTCTGGAGGAGCTTCCTTCTTCTCCACTGGAGATGCACCAACAACGTTCCGGTTCAATCCAAGGGATGCTGACGACGTATTTGCAGAGCTCTTTGGGTATTCCAGTCCTTTTGGTGGTTGTGGTGGCAGCAGCATGAGAGGAACAAGATTCTCTAGTTCAATTTCTGGAGATGACATTTTTGGATTTTTTGGTGAAGGAATGAGAGGAGGAGGTGGATCAATGCACCAAGGTGCCCCAAGAAAACCACCTCCAATAGAGAATAGGTTGTCTTGTAGCCTTGAAGAGTTATATAAAGGGACTACTAAGAAGAAGAAGATCTCTAGAGAGATTGCTGATATCAGTGGGTAAGTCTTTTATTTCTCAATTGGCTATCTGATTTCTTTCTGTGTTTGGGACTCTATAGCTCTTTCTCTGCATATGTAAATTTATCTCAGCTATTTGATTAATCACTTTTTTTCATCTAACCTTGTTGGGCGCTTTTATCTTTGTATATGATCTAAGGTCCTAGTTCTTCTCTATTATTGGATTTTGATTGTTAGTTACATCCGAAGGCAAATTAATAGGTATCTGATAACCTATTTCAATGCCAATCTGAATTTTCAAGATCTATTTACTCATTGTTGCTCATGAACTTTCAAGGATCTACTTCTTGATCCATTCTTTGATAGCTTGTTGATCCTTCTCATCTATGAGGCAGACGATTTTTAAGTAAAAGGCAAGAGAATTTATAAAAGAAAACTTTCACTAGTGTCATTGGGATTTACACTTATTGTTAATTTTCACTAAGTATATGTGCCTATTTATATAGCATATATCATAGTCTATGCTTCTAATATCACATATGCACAATATTTTTTAGAATAAAATTCTAACTCAACTTATATTAGGAGTGAGATAATTTCCATGTGGATGTACTAATGGATTTGGGTCGACTTGACCCGATTCATATTCCAATAATTAGTTAGAAATGTGGTTTGGTATATAGTTAAGACTGTTGTCTCTCTAAATCAGAACGAGGACAATAATAGGCGGTTAATTAGTCCATTTGTCTTTGTCCAAGTTAGCGGCTGCCTTACTGAATATGAGTTTGATCCTGATGACCTAAATGTAGATTTTCAGTTTAGGTCATATTTTCCCCTCAATTTTTCTATTCAAATATTAATTGAAGTGTCTCCTAACACGGTATCTACATCCTTCCACAACATATAATCTGCAAAGAACATATATAGACTACATTGTTATGTTGGAATGCAGAATAGCAGTTGTGTGCGTCAGTTCATATTGAGGTTCCTATGGTAGTGAGTTAAGCAGTTGTAGTTATGTTATGAAAACGTATGTGCAGAAAAGGTATAGGTTTAGGGACAGGATTTTGTGCTTTACATGAATATGGAGAAACTTATGTAGTTTGTTTAAGCTTATGAAGCAAAGCAGTCATCCTGGTGAACAATTTTCTGTTTAAGGTTTTCATCCCTTGCAAGAGAAGATGGAGCTTGTAAAAAGTCTTAGATAGAGCAGTTACTTATTGCGATATCTACTCTGGGAAAACACCCCATGGGTTCCATGTTTTTGTGTGAATGATTTCTTGATAAAAGGCTGCTTCTGGTTAAATTCAATAGTTAACTTGTTTTTGTATTTATGGTTGCAGCAAAACCATGCAGGTGGAAGAGATTTTAACCATCCGTGTTAAGCCTGGTAGGAAGAAAGGTACAAAAATCCCATTCACGGAGAAAGTGAATGAACAGCTAAATGTTATACCTGCAGATCTTGTCTTTATCATCGACGAAAAACCCCACAGTGTGTTTACTCGGGATGGCAATGACTTGATTGTCGCACATAAGATCTCTCTCGCTGAAGCCTTGGCAGGTTATACTGTTCATCTCACTACTTTGGATGGCAGGAATTTAACAATTCCAATCAACAATGTAATTCATCCAAACTATGAGGAAGTGGTTCCAAGAGAAGGTATGCCAATCCAAAAGGACCCTACAAAGAGAGGAAACTTGAGAATCAAATTTAACATCAAGTTCCCAACAAGGCTGACAACAGAACATAAGTCTGGGATTAAGAAACTCTTGGGTTCTTGAGACGATATTGGCAAATATTCACTTATGGATACAAGGGGTACACTTACTGTTAATACATATGTGTGATCCTTTTACAAGTACGAGGCAGTAATGTTGGTTTTCTTTTGATTGATTGCGTAGAAAACTCGATCTTGGTGCCCTTGATTAGAACCGTTGAAAACTAGCCAATCTCTCCAGCGCACTCTGCCACTGGTTTCTAATGCTGAAAAGTCAAAATCCACCCTTCATCGGAAAACTTCTTACATGAACTGCTCGACTGTTTGAGCAAAAAAGGATAAATTATTATCTTAAATTGGCGAGGTTAATGGTGTACTGTATGCGATTAGATTATCATTAATAGTTTAGTGACTTTTTTCTTTTTAATTTTAAGCTACTACGATTGAAGTGCTACCACTTAAAATCTCATATATATATATTGTTTTGTTTTACATTTTACCTGAGAAATATATAATAAAAAGTAACTATATGACTTTCGGATAAAATATTTGTCAAAGATTATATACCAAGTACTTGTTTATCTATCAATTTTTTAAAATTTATTAGGACTTATTGGAAATATTTTTAAAATAGTGAAAGAAATTTAGTGAAGTATCATATTAGTTAAGAGATAAAGAAATTAAAGTTTAAGAAAGCTTAAAACAAGTTTTGGAATCAAGAATAAGTTGGAAAATGAAATTTAGTTAGGGTATTTGGATGCTATCACAGGATATTCAAATATCAACTTTTTGTTTGAAGGTATTCGAATACCCTTATAGGGCATTCGAATGCCTACTCATTGTTTTAAGATATTAGGTGAAAATCACTAGGGTATTCGAATAAGATATTTAAATACCACTTTTCTATTTGGTCAAAAGAGTGATTTTCAAAATGATTTCTCTTGGAATGAGATATACTCTTCCATACATGATCTTTTGTTATCAGAAAGGTGAATAATTATGTTCATAATTATTCATAAATGTGTGTTTTAGATTAAGGTTGTATCTATTAAATGAAATGACATATGTAAAGAGTCATCACTTTTCTCTAAAGGGTTACAAACCTGTTGTTTGATCTCTATCAATAAGGATTCCATAACATAATTTAAAAATGTTATTTAATGCTAGAAATATGTGGAGAAACTCCGCCAAATCTTCTCGTTCTCACTCTTATCGTAATGTGTTGGTCTAAAAACCTAACCGCTAGATGTGAAAAAATAAAACAAAAAACATTTTTAAAAATATCAAAATTGAAGACTCACCACTTATTTTTTTTTTAAAGTGTGTTTGGCCACCTTAAAAGTTTATATTTTTAATAAAATATTAAAATGAGTTTAAAGTTTATTAAAAAGATATTTTTGATCTACAAAATTAAAGTTAGGTTTGGGAGTTCGTTACATGTGATAAAGGATTAATACTCTCACAATGTCCTTTAAAAATTATATCAATTAATTGCATGTTATCCTTGAGTTTTGGTAAAAATGATCCTAACTTTAATGCTTACAAATTAATTCCTTAATTTTATTTATTCTCTCTAACAATCAGCTCTTTTTAAACTTTTTGTTTTTGAAACAAATCATTTTTATTTATGATCTCTAGAAAAAGGAATAAACCAATCATTTTGGATCAAGATGAAAAATCTTAAGTCTTGAACACTTCCTTTACTCCTATATATTTAGGTAAAATTTTAAAAATTTTTGTAACTTTAAGAGTTTTCAAAATGCCCTATAAAACCAATATAATATTTTGCGTAAATGATAACTATTGAAAATCCCTTATATAAGGTTAGATCTCAAAGGTAATTTTTACCTGAAATATTACCTTATTTTATTATTTTTAAAACATTTTCTTAAAAGATTTTTATTTATGAAACATGTAAATGATATGCATGAACACAAAGATATATTATATATGAAAGGTAATTGAAAGGTAAATGACAAACACAATGTATGAATGCAATGACAATTCTAAGATGTAATTGCATGCAACAATTTATTAAAAATTAAATACAAATGCATGAGAATAGGTTTAGGTTTGGCCTAGGATTTGGGGATTGGTTTGGTTTGGATAGGGATTTGGTTTAGTTTGGGTTTGGGAATGGGTTTAGGGTTTGGGATTTGGGATTTGGTTTAGGGCTTTGGTTTAGGTTCAATTTAATGTTTGAGTTAGCGTTTAGGATTTGATTTAGGATTAGTTTAGGGTTTTAAGTTGGTTTAGGGCTTGGTTAGGGTTTGGGATTGATTTAGGGTTTGGTTAGGGTTTGGGGTTTTAGCTTAGTGTTTAAGGTTTTAGTTTAGGGTTTGGAGTTTTGTTTAAGTTTAGGATTTAGGGTTTGGATCGGCTTTGGATTTAGGGTTTAAGGTTGGTCTAGGGATTGGGGTTTTGGTCTAGGGTTTGAGGTTTGCATGAGCAATGCATGCGATAAGGTAAACATGGAATCAATGTAGAATGTAACATTTAATGCATGAAATGAGACCGAACATGAAAGCCAAAACTTAAGCAAATTCACAATCACATCATAAACTAAAATGCATGCGAAAACCTTACTAAAAATAAATCAAAGATCAAAGGAAAGAAGCAAGGTTCGGCCTAGCTATAGAGGGAGCTTAAACCGAAACTTGCATGGCCATTTAACCATCCCTTGTGTTGGCCAAACCTTGGTGACTATGTATCCACCATTTCGTTTCAACACAAACACATAAAAACAAGGTTAAAGTTACTAAGAAAAATCACTCATTCAACATTTTTTTATTTTTTATCTTTTACAAATTTTATCAAACACATGAAAAACATAAAGCCAAGAACAAAATCAAGCATGCATGAAACATCAACTTTTAGCCATGAAAAATATGATTGGAAGTCCCGGCTAAGTAATGGTGAGTGCTAGGCTGAACACTTCTTATGGTCTGTCCACAAAGACCCTATCACTTATTTAGCTAAGGCATATATCAAACACATAGAAAACTAACTTATGAAAGCATCTTATTATAAAAGGAATTTCATCAAGCATGTAAAAAATGACAAAAAAAGAAAATACTAGAAATAAACATACTTACCAAACAACCAACATAACTCATCAAGGTAATAAACTAGCATGAATTTAACAATCAATACTACTACAAATACATCAACATGCATCAATCCAAGCAAGCAAACTTTATGAATAAGCCAAGTGGAGGTTTGGCCATGGCATGGGAGGGCTTGGCTGAACCTCCAATGGTGGACATTTTTTGTGTTTCTTGATCTTTATCAATTCAAACCATACTATTGATTAGGTTGGTTGAATTTATTAGATTAAGCATGAAGTTATGGAGGAAAGCAACTACGGAGAAAGTTTTAAACATAAAATATTTAAAGTTAAAAAAATTAAAAAATTAAAAAATAATAAATAATAAATAAATGTTAAAAGATAAAGACTTTGGGCAAAAAAATGTATGATGAAAAAAAAGAAATGAAAAATGAAAAAAATGAGCTTGAAGTTAAAATGGCCCGAATGGGTTACCAAGCAAGGCCGAAAAAAAGAAAAAGCCCACTTGGCTTATAATTTGGCATCAAGTAAAATAAAATGAAGGGCAAGGCATGCATGAGGACGTGAAGAAACTGCTGCTGCCAAAAATGAAAGCTCACGCATGATGCAAAAGAAGAAAACGGCATGGGACGTGGGGCGTGTCATGGGAGGAACGGCATGAAGAGGTAACGTGGGGTGTGAAACAGGAAAGGAGAGAAGCAAAAAATAAAAAATAGAAAATTACAGCACAAGTCGCATGAGGAAAGACAGGAAAAGCAAAAAGAACTGGCAGTGTTATTCAGCAAAAAAATAAAATTGGGCAGAAAACAAACAAAGGTGATGAGAACGAAAAAAGAAGACAAAAAAAAAAAAAAAAACTGGGCAGGAAAAACAAAAAAAACAGGAGAAAAGAAGAGAGCTGGGTGCTGAGAAAGAGGAGCAGAGAACGTGGGAGGCAGGACGGATGAACCAGTAGAAGAAAAGAAGGGCACGAACCAAAAAAAAGAAAAAGAGGGGAGCAGTGACGAAACCGAAAAAGAAGAGAAAGACAGAAGACACTGAACCAAGAAAAAAAAAAGAGGAGAAAAATTGAAAAACGGTGAAACAAGACAGCAGCAAAAGTGAAAAACTGAAGCCAAAAACAAAGAGGGTGAAACAAAAGAGAAACTGGAGAAAAACTGGCAGCAGAAAAACAACAAGAACATGAAGGCAGTGAACAGAGGCATATAAAAAACTGGTAACGGAGAAAAAAAAAAGAAAGAAGAAAGAAGTAGGAAAAGGAGAGCCAGACGCGAACCAAACATTAAAAAAAAAAAAAAAGTGACAGCAAATAAGAACCAGCAGAAAGGAGAACAAGGGTATCGTGAAAAACTGACAGGAAAAAAGAGAGCAGAGAAGAGAACAAGAGAAAGGTGAAACCTGTAGCAGAAACGAACCAAAAAAAAGTGACAGAAAAACTAGAGGAGAAGCAAGCGTGGGTGAAGAAGACCAGAAAAGGAAAAGGAAACCAGAGGAGGGGCGAAAGTGAAAGAGATTGGTTCTTTTTTCATTATGCAAGCTTTGTTTTTCTTTTCTTTCTACATTGTTTTTGTCTTTCTTCTTCTGGTCGTATATGGAAGCATCCATGATTTCATTTCTCAATTCTATCATGTTTGGTCCTTATTGACATTTTCGTTGAGTGAGAAAAAAGAAAAGGAACCAAAAAATAGAAGTAGGAACTAAAGGAAATATTTTCTGGAATAAGAATAAAAATGCTAAAGAAGAATGCCTGCGTCTTTTTTTTTTTTAGATATCTTTTAAGAGTAAGAAAATGTTAAAACAGATGCGAGGGAAGGAGGTTGTTCATAGAAGCCTAAAGCCTCATCTTGGTTTCATAGAAGTTTTTTCTGTAGGCAATTTCTTTATGGAAGCCTAAAGCTCATGGCTTCTATTTTTCATTTCTTCACTAGTATTAATCGTTTATGGTTGAGAGGGGAAAGAAAAAGTCAAAAATTTTACTTTTTAATTGTGTTTGTACGTTAGCATAGGCATATGGTACGGTGATTTTGCTTTCATGTTGGCTTTTTTGTTTATAGTTTACTTAAATTTAAATTCCATTCACTCTATCCTCATCAGTTAAATTTTTATGCCCATTTTAGTTTATATGTAATTCAATTTTCTATACTTTAAATTACTTTTGATTTAATTATTTTTTTATGTATTTTAAATTTATTGATACTATCATGCTTTTTAAAAAAATGACAATACTAAATTAAAAAGATTTTGAAATCCCTACCTATATATTGGAGGGAATAAAAATCAAAATTTTAAAATAAATAATAATAATAACAATAATTCTATCAAGGTGTTAGAGAATTATTAAATAATAAAATAAAATAATAAAAGATAAGTAAATAATAATAATAAATTTTTAATAAAAAGGAAAATATATAAATATATAAAAATTTATTGTTTGGAGAAATTATTGTTATAATATATAGATCCGTGGACCTACCACTAAACATATATTAGAGAAGTTGCCACTAATCTTTTTTATTTAGGTGTGATTAGTCACCTGATATAGATTCTGATATGTAGAATTAGATTTTAGATTCAAGAGTACGATTACGTGTAAGAAAAGTTATAACACCCCTACAACGCTCATCCAAAAGATGATACCAGTTTGATTTTAAATTATTCAAGTCTTGAAAATGTTGGTAATTTACCAAAATATTTAATGTTGAAAATTAATCGTAAAATTATTTCAACAGTTTGGTAGCAATTTAAGATAATTCTCTTACTTCAAAAGTATTTATGGGGACTAATATCTCACTTTGATGAGGCTTCGTCGTTGAATTTATTAATATATTTTATTCAAAAAAATTAGTAAAATCTCCTAATAATTTGGTAGGATTTAATTTGAGAAATAATTCTCCAATAGTTTAGAGGATAAAAATTATTTTTTTATTTTTTTTGAAAATTGATTTATGAAATTTTCTAATAGTATGGTGGATTTTATTTTAAAAATTAAACCCATAAAAATTCTCCAATAATTTCGTAGAATTTATGAATTTATTTTGTAAGGATTTTTATTTGAAAAAGATTTTTTCTTTGAAAGCATTTTTTTGTTTTTATAAATATTCTTTTGAAAACTTAAAAAGATTTTTTTGTTTTGTTTTGTTTTTATTATTATTTTGAAGACTTATTTGAAAAGTTTTTTTTTGTTTTTTCTTTTACTTATTTGAAAAGGTTTTTTTTTATATAGTTGTTTTTTTAAAAACCTATTTATTTTCAAAAATAAAAAAACATAAATAATTTTTACAAAATTTCTCAAAAATAAAACCATAAAAAAAACTAAAAATAAAATGAGCTAAAAAAATAAAATCAAAAAATAAAAATAAAACACAAAAGGAAACCTTGCAATCGGGCCGAGTCGGAGCGCGAGCTGGTGCACGAGTCAACGGGTCACGAGTCTAGGTGTGCCAAAATGACACCATTTGGGGTTGCTATAAACGGCACTACCCAGCATTTTTTTCTCAAAATCCCCTATACTCTCTCTCTCTACAACCCAAATTCTTTGACCTCTCTATAAAATTCCCTGAGAACCCATCGGCAAATTCAATTGAAAAATAAAAATCCCATCCGTTTCTGGGAATATTGTTGGAAAATTCAACAAAAAATTGAAAAACCCATCGATTTTTGAAAAACTGGCCGAAATCTAATCACAAAATTCAAACCCCACCGAAAAATTCAACCAAAAAATTCATTATCCACAAAAAAATTAATCCAAACATAGATTTTTTCAAAAAAAATCCAAATTTTTCCCAGATTTCTTCAAAAATTCTCCAGAAACTTAAATCAAACCCTAGAAACCCAAATCTAACCCAGAAACTTCAAATCAAACCTAGGATTCCCAAAATCAAAACCCCAGAAAAACCATTTACAGCCCAAGCAATTTTCCAAAACCAAAAATTTCTCCATTCACCATGTACCCCCCAAATCCATTCTATATGTATTTGGTCTAGCGTTATGTTTAATTTATAAGCCCCTTTAGGATAGATTTTTTGAAATGGATAAAATCAATCCCAAGCTTGAATGCTGGGATTGGATTCTGCCCAAGCCTCAAATTAGGTCTAGGTTCTTGGCTGATTTCTTGGGTTGAATCTGTAACCCTAGGTATGCAATAAAACCATTAACTGTGTTGAATTCCTTCGATCGGATTTCAGTTTCCAAAATTCACACCAAAATTGAAACAAGAAAAGAAAAAAAAATAATAACTATAATAGCTACAATAATATAATACAATATAATATAGTACCATAATAATAATAGTGATGTACTATACTATAATACTAGTAATAATAATGGAAAAAATAAAATTGACCTGATTAACCCCAGACACAAATGGGTGTCTACAGTTGCCCCACTTTGCACATCTCTATTAGATAAAGATAATGCAAAGACCTAGACACCTACTCTGTTACAATCCAAGAACATGAGTCAGATTAGTTAAGAAGAAATGATTAAGATTGAGATTGAATGACCGGAACGAAATTGCGAGTCGACAAGATGAAGTAACCAGGACCGAGTCGTGGTCAAAGATGGTTGATCGGGATGGAACCACTAGTCAAAAAATGATCTGGATGAAACCAAAATCGAATGACCAAGATAAAACTATGAGTAAAAAAGATAAAACGACCAGGATCGAGTTGAGATTGAAAATGACTGACCGAGATGAAATCGTGAGTTAAGAAATAATCTAGCCTAAGCTTAGATTAGATGATTGGGACAATACCGCAAGTCTAAAAATGAAGTGACTAGGACTGAGTCAATGTAAAAAATGGCTGATCGGGATGGAATCATGAGTTAGAAAAATGATTTAGACGGAATCAAGATTGAATGATTGAGACAAAACTATGAGTCAAAAAGATAAAGTGACCAAGACCGAGTCGAGATCGAAGATGGCTGACCAAGATGGAGTCGCGAGTCAAGAAATGATCTATACAAAATCGAGATCAAATGATAAGGACAAAACTGAGTTGAAAAGATAAAATGACCAAGACCTAGTCGAGGTCAATATGAATGATTGAGACAACACCACGGGTCAAGAAAATGACCCGGCTTGAGCTAAGATCAAATGATTAGGATGATGCCATGAGTCTAAAAGTGACCAAGATCGAGTTAAGGTCGTAAATGAATGATTGGGACGATGCCACAAGTCAAAAAAATGAAATTCACAATTTCACTCTAAATCCAAAGATTCACAATTTGGACATTCAAAATTTTGTGATGTTCCATAACAAAAGTTGAAAAATCTCAATATTCCAAGTTTAATAAAGTCACAAAGATTCAAGATTTGCAAAGGTTTTAATATTTGTAAGAATGGAAGATTCGCAAGATTCCAAGATTCGTAGAGGTTCTAGATTTGCAAAGATTTCAAGTTTATAAAGACTTTCAGATTCGTAAAAAAGATATATTCGTAAGATTTCAAGTTTTGCAAAGGATTCAGGTTCATAAGGACTTTCAAATTCATAAGATTTTAAGTTTCACAAAGGTTCTAGATTCACAAAAATCCAATGTTTGCAAGGATTTTCAAATTCACAAAGATGCAAGGACTTTCAGATTCACAAGATAAAAAAATTCACAAGATTGCAAGTTTCACAAAGGTCAAAAAAATGATTTGGACCGAGCCAAGATCAAAATGAGTGATCAGGATTGAATCGTGAGTTAAAAAGATAAAACGACTACAAGCGATTAAAGTCAAAGATAACTGACCGAGATAGAACCATGAGTCAAAAAATGATCTGGACTAAGCTGAGATAAAAAATGAATGATAAGTAATCATGCTACGATATAGATGCATGTCTTATTCAGAATGCAAATGTAATGTATTTAGTGTTATGTCATGAAATTTTAATTGTGGTGACAAGGTTCTTAAGACTCCATTATTTCTTCTTAGCTTCTCAGTATTAATAATCTCAGAGTAGATTTTGACAACTGATCTATGTCATTATTCTTATCTGGCCATAACTCACAGGTTGTGTCACTCAATCTATTAATGGATTCATCACAAGATCACCTTATTTACCCCCTTGTAAATCTTTTTCTCATGCTTTTTTACATTTATCTCATCCTGAATTTCTTTCAAAAAAATGAAAAACTCTTTATGAAAATTATCATTCATTTATTTGTCATTATTCAAATCAGTGACAGACATGATACATTTTCTTGGTTCATTTAGGGAATGTTCATTTGGTGAAGGATAAGAAAAATGGGTTTTTATTATTGAAAGAACAAAAGTATGGTTAAGAACAACTCAAGGGTGAACAAGGTAAAATGTCAAGATTTATTCAAATAGAACATTAACATCCAAAATAATGATTGCTCAGATAATTTTGAACTCAAACTTAGGATTTTTCGTCAAAAACACATTCTATTAATATCTATAATCTTTGAGCTAATTATCATCCTCCTTCTAGGGACCTTTTGTTTTTTCAAGTTTTCATCTTAAACAACCTTTTCGGGTTTTCAATTTAAGTTTTTATTTTTCCTCATTTGTCTCTTTTTCTTTTTTGTTTTTTTTTCTTGTTTCCCTTTTTTTTTGCTTTTTTTTCCTTTTCCACTTTTTTTGTTTGTTTATTTTTTTTGTACATCTTTTCCTCATTTTTCATTTCTCTTTCCCTTTTATTCATCAATGACACTTTGATTAAAGCTTCAAACAATCTAATGGCAAATCCACCCCAATTCAATTCATGATTCTCTAAATTGAGTGTTCATATTTGATCAAAATCAACTTTTAAGGGACCTAACATAAGCTAGGGTAAAGGTTGCCAAAGAATAAGATAAAACAGGCCCAAATTGTATTTGCAAGGTAATTAAATCAAGGGTCATTTCTTCATATAGAGCACATTGATGTTTTACCCCAATAATTTCTTTTCATTTTCTTTTTTTAATTTTTTTTTGCTCTTTTTTTCTTTTATGTATGTGTTTCTTTTGGTGGAGCATATTGGCATTTTGCCCCTTCAATTTTTTTTTTCTTTTTTTTTCTTCAAGAAAAACAAAAGGGCTTTGCCCTTGAAACTACTAAAGGTAAATAAACTTTTTGACTTTGCCTCCCAGTGTGGGGGTAATCTTTAGTTAGGGTCCTTCAAAAGAAATTTTCAACAAGCTCAAATGAGGCAACAAAAGATAATTTTACATTTTTTTACAAATAAAAAAAAGATGGCTATTCCTTTTCTTGAACATGAATACTCTCAATGAAGAATATTTATTGACCAAGAGCAGACTTTTGAACAATTGTAAAGAACATGTGTTGCATCACTTTTGAAATTCTTCTTCAGATTTATCTTTTTATTCAGTAGTCCCAACAATTTCAAATTTATCAATCAAAACATCATGAATGCTATTTTCAAAGTCAAATCTTGAATTATTTTCACTACTGTTTGAACATTCATTATTCAAAATTAAAGAATGGGTATGAAAAAAAGGTATGAGAAGTAAATAATAGGGTTTACACAAAAGAGAAATATCATGAAAATGCATCAAACATGTCACTTTATTAAAATGATTACAAATAATATGAAGTCTAAGTATATAAAAAAAGGTTCATATTCTCAAGAAGTCTAAAATGATAAGTAGTTCCAATCATCCTCTATAAAATTATGCCTCTAGACGATTGGGTGACGAGTTACCACTGACATTGGATGCCATGTTTTCATCGGTATCAAAATTTATCATCCTTTCTTTGATCAATCTTTGTACCACACATTTCAAAGGGATACAATTTTGGGTAGAAGGGTTTGCCACCCCAGATGGTAGTCACAGTGGGTAATGAAGTCATATCATTTAGGATAAAGAAGCTCAAGTTGCTTTATAGGAATGGGAGCAATCAAATGATTTTTGTAAAGTTCTTGCTACAAATCTGTGTAACTCATAAGGATAAGGTCACATGTAAGTTTTTTTTTTATTCTACGATTCTCGCGTACCACTTGTTAGGGTAATTAGATGAATAAAAGGCCTAGGTGTGGATGGATAAGAAAGTCAAGGAGTGGATTGGTACACTACCGTAGAAACATGACTTACGGAAGAATGATATATGGGATAGATTGGTTAAGGATAGTTTATGGATTGTTACCTATCGAAACTCATTGTTTGAGTCTCACTTTCCTTTTTCCTAGACATCTTTTTAGTAACAAAAGACTCTCTTTCTTTCAATTTGTCACTCTTGATTGCATTTCAATAATTTCCACTAAAATTACTATATCGATAAAATTATTAGTCACATTTCCTACCATATTCTCATAGTATAGCAACTTTATAGTGCTTACAAATAGCACTATCATTTCTTTCTCTATTAAGAGAGGTTGTACTTGGATAACTATATCTCACCATCTTTGGGCATATTTTTTGAAAGACTTAGATGCTTTCTTCTCTATCCCTTGTAATGAAAAGATATCAGAGGCCATATCTATGATATGGCAATACTAGTTTATAAAAGATTGTGTCAAATCTTTCTATGACTTAATACGAGTCCTATCCAACTGAACATACCATCTTGTAGCAGACCCAGTTAGGCTATCCTGAAACACATGCATTAGCAGTTTCTTATTGCTGGCGTGTACTGCCATTTTATGACAATACATTGTGATGTGTGTAATTGGGCACTTAGTATCGTCATACTTCTCAAATTTTGATACTTTGAACTTTGGGGGAATCATAACTTCTAGAACCAAACAAAGGTTGGCAATATCCATGTATTCATAGAAATCAATGCCTTCTACAACCCGTAATCTTTCCTCAATCATGCTTATAGCTTGGTCAATCTTAGAGTCTTTTAGAGGTACAATCATCTGTAACTTTTCTTTCTCTTTTGTTTCATCCCAAGTAGGGAATTGAATGGGCTCGACTGCCTTTTCAGTGAAAATAGGATTATTATAAGTCTAGACATTTTCATGATCAAGTGCATAAGTCATTCTAGGGTAGTTGTAATTCAAATACAACCTGTTATGGTGAAAGTTTGAGGTGGTTTGAGTCTGATGTGGGTCTAAACTTGAAGGATAAGCTAATTCAGTAGCTTCTTGTGAGGTATTTTCTTTCACCAATTTTCCTCTATTTGCCTTTTCCAGGGTTTCAAAAATTTTGCTCAATTTTCCTTCAAGTATCTCTTGAGCCTTTTCTATCCTTTTAAGATGATTTGTATTGTCTTACTCCATTTTTCTAGCTCTAGCTGGAGTGTAATACTGGTGTTGATCTATCCTTGAATCATGATTTCTCACAATCATGGTGCAAATTTAGAATGATGGTTATGGACCTATGAGAATGAATGTAATGGTGCATGAATACATGCATAATAAAAAAAAGTTAGTAAGCATAATATGCATGTATGTTTATGAATATGCATAAAAGAACAAAAATAAAAAGAAGACAAGAAAATTGGTTAGTCACCTCAACAAAAAAGAATAAACAACATGACCCTAAATTTTAGGTTAACTATAAAGGGGGGAAGGGCATGGCTCTATCTATGGTTAGGCTCTTAAAATTGACTATATGTGGTTTGGATTACCTCTCAAAGGTTCCCAAATTGTTCCTTACATCATAGTCCACACAAACTAGTAAGACACTCTAGTCCTCACCTATTATAGGCTACAAACAGAAAAGGTTCAATTTGAGTGAGAGTGTTTCGCAAGCCCATATAGAGACATGAAATCTCAAAAAAGCATAGGTACTTCACTCCTTCCTAAAGGTAGAACTTGGGTGGAGAGTTTTATGTTATGCACAAGCAAATTAATGACAAATATATACAATAAATAAATGAATAACTAAAAAATATAAGCAATAAAAAAACTAAATAGGAAAGAGAAAAAATCTCAAGTTTATTAGGCAAGGCTTGGATAATAAGAAATTGTTTACTGGCTTGATTTTTTATGTTCCTCAACGAAGTCACCAAACTATTATAACGTATAGATCTGTGGACCTACCAGTAGACATGGATTAGAGGAGTTGTCACTAATCTTTTTTATTTAGGTGTGATTGTCACCTGATATAGATTCTAATTTACAAAACCAGATTTTAGGTTCAAGAGTATGATTATGCATGGGGAAGGTTATAGCACCTTCACAGCGCCCAACAAAAAGATGGTACAGTTTGATTTCAAATTATCCAAGCCTTGAACATGTTGATAATTTACCCAAATATTTAATATTGAAAATTAGTCTTAAAATTATCCCAATAGTTTGGTAACAATTTAAGATAATTCTGTCACCTCAAGAGTATTCATGGAGACTAGTGTCCCACTTTAAAGAGGCTCTGTCATCGAATTTATTAATGCATTTTATTCAAAAAAATTAGTAAAGTCTCCCAATAGTTTAGTAAAACTTAATTTGGGAAGCAATCCTCCAATAGTTTACAGGATAAAATTTTTTTTTTATTTTTTTAAAAATTGATTTATGGAATTTCCCAATAGTTTGGTGGATTCCATTTTAAAAATTAAATCCATAAAAATTCTCTAATAGTTTGGTAGAATTCATGAATTTATTTTATAGGGATTTTTATTTGAAAAAGATTTTTTTTATTGGAAGGATTTTTTTGTTTGTATAAATATTTTTTTGAAAAGTTAAAAAGATTTTTTTGTTTTTTTTTATTATTATTTTGAAGACTTATTTGAAAAGATTTTTTTATTGACTTGTTTGAAATGTTTTTCTTTATATAATTATTTTTTAAAACCTATTTATTTTCAAAAATAAAATAACAAAAATAATTTTTACAAAATTTCTCAAAATTAAAACCATAAAAAATCTAAAAATAAAATGAGCTAAAAACTAAAATAAAATCAAAAAATAAAAATAAAATAAAAAAAGAAAACCTTACGATCAGGTTGGGTTGGAGCGTAGGTTGGCACACAAGTCAACGAGTCAGAGTGTAGATCTGGGTGTGCCAAAATGACACCATTTTGGGCTACTATAAAAGGCACTACCCAGCTTTTTTTCTAAGAATCCCCTTTACTCTCTTTCTTTACAACCCAATTCCTTTAACCTTTCTCTAAAATTCTTGGAATCCCACAGGTTTCTAAGAATGCCATCAAAAAATTCAATCAAAAACTGGAAAACCCATCGGTTTCTAGAAAACTGGTTGGAATCCAACCAAAAAATTCAAACCCCAGCAAAAAATTCAACAGAAAAATTCATTCTCCATAAAAAAATTCATCCAAACCCAGATTTTTTTAGAAAAATCCCAAATTTTCCTAGAAAAATCCCAAAATTTCCCAAAGTTGCCCAAATTTCTTTAAAAATCTCTAGAAACTTAAATCAAACCTTAGAAACCCAAATCTAACCCAGAAACTTCAAATCAAACCTAGGATTCTCGGAATAAAAACCCTAGAAAAACCCTTTACTGCCCAAGCAATTTTTCAGAACCAAAAATTTCCCCATTCATCGTGTTCCCCCCAAATCCATTCTATATGTGTTGTTCTGTCACTGTGTTCAATTTATAAGCCTCCTTAGATAGATTTTAAGAAATGGACAAAATCAATTCCAGGCTTGAATCTTGCGATTAGATTCTGGCCAAGCCTCAAATTAGGTTTAGGTTCTTGTTTCTTTTCTTGGGTTGAATCTGTAACCTCAATTATTCAATAAAACCAGTAACTGTGTTGAATTCCTTCGATTGGATTTTAGTTTCCAAAATTCACGACAGAATTGAATAAAAAAGAAAGAAAAAAATATAATATAGTATAATAGTAACAATTATTATAATAGCTATAATAACTATAATATAATAATAATATAATATAGCATTATATAGTACCATAATAATATAATAATAGTGATATACTATACTATAATACTAGTAATAATAATAAAAAAAATGAAATTGACTTGATTGACCCCAAACATATATGGATGTCTACAATTATGAAAAACGAGCTTGCTCTAAAAATCTATTTAGATGTTGGAGATTTTTAAAGGGATTCAAAAATTAGATAAAACCCTATAATGGAACCCTAGTTAAAACCTCGAAACCCTAAATGAAATCTTAAAAAAAGCCCTAAATTAAAAACCTAAATGAAAGCCTAAATCATAAGCAAAACCTCAAAATCCCAAAACCCTAAAGTGAAACCTTAATCCACTCAAAACATTAAGAACATCCCAAAATTTGAGGATTTATGTAAAAATATTTTATGAAATAATTTGTTCCCGAATGTTGCCTAGATAATGGAGTATTTAGAAAATTTTATTTCATTAAGAATTTTTGTAACATTTCACATTTTAAAATAATAAAATTAAATAAAGAATAAAAAAAAAGGTATTTTAAATATAAAAGGTTGCACCCAAACTCTGCCTAAATATTTAAGAACCTAATCTAAAATTCACATCTTGTTGTCAATTAGGATACACATTTACATCCTTGTTTGCATTTATTGATTATATAGATGTTTATTTTTAATTATTGATATTTTTGGTTTGCTATTTAATTATTTAATTATTGTTTAAGAAAAAAATCAATTTCAAAAATAAATAAATAAATAAATTTAAAATAATATTTTGGGGAATATAATTGTTAGTACTTTGTCTAGATGTTCAAGAATCACTAATAATTATCATTTTCAAATAATATTATTTTTATTTTCAAGAAAATGTTGTGGTAACTTTTAGATGAAAAGGTATTTCTTTAATTTTAAAATATTTCTTTAATTTAGAGATTTTCACAGCATTTCTAAATAAAAAATTTTAAATAATTTTATTTACTAAAAATGAAGGTTATAATTAAATTTCATATAAGAGCCATTTTTGTCTAAAGTTATAAATTGAGCATGATTAATTGGTACCAATTTTATAAACGTTATTAGGGTGCTACTCTTTCTCTATATGTAACCAACTCCCAAATCCAATCCCATTTCATGAATCAAAATTATCTTTTCAATAAATTTTAAATCCATTTTATTGTTTTATAAAAAAGATAAAACTTTTTGGTGGTCAATCACACCCTAAAAAAGATTGGTGGTAACTCTTTATGTTTATCACGATTTTAAATTTTACATCTAGCGATCGAGTTTCATGACTGATATGTTATGATAACTTAATGACTCCACTAAGGACATTTTGAGAGTCAAGCTAAAAATTTTAATCATGTGCTATTGAAATTTTGGATTTAAATGGTTTTATTTGATATTTTATTTAAATCCCTTTATTTTAAGTTTTTTTTTTTAAAATAAATTACATGTTAGTTATTATCTTGTTTTGACTTTGGTATTTATAATTTATTTTTGTTATTTCGATTAATATACTATTTTGCACACTTTTGCATATGCACTTACATGTATGAGCTCTAAACCCGAGCTCTATCCTTATTAGGAGGAAGTGAAGTATCTACACTCTCATGAGGTGATATCCTTCATATTTACTAGTGAGATACTTTCACTTAAACCGAATCCCTTTCCATTTGTAGCTTATAATGGTGGGGATTAGTGTGTCTTATTAGTCTGTAATGAATAATGATGTAAGGTTTGATTTGGGAACCTTTAGATGAATAAATCTTGACCTAGCATATCATGAACCATAAGAAGCCTACCCAGGGTCAAGCCATGCCACATTTCAAAAAATCACTAAAAGCTAGGACACTATTTATATTATGTTATTTTGTTGTATTATATGGTTATTTTGTTATTTATATTATTTATTTGTTTGGATTTTTTATTCATTTTATTTGTTAGTCTTTAATTTTGTTACATACATCATATAGGCATTACATTTTTAAAAAGGTATTTGTTTTGGTGAATCATCAGTAAAAAAAGCTCTTAAGAAGCCATCGGTAGTGTCAGCCTCTTGTAAGACTTATTTGGAAGTTAAAAGCTAGTCAAAAATCACCTAGGGGAAAGAAGGAAATTACTTAAGGGTTGGTCATATTTCTACACATCCAAAATCAATTTATGTAGATTTGAGGATTTGAGTTAGAGTGACATAGCGAGTTAGAGAAAAATGTGTAGAGAAAAATGAGTCTTTTTTGAAGTATAGGAATATGGCACTGCTTATGTTGGTGAAGATTGATGAGTCACTTGTTAGGGCTGTGATATAGTTTTGGGATCCATTTTATTGGTGTTTCATTCTTAATTAAGAAAACTTGACCCTTATAATTGAAAAGTACTCATCCCTACTTCGAATAGAGTATGCCAGTCAAGACAAGTTCTATTGAAAGGAGTAAAAGACCATTGGGTATAAAAAGAAATTAGCAATGATTATGCAAATAGGGGTCGAAGAGATAGACAAGCATAAGAAGGAATAGAATGGGGTCGAGACAATTCCATCAACCTTTTTGTTAGAGCATATGAGAAAGCATCTCAATGACAATCACAGATTGGATTTGTTTGCTTTAGCCATGTATGGGTTGAAGATATTCTCCAAGGTTTTAAGACATATAAAAGCATTAGTGGTCAACTTCTTTGAGTAATTGGATAAAGGTATAAATCATTCGTCGACCATTTTAGTAGAGACCATTAGATTTTATCAAAGAAAGGGTAAAGGTTGATTCATAGGATGTGTTCAATTTTTTTTATTTGGATTAGAAGTCACTTTTAGGGAAAAGAGAATATATCATTTTGGCTTTTCTACATTCATTTTATCTTAATCAAAAAATTTATTACTAAGAAATTATAGAAAGATTGGATAAAAGGACAATGGATGTCTTTCTTTCTAAAGCTCACTAGTGATGATGTAACATGAAGAGCACCATGAATGCTTCCCACAACCATTTTATACAATTGTGGAGATGAGCCATAGGTACCATTACTAGGAATATGTGGTTCAATGAGCTATGTACCTCTTATGGTCTAGAGGTAATATGATTCTCATCAGTTCATCCCTATGACTCATAGACTGAGTTTACTTGAGATTGATTATAAGGCACCTGGTTATACAATACTAAGAGGTCATCAAGGTATTGAAGCAAATCAATTGAATAAACCCACTGATATGCAGATAATGTCTTAAAAGGGTATCTTGTATGAAGAATGAAAAAAGTCAATAAAGTTAAACCGTTACCAGTAGATGGTTCAGATTAGTTGCTCGTCCCTATATCTTTGCTTGTATTGTTAGGTCTTGACATTGCCCAGTGAGAGTTTGAGATTGATAGGAAAAATATGGAGATGATAAATCAAGTCAACCAGTTAAGGTATAATTTGATGATAAAAGATGATGCATTATAAAAGTTGACCAAGGAATGAAAATTGTTAAAAGGGGATTTACAAGATTTTCACCAAAAGAATAAATGATTAAGGATGGACATCAAACCTTTAAGAGAATCTAAGAGAAAAGTGGAAGAATTGATAAACATAGTGGAGTACTAGAAAAGTACAACTCGAGAAAACAAGGAAATAGTCACTGCACTCACAAAAAAATAGTAAACATAGAAAGATAAGTTATTTAAAGTTTTTGCAAAAATAGTCAAGTGCCATGAGGAAAATGAGAAGCTAAGGGATAGATTAAAAGAAAAGCAAAATAGGAATTTTAATTTACAAAAAGAGAAAAAAGACTTTGGAATAGGAGGTGATTAGCTTGGAAATCTAGTTGGTCAATAATCAGAACCACATAGATAAGATTTTGACTAAATGGTAAAAAAGGGAGAATTATTGAGCCCATACCTACAATATGGAAGTGGGGGCTTGGAAAATGTAAAGAGTGAAAAGCCTAGAAAGGCAATAGTATATAGAGCACCTAACTTTTCAAATTTACAATATTGTGCAAAAACCAACAAAATGATAGAAAGAACTAAAGAACTTGAATAAGAGATCATATCGACTTAATATGGCAGTCAATAATTATTGAGTTTATTATGTGAAGCTAAGAAGCAATATGCTCAAGTTAGGTGTTTCAATGGTTTTAATGCACGAATGATTAGTTGAAGTACAAAGATTTCTATGGTTAATGATTTTTTCCTTTGCTTAGATTGATTCAAAGCAATACCTCTTTTACATTATATTACATTCATTGCATACATATAGTAGTAGTAGTAGTAGTAGTAGTTGTTGTTGTTGTAGTAGTAGTAATAGTAGTAGTAGTAGTAGTAGTAGTAGTAATAGTAGTAGCAGTAGTAATAGTAGTAGTAGTAATAGTAGTAGTAGTAGTAGTAGTAGTAATAATAATAATAATAATAATAATAATAATAATAATAATAATAATAATTCATGATTAATAAATAGAGGTTCAAGGATATCGAAGCCAAAGCAGTCAACTCAAGCAATTTTGCACAAGTATAAGACTTGCTCCAATTCTTGAATCATGAAAGAAAAAAATGCAATAAGGTTTAAGAGGGTCAAAAGGCACAAAAAGAGATAAGGGAGAGAGCAATGGAAATAAAGTTGAACATCAAGGCATAGATGTCCAAGTTGAGACAATTATTAATTGGCTCTCTAAAAGGTAAAGAAGTTACTGGTACACAAAGATTAGGAGATGGGATTAATAGGGAGGAACCAACATATCCTCTAGGGTTCATTCCACCTCGAGTTCATTCTTCTTAAGGAATTCATTTGCGACCACCAATCACATAACCTTACACTTATGGTAGTCCCTCTATTAGTCAATTTCAGGTACATGTGAATGTCAATCAAGGATCGAGTCTTGTCAATCTTGTTATTGTGTCAAATTTAGATGATCTTATTGAACAAAAAAAAACTAAGTGGCATGTCTGTGCTGATAGTAAGTGCTGAGATGAAAAATAAATATAATATACTTGAAGAAATACTAAGATCTATGGAAGGGAATGACATTTTTGGGAGCATGGATGCAAATGAATTCAATTTGGTGCCTAATTTGGTTATCCCAACAAAATTTAAAGTTTCTGATTTTGAGAAGTTTGATAAAACTAAATGTCCTTTTGCTTATATTATGATATTCTTAGTAAAATGGCAAGTCATAACTAAAATGACAAACTTTTGATACAATATTTCTAAGATAGTTTAACTAGATAATAGCAAGATGGTATATCTAATTGGATTAGTGCCAGATCCATTCATGGAGAGACTTAGCTAAAGCTTTTATGGCTTAACATAAATATGTCATTGGCACGGCTTCAGATAGGCTATCATTACAGAACATGGAAAAGAAGTCAACGAAAACTTTTAAAGAATATGTGCATCGATGGAGAGATATAAGGGCTTAAGTCCAACCATCGTTAATTGGAAAAAAAATTATTGTGCTATTTTTTAGCACATTAAAAGCCCTATATTATGATAAGCTGGTAGGAAACGCTATAAATAATTTCTCTGACATGGTGATTTCTGGAGAAATGATTGAAAATTCCATTAAAACTAGCAAAATTGAAAGGCCTGAAGCTTCCATTGTCAAGAAATAAACCAATCCAAGAAAGAAAAAGCAAAAAACACATGCTATGTCTATAGGAAGTCCTTTATTTTAACCATTTGTCCCATATAACCCAAGACCACAGTTCCTCACCTATTAGTAGACCACCAATCAAGCTACCCAGCAACCATACCACTATCAACCATCCTTACAACCATTATATAGGCCATACTTTAATCTATAACCACATAGTTTCACTTTTGTAATGTTAACTCAACTAGCCAATTCAAGCCAAAAGAACCCATAAATAGTAACAATTGAGAAACTTAGTTTGACCCTATCCTTATGTTATACACCAGCTTGTATCCACAGTTGATTAGAGATCACCTTATTACTCCTAAATGTGTAGAGCCATTGAAGCTGCCATACCTAAAATGATATGACCCCAATGCTAAATGTGATTAACATTTTTGTGTAATAGGTCATTTTATTGAGAATTGCACAACGTTAAACATAAGGTGCAAGAATTGATAAATCAAGGTTTGTTGAATTTCAACTCTAAAGCTAAACCTAATATTGGTAAAAACCCTCTTTTCAATCATACTAGTGGAAATATTAATGCAATATTAGATGGACAATGGTTAAAGTGAAAAAGATGAGTTAGTGAGGTAGAGACCCCAATGAAAAAGGTTTTTGATTATTTGGTTAAGGCAACAATGATTTACCTTGCAGTAGATAATAGTGGTAGTATAGATGATGACCATGATTGTCGATATCATGGAAAAAATGTAGGGAATATGATCTAAGATTGCTAAGGGTTTCGGATAGTGTTGCTATAATTGATAGATGAAAGAGTGATTGAATTCTATTTTGAAAATAATGTTAGCAATGTGAGTATGATAGGTGATGGGTTAAGAATGCCTTTTATTCCAAAATCCCTACTATATTTTATGATGATGAAATAGAGCCAACTATTAAAGAGTCGGTGCATTTCTTAATAACATTTTTGATCATCTATATTCCTTATCTTTTTCCTTATAAGAGTGATAAGTTAGTCCCATGGGATTATAGTTGTGAAGTAAATATTCAAGGGTTTGGTGATGAAACAACTCTTGAAAAATAATGAATACACTACGAACATAACAGGAGTGGGAGGAATGACACACCTAAAATGCTAAAAAGGTTCAGGAAAGGAAAAGTAAAGAAAGAAGAAAATAAAGTTTATTATTGAAGAAAAGCAAGTTTGTTTGGATGGTAAAGAAGATTTACTAGTAACCAAAACTCTGACTACTTTTTATATCAAGGATGCTGAAGAAGCACTTGAGTGTTTGTTTAGAACTTTTGAGATAGTAAGTGTTACATACATTGGAGAAAGGTCAAAGATACCTATGCCTCTAGATTGTCAAAGACTACAAATATGGTAGTTAAGCAAACCATTAGCAAAGGCTGACAAGTTGAATAAGGTTTAGGAGCAACTTTGCAAAAATAAAGAAAGCATTTGTTACAATTGAAAATAAAGAAAGGTAGGGTTTAGGTTTCCAGGCTACTATTACAGATAGAAGAAGAATGATGATAAAGAAGAGAGAGAAGAAAATGGCACACCTCAAAGGGCATGATTCAGTTGATAAAAAATGGTATTCTCTTATTTGTATGAGACATTCTGTTATGATAGATATGCTTATCTAAGATCATCAAGAGCAAAAAAAGAGAACCAACTACTAGAATAGAGAAAACTTTCTCTCAAGTTCAGATCAAGAAAGGTAGGAGAAGATGCAAGAAAAAAAGATGTTCATTTTTCCTTTTCTAAGATTAGAAGATTGAAAAATGATATATTGTCGCTATTGTCCTTGGAACATCTAAACTTAATATTCCAATTACTTATGTCCAAAAGCATGCAAAGGTTAACTATATAGGCTATTTTTTTAATTATCCTAACTTAAGTAATGAATGTAATGCATTTCACATATAGCATATTCCTTTTTTTCTTTCTTTGTTGTTTACATTTTTCTTATTTTTCCCCAATTAGCCAATATTTTCTTGTGATTATACCTATTTCCAGTCTTTAAATAATGAATATTATGGATGAAGAAGACAATAATGATGAATTTGATTTCAAAAATTCAATTGACATGAGTGAGCTTGATGATGATGTTAACTCTAAAGATTATGCTTTGCCTAATGATTTGTTAAAATTGATGAAATAAGAAAAAAAACTCATAAAGCCTTATCAAGAGACCATAAATTTGTTAAATTTAAGAGATAAGAAGAAAAAGAAAGAAGTTAGGATTGATTTTTCACTGAGTCCTTTGGAAAAGCAAAAGTTAGTGGGCTTATTGAAGGAATATATAGATATACTTTCATAGTCTTATCAAGATATGCTTGGGCTTAGGACAAATATTGTTGAACATAGATTGCCATTAAAGCCAAACTATCAACCAGTACAATAAAGGTTGAGGCACAATAAACCAGATGTTGTTGAAAATAAAAGAAGTGAAAAAGTAATTTGATATTGATTTTCTTAAAGTAGCCAAATACCTAGAATGGGTAGCCAATATAGTCACAGTTCCTAAAAAAGATGAAAAAATGAGAATGTGTGTGGATTATCAAGACTTAAATAGGCTGGCCCAAAAGATAACTTCTTATTGCCATATATTGATGCCTTATGGATAATATCATCGAGCATTCTACTTTTCATTCATGGATGGGTTTTCTGGATATAACCAAATCAAAATGGCTTCAAAAGATATGGAAAAAATCGTATTTATGACAATGTAGGGTCCATTTTGCTACAAATTTATGCCTTTTGGGCTTAAAAATGTTGACGTTGCATATCAAAGAGGGATGGTCAATTTTTTTCATGACATGATGCACAAGGAGATAGAGGTGTATGTTGATGATATGATAGCAAAGTCTAGGGAAAAAGAAGATCATGTAGCTAGCCTTAGAAAACTCTTTGAAAAGTTATAAGAGTACCAGTTCAAGTTGAATCTGGCCAAATGTATATGATAAATCGAGAAAATTACTAGGATTTGTAGTCAATGAAAGAGGTATTGAGATAGACCCTAATAAGATTCAGGCCATTTAGAATTTAGTAGTTTTGTATACAAAAAAGGAGGTAAAAAGCTTTTTAAGGTGATTTCTTACTTTATATCCCAATTTACTTCAAAATATGATCTAATTTTTAAATTGTTGTGTAAAAACAATCCTTGCAAGTGGGATGAAGAGTGTCAAAATGCTTTTAAAAAGATTAAGGAGTATTTGAAAAACCCATTAGTGTTCATACAACCTATTACAGAAAAGCCATTAATATTGTATTTAACAGTATAATAGAATTCAACGGTATGTGTATTAGGGTATAGAGATGAAATTGGCAAGAAAGAATAGGCTATTTATTACCTAAGTAAAAAGTTTACAGAGTATGAAACTAAATGCTCCCAATTAGCAAAAATGTGCTACCTGTTAGTATGGACTAACTACAGGCTTAAGCAGTATATGCTCTATCATACAACTTGGCTTATATCAAAGTTAGATCCCCTTAAATACATATTTGAGATGCCATTCCTTTCAGGTAAAATAGCTAGATGGCAAGTTATGCTATCAGAGTATGATATTATGTATGTGTTGCAAAAGTCCATAAAAAGAAGTACAATAGCTTATTTTCTTATTGATAGGGTTACAAACGATTAGGAGCCCATAAAGTTTAACTTTCCAGATAAAAATTTAATAGCAATCTTATAGGATGAAGATGAAAAACCTACGAAAAAATTAAGGAAGATGTTTTTTGATGGGGCATTCAATATAATAAGGCATGGCAATGGAGTAGTATTAATATCCCAAAAAGGGAATTACTATCCTAGTATTGCAAGATTGGATTTTATTTGCATAAATAATGTAGTTGAATACGAAAAGCATGTCATGGGATTACAAATGGCCATTGAAAAAAAGATTGATGTATTCAAAGTATATGAGGACTTAGCCCTAGTAATTTACCAATTGAAGGGTGAATGGGAGACTAAAGACCCAAAATTGGTGTTATACCTAAAGCATATAGCTCATTTGATTAAGTAGTTTAAAGAGGTCTAGTTTCAACATGTTTTTAAAAAAAAAAAAATCAGATTTCTAATGCAATGGCTACTTTGGTTGCGATGTTTAAGTTAAGTGCCAATAAAGGAACCTAGCCTATTAGAGTCTAGATTCGAGATTCACTGACCCATTATTCAGTTGTTAAAGAATAAGTAGATGATAAGCTTGGTATCATGACATTGTACAATATATTAAATATCAAGAATATCCAGAGCAAGCCTCGAAGAATGATAAGAGGATTATTTGAAGATTGGTGGCAAAGTTGCTGCTTGATGGGGAAATCTTGTACAATAATGGTCGAGATCAGATATTATTAAAATTATAGATGCTATAAAAGCAAGAAAGATGCTAGTAGAAATGCACTAGAGGATTTGTCAAAGACATGCTAATGGACATGTGATGGCTAGAAAAATAATGATAGTAGGTTATTACTGGTTTATATTAGAAAATAATTATAACAATTATGCTAGAAAGTGCCACGAGTGTCAAATTTATATAGATAATATTCATTCCCCTCCGGTCCCACTACATATGTTAGCACTTTCATGGCCATTTTTTATATGGTGAATAGATGTGATCGGGTTTATAACCCTGAAAGCTTCAAGTGGGCATTGTTTCAAATTTATGTAATTGATTATTTCACCAAATGGGTGGAAGCGACCTTTTATGCTAGTATTTCAAGATCAATGGTATGCAAGTTTATAAAAAAAGAGATAATCTACCAGTATGGGCTCCTAAAAAAAATTATCCCTGATAATGCTAACAACTTAAATAGTAAAATGATGAAAGAGGTGTGTGTACAATTCAAAATAAAACATCATCATTCAACATCATGTCACCCAAAAATGAGTGGTGTAGTAAAGGCTGTAAACAAAAGCATAAAAAGGATATTGAGAAAGATGACTGATCCCTATAAGGACTTGTATGAGAAATTATCTTTTGCCTTGCTTGCTTATAAGACATCAGTCCAAACTTTAATATGGGCCGCCCTATTTCACTAGTATATGGGATGGAGACAGTGTTAGCGATTAAGGTGGAAATTTTTTCTCTACAGGTATTGATGGAAGTGAAGTTGGATAAGGCATATTGGGTTCAAGATTGCTTTGAACAATTACACCTCACAGAAGAGAAAAGGTTATTGGCATTTTGTCATTGACAAATGTACCAAAAGAGGATGATGTAGGCATATGACAAAAAGTTATGGCCCTAATATTTTTGTGAAGGAGAAATGGTTCTAAAGAAGATCTTGCCAAATCAATAGGACAATAAGGTAAAGTGGGCACCTAATTGGGAAGATCCATATGTGGTGAAGATATTTTCTAGTGGAGTCGTAATCTTAGTAGAAATGGATGAGGATGAATTGCCAACTCCAATAAATTTTGATGCTGTAAAGAAATATTTGGCTTGAAAAAAAGGAAAAAAAATTAAAAATAAAAACAAAAAACAAAAAACAAAAACAAAGAAAAAGAAAAAAAGAGAAGAGGATTTGGACTTAAAACCCAAAAAAGATAGTTTGAACCAAAAAGGGGTCGTTCAAGCTAAAAACCTAAAAAGGTGGTTTAAATGAAGGAAGAGCTAAGGGAAAATCCTGTGAAGGCAAAGCAAAATAATACAAAGCTGGATAAATAAAAAATAAGGTAAAAAGAATATATCTGGGGCAAGTTTCAATCAATTATAAGCTATGGGTTAAAGATTAGTTATAAGAGTTCAAATCTAGGAAAATCATAGGTGTAATGAGTTTTTGAGAAAAGATCTGGTCTGAATTGACTTGGCTTGTCAAATGTTCATTATTTAAAGAAATTATATTTGTTTTCCTTGAATACCTTTTAAATTTTCTAATCCTTTGTGTTTCAATAGACTTATTTTTTCCTTTCCAAACCAAAATAAATTTTCCATTATTGATTAAAGCCCATATTCAACTTTGAATCTTGAAATCATTGTATTTATTACTAGAAGTTGGGATAATTATTAATAATACTTATAATAGACTTATGTGTCGCTTAAAAGAAAGAATGGAAGATAAGATAACAGCACAAGAAAGCAAGAATCAATTGACTAGTAAGAATGATGACTAAAGGAAGAATTTGGAGGAAGCTTCCAGATAAGTAGAGATCACAAAAGGTATTTTGTCAAAAAAAAAAGAAAAAAAAAAGAAGAGGAAGGGAAAGAAACAAGATGAAAGATATCGGGGCAACCTCTAAGGTTTGAAAGAGCTGACCTAATATGAACTTTGAGTTAATATGATCAAAATGCATGTTATAATCATTGATTACATTTCTACCATTCAAATTCATTATAGTAGTGACTTGTATTGCATACATTCTTTTGATAAATTATATGAAGATCTGTCATGAGAAGATATTAAATAGAATTAGAATGTTTTTCAAAACAAAGTTTCATTAGCCTTTGAAAGAAAATTTATCCCTAGTTTTGTCCCAATCATCTTTATTCTTAACTTGCAACTTAGTTCTGGTCATCGTTGTTTTTGGATTTGCAACTCAGTCCTAATAATCTTTTTTTTTTTTAAATTACAGTTCAATCTCGGTCATTTTTTATTCCTGACTTATGGCTTAGTCTCGATCATCATTGTTTCTTGACTTGAAATTCACTCCCAATCATCGTTATTTTTTTATTTATGGTTCAATCATGGTTGTTCTTTATTTCTTGATTTGCACCCCAGTCTTGATCTTCGTTGTTCTTTGATTTGCGACTTAGTCTCGATCGTCTTTTATTTTTTGACTTACGGTTCAATCTCAGTCGTCTTGTCTTTTATGGCTGGCAATTTATCCTAATCATCTTTATTTTTCGTTTGGGACTTAGTCCTAATCATTCTTGTTCACTAACTTGTGTATCAATCCTAATCATCTTTTGCAATTTATGGATTTTCAACTTAAACAGCAAAAAAAAAAGTGAAAACAAGAAAAAAAAACTAAAAACTAAAAAAAACCACAAAACAAAAGAATAAAAAAAAAACTCTCCTTAGAAGGTAGTATCCGGACAAAATTGTAATCTATATCTTTGTATTATTCTCGATCCTTAAAAATATATTAAGAGAGATAATTGTAGATACCTAATTTTGTCCGAGATATTTTATCATTTTTAACCCGGGCTTGTTTTTGCAATTAGGCTTTAACTTTCATTTTTTGAGTATTTTACATGATCTACTTTTAAATGCTCCGAGATGAGGTTTAATATGGGCCTCATAGTGAAGATCATTGCATGGGCCCGAATGAATGGTTCAATTAAAGTTCCGATAAAATAACCATCCTCAAAGCCCAATAGTGGTCCATTGTTGGCCATTAAACAAAACAAAAAAATATAATAAAAATATAAAACTAAATAAAAATATAAAACCAAATAAAAGATGTAAAATTTATTTAAACATAATAAATATTTAAAAGTTAAAAAAATTAAAAAATAATAATAAATATAAAAAGAGTGAGAGTTTGGCCAAAAAAAATGTATGATGAAAAAATGAAATAAAAAATGAAAAAAATGAGCTTGAAGCTAAAATGGCCCAAATAGCTAAAGTTTACAACTCAAATAAAGCCCACAATAAAAAGTAAAACACAAAAGCCTGAATGGGTTATCGACCAAGGCCAAAAAAATGAGAAAAAGCCCACTTGGCTTATAATTTGGCATCATTTCAAAAAAAAAAAAAATGAAGGACAAGGCATGTACGAGGATATGAAGTAACTGTGCTGCCAAAAATGAAAGTTCACGCATGATGAAAAAAAAAAAACAAAGGGCATGGGACGTGGGGCATGTCATGGGAGGAACAGCATTAAGAGGTAACGTGGGCCGTGAAAGAGACAAAGAGAGAAGAAAAAATAAATAAATAAATAAAAACTACAGCAGAAGCCGCATAAGGAAAAACGGGAAAAGCAAAAAAAAAAAACCAATGGCAGTGGCATTTAGCAAAAAAAAAAAAAAAATTGACCAGAAAACAGATAAAGCTGGTAAGAACGAAAAAAGAAGCCCAAAAAAAAAAAAAAACTGGCCAAGAAAAACGAAAAAACAAGAGAAAAGAAGAGAAGCTGGGCGCTGAGAAGGAGGAGCAGAGAACGTGGGAGGCAGGAGGATGAACCAGTAGAAGATCCAAGAAGGGCACAAAAAAAAAAAAAAAAAGATGAGAGCAGTACCGAAACTAGAAAAAAAGAGAAAGAAATAAGACATTGAACCAAAAAAAAGAAGTGGAGAAAAATAAAGAAAAGGTGACGCAAAACAACAGAAAAAGTGAAAAACTGAATTCAAAAAGAAAGGTGGTGAAACAAAAGAGAAACAGAAGAAAAACAGGCACCAGAAAAACAACAAGAACATGAAGGCAGTGAACAGAGGCGTAAGAAAAACTGATAACAGAAAAAAAGAAAGAAGAAACAAGCAGAAAAAGGAGAGCCAGACGTGAACCGAACAAAAGAAAAGGCAGCAAACAACAACCAGCAGAAAGGAGAACAAAGGTAACGTGAAAAACTGACAGGAAAAAAGAGAGCAGAGAAGAGAACAAGAGAAAGGTGAAACCTGTAGCAGAAACGAACCAAAAAAAAAAAAAGTGACAGAAAAACTAGAGGAGACGCAAGCGTGGGTGAAGAAGACCATAAAAGGAAAAGGAAACCAGAGAAGGACGGGCGAAAGTGAAAGAGGCTGGTTCTTTTTTGATACGCCAGCTTTGTTTTTCTTTTCTTTCTGCATTGCTTTTGTTTCTCTTCTTCTGGTCGTACATGGAGGTATCCGTGATTTCATTTCTCAATTCTGTCATGTTTGGTCCTTATTGACATTTTCATTGAGTAAGAGAAAAGAAAAGGAACCAAAATATAGAAGTAGGAGCTAAAGGAAATATTTTCTGGAATAAGAATAAAAATGGTAAAGAAGAATGCCTATGTCTTTTTTTTAGATATCTTTTAACAGTAAGAAAATGTTAAAACAGATGCTAGCTAAAGAATGAGGTTGTTCATAGAAGCTCAAAGCTTCATCTTGGTTTCGTAAAAGTATTTTTCTGAAGGCAATTTCTTTATGGAAACCTAAAGCTTATGGCTTCCATTTTTCAGTTCTTCACTACCATTAATCATTTATGGTTGAGAGGGGAAAGAAAAAGTCCAAAATTTTACTTTTTAATTGTGTTTGTACGTTAGCATAGGCATATGGTATGGTGTTTTTCCTTGCATGTTGGCCTTTTAGTTTATAGTTTACTTAAATTTAAATTCCATGTACTATTTCCTCATTAGTTAAATTTCTATGCTCATTTTAGTTTAAATGTAATTCAATTTCCTATACTTTAAATTATTTTTGATGTAATTCATTCTTTATGTATTTTAAGTTTATTGATACCATCATGCGCTTTAAAAAAAAAATGATAATACCAAATTAAAAAGATTTTGAAATTTTTGCCTAGATGTTGAAAGGAATAAAAATCAAAATTTTAAAAATAAATAATAATAATTTTGCCTAAGTATTGAGGAATTATTAACTAATAAAATAATATAATAAAAGATAAGTAAATACTAATAATAATAATTTTTCAATGAAAAGGAAAATATATAAATATACAAAAATTTATTTTTTAAAGAAATTATGAAAAACAAGCTTACTCTAAAAGTTTACCTAGATATTGAAGATTTTTAAAAAAGTTCAAATTAGATAAAACCCTAGAATAGAATCCTATTTAAAACCTCGAAACTCTAAAATGAAACCCTAAAAAAACCCTAAAATTAAAACCCTAAATAAAACCCCAAACCATAAACAAAACCCAAAAACCTTAAAGCAAAACCTTAATCCACTCAAAACCCTGAAACTATCCCAGAATTCAAAAATTTATGTGAAAAACTTTGTGAAATAATTTATTCTCAAATGTCGCTTAATGATGTGTATTTAGGAAATTTTATTCTATTAAGAATTTTCTTAAAATTTTGCATTTTAAAATAATAATATTAAATGAAGAACAAAAAATAAATAATGAGATTTTAAATACAAAAGTCACACCCAAACTTTGCCTAAAAGTTGGAGAGGCTAGATTGTCTTTTTATATTTAAGAACCCGATCTAAAATTCGCATCTCATCGTTAATTAGGATACATATTTACATCCATGTTTACATTTATTACTTATATATATGTTTATTTTTAATTATTGATGTTTATGATTAGCTATTTAATTATTTAATTATTCTTTAAGATAAAAATTTAATTTCAAAGTAAATAAATAAATAAATTTAAAATAATATTTTGGGGACTCTAATTGTTGGTACTCTACCTAGATGTTGAAAGTCACCAATAATTATCATTTTCAAAGAATATTATTTTATTTTCAAGGAAATGTTGTGGTAAATCTTAAACATAAGGATTATTTTCGAAATCTACCTTTATGTCGGAGAATTTTAAGGTATTTCTTTAATTTAGAGATTTACATAGCATTTCTAAATAAAGATTTTTAAATAATTTTCTTTCCTAAAAATGAAGGAAATTATAATTAAATTTCATATAAAAGCTATTTTTGTCCAAACTTATAAATTGTGCATGATTAATTGGTACCAATTTTATAGGCATTGTGGGGGTGCTAATCCTTCTCTACACGTAACCGACTCCAGAACCCAATCCATGCTTTATAGACCAAAATTATCTTTTTAAGTAAACTTTAAATTCATTTGATTATTTTATTAAAAAGATAAAAATTTTTGGTGGTCAATCACACCCTAAAACAGATTAATGACGACTCTAATGTTTTTCATGATTTTAAATTTTATGTCTAACAATCAAGTCTCTAAACTAATATGTTATGACAATTTTTTGGTGGTTGGTTGAATTTCTTAGTGTAGGAATCTAGAATTAGTCGCTAGATTCTTAGTTTTTAAACTGGCTAGTTGAATTTCGTAGTTAGTTCTTAGAGAGAGAAAAGAAAAGCTAAAGCTAGAGAGAGAAGTAGAAAGGTGAATTTGAGAAAAAAAATAGGGTTTATTTACTTTTATACGAGCTCGATGTGATGTCATTTCGGAAGCCTTAACCCACACGTAAACTTGACAACTCGTGCATTAACCCACTTACACCTAACCTAATTGCAAGTTTTTATTTTTCATTTTCCATTTTCTTTTTACTTTTGATTTTGATTTTATTTTATTTTATTTTTATTTTTCTATTTTGATTTTATTATTTTTATTGTGATTCAATTAAAAATGATGAAGAAAAGAATAAGGAAAAATTTTTTTGTAAGATTTTTATAGTTTTATTTACATGTTTTTTTAATGATTTTTTGCATAATTTGTATGATATTTAATTGCATGATTTTATTATGATACTTTTGCATGAATAATTATAATTGCATGATACTTTGCATGGATATTATTTATTATTTATTTGCATGATGTATTATATATTTGTATGATATTTTTCGCATAATTAATTACGATATTTTTGTATGATTGCATGATATATTTATTGCATGATGTTTTGCATGATTTTTATTGCATGATATCTTGACATGATTTTTGGTATGATTTTTATATTTTTGCATGATTTATTATTTATTATTAATTATGATTTATAATTGCATGATGCTTTTTTATTGCATGATATATTATGATATTTGCATGATTTTATTATGATATGATTTATTTGCCGTTTTGATTCTAGTATTATTGCATAATAGTTTTGTGCGATATTTTTTATAGAATTTTTGTATACCCATAGTTTGTAAATAAACAAAAAGAATTGAGATAAGATATTTAATAAATTTGAATACGAAGCCTTCTTGAGTGAACAACGAGTTTATTTTGAATACTTTTAAGGTGAGAAAAAAAATTTTTTAGTAAAAGCCTGATACTTTTTTCTAATATTTTAGATATCGAAATTAATAAAAACTAGTTTTGATTAAGGCTTAAATAAGATAACATGTGATTAATTTGGTATTAATTTTGGGCATAATGGAGTGCTAAAACTTTCCTTGTACGTAACTGACTCCAAAACTTTGTTCTATTGATATTGACCACAAATTATTCTTTTTAGGAACCTTTAGTTCAAGCTTAAGATAACCTTAAAAATGATAGATTTACATAGGTCGCTAGTCACACCTAGATAAAATAAAAATGGTGACGACTTCATATTTTTGTGTCTAATGGGTAGATTCTCAAAATTGAACATTATGATAGTTTGACGACTCTATTAGTGATATTTGAGAATCAAGCCATTAGTTAGTTACAAGTTATCTTAAGTCATGTTTTAATGGTTTTTATTTTTGTGATTATTTATGATTATTCATTTACATTAACCCATTTGTTTATTTTTGTAGCTTATAATTTTTTTATATACTAATTTATTTATTTATTTTGTAGATTTTGATTTCAAATGTGTATCAATTTATTTGATTATTTGAATTGGCATGGTCCCTCACACACATTACACATCTATTCATGCATAAGCTCTAGACTCGAGCATTGTCCTTTCTTAAGAGGGTGCAGGTACCTACATTCTTATGAAGTGATAACCTCCTTGTGAGCTAGTAAAAACTTTCACTCAAATTAAATCCTTTTCGTTTGAGCTTATAATGGTGGGTAAGGATTGGGGTATCTTATTAGTCTATTGTGGATGATGATGTAAGAAAAATAATTTGGGAGCATTTAGATTATCAAACCTATAAACCCAACATGTTAATAAACCCTAAGAATCCAAACCTAAGTTAAAACCCTCATTCCCTTTTGTTAGAAAATCCTAAATATATCACATAAAGGGACAATTAATACCATGTTGCTTGTTAAATTATATTTTCCTCATTGTATATATTATGTTTACTAACCCCTTTTTTTTATTGTATGTGCATACATTTACATCATTAGATTTATCATAAAAAGTGATTACCACAAAACAATTTTAATAAAAAGAATCTTAATCATATCCATGGAAAGCCTAACAAAGTCCCATATTTGGCTTAATAAAGGATGTTTGAGAAGTTGAAGCTTGCAAACAAACTCAAACAAGAAAAGGATGAATGGAAGAGTTTGCTCATTGACATTAACATAACACAATCATCCACCACTCTTAAGCTAGCTCAACTTCTAAAAAAAAATAAATAGTTGTAAGTAAAGGTGCAAGGAAAAGAGGAAGCACTCTTTGAGGCACAAAAGCATATGCAAATGTTGAATAAGGTTATTGTTGAAATTGGAACACAAAGAAAGTTGTGATTGAGGAATGTGAGTAACCAAAAAAGGCATATGTGAGGAAGTATGAGCAATTTGAATACCTCTTGATCAAATCACTATAGCTATTTATGAAGCTAAAAAGATGGTAAAAGAGATTGAGGAATGAAAAACAAAGGTGCGATCAGTTAGAACACATGGCCAAGGACTGTTAGATTTTTTTAATTAAAGTATAAGGCCAAATCAACAGATTAGAGATTTCTTTCCATAATAAACTTTAGACTATTAATGGATGTAATTTTGAATTTGGTTAAACATAATTTCTAATTCAATAAAGATTTTTCTTGTCAACAATTATTATGTGGTAAATTCTCCTTATTGCGTTCATGCATTCATTCATTCTCATACATAATTAAAGATAAGATGGTTTCATAAATATCTTTTTAAATATACATCATAATTATGGTAAATCAAGATTCAAGAATAGCTCAATCTTCAAATAATTTAAGGCACTACAACACTTGATACCAAGTATCATGGAAAAAGAAAACAATTTTCGCATCTAAAAGGTGGAAAAGGCACAAGAAAAACTGAAGGAATAATTGGAGGCTATTATTGAGTTACTAAAAAAACATGAACAAAGGAAAAAAAGTTGTGGAAGAAATGATGGTAAAAAATAAAATTGATCCATTATATCCTCTTGGTTTTGGCCCATACTCAGCATAAACATTTCCAAGGGCCCAACATCAAATATTATTTACTAGAGGCTACGCTTACGTCCATGATAACATGCCTTCTATGATTGCTCTTACTCACATTGCTCCTATTCTTGATATCAAGATATTTGATCTAATTCAAGTTCCTAATTTGAATGGTCCGAAAGAATAGAAGAAGTTGAAGATAAGCACTATAGAAACCAAAAAAGGCTATGAATATCAAAAGATAGATCTTATTGAAGAGAGACTTAAAGCTATTAAAAGAACATATTTCTATGGATCAATGGATGCTGTTGGACTATGCTTAATTTCTGGTGTGGTTATTCCACCAAAATTAAAAGTGCTTGAGTTTAAGAAATATGATAGAACTAAGTGCCCCATGACATATGTGACAATGCACCACTGTAAAATGGTTACACATGCACATGATGAGAAGTTGCTCATCCATGTTTTCCAAGAGAGTTTTATTGGTTCTATTGTCAGATGGTATGTGCAATTAGATAAGCTTGCAACCATGGCTAGAGAGATTTAGTAAGGGCTTATATCGCCTAATACAAACATATCATAGATTTGGCACTAGATCATTTGTCCTTACAAAATATGAAAAAGAAAGATGCTAAGAGCTTTAAATAATATGCCTAGAGGTGGAGGGATGTTAATGCCCAAGTTCAACCATCACTTATTAAAAAGAAGACTATGGTCCTGTTTGTCAATACTGTCAAAGTAGCGTACTATGAAAAGATTATTGAAAATGCCATTAAAAATTTTGTTAATATGGTGATTTCTAGGAAAATAATAGAGAATGTGATCAAGAATGGAAAGCTTGAAGGTGGTTATCCAACTAATGCAAAGAAAATGGGCTAGACTAAAAACGAAAAAAGAAAATACTCAAGCACTAAGTCATGAAGGGCAACAGGTTAGAGGCTTCACCCCATATTATCCTTATCTAATGTACCAACCTTATTACCCAATAATAAACAACATCTACCCAAGTCCTTATTGCCTAACCACATAATGGCATAATTTTGAGTAAGTCTTTATGAACACCTATGACCTTAGAAACTTTAGGAAATAATGCACGTCTTTAAATATTTATGAACATTTGAGAGTCTTTTATATTAGTCTTTTATTTATCTTTATCATTTCAATAAAATGACGATGCATTTTTATTACATTTCCCCCTTTATTCCATTGCCTTTATATATCCTTCAACTATTTCCATGTTCTAAATAATGAATGTTCAAATAATCATGATAATAATTCATGATTCAATTTTGAAAGCATCATTCATATTGGTGAAGCTTACAATTTGAGACTCTTAATCTATTGGGATTACTAAAGTAAAAAAGAGACAAATCTTACGAAATGAGTCAAATATAGCAAAGAGTTTCACCTATGAAAGTAATGTAATCTATATTTCATTTATAAGTTTGTTTTTTAGGTAATAAATACTCTTCATTAAAAGTATTTCTATTTTAAATGAGAAATAGCCATCTTTCTTTTTACCTTCCACACAATAAGTAAAATTATCCATTTACTACTCCATTTGAGCCTATTAAATTTTTTTCAAGAAACTCTAACCAAAGATCACCCTCCACTTTTGGGCAAATTCATAAAAAAGTAAAGATTCCTAATAATTTCAAAGGCAAAACATTTTAGTGCTTGGATTATTCTTAAAAAATAATGAAAAATGTAAAATAAAAAATGATAAAGAAAATAAGAAGAAAACAAAGCAAAAAAAAAAAAAGGCAGATAATTGATGAAGAATGGGATAAAAAGCCAATGTGCTCCACATGATGAGAAATGATCCTTGGGTTTATAACCCTTAAAATACATTTTAAGCCTATTTTATCATTTTTAAGCCCTTCACCCTAGCCTATATTACATACCTTAAAAGTCCATTTTGAGCAAATGTGAATGCTTGAATTAAAAAATTATGAATTAAACAAAGGCAAACTTGTAATAAGATTATTTAGGACTTGGATTTAAATGTCACTGATAGATCAAAGGAAAAGGGAATGAAAAGAAAAAGATATGTGCAAAAAAATGGAAAAAAAATGAAAAAAAAAAGAAAAAGAGAAAAATGAAAAAAAAAGAAAACTTAAATTGAAAATCCGAAAAGGGCAATTTAAGTAAAAAAGGATATATTTGAGCTAAAGACTAGAAAACAACTTTAATGTATATCATTTGAAGATTCTATAGGATATGGATAATGCTTAGATTGATAAGCTCAAAGATCAAGAATATTAATAGAATGAGTTTTTGAAAAACAATTCAGAATTAATTTGTTTAAAATTGTCTAAATATTCATTATCTTAAATGTTGTGAAACCTTCCAGGCATTTTTCTTGATAATTTACTTTGAAATGATTTCTTTGCCAGACTTGTTCTTATAATGAGTATCCCTTCTTTATTGTTTTGTGTTCTTTACCTTTTATTTTTTCCTTTCCCATGATGAATTAAGGAAATATGGTGGATTTCATTTGTCATCAAATTGGAATGATGATGAATGAATGAATGACTAATATGTAAGATCCTTGTATTATTTCAAAAAAGTTGAAAGTTATTGGGGCATATTGAAAATGAAATGTGAATGATGAAAGAAGTTTAAAAGGATGTTGATGCATGGCTTTCAAATGAGAAAAAGCTTTCCAAATGTTAAGATCAAATGATGAAACTAGTGAAAGAAAATTTTAGGTCATAAGTTAGCTGATACATTTACTGGCCAGAAGATAAAAAACATAATGGGAAGTTGAAAAGGAAATAAGACATGAAGAAGAGTAATGATAACCCTTTACCATAATTAGAGAAACATGATATTGATTTTTGCATTTCATGCATTGAATTCATTGCATGCATTACATTTCGCATGTGTCATCATATTCATTTATTGCATGCATCATGCATGTTTGAAAAATAGGAAAAATCAAAGTTTGAATTTTAAAATTGAATTTGGGAATTTTGAAAAATCTTTTCATTCATTGTATATGCTTAGAAAGTAAGAAGGAAAAAGTAGATATAAAAATGATTTTGAGAAAATATATTGGAAGATGATCAATGTTGATCTAGTTGAGATGAAAAAAATCATTTTAAGGTAAGATTTGTTAAAGTTTCAATGAAAAAAATGAGCATTCTCAAATATAAGAATGATCTATAAGACCTCAGGGCATGATCTTAATAACCCCAAGTATCTTTTTTACTTTTTCAAAAGTTTCAAAGCTTTTGGTGGGAGGAGCATTTTACTTTCCAAAAGTTTCAAAGCCTACAGTAGGGGGAATATGTACTTTCTAAAAGTTTCAAAGCATCTAGTAAGGAGAAGCATTTTATTTTCCAAAAGTTCTAAAGCTTTTGATAGGGTGAGCATTTTATTTACAAAAGTTTCAAACACTCTGTTGAGGTGGAAGCATTTTATTTTCTAAAAGTTGCGAAAGCTTTAGTGAAAGGGAGCATTTTTTTTTTCTGAAAGTTTCAAGGCCTTTGTTGAAGGGGAGTATTCTATTTTTTAAAAGTTTCAAAGCCTCTAGTGAGATGAAGCATTTTATTTTTTGAAAGTTTTAAAACCTCTGTTAAGGGAAAGTGTTTTATTTTCCAAAAGTTTTGAAGCATTTGTTGAGGATGAGTCTTTGTGATTTTCCTTTTTGATTTTTCTTGACCCTAACAAAACATATATATATATATATATATTGTTTTTGTGCAATTCCTATTTCATAAAAAAATGTATAAAAAGGGGTAACTGTAGTTACCTCATTTTGTCTAAGAAATTTTTCAAAATCAAAATGGGCTTTGATTTTTAATTGGGCCTTAATTGATGAAATGAAGTTTAGGTCCAAAAATTGAAAGCTTAAAATAAATGTTATTTTTATTTTTAGTCTTTTTTTTGTTTAATTTTTAGTTTTATTATTTTTTAGTCAATGAGTCATTAAAAAAATCAAAAAACAAAAATAAAAAACATGGGATTATTTTACAAAAGGGAACTTTATAGATTTGGTCTTGGATTTGATTTTAGATTTTGGAACTTAAAGAACAATTGCTTAAGGAAATTCTTAAGCCTCAATATATTGAAAAAGGAAAGATTATACAAAGAATAAATTTTTGAGAGAAATCCTAGATTCAATAAAGTTAAGTTTTGTCCAAATTAAATTACAAATTCATCCCTATAAAAAGACCCCAGTTTGTGAAGCAATACACACAAAAGCAAGAATAAGCAATAAGTAATAAACAATAAGCAGTCAATCAAATTTTAGCAATTAAAGCATTGCAAAAATTTTTTTAGTCTTGTTTTTGGTTTTGAAATTCAATTTTTGGAAAATTATTTTAGGTTTTGATTTGTTGCAATTTCCTAGGATTCTATAATTTGGTTCAATTCTTAGTCTTTTGGAAAACTATTTTGGGTTTTTATTTATGAGTTTCTTGATTTGATTTTTGATATTTTTGGTTATGCGTTTGATTTCTAAGTTTTCAAGGAAATTCTATTTTTTTTTTTGTTTGAATGTTTGAATTTTTAGGTTTTGGCTTAAATTTTTTGGTAGAAGTTTGAATTTACATTTTTTTAATTAAATTTAATCTAACTTTATATGTTGTTGGTTAAAATTTCTTTTCTACCAATTTAAGGATCGAAATTATTTTATTTATAATGTCTTAACTTCTCAACATTTAATTGATTTACTTTTATGATGCGACTAAGAATGCCGAAAAATAGATTGACTGGAGTACATATCAAAAATATTAGTTCAAAACCATTTGCAGCACCTATTAATCTTAGACATGGAGTGAATCCTTTAGAGGGGAATGTGCCTACTTTCGATTCTAATTCAGCCACTTCCAACCCTTCTATTGATATTGGATCTGGTAATATAAAAGGTCAAGGTATGCCACCAATTAATTCTATTTCTAATTTTGATTATAATCACTAAAGTTTTGGCAATTTACTAATTGACTTTTTTTTTTGTAGTTGATACCAATGGTCAATGTAGGACAAGATGTCAAGCAATTTTGAAAGAATTGTGAACACTATCTCTGGACAAGTGTATTGCAGTGTGCAAACTCTAATAGGCAAGCAATTAGTGAAAAGTTTTAGTTGTTGGTTGCATTTCTAGAAATGATTACCTGTAATGGAATGAAATTGTCTATTCATTATAAAACATGGCATAAAGTTGCAATAGAAGTAAAGACTGAGGCTTTAAATTTTATTGAGGTATTAGTATAATTAATTACATATAAGAAATATTAATTATTTAAAAGTTGGTATATCGATTGTAACTTTTCTTTTTGTATTGTTACAATGAAGACTTTTACTTGAAATACCTACTTCATTTGTGCTTAAGTCATTGGAAAAAAAATGGAAAAATAATAGACATAATTTGAAGAAAAAGTATTTTGATAAAAAAAGTAATGTTGATGCCACAATGGAATTTGATCAAAATAGTAATTTGATCAAAATAGTAATGTTGATACCATATAATACAACAAAATATATTCAGTGTGTTAACTTTTAATGATTTTCTTAAAAGGTGGCATGACTCTACCCCAGGCAGGCTTCTTATAGCTTGTGATATGCTGAGTTGGGATTTATTCATATGAAAGTTCCCAATTCAAACCTTACATCATCATTCAGTATAGATGAGGCACACCAATCCTCACATATTACAAGCTACAAATGAAAATAGTTTAATTTAAGAGAAAGTATTTCACTAGCAAATACAAAAGTTATCACCTCATGAGTGCGTAACTATTTAACTTCTTCCTAATAAGGATGAAGCCCAGGTTTTAAGCTCATACATGTAAGTGAATATACAAAAGTTTGCAAAATATTATATCAATCAAAACAACGTAAACGAATTGTAAATAACAAAATCAAAACAAGTTAAAAACTAACATGCAATTTATTGATTTAAAAAAAAACATAAAATAAAAGGAATTAAATTAAATATCAAACAAAACCAATTAAATCTAAAACTTTCAATAGTGCATGATTAAAATTTTTTGTCTTGTCTCTCAAAATTTTTCTAGTAGAGTTGCCAAGCTATCATAATGTATCGGTCTAGAGACTCAATCGTTAAACATAAACATTTAAAATCATAAAAACATAAGGAATTGCTAGTAATTTTTTTCAAGGTGTGATTGGCCATAAAAAAATTATCTTTTTAATAAAATAGTAAAATGGATTTAAAGTTTCTTAAAAAGATACTTTTGATCTATGAAAATAGGATTAGATTTAAGAGTCAGTTACATGTGAGGAATGATTAATACCCTTACAACACTTGCTTAAATTGATACCAATTAATCATGCGCTATTTTTGGTTTTGGATAAAAATGATTTTTATTTAAAATTTATTTAATAATAATTTCCTTCATTTTTTAAAAAAAATAAAAATAAATTAAAAATATTTATTTAGAAATATTATGAAAATCTTTAGATTAAAAGATTATCTTATAATTCTCTAACATATATGAAAAATTTAAAGATAATCCTTTCCATCTAAGATTTATCACAATATTCCTTAGAAATAAAAATAATATTCTTTGAAAATGATGATAATTGATGACTCTCCAACATATAAGTAGAGTATCAAAAATTATATTTCTTGAAATATTATTTTAATTAATTAATTAATTAATTTAATTTTGAAGTCATTTTCTAAAAGAAGTTTTTTATGCACTAAAATGAAAATACTATAATTAACCATAAACATCAATAATTAAAATAGTCATATAATGACATAATATATGCAAATATGTGTCATAAGTGATGAACAGATGCGACTTGGAATCGGATATTTAAAACTAAAAAGATCATCTGGACTCTCTAACATCTAGTTAAAGTTTGGATATGATTATTTATATTTAAAATCTCCTTCTTATTTTATTCTTTATTTAATTTTGTTATTTTTTAAGTAAAGAATTTAGAGTCTCACCTAGGGTTTCACTTTAGGGTTTCATTTAAGGCCTTAAAAATTTATGAACCCTTCTAAATATTTCCAACATCTAGCTAGATTTTTGGAACAAGCTCATTTTTAATAATTTCTATAACAATGAATTTTTATATTTTATATATTTCCTTTTGTTAACAATTTGTTATTATATATTTATCTATATTATTATTTATTAATTCCTTATTTTTAATTTTTTATTTCTAATATCCTAAAATCTTTTTAAAATTAAATTTCTTTTACTAAAATTTAATTCTCCTAGATGGAATTAAATTTTCTTAAAACTCAATTTTGAATTCCCTCCAACATCTATACAAAATTTTCAAAATTTTATTTTGGTTATATTTTTATTTTTTACATATTTATTACTTATCGTTATAATTATTCATTATTGTATATTTTAACTATTAAACTTACTATTCAAACCTATTATAACAACCTTATTACCCTAAAGTCTTTTATTTTTAATATCTATTTTATTCCTATTCTACAGATGAAATATTCCAACTGATAAGTGTACCAACAACATGTAGTCACCCGTTACACAAAAGGAACCACTCTTAAACATAAAAGCTTTGAACTTTCCATGCAAAGGAATGAAAGACAAGAAAATAAAATATAAAACAGTGAAGCAAACCAGTGAAGTTTAATGCATACAAGAGCACTCAAAACAAGCTTTAAGAGAACCTAAAAACGAATTTTAGAAAGGATTCCATATGTATGATCTCCATGCAAAGGAGAAGAGAGGAAAGAACAAGATGTGTAAATAACAAAATGAAGTAAAACCAACAAACGTAACAACGAGGAAGCTTTAAACTTTCTCGCACAAATTTCATGCAGAAATAAATAAAAAAAAAAAAACAATATAACATACATAAGATGAACTTTTAAGCTTATGTAACAGCATACGCGCGGGAACAACGAATAGGAAATGAAAACAAGTTCTCAACTTTCAACAATAGACCACCATCGTTTTTCTTGAAAGAAGAAACAGTTGCAGAATATTACCTTCCTTTCAAACTTGTTTTTTTAGTTGCTGCTCAATTTGTTTTCTGTTTTTTTTTTTTTTTCTTTCTAATTCTGCTACTTCCTTCTCTTTTTTCTACTGGTTTTCCTCTTCTTTTCTGCCCAGTTTTTCCTTGCTTCTATTAGTTTTACACTTCTGCTTGCCTTTCTTTCTATTTCACGCTTCCGCTTGCTTTCGTTTTCCAGCTACTTCTCCCTTTGCAGTTTTCCTTTTCCGCTACTGGCGTTCCCTCTGCCTTTTTCTTCTTTTAGTTTTTTATCGTTTTTGAATGCTACTGCCAGTTTTTTTTTTTGCTGCTGCCTTCCTCTTTTGCTTCCTGCTCCATTTTCCTTTTATTATTCTGTTCAGTTCCTTCCTTTCTTACTGCCTCCCGTCTGCTTTCTGGCTTTTTCACTGTTTCATGTTTCTGTCTTCTTCTGTCTGCTACTTCTTCGCTGTTTGTTTTTGCTTTCTCCCAGCCGTTTCCAGGATCGCTTTTCCTTGTCTTTTTTTTGGTCCTTTTTTTGCTTGTATTGGTTTTTTTGTCCTCTCTTTTCTGGTTCGTGCTTGCTGCCCGTATGCCTCTCCCTGTTTGCTTCTTCCTTGCTAGTATTTTCCTTCAGTTTTTTTCCTTTTTCATGCTCAATATTTTTTTGCTCCCTGCCCATTTGTTCGCCAGTTCTTCTCCTCCCTTACTTTTTCTGGTTTCCCTGATTCTTACGAGCTTCCTGCTTTTTTTTTTTTTTGGTTTTCTTTCGTTGCTTTCATGCCTCCGCAAGCCCCACGTCCATTTAGTTTGCGGCAGTTCTTGCACGTCCCAAGGATGGCTTCTTCATTTTTTGGCAGCAACAATTTTTTCTTTTCACCTCCGCCTCCCATGCACACGCGCGGTTCCCTTTTTTTTTATGACATGAAATGGCCATTTTTTAACAAGTACGAATGGGCCTTTGATTTTAGTCGTGGCTTGGGCCTTCACTCAAACAGCCAATGCTTCGAGGCTTGCATTTATTTAGGCATCACACTTTATCGGACTTTCATTTTGGGTATTTTGGGTCAAGTTTTTTTTTTATTTTTATTTTTAAAATTTTTTAATAATTTTTATTTTTTATTTAATGATTTTTATAATTTTTATTTGATTTTTTTTTTGGTTTAATGGTCAACAATGTGTCATTAATAAATTTAAAAAAACAATCTTTTATTTAATCATTTTGAACATTTTTTCAAATTTATGTGACAGATCTTATTATAGAGTCCATATAAAATCTCATCCTGAAACACTTAACAAAAGTTTAAATAATAAGTTCAAAAAATGATGATCAGAACTTAATTATAAAAACAACCTTAAATTAAAAAAATAAAATATTTCAAATAAAATTAATTGTCTACACATCAACATAATGCTAACAATTTTTAAACTTATGCAAGAGTGAAAGTTCTACGACAATAAGATTGGTTGATTTGAAGGCTTTGTTTCTAAAGAGTTCGTATGCTTGTCTCACCCTAGCAACCTGAATGCCGCACAAGCCAATCTCCTTCACGCTACTTTCAAGGGCAGAATCTCAAGTACCTCAGGCCTCAAGGCCTCAACCTCAAGACAGCCTGGCTAAATAAAATGAATAATGTTACTTTAAAGTTTGTGTACATTCATACATATGTACATACATACATACATACATACATACATACATACATATGCATGCGAAATAGTGGGTGGACTTTCAATATTTTTTTAAGCGAGTGCTAGAGCCCATTTACAAGTCTTAGTCATTGCAACTCTTAAACATATTTCCTTTTTAAATTTCATAATACCCAATGGAGGATTAACTAACACCAATAAATTTCATTTCCATTATACGCCCAAGTAGTAAAGAAATCAGGACAGAAATTAATCTCTTTAAAAATATATTTAATCCTAGTATCTCAATTTCTATATAAAACTTGTTGACATTGATCAATCACATGATATAAATGATTTTTATCATGTAATGTACCAGAAAATTTTTCAATGCCAATAAAGAATTTGATTCAATGATGAACCATGGAATACCCGTTTTCCAAGCTAAGCTAGACCCATCCAAATAACATAGAGTTTGGCTTGGAGAATAGAACTTTGTCCAATTTTCTTGGTAAAACCAAAGAGCCAATCGCCATGGCAATCTTGTGTGATACCCCCTATTGTCAACTCACCGGGATTAGATAATATAACACCATCTACATTAATTTTGACAAAATCACGGGGTGGAGATTGCGAAGCACTTATATTTGTAATAATTGCAATGGATTATATACTCTTTCAATTTTCTAACAAGTAACAATTGTTCCGTTCTCTCAATTTTATATTATCTTTTTATTATAAAAAGATTTATTCTTCTAATATTTATATAGTAGAAACACACCCGCCCTTTGAATGTTTTATTAGTAATAAACTATATTTATGATGAATTTAATAGATCATTGAGTATAGTTTCGTTTATAATTTTTAATGAAAGTAATGATTAGTAAAAATTTATCAATTAATTTGGGTATAATGTGTCCATTTCCTTCTCCCACCTTATATAACAAATCAAATCCAAATCAACTTCCACATATATCTTTCAAATACTAATTTTATTAATGTAATATATAATATTAAAATTAAATAAATAATTAAATTTATACAATTAGAGGCAAAATTTCCTAGTCCACTTCCAATCCAACCTCTATTCTTTTTTGAAAAATGCGACTTGTCCAAATCTAATTCTAATTTTAAAAAATTGCTCCTATTGAATCTAGATAGATCAAAGTCTGTGGATACAAATAATTTTATTCATTGACTCATTTTTTTTTACAACATTGATCTAATTAAAAATACATAAAAAATAAAAATAAAAAACAAATGGAGATATCACGTGGACATATTCATTGACCTCCTTTCCTTACAAAATTTATTGTATAAATTAAAAAAAATAAAAAAACAAATTCGTGTGCTACTTTGATATCTTTATCAATTTTTTTTACAAAATTATCTAATTTGAAAAGACAAAAACAAAAGAAAAGACAAAAATTTTAATCAATAATATCAAATGAGCCCATTTTTAAAAATGAGATAATTAATTAAATAAGTAGAGATAAAAAAAAGAAAATTTAAAATTAAAATAAAAAAGGAAAGAAATAAAAAAGGAAAAATAAAAAAAAGAAAGAAAAAGACCAAAGCGGCTACCAAGTGGTAAGCCCTATGGAAAGTTAAAGTAAAATCAAAGTTACCAAAATTTATGTTACGAATGGATTCTATATCAGAGAGAGTGTATTTCAATTAGCTATGTTATTGCTCTTTGTATGTAGGGTCTAAGGCGTTTGGCCCTGATGGCTTTAATCTTAATTTTTTTAGAAAATCATGGGATTTCATGAAAGAGGAACTGTTGGATTTTTTTATGAAGTTTCATAAATTTGGTAAGCTAGAAAAAGGGGTAAATTCATCTTTCATCACACTAATTCCAAGAGTCGAAAATCCAGTAAGGTTGAAGGAATATAGGCCGATTAGTTTGATCAATTCTATTTACAAGATTCTTGCTAAAATCTTGGTTAATTAACTAAAAGGTGTGATTGGTTCCTTGTCAGTGATACTCCGTTTTCATCATTGGTACGTAGATTGTAGATGAGATATTATTAGGTAATGAGGTGATAGAAAAGAGAAAAGCCTAGTAGAAAGGGTTTTGGTAAAGCTTGATTTTGAAGGGCCTATGACTATGAAAAATGGGATTTCTTAAATTATATAATGGAAGCGATGGGTTTTGGTTCTAATTGGAGAGGTTGGATTTAGGAGTGTTTAACTACTACAAAGGTGTCGGTTTTGGTCAATGGATGACGAACAGTAGAATTCTAAATGCAAAGAGGTTTAAGGCAAGGGGATCCACTTTTTCCACTCCTGTTTATACTGATTACTGAAGCTCTGCATTTGGTGTTGACAAAGGCAAAAAATTTAAATCTCATCGATGGGGTGTCTTGCTTCTCTCCAAGTTTGTCTCTATCACATCTCCAGTTTGTTGATGATACATTACTGTTTTTGGTAGCTAAAGGAGAGGTGTTCTATAACATCAAGAGAATTCTTCGATGCTTCTAGTTGAGTTTTGGTTTAAAAATTAATTTTAGGAAATCATGTATCTATTCAGTGGGAGTAGAACCTTCTAGGAAGGTTATCCTAGCAAGGATTTATGGATGTATAGTCAGGCCTCTATCGTTCACTTATTTGATCATTCCGATTGGTGCTAATCTAGGAAGGTTGGTAGTCTCAAAATGATTGCTACTTTTTATAATGCCTGCAAGTGCACAAATCATAATGAATAGAGTATTATTCTCATAAGAATTATATAACTAAATTGTTGGGTGGAATCAAGTACCAAAAGTGATCAACTACAAGACTTATATCTAAACTAATGAAAGATTTTATTTGATTGGAAAGAAAACAATAAAAGAAAGCAATTTTTTAGGCCAAGATCTACTTATCCAACGGTCACTTGGAATTCTTGGATGTGGTCAAATAGAAGAATCAACTAAAATAATCGAAAGTTTAAAAAGAAAAGAAAGATTGATTAAGGCTGAAACTTGTAAAAGCATAAAACAAGATGGTAAACCAAAATGAAAGAAAGATTACTTGAATGAAAAACGAATGCTTTTTATTGGAAAAGAATGATTATTGAAACTATAAGAACATAAGAATACTTGTAAACCAAAACTTATAAAGAAAAGATTGCTTGTAGAAAAATAGATCTTGAAGAAAAGAATGTTTTGATATAGAAAAAAATTACAAAAGAACTTAGTTATGTCTAAGTTGTCACCTTAGCCAAACTACAAATAAAACTATAAAAGAACTAATAGAATTGAAACTAAAATAACTAGAGAAGAGAAAAATGGAGATGTTATTGTGTGTAAGTTACCAGAGAGCCTCTTTACTTACAATGATGGGTTCGGCTAAGATGAGGATTAAGGTTACAAAGTCCTAGCTATTTTCAATTCTAAGATATTAGTTTTATCTTAATCTTGTAGAGTCATGACCAAATGTTACTTCTTCATTCTTAGAGTGCCTTGGCTAAATGGGACTTTCTTGGAGTGATCTTGTTCATCCATGTGGCATGTACTATTGATCTTGTAAACTTGATGGGTGGTTCAACTAAGCATGGTTATCAAGATCATATAGTTGCTTCATATTTAAACTTTTAAGATAAACTTTCAAGAGTCTTTCTTTTATCTTAAACTCTTTAGCCTTCAATCTTATATAGTGTTTGACTTGCTTAAAAACTCTTTCAAGATTGATAAAAAAAGTCATTGTCTTGCAAAATCTCTCTTTGGCCGAAAAATAAGTAAGAGTCTATTTCAAATATAAGGCTTCAATCTTCAATTGCGTATAAGAGTCCTCTTGTAAATGGGATAACCAAATGTATGTAGGAATTTTAGTGCTATTAGGATTCATTAATCCAATTGAATTTAGGAAACCAAATACAAATGAGATTCAATTATTCTTCTTCTAACATGGTTGAACAAGAAAATGATTAGGCTTGTCCTAATCTTGCATGAATTTACATGGAATTCACATTTAAATACATAAAACCTAATGATCAAGAAAACAAACATTAAAGGCACTAAATTTTATCAAAATTTAAAGTTTTTAAACTAAAATGGACTTGTAAATCACTATATTTTACTCTTATCACACTCTTACGCTTAACCTTTTGCTTGTCCTCAAGCAAAACTCTCAAATCAACAATATTAATAATCAAATTAAATGCACACAAAGTCAAAATCTCACAAATTATCGATTGTGTATTATAGCATAATACAAAGATAGTTATAAAAATAGTCAATAAAAAACTCATTCAAAAGTAACCTTTCAATTTCATACAACTCTTATGCATGTGAAATTAGTCTATCTCTAATTTATACATACAATCTAAGTAAAAGGTATTCCACATATGTCTTCACATATCAACTTAAAGATAGAATACACTTCATAGTTTTGTTTCCTCATTCTTTCTTTATTAATGTTAGACTTACATTCTCGACTCAAGATCAAAAGGTCTTTTAAGCTTGCAATGTAAAGCTTGGGTCAAGGTAGAAAAAAAAAAGGAAATTTTATGCTCATAATTGCTCACTTTCTTGAAATTTCTTGGACTTTTGTTTTTAAATTAAGAACTTTGAACTTTCCCAGACTTGAGGCATCTTTATTTCAACATTTTTTTTCATAGCCATTTTTGTGTTTAGCCATTTTGGCTTTTATTTTCTCTTTTGTCGAGCTTTTCTTTTTGACTTTCTTTATTTCCTTATGCCTACCATCCACCCAAAAGCATAGATTTGTTATCATGATTTGTCCAAATTGTGCATAAGCAGTATTGGGTTAGGTAAAAACAAATGAAAGGGATAATTCAAAGCAAAGGCTTGGGCTTGTTGATGTGGTTAAATAATAAGAAATAAAAGGATATATATGAAGGTTCAAAACAAAGGTTTTAGAGATTTATTGTTAAAGGTGAGCTTGAAAAGGTTCAAACTGTCCAAAAAATGCCTAGATCATTTCTTGAATCAAATATAGTCTAGAATTTTACCTTGAGGATTAAGTTGATAAATTCTAAAGTCATACTCATACTCTAAATTTCTATACAACTTAATATCTTACATAACTTTTCACACTAACTTATACATATCAAAGATCAAGACTAAAATGCACAATATATTAAATTCACACTTAACTAAAAACATACTTAAGAAATCATCTCATGCTTCATTACATTTATAATTTTCCTCATATTATACTTGAGTCAATCTTGACTAACTTATGAAAACTCAACTAAGCTAGCACCATTATGATTATAGCATGGTAATTTAATTTGAAAATAAAAGATATAAGAAAAAATTTTGAAAATAGATTTAGTTAAAAAACTGTTAGCTTTTCCCCCACACTTAAATTGGAAAATATTTCAAAACAAAACATTAAAGTACTAGGGTAAAAGAAATAAGTCTTTTATCTTTGCTTTCCTTGGAGGTTGAAACTATCATCATTCTTTAGGCATTTCTTTGCATCACTTCATTTTACCAAAACAACTTACAAACAACAAAAAGATCAAAGCATACCTGTCTTAAACAAAACAAAAGAAACAAATAAATATAAACTTAACAATTAATATAAAACTTAGGTTACCTCCCAAGCAATGCTAGTTTTGGTCAAACTTAACCAGTCCTAGAATCTAACATTATCTCATTCCATCGTGAGGAAGTTTGTCTTGTTGCATTTACCTTTGAGGTATCATATAAATAGAATTAACTCTATAAGGTGGATTAACTCTCTTTGTAGGTATAACATAAACTAGATTTGGATTCATTATGGGGACATTTGACATAGGGTTAGTAAGATCAATTTTAGGATTGTAAGGGCTCGGGCATAATGGGTTGGTTGAATGGGGCTATGTCATAGGATTTAGGGATTGAAAGATTAAGTTCAACTCCTTAACATTAGGTTTCTCCTTGACCTTAGACATAGCTTACACATCCTTAACCTCTCTAAGGACATCATATCCTCTAATTATAAATTGTATCCTTTTGTCCTTAATCTTAAAGCCAAATCATAGTTGTACACATCATTTTAGATGTTACGAGGAAATGTTTACTTACAAGTAAGAGGGCTTCATTATTCTCTATATCCAAAATAACAAAATCTATAAGAAAGGCATATTTATCAACTTTCACAAAAACATTCTCCAAAATTTCTTATGGTTTCGTAATAGATCTATCAACAAATTTGATGCTAAATGTTAGAGGCTTCAATGTGCCACATCCTAACTACAGAAAAACATTCATAGGCATTAAGTTTATACTTGAACCAATATCACAAAAGCTTTATCAAATTATAAGTGACCAATAACAAAAGATATAAAAAGATTCCACGGATTGTTTTGTTTAGTTAGAAAATGTTGTTGAAGTGCAAGGCTATAATCATCAACAAATGTGACATTTTTCAAGTCTTTGAGTGGCTCTTTCGGTATTAGCTTTGGTATTGGTTGTGCTACTTTGAATGTTTACCTTTGGGTAAACATCCTTTAAGTCATCCTTATCCTTTTCACTTTTTGATTTTCTTCTTACACTTCTTTCTCCTCCTCTGGTTGTATACTTTTAAGAAGTACTCTTCCACCTTGACTTAGCATTTCAATCTCCTCAAATAAATTCTCCTTAAAGCATTCCTTAGGGTCTTTTTTATATTTCTTAGAATCTTTCAACATTTCAAAATTTTCATCCATCTCCTTATTTTGTTTAATATTTTCAAGGGCTTTTAGAGTTATGTGATCAAAAACTTCCCTACCAAATCTCAGTAACTCATTATCATCCATCAACAATTCTCTCATAATGAAATTCATCGCATGTTGCTTTACAAAGCTAGACAAGTTAACTATTATAGGCTTATCAAGAAAGTTATCATTATTATCAGAATTGTATATATTGTGCTCAAGATAAGAGTACATGATATTGCATGCTTCATTGTGTTATTTCTTTAGGTTAGACTTGATATTACTAGGCGATGTTCCTAAGGGTCGATCGGCTATGGCTTAAGCTAGTTGACCTATTTGGGTTTCAAGATTTTTAATTGGTGCAACTTGGCTTTGAATGGTTGCATTGTTGGATTGCATTAATTGGGTCAATATCTCTTCAAAAGTTATTTTCTTTTCTCGGGGTGGGTTGTATGGTGGTAGGTTTGGGCGAAAGTTTATATTTTGGGTGGTCATTTGATGGTTGAGTTAGTTTCAAAAAAAAGTTTGGGTGGTTTCTCCAACATAGGTCATAAATGCTATTGTACAGATTATAAGCAGGCTTGGATTGTTAGGTATATTGGACCGCTTCTATTCTAAATTGGCATTTCTTAGTGGCATATGTCTTTCACAAATTTCATAGGTAATAAAAGGGCTTTGAATAGCATAGACAAGGGTAGTTTGGGATAGGGTTTGTAAGGCATTTATTTTCTTAGATAAGCTAGCCAATTATGAAGTGATAGATGTGAAAATGTCAAGCTCATAAACAATAGTAGTCTTTTTGTGTACCTTGTGTTCCATACCCTATTGATAGTTGTTAGCCACCATATCTACATTCAACTCATGTGTCTCTTTAGCGGTCTTATTCATTATGACTCTTTTTATAGTTAAATCAAGTGTAGTTCTCATTTATGGTGTCAATCCATTGTAAAAAAGTCTGAATTTGCAAGCATTATAAGAGACCATGATATGGACACTTGTGTAACAATTCTTTAAATCTCTGTCATGCATCATACAAATTCTCACCATTAAATTGCATGAAAATTATTTCATTCCTCAACTTAGCCATCTTGGTACGTGGAAAAAATTTAGCAAGAAACTTTTATACCAAATCAACCTGTTGTTTTTTATCCAGATGATAAAGAAGACAAAAAAATCTTTGCCTTATCTCTTAGAAAAAAGGAAAAAGACTTAGTTAGATTGCATCCTTAGAAACACCATTACATTAAAACATATCACATAATTCAAAAAAGTTAGACAAATAGAGATTTGAATTATCACTTCGTAAGCCTCCAAATTGTACAAAAGTTTGGAATTTTTGAAAAATGGAAGGTTTTATCTCAAAGTTGTTTGCTTGGATCCCTAGCCTTCTTATGGATGGTAGCCCTCAACAATATTTGTTTCTTATTGTTTGTATTCACCATTTAGATTGGTGTTGGTGGTGTTCTTTACTCTTTTCTCAAACACAGAGAATTCTTTCAATTTTTTTATTAAGTGGAGCTAGGTAAACACTTCTAGATCTATGCATACAAATAAAGAAAAGATTAAAACAATTTAAGCAAATAAAAGAAAAGTGTTAGATTAGAAAGGAGTAGAAAATCCTTATCGATATTGATTCATGAACACCGATATAATCCGTGACAATAGCACCAAAAACTTGATTGCTATTTTTTATAATGTCAGCAAGTGTATAGATCATAATCAAGTAACAGAGTGAGTGAATAGAGTATCACTCCCATGAGGATTATATAATTGAATTGTTGGGTGAAATCAAGTACCAAAGATGATCAACTACAAGACTTATATCTAAGTTAATGAAAGATTTGATTTGATTGCAAAGGAAACAATAAAAGAAAGCAATTATGCAAAAAGAAATTTTGTAGGCCAAGATCTACTTATCCAACTTTCACTTGGAATTATTGGATGTGGCCAAATAGAATAATGAACTAAAATAATCAAAAGCTTAGAGAGAAAAGAAAAATTGGTTAAGGTTAAAAGTTGCAAGACCATAAAACAAGATGGCAAACTGAAAGCTTGAATGAAAAAAAGATTACTTGAATGAAAATCGAATGCTTTTTATTGGAAAAGAACGATTGCCAAAACTATAAGAACATAAGAACACTTGTAAACCAAAACTTATAAAGAAAGGATTGCTTGTAAGAAAATAGATCTTGAAGAAAATAATGTTTTGATTAAGAAAAGAATTACAAAAGAACTTAGTTATGGCTAATCTATCACCTTAGTCAAACTACAAATAAAACTGTAAAAAAATAATAGAACCAAAACTAAAAAAACTAGAGAAGAGAAGAATAGAGATGTAGTTGTGTGTAAGTTACAAGAGAGCTTTCCTATTTATAATGGTGGGTTTAGTTAGGATGGGGATTAAGGTTACAAGTCCTCGTTATTTTGAATTCTAAGAGATTAGTTTTATCTTGATCTTGTAGAGTCATTGCCGAATGCAACTTTTTCATTCTTGGAGTTCTTTGGCCGAATGGGACATTCTTAGAGTGATCTTTTTCATCCATACAGCATGTACTTTTGATCTTGCAATCTTAATTGGTGGTTTAGCTAAGCATGGTTATCAAGACCATATAGTTACTTCATATTTAAACTATTAAGATAAACTTTCAAGAGTCATTACTTTCTTTTAAACTCTTTAGCCTTCACTTTTATGTAGTTTTGATTTGCTTAAAAACTTTTTCAAAATTGATAAAAGAGTTTTTATCTTGCAAAATCTTTCCTAAGCTGAAAATAAGTATAAGTTCTTATTCAAATATAAGTATTTGATATTCAATAGCATATAAGAGTCCTTTTGTAAATATGATAACCACATATATATAGGAGTTCTAGTGCCATTAGGATTCCTTAATGTAATTAAATTTAGAAAACCAAATGCAAATAAGATTTGGCTATTTTTCTTCTAACATAGCCAAACAAGACAATCTTAATCTTATAGGGATCTTGCATGAATTTGCATGGAATTCACATTTAAATACATAAAATCTAAAGATAAAGAAAACAAACATTAAAGGCATAAAATTCTTTCAAAATTCAAAAATTTTGAACTAAAAAAAGACTTGTAAAACATTATATTTTATTACTATTAGAAAACCAATCATTAATTGAATTCAAAGAAGGCTAGTCTCCTAGAAAAGAAAGTTTATATTATTTAGAGGAAGGATTATATTGATTAACTCAATTTTGTCTAATTTGCTTGTATACTACATGTCTATTTTTAAAGTCCTTAAGGGCGTGCTAAAGAGGATCGATAAGATGATGAGGGCTTTTCTTTAGGCCAGTGATGATATTAATAAAAAAATGGCTAAGGTTAGCTAGAGTACTGTTTATAAGCCTAGAAAATTTGGTGGCCTAAGAATATGTAACTTGGATTCTAAAAACAATACGTTGCTAGCCAAATGGTAGTGAAGGTACGCAAATGAGCAAAATTCTTTATGGAGAAATATAACGGCTACTAAATATGAGTCCAGTGTACAATAATGGCTACCTAATGTCAAAAACTTTCAAAAGATGTCAGTGATTTGGAGAAATATAATTAGCTTAAGTGGGGATTAGTTGATAAAGAAGTTTATAGGAATAGAAAGTTGTAAATGGTGTATGGGTAATGGATAAAATATCCTATTCTAGTGTGATAAATGGTGTTAGGGAAAAATCATTGAAAGAAAATTTTCATAAAATTTTGATTCTTGTGATTGACAAAAATGCAAAAGTGGTTGATTACTCTATTGAAAATAGGTTTAAGCATCCTTGGTGGAAGACCTTTTCTAAAAAATCTTTTTTTGATTAGGAACTGAGTTGGTTAAATAGTTTATGTTCTTTGATTGATGGTTGTAGGTTAACTCTTGTAAAAGAGATAAAATTGTGTGGGAATATAAGAAAGTGAGAATGTTCTTTATCGAAAAGTTGATTGCCTTACTTGATCAAGCTACTAACATATCGGATATACATGAACTATATGGGTTATGAAAGGTTAATGTTCCTCATAAAGTTCAATGTTTCTTGTGGCTTGTTATTTTGGGTAGACTTTTGACCAAGTTTTTTCTTAAAGATTGAGATATCTCTTTATCTCATGCCCGATGTCTTTGTCCTTGGTATAATCTGGTAGTTGAAGAAGTGAACCATTTGATGTTATTGTGCCTATTCATGTATTATGTTTATGCGAACTTGATTTCCTTAGCTTCGCTATCCTTGAACCTCTATTCCTTTTTTATGAATTAGAACACATGATATAATATCATCATCATCATTGTCATCATTATTATTATTATTTTTTTTTTTATTAACTTGCATGTATGAAATGAATGTAATGTAATGCCAATATGATACCTATATGATGTATGCAACAAAATGGAAGACTATGCAAATAAAATGAATAACTATCCAAAACAAATAAGTAATAAAAATAACATAACAATTATATAATACAACATAATATATATAGTGTCTTAACTTTTGATGATTTTCTTAAAAAGCAGCATGGCTTTACCCTAGGCAGGCTTTCTATGGCTCATGATATGCTGGGTCGAGATTTATTCATCTAAAGGTTTCCAGATCAAACCTTACATTATTATTCATTATAGACAAGGCACACAAATCCTCACTTATTATAAGCTACAAATAGAAAGGGTTAGATCTAAGTGAAAGTATTTTGCTAACAAATACGTAGCTTATCACCTCTTGAAAGTGTAACTACTTAACTTCGTCTTAATAAGGACGAAACCCAGGTTTAGAGCTCCTATATGTAAGTGAATATGCAAAAGTGTGCAAAACATTATATCAATCAAAACAACATAAACATATTGTAAATAACAAAATCAAAACAATATAAAAACTAACATGCAATTTATTTATTTTAAAAAAAATAAAATAAAGGGAATTAAATTAAATATCAAATAAAACCAATTAAATCTAAAACTTTCGATAGCACAAGATTAAAATTTTTTGGCCCGTCTCTCAAAATTTCCCTAATGGAGTTGCCAAGCTATAATAACGTATTGGTCTAGAAACCTGATTACTAAACACAAACATTTAAAATCATAAAAACATAGATAGTCGCCACTAATTTTTTTCAAGGTGTGATTGACCACACAAAAAATTACATTTTTAATAAAATAGTAAAACATATTTAAAGTTTATTAAAAACATACTTTCAATCTATGAAAATAGGATTAGGTTCGGGAGTTGGTTACGTATAGGGAAAGATTAGTACCTTTACAGTGCCCGCTTAAATCGATGTCAATTAATCATGTGCTATTTTTTATTTTGGATAAAAATAATTTTTATTTAAAATTTATTTAATAATAATTCTTGGCATTTTTCTTAAAAATAAAAATAAATTAAAAATATTTATTTAAGAATATTGTGAAAATCTTTAGATTAGAAGATTACCTTATAATTCTCTAATATATAGGCAAAATTTAAAAATAAACATTTTCGTCTAAGATTTACCATAATATTTTCTTTAAAATAAAAATAATATTCTTTGAAAATGATAATTATTGGTAACTATCAAATATCTAGATAGAGTATCAAAAATTATATTTCTCGAAATATGATTTTAATTTTATTTATTTATTTATTTTTGAAATCAATTTTTGAAAAAAGTTTTTTATGCAATAAAAATGAAAAATTCTACAATCAACCATAAACATCAATAATTAAATAGTCATATAATGACATAATAAATGTAAATATGTATGTAAATATGTGTCATAAATGATGAAGAGACGGGACTTGGAATCAGATTTTTAACTATAAAGAGACTACTTGAACTCTCTAACCTTTAGGAAGAGTTTGGATGCAATTATTTATATTTAAAATCTCATTTTTGTTTATTCTTTATTTAATTTTGTTATTTTTCAAATTAAAGAATTATATGAAAAATCTTAATGAAATAAAATTTTATAAAAACCACATTATTTAGGTGACATTTGGGAAAAAATTAATTTACAGGAAGTTTTCATACAAATTCTGAAATTTTGAGATGGTTTTGGGGTTTCATATAAATTTAGGGTTTCACTTAGGTTTTTAAAAATTTATGAACCCTTATAAAATTCTCCAACATTTAAGATTTTGGAACAAGCTCGTTTTTAATAATTTTTATAAAAATGAATATTTATATTTTTATACATTTCCTTTTATTAAAATTTTATTATTATTTATTTACCTGCATTATTATTTATTAATTCATTATTTTTAATTTTATATTTCTAATATCCTAAAATCTTTTTAAAATTAAATTTCTTTTACTAATATTTAATTTCCCAACAACTAGGTGGAATTAAATTTTCTTAAAATCCGATTTTGAATTTCCTCTTACATCTCTGCAGGGTTTTCAAAATTTTATTTTTGTTATATTTTTATTTTTTAGATATTTATTACTTATCATTATTATTATTTATTATTATATATTTTAACTATTAAAATTACTAATCAAACCTATTATAACAACCTTATTATACTAAAGTTTTTTTATTTTTAATATCTATTTTATTCCTATTCTACAGATGAAATATTCCAATGATGAGTGGACCTGTAGTCACCCGTTACACAAAGGAACCGCTCATAAACATAAAAGCTTTGAACTTTGAACTTTCCATGCAAAGGAATGAAAGACAAAGAAAATAAAATATAAAACAGTGAAGCAAACCAGTGAAGTTTAATGCATACAACAGCACTCAAAACAAGCTTTAGGAGAACCTAAAAACGAGTTTTAGAAAGGATTCCATATGTATGAACTATATATATATATATATAACATACATAAGAGGAACTTTTAGGCTTATGTAACAGCATACACGCGGAAACAACGAATAGGAAATGAAAACAAGTTCTCAACTTTCAACAATAGACCACCATCGTTTTTCATGAAAGAAGAAACAGTTGCAGAACATTACCTTCCTTTCAAACTTTATCTTTTCTTCTTTTCCGCTTGCTTTTTTAGTTCCTGCTCAATTTGTTTTCTGTTTTTTTTTAATCTTTTTTTGCCTGCTACTGGTCTCTGATTCTATTTGGTGTTTCCAGCGCCTTCCTCTTTTTTTTTTTCTTTTTTTTTTTTTTCTCTATTCTGCTACTTCCTTAGCTTTTTTCTACTGGTTTTCCTCTTCTTTTCTGCCCAGTTTTTCCTTGCTGCTACCAGTTTTACATATCTGCTTGCCTTTCTTTCTATTTCACGCTTCCGCTTGCTTTCTTTTTCCAGCTACTTCTCCCTTTGCAGTTTTCCTTTTCCGCTACTGGCGTTCCCTCTGCTTTTTTCTTCTTCTGGTTTTTTATCTTTTTTGAATGCTACTGCCAGTTTTCTTTTGCTGCTGCCTTCCTCTTTTGCTTCCTTCTCTTTTTTCCTTTTATTTTTCTGTTCAGTTCCTTCCTTTCTCACTGCCTCCTGTCTGCTTTCTGGCTTTTTCACTGTTTCATGCTTCTGTCTTCTTCTGTTAGCTACTTCTTCGCTGTTTGTTTTTGCTTTCTCCCAGCCCTTCCTTTCTCACTGTCTCCTGTCTGCTTTCTGGCTTTTTCACTGTTTCATGCTTCTGTCTTCTTCTGTTAGCTACTTCTTCGCTGTTTGTTTTTGCTTTCTCCCAGCCCTTCCTTTCTCACTGCCTCCTGTCTGCTTTCTGGCTTTTTCACTGTTTCATGCTTCTGTCTTCTTCTGTTTGCTACTTCTTAGCTGTTTGTTTTTGCTTTCTCCCAGCCGTTTTGACGATCGCTTTTCCTTATCTTTTTTTTGGTCCCTTTTTTGCTTGTTTTGGATTTTTTGTTCTCCCTTTTCAGGTTCGTCCTTGCTGCCCGTCTGCCTCTCCCAATGTCTTTGTCCTTCGTGTAATCTCGTGGTTGAAGAAGTGAAGCATTTCATGATATTGTGCCCATTCATGTATGAATTTTAGTGTGGTTTCTTGTTTTGGTGAATATTAAATTATGTCTTCTAGGATCATGGAACTAGTTTCTTCTACAATGTCTTGAGGTCCTTTTATTGGTCTGTTGAAAGTTTGGTGGATTGCAACCTATGCGGCTGCATGTTGGTCTATGTGGATAATGAGAAACGAAATGGTTTTCGAAAATAAGAAACCTAACATTGACGAGCTACTGTTTCTTAGCAAACTGAAATCCTTACTTTTGATTAAACCAATCAAGGAAGAGATTGTTATTTCGGATTCTTTATGGTAGGTTAACCCAGTGGAGTGTGTTCCTTCATCAGTTTGTAAATTTGATAGATATCTTATTTGTTGGGCACCTCTGAAGAAGGTATGCTGAACTTTAATGTTGACGGCTTCGTGAAAAGTAAGATGGGGCCTGCAGCTTGTAGGGAAGTATTGTGAGATTTTAACTCAAAGGTGTTGGCAATATTTTTAGCTCCTTTAGGGATTCAGGATGCCTCTTTGGTGGAACTCTTGGCTATTAAAACAATAACAGAGATACTTGTATCGCTAGGGAGATACAAATGAGTTAAGGTAATAATCAAAACCGACTCTTAATTGCGGTTAACTGGTGTAATAAGAAAGACACAAGATCGTGGAGATTATGGTCTACTTTTTCTAATATTGATTCTGTAGGTGAGGAATGTAATGTTAGTATTCAAAGATATGTAGAAAAGCCACTGAATGGCGGATTCCCTAGCAAGACAAGAGTTGATAGAGTAGATAAGTTCTTAGTTTGGTGGTAAAATATTTACTATTCTCAAGTGATTATTTGTTGGTTTGGTAGATTTCTTATAATCCTATTCTGGTTGGAGTGGTGTGGTTGTCACTCTTTTTGAAGATGTACATTTTTTATCCTTGCAATAAAATCTGAACTTAGAAAAAAAAATGTACGGGAGTTGAGACCAAACCTAGGAAAAGTTTAATTTTTTTATCTAACTGTTAAATATTTTAACTTCTCTTCCATGTCTATTTATAGTAATAAAAGTTAATATAGTAAGTAAGTCAAAGTAATATAGTATATTTACCAGTAAACTAAAGTCATGTTGTTTTTATCTTAATGTCAAAATATTATAATTTTCAAAGTCAATTATCACAAAAAAGAAAAAAATAAAATTATCACATCATAAAAAGACCCAAGTAGCCAAATGAGCATCACATTCACTATTTTTGATTTACTTCCTCAACTATACATATTTAATTCATGTCGTAGCTTTGTTATTTACCTAGAGCAACACCTTATCCATGGTTAGATACTTAAGGAATAGAGCTTGAAGTTAAAGTAGAATTATTTCCACCAACTCCACCTCTCTCTCTTCAAGTTTGTTTTTATATGCATCTAGATGCAATATATAAATATAAGGATCCACTTACACTAGTATAACTCTTACATTTTTTGGACCCTTAGATCAAAATTACTAAATTTAAAATTATTATTTTGATTCAAATAAGTCATTAATTTAATTTTGATCCAAGGATTCAAAAAAAAGTAAGACTTACACTAATGTAAGTGGATCGTTTCTCTACATATAAAATCATTTATGAAGAGAGGTATACTAAAGGGTAGATTAACATACTTTTCAAATATATATATATATAGCTTTCCACAAACTTTATTATGCACAAGTTGATCATAAATACGATATAAAATTGTGATGACTCTTTTTCTTGGTGGATCTTTACTAGCTTCTCTTCTCATATTCTTTTGTCATTTTCCTTTTTTCTTTTTAACAATTAGGCTAGGGTTTAATTTTTTTTTTCTCATTTAAAGTTAAATCTTTCTCAAGTAATGGTGAGATCATGTGTTTATAAGTCTTCATATATGCTTCCTTTGTCCAATAAAAATGACAAGTATTTTCAAGATTACCCTTTTTGTAGCCAATACATGCAATTTCATGAAAATATGGTAAGCCAATTAACTAGCACATGTTGTGAGTGCAATTTTATCTCTCTAAGTCCAGTACATGTTTCACCAAACTAACAAGAACTTAAAATTGATCTATACTAGCAAGTAATAACTTTACAACCTCTTATATAGAAAAGTATAATGTAATGCTCAATTTCTCAATTATATTAGGCATGGTCCTACTTTCTCATGAACAACCTTGAACAGAGGAACAATTGGTTTACTTTGAAGCATTTCACTCTTTGATGAAGTGAAGTTGTTAGTTAGCTAGTCATTCTTTGATGCATGTTCAAAACTCAGCCTACACCATTTTGACGATAGTAAGGCCTTTAACCACTTACATGCCATCTTCATTAGTTAAGTCTATTTGGTTCATGACATACTTGAAATCTTTTCCATTTGAACCTTTGCAGCATTTCAAAAGTTAAACTTTAGTTGTAACCCTAAATATGAACTATTGAAGTTGGCATACAAATGCCTTGTTAAATTCCCTATTAAATAAATATAATAATTATATAAATTATAGCTTTATGAAATATGACATAAATAAATTATAGCTTTATGTGAAATATAAAGCAAATAAAAAGTTATAAGTAAAATACCATATACCAAATAATATAACTTTAAAAATTTATTTATAAAACGTAAAGAAATTATAGTTTTTGAAATGTAAAGCAAATAAAAAGTTTTAAAGAAATAACATACCATATGCTTATTTAACATAAAAGTGTGTAGAAGTTCATTTGTGCCCTATTCAATATGCTGATGTAATTGATTAAGCGAAAACCTCCAATTGTTTGTGTTATTTAGCTTAAAAAAAAGTTATATTATTTTGTTATCTATCTAATAAATTGATTGAAACAATTACTATAGCAATTGGTATTATCTCATTATTTCTATCAAGTAATAATAAAGAAAACAAAACACCTTTAGATGGTTATTTTAAGAAACATCAATTAATTCTCAAGGATAGCTTACACCTATTAAATGAACCCTTTTTTCGGTTGAGTAACACAAAAAGTTTTTCAAACACAGGGGTCAAAATTAGGGTCATGTCAATCCTCTATCTCTATATGCACTATGGTATCACAATCTTTGTCCTCGATCAATTTTAATACTTATTAGCTTTCTATATGAGGCGACATGATTGCCATCATTCAAATCTCTATATGCACTATGGTATCAACTTCATCCTCAAGTCTTGAGCCTAATCGTTAATGAGTTTTTATATGCACTATGGTATCAACTTCATCCTCAAGTCTTGAGCCTAATCGTTAATGAGTTTTTAGGAGGACATACAGGTCTTGGTTTTGAAACAAGGCCGCCTTTTTTTTCTTCTATGGGTTATGCCTATTCTATATATATAAAAAAAATCAACAGTTATTTTCGCTATAAAAGTTTTATTATCAAGAGTCCCCCAAGTATGAACTCCTTAATGGCAACCAACATCTTTACATTTATAAGTTACCATAGTAAGCTCATTCTTAATCTTCTTATATTTGTATTTTTAGATAGCACCATAATCATTTAATACAATTATGAAATGCTTCATATCCACAATAACTTAATATTATTCAAAACATAGTTTTCCATTATTTTGCTTCTTAAATGATTAGCTGGATACTTCAATGTTCATTATATACTTTTGTTTTCTTCTTCACAATGAATTCAATATTCTCATCTCTTTCATACTCATCATAAAAATCATCATCAAAGGCAGCATCTTTAAATTGATGACCTTTTTCTTTATTCATCAACAAGTTCTTCATCATTTGAACTATTACCAATATAATCTTTCTCATTACACAACCACTCTTTCTCATCATAAAAAAATGGATAAATCTCATGATGCAAATAATCAATATCGATATAACTATCATGCCCATCATTTTCTTTACTAACAACTTTCAACATATTTCTCCACTTTAGGTACCTAGTTTTACTTTAGTTTGCAAATGTAGTGGCCATTTCATCACCTTTGGATGAATTTTTTTATATCCTTACCATTTCTAATTGTCTCCATATTAATATTGTCATAAAAAATAAAAATTTTATCCTTGATACACATTTTTTCAAATGTTACATTCTCAACATTTTTATTGTTGCCAACAACACTAATTCCACATTCTTTTAAACTATTTCAACAACCTTAACTCTAACCTCTTTACCTTCACCTTCAAACTTAAGTGAAGAACCTATATCAACACCTAATAAAGGTCCTAGCTGGTTTTTTTTTTTTTTTTACATAAAAATGAATTTTAAATCTATCATCCCATTTTTCTAAAAATTTTGATTAACATTAGCATCACATTTAATTGCCATATCATTTTTGGCCATAATAGACACACTAATCAATTTAATATACCTATAAACTTGACATATTAAATCTATCCATGAAAGTCTATCCGTATCAACATCCTTAACAACCAATTATTCATTACCATAATGAAATATGAATGATGCATAAGTTAATAACTTCATACATCAAACATTACAAAAAAATTAAGGTATTATCGATGAAAAATTTCATCAGTAAAAGGTTAATTTTGTCGATAAAACAATTACTAATGAAAATTTCATCAATAGTAAGCGAGTCAGTAATAGCATTTGTTGGTAAATTTAAAATTCCATCAGTAATTATTAACGCATAATTTCATTGGTAATATAATTATTTTGTCGGTAAATATCCATTGGCACTCCACTAGTAAAATTTGCTAATAAACCATTAGTAATCAATTAGTAATTCATTGCTAATTCATTAGTAATCCATTAGTAATTGATTGATAATTTGTCAATAAAAGCTTATTTCTATTGATAATCTATTAGTAAAAACAAGAATTCCATTGGTAAAATCTATTTGTAAAATCTAAATTTCATTAGTAATTTGATTAATTCTATTAGTAATTATTTAAGAAATATTTAAATAAAAAATAAAACTTGTGTGATTCTTTTAAAAGTCTATTATTTGTCTATTATTCATTAAAAGCATAAAAATCAAATATACATATTATAAAGTTAAATTCATGTCATAAAATCAAAACCACAAAAATTCTAAAAATAATTCAAATGACAAAATTGAAATTCATAAAATATAGTATTTGAAAATAGCCCAAATTACCATAATACATCATGAAAAACATGTCATTGTCTTGCATCTCCTAATCTAGAATTTTCTTTGCTGTCAATAGGTCTATAAGGTGACCTGATTGTGTTGGAAAAAATTGTCTACACTTTATCAATTGCATTATCTGATCCATGAAAAACCTAAGCTCAACCCTCGCTTAATCCTTAACTCACCAATTTGTTGTTATATCTAAGGTTAAGGAGGTACAAATAATAGACCACAAATTGAGTTAGACGTTGTTGCTATAGTATTCGACTAATCAAAGTAAAGTAACTCCTTAAATCTATCAATAGATCCAAAGTCATAAACATGAATGTGCATAGCTTCAACCCCTTGATAGCTTTAGTTGATATTAGAGGATCGAAACTTGGATAACTGGAAGAGTTTTCACCATATTTCTAAGATGATCAGCATCATTGTTCTCTTACAAAAAGTTTAAAACAATTATCATTCCATTTTACTTATATAGCTTAAGTTATCTAGTTCAATAAAGTAAGACAACAAAGTAAAACAACTTTAAATAACTCATAATGTCCAGATTTACTAAAAAAAATCTAGACAAATCATGATTGAATATATAATAGTTTTTGTATTTCACAAAGCCATTACATCTTAATACGCATAAAACACAATCTAGTTTAATATTGAATTTCTTATAAACTTTAGGCTTTGAATTACTATAAAAGTAGTTCATCAAAAGTACAATACACAACAAGAATCTCAAAGAAAAATACATAACAGTTTTTACCTTTCACTAAGTCATAGCATCTCAATACACACATTACACTACCTAATTCAATAGAGAACTTCCTACAAATTGGTAGTTTTGAATTACTATAAAAGTAATTCATCAACAAGCATAATACATAACAAGAAATAGAAAGCAAATACACAACAATTTTTACCTTTCACAAAGTCACTACATTGTAATACACACACAACATACTATCTAATTCAATAAAGAATTTCCAATAAATTTTATGCTTCGAATTACTATAAAAGTAATTCACCAACAAGCGCACTACATAACAAAAATCACAAAGCAAAATATGCAATAATTTTCACCTTTCACAAAGTCATTGTATCTCAAAATACATAAGGCATTATCTAGTTCAATAAATCAAGGTAACTTGAAAGAATTCACAAAGTCATTACAAAATCACATACACTAACAACTTAGGACTTGTTGTTAATGAAATCACCATGTCTTCCTAATCGTTTGTAAGTGTGATTGAACTATTCTTTAAATGTGAGTTCTCATTGCATCTAAAGTGACTGCATTCATTTGGAGATATATTTAATGAAATATGTAACAATGAAATTTATATAAAGTTAAAATATGATGATAAAAATAATTCATGAAAAAACATCATATCATTTTTTTTCTATAAACATAAAATACAATTGAATTGCCTATGTGTTTCGTAATACTTCATTCTTTTTATGTTCAACGATTTGCTTTGGCTTTGGCAGAGATTTTTTGTCATTTTTTAGTGCTCCATACATTTTCAATAAGAGCATTCCAAATCAGAGTAGTGATCCACTTTAGCTAAATATCTCTATAATGTATGATGTTATCAACTCCATGCTTTTTCATTACCAAGTCCCTCTTGTTTGATAACAAGTCTTTTAATCAATTCTTGAAAATATTATTTTATGTGCGTTAAACTAGAACATTATTTAACTTAGCCCATTGACATTTTTCCTAATATAATAAATAGGAATACAATAAGTCATTGATATGAATTTGAACTTTTCATTCAAATAAAATAAATATCCAACTACTACTTTATATTTATCAACATTAAATTCTTCACTAACGTAGAAACTTTACCCCATATCAACCAAGGCCTAGTAAAATTCCCTTGAATTAAGCCCAAAATTGTTAAGCAAACCAATGATTGCTCAAAATAACTATCAATATCCATTTGTTAGTAAGATTAGTTAAATTGTACAAATTGTTTAAAAAATAAAAAACGCTAAGAAAAAATTAAAAGGAAAAAGTATATTTCATACATATCTCTTAGTGAAGTAATTTACACCCACTTGTTTGGATTTGTAGGAGTCGATAAGCTTTTGTTTGCCCTATTGTCCTTTGCTTTAATGTTGTCTTTTATTCTATAATATGTGGTTAGTTAATAAATGTTGAATTGATGTCATGCTCTACAGGTAGATCATCCATCATTAGTGTTAAAGATGACCCAAAAGGTGGATCATCTATTATTAGTGTTGAAGATAACTTGATAAGTGTCTTACTTCGCATCGATCCTACTGCATATCCACCTTAAGTGTTAAAGCTCTTTCCACGATATCTCATTATAATTATTATATAAAACAAGAACATTCCATCAATATTTCAAAAGCGTAAGTAATAAATAAACATATATAATATTACATTAGTATTTCAACAGTAGATGAAATGAGCAAAAATAAAATAAAATATGCATATAAAACATTCTAATTAAAATAGGCTAAATCAAGTCTTATATTTAAAGTTAAATATGTTGACCATATCGAATAAACATTATATATAACATTAAAAGTCATTAAAGTTAAATATGCCATCATCATCAAAATAAGCAAACTCATATATGTCATCATCATCGTCTTCTTCTTCTTCTTTTTCTTTTCAAAACATTTGAAATAAATCTATCTTTTTATAATCATTAGTAAAAAGAATTGTAAGATTATCAAGTTTTTTTGAGATAGTAACATTTCGTGAAATAGAAATTTCAACTTCTTGGTACACGTCTTCACTTAAATCAATTATTTTTTCTTCATCTCTATCAATATTACTTAGTCGATATGTACTTTCAACCTTTATTTCGAAAACTGTCCACCAATCATTTTGATCTCTTTTTTTAGAAGGAAACTTGTATAGGGAGCTTGATGTACTTGCTTAGCTTAGACAAATAGTTCTTTGCTAGCAAGCATTCAATTGTGTTTGATTTTAACAAGATCATACAAGGATCTACCTTTACCTTTTTTTCCATGTCAAATAATTGACATTTAAAAAGTATAACTTTATTCCCTGCTCCAAAGTATTCAAACTCAATGATATCTTTCAAGATATTATAAGTCACTTTTATAATCATTGTAACAACTTCTTTTCACAATAGCCCACAATTTATCATCTTATGAGTTTGGCCATAATTAGTTGTATGAAACTTAAAACCATTCACAAAGTACCTTTGAAACACCTAACCAAGCATTTAGGGCTATAAGCTATCTCAACTAGATTACGATCAATATCGACATTTTGCTCTTCAAACTATCTAATTGTAAAACATTAAAATTGATCACTATTTAAAATTATTCAAAAATATAATTTCTATTCATATATGGTATTATGCTCTAAACTTATAAATTGTCTTAACCATTATGAAAATCTTGCATCACGTGCTTTCTCTAATTTCATATCATTTATATGCACAATTTTTCTTTTCATTGAGTCATCAAATATCCTATCTTTGTCAATTACGAATTAAAAAAATTTATCAATTTACTAGCAACATACATTGTAGAGTTGGCATGGTTTTTACTCAATGTAAGGATTTATCTCTTTGCAGTTCAATAAAACACATAAGTTTACCTTGGTATACTCATCTACTGATAACTATTGAGACTTATTTGTAGACCTAATGCTTAGCTACGATGAATGAAAATCGAGAAAACTTCCTCTAGATTCCATGACTCTTTCATCATCATTATGTGAAATTCAATTCAAATATTTTTAACACATTTGGATCAAAATAGAATAAGCAAAAAGTGGATATCTTTTCAATAACATATGCCTCACATGTAGATACTTTAACAAATGCTCGAATGGTGCATTTTTTCTTGAGATGATGAAGAAACCTAGTTATCATCATAGCACAACATAAATGTTATTAAAGGAAATTAAATTAATCAACATTAATGACTAATAATTGAATTATATTGCCTCTCCAATGGATCATCTATCGATAATGAATAAGTCTATCAATTTTTGCCTTATTAGGCAAATAAATCGACAAATGCTTCATAGAATCAAAGAAACTTGAGGAAAAATATTTTATAATTCATAAATTATCCAATATTTCTATACGGTCTACATGTATTTTAGTAGAACATAGATCTTTGAAAAATAAGATAGCTCAGTAATTGCATTTCAAATAGAGTTAGACACCAAATTTCGAAAGGTAATTAGAAGTAATCATTACATGAAAATATGACAATCATGACTTTTCATCCTATAAAACTTGCAATTAACCACGTTTACATATCGAGCTATGTTAGATTCAAAACCATCAAAAAGTTTTAATTGTTTAACCTATATATAAACATCTCTTCTCTACTCTTTGCTTAGAGTGTAAAAAGCTTTAAGCTAAAAACTTTCGCATTCTTTTTAACTAATTCTAACTCAAGTTATTTGTAATGCACTTTCAGATTTAGTCTAGCCTTTATATTTTCTTTGGTTGTACCCTCAATATTGATTATTGTGTTAAAAACATTATCAAAGACATTATGATTAATATGCATTACATCAAGATTATGCCAAATAAGATTGGCATGCCGATATGGCAACTCTCAAAATGTGCTTTTTTTTTCACCCATTTATGACTTTCACCAAAACTATCTAACTTATAATCAACACATTTTGTGCCAAATGTGATATTTGAAAAGCTATTTAACAAAGCCAAATTTTTTCACCTGATAATGGAACAATAAGGGAGTCATGCTCAACTTTTTTTTAAAAAATTTATTTATTTACCTTTCAAAAGGATGATTAAGAGGTAAAAAATGACAATGACAATCGAAACAGTAAGGCTTCTTCTTATAAGCCAACTGAAAAGACTTTTCTTATCTCATGCAATAACGACATGATAAGTTTTTATGAGTGTTTCATCCAAACATACCATATGCAAGAAAATCATTAATTATCTATAAAAGAGTTACCCTTAAATTTTATTTTTTATAAGTATCATATGTCACAACATCATGAGATTATAATATTTTTAACTCATCTATTAAAAGTTTCAAGCAAAATCTTTATATTTTGCTCGAAACTACTTTTTCTTAGAATGATCATATTCAGCAAGATATATATTTGCTTCATACACAATCATGGTGGTAAATTGTATACCACTAGCATTACTGGCCAACAAGAGTATGGTTTCGCATTTGGATTAAATGAACAAAAACCATCCACACATAATCCTAGTCTTCCATTTCAAAGTTCAACTATAAATGATTCATGGCGATGACGAAAATATTCCCAAACTTCACCGTCAATAAGATGTCAAAGTTTGATTATTGATTGCACTGAAACTTTAGTATTTTGATGCTCATTTTTAATGCAATTTTCCTTATAGATTATGGCAAATATATTCTTAAATGCACATTTGTAGGTGAAAATATGAAGAAGGAGGAATTTTAGACATTTTTTTATACATTTTGGAGGATTTTTTGTGGTGAAAGCTAGCAAAGGCCATAATTAGTGTAATTGTGCTTATTGTTTATCAAGGGAGTTTTTCTTACACCTTTTCTTTTATAGCTTCTTGATTTTTAAATGATTAAATTTTAGAATTTTGGTAAGTATTATACTATCAAATTGGTTCATTTTATGGATTGAAATTGTGGCAAAAAATTGAAGAGGGAATGAATGCTTTTAACATCAAAATGAGGGAAAGAACATCAAATTTGTCGTTTGTGTGCATGATTCACGCAACTACTTATTTTTGTGCCATCCTTTAGTGATTTGAAGAAGCCTAAATAGAGTTAATGAGTTGGAATTTTCGAGGAATCCTATTGGCCATAATGTGGCCTTTTTAGAGTGGCAAAATTCATGATAAAAAGACTTGGAAACAAGGAAAAGCTTAAGGAGCTAAAATAATTTTGTAGCAAGCGATGAAGCAAGGAAAAAAAAAGATCTAGAAATCCCCTTATCCTTAAATATTTTAGAGATATTTTTTAGAGTTTAAGGGACCATTCACCTGCCTATAAATAAGTAGAAAGTTGGCCATTTTGAGAGACTTTAGATTGGGATTTACATTTTTTGTTTTTTTAATTTTTAACACTTTATTTTTCTGCATTTCATTTTCTTGCATTTTTTTACTTACCAAATAGCCTTTAATTCCAATTTTTCCAATTGATTCTTATTGTAATTTTTAGTTTCCTAAAGTGTTTTTCAATGTTTTTTAAGATTTTGGTAATGAATTTTACAAATTTTATTGATTTCCTACTCACATTCTTATGATCTCTTGCTAATCTCAAATATGGATTTGAATTCACTCAACTGACATTTTCCCAATTTTTTGTTACAAACTCTTTGATTTCTTTTACTTATTTTACTTCATTTCTTTTCATAGTTTTTTAACTCACTAGGCTACAATATAGAAAAATTTTAGTTTCAGTTCGAATCCTGGAGGCAGGTAGTCTAGATGTGAAAAGAAGTTTGATCTTGAATCTTCTCTCCTCTAGGCAAATTGTTTGCTTCTTTTAAACTTTGCACCCTTAGATTTACCTATTTTCTTGCTTATTTTATTTACTTTTTGTTCTTTAATTTGAATTATCATATTGTTCTTTTAGTGTTCTTTCAATTTACAGCTCATAATCATTTGATCTTACCTAATTTAGAGTTAGAAATCCATCTTGAAGTCACGGTTTTAGACTTTTTTTTTTTACATTCAGTTACAACCTTTCATTTAAACCTAGCAATTTTATTTCAAAATTTGTTCAAATTTATTTTTTACTTTAGTTCTTTACTTAGTCCTATAATTTTAAGTGTGAATCTATTTACTTTGTTGCCAATTAGATCTCATTTTAATTGTTTAGTTATGATTTATTTAGGTTAGCTTAGTATTTTTGAGTTTGCAAGGTTAGTTGCATTTTGCATTTTCATCACTTTAATTTCAATTCAATCTTGATTTTACTTTGATTTAGCTACTATATTTTAAATTTTTTTAGATTGCATTTTAACTATTGTTTTTGTTCATTCGTTCATTTACTTAGCATTACATTTTTTATGCTTTTATTTTCATATTAGATTTTATGCTCATTTGGTGATTTGAGCCAACTATAAATGGGTAGGATGATAATAGATACTTAGTCTAAGAATTTTTTTACCTAATCTCTGGGGATGATATCTTGACCAAAAGGTCATTATTATTACTTGTACGACTTGTATACTTGCAGTTGATCGAATCAATTTTAGGCATGTCATGTCATATATTTAGCAGTTTTAGTTTACATATAAAATCTTTGAAGCCTCGATATCAATGGCATATACTGTAAGATTTTATAAGAAATTTATTTTTTTGTCTCACCACTAGACTTATTCCTTAAATATCGATGATGACCAAATATTGACAATATGTTAACTTTGCTACTTCATTATAATACAACATGCAATTGTTTTCCCATACATGAATTTTCTTATAACCAAGTCCAAGTTTCATAATTTTTTTTCATTTTATAGAAGCTTTCAAGTAATTTATCATCTATCAGTAACATATCCTTCACTATGTTTATTTGACGATCAAAACATGACTCATTCATGTTAAACTCTAATTTACAATTTAAAAGCTGTGACATAATAGAGAAGATTGTGTGCTTCGTACAACCTGACCATAATGATTCATTCACATCATTCAACAAAGAATATAAGCTTGCCTTATTTGCACTCGACTCATATGGCAATTTAATAGAGCAATTTAGGCAAAAATTTTATGAGTAATGGAGTCCATGATTTAAGTGAGGGTAGAATCCTATTTTAACAAAAAGTGGAAAAAGTTAAGGTAACTCTTTTTAGGAGTTTGATGGATGGTGTGAGTGTTAAAATAATGTAGAATTCTATACATAAAATAGTAGGATGCTTTCTTAGGTCTCTTTGTCGGGGGCATCAATTCAAGTCTAGTGATGATAGTAACTCATTCAATTGGTTACTTTATTGTTGTAGAGTTTAAGCTTCCTTATTAGTTAGCTTATTTTTAGTATAATTGTGGCTTAGACATTGATTCATTGAAGATAAAGATCTGGTGAGTAAAGTAACAGTGTTGAATGGTATCAACTTTGATTGTTGTTGATGTAGTCTATTTGAAAACAAAGACTTAATAGAAACCCTAAAGAAGTTAAACCTTCATAACCTATTTCTTTCTCTTAAAAAGTAGTTGGAGGGCTTTTTTTTTCTCCCTTATACTTCTTTCTTTCTAAATTTTCGGTACATAGTTTTGATATAGTGCTTTCATGTCATTCACTTTTTATGTACATACTATTTTGTAGCTGCACCTTGTTGCATAAATTCTAATGAAGTATGATTACTACTTCCAATTTCTAACAATGATTAAATTAACCTTAAAACACAAAACTTGATCCAATTAACAATGCTAAAAAGTAAGATGACCATGATATCTTAAACTCTTTTCATGTCACTAAAATTAAATCTTTGATCAAGTTTTTTGTTTTAAGATTTAATCTCAACAGTCATCGACATACGGGTGCCTCTAGAAAAAACTAGTTTAACATGTAAGAAAATAAGTAAGCAAAGCTTAACAGAAAAAAAAAAAAACCCAACATAGAGCCATCATAACCGCCGTATGAATGAGTTAGTATGAAATAGAAGAGAAATTCTTGAATACTTGGAGAAGCCAACAAAGGCTTGACGATGAGGGGAGAGAAGTGACACTCCAATGGACTTTTGGCAATTGGAACAATAGTGGTGCATTGGCAACGAGGGGAAAGAGAAAGCGTTTTAAGGATGGTTAGGAATTTGTGGCCGGAAAAAAGAAAAGGGGTTAGGGATTTGGGTCAGGGAAAATAAGAAAGGGAATTAAGGATTTTAGTTTTATTAAATCAACTGACAGATTATCAATGAAATTTTTATTGGTAAAAAATTTTATTTTTTTCTACAAATTAATATAATTTTTAATAGATTTAATTTATTTTAAATACTGATGAAATAATCCTTCGATAATTCGTTACTAAATATTATACCGACAAATTATTCCATTGGTGATTCCCACGCCAACTTTTCCCAATTGTGCCCAATTTTTACCTACGAAATACTAACAAAAATTGTCTTCGTCTATAAATTTCGTTGGTATTCTGTCGATGTATTATTTTATAATTATGATCTATTGATAATTTGTCAATAAGTTGTCGGTAATTACTGACAAAAGTATTTTAGCAATAAAATTCTATAAGTATTCAATTGCTAAAACTCTGTTGATTATACTAGTAGTGAACATCCTTAACAACCTATTGGTTTAACGAAAGTTGTGTTGCTTTTTGAAAAACAAAAACTCACCAAAGCAACATGGATGCAAATGAAATAGATCTTTAAATGTTTAACTATCTAGGTTGAATTTGGAACAATAAGCCAATGTGCATTTTGTCCAAAATATTTATTTTCATGTGAAGGGTGGTGTCAATTGGATCTTGAACTTTTTATTAAAATTTTAACTAGTAGTTTAAATAGTTAAAGGGCCAAACATTCCACTTTGAAGTAAAAAATACCAAGGTTTCTATGATTTCAAAGTTTTTTTTTTAATTTTACCCATAAATCACTTCTTTTGTTGTTCTTCTTTGTTTATTTAGTGCGACAATTGTTCATGAGAAATGACATCTCACCTTGCAAACTTAGTTTTTTTTTTCAAATCAAAAAACATTTTGACTATTTTGAAACATGACATTAAAGCTATTGTTAAATTTGATAAAAAAATCATTGTTATAAGCATATGAATAAACGTAAAAAATATATTTTGTTCCATTCCTAATAAGCTTCACTTAATTTCACCAAAAAATGGTTTTCTAATTTCAGGCTTCTCTTATAATGTGGCATTTAAAATTTTAATGATGTTATTTGTTATTAAATTTTTTATGATATAATTTAATAAAAATTATTTACAAATGTATTAGATGAGCATTAAACAATTTTTAATTTTAACTAATAATTGTAAATTTTTTTCTTTATTATTGTTAGAATGATGATGAAAAGAAACATCATATCAATTAAATTGAAAACATTTTTTATATAAAAATATAATAAGAGTCATTCTGTTTATTCTTAATTAATTTTAAATTAAATGTCTAACTTAAAACATAACATGATATCAAATCAAGGGCTACCTTATTCCCTCTACGATAGTTAGGCTAATTGTTTCTACTCTTGAACCTATTGCTAATTGATCACAATTTATTGAAATTAAGTTGGTTAGAGCACAAAATTGTACAATTAATGTTATGTTTGGTAGATAGGAAGGAAACAAAAAAAAAAATTGAGTAATTGTTAAATTTAATATTAAGATTAATAATAATATGTAATATTTTGTAACTCAAACATTAAACTAGAAAATATTTTCTTTTCATTTTAATTCTTACCAAACAAAGCTTTTGATTGTAAAACAAATATTAAAATAAATTAAGTTAATTAGAGTAAGAAATTTAAAGTGGTTAATTTAAAGATACTATATTTGTCATATAAATTGTAAACAAAATTGTTAAGAAAATTGATGAGAGAAAACATTTTCTAGGTCAAATTTTATTCCACATTCCTAAGGTTGGGCTGAGGGATTGTTTACTAGGTTAAGGAAAACTTACCTTTTTTTGCTATTGTGAGTTGGGAAATATTGCTTTTTTGTTTTCAAGGTCTAGAAGATATAAGAATTAAGGACATAAATTTAGTGAAAGATAATGTAATAATATATGAATAAGGTCATATATCAAAATAATACGATAGACTTAATTGATTTATGGTAGCATAACAAAAGTGTTGTTGCGAAGGTATTGTGGAAGCAACACTGACTTGATTCACTACTCAGATACAAGATCATGCATTTAAAAATTGTCCACTATCCACAGTGTAAGTCCTTAAGCACCAAAGCATAAGATTCCTCATAGATTTTCCTTTTTTATACCTATCTCTCTCTTTTCCTCTCTTGTTCTCTATGTGACCTTTCACATAGTCCTACATATATGAAAATTATCTCATACTTTAGATGAAAACTTATTCATCCTTTATCATCATGGCCGAATGCCATGCTTTGTTTGAGAAAGGAAGAGACTTGATAACTATTTTCCATCATCTTCATTTATGGCCAAATGCCATGCATAATAAAAAAGAAAAGAATAGAGACACGATAGTTTGTTTTTGAATTCAAAACTCAAAAACTCATAACCACTATTTGGTAGTTATTTAATATAAAACCTTATCTACCCATTATGGGTGGTTATTCCTACATCTCCCACTTGACAAAATGGGGACAAACTCTCATGATCAAGATAATTTTTTCTCTACCCTTTGTAATTGGTTCATACAAGGAAATAAGTTGATGGACCAATATACTTCGATAGGTTTGTTTCTCTATGATTGTTAGCTATATATAGTAGCTCAAAATCACATTTAGTTACTTCTACAACTATTAGGTGTGCATAATAACTCTAAAATATAAGTAAAGTAAGTACACAATATCTTAGACCCATTCATTCACATTTCAAGTTATTTAAAATTTCTCTTTTATCATATTGTATGATATACTTATATTTTCACAATTATGTTCAATGTCTCAAACATAATTGGTCGACCTATGAATACAACCTAATGTGACACTAGAATGATTTTTCATTCTTTTAGAATCTAGTCATTTCAATTTAATTATTATCTAGATATGTCCCATTATATCAAATCATCCATGACCATAGGTAACATTGCAAGACAATTAACATTGAATTGAAACTTTAAGAAAACAATCGAAAGCCTTTAAGGATACTAAATATTTGATCCTTTGATCTCAAAAGGTCTTGCACAACAAGAAACAGAGATCTATTCATCTATTACTCTTCTTGGTTGAATAATGCACATATGGTATGAAACATATGATATGGTATTACTTTCATTTTTCTCAAGTGTAGAGGCCTAATTTGGTTTAGGCAGAAGTTGGCCATTTGTAAGGTTTTTAAAATTTGACCTGGTTATAATCAATTATTTTTTTTAATTTGGACAAGTTTTGAAAATCAAATTAGATACCAATTTGATCCAAATGCCCTAAGATCAAACTTGATCAAAATTGATCAAAATCAGTGAAACCAAATTGAACTCAGGTCAATTTTTTAAAAATTCACAAACAAATGGGACTAATAAGGCTAGGAATTAACAAATGTGATTTTAATACATTAAAAACTTTGATTGCACTTTGAGAAGGATAATATTATCGAAATGCCTTTCAAAGGTATTTTTTTAATTTAAGCTTTTCAAAGTTAGATTTTTGTGAAAACTTTTAGATCACATTTAAATATTATTTTATAATTTTTGATGCATTGAAAACACTAATTGCACCACGTGAGATGTGAAATTACCAAAATACACGTAGATATTTTTGTAATTTGACATTCTAGAGGTTAATTTTTTGTGAAACATTCTAGACAATGGTTTTATGTTATTTAATGATTTTTAGTGTAGCAAAAACCTTGATCGCACCTTGAAATATGTGAAATTACTATAATGCTTTTAAGGGATATTTTTGTAATTTGACCTTTTTTAGGTCAATTTTTGGCAAAACGTTCCAAATCATATTTTAAAATTATTTTATGATTTTTGGTCTATTAAAAACCTTGATCGTGCCTTGAAAGGTATGAAATTATCAAAATACACTTTAAGGTTATCTTTCTAATTTGACCTTTTCAAGGTTAGTTTTTATGAAAATTTTCAAATCATGATTTCATAATATTTCAAGATTTTTGGTCTTTAAAATCAAAAAAAAAAAAAAGGGAACATTATATTCTAAGAACATGGTATAAAAGGTGAAAACTTTAACAAGGGTAATTTGGTCTTTTCACAAAGTTCTAGTAGCACTTAGAGCCTCACTTTAAGCTGGGTTTATCATGGACCATTGACCATTCGAAAGCCTTAATCCAAAGGTGAAAGGTGATTGCTTGGTGAATAAACAAGGATCAATTTTTAGGATGCATCTCATGATCGAGGGCTATTAATCAATTACATGAGATATTTATTCATAATTTAGGGCTAAATGTAAGAGAAGAGAGGTAGCTTGTGGCATGAAAAGGAGCGAAAAAGAAAAAAAGAAAAATTCAGGGAAAGCTTTAAAGAGGTATAATTCCTACTATTTTTTTCATTTGCATTTCATATCATTTGATACCATTATTCATAGTTTTCTTATTATTTAGTCTTTAATTTTTTGTTTTTGTCAAAAAATCCATAGTTAATCATCTCTTTAAATCCAAGGTTGATTCAAGTTTTCATTTAACCAAAAATAGTTTGGTTTGAAATAAAAAATAATAATAAAGCAACAAATAAAAAAAAAACTCAACCATTAAAACCATGCAAGGGAGGCACGCCCAACCTTATTTCTTCCTATGGTCGAACCTTCTTTGCCCATTTTTTAAGGTTTTTCCTTTATTAAATAATGTGTTTGAATGATTTTAGTGATATAGTATATGCATGTTTTTTGTTTGCTTTTGTAAGTTATATGTAGTGGTTGGCTAGTGTTCGTGTTTTTATGGTTTCCTCATTGGTTAATTTATTACATGTTTGATAAAATTTCTTTCATGATAAAAATGCCTTTATGTTATAGTTTAATAAGTGTTTGATGCATGATCTAACTAAATAAGGTGATGGATTGATTGTGGCAGCCATAAGGGCATTTGACCAAGCTCCCCCATGCTTGGCTAAACTTCCCTTCCTTGAATGATGGCCAGATGTTGTTTATTTCACATATGTTTGCTTGTGTTTTTAGTTTATTCTTCAAGTTTTCTATGTGTTTGATCAAATTTTCAATGAATAAAAAATGATAGATTAGTAGATTTTTTGGTGATTTTATGTTATTTGATGTGTTTTAATTCGAAAAAAAAAAGGTGGAACATGTCTTTAACTTTAAAAAAAATTTATCCAGTTTTACCATGTTGCATGCATGTTTAGTTTCTAATATATTTTTAAATATGCCTAAGTTTGTAATAAGTTTGTTCCCATAGTTAGGCATTTTTCATGCATCAAAGTTTACTTTTTTATCAGTGGCATTCTTGTTATTTTTATCATATGCATTTCTCATGCAGACTTTAAAACCAAAACCCCAAATCCAAACCCTAAATTGAAACCCTAAAATCAAAATCTTAAACCATAAACCTTAAACCTAAACCAAGCCCCAAATCTTAAACCCTAAATCCTAAACCCCAAACTCCAAACCTAATCCCTAATCCCTAAACCCTAACCTTAAACCTTAAAACCAAAACCCTAACCTAGACCATAAACTAACCCCAAACCCTAAACCAACCCTTAAATCCTAAAACCAACTTAATCCCATTATGCGTTACCATACTACTAGTCCTAAGCCTAGGTAAAATGATGGGGGTTGCAAAAGATCAACAGGTAGCATAAAATATAGTCAAACCATGATGAAAGACCAAGATAAGAATTTTCATTAGGTTGTCAACTCCTAGTTATGTGTTACATCGAAGCTTAGGTGTAGTGTTAAATGGGCAAGGATTGCTAGGTCATCACCTAAAAGTGATGTGCCACATCGTCACCCAGGTGTTGTGTTAAATAAGCAAGGGTTCTCATGTTTTAATAGATGATCGTGAGTAAAAAAGTTAGTCCATAAGGGTAAACTATATCTGGCAACTTAGAATATAAGATTGTTAATTGGTAAGCTAGTAGGATATGAGAGGTAGTGATAAGGAAATGAATTAATATTATGTGTCTCCAAGAAACTAAGTGGGGAGGGGAAAAGGCTAAAGAGATAAAAACATGGGGCTCTAAGCTTTGATGCACAGGTAAGGAAAAGAGTAGAAATGGAGTAGGGATAATTATAGATAATCATTTAAAAGATGATGTCGTTGAGGTGAAAAGAAAGAAAGATATAATTTTACTTGTTAAACTTATATTAGGAAAGGAAATTGTTAACATTATTAGTGCCTATGCCCCATAAATAGGTCTAGACCAAGCAAGTAAGCAATTATTTTGGAAAGAGTTAGACGAGACAATGTGAGTCATACCAAATGAAGAAAAGCTATTTATTGGAGGAGACATGAATGGTCATGTAGGCAAGGATTATAGTGACTTTGAAATTGTGCATAAAAGATATAGTTTTGGAGAAAGAAACAATATTGGAGATAATATTCTAGAGTTCGCTATGGCATTTGGCCTAACTATATTAAATATGCATTTTAGGAAAAGAGAATCACATTTGGTGACTTTTAGAAGTGGGTTAAATGCTAGTAAAATTGATTTCTTTTTTACGAAGAAAGATGATAGAAGTAGTTGTAAGGATTGCAAGGTTATACCGAGTGAGAGTGTGACAACACAACACAGATTGCTAGTCCTATATGTCTTTCACCTTCGAAGATTACAGTGGATACATTAGAGTTATGAACCACATATTAAGTGGTAAAACTTGAAGGGGAACAAAATACCAATTTTTAGGGTTAGATCGGTACAAGAAGTTGTTTGGAAGCCTAATGAAGATATAAAGGTAATGTTGGAAAATATTTTTACCAAAATTCAAAGGGTTGCGAAAGAGACTCTTGGTGAATCCAAAGGTTGTGCACTATTAAGAAAAGAACTATGGTGGTGGAATGATGAAGTGAAAATGGCAATTGAAGCAAAATGGGAGTCTTATAGTATTTAAGGAATAACAAGGATAAAGTGAGTTATATGAAGTATAAGACAACAAAACAAGAAGCTAAAAAAGCTATTAGGGATTTAAAGACCAAGATTTATGAGGAATTATATAGAAAACCAGCGACAAAAGACAGAGAAAAAAGGTTGTTCAAAATTGCTAAAATGAAGGATAAGATGAGTAAAGATCTTATTGGTGTAAGATTCATCAAAGGCGGTGACAAAAGAGTCTTAGTGAAGGATGAAAGGATTAAAAAGAGATTATGAAACTATTTTGATAATCTTTTTAATCACAACTTTGAGCATGATATAGGTGAGCTTAACATGCCTTCTAAGCATACCAAGAGGGTGTTTAAACAGAACATTAAAAGGTATGAGGTTAAAGAAGTTTTGAAAAGGATGAAAGCAAATAAAGCTATAGGACTAGATAGAATATTGATCAAAATTTGGAAATACCTAGGTGAAATAGAGATAGAATAGTTGATGAATTTTTTTCTTTTAAAAGAAAATTTAAAAAAAAGATTTAACTTCTTAGAATAAACAAAGGAATTCATTTATAAACATTAAAGTAGGACCATCTTTACAAAAATCTAAGGATAACATATAATTAATTAGTACCATCTTCCTCATGCGTAATTGACTCCCAGATCCAATTTTGATTTTCACAAACACAAAATGTTCTTTTAGTAAACTTTAAACTCATTTTAAATGTTTTATTAAAAGGACAAAATCTTTGGGTGACCTATCACACCTTAAAATCCTTATTTTTATTTTTATTGAAAAGGCTTTTTAGCCCATTTTTTTTCATTCCTTAAGTCCAACAGTCAGGTGTCGAACTTGTATATCTTAAAAGCATGGCAACTCTATTGGGGACATATTTTTTAGAAAGTCAAGCCAAAGGTTGATTGTATATTATCCTAAATTTTAGTTTAATGGTCCTAATTAATGTTTAATCTTAATTTCTTGATTTTAATTTTCCTGTTTTCTTAAAAGGTGGAAAATTGAAAAAAATAAAAAAATTTGAAAAAAAATGTTTTGATTGCAATTTCTTGTTTCCAAAGAATTAAAAAAAATGTGTGTTATACATTTCATTTATATTTTAATCATGTCATTTATATTAAACTATTGTTACTTATTTTGTTTTTAATAATTGTGGGGTGTTTAGGATAAGGGTGTTTTAGGAAACTATGAAAGGTTTTTATGTCCCTTCACATACACTCATATTGCATTACATGTATAAGTTCTATACCCAAGCTCTAACCATTTTAGGAGAAAGTGAAGTGGCTATGCTCTCGCGAGGTGTAAACCTTCATAATGGCTAGTGAAACATTTACACTCAAATTGAACTCTTTTTGCTCATAACCTATAATAGGTGAGGATCGAGGTGCCTTATTAGTTTGTAACCAATAATGATGTGAGGAATAATTTGAAAACTTTTAATGGATAAATTCCTAGTCCAGCATATAATGAACCTTAGGGAATCAGCCCTAGGTAAAGCGATGCTACACTCTCTTTATAGCAATTACCCTAAATAAGTCACTTGAAGGAACTTTCCTTATCTTTCTCATTTAATTTGCTATTATCTGATAACTTACACCCTTATTTTTAATAAAAAGGGAAAAAATAAAAAAATCATTAAAAAAAGCAATCCTTTATGTTAAAAAACAAAGGAAAAAAATGAGAAAAAAAGGAAAAAAAGAAAAAAAATTGCTTGAAAGTGTTAATTTATCTTGTTACTTTGCATTTACATTTTTTTCCCTTTTACTATTTGTTTCTATGCATTTTGTGTTTTCTTTCATTTTGTTTGCTTTATGCATCATTCTTGACATAAAGTATAAGAGATATTCATTCTAGATAATTTGTTAGTAGAAGTTTTCATGGCATTTCAAGAATCTCAAGTAGGGTCTTCGATTAACAAGTCATTTTGGAAAGCTTAAGAGCAATAAAACAATAGGCAACAAACAAAGAGAGAATGTTTGATGGATGGATATGTTGCAAGCCTTCCAAAATTGGTATATTTAGATTTTAAAAAGATTGATACAATAGATTTATAGGGAATTTGGAGTCAATGGGACCCAAAAATAAGGGTAACATTCATGAATAGGTATGGAGATATTGCCTTCATACAATCTTAAAGCTTAATGATCAGATGATGAAAGCTGTAATAAGGTTATAGAATCCAACATACCGATGCATTATGTTGAACAAAAAGGACCTAACACCCACCATGGAGGAGTATTTCATCTTACTACATCTAGATTTACCCAAGCCTGATGAGTGTATTAGAAAGCATAAAAACTGTCAGGTTATAAGAAAAAGTTGGTCAAAGTTAATTGGAGTTAAGATTCAAGTGATTAATAAGAAGAAAATAGTTAGCGAAATGATATTATGGACTTTCTTGTGAGATCTTATACTCTAAAATTTCAACAAAGATTGTGATATGGATATATTTGTGTTGGCGATCTATAGATTAGTGATCTTCTTGAGAGTTGTACCGTACATAGAGGCCTTTGTGAATGATTTCTTCATGCAATTAGAACAAAAGATTACCTTTCACAAATGTTTATAGAAAAAACCAATAGATCTTTAAATCATTGTTAAAAAAAAGGAAATAGAAGAATGATTGATTGTACTAAGCTAATTTATGCAAGGATTTAGAGTTATTTTTGAGGTACCGATCAAGCTCCATTATTGGTTTACACCAAGTTTTTGTCATCTCTAGCCGAGTTCAATGCAAGAAAATGACCTAGAGATCTCTTCAAGAAATAGTGGATATTTCTTTTTTAGAGTTTAAAAAGGGAAGGGGTGACTTGGAAAGTGCCATAGATGCTTCGAGTCTCAATCATGTATGTTTGTGGGGATTAGCTTTAGGTCTTATTGCTTAAAATTTAGGAAGCCACTAGTTATGCACTGTTGATGGTTAAACATTAGTATGGGTTTTAGCAGTTCATCTTAATGACCTGAGGGTTAGATTAAATAGACTTTGACTATGGTATAGAAGGCTACATGGCTAGTATGCATAGTATTATGAAGGCTTGGGGACAAACATTCAGGTTAAAACTAGGTAGATATACAAATGATATGACTCCGGGATACCTAGTAAGAAAGGCTAAGTGAGTCAACAACTTAGTGCTACCATGGGATTATGAGTCAATCCTATCGGTAAACCATGGGCTAAGGCATCACCTATAGAAATAGAGATTGGTAAGATGGAGTTTAAGGCAAAGATAGAGAAAATCAAGAAAGAAAATTTGAGGCTACAAGAAAAGATGGGTCAGTTAAGGTATAAGAAAAGCATACAGAAGGATAAACTCTAGAAAATGATAAAGGAGAGAGACTTAGCTCAAAGTGACCTCAAAGAGTTACATTTGGAAAATCTAAAGTTAAAAGCTTGGCTAAAGGATAAAGGGAAGGGAAACAAACATCAAAAAGAGATAAAGCAACTCAAGGAGGAATTGCACTTCTAGAAAAGTAAGGCTCAACAGAATGAAGATAAGATTGTTCTAATAGCATGAAAAAAGAAAGATTCACATAAAGTGCTTACTATGAACAAAAAAAAAGCTTAATAAGTGCCAAGAAAAGAATGAAGAGCTAAAAGAGGGATTAAGGAGTGAGAAGAAGAGGCATCTCAACATTCAAGGGGAGAAATATGCATTTGGCATATAAATTAAATTCTTGAAACTATAACAACAAGAAAACAAAGATTGTATCACCTTCTTACACAATGAATGGCGAGAAAGGAAGTCAAAATGAAAGCAAGTGTGTGACCAAAAAATAGAAGCCTAAAAGTAATGAAAGATCGAGAATCATAGGAGATAGATGTATATTGACCACCTTAGTACTTATATGCGAAAGGTACTAAGACATGCCAAGGTGATGATGGAAAAGGTAGAATCTTTAAGGTAAAAGGTTGTCCCTATCAGTAATTTTAGTCAACTTTTTTTGGATTTCTTAGATAAGGCAAAATGGCAGTATGAACAACTTTGACACTTTTATGGCCCTAGTTCTAGAATAGTTCATGATGTATAATTTTGGAATTTTTAGAATGAATGAAAACTTCTTTTGACTAAAATTATCTATAAATGAATGTCCTCGAAATAGTATGCCTAAAGAAGCTTATGAAAAAGAATGATGGTTGTAAATATATTTTCATCAAGCTTTTAAAGTAGAAAGAACATAATTAAATAACTCGATCTAAAAATAAAAAAGAATTTAAGGGATTTCCTTTTCAACAATAATAATAAAATTTGATCTGTGTCATGCATCATTTGTCTAAATATTGTTTTTATGCCAACTAAGGATAAGGAATGATGGTTGTAAATACATTCTCATCAAACCTTTGAAGCAAGAAGATATCTTTAAAAATCTTGCCAAAATATTAGAAGATTTTTTAGAGTTATCTTGTAAGGCCAATAATAAAATTTACGTCATGTGCTTTTGATTTTTGATAATTAATAAAATATTTGAGGGTAGCACGTCCTAAAAAATAAGATTAGTTAGTCCCTTGCATCTGTAATACATGATCTCACTCAAGAGTCATAGAGAATGAAAATGCCAATTGGATACCATCACCAATTCAAATAAATGTCAACTCTGAGTCCATTCCTTTTGACCACATCATTGTGCCAAATTTGGATGATCCAAAAGAACAAGAAAAACTAAAAAAAGTGTCTAAATCAACAAAAAATAATTAGATGAAGAATACGTATGATATGTTGGAAGAAAGATTGAAAGAATAGAAGGACATGATGTACATGTAAGTGTGGATGCTTTTGAATTGAGTCTAGTGTCTGATCTTGTCATTTCATCAAAGTTTAAAGTCCCAAACTTTGAGAAATATGATGGAACGAAATGCCCTTTAGCACATATTACAATGTATTATCGAAGATAGCTAGTCGTACGCACAATGATAAGTTACTAATCCATTATTTTCAGGATAGTCTAACTGGCTCTGCAACAATATGGTATGTCCAGCTGGGTTGAAAGATTCAGTTTTAGAATGATCTAGTTAAAACATTCATAGCACAATACAAAAATGTTGAAGATATGGTACTAGATACATTATCCCTACAGAACATAGAGAAAAGAGTTATCAAAATCTTTAAGGAGTATGCATATAGATGGAAAGATATAGCTGCATAGCTCCAACCATCATTAATAGAAAAAAAGACTACAATACCTTTTATAAGCACTTTAAAGGCCCCTTACTATGACGAATTGGTAGGCAATTCTAACAAGAATTTTGCTATCATGGTGATATTAAGGGAGATAATTGAAAATACAATCAAGAATCACAAGATTGACAGGTAAAAGGCCTTATGTGTTAAGAAAACCCTAGTTGTAAGAAAGAAAAAAATTTAAAGCTCATGCAGTTACAAGTCCATCACCCAGACCTTTCAATCTCTATCACTCATTTCCCGCTTACTTACCATACTATCCTTCCATAAATCAGGTATCCTAAACACCATATGTAGACACCTATCTATGTACAGGGTCAATTTTCATTGTTTATTATTATTATTATAGCATGGTATGCTATATCAGTATTATATTATATTATATCATCATTATTATTATTTTTTATTTTTTTCCTTTACCTTTCTTCTTGACCGGTGATCTAGGAAACTAAAATTTAGGGATTTAATGTAGTCAAAGGCTTTAATTCATAATCAAAGGGGTTATAGATTCAATCCAAAAAAATTAGCAAGAAACCTAGACCTAATTTGGGCTTCGGCCAGAATCTAATCCTAGGATTCAAGCCTAGGATTGAATTTGTCCGTTTCTTAAAATTTGTTTTAAGGCTGCCTATAAATTGAACTAGCATTACAAAGAATAAACAAGGTGGACTTTAGAGGGGACATGGTTGATTTTCTAAAAATGGAGGTGAACTTGGTGTTACGAAAATTTTCTAGGCAGTAGGGATTTTCTAGGAATTTTGATTTTGAGAACTTTATGTTCAATTTGAAGTGTTTGGGTTAGATTTGTGTTTTTGAAGTCTGGATTAGGGTTTTGGAGAGTTTTTGAAGAAATTTGGGCAATTTGAGAAAATTTGGGATTTTTTGGAAAATCTGGGTTTTGGATGAATTTTTCAGTGAAATATGAGTTTTTGGTTGAATTTTTTTATGAGGCTTGAATTTTTTGGTGGAATTCTGGTGACATTTCTAGAAACCAGTGGGTTTTCTAGTTTTTGGTTAAAGTTTTCAATGATTTTCCTAAAAATTGGTGGGTTTTTCCAGTTTTTAGTTGAATCTCCGATGGTGTTCTTAGGGAATTTCTACAAAGAAGTTAGAGCTTGTTGATCTAGAGAAAGGGAGAGCAAGGGGCTTCTGACCAAAAATTTAGAAAAGTGACTTTTATAGGATGTCAAAATGACATCGTTTTGGAGAACCCAGTTACGCGGGTAACCTAACAAGAATCCGCACGTTGATCCTAGTGTCGACCCAACCCAATCGTAGGTTTTCTTTTTTTTCATTTTCATTTGATTTTCTAATTTTATTTATTTATTTATTTTTAGTTATTTTTTTGTGTTGTTTTACTAATTTATTTATTCATTTGTATTTAGTAATTCAATATTTTATTACAAAAAATTTTTCTTTCTAAAAAATAAGCAAAAAATATATTTTTTTTCAAATAAGTCTTTTTAAAAAATATATAATAATAAATAAATAAGAAAAAATCTTTTCAAATAAGTTGTAATAAAAAAATATTTTCAAATAAGTTGTAATAAAAAAATCTTTTCAAATAAGTTGTAATAAAAAAATCTTTTCAAATAAGTTTTTTTCAAAAATAAAAAAACAAAAACAAAAAAAAATCTTGTCAAGTAAATTTATGGAATCCAGCAAATTAAAAGGAAATTTCATAAATCAATTTTTCAAAAAAATAAAAAAATAAAAGATAATTTCATCCTTTAAACTATTGGAAGGATTGCTTCAAATTAAGTCTTACTAAACTATTAGGAGACTTTACTAAATTTTTGAAATAAAATAAATTAATAAATTCGACGATGAAGCCTCTTTAAAGTGGGATCCTAGTCTCCATGAATATTCTTAAGGTGATAAAATTATCTTAACTTACTACTAAACTATTAGAATAATTTTAAGATTAATTTTTAATATTAAATATTTTGGTAAATTACAAATGTAGACACTCAATTTAATCTAGGCCCGGATTAATTGGGCCTGGTCCAAATGGATAAGATGGGCCTATTTTCAATTTTATTTTTATTATTATTATTTTGGTTTATCTATTCTAAATTTTGTTTTAATTATTATTGTTTTTTATATATGATTTTTGTTCTAGAAGAAACTTTTTTGCCATGAATTTAGGGGTTGGTAGAGTCTGGATTGGATTCAAAGATTGAATCCCAATCCCATATAAAATTGGGATTGATTAAAAACTTTTCTGATCAATCCTTATAAATAAATACTGGAACATAAAGAAAAGATACATCGAAAACACATAGAGAGAAACAAAACGTAAAAAAAAGGTGTTTAGAAGGTTCAAAAGTGATTTTAAGATTTTTTAGGAATTTTTGGTGAATTTTTTTTTTGAAAATTTCTAGAATTTCCAAATTTCGGCCAAATTTTTCAATGAAATTTGAAGTTTTCAATGTATTTTTTTCTAGATTTTAGCTTTTTTTTCTAGAATTTGATGAAAATTCAATCGGATTCTAGGTTCTGTTAGAAAGAGAAAGAAAGAAAAAAGGGGAAGGAGAGAAAAGGAAGGGAGACATCTAAGGGAAAAATGAGATTTTTTGCCTTTTATACTTGCTCAAGACGACGTCGTTTTGTCGTTAAATCAACCCATGGTATACATATTTTTGCTTGGATTAACCGACCCGATCGCAACCCGCATTTGACCCGAGTGCTAGCCAACCCCTGAAATTGAGCCAAGCTGAGCCGCGCACTCTCGAGCCCCGTTTTTGAGCCATTTTTCTTTCTGGAGTCGAGCCGAATCTCAGTCGTTGAGCTGAGTTTTATTTATTATTTATTTATTTTATTTATTATTATTATTTCTAAATTAGAATTATTTGGTATTCTTTAATTTTTTTATTTTATTTTATTTTATTTTTAATGATTTTCCTAAAATAAAATTCTCAAAAAAATATTTTTGAGTAAAAGTTGAAAGTATCAATTTTTCTTGAAAATAAAATTTTTTAAAAAATATTTTTAGGGGAAAGTTGAAAGTATTAATTTTTCTTGAAAATAAAAAGGTTTAAAAAAATATATTTAGGAAAAAGTTGAAAGTATCAATTTTGGTTGAAAATAAAATTTCTAAAATAAAAATTATTAAGAAAAGTATTTTGAGGAAAAGTTGAAAGTATCAATTTTCCTTTAAAATAAAATTTATAAAATAAAAATCATCAAGAAAAATATTTTTGAGAAAAAGTTGAAAGTATCAATTTTCTTTGAAATTAAAATTTCAGAAAAAAAAATATTTTGGGGAGTAGTTGGAAGTACCAATTTTCTTTGAAAATACAAAAAAAAAAAAAACATTTTAAGGAAGAGTAGAAAGTATTAATTTTCCTTGTGCAAAAGCAATTAGTTTTCTTTTAAATGAAAATAAAAGAATTTATATCAAAAGTTGAATCATTATTCCTTTTTTTATTTTTTTTATTTTTTTTCTTTTTTTTCTTAGAATTTTTTTAATGTTAAATAATTCGACGATGGAGTCTCTGCAAGTGAAATAGTAGTTTTCTTATATACTCTTAAGGTATGAAAATTTTTCTTAATTTTGTGTCAAAAGTATTGGAGTTAATTAAGAATAATTTTGAATAATTAATTATTTGGTAAAATTTTTAAGGCTTATTGGATAACACGAAATTAAGTTGGTACCATCTTTCGATGGGCATTGTGAGGGTGTTATAACCTTCCTCACTCGTAACCGAACTCTCGAACCCTGTTCTAGTTAATAGACCCAAACCTATTCTTTTAGGCATCCTTAGTCAATCTTTGGTGTTCCCTGGAAGGATAGATTTCTTAGGTGGCCAATTACACCTAAACAAAAAAGATTGGTGGCAACTCTTGAAGTCAATGTCTAGCGATAGATCCCCAGATCTATTTGTTATGACAATTTAGCAGAGACAGTTTGGTGACTCACCGAGGACATCCGAAATTAGGCTAACAAATAAATTCGTGTTATCCAAAAGCCTAATAAAATTGAACCTTTGGTATAGATTTTTTATTCATTCATATTTATTTACTTTGTTAATTCTGTCATTCATATGCATGTGCATAACATGAGCTCTATACCCGAGCTTCATCCCTTTAGGAGGGAGTAAAGTACCTATTGCTTTCGTGAGGTTTTAATGCCTTTGTAGTGGCTAGCGAAATACTCCCACTCAAATTGAACCTTTTCTGCTTGTAGCCTGTAATTGGTGAGGATTGGGGTGCCTTACTAGTCTGTAATGGATGATGATGTAAGGAGCAATTTGAGAACATTTAGACTTTAACCTTGAACCATATATAGTGAACCTTAAAAGTGCCTAACCTATAGATAGAGCCATCTCCTTTCTTTTAGAATGGACCAAAAGCATAAGATTCATTCCTTTTATTGTGTGTGATGTTTTAATTTATTTAGTTATTTATTTATTTATTTCTCTTTATTTAATGTACTAACCTCTTCTCTTATTCATGTTTGCATAATCTATATTCATATCATAAAGTTGCATAAAGAACATTTGCCTGAAAGACGGTATTTAACAATAAGTTTTTCATGGACTCCACAAAACAACTAGTTTGCTCTTCATCTGTATCAGCTCATTGTGAGTCACCCAACAAAGTGAAAGCCCAGTCAGAAAAGATTTTGCTAAAGATAAGGGATTATTTACCAATCAGTTATGCTTCTACCTTATCTTAAGAGACATTTATCCTCCTCAAACAAAATAATCTAGAAGATTTGGTAGATATATGAAAGAGGATGAGTCCATCAAGACAAAAGGAGTTTTGCTAGAGATATGGGCATATAGCACACCTTCGTGTAGTAAATGTTGACAATCAATTAACTAGAACTACAACGTAATTCTGGGATCCTACATACAAGTGTTTCATCTTCAATGAAGTTGATATGATGCCAACCATTGAAGAATATTCGACTTTGTTGGGTCTGCACCTCAAGGCTCCTAACAAGATATTTGTCAAAAAACATAAGTTAGGATTTCGTAAGGATTTGGCCCATTTCATGTGGATAGATAAAGAGATTATGGATTCTCATACAAAGAAAAAACAAGAATAGGTTTGCCTACCTTGAAAGTTCTTTTATGATTTCCTAATACAACATGCCGATGAAGAACGGAGGTTAGACATATTTACCTTAGCCATATACGGAATGGTGATATTTCTAAAGATTTTGGGTTATATTGAAATAGTAGTGATTGATTTCTTCGAAAGTGTGATCAATGGTTGTAACACTTCAACGGTAATATAAGCAGAGACTGTCAGATCTTTAAGTTACTATCACCAGAATGGAGGGCATTTTATAGGTTGCATACAATTATTGTAGTTATGGATGAAAAGCCACTTCGAGTGGAGAAAAGGTGCTTTCTCGAAGCTTTATATCCGTAATCGAGCTCCAATCAAGGAATTTTATGAAAGTGGATGGTCATAACAAAAGTCTAAAAAAGAGTGGATAGCTTTCTTACAAAAACTGACAAGTGCTGAAGTAAGATGGTTAGTCCCGTGGATAAATCGTAAACCTATGCTATATTAGTATGAAGATAACTCTGTGGTCCCACTTCTGAGTTTATGGGGAGTAACAAGTTATACGCCACTTTTAGTGAGGAGGCAGTTTGGGGTAGAATAGTTCATTCTCATGACGTATAAGCTTTGTCAATAAGATTTTTCTTATAGTGAGCCAAAAGTATTTCAAAGGATGAATGAGATGATTAAAGTATGGAAAAACCCCCATAAAGTGAATCCTAGACCATTCACTGATAAGGTCACTCAGAGGTACTTGGTTTGGAGAGCAAGACGATGACAAGAAATCGTATTCACTTATGAAAGCTTTCAACTGCCAACAAAAGAAAAGCTTGAAGAGACACCATCAAAATTAGAGCTTGCGAATAAAGAATTCGAGTCTGAAAAAGATAGGCTAAAGTAAGAGATTCAGAAGCTTTAAAAGGAAAAAGATTAGTGGAAAGATAGAGCTAAAAAATAGGAAGCTAAAGTTTGCAAGATTGTAAGAGAATGTAATACAGCTGTTGAAGACCTAGCGGAGCTACACCAAGAACATAAAAGGTTATGTGTGAGGGTAAAAGCAAAAGAGGTAACAATCACTAAGCTGACAGATGAAAATAAGCGATTAAAGCAAGAATATGTTGAATTAGAGGAAGAAAGTACCCAAGTACAAATAAAAAATAACATGTTGAACAGTTACTTAAGCAATTTGAGACAAAGATTGAATGAACAAAAAGACTACATTGCTGCATTGGTTAGAAAGCATAGAGAGTTATCATACCAAGTTTGGTGTGGTAAAAGGGAAAATCTAGGAAGACAGAAGTACATTGAGCACTTAATGACCCAAATTTGCAAAGAGATATGTAAGGCAAGAAAGATGGTAGAAAAGACAGAGGCATTGAAACAAGTGGTGGCCCCAGTAGGAGAACATGGGCAGTGTCTCTTGAACTTCATCAAGGAAGCTAAAGCCCAATATGAGCAGATCAAACGATATTATGGTTATAACTCTAGGATGGTAGATTTTATATAAATGAAAGTTCTATGGAATAAATGAAATATTTTAGTTGAACATTGTCTTAAGGAAAATGTTCTCTTCATGCATGCATTTTCATTCATTGCATTCTCATTCAATACATTTAACAAAGTAACCATAAGATAGTCATATAAACTTGCTAATTCTAAGATATGGTATTTAAGGTTCAAGGATAGCTCCATCTAGCAAAAATCCCGCCCTCTATATAACACAAGGGCCAGAGCCAGACAAATAAAGCAAGAAAACTCTCACCGATTTGAGAAATTGAAAAAAACACAAGAAAAGATTAAGAATGAGTTAAGTAGGATTCTGGATACTCTTAACAAGTTAAACAAAAGAAAAGGGATAGAAGAGAACACAAGCCAATAGGGCCTAAGAATGAGTTAAGTAGGATTCTGGATACTCTTAACAAGTTAAACAAAAGAAAATGGATAGAATAGAACACAAGCCAATAGGGCCCTCCATCATAAGAAGTGGCTAACCCTCTATATCCTCTAGGTTTTAGTCCACAATAAGCCCAGTTCATACAGGATATACCGCTACAGTAGTTTACATATCCTGTATACCTTGAAATGCCATCAGCTTTGAACCTAAGGCATTACAATAGCTATGTAAACCCTGTCTTTACTGAAAAGGTAGTAAAACCAATCTAAGTTCCTGATCTAGATGACTTGAAAGAGAAAGAGAAAGAAAAGGCAAAAGTGGTGGAATCTTAGGAAGTTTCAAAGATTAGTATGCTTGAACAAAGGTTACGAGCTATAAAAAGAATTATGTTTTATGGTTCTATCGATGCTGCTAGGCTTTGCTTAATCCCAGATGTAGTCATCCCACTAAAATTCAAAGTACTAGAATTTAAGAAATATGATAGTACGAAGTGCCTAAAGACTTATATCACCACGTACTATTGGAAGATGGCAGCCCATGCTCATAATGAAAAATTATTAATGCATGTTTTTCAAGATAGCCTTACAAGCTTTGCTGCTAAGTGGTATGTCCAATTGGATAGAACTCGCATCCATTCTTGGAGCGATATGGCCCATGACTTCATTAGTCAATATCGACATATCATGAATTTGGCTCCTAATCATTTATCTTTACAAAACATGGAGAAAAAGGCAAATGAGTCCTTTAAGGAATATGCCCAGAGGTGGAGGGATATAGCTTTTCAAGTGCAACATCCTCTAATCGAAAAGGAAGCTACAGTGCTGTTTGTCAACACTTTAAAATCTCTCTATTATAAAAAAAATGATAGGGAATGCAACCAAGAATTTCATGGACATGGTGATTTCAGGAGAAATTATTGAGAGTGCCATCAAGAATGGAAAATTAAAAGGAAGGGAGGCATTAAGTAAAAGAGCCCTAAAGAAAAAGGAAACTGAAGCTCAAGCTATGAGCTTTGATAAGCAACAATTCAAGGGTTATCAACCCTACCCACCATAAGGATATCCTTCATCTTATCCTACTATAAATAACACTTCTCCTTACCCATACCAACTAATCCCACAGTCATCTTACCTCCAAACATATCCACCTTCTTTTAGGCCTCAAAATACCATATACAGTCCTAGCACTCAACTTGCCTCAAGACTTTAGACCCATCTAACTAGCCCAATAGGTGGATCACAGAAGCAACGAACTACTCGTGAAAAGCCTATGTTTGACCCAATTCTCATGACCTATACAGAGTTATATCGTAAGCTTTACAATAGTCATCTGATTGCTCCTATTAAATTAGAGCCATTCAAGCTGTTTTACCTTAAGTGGTATGATCCCATAGCCTATTGTGACTATCACTATGGGATTGCTGGTCATTCCACCAAAAATTACACTACCTTAAAATGTAAAGTACAATGGTTGATCAAGGATATAATGAAACTTTGATACAGGAAGGCTAACTACACCAAACATTAGTGGCAATCCTTTGCCTAATCATAATGTAAATGCTCTAAGTGAGGAACAAGGGCGTCATTTAAAGAAAAAAGTTACAGATATTAAGACACCTCTCAGTCAGCTATTTGATACTTTATGGAAAGCTGACATGATACAACCAATAAGTCTGCACTGTTACCATGGGGCATATATAGCAGGCACTAATTATAAATATCATGTGGGGTAATTGGTCACTTTATTAAAGCTTATGAGCAGTTTCACTAAGAGGTACAAAAGCTCTTGGATTCATACCAAATGGAAGTCTATGAAGAGGGAAAATACTCAAAGAGTGTTAAAGTATCCATAACTGATAAGCTTGCAAAACTATTTCCAAAGCCTGTAATAATTCATTATGGGAACATGTCAAAGTTAGTCATAGACAAACTCATTCCCAGGTCGATAACTTTTAAAGTTCTGACTCCATTCCCATATAAAGAAGATAAAGTTGTACCATAGAAATATGGCTACAATATAGTAGTTCAGGGGCAAGAGGAGATTGCCTTTAAGACTAATGCCTTCAATATAACTGGTGTAGGAGGCATTATTCGAAGTGAAAGATGCTACACTCCAGAAATATTGAAAAAAGATAGAAGAGAGAAAGTCAAGGTGGGAGAAGAGAGAAATAACCCTGAAGTGGAATTTGAAAAGGACCGTTCGAAGCCAATGTAAAAAAAAAAAGCTTAGTAAATTCCTAAAATTGTTAAAACATAATCAATATTTAGCTGTTGAATAGTTAAACAAAATGTCAACACGAATCTTATTATTATCATTGCTATTAAACTCAAAACCACACCGAACTGATCTATTAAAGGTATTAAACCAGACATATGTGGCGCATAATGTGTTTGTTGAATATGTCAACCATTTAGCCAGAAACTTGATCATGCCAAATTATATATCATTCACTGATGATAAGATTCCCTCAGAAGGAAAAGGAAGTGCCAAGGCTCTGCATATCACGGTCAAGTGCAAGAGCAATATCATAGCTAAGATCTTTATCAATAATAGCTCCGCTATCAATGTCATGCCTATGTCAACTTTAGCAAGGTTACTTATCGACTACTCTTATATGAAGGACAGTCAAATGGTCATGCGAGCTTTTGATGGGACTAGAAAGAAAGTTTTGAAAGATATCAAAATGCCTTTGCAAATTAGGTCGTACACTTTTAATGTGAAGTTTCAAGTGATGGATATCTTTCCATCTTACAGCTATTAGATAGGAAGGCCATGGATTCACATGGTAAATACTGTATCCTTTACCATACACCAAAAGATCAAGTTTAATGTAGAAGGTTAATTGATAATGGTATTTGAGGAGGAAGACATGCTAGTGACCCAGCCATTGAATGCCCTATATATGAAAACTGCTAAAAAAGTAATGGAATGCTCTTATCGGTCCTTCGAGTTAGTTAACTCTATAGGTGAAGGATATAAAAATCAACTTTTTTCAAAGATAGTAATGTGCCAAGTCATCAATAAGGGCTGGTATCTAGGAATAGGGTTGGGAAGAACTTATAAGGAATAAAAAAGCCCCCAACAGTGGTGGACAATAGTGAAAGGCTAGGTCTAGGCTATGAAGCAAAAAAATGGGAGATTAGGAGAAGACCAATAGGTAAAACAACAAGATTAATGACTATCCCACACTTATATGAGACTTTTAGGCCTAGAGATTCATGTACCCTAATCAAGAAGAAAGTATGGAAGAGGCATTCGCCTAGTTAACCATCAATGCTATTGAAGATGAAATGGGGCTTGAACAAGAAGGGTGGGTCTGCCCTTGTCCGCTAGATTATGAGCTGAACAATTGGAGTACCATTGAAATGCTTTTTACCCTTGAGATTAATTCAATGTAAATGTACATCCTAATAGCTATTGCCCAAGGCATTGGGGTGATATTTTTTGTTTGGACCATTTTTCTTTTATTATTTTAATAAAGATTAAGAAGGATGCATTTTCATTCATTTCTTCTTGTGCCTTCATTATTGCCATTTTTCCATTTTTCTAAACACATCTTGCCAACATATCCAATTTCATTCAAATTTAGGTCTTTAAATGAATAAAAAGATAATTATGATAATGATCAAAAGGTTAATTTTGGGAATTCAATTAACACTGATGAACTTGACAGTGAGGATGATTCTGAAGAGTATGTTATACCTCCAGACCTAATGAGATTGATTGAATAAGAAAGTAAGTCAATTGAGCCTCATCAAAAGATAACTGACTTGGTGAATCTAAGAGATAAGGAGAATAAGAAAGAGGTCAGAATTGACACTTCACTTTCATTAAGAGATAGGTAACATTTGGAAAATCTACTTCAAGAATTCATAGATGTGTTTGCTTGGTCCTACCAAGATATGCTAGGGCTAAGTATGGGATAGTAGAGCATAAACTGTCCATAAAGCTAGAATGTAAGCCAATCTAGTAGAAACTGAGGTGAATGAAACTTGAAATGCTATTAAAGATCAAAGAAGAGGTGAAAAAGTAGTTTGATGTAAGTTTTTTATAAGTGGTTAAGTATCCAGAGTGGGTAGCCAATATACTACTAGTTTCTAAGAAAGATGGAAAGGTAAGAATGTGTGTAGACTATCGTGATTCGAATAGGGCTAGCCCAAAAGATAACTTTTCTTTGCCTCATATTGACACACTGATAGATAACATAACTAAGCATTCAATGTTCTTCTTTATGGATGGATTCTCAAGGTATAATCAGATAAAAATAGTTGTAGATGATATGAAAAATACCATTTTCATGACCCTGTGGGGGACCTTTTGCCACAAAGTCATGCCCTTTGATTTAAAGAATGTCAGGGTAACATACCAAAGAGCCATCGTGACACTCTTCCATGACATATGCATAAAGAGATTAAGGTACATGTCGACGATATGATTGTAAAGTCTCGTGAAAATGAAAATCATGTCACCAACCTTAAAAAGTTATTTGAGAGGTTGAGAAAATTTCAACACAAGTTGAACCCAGCCAAGTGCACCTTCGGGGTAAAGTCAGAGAAGTTACTAGGCTTTATGGTAAGTGAAAGAGGGATTGAAGTCAATCCAGACAAAATATAAGCCATTCAAAATTTGTCACCTTTGAGTACACCAAAAGAAGTTCAAGGTTTTCTGGAAAGGTTTAACTACATTTCATGGTTCATATCTTAACTTACTTATAAATGTGATCCCATTTTTAAGCTTCTCTGTAAGAATAACCCTAAAGAATAGAATGAAGAATGCCAAGTGGCTTTGATAAAATTAAGCAATACTTGTCAAATCCTCTAGTGTTGATGCCATCTATTTTAGGGAAACCCTTAATTTTATACCTGACAGTGTACGAGAATTCAATAAGATGTGTGCTGAGGCAGCAAGATGAATATGGTCAAAAAGATAGAGCTATTTATTATCTAAGTAAAAAATTTACAGAATATGAGTCTAAGTATTTTTTTTTGGAGAAAACGTGTTGTGCATTAGCTTGAACTACCAAAAGATTCAGACAATACATGCTTTACCATACCACTTGGCTTATAGCAAAATTGGATCCAATTAAATACATCTTCGAGAAGCCTTGTTTGTCTGGAAGAATTACTAGGTGGCAAGTAATGCTATCGAAATATGATATCATATATGTAAGCTAAAAGGCAATAAAAGGGAGTGCTATAGCTAAGTTTCTTACATATCATGCTACTGAAGAATATGAACGAATGAGATTGGAGTTTTTGATAAAGATCTGATGATTGTTTCCCAATTAGAGAAGGGGAAGCATGAAGAAAAGTGTTGGAAGATGTATTTTGATAGAGTTGCTAATGTCTTAGGATATGGAATTAGGGCAATTTTGATTTTTCCAGAAGAACAATATTATCCTATAACAATAAGGTTGAATTTCAATTGCACAAATAACATCACTGAATATGAGGCATGTGTCATGAGTTTACAAGCTGCTATAGATAGAAAAGTTAAAGCATTAAAAATGTTTGGAGACTCAGCTCTAGTTATATATCAATTGAAAAAAGAATGGGAGAAAAGAGATTCATAACTCGTTTCATATCATAAGTATATTTTAGAGTTGATAAAGCAATTTGAAGATATCCAATTTGATCATTTACCTCAAAAAAAGAATCTAATTGTCGATGTCTTGGCTACTTTGGTTGTAATTATTCAAATTAGTGATAATACTGACATTCAGCCTATCAAGTTAGATGTCAAGGATATGTCGATTCATTGCTCCAATGTAGAAAAAGAGAAAGATGGGAAGCCCTGGTTTGATGATATATTACAGTACATTAAGAACCAACAATACCCAATCCAGGCAACGAAGAATGATAAAAGGGTTATATGAAGATTAGCTATGAGCTTTTTCCTGGATGAAGATGTTCCATACAAAAGGAGCCATGATCAAGTATTGCTGAGATGCATAAATAAGGTAGAGGCAAGGAAAATCATTGAAGAGGTGCATGATGGAATATGTAAGGCACATGCCAATGGACATAGGATGAAAAAATAGATCATAAGAGTAGGGTACTATTAATTGACAATGGAGAGTGATTGCATTGATTACGCTAAAAAATGTCATAAATGCCAGATATATGCTAATAAGATCCATGCTCCATCATCTACTTTACATGTTTTGGCACCACTTTGGCCATTCTTGATGTGAGGCATGGATGTCATTAGTCCAATTACCTCAAAGGCTTCTAATGGGCATAGGTTTATTTTTATGATGATAGATTACTTTACAAAATGGGTAGAGGCAGCAGCATTTGCAAATGTAACACAATCTATGGTTTGTAAGTTCATAAAAAGAGAGATCATTTACAGATATAGACTTTCGAAGAAAATCATTTTGGATAATGCCAAGAATCTGAATAGCAAGATGATGCAAGATATATGTGCCCAATACAAGATCAAGCATCATAATTTGGTGCCATACCTTCCAAAAATGAATAGGGCAGTCGAGGTAGCTAACAAGAATATAAAAAGAATTTTTGAAAAGATGATCGAGACCTATAAAGATTGGCATGAAAGGTTGCCATTTTCACTGCATGCATATCGAATGTCAGTGTGTACCTCTACTGGGGCAACTCCATTTTCTTTGGTTTATGGGATGGAAGCTGTACTACCATTGAAAATGGAAATCCCATCCTTGAGGATTCTAAAAGAAGTTGAATTGAAAGAGGCTGAATGGATTCGAGAGCGCTATGAACAGTTGAATCACATTGAGAAAAAGAGATTGACAGCATTGTGCCATGGTTAGCTATATCAAAGAAGAATGATGAAGGCTCATGACAAAAAGGTTTGACCTTGTTGCTTTCAAGAAGGAAAGTTGGTCTTGAAAAGAATTCTTCCAAATCAGCACGATAATAGAGGAAAATGGACTCCGAATTAGGAAGGGTCATATATGGTGAAACGAACTTTCTCAGGTGGAACACTGATACTAGTTGAGATGGATGGAAACAATTTGCCCCATCCTATAAATTTTGATATTGTGAAAAAGTACTATGCTTGAAAAAAAAGAAAAAAAGAAAAAAAAATAAAAAAAATGAAAAAATGAAAAAAAAAAGACTCAAGGTGAAAATCCCAAGAGGGTGGTTTGAGTCATAAAGGGGTTTATCTAAGTTGAAAACCTGATAAGACAACTTAGATAAGGAGAACACATCATTAAATTTGAAAATTCATTAGCTTAGAGGCTAGCAAACTCTGAAGAGCTCTAAGTTGTTAAGTGCATCGGGTGGTTGAGTTTTTTGAAAAAGACCTCGAGATGTGTTATCATGATTGTCCAATTGTTCATTTTTGGGCATTATCTCCCCATACCTATCTTCAAAATTCTTTCTTGGTGAAAGTTTACAGCATTTTTGCTAATAAAAGACATTCTACTTCATTCTTTATGTGTCTATTTTGTTGACTATTTCCTAACCATTCTTATTCTTTTCTCCCTAATACCTTACAATGGAAGAAATGTGTGAATGCATTCTTACTTTTTGAGTTTGAAATAAAGATTGATAAATGAATAATAGCATAAAATATTTCTACATTACATTGGAAAGGTCAAGAATGATAATGATAAATTTGAGATATTCAGTTCCTGATAAGGACATTGAATTTGGAAAGGGATTTCTTGTAGAAAGAATGTGAGAATTAAATGAAAGAGATGATTGAAAGTTACGCTAACTTAGTCTTTGAAGAATAAAAGGTTTAAGGCCTAAGAAAAGGGCTTGAGAAACTTGAGTACCATAACAAAATGGGAATTAATTAGCAAGCATTTGCATAGTATGCATTGAATTTCACATGCATTGCATTGAATATAGCATATACTGCATTTAAGAAAGTATAGTGCATAAATTCAAAAAGTAGAGGTATTCTAGGATCCCATATGGAAAAGACAGATGTAAAGACTTTTCGATATAAAAGTTTCAAATTTAAGAAAAAGCTTGTGAGGTAAGATTTTAATCCTCGAAAAAGGATATCTCTCAATATTAGGATTGATTTGTAAGACCCTTAGGCATAATCTCTTGAAATTTCTTCAAACACGATTTTTGACTTCTCTAGACTTGACTGTCAAGGAGCAATTTATTTTTTCAAAGTTGTGGTGCCTCTGTTTAGAGGAGCAATATATTTTTTTTAAGTTGTTGAACCTCTGTTTAGAGAAGCAATTTATTTATAAAGTTGTTAAGCTTCTATTTAGAGGAGCTTTATTTATTTTTTCAAAGTCATTGAGCCTCTGTTTAGAGGAGCTTTATTTATTTTTTTAAAGTTGTTGAGCCTCTGTTTAGAAGAGCTTTGTTTATTTTTTCAAAGTCATTGAGCCTCTATTTAGAGGAGCTTTATTTATTTTTTTAAAGTTGTTGAGCCTTTGTTTAGAGGAGCTTTATTTATTTTTCCAAAGTTGTTGAACCTCTGTTTAGAAAAGCTTTGTTTATTTTTTCAAAGTCATTGAGCCTCTGTTTAGAGGAACTTAATTTATCTTTTCAAAGTTGAGCCTCTATTTATAAGAGCTTTGTTTATTTTTCCAAAGTCGTTGAGCCTCTCCTTAGAAGAGCTTTGATCAAAATTTTAACAAAAAAAAAAAGCAAAAAAAAAAAAGTCAAGTTGAGTCTTGAATGGGTGTCTACGTCTTTGCACAATTCCTATTTCATAAAAAATGTACAAAGAGGGGCAACTGTAGCCACCCAATTTGATCTAGGCCCAGATCAATTGGGCCTGGTCCAAATGGGTAAGATGGGCCTATTTTCATTTTTATTTTATTATTATTATTTTTTTTGGTTTATCTGTTCTGAATTTTGTTTTAATTATTATTGCTTTTTATATATGATTTTTGTTCTAGAAGAAACTTTTTTACCATGAATTTAGGGGCTGGTAGAGTCTGGATTGGATTCAAAGATTGAATCCCAATCCCAGATGGAATTGGGATTGATCAAAAACTCTTCTGATCAATCCCTTTAGATAGATGCTGAAACATACAAAAAAGATACATCGAAAACACACAGAGAGAAAAAAATGCAAAAAAAGGTGTTTAGAAGGTTCAGAAGTGATTTTAAGATTTTTTAGGAATTTTTGGCGAATTGTTTTTTGGAAAATTTTTGGAATTTCCAGATTTCAACAAACTTTTCTGACAAAATTTGAAGTTTTCGACATTTTTTTCCAAAATTTAGTGAAAATTCAATCGGATTCTAGTTCTATTAGAGAGAGGAAAGAAAAGAGGAAAAGAGAGAAAGAAGGAAGGGAGGCATTTGAGGGAAAAACGAGAGTTTTTACCTTTTATACTTGCTCAAAATGACATCGTTTTGGCGTTAAATCAACTCATGGTTTATGTGTTTCTGCTTGGATCATCTTGACCCGATCGCAACTAGCATCTGACTCGAGTGCTAGCCGACCCTTGGAACCGAGCCTAGCTGAGCCACGCACTCTTGAGCCACGTTTTCGAGTCGTTTTTCTTCCTGGAACTGAGTCGAATCCCAGCCGTTGAGCCGAGCTGTGTTAAGGTTTTTTTATTTATTATTATTATTATTTCTAAACTATAATTATTTGGTATTCCTTAAATTTTTTTAAGTTTTTAATTTTTTTCTTTTTTTCAATGATTTTCCTAAAATAAAATTCCCAAAAATATATTTTTGAGGAAAAGTTGAAAATATCAATTTTTCTTCAAAATAAAATTAAAAAAAAATATTTTTGGGAAAAAGTTGAAAGATCAATTTCTCTTGAAAAATAAAAAGTTTTAAAAAAAATACATTTTTAGGAAAAAGTTGAAAGATCAATTTTCCTTGAAAATAAAATTTCTAAAATAAAAATTATCAAGAAAAGTATTTTGAGGAAAAGTTGAAAGTATCAATTTTCCTTGAAAATAAAATTTCTAAAATAAAAATAATCAAGAAAAATATTTTTGAGGAAAAGTTGAAAGTATCAATTTTTCTCAAAATTAAAATTTTAGAAAAAAAATATTTTGGGGAAAAGTTGGAAGTACCAATTTTTCTTAAAAATACAAAAAAAAACATTTTAAGGAAATGTTGAAAATATCAATTTTTCTTGTGCAAAAGCAATTATTTTTTTTTCAAATGAAAAGAAAAGGATTTATATCAAAAGCTGAATCATTATTCTTTTCTTTTTATTTTTTTTTTAAATTTTTTGTAATGTTAAATAATCCGACGATAAAGTTTTTGCAAGTGAAACAATAGTTTTCTTGTATACTCTTGAGGTGAGAAAATTTTTCTTAATTTTCTGCCAAAAGTATTGAAGTTAATTAAGAATAATTTTTAATAATTAATTACTTGGTAAAATTTTTAAGGCTTATTGCATAACACGAAATTAAGCTGGTACCATCTTTCGATGGACGTTGTAAGGGTGCTAAACCTTCCTCACTCGTTACCAAACTCCCAAATCCTGTTCTGATTAATAGACCCGAACATATTCTTTTAGGGACCCTTAGTCAAGCTTAGGTGTTCCTTGGAAGGATAGATTCCTTAGGTGGCCAATCGCACCTAAACAAAAAAGATTAGTATCGACTCCTAAAGTTAATGTCTAGCGATAGATCTTTAGATCTATTTGTTATGACAGCAAACATGTTCAAGGCATGGATAATTGGAAGTCAAATTGGTACCATCCTTAGGATGGCGTTATGAGGGTGCTATAACCTACCCATTTGTAATTGTACTCTTAAACTTAACATCTGGTTTCGTGGATCAGATCTAATCAGGTGGCCAATCACACCTTAAAAAAAAAGATTGGCGGTGACTCCTTTTAAGCCATGTTAAGGGGTAGGTCTATGAATCTATACATTATGATAGTTTGGTAACTCCACTGGAGACATCGAGGTCAAGCCAGTAAATGATTCCTTATTATCCAAGATTTGCCCAATAAATTTGGGATTATTTTCTCTTTTTCCTATTTTGTATCTTTTTTATATACTTGCTTAGTTATTTATTTATTTATTGTATATATCTATCATTTATTTGCATGTGCATAACACAAAGCTCTCCACTTGAGTTCTACCTTTATGAGGGAGTGAAGTACCAATGCCCTTGTGAGATTTCATGTCTCTGTATGGGCCTGCTAAACACTCTCACTCAAATTGAACCCTTTCTGTTTGAAGCTATGATAGGCAAACATCAGGGCACATTATTAGTCTGTAATGGACGATGATGTAAGGAACAATTTAGAAACCTCTTAGAACTTATCTACATCACATGTAGTTAACTTTAAGAGCCCAACTACAGGTAAAACCATGCCTCCACTTTGTGTTAGAAAATCCTAAATAGGACCTATGATTGGATGTTCATTTCTAAGCTTATGTATTATCTTTTTGTATACTTTTTATTGACCCTATATGTTGATCTCTGTATTTATGTATTTTTTTTACTAACCTTTTTCTTTTATCATGCATTCATATTATTAGATTCATCATAAGGAATACTTGCCACAAAATAATTTTTAACAAGGAAAATCTCAGTTATATTTATAGAAAGCCTAGACAAATCCTCTATTGGCTTAAAAAGAGAGTTTGAAGAGTTGAAGCTTGCAAACAAAAAGCTAAAAATGGAAGTCCAAACACTGAAGCAAGGAAAGGATGGATGAAAGAATTTGTGTATTAACCTTAATACAACAAAATCATCCACTAATCAAGAATTGGCCCAACTGTTGCAAGAAAATAGACAATTGCAAGCAAAATTACAAGAAAAGGATGCAATGCTCTTTGAAGCACAAAAACACATCTAGATGGTAAATGAAGTGGTGATGAGAATCAGAGCACAAATAAAGGTTGTAACTGAAGAATATGAGCAAATGAAGGATGCATATGTGAAGAAGCATAACTAATTGAAGTCTTTATTTGACTAAATCATAGTGACCATTTACAAAGCTAATGACATGATAGAAAGGATTGAAAAATGGAAAGCAAGGGTGCCACCACTGGAACTACATAGTCGGAAGTTGGTAGATTTCCTTAATGAAGTGCAAAGCTAGTGTCGACAAGCCATGGGTTTCTTTTCTCAATAGTTCTAGACTTTTCATGGATGTAATATTAGATTTGGTTAAAAATAACTTTTAATTCAATAAAGATTTTCTTTGATAACAATCTCTATGTGGTAAATTTTCCTTATTGCATTCATGTATTTCGTTTTAGTACTCATTATCATGTATAATTTGAGAGTTCCATGTACATCATTTTAAACTTGTATATTGTGAAAATCAAGGTTCAAGGATAGTTCAATACCAATATTGCACTCGAACTAGAGCTAAGAAGATAGAGCAAGACAATGCAAGCTATTTTGAGAGAATAGAAAAAGTTTAAGAGATAACGAAGGGGAAGTTAAGTAAGATTCTTGATGCTCTAGAAAAGATGAACAAAGGAAACAAAGTAGAAGAGGATACCTCATATAAAGATACTGAATAACTATACCCTTTAGGTTTTGGTCCACACCAGACCCAGACCATTCCCAAATTACAAGAATGTTAAGAGTTAGACCAATCTTGTCTTTATTGAAAAGATGGATGAGCCCACCCAAATTCCCAAAATGGTTGAGGCAAAAGAAGAGGTGAAGTTGTAAATAGTTGTAGCCTCAGAAGATTCAAAGACTGATCAATCCATGAGCATGATTGAAGAAAGACTACGGGCTATGGAACACATTGATTTCTATAGCTCTAGGGGTGCTGCCAACCTTTATTTGGTTCCGAACATTGTAATTCCTCTAAAATTCAAAGTACCAAAATTTGAGAAATATGATGGTACAAGTGCCTTACTACACACATCATAATGTACTATCATAAAATGATAGCACATGCTAGTAATGAAAAGCTGCTCATGCATGTGTTTCAAGACAGTTTGATTGGGTTTGCTGCAATATGGTATGTTTAGTTGGATAGGACTCACATTAAATCATGGAAAGATTTGACTCGATCTTTCATCAGCCAATACTGCCACATCATTGATATCACTCTTGATTGCCTTTCATTACAAGGTATAGAGAAGAAAGCATCCAAATCGTTCAAGGAGTATGAACTGACTTACGAGCACTCTAAGTCACCATACTATGAGAAGATGATAGGGAATGTGACTAAGAATTTTACTGATATAGTGATTTTAATGGAGATCATTGAAAACATAATCAAGAGTAGTAAATTGGAAGAATGAGAGTTTTTTACTACTAAAAAGATGCCTAAGAAAAAGGAAAGTGAGACCCAAGTTATGAGTTTTGACAAGCAGTAATTCAAAAACCACTCTTAGCCAATTTATCCCATATATCATTCGCCTGTAAGTCATGCTTCTGCTGCAATTTACCAATCAACTCTATGACTTTTTTATTCATCCACACCTAGGCTTTTTGTTCATCCAACTACCCTAACAAGTGGTGTGTGGGAATCAAGAAATCAGGAAAAGCTTACATTTGACTCTATTCTTATGAGCTACATAGATTTGTACTTGAAGCTTTACAAAAACTATTTGATTGCTCCTGTTCTTGCAAAACTACCTGAACCTCTCTATCCTAAATGGTATGATTCCACTGCTTACTTTGACCACCATATTAGGGTGGCAGGCTATTCCACTAAAAATTGTATCCCTTTCAAGCATATGGTGCAAAGTTTGATCAAAGAAGGGCTAATAAATTTTAATACCAGTGGACACACGGCATCCAATGTTAGTGGTAACCTATTGCCCAATCATCCAAAGGCATAATTTTAGGGAGTTTGATTGGAACTGCTTATTATTATAGACTTCTTGAGAATATGGATATTCTTTTATGTACTTGGATTTCATCTTACTTTTCATCATTTTAATAAAGTGACAAATTTGATGCATTTTCATGATTTTTTTTGTGTGAATTACCATTATCTACTTTTACCCCTTCATACCTTTTTCTCATATCCATTCTTTGATCCCAAATAATGAATGTTCAGATAGTCAAGACGATAATTCAAGATTTTATTTTGAAAACATCATTCATGATAATTGGATTGATAGATAGAGATTTTTTGGACTACTAAATAAAAGAAAGGTAAATCTAGTGAATAATTTCAAAAATGATGCAACATATGAGATTTGCAATTGTTCACAAGTTTGCTCTTAGTCAATAAGGATTCTCCATCGAGAGTATTCATGTCCAAAATGAGATATGTCCATCTTTCTTCTATTCTAAAAAAAATGGAGAAAAAAGATTAAAATTATCCTTTGCTACCCCATTTGAGCCTATTAAAAATTCTTTTAAAGAACCCTAACCAAGGATCACCCCACACTAGGGGACAAAGTCGAAAAGTTTGTAATTTTAGGGCTAATGCCCTTTTGTGTTCAAATTTTTGTGAAAAATGATGAGAAAAAAAAATGAAGAGAAATTGTTGGGGCAAAACACCAATACGCTCTACATGAAGAAATGATCATTGGTTTGATTACCTTTTAAATACAGTTTAGGCTTGTTTCATCTATTTCTTTGGTAACCTTTACCTTAGCCTATGTTACGTCCCTTTAAAGTTCATTTTGATTGAACGTGATACTTGATTTAGAGAATCATGAATTGAATTAGGGTGGGTTTGCCATTGGATTATTTGAAACTTTGATCGAAGTGTCACTGATAGATCATAGGATAAATAGGAAAGTGGTATCCTAAAAAAAAAATTACAGAAATTGAAAAAAAACAAAAAAAAGCAAAAAAAAAAGAAAAAAAAAAGAAAAAAGAGAAAAAAGGAATACTTGAACTAAAAACTTGAAAGGGCAATTTAAGTAAAGATGAAGACCCGAAGAAAACTACTTTATGTGAAGATCCCAGAAATGAGGATGATGATTGGCTCAAGGATTGAAGATATATATTTTTGAAAGATGATTTTGAGTTTAAGTTCAAAATTGTCTGAACAATCATTATTTTGGATGTTATATGCTATTTGAGCAATCACAACATTTTGCCTTTATTCACCTTTTAGTTGTTCTTGACCATACCTTTTGTTTTTTCAATAATAAATATCCATTTTTGTTGTCCTTCACCAAACGAACATTCCCTGAATGAACCAAAAAAATGTATCATAGTTGTCACTGATTTGAATAATGGTAAATAAATGAATGACACTATACGTAAAAGATTTTTCCATTCTTTTAAAAGAAGTCCCAAATGAGACAAGTGAAAGAAGCTTGAGAAGGTGCTTAAAAAAAGAGACAAACAAGGTGACCTAATGATGAATCTAGTGATAGATTGGTTGACACAAAATGTGAGTTGTAACCAGATGAGAAGAATGACATAGATCAGCTAACAAAATTTGCTCTGAGACTATTAACACTGAAAAACTAAGAAGAACTAGTAAAGTATTAAGAACTTTGTCACCACAATTGAAATTGCATGACATCAGCATATATTCATTGTGTTTATATTTGTATCTTAGATAAGACATGCATTTGTAGCATCGCATTATCACTCATTCCAATCTCGATTCAATCCAAATCATTTTCTTGATTCATGGTTTCATTTTGGTCACTCGATCTCAGTTTAGTCCAGATCATTTTTTTAAATTATAATTTCATTTTGGTCATTCATCTTTGACCTTGACTTGGTCTTGGTCCTTTTATCTTTTAGACTTACGATTTCATCCCAATCACCTAATCTCTGTTCAATTTAGATCATTTTCTTAACTCGTGGTTTCATCCCAATCATTTATTTTTTACCTCGACTTGGTCTTAGTCACTTTATCTTTAGACTTATCATTTCGTCTCAGTCATTCATCTTTGACCTCGATTAAATCTTCATTGCTTTATCTTTAGATTAGCGATTTCATCCCGGTCATTCAATCTAGGCTCAGTCCAAATCATTTTCCTAACACACAGTTTCATCTCAATCATTCATCTTTGACTTTGACTCGGTTTTGGTCACTTTATCTTTAGACTCATGGTTCCATCATGGTCATTTGATCTTGACTCAATTTAGATCATCTTTATGACTTTTTGATCTCGGCTTAGTCTAGATCATTTTCTTGATATTTCGATCTCAGCTCAGTCCAAATCATTTTCCTAACTCTTTGATCTTGGTTTAGTCTAGATCATTTGATCTCGGCTCAGTCTGGATCATTTTCCTAACTTGTGACTCCATCTTGATCATTTCTGCTTAACTGGTTTGACTCCTATTTTTGGATTGTAACAGAATGGGTGTCTAGGTCTTTGCATCATCCCTGTCTAACAAAAATGTGCAAAGAGGGGCAGTGGTAGATACCTATCTGTGTCCAAGGTTAATTTTCATTATTTATTATTATTACTATAGCATGGAATACTATATTATTATAGTATAGTTTATAATATAGTATTATATTATATTATATCACCATTATTATTATTATTATTTTTTATTTTTCCCTTTTCCTTTCTTTTTGACTGGTGATCCAAGAAATTCAAATTTAGGGATTCAATGCAATCAAAGGCTTTAATTCATAATCAAAGAGGTTATAGATTCAATCCAAAAAAATCAGGAAGGAACCTAGACTTGATTTGGGGTTCAAGTAGAATCCAATCTCAAGATTCAAGCTTGGGATTGATATTGTCTGTTTCCTAAAATTAGTTCTAAGGCTGCCTATAAATTGAACTAGCATTACAAAAAACAAACAAGGTGGATTTTAGACGGGACACGATTGATTTTCTAAAAATAGGGGTGAACTTGGTGTTATGAAAATTTTTTTGGTAGTAGGATTTTCTAGGATTTTAATTTTGGGAACCCTAGGTTTGGTTTGAAGTTTTTGGGTTAGATTTGGGTTTCTAAAGTTTGGATTAGGGTTCTAGAGAGTTTTTGAAGAAATCTAGTCAAATATGAAAAAATTTGAGATTTTTCTAGAAAAATCTAGGTTTTGGATTAATTTTTCAATAAAAGATGAATTTTTCGATAAGGCTTGAATTTTTCGATGGGATTCTGATTACATTTCTAGAAACTAATGGGTTTTCTAGTTTTCAATTAAAATTTTGGTGGCTTTCCTAGAGACTGATGGATTTTTCTAGTTTTCGATTAAATTTGCAATGGTGTTCTTAAGGAATTTCTAGAGAGAAGTCAAAGCTTCTCGTTTTAGAGAGAGAGACAGCAGGGGGTTTCTGAACAAAAATGCAAAAATGTGACTTTTATAAAGTGTCAAAATGGCACCGTTTTGGAGAACCCAATAAAGCGGATGACTCGATAAGGAGCCGCGCATTGACCCTACGCTGACCCGACCCGATCGTAGGTTTTTCTTTTTCCATTTTCATTTTTTTTTATTTTTTTTATTTTTTTTATCTATTTATTTTTTTAATTTATTTTTCAGTTATTTTTTGTGTTATTTTATTGGTTTATTTATTCATTTTATTTAGTAATTTAATATTTTATTTAAAAAATTTTTTTTTCAGAAAAATAAGAAAAAAATTATTTTTTTCAAACAAGTCTTTTTAAAAAATATATAATAAATAAATAAATAAAATCTTTTCAAATAAGTTATAATAAAAAAATCCTTTTAAATAAGTTTAAAAAAAACAAAAAAAATCTTTTCAAGTAAATTTATGGAATCTACCAAATTATTAAGAAATTCCATAAATCAGTTTTTAAAAAAAGTTGAAAAAAATAAAAGATAATTTCATCCTCTAAATTCTTGAAAAGATTACTTTAAATTAAGTCTTACCAAACTATTGAGAGACTTAACAAAAAATTTTTACAAATCTTTTTACAAGAAAATCTCACCAAACTATTGAGAGATCTATTTCAAAGTAAGTCCTATTAAACTATTGGGAGACTTTACTAATTTTTTGGAATAAAATAAATTAATAAATTCGATAATAGAGCCTTTTCAAAGTGAAACCCTATTCTCCATGAATACTGCTGAGGTGACAAAATTATCTTAAATTGCTACTAAATGATTAGGACAATTTTAAGATTAATTTTCAATATTAAATATTTTGGTAAATTAAAAATATGTTCAAGGCTTGGATAATTGGAAGTCAAACTGGTAACATCTTTAAGATGAGCATTGTGGAGGTGCTATAACCTTCCCTATATGTAATCGTACTCCTGAACCTAACATCTTGTTTCATGGATCAAATCTAATTAGGTGGCAATTACACCTTTAAAAAAGATTGGTGGCGACTCCTTTTAAGCCATGTCAAGCGGTAGGTCCACGGATCTTTACATTATGATGCCATACTCATTCCCACCACCTTTACAACCAGTGTACCAACCAAGTTTTCGACCCAAAGTTCCCTAATACACTCAAACCCCAACTATATAACCTTTTTTCTAACAAAGTCACCCAATTCCAAAATAGAAAAACTCCTACAAGAACAATACCAAAGAAAAAATCCCAATCGATCCAATACTTATGTCTTTCACGAATCTTTACCTAAGGATTTTGAAAGGCCACTTTATCACCCCTATCCCTATTGAACCTTTCAATCCATCATATCCAAAATGGTACAACCATAATGCCCAATGCAAATACCATTTCAATAGTGTAGGTCATTCTTTAGAAGATATTACGATTTTGAAATACAAAAGCAACGATTGGTGAAGGCCATGTTACTAAACTTTGACATGCAAACAAAGTCAAATGTTGGAGGGAACCCATTACCCAATCATGCTAAGGGTACAATAAATGTAATAAATAGGGGTAAAAAGTTTAAAAGCCGTGTAAAAATGATGATGACTTATTTGGAGAAAGTATATGCTTACCTTATTAAAACTAATATGATTCGACCAAGCTTTTGGTATTGATGATAGCCATCAAGAGTTAGGTTTGATTTGTAAATATCACAAAATGGTAATGGGTCATTTTATTCAATATTGTGAAGACTTCAAGCAAGTAGTGCAAAAGTTAATGAATTTTGGGATGATTGAGTTTTATAATGAAAAAGGAAGAAGTTATGGTGAACATGATAGCAAGTCATGGTTCAAAAGGATTATTCATCTTGAAACCTTTAACAATTTTCTATAATGAACCTAAGCCAATGGCAAATTAGTCAATTCCCCACCCAAAAGTAATTACAACCATATATGTGCCTAGTGTATTTCCTTACAAAATTGACAAGGTAGTCCCATGGAAATATGACTATCATGTGATGGTCTCGAAACCTGATGTCAGTGCTACTTTGAACAATTCAAGTATCAAGGATGCAACCAACATATCAGGGGTCAAAAGGATGACTCGGAGTGGGTGGTGCTATGGTCCTAATGCATTAGAACAAGCAAGAAATGAGAAGGTAAAAGTAATAGAAGAAATAGAAATGAAAAAAGGGCTCTTATTATGATGAATCTAGCTATGCAGTATAAGAAACCAATAATAGAAAAATAAGCATACGAGTTTCTAAAAGTTATCAGGCATAATGAATATAGTGTAGTGGATCCACTTAATAAAATGCCAACAAAAATCTTGTATTACCTCTGTTACTAAACTCTGAGCTCCACAAGATTGCATTATTGAAAGTATTGAATTGTGCCTATGTGGATCATGATATTTCAGTTGAAAAAGTTGACCACTTGGTGGGAAGTCTAGTGGCCCCAAACTTTATAACGTTCAATGATGATGAGATTTTTCTAGAAAGGTGAGGTAATATGAAGTTCTTATATATCATAGTGAAGTGTAAAAGCCACACTATGGTAAAGGTGTTGATTGATAATAGTTCATCTATTAATGTCATGCCAATGACCATTCTGGCAAAGTTGCTGCTCAATCATTGCTATATGAAAAACAACCATGTAGTGGTTAGAGCCTTTGATGGGTTAAGAAAAGAAGTGATTAGGGACATAGAGATTTTGTTACAAATGGGCCCTTACACTTTTAATGTTGAATTTCAAGTTATGGATATTTCATTATCATATAGTTGTTTAGTATGGATGTCATGGATCCACATATAGGTGTTAAGCCATTATCTTTGCATCAAAAAGTGAAATTTATGGTTAATGGAAAGCAAGTATGCTTGGATGGAGAGAAAAATTTATTGGTAACCAAGACTTTAACAACCCCTTATATGGTAGCTATAGAAGAAACACTTAAATGCACTTTCTGTGCCTTTAAAGTTGTTAACACCACATATGTCGGGGAAAGCTCAGTTATACATGTCCTTCACCTATCAAAGACTATAAGTATATTAGTAAAATAGATGATGGGAAAAAGATGGCAGCTTGGTCTAAGTCTTGGACCAACACTATAAGGGATAAAGAGACCACATGAGTTTGTAAAGAACAAAGAAAGATTTAGTTTAGGATACCAACCAAAAATAGCTAACAAGAAAAAAGCTATGCAAGAGAAGAGTGAGAAAAAGATGGCTCGTCTTAAGAGGGTAAGAGACGGATAGGAATAAAATGGTATTTTTATAACTCTATGACATTTTCTATTCCAAAGGTATGTTTATCTTGAGGTGTCAAAGGTAGGTGTGCCAACAAGAGAGATAGAGGTGGCTTTCTCAAAGTTAAATCTAGAATCAAGAGAAAAAGATTAAGTAATGAGGATGGAGGAAGAGATTTTTTTTCCCTTTTAATAATGGGGTGTAAGGACCAATTTGTTTATTTTAGTTATCCTTGGACCTAAATCTAATTGCCTCTATCCAAAGACATGCGAAAAGTTTGTATAGACTTGTTTTTCATAATCACCAATAAAATGTTAAATGTAATGTACTTTTTCATGACATATTCTTTTCCATTCTTTCTAATTTTTTTTAATATTCTTTCATTCTTGCCAATATCTCTTTTATTCTTGCCAAAATGTCCATCTATATCCTTGCAATCTTAATAAATTTTTAAGTTTTCCAATATTGAGCATCATGGGTGATCATGACAGTTACTTTAAATTTGAATTCAAAAATTTATTTAAGTTAATGACCCTGATGATGAGGATTCAAAAGCCTATGTCTTGCCTTTCGATTTGATGAGACTTATAAAACAGAAAGAGAAAGTAATAAAGCCCTACCAAAAACCTATTGATATGATTAATTTGAGGGATGATAAGAATAAAACAAAGGTTAAGGTGGGTATATCTTTTCCACATGAAGAATGACAGAGATTGGAGGAATTGTTCCAAGAATATGTAAATGTATTTACATTGTCATATCAAGAAATACCAAGGCTCGACACCAATATTGTAGAACATAAACTACCATTAGTTTCGAGTTGCAAACCAATATAGCAAAAGTTAAAGTGTATGAAACCAAAAATGCTATTGAAAATTAAAGAAGAAGCTAAAAAACAATTTAACACCAGCTTTTTAGCTATGGCTAAATACCTAGAATGGGTTGCTAATATAGTCTTGATCCCTAACAAGGATGGGAAGGTTAGGATGTGTGTAGATTATAGACATTTAAATCGGGCCAACCTTAAAGATAATTTCCCATTGCCCCATATTGATATTCTAGTTTTACAACTCAACAAAGCATTCAGTATTTTCCTTCATGGATGGATTCTTTGGTTATAATCAGATCAAGATGGCACAATAAGACATGGAGAAAACCATATTCATTATAATGTGAGGGACATTCAATTATAAGGTCATATCTTTCTGGTTGAAAAATGTTAGTGCTATATATTAGAGGGCTATGGTCACCTTTTTCCATAATATGATGCACAAGGAAATTGAAGTTTATGTTAATGATATGATTGTAGAGTCTCAAAAAGGTGAAGACCATGTAGAGAACCTTAAAAAATGTTTTGAAAGGCTACGCAAGTATCAGCTTAAGTTGAACTTGGCAAAATGTATGTTTAGGGTAAAATCAAAAAAATTATTAGGATTTGTGGTTAGTGAAAAAGGAATTGAGGTAGATACTTGTAAAATCTAGGCAATTACAAGGCTGACAACCCCCTTGAACACAAAAAAAGGTAATAAGTTTCTTAGGGAGGTTAAATTATATCACCCGATTCATATCTTATCTTATAGCTAAATGCAACCCTATTTTCAAACTATTTTGGCAACGTGACCCTAGAGAATGGAATGAAGAATACCAAGATACCTTCAATAGAATCAAGGAGTATTTAATGAATCCACTATTATTAGTGCCTCCTATGGTAAGAAAACTTTTGATATTATACTTGACTATAAATGAAGCCTTTATGGGATGTGTATTGGGGTAGAGAGATGAGACTATCAAGAAAAAACAAGCCATCTACTATCTAAGTAAAAAGTTTATTGATTATGAAATCAAGTATTCACAGCTCGAAAAAATGTGTTGTGCTCTAGTGTAGGCTATTCACTAGCTTAGGCAATACATGATTTATCACACAACCTAGTTGGTATCTAACTTAGAACCCTTCAAGTACATATTTGGAAAGCTATCTTTAACAGAGAGAATAGTGAGGTGACAAGTCATGCTTTTGAATATGATATCATATATATGTCATAGAAGGCCATTAAGAGAAATGCAATAATGACTTTCTTGTCAACTGATTTATTAATGACTACAAGCTAATAAAGTTTAAATTCCCAAATAAAGATTAGATGGCCACTCTGTCAATAAAAAATGAGGAATCAATGGTGACTATATCGAAATTGTTCTTTAATAGGGCATTCAATGCTTTGGAGCCATATTGATATCCCTAGATGGAGTTTATTACTCCAATACTTTAAGATTATCTTTTTTTTGCACCAACAACAGACATGCATCTGAGGCTTACAGATGGCTTTGGATAGAAAGAACAAAACATTAAAACTTTTCAATGATTTAGCATTGGTTATTTATTAGTTGAAGGGAATGGGAAACGAGAGACCTGAAATGGGTTCTTTACCAAAGATATATTACTAGGATAATAGAACAATTTGAAAATATCTAGATTTAGCATGTCCCTTGATAAGAAAACCAAATAGTTGATACTCTAGTCATATAAAGCATTAAAAATATCCTAAGCATGCATCAGAAAATGACAAGCAAATTTTAAAAGATTGGTAATGGGGTATGTTCTTGATGGGGTAGTCTTGTACAAGAAAAGTCAAGACTAAGTATTGTTAAGATGTATGAATACTAGAGAGGCAAATAAAATACTTGAAAAAATGTATGAAGGGATATAGAACACATGCTCACGACCACATGATGGCAGCATAAGTACTGGGGATAGGATACTATCGGTTGACATTAGCGAGTGATTGTATCAACTATGCCAAATAATATCATAACTACCAGATTTACATAGATAAGATCCATGCTTGTCTAGTACCATTACATGTCCTAACACCTTCATGGCCTCTTTCTATGTGGGGAATGGATGTAATTGGACTTATTACTCTAAAAGCTTCAAATGGACACTGATTTATTTTTATAGTGATTGATTATTTCATGAAGTTGTTGAAACAACTTGTTATGCTAGCATAACCCAACCAATTGTGTGTAGATTTATAAAAAAAAAAAATAATTTACTAGTCTGCATTACCCGAGAAGATCATTACTGACAATACCAATAAGCTGAACAATAAAATGATGAAATAAGTGTACTTAATTTAAGATAAGCTATCATAATTTAGTAACTTATCATCCTAAAATGATTGAGGCAGTAAAAGCTACCAACAAAAATATTAAAAGGATAATGGAGAAAATGATTGATACCTATAAAGACTAGCATGAGAAGTTGTCATTTGCTTTGCTTGCATTCAGAACATTAATCTGTACTTCTACTGAGGTAGCTCTTTTTTCATTGGTATATAGAATGGAAGATGTCTTGCTAATTAAGGTAGAGATTTTTTTTTAATGGAAGTATAGCTGAAAGAAGCAAAATAGGTTCATAGTCGCTATAAACAATTGAATTTGATAAAAAAAAAAAGAGGTTTGCGGCACTTAGTTATGGCAAATGTATCAAAAAAAATAATAATAAGGGCACATGATAAGAATATGAAGCCTAGATGATTTGATCAAGGGGAGTTAGTTTTAAAGAGAATAATACCATTCAACATGATAATAATTGAAAATGGACACTTAATTAGGAAGGTCTATATGTGGTCAAGAAGGTATTTTCTGGCAAAGCCCTAATGCTGACAAAAATGGATGGAGACAAGTTACCAAACCTTGTAAACTTAGATGCTATCAAGAAGTACTTTGTTTAAAAAGGGAAAAAAATGAAGATTCAAGTTGAAAACCTAAAAAGGGCAATCTAGATCATGAGGGAAATGCCTAAGTTGAAAACTCGAAAAAAGCAGATTAGGTATAAGGAGAAAATTGGAGGAATGATTGGATTATGAACTTAACATGGGAAATATGAAGGTACTAGCATGATTAGTTTAGAAGAGATGAAGACAGGTCATATTGTCAAATCAGAAGGCATGATTGTAGTTCGATGGGTATTTTTTAAAAAAGATCAAATGTAAATGACCTAGATTAACCTTGATGTTCAATATTTAAAAAGTTGAAAATGGATCATGGATACCATCACATTTTTTTAACTTTCCTCTTAAACCAAATTGTATGTTTCTTCTTTTTGTTCAAGACAACTTCTAAACTACCTTATCCTAATTTACAGTGAGTACCTTTTGTTCTCTTTGTTCAAATCCTTTTTATGCATATCTTGATTGGAAAAGCTGATGCATTTGACATAATATTTTTAGTAATGATTGATAATCCTCATATTAAAACTTGAATTAACATGTTCAAAAAAAGCTTTAAGATAAACAAATAGGGGTCACAAAAAAAAAAGTAATAATGATGAAATGATGAATGAAAGAATGAGGAAACGATTAGAAATGGGAATGGTGGGTAATGAAAGAATGAATAAATGAAATGGAAAATGAAGAAAATTGGAAATGGAAAAATGATGATACAGGGAGTGAAAGTAAATGACGAATGATGATGACGGAAAATGAGATATGGTATTTTTTGTAAAATCATCAAACAATTGATGGATAGATCAAGGTGAAAAGAGTTGATAAAGAAAGAAAGAAAAAGAAAAGCTTCAATTGAGGAAAAATTTCAATCTGATAAGTATGATTTGCTACTAATGACTTGCCTAAAACTAAAAGTTTAAAGAAAATTGTGTCATGAAAAACTTATTGTCATAAAAACGAGCATGTGATATGAACAAATTCGTTTGAATCACATGCATTTTGTGCCTTGCATTCATTACATGAATTGCATGAAGAATGAATTTGACTTGAACAAAAACAAAGATACCATTAATGAACACTTTTTAAGAAAAAAACAAAGAGAAGAAATTTTTTTAAAGGCCTTATATACAACCAAATTTTTTTAAAATGAGATTTTTAAAATTTCCTTACCTTTTTTTAAAAGAGCTTTTTCCAAAATTGAAACTTTTAAAGTTTCTTAGCCTTTCTTTAAATGATTTTTTCAAAATTGAAAATTTTAAAGTTTCCTAACCTATTTTTATAGGAGCTTTTTCAAAATGAGATTTTTACAATTTCTTAGCCTCTCTTTAAAGGAACTTTTCCAAAATTGCAAATTATAAAGTTTCCTAGCCTTTCTTTAAAGGAGCTTTTCCTAAACCAAACTAAATGATAAACCCTAAACCTAAACCACAAATCCTAAACCCTAAACCTAATCCTTAAACCGTAAACCCTAAAACTAAAACCCTAACCTAGACCAACTAACCCTAATCCCTAATCCAACTTGATCCCATTCATGCATTTGCATTTGCATTTTGTTTTGTTTTACATACGTTCTTAAATTGTCATGCATTCACATTCCATCATTTATGTTTAATTATTACACATACACCATATATTATTATTATGTTATGCATATTACACATGTTTTATAAATAAGATTTTTCAAAAGAAAATGTTTTAAGTAAAATGACACCTTAAATAAATATAGCCTTTGAGATCTGGCCTAAATATAATGGAACTCTCAACAACTATCATTTATGCGAGGTGTCATCTCGGTTTTTATGGGGTAATTTGGAAAATACTAAGTAAGAGGCATTTATGAAATTCTACCTAAATATAGGATGGTGGAGGAAATATTTGAATGCTTATGACTTTTGCATTTTGATCCAAAAATAAATCATTTTGTTTTCCAAAAACAATTAAAAATGATTTTTTTGAAAAGAAAAAAAAAAGAGAATTAGCTTTTTGGAATAAACAAAGGAATTAATTTATAAATATTAAAGTTGGACAATATTACCAAAATCTAAGGATAATATGCAATTTATTAGTATTGTCTTTGATGGTTGCTATGGGCATACTAATCCTTCTCCAAGCATAACTGACTCTCAAATCCAACTCTGATTTTAAAGACCTCAAAATGTCCTTTTAGAAAACTTTAAACTAATTTTAAATAGTTTATTAAAAGGAAAAAATTTTTAAGTGGCCAATTACATCCTAAAAAAGATTGATGGTGACTCCTTTTTTTAGTTTTTATTGAAAATGATTTTTAGCACCATTTTTTTTCATTCCCCAAGTTTGATGCTCAGGTTCACAGACCCGTATGTTGAGACACCAAGAAGTGTATGTCTTTATCATTATCAATTCTGTATAGGTGATAGTTTAGATACTTCTAGTATATAACTTGACTCCATAACTCTAGCTGATTTATCATTATCAACAAGGCTTCCTCCTGGCATATTAAAATAGACAAAGTGAATTATTGGATTATTCACTTTCAGTCACAAATTTCAATTTCAAGTGACCTCATCTTGATCCCTTATCAAGTCGATTCTATTTTAGGCTTGGGCTTTCGATCAATAGGTTAAAACTAATCACATCCATATGGTGCCAAACTATTAAGGTGATTACTTGTGTGAGAAGGCCAATTAGCAATCTAAAATACCTTTTAAATCATATTGTATATGTACATATACATATACATATATATATATATATGTGTGTGTGAGTGTACAAGCTTCACAAAGCAAAGTTCTAAACATTAATTGCATTAATCACATCTAATATAAGTCAACTCAAATAGAAAAAAGTCATGGATTGTTCACATAAACATCTTAATTGGTATCTCTTTATCTATGCAACTTCCATGATTTCACGTGGCTATGAAACATATCTCTAGGCATGGGCTTAGTTAATGGATCTACAATTATCTCGTGTAGAAATGTACTTGTTGACCTTTTTTTTTTGGTGCAATCTTGTCTCTCACAAAATTATACTTGGTATTTTTTTTTGTTAGGTCTTTAGGATCTGTTTGTGAATACGATTGTTGCTTAACTATTGCAATTCACTAACATGGAGTTAGACTCATCTTTCTAAATTCCCAATTAATTCAAAATTTTCATAAGCCAAACAACCTATTGTATTGTGATTGGGCATTTTTGCAAATGCACAAGTCGTACAAGTAATAATAGTGACCGAAAAGTCAAGATGTCAATCCTAAGAGAATTAGGTAAAGAAATTCCTAAACTAAATACCTTTTATCCCTACGCCCTTTTAAAGTTAGTTTAATCAAAGAGTAAACATGAAAACTAACTTCTACGAAAATAAAATTGAATAAAGCATCAATATGTAAAATAAGTAAAATGAGAAATTCTGAAAAAAAAAAAAAACAAAAGCAGTAGCTAAAATGGATGCTATGAGCTAAACATGATTTGAGATATAATTTTAACCTAAGCATTAAAAATAGCAAGCAAAATTTGAAACAAAAATAGTAACTAAAGCAATGTAACCAAATTAACTATGACTATAACTAACTGCAACTACTACTAGAAAATTAACTAATGGAAAAACAAAAGAATTGAACCAAACAAGATATAATGGTAAAAATACAGTAAACTAATCTAAGTAAAAGCATACTTGAAGTGAGAATTAATGAAACAAAGACACCAAATTCAAATGCCATGCTGAAACCGAAACTAATGTGCAAAATTTGAAAACCAAAATTCAACTATTAAATTCTAGATCTAAGCTTGAACAAATTGAATGAACTTGAATGATGTATTGTAAAAAAATGAATGATATTAGGTGAAAACAAGATTCAAGTGCAAATTATGAAAGAAGACTGCAAGATCTAGCTAGAAGAAGAAAAACCGAAAATTCAAGCAAAACTGTAAACTGCAACTTCAATTTGAAATTCTAGATCTACATCAAATCAAATCAAATGAACATGAACTGAAAATTGAAATAACATTGAAGGAACTACGTGAGAAACAAAATTGAAGAACAAGAATTGAAAGGAATTACATGAATTAACGAGTAAAAGTGCAAAAAAGAAACTGATTTCAACTTAATAACTACCAAATCATTGGAGAAAAAATTAGATCTGGAAATTTCTAGAGAGAATGAACTGGAACTGAGCTAAGATAAGATTCACCAACAAGTTTACTACAAAATTCAACAAGAAAATCACATCAAATAATAGGAAATTCAACTCAATGAACTAGCAACTCAATCAGTACGCAAATCTAGAAAAAACAGAGCATGCGCAAAGAAATTGATCCAAACAGCAGGTAAATTCATAAAAATAAATGCAATCAATTGAAAACTAACAAGTAAATATGTAAATCTAATAGTGTAAAATGGAAAAAATGCAAACCAAAAGCCTAGATGGAAAATAGATCCTTGCAATGCTGTCGCTCATGCAAAGCTTTTTTTTGCCTCCTGGATTTAGCCGTGATTTCAAGAATTTTCTGGAACTGTGTGATTGGAATTTAAAGCTAATTTTTTACGTGATTATAGCTCTATGACTTAAGAATTTAGAAAAAAAAATTGGCTCAAATCAAGCTTGAATTCATCAAGTTTCAATCTAGGAAGAGATCAGAATCACGAATTGAAAAACAGTTTTGAGATTCATGCAAGATCGATGGAATTTGAATATGAAAATGTGAGAATTTGTAAATTTCATTAAGAAAATATGAAACTAAATTGAAAATGAGTGCAAGAAAGTTAAATTTACAAAGAAAATAAATCAAAGAAACTGCAAATCAAAGCTATTTAGATAGCAAGAAACTGTAAAATGCAGAGAAAAATAAATGCAACAACTTAAAGAAAAAAAGAACTAGAAATCTAGCCAAATGTCTCTAAATGGCCGGGCCTTTCCTTCTATTTATAGGCAAATGGAAGTGGCTCATGCCCCAAAATATCTTGCAAAAGTATCTAGATATGGGCAGTCTTCTAGAGCTTTCTTCTTCCCTTCCTTTATGTCCTTGGCTTCCTTGTTTGGCTCTCTTAGCTCTCCTTGTTTTCAAGCCCTCTTCTCATGAACCTTTGCACTCCAAGTCAAGAAAATGGCCAACAAGAAGCCTTCATTTATCCAACTCAGCAGCATTCAAATGGTCTTCTTTGAATCACCAAGAGTGGTGCCAAAGTTGCATGTAGTTACATGAAGCTTGCACACACGGCACTTGCACTTTTGTTCCTTCCCCTTTTGCCGCCCAATTCAACAATTAATTCTTTAATTTTTCTACCAAAATTCAAACCATAAAAGGGAAAAATTATGCAATATAATACTTGGAAAAATTTTGAAAATTTATCAACTCAAAATTGACTTGCAACTACCTAATGCACCTATTACCTTTTAAGCATATATAAATATACTAAAAAGGTACTAATGCATAATTGAGCTAAAGAAGACAATTTCAAATGAAAATTATCAGAATTGAGACTTAAAATAATGTTTCCTAAAATTCATTTGAGCTCAAGAAATCATAGAAGAAAGGATCAAGAAAAACTCCCTTAAAAAGCAATGAACCACAATTACACTAGTTGTGGCCTTTGCTAGTTTTTACCTCCATAAATCCTCCAAATTGAGTCCAAATAATCTAAAATTCCTCATTTTCTATATTTTCACCTAGACATAGGACAAATATGCATTTAGGAGTATTTTTGCCCAAAATTCTCAAGGAACATGCCAATATACAAAAAAGATTGCACTAAAAATGAGTAAAAAAATGCTAACATTTTAGTGCAATCACATAGTCGCTAAAAATTTTACAAATTTAGCTTTCATTGTGGATAGTGCTATTCAAGTCTCTTTCTTATTGATCCAAGATATAGCCTAATATTCAATAAGAAAATATAGCCAGAGGTAAATTTTTCTTTCATTTAAATCTCCTCTCTAATTGGCATTCATATAACTAATTAAATGTAAACCACTTTCTTGATAGCATAACAAATAATCCATAGTACCTTTATGATAACCTATTATTCCTTTCATGGCTTTTCAATGATTGACCTGGATTGAATTGATACCTACTTATCATGCTTACAACATAGCATATATTTGGTCATATGCACATCATAGCATACATAAAGCTTATAATAGCATTAGAGTAAGGAACTCTTGTCATTTGTTCTTTTATGTTGTGGAGTCCTAGGACACATTCTTTGGATTAGGCCTTCATCTTTTACTATAGGAGTATTAGCTTTGCAATCTTGCATACTATATCATTCAAGAATTTTCTTAATATATTACTCTTGTGAAAGAGAATAATTTCTTAAAACAATCTCTCTTGATTCTTAAACTAAGTATGTAAGTTGTTGTGCACTTATCAGTTATTTCAAATTTGAAGACAACCAATTTTCTCCATAATGAAATACTCTTTATCATATCTAGCCAATAGTATGTCATCCATATAGAGTGACAAGATCACAAACTCATCTATAACTCTTTTGACATACGTGAAGCCATTTTCATCAATTATGGTAAAATCATATGAAATCATCACTTGATGAATACTAATGCACCATTATTTGAAAGATTCTTTAAGACTATATAATGATTTTAATCATTTGCAAATTTTTATTCTATTGACCTCTATCAATTAAACCTATAGGTCATTCCATATAAATTTTCTTTTCCAATTCTTCATTTAAAAATGCGTTTGTCACATCCGTTCATTATAACTCCAAATCTAAACAGGCTATAATGGCTAGAATTGCGTCCTTTCGATAGATCAACCAATTCCAATACATTGTTTGATCTTTAGACTCCATCTTTCTTCTTTCATTGCTTTTATCCACTTTTCTTTTGTATGACTTGTGATTCTTGTTAAACAAATTCAATAAATTCATTAACTTTAGTCATGCTTCCCCTTGAATGGATACTGTTGGTTATTGAGTAGGAATATAATTAATTGACTTGCAGCTTACCAAATCAATTACATCCTTCATCTTATAAAGAGACATTTTTTAACTTATCTCACCTTTATTTTTTTAAAATCGTTTTCTAGAAAAATAGCATTCTGAAATTCAAATTTTGGTTACACTCTCACTCGATTGTTCATTTATGTACACATATCATTTTGGAATGTTTAGAATATCTTACCAACATAATATTTTTGCATTGTGGACCTAACTTGTATTGTTAATAAGTGAACTCAAAACATAAACAGTACATCATTGAGTTCTCAAGTTATTGAGATTGGGTTTTCTATTAGTCTACAATTCATAGGAAGTAGTTGTAATTGACTTGAAGGATACTTAATTGAATATATAAATAGTTACTAACAATACTTCACCTCAAAAGTGATTTGCAAACTCACTTAGGCCAATATTCACAAAACCATTTCAAGAAAAGTTTTATTTCTTCTCTCTATAATACTTTATTGTTATGAAGTCATTGGAATAGTTAACTACCTACTAGTACCATTTTCATCACATAACTCTTTGAACTAATCAGACATGTACTCACATCCATAATCAGTTCTCAACACTTTAACACTTTTATCTAATTGATTTTTCACTAACTTTCTAAAGCACTTTAAAATACCAGACTTATGAAGAATCAAATAGACAAAACTGAAATGTGTGTTATAATCAATAAATGTGATAAAATATTAACCTCCACTATGTGCCTTTACATACATTAGGACACAAATGTTGAAATATATCAATTGCAATGGAACCCCAAATCTAGTTTTCTTATCAATTTCCTTGCTAGATAGTTTACACATAATGGTTGATTAACTTTATTATATAAGGCCTTGTAATCCTTTTTTTGCTAATCTATCCATTTTTTGTTACCTCATATGGCCAAGTTTAGCATGCCAAACATTCACATTAATATGGGCATGACAAAACCATTTTATAAACATCTAGATCTATAAAGATTTGTTTTCAAAAAACAAATTCATATTAGTCTTATTAAAATTCATAAGAAATCATTGACAAAGAGAATAGTGACAAAAATTAAATTCCACCAAATATTAAGAGCAAATAAGATATTATGTAGGATGAGAGTTTTTCCACCACATACATTTAACTTGTAGGTGTCAATGCTCATTGCTTCAATCCTTTGATTATTTCTTATAAATACATTTTGGTCATGTTTTGTGCTACATGGTTTATGCCTTTTGAGTCTTTTTCATCTTCTTACATTCATAAATAAAGTAACTCTTTTTACCACAATTAATGCACTTAACTTTATCTTTGTTCTTTTTAGACTAAGTATTGGTACCATTCCCTTTGCCACTTTGACCATTCTTTGGTCTTTTAGGAGCTTTCTCCATATTCCCACCATGTGGCTTGCATTTGAAGCCCATAGCTTCCTTTGAACATATGCGTTTCATATACATATAGACACTAGGCTCAGATGCTTCTTATATGATCTTCTTATTATTAAACATGACAGAAGCATCATTGAGAGTTCTTATACTCTCATTGTAAGTTAGTGCACCTTTATATGCTTTCAAGTATGTGGCAAGGACTGAATTACAGCTTGAACCTTTTATTCATCTATCACAATGTGATCGATCTTTTTTTAAAGCAAACTTTGTTGTCAAAGCACTCCATATCTTTTTAGAAATATCATGCTACCTTAACTCATGCATCTTTTTAGAAATATCATGCTACCTTAACTCATGCATGATATCATTTCCATATCGCTTAGCAACGTAATGTGAGTAGTAGATTTTTCTCTATCTAGGCTTCACAAGCCCTTGGTTCCTTCTATGTTAGAACATATTCCTAGACTCATGCTTCATTAAAACAATGTTTAAAATTTCAAGAACCTATTTTTCTTTTAACACATACTTGATTTTCATATTTTAGATTCCATAATTATCCCTATTTAGTAACTCTATATTTAAATAGAAAAGCTATATGAAAAAGATGATTCAATATTGAGAGACCCATGCACTAACTAATGCTTAGCATTAAGCACTTCTCATTTTGCTATAATGTCATTAATAAAACAATGACAATTATTCACATAAAGCGAAACTAAAAGGTCCTTATGTTCACAATCAAATTCCTTTTTTATGTGTTTGACTATCACTAATTGATTTCATTGTGCAAAATTTATTGTTTTAAGGTAACTCATTAATTCATATCTTAAAACACCCACTAATCATAAAGTTATCTTTAATCAATATCATAAATTGATTGAAATTCACATGACAAGTCTCATACAACTTGTACATATTGAACACATAAACAAGTTCATTGTTAAACATACTCATTGTTTATTAAACTATGTTTTCAATTGCTACATATCTTGTGTCTAGTGATTAGGATGGAATCCATAAATTCCTATGATAGTTCCACATTCTTATTAGCCATCCATAAAGATCCAAGAATTTTGTGTGTACCACTATGGAGACTTGGGCTGATCAAGAAGCTCACATTCCTTCTTACCTCTTTCTCACAAATCACTATATTGTTTACCAAAGTTGTAACAATAGGATGTTTCCTTTCATTAGATATCCAAAGTTCTTTGAAAATATTCTTTTGTCTAAGTGTAAAGATTGTATTTATTTAACATCATGTATATGTTGTGACACCTCCAATCCCACATTGAAAAAATGTGAGGATATGATATGATATATATGTATAGATCTAAACTCAAACTTATGAGGAACCTTTTGTGGGACAAAGCTAGAGGTGGCAAAACTGATATGAGCTTAAAAATCTATTCGAATCAATCCATGATCGAACCCAGATTAGCCCGAATTTATCAAAAAAAAAAAAAAGTCAAAGAACACAACCCAGAAAAATCTGATCTAAAAATATCTGAACCTGAAAAAATCCAAATCTAAAAAAGCTCGAAATTGATACAATCCAAGTCCATCATAATCTGAATCCGTAATGATCCAAACTCGAAATTGATTAGATATAAAACCTATAAAAAATTGATATTATAACATGAGAAAATTGAAACTATAATTATATGATCTTTTAAATAAATAAAAAATAAACATTTTTCTTAACTAAAATTTTAAATTTTAAAAATGTTATTATTGATAATTATTATATAATTATATCAATAATAATAAAAAAAATTAATGTTAAATTTTTAATTTTGATTATAAAATAAATTTAATTTGAAACACACTAATATTAATATCTAATGATTTTTATACTATCATCTCATTATATTTACAATAATTATCAATATAAAACAAAAAATAATATCTAATGATTTTTTAATATGACGCCAATTCTTTTAGTCAATTTGTTTGCAATTTTTATATTTTTATTTTAATATTAAATAAAAAGTAATTTAATTTAATTAATTTATTAATAACTATTAAAATTAAAATTAAAATTAAAATGAGAATAAAATTAATTATTATTGATAACAAATTAAAGTATAACTTAAAAGTATACTATACTAGTATTAATTTTAATACAATTAAATTTTATACTTTATTGATTAAGGTTAATTATATTTAATTACTTACATTTGTTGACTTTAAATTATTAGCATTATATTAATTAATTTAATAATATTTACTATTTAATATTTTAATTGAACATTTGATCAATTGATATATACCCAATATTATTATATTTATATAAATGTTAATGTTAAAATAATATTCTTTTTAATAATGTCTATTATTCAACTATGTGAAATTTGATTATTTTAGTTTTATTTAAATTTATACAATGGATTAGAAAATAATAGATAATATAAAGACAAAATTAATATATAATATATATTTATATAAATATATTATTTTTAAAATGTTAACATTAACATTTTGTAATATTTTTATTTAATAATTTAAAAAATGAAATTAGTTGTTAATTCGAAATTACAAAAATATATTTATAACTTATAAAATTTAGAAAGTTTTCAAACTTGTCTAAACAATAAGGCTACCTAACTCGAATTGAATTGAATTCAAAATAATCTGAACCCAAAATAGCTCGTATCCGAGATGGTAAGAACTCAAAATTCTCCAAATCCAAAAATATTTGAATTTGAAAAAGCTCGAATTCAAAAATATCTAAATTTGAAAAAATTTGAATCCAAGATAATCCGCCCAAAATGAATTCTAATTCGAAAGATTCAAATCCTAAGATAGCTTGATTCAAACCCGCCCGCTTGCCACTTCTAGACAAAACCATGAGACCTTCGAGTCAAAGTAGACAATACCTCGCAAGTTTGGTGTAGGTCTCCACAAACGGTATTAAAGCAGTCACCAATCGAATGGGAGCTAGATGTTACATCATGAGAGACACCTCTAGAATCCCAAAGTCTAGTATAATCTTGGTTCTGTGGATCTGTGTGTACTTTGTATTAGCTTGATGGAGATGTCAAGCTTGAATGAGGGAGATTGTGGCACCTCCAATCCCACATTGAAAGACTATGAAGATATGATATGATATGATATGATATATATATATATAGAGAGAGAGATCTAAACCCAAACTTGTAAGGCTCTTTTTGTGAGACAAGATCATAAAACTTTCGGGTCAAAGCGGACAATACCTTGTAGTAGGTGCAAGTCTCCAAACTTGTGAGATGTCTTTTGTACGACAAAATTGTGAGATCTTCGAGTTAAAGTGGACAATACCTCATAGGTTGATTGTGGATCTCTACATATGTTTAGATCATTCTTACATGCATGTTGCCTCATAAGATCAGCTCTTTAATCTTGTCACCAACCTTTGATAATATGACACACAATATTATCATCATCATTTGGATCCATTCAATTAGTTGCCTTATATCTCTATGCAATTATGTCTAAATCTTTAAAACAATAGGAGTTCTCATGAAAACAATTATATTTTTTGTAACAAAATACAAGAAAAATCCACGAATCAACACAAGTTAAAAAATTATTAAGATTTATCTCAATCATTTTTTTGTGATTTGACCTCCCAAAGTTAATCAAGGATAAAACAATTTAAAAAAAATTCTTAGTTTTAAAAATTTAATCATATTTTTGAAAAACATAAGGCTATTCCAATGCTCTCTCCAAAGCATTTGAATGCTTACTTTCTATTTCAAAATAACATATGAGGTATTTGAATTCCTTGAATAGTATTCAAATACTCTTTTTCTATTTTAGAAAATAACCGTTAATTTTTTTTTAAAAAAAAAAATTTGCTTAGGGCATTTGGATGCCCTATCAACCATTCAAATGCTTGAACTTTAGAAACCAAAAACTCAATCCAAATATTTCAAACAATGATGGAAACTTGCATTTTATATATTCCAACACATTCACAACAAATTTCTACTATAAAATTACACACTTGTATAATACTTTCATAGATTTCCAAATGCATTGAAGTAAGAACTTATGAACATGTCAATAGTTTCGGTGTTTCAAGACAAACATTGAAACAACTAGAAATCAAGCCATCCTAGCTTTGATATCAATGAAGAACAATGTAATAATATATAAATAAGATCATATATTAAAATAATGCGAAAGGCTTACTTGATTTGTTACAACGAAAGCGTTGTTGTAGAAGTGTTGCAGAAGTGATGTCGGCTTGATTCATTAGTCAAGGATAAGATCATGCATCTGAAAATTATCTCTATCCATAGTGTAAGTCCAAACACTTAAGCATGAGATTCCTTAAAAAATTTCCTTTTCTATACCAATCTCTCTCTTTTCCTTTCTTGTTCTGTGTAAATTTATCACATAGTGTTACATATATAAAACTTATCTCATACTTTAGAGAATACTCTTTCATCCTTTATCTTCATAGCCGAATGCCATGCTTTATTCGAGAGAAAGAGACTTGACTTCATTATCTCCACTTATGGCCGAATGCCATGCATAATAAAAAAGAGAGGAATGGAGGCACAAAAGTTTAGTTGTTTTTAAATTCAAAACTCAAAAACTTACTACTACTATTCAGTAGTTATTCAATTAAAAACTTACCCACCCATTATGGGCGCGCGGTTATGCCTACATTTAGATGAGGTCTGGATTTATCACAAGATTGATCTTTTCTATTTTACCTCTTAATTTGGTTCCCCTTTCATTTTCATTTTTGTCCCATGGTAGAATGATTAATACATAGTTTGTTCTGAAATGTTCTGATGTATATGATATATGTAAGAATATTGAAGCAGATTCTTTAACCATCTTCTTATTATGCTTTGCAAGTTCTTTAACAGAGTTGAATCCTCAAAATTTTAGCTACTTTAAGGCGTAAAATTTTGGCAAGATAAAGAATTGATGACAAAATGAGTTGATTGAATGTTAATCTTCTTTTTTTTTTTCTTTAATTTATAGTTATTGTATCATATTCTAAGACATGGATTGCTATTTGACAAGTTTGAATGTTTAAATTATAACCGGCCAACCATTTTACAATGAATTTACCAGTATATAGACTTGGACGGAAGGTGGAAATATTGAAAGGATTCTGGAAACAGAGAAATGTCCGGTCTTTGCAGAGCAAGAAATCTTTTTATTTCCAGTAAAAAAAGAATACTCGCATTCTCTTGGAAATAAGAGTTCTTTCTGCCTCTTGGGAACATTATGAGAAAAGATCAGGATTCAGGAAGATGAACTAATTTTTGGTGAGAGGGCTGCCAATTCCATGGCGCTTGCTAGGGATTGAAACAAACAAAAGGCTGCCAATGACTCCAATGCTCGCAGGCAATACCATTAGCAGCTCTTTGGTCTCCTCTGATGGCCTCGGACAAAAGCAGTTGACAACATTTTTATCAAACAAAGCAATCGCTATAAAAATCATTATAGATACCAAGGCATGGACAAAATCAATGAACTTCAGCCTATACTTGTTTGCCTCGTCTACTGAAAGTTTTACAGGACCATCCATCACCCATAACCCTTTAAATGTAGCCACCCCGTACCGAACCTTGCCCCTTTCATCTCTAAAACTATCCGTGAAAGAAAGAAAGAAACAGAAGCTGGCGCAAAATGCCACAAGGCCTAGCGTCAAGTATTGGCTCACCTGGGTTTTGCATTGCCCTTGGTTTGTTAAAATTGGGGACAGTAATTCGAATGTGAGGACTGAACCTGTAGGCAGAAGCTTGGACAAAAGGGCTGTTCCTTTGAAGGTTTTTCTCACGACTTTTTGTTTTTTGGTTTTTGGTTGTTTTGCTGGTGATGCACATTCCGAAATGGTTTGCTGCTCTTCTTGGACCGTCCCTCCCGTTTCCTCATTCTTCAGAAGGGATTGCCTGTGTTCTACTTTGATGTCCATGACAGAAAATTTTTAGCTTTCTTTGATCTTTCCACAATGTATTTTGCAAAGACACGTTCTATGAGATTGACGGGTTACCTAGGAAAGAAAAGAAGTCCTGAGAAAAAAAAAAACTGAAAACCCAAATAAAATTGTTTATCCATCTGTTTTGTTCCTGGAAGAATTGGTTTTATTGGTTGCAATATTTCAAAGTCAGAAGCCATTTCAGGGAAACCAAAACCGTCGTGAAAGTAAATGCATAGAAGATGTTAACAACATGAGTAAATTTGGAGGATTTATTGTTATTAGAGAGCGGGGGTTACGACTTATAAACCATAATTGATAATTGACCAACCGCTGTTTCATAAATTTGGCTTCAAAGCAAGCATCCTGCATCGTCTCTCCATCAATATAATTATTAACTAACAAGATAAGTCGCTTAATGTTTGGTTCGCTAGTTTTTCCTATTTTTTACTTTCCACTTTTTTGCTATTTGTTTCCTGTTTTTAGTTTATTTTTTATTTTTTCCACTTTCTACTGAAAAAAACAAAAATCAAATAATAAAAACATTAACTAAACGTAACATAACTAATTTATAATAGATAAGCTAAGAAAAAACAGTGAAAATGCTTGCCCTGGTCCAATTTAGAATTGGAAAAAAAAAAATTTGCAAGGATGCATACTGAACCAATCCTCTCAGTTTTGTTAACGGGTAATGACTAACAAGGTAGACCTTAGCTGCTTTTCTTTAGATCCTTTTTCCTAAGTTCGCCGGCAATGAATGGGATGGCCTCCCTTCCAATCCTGATTATGGAGGTGAGAGTTTTTAGGAGAAATTCTTTCACAAAGAATTTTCGGAATAAAACACGTGTGTGCCGATCAACACTAGTTGAAGGTTCCAGAGTCACAAGTTGACGCTTGTGATTCAAAATTCTTTGGGCAAGAAGCATGGGTTGTCAATCAGCAAAGTGAAGCGGGCGATTGGCATTAGAAAGTGTCGATCGATACTACTGCTTGAATTTTGTGTAATCACTTATTTTTCAACTTAAAATTAATTTATTCAAATCTAATGTTATGGTGCGAAATTTGACTCTTATAGCTTTGTATCTAAATGGAAGGTTTTTGAATAGTTCAGTGCAAAGGATCATACAGTCGCCGATCAAGCTGGAAAAAAATCTGCAGTAGCTGGCAGCCCTGTGTCAAATGTCTCGGTGACAGAATCTACTTCCAGTAACATGAAATGCTTTCCCAAGATTCACAACTTGTGGGCCTTAAGCAAACCCTCAGCGTGCAGATTGCAGACCATGAGGGTCAGATTCTAGCAAAACCACAAAACAATGTTCTTTCATTTTCTCAATCTTTTCTTTAAGTTTAGAAATAGAATCACTATTTCTAAGACGGCCCCGGTGCCGAGAGGGTCAAAGTAGACTGCTTGAAGAAGGCATTATAGTCTTGCTTCTCTTTAATCAACTCTTTCCATCGTAAGGGGCTGTCCGGACGTCATACAGTATTATTTGAAGCCTAACCCTTTTGCAACATGGCACTTAGGTCCTTCGAGCTGCACCCGCTCGGTACACAAAGCAACGGCTTGCCCGGAGCCTGTGCGCAGTGCATTATGCATCCCAAAAAGATAAAACTCGGATGTGCAACCGAGGAACATTTCGATTTACATTCAAGGCCAAAGAATTTAAAGCCAAAAGTTGCAAAAGATTCAAAACTTACATGATCCAAGCCCATGTCATCAAAATGCTGAAGAAAGTTGGCAAGTACCGACTACCCTTAATAGTAGCCATCTCCCCATGATTCCTCTACTTGCATCCAGAAAAAGGAACGTTTTGCATTCGGAACCGGCACAGGAGCAGCAAGCCAACATACTCAAAGGCCCATATATGTGCAAAAACAAATAAAGTCAGAAATGCTTACAATTCTTCAGTTAATACAAGTATATTGAAACACTACAAAAAAAACTGCTCTATACTAACGCTCAAAAAATCATCAATAAAACTTAAAAATCCATCGGTAGAGCACAATAAACCTTATACTGACAGTTAAAATATCTATTCCGACGAATTTATAATTATTATTATATCTCTTGTCCGTATAGACCTATACTAACGCTTTTTAAGCTATCGGGATATGTAACAGATATATGCTGATGATTTTAGTCCATCACTGTATGTATAGTTGTTGGTATAGCAACTATTGTATTTTTTGCATTATACCTTTTACTGACGGTTATTCCCATCAGTATAAACTCATATGTTTTAATTTTTTTAACTTATACCGATGATGTCTCCGTTAGTATATCTTTTACCAACGGTCAATGCTTGTTAGTATAGCCTTATGTGTTTTAACTTTTACCGACAGTCCGTGATGATTATCAGTATAGCCTGAAATATTCCAATAATAAACACGTCAGTATAAATTTTAAGGCATTGATAAAGACTTTTTTTTAATTATATTTTCAATTATTAATATTAATTTATTTATAATTATAATATGATATGGTTATATATAAAGTAAAAATACACAAAAAAGTAAAAATTTTTAATAACATTTGAAATAAAACAACAACCAAATTTTTTTATAATCCACAAATTTAAAATAAGTCAAGAACTATTGTCATTGTACCAAATCAAAAAAAAAAAAAAAAAAGAACATTAATATCTATGATTGAATGCCTACAAATATGGTGCTCAAAGTAAATAAACAACTCCCCAAAGTAAGATGATGCCATTCCAATTGGTCCAAATACCTATTTAATTAGTAAAACCCAATAAAGAATTTCACGTCAAATTAAGCTTTTACTGGTCAATTAACATAGGAAATGTTTCCAAGGTCAAGTCAAGCATACCACAAACTATAAACAAATGAATTCCTGACAACATTTTGTCCATTGTTATAGGCTCCCCCTACTTCAACAACCAAGCAATTGCTTAAGTTGTTCAATTCTTCATAATTATTTGAAGGTCTCTAAAGGGCTATTGTCCACCATCTAGATAAGATGGAAATATAATTTTGTTCATAAGCTGATTATCATTACCTACATATGTAATTTAATAACTGAATTCTAGGATATTTTTTAAACAATGCAATTTACTATTTTATTGTACTTGTACTGAGGTTGTAAATGTGTTGAGTCAATACTTGCAGAGATTTTGATTTTTTTTGTACAAATTGTGTTAACCCCAAACATTCAATCGTCCTAAGCTATTACTTCTTCACAAAACATTCAATCATCAAAACTAGCACTAGTAGAAGGATAAAAGAAATAGGCATGCTCGATGACACAAAAATGAAATGCAAAAAATGAAAAATACTTTTGAGAAATGACAAGAGTCTTGATGCTTCAACTTTGATTCAACTTTAAAACAAAATGGATGCTGATAGGTTTAAGTTTGTAGAGTCAATGAGAGGTGGAAAGAATTGGTAGAAGATGGAGATCTAGCCATGGGTAGCGACAGGTGGAAAGAGTTGGTGGGAGGTGGAGATTAAGTATGTAGAGTCAGCTAGAAGTGGAGGGAAAGAAAATGATTTAAACATTTTAGGGATTATTCAAGGTGTTTTTGCCAAAAGCACCTTGAATAACTCCATTTAATTTTTTGTAAGGGATTATCCCAAACAAAAAATTGAATAGGGTTATTTGATCCTTCCCTTTAGCATTTTTTGGGTTTTTCAAGGATTATTTAAGGCATTTTCTAGCTAAAAACACCTTGAATAATCCCCTCATAAAAATTGAATGTGATTATTTAAGACGTTTTTTATAAAAAACACCTTAAATGAGATTATTCTTAGTTTAAATAATAGCTTTTAATTATAAAAACACTGGAGTAGTTCAATTGATTAGAGCATACAGTTGTAAACTATAAAGTCGTAAGTTTGATCCCTCTCTCTAACGTTTTTTGGGTTTTTCAAGGGATTATTCAAGGTATTTTTTAGCCAAAAACATCAGCTTTAAGGGATTATTCAAGTCATTTTTGGCTAGAAAATATCTTAAATAATCTTTTTTTCCCAAATAGAAGCCAATAGTTTTTTTGTTTTAAGCCTATATTAACGGTTACATTAATAACCGTCAGTATATAACATATTTATACTGACGGATAGTCATATATTGTTAGAAAAAGTTTATTTATATTGACGGTTAAATAAAATGTTGGTATAAATATGATATATTCTGACAGTATTAAAAATCTGTCAGTAAAAGTCTCTTTTACTGATGCAATTTGACTGTCAGTATAATCAAGTGTTAGTATATGAAAAATTTTTTTTAGTGAAAGCTTTAAGACATTACCTCCCAAGTGCTCATGTAGCTGCCAAGCACAATATTCCAAGCTTGGCAAGCCACATCCATATAACAATAGAAAGTTTGTATATCTCATGTTAAGTATTCAACTTAAAATTAATTGATAGTAAGTAGAAGAGTTTAATTTAAATATAAGATTATAGAAAATATGATATTTATTAGATGTGGGATAACAACATTTAAACCAGCCCAGATCATATGTAGGTGAAGATAGAAGAAACGTATCACATGACAGATTTAGAAAGGGTAATAAAGAAAATCCTGACTTCGATACCATGATAAATAAGAGAATGATGAAATCTTTTATTATAATTACTTGTGTTTTACAATGTGACTCAAAGCATATTTATACGAGGTAAAATGTTACAAAATAAAAATATAATAAATAGAAATAATGACTAAATCAATTCTTATAATTAGTTAAATCAATATCTAATATTCTCTAAATCAATATCAAATTAATTTAGAATATTACTGAAATATTATTGAAATATTACTAAAATAATATTATTAGAATCAATCTAGAATATGATTAGAATATTACAAAATATCATAAACACCCCCACAAACTCAAAATGGTAATGTAGAGGCCAATTTAAGTTTGAAATCTTAGATAAGAAACTGACTAGATGAATTTGATTTGGTGAAGATAAATGCTTTTTGATCAACACTAGTAACAGAAACAAGTCAAAGAGTTTGAACGAGCAGATGGTAACGAATGAAGTGGCAATCCTATCGCTAATCCTTTTGATATCCCTCAAGGAACAAAGAAAATTGTCATGTATCATCTATCTATAGAGGTAGCGAAGGCAAACATGTACAGGAAGGCCCTGATGATAGTCTTGGGTTGATACTATGAATGTTTCCCCTAGTACATTTGTAAGAACCAAAATGACTCTCATTTATGGTCCTTCCTAGCACATTGCTATTATTTTGTGCAAAGTTCTTGTGTTCGAAGTATTAATCTAATGAGCATTTTTTCTTCTTAGTCTCATATAATTCCATTTGTCTCTATGTTGATGTCAAATTTGTTATTTCTTGATTTTAATTGGTTTTATGGCATTTTTATCATCACTTTTAATGTTTTAAGTTGCTTTAAAATGATCCTTGGCTAAAGTAATCCATCAATTTTTTTTTTATGAAGGATAGTATCAGGTATAAAAAATGATTTTTTTGTTACAATTAATTATATTAGTGAACATTATGTATCTTTAACTATTTATAGTTAATTAATATTTGTAGGATGTAAATGTTGGCCATCAAAATGAATCATTGAATTATTTTGTACTACTACTAAATATAGTTCAATCTTGTACTTGAATCGATTGTCTTGATAAATTAAGTTAGTAAGGAGTGTAATGCTCTCAATCCCATATTTAAAATTTGTAGAATATGTTATGGTATATATATTTATATTTTTTGCTCATCCAAAATTTGATTTTATTCATAAAGATAGAATTACAGAGTAGTATCCATAAAGCTACAAAGAGCTATAAACACAGCTTCAAAGAGACCAACAATTTAAAACATAATTCCCTTGAATCTGAGATACATATCCAAATTTAAGCATAAAAATCTATATTCTATTGTTGCCCAGTTTAGCTACTAAGTTTGCAAAGGGGTTTGTTTCCCTAAAAATATGATTAAACTCAACTTTCCCTATTTCACTTAAGAGTATATCCACTTAATTGAAAATTTGCCAATAATTCCAAGGTCACCTATCAACATTGGCCACCCAAGATAAAGCCACCTTTGAATTTGACTCTATAACAAGTTCTTTGAACTTTACCCAAAATGATTTAGAGAACATCAATAAAACTTCTTTGATTGCCATAATTTTTATATAATTCGAGTTCTAAATTCCAAATTGACCATAAAAAATTCCCAAATCATATCAGTATCAACTCTCAACTCCCTTCCACATCCAACCAGACTAGTGGATCCAGGAGATGATCTATTAATCAACATTGAATTTTAATTTGTTCGAAGTTGGACATATCCACAAGATACTCTTGATCTCAAATTACCAACAGGGGCTATAGAAGCCAATTTCATAGGAATTATCCATCACATGAATTCATCAATCTCTTAATGATCTTCAATGGCTTTGATCCAATGTAAGGTCTTTTAATTTAATCAAGAACAACAACTTCTACCTTTCCTTTTTCTTGTCATTAAAGATAGTTTCATTTCTAAATAGCCATAAAGACCAGAAAGCAGCTTCACACACTACCAACCATCGTCTTTTTAGAATCCTAGTGAAAAAAGTTCCATTATTTTGTTGAATAAATCTTTCAACAGAATTAGGTATTCTTACATCGCATACCATTTACATAAACTTTGTCCATTTTCAAAATGGACTCTTTTACACTTTGTAGACACCTAATTTTGTCAAAACATATTCTAGTCAACCATGATCTTTTAAAATTGAGACATAATTTAGATTTATGAATATCTAAAGATTTTTGAATAGGTTGATTTTAAGGGCGATGCAAGAAAAATAGTAAAAATAAGGGAAAAAGTTTAGAGTCAACTTAAAGTCAATTTAGTCAAATTTATTTGAAATCGATCAAATTTGGGTCAAAACAAGATCAAATTAGGGGCATTTTATAAGAATTAAACCAAGACATTAGATTTTTAGAGACTCTAAAACAAAATTTGAGTTTTGAAAATAAATGGGGCAATATGACCAAAATACCCTTTATGGGGCCCTAACTCAAAATTTGTCTGGATTAATTGGAATTGGTCGAAATTTTTTCAAATCCTTATGTTTAGAAAAGAAATCCTTAGAAAAATTGAATTTTGAGCTAAAATGACCAAAATGTCCCCTGGTCAAATTTGGTAAAACTTAGTTAAATTTAGTTAAACTCAGGTCAACTCTTAGAATTCACAATTAATTAGGACTTTTAAGATTTAGGATTAATAAAATTATGATTTGGACTTTTAGAGATCATACTGGACCTTAAGTGGAATGAAATTACGTAATTTTGATGCATTAAAAATTTTAATTACACCTCAAAAAGAGTGAAATTATTAAAATACCTTTTATGGAGCACTTTCATAATTTAGTCTTTTAGGGTTGTTTGTCATGAATGGCTATAGATCATAATTAAATATTATTTTATGAATTTCGATGCATTAAATATTAGACCATAGGATTTTAAGAAAATTATGAAAAATGCTTAAAAACACTAATAAGGGGAAAATTATCTTTTCTCACTAGGACAGTTGCACTAACAGCCAAGTTGTGTGCAATAATTTTTGAAGCGATTAAATTTAATGGTACAATGATCTTATGACCTATATTGCTAGTCTTGGCACCAAATTTAAAGAAAAAGACAAAAAAATTACTATTCTTGGATTCATTTTGATCCAATAGTTATCAGAGAGGCTTTAACTCTTTAAATAAATAAATATAAGGCTGCATGAAGTCTCTTTTCCAACAATAAAAAAAATCTGCTATAAAAAAAAAACTCTTGCAAAAAACTCTCTTGTGGGAGAAAGCTTTTTAGATAACTTTCTTATTTTTCATGCATTTTTCATCTTCATCCATATAGTTATTTTCATCCCTTTGATGGTTTGTTGGTTGATTATGTATTTTAATGAGTTTTTGGTGATGCAATCTAATGATTATGTGTTTCCTTGCTTTGTGATATGTTTGCTACCTATTTTGTGATTTTAAAAAAATGGTTTTCTTCAACTAGTTATTTTGATAGTTTGCTATATATTTGATAAATGTTCTTGCTAATAAAAATTATTTTTTTTAATCTGCTTCTAAGTGTTTGATGAAATAGATATATGGTTTTTTACCATGTTTTTTAAATATCTGTGAAATTGCATTGGTCATATATTGGCATAGTAGTATAGCTTCATGCATCATTTTCATTTTAATTAATTGTCATGTGCATTACTCATGTAGCATTTGCATAATCATCAAGCCATAAAAAAGTTTCAAAACCATGATTTTTTAGTCTATTTCAAAAGTCTGCCTAGATATTTAAAAATTTTGGAAAGGTTCACAAAAACCACGGTAAACCCTAAACTCCAAAATTAAACCTTAAAACAAACCTAACCCAAACCCTAAAACCTAACCCTAATCTAAGCTTGAAAACTTTACCTTAATCCTAAACCCCAAAACTTAACCCTAAATCCAAAATCAAACTTTAAACCTTTAAGTCAAACCTTAAATATCAAAGTCAACCTATAAACTCCAAAGTCAAACCTTAAAACCACAAAACCTTGCTTTAAACTCTAAAGCCAAACATTAAACCCAAAAGTCAAACTCTACAACCAAAAAACCAAACCCTAAACCCAAATTCAAACCCTAACCCTAAGTCAAACCCTAAACCCCAAAGTCAAATCTAAACTTTAAAGTCAAACCCTAAAATCCCTAGTCAACCCCTTAACCCTAGTCAAAACCCTAAATTACCTTAAACCTTACCTAAACCAACCCTAAACCTTACCCTAAACCCTAAACCAAACTTAAGCCATAAACCAAACCCTAAATTTTAAACTTAACCCCTAGCCCTAAATATGATCCAAGCCATAAATCTAACCCCAAACCTTTAATTATCCAAACCTTCAAACAAGTTAAACCCCAAAAACCTAGAACCCATGTCAACACCCAAAAAGATTTGTATGAAAATCTCACATGAAATAATCTGTTCCTAAATACTGCCTAGAGGATAGGGTATTTAGAAAATTTTATTTTATTAAGTTTTTCATATGATTCCTCAACAAAAAATAATAATAAGATTAAACAAATAAAAGACATAAAAATGAGATTTTAAATATAAATAGTTGCATCTAAACTCTGCCTTAGGGTAAGAGAGTCCAGGTGGTCTTTTTATATATAAAGACTTGATTTCAAAATCAAATCTCATCATTATACATAATATCCATTTGCATATATTTATTTTTATATTGTTGTTTGCATTCATCTCACATGTTTATGTCTTTTAATTATTATTATTTCTTTGTTAATTGTAACATCATTGATTTTTTGCATAAAAATGTTTTTCATGGAAAATGTTATTCAAAAAGTATGGATTTTAAAATAAAACTAAAATAACATTATAAGGGAAATAATTATTGTTATTCTACTTAAAGGTTGCAGAATTACCAACAATTATCATCTACAAAGAATGTTATTTTTATTTTAAAGGAAGTCATAGTGGATATTAGGCGAAAAGAGTTGTTTTTAAATTCTACCTAGATGTTAGAGAATTTTAAGGTAATTCTTTAACCTAAAGATTTTTAAAATATTCCTAAATAAGTTTTTTTTTAAATCCATTTGTTTTTTTTACAAAATGAAGAGAATTATTATTAATCATCAAGTTGAAACCATTTTTATCCAATACCAAAAGATAACACATGATTAATTGGTACCATATTTAAACGGACACTATGAGGGTGTTAATCTTTCTCTATGCACTCTATTCCCCGAATCCAACTCTATTTTTGAAAACCAAAGTATTTTTTTGATAAACTTTAAATTCAATTTTGATTTTTTTTAAAAAGATAATATTTTTAGGTGGCCAATCACAAATAACAAAAAAGATTGGTAGTGACTCTATGTTTTTTATTTTTAAATTTTATGTCCTGTGATTGGTTTCATAGATCCCACATTGTGATAGCTTGCCACTCCACTAAGGATTCTTTTTAGTGTCAATCAAAAACTTAATCATGCGTTATCCTAAGTTTTGAATTTAATGGTTTAATTGATATTTAATTTTAATTCCTTTCATTTTAATTCTTTTGAAAAATAATGCATATTAGTTACATCCATACTTTGATTTTGTCATTTTTTTTGTTTACTTATGTTGTTTTAATTGCTATATTTTCCCACATACTTTGTTTATGCACTTGCATACATGAGCCCTATACCTGGGGCTCTATCCCTTTTGAAAGGAAGTAAAGTAGTTTTACTCTCGTGATATGATAACCTCCGTATTACTAGCAAAACACTCATACTCAAATTGAACTATTTCCATTTGTAACTTGTAATGGGTAAGGAATGGAGTGCATTACTAGTATATAATAGATGATATATAGGGAACAATCTAGGAACCTCTAGATATATAAATCTTAACTTAGCATATCATGAGCCATAATGAGCCAATCTAGGGTAGGGCCATATCATATCTTTTTTATAGAAATTACCCAAATTAGGACACCTAAAGAGCACTTTGGTACAACTTGTATTTAGGGAGTAATAATAATGTAACAAAATTTTTTGAAAGAAAAATGTAAGAGAAAAAAAAATTTTCAATAAAAATTTCTTTTAACACTGTTCGATCCGTCTAGTATTTGTCCATAAATTGCATCTTCAAAAAAATTATTTTTTTCATATTTTCCAATAAAAGAAAAAACCACAAAAGAAAAAAAATTCAAGAAAAAACATAAGGTTTTCTTAATTTCTTTGTTAGCCAAAGTAAAAGGTAAAAGTATGAAAATGAAAAAGTTTTAAAAAATGATTTTACCCCTTTAGACCAAATCAAAGAAATGAAATAGTTTCAAGATGAAATAAAGCAATCCTAAGAGGAAATATAGTGAATTTTGTTCAACATTAACCAAATGTTTGATGGTGACTCGTTTCTTTCATCTTCTCAACACACAGGAAGAAGAGCTCGATAACAAGGATTGGGAGGAATTGTGCTCATTGGTGAGATCATTTCTTTTTATTTTCTTTTCTTTTGCATGGATGTTTATGGACATTGTTGGAAGTTTATGGGTATTTAAGTAATTAGGATGTCTACGATGGTTATGTGATGGATATTCTAAATTTATATGAAAATTAATTGAATGCTGAATTTTAGTATTTTTAAAATTGATTTAAGATTTATATGGATTATTTTTATAGGATTTGTAATTCGAAAATTTCCTAAAATGTGAAAAGGATTGGTCATCATTCATAAAGGATCAATCCCTAGATCTAAAAACACTATTTTAGTGATGGAATTTCGTTGGTAATGCTCATTAACGACAAAATTTTTATTTAATTTTTAAAATAATTTGGTAAAAAATTACAAATTAGCGACAATAATTCTTTATCTACTTTTAAAAAAACATTAAAAATTATTGTTAGCGATGCCAAGTTTATCACTAATACATATTTGTGATGAAAATTTTTTTATTTTCTAAAAAATTGGTAAAAATTTTATTATTAGCAACAAAAATTCTATCGCTAATACCTTTTAATGAAGGAATTTTTCAAATTTAAAAAATTTAACCAAAATGAAAAAAAATTTTAGTGACAAAAAAGATCATTAGCAACAAAAAATCTCGTTGTTAATAATCCACCCATTTGCAATGGCAAAATTGTTAGCAACAAAAAACTTTTATGGACTTAAAGTTTTCTTATGGAAATTTCTAACAAAAATTCTATCAATAAAAATGTTTAGCAACAAAAAATGGAGCATTAGCGATGAAAAATTCTATGTCTAATACTCTCTTCCTGTAGTGTAAAGATTGATTCATTGAGTATGTCATTTCCATATGTAGCCACACAATTATTGAATTCTTTACACAATTATTAGGATTAAAATGCATATTAAACTTGTTTAAGAAGTTTACAAACTACCATTTACACTATAGGAAAATAAGTTTTAAGTGGTGTTTATTTACACCTTTTGTGATGTTTGATTGGTGACATTTGACAAAAACATGACTAAAAGTGCAAGTTATACCTACATTAGAAAATGTAATGGTATTTTTGAGACAAAATGCCATTAATTGACTAGCAACGTTTTTTAGACAAAAGTTTTTAATTTATTAGTGGCATTTCAAAAACGCCTTGGAATGTTTCCCAACGGCCAAAAATTTTTCATTTAGTGACATTTTTTACTATAAATGCTACTATTTTTATGTAATTTAGTGGCATTTTATTACCTTAAATGCTACTAAATTATAGAATTTATTACCTTTATATTGAAACATATAAAAAATAATATTTAAAATCATTATTTATTTCAATATTTACTATTACAATTATATAAAAAAGTATTGAAACAAATAAATTTTAATTCAAATTCATAAACCAAATATTATAAACATCTAAATATCTAACTATATAATTTATCTCAATACATTAAAAAGTTAAATACTTGTTTAACTTGAGAAGAAAAAGCATAAGGTTCATTAATAAGTTGTTGTCTAGTGTGAATTATTCATGATTGTAAATCTAGAGTGATTTTTCTTATAACCTCAAACACTATTCACATTAGCCCAATCATATCAAAATAAGACAATCTTCCACTTCCCTTAATAATCCAACTTAATGATATCATTAATTATGCCATGGTATTCAACGTTTTCCTCTAAAGGATTTGTGTCCCTAACAGTAGCATAGCTTATAGTTGACGAAATAACAACAATTCTAGAATTTTATGTTCTTCTAAATCTCTCATGAGTTTTAATGTGAAATCTAATTCCATTAATGATGAAACTTTTGTGTTATTTTATAATCTTGTTTGGACTTCGTGAAAGATACTTTACCTCTTCACTAACTAGCCTTCTACTCATAACCTATAAAGGTGGAATAAAATATGTGTTATTAATTATATCCTAAGCATTCCATGTACAATTCTGAAATTAGGAATTATGGCATTACTTAAAGTTTCTCTTAAACATTCATGAAAATTTTCTATGAACAACTTATGAAGTTCTTAAGGATTTGATTATTGATAATGTGCACAAGCTCTCAAATTGTTTCTATATTGACTATATGCATTAAGATGAACTATTAACATAAGACAAATACAATAAATTATGACAACTTAAGGTATAAAACATTTTTCATATACCTTTTTAACTAAAATTGTATGATAAACACTAACTTGTTAATAAGCTATTAACAAAAAATACCTCTCGATAAGATACATCCATTGATAATAAACTAGTTCACCAACTTTTACTTTATGTGAAAGGTGGATAACTAAATGCATCATAATAGTAAAGAAATTTGGAGGAAAAATCTTCTCTAAATGGCAAAAAGTTATCATGGCTTGATCTTGAAGTTTATCAAGCTTTTCCATATTCAAAATTTCCCACAAATAGTTTTGAATATATTACTATGTTCAATTACCACTAAAGTTACTTGCTTTGACATTGATGAATGTAAAGCAAGGGGAAGTAAGTCATGCATCAATATGTGGTAATCATGTGACTTTATGAAGAAAGTTTTCACTTCTTGAATTTACACATATTGATATATTTGACTCATAGCCATTCGAGACTTTTACATTTTTAAACACCTTACGAAACACATCTTTCCCTATTTTAGACATTCCGAAACTAGCAAAAGGCAACCGTGATTTACCATTATGAAGCAACTTAGGATGAAGGTTAGGGTGAATCTTCATGTCAACTAGGTCAAGTCATCTCTTTAAAGTTGTCCTTTGATCTCTTATCCACATTGAGAATTGTCCTCATAAAATTTTCACAAATATTCTTCTTTATGTACATCATATCAAGGTTATAACGTAATAAATTATATTCCCAATAAGGTAACTCAAAGAAAATAATTTTTTTTTTACAAATCAACCTTATTCGGGTCATCTTTTTCATCTTCCACACAACCTTGAACATCAACATCACTAACTTGTATATCAACATTACTAACTTAAGAAGTAAGAGCCACATCTTTAAACATCTTCCTTACTTTTTTCCTTGATTGATTCATCTTTTCATAAGTGAAATTGATATATTTTAACTTTGACAAGATATAAGACCTAACAATAGGCAAGGCACCTTCCTAAACTCTTTAGTTCCATCAAAAACTATTTTTGGAATCTAAATTGATGATTATCACCTAACGATCGATAATGTTCCATATAACTGAACTTCTTACTATTATATAACCATTTTAAACATGTTTGCACAAACAACAAGGATAAGCATAATGACCTTTGGTGCTCTAACTAGATAATTTTGTATAAGCAGGAAAATTATTAATAGTCTATAATAAAGCTACATGCATATTGAAGTTTTTTATTTTTTAGGCATCATAAATCTCAACTCATTTATATAACTAGTTAACTCCTTAATAAGAGGTTGCAAGTAGATGTTTATATCACTTTTTGGACCTTTCTCACTAGGAATTATCATCAATAAGATAAATGAATATTATTTCATGGTAGTCCATGATGACAAATTATAAGGAATCAATACAACTGGCCAAGTACTCATCACTTTAAATGGATTAAAATTGTCATATGCTAGTCCAAGCATAACATTTCAAGGATTAGAAGCAAAGTTTGAAAACTTAAAGTAAAATGATTTTTATGTAAAGAATCAACAAGATGCCTTAATGATCCATCATCTGTATGCTTGTCATAATGCCACCTCAAAGATTTTATAGTTTTCGTAGACATGAAAATTCATTGAAGTCTCAGTATTAGTGGAAAACACTGTAAAACCTTTTACATGCTTCTTTTTTACATGTATTTCATTATCAATCTAATTCAAGCTTTCTTTGGGATTTGTGTCAACCAATGAGAATTACCACAAACATGATAATATTGTTGATTTTTTCTATCACCTAATACAACATGTAATCATTAGCACAACTATAAATTTTCTCATATTCAATACCTAACTCCTTGATCGTCTTTTTAGAATCTTTACATGATTTAATGACTTTTGCAAAAGGAAACATTTCTTTCACAAACTCTAATAATAAGATCACAAAGTTTCCAGACCATCCACATAAGTATTTCAAGTGAAAAAGACCACATAGAAAGACAATCTTGAATGCTTAGATCCCTTAAAAAATTCTTCATTCATATCCTCAAGTAACTTATAAAACTTTGATACTTCTCCACTAGGTTTTTAGTCACCTACACTTATCCCATGTTAACCAAAATATTTCCTTTCAACATTTGACTCATTAAGTCCATTATTTTACAAATGTTGGTTATGAATATTAAATACATCTCGTAACATGCCTTTCATGTCATCTTGCCTAATAGGATCATATTGGTTTTGGACAACCCTAGAAGTTGAAAGAACTTTAGGTGATAACCTTGAAGGAACAAACACTTCATGAAAATAATAACACTATAGGAAAAAATAGATTTAGGGGTTGTTTTTTAGCGGCATTTTTAAATAAATGCTGTAAAGTTCCATGTTTTTATAAGGTTAATGATTTTTTTTATAAAATGCCACTAAATTCTTATATAGCGACGTTTGGATTTAAAACCGTCACTAAAAATATATTTTTGTGGCATTTGTTGACCCTAACACCGCTATGTACTTTGATTTTTAAAAATATAGCAACGTTTATAATGTAAACGCCGCTAACAGGCATTTTTTGACTCCTTAAAAAACCCTTACAATATTAAAGGGAGGGATCAAACCTAGGACCTTATGGTTAATAGCCATATGCTTTAACCAATTGAGCTACTCCAATGTTTTTATTGGGGATTATTCAAGGTATTTTTGACATTTTAGGCCAAAAACGTCTTGAACAACCCCATTCAATTTTTTATAAGGGATTATTCAAGGCATTTCTAGCCAAAAACACCTTGAATAATCCCCTCATAAAAATAAAAGGAGATTATTAAAGGCATTTTTTGCTAGAAACACCTTGAATAACCCCATTATTCAAGATATTTTTGGTTAAAAATGCCTACAATAATCCATTATTCAAGGCGTTTTTTTGCTAAAAACACTTCAATAATCCCTAATAAAAAATTGAAGGAGATTATTGTAGGCTTTTTTGGCAAAAAATGCCTTGAATAATTGAAGGAGATTTTTAGGAATGATTACCCGTAATTGCATGAAATTGCCTATTCATTATGAAACATGGCATAAAGTTCCAGCAGAAGTTAAAGCCAAAGCTTTAAACTTTGTTAAGGTATTAGTATAATTAATTACATACTAGAAATATTAATTCTCTTAAAGTTGGTCTATAAATTGTAACTTTTCTTTTTGTATTATTATAGTCAAGACTTTTACTTGAACTACCTACTTCATTTGTGCTTAAGTCATTGGGAAAGAAATGAAAAGACTATAAGCATAATTTGAAGAAAAAATATTTTGATTGAAATATTACTGTAAAGGCCACTATAGATAATCTACCTCATGGTGTGATTAGGTGGCAATATAAGCGGTTGGTTAGATTTTGGTTCTTAAGGAAAATAGAGGTACTAATTTATAACTTTTAATATTATTTTTAATCAAAAAAATGTTTTATGTTTTTAGTTGCTAATATTTGTATTTCTAATATAGATAGGATTGTTTTTATAACAGGAAAGAGAACAAATTAGAATTGCTAGTAGAAAGCAATAGAAATATAGCCATACAAGTTGATCAAAAAGCTTTACAAGAAAGCAAAATGAAAAGGTAAGTAACACATCAAATAAGAAAGTTGTCATTTATATCCATGTAGCACTTTTTGTGTCATTAAAGGGCAAAAATGTAAATATTTATTTTTTGTTTTAACAATTTGGATAGTTTTAATACATTATATTAAACTCATCCGAATGATTGAACTTGGTTTTCACGATTTATATGTGTGAAAAGTTATCGTTTATATCTTTTTAGGATTTTGTTATGTTGTTAAAGGGCAAAAATATAAATATGCAGTTATATTTATGTTTTAACAATTTGGATAGCTTAAATACATGATATTAAACTTCTCCAAATTATTAAACTTGGTTTCTACAATTGATGCGAGAAAAAGTTATTATTTATGTCTGTTTAGCACTTTTTTTGTGCCGTTAAAAGGCCAAAATATAAATTTGCTTTTATTATTCTGTTCCAACAGTTGAGTAGTTTTAATAAATGATATTAAACTTGTTTGAATGATTGAACTTACTTTGCACAGTTGATATGTGTGAAAAGGTTGTCATTTATGTCTATTTAGGATTTTTTTATGCTGTTAAAAGACCAAAATACAAATTTATGTTTATTATTCTATTTTAACAGTTTAGATAGTTTCAATACATAATATTAAACTTGTCCAGATAATTGAACTTGGTTGTTATGATTGATATGTGCAAAAAAATTACTATTTACATCTTTTTAGGACTTTGTTATGTCGTTAAAGGATAAATATGTCATTTTGCATTTATTTTTATGCTTTAATATTTAGATAGCTTAAATACATTATATTAAACTTTTTTGAATGATTGAACTTGATTTCCACAAATGATATGTGTGAAAAAGATACCATTTATATCTATTTAGCACTTTTTTATCCGTTAAAAGGCCAAAATACAAATTTATGTTTATTATTCTATTTTGACAGTTTGGATAACTTTAATACATGACATTAAATTTATCTAAATGATTGATTGAACTTGATTTCCGTGGCTAATATGTGTGAAAATGTTATAGTTTATGTCATTTTAGGACTTTGTTACACCATTAAAGGGTAAAAATATAAATTTGCAGTTATATTTATGTTTTAATAGTTTAGATAGCTTCAATACATTATATTAAACTTTTCCAAATGATTGAATTTGATTTCCACAATTTGATATGTATGAATAAGTTATGATTTATATATGTTTAGAACGTTTTGTAACATTAAAAGGTAAAAATGTAAATTATAATTATTCTATTTTAACAGTTTAGGTAGCTCATATTACATTTTATTGAATGTGTCCAATCATTATTGCCACACTTGATATGCATAAATAAGTTATGGTTGATGTATGTTTAACAAAAATAGTGTTTTTAATGTAGGAGATTGAGTTGGGTGAAAAAATTGTACGTATGAAACTTTTTCGATTAATCCATACAAAAAAAATGGATATTACCTAAATGTCAAAACACAAGAAATTGATTTTATTTTTTGGAATCATTTTTTATAGGGTGTAAATATTTACTATTTCATATATATTATGAATTAATTATTAAACTTTACAGCTTTATTTAATTAATTTACAAGAGAAAACGAAAGAGAAAATGACCATTGAGATTGAAGCAGCATTAGATTGTTCCATCAACATGCAAGAATTGGAAGATTAAATTTTCACAGAAGTTATTAAAAAAGAAAGAAATGGATAAGTTTGTGGCCTTGGATTAGGTCCAACACCATCTAGCTACTATAGAAATAGCTCCTAACAATTTATATTCTCAACAAGTCAATTTTCGTGAGAAATCTCAATATTGAAATAGGGTTGCAAACTATGCAACAACGTGTGCAACAAATGAAAGCAGACAAGAGCCAAAGAGCATGCTAAAATGGATGAAAAGCATAAGCAGTTGCATGATCGATTCAACACTCTTATGAATTTTGTGCAACAATAATTTCCAGGGAACAATCGAGGTAGTCCACTAATTCAGGTATTATATTTAGTAACTATTTATATTTCTTTAATATTAGAAATAGTTTATTATTAAGTGTAAAAACTTGTTTTACTTTTTTCAGTAGGTTCTTGAGCAAGCTAGTGATTGTGGTAGAAAAACGCTTCATCAAACGACAGTGCTTGAAATCTAAGTGGTTATCAATTTCATACATTTTAAATTTCCTGAAACAATTTGAATGTTAATGTATTAAAATTTATGTTACATGTATATTGGAACAAATTATGTATTTAGATATTTAAATATTTATAATATTCAATTTATAAATTTAAATTCATTCTTATGATTTTGAAAATATTTATCTATTTTTTATTTAATTATGTAGTAAGTCTTTAAAAAAAATAAATTCCCACATTTAGCGTCATTTGTATGCAAAAATATTGCCAAATTAGTGGCATTTTTATAAAAATGCCGCTAAGTTTAGCCGTTAATTTGGTGACATTTTTTTTTAAAACTCGTTATTTTCTTCGACGTGAGAATAGCCAGCATTTTTACTGGCATTTTTTACAAACACCTCAAATTGTATAATGGCATTTATAAATGCCACTAAACATGAAAAAAAAATCACTAAAGACCTATTTTCCTGTAGTGTAATCAGTGTATCCTATGAGAAATCCAATACAAATTAAATGTTTGAAAACAACTTCACACATATTTCAATCGATATTAGCACACCTCAAACATAGATATAATATCATATTATCTTCATTTGCATTCTGAAATGCAAAATTAAGAAAAATTTCTACTCTTTCTTGATACTCTTGACTTAACCTCAACTTTCCATCCAACTTTTATCTATTTGGTACTTACATTGTCAAACCAAAGTTATACAATTAATTATATAAAACTGAACTTTATCATACTTAATTAGACTAAGTATTACACTAAAAATAACAACAAGATGATATTACTAAACAAATTATTTAACTTTTTTGTATATTATACATGATATAAAGAAATGAGTTTGAGCATCTATCTTATGCACGAAACATGGTAAAATATCTTTTGGAAAAAAAAAAGATTATTCTTGAATCTTTGAAAGAAAGTATATGTTTAAACCGATCAAGTATGAAATTTGGAAATTAATAAGACTAAAACCTTTATTCTCTTTCCTAGAAGTCCCTAAACTTTACATTCTAGACCAATTACAAAGCCATTAACTAATTCAAAGGTCAATCTCAAATTCAAGCACCTACATGCTTAACATTAGAATCTAATCAACAAATTATCGTTAAATGTAAACAAAAAAAAACCAATTATGTATCATACATTGATTCCTTTTTAAAGGATAAAAACAATATATGTCAGTAGGCTACCATTGTCATAATGTATCGATTTGGAGACTCGATCGCTAGACGTTAAAATTACAAAAAATGGAGAGTTGCTACTAATCTTTTTTAAGGTGTGATTGGTCATTCAAAAATTTTATATTTTTAATAAAACAATAAAACGAGTTTAAAGTTTATTAAAAAGATAATTTTGGTCTACGAAAATAACATTAGGTTCGAGAGTCAATTACATATGGGAAAGGATTAGCACCCTTATAACACTCATAAGTTCGGTACCAATTAATTGTATGTTATTTATAATTTTGGATAAAAATGGTTTTGACATGAATTTTAATTATAATTCCCTTCATTTTTAAAAAATAAAATAAAAAAATATTTATTTAGAAATATTATGAAAGTCTCTAAATTAAAGAAAAACCTTAACATCCTTTAACATATAGGTAGAATTCAGAGATAATCATTTTCATCTAAGATTTATCATAGCATTTCCTTAAAAATAAAAATTATATTTTTTGAAAATGATAATTATTGATGATTTTCTAATATCTAGGTAGAGTATCAAAAATTATATTTCCTAGAATATTATTTTAAATTTATTTATTTATTTATTTTTAAATCCATTTCTAAAAAACATTTTTCATAGAAAGATATTTACGTAAAAAAAAAAATGATGCTGCAATTAAACAAAGGATAATAATAACAATTTAAAAATAAAAGCATGTGAAATAAATGCAAATAATAATCTAGAAAACAAACATGTGTGAATGGATGGCTTGTATGACAATGAAATATAATTTTAGAATCAAGTCCTTAAATATAAAGAGACCACCAGAACTCCCTAACCTCTAGGCAAAGTTTAGGTGTGTCTATTTATATTTAAAATTCTATTTTTATTTTTATTTTTTATTTTTTATTTTTATTTAATTTTATTATTTTATATTATAAAATTATATGAAAATTCTTGATAAAATAAAATTTCCTAAATACCTCATCTTCTAAGCGACATTTAGTAACAGATTATTTCATAAAAGTTTTTCATATAAATCCTTGAATTTTAAGATGCTTTTAGGGTTTTGGGTATATTTAGGGTTTTAACTAAGGCTTCAGGATTTTGCTTATGGTTTAGAATTTCATTCAAGGTTTAAGGTTTTGCCTATGGTTTAGGGTTTCATTTAGGGTTTAGTTATCTAAAGTTTAGGGTTTCATCTAGGCTTTCATTTTAGTTCTAGGTCCTTCATAAGATTTAGGGTTTTATTTAGGATTTGGTTTTTAGGTTTCACTTTTAGCATTTTACTTTTAGGACTTTATTTTAGGATTTCATTTTTAAGGTTTCACTTTCAAGGTTTTAAAATAATTTACTAATATATCTAAAAATCTCCAATACCTAAGCAGATTTTCAGAGTAACCTCACTTTTAATGATTTTTCTAAAAATAATGTTTTATTTTTCACATATTTTCTTTTTCATTAAATTTTATTATTACTATTATTGTTGTTGTTGTTGTTGTTATTGTTGTTATACCTTTTTCCTTTTTATTAAAATTTTATTTCTTATTATTTCTTTTTTCTTTTTCATAAAAAATTTATTATTGTTATTTATTACTTTTATTATTATTTACTTTTATAATTTAACAATTACCCAACATCTAGGTGGAATTATTATTTTTTAAAACCTTATTTTTAATTGCCTCCACCATCTAGGTAGGGATTTCAATTTTTTTTTTCTTATTTTTTCTTATTATTTATTATTATTATACTTTAGGTAATTTTTTAAAAATGCAAATAACAACTAAAACACATAAAATACAATCAAAGAATATAAACATGCCAATTAAAAGGCTAATATATGTATAATATCATTAATCACTCAAAATTAAATATAAGCCAAAATAAGCATGATACTAGCAGAACAAATAAAAGTAATGATAATGACAAAGTAAAATATCATATAACATTCACAAGCCCTAACTTTTTACCTACTATTTTTATTTTTACTTACCACTATTTCTTTATTTTTTATTTTATTCAAATTTATTTATTTTTCTTTGTTTCAAGGACACTATCATTTTTTAGCATTATTTCTTTTTCATTTTTCATTTTTATTATTATTATTTTTACATGATTTGCAATATAATAGAATTTCACCATAAGAGCCCCAAACTTCTATACAAAAACAACCTTAGCCTATGTCTTAATCTAAAAGCCATTTTAACAAGAACAAAAACAAAAACTCTAAGACTAGTCCTTGAGCATCACAGAAAACGTCAATTTTAAATGCTACTGTAGAAACTATTAACAAACACAAACCATGCAAGTTTAATATATTAAGCAAATGCTAAGGAAAATAGGACGAAAAATCAAACAATACTAGCCCAATGTGGAACATGAAATTTCTTTGCTGCAAATTCTTCTATGCATGCCTTTTTCTTTGTCGATTTCTTCATTTTTTTCACTAGTTTTCTTCTCATTTACCCCTTATGAGCTCTCTTTTCCTTTCTTGGTTTCTACAAATTCATACGAGTTTTTTAATAAAAATTTCATGCAACTAAAAAACTACAGTGTAATAGATGAAAATGGGTTTACCAATTAAGAGAGAGGGGGGAAGATGAACGAAGTTGACTTTGGGAACTAAAAGCAAATGTCACCACTCATTGTCAAAGAACAAGCCTAACTGTCAGTAAAAACCACCACTCACCATCAAAGACGTTGCTTTTGGGAAACCAAATAGGTACCATTTAAAAAGGAAAAGGAAAGGAAAATCAAATGGAAAATTCAATGAAAAAATGAAAAGAAAATAATCTGGGCAAAAAAGGGTATAAGGGAAATGAAAATCAAAAGGTGAGGTAAGGCAAAAAGCAATTTGGGCAGAAGGGGCTTGATCAATTCATTCAAATTGGAAAAAATTTGGCGGCATTTGTGTAAATAAATACCACTAAATGTTGCTATTGAACAACATTTATTAAAATAAATGCTACTAAATGATACTAAAACATTGCGTTTCATGTTTTCAGAAATTATATTTTTAATTTAATGAATTTTAAGAATTAATTCTTGGCATTTTAGTTTATAAATGCCACTAACTTCTAATGATTAGTGGCATTTTATGTTATATACATCGCTTTATGAATATTTAATGGTATTTATGATAAAAATGCCACTACCTTTATAAAATATGAAACTTGATGGTGTTTATTAGTGAAATGTCACTAAAAACCTATACTAGATACCCATTTCCTTGTAGTGTTAGGACTTGGAGAAATGTAAGTAAAACAAGTCAAAATATATGGGGCTGCAATATATATTATCAACATCTCATTCAATCAAATTAGCCACAAAGTAAAACTTTTATCCATTGTCCACTTGTTTTACATGTCTTATTTTGAAGGCAAACATAAACACGAGGGATGGTGCACACTTAATAACAAATTTTCTTTTCCCTTGACATTTTACCCTAAATTTGGTATTTTAAAGTTTAGAGTTTAGGGATGCTACAACAATGAGTCAAGTTTAGGACTTGGGGCTTTTTCCTTTTGTACTCAACTTTACCTGAATTTGTGTTGTGTACCATATAGAGTCTTGTAAATTGTGTCTCGGACCATTCAATTTCAGCATTCAGTCAATTCAGCAAAAGGGATACACAATCATGTGATTTTTTTCCCTGTAGACTGTTCTTTTTCCTCTTCATTCCATATTTTCCTTTCCAATGTTAGTTTTTTTTTTCTTCTCTGTAGCAAGCATTGAAATATATATATATATATGTACCATTCAAGAAATGTTGAGAGGATGGTCATTGTTGTTGAAGAGTGATTCAAAATTTAGTTCACGTTTTGGTTCATTGTCTTGGTTTTAGGATATAGTTGACAGTAGTTATTATACGTGGCTAGATGATTCTAATAGAATCCCTTCAGTGTAAATAACACAAACCAAAAATGGGACTTGCTTAATGAAGGGCTTCTATTAGACAGTAAATTCAAACACCTGGGTTTCATTTGGGTAACAGAAAAGTTGACTAATAAATGGCTAGTTGATCGGTTGTAGAGTTCTAGTTGCTAAGGAAGTAGAACTACACAATTGCTATTGTAAAAGATAGAGAAGTGGATTTAATTGGGAATACAAATAGATAATGGTTGTACTATTACTGAGCCAAATATTGAAGACTAATGCGCTTCTCTCTCTATTTTTTGCGTGTTGTAGTGCTAATTTTGTTATGGTACAGGCATATATGCATGGTTTGGTAGGGAAAAGCTACAATAGATTATTTTAAGAAACAGTTCAAAGCCTGTTTGTTCTAGAATAATCAAGCTTTTATGCGTATGGAAATACTCTTTTAAGTCTAGTATGACAGGACAGCGACCACAATAGAGATGAAACTATGCAATAATGGAACTCGAAAGGGGTTTTTGCTTTAATTTTCCTCACTACTCTATTCCCTTTTATCAAAGTTAAAGGCCACATTTTTTAATGGGATCAGCTTTCAAAGGTTCAAGAGAATATGCATGGATCTCATCCTTCATCTCTTCAGACTTCAATAGTTCTCTAGGCAAACTTTTAGCCTCCATCAAGCACCCAATGCCACTTTTCTTCCCTGCAAAGCTCCAAATACTAAATTCTGTCCCTCCCTTTCCATCTCTCTGACTCCACATCCAACTCCACTTTTATTATCAGCCAAGCTTTCCATCAAGAAAATATGCAAAAATTTCCCATGCCATATCATATCCATCCATTGATTGAAGACGGATGATAGATGGCCTGTACTCCAACACCCAAAAAATCTCTTGTTTTTCCTCCAGTCCCATCTTCATTCTGCGTGTACCGGCGTTTTGCAGGGTACATTTGTAATTGATTCAACGTGGAAATATCATTTGCTGAATTTTCTAAATCACTTCCTAGAGAAGTTGGTGGTGTGGTTGAAGCATACAGACCATTATACTGGTTTCCATCTTGAACTTGACTGTTGTTATACTTCGTTCCCAAGATTCCTAGGAATGATGTGTCCGTAGAAGTTGCACCGATTTGGGCGGCTTTCAGCAATAAAGCTGTGGCAGACATGTTTGCTGATGGTCTTTGATGGGAGTGCAGTTGAGTGCTAAATAATGAAGGAACACTGACAAGCGGAGGTCCATTTTCCTTGACATTGTTCAAAGGAAGAGAAGTGCTTGTTAGCTCATCCGTATTACTTGATGAGATCTTATTTCCAAACACCCAATTTAATTGATAATCAGATGCAGGATGACTTGAAGTTGAAACTAGAGGATCACTGCATATTAATCCCGAATTCACATAACCAAATTGATGAATCTCTTGGAGACTTTTGCCGATTGAATCATGGCCTTTAGATGGTTGGCCTTGACCCATGCATAAGGAAAGTCCACGTCTAGTTTGATCTATCGTTTCATCATTGCCTGAAATTGGTTTGAAAATAGAAGAAAAATGTTGTGCCGTGGCCTGCCCTACTGGATTCCCCATGAGATGGTAATTGATATTGCTGGTGGTCAAGCCGCACAGGCCGGAAGCTGCAGTTACTCTAGCTGTTTCCTCAGCCAAGGCATCACAGAAGGCCCTATGCGTGATGAAGCTATCTCTTCTGCTCACCAAGAATTAACAAACAGTGCATGTCTCAGATAACAATAAATCGAATACGGGCATGACGTATATTGCCCTCTAACTCTAAGGGTGTGCTTGAAGATAGTAAGGAAAAACACTTTTTTTTTTTTTTTTATAAAAAGATATTGCGGTGGATAGACATCGACATTATGTTTTCTTAACCATGGTGCTCTAACACTTTGTCTTTTCTTCGGCTTTTTCTTTTTCTCTCAAAGCTAGCTAAAGAGAGGTCAGAGGGCGGTGTTTCTATAGCTTGTCACATAGACAAAGATATAACAACCACAATAAATCATTGTCAGACTTCATTTTTCCTAAGCTGATTTTAGTCTTTATGGAATTTTGATTGAGTGTTGCATGAAGAAAGGGATGCTTTATCGAATTTTGATTGAGTGTTGCATGAAGAAAGCGATGCTTTATCGTCTATCACACCGACAAAACTACCAGAACCACAAAAAATCACTTTCATGCCATATTCACCCTCTATTACTACTATTACTATAGTATTGGCTATCTTTTGTAAAATTTGGTATGGTAAAAATCTTTAGCAATAGATTACCTTGAAAATAGAGTACCACAGTCGCATTTGTATTCCCTGGTGCCGCAGGTTTTTGAGTGTGCTTTCCAATCTGACTGCACAGCATATCGCTTTGAGCACTTCTCACACTGCCACTGCTTCTCTCCATGCTTCCGACAAAAGTGTTTCTTTATACCAGTTAGGTCCCCGAGAGCCCTTGAAGGATGGTGATGCACGCAGGACTTTTCAGGGCAGACATAGACGCGCTTTCTAGCTTCTTTTGTAGTCCTTTGCTTCAGCTTCCACGGAAGGTTATGGCCTCGCCTATGAAGTTGAAGGTTTTGATCTCTTTGGAAACCCTTACCGCATATTTCACACAAGAATCTGTTGGTTGTCATCAGAGTCTTGGGGGACAAGGCTATAACTTCAGCCTCCGGATCTGGTAAAACCACATATTGTCATGTGGAAAGCAAACATTTTATTTGCAAAGGAATAAGTTTGAATTTATCATTGTAAATGAACCCTTAGAGAAATTAGATATAGAAGGAAAATGAAAAGCTGTCAGGCAGTTTTTAGGAAAGAGAAGGTACTTGCCTGGTGTTCCCGGTTGGTTTCTCTTCTTCTTTGAAACAGGGGGACTGGATCCAGTGATAGGATTTTTGACAAAACCATTTGAAATTGATTCTTCTGTCATCTTCTCTAACATCTTGTTAAAAGTTTCTCTCTTCTCTGTTGACTCCAATCTATAAGAAAAAAAAGCCACAAAAACTAAGATAAGCTAACCAAATGGACTATATATTAATGCTGTGATTAAAAGAAACTCATGACGAAACTGAGTATTTTTCTTATGGTTTCGTTATTTTCTTACGGTTTCTCAACCCTAACAACGGAAGCTGATATATACAAAGGAATATGGATCTCTCCTCCCTCTCTCTTTAAAATGTGCATTGGTTTTAATTATAATTATTTGCTTTTAGGTGGAAAATAATTCTAGTATTTTTATGAAAGGCGGTGAAAAGGTAAAGTTGGGACTTGGGAGGTAAGGAAGAAGGTTGAAGAGAGAGAGGTAGGCAAAAATCCAAAGCCCAAAGTTGCATTATGACACATGATGAGGTTGGAAGAAAGCTAATCTCCATGCTTTTTTCATTTGGAATGATTATCTCATAATTTGTATGCTTTTCGTTTTATCCATTTTTCTAGTCTCTGCTGCCTTCCAATCTGCAATTTTTAATTCTACTTCATTACAAAATAAAATGTATTACATCTACAGTTTCAAATATTTGAAAAACCAGCTGAAGAAATGTTTAAGGGAATCCTTTGTCTGAATCACATTTTACCATCCAGAAGCCCAGCCCTTAAAAGTAAAATCACTGTTGGTTCGGTTCTGAGGCTAAACAAAGTTTACTTGTGGAAAGGAAGCAGGCATCCTTTTCCTTTCCTGATTTAAATGAAAGATAACTGATCAATCATATGAGAATTACTGTACATCTGATTACAAGGAAGAAACCTCAGGGTTTTTATAGAACTACAGTTTTGCCAATTATTAGATTATCACTTTATAAACAAAGTCACTCTTCTCCTGTATTCTCATATCGACACATCTTTTCTTGAAAGATAAAATTGTCCGGACTATTTCCTAACAAGTGTAATTCAATAATTCTTATGTCAACAATTTTGATCAGTTGTATCAACAAAATTAATAATAAAGCATAGTGAAAATATTTGATTTATTATCAAATTCTAAAATTACTGAAAGCTGGTTTGGTATGTGATCCACTTATCACCAACTTATTTAATCATTTTCATAAGTGGAAAAAAGAATTTTGGGCTGTTTTTGTCAAAAAGATGAATTTAACAATAATATATAAAAGAAGAGTCTCCAAATTAATGATTGTGACTTGCAGCCAAACTAGTCATGACACTTTATTTTGTTCCACATTTTCCACCAAAGTAAAAATCTTTTCGGTCCTCTATCTAGCTACATAGCCAAATTGAAAGTTTGAAGCATTTTCAAAAGAAGATTGATGCCAAATTCATGTCTGAAATATTAGACTTGCTCATCTCACATGGCCGTATCATATTGTTTCTTTGATTTAAATCTTTCGTTTCCAAGTAAATCATATGGTTGCTAAACAATAACTTGGTTGTCTCACAAAATCTGCCATGCACGTGCATGGATGTACGTGCTCAACAGTCAACAATGTAAATCCAAGAGAAACAACGAAACAAAACAACACAAAGGGAACAATTGTCCGATGACTGATTTGTTTTATCAACTTGGCTTAGTTTTAGAGTTACTGCAATTACTCATCAGTGATATTGAAGCAAATACAATTTTAATTTATAGCTTCTGGTTCTACATATATATGAAGAGGAAGTTGTTTGGGAAGTCTGATTGGTTGGTTTTTTCTTTCCACTTTCCTTCTGGCTCTCTATCTTTTCTTTTCATTTGACAGATTTCTGCTTCAAATCAGGTCTTAAAGATACATCCATCAATTGGATGGTATATGATTTTTGGACTGTGAATGTATTGGATGCACTTTATTTAGTGTGAAAAAAGCGTTATCTTGTATAACATAAAATCCAGGAGTGCCTTTTCTCTTTCCTGTCCAATCATGCGTTACATTATTTTCATATATAGGCTTTTTATTAGCACTATTTCACGAGAGCAGTAGTAGCAAAATTGTAGGGTTAACATTCTGGACAAAGAAGAATTTAAATTTAAATTTAATTAATTTATTCAATTAAAGAGATGATATTTAATAAATTTAGAATTTAAATTTTATTATTTACATATTTTTATTCTAAGTTGTAACCCTTTTATAAAAAAATAAAATTTTAGATGGCCCGATTAATAGTTTTTTTTTTTTTAACCAAACTGATTAATAGGTGCTTGCTAATAATAATAATATAAAAGTTGTACCTATAAAATATAGCATAGGTGAAGGGAGGGAAGAGATTAAAAGACAGAGAGCTGACAAAGGCAGTGAATTTTTGGAAGTGTGAGCAGTCGTCTCGTCGTGGGCTGACTTTTCCTGCTAAACTCTTAATCATAATCTAATGATGTTTTTGCTTTCTGCCTTTGTTTAGTATATAACCTATGGAGTTTTGCTGTTGAACTGTGGCGGCACTGGAATATTCTCTCCTTCTCCAACACTCCCAAAAGGCTTCAACTTTCAAGGTTCGAGCCTTATGGGATTCTTGTATTCAAATCAAACCCCAAAATTCTCTCTCTCTCTCTCGGTTTGGGGTTAAAAAAATAAAAAAAAAAACAAAACCCTGAAAATTTGACATTAACACATGTCTAACTTTGAAAGACATAGTTTTTGCTTTTGAAACGGATGGAGGAGTTAGGGAAAAGCAAAAATGTTGTCACCAAGGGCATGTTTGTTTCTGTGCTTGTCTTTTTTACTTTGAAAATGTTTGAGCAATTCAAAATAATCATCCCAAAGTAGGGTCTCATAATTCAAGACAAATGGATATAATATTTATGTCTCAGCTCCTACTAATTAACTACTAATTAACCACGGATTCATTATTCCTTAATTTATTCCATCCTTAACATATTTAATTTTTTACTCAACCATTAGGTATAAATTAAGTTTCATAAAAAGAAATTATATGTGTTCAGCTCTAGCATTATGTAATATCTTTTTTATAGTTTTGAAAAGGCTAAATGTTTAATTTAAAACTAAATGTTTGGAATGTTGCTCAATTTGAGACTAAACGTATTATTTTATCCAAATCAAAATCAAACGTTTTCGATTTATAATAACTTAAGACTTTTTAACGAGTGTAAAATATATGTGCAATTAACTCTTTAACAATAACACGTGTCAAAAATCTAAAATATGGTAAACAAATCAAACAAAAAAATAAAAGTTAAAATGATTTTTTTTTTACATCTCTCATTTTCTTCATCTTCTCTCTCATACTTTTCTCTTTCTTCCCATTCTCTAAAATCTTTCAAATCTTTCTTTTATCTAAAACCCTCTTGCATGCTTATCTGAGAGAAAAAAAGAAGATGATATTTTTGCAATTAAGCATATGAAAGCGGCAATAACATAGCTGAGTTTTGAGTAAAATGAGCTTGATTTTGCTTTATTAAATTAGTAATAATGATGTAGGCATCTAAGTTTGGGTTGTTTATAGCATCCATGATAATGACATGAGATTAGAATCAATAATGGCATGACTAGTTTGGGTTTGGGTCTTGGTGTGGAAAACGGAAGGGAGGAAATGATGGGTTTGAAAGAAAATAAAAGATTTTTTCTGAAACTACTAAACTTTGATCTTGAAAATACAATTTCATTTTTAGTAAATAAAAAGACTACTTTCATTTTCTTATCATGAATTGAATTTTGAGATTATTTTTGAAATGGGTTTTGGTTCTTTTTTCATTTGGATTGTTTTTTATTTGTTGGCTTTTTTTAGTGGCTATTTGCTAGTAGGTATTATTGTGATAGTTCAAAATAAGGAAAGGGGGTGAAGTTTCCATGAAAGAGTCTAGTGATTGATGAGGAAAACCAGCTGATGCTTGAGTACAAGCACCCAATCTTAGCTTGACCTTAGTTGGACCCAGCAAACACTCGACAATCCTCAGCTTGTTGTCAATGGGTTTGCTCCAACTTCATTTATAAAGTAGGTTAGTCATTTTTTTATTAGGTGTTTCTTTAATTGATGATCAATATCTTTTATGAGCGTAAAATTTGAATGAAATTTGAAAATATTTCAAATGTTATTTGAATTTGAATAAGCTTTTGTTACAAGTTTTTGGATAGTTTTGTGTTTTCCTCCTTTAATTTTTTCACAATAAAGTGTTTATATTGTGACTGTGTTGATTAGTTTGAAATTTATAATTTATTGAAAAATTTGTTAGAAGTAAATTAGTGACTTATTTTTAGCTTTTCATGAGAAAAAAAGAACAAAATTTTAATCATAATTTATATTTTTAATATTATTTTATTTTTCACTTCAAATATATTTATCAGACAAGTAAAAAGTCATCTTAACAATAACAATTTATTTTATTACACGAGATAATGGTGCGTGTGTTCACTTTATTTTTTTTATTTAACAAAGTCTTTAATTGTTATAAATCAATAACATTTTATCTTGATTTGGATAAAATAATATATTTAATTCTAAATTGATGAACACCTCAAATGTTTAATCCTAAATTAAGTATTTAGCCTTATGAAGAATATCTATCTTGTAGTTAAGCACTCAAAAAAAAAAAAAAAAAAACACTTGTGGTTTAGCCTAGAATCAATTCCAAATTTACTTTTGTAATTTGGTGATTGCAAATATATCATCACATGTGATCGAATTAAAATAAATTTAGATACTCTTGTACTTTACACAAAACCCAAATTTACTTTTTTCTTTTCTCATCATCACGGACAAATTTGGATAAGATGACACTTTGTAAAATATGTAATTATTATTAAGTTGCTTTATGTTTTGGCAGTAAAATAACTAAAGTTTCGAAGGCAACTTGGGAAAGTAAATGTTGAAATTTTTAGGGGGGAAATTAAGGTAATTATTTTCCTTTTACTGTTGAAAAAAAATGATAAGGAAACTCTACGGTATGAAGGAAGAAAAAATGAAAAGAAAGAAAAAAAAAGAAAAAAAAGGAAAGGAAAGAAAGTTATTTTTTATTAATTTTATTTGATATAAAAGATGATAAATATATAAAAAAGAAATCAAGGATAAAATTATAAATAAAATTATTAATTTAATTCGAATGTGTGTTTTCCTTTCATCTTGCAAGGATTGAACTTGAAGAAAAATTAAATGTGCAAATTCACTCTTTTTTTTTTTTTTCTCCGACCAAATGAAAGAAAATTTTGAAAGAAAATAATTTTTGCTTCCACCATCTTTCCTTTATTCCTTCATCCTTCTTCCTCCGAAACGCAGTGTAAAGGAGGGTAGATTTGATATAAGAATCCATCACAGAAACCCACATGCTTTGGCTTATAAAAACATGGAGAATATATGCCTATTTTCCAACCCGGTTTATTCTTCTTTTTTTTTTTTTATCTTTATATATATTTAGTATTTTTCTTCTTGTTCTCTTTACCTTTTTTATAATTTTGCGGTGAATTATAATCTAACCTTTTAAATTAGGCCTCAAAAACGCAATATATGAATATTTTTTTGGATATTAGAGGTTGGTACTTTATTTTAAGATTATTTCAAACAATAAGTCCCCTATCTTTCGACATTGCCAAAATTATTTATTCGATGCTCTATGAATTACATGTATACTCGAAAATTTCCCCCTACTTCGCTATGATATACAATTTTCTGTTTAGTTGCTTTTTAAAATTTTAAATTTTTTACATATTTTAGTTGACATAATTAATTAAAACTCACAAGATTTTATTTTAATAAAAGTATATGTAAGATAAAAGATGAAATTAACACTTAAACATTTTATTTAATGATAATTATACATATGTTCTTATCAAAAAGTTAGTTTCTTTCATCCGTCAAAAAATACTTAAAAAATAAAGTTAAACGTGAATATAATTTTAATGCATTATATCGTTTTTTTATAAAAAAAAGTATAGTACATATAAGTAAGTGAATTTTTCAAATGCATTATTTATTCCTATTTTATTTAATTTTAATTAAGTATATTATTTTTATATATTCATTTATTTATTTTTTTAAATTATAAAATAAATCTATGAAATAAATAATAATTTATTGAAATAACATATAAGCATAAAAATTGAAATCAATTTTAAAATTTACATTATAATTAATATAATTATATATTTTATTCTTTGTTATAAAAAAATTAATAGTTGATTGATATTTATTGTATTTAATTAAGCAATGCAAGGCTTTTATTTTATTTTATTTTTTAGTTATAAAAACATCAACTGAAGCCTTTTCATCTCAACAACAGAATAACCTCATTTTTTTTATTGTTGTAAATTCAAACTGTTTGAGATGAAAAAAAAAAAAAACATGATGAGATTTTATTTAGATATCAATATTGAATGGGATATGATATAAAAATGATTTTTTCTTTAAACTTTATTATAGCTAAATATGATATCCAATATTTACATTTTTTCCTTACTCATTTTGCATTAAAATTCGAATTTCATTTATAAATTTTATTAGTTATTTTATGTAAATACATATCTGTACATCGCATGAATTTTAGATTTCTAACATTGTTTTAAGTAAAAGTAACTTACAAAACCGTTAATGCATGATTTCATCCCATGAATTAACAGATTTTCACCTATCTAGTGCATTATATTTATACATAGTTGGCTTGTAATTAATATATATTTATCTAGTGGAGATAAAAGGGTGAACCTCCTCCTTTTTTAGTCCTCCCTCCATCAATGCAAGAATAGTAAGGGACACGATTTTTCAGTATCGATGACGACAAATGGTTGGTCTAATGACTCACTCTTCTGATCATGCATAAACATCATAGAGATACGATGAGACAAAGACTAAAGCAAAGCATGTATGTGTCAACTAGTGGAACTGGATTATATATATAGTTCTATTTAGAATATTGACCAAGTCATTAACCACCCTTGAATGATCCTTTTACTTCTCTCGTGGACTCCCTCCTGCTCATGTTTTGAAAAAGAAATATTACCGGGTGAGGGAAATATATATACTTTACAATCAAGCAGTTGTCATTTTGTTGTGTGTGTGGCAAATATATATACTTAAATTTAAATTATAGGATAATGTCATGAATTTTGTAGTTAAACTTTAAAAACTTTTAATATTATATCTAAACTATTAACATATTAATTAATATGATACTTGAGAGACTATTTGTCAATTACATATCATCATTTGGAGTTAAAAATAATATAAATGAGTTATCATATTAATTAACAGATTTATAATTTAAATATCACATTAAAGATTTTTAAAATTCACGTATCATATTAAAATTTCATTATAGTTTAAGGTCCATTTTTATTATATTTTTATTTGTTAAATGAAAACTGGCTAGTACATTATAATTAAACAAGGAAAAATGCCAGATACAAACAACTACATAAAGACAACTGCAATAATTTTGGGTGCTAATCAAAATGCTTCTCCATGAAGCTGCATGAAATTTTTGGATAATATTAATTAAGATGAGTTGACAATATTATCTCTTAATTTTATCTTGTTTGCTTGTGATTGGAGCTATAGGGCTAGCTAGCATTCTTCTTAAGAAACATGGAAAATTAAAGACCCAAATTCACAAGATTTGCTCAATCAAACCAAAATGATAATGTTCTCATGCAATTCCATGTAAGAAGATCAAAGATTCTCCTTTTGGCTTGGGAAAGAAAAGCTAAAGCACACCCCACTTTTTCTCTCTTTCCCATAAAGATCCATCAATTATAGGTAGCTTAGCCAGCATCCATTTTTAAGAGAATGGGTAGGGACCAGCCATTTCATTTCCTTTATAAAATATTAAAAAATGCACCAAATACAATGAGAAAGAGAGGGACAGAGCAAATAATGCCTAAACAAAAATAAATATTAGTATTTATTTAAGTATTAAGCATATATCAAGAAGATTATTCAATTAAGTATTTGGTATGGATGACAATGAAATTAATAATAAAATTACAAGTTGAGGGAAGCTAATTAATTAATTGAACAATGTCGCCATCAAACTTATGAGCACTTAAAAGTTCCACTAAGGAAATTAAAGAAGACATGATGTGTGAAATGTATGGGAAGATATTTTTGTTTGGAGACTGAACACTCATCACTCTAGGCATCAACAATCATTGATTGATTGGATTATTGGAATTTAGATAGAGGGAAGAAATTAAGAAAAGACAAGGTTTCATTCAAAGCCTCCCCCTTTGCTAAAGGAATTCAAACATTCAAAATGAGGCCCATCTGCCACTCAATTTATCATTACCGATGGCACCAAATGTAGGAAAAGCAGAGACTAACTAATAATAATTAGAAAATTGCTGATAATTTGGTGGAAAAGTGACCTTTATTTATTGTAAATCCAAAACATAATTCAAGAGGTTTGATATATATATATATATATATTACATGACTAATTAAGGAAGATAATTATAAAGATAATAATCATTATTGTGTCAGTCCTTAATTATTTAACACTTTTTCATTAAAAATATTTCATTAATTTTTTAAAAAAATAATTTACCAAATGCATTGAAAAAGTAAAACTATTGTAAATTAAAATTTTCAATGATTTAAAAAATTTCAAGGATATATCAATTTTTCATCACAATTAAATTTAAAAAAAAAATAAAAAACATACTGAACTTTTTTGTTTTGTTAATTGTAAATTTTGTACATAAAAAAATTCATAATGAACTTATCATTTCTATCAACTCAATTCATAAAAAATAAAAATTCGTAATTAGATACTTCAACTTTAATTTCGTCCAACACATTATATATCATATTGACTAACATCGTTAGTAAATATTGACATGGTAAAAATTAGCCAATATACTTGCACCAAATGTAGTTTTATTTTTATTTTAATTTTTTAAAAATTCATTTTAAATTAAAAATTAAAAGAATAGAATTAAAAATTTTAACAAAGGAAAAATTTTCACAAATTAAAAAAAATTATTGTGTTAAAATTTTTATTTTTTGGAAAGAAAATAAAATTTTTTTCTTTTCTAAAGTTTTTATTTTGAAATTAAAAGTTAAAAAATTTGGAAAATTAACTGAAAAAATTTCAAAAAAAAAGGAAAAATATAAAAAAAGGAAAGGGAATGGATAGAGAGAGAGAGAGAGAGAGAGAGAGAGAGAGAGAGAGAGAGAGAGAGAGAGAGAGAGAAGGGAAAGGAAAGAAGGAGAGAATGGGGAAGGAAAAGATATGATTATTTTATATTTTAGTTTTTAAATTTTATTAATTTGAAAATTTTTAAAATTCAAAAAAAATTCTTAAAAAGTTTACATGTCAATTTGTCAATTTGTGGTCACGTGTCAATATTTCATCGAGTGCTTATAGATCATGTCAACTTAATATTAACAGTATTAGTCAATGAAACAAAGTACTTGAGGAATTAAAGTTAAAAAATCTTATTGTGAATTTTTATTTTCTAAGGACTAAACTAGCAAAAGTGATATAATTTGAGTGTAAAATTACTCATTAATCCAAAGAAAAAAGAAGGAAAAAAATGACCCACAATGCCTGCAATGGCCAATAATGGAAAATACGTTAGTCAAGTGTGTTTTCTTTCAACTAATGTTCCTCAATTGAATAGTAAATCATATACATAGAACAATCATTAGTTTGTGATTACTAATTAATTTAGTAAAAAAGTGATTATCTCAATTTGTCATATACATGTAGCATTTACTATTGTCATTCCAAAATGAAGGCTGGTTACCAATAGTCTTGACTAATTATGATAGACACCAAATTTTTTTCAAAATAATTTTGATATTTTAATTTTGCAACAACTTTGGACCCGTATCATGGGGGGTCAATGTGGGAAAATGTCATTGCATTTTGAGCCCATGATATGGCCCATAATCGGCCCAGTTAAAGTTCGTCACACGACCTGTAATGAGGCACAAGTCTGGCCCATTTGAAGGCCTAGTACACAGGCCATTATATGGCCCATTTAGAAAGCCCCAGAAAAGAGTTTTTTTATGACCCAAAATATGGCCTTAGGAAATGACCCAAAAGAACTAAAAGGCTTTGGGGCATGTTTCTTTTTGCATGAAAAATCAAGATAGGCTAAGACTAGATCATGAAACGTGGATGGCTTGAGAAGAAGCCGAGACAAGAAACATGTATAAAATAACAAGTAACAAAAGTCTGCATGGGAGGCCACGTGAAAAAAGGGAACAAAAAAAGGAACATTTCTTTTAAACAAAAAGAATGCAAAAAGAAAGCAAAGAATGGTTTTCCTCTAGGGGCCCGAACCAAGGAGAGCAACGAAGCCCAGCTCTACGCGCGATTTTCACGTGACCATGCACAGTGGAGACAGCCAAGTGGAGCAGGAGCTGATGGCACCTGCAGCAGGCAAAATCAGTTCATTAGTGGCCGGCCAATTCTGTTGCAGGGTAGAGGACGTGGAAGAAAACAAAATAAGACAAAATAAGAGACTTGAGGGGGAAGGCTCCGGCTGCTATAAATGAGAGATAAACCAAGAGCTTGAGGGTTTTTTTTTTTTTTTTGGGAAGGCTTTTAACCGAGAAAGAGGAGACAAAAGAAGTCTGAGCTTTAAAAAAAAAAAAAAACACAGGAAAGAAGAGAGGAGACTTTGGGAAGCCTGGGAATCCGATTTAAACAAAAAAAAAAAAAAAAACAGAAAAAAAGAAAAGAATGAAGGGGAGTCCGGCCGAATGAGAAGGAAACTGTAGCTTGTAAAGGAAGGGCTTATGAAAAGGTAGCATTTTGTTTCCTTTCATGCATGAAATCATTAGTAACTTTCTTCCTTTTCAGAGGTGGTTTTATTGTTTGAAGGTTTTCGATAACATGGAGTAGTTTTTTTTTTTAGTTAGTTTTTAGTTTTTAGAAGCCTAAACAAGGGTTGTCTTTTTGGGATGATTGTTTCATTTTTGTCTTTTGTTACGCTGGAACTTCCTGCTCCATCTAGAACTGGTATTTTGCTGGTTGTCAATGACCTTTGCTTGCTGATCGAAAACTTTCCAAAAGCGCAAAAAATGAACAAAGGTTTCAAACGGTTCGTGAGTTTAAAAAGTTATTTTCCATTCAAGAGCCTCAGTTTTGACTTCCTTCATTGTCTATAAAATCTAGGTCTTCATTATGATCCAAGTCTTCTGAGATAATGCAATAAAAAGGAATTTTTTTAGGAAACAAACAGCTTTTCAAATTTAGGCAAAAGGGAAGCTTAACTTAGCGTTCTGGTCTTTTTATCCATGAAAGTAATTAGCTTTTGAATTTTCAGACACCATTTTCATAAAAAGGAACCCTTTTTTTTGTAAAAGTCTGAAAGTTGTTTCCTTGTTCTCTTTAAAAACCGAAAGTCATTTGAAAGGGAAGGAAAAAAAGTTCATAATTTTCAAAAGACTGGAAAGCCTTCAATTAGTTCCTTGGTTTCTCGTCCACTGTCATAGGAGTTCCTGTTCCTGTTGGTGTCCAATGGCTCTGTAGTTTGGACGTTAAAAAAAAAAAAAAAACTTCCTTTAAACAGTAAAATGGCATCTAAAATAGGTGAAGATGGTTTATCTTCTGGTCATATTCGTTACTTCCACATCTGTTGTTCTGTTTTGTGTAGACTGTTGACAAAAACCCAAAACTTCATCCTTCTTTTCGTTTGTTGGTTCCTTTCTGCATGTGATCTATATGTAGAACTGTAAAGCTTCATTCCTTCATGATTTCTGGTTTCTTTCTCCTGCATGTGGGCTGTTATGGGACGTGTGTTGTTTTGCACGTAGGCTGCTTGTTATGAAGCTTACAGCTTCACCCTTTCATGCTTGTTTATATCCCCACTCTTTTGAATAAATGATATTTTCTTTTCTTTTCTTCTTGCCATGCGAACCTGTTGGCCAAGGATTGAAAATTGCTTTCTCTTACCCGTTTGTTTGTTTCTACATGAATGGGATTTCATCTTGGCGTTTTTTTTTTTTTTCTGTTGTTTTCTTCTTTCGGCTGCCCATGAATTTCAAAGTTCCATTCTTGCTGAAAAGGTGGCTTACCATTCTTTAGAAATCTGAGAGTTTTTAAATGCCAAACAAAGAAGAAAATGGCCCTGTGGGGAAAGAAGAAAAAGCTTAAAACCTACTATATTTTCTCGCTTGATCCTTCTGTGCTAACTATATTGACTGAAAGTCAGTTCTTCATCCTGGTTCGGGTGCCTCGTTTTTTTTTCCTTCCCCCTGCATGTAGGTTGTGCATGGAGGTTTAATGCCCCAATCACTGTATGGTTACTATTTCCTTTCTCTGCATGGAGATCGAGAGGGCTATGATTCGTGTTGCATGGGATTAGGTCTTTGAAGTATTTAGCTTCATTATTCCCGCGTTTGATGACATGCTCCTTGTACGTGGTTTGTTTATTGTGCATTGCTGTTGCATGGTTTGTTCTTGGGAATGTAAAGTTTCAAGCTCATCCGGTTGCCTCTTCTTATTATTAGTGGGGCATACTAAAAAAAATCAACACAAAAAGAAAAGAGAAACGAAAAGATATGTTTCGAAAAAAAAAAAAAGAAGGAGATTTTGGAAATCCTTCATAGATATTGAAGGGAATCCAAATCGTATTTTGGAGGATTAGTTTCTTTTAATTTTGCCTAGATAATAAAGAATTAAAGAAATTATCCTTCACCAAAATTAAATAAAAATTGATAATCCTAAAAATAAATAAAATTTTAAATATGAGGCCTAAAGTCATTTGTTTTCAATAAGATTTATTTTCATGCATATCTCAGATCACACATGTCCATGCACATTTCTTTTACGTAGATTAAGTTTAATTATAATTTAAATTCCATGCATTTTTTATTTTCTTGATTGGTCAAATTTCAAGGCTTATTTTAATTTTTTATGTAATTTAATTCTTCATGCTTTAATTTACTTGTGATGCAATTTATTTCCCATGTACTTTATATTTATGTGAAAAATAATACTGATGATGTTTCAAAAAATGAAAAGTGATGATCTTGGAAACCTTGTCTAGATGTTGGATGGAATTCAAATCATGTTTTGAAGTATTAATTTTCTTAAATTTTGATTAGATTTTGAGAAATTAAAGGAATTTTTCCTTTGCCAATAAAAAATAATAATAATAAATAAAAAGATTAAAATTAGCTAGTCATGTCTATTGCATGATTTATGGTATATTGTATTCATTTCATGGCACCTACTTATTGTCATTCGAATGTTTTTTATAATACTTTGTTGCCATATTCATTGCACATGTTATTGACTATCTTTTCATTGCATAATGTTTTAAAAATGTTTTATTATGTAAAATGATGATCTTGGAAACCTTGTCTAAATATTAGAGAGAATCTAATTTGAAGAATAAATTTTCTCAAATTCTACGTAGATATTTGGGAATTAAAAGAAATTTTCCTTTACAAAAATAATAAAAAAGGAAATTTATTTCATTTTTAATTTCCTCTTAAAAAAATAATGATAGTTAATAATAATGGACATGATGGATATAAGGTTACATGCATATAAAGTAAGATTATGGATAACATTAGCATTATTTATTTATCTTATATTGCATCATGAAATAAAAATGTGAGTTTGCATTTCAATAATTTTGAAATCTGGTTGTTATATATAAAAAAAAATGGTTAATATACATATATGAAAATAATCGCTGAAATCTTACCTAGTTATCAGAGTGATTTTTAATAATTAATTTTTGTATAGGAATGTTATGCCAAATTTTAAAGAATATTGTGAGAATTCTAAGTAGAGAAATATTTCTCAAAATTCTACCTAGATATTGAAGAATTAGAAAATATTTTGATACTAAAGATTTTTATCTTATTCCAACAATTAAAGATACTTCAAAAAAAGGGGAAAGAAAAAATCATTTTTAAATATTAAAATTAAGACCATTTTTATCGATAGTTAGGATAACATATAATTAATTGGTACCAATTTTTGAGGCGTTGTAAGGGTGTTAATCCTTCCCTATGTGTAATTGACTCCTAAACCCATATATGTTTTCATAAACCAAAATGTCTTTTTGATAAACTTTAAACTCTTTTATTGTTTTATTAAAAAAATAAATATTTTAGGTAACCAATCACACCTAACAAAAAGATTGGTGACGACTTCCCCTATTTTGAAATCTTTAAAATTTTCATCTAGTAGTCCTAAAAACCATTATAATAGCTTGGCAACTCTATTAAGGATGTCATTTTATTTAAAAAGTTAGGTTAAAACTTGATTACATGTTATCTTAAGTTTTGATTTAGTGGTCTTAATTAATATTTAAATTTTATTTTGATATTTGCATTGCATTCATATTTTAATTATGCCATTCATTTTCTGTTTTTTATGTTGCTTTGTATGTATTTTTCTTAATGAATTGTGGGGTATTTAGGATAGAGGTATTTTTGGTAAGAAAGTGTCATGGGTTTGTATGTTCCTTCATACACATGATAACGTGCATTGCATGCATAAATTCTTTACCCAAGCTCTTACCTTTTTAGAAGGGAATGAGTACCTACATTCTCGTGAGGTGAATACCTCTGTAATGGCTAACGAAATATTCTCATTTAGATTGAACATTTTTCCATTTATAGCTTGTAATGGTGAGAATCAAGGTGCCTTATTAATCTATAATGGATGATGATATGAGGAACAATTTAGGAACCTTTAGATGTGTAAACCTTAACCTAGCATATAATGAATCTTAAAAGACCAACCTAGGGTAAAGCTATGTCAAACCCTTCCTCATAGAATATACCAAAAATGAGACATGAAGGAACACTTCGAACTTTTCATTTGTTTTAAAATAAAAAAACTGTAGAATAGGTAACATTTAATAGCATCCAAACACATGTAATAGGTATAACGCTCGGCCCTGAAGGTATCACAGTACCCGATAAAAACCCAAGTGTTAAAATTTAAAACAATAAAACTAGTTTCTTTTTCTATCTTAAAATTTTATTTGACACAATTCATTTGTGCTAACTTCTTGATTTTTGTGTTTTTTTGTTTTTTTTCTTTTCTTTTTGCATACATCATTAAGGATATAAAACGATTACATTGAGGGGTGTTCATTTTTTAGATAATTTTTAGCAAAAAGAACTATCATTATGACTATGGAACCTCAAAATTTACGTCTAGTATCGGCCATTAGTAAGACATATGAAGAAGTTCAAGATCGGTCTGAAAAGAAGTAATGAAAAGATGTGGATTGTTTGGTAAAAAGATATGTATCTAAACTTTTTAAGGAAGTCTATTTGGATTTACGACAGAACAATTTAACTGAGTTAGGTAGTATTTGGAGCTAGTAGGAGGCAGAAAGGAAAAAGGCTTTTACCAAGAAGTATAGGGACATGCATTGCTTATTTTATGAAGAATTAATCAAGGCTATAATACGGTTCTAAAACCCATCATACCGGTGCTTTACTTTTAATAAAGAAGATATGACGTCCACTATTAAAGAGTATTCCATTCTATTGCTATAGAGGTACCCAAGCCAGATAGAATATATTAAAAAGAATAAAAAAAATTAGAGTATCAAAGAAGTTGGCTTAGATAATGGGTTCAGATGCTATGATGATTGATAAGAAAAAAAAATAATAATGCCATCCCATAGGTTTTTTTACGTGATATCATACTTGAAAGCCCTGATGAAGATCGAGTTATCAATATATTCGCCCTAACAATCTATGGTTTGGTGATCTTTCCAAAGGTATTAGGGCATGTTGAAGAGTTAGTGGTGGATTTCTTCACCCAACTAGATAAATAAGTTAACCTTTCACCTGTTATTTTACCAAAAAACTATTAGATCATTGAATTATTATCGTAAAAATAGGGAGAGGAGATTTTTAGGTTGTGTGCAACTATTATATGTCGATTCCAAAGCCATTTCTAAAGTGAAGACAAGATCCCCTTTAGCCATACAAGAAATCATTGTTTCTATTGCCTAATTCTATAAGAAAGAATGGTTATGAAACCTCATTAAAGAGTAATGGATTACATTCTTTCAGAATCTTGAAAATGAAAACATGACATAGAGAATGCCTTGGATGCCTCATGCATCTATATTGTATAGTTTTGGTGACAAACTATGGGTTTCACTATTGGGAATTTATGGAGCCAAAGTTATGTGTTGCTCATGGTTAGAAGGCAATACGGGTCCAAGTAGTTTGTCCCAATGACTGTTGATATGAACCAACTAGAGTTTGATTATAAAAAAGTTAATTATGTGGGAAGAGGGCGTGACGTTGCCAAAACATCAGGGCAAACATGCTAGTTAAATTTGGAAAGGTGCACTAATGATGTGACTTTAGGATACTTAGTAAGGAAAGTAAAGTGGGTTAATGATATAGTGCTCCTTCTAGATGATGGTTCTATTCAAGTGGTTGACCCATAGGCAAGACACCACCTATAGAGATTGAACTTGTTAGACTTGATTTTGAGGTAGAAAAAAAATATGAAAAAAAAAATCTTAAGCTCTAAGAAGAACCGGGATAATTGAAATATGAAGTCTTGTGCAAGAAAGCAGATTGGAAAAGATAATAAAAGCCTAGGATGTAACCCATGGTGACTTTGAGGAACTGCATGAAGAAAACAAAAGGTTAAGAGGCTAGTAGAAATATGAGAGAATCAGATGTGATAGTAGACCACAAAAAGATACAAGTGAGCTTTAGGAAGAGATGTAGTTTTGGAGGAAAAAAGCCATGAAAAACGAGAAAAAGGCCACCCAGGTTTAGCAAAATTGGAAAAATCTATTTTCAACTAGCACAGCAAGTTAGAAAGTTAGAAAGAGAATGAAAGGTTGAAAGTAGAATTGAAAAAAAAAATACTCTAAATTGCGAAAAGAAAGAGATACACTTCACCAAGTAATTAAGGGGCTAGAACAATAGCTGCAAGAAAATAGGAATCACATCACTGCATTACGAACTGAGTGGCAAAATAAAGAAGCAAATTAGAGGTATACATGCAATTTGAATATGGATGCCCACATGAAGTGAAAGGTAAAAAGTTTTCAGAGGCAAATGTATATAGATTACTTGACTACTTAGATCTACAAGGCAATAAAAAAAGCAAAGAAAATGGTAAAGATAGTAGAAGCCTTATAGTAAGAAGCCACACTGACTGATAGATATGTGCAACATCTAATAAACTTTTTGAATGAAACCAAAGAATAGTATGAACAAGTTAAATATTTTTATGATTGTAATTCAAGAATATTAGATAATATGTAATTTTGAGTACTTTGGAATCAATGAATGATCCTTTTGTTTGAAACTTCTTAAAAAATAGATGCTCATACAAACATTCATAATATGCACCTATTTCATTTTTACGCCAACCTAAGAAAAGAAATGATGGCTATAAATATACTTTCATCAATCTTTGAGGCAAAAAGTGGCCTCTTAAAAATTTTACCTAGATATTTAAGGATCTTAAGGAAGCCCTTTTGTGGTAAACAATAATTCAATATCACACACATAAACATGTTTTAGTGCATCTGTACCAGACATCTATAATACGCATGTAATTCATTATTAAACTAGCCTAAGAAAAAAAATGATTGATGTAAATATACTTTCATCAAATGTTTGAGGCAAAAGGAGATTTCTTAAAAAAATCTTACCTAAATATCGAAAGATATTAAAGAATCCCTTTTACAGCAAATGACGTTATTTTCATACCATGATTTTGACTTATAGTAATTAATAAATAAAGGTTCAAGGATAGCTTGATCCAAGAATCTAACTCAGTTCGTCCTAGGTACATATAATATATAGGTGCATGCTAGAAATATGGAAAAAAATAGTAAGCCCAATTGAAAGAGTCAATAAAGCACAAAAAAAATTAGAGAAAGAATGGCAGTGATGCAAGAAAGCACGGATAAATGGATGTCAAAATTAAAGCAATTATTGTTGGAGATGCCAAAAAGGAAATGAGTTATTGGGGCATTTGAGCCGCATGAAAAAATTAATATTAGGGAACCTATGTATCCAACAAGCTTCATTCCATTACATGTACATACTTCTTGTAGAGCATATCAATAGTCAATTGCAAGACAACCATTTATATATGGAGGCCCTTTAGTTGGCCAACAATCAACCCATATCCATATTAACCTAGGGTCTGTCCTATTGACCTTATCATGGTTCCCAACCTAGATGACCCTAAAGTGTAAGAAAAGTTAAGAAATGTGCTAGAGCTTGCTGAAAACACAGACATGTGAAACAAATACAAGTTACTTGAGGAACAATTAAGGGTAGTTAAAGAAAATGACATTTTTTAAATTATTGATGCTAATCAACTCAGCCTAGTATCTGACTTGATTATCTTGGCACAATTCAATGTCCTTGACTTTGAGAAATAATAGGGAACCAAGTGCCCTATTACTCACATTACCATGTTCTACTAAAAAATAACTAGGCACACTCATAATGACAAGCTCCTAATCCATTGCTTTCAAGATAGTTTATCTAGGTTGGTAGCTAAGTGGTACATGCAACTAGATCGAAGTCAAATCCACTCTTGGAAAGATTTGGTATAGGCTTTCATCACTCATTACAAGCATGTGGTCGACACAGCCCTTGATCGGTTATCACTCCAAAATATGGAGAAAAAGCCTACAGAAATCTTTAAGGAGTATGCCTACTAATGGAGGGATATAATAGCTTAGGTACAGCCACCGCTAACTAAAAAATAGATAATAATATTGTTTGTTAGTACTTTAAAAGCAATATACTACAAGAAACTAATGAAAATGCAATAAAAAATTTTATCGACATGATAATCTCTGATGAGATGATTGAAAATACCATCAAAACCAGTAAAATTGAAGGGCATGATTCATCCATTGCCAAAAAGACAATAGCTCTAAAAAATAAAAAAGGTGAAACTCACGCAGTGACTTATGGAAACACACCACCTAGACCATTCACACCATATCAGCCTTACCCAACTTATCCATCCTATTACCTTTCCTATAAATCAGGTGTCACAAAGACATTATCCCTATTAACCACCTCACTAACCACTGTATCAATTGGGTTTTCATCCCCAAATGCCTAATTACATCTCTGCTCTAATAACTTAGGCCTTTTGTTCCCACAAACCATCCAAGCATATAAATATAGGAGTTCGTGCAATAATAAAAAAAAAGACAAATATAATTAGGAAGAGGTAAATGTTATGGGTGATGAACAAATGGTAAAAATTAAAATATAGGTAGATGAGGTAGTGACTCCTTTTCAAATAAGTATATGGTTGTTTGGTGAAGACAAATATGATTGAGGCAGTATCTTAAAATACTAATAAAGATGATGATCTTGCTCATGTTTACAAATATCATGGAGAGGGTTGGATATTCCATTTAAGAATGCAAAGTTTTCCACTAAATGCTACAAACTTTGATGGATGCACATGTGATAAAATTATATGTTGAGTTTGACGAAGATGTGAATGTGATAGAGGGAGAACCCTTTGATAGGACTTTTGTCCCTAAGCCATTAACTATTTTCTATGATGAAAAATAAGAGCCCATAGTGATGAAACTATCTCTCTCCCTAAGGTAGTGTTGACAATTTATATCTCCAACCCTTTACCTTATGAAAACGACAAGATAGTCCCTTAAAAATACGACTATGATGTTGAGATTCAAGGGCCCAATGCCAATATTATTCTGGAAAGCTCAGATAGTGTCGTGAACATAACTGGCATAAGAAGGATAACCAAAAATGTTTAGTGCTACACTTTAAAAATATTAGAAAAAGATAGAAAGGGCAAGGATAAAATGGGAGAGAAAAATAAAAAAGAAGGTGAAATGGCTCAACCAATGGTAAACTTGAAAATGCAAATTAAAAAGCCAGTGTTAGATAAAAAAGCCTGTGAGTTTCTTAAAATCATTAAACATAGTGAATATAGCATGTTGACTAGTTGAATAAGATGCTAACTTGCATATCTTTATTATTGTGCTAGTAAATTCTGAGCTACACTATAACACCTTACTAAGGGTATTGAACTAGGCCTATGTGAAACATAATATTTCAGTTAAAAATCTAGATCATATGGTGGGAAATATATTAGTTGTAAATTTTATATCCTTCAATGATGATGAAATACCACTCAAAGGAAAAGGCAACATGAAAGCTTTTCATATCACTGTTAAGTGTAAGAGCCATTCTGTAGCAAGGGTACTTATTGATAATGGATCATCAATGAATGTCATGCCAATGACTAAACTACCAAGGCTACCTATTTACTTGTCCCACATGAAGAGTAGCCATATGGTGGTTAGGGCTTTCGATGGGTCAAGAAGATAAGTATTAAGAGACATCAAGATCTTACTACAAGTAAACCCATGCACTTTCAATGTAGAGTTCTAAGTGATGAATATTTCTCTCTCTTATAGCTATTTGCTAAATAGGCCTTTAATATATAACGAGTTCTACACCATCATCTCTATACTAGAAAGTTTGTTGTTAAAAAGAAGCAAGTAAGTTTGGCACAAGAGAAAGACATTTTGGTAATTAAGACCTCGATCACTCTTTATGTTGAGGCCATAGAAAAAATACTAAAATATTCTTTTAAGGCTTTTGAAGTTGTTTATGCTATTTATGTAGGAGTAGGCTAGGAAATAATAGTCTCGAGCTTGTCAAAAGTCATAGTAATGGTAATGAAGCAAATAATTTAAAATGGTTGATGACTCAAAAAGGGTTTAGGAAAAAACTTCCAAGGAATGAAAGAAGCACCTATTATTGTTGAATGTAAAGAAAGGTCTAGTTTGGGTTATAAGCCCTCTATTATTGACAAAAAAAATATGTTGAAGAAGAAGAGATATAAAAGAACAATACATCTCAATGAGCAAGAGTCAGATGAGGATAAAATGATTTTTTTTATCTCTATGACATATTCTGCCTAAGTGGATATATCCATTTGAGGTCCTCAAAGAGAGAGAATATGAACCCAAAGAAAGTTTAAAGGCTACTTACTCAAATTTGCAAGTAAAAGAAGTAAGTGAAAGAGACATGATACAAATAAAAAAAATGTAAAAAATTACAAATAGATGAAAAAGTAGTTGTTTATCTTTTTTGCTGCAGATTCTAAAACCCAATAGAAAATGTAGTTTGTTCTATTTGTGCTATCCTTAAACCTCTAATGTAATAGATGGGATCCCCAATTACCTTTGCCCAAAGGCATGCGAGAAAGTTGTATAGGCTTAGTTTTCAATATCATTAATAGATGATAAATGTAATGCATTTTTTGCTCCACATTATGTTCATCTCTATTTGTTTCTACATTTTTTAGCACAAATTACATTGGCATTTTGCTTCCACCGATATATCACCCATACATTTACAATATTATATGTTTTCTAGACTAAGTAATGAACATTATGGATGGTTTTGATAATAAATCTGGTTTGATTTCAAAAATTTTATCCACATTAATGAGCATGGCAATGATGAGGATTCACAGAACTATGCTTTACCTCCTGATCTCTTAATATTAATGGAACAAGAAAAAAAGATTGATAGAACCGCACTAGGAAGCTACAAACATGATTAATTTAAAGGATAAGTAAAACAAAAAAGAAATCAAGGTTGGCACATTGCTTTTACCCATTGAAAAAGGAAAGTTGAAAGATTTACTTCAAGAATATATGGATGTGTTTGCATGATCGTATCAGGACATGCTAAGGTTCAGTATCGATATTATCGAGCATAGACTACCTTTAAGGCCAAAATGCAAGCCAATCCAATGAAGCTGAGGCAATTGAAACCTAAGATACTATTAAAAATCAAAGAAAAAGTTAAGAAGCAATTTGATGTTGGCTTTTCAAAAGTAGCCAAGTAGCCCAAATGGGTAGCCAATATAGTCTCAATCCTCAAAAAAGATGAAAAAATAAAGATGTGCATAGATTAGTAGGATCTGAACAGAGCTAGCTTGAAAGATAATTTCTTGTTGCCTCATATTAATACTCTTATGGATAATACTACTAAGCACTTTGTGTTTTCTTTCATGGATGGTTTTTTTGGTTATAACTAGATCAAAATGACTCTAGAGAACATGGAAAAAACTATGCTCGAGACAATGTAGGACATACTTTACTATAAGGTTATGTAATTCGGATTGAAAAATGCTAATGCTACATATCAAAGGGCAATGGTGACTTTCTTCCACAACATTATGCACAAAGAAATAGAGGTGTATGTTAATGACATGATAGCAAAATCTCGTAAAGAAAATAACCATGTTGCCAACCTTAAAAAGCTTTTCAAAAGGTTATGAAAGTATCAACTTAAGCTAAATCTAGCAAAATGTAAATTTTTGGTCAAATTTAAAAATTATTAAGATTTATAATTAGCAAAAGAAGAATTGAAGTTAACTCAGACAAAATCCATGCCATTAAATGACTATCCCCACCACGCATACAAAAAGAGGTGAAAGGATTCCTGGGGAAACTGAATTACATTTTTCATTTTATTTCCCAAGTTACCTCGAAATGTGACCCATCTTTAAGTTATTCTGAAAAAGTCATCTTGGTGAATGGAATGAAGAATTTTAGGTTGTATTTAAAAAGATAAAGGAGTATTTATCCCATCCACCAATGTTAGACCACTTGTGACCGAAAAACCTCTAATTGCATACTTGGCAATTCACTAGAACTCCATGGGATGTGTGCTAGGATAAAAGGATGAAACTAGTAAAAAAGAGTATGCCATTTATTATTTAAGCAAGAAATTTGCTGAATATGAAACTAAAGTACTCTTAGTTGGAAAAAATGTATTGTGCATTGGTGTATGCTACCCATAGGCTTGACAATACATGCTCTATCATATGACTGGTGTCAAGATTAGATCCTCTCAAGTACATCTTCAAGAAACCTTTTTTGTCAAGAAAGATAGTGATATGGTAGGTGACGTTCTTAGAATATGACATTGTATATATAGAATAAAAGGCCATTAAAGAAAGTATGATAGTAAACTTTCTCATAAATCGTGCTATCAATGATTATGAGCCCATAAGGTTCAAGTTTTAGACAAAGACTTATGTAGTATTACAAGTAAAAAAAGGAATTTATGGAGGAAGTATGAAAAATGTTCTTTGACAGTACATCTAACATCATGAGGCATGGTATTATAGTAATATTGATATTCTCGTTTGAAAATTATTATCCCTCCACTACCAGGTTGGGTTTTAATTGTACCAATAATGTGGCAAAATATGAAACTTGTGTTATAGGCCTGCTGATAGCAATTGAAAGGAAAATTAAGACATTAAAAGTGTATAGTGATTCAGCTTTAGTTATTTACCAATTACGGAGCGAATGGGAGACAAAGGACCAAAAGTTAGTCTTCTACCACAAATGCATAGTTGAATTAATTAAGCATGAGGTTTAGTTTCAACACGTCCCTAGGGGGAGAACCAAATCACTAATGCCTTGGCTAGGTTGGTTGCAATGTTTAAATTGAGTGCAAACATAGAAATTCAGCCCATTAAGATACAAACACGAGAGTCATTAGCACACTGCTTGAATGTTGAAGAATAAGTTGATGGGCACTCATGGTATTATGATATCATACAACATATTAAATACTAAAAATACTCAAAGCACCCTTCCAAGAATGATAAAAGAATAATCAAGAGATTGGCAATGGATTCATTCTTGACAAAAAAATTTTGTATAAAAAAAGTTGGGATTAGATTCTCCTAAGATATGTAGATGTTATTAAAGCCAAAAAAAATTATTGAAGAGGTGCATGAAAGAATACACAAGAAGCACGTGAACAAACATATGATGGCCAAACAAGTCATGAGAGTAAGATATTATTGATCAACATTAGAAAGTAATTATATTAATTATGCCAGAAAATGTAATAAGTGTCAAATTTATGTAGACAAAATTCATTCTCCTCCAGTTCCATTGTCTGTGCTAGCACCTCTTTGGCCATTTTTTATGTTAGGAATGGATGTGATTGAACCTATTACCCTAAAGGCTTCAAACAAGCATCACTTCATCTTTGTGACAATTGATTATTTTATGAAATGGCTTGAAGTAGCTTTTAATGCCAACATCATAAGGATAGTAGTATGTAAGTTCCACAAGAAGAAAATATTTTACCGGTATAGACTTTCAAAAAGGATTATCTCCAATAATGCTAGTAATTTGAATAACAAAATGATGAAGAAAATCTATTCATAGTTCATGATAGAATACCCCAATTTGGTGCGTTATCGCCTCAAGATGAATGGTGCAGTAGAAGTAGCCAATAAAAACATCAAGACAATACTGGAAAATATGACTGACATTTATAAAAATTGGCATGAGAAATTATCTTTTGGTCTGATACTTATAGAACATCAGTTTGTACTTCTACTAGAGTCATCTCATTTTCACTAGTATATTGGATAAAGGTTGTGCTACCTAAAGGTAGAAATTCATTCACTAAGAGTTTTAATGAAAGTAAAACTAGAAGAAGTGGAATGGGTTTGCAGTCATTTTGAAGAGTTAAATCTCATTGAAGAGAAAAGACTCACAGTGCTTTCCCATAATCAAATATATCAAAAAAGAATGATGCTGGTGTATGATAAAAAGATATGACCTAAGTGCTTTCGTAATGGTGAACTGGTCTTAAAAAGAATCTTTTCTGTTAGCCTTGAATTGATAAAAGTTTTTGAATTGACGAAACAAAAATTTGCCTAACTTGAATCAAATTTATTTTATCTCAAATTGAACATTTTTCTAGCCTTCTATCTTGTCAAAAATTATTTTTGAACTAAAGTAAAACAAGTTTTGGAAACAAAAATGGATTTTTGGACAATTTGGGATAGAAGAGATCGATCTCTTAAGGGAAGGGATCGATCCCTTCACATGACTCGATCGATTCCCTGGCTAAAAGGATCAATCCATTTTTCTTCCAATAGCCTATCTCGTGCAAGTTTTTCAAAACTCAATCAATACCTTCCCTGTAAGGATTGATTGGCTAGGTTTTCTAAATGAACTGATCGATCCCTTCTTTAAAGGGATTGATCCATTTTTCATCCAGAAGCAAAACAGGTTTAAAAATTTTACAGAAGGGATTAATCCTCTCACACAAGGGATCAATCACCTAGGATAGGGGATCAATCAAGTCCCTTACTTGATCAATTGGGTAGTTTGATAATGCACAAAATTGGTCTTGATTTTAACTGATCCAATCGATCCCCTATATGAGGGGATCAATCCCCGGGTGCCTAGAAAGCCCCAACAACTATTATTTTATCTAAAATTTTATAAGTTTCAAACATTAAATGCAAGCAATATATATCTTTCTCTTTCAACATATAAATGAAGGTTTTCCACTGCATTTGAAGAGTATGAAATGCCAAGAAAACTTATTGTTTCCATCTACCATCTTCTCTAAGCATTAAAAAACATCTTAGTGTGAGAAAAGTATAAAAATTCTTGTTGTGTTAGATTTTCTTTTGATACTCTTATTAATCTTGATTTGTTATTTAAATTAGAAAATACCTAACTTTAGATAGGTTCTTTGAGTTTGCAAAACATTTAAAAGCTTGTATTGTGAGGTTATGAGCTTAAATGAGAGGATGACACTTAAGAGATTGTGGTGTTGATTGTATAAAGCTTTAAAAAGCTAGGTTGTAACATTCAACACACAGTGGATTGAACTCCTTGGCAAGTAAAGCTAAAGGAAAGGATGTAGGTGTCTAAAAGAATGGTCAAACTTTTATAAATTTTGATGTTTGATTTTTTATCTCTATCTCTTACTTTTAAGATTATTAGTATACTCATATTTGTTGTGTTTATTTGCTTAAAAAATTGATTAGTAAAATTTATGCTTATTGGATATTAAATTTTGAAAAATTTATTATCAACCAATTCACCCCCGCTTGGTTTATTTCAAATCTTTGAACTAACACTACCAAGCCAACATGATAACAGAGAAAAATGGACACCCCATTAGGAAGGTCCATACGTGGTAAAAAAAGCTTTTTCTAGTAAAGCATTGATTATAGTAGAAATGGATGGAGATGAATTATCAAATTTGGTAAACTCAAATGTTGTAAAAAAGTATTATACCTGAAGAAAAAGAAAGAAAAAAAAAAAAGAAAAATGACCTAGATTGAAAACCCAAAAAAAATTATCTGAGTCATAAAAAAGTTATCCAAGTTGAAAACTTGAAAAGGTAGCCCAATAAGAAAAAAGGAAAAAAAAGAAAAGAAGACCAAGATTGAAAACTCAAAAAGAGTGATCTAACTCACAAAAAGGTTATCCAAGTTAAAAACTTGAAAAGGTAAATCAAATGTAAGAAGAAGCAAAAAAGGTATTATGGACCGAAAAACTCAATAAAGAGACATGGATGTAAAGAGAATCGGTATCAAAAAATAGTTTAAATCGAGAAATAGGTCAACATTAGTCTCAAGTTATAGGGGTAGAGGCCGATCCAATGAACTCAGAAAAGTTAACATTGTTGATGGCATGGGTTTCTAATTAAAGATGTAAATAAGTTTGTGTAAATCATCTAAATGTTCATTTTGAGGAGTTGATAATTGATTCCTCGATGTCTAATCCTTTGATTATATTCTTTCTTTTGTACTTTAAAAGCTTATGCCTTCTTTTGATGTTTTATTATACTCCCTTTATGTTAATAGTGGATATCTTTATTTTCTTGTGGTTAAACTCTTCTTGTCTATCTTTGTCATGAATTCATTGCATTTGTTATGGAATTAAGATAATGATCGATAATGTTCATAACAAATCGAGACATTACTTTGGAAAGACTTAAGGATAACAAAAATGAAAAGAAAGAAAAATGAAAAAATAAAGAAAAAATAAAGAAATCCAAGAAAGGAAGTGAAAGGAAAACCAAGAAGAACATTAATATCCAAGGGCTATAAGTAGCCAAAGAACATTTTTTAAGCAAATGGATACATGCGGGAATTATGATGTGAAATTAGTAAAAGATGAAAAGGAAAATGAAAAGAAAAAAGGAAGTCTTAAGAAGAGACTTTGAATGAATAGAAGACAACTAGAGTTGTGCCTAGAGTCTGAAAGATAAAGTTGATTATAAGAGTCTGGTTACTATGACATTAGAATGCATGGTATGAAATGAATGGTCACATGACATGCATGATGTTCTTTGCATTCATCCATTGCATGCATATTGTAGTATTATGGGAAACGGGAGGTCAAACTTTGTCATGAGAAACTGAGAATACCAAAACAAGGTGATAATATTTTCAAATAGATTCAAAACATGATAGATCAAGTTACAGTTAAGGAAAACTTTTCAAATTTTCAAATTTTAAATCATAAAAGCTTTATTCCAATCAAAGATGAGATTTTTAAAGTTTCAAAACCTTTGTTCAGAAACAACTTTTCAGGATGAGATTTTTAAAGTTTCAAAGCCTCGTTTATGAGAAACTTTTCAAGATGAGATTTTTAAAATTGTTGAGTCTTTGCTTAAAGGAGATTTTTTAGATAAGATTTTTAAACTCATTGAACCTTTACTTAAAAGAGCTTTTAACTTTATTTTCAAAAGTTGTTGAGTCTTTGCTTAAGGGAGTTTTTAAATTTACTTTTGAAAAGTATTAAGCCTTTGTTTAAAGAAGATTTTAAATTTACTTTCGAAAGTTCTAGAGCTTTTGCTAAAATGAGTCTTTAAATTTATTTTCAAAATAGTCAAGTCCTTTAAGTTTTCAAAAAAAGAAAGGACAATAAAAACAAAAATCATAACAAAACAATAAAACAAAACAAAAAAATCTTCAAGTTAGTTTTGGACAAAATTATTGTCTATGTCTTTATCCTATTCTTGATTCTCAATAATATACAAGGAAAGGTAGCTATGGACACCTAATTTTATCTAGAACAATTTTGATGTTTTTATTTCATATCAACTTTGGACCCGTAGCATAGGAAGCCCAATATGGGAAAATGTCATTTCATTTTTGGGCCCATGATACTGTCTATTTATAGGCCCGTAACTTAGCCCATTTAAATGCCTTTCACACAACTCATAAAGTGGCATAAGCTTGGCCTATTTGAAGGCCCTGTACACAATCGATTTCATGACCCATTTAGAAAGCCTAACAAAAAGAGATTTTTTATGGCCCAAAACTTGGCCTTAAGCAACGGCCCAAAAGAAGGAGAGCCTAAACAACCAAACAAAAGTGAAAGGCCCATTCATTTGATTCCTACAAGGCTTTGAGGAATGTTTCTTTTTGCATGAAAGTCAAGATAGGCTAAGACTAAAGCAAGAAACCTAAATAGCCTAAGAAAAAGGCCAAACAAAGAACATGTATAATATAGCAAATAACAGAAGTTTACATGGAAGGGCCACGTGACAATGGGAACAAAAAAAGGAAAGTTTCTTTTAAATAAAAAGAATGCAAAAAGAAAGCAAAGAATGCTTTTCCTTTAGGGGCCCGAACTAAGAAGAGCAACGAAGTACAACTCTACTCTCCATTTTCACGTGACCATGCATAGAGGAGACAACCAAACAGATAGGAGCTGGTGGCACCTGCAACAGGCAAAATCAACACATTAGTGGCTAGGCAAATCTATTGCAGGGTAGTGGGAAAAAATACGAGACTTGAGGGGGGACGTTTTGGTTACTATGAATGAATGATGAACTGAGAGCTTAAGGGGTTGGTTTTTAGGGGAAGGCTTTTAACGAAGAGAGAAGAGAAAAAAGAAGTCTTAGCTTTAAAAAAAACCACACAAGAAAAGAAAAGAGGAGAGTTTGGGAGGTCTATGAATCAGATTTTAAAAAATGAAAAAAAAGAAAAAAAAAGAAAGGGAGTCCGGCCAAAAGAGAAGGAAACCGTAGCTTATGAAAAGTTAGCATTTTGTTTCCTTTCATGCATGAAATTGTCAGTAACTTTCTTGCTTCTTAGAGGTAATTTTATTGTTTGAAGGTTTTTGATAACATGGAGTAGTTTTTTTCTAGTTTACTTTTTAGTTTTTAGAAGCCTAAACAAGGGTTGTCTTTTTGGGATGATTGTTTAGTTTCTGTCTTTTGTTATGCTGAAACTTCATGCTCCATCTGGAATAGGTACTTTGCTGGTTGTCAATGACCGATATTTGCTTGCTGACCGAAAACTTTCCAAAAATATAAAAAATGAGCAAAGGTTTAAAACAGTTATTGAGTTTAAAAAGTTAGTTTCCATTTAGGAGCTTTAGTTTTGACTTCCTTTATTGTCCATAGAGTCTAGGTTTTTATAGTGATACAAGTATTAAGAGCTAATGCAATATAAAGGAAGTTTTTTTTAAGATTTCAAATATAGGCAGAAAGGAAGCTTAGGTTAGCATTCTGGTCCTTTTATCCACGAAAGTTATTAGCTTTTGAATTTTCAGACTCCATTTTCATAAAAAGGAACCCTTTTTTTGTAGAAGTCAAAAAAATTTTTCCTTCTCTTTAAGAACCGAAAGCCATTTAAAAGGGAAGGGAAAAGGTTCATAGTTTTCAGAAGACTAGAAAGCCTTCAATTAATTCCTTAGTTTCTCTTCCACTATCATAGGAGTCCTTATTCCTGTTGGTGTCCAATGGCTCTGTAGTTTGGACGTTAAATAAAAACTTCTTTTAAATAGTAAAAAGGCATCTAAAATAGGGGAAGATGGTTTATTTTCTGGTCATATTCGTTGCTTCCATGTCTGTTGTTCTATTTTGTGTAACCCATTAACAAAAACCAAAAATTTCATCTTTCTTTTCGTTTGCTGGTTCCTTTTTGCATGTGATCTTTAGGTAGAATTGTAAAGCTTCATTCCTCCATGATTTTTGGTTTCTTTCTCCTGGACGTGGGTTGTTTTGCACGTGGGCTTCTTATTGTGGGAAATGAGGTAGGCTTTCTAAAATTAAATCACCGACTCATAAGAAATAACTAATTTTGGATCATTGTAAAAAAATTACTCTGTATTTCTATTAAACTCAATTAGCGTTTTAATAGGCTTACAAGATAACTAACAAAGAAACAAACTAAAACAGTTAATAGATAATAGGAAAGTGGAAAAAGTGGTTAAATATTAAGAATCACTCAACCACGTTTAACAACTACCAACTAATCCTAAAAATCAATGTCTACTACCAACTATATCTTAAAAACTAAGACTTTGAGCCCAAACGTGAACTCAATTTTGAATCATTTTTCAACACTTCCCCTTAATTCAAAATCACATACTCTAAGACATAATCTAAAGTAGAAAAAATTTTCTCTTGAAAGTGCTTTGGTGAGAAGATCTACTTGCTGCTCGTCCATTCCACAATGCTCCATTTTGATTACGCCATCTGCAACTAAGTCACGAATAAAATGAAAGTGAATGTCGATTTGCTTTGTTCTCCCATGAAATGCTAGATTCTTTGTCATAGCAATTACTGACTTGTTGCCACAAAAAAGTTTAGTTGCTCCATCTTGAACCTAACAAAGATCTATGAGAAGTCTTCTAATCTAAATTGCTTGACAAGTTACTGAAGTTGCTGCTACAAACTCAACTTCTGAAAATGATAAACCTGTTGTAGCTTATTTCTTTGAACTCTATGTGATGGCACCTAATCCAAGAGTGAAGATATTTGTCGAAGTACTCTTTTTATCATCCAATGAACTTGCCCAATCGTTATCTGTGAATCCATATAACCTGAAGTTTGTAATTTGTCAATACCAAATCTCAAAATCACTAGTTCCAGTAATATAATGTAAGACTCCAAGATGATGTTTTGTGGGATTTTGCATAAACTTGGATATTACACCAACAGAAAATGCAATATCTGGTCTAGTATGGTTCAAATAAATCAAACTTTCTACTAAGCTTCTAAAAGTCTTTGCATCAGCCTTTTCTGAACCATCTTCAAGTTGTAACTTCTCATTCACATTCATTGGTGTGGTAGCTAGATTGCAAATGAGCAAATTAAATATTTTAAGTAGATCCATTGCATACTTCCTTTGTGAAATGAAAACTCCATCCTTGCCTTGCTTCACCTCAAACCCTAAAAAATAATGCAATAGACCCATGTCTGACATTTCAAATTCCTTCATCATGTTAGCTTTAAATTCAGTAATAAGAAAATCACATGAGCTCATATAAATAATATCATTAACATAAAAACAAAAAATTATAAGATCATTTTTTCCTTTATTCACATAAAGAGTAGGCTCATTCTCACTTCTTGTAAAGCTATTGTGATAAAAATAATTATCAATCTTACTATACCATGCTCGTGGTGCTTGTTTCAACCCGTAAAGTGCTTTCTTTAGCCTGTACACCTTTGTCTCCTTGCATTTGATCACAAACCCTTTAGGTTGACTAACATACACCTATTCTTTTAAGTCTTCATTTAAAAAGGTAGACTTGACATCAAATTGATAAACAAGCCAATGAAATTATGCAGCCAAGGCTAAAATAATTCTCACTGTTTTAAATCGAGCAACCGGAGAAAAATTTTGTTCGAAATCAATACCTTATTACTATGAGTATCTTTTTGCCACCAGTCAGGCTTTATGCTTTTGTATGGTTCCATCAGCCTGGTATTTCATTTTGAACACACATTTGAGGCCAATTGCATTCTTGTCTTTAGTTAAATCGACCATCTCCCATATTTTATTCTTTTGCATTACCATTATCTCTTCTTACGTTGTATTATGCCATTCTTTTTAGTTTGATGCTTCTTCCAAAGTTGTCAAATCTAAAAACAAGGATAGCAAATTGACAAGTTTCATAAATCTCTTTCAAAGATTTGAACTTTTTTTGAAGTATTTCATCTGATAACTCTTTCAAGGAAGGTGAATTGTTATGTCGTGAGGTTGGAGGTAAAGAGTGAGATGAGGAAGTTAGTGAATAAAAATTGCTTGGACAGTTTGTGCGAGTTGATTCGACATCTTCATTTGCTGCATCCTCACTTGGATTCTCACTTTCACTTGAAATCATAACTTGAGTAGTCTCATTTTTGCAATTCCACTCCTAGCTTGTATCTTTATCAAATATCATATTTTCTACTAATAATCACCTTGCCACTAAAAAGATTATAGATGATATGTTTTGGATTGAGTGCAATATCCCAAAATAATGCATTTTTTAAATTTTTCCTCAAGTGTGTGATGAGCCTGAGAATTAACCAAAGCATAAGCAACACAACCAAAAATCCTCAAATGACTTATCGTTGGCTTTGTACCTTTCCAAGCTTCATAAGGTGTTTGATTGAGGATTGCTTTTGTAGGAGAAAAATTCATCAAGTAAATAGTAATTGCCACATCTTTAGCCTAAAAATGATTTGGTAGTCCTTTCACTTACAACAAGCTTCTAGCCATTTTTACAACAGTATGATTCTTTCTTTCAACTATACTATTTTGCTCTGAAGTATAGGGTGCAGTTAATTCCCTGCAAATGCCATTTTTCTCACAAAAAGAGGTTAAACTCATTAGATAAAAATTCTTCTCCTTGATGAATGTGAAGAGTTTTAATGAAAGCTCTACTTTGCTTCTCCATAAAAGCCTTAAATTTTTTGAAACTCTCCTAAGTCTCTAACTTATTGGTTAAAAAATAAACCTAACTCATTCAACTATTATAGACACCCTATTTTGTCCGGGGTTTTTTGTCAATCGAGACTAATCTAAGCTCGATTGTAGAGATTTTTATTCATTTTTATTTTAGATTTTTTTTTATATTTATCATTTTTATTTTTTATGGTCTATCTATTGTTTAATTTCTTTTTCTTTTTCCATTATCTGATTAATTTTTTAAAAAAAAATAAAGAGAAAAGCTGAAAGAATGAGATTAAGATTGGTGCTAATTTTTAGCTTTGGGTGATAATCAGAATTGCACTAAAACTCAATCACATAGTTTTATAAAATGATTGCAATTTACAGCAAGAAGGAGAGCCATAAGAAAAGAGAGATCATAGTCATTGTTGCCACGCCATCCTTTTATTCTTCTTTCATCGTCGTCTTCTACAAAAAAGAAGCTCTTGAGGGGGTCTCGATTTTTTTTTTTACCTTTCAGATTCCTGAATAAATCAAATACCCAAAGAAGCTAAGTCTTTCAAATATTTTTTATATAAATCGATCAAATCCAAAAGGATAGGGTTGCTTAAGAAAGGGAAAGTCTGGTATTTAGTGGGTATTAAAAATAAATGGTGAATCTGTATGCGAAAGCAGAGCTACGACGACAATACATGGCAAATATTATTGATAGCTGAGGTTCATTTTGCCTTAATCTTTGTTCATTTCATCGCCTTGTTTCTGTTTATGTATTGAAGAAGGAAGGCTTTACTTCGAAAGAAGAGATGAAAGATCACTTGTATTACTTATAAGTATTCATTTATTTATTTAGAAGAATATATTATTCATAGAATCATCAAAGTTTCGAAACAGAAAAAAATGAAACCAACCAACAAAAAATAGCAACATGACTACTGGTAGGCAGCGAAGCTAAGAAAGTAGTAATGGCAGTGAAAAGAGAATGTGGTCGAATTCCAGCTCATTTTCGACTTTCGGTGATGACCCCACCGATGTAAACCTTAATTTTGATCTTAAACTGGTGGATAAACGGTTTGGTTTGTTGACATTGACTGAACCGATCGGATTGGAACATAATCATCAAAAAAATGGTGATGGAATCACCAATGGATCGCTGAATCATGAGAGAATCAATGATGGTGACAAAGACGATGATCGATTACGAGTGGAGAATGAGGAAATGTTTGGCGATGAAGGGTCTTTGAGTCCCAATAGTAACGAATACATCACTAAGAAAAGGAACAGTAGCACCACAAGCGCGTCCAGGATCGATGAAGCGAGTGAGATTGATGATAGTGAGATTCAGGTAGTGAAAAACAATGGGTCACTTGAAGAAATCACCAATTCTTAGGCTTCTTCTTGGGTGCTCAGTAAACGCCATGTCGATGAGGATGATGCTTCGATATCATAGAGGAAGTGAAATAAACACTTCTTTATTTTGAGTAATTCTGGTAAACCAATATATTCCAGATATGGTAATAAACACAAGCTAGCCGGTTTTTCAGTAACACTTCAAGCCATTATTTTTTTTGTACAGAATAAGAGAGATCGTGTCAAATTGGTGAAAGGTGGGGAAACATCAGGTAGTCTTTCTTGTGAAGGGACCAATTTATTTAGTTTGCATTAGCTGCACTGAGAAGCCCTTTGAATCATTAAAAGGACAAATGGAGCTTCGATCTAATGATTCAGAGGATGATGATTATGATCCTAATGGTCCAGATCATGATAATATGATTAAGCCAAAAAGTTTAAGTTCAGATTTTACATCTGATTCTGAGGATCTTTGTGCTATGTTAGAAGATAATATTTCTTCTCAAAAAGAAGGTGTAGTGTTTATCAATGCTTCCAGAGATTCCAAGAGATAAAAACCTAAACTTAGTGGAAGGGAGTCTTTGAATGATGAGCAGTTATCAATAATGGAATCAACTTCAGAACAAGATGGTGCTGCTGCTTCCAAGAAATGAAGCATCGAAAGGTTGGACTATAAAAGGTTATATGATGGTGTATTCTGCAGAAGGCTGGAAAGGTCTAAGCTTAGAAAAGTTAAAGCTAGAGAAAGAGCTTCAACGTGCTACATCTGAAATTCTTCGACTCAAATTGAAAATTAGAGATCTATTTCAACGTATTGATTCACTATGTGCTAAAGGAAGGCTCTCAGAATCTTTATTTGATTCTGAAGGAAGGCTCCCAGAATCTTTATTTGATTTTGAGAAACAAATTGACAGTTAAGATATATTCTATGCAAAATGTGGGTCCAAAGACCTATCTTCCAACAATGATATCATTCTATGTGATGACGCTTGTGACTGTGGATTTCATCAATATTGTTTGTAGCCGCCTTTGTTAAAAGAAGACATTTCTCTGGATGGTGAGGGTTGGTTATGCCCCAGATGTGATTGCAAAGTTGATTACATTGAATTGGTTAATGAATCTCAAGGAGTAAGTTTTTCTCTCATTGGTAGTTGGGAGAAGGTCTTTCCTGAGGCAACAGTAGCTACAGGTGGACAAAATCAGGATCCTAACTTTGGACTACCTTCAGATGATTCTGACGATAATGATTATAATCGTGATAGTTCAGAAACCGATGAGAATGATTAAGGAGATGAGTCAAGTTCTGATGAATTTGATTTCACTTCTACATCCGAGGAATTGGAAGCCCCAGCTAAGGTCAACCCATATTTGGAGCTTATTTATGATGTTGTTTTCTCTTCCCTCATCCATTTCTTCAGTTGCAGGAGGCCAGAACAGAGGAGCCGAAAAAGCAATGGTAGTGGAGTTCATGACGATGAAGCCACAGCTGATGGTGGAAGCACCAAAGGTAGTTGATGCACTGCAATTCTACAAGACCGCGTTTGACATTATCGATAATAGTTGTACTCTTTACCCAAAGTGCAAGGTTGAGCAGGAGATTCTTTATATCCTCTCCGTTCAGTTTGAGCTCGCTGGCTCTACCGTTCTTGTATCTGACATTGCTGGTAACTCTACTCTTGTGAAAAGTCAAAAAACTAGATGTGTGCTTTGCATCAAGACTGAGGAATGTGGAAGCTATTATTAGCCAAAGTTGTGAGCGCTGGAGCCATTGCAAAGGGTCATGACACATGCTGTGGTGGACACGTGGGCAAGGACAAGGCTCCATATAGATACAGTTGGCTCATTCGCTCTATTGCCATTGCTGATGTCCTTACATTGTTGGGATCTGGTTCCTTAAATATTTTTGAGAAAAGTTGAAATTATCAATTTTTTTTAAAAATAAGCTTTCTAAAAAATATTTCTGAGAAAAAGTTGAAAGTACTAATTTTTTTTGAAAATAAGCTTTCTAAAAAACATATTTTTGGGAAAAAGTTGAAAGTATCAATTTTCTTCGAAATTTAAGTTTCTAAAAAATATTTTAGGAAAAAGTTAAAAGTATCAATTTTTCCTGTACAAATGCAATCATTTTTTCTTCCTTTTTATTTTCTTGAATTATTTTTAATGTTAAATAATCCGACGATAGAGCCTCTGTAAGTGAAACAGTAGTTTCTTGCATACTCTTGAGGTGAGGGAATTTTCTCAATTTTTTGCTAAAAGTATTAGAGTTAATTGAGAATAATTTCCAATAATTAATTACTTGGTAAATTTTTAAGGCTTATTGGATAACACAAAATTAAGCTTGTACCATCTTTTGATGGGCATTGTGAGGGTGCTATAAGCTTTCTCACACGTAACCGAACTCTCGAACCCTGTTCTGGTTAGTAGACCCGAACCTATTCTTTTAGGGACCCTTAAACTTAGGTGTTCCATGAAATGATAGATTCCTTATGTGGCCAATCACACCTAGATAAAAAAGATTGGTGGTGACTCTTTAAGTTAATGTCTAGTAATAGATACCCGGATCTAGATGTTATGACAGCTTGGCCACTCCATTAGGGAAGTCCGAGAGTCAGGCTAGTAAATAAATTTGTGTTATCCAAAAGCCTAATAAAATTGAACCTTTTGTATAGATTTTTAATTCATTCATGTTTATTTACTTTATTAATTATGTCATTCATATGCATATGCATAACATGAGCTCTATACCCGAGCTTCATCCCTCTAGGAGGGAGTAAAGTACCTATTACTTTCATGAGGTTAATGCCTCTACAGTGGCTAGCAAAATACTCCCATTCAAATTGAACCTTTTTCGTTCGTAGCCTGTAATGGGTGAGGATTAGGGTGCCTTACTAGTCTGTGATAGACAATGATGTAAGGAACAATTTGGAAACCTTTAGACTTTAACATTGAACCATATATAGTGAACCTTAGAAGTGCCTAAACCTAAGATAGAGCATTTTCTACCCAATGATAGATATACCCTGAAACTAGGACACAAAAAGGGTGTTTATCTAATCATTTTGATTGTCTGACTTTATGCATCATTTTCATTATCATATGTAACATTGTGCATTGGCATCACTTTCACTTCATCTATGAAACTAACTACGTTGTTTGTCTGATTTTATGCATTTGCATTATTTTCATGATCATGTTTTAACACAATCATTTGCATCCATTTCATATTGGATTTCATCCATAAAAATGTACATTTTATTCGTGCATCAACGTATCATACATAAAGCATAGCATAGCATTTCTAATCATAATTGTGGTTCTAAAGGTTCAAGGATAGCTCCACCAAGCAATCCACTCACCAATACAATACAAGGGCTTAAACCAGACTAATGGAACAAGAAAATTTCAATCGTCTCGAGAGAATAGAGAAAGCTCAGAAGAAGTTAGAAGGGGAGTTGAATAAGATTTTAGAGGCTTTGAACAAGTTAAACAAGGGGAAGGTAATAGAGGAGAATGTTAGCCAACAAGATCATCCCCTACAATAGGAGGATGACCCATTGTACCCTCATGGTTTCAAGCCATATAAAGTCTAACCTGCACAAGGTCCACCATCACAGCAGTTCACCTATCTTGTAGGGTACACATATCTCAGAATGCCATGAGATTCAAATCAATGACAGTACCAAAGTTATATAAATTTTTTCTTTACTAAAAAGGTATTAGAACCAACATCAGTCCCTAATTTGGATGATCTAAAAGAATAAAAAAAAATTAAGGCCCAAAGAGAAGGAGCTTGTAAAAGCCTTAAAAGCTAAACAAAAGATAAACTTGTTAGAGAAAAAGTTACGAGTAGTGGAAGGAGTAGGTTTTTATGGTTCTGCCGATGCTATTGGACTTTGTTTAGTCTCGGATATGGTTATCTTTCCGAAGTTTAAAGTGCTAGAGTTCAAGAAATATGATGATACAAGGTGTCCAAAAACTCATATTACTATGTACTGTCAAAAAATGGCTGCACATGCCAATAATGAAAAGCTCTTAATACACGTCTTTCAAGATAGCCTAACAAGCTCTGCACCTAGATGGTATGTTCAGTTGGACAGGACCCGTATTTGTTCTTGAAGTGATATGGCTCATTCTTTCATTAGTCAATACCGGTATATAATAAACTTGGCCCCTGATCATCTTTTTTTATAGAATATGGAGAAAAAAGTAACTGAATCATTCAAAGAATATGCCCAGAGGTGGAAGGACATGGCTACTCAAGTGCAACCTTCTTTGACTAAAAAAGAGACCATCGTATTGTTTGTCAGCACTTTGAAATCTCCTTATTATGAAAAGATGATAGGAAATGCCACAAAGAATTTCACTGACATGGTGATTTCAGGCGAAATCATTGAGAATGCCATTAAAAATGGCAAGCTAAAAGGAGGAGAAACCAAGAAAGCACCTAAGAAGAAAGAGACTGAAGCTCAAGCTGTAGGCTTTGACAAATTGTTCAGGGGATACCAACCTTATCCACCCTCAGATTACTCTCTATACTATCCTACTATGAATAATACTTCATCTTATCCATACCAACCAACCCCACAACCACCTAATTTATCCATATACCAGCCCAATTTTATCCCCCAAGCTCTCATATACAGCCTTAATAGTCAAACTCTTGCAAGACCTTACATTCATCCTATTAGCCTGAAAAGTAGTTCACGAGAGCAACAGACTATTTGAGAAAAGCTCGTATTTGATCCAATCCTTATGACTTATACAGAGTTATACCGAGAGCTCTATAATAGCCACATGATTGCCCTCAAGTTGTATGGAGTTGTTCAAGCCATCTTATCCTAAGTCGTATGATCTTATCGTTCATTGTGATTACCACTATGGAATTGCTGGCCATTTCACTAAAAATTGCACTGCTCTAAAGCATAAAGTGCAACGATTAATCGAGGATGGAATGGTAAGTTTGATCAAGGAATAGCAACAACACCTAATATTAGTGGTAATCCATTGCCTAATCATAATGTCAATGCTCTGAATGAGAATCAAGAATATGTTAATTTAAAAAGGCTTGAAGAGTCGCAATGAATTAAAGGGGCGAGATAAAAATCTTTCACCTGATTGTATAGAGGCATGATTTTAAAGAAGGATGTTAAAATCGGTTGAATGCTACTTGTCATTCTAAGAGTTCTTTTAAAGTAATGTTAGGATTTCTTTTTTGCAATATAATTTCACTTGTTATCATTTAATAAAGGCAAGTTAATGCATTTCATTACATTTTCTCTTTCACTCGACCATTACTCCATGCTCTGTTACCTTTCATAAATTTACATTCCCATTCTCAAATTTCAGATGATGAATATTTAGACAATGATAATAATAATTCTGAGATTTAATTTTGAGAACTTATCCACATTAATATGAGGAGATCATTTGAGCAAAAAAGTAAGCTGTTACTAGAGGTGAAACAAATATGTCTTGAAGATGTGCAATCTTTTATACAGGTTCATGAGCTTTGTTCAATAGATGATGTTCAAAAAAGGTATTCACAATTGAGATGAAAAATGGCCATATTTTTTTTACCATTCGAAAAAACCATTTATTGTTACCCTTTTGAGCCTATTATGATTTCTTTTTCTGAAGAACCCCAACCAAAGATCACCCTCTATACTGGGAGGTAATTTTAAAAAAAAAAAAAATCACAAAAGGTCTCAAAGATGGAAAGAAAAAGAAAAGTAAAAGATAAAATAAATGTCACACATGATTTGGGGTAAAATAATGAGAATCTTTTGTGTGCGGAAAGAAAAAAGTGATAAAATGATGTGGGGGTAAAATGCCAAGTTGCATCAATGATCCTTTGGTCTTGGACCTTTTTAATACATATTTTGAGCCTATTATATCCATTTCTTTTATGACCCCTCACCTTGACCTACATTATAATCTTAAAAAGTCCATTTGGATCAAGTGTGAATGCTCAACTTGAATGATCATATGTTGAGCGAAGGCATGCACGTGATGAAATAATGGAATCATGCTACATTGCTCTAAAGTTTGATGTGTGAAAAGATATCAACAATGGATGAAAAATGAGAAAAAAGAAAAAAAGATGATGAAAAATGAAAAAATGAAAAAAATAGAGAAAAAAAAGAAAAAAAAGAAAAAAATGAGAAAATTAAAAAAAGATTCAAATTGAAAACCTGAAAAGGTGATTTAGGTAAAAAAAGATCTAAGTCAAATAGTTCACATGGATGAAAGAACAAAGACATCTGAAGATCCCTTAAAGACTAGGGTAAAGTTCACCAAGCTCAAAATGACTTCAACAGTAAATAGAATGAGTTTTTGAAAAAGAATCCTAGATTAATGTTGATAATTGTCTGAATATTCATTATTTGGACATACCATTCATCCCAATGACATGTATCCAATTTATTTCCTTTCCCATTTGTTTTGTACCAAAATAGATCTTCATTGATTATCTTTACCATAATTCACCTTGTATTCTCTTATTGTTACATCCCTAGAATAAATTAAGAAAATGTGTGAGTGCATTATAATTGTCAAGAATTGAAATGATGATGAATGAATGACAATGTGCATAAAAAAGTCTTGCATTCTTTTAAAGAGAAATCTAAGATGATAGTGGTAACAAAATGAAAAAATAGTAGAAACCTAAAAGAGATGATTTGAAAGGACATATGATGTGACCAAATGAATAATATGATGATGGATTGGACAATAAAATGAAGATGGGGCAAATCTTAAAAAGTGGTATAATCAAGTGATGAATATGGGGATGTATTGGTTGATATAACCTATGAGTTATGGTTAAGTGATGAAAATGATATGGAGCAATAGACAAAACTGGTGCTAAGAAGCTTATGAATGATGACCAAGTGATAGATGATAAAATTTGTTTTGAAATGGCTAGTATTGAGAAGCTTATGAACGATGACCAAGTGACAGAACATGAAATTTATTTTGAAATGGTTAGTGCTAATAAGCCTGGCATGTAGGGTAATAGGTAAAATTTGTTGGCATTGAGAAACCTTCGGATGGTGAAGCTTGTTCCAAAATGTTGAAAAGCTAAATAAGGGAAGAATGTGAGATGGTAGGGTCTTGAGGACCATATTCCACAATTATTTAGGATTTTATGACATTATTGACATTCACATTACATGCAACATGTTGGCATCGTTGCTTAAATAGTACATTTACATAATTTGATGTTTGGACATGCATGGCACTATGAGAATCTAGGTTGCTGCATTTGCATCATTAAGAAAGCGTTTGTATTTTTGGTCATAACATTCATTCATGCAAATTTTTGAGTCACTTAAAAAATAAAATTATGAATATTTTGATGATAATTTTTTGAGAACTCAAATGAGAATCTCTGAGTTTCAAAATGAGAATCTTTGAGGAGTGAAATCTTAAAGTTCGTCGAATGTGAATCTTCGAACAAATGAAAAGTTTTGAAGTTTTGGATGTGAATCTCTAAAATACAAAGCTTCAACTTTTTGGATATGAATTTCTAATGTTTTAAATGAGAACCTTTGAACTTAGATGCGAAACTCTAAGTTTTATTGCATGTGAGCCTTTGAACTCAAATGAAAAGCTTTGAACTTTTACATATGAATCTCCAAAATTCAAATGAAAAGCTTTAGATTTTTGGATATGAATTCCAAGTTTGCCAAATGAAAACCTTTGAAAAGCCTTGAACTTTTAGATGTGAATCTTCAAAATTCAAATAAAGATCTTTAAATGTTGGATGCGAGTCTTGCAAGTTGCAAATGCAAATATCGAGATATTACAAATTTGAATGAAATTGAAATTTTGAGAATCAAATTTCAGTAAATTCTTACGAAGTTAGAAGATTCTTGCGAATCTGAACCTCTGAATGTTGAACTCAAATTGTGAATCCTTAAGTTCCCATTACAAAATTCCTTTAGTCATGATTTATAACTCCTTTGAACATGATTGTTAAAGAGTAATTTATTTTCCAAAGTCGTGGTGCCTCTATTTAGAGGAGCAATTTACTTTTCAAAGTTGTGGTGCCTCTACTTAGAAGAGCATTTATTTTTGAAGTCATGATGCTTCTGCTTAAAGAATTTATTTATTTTTCAAAGTCATTGAGCCTCTGTTTAGAGGAGCTTTGTTTATTTTTCAAAGTCGTTGAGCCTCTGATTAGAGGAGCCATTTATTTTTCAAAGTCGTTGAGCCTCTGATTAGAGGAGCCTTTTACTTTCCAAAAGTCGTTGAGCCTCTGTTTAGAGGAGCTTTATTTATTTTTCCAAAGTTGTTGAGTCTCTGTCGTTGAGCCTCTATTTAGATGAGCTTTGATCAAAATTTTAACAAAAAAAAAGGAAAAAAAAGTAAAAAAAAATGTCAAGTTGAGTCTTAAACAGGTGTTTACGTCTTTACACAATTCCTGTTTCACAGAAAATACGTAAAGAGGGGCAGTTGTAGACACCCTATTTTGTCCGGGGTTCTCTATCAATCGAGACTAATCTAAGCTCGATTGTAGGGATTTTTATTCATTTTTATTTTAGAATTTTTTTATTTTTGTATTTATCATTTTTATTTTTTATGGTTCATCTATTGTTTAATTTCTTTTTCTTTTTCCATTATCTGATTAATTTTTTTTAAAAAAAAGAGAAAAACTGAAAGAATGAGATTAAGATTGGTGCTAATTTTTAGCTTTGGGTGATAATCAGAATTGCACTAAAACTCAATCACATAATTTTATAAAATGATTACAATTTATAGTAAGAAGGAGAGCCACAAGAAAAAAGAGATCACAGTCATTGTTGCCACGCCATCCTTTTATTCTTCATTCATCATCGTCTTCTACAAAAAAAAGCTCTTGAGGAGGACTCAATTTTTTTTTTTTTGGCTTTCAGATTCCTGAATAAATCAAATACCCAAAGAAGTAAAGTCTTTCAAATATTTTTTATATAAATCGATCAAATCCAAAAGGATAAGGTTGCTTGAGAAAGGGGAAGTCTGGTATTTGGTGGGTATTGAAAATAAATGGTGAATCTGTATGTGAAAGCAGAGCCACGGTGACAGTTCATGGTAAATATTATTGATAGCTGAGGTTCATTTTGCCTTAATCTTTGTTTATTTTGTCATCTTGTTTCTATTTACGTATTGAAGAAAGAAGGTTTTGCTTCGAAAAAGAAGGTGGAAGATCACCTGTACAACATGTAAGTATTCATTTGTTTATTTGGAAGAATATATTATTCACAAAATCATCAAAGTTTCGAAACAAAAAAAAAGTGAAACCAACCAACAGAAAACAGCAACATGATGACTGGTAGGCAGCGAAGTTGAGAAAGTAGTAATGGCAGTGAAAAGAGAATGTGGTCGAATTCCAGCTCATCTTCGACTTTCGGTGATGACCCCACCAATGTAAACCTTAATTTCGATCTCAAACTGGTGGATGAATGGTTTGGTTTGTTGACATTGATTAAACCGGTCGGATTGAAACATAATCATCGTGAAAATGGTGATGGAATCGCCAATGGATCGTTGAATCAGGAGAGAATCAATGATGGCGACGAAGACAATGATCGATTGTGAGTGGAGAATGAGGAAATGTTTGGCGATAAAGGGTCTTTGAGTTCCAACAGTAGCGGATACGCCACTGACAGAGGGAGCAGCAACGCCACGAGCACGTCCAGGATCGATGAAGCGAGTGAAATTGATGATAGTGAGATTCAGGTAGTGAGAAACAATGTGTCACTCGAAGAAATCACCGATTCTCAGGCTTTCTCTTGAGTGCTCGGTAAACGCCACTTCGATGAGGATGATGCTTCGATATCATGGAGGAAGCGAGAGAAACACTTCTTTATTTTGAGTAATTTTGGCAAACCAATATATTCTAGATATGGTGATGAACACAAGCTAGCTAGTTTTTCAGTAACACTTCAAGCCATTATTTCTTTCGTGGAGAATGTGAGAGATCGTGTCAAATTGGTGAAGGCTGAGAAACACCAGGTAGTCTCTCTTGTGAAGGGATCAATTTATTTAGTTTGCATTAGCTGCACAGATGATCCCTTTGAATCATTAAAAGGATAATTGGAGCTTCAGTCTGATGATTTAAAGGATGATGATTATGATCCTAATGGTCTAAAACATGATAATGCGATTAAGTCAAAAAGTTTAAGTTCAGATTTTACATCTGATTCTAAGGATCTTGGTGCTATGTTAGAAGATAATATTTCTTCTCAAAAAGAAGAAGGTGTAGTGTTTATCAATGCTTCTAGAGATTTCAAGAGACAAAAACCTAAACTTAGTAGAAATGAGTCTTTAAATGATGAGCTGTTATCAATAATGGAATTAGCTTCAAAACAAGATGGTGCTGCTGCTTCCAAGAAATGAAGCATCGAAAGGTTGGACTACAAAAGGTTATATGATGGTATATTCTGCAGAAGGCTGGAAGGGTTTAAGCCTAGAAAAGTTAAAGCCAGAGAAAGAGCTTTCACGTGCTATATCTAAAATTCTTCGACTCAAATTAAAAATTAGAGATCTATTTCAATGTATTGATTCACTATGTGCTGAAGGAAGGCTCCCAGAATCATTATTTGATTCTGAGGGACAAATTGATAGTGAAGATATATTCTGTGCAAAATGTGGGTCTAAGGACCTATCTTCCAACAATGATATCATTCTATGTGATGGCACTTGTGACTGTGGATTCCATCAATATTGCTTACAGCCGCCTTTGTTAAAAGAAGACATTCCTCCGGATGATGAGGATTGGTTACACCCCAGATGTGATTGCAAAGCTGATTGCATTGAATTGGTTAATGAATCTCAAGGAACAAGTTTTTCTCTCATTGACAGTTGGGAGAAGGTCTTTCTTGAGGTAGCAGTAGCTGCAGGTGGACAAAATCAGGATCCTAACTTTGGACTGCCTTCAGATGATTCTGAAAATAATGATTATAATCCTGATAGTTAAGAAATCGATGAGAAGGATTGAAGAGATGAGTCAAGTTCTGATGAATCTGATTTCACTTCTACATCTGAGGAATTGGAAGCCCCAGCTAAGGTCAACCCATATTTGAAGCGTATTTATGATGTTGTTTTCTCTTCCCTCATCCATTCCTTCAATTGCAGGAGGCCAGAACGAAGGAGCCAAAAAAGTAATGGCAGTAGAGTTCACAACGATGAAGCCACAGCTGATGGTGGAAGCACCAAAGGTAGTTGATGCACTGTAATTCTACAAGATCGCGTTTGACATTATCGATAATAATTGTACTCTTTACCCAAAGTGCAAGGTTGAGCAAGAGCTTCTTCATATCCTCTCGGTTCAGTTTGAGTTCGCTGGCTCTACCGTTTTGTATCTGACATTGCTGGTAACTCTGCTCTTGTGAAAAGTGAAAAAATTGGATGTGTGCTTTGCATCAAGACTGAGGATGTGGAAGCTGTTATAGCCAAAGTCGTGAGCACTGGAGCCACTGCAAAGGGCGGTGACGCATGCTATGGTGGACACGTGGGCAAGGATAAGGCTTCATATAGATACAGTTGGCTCATTTGCTCTCTTGCCATTGCTGATGTCCCTACATTGTTGGGATCTGGTTCCTTAAATATTTTTGAGAAAAAGTTGAAAGTATCAATTTTTCTTGAAAATAAGCTTTCTAAAAAAAATATTTTTGGAGAAAAGTTGAAAGTATCAATTTTTTTTGTACAAAAGCAATCATTTTTTTCTTTTTTTTTATTTTTTAAAATTTTTTTTAATGTTAAATAATCCGACGATGGAGCCTCTGCAAGTGAAACAGTAGTTTCTTGCATACTTTTGAGATGAGAAAATTTTTTCAATTTTTTGCTAAAAGTATTAAAGTCAATTGAGAATAATTTTTAATAATTAATTACTTTGTAAATTTTTAAGACTTATTGGATAACACAAAATTAAGCTGGTACCATATTTTGATGGCCATTGTGAGGGTGCTATAACCTTTCTCACACGTAATCGAACTCCCGAACCCTGTTCTGGTTAGTAGACCCGAACCTATTCTTTTAAGGACCCTTAAACTTAGGTGCTCTCTGAAAGGATAGATTCTTTAGGTGACCAATGGCACCTCGATAAAAAAGATTGATGACGACTCATTAAGTCAATGTCTAGTGATAGATCCCCAGATCTAGACATTATGACAACTATAATCATCAGTAAAGAGTAAAAAATACTTACTTCCACTAAGTGATGTAGTTCTCATAAGCCCACATAGATCGACATGTATCAATTCAAGGCATTCAGAGGTTCTCTATAACTATCCACTTGGAAACAACTTTTTTGCTTGTTTCCTATAAATACACCATTCACATAAATCAAGAGATCCAAATTTAGGCAATCCAAAAAGCATACCTTTCTTACTTAGTAACTGCAAGCCTTTGATATTGAGATGTCCATATCGTAGATGCCATAATTTTGATTCATCCTTCTTGCTAACAATAAGAGCTTGCTTTTTCACATTAAAAATTTTAAGTAGAAACATCTTATTTTTTGTCTTAGACATATTCACTATAGGTTGCCCAAATTTATCTTTAATCATACATGCTCCATTTTCAAACATAATTGCACACATTCACCAGCCATCACTTGTCCATCACTCAACAAACTATGTACCAAATTAGGAACAAAGAAGACATTAGAAAGTAATTTTATTTTACCATTGCTTACCTTCATTGTAACAGTACTTTTTCTTTCAACTTGCATCTATTTTTTATCTTTAAATTTTGACTTACAACTTTTATGACTCATTAAGATCCTTAAACAGTGATCTATTGGGGGTCATATGGTTCGAACACCCATTATCCACAAACTAAATGTCATTTGGAACTTCATTAGCAAGTAAATAGGTCATGAATAACTTACTTTCTTTGCTTTCTTCCTCCACATAGCTCACTTAGTTCCAATAATTTACCTTTATATGCCCAAATTTCTTATAATTGTAACACTGGATAACACTTATATTCTCTTTTTGCTCACCAACAAACTACCTCTCTTATCCATCAAAATGATCTCTTCTTTTACCTTTGCCACATCTTCTTCTACGAAAGCCTCCTCTGCCATGTCCTTGGCAACAGACACTTCTTTTCTAGTTTTTTCCCCTTTCACTTGAAACACCTTCTCATCAGTCTTCTTTTATGATCTGTTCAGCCTAACCTCATGAGCTTGCAAAGAATCCATCAGTTCATCAAAGGAAAAAATAGACAAATCCTTAGACTTTTCTATTGCAACAACTATATAATCAAACTTTGGAGTTAGGCTTTGTAAAACTTTGAAAACAATAGTCTCATCAGTAATATTATCACCATAAGACCTCAAATGAGTAACAATAGAAATTACTCTAGAAAGAAAATCTTGCGTTGTTTTCTTACTTGTCATTATTAAAATTTTAAACTCATGTCAAAGAATTTAGAGTTTCACAGTAATAACTTTTGAAGAACCTTGAAACTTTTTCTGTAAGGTTTCCCAAGCTTTTTTTGAAGTGTTGGCTACCACAATCCTAGAAAAAAATGTCGCATGAACTGCCTGCTAAAAGATAAATAGGGCTTTGAAATCTTTTTTCTTATTATCTTTCAACCGTCCATCATCGTTATCATTCTCATCATATCCAGTTTCTACAAAATCTCAAAAATCTTGATATTTGAATAGTGTCTTCATCTTAATACTCTAGAAGTCGTAAAGTTTTCCATCAAACATAGGAATGAGAGGTTGGGCTATATTTAAATTGCCATTGACTGCCATTGTTGATAATTCAATGCATACAAAAAATGGGAAAGGATCTTATAGCTGTGATACCAAGAATTTTGTTAGGGAAAGAGGTAGGTTTTCTAAAATTAAATCACTAACTCATAAGAAATAACTAATTTTGGGTAATTGTAAATAAATTACTCTATATTTCTATTAAACTCAATCAGCCTTTTAATAGGCTTACAAGATAACTAACAGAGAAAAAAACTCAAACAGTTAACAGATAATGGAAAAATGGAGAAAGTGGTTGAATATTAGAAATTAGTCAACCATGTTTAACAACTGCCAACTAATCCTAAAAGCCAACATCTACTACCAACTATATCCTAAAAACTAAGACTTTGAGCCCAAACATGAACTCAATTTTGAATCATTCTTTAACACTTATTGGGAAGCTTATAGCTTCACCCACTCATGCTTGTTTAAATCCTCACTCTTTTGAATAAATGTTGTTTCTTTTTTTTTCTTCTTTCCATGCTAACCTGTTGCCCAGGGATTGAAAATTGCTTTCTCTTACCTATTTGTTTGTTTCTGCATGGGTGGGGTTACGGTTCACAATTGCTTGAAATTTAATCTTGGCATTTTGTTTTTTTTTTATGTTGTTTTCTTCTTTCAACTGGCCATGAATTTCAAAGTTCCATTCTTGCTGAAAAGGTGCTTACCATCCTTTATAATTTTGAAAGTTTTTAAATGCCAAACAAAAAAGAAAATGGCCCTGTAAGGAAAGAAGAAAAAGCTTAAAACCTGTTTTATTTTCTTGCTTGATCCTTATGTGCTAACTATATTAACTAAAGGTCAATTTTTCATCCTGGTTCAGGTGCCTTAATTTTTTTCCTTCCTTCTGCATATAGGTTGTGCATAGAGCTTTAATGCCCTAATCATTGTATGGTTACTATTTCCCTTCTCTGCATGGAGATCTAGGGGGCTATGATTTTTGTTGCATACAATTAGGTCTTTGAAGTTTTTAGCTTCATTATTCCCACATTTGCTGACATCCGGTTACCTCGTTTTACTATTTGTTGTGCATAGTAAAAAGATCAACATAAAAAAAAAAAAGAAAAAAGAGAAGATATGTTTTTATAAAAATAAAAAATAAAAAAAGAGATTTTGAAAACTCTATGTAGATATTGGATGGAATCCAAATTGTATTTCAGAGGGTTAATTTCTTTTAATTTCACTTAAATATTAGAGAATTAAAGAAATTATCCTTCACCAAAAATAAATAAAAATTGATAACATAAAAATAAATAAACCTAAAGTTTGTTTGTGTTCAATAAGATTTATTTTCATACATACCTCATATCACACATGTCCATGCACATTTCTTTTATGTAGATTAGGTTTAATCACAATTTAAATTCCATGTATTTTTAATTTCCTTGAGTGGTCAAATTTCAATGTGTATTTTAATTTTTATGCAATTTCATTCTTCATGCTTTAATTTACTTGCGATACAATTTATTTCCCATGTACTTTAGATTTACGCAAAAAATAATATTGATGATGTTTCAAAAAAATGAAAAATGATTATTTTGGAAACCTTGCGTAGATATTAGAAAGAATCCAAATCTTGTTTTGAAAAATTAAATTTTTTAATTTTTGTTTAGATATTAAGGAATTAAAGGAAAATTTCCTTTTTCAATAAAAAATAATAATAATAAATAAAAAGATTAAAATTAGCTAGTTATGTCTATTGCATGATTTATGGAATATTGTATTCATTTCATGGCACCTACTTATTGTCATGGAATGTTTTTTATAATACTTTGTTGCACATTCACTACACATGTTATTGACCATCTCTTTTATTGCATAATGTTTCAAAAATATTTTATTAAAAAAATGATGATTTTGAAAACCTTGCTAAGATATTGAAGAAAATTCAAATCATATTTTAAAGAATAAATTTTTTCAAATTCTGCTTAGATAGTGGGGAATTAAAAGAAAGTTTCCTTTATAGAAATAATAACAAAAGTCGAATTTATTTCATTCTTAATTTTCTCTTCGAAAAAAAATAATGATAATAAATAATAATGGACATAATAGATGTAAGGTTAGATACATATAAAGTAAGATTATGGATGACATTAGCATTATTAATTATTTATCTTGTATCACATCATGAAATAAAAATGTGAGTTAGTATTTCAATAATTTTGAAAATCGGTTTTCATATATAAAAAAAATGTTTAATATAATTACTTGAAAATAATAATTAAAACCCTGGTTAGATATCGGAGGGCTTTTTAATAATTACTTTTCATGAAGGAATATTAAGCCAAATTTTAAGGAATATTGTGAGAATTCTAAGTAGATAAATATTTCTCAAAATTATACTTAGATATAGGAGAATTAAAAAAAATATTTCGATACTAAAGGTTTTCATCTTATTCCAATAATAAAGATACTTTAGAAAAAGGAGAAAGAAAAAAATCATTTTAAATATTAAAATTAAGATCATTTGTATCGATAGTTAGGATAATATATGATCAATTGGTACTAATTTTTAGCGCTGTTGGGTATTAATTCTTTCTTACATGTAATCAACTTCCGAATCTATCTTTATTTTTGTAGACCAAAATGTCTTTTTGTAGACCAAAATGTCTTTTTGATAAATTTTAAACTCTTTTATTATTTTATTAAAAAGATAAATATTTTTTGTAACCAATCACACCTAACAAAAAGATTGATGGCGACTCTTTTTATTTTGAAATCTTTAAAATTTTCGTCTAGTAGTTCCAAAAACTATTATGACAAATTAAAGGAGATAATTAAATCAATTTATCATTTTATTTGGTTCATGGATGCAATATTCCAAAACTTTAATTAACTTGAGCTAATTAAGGAAGACTGTTATCTAATTTGAAAAGATTGATTTTCAAATTAAAACTATTCAATTAATTTGTGTTTATCTATTTTATATAAATATAAAAAAGTAAAAACTTTTTGTAAAAAAGGAAAACGTCCAATGTAAATGATTTATAATATTGACATATGGACAATATTTATCAATCGCCACATGTCTTGTATTAATAATATTTATATATATTTATTTCTCTTTTAATTGATATGAATTGATTTAATTTTATAAAAGTTTTAAAATATTTCAATGCATTAATTATATTCACTTTTTTAAAAATTTTCAATTAACTTACTTTATATATAAGATAAAATATCCTAAATTATATATCAAAGCTAAATCAACGAGCCATTATAATAAAAAATTTTCTTAATGATTCAAAGAAATAAAAAAAAAATGTAATTATGGTCATTAAATTTTTTTTAATGATTCAAAGAACTTTTATTTAAATTTATAGACACTCTATTTAATTCAAGCCCAAATCAATTAAGCTCGGATTTTTTTTAGCCCAATTATAGATTTTGTATTGTTATTTTATTTTTATTTTTATTATTTTATTAGTTGAATTTATTTTTTATATATACATATTTATTTATTTATTTATTATTATTATTATTATCTTTATTGATTTTTTTATTTTATTTTATTTAGATATTAAAAAAAGGAAGATTATAAAAAATATATATAGAGAAATTATTAAAAAAAAGAGTTGAATGGTCAAATAAAGTTGGAAGAAGATAATGATAAGGCTGGTTTTATCATGATTGAATTTGATTTCATGATAAATTTTATTTTTGTGAAAATTTTAAGTTTTTGAATTGAAGTAATCTAAAATTATCTCAATTTTGGTCTTATAAATAAACCTACAATCAACACATCACGGAGAAAAAATCAATAGAACAACCACAGAGAAAACCAAAAAGAAGTAGCAAAAATGGAAGTGAGGGTTTTGGTTTAGTAAACCATAAGTAGTTTAATAAAAAATCCTAGGATTATGTTTTTGAATTTTTAGCTTTTGGGTTTCTAAGCTAAGGGAAAGCACACAATAGACAAGGGGTTTTATTTGCAATTAGCAACTGATTCTTAGCCAAAAAACCATCAACAGCCTATAGCCACACTAAGTTGTCCCTCAAACAATACCTAGAAACCAACACATAATCATACTATCCTTCCTGAGACCAACATTCCATTCTTTTCCATTTCGGCCATTTCGTCTTGATAATTCAAGATGCATAAACCAATGCCAATTATTCAGCAAACATTCACCTCCTGTTACCACCACAAGAACAAAGCCCAACCCAAAGAAACCTAATTCACAGTCAATTCATCAACAACAAAAGCCAAAGCCACCAAAACAGAAGCCAAATTTCACAAGTACATTCACCAACAAAAAAAAAATCACAAACGAATACCAGATTTTTGTGAAGTTTTGGTTTGAGGCATTTTAGGAATTTTCTGTGTGGTTTAAATAGAGGAAGATGAGTCAACAACGAGCCATTTGGTGGAGATTGGAGGCAAATCAGTGCTAGAAACTGGTAGTGGGCAATGACATACGGCTGTGATAGCGACGGGATTAGGAAAGAATCTGGGAAAGGCAATCAAGTTTTTGGTTTGAAAGAGTGGGGCAAAGAAATCAGTTTGTAGAGGGAGAAGGGAAGAGCTGAAAATGAAGGAGAGACAGAAAATAGAGATTTTCACATAATAAGTAAAACAGCATCATTTTTCGAAGAGTTCAGAAATTGGATCTTTAAAAGATTTACATGCTGCTCCAGGGGCAATCCGACCCAGTTGCGACCCGCATCCTGTGAGCCATATGCCAAGCCAATACTTTTGCAAGCCACCTTTGAGTCTAGAGTTGACTAACCTAAGCCGATTCCCTGAAGTCAAGCTACGATTGTTTTTGGTTTTTTTTTTCTTTTTTTTGTTATTTTCCTTACTATTTTTTATTTATTTAGAGTGAATTTAAAAAAAAAATAAAACTATTCTCAAAAATGATAAAAATTTCAGAATATTAATTTTTCTTAAAAAATATAAAAATATTTCAAAAAAATTTTTAAGGAGAAATTAAAGTATCAATTTTTCTTAAATAGAATAATATTTTAGAAAAATTGAAGTATCAATTTTTCTTAAATAAAAACATATTTCAAAAAAAAATTTTGAGGAAAAATTGAGGTATCAATTTTCCTTAAACAAAAAAATATTTCAAAAAAATATTTTGAGAAAAAGTTGAAACATCAGTTTTCCTTAAATAAAAAAATTATTTCAAAAAAATTTTTTGAAAGAAAGTTGAAGTATTAATTTTTTATAAATAAAAAAATATTTCAAACGAAGTATCAATTTTTCTTAAGTAAAATATTTCAAAAAAAATATTTGAGGAAAAGTCGAAGTATCAATTTTCCTTAAATAAAAATTATTTCAAAAACATTTTTTAGGAAAAGTTGAAGTATCAATTTTCTTAAAATAAAAAAAATTCCAAAAATATTTGAAAAAAGTTAAAAGTATTAATTTTTTCTTAAATGAAGCATTAATTTTTTCATAAAATAAAAGAAAAGAAAAGAAATTTTTAAGAAAAAGTTGAAGTATCACTTTTTCCTTAGAATTTAATTTAAAAAAATGTTAAATAATTTGACAACGTAGCCTTTGCAAGAAAAATAGTAATTTTCTTTCTTGTATACTCTTTAGATGAAGAATTCCTTTAATTTTCTACCAAAACGTTGGAGTCAATTAAGAATAATTCTTAATAATTAATTATTTAGTAAGATTTTTTAGTCTTAATAGATAACATAAAATAGCTGGTACTATTTTTTGATGGATGCTATAAAGGTATTATAACCTTCCTCACACATAACCATACTTCTAGACCTAACTTAGTTTTGTAGACTAGAATCTACCTTTTAAAGATACCTAAATCAAGTTTGAGATTTCTCTTTAAAATGTGACAGATTCAGTTAGGTGGCCAATCACACCTAAACAAAAAAGATTTGTGACAATTTCTAAGTCATATCTAGCAACAAGTCCACAGATCTATACATTATGACAGTTTGACAATTCCACTAGGGATATTGAGAGTCAGGCCAGTAAATAATTTCATGTTATCCGAGCCTAACTTAATAAATTTATAAATTTTTGTTTTGTTTCTTGTATTTTATTTTTAAATCTTGTTATATATTGTTATCTATCTACATGTGCATAACATGATATCTATACCAGAGCTTCGTCCTTCTACGAGGGAGTAAAGTACCAATGCTTTCGTGAGATTTTAATGCCTTTACAGTCGTTAGCGAAATACACCCATTTAAATTGAATATTTTCTACTTGTAGCCTATAATGGGCAAGAATTTAGGTGTATTAATCTATAATGGACCATGATATAAGAAACAATTTGAAAATCTTGATATTCCAAATCCAAAACACATATACAGTGAGCCATTATGGACTTAATCCATAGGTAGAGCCATATCTTTCTCTTTTTAGAAATAATCCAAAATTAGATCATATTCCTTTTGTTATACATGAGTTATGCATTAACTTGTTTTGTCTTTTTGCTAACTCTATTCTTGTTTATTACTTCCTGTTTGTGAGAATCATATTTATGTTTTCAATTATTTTGTTTATTTGTTTGTTTGATTATATATTTCATTTATCCATGCATCTCACTCATTCATAAAGCATCATTATTCATATAGTATATCCATTGTATCATTGCATAATATAAAATTTTTTTGCTTTATCTAGGGCAATAACTTAGAAAACATGGGTGATCAATTAAAAGCTTAGATTCAAGCCTTAAAACTCAACCAAGAAGAATTCAAACATGAACTACGATAAGTGAAGACATAACTTGCCAAGCTACTACAAATAGTTGAAAATCTTAATGGGACCCATTTTAAAGAATCTTCATCCCCTTAAACTTATCTATGTATTGGATAAACATTGGGGGCCAACATTTGTCCAAGTCTTACTAATAGCCTAAGTGAAAACCAAACTATAAGAGAGATGGTTAAGACAAAGATTTCCAATTCCACATAGTCACCACAAATTGGTTCACAGCCACATCTTTATTCTTATTTAGTTACTTTTCAACCACCCTTTTTGACATCCTAAGCAAGACCCACTTCCTTTTAACCACATAGATTGGCTTGAATCCATATCCCCATCCTCTCATACACAATGCCTTCCAAAATCTTTGTGCTTATTAATCCATCCAGTAATCAAATTTCCTAATGAACCTTCTACCTTATATACCCAATTTTACTCCAAAACCCACACTTGTAAGTCCAACCATGGGTTAACCCAAGAAATCATTAAGTAAAAAGAAAAAGAGAGCCATCATTGATCCAATCCCTATGACTTACAATGGATTGTTCTCATATCTCCTTAAAAACCATCTAATCGCATAAATTTCTCTAAATCCAATAGAACTCTTTATCCTAAATGGTATAATGTTGGTGCTCGATGTGATTAACATTCTGAGAATGCAGGCCATTCAATAGAAAATTGCCTTGCTTTTAAACATAAATGTAGGGTTTAATAAAAGCTAGCTCAGGAATGTAGGGGAGCCAAGATTGTTGAAAGTTCATTGCCTAATTATATCAGTTGAAGAACCTATCAATGGTAGTATCATGATCTTAAAGTTAAAATATAGGACCTGGCAATAGATTTTAAGATTGTTTAAGAATGTTAATTAGAGATTTTTATTGTTAGGATAATTTTTAATTTTTAATTAAAGATTTTTTATTTTTATATTATTCAATGCATGATTGCATTCATTCATATTTTTTTATTTGTATAAATTTATAGCTAGCCATTATCCTAATTCTTAATTGTGGTAATAAAGGTTTAAGAGCTTGATCGTTAAGGTAATCTACTTGCCACTCATGGAGTTAGAACCATATAACTGAATTGAGAAAATGGAGAAAGCTTAATGTGAAAAGAGATGAAACTTGGCCCAGATAATAGAATGTTGAAAAATCAAGATGGAGAAGTAAAAGAAGCCTGCATACAAGCATCCTAAAAGGCATAATCACAGCAACAACCACCTTTTGAGGCACACTTTTATCTCGAAATACCTTTAACCATTACACTAGTTCCAGTCCTTGATGATCTTAAAAGACTAGAAAAATTGAAAAAAAGTTCATTTAAAGTAAAAGTAAATTCATGTTCCCAAATAAAGATGGATTTCATGGAGAAAGAGCTTTGAGCTATTGAGAGAATAGATTTTATGGATCTATGGATGCATTTGAGTTTTGCTTGGTACTAGTTGTTATTATTACACCTAAGTTCAAAGTCTCAGAATTTGAGAAATATGATAAGATTAAATGTCTAATGACTCATGTCACTATGTATTGACAAGCTCTTGATTCATGTATTCTAAGACAGTCTTATGGGGTTTGCTACTAGATGGTATGCTTAGTTGAACAAAATTCACATCACTTCATGGAAAGAATTGGTTAAGGCATTTGTAACTCAATACAAACACATTGTAAAGTTGGCCCCAGATCGATTGTCTCTACAAAGCATAGAGAAGAAAGATGTTGAGAGCTTTAGAGAGTATACTCAAAAGTGGAGAGATGCTGCTACCTAGATTCAACCACCACTAATAGAAAAAAAAACCATAATTTTACTTGTCAACACTCTTATAGCTCTATACTATAAAAAGATGATTGAAAATCCAATTAAGAATTTTGCTAACATTGTCATATCAAGGGAAATAATAGAGAATGCCATCAAAATGGGAAACTTAAAGAGAATGCTGCAACTAGTATAAAGAAAGTTGGTGCACCAAGAATGGAAAGAAAAGATGTAAAATCTGTGCTTTATGAAAGGAAACAAGTTATAGGTTTTGTGCCATACCATCGTTATTCGATGTACCAACCTTGCTACCCTACCATAAATAACTTTTCTCAAAATCTTTATTTTTGCTAGTTAGCCCAACAATTAATTCCTTATACAAATCCTTATCCCTAATCTACTGCTCAACCATTAAGCAGTAAAAAAAGATCAAGAAACATTCTCAAAAAAATCTCAAATCAAATTTTTGGTTTTTTGTCTCTATTGGAAAAGTACCAGTACCTCACCCTAGTACCTTTGAAAGTAATTTAAAATCCATTAGTGAAGAGTTCTGATCTAAACTGTAAATATGATTATCACATAGTGGCAATTTGACACTCAATTGAAAAATGTAGGAAGTTGAAAAAGAAGATTGAAAGTCTCATCCAAAATGGCACATTAACACAAGAGCTTTTTGAACAATGGAAATTTGCTTTGTCATAGGTTGATTTTTCTTTGTTCTAATGTCTTGAACATAAATCCATTGTAGGAAAATTTTAAAAGTTTGTAATAAGTTTTGGTTTTTCTTTTTTTTAACTTTAGTTGTTTAGATTCTTGCATAATTAATTTTCCACAGGCATATGAAAAATCTTAAGAAATTAAATGATTAGTGTTAAAAATAAGTTTCCCAAGCCATTACCCTTGAACATTTCATTCTTTTCAATTGGAAAACAAAATGAAAAAATCTTGAGAATCCTTAAGGACAAAAGCTTCAAAACTTTGCCCTATTTAACCATATAAACCTTAAAAATTATTGATTTGCATTTGGGCTATGAACAATGAAATGGTTGATTAATTTGTAAATCTTTTAAGGCACTTTCCTAAGTTTCTAGATTGTGGAGATTTGATAAATGTCAAGGCTATTTCAAATACTTCACCACCCAAATTCATTCATAAATCTTAGACTTTTATATTTTCTCAAGTTGTTCAGTATCTTGATTTGTGTAACATTCTTCTCCTTTTCAGTCATTCACTAAATGATCCTTCAACCTTATCTTGGGGCAAATTTATAGAAAAGCCAATCTTACTTGACATCCTAAATAACCTTTTTGACTATTCCGACTAATGAACATTTGAATGGGTTACGAAAAAAAAATTGTTGTGTTTCATTTCACTTAAGTAGAAAGTTGAGAAAATGCATCATGAGTATGAGTTACAAAAATAAAAAAAGAAAAGAGGTGATTTTAATATCATGCATGTGAGATATTTAAATAATCTAAAATCAATAAGAAAAGAAAGTCATCTTCTAATAAATTATTTTCAATGAAAGTATCCATACTTGAAATGAAAAAAGACCATCTTTCAAATTCTTTTTATGAAAGAAAATATCCATTTGCTACCTTTTGTAAGCCTGTTGATTTTTTTTTATGAGTGACTAACTAAGGATCATCCTCTAAATTTAGGGGTAAGTTCAAAAAAAGGGATCTCATCAAGGGCATTTGATCTTATGTTATAGGGCTACGAAATAATATCTTAAGTTAAGAGGGTAAGTTTTAAATAAGCTAAGTTCCAAAATTTTTGAACTCATGCAAAAAAAATGGAGGGAAATAAAAAAGGAAAAAAGAAAAAAAAAGATAAAAATACGTGTTTTGAGGAAAGAGAAAGGTCCTTTGAGAAAGAAATGATCATTGATTCATTTACCCTTAAACATGTATTTTGGGCCTATTATCCTTTCTTCTAAAAACTCAAACCATGGCCTTTGTTACATCTTTTGCAAAGTCTATTTGGATCATGTATGGATACCTATGTTGGAAAACTTGTTCCCTAAGAAATCATCGATTTGTTTTTAAATGAATTTTGAGTACTCAAATGCATGGTGGAATAATCATTAAAAAAAAAAGAAATGAAGAAAAGAAAAAAAAAAAGCTCTAGGGTGAAAACTCGAAAAAACGGTCTAGGGTAAGAATGAAAATTTAAAAGTAACTCATGAAATTGATTGACATAAGAAGCATTAGGTAAAGGCATTTTTTAATGAACCTCGGTCCATTAGAGACTTTTGATCAACCCTATTTTGATTAATTATTCTTAAATTTGAGCTTTTTCTTTATTTTCCAAAACTTTGAACCTTGCATGACCAGTCTTGGCATTTATTAAACTACTATATATTAGGAACTTAAAAGAATGCCAAAATAGATTGTATTTTAAAAGATTATCTTCATTTGTGAGCCTAAATGAAGAGATATTGATATTCCCTTTCTTATTCGGTGGCTAAACTCTTTTTGGTAACCAAAGCCATGATCCGTTTGGAAAAACTAAGTTGTGATTCATCACATTCATTCTACATAGTAATCATCAATTTTTAAGATATTTGATCATATGCGAAAAATTGGTTCATGTTTAGAAAGATAGTTGTGCAGGGCAATTTCCATTATTATGGGTCAAAATTTTAAGAAATGTTCAAGTGGCCTTTTAAATCTTAATGCTCATTGTGAGAAACAGATGAATACCACGATGAAAGAGATATTTTTAGGCCAAGGAGAAATGCCAAATGTAAGTGACATTTAGTGAAAAAGATTCATATATGAGAAGAACAATTTTCTAGAGTCAAGATGCTTGAGCTAAGAAAATGTGAGAATATTTGCTTCGAAAGAACTTGTCAGCTTGTTTTGAAGCTATATGGAAAGTTGAAATGAAGGTTAAAAGAATCATGGTACCATAATTAAGTATATATGGTATTGATTGCATGCATTACATTCATTGCATGCATTTTATGCATCATATTCATTCTTTATATTGCACTTATTATTGCTTTTAGCAGATAAGAAATATAGAAGTTTAGGTTTGGAACTTTGGTTAAGAAAAGAAAACTTTTCAAGATAAGATTTTTTTAAAAAAATATAAAACCTGTGACGATGACATCAAATGAAATTTTACCTTAGGGATTTTTGTTAAAACTTCCAAGTATCAATTTTGAAAACCTTTAATATCATTTTCTAATACCTTCAGGTAATTTTTTTAAAAGCCTATGGGTATATCTTTAAAACTTTTAAACTTATTTCCGAGTCCTTTGGGCATGATTTATAAGACCTTTGGGCATTATCTTTTAAGTCATTTGGGCATGATTTAAATGACTTCCGAGCATCGTCTTTTTTAAACTTTTAGGTATCTTTCAAAATTTTAAAGTTGAGAAGCCTTTGTGTGGAATGAGCTTTTTCAAATTTTGATTTATAAGACCTTTAGGCATAATCACCAAGTCCTTTAGGTACGATCTATAAGACCTTTGAGTATGATCTTTTAAATCTTCTAGGCATGATCTATAAAACCTCCAGGCATGATTTTTTTTTAAATCTTCAGATATCTTTCTAAATTTTAAAGTTGTGTAACATTCGTATGAATGGAGCTTTTTCAAAGTTTGATTTGTAAAACATCCAAACATAATCCCTAAGTCCTTCAGGCAAGATTTGTAAGTCTTTCGAGCTGAATTTATTTTAGAAATGAGATTTATAAGACCTTCGAGCATAATCCCCAAGTCCTTCGGGCAAGATTCGTAAATCTTCAAAGCTAAATCTATTTTAGAGTTAGGATTTGTAAGATCTCTAGGCATAATCTCTAAATTCTTCGAGCAAGATTCGTAAGTCTTTCGAGTCGAATCTATTTTAGATTCAAGATTTGAAAGACTTTTAGGCGTAATCTCTAAATCCTCCAAGCAAGATTCGTAAGTCTTTTGAGCTAAATTTATTTTAGAGTTAAAATTTGTAAAATCTTTGAGCATAATTTCCAAGTCATCTAAGCAAGGTTCATAAGTCTTTTCAGGTTGATTTTGTTTTAGAATTGAGATTTGTAAGATCTCTGGGCATAATCTCCTAGTTCTTCTGACGCGATTTATAAGGCCTCTAAGCTTGATCATCAAAACCTTCAGGTGTTGTCTTTAGTTTTGTAATTGTGTGCCTCTATTGTTGATAAGCCTTTATTTTAGAAGTTGTGTGCCTCTATTTTCAAAGAGTTTTTTAGAAAAAAAAAAAAAACAACAAAATAACAAAAAAATTGTTGAATAATTTTAACCTAAACGTAATAGATGTCTATGTTTTTATGCAGTTTTTATTTTATAAAACTGTGCAAAAAGAGTCAATTACTGACACCCTACTTAGTATGAGGCCCAAACTAGTTGGAGTCGGGGTTTTTTAAGCCCAATTATGGATTTTGCATTGTTATTTTATTTTTATTATTTATTTGTTGAATTTATATTTTATATATATACATATATTATTATTATTATTATTATTATTATTATTATTATTATTATTGATTTTTTTCATTTTATTTTATTTAGATATTAAAAAAAGGGAAATTATCAAAAAATATATATATAGGGAAATTATTTAAAAAAAAAAAAAGAGAAAGGTTGAATGGCCAAATAAAGTTAGAGGAAGATAATGATTAGGCTGGTTTTATCATGATTGAATTTGAATTCAAGATAATTTTTATTTTTGTGATAATTCTCAGTTTTTGAATTTGAAGTAATCTGAATTCTCCTGATTTTGGTCTTATAAATAAACCTGTAATCAACACATCAGAAACAAAGAAAAAATAGTACAACAACCACAGAGAAAACAAAAAGCAAGTAGCAAAAATAGAAATGAGGGTTTTGGTTTAGCTAAAAATCCTGGGTTTCAGTTTAGTAAACCATAAGTAGTTTAATAAAAAAATCCAGGGTTCATGTTCTTGAATTTTCAGCTTTTGGGTTTCTAAGCCAAGGGAAAACACACAATACACAAAGAGTTTTGTTTGCAATTGGTAACTAATTCTTAGCCAAAAAACCATCAGCAGCCTACAGCCACACTAAGTCATCCCTCAAACAATACCTAGAAACCAACACATAAGCATACTATCCTTCCCGACACCAACATTCCATTCGTATCCATTTCGGTCCTTTCCTTTTTAGAATTCAGCACGCCTAAACCACTACCAATTATTCAACAAACATTTAACCTACTTTACCACCACAAGAACGAAGCCTCTAATTCAAAGCCAATTCATCATCAACGAAAGCCAAAGCCATCAAAACAGAAACCAAATTTCACAAATACATTCACCAACCAAAAAAAAAAATCACAGGCGAATACCATAATCGATAAAGATTTTTGTGAAATTTTGGTTTGAGGCATTTTAGGAATTTTTTGTGTGTGGTTTAAATAGGAGAAAATGAGTCAATGAGGAGCCATTTTGTGGAGATTGGAGGCAATTGGCACTAGAAACCGGTGGTGAGCAATGACGTACAGCAATGGTGGCGACAGATTAGGCAAGAATCTGGGAAAGGCAATCAAGTTTCTGGTTTGAGAGGGAGGGGCAAAGAAACCAGTATGTAGAAAGATAAGGGAAGAGTTGAAAATGAATGAAAGGCCAAAAATGGAGATTTTTATATAATAATGGTGCCATTCTTTTGAAGAGTTAAGAAATCAGATCTTTAAAAGATTTGTGTGCTGCTCCACAAGCAATCCGACTTGATCGCTGCCTGTATCATGTGAGCCACATGCCAAGCCTTTTTTACACCAAGCCACGAGCCAAGCTGATACTTCCCTAAGCCACCCTTGAGTCTAGAGTTGACTAACACAAGCCGATTCCCTGAAGCCAAGCTACGATTGCTTTTTGGTATCCTTTTTTTTCTTCTTTTTGTTATTTTACTTATTATTTTTTTGAGTGAATTTTATAAAAAAAAATAAAAATATTCTGAAAAATTATGAAAATTTTGGAATATCAATTTTTTTAAATAAAAAAATATAAAACATATTTCAAAAAATTGTTTTGAGGAAAATTGAGGTATTAATTTTTCTTAAATAAAATAATATTTAAAAAAAATGTTTCAAAGAAAAATTGAAGTATCAAATTTTCTTAATTAAAATATTTCAAAAAAAATGTTTGGAGAAAAGTTAAAGTATGAATTTTTCTTAAATAAAAAATATTTTTAAAAAAATGTCTGAGAAAACATTGAAGTATCAATTTTTCTAAAATAAAAAATATTTCAAAAATATTTGAGGAAAAAGTTGAAGTATTAATTTTTCCTTGAAATTTACATCTTTTTTAAAAAATAAAGGTTAAATAATTCGACGATGAAGCTTTCACAAGAGAAATAATAGTTTTTTGTATACTCTTGAGGTGAGAAAATTCTTTTAATTTTTTGCCAAAGTATTGAAGTTAATTAAGAACAAATCTTAATAATTAATTATCTAGTAAGATTTTTTTAGGCTTGTTGCTTCATCTCTGGACCCAGTAGTGGACTAACCTGAAAGCCAGATGAATGAAAAAATTTTGGAAAACAAGGATTAAAAAAAATATTTTCAATAAAAATTAAAATAAAAATGAGTCACCTTCAATTTTTTTTAAGGTGTGATTGATCATCCAAAATTTTTTGTCCTTTTAATAAAATATTTTAAACGGATTTAAAAGTTTTAGAAAAGAACAAATTTGAGGCATGCAAAATTAAAGTTGAGTCCAAAAGTTAGTTACACATGAAGAAAGATTAGCACCCTCATAATGCCAATTAAAAACGGTACCAATTGATTACATGCTATCTTTTAATTTTAATTAAAGTGATCATCTTCACTTAATGGTTTAAATTAATTCCTTTTCTTCCTTTCTTTTGTCTTTTTCTTTTCTTTTCTTTTCTTTTTAAACAAGAATAAATCAAATTTAAAACAAAACTCTTCCTTCTTTCTTTTTTAAACAAAAAAAACTTAAATTTAAAAACAAATTTTTAAAAAAAATTTTGGATTAAAGAGAAAGCACTTTAAATATCAAAATACTCATTCTACTATCATATAATTCGGTAGAGCTTCAAAAATATTTTTAATTTAAAAGTTTTCAAATTGCTCCATAAAACAAAGATAACAGCTCTCATAATAATATTATCAAGAGTCTTTCTATAGTTAGGCAAGATCTCGATAATTATATTTACTTAAGGTATTATCTTATTTTAAAAATATTTTTGTTTTGAAAACTAGTTTAAAAAAAAACAAATGCATGAAATGTATGAACATAATAAAACGATGAATGCATGACAATATAATATAAATAAAATATGAATGCATGATCATATAAGAATCTATAAGATGACAAAAGATTATGAAATGCAAATGCATGAATGATTTAAGGCTTAGGGGTTGGTTTGTGGTTTAGGTTAGGGTTAAGATTTTAGGGTTTAAAGTTTAGAGTTAGGGTTTAGGATTTAGATTTAGGGTTTATGATTTGGATTTGGGTTTAGAGATTGGGTTTATGGTTTGGGGTTTGGATTTAGTGTTTCAAGTTTAGGGTTTAGGGTTTGGATTTGGGGTTTCAATTTGGAGTTTTAAGTTTGGGGTTTTATAAAGATATTTTTTTGGGTTTTAGGAAAATGGACATGAAATGAACGCAAAATTACAAGAATGCATTAATGAATGCATTTGCCAAATGCATGACCTAGAAACATAATTATATAAGCTAAGGTATTTTCAAGGTATTTTCAAATTTAATATCACAAACATGTTATGCATGAAAATTCAAGACTAAAATAATTCAAACATAGAAAACTTTGAATTTTGGTTTAAATGTCCCACCATTGTTCATCATTAAACGCAATCAAACAACATCAACAATTCATCAAAAAACACCATCAAGCAACTTTTTTTCAATGACACTATGTTAAAACATGTTACAAATTTGCCAAACACCATATGAACATAATGAAAATCATGAATTAAAGAACCAAACATCCATAAAACAAAAAACATGGTTCGACCAACCCAAAGCCTACCATGGCCAAACCTTTTGATCTATTTTCCAAGCATTTTACTTTATCTCCTTTCATCCAAACAAGCATAATTGATGTGAAAATCAAAGTAACAATTTCATCAAACACAAAATGAATGAATATAGCTTGAAGATCTCATGAACAAATATTATCCAAACAACAACAAAATCGTCATTAGAAACATGATCTAGCCACATGGAAACTTGGAACCCATAGCTAAAACATCATTTATCAACCATGAGTCAAACAATGCATACTCAACAAGCCAAAGACATTTGGTTAACGGGAAACAATTCAATGGCCAAACCTCCATTAGATTTTCTTTTAGCATACTTTGATTCTGTTAAATCTAACCAAGTATCATTTGTTTACTCATCCATCATGCAAAGCATTTGGAGTAGTAAAACATTTATCAAACATGAAGTAAACTAAAAAAAGCTAAAGAAAATATGTAAAAATCAAACATGAATCAAATACCTACATATTTCATTCACCAAACAAAATCTATATTGTAGACACCCCATTTTATATGTGGATCTATGAGAATTAAAATGGGTCTTCAATCACAAATTGGGCTATAATACGAAATATGAATTTTGAGCCCAAAAATTAAAAGCCCAAAATGTTTAATCTTAAGTGGTAATTTGATTTTGATTTTAATTTTAATTTTAATTTAGAGTTAGAATTTTTTAATTTAGTTTTAGTTCTAATTTTGTGGTTTATTTGGGTTAAAAAAAAAAGAAAAAAAAGTTAAAGTAAAAAAAAAGGGTAAGAAAAAAAAAAGGAAAGCTTGAAAACCCAAAAGCATGTTTAAAATTGGTCTGAAGTCTTTGTATTAATCTAAGATATCAAATTTGGGATTTTACAAAAGAAAGTAAAGGACATATTATTGGATTGAATTTGCATGAAAAAGGAAATAAATCGAATCACCAAAAATCAAATCCCAAAAATCAATAAAATCATTAGGTTGAATTTTTTTCAAATAGAAAGGGATTGAATCCCTATATAAACCCATAACAAGAACAGAAAGAACATAAAAAAGATATAGAAAGCAATAAGGAAAAGCAAAAAACAAACTCTAGTAACGATAGCTTTTTAAGTTTTTATTTTAATTTCAGGACTCGATGGTTTTAATTTCTGGGTTTGCTTTTAGTTTTGGGAATTTAGTGCGAAATTCCTCAATTTCTAGGTTTTGGGATAGATTCAGATTCTTGGTGTTCTTGGAAGCTATTTAAAATTTTAATTTATGAGTTATTGGTCTTTCAATTTGATTTTTGGGAATTAGGTTTTAATTTCTAGGTTTGATTCTAATCATTTGGAATTGATGGGTTTTTTATTTGAATTTTTTAGTGGTTTTCATGGTGGTTAGAGGGTTTTATGGTAGTCATTTTCTAGGTTTGTAGGTTGTTCTAGGTTTCGCTTGAATTTTCTAGTGCCATTTCAATTTTCCAACCCTGGCATTTGGGAATTTGGTCGATTTGTGAAGAAGGTTGAAGTTTCCAATTTGGGCTTTTTAGAGAGAGGTCGGAACATTCTGGGGTTAGAGAGAGAAGGGGTCTAGTGTTTCCAAGAAAAGTCAAAGTTCTTTTCCTTTTACAATGACCTAATACGATGCTGTTTTAGCAACAAACTGACCCACGTGAACCTGAAAGAGATCCACGCCTTGACCCATCTGGTGAGTAACCTGATTTGTATGTTTTTTTTTTTTTTTTCCTTATTATTTTCTAGTTTTTGATTTGTTTGTTATTATTATTTTTTAATTAAATTTAAAAAAAATGAGAAAAAGAAATTTGGTAAGATTATTTATGATTTTCTTTTATTGCCTTATTACATGATATTCATATTATTGTATGATATATATTTGCATGATAATTTTTGTATGATAAATTTTGTTTATTTTATTTAATTTTTTAAATTAAAAAAGGTTTTCAAAAAAATAAATTTCCAATCCGACCAAATTATTAGAGAATTTAAATTTTGAATTAAATTTTACCAAACTATTGGAGGATTTAACAATTTTTTTTGAAACAAATAATTTTCCAATACTAGCAGCGTATTTAAGGATAATTTTTTATAGGAAATCTTTCCAACATATTGGAAGATATTTCTAAAAATAAATTATTTTTTATAAAAATTAGATTTTGATTGGTTATTACAAATAAAATTTTTTCACAAAAAGTAAATGAATCTAATGATGGAACTTTTTCAGAGTGGGACATTAGTCTCTATAAATACTCTTGAAATGAGAAAATTATCTTAAATTACTACCAAACTATTGGACTAATTTTAAGATCAATTTTCAATAATTAAATTATTTGGTAAAATTATAAAAATGTTTTAAGGCTTGGATAACTTGAAATCAAATGATACCATCTTTTGGATAGGCATTGTGATGATGCTATAACATTCCTCACTCGTAACCACACTTTTGAACCTAAATTTGGTTTAGTAGACTAGAATTTACCATTTAAAGATACTTAAGTCAAGCTTAGGATTCCCCTTTAAAATGGGACAGATTTAGTTAGGTGGCCAATCGTACTTAAACAAAAAAAATTGATGGCGACTCCTTAAGTCTATGTTTAGTGATAAATCCACGGATCTATAGTTGTGACATATACAAGATTCAAACTAACCAATAATTTAAACATCACAAGTAAGATTAAAAAGCAAGTGAAACAATCAAATAAGCCAATAGGAGGTTCGGCCACAAGGAGGACATCATGGTCGAACCTCTAACTTGGTTGTAACAATGGTGGATTTTGATTTTTTTGCTTGGTTTACAACTTCAAACTATGGATTATTATTATTATTATTATGATGATGATGATGATGATGATAATGATGATGATGATGATGATGATGATGATTATGATTATTAATATTATTATTATTATTATTATTATTATTATTTATGATTTTCTTTTATTGCCTTATTACATGATATTTATATTATTACATGATATATATTTGCATGATAATTTTTGCATAATAATTTTTGTTTATTTTTATTGATTTTTTTGAATTAAAAAAAAGGGCTTTTCAAAAAAATAAATTTTCAATCCTACCAAATTATTGGAGGATTTAAATTTTGAATTAAATCTTACCAAACTATTGAAGGACTTAATAAATTTTCTTAAAATAAATAATTTTTTAATCCTAGCAGCATATTTGAGGATAATTTTTTTATAGGAAATCTTCCTAACATATTGGAAGATATTTGAAAAAATAATTTTTTTTATAAAAATTTGATTCTAATTGGTTATTACAAATAAAATTTTTTTTCACAAAAATTAAATGAATCCAATAATGGAGCATCTTCAGAGTGGAACACTAGTCTCTATGTATACTCTTAAAATAAAAAAATTATTTGAAATTACTACCACACTATTGGAGTAATTTTAGGATCAATTTTCAATAATTAAATTATTTGATAAAATTATAAAAATGTTTTAAGGCTTGGATAACTTGAAATCAAATTGATACCATCCTTTGGATAGGCATTGTGAGGATGCTATAACCTTTCTCACTCGTAACCACACTTTCAAACCTAAATTTGGTTTAGTAGACTAGAATCTATCATTTAAAGATACTTAAGTCAAGCTTAGGATTCCTTTTTAAAATGGGACAAATTCAGTTAGGTGGCCAATTGTACCTAAACAAAAAAAAAATTGGTGATGACTCCTTAAGTCTGTGTCTAGCAATAAGTCCACAAATCTATACGTTATGATATTTACAAGATTCAAACTAAACAATCATTTAAACATCACAAGTAAGATTAAAAAGTAAGTGGAACAGTCAAATGAGCCAAGATGAGGTTTGGCCACAAGGAGGACAGCATGGTTAAACCCTAACTTGGTTGTAACAATGGTGGATTTTGATGTTTTTGCTTGGTTTATAACTTCAAACTAACTATGGATTAGTTAGATGAAAATTGGTTCAAGTTTTTTGCAAGAAAAGTAAACTAAAACTTTTTCAAAATCATACAAGAAACCAATGAAATATGATGAAGAATGAAATGAAAAAACAAGATACAAATGCTACAAAATGCAAAGAATGAATATGGAATGAATACCTTTAAGCCAAGCACGAAAAAAAATTTTCTCTTTTTTTTTTCACTTTTTTCCTCCCTTTTTTCTCTTTTTTTTTTTTTCACACTTTCAGCTCTGGTTTCATGTAGCAAAATCTTTTTTTTGTTTAAATGAATGAGAAGCAACAAAAATATCTTTCGAGATTGGATATAGGCTTTCGGATCAAATATTATCCAAAGGCCAAATTTCCTCTCTTTTTTCAATTCAAGGAACAATCTTTAGTCATTGGATCAAGATTCCATTTGAGATCTAATGGTCCACATTGTTTACTATAAATGTGTGATTTTTAAAGCCCTTAAACTAATGAAAATACCATTTTGCCTTTAGAACAAAATTTTCTATGTTAGCCCATTTTCTTATAAATCAATGTTCCCGTGTTCATTTTTAGGTTTCATGCATCAAAAATCATGAAATATTATAAAATTGAGATTGGAAAATTTTAGTTAAAATTCGACCCTAAGAAGGTCATATTATGAAAATACCCATAAATGAGTATTTTGGTAATTTTATATCTCTTAAGGTACTTCATAAAAAAATTGACCTCGTAAAGGTCAAATTATGAAATTACCCTAAGTGGCATTTTGATAAATTTATACTTCCTAAGGTACAATCAAGGTTTTCAAATTTTTAAAAATTATCAAATATTATAAAATCTTGATTTGGAGGTTTTTGTAAAATTCTGAGCTCAGGTAGATCAAATTATGAAAATACTCTTAAAAGATATTTTGGTAATTTCACACTCCTAAGGTGTAATCTGGGTTTTTAGTGCATCAAAAATCATCAAATAACATTCATTTATGATCTGAAAGTTTTTTCAAAAGTTTGACTTTGAGAAAGCTAAATTACTTAAATAACCCTTAGGGTGTTTCGATAATTTTACACTTCCCAAAATCTAGTCCAATTTTATAGTGCTTTAAAAAATCACCAATTTCAATTTTAAACCATATTGATTCCAATTTTGTTGTAAATTTTGGGGGTTAACCTGGATTCTATACATTTTTATTGAGTTTGACCAATTTTGACCAAGTTTGACCAATTTTTATCATATTTGACCAAAGTTGAATTTGGGTAATTTGGTCAAATTGATCCAAATTTTGATTTTAAAAACTTGTCAAGATGTTAGATTTGAACCGGGTTGATTTTTAAGCACTTCACAGATATCCAAAATTTTGCTCGGATAAAATTAAATATCTACAATTGCCCCTATTTTATATATTTCTGAGAATAAGAAACAGCGCAAAGACTAAAGGTACCAATTTTATCCGACACTAAATGTTGAATTGAAATTTGTTTGTCTTGTCTCTTGCTTTTATGTTGGAAGAGGGTTTTTTTTTTTTTTTTCCTTTAACCTGTCTAAAATGGCTTTTATGAAAAAACCATCAAATTTTAAAAAATTTGTCTAAAAAAGGGCTCATACAAAATAGGCATTCAACTTTGAAAAATCTATCTGGAAAAGGGCTATTATAAAATAGACATCAAACTTTAAAAATCTATCCAAAAAGGGTTCTTATAAAATAGGCAGCAAACTTTAAAAAAGAATCTACCTAGAAAATAAAATCTTTTTGGAAAAGGGCTCCTATAAAATATGCATTGAATTTTTAAAAAATCTGTCTGGAAAAGGCTCCTATAAAATAGGCATAAAATTCTATTTGGAAAAGCATTCCTATAAAATAAGCATCAAACTTTAAAAGATTTGTCTAGAAAAGGGCTCCTAAAAAATAGGCATTAAACTTTAAAAAAAAAAAAAAAACTACCTAGAAAAGGGCTCTTATAAAATAGGTATCGAACTCTTAAAAAATATTTATCTAGAAAAAGGCTCCTATAAAATAGGATTCACACTTTAAAAAATCTATCTGAAAATGGTTGATCTGTCTTGAAAAGATTTGAAAAGTCTCATTTTGGAAAATTGGATTGGATAGGAAGCTCTGAAATGGGTCTAATCTTCTTTAGAGGATTCATTTTCATATTTGGTTTTTGGGTTTTCAGTTCTTGGTTTGTTATTTTTTAGGACAAAAAGGATTCATTCTTCTAGTAAATTTTTTTCTTCAAAGTCAAACTCAATTTGCATTCAATGTATGTGATGAATGTAAGAAAAGTAGTATGATTTCAAATTTTGTTCATATCAAGTGCTTTTACTTATCGAAACATGATTTTAATAATCACAAATATTCTTCAAATTTACAACTCTAGCTAGGTCATTAGTAGTCAAATGGGACCTATTTGATTCAAGCATTTCTCTTTTCGTTTCTCAAATAAAAGCCTTGATCTTTAATGGTTGTGTTGTGAAATTCTACCAAAAGCATTTTCCTTTCTTTTTCATTTATCTTATCATTCATCTTTTCAGTAATCCTTTCTATTTCTACCATCATTATCATTTGTTTAGTAATCATTCATTTCTTCCTATTCAAATTGATGTCTTTCATTTGGTATCATTTCCAATTTTTCTTCCTTTACTCTTTTTTTATTTTTTAAAAAAGAGCCCATGTCTATTTATCTTAGTTATCTTAAAACCTTATGTATGCATGTTTCAAGTTTAATTATGAGAATTATCATTCAATATCAACAATATCATGTTAAATGCAACACTTTTTCAATCGTTGATGAACAAAAAGGTTTGAATGAAAATGATGAAAAATGTGTCTATTGAAGTTATGGAGATTTGATTCAAAAATTGCAAGGCTAAAACGGAATGAAAAATTAAGCATAAGAGAAAAGTAAACAAACAAAATGGTGACAAGAATCTATTTTCAAAACTACCAAATACTGAACATTAGGATGAAACCAAATTATTCACTCCTGATTTTCTTCATAGAATCATGTGGTATCAACGGCTTTGAGTAATGTTAACTCATTAGATGGCAATTTTGCCCCCTAACTTGTCAATCGATGATTTGTCTTTTATTTTCTCTTATTTGAACCAACGGTGCTACCCCTCATTTTTTTTCCATTTCAAGCGTGGAATCCAATTTCCTCAAATTTCCTCTTTAAACCTAAGCCTCGTTTGAGTTTTCAACTTAGATATTTCCTCACATGATCTAGATCGCCCTTTTTAGGTTTTCAGCCTGGACCCTCCATTCTCTTTTTTTCATTTTTTTTCAAGCATAGTATTTCTTGATGACATCTAAGTTATAGGATTTGGTAGTTCATTCTATCCTTTTTTACCAGAATTAAGACTCCATTAGAGAATGCCTTTTTTTACTATATATGGACCTTTCTAATTGGGTGTCCATTTTTCTCTATTGTCAATATCCTTTTTAGGACTAATTCCCCTTTATGAAAGCATCTAGGCTTCACTTTCTTATCATGAGCCCTTATCATTCACTTCTAGTACATTTAGCCATGATTGAGTATTGTCAGCTTTTTTCTTTCAATCAAATTTAATTTTTCGAAACGGTTGTGGACCCATTTAGCTTCCTCTAATTGTACTTCCATCAAAACCTTTAAAGAAGAATTTCAACTTCAATTGGCAAAACTGCCTCCATTCCATATAACAAAGAAAAAAGAGTTGCCCCTATAGAGGTGTAGACTAATGTTTTGTATACAAGTAAAGCAAATAGTAACTTCTCATGCCAATCTTTATAAGTCTCGATCATTTTTTTTTAGAATATTTTTTATATTCTTATTAATGGCCTCCACTACTCTATTCATCTTTAGACGATAGGGTGTTGAATTATGATGGCTGATTTTGAATTATGTGTATACTTTTTTCATCATTTTGTTATTCAAATTGCTGGCATTATCAATGATGATCCTTTTAAGTAACCCATAATGATAAATTATTTCCTTTTGCACAAATTTGTAAACTGCTGATCGGGTTACATTAGCATATGACACTATTTCCACCCATTTTGTGAAATAGTCAATTACAACAAAAATGAACCTGTGACCATTTGAAACTTTTGGGGTGATGAGTCTAATCATATCCATTTCCCACATAAAGAAAGGCCATAGAGGTGCCAAGACATGCAACAATGCAGAAGGAACATGGATTTTATCTACTTAGATATAACATTTGTGGCATCTTTTTCTATAATTAAAACAATTACTTTCTAGGGTTAACCAATAATAACCTATCCTCATTACTTGCTTAGCCATCATGTAACCATTGGTATGTATCCCATTATCCTCTCGTGTACTACTTTGACTATTTTTCTTGCTTCTGTAATGCTCACACATCTCAATAGGACTTGATCCTTGCTTTTCTTGTACAAGATTGCCTCGTCCAACACAAATCCCATTGCCAATCTTCTTAAAATTATTTTATCATTCTTTTATGCATGTTTAGGATACTTCTAGTGCTTAAGATAATGCATAATGTCAAAATACTAGGGTTGGCCATCAATTTTTTCTTCTACACTCACACAATGTGTTAAGAAATCAAAAGTCTCTATCCTAATAGGTTGAACTTCAGTGTTTCCATTCATTTTGAACATAGCTGATAGTATGGCCAAACATCAGCTATTTGGTTTTCTTCCTAGGGCACATGTTAGAACTAAATGTCTTTAAATTGCTCTACCAACCAAGTAATAAATTTTTGGTATAAAATGAACTTTGGATCCCTTGTTTTTGATTCACCTTTCAGTTGATAAATTACCAATGTTGAATACTTGAAGACTTTTAAAACCTTAACTTTTCTATTTAGAGGCATTTACAATTCCAAGATGCAGACTTCATATTCTACTATATAGTTGGTGCAATAAAAGGATAATCTTATAGTGCTGGTCAAGTATTTTCCTTTAGAAGATATCAATATAACTCTAATGCCATACCCTAAAGCATTTGATACCCCATCAAAGAACATTTTCCATGCAACAATCTCATGTTCTAATTTTTTTTATTTTTTCTATTAATAAGATAGCCATTGGATCTTTATCGGGAAATTTAAACCACATTGTCTCATAAACATCAATAGCTCTATCAACTATGGCACTCCTCTTCACAGCCTTATAAGCCACATATACAATATCATATTCAGAGAGTATTACTTGCCACATTGTTATTCTTCTTGATAAAGATGGCTTTTCAAATATATATGTTAGCTTGAATTGATAAAACATTTTGAAATGATAAAACAAAATTTGTTAAAGTTGAATTAAAATGATTTGTACTTAATTTGAATAATTTTTCAGCTTTTAATCCAGTAAAAAATATGTTTAAATTCATCTAGCATGATTTAAAAATAAAATTGGTCAAAGTCGCATAAAAAGGATCGATCCCCCCTTAAAGGGATTGATTGGATTTTTTTTAATTAGAAAGGATTTTTGTGAAAATTTCATGAAAACCAATTGATCCCCTCCTTGTATGGATCGATTGGTTCTAGGTTTTTAGAGATAGGATCGATCCCCTATTGAAGGGATCAATTGGTTTTTTTACATAGAATGAAAAGTTTGTTCCAAAATTTAAGAAGGGATCGATCAACTAGACTATGGGATTGATAACCTAAAAAAGGGATTGATTGACACTACATATGGATCAATTGGTTGTGCTTTTTTATACAAAAATCTACTTATATTTTTACTAACCCAATCGATCCCTTTGTGCCCATAATGCTTTTAATGGTTATTTTTGTCTAAAATTTTGCAAAGGCTTTAATCAATTAATGCAAGCAACGACTATCTTATATTTTCAACATATAAATGAAGTTTTTCCACATATTTGGAGCAATTTAGAACCAAGAAAACTTATTATTTCCATCTACAATCTTCACCAAGCATTAAAGAGCATCTTAGTGTGAGAAAAGTGCATAAATTCTTGTTGTATCTAATTTTCTCTTGATATTCTTTGTAATCTTCATTTGTACTTTAAATTAGCAAGCACCCAACCTTAGAGAAGTTATTTGAGTTTGCAAAACACTTCAAAAACTTGTATTATAAGGTTGTGATCTTAAAAGAGAGGATAACCCTTAAGAGATTATGTTGTTGATTGTATAAAACTTTGAAGAGCTAGGTTATAACTTTCAACATATAGTGGATTGAATTTCTTAACAAGTAACGCTAAAGGAAATGATGTAGGTGCCTAAAGAAAATGCCAAACCTCTATAAATTTTAGTGGTTGATTTTCTATTTCTATCTCTTAATTTTAAGATTATTAGTACTCATACTTGTTGTGTTTACTTGCATAAAAAAACTTATTTGTGAATTTTATGCTCATCGAATATTGAATTTTTAAAAATTTATTACCAACCAATTCACCCCTTCTTGGTTTAATTTAAGTCTTTGAGCTAACAATTGGTATTAGGGCTAGTATTATAGGTCTAACAACCTAAGAGTGATCTTGAAAATGGCTCAAAAAAGTATGGTAATCAATGTGGAGGAACCATCCTCAAGCTACAACAAATATAGTAGGCAACAAGAAATATGCTTCATGGCAAATGAATTAATTGCTATATCTCTTAGAGGTGAAGCCTATTCAATTGGAAAGCCTCATCTTTTTGTCAGTGACAACTACTCATATTGAAAGACTAGGATGAAATGGTTTATTCAAGCCAACGACTATGAAGTTTGGAGGGTCATTGTAAATGGTTCTCAAATTCCAATGAAGATGGTAGATGGTAAAGAGGTGGTCAAGCAAGAAAGTGAATGGGATGACAATGATATAAAGATGGCTCAACCCAATGCCAAAGTAATGCATACACTTTTTTATGCATTAAGGCCTAGTAAGTACAATTGAGTTTTTTTGTGTGAAAATATAAAAACAAATTGGGATAAGTTGGCCATTACTCATGAAGGTACTAATCAAGTGAAAAAGACCAAAAATTGGCATGCTTACTCATGTTTATGAGCTATTCAAGATGAAATCAAAAGAAAGCATTAGTGAAATGTCAAACTAATTCACTAACATCATTAATGCTTTAAAAGCTCTTAGGAAGACTTACTTAAATATGGAGATGGTGAAAAAAATTCTAAATAGTCTACCAAATGTTAAGAAGCTAAGGTGATAGCCATTGAAGAGTTCAAAGACCCTCACATACTCTTCTTAGATGACTAATAGGCTTTCTCTTTACCTATGAGATGAAGCTCAAAATAGGATAAAAACCAATCAAGAAAGGTGGTATTACTCTCAAATCAACCTTTCAAAAAGATAAAAAAAATTTGAAGAAAATGAGGTTGATAAAGATGAAAAAATGGCTGTGTCTATTAAAAGGTTCAAAAAATTCACGAAGATGCACAAGTTCTTAAATAGAAAAAGACCACAAAGGGAAATGATCAAAAAAGAATCAAGTAAAAGAGAAAAAGGATTAAATTGTTTGCTATGAATGCAACAAACTTGGTCATATCAAATTCTATTACCCTTTATGAAAGAAACAAAACACAATGAAGCGAAAGAATAAAGTAATGGTTACAACATGGAGTGATAGTGACTTTTCCAATGATGAATCAAATGAGGAAGAATTAGCCAACCTATGTCTCATAGCTCTTGATGAGCCCAAGGTAATTTCTATTCCAAATGATTTAAGTTCATACACATTTGATGAATTACAATATGCTTTTGATGAATTAGCTGTAGAATTTGAAAGCATGAATATGAAGTATAGGAAAAGGATTTCTAAGTTGAAAGTAGAGAATAAGCTATTGACTAAAGTAAAAAATGACTTAGAAAAGGAAATTGAGCTTTTAAAATTGAATGTTGATTATTTGACTAAGAAAAATGAGAATTTGCCTAACTCATTTTCTAGATTTTATATGGGACATAAAAAACTCAATTACATGCTTGAAACACAAAGAGCATTCTTTGATAAGGATGGATTAGGCTATAATAGTGGTGATAAAGAGACTCATTTAAAGAATTTCCTTATTAAGCCAAATTATTCATCTAGCACATGTACATATTATCATAAATTGGGTCATTCTATACAATATTATTCATTGAAGAAAGTCACTCATAGAAGTAAACTCATTAAGAGTGTGTGGATTCCAAAAAGAGTTAGCACATCTCAGGATGAGATTACTAGGATGAAGTGGATTCTAAAAGCTATAAGAAATATGAGTGCTAACACTCAAGGACCTAAGAAAGTTTAGGTACCCAAAACAAAATTTTGATTATGTTCTTATAGGTGGATGAGCATTGCTACAAGGTAAATTCAAGAAAGAATAATCCATGGTACATTGATAATGGATGTTCAAAACACATGTCTAGAGGCAAGTTTCAATTCAAGGATTTAAAGGCTAAAGTGGAGGAGATGTTACATTTATAGATAACTCCAAAGACCAAATTCAAGGGATTAGCTCAGTTGGTAACAATTCTTCTACTACTATTGAAAATATTTTACTTGTGAAAAGACTCAAGCATAATTTACTTAGTATTAGTCAATTGTGTGACAAAGGACTTAGAGTTGTATTTGAATCCATATGCTATCAAGTGATTTATATCAAGACTAACAAACTTGTTTTTATTGGACATCATCAAGGAAACGTTTATGTTGTGCATTTGAATGATTTATCTTTTAAAAATGTTTGCTTTATGGCTCAAAAAGAAAATGAAAGTTGGATCTGGTATAGAAGACTTGGAAATGCAAGTATGCATGTAATTTCAAAACTTTCTAAAAAAGATTTGGTTGTTGGTTTACCAAAATTGAAATATGAAAATGACAAGGTTTATGATGCATTTGCTCAAGGAAAACAAAAAAAAATCTCTTTCAAACCTATGAATTGTATTTCAACTACTAAACATTTTTAACTACTTCATATTAATCTTTTTTGTTCTACTAGGACAATGAGCCTTGGTGAAAAACAATATGGGTTTGTTATTGTTGATGATTTTACGCGATATACATGAGTTCTCTTTTTGCATTCAAAAAATGAAGCTTTGAAACAATTCATCACTTTTAGCAAACAAATACAAAATGAGAAAGGTTATTCAATTTCTAGTATTAGAAGTGATCATGGAAAAGAATTTGAAAACCTTAACTTTAATGTGTTTTGTAGTGAAAATGGTATTAACCATAATTTTTTTACCTATAAAACTCCTCAACAAATGGGGTAGTAGAAAGGAAAAATAGAACTTTAGAAGAAATGGCTAGAACCATGTTTTGTGAAAATAATTTACCTAGATATTTTTAGGCAAAAACATTAAATACCTCTTGTTATATTATAAATAAAGCTATAATTAGGCCAATCTTGAAGAAAACTCCCAATGAACTTTTTAAAGGAAAAAAGGCCTAACATAAGTTATTTTCATCCTTTTGGTTGTAAATGTTTTGTTTTGAACAATGGAAAATATAGTCTTGGAAAATTTGATGCAAAAAGTGATGAAAGCATTTTCCTAGGATATTCTTTCAATTCAAAAGCCTATAGAGTCTTGAATAAAAGAACATTAGTTGGTGAAAAGTCTAACATATTATCTTTGATGAATTTAATCCACTTCCAAGAAATGTGTCTTTTGATGATGATAATGTAGGTATACTGCAAAAATATATCAATGATGCATCATATGACATTAAGGAGAATACTTAAAAGGAGGAGGATGAGTTTCTAGAAGAACCATAACAAATCAAGCAAGAACCAAATCACCATATAGATATGAGATATGTCAAAGATAGTGAGATTATTAGTGATCCAACACAAGGGATAAGAACTAGATCTTCTTATAATATGTATAATTATGTTACTTTTCTCTCTCATATTGAACCCAAAAATATAGATGAAGCCTTAAGAGATGATCATTGGATATTGGCTATACAAGATGAATTAAACCAATTTGAAAAAGCCAAGTGTAAAATCTTGTACCTAGGCCTAGTAATCATAATACTATAGGCACCAAATGGGTTTTTAGGAATAAAATGGATGAGCATGGCAATGTTGTTAGAAAAAAAGCTAGGTTAATGGCTCAAGGGTATAGTCAAGAAGAAAGAATTGATTACAATGAAACCTATGGCCCAGTTGCAAGGTTAGAAGCCATTAGAATGTTGCTTGCATTTGCATGTTTCAAATATTTCAAGTGCTTTCAAATGGATGTTAAGAGTGAATTTCTAAATGGTTTTATAAATGAAGAGGTGTATGTAGAGCAACCTTTTCGTTTTAAAAATCTTTAATTTCCAAATCATGTTTATAGATTGACAAAAGCTTTATATGATTTAAAATAAGCTCCTAGAGCTTGGTATGAAAGATTATCATAGTTTTTAATTAAAAATGGTTTTAATAGAAGAAAAGTTGATACTACACTTTTTATTAAAACAAAAGGAAAAGACATTCTCATTATGTAACTTTATGTTGATGATATTATATTTAATACCTCTAATAAAGTTCTTTGTCAAGAATTTGCTAAGACTATGCAAAGTAAATTTGAAATGAGCATGATAGGAGAGCTTGCATTCCTCTTGGGATTACAAGTAAAGCAAACAAAAAATGGTACCTTTATCAATCAAGTCAAATACATTAAGGGCTTGCTCATAAGGTTTGGATTGGAAGAATCAAAGCCTTACTCAACACCTATGAGCACTTTAACAAAACTTGACAAGGATGAAGGAGGTAAATGTATTGATTCTAAATTATATAGGCCTATGATCGGTTCATTGTTATAACTTACTACAAGTAAATTGGATATAATGTTTAATGTGTGCTTATGTGCTAGATTTCAATCATCACTTAGAGAATCACATTTACTTACTGTTAAAAGAATTTTTAGATACCTTAAGGAAAATTTTAACTTAGGATTATGGTATCAAAAAGGTTCACCTTTTGCTTTGCATGCTTATTCTAATACGGATATTGGTGGTTGTAAAATTGATAGAAAAAGCATTTCTAGTACTTGTCAATTATTTGAAAATGTGCTCATATCATGGTTTTTCAAGAAACAAAATAGTGTTGCTTAATCCATAACTAAAGCCAAATATGAAACAGTCAATAGTTGTTATGCTCAAGTTTTATGGATTAAACAATAATTAGAGAATTTTGGAATTACCATGGATCACATTCCCATTAAATGTGATAATCCTAGTACCATCAATCTCACCAAAAATCCTATTCAACATTCAAAAACTAAGCATATTGAAATTAGGCATCATTTCATTAAAGATCATGCTCAAAAAGGTGATATTATGCTTGAATATGTTGATACCCTTGCACTAATTAGCTGATATTTTACAAAACCTCTTAATAGAGATAGATTTTATGTAATTAGAGATAAACTTAGCATGATGAATGCTCATTGAAATGAAACTCTTGATAGATTGATATATTTGTACCTTGTTTAACCAAATGTGTGTTTATCTTGATATATTTTTGAAATCTTATTTATGACTATATTTGTAATTATATGATACATATTTGAATAGTTATATTGCATGCTTTTAAAATAAAAAAATTATTGTATTTTATTTAAAAATTTTTTTTTGGTATAAATGAATTGATCGATCCTACACATACTGGATTGATTGGTTTTCTTTCCAATAGCCAAAGTGAAGTTGAAAACCTTAGACCTGATTGATCCCTTTTGGACCTGATCAATCGATCTATAGCTTGTTTAGGTGCATCAAGGCCTTACCCTATCGATCCCCTTGCTACCCAATTGATCAGGTCATGAGTGGTCTCCCTTATGCGCACCATTTTGACCACTTAAAAATTTGGACTTTCCTCATTCCTTGGCCAACCATAGCCTCTTCTTCTTCTTCCCAAAATTTTCTCCTAAAACCCTAGTTATTCATGCTTCATTTTCTCTCAAAATTGGTCACTTTCAACCAAAATCTTTTGCAAATTTCTTCATATCTATTTGATTTCTTACAAAATCCTTTTCAAAAATTATTCAAATCACACAAAAACCTTCACTCATGCTTCTCTCTCTAAAAATTTGATCCTCTTTTGCGCTCCATTAAAACTACCTCATTCACTAAATTTTCTTGGCTTTCTCAAACATATAATACTAATTATCACCTATATTCACAAATTCTTTTGTCAATTTCACATAAGCCTACTTATTTTCACTATTGCATTGTTTCCATTAGATTTCCATACCTACATACTTTTGAGAATTGTGGTTGGATGAACTATTTTAGGTTGAATGGCATTGTCTTTGAGAATCTAGTAAAAGTATTTTATAGTAATACAAATTGTATTGAGGTTGATGGACATAGGAATAGGTATTATATTAATAAATTTAGGACATTTGTGACGGGTAGAGAAATAATTATGGACAAGAACTTGTTGGCTAAAACTTTCATGTTAAAAGATAATGGAGACAGAAACACTAGATATAATATGCTTGGATTGGCCTAAGATATTTATGAGAATGATAATTTGAGAGTTGTTCCAACTCAGACTTCTAGGTTGAACATGCATGATGGATTGCTTCATTTTATTGTCACACATGTGTCAGCACCATTTGAAACCCAATACTACACCATTAGAAAGTAAGATTATTAATGGATGTATAAGATCAAGCATAAGGAGAAACCCAATCTTGTGTACTTCATTTTTAATGATATGATAAGGGTTGTTCAAAATAGGGACTACACTTTAATATATCGAATAACCTTTAGTAATCTACTTAGAAGGGTAGGTATTAATACCAGAAGTGATAGAAAGATTGTGTTTGATCCTACTAGTATTATTGGAGTTCATATACTTCATAGTATGAGATACACTCAAAATGTTGTTGGGATATGGATTAAGAAAAGTGAACTTGGAGTTGCGCATGAAGAAAAGCATAAGTTTCAAGATATTCCATAAGAAGTTCCATAAGATATTCCACAAGAAGGTTCTTCTAGTCCATTATTTGATACCCAAAGATCTTTGCAAATTCTAATGACTCAAATGAATAGTTTACACTCATTGGTTGGGGATATGAACTCTATAATGGAAAACATAAAACTAACCCAAAATGAGATGGTTTCATAAGTTCAACAAGTTAGGACTGACATTGGACAAATCTAGATTGTACAAGAGTAAATGGAGTAGCAGTTTCATCATTTTCCTCTTTATCCTCTTTTTTCGTGACCTATCCTTTGAGCAAAGCATAAATGTTTTTTCCTACATGTTTTTCCTTTATGTTTTTTTTTTAGTTTTTAATTTTCTTCAAGATAGTTTATTGTAGCATCAACTTTGGTACTTTGCATATAATGGCATGAACTTTTCTTTGCTTGCTTATGTGGTTTTGAGGTACAAAACTTATTGTACATGATTATGTTGCCATGGAGGTTCTATTGTTGTTATTCTCATTCTTGATATTATGATGCTATGTTGAGCTATAGTATTGATATTCAATGATATTGGCCTTATGTTGAGTATAATATTGTTGTCTTGAATTGATTGAGTTAGTTGATCTTACATTGGTTATAGTATTGTTGCCTTGCTCTATGATATATTTTGCCATGACAAAAAGCGGGAGAAGTTATTTTGTGTATTGTAAAAATTTGTTCGTGAAAATTTGTTGCTAAATTATTATGGTACTAATTGATAATTTTTACTTGCTTGGGAGACCTCTACCTTATATATTTGTTACATTCATAATGCAAAATTGGCCCTTTAATTTTCTTGATTTGCTTAAATTTAGAGGGAGCTTTCTTAAAAGAGAAAAATGTTTTCAAAGCCTTAAATTGATAAAACATTTTGAAATGACAAAAAAAAAATTTACTAAAGTTGAATTAAAATGATTTGAACTTAATTTGAATATTTTTTTAACTTTTAATCCAATTAAAAATATGTTCAAATTCATTTGGCGCGATCTAAAAATAGAATTAGGCAAAGTAGCATAGAAGGGATCGATCTCCCCTCAAGGGGAATCGATTGATTTTTTGTCCAAAAATGATTTTCGTGCAAATTTCATGAAAACCAATCAATCCCCTTCTTGTATGGATCAATTGGTTCTAGGTTTTTAAAGATAGGAGATCCCCTCTTGAAAGGATTGATTCATTTTTTACACAAAATGAAAAGTTTGTTCCAGAATTTGAAAAGGGATCGATCACTTAGATTAGGGAATTAATCACTTGAAAAAGGTATCAATTGGTACTAAATATGGATCAATTGGTTGTACCTTTTTATGAAAAAATTTTCTTGTATTTTTACTAACCAATCATCCCCCTAAGAGGGGATCGATCCCTTTGTGCCTATAATGCTTGCAATGGCTATTTTTGTCTGAAATTTTGTAAAAGCTCCAAACAATTAATGCAAACAATGGCTATCTTCCATTCTCAACATATAAATAAAGGTCACCCACCATAATTGGAGCAATTTAGAGCTAAGAAAACTTATTGCTTCCATCTACCATCTTCACCAAGCATTAAAAAGTATCTTAGTGTGAGAAAAGTGCAAAAATTATTATTGTATCTAATTTGCTCATGATATTCTTCTTAATCTTGATTTGTACTTCAAATTAGCAAAAACTCAACCTTAGAAAGGTTATTTGAGTTGCAAAACATTTCAAAAACTTGTATTATGAGGTTGTGAGCTTAAGGAAGAGGATAACCCTTAAGAGATTGTGTTATTGATTGTATAGAGCTTTGAAGAGCTAGGTTGTAACTTTTAACATATAGTGGATTGAATTCCTTGGCAAGTGAGGCTAAAGGAAAGGATGTAAGTGCCTAAAAAAAGAGCTGAACCTCTATAAATTTTGGTGTTAAATTTTTTATCTTTATCTCTTTCTTTTAAGATTATTAGTACTCATATTTGTTGTGTTTACTTGCTTAGAAAAAATTATTTGTGAATTTTGTGCTTGTTGGATATTGAATTTTCAAAAATTTATTATCAACTAATTCACCCCCCTCTTAGTTTAATTCAAGTCTTTAAGCTAATAATACTTTTAGGACCTCAAGCACTACCAACTCTCCCAAAAGCAATTGTTGTTAGAAAGGCGCATATCCTAATCTTATAGTGCATTCAGCACAAACAAGCACTCATGGCATTCAAGCACATAGAATTGATGGACATGGCCAACCTTTGATCTACCAATAATCTCTCTCCCAACAACACCACTGTGACTCGAACCCATAACCTTGGCTCTAATAACACTTTTAGGACCTCAGGCACTACCAAGTTTCCCAAAAGCAATTGCTTTTAGAAAGGCACATGCCCTAACCTTGTAGTGCATTCAACACACACAAGCACCCATGGCATTCGAGCACATAGAGTTGATGGATGTGGCTAACCTCCGATCTACCAAACAATATACTTGAGGGAATTTAATTTTGATATCAACCATATTGTATGATACAACATGTATTGCTTGAGACGATGAGCAGTCCATACCAAAGCATAACACATCTTTTCAAGCTGGGAATACTTGGCTTTATAATAAGTAAATTTCTTGCTTAAATGAATAATGGCCTACTCTTTCTTACCTATTTCTCCCTTTGCCCCAGACACATCCTATAAGGGTTTCATTCACAATCAAGAATAATATCAAAGGTTTTCCTACCACAAGGGGCATCGGTATTGGTCAGTTCACCAAATATTCTTTAACCTTATTAAAGGCATCCTAGCATTCTTCATTCCATTCTCCAATATAATACGTTTTCAATAACTTAAAAATAGTGTCGCATTTTGCCATGAGTTGATATATGAATTGAGCAATGTAATTTAATCTCCCTAAGAAATTCTTCACTTCTTTTTGTGTTAGGGGAGGAGTTAACTTTGTGATTGCTTGAATTTTGTCAGAATCTACCTCAATTACTCTCTCATTGACCACAAATCCAAATAACTTTCCTGATTTTGCCTAAAAAGTGCACTTAGCTAGATTCAATTTCAGCTAATATTTATGAAGTTTTCAAAGAGCTTTTTAAGGTTCTCTACATGATCCTTACCTTTTTGGGACTTCATAATCATATCATCTACATAAACTTCTATCTCTTTATAAATCATATCATGAAACAAAGTGATCATAGCTTTTTTATAGATAGCACAACATTTTTTAGCCCAAATGGCATGACTTTATAATAGAATGTTCTTCACTTAGTCACAATAGTGGTTTTTTTATGTCTTCCTTCGCCATCTTATCTGATTATACCCATAAAAACTTATCCATGAAGGTATTTACTGAATTCTTTGCTTTGTTGTCAACCAAATATCAATATGAGGTAATGGGAAATTATCTTTAGGACTTGCCTTATGCAAATCTCTATAATCCACATACATTCTCACCTTTCCATCCTTTTTCAAGACTGAAACTATATTGGTGACCTATTTGGGATATTTAGGCACAACTAAAAAGCTAGCATCAAATTGCTTATTGGCTTTTTCTTTGATCTTTAATAGTATCTTTAGCTTCATACACCTTAGCTTTTATTGTACTAGTTTATAATTCAGGATCAGTGGCCACTTATGCTCTACAATATCCATGTCAAGCCTAGGCATACCCAGGTATGACCATGCAAACACATCATGTACTCTTTGAGCAATTTCTCCAGTCTATTCCACTTCTTCTGTGGAAGGAAAATACTAATTTTTATTTTTTTCTTATACTTATCATCCTCAAATTAATCAACTCTATAAGCTCCTAATAAGGTTTTATTACTTTCTCCTCATGCTTTACCAATCTATTTAGATCGAAAGGTAAGACGCAATATTCTGAATCTTTATTAGGCTCATTAACTTGAACAAAATTGTCAAAATTAAACCCGAAATAATTATCATAATCATCCATGATGTTCAATATTTAGAATCTTGAAAATTATTGAAATTGCAAGGATATAGATGGATATTTTGGTAAAGAATCAAAGGCATATTTGGCAAAAATAAAAGAATGCAAAAAAGAAATGGTAGGAATGAAAGAGATTATGTCATGAAAAATGCATTGCATTCAACATTTTATTAATGATATTGAAAAATAAACCCATATAAACTATACGCATGCCATTGGGTAAAAGTAATTAGATTCGATTCAAGGATAACCATAGCAAACAGACAAGTTCTCTATCATTCAACTATTGAAAGGGAAAAAAAATCTCTTCCTCTATTGTCATTGCTTCATCCATCTTATCTAACTTCAGACTTAGCTTTAAAAAGACCACTTCAACTTCTTTTGTTGGTATTCCTACCTCTAACCCTTCTAGGTAAACATACCTTCATGAATGAAAAGTGTTATCAAGTTTTGAAAACTTTTTTCTTCTTCCATCTGTCTTATGCCCCTTGAGGCAAGCCATTGTCTTTTCTTTCTTATCTTGTATAGTTATCTTTTTATTAGCAGTAGTTGGCTTGTATCCCAATCTAAATCTTTCTTTGTTATCCATAAAATCTAGCATTTTTTTTCATTTTCTGAAATGCTGGCCCTCAATTTAGATCGGGCTGCCATCATTTTCCCAACATCTATTTAACCATCATTTTGTAGTTTTTGATAAATGAGGAATAGGGATGGCTAAGCTTTCTCCTACATATGTGATATTAACAACCTTAAAGGCATGAAAAGAATATTGATGCACTTTTTCTTCAGCTTTCATATAAGGAATTGTCAAAGTCTTGGTAACAAACAAGTCTTTCTTTCCATCAACACAAAATTGTTTTTCATTAACTACAAATTTGACTTTTTGATACAGAAATGACAACATTACCTTGGTGGTATGAATCCATGATCTTTCTAACAAACAACTAAAAGATAGAAATATATGTGACTAGGAATTCCATTTTGAATATATAAGGTCCTATTTGTATAGGAATTTTTATATCTCTAATCCTTTCTTTCCCTGATCCATCAAAGGCTTTAACTATCATATGGCTATTTTTCATGTAAAAACAATTGACCAGTAACTTAGAGAGTGTAATCGTTGGCATTACATTAATGGAGGACTCGTTAGCAATCAACACTTTTGCCATAGTGTGGCTCTTGCACTTCACTTTAATATGTAAAGCCTTCACACTTCCTCATCCTTTTGGCGGGATCTCATCATCATTAAAGGCAATATAGTTCAAAGCCACTATACTTTTTACCAAATGGTTTACCTTATCTACATAAATGTTATGATCCATATAAGTCTAGTTTAGTACTTTCAACAGTGCATTCTTATGGGGTTCAAAGTTTAACAACAATATAGCAATGAAATTTTGGCTAGCATCTTGTTGAGTTGATCTACCACACTATATTCACTATTCCTAATGATTTTAAAAAATTCACAAGCTTTGTTTTTGTTATTGACCTCTTATATTTTACTATCAGGTTTATTACAATAGGATTTTTTTTCGCTTCTGTTTCCCTCCATCTCTTTTCTTTTTTCTTTCCTTGCTTGCTCTAGTGTCTCAAGGGTATAAATTCGTTCGTTCTAGGTCTTGCCTCCAATGTTGGATATATTAGTTCTATCCCTTATGTTTCTACTTTTCGATCTCTAGATCTCTACTTCACAATCATATTTCTAGGGCAATATCTTATCATTCTTGTAAGGAAAAGCATGGGTATATATACCGTGACAGCTACTTGGAAATAGGGAGTGCACTTATTTGCCATTGGTTCTAGTTTTTCATAGAAAATGGTCACAGATTTTAGGATAAACAACCTATTAGATCCTTTGCTTGCTATTATGTCTATTTCATCATCTTCTTCTTCATTGTAGAACTAAAAAATTCCAATATCCATCAATCTCTGAACTATTTATTTATACTTATGACCTTGATTACATGATCTTTCACCAGGCCATGGTATTTGCAAATTTGATCAAATTCTAAATGATTGAAATCAATTTCAGAGCCTTCTACCTGGATCATATCAACCTTGGCCAGACAATCATACACCATTTCTAAATGAGTCTTTACCTCTCTTATCCATCTTTTGACCTTTCTACCATTTTTTATTACAATGGTAGTTCCTTTGGCATGGTTAAGCAACTGATTTCCTCTAATATTGGGCCTTGTGCAAGTATTAAAATTGAGCTGCCAATCTTTTATTAGTGCTTGCACTCTATATTTCAAAATAATGCAATCTTCTAAAAAGTGGCCTACAACATCAAAATGATATTCACATCAGGCATTGGGGTTATACCAGTTAAGATATAGTTGTTTAAAAGGTTCAATGGGAATTAGGGTAATAAGATGGCTCTTTAGAAGTTAAGGATAAAGATCAATATATGACATGGAAATTGGGTCAATAAGAATTCTTTCTCAAGTGGTATGAGGATTTTTTATTCAAGGGTGGGGTTACTTGGTAGGGAAAAAGGCCACATAATTAGGGTAAAAGTGAATTGAAGAGCTTTAAGTCTGAAGTTAGGTTGATATGTTGGTCATAGTAGTGGTGTATATAGGCATGATGCCTAAGATATTTAATTGGTAGATAGTTTGTAGGGTGTGCATATGGGATATAGATGATAAGGAATGATTAAAGGGCTAGAGACAGTCATTTCATGGAATTTTTATTTTTTCTTTCTTGTTACTGGAGTCTTTTTATTGCTAAAGGCCTTTTGACTATCAATCTTGCCATTTTTTATAGCATTCTCAATCATCTTGCCTTATATCACCATATCTGTAAAATTTTTGGTCGCACCATCCACTAACTTATCATAGTATAGGGCTCTCAAGGTATTATTAAAGAGAGAAATGGTTTTTTTTTTTGTATCAATGGTGGTTGGACTTGTGCAACCATATCTCTCCACCTCTATCCATATTCTTTGAAAGTTCAATTACCTTTTTCTCTATATTCTACAAGGACAACCTATTTGGCATCATATCCTCAATATGCTTATATTATGCTATAAAGGCCCTAGCCAATCTTTCCAAGAATGTATCTTGCTACGATCTAGTTAAACATATCACCTCACAATAGATGCAATAAATTATCTTGAAAATAATGTATTAACAGCTTGTCATTGTGGGTATGACAAGTCGTCCTTCTACCAAACATTGTGATATAAGCTAAAGGGTACTTTGCATCTTATTTCTCAAAATCTAGAACTTTAAATTTTGATAAAATGACTAGATTAGGTACTAAGCGTAACTTCGAGCATCCACATTTTCATACATATCATGCCCTACTATGGCTTTCAATCTTGCTTCTAATAGATTATGCTTATTATTCATTTTAGTGCTTTTCACTAGATCAAATACCCTTTTTAGTTTTTCTTGTTCTTTCATATTATCAAGGTTTGGCATAGTGATGGGATCAAATAGAGTGGATCCAAGATTGATATTCACTTGAATTGGTGGTGGTCTAGCAGAAGTACCAGTATATTATTGATGAGTGGCTGGCGGTGCTTGAGCAATATGTGGATAAGGATATGTGAACCCTATATATACTGGCTTTTCTATGACAATTTTCTTGTGTTTTAATAGTGCTTTTTCCTTTAACCAAACCAACCAACATCTATTTCAACTCTAACATTTGTCTATCCATATTCTGTTGTATTCCCATAACTATTTCTCTAATCTCTGCTGGGCCCTTTCCATTTTGTCTGTCATAACATCTAGATTGTTGACCTATCGCTAGACATTGACTTGAGGAGTCACCACCAATCTTTTTTATTTAGGTGTGATTGGCCACCTAATTGAATCTGTCCTTTTCTAGAGAGAAATCTTAAGTTTGACTTAAGTATCTTTAAAAGGTAGATTCAATGTTTGCGAAACCAGAACTAGGTCCAGGAGTATGGTTACATATGAGAAAGTTTATAGCACCCCCACAATCCCCATCGAAAGATGATACCAGCTCGACTTCGTGTTATCCATTAAGTCTTAAAAATCTTACCAAATAATTAATTATTGAACATTATTCTTAATTGACTCCAATACTTTTGGTAAAAATTTAAGAAAATTCTCTCACCTCAAGAGTATACAAGAAAACTATTGTTTCTCTTGTAGGGGCTATGTCGTTGGATTGTTTAACACTAAGAACTTTCCAAGAATAGAAAAAAAAAGGAATAATGCTTCAACCTTTTATAGGGATCTCTTTTATTATTTTGTTTTATCCTTTTTTAAATTCATGCTTTTATACAAGAAAAAATTGATATTTTCAACTTTTCCTTAAAGTATTTTTCTTTTGAAATTTTTATTTTCAAAGAAAATTGATGCTTGCAACTTTTCCTCGAAAATATATTTTTTTGAAATTTTTATTTCCAAAAAAAATTGATAATCTTAACTTTTCCTTTGAAATTTTTATTTTTAAGGAAAGCTGATATTTTCAACTTTTTCGCAAAATATTTTTTGAAATTTTTATTTGTAAAAAAAATTGATACTTTTAACTTTTCCTTAAAATATTTTTATTTTGAAATTTTTATTGTCAAGAAAAATTGATACTTTCCACTTTTTCAGGAAAATTGATATTTTCAACTTTTTCTCAAAATATTTTTTTGAAAATTTTCTTTTCAAGAAAAATTGATACTTTCGACTTTTCCTCAAAAAACCCTTTTTGAAATTTTTATTTTCAAGAAAAATAGATACTTTCAACTTTTCTTCAAAAAACCCTTTTTGAAATTTTTATTTTCAAGGAAAATAGATACTTTCAACTTTTCCTCAAAAATGCCTTTTTCAAAATTTTTATTTTCACCTCTTTTGAAATTTTTATTTTCTAGGAAAATTGATACTTTCAACTTTTCCTTAAAAATACTTTTTTTGAAATTCATACTTTTAAGAAAAATTAATACTTTTAAATTTTTCCCTAAAGTATTTTTTTTTAAAATTTGATCTTCAAAGAAAATTGATACTTTCAACTTTTTCTTAAAGCATTTTTTTTAATTTGATCTTCAAGAAAAATTAATACTTTCAACTTTTCCTTAAAGTATATATATATATTTAAAATTTGATCTTTAAAAAAAATTGATACTGTCAACTTTTTCTTAAAGTATATTTTTTAAAAATTTTACTCTAAAAATCATTGAAAATCTAAAGAATGCTAAATTAAATAAATAAAAGACATCAATTCAATCAATAAATAAGTAACCCAAAAAAAAGAAAAAATAATAATATTAATAAATAAACAATAAAAAATAGATAAATAAAATTAAAAACCTTGGCGGGTTCAGCTAGCCTTGAAAGAAGCACAGCTTCAAAGATAGACTCAGCTAGAATGGCTAGGTGTGCGACTTAACTCAGTAGCTTAATGGTAGGAATGAGTTTCTAAATCAGCTGAATAGGTTGGGTCAAACTGAAAGAAAACACGCAGATCTTACCTTACTTTTGACCCAAAACGGTGATGTTTTTAAAGCAATATAAAAGGCCTAAAATCTATTTTTTCCTCATATTGCTTTTTTTCTTTCTCTCTCTACTCTTTTGTTTCTCATTCTAAGTGATTTTTTATCGATGTTTTTCATCAAATGTCACCAAAAAATTCATCGATTTTTGGGTTTTATAATCAAAAATTGAGTTTTTGTCGAAAAATCACCAAAAAACTTAAATTTTCATCAACAAATTCACTGGATTCTGGAGATTTCCTAAAAATCACAAGAAAACTCAAATAAATCTAAAAAAAAATAACCTATGTTACCAATTAAAATAGTGAATTCCCAAGAACCTTCTACTGAAAACTATAGCTTTTTCAAAAAATTTTTATTCTAATTACTCTCATGTTTTCTCATTTTCTTTCTATATATCTTTGCTCTGTGTGATTGATGATTTATATAGGCCTTGGTTCACCATATTACATAAGGATTTAAAAATCAAAATCCTTTTGTATTTAAAAAAAAAACCCTTACCCTCTGATCCGATTATCTTTGTTTTAAAAAGGATCCCTCTTTCTTTTATCACAGTTTCAAAACTTAAAACCCCTGATTTTAGAGTTTTACTAAGACTAGAACTCTACCTTTATTTTTTTTTTTTAATTTTTTCATTAACTTATATGCAATTCACTTAGAACAACTTGATTCAAAATAAATAAATAAATAAATAAAAATAAAAAAGGTGTCTACAGTTGCCCATCTTTACATATTTTTTGTGAAATAAAAATTATGCAAAAACATAGACACCGATCATGATCTAATACAAGAAAGGAACAAGTCAGACTAATATGAAGTCTGAAGATAGGAAAATTCAAATTGAACTAGAATTCGAGATGAATAACTTGGACCAAGTCAAAAAAAGATTCAGCACAAGTCGAAATCCAAAACCATAACGACCTAGATTGAATCGAAGTCTGAAATAAATAACTTAGGCTGAACCTAAAAAGGATATCATAGGCCAAAACCCAAAACAAAATGACCTGCGCTGAACTAAAGTCTGAAATAAGTAACTTGAACTAAGCCAAAGAAAGATCTAGCATAGGTCAAAACCCAAAACAAAATGACCTAGATGGAATCGAAGTCTTAAAAAAAATAACTTAGACTAAACCAAAGAAATATCTGGCATAGGCTGAAATCCAAAACCAAATGACCTAGACTGAACTGAAGTTTGAAATAAGTAACTTAGACTAAGTTAAAGAAGATCTAGCATAGGTCGAAATCCAAAACAAAATAACCTGGATGGAATCAAAGTCTAAAAAAAATAACTTAGACTAAGTCAAAGAAAGATCTGGCATAAGTCGAAATCCAAAAATAAAATAATGTGGATTGAATCGAAGTCTAAAATAAATAACTTGGACTAAGTCAAAAGAAGATCTGGCATAAGCCAAAATCAAAAATGAAATGACCTGGGCAAAATCGCAATCTAAAATAAGTAACTTAGACTAAGCCAAAGAAAGATCTAACATAGGCCAAAATCTAAAATAAAATGACCTGGACTGAACCAAAATCTGAAATAAGTAACTTGGACTAAGCTAAAAAAAGATCTAGCATAGGCCAAAATCCAAAACAAAATGACCTAGATGGAACCAAAGTCTGAAAAGAATAACTTAGACTAAGCCGAATAAGGATTTAGCATAGGTCGAAACCTGAAAATAAAATGACATGAATTGAACTAAATTCTAAAATAAATAACTTAGACTAAGCCGAAAAAAGATCTAGCATAGGTCGAAATCCGAAATGAAATGACCTGAGCTAAACCAAAGTTTGAAATAAGTAACTTGGACTAAATCGAAGAAGGATTCGGCATAGGCTGAAACCCAAAAACAAAATGACTTGGATTGAAACGAAGTCTAAAATAAACAACTTGGACTAAGCTGTAATACATCAAAAAAAAAATTTTGAAATGACTATCACTTCATTCTTGACAACTTCAGTCATTTGTGATGTCGAAACACCTTCGATAAAATCTCATGACATGCATACATGAAATGCTATGGAATGTTAATTTTCCTAGAATGCATGAAATGTTATGAGATGTCGGGCTTATCTGATTATGGTAAAAAGATTCCCAAGCTCTTTTTTATTTTCATTTTCTCACCAGTTATGGATCATTTAACTTTTGAACATATTCGATTAAGGAATCAAATTATCATTGTCTTTTAGTTTCGGCTAAACCGAGATCACCATTTCACTAAGTTTCCATCGCCTTCATTTTGCTTACCCATGCCACTCTTAGCTTTCCAGAGCAATGAAGAGAATTTTCATATCATTATTTGTTCATTCATTATCATTTCAATATAACAGCAGATGTAAAGCAAATGCACATTTCTTCTGACCCAGGTAAAGGGGCAAACAAAAAGAAAATGAAAATAATAAAAGATGTTAGTGTTGACATTAGGAAAGAAATGGATTTTATTGATTGAATGGAACTAAGTTACAAAGATGGGCTAAAATGGGCTATCGGATAATCATGATCAAAGTAACTTAGAGCTTTTCTAAAAAACCATCCAACTGAATTCCTTAATCCTTTCGAGTTCATCAAATCACACTTGCCCCTTGCACTATAAGTGTAATGTCTTGAACCTTTATGCTACCTTTTTGGGCTTTCAACTTGGATATCCTTTTCTAACTCAAATTGCCCTTTATGGGTTTTCAATTTAAGCCCCCCCCTTTTTTTTTGAACCAAACAGCCCTTTGCGAACTTTAGTTTAAGCTCTTTTTCTTTTTTTTTTTTGAACTTAAACCACCCTTTACGGGTTTTCAATTTAAGCTTTTTTATCTTTTTTATTGTTTTTTTAACTAAAATCACCCTTTATGGGTTTTCAATTTGAGCCCTTTTTTTTTTTAAGAGAAATACTTCTTCATAGCATCTGAATTTATTAGATTAGGCAAGTCTTCTCCATCCTTTTATGTTAAGATTAAAGCTCCTCATGAGAACACTCTCTTGATAACATACAGACCTTCCTAATTTGAAGTCTATTTTTCTCTATTGTCATGTTGACTTGGGGGAATTTTTTTTATAACCAACTCTCCTTCATTAAAACATCAGGGTCAAATTTTCTTGTCATCCACTCGTATCATTCTCTTTCGGCATAATTGACCATGAAATAGCACTGTCAATCTTTTCTCTTCAATAAAATTCAATTGCTCATAATGTTTTCAGATCCATTTGGCTTCTTTCAAATCAACTTCCCTTAGGATTCTCAAAGAGGAAATTTTTACTTCCACTGGCAATACAGCTTCCATCCTATAGACCAAAGACAATAGGGTTGCCTCAATAAAGGTACATATTAATGTATGATAAGCATGCAAAGTAAAAGGTAACTTCTCATGCCAATCTTAGTAGGTCTCGATCATTTTCTCAAGAATTTTTTAATATTTTTATTTGTTACTTTTACTACCCAATTAATTTTCAGATGGTAGGGTGTCGAGTTATGATGCTTGATCTTAAACTAGGCACAAATCTCTTTCATTATCTTACTATTAAGATTATTAGCATTATATGAGATAATTATTTTCGAAAGCCCATATCTACATATCTCTTATTTCTTAATGAACTTACATACCACCAATTGGGTGACACTAGCATACGATGTAGCTTCAACCCATTTAGTGAAATAGTCAATCATTACAAAAATGAACATATGTCAATTTGAAGCCTTCGACGTGATGGGTCCAATAACATCCATGCCCTACATTGAAAATGGCCATGAGGGTGCTATAACATGTAGAGCATTTGAAAAGGCATGTATTTTATCTGTGTAGATTTGGCATTTATGGCATTTTTTATTATAATCTATGTAGTCATTTTCCATAGTCAACCAGTAATACTCTGCTCTTATAATTTGTCTTACCATCATATGGCCACTTGCATAAGCTCTATAATTCCCATCATGAATTTCTTTCATGATCTTTCATGCCTCTACTGCATTCACACATCTTAGGATTTCTCTTATACAAAATATTCCCTTTAAGGAAGAAACTGATGACCAGTCTTTTAATGATCTTCTTGTCATTTTTAGTTACATGCTCTGGATATTGTTGACTCTTTAGATATTATAAGATGTCATTATACCAAGGCTTCCCATCAATCTCCTCTTTGACATTATAATAATGCATTGGGAATTCTCTCACATCAAGCTTAATGGGTTGAATTTTAATAACTATTTTCACTTTGATCATAGCTGCCAATGTGGCTAGGGCATTAGCAATTTGATTATCTTCTTTAGGTAGATGTTCAAATTGAACCTTTTCAAACTGTTTAACCAAATCAGTGACATACTTGTGGTATTTAATCAGCTTTATATCCCTTATTTCCCATTATCCTCTTAATTGGTAAACAACTAAGGTTGAGTGTCCATAAGCTTCTAATACTTTTATTTTTCTTTCAATTGCAGCTTGTAAGCCCATGGCGTAGGCTTCATATTTAGCTACATTATTAGTACAATTGAAGTTTAATCTAGCTATAGTGGAGACATAATTTCCTTCTGGAGATATTAAGATTGCCACAATTCCATGCCCTAAGGCATTTACAGCTCCATCAAAGTACATCTTCCAAGATTGCTCCACAGTTTCCTCATTAACTTGAGAAACAACCATTAGATCTTCATTTAGGAAATCGAGCCTCATCAATCCATAATCATCAGTAGCCTGTTTCGCTAGAAATTCAACTATAGCACTTCTTTTGATCACTTTTTTAGTTACATAGATAATATCATATTCAAAAAGTATTACTTCCCATCGAGCAATTCTTCTAGATAATGAGCATTTTTTGAAAACATATCTGAGAGGATCAAATTTTGCTATGAGCCATGTGGTATGATATAGCATATATTGCCTAAGTCAATGAGTCATCCAAGCTAAGGCGCAACATATTTTTTCCAATAAGGAATTCTTCGACTCATAATCAATGAATTTTTGCTTAAATAATAAATAGCTCACTTTTTCTTGCTTGTTTTATCTTGTTGCCCCAGTACACATCCCATCAAACTTTCATTCACTGTTAAATATAGAATTAATGGTTTTTCTAGAATAGGGGGTACCAGTACAGGTGCATTTGATAGATATTCTTTGACTTTGTCAAAAACTTTCTGACATTCATCATCCTATTTTTCAGAACTATCTTTACAGAAGAGTTTGAAAATAGGATCACATTTAAGAGTGAGCTAGGAAATGAATTGAGATATATAATTCAATCTTTCCAAGAATTTTTGTACCTCTTTTGGTGTGCACAAAGGTGACAAATCTTGGATGGCCTAGATTTTATCGGGATCCACCTCTATTCCCCTTTCACTGACTATAAAACCTAATAATTTCCCTGTTTTAGCCTCGAATATGTATTTAGATGGATTCAATTTAAGCTAAAATTTTTTTAACCTTTTGAATAATTTTTAGAGGTTGGCAACATGATCTTCTCCTTCGCTAGACTTCACAATCAAATCATCCACATACACTTCTATTTTCTTATGCATCATGTCATGAAAGAGAGTTACCATAGCTCTTTCATAAGTGGCCCTAGCATTTTTCAACCTAAAAGGTATCACTTTGTAGCAAAATGTTCCTCATATAGTTACAAAAGTATTTTTCTCCATAAAAAATAAATGGAATGTTTGGCTGTGTTGTTTACTAAAGTGTCAATGTAAGGGAAGGAAAAATTATCCTTTGAGCTTGCTCTATTTAAATCTTGATAGTCAACACATTCAAACTTTTCCATATTTTTTCGATACTGGGAGATGTTTGCTACCCATTCTGGATACTTAGCCACCTCTAAGAAACCTGTATCAAATTGTTTTTTCACTTTTTCTTTGATCTTCAATAACATTCTGGCTTCATCTGTCTTAATTTTTGTTGCATCGACTTACACTTTGGCTTTAAAGGCAACTTATACTATACTATTTCAATACTAAGTCCAGGCATGTCTTGGTAGGACCATACAAATACGTCCACATATTCACAAAGTAACTCTTTTAACCTCTGCCTATCATCCTGGGGTAATGACATGCCAATTTTAACCTTTTTTTTATTATTATCATCTCCTAGATTTATTAATTCTATATTTTTTCGGTGAGGTTCAATTAGTTTTTTCTCTTTTTCTACCAATTTTACTAGGTCATGAGGCAAAGTGTCATCATCTTAGTCCTTTTCATGATCAAGTTTACCAGTATAGATTGGATTTTTGAAGTCAAACCCTGGGTTACTATCATGATTATCTTCATATTTATTATTTAGGTACATAAGAATAAGTAAGAAAGAAGAAATGTTGGCAAGATGCATAGGATGAAAATCAGAGAATGGAAAAAAAATGAAAATACAACACATCAATCTTTTTATTAAAATGAATGAATGGCCCATACATAAAATGTCCTAGTACTTTTGGGTTAGAAGTGTAGGAATTTTATTCACTACATTACTTTTGGAAAGATTCAAGGATAATAGGCAACTCTATGATCTTCCAATTCTTCAATTCTAAACCTTGCAGGTTCGAATACACTAGTAGCTCTTTATCTTGACTATCAAATACCTCCATTTCTATCATTTGAATGTTAAGTTTAGAAAATAATTCTTCCAACCACACATCTTGGTTATCATCTCCAAGATAAATACATCTCCCTAATCAGAAGGTGTCATAAAGATAGGGAATAATCATTTTTTTTAACTCTAGCTCTTATCTTTTAAACTTGGCAATCATTTTTTCTTTCTTGCTTTCTATTAGCTTTTCCTTATCCACCTTCGTAGGCTTATAACCTAAGCTAAACCTCTCTTGGTTGTTGATCATAGCTGGTAGCTTTTGAAATCTCTATTGTTTCTTTTCTAATCCTATTCTGGGATTCCATCTTTTCCCAATTGTTTGTTTAACAACCATCATGGTAGCTATTGACAATTGTGGCATATACAGCCTAGATCCTTCACCAACATAGGTTGCATTAACAAGCTCAAAGAATCTATAAGAACACTCTAAAGCTTCGTTTGTAACTTCCATATATGAGGTATTTATTGGTTGGGTCACAAGTAGATCTTCTTTTCTCGACACACACACTAGTTTCCCATTGACAATGAACTTTATTTTTTAGTGTAGTGAGGATGGAACAGCACCTACCATATGGATCCATGGCCTACCCAATAAATAACTATATGATGGTAAGATATCCATCACTTGAAACTTGACATTGAAATTACATGGCCCGATCTGTAATTGTATTTCAATATCACCTACCACATTTCGTCTAGCTCTATCAAAAGCTCTAACAACTATATGGCTAGTTCTCAAGTAAGACATGTCAATGGGCAACCTGGCCATAATGGACATAGGCATCGCATTAATCATGGAGTCATTGTTAATAAGAACTTTCGTCATTATGTGGCTTTTACATTTGACCGTAATATGAAGAGCCTTAGTACTTCTTCTCCCTTCTGGGAAGATCTCATCATCATTAAAAGTAATGTAGTTTGAGGCTACTAGATTCCTTACAAGGTTATCTATGTATTCTTTAGATATATTATGGGATACGTACGCCTAATTCAAAACCTTTAATAAAGCATTATGGTGAGGCTCTGAATTCAACAATAGTGATAAAAATGAAATCCTAGTTGGCATTTTATTCAGCTGTTCCACCACACTATACTCGTTATGTTTGATTAAGTTTAGGAACTCAAAAGCTTCTTTTTCAGAAATGGGTTTTTAGTACTCTTGACTTGGCATTGCCCCAAAATTTTTCCTATTCCCTTTTTTTTTCTTTAACTTTTTTTTCTCTTTCCTAGCCTTCCCCAACATTTTTGAAGAATAACATATCCTGCTTCTAGTCATGCCACCCACCTCGATTATGTTTATGGTATAAAAATTGCTTGACATATCTTTCATATTCAATCTTGGTGTTACGACATCACAGTTGTATTTCCACGGGATCGCTTTATTACTCTAGTATAAGAAAGGGCTAGGGATTTTAAAGGTTATAACCAATTTAGAAGTGGGTTCACTCTCTATTGGCTTGACTTCTTATACTATATTGTCATTGGTTTTGAGGTAAAACTTGGAACCAACTCAATAGTGAATATCTCAACATTTTTCGAGCCCCCTCATCTTCATAGAACTCAACTTGGAATGAGTCCATCAATTATTGTAATTTTTGGTAAAATTGATCACAATTTTCAATTGAATACCCCATAGCTCCCTTATGGTATTTACACTTTTGGGTCGAATTATATTCTCCATGGTAAGTACGTGAGTCCACTGGATACATTATTTTTGCCTCAAATAAGGCATCAAACACCTTAGTTAAAGAGGTTTTGATATTATCTACTCTTTTTTTGATCTGGTTGGCTTGATTCTTATATATGACATTAATTGTTGCTCCAACATAGGTTGGCAAAAGGTTACCATTAGCATTAGGTGCCCTTCTTCTTCAAAGCTTACTAATCCCTTATTTATCAAGTTTTGCACTTTATGTTTCAAAGAGATGCAGTTCTAAGTGGAATGGCCTACGACCCCATAGTGGTAATCACAATGAGCATTTGGGTCATACCATTTAGGGAAAGGTGGTTTCACAGGATCTATAAGGACATGGACTACTAAATTTTTCTCCACAAGCTGTGGGAGTAGGTCTACATAGGGCATGAGGATCGGGTCAAATGTGACCTTTTCTTAATTATTTCGTGATCTTTTTGAATTGCTTGGGTGGGTATTTGGTTTAGGGGTAAATCTTACTTGGGGTATGGTGGATGAGTTATATATGTGAGTGGGTGGTTGTGGTTGAAACATGGGTTAGTAAACCTATTGGTATAATGGTTGATATGGGTAGTAGGTAGTGGCTACTTGGGCTGGATACATAGGCTAGTCATAAAAAAGAACATAACTTCTAAACCGTTGGCCTTTATAACTCACAGTATGAGCTTTTTTTTTCTTCTTCTTAGGTGGGCCATTTTTCTTTACATCGATTGTCTTTCTTCCATCTAATTTGTTGTTCTTAATGGCGTTTTTAATCTCGCCTGATATAACCATATTGGTAAAATTTTTTATAGCATTTCTTATTAATCTTTCATAATAAGGGGACTTAAGTGTACTAATAAAAAGCACTATCACCTCTTTCTCTGTGAGGGGTGGTTGGACTTGGAAAGCAATATCTCTCCATCTTTGAGCATATTGCTTGAAACTTTCTATGGTTTTTTTCTCCATACTTTGTAGGGAGAGGCAATTAGATGCTAAGTCCATTATGTGTCTATTTTATGTTACAAATGCTTTTGCCAAATCGTTCCAGGAATGGATATGAGCTCAATCTAACTACACGTACCATCTCGTTATAGAGCCTATAAGGCTATCTTAAAAACATGCATCAGTAATTTTTCATCATGAGCATGGGTAGCCGTTTTATGATAATATATGGTAACGTGGGTTACCAGGCATTTAGTCCCATCATTTTTTTCAAATTCGAGAATTTTAAAATTCGGTGAGATAACCACATCTAGTACTAAACATAGTTGGGCTGCATTCATAAAGCCGAAATAATCCATACCTTTAATGGCTCAAACTCTTTCTTCTAAAATATTCATCTTCTGTTGGGAGCTTAACTTTTCTATTACCTTAAAGGTTTTTACTTTCAACCTTTCATTCTTTTTAAGGTCATCAAAATCAAGGACTTTAATCGGGTCTGTTATCTTTACCCTAAAGGTAGAGTTAATGTAACTACAATAGGGCACCTAGGGATATGTGTAAGCATATGCCATGAAAAATGGCATGGGTGGGGCCTGTGTTTCCTGAAAAGGTTGACCTTGGTTTGGGACCAAACCCATAAGGGTATAAAGGATCCATAATTTCTTGTATTTCATTCAGATTTGGGGTCTCTTTTATTATCTTACCGTTATCCAATTTTTTCAACATTTTCATCATCTTCCACAACTCCCATTTTATCTCCTCTTGAGCTTTCTCAATCTTGTCCATATGGGTATTTTGTTCCTGCTCTATTCGCCTTGCTCATGATTGATTATTATACGAGTGACATACAGATTGGCTTGAATTTGTTGACGGTCAAGCTATCCTTGAACCTTTAATACCATATCTCAGAATTAACAAGGTTATATGACTATCTAATGAAAACCTAAAATGGTTATTTTGTTAAATATAATGAATGAAAATGCATGCATGCAAAAACATTTGCCTTAAGATAGTGTTCAACCAAAAATTTTCATTTATTCTAAAGAACTTTGTTTACATGGAATTTATCATCCTAGAATTATAACCATAGAATCATTTGATCTGTTTATACTGATCTCTTGCTTTCTCAATGAAGTTTAGCAAATGTTGTCCATGTTTTCCTACTAGGGCCACCACTTGTTTCAGTGCTTCTGCCTCTTCGACCATTTCTCTTGCCTTACATACCCCTTTACAAATTTGGTTTGTTAAGTGCTCAATATACCTGTCTCTCCAAGTTTTCTCTTTTACCATACTATACTAGGTATGTTAACTCTCTATGCTCTCTAACCAATGCAACAATATAGTCTTTTAGGTCATTCAACCTTTGTTTCAACCTGCTTAGGTAACTATTCAACATGTTATTTTTTGTCTACACCTGGGTACTTTTTTTCTTCAACTCAGCATATTCTTGCTTCAATCACTCATTCTCATCAGTCAGCTTAATGATTGTTACCTCTTTGGCTTTTACCTTCACACATAACCTTTTATGTTCTTGGTGTAGCTTTGCTAGATCTTTAACAGTTGCATCATGTTCTCTAGAAATCATGTAAACTTTGACTTCTTGTTTTTCAGCTTTATCTTTCCACTAATACCTCTCCTCTTGAAGCTTTTAGATCTCTCACTTTAGCTTATCTTTTTCAGTTTCGAACTCTTTTTTTGCAAACTCTAATTCTGATGGTATTTCTTCAAGCTCTTTTTTTGTTAGTTATTGAAAATCTTCATGAATGAATACAGCTTCTCTTCCTCGTCTTGCTCTCCAAACCAAGTACTTATGAATGACTTTATCAGTAAAAGGTCCAAGACTAACCCTATGGGGGTTTTTTATGCTTTAATCACATCATTCATCTTTTAAAATGCTTTTGGTTCATTATAACAAAAAATTGACTGATAAAGTTTATGTGTCATAGGAATGAACTGTTCTACCCCAAACTATCTTCTCACTAGAATTGGTGCATAACTTGTTGCCACTTATAAACCCAAAAGTGGAACCATGGTATTGTCTCCACATTAATATAGCATGGGTTCATGATTCATCCATAGGACCAACCATCTCACCTCGGTGCTTGCTAGCTTTTGTAAGAAAGCTATCCATTCTTTTTTAGACTTTTATTCTGGCCACTCATTTTCATAAAAATTTTTTATTGGAGCTTAATTACGAAAATAAAAGCTTCGAGAATGCACTTTTTTTAGACTCGAAGTGGCTTTTTATCTATAGATACAATGTTGTATACAGCCTGTGAAATGCCCTTCATTCTGGTGATAGTAACTCAACGATCTAATAGTCTCTACTAATATTATCATTGAAGGATTGCAGCCATTTACCACAATTTTGAAGAAGTCAACCATTTCTATCTCGATATAACCTAAAACCTTTGAAAAAATCACTATTCATATATGGCTAAGGCAAACACATCTAACCTCTACTCCTTGTTGGCATGCTGCACTAGAAAATCATGAAAAACCTTCAAAAGTAAGCAAACCTACTCTTATTTCTTTTTTGTATGAGAATTTATGATATTTTTGTTTATGCCCATTAGAAAGGCTAGATTCTTATGAAATCCTAATTTATATTTTTTAACATATATATTGTCAGGAGTCTTGAGGTGCAGACCCAACAAAGTCAAATATTCTTCGATGGTTGATGTCATCTCAACTTCTTTGAAGATGAAACACTTGTGTGAAGGATCCCAGAATTACGTTGCAGCTCTAATTAGTTGATTCTTAACATTTACCACACGAAGGTGTGCTATGTGTCCATGTCTCTAGCAAAAATCCTCTTGTCTTAATGGGCTCATCTTTTTTCATATATCAACCAAATCCTTTAGATTGTTTTGTTTAAGGAGGATGGATGTTTCTTAAGACAAAGTAGAAGCATGACCAATTGGTAGACAATTCCCTTCTTTTTGTTGGATATTTTTTTACTGAACCTTTACTTCATTAGGTGACTCACAATGAGCTAATACATATGAAAAGCAAACTAGTTGTTCTGTGGAATCCATGAAAAACTCTTTGTTGAAGACCGTCTTTTAGGCAAATGTTCTTTATGCAACTTTATGATATGCAGATGAATCATGCAAAAATGAATAAGAAAATAGGATAGTACATTGAATAAAGGGAGATAAATAAATAAATAACTAAATAAATTAAAACATCATACACAATAAAAGGAATGAATCCTACACTTTTGGTCAATTCTAAAGGGAATAAGATGGCTTTATCTATAGTTTAGGCATTTCTAAGGTTCATTAAATGTGGTTTAAAGGTTAAAAATCTAAAGGTTCCAAATTGCTCCTTACATCATTATTCATCACATACTAATAAGGCCCAATCCTCGCCTATTACAAGCTACTAGCAAAAAAAGGTTTAATTTGAGTGGGAATATTTTGCTAGCCACTGCGGAGGCATTAAAAAGTCACGAAAGCATAGGTACTTTACTCCCTCCTATGGGGATGAAGCTCGAGTATAAAGCTCATGTTATGCACATGCATATGAATGACATAATTAGCAAAATAAATAAATAGAATGAATGAATAATAATCTTTACAAAAAATTTAATTTTATTAGGTTTTTGGATAACACAAATTTATTTGCTGACCTGACTCTTGATATGTCCCCAATGGAGTTGTCAAACTGTCATAACGTCTAAATCCATGGACCTATCACTAAACATTGACTTGAAGAGTTGCCACCAATTTTTGGTTATTGAGGTATGATTGGCCACTTAACTGAATAGTCCTTTTTTAAAAAGAAATTTTAAGTTTGACTTAGAGATCCTTAAAAGGTAGATTAATTGTTTGCGAAACCATAACTAGGTTTGGGAGTACGATTACATATATGGAAGATTATAACACCCTCACAATGCCCATTAGAAGAAGGTACTAGCTCGATTTTGTGTTATCTATTAAGCCTTAAAAAATCTTACCAAATAATTAATTATTGAAAATTATTCTTAATTGACTTCAATACTTTTGGAAAAAAATTGAAAAAATTCTTTCACCTTAAGAGTATATAAGAAAACTACTTTTTCTCTTGCAGGGGCTTCGTCGTCAAATTATTTAATATTAAGAACTTTCCATGAAAATAAAAAAAAAAGAATAATGCTTGAACCTTTTATAGGATCTCTTTTATTATTTCATTTTATCCTTTTTTAAATTCATGCCTTTATACAAGAAAAAATTGATACTTTCAACTTTTTCTTAACACATTTTCTTTTGAAATTTTTATTTTCAAGAAAAATTAATATTTTCAACTTTTCCTCAAAATGCCTTTTTTTGAAAATTTTATTTTCAAGAAAAATTAATACTTTCAACTTTTCTTTCGAAATTTTTATTTTCAAGAAAAATTGATATTTTCAACTTTTACTCAAAATATTTTTTGAAAATTTTATTTGCAAGGAAAATTAATACTTTTAACTTTCCTTAAAATATTTTTATTTTGAAAATTTTATTTAAAAAAAAATTGATACTTTCGACTTTTCCTTAAAAATATCTTTTTGAAATTTTTTTTTTAAGGAAAATTGATATTTTCGACTTTTCCTCAAAAATATTTTTTTGAAATTTTTATTTTCAAGAAAAATCGATACTTTCTACTTTTCCTCAAAAATATTCTTTTTGAAATTTTTATTTTCAAGAAAAATCGATACTTTCAACTTTTCCTCAAAAATACTTTTTTTGAAATTTTTATTTTTAAGAAAAATTGATACTTTCAACTTTTCCTTAAAATATTTTTCTTTTGAACTTTTTTATTTAAAAAAAAAATCGATACTTTCAACTTTTTCTCAAAAATACTTTTTTTGAAATTCATATTTTTAAGAAAAATTGATACTTTCAACTTTTCCCTAAAGGTTTTTTTTTTAATATGATTTTTAAGGAAAATTGATACTTTCAACTTTTCCTTAAAGTATATTTTTTTTAAAATTTGATCTTTAAGGAAAATTAATACTTTCAATTTTTTGTTAAAGTCTTTTTTTTTTTTGAAATTTGATCTTCAAGGAAAATTGATATTTTCAACTTTTCTTTAAAGTATATATTTTTAAAAATTTTACTCTAAAAATCATTGGAAATCTAAATAATGCTAAATTAAATAAAGAAAATGCAGCAATTTAATCAATAAATAAATAAGCCCAAAAAAAAATAATATTAATAAATAAATAATAAAATAAATATATAAATAAGATTAAAAACCTTGGTGCGGTTTGGCTAGGCTTGAAAGAAGTGCAACTCTAGAGATAGACTCAGCTAGAATGGCTAGGTGTGCGGCTCGGCTTAGTGGCCTAATGACAGGAATGGGTTTCCGAATTAACGAAATGGGTCGTTTCAAACTGAAAGAAAACACACAAATCCTACCTTATTTTTAACTTAAAACGGTGTCATTTTTTAAGAGTATAAAAGGCCTAAAATCTAGTTTTTCCTCAGACTGTTTCTTTTCTTACTTTATCTACTCTTTTACTTCTCACTCTAGGCAATTTTCGATCATCGTTTTCCATCAAATGTCATCGAAAAATTCATTGATTTTTGGGTTTTATCATCGAAAACTGGGTTTTTCATCAAAAAGTCGTTGGAAAACCTAAATTTTCGTTGAAAAATTCATCGAATTCTGGAGATTTCCAGAAAATTTTCAAAAAACTCAAAAAAATCTCCAAAAAAAACCTACTTCACCAATTATAATAGTGAATTCCCTATGAACCTTCTACTGAAAACTATAGCTTTTTCAAAAAAATTTTATTCTGATTACTCTCTTGTTTTTTCCCTCTCTTTATGTGTATCTTTGCTCTGTGTGATTGATGATTTATATAAGCCATGGTTCACCAAATTACACAAAGATTTAAAAATCAAAATCCTCTTGTATTTCAAAAAAACCTATCCTATGATCTGGTTATCTTTGTTTTAAAAAGGATCCCCATTTGTTTTATCATAGTTTCAAAACTCAAAACCATTAATCTTAGAGTTTTACCAGGACTAAAACTCTACCTTTATTTTTTAAAAATTTTTTCATTAACTTATCTGCAATTCACCGAGAACAACTTGATTCAAAAATAAATAAAAAAATAAAAAAATGGGTGTCTACACTGTCTACTCGATTGACAAATTCACTTTCCATAAATCTTGCATGTGCTCGAATGTTGTAAGTATGCAAAACCAAACAATCTTGTTTCTTTAGAGGTGCTATCCTTGAACCTTTTATTGATTCCCTAAAGTTAGGAAAGCATGATATGAATCTTATTATTAGCTGTAAGAGATAGTTTAAAAATACTCCTATATTTAGGTAAGACCTTTAATAGTATCTCTTTGCTTCGAAGGTTTGATGAAAGTATACTTATAATCACCATCTCTTATCCTTAACTGACATGAAAAATCATGAATTCAAACTAATGATGCATGCAATGCAATTTTGGTTTTTTTATTATTATTGACAATAAGCTTAAATTCTCTCCTATATTTAAGCCAGGTTATTTAAAGGAATTCTTTCTGCTTTAAAAGTTTCATGAAAGCAATATTCACATCCATCATTCTTTTTCATCAGCACCTTTAAGCATACTTTTACATATAAGTAGGGATATTCATTTCTAGATAATTTAAATAAATTTTCATTCATTTCAAAATTTTCAAGTTGTTCACATCATGAATTATTTTATAACTAGAGCCATAAAAATGTTGAACTTGCTCATACTATATTTTTGCTTCATCTAAAAAGTCTAAGAAAAGCTAACTATGACTACTAGTAGAGATGACCTTCTATCTCAAAGCTTTCTTTTTTTTCATCATTACCTTGACCTGTCTGATTGTCTTTTAAATCTCAATACTAAGGTGGTCGATATACATCTATCTCCCCTGACTTTTAATCTTCTAATACTCACGAGCTTCAATCTCTTGATTATAGACTTGTTTCCATTCAACTTTTTTTCTTGCCATTCTCTATGGAAGTGAACAATGTGATCCTTGTTTTCTTGCAACTACATCTTTATGACCTTGATTTCTATTCTCAATGAATCTTTTTTCCTTTAAGTGTCCAGATGCCTCTTATTCTCGTATCTTAATTCTTTCTTTAGTTCTTCATTCTCTCCATGGATTCTATTTAATTTTCTTTTATGTGTTGCATGGGCTTTGCATGATTCCTTCTTTTCTCGTACTATCATATTGATTTTGTCACTGCTATCCCAAGCTTTACACTTTGAAAACACAAACTTCATCTTAAAACCACTCTATTTCATACCAATTTTAAAGTAGCTCTATTTCATATCGATCTTTGTTTTCCTTTACCTTGTCTTGTAATTGAGCCTTCAAGTTTTGGTTTTCCAAATGTAGCTCCTTAAGGTCACTCTGAGCTAAATCTCTCTTATTTGTCATCTTTTCTAGCATGTCTTTTTGCACACCTTCTTCATACTTGAGCTAACCTATTTTCTCTTGCAGCTTTTGGTTTTCTTTCTTCAACTTTTTTGTCTTAGCCTCAAACTCCTTCCTAGCAATCGCTAATTCCAATGGTGGTGGCTTAGCCCATGGGTCCACTAGTTATACTATCTCCTGACATGTCGACAACTTCAAATCATTGAATCACTTAGCTCTCCAATCTAGGTAAATCGTGGTTACATCATTTGTATTTCTTCCTAATTTTGACCTTACCGTATGCCCCCAAGCTTTAGTGATGACGCACATTTTAGTCATATAAACTTCTGTGCCATAGTCAAACTCAACCTGATCTAATCCTTGAGTTATCGGGATAAACTAATGGGACCCATATTGTCATCTAACCATTAATGGTGCATAATTGATGGCTCTCCAAATACCAAGTAGTGGAACCCAAGACTAATCTCCATAATTGTATAGAATATAAACTTGAGGCATACACGGTGCTTTTCAAGTCGCCCCATCTCGTTCTAAACTTTGGAAGAAAACCATTCATTGTTCCTTTGAAAGATTCCTAGACCATTCATTTGCATTAAACTTAGTTAACGATGCTAAGGCTCTTGTCTAAATCAATAATAGAGCTTAATCAGTGTTCCAAAAATGGCTCTGAATCTACATATACAACAGCTGAATGCATCAAACCAATCTTCCTTCTCTCTTTCTTTGGCAATAATTCAAAGATCTAATGGTCTTTGCCAAAATTGTCAGTGAAGGGTTAATCTTATGTTCCAACTGCACATAGAAGTCCACCACATATGTCTCTATATATCCTAAAGCTCTCAAAAAGATCACCAAACCATAAGTAGCTAAAACAAACATATCTATAACTCGATCTTTATTCGAACTTTGAAACGTGATATCTCGTAGAAAAGTCCACGGTACCCCTTTGAAAGCTCTAAGGCAGAATATTTTTCTATGGTAGGTATCAGGTCTTCTCTGTTGAACATGAAACACCAATATGCTGGATTCCAAAACCTTATGGCAGCTTTTAATATTTGATCATTAGGTTTCAACGGTATTAACAAAACAATATCTTCGTACTCTACTTTGAAGGCTAACTTTCTTTCTAGACTCCACTGATTCCACATACCCTCTAAATCCATCATATCATATCTTCTCAAATCCAAATAAACCAACTCAAGCAATTTTGAAACATACCCATCTATCAAATAGTCCCTTTCTATCTGTTGCTTGTTTTTTGACTGATCCTTGACTTCCCAAAATGTCTTACTTGTCAAAGATCCTAGTCAAGACTCTTGATATGCCATGAGAACTTCTATCAACAAATTATCTAGAATGTATATCCCTGATGTTATATTTTTAAAGGATGATGCATACAACAAACAAACAAACAAACAAAAAATGAAAACATAGAAAAATTAGTACCGGAAATTTAAAGAATGCAATGCAAAAAATAAATTAACAAACAAATTTTTTTATTCCACTTTTTTAGTGATTTAAAGATTTTTCTTTTTTCTTTTTATTTTTTTTTGTTTTTATTTTTTTCTTCTTTTGCTTTTACTCTCCACACTTCAAATAAAAATTCTACCAAAAAGAAAAAATATTGTATATAATATGTTGTAATCTTCTTTATTTTTTATATAATGTATTGTACATTATCTACTATCGTTTATTACAAAAAAAAAAAAAAAAAATGACAGAGCGAACAAACTACATGAACAAAAAAGGGTCTTACAAAGGGTTCTACACACATCTCTGGTGCTAGATACTTCCTAGGTCGATGGCAGCACTTCTAGGGAATTGGGTGTTTTACAGACTCTGATGTGTATTCGGGTTTAGAAAGGATTCAGGAACTCCCATTACAGTGCCCACGCCTCGGGGCCTCTAGTATGTTCTGTGTCTGGGCGATTGGTTTGAGCTCCAGGCGGTTACTATAGCGAAAGTGCTTGGACCATTTCCAACCCGAATACACACTAGAACACCTAAGTCTCAATAAGTGCTGCCATTGACCTAGGAAGTATGTCTAGAACCCTAGCCAAGTATTTGACTCAATGATGGTCAGGTAATGTAGGAGAGTTTGTATTATAAATAGGCCATCCGTATAATAAAAAACAATTTAATGAATAAAAGGCATGCTCAAACTATATGAATATCTAAAATAAATAAACCATACAATCAAAAACAAATTTATAAATGAAAATCTTTGTACTAAAAGATAAATCATTATCCAATGAAGAATACATGAAAATCACAATGGTTGCTAATATAGTTTTTTCTTTCTTTGCCCACTCATAAGATTCATTAAAACATTTTGTTTTTAAACCTTGCAACATTATGATAGTACCTTGCAAGCTGAATCATATTCTTGTCAATTAAATCTTTAAATAATTCAACATCATTTTAGACATAGGAGAAAATTTAACAAAATTATAATAAGCAACTTTGTATGCCTTGCCACGTCCATACTTGTATATGCTTGCTCACATTTCTGCTTTTGTATCTCATTATTGTTAGAGAGGCTTTTAATTTGTGCATCAAACTTACCTTTTCTTTTCAGAAGAACCGAGTATCCCTTTTCATCAATTATGGTCGTCTTAGCCATAGCAATAAAATACTTGTAAGAATGTAGAAAGCCATTAATGTTATCCGACTATTTGTTGATAATAGGGAAGCATTACTGAATTATCTAAAACACAAGAAATTATATCAAAGCAGAATCCAAAAATCCAAATGGCATAGAAAACTTTATTTAAAATTCATAATACGTATAAAATTAAAAATATCGTAATTTAACCTTCGTTCATGATAAAACAAAAAATAAAGTTTTATTTATTTCAGTTTTTAAGTCACATATCGAAAAATAATGAAAACCAATTAACCTAAATTCATAAAAATAAAAAAGGAAAGAAAAACAGCATCCTAAATGAATTCAAAAAGGTAGTTTATGTGATTATATTTTAAGATTAATACTTGAAATTAAAATATTTTAGGTTGGTTAAAAAACTAGCATTTGAATAATGAAGATGGTGCTACTTAGAAAAAATAGGAAAATAAGAAAAAATGGTAATAAAAAATGTAAATTCAAAAGCCTAAAAAAATTTCTAACCGTTTTTTAAAGTGGAGTGATGGAGTCTCAATTTCTATCTTAGTGTTTTTTTTTTTTTTTTTTTAACTTTTATTATGATTTTACTGTACTAAATATGAAGAGAAAAAATACGATATTCTTTTCCTTTCCTTTTCGGTTCTCTCTCTCTCTCCCTCTTTTTTTTTTTAACAAAATATAGTATAAGAAGAGTTTTAGTTGTCATTTTGAAGGCATTGCATGAAACATTTATATTGATTAATTGGGTATGGATAAACCAAATCCCACTAATTTTTCTTTTGATCAATCGTTGAATGTAATAATAATAAACATGTCAAATTACTCATGTTACACTGCAGGAAATTTTGAGAAGATCAAAATTTTTTTAAAATTAATTTTTTTATTTATTATTTAATTGTGCATCAGAATTTCATCTTTCATAAATTCTTTAATTTTTTATTTTATTTTTTTTATATTTTCATCTTTATTTATTATGATTATTTGAAAACTAATCCTTATATTGGAAGAATTTTCTTGGAGTCTTCTAAATTATTCCTTACAATGTAGCCAAAAAAATTTATTCCTTGCATTGAAGATGTTTATTGTTATTATTAATTTTTTTTTCGCCAGAAGAAATGAACATTAAAGATGTTTATTAGAAAAATACCATTAGACAGTTTCATGAAATTTCCAATATTGAGAATTTTCATACATTAATTTATTTACCAAATAATATTGCTAATATCAAATATTTTTAATGAAAATAAAATAAATAAAATAAAAAGAGCTTAATGATTATAGCACACAAATTGGATTACGTCTTGGGCTTGCACCAAAAATGTTGATCAATGAAAAGGTTTTGAGCCAGACTCATTGGGCTTGTACCACCAACGAGTCTATGTCCTTTCATCCTCTTTTTTAAAGGAAACTGGTTGAAAACGGTGACGTTGGGAGCCTAAAACTTTTTCTCCACACTTTATGTAAACATTCTGGAGTTCCGTCACTGTTACAAAATCAACTTTCCTTAAGAACCCTCATCCCTTCCATTATTCTTTTAATTTTTATTGATATTTCCCGCTTCTGCTTAGTTATTAGTTATTCGTAATTTTTCTTTTTCATTTTAGTTTTCATTGTAAAACTCTTTTTGTTTGGATAATACAAAATTTCTGATTAGTTCTAAAAAGTTCTATTGGGGAATTATTTTTATCATTATTTTGCAGGATTTTTTTTTTTTTTTTTTGCATTCTTTTTATTCAACTTATTTTGTGCCACTGCCAAACTTTGGTTCAAGTACAGATAGTAATGAAATTTGGAATATTTTAATAATTTTTATATTTTTAATGTCTAATTTTAAGTTTTATACCTTGGAAGTACAGATTCTATTCTAATGAGTTGTCATTCACCTGTTGATAGTGTTAGTTACTTTCATACGTTGCACGACGGTGGTGAGATCAATCCGTTTTGACAGTGTGTGCATTTGTGGTGGATGCCAAAGCTTTGGCAAAATCAAAGAGAGCTCATTCTCAACACCATAGTAAAAAGTCTCATTTGAGTCAAAAACTAATACCTCCATCAGCTGGTGCTAATGATGCTGCAAATGCAAAAATGCAGACAGGCAAGCAAATTAGAGAGAAAACGTGTCAGGCTCAGCGTGTATCTGCACTAGCATCGAATTGGGATCGCTATGAGGAAGAATTTGATTCGGGTTCTGAAGATCCATCTGGTGATACTGCAAGTCAAGCTCCTGATATTATTGTTCCTAAGAGTAAAGGGGCTGACTTTCGTCACCTGATTGCCGAGGCACAGTCTCAGCTGCACTCAAATCCTTATTCAGATAGCCTACCTTCTTTAGATGATGTTCTGCCAGGTACTTATATCTTTATATGTGGTTTAATGTGTAAAAGTTTCTGTTTCGTCTGTATTACATTTGTTCCACCCATTATTTGGTGTATTTATAAAACTAATAAGATACCAGGTTGTATTTTATAGTAGTTTCATTTTTACGAATAGGCATATTTTGCACAATGAGAGAAGAAGAGGGGGTAACAAGTAGGAGAAGATGACTAAGCATCCATTTTTAATAGAATAACAAAAAGAAAATTTTGGGAAGTTATAGTCTTCTCACAGCTGCCCTGACATAGTTGCCAGTTGTTAGGATTAGTCATAAACCTTTCCTTGAGTGATCTTTACGGTCTCCTTTGTGTTCTAAAAGTAAAATTGCTGTAGGTGTCAGTTTTTATTTTAAACTCTTGATGGAAATTTATATATCAGTAATCTTCCAGGAGACTTCAATCAGTTTGTAGGCTCTATGCTTGCAGTCAGGGGAGAGGGTATTCTGTCATGGACTGGGAATGATAATTTTGTTGTGGAAGACAGAACAACTGCACCTCCTGAGGTAATTGCTTTTCTTTTATTTGTTATTTTCATGTACACTGAGCAAGAAATTATAATGGTAAAGACTCAGATTGAGTCATTAATTCTCAAGTCCATTAACACATTGTTTGATGTTTACTGGATATGTACATCTATGTTCTTGTTTTGTCTTTCACCTTATGGTATGAGCTAGCATCTCTCTCTCTCTCTCTCTCTTATGTGCACACAGCTGCACACTGCACGCATGCCCATATTTGTGCTGCCTTCTCCGTAAGAGTACAACCAGAATATGTATCTCGCAATTTGATGGTAGTGAATTGTTATTATTGTTGTTAACATCAACATCTGATATTGGTGGCAGGTTCAATATGCATAAGTAACTTGGAATTTTATTGGATTCCTAATGCATCAAATTACAAAAACCAGTAATGCAAGCCTTACAATTTCCTATTATGTTAATTGCATGAAGAAGATGAAGCCTTTTTGTGTTTGTGATTTATTTTGCAAAGTTTTTGTGGGTATCTTAATAATGATCTGTCTTTTCCTCAGTCTTACGGGACTAAAAGTGTAAGAAAATCCTGTTTGATAGATGTGTGTATTTGATACTAGGGAAAAAATTGTCATTCTGATTTGGAAGTTATAAATATGCACTGCCTCCGCTAATTGTTAAGTGCATGGTGGATGTATTTCAGTATCCTCTATCCATGTTGAAAGCATCTGTGTTAGACAAGGGAGGAGAGGAATGGTGGAAGAGAAAGGTTGCTTTTTCGGTTTTGATCTTAATTTCTTGGGATAGTTTAGTTAGGGATGATATATTGTTTAAAGCTATTTATTTAAATAGGCATGGTTCATAGAAATTTATCATATGTCAAAAATCTAAGAAAATTTAAAATTGAAATATACTGTTTAGATGCAATCATTGATACTCCTATCAATGATCCTTGGACCATTTACTTGATCATGTTTTTACTGCCATCCACCCACCTTGCGTTACTTAGTTGACCTTCTTATTATCTTTTCACGTCCTTTTTCTTGTGTTTTCTCTTGTAGGCATCATTTCTCTCCCTGAATTTGCATGCACTTGCTGAACAACTTGAAAAAGTAGATTTATCTGAGAGGCTTTTTATTGAAGAAGATCTATTACCACCAAAGCTTTTAAGTCCAATACCTTACATTGATATTCAATTTACTGTTGATTCATAATGATACTTTAATGCCTCAAAGGTGAGGAACTGCAATTCCTGACGCTCACTAAAGGTAAAAACCATGGGGCTGGAAGGTTAAACTGTGAGTTTCAGTAATAACTTATAGAGATCATTCTTTAGATGCCTTGAGAGATGACTGGGACTGAAGGTCATTGGTAGCTAATGGGAGATACAGCTTTCTTAAAAATCTTGGCATTTCGTTTACATTTTCCCTATGGTTCTTGTGCATTCATATAAAGGTTTTTAGTTGTATTGAACCTTTGGTTCCTTTTTTCTTTATTAATTTGACCATATACATTATTGGATTATGGTGGCAGATTAGGCTTACTTAACCTCCCAGTCATATAGCATAATATCAGTTTTTGTGCCTACAAATATGTTTTTAATTTACACTTGAGTATCTATTGAAACATTATCTGGTTTGTATGCCAGAATGCAGAGAGATCAAAGGTAAACAGAAATCAGGAATCTGACCAAATGCAAACAACATCTGATCGAATAGCAGGTGCAAAGATAACTGAAGAACTAAATCTAAATGATTTTCCTGAGACGGTCAACTTTGCAAAAAAAGGGGTGTGCATATGTCATTTGAAGCGGCAGCTGCAGAGGCAGAATTGGATATGCTTCTTAATTCTTTCGATGAGACTAAAATTCTTGATAATTCTGGCTTAAATTCCAAAAAACCCTCAAGTGATTTTCGCAGAGAAGGTTCTCCATCTCTGCCACAACTTGCAAGAAAAGGCATTGATTCATCCAAATCTGCTGTCATTACTACCAGTTTTGATGGTTTACTTCTTGATTTATTACAAGAAACATCCACACGATTTGATGGTTTGCTATTAATTAGAAACCTCACTCATGTAAACCAAACTGATGGATAATTGCTGATCAATATGGCTGTACTCTTCCTTTCCAAGTTCAATGCGTTAGCTTTTTGTTTCGTGCTAGGAGCTGAAATATATATTCAGGCGTCTTTCTATAGTATATAGGCTCTTTCTGTATTGGGGAATTTTGTATCACTTGTACATTTGATGTTGGTGAGACGCTTGCCATGTTGCCCGAATGTCAATTTCAGGGCCACGATTTAGGTGAGGAGGAGAAGCTAAGTGGACCTTATCTTACTTTTACTTGATTACACCAACAGGAGCACAACATCTGCCCATGTGCTCACGCAATTAGCATTAGGTGTTTCGTAATACCAAAACGGAGAGATATGCTAACCTCCATGTGATGCAAGAAGCTAACATCTCATCTTTAACACAAAACAAATGTTTTAAGATAGAAAAATTCAGTCAACAAGCCTGGAAGCCTGGAAGCAGATTTGAATTATGAATACCAATAGTCAAGAAAAGACAGTCATCCAAGAAAGAAATAACTTAGATCAAATCATCCAATTCCTTGAGAATCATTCTAATCGAATCAATAATCCCATTTCAACATGTCAAGAAACAGAAAAGTAGAAAGAAGAAGAATTGATGGAAGATGTACTATCTTGATTTGTATTTCTTTGTAACAAAGTTACCTTCCTAATTGGGTTAATTCTAAAACCAAAATAATAATAATAATAATCTTCCATTTTCTGGCGAACAAAGCTCTTTCGAGTCAGAAATTATCCAACCAAACCTATACAAGAAATTAAAAAAAAAAAAAAAAAAAGAAAAAGAAACTCACAAAACTGCATCAATCAAAGCCACAAGGCCCCGGCATCTTTCAACACGGGGACCAACTCTCCACTAATATGAGTAGCCATAACTTTATCCAATCCCCCAAACAACTTCCCACCGATAAACACAATCGGAAGCTGCAGCGTTTTATCTTTTCCATCACCTTTACAAATCATTCCCAATTCATTCAAAAAACCAACCTCATCCTCCTCATCAATCTCATTAACCGCAGGGTTTACACCCAGCGCCAGCAGCAAACGCCTCACTACATGGCTCATGCAGCAACCCTTCCTGGCGAACACAATCACAGCCTTCTCTGATACAATGTTAAGCATGTATTTACTGCCTCCTCCCTTGCTTAGTACGAGGTTGTTGTGGCCAACTGTTGATGAGGCACGATGGGAAGTAGTGTTGACGCATGGCAGAGGCCATGACTTGTATGGAATTGCTTGTTGCATGCTGAAAATCAATAATATATCTGAAAAAAGAAAAGAAAAAAAATTAGAAGCAAAGAGCTTACTAACTGATGGAAATGAAAATGTGAGCAAGCTTTTATGCTCTGGGAGATGAAAAGGAGAATAAATATATATAGGAAGGAGTACAGGGTAAAGAAGGGGAGGCGAGTTGGGATTTTGAAAGGGTCAGCCGTCAACAAAGGTTTGCCTTTTTCCTTACGCGGCTGTGGCTGTATACTGTACATGGGTTAGTGGCTGTATACTGTACATGGGTTAATGGCTGACGTTTATTTGGTGTCATTATTTTTTGTTGTGCAATGCGTGTTCGTTCATGTCCAGATACCAAAAATGTTCTCATTGATTTTTTTTTTGTATATCTGATTCCCTATTTGCTTTGTTCCAGTGAAGGCGACCCCTTTTTTTTTTTTTTCCAAATCCAATGTATATCTAATTACCTAGTTGGTCCAATTAGTTGTCAAAAGCACTGTTGAAAGCCCGGATTTAAATATGTACGCCATCAGCATGCGGTGACGTTTACCAAAATTAAAGACAACAATGTACGCATTTGCTGACAGTCTACAACAATAGATTAACATTGCTGGTAATAAGATCATATGTCTATTATCTAAAGAAAATATATGGATTAATGCATGTAGCATGTTTTCGTTTACTTTTATCATTATATTTTAATCATCAGGTTCTATATGCATGTTATCTATAATTGCAGATTTTGTACAAATATTTTATACTTTCAAGTGTTTTTTAACCAATCAAAAATTCATTAACTGTCTAACTTTAATCTATAAATGACGTGATTTTCCAAACTGACTATTAAAATTGTGACTTTACCTTAAATTATGAAAACGTAATTTTTTTTGAATAAATAAGGGCTAACAATCCTCGTATTTCATTCTCTCCCTTGAACAATAAATCAGGACTCAATAACATCTTTAAAAAAGAATCTCTAACATATTATATACGTCATCGGACAATATTTATTTATAAACAAGTCTTTCAAATATGTTATCTCATTCATAAATTTCATTGATCAATATATTATAGTATTTATTAAGTTCTTGGATTTAGCGTCATTTGGCTTGACAAAAAAAGTAAGATAGCTTTAATGAAGGAAAAAAGAAATCTTACTGGGCATGGAATTTTTGCATTTCCATTTGCCAAGAGGTAACACAAAAATCAAGTAATATTAAATTTCAACTTTATTTTTCCAGACAATAAAAAAAAAAAAAAACGAGGTTTAAATCTGGAAATTCGAAGCCTTTTTTTTCTTTTGTGCGCTAATGGATATTATTGTGACCCAGTTGCTCACGTCATTGTGAATGAGCTTTGAGCGGAGAAAAAGGCAGTTGGTGGACGGTGAGGGAAGCCCAAGTCAGCGAGGGGCCAACACAAAGCTTACCATTACCATACATCACCACACGTATGCTGTAATGTCACGCCTTGGGCCCACCACGTGGCAAACAGAGCAATTCCTTCCATTTTGTCGTTGCTATGTCTAAAATTTCCAAAGCCACATCTCGTTGTCTTACCAAGTTAGCTAAATAATACGTGGACCTTCCCGAACTGATAACGTTTGCATGATGTCATAAAAATGGCCTTTCTAACTTTTGTTTCATTCCTCTGGGCTTTGTCTCTCATCAGCCATTCGGCGCCGGTTAGTAGAGATATCAATGGGTAAATGTGACGTATGGTTAGAGTATTCTTTATTATTTTTATATTTAATAGTTTTTTAAATTAATTTTTTATAAATATTTAATAAATATGAGTAATTTTTGCATTCATAATTTTTTAAAAAATAAATATAAAATTTTTAAAATATATATTTAAAATATAAATATATGTTAATATATATTTTTAAATAAAAATATATTCATTTTAATTAATTTAAAATAATAATTTATATTATTTAATAAAAATTTTATTTACTAAATATATATAAATATATATAATGTACGAATATGAGGTGGATACTATATTACTCATCTATATTCTTGTATTCGATAAAAATTTAAAATCATACATCTCTCAATCTTCATAATATAATACCCATCCCATCCTCATTCGAATGAAAAATTGGATTACTCATCAAGAATGGATAAGATTGACATCTTAACCTATCAACCTCCAAATGTTTCAAGCCTTATCTTATATTAGAGTTAATTTTTTAAAATTTTAATTTGGTGATAAGAAATTATAGATATGCCAACAATCGTATGATATGTTGTTAGAATATTATACTCTTAATTTTAATGATTAAGATTTAAATTTTAACAGTCTCAAGTGTCAAAAAAATTAAATATTAAAAATTTTATTAACTTATCATTTTTTAAAAATAACTATAGTAATTAATTAATTAATTATTAACTATATTTCATTACCACATCAATTTTATTAAATATTATTATATTTACTTATGCTGACATGTGTGACACGTCATTTTTAGGACAAAGTTGAAAGTTTTTTATAAGTTTAAGTTATTCTTGACAATTGACAATTTAAGACACCATCTTAATGTTGTTGCTGCTAGCCATCATTACATTTGCCACAACCACCACTGCCATAATCACTACTTCCACAACCATCGTTGTCACCATCACTGTTCCTACCACTGCCCTTGTTGTCATCACCATCAATCACTCAAACCCAACAGAAAAATAGAAACTTTCATATTCAAACTTTGCATGCATCAAAATCAATAATCAAATTAATAAAAGATAAAAAAAAAAGTTTTTTTACACAAACAACAAACCCACAAAAGAAATAGCTTTGGCAATCCTCATTCATAGTCCTAAAACAAACAAAATCCAAAAAGAAAACTCTTTATTTCTTTCTTTCATTGCCAAAAAATAAAAATAAAAATAAAAAGAGTAGATGTGAGGTGAGGTTTTGAGATGGGTTTCAATTTTAGGGTGTTATACTAGTGTAGACATCAAATTTTGTCTGAAACATTTTAGTATGGTTGAATAAAACCCATTTGAAGCTTGTAAAAAGATCCCTTAAAGAGCTCATAAAATGCATCGATATTTAGGCTTAATAAACAAAGAAAAATAAAACTCGTATGGTTACTGTCAAATTCTTTCACATGAAATTTATATGAATGATACCTTTTCACATAGATGCATGAGAAATAAAAAATAAATTAAACGAGCAAACCTTAAAGTCAACTCTAGTTAAAATTGCACAAAATTTGGTCAAAATGAATAAACCGAGGTCAATCCTCAAAGTTCACAACCTAATTGGAATCAATGTGATTTAAAATTATTTTTGGTGAGTTTTTAAAACACTGAAAATTTTTATTGCATTGGAAAAAATATAAAATTACTAAAATACCCTTTAGAGGTTTTTTTGTAATTTGGCTTTCTTAAGCTTGGATTTTCATAAAACTTTTCATATCTTAATTTCATAATATTTCATGATTTTTGGTGCATTTGAAATCACAACAGTGCCCCGAAAAGTGTAAAATTATCAAAATATCCCTATAAGAGTATTTTCATAATTTGGCCTTTCCGAGCTTGGATTCATGAAACTTTTCAGATCTTAATGTTATAATATTTCATGATTTTTGGTGCATTCGAAATAACAGTAGTACCTCAAAAAGTATGAAATTATCAAAATACCCCTATTGGAGTATTTTTGTAATTTGACCTTTCCGAGCTTGGATTTTTATGAAATATTTTAGATCTCAATTTTATAATATTTCATGATTTTTGATATTTTTAAATCTAAAAAATGAGCATGAGAACATTGATTTTCAAGAAAATAGCCTATACACCAAAAATTTTATACTATGGGTAAAATGATCTTTCCATGGGTTTAGAAGCTATAAAAATTAAAATTTTACAATGAATAATAGGGACCATTGGATCTCTCATTGTTCTTGATCCAATGGCCAAAAGATACTCCTAAAAAAAAAAAAAGTTTGATCTTTGGATGAGATTTGATCTTAGGGTTTATGTTCATTAAAAAGAGATATTTTTGGAAGGTCTAAAATGAAAATGAAGGTGACCATTAAGGGGGAGATAGTCTATCAAAAAGAGGAAGGGGAGAAAGGAGAAAAAAAATGAACTTTCTAAAAAAAGTAGAAAAAAAAAAGAGGAAGGGCTCTAAAAAAAATACTTTGATAGGATGAAAGTTTTTTAGGAAACCAGAAAGAAGAAATGAAGAAGATTTCTTAGTGGCCAAAAAAATAAAGGTCTTACAACTAAGAGAAACTCAAGAAAAGGAAAGTTTAAAGGAAAAATGGGAGCTTAACGAAAGAAAAGAAAGTTATAATTCTTGGGAAATTTTTTTTTGAAAAGGTAGTTCCTTCATTTTCCTTTCAGTTTGTTTTCATAAGAACCCTATTGTCTTTATCCTTTCATGTTCACATTTTCTTTTTTTTTTTCATATAGTTGTGCAATGCATGCTATTTTGTTTGAAGTTTAAAATTTATTTTTTCCCAACATACTAAACCTTATTGAATGTGGCATGTCAACTGATGTTTGAAACTTCATCTTTTGCATGGGTGTACCATTCTTCATTTCAATAAGGAGTTTATGCATGGAAAAACTCCTTTTTATGTTCATTAGTTCATTATGTAAATGATGTTTATTTGTAATAAATGATCTATGAAGAAAAGCTAAAAATTTTAGATGTTTATGGGTCTTATAGGTAGTCCCACTTTAAGACCATTTGTCTATTATTTCTTTTTCATTTAGCTAGTATTAGATGTAAATTTAGGAAAGAGGTTGCACCTTTTATGGCAAAATGTTATTTTTACTCTATTCATTCTCATTAAGCAGTGGCAGTTTTGGTTGGTATTTTATTACCTCCCCCATCAGTTTCTTTATTGGCTTATTAGGTTATACCCCGGCCTTTGTACTTGTTTTAACTATCTTAAGAGTTAAACTGGAACCTCATAGTGTTGTTGGGTTAAAGAAGCCAAAACCGAGTTGTTACTGTATATCAATCATAGTTTGGAGAGTTGTTTATAGGTATACCTTATTTTTTTCTCTTTCTTAATTCTCTTATTTTGGTTGTCAAATTTCCTAAGATTTAAGAGCCAAAACACCTCTTTTTAAATAAAAATACATCCTTGTAATTTCATCTTCTAGGTGTTCTTCTTTATAGTCCTTGTGTTTCTTTTTTTTTTTTTTTTTTCATTTTTCAAGGTTGTTTAAGCTTACACATGGTAGGTATTTGGATGTCATTAGGTTGAGATATCAAAAATATGTATTTGATTCACATAAGTACAAATCCGATATAAATAAAAGGATGCTTACCATGCGAAGTAATGATTTGCATATTTACAACCTTCCATTTCCTATCTTAATTAAAGAAAAAGGTTTCCAAAATTATACAATGAATCTGTTAACAACATGTAGTGTGATCTACATGTGTCTAAAATGAAGAAAGTCAAATGATAGATGATATGCATTTCATTTGTTTAATTATTTCATAATGTAATTACTTTTAAATACAGCCCGCATCATAAAGAAAAACTCAAATTTATGATTTTCGTTCATTATATACTCACAAACAGTGAGTATTTCATCAAATGTGAATTCGTTGAGTTGCATAATGTCATTGAAAATTGACTTTTTTCTATCTGTATGCTTGACTTTTATCTTAAAGTAGACTAAAATGTCCTCCATAACATTCACAACCCAATCATATGAAGCAACAATATTGCCAATTTGATGCACCAACCCATTGATTGCTTCATCATTGCTCTTAGCATGCTTTTTACCTGATAATGTCATCCTAGCATTGCTCAGAGTGGCAGATACAATGTTGTCTTCATCATCTCCTCTCTCTTCATTTTCTTTGACATTGATATCAAACTCAGGAGAGAAGTAATCATCCTTATTAGCATTTAATAATTCAAATGCATCAACTACTATTTTAGCTTTTTGACCAGTTGCTCTATCATATCCGACTATCATTTTAAAATCATCAAAAAATGGGAAAAGTTTGTTCCATAACCCTCTAGCATGTGGGTGTGATTGGTAAAGTTCAAACAAATACGAATCAAATAAAAGCCATTGAAAAAAAAATAAAAAGATAGATAAGCCATAATATCATCTAAAAAACTTACCCAAACCCACTCATAAAATACTTCTTTCTCAACTGTGATACATTTTTCTAGATCATTCCACCTAAATCTACTAAAATTTTTCATATCACAAATTGCATAATGTTGTCACTTAAGTAGATTAACCCTGGATTCGATGTGGGACGTGGCTTTAAGTTGTGAAGTAGGAATGACTTGCTCCGGCATTTGTTCAATATAAACTAGATATCTAACGTGGAATGTCCCATTATCTGCTCTTCATTAGGATAATTAGCTAAAGAATGTAGGCATTGAACCAAATGTGAATCTTCTTTTCTAGTCCATGAGTGGTTACCAAAGCCAGAACTATCCAATCATCTTCTGGATACATGTCAAACGGATTGTGATGGCTTGTCATGTAATGAAAACATTTTTATTCCTAATCACATGGTTAGACATTTTGAAACAATATCAATATAGTAAATAAAAAACAATTAAGGGAACGAAATAAATGAATATACATGGAGAGAAAGCAATGTGTTTTCCAAATTTTAATATTCATTGCACAATATCAACTATATGGTACATAAAATAAAAACCATTTGGGAAAACAAATAATAAAATACAAAACATATCTATAATGTTATTATCCTTCGGATCGCAACCAATGGGTGAACATATCATTAGCGAGATTATCTCTAAACTGAGTTCAATAATCAGATGGCTCAACATACGTAATCAAATGTTGATGATCAGATTCATTTAGTTGGAAAATACTTCTTTCGGTAACATCTCCTTCAATAAGATCAAAAACTATCTCAAAACTAATAAAATTATGCAGAAGACAACAAGCAGAAATAATTCTACACTATGTCTTAATTGAATAAAATAACTTCTCCTTTGAAATTGCCCATCTAGCTTTCAAATACAAAAACATCTCTCGATATAATTTCTTGCTTGAGAGTGTTTCATGTTGAAGTATTCCTATAGGATCATAAGTTGGAGTTCTACCCTCCAATCATTAAAATGGTACTGTTGACCTCTATAAAATGTCAAGAATCCTTCCCCATTTGTATATCTGACATCACAAAAATAGTAATTACCTATTAGAATGATCAACAACATTACTAATATCGAAATAAGCAACCTCGTTATTAACATTACGCGAACATAATACAAATAACACCTTATGGGATCCATAACTCATTCTTGCATATAATGGCATCCTTTAAAACTCTGCCATCTGTTGTAGAACCTTTCCATCCCAATAGAACATATATGAATTGCATATCTAAAGCACCCAAACAACCTTTGAACCATTTACATACATTATTTGTTGAATATTTTGGTATGGGTTTGGGTTTTTTAAACAACAATGTATGTAATCTTAATACAGAATTCAACATAGAATGAAATTATCTACTAATTATCTCTCCAGATCTTATCACTTGATGCTTCATAAGCCTATTTTTTGTATGATAGGCAATAATATGGAGGAAGTTAATTACTAATTTTTCTATTAACATTTGTTTAGATGACTGTAACCTTCATTCTATTTTAAGCAAATGACATAATTTTGTAAAAGCTCTCCTGTCTATTCTAATATGATCTACACACTATATATCGCTTTTAAATACCATTGCATTTAAGTTTAACTCTTTAATATGTAGGTTATCATAAGATATTCCACCATAAGATAGTCTCTATGGTTTTCTTACGTTAACATTTAATAAAGTTATAGCAACAAAACATAACAAATGCAACGAAGTCTCCATCTGGTTCAATTGCATCATAAGTAATGTAATCAATCGTATCTTCCTTAGTGAAAAATCAACCATAATTGTTTAGAGGAAACAATTTCGTTAAGGTTGAAAACATAATGGAAAACAAATCTTGGCATATGGTGGATAGAATCCCCCCACATCATCAAATAAAATATAAATCACAAACAAAACATTAGAAGATTGGAAGGACCTAAAATAATTTAATCACAAAACGTATAATATATATCGAAAATGCCTTAAATCCAGAGCTAAATGACATCTAAAAAAGGAAAAATAAGTTCATTGGAAGGCAACATAGATTATACACTATCAATCAGAAAAGTATACACATCGCTTTATGTAAAAACCAATGATGAACTTAACAATACAAAAGATTAAATGACAGATGAAAAAGTTGAAATTTTTTCAAAGAGAAAAATAAATGCTATGAGCTGAGATCTGTTGAAATATAAATTTCAATTGTATTTATAATTGAAACATGAAGAAGACATATTTGATAGTTATATCTATTCTGTTTCATGATTAAATGTTAGAGCGTTTATATTGTCAAAAAACAATCATTGAGAGGGAAAACAAAATTTTAGTATGGGAATATTGTAAGAAAAAAATGCTTCAATTGACAACCAACGAAGGTGTTTTTCCATACAAACACCTTAATCATTTATTTATAGGCATATTTGATGAAAGAACATGTCATAACAATTTGATCTATGAACATAAAAAAGAATAGTTTTTAAATAATGATCATTTAAGATGTTTCTAGCCAGAAACACCTCGAATAACCTCCATTCAAATTTTATTAGGGATTATTCAAGGTGTTTTTGGTAAAAAAATACCTTGAATAATCCCCTAATAAAAATTGAAGAGGATTATTAAAGGTGTTTTTAGTAAAAAATACCTTGAATAACTTATTCAAATTTTTTGTAAAGAATTATTCAAGGCATTTTTTAAGAAAAAAAAGCCTTGAATAACCCTCAATACAAAATTAAAGGGGATCATTTAAGGCATTTTTAGCTAAAAATATCTTGAATAATCACATCATAAAAATTGAAGGAGATTATTGAAGGTATTTTTTACTAGAAATGCCTTTAATAACCCTATTAAATTTTATGAGGGGATTATTCAAGGCATTTTATAGGCAAAAACACCTTGAATAATCATCTCAAAAAAATTGAAGTGGATTATTAAAGGCATATTTGGTCAAAAATGCCTTAAAAATGCCTTGAATAATCTCTATTAAATTTTTTATTTTAGGGATTATTCAAGGTATTTCTAGGCAAAAATGGCTCGAATAATTCCCAAAAAAATTCAGGGGATTATTGAAAGTATTTTTAGCTAAAATCACATTCAATAATCCCTTCATAAAAGTTTTTGGAGATTATTCAAAGCTTTTTTAGCCTGAAATGCCTTGAATAACCCGATTCAATTTTTTGTAAGGGATTATTGAAGGCGTTTTTCATGCCAAATGCCATATATTACCCAAATTTTTTACCAACATAAACTGACAATTGACTTACATTCATTTTAAAACATGCATTTCAAAATGGTAATGGTTATTTCACAATTTTTTTAGTTAGGTCAAATTTGGCAATCATGTTACTTTCCCCCCCAGAATCCTAGAATACCACAAGTAGATGTAGGTTTTTTTATTTCGAGACTTTAGGTATTGTTGTTGGGAATATGTCAGATTTTTCTAGAGTCAGATTACCCTGAACCAAACGTTGGAATCAAATACTCAACAGTAAGATTTTGGAGAAAAATATATGAATTCCTCCAAACCAAATGCCCCCTTATAAGATCCCTTGTTACCTGAATCGAAGTATCTAAGAATATTTTCAAAAAAAGATTTTATTTATTTTTTTCCTTTCAAAAATTTTTAATGATAATTGTGAAATAATTAAAAAGATTAAGGCATAATTATAATGAATAACAAAATGTATAACATAATAATAAGTGTTATATTTTTCGCACGCATATTCTACTTTAATGTTTACATTACATATTTTTAAATGCAAATGAAAATTTCAATGATAGGACCTTAAGAAGTTCGAGTAGTAATTCTCAAGAATTCCTTAAATGAGAAAAGATTTTTAAAAATTATCAAAGTATTGGAATATTTATAAACTCTTTTCAATACAAAATTTTTTAATTAATTTTAACAATTCTCATAAAAAATAAAAAATACATATTCATAAAAATTTTATTAATAACAAAATTAAGTAATAAAAATTTTCAATGATGGGATTCCAAGAAGTCTAAATAGTAATTCCCGAGAATCCCCTAGATAAGAAAATATTTTTAAAAATTACCAAAGTATTGGAATATTTAGGAACTTTTTTTGATATAGATTTTTTAATTAATTTAAATAATTTTCGTTAAAATGTAAAAAAGTATAAATATTTATAAAAGCATGCATTTTTTAATAATAAAATTAAGTAATGAGAATTTCAGATCATGGGACTCTAGAAAATTCGAGTAGTGATTCTCGAAAACTTCCTAGATGAGAAAAACCTTATAAAAATTGCCAAAGAATTGGAATATCTAAAAGTTTCTTTTCAATATGAAAATTTTTCATTTTATAATTATTTTCTATAATTTAAACAATTTTCTTAATAAATAAGAATGTGTTTTTTGGAAATAAATATATATGTAAATAATTATGTTATTACATGACTTTTAATAATTTTTAAAAACAAATAAAACATCTGAGGATGAGATCATAAAGAAATCCGAGTAGTGATTCTATATTATTACATTACTTTTAATAATTTTTAAAAACAAATGAAACATTTCCGAGGATGAGATCATAAAGAAATCCGAGTAGTGATTTTTTAGGAATCTTTAGGTAAGAAAATGTATCTAAAATGTCACAAATGTATTGAAGTAGTTAGATTAATTTTCAATAAAGATTTCTCTTTTTTTTAATAGCATAAAAATGAGTTTTAGAAAATACTCTTTGTTTTTAAAATTATAGATATCATATTTTATGGTTTTTTTAACATAAATACTGGAAATAATTATAAACCATCGAGGATGGGATTTTTAAGACTTTTGAGTGGTGATTCTTAAAAATTTTCTTAGATGAGATGGTTCCTTTTAATATTGCTAGTGTATTGGAATATTTTTAAAAATTTTTCAATATAAGGTTCTTATTTATTTTTCAAGCTTACTAAAAAATTAAAAATATGTTTTCAAAGAAAACTAAGGAAATTAAATTTTAAACACCAAAATTAAGATCATTTTAGTCATAATTAAAGGATAACATAGAATTAATTGGTACCATTTTTAAACGGACGTCATAGGGGTGCTAATCCTTCCTCATGCGTAATCAACTCCCGAACCAATACTATTTTTGTAGACCCAAAATTATCTTTGTAATATAATTTTAAAATTTTATTAAGAAGATAAGTTTTAATAGGTGACCAAATCACACCTAACCAAAAAAAATTGGTGACGACTCAATCTTTTGTTTTCCAAATTTGTCTAATGGTCCACCAAACTGTTACGACAGCTTGGCAATTCTACTAGGGACATCATTTTTTAGAGTGAGTCAGGCCAAAAATTAATAATATGTTATCTTTAATTTTATTTAATGGTCTTAATTGATATTTAACTTTAATTTTCTTAATTTTAATTCTTTCTAATAATAATAATAGCAGTAATAATAAAAAAGGAAACGAAAAATTACATTTTATTTTATCCATGTTATTTATTTATTATTTGATCTTTTATTTTATGCTTTGTATGTACTATTATTGTTATTATGAAGTGTTTAGAATAAGAATGATAATACTTTGTTCCTTTGCTCACACACGACACGTTCACATCATGCATGAGCTCTATACTTAGGCTTCAACTCTTTTAGGAGGGAATAAAATATCTATGCTCTCGTGAAGTAATAACCTTTGCAATAGCAAGCGAAATACTCCTACCCAAATTGAACCATTTCCATTTGTAGCTTGTAATGGATGAAGATTAGGATGCTTTACTAGTCCATAGTAGACGCCACTGAGGAACAGATAGGGGACCTTTAGATGCAAATCAATTCGAATCCAGCATTTAATAAACCATAAGAGCGAACTCGAAGTAGAGTCATATCCACCCTTTTCATAGACTGTCTCCATGAATTATAATAAAAAAGGGAATATTTGTATTGTATTTTTTTAAGAAAATCATAAATGTAGGCATTCATATTTGTTTTTTTTTTTCAAAAAAAAAAATACAATAAGATCTTTGTCCATTTCCTTTTTTAAAAAAAAAAAATTTCTTTTTGTTTCTTTTATTTTTCAAGCTTTTATTACTCTATTTTTTATTTTTTATTTTTCTTATTTCTCTCTCTTTCATACTAATGACTTATTTTTTTATTTTATGTTTTTTTTTAATAAATTACTTTGGCATGATACAATAACATAGTGAGGTATTTGCTTTAAGACATCTTCCAGCAAAGTTCTTTTCATGGATCCCACAATATTATAGATATGCTTTTCTTCTATAACTACCCTGTGTGAATCATATAATGAGGTGCATAATTGGTCTAAAAAAATTTAGCAAAAGGAAGAAGATTGTTTACCTATTGGTTTTGTGTCGGGTTACTAGAAAAAGTGCATTTGAGTCTTACCCAGAATAATTTAGAAGATTTGGCTACTATATGGAATCAAATGGGTAAAGCTAGGAAAGAAAAGTTTTGTGAAAAATATGGGTAGATTGCATCTCTTATCTCAGTAATGATCTAGAAACATTTGATTTGAACAATTGTTCAATTTTAAGACCTATCATATAGATGTTTTACATTTAATAAGGAGAATTTGACATTGACCATTAAGGAATATTCGATTTTGGTAGGATTGTAATTGCAATACCCTGATAAGATATATGTTAGAAAACCAAAGTCAAGGTACCGTAAAAAGATAGCTAAATTGATGGGAATGAAGTTAGAGGTCTTGGATGCTTTGACTAAAGACAAAGGTAAAGATGTCAGCTTACCTTGGCATTTTTTCATGATTTCATTTTGAGACACTTAGAAGATGATTAAAACATGGCAATATTCACCATAGCAATTTACAACATGGTGATTTTTCCAAAAACTTTGGGATATATTGAATTGGCAGTAGTTGATCTATTTGAATAAATTAAAAGTCAAGTGATGAATCCCATTCTAGCCATCCTAGCTAAGACAATCAAATCATTAAACTTTTGTTGCTAGAATGGAAGACATTTCACAAAGAGTGCATAGCTACTATTTATCTGGATGTAAAGCCATTTTAGATGTAGGAAAAGTTCTTTTTCCAAGTCATATCTTCGAAATAGAGTCTCAGTTAAAGAATTTTACGAAGGTTAGTGGCTAACATTGAAATCTAAACAAGAGTGGGTAGCATTCTTTCAAAGGCATACTAATGATTAGGTCAAATCGATGGCACCATGGATGCCTCATATGCCAGTGTTATATTGAGGTAGAGATGATCCATGGGTACTACTTTTGAGATTGTAGGTAGTGATAAGTTACACTCCACTAATGGTGTTAAGGCAATTTGGTGTGAAACAGCTTATCCTTACCATGTATAGACTTACCTTAGTAGAATTTGTTTATGAAGAAGTGAGTTTGTCAAGAAAAATGAAGCAGCCAGTTCAAATATGGAAGAAGACTCAGAGGCTAAGATTAGGACCTATTTTTGACAAAGTCACCCTCGATTACTTAATTTGTAAAGCAATGTATTTTAGAGATATTGTGCTCCCCACAGATGATTTCTCATTTCAATAAGTGAGCCCATGGGCAAAAGAACCATTGTCAAAAGTAAGCTTATTAAGCAAGAACTTAAAGTAGAAAAAGAAAATTTGAGAAAAGAAAATTTGAAACTCTAAGAAAAGATAGGACAACTGAAATATGAAGTGAAAGCTTGAGAGTAGACTAAAAAAGGCAATGCAAGATCGGGATGTAGCCTAAAATGATCTTAAGGATTTGCATCAAGAAAACAAAAAAATATGAACCCAATTAAAGAAGGGAAAAGGCATTGGATTTAGTGTTAGGTAGCAAAAGGAAATGATTGAGCTTCAATAAGAGATGCAAAGTTAGAAAGACAAAGCCAAGAAAAATGAAGAAAAAGCCATCAAGATTTTTTGAGAACAATAAGAGTGGGAAGGTTTGTATTCAACAGCTTCAACAAGATTGATAGATGTCAAAAAAAAGGGTGCTAAATTGAAGGCATATATCAAAGATGAAAAAAGAAAACATTATGAAATGAAAAAAAAAAAAAAGAATCATTTTGCCAAGTAATTTAAGAGAAGGAACAACAATTACAAAACCAGAAAGACCATAATTCCACAATCATCAAAGAATGGAAAAACAAAGAAGAAGATTAGAGATACACTTGTTATCTTAAAGTGGATGCTCGTATGAAGTGAAATATGGAGAGCTTGGGAAGGCAACAATACATAGAGCATCTAGCTAGTCAAATTTGAAAGGTAGTAAGGAAAGCAATGAAGATGGTCAATAGAGTAGAAGCTTTAATACAAGAAATTAACCCAATTGGAAGTTATGGGCAATGTTTGTTAAACTTTTTAGTTTAAGCCAAGGATCACTATAAACAAATTAAATGTTTTTGTGGCTACAATGCTAAAATGATAGACTCTTTATAATTAGAAACTTATCGAAATCAATGAAAAGTTCTAATTTTGAGATATGTCTTAGAGTAAATACCTCTCAATGCATTCATACATACATTTAGCATATTTTTCTTTCTTAGTATTCTACCTCATTAAAATGATGTTTTCAAAAATTAAAATAAAAATTATTTTGCTTTCACAAAAATAATATGGCGTCCTAATTTTTCAAATTATGGTAATGAGAAGTTTAATGATAGCTCAGCTATTAAACGTTTGAAATCGATCTACTCGCCACCTATACAATACACAATTACAAGTTAAAATTATGGAAAAAAAGTAGGTAGCTAGGATAAAGAGAATGGAAAAAGCTTAGGAAGATATACGAGAATGGATAGTTAAAATGCAAGAGAAGACACGAAGACAAATGATAGAGTTAAGAGAGTTAATGGGGGGCATGGCCAAAGGGAAAAATGTTACTGAAGCCTTTACTATAAGAAAGGAAAATTGACCCCATGAAAATAACAATGTTAGAAAAGAGCCATTTTACCCACCCGGGTATATACCACCCCTTGCTTGAGCTTACAAGCCTGACGTCACAAACTTCATCATCTAAAACCAAAACATAGATTTCTTTAATTTAATCTCATAATATGATGATAACTTTCATCTTACTTGTTTTCTTTTTTCTTTTTGTCAAAGCTGGCTTTGGCTTTCCACTGTTTGGCCGACATAAATAAAGCAAGAGAATCAATTAAAGCTATTTATTCCTAGTTAAAGTGAAATTTTAATTTGTTAAGAAATAGTCAAATGCCAATGAGTCATTGAATCAAAGATTAGGGGTGAGTTTGGATTTTAACACTTTATCAATAATCACGTAATTATTTTTAAAAGTTATGTCAATCGTATGCTGACATTTAATTTGTTTGACTCCAAATTAATTTAGGTTTTATCGAGTTTAATTGTACAGGTCTAAGTCAAATTCAAAGTTGATTGGGTCGAGGCCCAATCTCTATTATTTGGGTTGTTTTGTGTCTATGGGCTTGAATTCTAATGACAATTGAACTTACAAACCCAAATTCTAAAATAAGCCCAAATTTAGTGTCTTTGGCCCAAGGCCTGATGTTGTGACCTAAAATCTGGGTAAGGGCCCTAGTTTTTTTAAAGGAGTAAAATAAAAATGAAAATAACAAAACTTAATTAATTGAAAAAAGAAAATAAAAAGAACAAAAGAAGAGCCTGTGACTATGGATGCTGTGCATGGCATTGACAACCCATAAACCTTATCCCTGGCAGCCATTTGACCCCTTACCCATAATTTCCCTTTCCTAGATAAACCCTACCACATTTTGTTATGTCCGCCATCACCATCCTTTGAAGATATCTAGCTTTGGGCTAAAATAAGATGAACAACAACCTTAATTCCTGGAAACTAGACAAAAATTTCAATATCAGACACGGAAATCACCTTGGTAGCATAAAGGCCGTCGGTGACACCTGAAAGACCTCTTAAAATCTTAGAAATCAAGGGATCTTGTCTCTCTCTTAGCTCTATAAATTTAGAGCTTAAGCATAAAAAGAAAGCGAGAAAAAAAAATATAACCTCAACAAAAAAAAAGCCAAAAAAAAACTTTTTTTTAACAAAAAAAAAAAACCTTTCCTAATCTTTAAAACAAAACCCATATCCCTTGGAACAAGGAACTAGTGCCAAGAACAAACCACAACCAAAAACAAAAAACCAAAACATAAAAAAAAAAAAATTTTGACCAAAAGTTTGTTGGTCAATCTAGGAGTTTATAAGCAATTTCAGGCAAAAAAGAGGTTGAAAGTGGGTAAGGGAGGACGAGAAGAGTTTTCAAAGGTTTTTTGAGAATTTTTCAACAATTGACAATGTCTATCAGTATGGTGATGGTGACCAACAATGGCGATTGGCAATTTTCTGGGCTTTATGCTACCAATAAAGGTAGCTTTAAAGTTTCTTTTTTATTTGAAGTTTTTTTTTTTTTTTGAAAGGAGACTAAAATGATTTAAAAACAAAAGTTGGGTTTTTATTTTAAAAAAAAAAGTAACAGGCAAAATGACACTATTTCACCTAGGGAGGATCCGTGCATGAAACCAACCCCACCCGTTGACTCACGCACCCAACCGACAACCCGATTCCCCATCAAACCAAAATTGGTCTAACTAGAACTTTGACCAGCTCAACCAAACCGTTGAAATACTAGTTGAACCATACAAAATGCCTTAGACCACTAGAAAATCACTCCAGATCGATAGAAAACCATCCTAAACCTCCAAAATGGTGCAAGTCGTTGATTAGCAGGTTCAATTTTTTTTTATTTTCTACATTTTATTTTATTATTTTTTAGTTATATATTTTTATTTATTTTATTTTTATTCATTCATGCATGTTTTAAATTATAAGTTTCCAAAATAAATATTTATTATTTTATTTTAATAATAAGAATAAAAATTGAAATTTTTGGTAATTTTATTTCTAAAAAAAAAGAATAAAACAAAATGAAATAAAAAATATAAATAATAAAAAATGGAGGAAAAGAAATTTTCATTTAATGATTAGATTCTAAGGAAATCTGCATAGTTATTCCTATGAAATCTCTAGGTGATAAGTTTTTTTAAATACTACTAACGTATTGAAGTATTTATAAAAAATTTTTAATAAAATAAAAATTCTTTTTTCTTCCATTAAAAAATGCAAAATAATAAATAATTAATAATAAAAGTGCAAAAATTAATAAACAAATTTTTCTAAAAGAAAAAGGTATTTGTTTTATAAAAAGATTATTAGTAAATAAAGAAAGAGAAAAAGAAAATTTTTATCCAAAAATGAGATTCTAAGATATTTTGAATAGTGATATATAAGAAATCTCTAGGTGAGAAGGTTTTTTTAAATACTACCAGCGAATTAAAATATTTAAAAAAAATTTTCAACAAAATAAAAATTTATTTTTATCCTACTAAAAATGAAAAAAATTTTGAAAAGATAAAAATGCAAAAAAATTAATAAATAAAATTTTCTAAAAAAAGATAAATAATTAAAAAATAATAACAATAATAAATAAAATGAAATAAAATAAATATGTAAAAATAAATGTATGAATATTATGTTTCATTATTTGCATTGCATGCATATCACTCAATTACGAAACATTAAATGTTAACCTTAGAAGTTGGGATTATAAGAAAATCTTAGTAGTGATTCCGAAGAAATTTCTAAGTAAGAAAAATTCTTTCAATGTTACCAACGTACTATAACATTTTAAGAGTTTTTTCAATAATAAGGTTCTAATTTATTTTTCTTAAATAAAATGGATTAATCTTAAAAAAAAGATTTTTTTTTAAAAAGTGGTGAATTAACAAAAGTGGAAATGAAAATAAATTAAAAGATGGAAGTTAAGGAATTTTCTTAAATATTAAAATTAAGAGCATTTGTTAAGATTAAAGGATATTACATAATTAATTGGTACCGATTTCTGAAATGGGCACTGTGGATACTAATCCTTTCCCATGCACAATCGTACTCTCAAACTCAAACTGTTTTTGTAGACCCTAAAATTATCTTTTTAATAAACTTTTAATTAATTTAAAAATTTTATTAAAAGGGTAAGTTTTAATAGTTGGTCAATCATACTAGCTAAAAAATATTTGTGACAACTCTATTTGTTTTTAAATTCGTCTAGCAGTCCAAAAACTGTTATGATAGTTTGACGACTTTACTAGAGACATTTTTTTAAAATTTAGGCCAAAAATTAATTATGAATTATCCTTAATCTTGATTTAATGGTCTTAATCGATATTTAACATTAACTCCCTTGATTTGTCTAAAAAAATTAAAAAACCAAAAGAAAAAAAAATAATGATAATAATAATAATAATAATGAATGAATGAATGAAAAAAAATCATTTACATCTCCTTTTAATTATTTTATTCTTTTCTGTATATTATTCTCAATAAATTATGGGGTATTTTTGTTCATTTTCCTTGCACACATGATAACATTTTGCATCTTATGTATGTATTCTATACTCGAGCTCTGTTTCTTATTGGAGGAAATAAAGTACCTATGCTCTCATATGGTGATAACCTCTGTAATGGCAAGCGAAATATTTTCACTCAAATTGAATATTTTTTGTTCATAGCCTGTAATAGGTGAGGATTAGAATGCCTTACTAATCCAGTATGGACGACAATGAGGAATAATTTGAGAACCTTTAGATGTGTGTCAATCCAAATTGAGTAGATAATATGTCGTAAGAAACCAATATTAGGTAAAGCCTCACCAACTTAGTTGTAGAAGGACCAAAAGTTTAGGACAAATAGGGGAGACATTTCATAACAATTCCAAAATAGGAAAAAATAAAAAATCATGTGTTTCAAACAAACCAAAACAAAACGAAGAAAAATGAAAAACAAAAAAAGGGTTTTTGTTTTAAAACAAAATTCACAAAAAATGAGCATTTTTTAGAACTAAAAAATAATAAGGGATTATTAAAAAAGGCTGTCATTTCATTTGGTTATGTAGCACCCTAAATGTTTATGACTATGGGAAAAAAAATTTTTTTCTCATCTTAAATCATATCCTTGTACCCTCAATTTTGTTTCTTTTTTTTTCTTTTGTATAAGCCATATCATGCAGTTTCTCATTGAGATATTTCTTTAGGACACTTTTTTTTTGAAAATTTCTTTTTATGTATCTCGTAAAACTATAAATTTGTTTATCATCCATAAGTGTCCAATGTGAGTTGTATAGTGAGGTGCATATTTGGTTGAAGAAAGCTTAGTAAAAAAATAAAGATTGTTTGCCTACTGGTTATGCATCATGGTTACCTAAAAAGGTGTATTTGGATCTCACACAAAACAATTTAAAAGATTTTTTCATCATCTAAAGTCAACTAAATGAAGAGAGAAAGAAAAGATTTGGTGAAAAGTATAGGCAGATAGCATCCCTAATTTCGGTGGTGATTGAGGAACAGTTGATCCAAGTAGCTATATAGTTTGGGGATCCATCCTATAGATGCTTTACTTTTAACTAAAAAGATTTGATGCCAACCATTGAGGATTACTAGGTTTTGCTTGGGATAGAACTGCAATGTTCAAACAAGGTGTTTACTCGAAAGTAGAAATCAGGTTATTGTAAAAAGTTTGCAAAACTTATAAGGGTTAAGGTTGAAACTATAGATCATTCATATAACCCAAAGGTGAACATCTTGGTATCCATTAAGACTTTCTCCATAATTTTGTTTGAGGGCATTTAGATAAGGATCAAGGGATGGTTGTTTTTGCTTTGGCAATATATGGCATGGTGACTTGCCAAAGACTTTAACTTACATCGAGATAATTATGGTAGATTTTTTCAAGCAAGTTGAAACCTAAGCAATCAATCATTCACCAACAATTTTAGTTGAAACTATAAAGTCATTGAATTTTTTACTGACAAAAGGGAAAAGGTCACTTCATAGGATATGCATCGCTATTGTATGTGTAGGTAAAAAGTCACTTCAAGTGTGACAATAGTGCATTCTTAAAGTCGTATCTTCAAAACAAGGCACCAGTTGAAGAATTTTGCAAAAGCTAATGGTCGACATTGAAAACTAAGAAAGAATGGATCACATTCTTACAAAGGCTTACCTAGGAGAAAATAGAATGGATGTTGCCTTAGATGCCTCATGTGCCTGTACTATATCAAAGAGGAAATGAGCCATGGATACCATTATTAGGACTATAAGGCATGGTGAGTTATGCCCCATTAATAGTGTTCTAAGGCAATTTGGCACAAAATAGTTTGTTCTTTATTGTTAAACTCTAAACCACATCAGAATGCCTTATTGAAAGTGTTAAATGAAGCATATGTAAAGCAAAATATATTAGTTGAAAATGTGGGCTACATCATGGGGAACATCATTGCACTAAATTACATTACTTTTAATAATGATGAGATCTCACTGAAAGGTTAAGAAAGTTTTCAAAGCCCTCCACATTTTCATTTGGTGTAAAGACCACATCATAAGCAATGTTTTCATTGATAATAGTTCATTGATCAACATCATAACCATGACCGCTTTAAAGAAGCTGCTCATTGACATGTTATATATAAAGCCAAGTCATATGATCATGAAGGCATTTAATGGTTTTTGATGTGAAGTACTTAGAGACATTGAGATAACCTTGAAATCGAGCCATGTACATTCACTATAGAGTTTCAGGTCATAAATATTTCACAATCATATAGTTGTTTGCTTGGAAGGCCATGGATTCACATGGCTAGTGCTATTCCATCTTTTTTGCATCAAAAGATCAAGTTCATTGTTGAAGACAAACATGTTTGTATTTTTGGAAAGGAAGATCTACTGGTGAACAAACCTTTAAGTACTCTATATGTGGAAGTTGTCAAAAAGGCATTAGAGTTCTCTTTTAGGTCTTTTAAATTTGCCAATACAACTTCATAGGAAAAAGGTCAAAGGTACCAATTCCACATTTATCAAGGGTCATAGAGATGGTTGTCAAGCAAATATTTAGGAAATGGTGACATTTTAGAAAAGGTTTAAAGGTAAACTTACAAGGAATCAAGAGCCATCAAGGATAGTCAAAAACAAATGAAGATTTGGGTTAATGCTAATAAAGCAAAAAAAAAAAAAAAGACTCATAGCAAAGAAGAGAGAGAAAAAAGTGGCTCACTTCAATGGACATGAACTGAAAGGTGAGAAAATGGTTTTTCTTTATCTTTATAATACATTTTGCTTAGATGGATGTATCTATCCTGATTCATTAAAGATCTCAAAAGGATAACCCACATTAGACATAGAAAAAGGTTTTTTTTAAGCTAGAGATCAACATAGTGAGTGAGGAAAAGATGGCAACTAAGGAAAAAGAGGTATTTGTGTATCAATGGCCATCTAAAACCAAGCTGAACAATTAAAAAATGATGAAGCTACTAGTTTTCCTTGAGTCCCTTTCAAAGTAATGAAATGAGTTTAATTCCCCAATGCTTTTGCTTAAAAGTATTTGGAGGTTTTGTGTATGGGCTTATCTTTCCATTTTAATAAAATTAATGCATTTTTGTTTCTTTTTTTTTCTTTCATTTAAAATTTTCACACCTTTATACCCACCTATATTTCTTTAACATGTAATTTTCAAGTATCCAAATAGTGAACATAAAGATAACCATGACAATAATCCAAAATTTGATTTTGAAAATCTTATTCATGTTGATGAGTTTGATAATGAAGAAAATTCAAATGATTATACTTTACCCCATGACTTGTTAAAACTAGTAAAGCAAGAAAGAAAACCAATTGAACCACATGAAAAAGCTTCAAATGTAGTTAATTTGGGGTGTGAGGAAAACAAAAAAGAAATCAAAACGAGTATAGCACTTTCGTGTAACGAAAGGTAAAGGTTGGAAGAACTACTCCATGAGTATGTTAACGTGTTTGCATGGTCACATCAAGATATGTTGGGGCTCAACACGGATATTGTAGAACATTGTTTGCCTTTAAAATCAGAATGCAAGCCAATATAGCAAAAATTGAGATGCATGAAGTTGAAAATGTTGCTAAAGATCAAAAAGGAAGTAAGAAACAATTCGATACAAGTTTTCTGAAAAGTAGCTAAGCACTTGGAGTAGGTGGCTAATATAGTCCTAATCCTCAAAAAAGATGAAAAATTTCAAATGTGCATGGACTATTGAGACTTGAAAAGGTAAGCTCAGAGGATAACTTCTCATTACCTCACATAACATTTTGATGGATAATACAACAAAACATTCTACATTCTCATTCATGGACAATTTTTAAGGATACAATCAAATTAAGATAGCCCTTATTGATATGGAAAAAACTACATTTGTGACAATATAGGGCACATTTTGCTACAAAGTCATGCCTTTTAGATTAAAAAAATATTGCAGCTACTTACCAAAGAGCAATGGTGACTTTTTTTCATGATATGACACATAAAAAGATAGAAGTGTACGTGAATGATATGATCGTGAAGTCTTATAAAGGGGAAGACCATATAGCCAATCTTAGAAAGTTATTTGAAAGCTTGCGAAAGTTTCAATTGAAATTGAACTCGACCAAATGCATGTTTGTCATCAAATCAAAAATGTTATTAGTGTTCGTGGTCAGTGAAAAAAGCATCAATGTGGATAAAAAAATACGTGCTATTAAAAACTTGTCCCCTCCATAAATGTAAAAAGAAGTAAAAAGTTTTTTGGGAAGATTGAACTACATTTCTTATTTTATCTCTTAACTTACTTCTAAGTGTGATCTTATTTTTAAAATGCTCAAGAAACATGACCTCGATAAATGAAATGAAGAATTTTAGTGCGCCTTTAAAAGAATTAAGGAATATTTATCAAACCTGCTAGTTTTGGTGCCACTTATTGCAGGAAAACCTTTGATTCTATATCTGATGGTGCATGATAATTCTATGGGATATGTATAAAGGTAACAGGATAAAACAAGCTAGAAAGAGAAAGCTATTTACTATCTAAGCGAGAAGTTCACTGATTACGAATCTAAGTATTCTTAGTTGGAAGAATATGTTGTGCATTAGCTTAGGCAGCCTACAAACTTAGGCAATACGTGTTGTATCACATAACTTAGCTAACAACAAAACTGGATCTTCTCAAATACATCTTTGAGAAACCTTTTTTGTTAGGGATAATAGTAAGATGACAAGTCATGCTCTCTAAATATGAAATTGTGTATGTAGCACAAAAGTCAATCAAAGAAAGTTTAATTGTACAATTGCTTGCAAATTATGCTACTGATAACTATGGACCCATGAAGTTTGATTTCCCTGATAAAGACATAATGATTGTCTTTCAAGTGGAAAAGTTAGAGCTCATGGAAAAACCATGGAGAATATTTTTTTATGAAGCGTTGAATACTTTAAGACATGGAATCGAGGCAATTTTAATTTCTCCAGAGGGAAACTACTAGCCAAGCACAGAGAGGCTAGATTTTAACTATACTAATAATGTGGCAAAATACAAAGCATGCATTATAGGTTTGCAAATGGTAATTGAAAAAAAGATTAGAGTATTAAAGGTTTATGGAGACTTAACTTTGATAATTTATCAATTATGAGGTGAATGAGAAACTAAAGACTCAAAGTTGGTTCGATACCAAAGGTACATTACTAAATTAATCAAGCAATTTAAGGATGTTCAGTTCCAGTATGTTTTTCAAGAAGAAAATCATATTTTTGATGCATTGGTAGCATTGGACGTAATGTCCAAGCTAAATGCAGATATAGAGATTTGACCCATCAAATTAAACATAAATGAATCATTGGCACATTGCTTAAGAGTTGATAATGAGGTAGATGGATGACCTTCGTATTATGACATCATGCAATATGTCAAACATCGATAATACCTAAAACATGCATCATAGAATGATAAAAAATTATCTGAAAATTGGCAATGCGATTTTTCCTTGATGGATAGATTTTATATAAGAAGAGTCAAGATCAAATGCTGCTAAAATGTGTAGATGCTATAAAGGTGAAGAGACTATTAGAAGAAGTGCATAGAGAGATTTGTGACACTTACGTAAAATGGTTACATGTTGGCTAGAAAAATCATGAGAACAGACTATTATTAGTTGACAATGGAGAATGGTTGTATTAGTTATGCTAGAAAATGCCCCAAATGCAAAATTTATGTAGATAAGATACATGCCCTTTAAATCCTTTCCATATTTTGACACCACTATAACAATTTTTTATGTTAGAGATGGATATGATTAGGCCCATCCCTGCAAAAGCTTCAAATAGGCATTGATTTATTTTTACAGTGATCGACTACTTCACAAAGTGGGTAGAGACAACCTTTTATACTAATGTAACATGAACAGTCATATGCAAGTTCATAGAAAAGGAGATAGTGTGTCACTATGGGCTTCCGACAAAGATCATTTCTGATAATGCTCGTAACTTGAACAACAAAATGTTGAAAAAAGTTTATGGTCAATTCAAGATCAAACACCACAACTTAGCACCATATTGTCCAAAAATAAATGAGGTAGTGGAAGCTATAAATAAGAACATTAAAAAGATAATAGAAAAAATGATTGATGTCTGTAAGGATTGGCATGAGAAGTTACCATTTGTGCTGCACACTTACAAAACATCAGTTCACACTTTACTGGAGCCTCACTAGCATATGGGATGGAGGCCATGCTATCAATTAAGGTAGAAATTCCTTTGTTAAGAATCTTGATGAAAGTAGAATTAGAAGAAGTTGATCGGGTTCAAAGTCATTATGAATAGTTAAATCTTATTGAGGAGAAAAGATTAATAACTCTTTGCCACGTTCAAATGTATCAAAATAGAATGATGCAAGCCCATGATAAAAGAGCTTAGCCTAAATGATTTCATGAAGGAAAACTAGTTTTGAAGAAAATCCTTTTGATCCAGCATGACAGTCAAGAAAAATGAATGCCAAATTGAGAGGATCCATATTTAGTAAAGAAAGCCTTCTCTAGTAGGGCATTAATTTTGACGAAAATAGATAGTGATGAATTACTAAACCCAATCAACTTAGATGGTATGAAAAAATTATTTTACGTAAAAAAAATTGAAAAATGATAAAAAAAAGGAAAAAAAAAGAAAAAGGAGAACTTAAATAAAAAAATATGAAAAAAAACAGTTTGGGTTTATAGAGGATACCTAAGTTGAAAACCTAAAAAGATGACTTAGGTATAAAAAGGTATCAGCATCAATCGGGGATCATGTCACGCTAGGGAAAAGTTTGATTTGATGTGCTCTAAAAATCAAGAATGTCAAATGGCTAGGTTTTCAAAATAGGAATTTTGGATAAATGTTTAAAGTTTATGAAAGCTCATTATTTTGAATTAATTATCTCTATCCCAACATTTCGCTCTTAAATGCCCAATTGTGAAGACCGTACACAAAAATCTACTTGTGCATCATTTAGTAGTGAATATCTTTTTTCTTTGGCCTATGTTACTCTCTATTATGTTGCTTTCTCAAACAAATAAAGGAAACATTAATGCATTGCATTTAAAATTGAAATCATGATAGGTTTGGCCTGACAATGCTTGCACTGCATCGAAAAGAAATTCAAGGGTAACATAAAATAATGAACAAAATGAGAATGGAAGAAAATCAAGGAAAAACTGATACCCTATGGGTTTGAAAGAATGAATCTTTGATTTATCAAAGGTTGTTTAGCCATCAAGATTTTGAAGGCTAGTTTCGAAGTTAAATGTTGGAGAATTAAAAAAGGAAAAAATGAAGATAAAAAAAAAAGATGATTTTGATAACCTTGTTATCACAACAAAAAATGCATGGTATTGTTTTGTTCACATTGCATTCCTTGCATGCACTCAATAAATAAGAAATGTAGTGTCTAGACTATAATTTGAAGTTGAAAATTGATAGTATCATAAGCCTTCAATTAAATTCTTTTCAAAAGGGTATGGACATTTGATAGAGAAAATCTTGTCGGGCATGGTTTGTAAAACCTCTGGGCATAATCTTTGAATTCCATTCAAATTAGATTTTTTTTAAAGTTGTCAAGTCTATAATAAGAGTAAACCTTCAGTTTAAATTTTAAAGTTGTCGAGCCTTTAATGAGATGAGTCTTTCAATTTTCTTTTTAAAGTTGTCGAGCCTCTAACACGAAGAACCTTGCAATTTAAGTTTTAAAGTTGACAAACCTCTAATGAGAAGAGCCGTTCAATTTAATTTTTAAAGTTGTCGAGTCTCTAATGAATGGAGCTTTTCAGTTTGAGTTTTAAAAATTATCGAGCCTTTAATGAGAGGAGCAAAAAAGAAAAAAAAACAATAAAAACAAAATTATAATAAAAAATGTTTAAAAAAGATTAAAAAAATCCAAAAACTTGAAACTTTGAATCATTGACTTCAAACAAAATTGATGTTATCGTCTTTGCCTTATTCTTAATTATCAACAATGTGTAAAGAGGGGTTGTTGTAAATACCTAGTTTTGTTTGGCTTTAGATTCGTTTAGGTTTTATTGGGTTTAATTGCATAGGTTGAAGTTAAATTCAAAGTTGATAAGGTCAAGGCCTAATCTCTGTTATTTGGGTTGCTTATGCCTATGGGTCGAATTCTAATGGCAATTGAACTTACAAACCTAAATTCTAAAATAAGCCCAAATTTAGTGTCTTTAGCCCAAGGCTCGATGTTGTGGCCCAAAATCTTAATAAGGCCCAAGTTCTTTTTAAGGGAGTAAAATAAAAATGAAAATTACAAAAGTTAATTAATTAAAAAAAAAGAGAAAAAAAAGAGATTGTGATTGTGGTGACGTGCATGGCACTAGTAATCCATGAGCCCTATTCCTAGTAGCCATTTTACCCCTACCTGTAATTTTTCCTTCCTAAATAAACTTATCTCATTTGACTATTTCTGTCATCACCATCCATGGAAGAAATTTGGCTTTGGGCTAAAATAAGATAAACAACAACCCTAATGCCTAAAAACTAGACAAAATTTTCAATCTTAAACATGAAAGCTGCCTTGACAACATGGAAGCTGTCGGTGACACCTAGAAGACCTTTTAAAATCCCAGAAATTATTGGATCTCATCTCCCCTTTTAGCTCTTTAAATTTAGGGCTCAAGCATAGAAAGAAAATGAGAAGAAAAACAAGTAAAACATTTACCAAAAAAAGAGCCTAAAAAAAAACTTTCTTTTAACAAAAAAAATACCTTTTCTAATCCTTAAAAAAAAATTCAAAAACAAAACCATATCCCTTGGAACAAGGAACCAGTGCCAAGAACAAACCACAAACAAAAAAAAAACCAAAAAAGAAAAAAAAAGTTTTGGCTAAAAGTTTGTAGGTTGATCTAGGAGTTTCTGGGCAATTTTAAGCAAAATAGAGGCTAAAAGTGGGTAGAAAAGGACGAGAGGAGTCTTTAGGGGTTTTCTGAGAATTTTTTAGCAATTGGCTACGATAGTCGGCACAGCGATAGTGACCAATAGCGACGAACCATCACGACGACTGGCCTTTTTTTAGGCTTCATACCCACTGATGAAAGCAGCTTTAAAAGTTTTTTTTTTTATTTGAAGTTTTTGTTTTCAAAAAAAGGCTGAAATGGCTTAAAAACGATTGAGGTTTTATTTTAAAAAAAGACAAACAAAACAATATTGTTTTATCTAGGGAGGATTTATGTGTTAGGTCGACTTGACTCGTTGACTTGCACACTCGACCTACGATAGTATTCCCCATCATACCAAAAATTGGTCTAATTGGACGTTGACCAACTCAACTAAACCGTTGAAAAACTAGTTAAATCATAGAAAAATGCCTTATACTGCTAAAAAATCACTCCATACTGCCAAAAAACTATCCCAAATTGCCATAACCGTGTAGATCGTTGACTAGGCCATTAACAAGCCAATTCAATTTTTTTTTATTTTGTATTTCATTTTTTTTTAGTTATCTATTTTTATTTATTTTCTTTTTATTCATTCATGCATGTTTAAAAATACAAATTTCCAAAAAAATATTTATTACTTTATTTTAATAATAAGAATAAAAATTCAAATTTTTGGTAAGTTTATTTCTAAAAAAGAAATAAAACAAAATGATATAAAAAAAAGAATATAAATAATAAAAAATGAGGAAACAAAAAGTTTCATCCAATGATGAGATTCTAAGAAAATTCGCATAGTGATTCTTATGAAATTTTTAGGTGATAAGATTTTTTTTAATACTATCAATCTGTTTGAGTATTTATAAAAACAATTCAATAAAATAAAATTTTCTTTTTCTTCTACTAAAAAATGCAAAAAATAAAAATAAAAATGCAAAAATCAATAAACAAAATTTTTTAAAAAGATGTTTTATAAAAGGACTATTAGCAAATAACAAAGGAAAAAAAGAAAATTTTTGTTTGAGGATGAGATTCTAAAGTATTTCGAATAGTGATGCCTAAAAAATCTTTAGAGGAGAAATTCTTTTTAAATACTATCAGGGAATTGGAATATTTATAAAAAATTTTCAATAAAATAAAATATCTTTTTTCTTCTGCTAAAAATGCAAAAATAAAAGTGCAAAGATAAAAACGTAAAAAAAATTAGTAAACAAAATTTTCTAAAAAAAGGGTAAATAATTTAAAAAATAATAACAATAATAAATAAAATGAAATAAAATAAAAATGTACAAATAAATGTATGAATATTATGTTTCATTATTCGTATTGCATGCATATCACTCAATTACGAAAAATTAAATGCGAACTTCCAAGATGGGATTCAAAGAAAATATAAATAGTAATTCCTAAGAAATTTTTAAGTGAGAAAAATTATTTTAATGTTTTCAACATATTAAAACATTTTAAGAGCTTTTTTGATAATAAGATTCTAATTTTTTTTCTTAAATAAAATGGATTAATCTTTGAAAAAAAGAAGGAATTTTTTTTTTAAATATTGAAATAACAAAAGTGAAAATGAAAATAAATTAAACGAGGGTAGTTAATGAATTTTCTTAAATACTAAAATTAAGACCATTTTTTAATATGAAAAGATAATAAATAATTAATTAGTATCGTTTTTTAAACAAACGCTGTAGGGTGCTAATCTTTTACTATGCATAATTGTATTCTCGAACCCAAACTATTTTTATAAACTCCAAAATTATCTTTTTTCATAAACTTTTAATTAATTTTAAAATTTTATTAAAAAGATAAGTTTTAATAGGTGATCAATCGAGCTTAGCCTAAAAAGTTTGATAGTAACTCCAATTGTTTTTAAATTCATCTAACAATCCCAAAACCTTATGACATAATAAATGTTGCATGTAAATGATGTTTGCATGTAAATGATCAATCATTAATTGATCATTTTTAGTTTAATTGGTAACTAGTCAATATTTTTATTTTCTTTTATTCTTGTTCTTTAAATTATGTTATTATAATTATATTGAAAATGCCCCTCAAATTTATTTTTTATTTTGATTTTCATTTAAAAATTGTGCAATAATTTTATTATATAATACATTAATAAATAATTTAAATAAATTTTATGTAATAAATAAATTTTATAAAGTTAAATCATTTAAAATTTTATTATATATAACTTTTAAAATAATATCTTTAATGCTCATTTTTTCTAATTATAAATTTTCTTATCTTTATTGTTACTTTTATATCAAAACACATATTTTATTATTGATTTTAATTTTACTGCAATAATAACTAATTTCACTTTTGGTGTTATTTTCAATCTCACTTAAATTAATTTTACTGTTAATCCAAATAAACTCTTTATTAACAATAAGACATGATATTATTGGGAATAGTTTTCGTTTTTTAGTGAAAAAAATAAAATCAAGGTACAGGCTTGCCCCTCGCTTTCCAACTCTCTTTGCTTGAACTCGCAAAATTTGACAAAATACGGAAGGTTTACTTTGAAATTGGAACACTTACTGAATTCTTATTTCAGGAGATTTAGTTTTTTTATTAAAAAGTAAAGGTCGAAGACATGCTGGCACCGACATCTGGATTAGTTGACTGATTATAGGTCTGGCTGCAGACAGATTATAAAAAATCAAAACTGCGGGAACACCATGACTGCCAACTCTAGCAAATTCAATTCCTTCTTTTAATTAATTTGTGTTTTTTTATTTCTAATTTTTTGAAAAAAAAAATACAAAGAAAGAAAAACGCGTTCAAACACAACATCTTAAAATGAAATGTGGTGGAGTTTTGAACAGTAATTTAAGTGGTATGCGATCATTCCGGAAAATGTTGTTGTCAAAAATGGAACATTTTTGCTTCTAGAAATGAAATGAAATTGCTATGCTTTAGATTTCTTCGAACCTTTATTAATGACTCTCTAAAATAATATAAAATAATATTAATTTAATTTAATTTAATTTTAAATTTTAATAATTTAAATATAAAATGACTCAAATCTGAAATAATTTAAACTATTATAAAAATTGTGCAAATTCAAATATGGTCCAAGCCTTTTAATGGTTGCTTCTAATTATATGTTGGAGAAACAAAAACTATTCTCAACCCCAAATAATCAATGATTTTCATTTTATTTTAATGTATCTTTGAATTTTTTTAGGATCAATTTTGATCTTTAGCAACTAATTATAACTAACAAATTTCATATCACGTGTTAAAGTTTTATCAAGTGTTGGCAAATCAAATTTTGTGATATGATTTTTAGTTTGAATGTTTTTTTTTTATTATTTTGTTTAAAATTAAACTATTTTTCCTATGAATCAAATACTTCACCATTATCCCATCGTTCTAATTAAAACTACATAGAATTGTTAGAGAATTTATTTTTTAATTATGATGTTTAGTTCGGAGAATTTAACTTATCTTTTCAGAATTTAACTTTTTATTATTTAATTTTTTGGTTTTATTCAAAATTTTTATTTCTATTAATAGTGCCAAAATGAGAAAAAGTAAAGAAATCAAAATTTCTCTTTTTCTTAAGATTTTTTAAGATTTTGGAAAGAAAATGAAGCTTTTATCCCATTTATCCTCATTTAATTGTATTTTTAGATAATATTATCATGTCTAATATCTTAAAATTACAAAATAAATATAATTTTTATTATTTATTTTATTTTGCAAAATAAAATAATACCAGGATATAAAAAAATAAAGCTATTTTTAAATGTTAAATAAATATATTATTAAAAAATTTATTTTCCAAAATTTTATGATTTTAATAAAAATGATTTTTTTAAAATTAAAAACACGAACTTTATTTAAAACATATTATAAAAAATTTATTTTTAAAATTTCAATAACAACTATATTTTTCATCTTTAAAATATTGTTTTTGTCAACAAAGACAATATTTTAAAATAAAAACATACCGCTCCCAATTATGCTTTCATTTCTCGAAAATTTCTATTTTTCTCATTAGTTAGAAACGGTGCTACAATTTTTCTTGCTTGTCAACTACATTCACTTTGGAGATTATCAGTTATTGATACCAGCTCGAGTTGCTTGTGGTTTTAGTAAGTTTTCATCACTGAAGATTAAGACTACACTTGATTTTAATTTTTTTAAATTAATAAATATTTGAAATATTTAACTACATATATAAAAAAATTACAAATAAATAAATAAAATATTAAATAAATATGTTATTTTTATATTTTAATGCCTGTAACATATTAATTATGTATCATCAAAAATAATATAATAAAAAATTTTATTAAGTAATCTTAAATTCCTCTAATTAAATACAAAAATTTTATATTTTCTAAAATTAACCAAACTCAGAAACTACTCATTCTTGATCAATATCAATTTCTCCAAAATCACTTTCACTTTCAGAGTCTAAAAATTGGCTAATCAAACACCCCTTAAAATTTTAGATTCTATTAATTTTTTTTATTTATTGTAAGTTCAAAATGAGACAGTTTTGTTTTAAAATAATTTATTATGAATGCACAAGACTCTATTATATTAATTTTATATTAAAAATTGTTAGCTAATACCCTATAATAAACTTCTTATTTAAGATTAAATCACCAAAAAAATGTTTAAATTAATAAGAGATTACAAGTTTCATATATGATAAGCATTTACGGTTACCATGTTATATATTCATGCGCAATTACATTACAACAATAATATTCCTTGCAAGTTATTCAAGAAACTAATTATCACATGTATAAAAGGATTTTTTTAGTACATAAGATTATGATAGGATAGGATAAGATGATATTATAATTATCATTAGATTAAATAATGCTATACTATCTTAGGTTAATATATACAAGGATTAGGATAAGATAATTTATTTATTAGTAAAAATTATCCTTCCTCAAAGTTTATATAAATTAAATTATTGATATAAGTTTTAAGGGTATAATAAGACATATAAGTTTAATCCTATGAATTAGAAATAATCACTCCATTTTGAGAGAATTGAATCATCTTATCCTAGGAGGATAATTAATCATGCTTATAATCCTATCATTTTTCTTTAAATGCAAACCAAACATAGTATAAGATGATTATCATCCTATTCTATTAATAATCCTATGTATCAAATATGATCAAAAGATATAATATTAATTCAATAATACGCTTATTAGCTCTTTCATGTATAAAGGGTATAACATTATATGAAATTATAATTTTTTAAAATTTATTTAATGTCTCATTTAGCAATACCAAAATATAAAATTGAAAAATCATAAGAACTTATTACCTATTTATTTAAATTATATCATGTAATGCATAAAATCACAAAGTACAAAAATACCATACAAACATATGCTTACATGAATACGGTAGAAAATCTATCTTCATGACATATAAGAAAACTCCTATATTTTGAATGAATTGTTCAATATATTTATATTGGACATTGCATGTAATGATCATCGGTAGTTTAATCAATGCTATGAATTATACTAGATTAGACATTGCATCTGTTGTTGGCACTTTGAGTAGATTTACTAGTAATCCTAGTAATGATCATTGCTGAGGTATTTGAAGCATACATTGAATTATGGATTGCATTACAATTGTGAAACTCCTATTTTGGAATGCTAAAATGATGCAAATTAGGCTTCAAATAAAAGAAGTTCCAAGTTCACGAGTGATTGGTTACTCCTTATAGATGGTGATATTGTTTCTTAGTCATTAAAGAAAAAAACTTTTTGTGACATTGTTTTTCGTGAAATTTGAATTTATTACTATGTCACATGTTACCAAATATTTGCTTTGCTTTAAAAAATATATACCTTTTATAGAGAAATTCAAAAGACTAATCACTTATATTGTGATAATCACTTGTAATTTACAACATATAGAATGCAAAATTATCTAGCAATAGTAAACATATCACTACAAATTCAATTATGTGAGAAGTATAAAGAAAGTTAAGTTGAATCTCTAGTAACTTCTTACAAGTCAAATGCTAGTAAATCCTCTTACTAAAACCCTTATGGGATGATAAATTGCTAACACAATGAGAGGTACGAGACTAATATTGGTTACTAGAGATATTCTTGATTGATAAAGCTTTATCTCATTGATCCTTTAAGTTTAATGGATAATTTCCTCATTTGAAAATAATTATATATGAGAGTTCAAAAAGATTTCAATCATGAATTATTTAAGAATTTATATATTAGATATATAAAATTTGGAATGCGTAAATCTTTAGAATCGTGGGGGTATTTAAAGTGAAGACTATTTTTTATAAAGTTTCATGTCTAAACACATTTCTATTTCATAGCAAGAAGATTAGACATAAGTCCTTAAGAGACTAAGAGACTTATAGGTTGTAAGTAGAGTGTGATGTAAAAAATGAGGTTGTGGAACACTCTTGATAAGTTTACCTATAAAGGTAGAAAAGTAAAAGGCAGTTTCTTATGGATTTATAGTTAATCCTAAAGTACTTGCTTGTAAAGAATAAAAATGAAGACCCATTAATGCCTTGCCTTTAAGAGGAACACATTAATTGAACGATTTCTACAAGCGCACAGATTGTTTAAGTAATAATAGTGACTAAAGGTCAAAATATCATTCCCGTAAGGATTAGCTAAAGAAATTCTTAGTCTAAGTACCTTTTATCCCCACAGTCCCTCTAAAGTTGATTTAATCAACAAGTTTACACAAGAGTAAGCTAGCATCAAAAATTAAAGAAAACCATAAGCAATGCATGTAACTAACAAAAGGTAAATCTACAACATGTGAAGTAAGTAAACTAAAAAAAATGCATCAAAACAATAGCTAAAGTAACTTGAATGACATTCAAAATGCTGTGAAAACAAATCTAAACTAAGAAATTGAAAATAACAAGCTCAATTAAGAACAAAGTAGTAGCTTGCAAATGAAAACTGAAACTAACTATCTTAACTACCTTTTAGTTACCTTCTAACTTCCAACAAGAGAATTATCTAGAAACTTCTTAAATATGGATCCAAACTACTTTTAAATTGCAAGAACATAAAGTAAACTAAGATCAAAATGCAATTAAAGTGCAAATAATGAAGAGAAATTACATGAACTATTAAGAAAAGTGAAAACTGAAGGCTAAAATTTAAATCCAGAAACTAACCTAACTAGGAGAAAAAAATTAGATCTAAAACTCTATAGATCAAATGAACTTAAATTGAGACAAATTAACCTAGATCTATAAGTTTACTAATCTAAATCAACAAAAAAATAACAAGAAACAATGAAAAATACAGCTCAATGAACTAAATCAAAAACTAAATGCAAGAACAACAAAAACAAAGCAATTACAATAAAATCACTAGCCAAACAGAATTAAATTGCTAGAAATTTAGACCAATCCAATGAAATTTAACAAGTAAATAGGTGAATTAAAGAGTCTAAAGTGAGAAAAGAAGCAACCAATCACCCAGCTAGGAGAGGAAAGTCTTGAACTACTGTCACTCACTCAAGCTTCAACTCTGTTACTGGATGTAACTAAAATTTTCAAGAATTTTGTAGAAAGAATTTGAGAGTGAACTTTTTCAGATTTGTAAAACAATGAATCAAGAATCCACAGAAAAACAAATTGGCTCAAAATAACCAAGATTTATCAAGATTCAATAGAAAAACTGTAGCTAGGTCAAGAACATGAATAGCTAAATAGATTTGAGAAACACTTGAAAGCTCTTGGAATTGAACAAGAAATTATAAAGATCTTGAACTTTTATTAAAGAAATCTTAAAATGCATTGAAAATTAAAGCAAAAAAAGTAAATTGTACAAGAAAATAAAGGTAATTTACTCCTCAAATAGCCCTCTAAATGAACAAAGAGGAAACTGTTCAGCCTTTAAAAATGTAAAAAAAAAAAAAAATTCAAGAAACTACCAACTTTCTAGATCTTTCTTCCTTATTTTCTTGAATCCTTTGCTTGTTTGTTTGGTTATTTTAACTCCCCCTTACCTGTAAACCTTCTTCCCATGAGCTATTAAGCTTTAACAAGTCAACATTATGGCCAATAAGAAGCCTTCAAATGACTAGCTCAACAGCTTCAATTGGTCCTATTTGAATCTCGAAAAGTGCCACTACAAATCTCTCCATTCATGGCTATGCATCCAGTGACACACCTTACATCTTGCATTCTTCTTTTAACGCCCATTTTATCAAATTATTCCTTCATTTTACTACCAAAATTTAGGCCATTAAATGGACAAATTATGCCTTATAATCCCTGGAAAAATTTAAAAAATTACAAGTCTAAAAATAAATTCAAACTACACTAATGCACCTATTACCTTTCAAGCACTTGTAAAAATGCTATAAAGGTAATAAAGCACTACTGGGCTAAAAATAACATTTTCAAATGAGAAATATGAGAACTAAGGCTTAAAATAAGGTTTTACAAAGTTCAATTGAGCTAAAAAAATCATAGAAAAAAGGGTTAAGAAAACTCCCATAAGTGGTAAGATAGCACAATCACACTAGTTGTGGCATTTGCTAACTTTTTGCACCAAAAATCCTCTAAAATGAGTCCAAAATTCTTCATTTTCCATATTTTCACCTACACATTGAACATTTGTGCATTTAGGAGTATTTTTGCTAAAATTCTCAAGGAATAAGCCAAAATGCAAGAGAAATTGCATTAAAAATGATTAAGAAAATGCTAAAATTTTAGTGCAATCACACATGAACCTATACAAGGTGTGAATATCTTTCCTTGTGTCTTATATTTGATTTAAAGATTCAAACCATAGCCATTTTTGGATATATACTTCACGCAAGAACCAAATTATATTTTTCTCTTAAAATTATATACTTTTGCATTTTTTGGTAATAAATGGGGGATTGTTTTATGTATTACCAAAATATATGTTTTCTAAAGTTTTTTAATTGTATCTTATAAAGGACAAAGGTTTCAAATCATGTAATTTGCATTTGTGATGAATAAATAAAGTTTGGAAGCATAAAAAGAAATTTTGGGAATGTAATTATTAAGAGCAACGAACTACACTTTGGGTGACAGTCAACTACCCCTTACTTTTCCACGTTATGTTTGAGATTTTGCTCCTAGGGTAATCAAATACCCTAAGTTGGGCAATCGATACCATGCAAGATGTTCGTTATGTGTAAAATTGAATATGGCATTAGAATGTCATGGTTCAGACATTCAAATTCTTTTGTTGGAAATTCAAAAGAAAATATTGTTTGTTAGACATGATACTTCATTCCAAAAGTAATGATTTTTCACCTAAGTGACATCTATTCATGAAGAGGTGTTTTAGAAATTGATTGGGGCTTATAAATACTTCTATTGTTTACTCAATGTAATTTTACATCCAATTTCTGAAGAGTTAAGCCATTCTCTCTCACTTTCATTTTTTGATTCAAAAGTTCATTACGTTCAAAAAAAAAATTGAAGTGCAATCTTATTTTTCTTCATTTAACCATTCCATCATAGGAATAACATTTCTAAGAGTTCATTTTCATTCTAGTAGAGGAACTATTGTCCTATAAAAACATTATTAAAACTGATGTACATAAAGTTTATTTTTCTTTAATTTATTTGTATTAATTCATATCATAAACAATAGCAACATCGAAAACACTTACTTAAAGTTACTATAACTATGACCTGCCATGACTACAACAAATCATAGACCATATCTACACTCTTCTAGAATATGGGTAAAAAAACACACACACAAGGGCCTAAACAATTTCCAAAGTTTCCAACATTAAAGAGAAAAATGAAGCTAAATAACAAACATGATAAGACATACATGCAAGGCATGAAATCGATAGCTTAGACAACTACAAACACCATCAAAAATCAAGTGTAAGCTAGAATGACAAAGGAAAACAAAAGAAAGAAAAGCTAAAGAATATAAAATAGTATTAGTTATAAAGGCCTCACATAAAATCACCTTTGAAAATAGGTATTTTTCATTGATAACGAACCATGTGTAATCGAATCAGAGGTAGGAACAAAATGATAGTGTAGAGCAAATGGCCAGTTCGATTAATTTAGTTATAAAAATTGAAAAATCAAATAAACCAATTTAGTTTAATGAAAAATTGAATTGACGAAAAATATATAGAAAAATAAAAATAACGAAACCTACTTAAATCATTCGATTTCAATCAATTTTATTGGCCTAGTCAGTTTTGTTATTTGTTGCCTTAATTTAGCATTTTAGCTAAGATGGAACCTAATTTCTCATAAAACAAAAAACAATGTGCAATGGCTTTCAACTTTTTTGTAGCAATAACCAATTCCAGAAACTTGACAAAGGCAAAAAAATAATAAACCAGCCTATACAACATTGAAAGAACAAATAAATAACAGCTGTCAAAAGCTTAAAGTTTATCAATGGGAAGCAAACTATGGAAGGTCGAACCAATAAATTACAAAATCCCATTTCCTAAGACAAACATCAATAACCTCAAAAGAAATACCCATTTGTGAGAATGACAAAAAAATTCAAACTTTACCCATTTGAAAACAACCTTATCATTGTAAAACCAATCAATAGAAGAAAACCATTTGCACCCAAAATGAAGTTGAAGAAATGGCTTTGTTGCTTCAACTATAACAAAAAGATAGAAGGTAAAAATAGGCATACTTTTTTTTCTTTTTTTGAAAATCAATTAAGTTGTAAAGCAAAATCTAGAAGACCCATGTTTTAAAGAAGATGTTTTTGTTATTGTTGAATCTAAGAGATTGGATTCATTGAAGAATAATAATTATTGCTTTGTTATCTATACTAGCTTTAACTATAAAAACTGAAAAGAGCAAGAGTTTGGAGAGAGGTGGAGAAGAGAAAAGATGTCAAGAAAATATGGAAAATGAGATTTAAAGCTAGGGATTCAGTTAAAAAATTACAAAAAAAAAAGTCTATTTTTTTTGGTTGGTTTGGGTGTTAAAATCTAACATCGAAAATCAGCCATCTAAATCATTTAAACCCTATAGATAACCAAAATACCCATATAAACTAAATGAACTAACCTGATTTAAGATAAAAAGATGATTTTGGTTAGTTTATTTGGTGAAAACTGAATTCTACTTAGCCTTATAGAAAAAGCACACTTGCTTAAAGTTTTTTCAAATTTATTTCTTTGAGCCATATGCCATTTACCTATTTCTCACTATGAAGTCATATGGCAGCCAACAGTTAGCAAAATGTACCATGCAAATATTGCATGTAGCGTGCTAATTATTAAAACAAATCTTAATCCAAAAAAAAAAATTAAAAAAGAAAAAAAAGACAAATAGGCTATAAATGCAAAAAAAATCTCAAGAATCTAATTGCCTGCAACTTTATTTGAAAAACCAAACGTTGCTTTATAAGGCTTTGCTTGGTAAAAAAGATAAAAAATGTAAAAATGAAAAACTTGTTAATCTAATTATTAAGATATAAAGTAAAAAAATCATTATAAATTTCAATCATTTGATTAACAAATTTTTTAATGTCATATTTTTTATCAATTATTATAACTATTATGATCCAAGGCTCACAGCCAAATAACTATAAAGCCAGTGATACCCATAAAAAAAGAGTTGTACTAATAAATGTCATATACATAAATAAATAAAATGTCATAAGCCAACCTTATACAGTGTTATGATCAGGCACATGATGTTATAAGCCAACCTTGTATAAATTGGGTAAAGGTACAAAAGGTGTAGATCTTATGTACTAGGAAAAAGAGTTTTCGTTTCAAACAATGTAATGGTTCCTAATAGCATACTTGTAAAAGCTCTTTTGCTTTTTAGAGGGTGTGAGCAATCGACAAATTGTTAGGCTGTCTCACTGGTTAAGGTACATGTTAGACCACCTATCTAAAGCTACCTCTTTGACCTCGATGATTGTGAAAAAACTCGATATTCTTTTATAATTTTGTAGTCATCCATATATTATTAAAACAATTTTCTTTGAAGGGCACCTAGAGTCGACTGGTCATGCATCCATTATCATTGCTATACCGTTATGTCTTATGAACTCACTTATGGCTTACTTGTTACATGTTCAAATATTCAAGTTAACTTGATTGACTTATAAGGAAAAAGTCTATTGAAGTGCCATACAGACTATTGTTTCATCGAGAAAAAACTTAGTTCGTGATATATGGTATCGTAGTATAATTAAGAAATGCTAGAAAGAAAGTAAAGATGGTTACAATGAGTTGTAGATTAGATGATATACAAAGGATTGAAGAGCTTGAGGCCACAGTGACTGCCTTGAAAGCTCAAATCGTAACTTATAACCATTTGAGGGTGATTGATGCAGCCTAATGAGAACTATTCAATACTCTAAATAGCTTGGGTAAAGAAATAAAAGACACTATAGGCATCCTTTAAAAGAGTTTGAGGAGTTTAAGGCCTAAGTCAATGTGATTTAATTGGCTATGGCTTATCTACACTTTAGCTCTACAGATAAGGAAAATAAGGCTAAAGAGTCAAAACCAAAACACGATGAGTGGGCAAAGGGCTTGAGAATTTCTTGTTTGATATAGAGTAATACTTTCGAGCAGTGCAGACAAATTCAGAAGAAGATAAGGCTGTAATGGCCACAATGCATCTTTGTAGGGATACCAAGTTATAGTGGTATTCAAAATTTGTTAATGATAAGTGCCCAATCAAAACTTTGGTATACTTAAAGAAAAAGCTAAAAAATCAACTCTTTTTTATGATTATAGAGTACATGGCAAGTCAGAAACTTCTTAAATTGATGCAAACAAAAACTATGAGAGGGTTTGTAAGGAGTCTTTTTACCTTGATATTAGATATTAGAAACATGTTTAAAAAGGATAAGATGTTTTATTTCCTTGAAGGCCTCAAACATGGAGTCAAGACAAAGCTTCAAAGATAAAGTGTAAGATGTAGCCACTGCCATGATTGCTGTTGAATGTTTTAATGACTATAATGATGGCCTACCAAAGTGAAAGAACGTTTCATAAAGTGGCACTAACTATAGTTTTAAGAATAAGAGAAAAATGTCTAATTAGATAGACCCTTGAATAAGAGAGTAGATAAAAAGCCTTTTAGCAGGGACACTTTTCAACCCAAGACATACAATGCATTGAACTTTAAGGTAAAACAACTATTATCTTACTTCCTATGTTAAGGACAACACTGAGTGGCCTAATGCTAGATTAAAAAAACCTTAATGCTTTGAGAGCCTTTTCTCAAAAATCATCCCAAGTGCACCAATCTATTGAAAAAGTTGAGGATGAACTAGTAAAGATGGGTTCCTCAAGGTTTCTCATTACCTTTCGATCTCAAATGAGCATGATGAAGAAAAAACCCAAGAAGGGCCCTATGTCTACGGATGTGTTGCTTAATGGAAATACAACAAATGCCATGATAGAAACGGATGCAACCTATATCTTTATCACACCAAAATAAGTTAAAAAGTGTGGTCTCAAGGTTACCAAGGATTGTGGACAAATGAAAACGATGAATTTGCTAGCCTTTGCAATCATTAGAAGTTCCAAGAATATGATAACCAAGCTTGGGCCATGGGCATGAGGCATAAACTTTACCATTTCCCCTATAGAAGACTTTGATGTTGTCTTGAGGTTGGACTTTATGGTGTTGCTTAAATGATCCTATTTTCACTACTAATTACTTGTTCTTAAAGAATGCCCATGTGTGATGCCAGTCGCGATCTTCCTTAAAGGTAGAAAAAAAATCATCTCAGCACTATAGTTTAAGAAAAAGGTAAAAAGAAAATAGCTTTCCTATGTTGTAATACCAATTTACAAGGATGGAGTAGGGTTAGAATCAGTATCTGATAAGGTCAGAAAGGTATTGGAAAAGTTCCAAAATATGATGCCAGAGTAGTTGCCTAAAGTCATACCTCTTCGAAGTATATATCAATTCATCATATTTTACCATTGAGAGAGTATATTTGAAAGAATGACACCCAATAACATTTAAGAATTGAAAGTTGGGTTAGACAAAATGAAGGTATATGGCCTAAGAAAAGGAACTGTTGGCAGCGATACGTTGTTTAAAGGCATAGTGGTATTACTTGCTAAGATCTTGCTTCACCGTCAACACTGACAACACAACAATTAGCCATTTTCTTACTCAACTGAGGCTTATGGCAAAGTAGGTAAGATGGTAAGAGCTCTTAGTTAAATTTGATTTACACTAAGCAAATGAATAAAATTGGCATCTCTTAAGAGAATTACTTCAATGTTTGCTAGTAAGATGACCACAGACATTCGAAAGTTAATTTAATAGAATCTAAAAAATGACCCATAAGCTAGTTTCATCATTAAGTTGGTAGAATGAAGGAAGTCCAACTATTTTTAGCTAAAAAATAAGGCTTTATTAATAAAAGGGTCATAAATATTTATGTCAATAGTAGGGGCTTAATACTGATATTAATGCGAGAATGCCATGACACACCTTGGGTTGGTTATCTTGGTTGGCAATACATGTTCACCCTATTGAGACAAGGCTAGTATTGGCCTCATATGTAATAGAATGTAAAGGACTACACCAAAACTTGCCTTATTTTCAAACAAAACAAAGCATAGAAAAGGGATCGACAAGCATGTTTAAACCTTTACTTGTGCCTTTTAGACCTTAGGAAAATGCCTCTTTTTACTTCATATTAAGCCTTTTTAGGGTTTGTCATTTTGGGTTTATTTGGTGATGATTGATCGTTTCTCAAATAATGTCACATTTATCACCACTTAAAAATAATGTACTATGAAAGAAACAACTCATCTAATTTTTAAGAATGTAGTTAAGTATTGGGATATTCCACAAAGTTTCATTAATGATAGGAATCCAAAATTTACCGAGTCATTTTGGATAAAACTTTTCAAGCTGTTGGGATTTTAACTCAATATCTCTTCAAGTTATCACTAGTAAATAGATGGCCAGATAAAAAATTCAATAGATTATTGAAGAAGTACTTGAGACATTTTGGTGTAAGTGAATCTAAAAATTTAGCTTACATTGTTGGATATGGATCAATTTTGTTTTAATACCAATAAGAGTTTCTTCATCAACATAAGCCCTTTTGAAATGGTCGCTTGGCAAAAACTGAAGTTACCCTACACCTCCTTTGAGCTCTATTGAGGGAAAAGTTTACGAGCTTTCAACCTCATCAAGGAATAGATATGGAATACAGATTGCTAAAGTATATTTAGATAAGGCATCAAAACATATGAAGAAGTGGACAGATAAGGGTTGAAGGGCATAACACTTTAAGATTGGTGGTCTTGTGCTTGTTAGACTAGTATCCAAGCAACTCAAGTTCTTAAAAAAATGGTATCATAGGTTGGTGTGTAAGTATAAAGGTCAGGTAACTATCATTCCAAGGTAAGGAATGTTTTCTACAAGATTAGACTACTTAAATGGATGAAGGTGCATTTAATATTTCATGTGAGTAACCTAAAGCCTTATCATGCAGACTCTACAAATGCAAACTGTAGTAAAGTTACCAAGACTATTATCTGAATGAAGCCACCATTATGTATGGAGTAGATTCTAGTAGATAGGTTAATTATAGAGTCTTGAAAACCCATCAAAAAGTAGTCAATGACGTGGTAGGGCTTAGGACCAAAAGAGATCAATTCGAAAAGAAACTATGACTTTCGAACCTTCAAGCAAAAAATTGAAGAATTCCAAACTACCAAGTCGATGAAGATGTCAATAAATTAAGTGAAAGAGGATGTCACGAGCCAACCTTATATAGGGCCATGATCGGGTAGAGGAGCCAAAGGTAGATCTTAGGTATAAGGAAAAAAATGTCATCATTTAAAAAAATGTAATGGTTCTTAGTGTTATACTTGTAAAAGCTTTGTTGCTTTTCAAAGAGGTGAGCAATCAATGAATTATTAGGTTGTCTCACTAATAAAGGTATGTATAGATTGTCTATCTAGGTCTACCCCTCTGGTTCTGACCATTATGGAAACTCAATTCTCTTTTGTAATCGTTGTAGCCATATATACATTAATAAAAACCTTTTTTTATTTTAGGGGCATTTGGTATTGTTCGGGCATGCACCCATTATGCCCCATTATATTGTTATGTATCCTTTGAACTAACTTGTGTTTTACTTGTTACTCATTTATATATTCGAGTTATCGTAGCCAACTTTGTGAAAAGATTCCATTCAAGTTCCACATATGCCATTACTTCATTGAGACAAAGCTTAGTTAATCATATAAAGGCTGATCTCAAGGACGGACAAAAATGCATTGGATATGCTTTTTAGCATGTCTAATTGTTGTGCCTATATAAGCAGTCAAGTAAGAGACAAAAGGCATGATCTTTCTTTTACCTCAATCTCTCCTGTATTCTCTCTTTTTTTGGTTCTTTTTTATCCTTAATTTCATATGAGGTAAACAGTTTGTTATTCAAAGGTCATAAGTCGTAACGCATTTTAAAACTCCAGTGCCCTTTGACTTTTTTTTACTGTTCAACAAGCTTGGCCCCAACTTGCCTCATAGCTTTTCGGAGATTCTAGTTCAACCAGTCCAACCTATCCTCTTTTAGACATCAATATGTCTCACTAAAACTTTTAGAGAAGAAGTTAAATAGTCCTTTGCAATCTTGAAAAGAAGTTAAAACATTCATTTGTAATCCATCAATAATGTACCAACGAGTGACATAGAGTTTATCATTTGTCATTGAAACCCACCGTGGTTGCATCCATCTCTCCAATCAAATTCTAGAAACCCAGCTTTCTAGCAATTCTTAAACCTCCCTAACCCAAAAAAATTTAGCTTACAATATATGAGCAAACATTATTAATGTATAAAAGGAATGACCTTTAAACTCATTCTTGTATTAGAAGATTTGTTAGGCTCAATGAGAGATATCGGGTGATAAATTTAGTTAAAACAAATCAATAGATCTTAACTAATTAATTGTTAGCAAGCAAAAACAATGGTACATGTTAAGGATGGCAACCATGTAAGGTGATATAGTTTGTCATCAACTCGAACGTGATCAAACTCTTTGGTTTTGACAAACAATCCCTATCTAGCATCAAATTATCATTGTAAATTTATAATAGTTAACCTTATACTATGGTTTGAAAGACGTTAGTAAAGGAAAAGAAAGGGAAAGTTTTTAAGGGAAAAAAAATGATGCATATATCCTTTGTTTGGATAGCTAAAATTTATAAAGAAAAGACAAGGAATACTAATAATCATTGTTTGGTTAAAGAGTGAGAAGAAAAAGGAAATGATTCATTTTAATATTGTTTTCCAATTATATCATGAAATATTTCATTTGTCATAGGAATAATCTAAAAATTAATTATTTTAAATAAAAAAGAAGATATTTAATAAAAAAAGGTGTTATTTTATTAATTCGTAAGTAATGTTGGTTTTTCCAAAATTAATTCCAGTGATAAAACTTAATAATTTAAGTATACCTTAGTAAATAAAATTAATTATAAGTTTATATTAATATTTTCTTACAAGTTCAACAAGTTCCATTAATATAGCTATAATCTTTACAATTGTACATATTTTTTCTTGTTTTTTCAAATTTTATAAAATAATAATAAAATATAAAAACAATATAAAACCCAACATAAATTAAAAATAAAAGATTGATTTTTTTTTATGGACAATTGGAAGTTACCTAAACTAATAGTACCTCACAATTTTATTTTCATATAAAATAAAAAATATGCTAAAAAGAATAAATGAATAAACAACATACATACAAAAATTCATAAAAATAAATTTGAAATCTATAATAATAGAAGTTGATGAAAATTGAAAGAAAGCACAATAAATAAGGATATGGGTTTGGGTTTGATGAGAAAGTAAATATTAATATCACTTGTCAAACTTATAAATTATAATGTATTTTTAAAAATTAAAGAAAATAATAAAAGAAATTATATGTAAAAAAATTTTCTCATTTCTTTATTTTTTTCTTTTTTTCTCCAATTTGAAGTAATTAAAAATTAAAGCTGTTAGAGAAAAGGAATAGGCCCTTTCTTTTCCTTTATTTTGATAAAAAAAAAAAACTAAACAAGAGAAAAATAAAATATATATATATATTTTTAATTTCCTTTTCTTTCTCACCTCCCATCAAGCCATCTCTCACAACCCCTCAATTCAAACCTAGGCGTGATCCAAAAGATAACTCACGCCCAACAGGTTCCATTAGGAACGGATTGTTAGAGTACTCATTGAGCTTTAAAACCAGTGATACAAGAGAATGGTTTAAATTTGAACCCACAAAAAAAAAAAAACAAAAAGCTGCCTAGTTCCTTCTTACCACTGCGGTGAGTTCCGGCAAAGAAAGGATATAAACTTAGAAAGATGATATAGATTGACCATAATGTGAGAAACATCATACATATGTCCAACAGCTCTTTTGTACCTCAACTAATCAGCCCTTCATCAAATATATGTTATGTTTGAACACTAATCCATAGAAAAAAAAAACTCCTTTTAGAATTCCATGAGAAGAAAAAAGACTTTTACGTTTCTCACCACTGTTTTATTAAACGTTCTCACGACTGAACAAAGTGAACCAAAAACTAAGGAGTTGCAATAACTAAGTTTTCAACTTAAATGCCGATTACTTTGGGTGAGTTTCCAGATTCATCTCCTGAAGGTTCAGCAATAGATCCTTTGAATTCAAGAAGACTTTGTTGGCTGAATTTGAAATCGTCTGTGCTATTTCTCTAGACGCTTCAATTTTCCTCAATGTGATGAATGCTGGATTGTTGGCAATAGCTTGACCAATGAGTTGGGCACTCTTGGCTTCACCCTGGCAACCAGAAAAGAATACTTTAGAATGAGTAAAATGATCAACCTATACAAGGCAAATTGAAATCTAACAAACTTATGCACCAAGCAGAAACAGAAATCCAAATCTGTTTCAGATTGTCATTTGGGTGCGTTTACCTCTATGTTTCATAAGGATCTATTCTTTTTACCAGATCTCAACTTAAATACTACCTTTGAGGTGCATTTTATCATCTACTTTTCGTAGAAAAACTTACCAATTTTGTCCCCTTGGCCTTTTTTTTTGTCCTTTATTTACTTCATTTTTTATTCCTTTACAATCTAAAACTTCCAAGGCTGAAAGAGGATGGACTATTTTATGTGTCTCACCTGTGCTCGGATAACAGCACTTTTCTTGTCCTGTTCAGCTTTTTCCACAATAAATTTAGCTCTCTCAGCTTCTTGTGCGGCCACCTGTTTGGCCTCAATTGCAGCTGTGAATTCCTTCCCAAAAGTCAGGCTTGTAATGGACACATCATCCAGTTCAATGTTGAAGTAAGCTGCCCTTTCAGTTAAAATCTTCCGAATTTCCTTACTAACATTCTAAAAGAACAACAGTTCAACTTCCCACATTATTAGGATGTACACAAAATTGCAGCTAAGAATATGTAGGATACCTACCTCTCTCTGAGTAATGAGTTGGCTGGCATTGTACTGAGCAACCACAGCTTTTAAAGTTTCATGAATGATTGAAGGCAGGACCCTCTCATTATAGTTCTCACCGAGGGTTCGATAAATTTCAGTCAACTGATTTGCCTTAGGGCGAGTGAGAACTCGAAGCCCAATCTTCACCTGCAGAGGATGGTTCAGAAGCAAGTTTAGTTTCTAATTACAGCATCTGCAATGTTTTTCTATTTTAAGTTTCCATCTAATCTAACTATGAAAAAGCATTTACCTTGTAGCATAAACAAGAAAAAGAAACAAAAGAAAAATGACTCATGCATACTCCATTCAGAAGTTATCAATACTCAATCAATTAAGGGGCGAAGCCAGGATTCTCAGTTTGGGGGGGGGGGGGGGGGGTGGTGTAAGATAAGAAAAACATAATGGTAGAAAAAAAAATCTAACAAAAAGTAGTATATAAAATGTATGCTAAATTCAAATAAATTAGCAATTTGATTGAATAACATATATATTTCCTTTGACATGTAAAAGACATATGTAAATTTCATATATTGTAATTCATATTGTCCATATGACAATATCAAAGATTGAATAGAAAAATAACATCTTATAAATAATAACTTCTCGAAAGATAGATCAGCCATTGCAGAACTTTTAAACAATTAAAAGCTTGATAGGAGGTATGAAATAGATGAAAAAAAAGAAAGTTACATTTAAAATTAATTTTGTATGCAAATATAACAACTAACAATTTCTTAATTAATTTTTTTTTTGGTAAGTCTTGATTTAATAATTACTATAAACATTTTTATTTGATTGATTAAGAAGATAAACTCATAGTTTTAAGGATTTAAAAAATAACAAAAGAAAATCTAATTAGTAATTAAGTTTAGGACTAAAGAGTTGCAAATTACTGAGTATACCATGCTAATTGGTACAAAGTTTTGGTAAGGGGGGCATACAATAAATGTTTCGGGGGTGAAATTCAAATTTATCATGTTTTTAGTTGATAAACTTTACTGTATTATCAAAGAGTTCAAAAAGCCTGGGGGAGGTCCCTGAAAGCCCCCCTGGCCTCACCCCTGTCTAGAAAACTAAAAAGCAACAAGGTAATGATTAAAAAAATTTCTTGCATGCAAAAGAACAAATCTGTGAAAATTGAAAATTAGCATTTACCATCTGGAGATCACGACTACCAGAAGTGCTCTCAACTAGATGAGGTCTTGCACGGACATCGTAGATGATAGGCCTCTCAAACCATGGAACCATAAGATGTGTCCCCTCAGAATAAACCTGAAAAAACAATCATTAAACTGCATGAAATACAGCTAAACATAGCTTAAGCCAAAAGAAAAAAACAATAAAAAAAAATGTAAATAGCATGAGGAAAAAAGACAAAATATAGTCATTCAAGAAAGGATAGCACAAGGCTACTTTCTAGTCAATTTCATAGTGAAGACATACCCATTCTTTTATAGAAGTTTACAAGATATGCAAGTTTCAGGAAGTACTATAATATCCACAGACAACAGACTTGCGGAAGGAGAGACTTTCTAATAAACATGTCAACTGATAGAACATTATGCAAAAATGTCAACCTTATCTTTGATGCCCAATATACGATTGAAAACAATTGCCCGATGGCCTCCCTCAACATTGTAGAGGCTGTTGGCAACTCCATAGAGGCCAAGCCCACCAAGGACTCCAATCTTAAGCAAAGTAGGAAGAGCTCCACCTCCCGGCATCTTAGGAACTTTGATGTTGTTGAGATTCATTTTACTTGATGCTGAAAAAAATTTTTCTTTTTGATGTTACATTGCAGAAGAACCCCGAGGTAAACAAAAACCAAGCATCAAATAAATATGGAACAGTAGGTTTACATAACATAAGAACAAAAAGGAATGGGGAAGAAGTTATAAAAGAGCAACCAATTAACAACTGCTAAGAAACAATGATCTACAAGATAAACAAAGTGAGCATGCTTATGACTCATGGTCAACCTTAGACGAGGTAAAATGTACGAGAAACAGTTTATGCAAATCTAAATTAGACCAGGCAAACAGGCAAATGCATACATGTTTACACACAGGCAATCCGAAATCAAGCTTATAGCTACTAAGATTCTGTCTTTTGGAGATGAGGCTCAAAAATTTTCCTTCTGTTCCCATAGGATTAGGCCTTATAAGCCACATAGTTCAGAAAGAAGTTTAAGAACCCAAATCATTTCCTTATCAAGAAAATACAATTCATTCGCTCTACAAAGAACAGAACCCAGACAAAACATGTTGATTCATATAATTTGTAGTTAAAGAAATCTGTAAAAGTACAATATTTAAACAACTTATGGCGTCAAAAACAAAAACATAAAAATACTCCATCATGGTCATGTGCACGCCTACCCAAAGTTCCATATTTCCTCAATTTTGGAGGGAAAAAAAATACAAACATAGCAAATCCAACAAAACCATGATCATTTAATCAAACCGCAAAACCAAATTGAAGAAAGAAAAAAAAAAAAAGTCTTACACAACCTAGCTTTCAAGAAAGGGGGTATAACACTTCGTTTTTGACAGTGTCAGCCTTGACCATAGAGATAAAGTCAACAAAAAGAAATACAAGAGAGAAAACGAAACCTCAATCTATTCTACCTTTTCGTCCTGAATTTCTAAGCAAACAAATCTAGCAAAATATGATCTAAAATTTTTCTTAAAAAACAAGAAAAAGTAGGAAAATGGAGATTCAAATACCGAAAGAGCCCAGCGGCGAAGAGAGGAAGAGAGATGGATTCACAGATTATAGATTCTGAAAGAAAATGCAGGAAAAGGGTTTAGGGTTTAATATATTATACTACACAATAATTGACTTGGGCTTTCCGACACATTTTGAATTGGACCCAATGTAGACTCGTTGGGTCCATTCTATTATGGGCCACGTATACAGCTACTTTTGTTTGGACTCAACCAATAATAAGTTTATCACTATGCTTTGTGGCTATTTTTTACGGGATTCTTAAGATGCCGAAGAGGGAAAAATGAAGGTACAAAAAGTTTGGAGAAATTTTTAATGTTGTTGATGAAGAAAGATTTAAAGGCCATAGTAGTATTTAGTCTGGAGTTGATCATTGGCCTCGAATTTTATAAATAACCTTTCAGATTAATTAGGAGTGCATTTACATCGAGTCAGCCGACACAATGGGATGTGATACTCGAACTGCAATCGATTGAAAATCTTGGGGTCTTTCTATGCTGGTGGGGACAACCATTGTCCTCCAAGACGTTTAAAGAAACATCCTTCCTTTGGACATATGAGCATGAAATATTTTGCACATTATATTGGCTGTATATAAGGAATATCCTAATCTCTCAAGCCATGTTTTACTGCCGGGCTGCTAAATTCATGATGCTTCTTAAAAAATAAAAAATGATTGAAATCGGACATGGACTAGCTAATAGATAGGCCAACACCGATTGGTACTTTATTGGACTGCTTAGTTTAAATTTTATCATCCTTGGCAATGTAAAAGAAGGTTTCCTACACATAGGCTCTTATCTGGGTTTAATTTGATCTACTTCTAGATGTTAAATTCAACTTAAATTGTCCGAATCCTTATTAGAAAGTTACTCCCTAGAATCTCGATTAAAAAAATGCTCCTACTGCTTGCCACGATTAAATGAAAACACTCGTGGGCACAATTCTTGAGGTATACTTAAAAACTGACCAAGTATGGTTTGGGAGAAACCAGCCGGTAATTTCCCACCTAACTACATTTTTGCTGATGGTCAACAAGATTGATTAGCTTAAGTTTCGATTGGACCACTTTGATTTGCTATTTATTTTATATTTTTTGCAATTTAAGTAAGGAATGAGGATAATCACTAGCAGCCACCCTTTAATCAATCAAATTTTGAGAAAGATAAAAACAGCTAGCAATAAGCAGTTTTTAAACTCATTTCGTTATCCCATTATTATGTTGTTGTAACAGAAAGGTTTTTCTTGCTCAAGAGTCTTGCCAGCTCATTCCAACAGAGTCCCACGGCCTACATCTTATCCCTTCAAATTCCCATTGGCTCTCCTCACTTTCACAACATCTCCAAGACAAACAAACCATAGCTTCAGCTGCTTTTTCTCCCATTTTCCTTTTTCTGTCTGCCCTATTTCTACTTTTCACTTCTATAGCCTTAGCTCAGACAGCACCCACTCCTGCCCTCTAGCCCCTCAAACTTCACAGGCATCCTTGACAAAAAATGGCTAATACACCTACTTCCTTCGCGTTTTAGCAGAAACTCAAGTTGGAAGCCAAATACAAAATCAACTAAACAGCACCACTAAAGGTTTTACCATTTTTGCTCCCACAGATAATGCCTTTAACAACCTCAAAGTTGGTACCATCAACAGTCTAGACGATGAAAAGAAAGTACAACTAGTTTTATATCACGTTCTGCCAAAATTCTACTCTTTATATGATCTTCAATTTGTCAGCAAACCGGTCAGAACCCAAGCTACTAGTCAAGATGGTGGCGTTTTCGGGTTCAACTTCACTGGCTAGAACAACCAGATTAATGTATCAACTGGGGTAGTTAAGACACAATTTAACAATGCATTAATTCAACGGAAACCTTTGGCAGTTTATCGAGTGGACAAGGTGTTGTTGCCTGCAGAGCTTTTCGAAGCTAAATCTCTAGTTGCAGTTCCTTCAACATCAACAAAGAAATCATCATCAGGTTCTAACTCTAAGTCAACAGCTTCAACCGCAGATGAGCCAGCTACTGCTGATGGTTCAGGATCAAATGAGAGGAATATAAGATTGGGGTTGATTGTTGGGCTTGCATTGGCCTGCAAGGAGCTCTCTCTTGACAGGATATTTATGAAGTTTGTATTAGCTGATGTTGGCATTTTTCACATTTTCTTCCTTTTCCAAAAGGATAAGGTTCTATTTGGTCTTTGAACATATATACTTAATTCTCATCCAAAATTATTTGTATTCCTTTCATTTATGTTAATTTTCTTCTGCTTTGCTTGATGCTAATAATATGTGACGTTCTAAAAATGTTTTAGACTCTCCATTTCTTTTCTCCTATTATAGATCTAGCTTTAATGTTATGGACAATTATATTTGTAAAATATAATAAGAAGCAAGAACTTCAAATTCAGCTTATAAGCAGTGAGATTAATTTGAGAATGTCAAAGAGAAGTTGATAGATATTGGATCAAATTTTATTTGAGAGTCAATTTCAGTTTTTGTGAAATTCTATTGCTTAAAGAATTATTAAGTAATTAAATTGATTTAAGAGTGCGTTTTGGTATGGGGGAATCCACAAATTTTCTCCCAAAATCTTGATGGTGGGTATTTGCTTCTCACGTTTAGTTTAGGGTAATCTGATTATGAGAAAAAATGTCAAATTCCTAATACTACCCACAGTCCCAAAATAAAAAACCTACCTTTCTTTATATCAATTAAGGTGTTTCTTCCTACAAATGCTTTATTTGATATCAATTGAGGCTTTGTTCCTACTAGCACCGTATTTGATATCAATTAAACCTTTTATTTCTACAAGCACCATAATTGATATCAATTAAGATGTTTTTTCTTGCAAGCACCTTATTTAATATAAATTAATGTTATGTTTGGATAAATATTAATAAAGAAGAGGAAAGGAAAGAAAAGGAAAAGAAAAGAAAGTTTTTTGAAGGGAAAGAAAGGATACATGTACCCTTTGTTTGGATAATTAAAATTAATAAAGGAAAAGAAAGGACAGGAATTCTAACAACCATTGTTTGGATAAAGAGTGAAAAAGAAAGGAAATGATTTATTATAATAATTTTTTACAATTATAACCTTTTATTGCTTGTGATTTTATAGAGTACTTCTGGATCATAATATATTTGCTATCTTATCTACCTTCATAATTGTTACAATATTAGTGGTTTTTAATCAAGTGAAATAAAAAGATGTTTTATAAACATGCATTGATGAATTTGTTGGCCATTATCAAAATTTCATCACATTATCACTTTGACATCTCATAAACCTAAAAAATATGTCTATTCATATTCAATCATTAATTAAGATCAAATCACCAAAAAATTATAAAAAATTTTTATATTGAAAGAGACATGTGAAACTTACTTGAAAAAAGAGATAACTTTGAAAAAATTACAAGAAGATTGTGATGTGGTTAGGTTTTTTTTTACTAGGCTTTTTGTATTAATAAAAAGTTGGATATAATAGTCTTTTTACAAAAATAAAATTTTTTTAGCTTTCCTTTCCTCAACTTTTCCCCCAAATTGGAGTATAAAAAAGTGAAGACTATAGGGAAAACCAAGGGTTATTGAGTTTCTACATCTTTCCTTTCCTTTAAATTAAAAGCTTATCTAAACAAAAGAAAGAATTTTCTATTTCCATTACTTTCTTTTATTTTCCTTTCCTTTCCTTCCCTTCCCCTCAATCCAAAACACACTGTAAGGCTTTTCCTTAATTGATATCAATCAAAGCGTTTCTTTTTACAAGCATCATAATTGATATCAATTAAGGTGTTTCTTCCTACAAAGGCCTTATTTGATATCAATTAAGGTGTTTCTTCCTACAAACCCCTTAATTGATATTAATTAGGGCATTTCTTCCTACAAGCGCTTTATTTAATATCAATTAAGGCTTTGTTCCTACAACCGCCTTATTTGATATCAATTAAAGCATTCTTTCCTACAAACACCTTATTTAATGTTTTTTCTAATAGATTTACAAAAGCAAATAAGGCGTTCAGCTCTTCTAAACGTTATATTTGATTTTTTTATATTTTAATACAATAATTATGGCTTAATGTCTAGTTAAACACAGTAAATGAGTATATTTAATTAAAAAATTAAAATCTTTCTTTTCTTTGGTTGTTAAAGGCATCATTTGTCGTTTGAGTTTTTTTTTTTTTTTATTAAAGCAAAATGAAATGTTACCTTCAGCTTATCAAGGAGATTATGGTAATTATATATGAATTAATAAACCAAGATTCCTCTAACCAAACGAGTGAATCTGATTACGAGATGCCCTAAAAATCAACCTAAACCTTGAGCATCAAACTTCCCTGGGCACACATTCCCTTGGAATCCAAGATTCCATAAACCAAATGCCCCTTAAATGATAGATATACGTAATAAAAAATTTTAATAATCAAGTAATAAAACCTAGAATTTATGGTGAATAGTAATATTTGGTAATCAACTAATAGGCCTAAAGTGAATCTTAACCTTTAAAATTAATGGGAGATGTAATTTCCATGTGATTTCTAGGTGAGAGATGGGTTTATAGGGATTTGAAAGAGTTAAAGAAAAGAGACATAATTTCCATGTGATTTCTAGGTGATAGATGGGTTTATAAGGATCTGAAAGAGTTAGAGAAAATATCAAGTTACATGGAATAAAACATATTCCATGTGTTTAAACACTAGAGATATATTCCATGTTTTTAAACATTAGAGACCATGAAAACTAATATTGTTAAAAACATGAAGATAACAAGTGCCTATCTTGGGTTATATGAATGGAGCACACCGAATGCCTTAGAGGTTTTCTCACTATTCTAAGAAGTATTCAGACTTTTCTCATTATATTATACTTTTAATCATGGTGAATGATACATAATTTTTGGATGGTGTGACGTGTCCTAAAAAAATGTGGAGTATAATATTGATTTGCCTAGGAAATCATATATTGCAATGTTCTTAAGTTGAAGAAAAAAGAGATGATTTCATTTGTAAGAGATTGATAATAAAGATGAGATCTTAATGGTGTCTGCTATATGATCTTTGGATGCAAACAACAGTGAAATCTAGGTTCTTTTTTTAAGTTAATTAGCTAATTGAAGTTGTTTTGATTACACATGGGTATTGGTCATGTAATGCAAATTAGAAGTAGTCAGTACTGATTTTATTATATGTAATTAGGGTTTTTTTAAGTTTAATAATTTGGTGGAATTTGTATCAAATTGAAAATTTATTAAATAGTTACATATTTTAATAAAGAGTCAGTTTGGATTTTGGTGAAATTTTGTTTGTTGAATTATTACATGATGATGAAGTTTAATTAAAAGATAAATAAACTTAAGTTAAGCTAAAAAGCCCTAATCCAATTAAATCATCAAGTTAATGGAAGCAAAATCAAATCATTAATTAATCATCTACACTCAATCCCAAACAATATCCATAGAGCCTTTCATTTTCTTTTAGTCCTATGGAGTATTTTTAACTTAAACAAATACATACCCATGTGCACCCATAAATCACACTTATGTAGACACTCTCATTCTCTTTTAGAGCACTTAAATACACACACATTCACACCAACAAAGATTCTTTCAATCTCCTCTAGTCTTATAGGTGTCTATTCTATAAAATCCTACAACTCTTTTGCATCTTTTTCTCATAATTAACTCTATAAAAACTTTACCTATTTATAAGCATACAAACTTACCTATTAAGAATTCATTTTCTCTTAAAATTCTTTTTTTGTAAGTCTTTTTTTTCATCAAGCAATATTTAGCCAATCCCATTTTCAATAAATCTCTATCCAAATCTCTTATAGGATTTAAGTTAATCTAAATAATCTCCATCTTGACTCAAATTCTATCAAATCATCAGTTTTCATGTTAGATATTGTTGGCTTCACCTACAATGGAAGTCTCATAACAAGCTTCTCTGTTTGTTTTCATACTTGACGCAAACTTATCTATCAAAGTATGAACTCAAACTCCTTCATTGAACTAAGCTCTTCCAGGCTTGCATCTTCCTATGTCTCGAACTTTGCTCTAGTCCACTTAAACATACCACCCATAAAAAAGCTCTCAATCTCTTTTAGTCTTATAGGGTGTCTATTCTATAAAATCCTAAACTTTTTTACATCTTTTTCTCATAACTAACTCTATAGAGACTTTACCTATTTATAAGCACATAAACTTACCTATCAAGAATCTTTTTCCTCATAGTATTCTTTTTTGCAAGTCTTTTTTCCATTAAGTAATATCTAGCCAATCTCATCTCAAATAAATATTTATCCAAAACTCTTATGAAATTTGAGTCAATCCCAATACTTAATAAGTAAGAGTTCTTGATAAATAAAATTTTTGAATAATTAAGAAATGAAGCTTTATAAAATAAAATGGATTTTAGTTTTTAGAATTAATGAAAAAAATGTTATTTATGTAATCTTTAGGTAAGAGATGAGCTTATGGAAGTGTGAGGAAAAGTTGAAAAAAAAACATCGGATCATATGTGATAAAAGCCTATTCTATGTGTTTAAACACTAAAAAATGTGAAAATTAGGTTTGTTTTAAATGTTGGGATTAGTGTTTGTTTTTATAATGAATTTTTTTTTTCATTCATAGATATGAACAATTGGGGGTAGACCATATTAAAGGTGCATTTCATAGAGTAGAAAAGTGAATAGATGGATAGAGCATGGTGGTAAAGTGAAAAAGAAAAGTGTAGTGTGTTTGGTAGGAAAGTGGAATGATAGAAAATAAAGTGAAAAAGATAATTCATAAATACAAATCATTGTAAATTAAAAACAAAAAAAATTAATAAAAAATGTGAATGTATTATATATTTACAAGATTATTTTCACCTTCTTTTATAACTAAATTATTTTCAAAGTCGATTTTAGTAATTCAAGACTATTTATTTATTGCAAGTTCAAACTAAATGGTCTCTTTCTGTGTTTATTGGATTTAGTATTACTTTTATTATGTTTTGAGCCCAACTAGGTAGATATATATCACTAGCATCTTAAATTAAAAACATGCCCTTCCTTTATTTTTCTTTTCCAATCTAAACGAGAATTTTTTTATAGAAAGGAATAATTTAAAGTCAATGTCCCTTTTAGTGGTTTTTTTTTTGTTGTAAGTTTTTTACTTTGTACGAAAATGTAATTTTAAGTGTACAAAAATGTAATATATATTTAATAATATATATTCAAAATTTTAAGTGTACAAAAATGTAGGATGACAAATTTTATTAAATTTGCACATCAAAACAAATTATAGTAAGGCATTAATCTTATTTCGATCTAGAAATTAACACATTGTACTTTATTTTCTAGTTTAACGTGGAAAAATAAGAAATTATAGTTATATATATCTATATATATTATTGAATTCTTGCACTTTGTTAATAAATCAGAAGTTCACATTGCAGGTTGAATAACTTATGGAATTAATATATGTAATAAAATTGAAAAAAATTATGAGATATTCATATTATCTTATTTTATTACTGGAGTTCACTGTCATAACTTTGTTTGGTGATGATCTAATTGGGTTTTGCTTTCTTTTTATAGATTTTTAGAGTTAGAGTGCGTATTGTACTAGGCTATACATGATCATCTTCTGTAAACTCATTATAAGAATAGCTTATGGTTGACAGCTGAGGATGTTCATTTTTTACATCAATGACTCATTAACAATATTAGGAAGTTACGAGTTTGGTAAGTGTGTGGTTGCAGTGATTCACCTATGGAAAGACTTACTTTGGCTTTATGGTGCTAACCATTTAGACCTCTTATCTGTGAATATTGTGATGTTCATACCAGAACCCATCTGTAAGAGTAATTTGTCTAAAAAGTGGGAAAATAATGTAACTTTACTTGAATTGTGCATAATAGAATTCTTACCAAGCTATTAAAGGATTTACTGATCTTTTAAAGAAAATTTAAAATTAAAGTTTTAAATTTCAATCCTACTAAACTATTGGAATATCTTTGAAAGATAATCTAATGCAAGAAATATATATGAACATAATCATATATATTTGTTTAATGAAAATGGAAGTTTGATTAATATGCGAAAGTGATTCTTTAACTTAAGTCACTAATCATTGAATAGTATCATGAACGAAAATTGTTTAATTCCATAGCGTAAATCTTTCAAATTGATTGCAAGAATTCTTTTTTTATAGTTGTTGATTGTTGAACTCTCTTTCTCTTCCTTCATTTCTTTGTTTTTCCTTTGTCTTGTAACTTATTTCTCTTTTCTTTCCTTAATGGCTGAATGCCATTAGCCTCGCAGAAGATAAGGGGCAACAATTTTTTGCACTAATAATAAACTACTTAAGGCAAAATCTAAGTAAACAAACTGTCTAAGGTAGTTGTTAAGCAATTGGGTGCTCGAGTCACCCATTATGGGTAGACCCAACCCCTAATACATACATCTCCCACTCGTATAGAATGGGTGCCAAACTCTCATGATCTTGAAAATGTTTTTTCTTTTATTTGCATAGGGTCGATACAAGAAAATAAGTCATGTGACCAACATATTTCAAGAGCTTAGTTTCTATGTCACTGTTAGATGCATATAACAATTCATAATCAAATCTAGTCACTTATACAACTGTTAGGTATATATAGTAACTCTTAAATAAAAGTAAAGCAAATATACAGCACCTTAGATCTATTCAATCACATTTCAAGTTCCTCAAAATCTCTCTTTTATTATATTACATGATGTAATTGTGCATTCACAATTATGTTTGATGTCTAAAACATAATTGGTCTACCTATGAATATAACCAAATGTGACACCAAAATGATCTTTTCTTCATCTAGACTCTTTCCATTTTCCATCTTCTCAAAATGGCTTGCTTTTTCTTGTTCCATAAGTTTGGCTTAGGCTCGCGTGTTATACTGAAGACGAGTGGGCTAGATTAGAGTTTTAGGAGGTTAAGCTATTTTGAACCTTTAGTAACACAAATTTTAAATTAACGAAAGATATTATTTTTTTACTCAAGATGTTGCTACAAAAATGAAATATGAATGCAATGCAATACATGAATAAATAAAAATGTAAAAATGTTTGCCCTTCAATAGTTTACAATGAAAGAACTTTCATTTATTCCAAAGAAGTCTAATTTACATAGAGTTTAATATTCTTAACTGAAAAAAATGTTTGATCTGCTTATATTGGCATTTTGCCTCTTCAATAAAGTTCAACTAACATTATCAATGCTTTCTTGTTAGGTTTACCATACCCCTCAATGGTATATAAACAATTAAAAAAAATTGTCCATGTTAACAAATAACATTAGCATCCCACTATGAAAAGTAGAAGGTATATTTTCTAGATTAGATTCAAATGAAATAATGCTAATAGAATACCTTCACTTCCAATCCATAAAACTTTTATAGTTTGCCCTCTTATACCTTATTTATAATAAAAGTGGCACCCATTCTATATTCCTTTGATTTTAAAGTTTAAAGGCATTAGTGAAACCAAAATGGAAAATGGGCTTTACAAAATTCTTCTTCTTAAATAACCTTTAATGGTACTTTTCTTAATGATATTCCATTTAGTAGTAGTGCTAACTTCTATCATCTAGAGGGTAGAATGATATTTACTAGTGTACAACATCTGCTTCCCTTAAATGATTATATCCATCATGATATTGAAGTTCTATATGCTCTTTTTTGTACTTTATGCATGGATTTCAACTTTCACCCTTAGAAAGGAGCGATTTAAAAATCTAGCACAAGAGAAATCGGTCCCTCATTTTTTGTCTATACCTAGCCCAAACTTCTTAAAGGGCACAACCATAACCATTCACTTTCCTTGGAGCATATACTTTTCTAGGAACATCATTTACAACTGTTCAAGGATAGTTTTAGTGTTATACCAATCCTATTTTTATAGAAAAAATAGCAAAACTAGTTCAGGTCTTGAATTTAGATAACCTGAAAAAGAAGGAAAAGCTAAGGTTAAAGATAGTGGAAGCCTTAAAAGATTCAAAATCTGAGCAAAAAATGAACTTGTTGGATAAGATGTTATGAGCTATTGAAGGAATAGATTTTTACGTCTCCTCGGATGCAACTAGACTTTGTTTGGTTTACAACTAGATGATAACCAAGGATTGAACATGTTTGCCTTGGCGATATATGATATGATGATTTTTTCTAAAGTTTTGGGTCATATTATGATAGAAGTGGTTGATCTATTTGAACAAAGGGAAATAAGATGTAACCCTTCATTGGTAATAGTAACAGAAACTATCAAGTCATTGAATTATTACCACTAAAATGAAAAATGGCATTTTTTTAAGAATGTACATTATTATATTAGTGGATGAAGAGTCATTTTGAATGCAAGAAATATGCATTTTCAAAGCTTCATTTCGCAATAAATTTTATAAGATTGAATGGCAAAAGACAAAGTCTAAAGAAAAGTTGATGTTTCTACTGCAGAGGCTTACAAGTGCACAAGTGAAGTGGTTAGTCCTATGGATGAATTATGAACTGATGCTATATCAATGTGGAAATGAAACTGAGGTTCCATTTTTAGGTTTGTGGGAGCAACGAGTTAGGCACCACTTATAGTACAAAAACAATTTAAAGCTTAAAAATTCATTCCCTTGACACACAAACTCAATCAATTAGATTATTTTATTTAAAGCATTTGCATCATAAGATTTTATCATTGGTAATGACTTTTACACTAGTATTTTTATAGGGGCATTTGTAGTTGCATATTTGTGCAAATTGCATTTGCATGGAAACATTTGCATTTGCACCTTTAATTATAATTACATTTGTCAGCTTTGAAAACATTGAGAAAAGAGAAGGGGAAAATTTTAGTATTTCTAAGTTGTGAAAAAGAAAAAAGGATAAAGAAATTGAAAAGAATAAGATGGGTAATATATACATCTAATTTTGTTCGAGATATTTCTTTTGTAATCTAGGCTCGTTTTTGCAATTAGGCTTGATCTTCATTTTTTTAGCCCAATTTATGATCCACTTTTAAATGCTTCGTATAAGGCCTAAGAATGGCTTGATAAAAGTCTTAATCTAAAAAGTCCATTAATGGCCATAATAATAATAAGCATATAAAAATGTAAAATTTAAAATTTAAAACTAAAATTTAAATTTAAAATTGAAAATTGAAAATTAAAACAAAAAAATAAAAGCCAAATAAAAACCAAATATAAAAAATAAAAAATACAATAGTAAATATAATAATAAAATAGTAATAATAGATAATAAAAAAAAGAAATAAAATTTGAAAAAAATAAGAAGAAATGGGCTTGGCCTAAAATTAACCAAAAATCCCAAAATATAGGCTTGAATTGGTCAGAAAACATAGCCCAAATTCAATGACCCATTTAGCAAAATAAATTTGTAGCTCACATGAGGGAAGAGTGGCAAAGCAGGACATGAAAAACTACATGGGAATGTGGAGTTTTCAAGAATAAAACTACTTCATGCATAGTAGTTGCAAGATACGTGAGCTGGGGAGGAAGCACGAAAAAGGTTGGTAGTTTTAACAAAAGTAAAAAGGAAACCATGAAATAAAAAAAAGGAGAAAACATGAAAACTATTAGGAATAATGGCTCAAATCCCATAAGAGATTTAATTGAGAATTGTTAGATATTACTTGATGGGCAAGTTTGACTTACAAAAGAAGAATTCTAAGAGAAAAGAGATTCTTAATAGGTAAGTTTATATGGTGATAAATAGGTGAAGTCTTTGTAGGGTTATTTATGAAAAAAAGATATAAGAGAATTGCAGGGTTTTATGTGATAAACACCCCATAGGACTATTAAAGATTTACGTCTTATGGGTGTGTCTGTTTGAATGTTTGTGAGTGGACTAGAGGAGATTTAGAAAGTCTACATAAGTATGATAAATAAGTAGATATGGGTATATATTTATTTATGTTGAAAGGGTGCACATGGGTATGTGTTTGTTTGGGTTAAGAATATTTTATAAGACTAGAGGAGATTGAGAATGTCTTATAAGTATTAATTATTGAGTGAAGTTGATGATTTGATTTGCATGTTGATAATTCTCGATAACTAGTGAATCTTATTTCTTATCCATGGATGTAGGTCAGTTGGACTAAACCATGTTAACTTGTTGTCTCTTGTATAATTGATTAATTATTTGATTATGCTTCTGCTGGCTTGATTGGATTGGAGCCTTTTGGCCTAACAAAAACATGAAAATGAAGAGGTTGGAAATAAGGAGAAAATCATAAACTGCAATAAGAAGGAGCAAAAAAAAAAAGTTGGGCGGCAAAGTAGAAACAAAAGAGCAGGAAAACTAAGGAAAAACAAGCAGTACGTAAGGTTGAAAGGGCTGGAAGAAAAAACTGTGGCAGCACGTTAAGTAGGTAGTGAAAAAGAAAAAGAAATTGACAAAAAAAAATGAAGAAAGATAAAAGAAAAGGAACTTGGACGGCAACCAAATAGAGAAAATAAGATTGTAGCGAAAAAACAAGAAAAATTTTCAAGAGGAGCAGAGAAGAAAAAGTTAAAAAAAAAGTAAGGAAAGGTAATTGTTGTTTTTTTGTCTTTTTCCCTTCTTCAGGCATTCTATATGTAGTGCATAATCTTCATGCCTATCTTTTCTACGTACATGCTTTTTGCAAAAGAAAATCAATACTCAGTTTAGTTTGTACATATGGTTGTCTTCTTCCACTTTTTCTTTTGCATATGGTTTGTTTTGAGAGATTTCTCAATGTTATACAATTATTATTTTGTCTTTCATTCTTTCTTTAGTCTGTATATTTGTTAGTTAAGTTATAAGTTATGTTGCTAGCTAAATATGATGTAGATTGATAAACACAGAAGGTGAATGTTTCATAAAATTGGAGGTAAAAAATGCCTTACATGTGATAGCCCTGGGTTTGTTTACTTTCAATCATCTGCATGGCTTAGTTTCAATCCTGTTTTCGATTCATTGCTTGTGAAAGCTTTAAACCAAACGTTGGTCCTTAGTTTTTTGTCATTGGGACTTTTGGGCACTACTTGTATCTATGTTTTTTGTTTCATCCCATTTGCTATGTTATTTGTTCATTCCTTATGCATGGGTTTGTTGTAAATAAAGCTTGTTTTTCTCCTTTCATTGCTTGCAATTTCCTTTCACAACCTGTCTATGGAAACCCATAACTTCATTTCATCCCCATGTGTTTTGGTTGTTCTTTTCTCTTGTACGAGGTTTACATGCAAAGGTTTACATTATTTCATGTATGCTTTTGTTTTGATTTTAATGTTTTTTGTTTTCACTTAGTGGGTTAATTAACTTTTTTTTAGGAGCTATAATAATAATAATAATAATAATAATAATAATAATAATAATAATAATAATAATAATAAGGTAATAGTATAATAAAAATAATGTTTAATATAATTAAATTTTTTTAAAAATAATAAAAATATTTTTTTTAAATCTATGCCTAGATGTTGGAAGGAATTAAAAATCAAGTTTTAAAATTTAATAATTTCGCCTAAATATTGAAGAATTATTAAGTAGTAAAAAATAATAAAAGATTAATAAATTATAATGATAATAAAGTTGTTAATGAAAGAGGAAATAAGAGAAAAGTATAAAAATTCAATTTTTAGAGAAATTATAAAAAGTGAGCTTGTTAGAATAATTATATAAAAATTAATTTTTAGAAAAATTATAAAAATAAGCTTGTTCAAACAAATCTGCTTAGATGTTAGTGATTTTTTAAAAAGGTTCGTAAGTATATGAAATTTTAATTAAAACTCTAAAGTGCAACCCTAAATCAAAACTTTAAAATAAAAACCCTAAAATCTGAATCCTAAGGTCGAGACCCTAAATAAAATCTTAAATCGAGACCCTAAATTAAAACCCTAAATCAAAATCCTAGGTAAAGTCCTAAACCCTAGGTGAGACCTTAAACTCTAGGTAAAATCTTAAACTCTAAACCAAATCCTGAAAATCTAGGTAAATCCCTAAACTTTAGGTCAAGCCCTAATATCCCGAAATGCTAAAAATCTTAAGCTTTTTAAGGATTTGCATGAAAACCTTTTATGAATTAATCTGTTCTCAAACACCGTCTAGATGATGGGGTATTTAGAAAAAAAATTTTCATTAAGAATTTTCACATTTTTCATAACTCAAAATAAACTCATTTTGTTAAAATAACTAGTATCAAAATATAAAATAATAAAAACAATAGGACGTGATTTTAAATATAAAAGTCGCAATCAAAAATTGCCTAGATATTGGAGAGTCCAACTAGTCTTTTTATATTTGAAAACCTAATTTCTAAATTTACATTTGATCATCATTCATATACATATAATTTTATGTTAATTATGCATAGTCATAATGCATATATATGTTTGTTATAATTTTTTATGTTTAATATTAATTATTTTCATTTTCATTTTTTTACTATATAAAAAGTTTTCTTAAAATTTTTAGTTTTGAACAAATAAAATTAAAATAGAATTCTGTGAAATATAATTGTTAGTATTCTACCTAGATGTTGGAGAGTCATCAATGATTATCATTTACAAAGAGTGTTATTTTATTATTTTTGAAGGAATATTGCGATAAATCTTAGATGAAAAGACTATATTTGAATTTTACTTTTATGTAGGAAAATTTGAAGGTATTTCTTTAATTTGAAGATTTTCATAATATTCCTAAATAAAAACTTTTTTTTAAAACTAATTTTGTTTCTTAAAAATGAAGAGAATTATGATTAAATTTCATATTAAAAAGCCATTTTTATCTAAAATTATAAATAGCATAATTAATTGGTACCAATTTGATGGGCATTGTGGGGGTGCTAACTTTTTTCACATGTAATTGACTCTCGAACTCAATCTTGTCTTTGTAGATCAAAACCATCTTTTTAATAAAGTTTTAAACCCTTTTTATTATTTTATTAAAAGGATAAAATTTTTGGGTAGCCAATCACACCCTAAAAAAGATTGGTGGTGACCCTATGTGTTTTTTTTATGATTTTCGATTTTTACATCTAGCGATCGAGTCTCTGGACCGATATGTTATAACAATTTAGTGACTCCTCTAAGGGCATTTTAAAGGTCAGGCCAAAAATGTTAATTATGAAGTACTAAAAATCTTTTGGATTTAATTGGTTTTTAATTCCCTTTATTATAATTTCCCAAAAAAAAAAAAACATAAGTTAATAAATAAAATAAGTTGCATGTTAGTTATTAACTTGTTTTGATTTTGTGTTTATGATTTATTTATGTTTTTTTGTTTAATATGTCACTCTGCACACTTTTGCATATACATTTACATGCATGAGCTCTAAACCCAAGCTCTGTCCTTATTAGGAGGATGTGAAGTAGCTACGCTTTTGTGTGGTGATAACTTCCACATTTGCTAGCGAAACATTTCCACTCAAATCGAACCCTTTTTGTTTATAACTTGTAAGGGGTGAGGATTGGTTTACCATATTAGTTTGTAATGGATGATGATGTAAGGTTGACTTGGGAACCTTTAGACAAGTAAATCCCAACTTGGTTAGCAAGCTTATTTGGGGTAGAGCTATGCCACCTTTTTATAGAAAATTACCAAAGGTTAGGACACTGTATAAATTCTGTTATTTTTGTTGTATGATATGATTGTTTTGTTTTTGTTATTATTTGTTTCTTTGGATTTTTGATTTTTTGTATTTGTATAGTATTTAATTTTGTTGCATACATCATATAAATACTACATTTTAAGATGGGTATTTGTTTTGGGTCAATCAATAGTAAAAGAAACATTCATGAAGCCATTTGTAGCATCAACCTCTAGCAAGAATTATTTGAAAGTCAAAGGTTAATCAGAAAGCATCCAAAGGAAAGAAGAAGATTGTTTAGGGGTCAGTTATATTTCTACACTTCCATAGTTGGTGCAAGTGGATTTGAGTCAAAATGATGTAGCCAAGTTAGAAATCATATGGCAATAGTGGGGAGTAGAAAAGAAAGAGTCTTTTTCAAAAAAATATAGGTATGTGGCACTGCTCCTATCGGTGAAAATTGATGAGGCACTAGTTAAGGCTATGATATAGTTTTAAGATCCATCTTATCAGTGTTTCATGTTCAACCAATAAGACTTGATCCCCACAGTTGAAGAATGTCTCTTTACTCGAATAGAGTCTGCTAGTCAAGATAAGATCTATTGGAAGAAGTAAAAGACTATTGAATATAGAAAGAAGTTGGCCAAAATTATGTAAATAGAGGTCAAAGAGATAGACGAGCATAAAAAGGAAACGAATGGGGTTGAGACAATTCCATCAGCTTTTTTGGTAGTGTACATAAAGAAGCATCTTGATGCTAATTAGGGATTGGATTTGTTTGCTTTGGTTATGTATGGTTTAACGAAATTCCCTATAGTCTTAAGACATCTAAAGGCATCAGTAGTTGATTTATTCAAGCAGTTGGATAAAGGTATGAATCATTTGTCAGTTATTTTAATGAAGACCATTAGATTGCTTAATTTTTGTTAAAAGAATAGTGAAAGACGATTCATAAGATATGCTTAACTACTTTTTGTTTGACTTAGAAGTCACTTTTGGGGAAAATAGAAGATTTTTTTTTGACTTTTCTTTATTTATTTCATTCCCATCAAGAAGTTTATCACCAAAGAATGGTAGGGGGATTGGACAAAAGGTCAATGGATGTCATTTTTTCTAAGGCTTACTGGTGAAGATATAGCATGTATGGTGCCTTGGATGCTTCTTATAGCCATTTTGTACAATTGTGGAAATGAGTCATAGGTACCATTGCTAAGGATAAGGGGCAATGAGTTATGGACCTCTCATGGTTCCAAGGTAATATGATTCTCATCAATTCATCCTTATGACTCATGGACTTAGTTCGCTCGAGTTTGACTATGAGGCACCTGATTATACGAAAAAAGTTTGAAAGGTCATTAAGGCATGAAAGTTGATTAATTGAATGAACCCGACCATATACGTAGATAATGTGGCAAAAGGGTACCTTGCTTAGAAAATGAAAAAAAAATCAATGAAATTAGGCCCATACCAGTAAATGTTTCAGATCAGTTGTGCACTCTTACTTTAGAGTTGATATTGTTAGCTTTTAAGATTGCTTAGCAAAAGTTCAAGATGAAAAAAAAAAGATGAAAAAAAAGAAAATGGCAATGGTAGATCAAATTAACCAATTGAGATATGACTTGATGATGAAAGATAACACATTACAAAAGTTGACCAAAGAGTGAAAAGTGTTGAAAAGAGATTTGTAAGATCTTCACCAAGAGAATAAGGGATTAAGGATAGACATTGGACCTTTAAAAGTATCCAAAAAAGATATAGAAGAATTAAAAAAGATGATAGAGTATTAGAAAAGTAGAGCTTGAAAAAAATAAGGAAGTGATCTCTACACTTACCAAAGAACATCAAACGTGGAATGATAAATTTGTTGGAGTCTCTATAAAGGTAGCCAAGTGTCAAGAGGAAAATTAAAAGCTAAGGGTAGGATTGAAAAGAGAACAGAATAGGAGTTTTGATTTGCAAAAGAGAAAAAAGGCTTTAGAATAAGAGTTGATGAGCTTGAAAATTTAACTGGTCAACAATCAGAATAACATAGATAAAATTTTGACTAAATGGCAAGAGATGGAGGATTATTAGGCTCATACCTACAACATAGAAGTCAAAGCTCAAGAAATGTGGAGAGTTGAGAGCCTAGGAAGGTAACAGTATGTAAAGTGCTTAACTTTTCAAATCTACATGGTTGTGTAGAAAGCAAACAAAATGGTGGAAAGAGCTTAAGAACTTGAGCGAGAGGTCATACTGACTCAGCATTGCGGTCAGTGATTGCTAAGTTTCTTATGTGAAACTAGGGAGTAATATGCTCAAGTTAGGTGTTTTTATGGTTTTAATGCATGGATGATTGGTTGATGTACAAAGATTTTTATGGTTAACAAATGTTTTTTTTACTTAGATTATCCAAAGCAATATTTCTTTTGCATTACATTATATTCATTACATACATATAAATTAATAAAAGCAAATTATTAATAATACTAATAATAATAACAATAATGATTATATTATGCATTCTAATTCATGATTAATAATTGGAGGTTCAAGGATAGTGAAGTTAAAAAAATCAACTCAAGTAGTCTCGCACAAGTATAATACCCACTTTAATTCTCGAATTATGGAAAAAGAGAATTCAATTAAGATTTAATGAGTTGAAAAGGTACAAGAGGAGATAAAAGAGAGAGTGAAGAAAATACAGTTGAATATTGAGGCATAGATGTCTGAGTTAACATAATTGTTAACTAGCTCCCTAAAAGGTAAAGGGGCTACTAGTACACAAGGACTAAGAGGTGGGATTAATATAACGGAATCAACATATTCTCCGAGATTCACTCCCTCTCGAGTTCATACTTCTCAAGGAATCCATTTGCAGCGAACAACTATACAACCTTTCACTTTTATCAGACCTTTTGTTAGTCAACCCCAAGTACACATGAATGTCAATCCAAGATCGAGTCTTGTCAATTCTATCATGGTACTAGATTTAAATGATCCTATTCATAAAGAAAAGCTACATGGCATGTCTACGCCAGTGGTAAGAGTTGAGATAAAAAATAAGTATGAGCTGCTAGAAAAGAGACTAAGGGTCGTGGAAGGGAATGACATCTTTAGAAACATGGATGCAAATGAGCTTAGTTCTATACCTAATTTAGTTATACTAGCAAAGTTTAGGGTTCCCAATTTTGAAAATTTCGATGGAACTACATGTCCTTTTGCTTATATTACGATATTTTGTCATAAAATGGTAGATCATACTCATAATGATAAGCTTTTGATATACTATTTTTAAGATAGTTTAACTAGATCAGCAACGAAATAGTATGTTTAGTTAGATCAGAGTTGGATCCATACATGGAAAGACTTAGCTAAAGCTTTTTTTGCTTAATATAAGCTTGTCATTAACATTGCTTCAGATAGGCTATCTCTATAAAATATGAAAAAGAAGTCAACAAAAACTTTTATGGAGTATTCATATCATTAAAAAGATACAACAGTTCAAGTCCAACCTTTGCTAACTAAAAAAGAAGTTATAGTGTTGTTTAGTAGCACATTGAAGGCTTTGTATTATGAAAAACTGGTGAGAAATGCTACAAAAAATTTCTTTGACATGGTAATTTCAAGAGAAATGATTTAAAATACCATTAAAACTAGCAAGATTGAAGGGCTTGAAGCTTTCAGTACCAAAAAGTCAGCAACCCATGAAAAAAAAAGCAAAACACACATGTTGTGTCTATAAGGAATCCATCATTCTGACCATTTATCCTATATAATCCAAGATCGTAATTCACCACCTATTATCGAACCACTAATCAAGCTATCTAACTACCATATCACAATCACCATCCTAACAACCACTATACGGACTAGAATTCAATCCACAATCAGCTAGTTTCACTCTGATAATGTCAACTCAGCTAGCTAGTTCAAGCCAAGGGAACCCATAAAACAATAACAATTATGAGAAACCTCAGTTTGACCTTATTCCCATGTCATAAACCAGTCTATGTCCATAGTTAATAAGAGGTCCCCTTATTTTTCCTAAGAGTATAACACCATTGAAGCTGTCATATCCCAAATGGTATGACCCAAATGCCAAATGTGATTATCATGATAGTGCAGTAGGTTATTCTGTTGAAAATTGGATGGCTTTGAAATATAAAGTGTAAGAGTTGATAGATCAAGGTTGTTAAATTTCAACTCTAAATCCAAGCCTAATATATTAGTATAAACCCTCTTCCTAATCATTCTTATAGCAATACTAATGCAATGTCAAATGGAAAAAGGTTAAAAGTGAAAAGATGGGTTAACGAGGTAAAGTCCCCAATGAAGAAAGTTTTTAACTATTTGGTTAAGACAAACATGATTTTGCTTGTAATTGATGGTAATGGTACTGTAAATGATGACCATGATTGCCATTATCATGGAAAGAATGTGGGGCATGTGATCCAAGATTGCTAAGGATTTTGTATGGTGTTATAGCAGTTAATGGATTAAGGGGTAAGTGAATTCTATGTTGAAGATGATGTTAACAATGTGAATATGATAGGCGATGGGTCAAAAGTGCCTTTTATTCCAAAAACCTTCACTATATTTTATGATGATGAAACAGAACCAGCTATGAAAGAGCTAGTGCATTTCCCTATAACACCATTGATAATTTATGTTTCTACTACTTTTTTCTACAAGAGTGATATATCGATCCCATAGGACTATAATTGTGAAGTGAAAGTTCAAAGGTCTATCAATGAAGCAGCCTTAGAGAATAAAAAAAGTGAACATACTACAAATATAACGACAGTAGGAAGAATGACTAAAAGTGGTTGTTGTTACACTTTCAAAATGCTTGAAAGAGTTAGGAAAAGAAAAGCAAAAGCATGAAAGGAGTTCACAATGGAAAGTGATTCCAATCTTGTTATAACAATCCAAAAGTTCAGTATAAGAAGCCTATATCTAAGAAAAAAGTTTATGAGTTTCTTAAAGTTATTAAACATAGTGAGTATAGTGTAATAGACCAATTGAATAAGTTACCAGTTCGTATCTCATTGTTATTGCTACTGCTAAACTTAGAACCACACAAGAATGCTTTATTGAAAGTGTTTATTCAAGTTATGTTCAGCATAATATTTCAGTAGAGAATATGGATAATATAGTGGGGAATATCATAGCCCTAAAGTTTATTTCTTTTAATAATGATGAGATACCTCTTGAAGGATGAGGTAGTGTTAAGGCTTTACACATTATGATTAAGTGTAAGACTTATACGATGGCTAAGGTGCTTATTGATAATGGGTCATCCATTAATGTAATGCCAATGACCACACTTTTAAAGTTGTTAGTGGATCAGTCACATATGAGAAACAACTATATAATTGTTAGGGCTTTTGATAAGGCACAAAGGGAAGTAATTGGTGATATTGAAATTTCATTATAGATTGGTCTGTGTACCTTTAATGTTTAGTTCTAGGTTATAGACATTGCACCCTCATATAGTTGTTTACTTAGAAGGCCCTAGTTTATACAACGAGAGTTGTACCTTTATCCTTACATCAAAAGGTGAAGTTTATTGTCAAAGACAAGCACGTTTGCTTAGATGGCGAAGAAAACCTATTGGTAATAAAAACTCTAACTACTTCTTATGTTAAGGCTACTAAAGAGGCACCTGAGTGCTCGTTTAAAACTTTTGAGATAGTAAATGCTATATATGTTGGACTCAAAGATACCTATGCCTTAATTGTCAGACACCATAAACATGGTAATCAAGTAGACCATTGACAAAAGCTGGCAAGAAGGATAGGGTTTGGGAGTATTTTTACAAGAAATTAAGAAAACATTGGTCACAATTAAAAACGGGGGGAGATGGGGTTTAGGATTCAAGCCTACTGTTATAGATAAGAGAAATATGATGATAGGAAAGGGAAAAAAAAGAATGGCATGCATCAAGAGGCATGATTCAAAAGATGAGGGAATGGTATTTCGTTACTTGTATGAGATGTTTCATTCTAGTGGGTACACCTATCATGGATCAACGAAGCAAAAAAATAGGGGATCAATTCTTGAAATATAGGAAACTTTCTCTTATATTCAAATTAAAAAAGATATGAAAGAGATATAAGAAGAAAAGACAATCTTTTTTCTTTTTCTAGAATTAAGAGTTTGAAAATGGTGTTTTGTTGCTGTTATCTTTTGAACATATAAAATCTTAAGTTCCAATTGCTTGTGCCTAAAACCATACAGAGAGTAAATGTATGGGCTTGTTTTTAATTATCTTAGTCTAAGTAATGATGCGATGCATTTGTCATACATTATTTTCCCATTTTTTTTCTCAGTTGCTTATATTCTTCTCACTTTTGTCTAATTAGCCTGTATTTCCTTGTGATTATACCTATTTTTAAGTCTTTAAATAATGAGCATTATGGATGAACAAGACAATAATGGCAGATTTGATTTCAAAAATTCAATTAACATTAGTGAGCTTGACAATGATATTGACTCTAAAGGTTATTAGTTGAACAAGAAAACAAACCCATAGAGCCTTATTAGGAGACCCATAAATCTATTAAATTTAGGAGATAAAGAGAATAAGAAGGAAATTAGGATTGGTTTTTCATTGTCGTTGATGGAAAAATAAAAGTTAGTGGGCTTATTAAAGGAATATTTAGACATATTTGCATAGTCCTATGAAGATATGCTTAGACTTAGTATAGATATTGTGGAACATAGATTACATCTAAAGCCAGATTACCTACCAGAACAATAAAAGTTGAGGCATATGAAGTAGGAGATGTTGTTGAAAATAAAAGAAAAAGTGAAGAAGTAGTTTGATGCAGGTTTTATAGAAATAGTCAAATACTCAAAATAGGTAGCCAATATAGTCTCAATTCTTACGAAAGATGGAAAAGTGAGAATATGTGTGGATTATTAGGATTTAAATAAGGCTAGCCCAAAAGATAATTTTTCATTACCACATATTGACACTCCTGTGGACAATACTACTAAGCATTCCACCTTTTCGTTCATGGATGAGTTTTCTAGATATAACCAAATCAAAATGGCTTATGAAGATATAGAAAAAACTACATTTGTGACAATATGGGCACATTTTGTTATAAGGTCATGCCTTTTGAGCTTAAGAATGCCAGTGCTACATATCAAAGAGTGATAGTCACTCTTTTTTATGACATGATGCATAAAAAATAGAAGTATATATGCACCATATGATAGAAAAGTCTAGGGAAGCGAAAGGTCATATGGCTAACATCAAAAAGCTGTTTAAAGGTTATGAAAGTATTAGCTCAAGCTGAATTCAACCAAATGTACATTTGGTGCTAAACTGGAGAAATTGCTAAGATTTGTTGTCAGTGAAAGGGGCATTAAGGTAGATCCTAATAAAATTTAGGCCACTCAAAATTTAGTAGCTCTACATACATAAAAAGAGGTGAGAAGTTTTTTGGGGCAATTGAATTATAGTTCTCGCTTTATATCTCTGCTTATTTCAATGTGTGATTCAATCTTTAAGTTACTGCATAAGAATAATCTTGGCAGTTGGGATGAAGAATGTCAAAGTGTTTCTAAAAAGATTAAGGAGTATTTGACAAACCCACTAGGGTTAATGCCACCGATTGCAAGAAAACCATTAATTTTGTATTTAACAGTGTAAGAGAATTTGTTAGGGTGTGCGTTGAGGCAAAGAGATGAAACTGGCAAGAAAGAACAAGCTATTTATTACTCAAACAAGAAGTTTATGGAGCATGAAACTAAACACTCTTAGGTGGAAAAAATGTGTTGTGCGTTAGTGTGGACTACCTGTAGGTTTAGGTAATATATGTTTTATCATATAACCTGGCTTATATCAAAGTTAGATCCTCTTAGATATATATTTGAGAAGCCATCCTTTTTAGGTGGAATAGCTAGATGGCAAGTCATGCTTTCAGAATATGATATTGTGTATGTGTCACAAAAATCTATAAAAAGAGGTGCAATAGCTATTTTTTTTTACCTTTAGGGCCATGAAAGATTATGAGCCCATAAAGTTTAACTTTTTGCATAAAGATTTAATGGCAATCTTAAAGAATGAAGAGGGAGAGCCTGTAAAAAGTTATGGAAGATGTTTTTTGATGGCCTATCCAATATAATGGGGTATGGCATTGGGCTAGTATTAATATCCTCATAAGGGAATTATTATCCTAGCATTGCAAGGATGGATTTTAATTGCACAAATAATGTAGCTGAATATAAAGCATGTGCCATGGGATTGCAAATGGTCATTGAAAAAAAGATTGATGTATTGAAAGTATATGGGGACTCAGCCCTTGTAATCTACAAATTAAAAGGTGAATGGGAGACTAAGGACCAAAAATTGGTGTTATACCAAAAGCATATAGCTAATTTGATTAAGTAGTTTAGAGATATCCAGTTTCAACATATTCCTTGAGAAGATAATCAGATTGCTGATGCATTGGCTGCAATGTTCAAGTTAAATGTCAATATAGGAACCCAACCCATTAAAGTACAAATGTAGGATTCATCAAGCCATTATTCAAATATGGAGGAAAAAATAGATTATCAGCCCTAGTATCATGACATTGTACAGTATTTTAAATGTTGAAAATATTCTGAACAAGCTTTAGAGAATGATAAGATGATTATTTGAAGATTAGCAGCAAGGTTTGTGCTCAATGGGGAAATTCTATACAAGAAAGGTCGAGATCAAATATTGTTGATATGTGTAAATGCTGTGAAAGTAAGAAAAATACTAGAAGAAGTCCATGAAAAGATTTGTGAGACACATGCTAATGGATATATGATGGCCAAATAGATAATGAGGTAGGTTATTACTGGCCTACATTGAAAAATGATTGCATCAATTATGCTAGAAAGTGCAATAAGTCCAGATTTATGCAGACAAAGTTTATTCCCTTCCAATCCCATTGCATATGTTGCCACCTCTATGACCATTTTCTATGTAAAGAATAGATGTGATCGGGCTTGTAACTCCTAAAGCTTCAAATGGGCATCGATTCATCTTCGTAGTAATTAATTACATCACCAAATGGGTGGAAGCAGCCTTTTATGCTAGTGTGTCCAAGTCAATGGTATGCATGTTTATAAAAAGAGAGATAATGTGGCAATATGGTCTCCTAACAAGAATTATTTCTAACAATGCTAGCAACTTGAATATCAAAATGATGAAAAAGATATATGCACAGTTCAAAATAATGTGTCATCATTTAGTATCGTATTGCTCGAAGATGAATAGTGTAGTAGAGTTTGCAAACAAAAACATAAAAAGAATATTGAGAAAGATAACTGACACATATAGGGATTGGCATGAGAAATTACCCTTTGCCTTACTTGCCTATAAGGCATCAGTTTGGGCTTCAACAGAGGCTACCCTATTTTCATTAATATACAGGATTGAGGTAGTGTTATCGATTAAGGTGGAAATTCTTTCTTTGAGATTTTTATAGAAGTGAAGTTGGATAAGGTAGATTGGATTTGGGAATGTTTCAAACAGTTAAACCTCATAGAAAAGAAGAGGTTCTCGACACTCTATCATGGGCAAATGTACCAAAAAAGGATGATACAGTTGCAAGATAAAAAGTTACAACCTCGATGTTTTCACGAAGGAAAAATGGTCTTAAAAAAGATCTTGCCAAATTAATAAGATAGTAGGAGAAAATGGGCACTTAATTAGGAAGGCTCATATATAGGGAAAACGGGCATTTTCGGGAGGGGCCTTAATCTTAGTAGAAATTGATAGGGATGAATTGCTAGCTCCAATGAATTATGATGCTATAAAAAATATTTTTCCTAAAAAATATAACATAACATAAAAAAAAAACTTAAAAAAGCATAAAAAAGAGAAAAAAAAAGAAAAAGATTCGAGCTAAAAACCTAAAAGGGTAGTTTGGACCAAAAAAAGGTCATTCAAGCTGAAAACCTGAAAAGATGACTCAAATGAATGAGGAGTTAATAGGAAACCTTGCAAAGGCAAAGCAAAATGGCATAAAGTTGAACTGATCAGAGACAAAGAAAAAGTCTGGGGCAAGTTTTTGTCAGCTATAAGTCATGAGGCAATGATTAGTTATAAAAGTTCAAATCTAGCAAGATTGTTTGTGTAATGAGTTTTTGAGAAAAGATCTAGTCTGAATTGACTTAGCATGTCAAATGTTCATTATTTAAAGAAATGATATTTGATTTCCTTGAATACATTCTTAGGTTTTTTGATGTATTTCAATAGCCTTATCTTTTTCTTTCGAAACCAAAATAAACTTCTTTTTATTGATTAAATCTATATTCTACTTTGAACATTGAAATCATTGTATTTGTCACTGAAGTTGGGGATAATTATTAATAATGCTAATAGCAGGCTTATATGTTACTTAGAAAAAGATGAATGGAAGACAATAGCACAAAACGGTAAAAAAATTATTGATTGGAGGGATGAATGACAAAAGAAAGAATTTGGAGAAAACTCTCATATAAGTAGAGGTCACAGAAGGCATTTGTAAAAAAATCAATCCATAAAAAAAAAAAGAAAAGGAAATAAGATGGAACATATTGGGGCAACCTTTAAAGTTTTGAAAGAGCTAAACTAATCTTGAACTTAGAATTAATATGATTAAGAAATGCATGGTATAAATCATTGATTGCCTTTTTGCCATTCAAATTCATTAGAATACTCACATGTATTGCATACATTTTTTGATAAATGATGTTGAAGGTTTTCACAAGATAATATTAAATAGAATTGGAATGTTTTTCACAAATAAGATTTCCTTGGCATCGAGAAGAAACTTTATTCTTTATTTTTCAACTTGCTGTGTTTTCCCAATTGTCTTTTATTTCTAACTCGTGGTGTTGTCCCAACCATTCTTTATTTTTTGACTTGCTGTGTTGTCCCGATTATTCTTTATTTTTTGACTTGCGGTGTTGCCTCAATTATTTTTTATTTTTTGACTTACTGTCATAACATATAAATTCAAAAATCTATAGCTAGATTTATCAAATGAATGAAGTCGCCACCAATCTTTTTTACTGGTGTGATTGGTCACCTAAGGAATCTATCATTTTAAGGAACTCCTAAGCTTGACTTAAGATCTCTAAAAGAATAGGTTCAGGTCTACTAACCAGAACAAAGTTCGAGAATCGATTACATATCGAGAAGGTTATAGCACCCCCACATGCCCATCCGAATGATGGTACCATATTATTTCGAATTTATCATAAGGTATTGAGTTTAAAAGTTTCAAATTTTAAGTTAATATTGGAAACAATTTTTAAGATTCTCCATCAATCTGGTAGAACTTTTTAAAAAATATTTTTTCACCTCAAGAATATTCAAGAATTCCATTTATTTTCTTGAAGAAGCTCCATTGTCGAAAAAATGTTTAATTATTATTAGTTGAAAATATATCTAATTATTCCACCATTTGGGCCTATTTAGAAATTCTTTTTATTTTTCTTTGAAAAGAAAATAATGACAATTACTTTTTTTTGAAATTTTTCATCTAAATTATTCCACCATTTGGGCCAAATTTAGAGAAAATTTCTCACCTAGAGATTTTTTAGAAATTTGCCATTTGAAATTTCTAAGAATCTCATCTATGGGTAATTATCAAATATTTTCAATCCAAATTTTTATCTGGAAAAGAATACAATTTTTTTTGGTATTGAAATTTCATCTAAATTATTCCACAAATTAGGCTAAATTTAGAGAAAATTTCTCACCTAGATATTTCTTAAAAATTTACCATTTGAAATTTTTAAGAATCTTTTTCTTGGGTAAATTGTATTTAATTTCAAAATTTGTATATTTGTATGCTTTTTATGTTTTAAATTTTTTTTAATTTTTTTGTTTTGAAAATAAATATTAATTATTGTTATTAAAATTTTATCTAAATTATTCCACCATTTGAGCCAAATTTAGACAAATTTTTTATCTAAGAATTTTATAAAAATTTACAATTTGAAATTTCTATAAATTCCATCATTGGATAATTAACATTTATTCTCAAAATTGTTAGTTTTATTATTTTATTAAAATAAATCATATAAAAAATACTCCTAAAATAAATAAACACAAAAATTAAAAAAATAATAAAAAAATAAAAATACAAAAAAATGAAAAAGGCTTGGCTTACAATTGGGATCGGCTCGGCTTAAGACAGAAAGCACGGCTCAAAACGTGGCTCTACTGACAATCGACTCAGCTCAACAGTAGGATCCGTGGAGTGGGCTGAAGCGGGTCAGCGTAACAGGTCAGGTTGCCTGAATGGAAACACGCGGATCCTAGGGTTTACTAACGCCAAAATGACATCATTTTATGGCACTGTAAAAGGCAAATTTCAGCCTTTTCTAGTAGATGCATCTTTCTTCTTCTCTTTCTTCTCTTCTTTTTCTTCTCTTTCTTTCTAAGCAAAATCCAGATTCTGGTTAAAGTTCTATCAGAATCTGGAAAACGTGCCAAAAACTTTAAAGTTGACCAAAAAATTCACTGAAAAACTTGAATGTCGTCGAAAAATTTCGTCGAATTCTGAAAATTTTCCAGAAAAAAAAACTCCAAAAATTCAAAAAATTTCCCTAAATTCCTAAAAATGTTTCTAACCCCCTAGAACCCTTTTTTACCACTGTTTGTTCTCTATTTCACCTTTCTATTCTTTCTGTCCTCCATGTGTTTTTGATCTAAGTGTATTTATAGGGATTCAATCTCAGAGTCCCTAACCAATCCAGATTTCCTTTCTGATTAAATTTCTACTCATTGAATTTATCCAACACATGGTTTAATCCAACCATGATTCCCTGTTGCCCTTATTTACGACAGAAATCCATTCTCATTTTAATTATTATCTCCTAATTAATCAATAAAAGAAAAGATAAAATAATAATAAATAATAATAAATAATAATAAAATGAATAATGATAATAATAATAAATAATAAAAATAAATAATAAACAAAAAAGAGAAAATAATAATAATGCTAATAATAATAAAAAATAAAATAAAAAATATGGGTCTATCTTGCCCATTTGGGCCAAGCCCAATTGATCCGGGCTTGGACCAAATTGGGTGTCTACAGCTGCCCCTCTTTGCACATTTTCTGTGAAACAAGAATTGTGTAAAAACGTAAACACCCATTCAAGACTCAACTAGACACTTTTTGTTGTGTTTTTTTTTTTTTATTAAAAACTTGATCGAAGCTCTTCTAATTAGAGGCTCAACGACTTTTAAAAAGATAGACAAAGCTCCTCTAAGTAGAGGCTTAATAACTTCGGACAAATAAACAAGGCTCCTCTAAGCAGAGGCTCAATAACTTTGAAAAATAAACAAAGCTCCTCTAAATAGAGGCTCAACAACTTTGGAAAGATAAACAAAGCTCCTTTAAGTAGAGGCACCACAATTTTGAAATTAAATTGCTTTTCTAAACAGAAGCACCACAATTTTTGAAAATAAATTGCTCCTTTAAACAGAGACAACCATGACTTTTGGAAAAAAATAAATTGCTCATCTAAATAAAGGCAACTACGACTTTGAAAAAAATAAATTGCTCCTCTAAATAGAGGTAACCACTGACTTTGAAAAAAAAAATTGCTCCTCTAAACAGAGGCAACCACGACTTTTAAAAAAATAAATTGTTCATTGACAATCATGTCCAAAGGAGTTATAGATCAGATCTAATGAAATTTGTAATGGGAACTCATAGATTCTCAATTTGAGTTCAAAATTCAAAGGTTCAGATTCACAAGAACCTTTCAGCTTCATAAGAGTTCATTGAAATTTAACTTTCAAAATTTCAGTTTCACAAGAATTCAAATTTGCAAGATCCTAAGATTCGTATTCGTAAATTATAAAACTCGCATCAACATTCAAAGAGTCTCATTTGAATTTTGGAGATTTACATCAAAAAATTCAAAACTTCTCATTCAGGCTCAAAAGTTCTTATTCAATAAATCTCAAAGTTCATATCTCAAAGATTCTCATTTGAAACTTAAAACTCCAAGATTTTTCTTTGAAACTCAAGGATTCTCAATTGAAATTTAGAGATTTTCATCAAAAGGTTCACAATTTCCTTTCAGGTGACCCAAAATTTTACATGAGCGAATGTCATGATCAAAGATGCAAATGCCTTCTTAATGATACAAATGCAACAATCAAATTATGTGCATGTGTTATTCAAACAACACTGCTTACGTGATGCATGGAATGCGAATGTTAATAATGTTATGAAATCCTAAATAATTATGGTAATATGGCTCTCAAGACTCCGCCATCTCATGTTTTCTCTTTGTTTAGCTTCTCAACACTTTGGAACAAGTTTCATCAACTTATCATCATTGCTTCCATTACTTGATCACCATCTATAGGCTTCTCGACACTAATAATTCTATCAATTAATCCATATTATGTTCATCACTCATTCACAGGCTTTTCAGCACTAGTCATTCAAGAATGAATTTCATCCACTGATCCTCATTATTTTATCACTTGATCATCATTGACAAGCTATGTCAACCAATTCGTCCCATATTCATCATTTGGTCACACCATGTGCCTTTTCAAATAATCTTTTCTTAGGTTTCTATCATCTTTTCCTTTTTTTCTCTTATTATCTTAGATTTTTTTTCAAAGGAATGCAAGACTCTTTTATGCATATTATCATTCATTCATCATCATTTCAAATCACGACAAATATAATGCTCTCATACATTTCCTCGATTTATTCTAGGGATGCAATAATAAGGGAACACAAGGTAATTTGAGAGAAAAGTACTTAATGAGGGACGAGTTTGGAGCAAAACAAATAGGGAAAGAAATAAATTGGATGCATGTTATTAGGATGAATGGTATATCCAAACAATGTATATCCAAACAATTCTAAACATTAATCCAAGATTCTTTTCAAAAACTCATTCCATTGACTATCGAAATCATTTTGAGCTCATCAAATTTTACCCTAATTTCGAGAGGTTTTCAGATACTTTACTCCTTTATCATACTTTTAGCTCAGATATTTTTTCTACGCAAATTGCATCTTCAGGTTTTTAATTTGAGTTTTCATTTTTCTCTCATTTCCATCTTTTTTATTTTTTTATTTTTTATTTTTCTTAATTTTTCATTCTTTTTTTTCTTCATTTTTTCTATCTATTATTGATATCTTTTTCACATCAATCTCTAACACACAAAGTAATTTGATTGCCCCCATCATAAGCATGCCTTAGTTCTACATATGGTTATTCAATTTAAGCACTCACACTTGATCCAAATGGACTTTTAAAAGTTGTAATGTAGGCCACGGTGAGGGGTCATGAAAGAAATGGATAAAATAGGCTTGAAGCATGTGTTTAAAGGGTTCAAAACCAAAGGATCATTTGATGCAACTTGGCATTTTGCCCCTACATCATTTCACTACCTTTTTTATTTTTCCATCTCATTCCTTACACAAAGGATTTTCATTACTTTGCCCTAATTTGCTTGTGGCATTTTTCTTTTCTCTTTTTCCTTCCTTTTGCTTTGCTTTCTCTCTTTGAGACCTTTTACGATCTTTTGTCTCTTTTTCTTTTTTCAAAAATACCTCTAATGTGAAGGATGATCCTTGGTCAGGATTTTAAAAAAAATAAATAAATAATAGGCTCAAAGGGGTAGCAATGAATGGTTTTTCAAATGGTAAAAAAAATATGGCCATTTTTCATTTCAATTGTGAATACTTTCTTCAAACATCATCTATTGAACAAAAACAAGCTCATGGATCTGTATAAAAGATTACACATCTTTAAGACATATCTATTTCACCTCTAGCAATAACTTATTTTTTTTTGCTCAAACCATCTTTTCATATTAGAGTGAATGAATTTTCAAAATTAAATCCCAAAATTATTGTTATCATTGTCTAAATATTCATCATCTGAAATTTGAGAATGGGAATGAAAAGTTATGAAATGTGACAAAGCATGAAACAATGATTGAATGAAATAAAAAATACAATGAAATGCATATACTTGCCTTTTATTAAAATGATAGCAAATGAAATCCTATTGCCTAAAAGAAATCCTAACATTACTCTAAAAAAAATCCTAAAATGATAAAAAAAACTTTCAACCAGTCTTATCTTCATTTTCTAAAATTACGCCCTTATGCAATCGGGATCTTTATTGATATCTTGCCCTCTCTGATTCACTGTAACTCTCTAGGCCTTTTCTGATCCATGTGTTCTTGATTCTCACTTAGAGCATTGACATTATGATTAGGCAATGGATTACTATTAACATTAGGTCTTGTTGCTCTTCTTTGATCAAAACTTACCATCCCATCTTTGATTAACCATTGCACCTTATGTTTCAAAGTAGTATTTTTAGTGGAATGGCCAGCAATTTCATTGTGATAATCATAGTGAGTTGTAAGATCATACCACTTAGGATAAGGTGGCTTGAGTGACTCCACACAATTAAGGGTAATCAGGTGGTTGTTATAGAGCTCTCGATATAATTCTATGTAGGTCATGGGAATTAGATCGAATACAAGTTTTTCTCGAGTAGTTCGTTGCTCTCTTAAACCACCTATTAGGCTAATAGGATGGGTCTGAGGTTTCAAAGAAGGTTGAATGTTAAGGCTATATACATGACTTTGAGGACTAAAAATGGGCTGGTCTGTTGATGGATAAGATGGTAATGACGTAAGCTGGTATAGGTAGGATGATGTATTGTTTATAGCTAGATAGTATGGAGAGCAATCCTGTGGTGGATAGGATTGATATCCCCTGAATTATCTATTAAAGCATACAGTTTGAGCTTCAGTCTCCTTCTTTTTGGGTGCTTTCTTGTTTTTTCCTTCTTTTAGCTTATCATTTTTAATGGCATTCTCAATGATTTCGCGTGAGATCACCATGTCAGGGAAATTCTTTGTGGCATTCTCTATCATCTTTTCATAATAGAGAGATTTCAAAGTACTAACAAATAATACAGTGGTCTTTTTTTTAGTCAAATAAGGTTGCACCTAAGTAGCCATGTCCCTCCACCTCTCGGTGTATTTTTTAAATGACTTATTTTTTTTCTCCATATTCTACAAAGATAAACGATCAAGGGTCAAATCCACGATATGTCGATATTGACTGATAAAGTTATGGGCCATGTCACTTCAAGAACGGATGTGAGTTCTATCTAACTGGATATACCGCCTGGCAGCGGAGCCCGTAAGGCTATCCTAAAAGACATGCATTAATAGTTTTTCATTATGAGCATAAGCTGCCATATTTTGATAGTACATGGTAATATGAGTCTTTGGGTACTTCATACCATCATATTTTTCAAATTCTGATACTTTGAACTTAGGAGGAATGATCACATTAGGGACTAAGTAAAGCCCAATAGTATCAATAGAACCATAGAAACCAATTCCTTCCACAACCCATAGCCTTTGTTCTAGCATACTGATTTTTGAGTCTTTTTGAGCTTCGACTTTTACATTTTCATTCTTTTTTTTCTTTCAGTTCATCCAGATCAGAAACTTGATTTGGTTTTACTATCTTTTCAATAAAGACAAGATTCACATAACTGTGGTAATGCCTTGGATTAGAGGCTGACGACATTCTAGGATATGTAGGATATGTGAATTGTTGTAGCGAAACCTCTTGTGTAGACTGGGTTTGAGGTGGACCAAAACCAGGTGGATATAGGAGATCAATCACTTTTTTGTGATGTAGGGCCCTGTTTGCTTGTGTTCTCTTCTACCTGTTTCCCTTATTTAACTTGTTTAGAGCATTTAAAATCTTATTTAACTCATTTTCAAGCTTTTTCTGGGCCTTCTCTAATTTTTCAAATCGATGAGAGTTTTTTTGCTCCATTTGTCTAGCACTGGCTCTTGTGTTGTATCGATGAGTGGGGTTTCTGCTAGATGAAGCTATCCTTGAACCTTAAGTATCAAAATTATATGATTATTAAAAATTATGTATTCTATGTATGATATGCAAAAATGTATGCATGAAATATACTAATATTTACCACATCATCAATATTGATAAAAGAAATCTCCATTTGAAACTTTATTAAATAAAATTTCAAAATTACATCATAATAAAGTCAAAACAATATTCTAAAGTCATAAATATCATCCTTTTATTTCTAATGCCTTCTTATAAACATCCTAGCTTGCTGGTAATGATTTTGTGCCTCATCTAGGAAATTAAGCAGTTGTTGTCCATGGACTCCTATTGTTGCACCACAGCCTTCAAAATTTCTACGTTTTCTTTCATTTTTGTTGCTTTATCTGCAGCAATGCATATTTGATCAAACAAATACCTTAGATGCCTTTGTTTTTCTGTGCACATGTCTTTCCATAACTCACTCTATTGAGCTTATTTCTTGTATTCATCAGACAAAGCTTCTACTTGTACTGTGCATCGATCCATTATCTCTTGTAGCATTTGGCTATGTCTATGTGCTCTAGCAGTGGCCTTTTGTTCTTTCTCTACCTTCACTTTTAACAATTCATTTTCTTTTAAAAGTCAAGCAAGCTCGGGTGTGACTGATGAATATGGCATGTCTAGATCATTAAATAAGGCTCTCTATTGATCTTTTCACTCTGTCAGGCTTTGGATTTTTAGTTCTTGAAGCTTCAAACTCTATTTTATTTCTAACTTCAATCGTTTGTTTTCTTGTTCGAGCCTATCTTTCTCAGTTTGGTGTTTTCTCTTTTTTGTTTCTGCCTTAAGCAAAGAATCTTAAAGAATAGGCTTTGAAAAGTAACCTATTTGTTCACTAGGAATCACAATGTTCTTTCCTTTCATTGCATGCCACACACTATATTCTAGGGTGACATCATAAGTAAACCTCCCTTAGTTAACCCTGATGGTTTGCTTCTATGCTTTCTTGATCTTTTCAACCATTCCATACGCCCTTTTATTAGTGAATGAGAACTCCCACTAGTTAAGTCCACAGGTTTTCAGAATGAATTGCTCACATCCGGATTGTCTTCTTACCAAAATTAGGGCATAAGTAACAGCACCTTATAGGCCTAATAAGAATACCCACGATTGATCTCCATAACTATATAACACTGTGTCATGATGCATCCAAGGTGTTTTCCAAACTATCCCTTGACTATCGAGAGCTCGAAAGTAAGAAACCCATTCTTTTTTTGACTTTGTTTGAGGCCATGTGCTATAACAGAACTCCTTGATGGGGATGCTAGAACAAAGGTATGGTTTATTGAATCAACTTTCTTTACATTCCATGTGACTTTTAATCCATACATAAAGCAACTATAGGCACCCATTAAATCGACCTTTACCATTTCTGTGACAAAAGTTTAGAGAATGAATGGTTTCTACCAAAATAGTCGGTGCTGCATTTACCTGGTATGCTAATTGATCAATAAAATCTATCACTGCGACATCAATATATCCGATGACTTTCAGGAAGATCACCAGTCTATATAAAGCTATAGCCATAGCCACTAATCCCTGATAATCATTTATATGCCCCTTGATAAAATCTCGTAAAAAACTCTATGGAATAGCCTTACTTTCACCTTTTATCTTGACACATACATTAACTTGAGGCAAGCTAAGTCCAAGCATTTGCACTAGCTTTTTATGATACCTCACCTTGTTGGACCAATAAATCTTGTCTAGGTTTGGCAAATCAAAACGAAGTAGGACCATATACTCTTCAATTGTGGGTACTATATTTGCTTCATTGAAAATGAAACACTTATAAGAAGGATCCCAAAATTGAATGATCGCTCTAATCAAATTATTGTCAACTTCCACTTGAAACAGTGAGGCTATGTCTCTATATCTATTCTTAAATGCCTCATGTCTTATTCTACTCATGTATTCCCAAACACTGCTTAGGTCAGATAGATCATTTTACTATAGATCGAGATGAACTCTTTCGGGTAATGATGAAATAAAATTCCTAGGCAAGTAATCTCTTTATTTTCTTTGACCTTCCTCTGACTTGATTTTCAATTGATGAACAGACTCATAATGGACTGATGTAGACTTTGGTTACATTTGGCTTTTCATGGATGTAAGTGGGAGGTCTGATTTATCGATAACTAATATGTGACAAATATTTCCTATATGCAAATGATGGTGTTAAACATGATCATGAAAATGATGCACGGAATGAAATGATATGATAATGCTAGAACATGAGAATGGAAATGATGCATAGAGAAATAACATGGAGATGGTATAGATGCACAAAATTAAGCAGACAAAATGGTTAGATAACAAACCGTTCCTTCTTGTGTCGTAATTTTAGGTTATATCTATTGATGGATAGGAAGGGCTCTATCTTAGGTTTGTTTCTTAGGGGTGAACTATATACAGGATTAGGCAATTTTGACCACTAAAAGGTTCTCAAATTATTCCTTACATCATTGTCCATCACAGACTAGTAAAGCATTCCAATCCTTACCCATTATAGGCTACCAAAGGAAAGGATTCAATTTGAGTGGAAGTATTTTGCTAGTCATTACGGAGATTATCATCTCATGAGAGCGTAGGTACTTTACTCCCCTCTAAGAGGGACGAAGCTTAGGCATAGAGCTCATATAATGTGATAGTGTGTGTGAAGGAACATATAGTTATCAACCCCATAAATCAAATAAGAAACAAAAAGGGAAAAATGTTAGTAAACAAATAACTTAAAACCATTAGATCAAAGGATAGGATAAATTCAAAAATTATGGCTTGACTCTCTAGCGTCCCCAGTAGAGTCGTCAAATTGTCATAACATATAGATTTGGAAATCTAGAGCTAGATTTATCAAATGAATGGAGTCACCACTAATCTTTTTTACTAGGTGTGATTGATCACCTAAGGAATCTATCATTTTAAGGAACTCCTAAGCTTGACTCAGGGTCCTTAAAAGAATAGGTTTGGGTCTACTAACCAGAATAGGGTTCGGGAATCGATTACATATGGGGAAGGTTATAGCACCCCCACTTGCCCATCCGAAGGATGGTACCATATTATTTTGAATTTATCATAAGGTATCGAGTCTAATGGTTTCAAATTTTAAGTTAAATATTGGAAACAATTTTTAAGATTCTCCATCAATCTAGTAGAACTCTTTAAAAAATATTTTCTCACCTCAAGAGTATTCAAAAATTCCATTTATTTCCTTGAAGAGGCTCCGTCATCGAAAAAAGGTTTAATTATTATTAGTCGAAAACATATCTAATTATTTCACCATTTGGGCCGAATTAAAAATATTTTTTCTTTTTGAATTTCTAAAATTTTTCACCATTTGGCCCTATTTAGAAATTCTTTTTATTTTTCTTTGAAAGGAAAATAATATGACAATTACTTTTATTGAAAATTTTCATCTAAATTATTCCACAATTTGGGCCAAATTTAGAGAAAATTTCTCACCTAGAGATTTCTTATAAATTTACCATTTGAAATTTTTAAAAATCTCATTTATGGGTAATTATCAAATATTTTCAATCCAAATTTTTATATGGAAAAGAATACAATTTTTTTTTTGTATTGAAATTTCATCTAAATTATTCCACAAATTAGGCTAAATTTAGAGAAAATTTCTCACCTAGATATTTCTTAAAAATTTACCATTTGAAACTTTTAAGAATCTTTTCCTTGGGTAAATTGTATTTAATTTCAAAATTTTTATATTTGTATGCTTTTTATGTTTTTAATTTTTTTAATTTTTTTGTTTTGAAAATAAATATTAATTATTGTTATTAAAACTTTATCTAAATTATTCCACCATTTGAGCCAAATTTAGACAAATTTTTTATCTAAGAATTTTATAAAAATTTATCATTTAAAATTTTTATAAATTCCATCATTGGATAATTAACATTTATTCCTAAATTTGTTTTTTTATTATTTTATTAAAATAAATCATATAAAAAATACTCTTAAAATAAATAAACACAAAAATTTTTAAAAATAATTAAAAAAATAAATAAAAATACCAAAAAAAATGGAAACGGCTTGGCTTGCGGCTGGGATCGGGTCGGCTCAACAGCAGGATCCGTGGAATAGGCTGAAACAGGTCAACGCAACGAGTGGGGTCTCCGAATAGAAACGCGTGGATCTTGGAGTTTACTAACACCAAAATAACGTCATTTTATGGCAGTATAAAAAGAAAATTTCAGTCTTTTTCAACAGATATGTCTTTCTTCTTCTCTCTCTTCTCTTTTTTTTCTCCTCTTTCTTTCTAAACAGAACCCATATTTCGGTTAAAGTTCTATCAGAATCTGAAAAACATGTCGAAAACTTCAAAGTTGGTTGAAAAATTCGTCGAAAAACTTGATGTTGTCGAAAAATTTCATCGGATTCTGGAAAATTTTTGAAAATTTTTCAGAAAAAAAAAACTCCAAAAATTCAAAAAATTTCCCTAAATTCTTAAAAATGTTTATAACCCCATAGAACCCTTTTTTACCACTATTTGTTCTCTATTTCACCTATTTATTCTTTATGTCCTCCCTGTGTTTCTGATCTATGTGTATTTATAGGGATTCAATCTCAGAGTCCCTAACCAATCCAGATTCCCTTTCTGATTAGATTTTTACTCATTGAATTTTTCCAATACATGGTTTAATCCAACCATGATTCTTTGCTGCCCTTATTTACGATAGAAATCTATTCTCATTTTAATTATTATCTCCTAATTAATCAAGAAAAAAAAGATAAAATAAAAAATAACAATAATAAAATAAATAATAATAATAATAATAATAAATAAACGAAAAATAAAAAATAATAATAATGCTAATAATAATAATAAATATAAATAAAATAAAATAAAAAATATGGGTCTATCTTGCCCATTTGGGCCAGACCCAATTGATCCGGGCCTGGACCAAATTGGGTGTCTTATTCAATCGTTCTTTATTCTCTGGCTTACAGTGTTATCATAGTTGTTCTTTATTTTTGAACTGGCGATATTGTCTCGATCATTTTTTATTTTTCGACTTAAGGAGTTATCCTATGGCTTGCGGTGTTATCCTAGTTGTTCTTTATTTTTTAACTTACGGTATTATCCTAATCATTTTTTAATTTTTGACCTATAGTGTTATCTTGATCGTTCTTTATTTTGTAACCTATGGTGTTATCTCGATCGTTCTTTATTTTTCAACTTAGGGTGTTATCCTAGTCAATCTTTATTTTTTAACTTGCAGTTTTATCTTGGTCATTTTTTAATTCTTAATAAAAAAAATATGAAACAAAAAACAAAAAACAAGAACAGGAAAAAAAACAAAAAGAGGTTTTAGAAGGCACATGTCTTTGCATTATTCTTAATCTTAAGAAAATTCAAAAAGGGATAGCTATAGACATCTAATTTTGTTTGAGATACTTTTTCTTGTAATATGGGCTTGCTTTTGCAATTAGGCTTGGTCGTAATTTTCGAGCCTAATTTACGGCCCACTTTTAAATGCTCTATATAAGGCTCAAGAATGGCCCGATGAAAGACTCAATCTAAAAAGTCCATTAATGGTCATGATAATAATAAGCATATAAATATGTAAAATTAAAAATTAAAAATTTAAAACTAAAAACTAAAAAATAAAAACCAAATATCAAAATATCAAAAATAAAAAAATACAATAGTAAATATAATAATAAGATAGTAATAATAGAGAATAAAGAAAAAGAAACAAAATTTGAAAAAAAAATATAAAAAGAGATTGGCTTGGCCCAAAATTAACTAAAAAGCCCAAAATAGAGGCTTGAATTGGCCACAAAACATGGCCCAAATTTAATGACCCATTCAGCAAAAAAATTTAGTGCTCACGTGAGGAAAGGACGATATAGCAGGACATAAAAAATTGCATGGGGAGGTGGAGTTTTGCTCTGCAAAACTCCTTGATGCATGGCAGTTGCAAGAGACGTGAGCAGAAGAGGCGGCGCCAAAAAGGCTAGCAGTTTTAACAAAAGAAAAAAAGAAATCACGAAACAAAAAGGAAAAAAAAAGAACGAGAGAAAACGTGAAAACGAAGAGGATAGAAATAAGGAGAAAATCAGAAGCTGCAACAAGAGGGAGTAGAAAAAAAAAAGGTGGGCAGCAAAGCAAAAACGGAAGAGCTGGAAAACTGAGGAAAAACAAGCAGTACGTAAGGCTGAAAGGGCTAGAAGAAAAAAGGTGGCTGCACGTGAAGTAGACAGCGAAAAAAGAAGAAAAGCTGACAAAAAAAATAAGAGACCAAAAATGATGAACCTGGACGGCAACCAAGTAGAGAAAAGAAGACTGTAACGAAAAAACCAGAAAATTTTTCAGAAGAAGCGGAGAAGAAAAAGTCAGAAAAAAAAGCGAGGGAAGGTAATAGTTGTTTTTTTCCTTTTTCCCTTCTTCGGGCATTCTATATGTAGTGCACAACCTTCATGCCTACCCTTCCTGCGCACATGCTGTTTGCAAAAGAAAATCAATGCTAGGTTTAGTTTGTATGTGTGTTTGTGTTCTTTCACTTTCCTTTTGCATGTGGTTTGTGTTTGAAAGATTTTTCATCGTTATACAGTTATTATTTTGTCTTTTATTCTTTCATATTGGTTAGTTAAGTTATAAGTTATGTTGCTAGCTGCATATGATATAGATTAATAAACATAGAAGGCAATGTTTCATAAAATTGGAGGTAAAAAATGCCTTGCATGCGATAGCCCTGGGTTTGTTTACTTTCGGTCATCTGCATGGGCTTAGTGTTAATCCTGTTTTCGGTTCATTGCTTGTGAAAGTTTTAAATCAGACGTTGGTCCTCAGCTTACTGTCATTGGGACTTTTGGGCACTGCTTGTATCTATGTTTTTTGTTTCATCCCATTTGCTGTGTTATTTGTTCATTCCTCATGCATGGGTTTGTTGTAAATAAAGCTTGTTTTTCTCCTTTCCTTGCTTGTAATTTCCATGTGCAACCTGTCTATGGAGACTCACGGCTTGATTTCATCCCCATGTGTTTTGGTTGATCTTTTCTCCTGTACAAGGTTTACATGCAAAGGTTTACGTTACTTCATGGATGCTGCTGTTTCATTTTAATGTTTCTTTTTTTTTTTCACTTATTGGGTTAATTAAATGTTTTTTTGGGAGCTAACATAATAATAATAATAATAATAATAATAATAATAATAATAATAATAATAATAATAATAAGATATTGAAGGGAATTAAAAATAATTTTTTTAAAATCCCTGTCAAGATATTGAAGGGAATTAAAAATTAAGTTTTAAAATTTAATAATTCTACCTAAATGTTGAAGAATTATTAAGTAGTAAAAAATAATAAAAGATTAATAAATTATAATGATAATAAAATTGTTAATGAAAAGGGAGATAAGAGAAAAGTATAAAAATTCAATTTTTAGAGAAATTATAAAAAGTGAGCTTATATAGAAAAAATATATAAAAATTAATTTTTAAAAAAATCATAAAAACTAGATTGCTCCAAAAAATTTGTCTAGATGTTGAAAATTTTTTAGATAGGTTCGTAAGTCTATGAAATTTTAATTAAAACTTTAAACTGCAACTTTAAACCAAAACTTAAAATTTGAACCTTAAGGTCGAGACTCTAAATAAAACCTTAAATCGAGACTCTAAATTAAAACCCTAGGTGAGCCCTTAAACTTTAGGTAAAATTTTAAACTGTAAACGAAAGCCCAAAACCATAGGTAAAACCCTAAACTTTAGGTTAAGCCTTAAAATCCTGAAGTGCCAAAAATCCTAAGCTTTCTAAGGATTTGCATGAAAACCTTTTATGAAATAATCTTTTCCCGAATATCGTCTAGATGATGGGGTATTTAGAAAATTTTGTTTCATTCAGAATTTTCATATATTTCGCAACTCAAAATAAACTCATTTTGTTAAAATAACAAGTATAAAAATATAAAATAATAAAAATAATAGGACGGGATTTTAAATATAAAAGTCATACCTAAGCTTTTCCTAGATGTTAGAGACTTCAAGTGGTCTTTTTATATTTGAAAACTCAATTTCTAAATTCACATTTGATCATTATTTGTATACATATCATTTATATGTTAAGGTGCATAGTTATAATGCGTATATATGTTTGTTCTAATTTTTTATGTTTAATATTAATTATTTTATTTTTCATTTTTTTAACTGCATAAAAAGTTTTCTTAAACTTTTTAGTTTTGAACAAATAAAATTACAATAGCATTCTATGAAATATAATTGTTGCTACTCTGCTTAGATATTGGAGAGTCATCAATGATTATCATTTACAAAAAATGTTATTTTATTATTTTTGAAGAAATGTTATGATAAATCTTAGATGGAAAGATTATCTTTGAATTCTACCTTTATGTCGAAGAATTTGAAGGTATTTCTTTAATTTGAAGATTTTCATAATATTCCTAAATAAAAATTTTTTAAGCTAATTTTATTTCTTAAAAACGAAGGGAATTATAATTAAATTTCATATAAAAAAATCATTTTTATCTAGAATTGCAAGTAGCATATAATTAATTGTTACCAATATTTTGGGCACTGTGGGGGTGTTAATCTTTCTCCACATGTAACCTACTATTGATCCCAATTTTATTTTGGTAGACCAAAACTGTCTTTGTAATAAAGTTTTAAACCCATTTCATTGTTTTATTAAAAAAATAAAATTTTTGGGTGGCCAATCACACCCTAAAAAAGATTGGTGGCAACTCTTCGTATTTTTCTCTATTCTCGATTTTTACATCTAACGATCAAGTCTTCAATTTGATACTTTATGACAGGTAAAAGGAAAAAAATAAGGTTTTTGGTGATGATATCAAATTTTTGTTCAAGTCTCGAGGGTGATATCCGAGTATTCAAAAATCCATATTTCATTCAAAAATTGATAGTGATATCCAAGTGTTCAAAGTCCAAATTTCAAATTCAAAACTCAATATTTCATTCAAATCTCATGGTAATGTTCAAGTATTCAAAGTCCAAGTTTTCAAATCTTGATGGTGATATCCAAGCTTTAATCAAATTCACTAGGTAGTGATATCTTATTATTCTACTTTGAATTTTGTTAAAATTTTCTTGGTGATGATATCCAAACGTTCACTAAAACTATTTCGGTGATAATATTTGAGGTTTGATTAAATTCACTCAGTGGTAATATTTAAGTATTCGAGTTTAAATTTCATTTAAATTTTCTCAATTGGAAAATCTAAGCTTTCATTAAAGCTCTATCGATGGAGATATCTGAGCTTTAATCAAATTCACTTGATGGTGTTATCCGAATATTTAATTCTGAATTTTGTTAAAATTTTTTTGATGGAAAAATCCAAGCTTTTATTAAAACTCACTCGGTAGTGATATCTAAGCTTTAGTCAAATTTACTTAGTGGTGATAACTAAGTATTCAAGTTTGAATTTTATTAAAATTTTCTTGACAATGATATCCGAGTACTCTTTAGTGTTGATATTCAAAGTCTTTTGTATTTTCTTTATGGTGATATTCAAGTTCTATTCGATAGCGATATTTGAAATGATTTGCATTTCCTTGACCATGATATCTAAGTCTCTTTAGTGGCAATATCAAAAATCATTTGCATTTCTTGAGTGGTGATATCCAAGTTCTCTTCAATGATAATATCTGAAGTGGTTTATATTTTCTTGGCGGTGTATCCAAAGTGGTTTATATTTCTAAGTTCTTTTCGATGGAAATATTTGAATTAATCTTATATTCTTTTTTAGGGTGATATCCGGGAACCTTTCAATAGCAATATCTAAAGTCATTATACATTTTCCTTGATGGTGATATTCGATGTTCCATTTAAATTCATGGATCTCTAATAAGAGAAGTTTGTCAAAATCTTAAAATAAAAAAGTTCAAAAATAAAAAATCCAAAAAATTCAAAACATAAAAAAAAATCAAATAAAAAATTAATATATGAAATGAAGGATCAAAATTTGCTAAAAGGAGTGAAAGAGGCTTGATGGAATGCTAAAGAAAAGAGGAAAAAAAGAACAAATAAAGGATTCCTAAATAACTAGAGATCACATTTAAGGATTTAATCCCCTACCATTGAAGCTTGAAGAGGAAATAAGACAAGGAAAAAAATTGAAAAAATGTTGAATGTAGAGAAAGATTTCATAATTGAAAATGTTTGAAGCCATGTTTGGAATTTGACAAATGGAATTGATCTTGAGAACTCACTCACCATATTTTAGAGCACATGGTATGATTTGATAATTGCATAATGCTTGTTGCATATGCACAGTCATTACATTCATTGCATGCATTTCTTCAACAAAAGAATTTTAACTTTTTATGAAAAACTTTAAAGTAACAATGTTGCTTCCTAGTCAAAAGAATCCCTTAAGAAAAAAAATGTTTCATAAGATTTCCAAGATTTCCAAATATAGTCATTAAAGTTCTAAATAGCAATTCTCAAAATTATTTGATATTACGTGAAAATTCACAAGTCACTTTTAGACTTTAGCTTAGTCTAGGTCATGTCATTTGTCGACTTCAACTTAATTTAGGTCATGTCATTTGTTGATTTTAGCTTTGTCTAAGTCATATCATTTTTACACTTCAAGTTATTCTAGGTCATTTGTAAACTTCAACTTAGTCTAGGTCATATCATTTTTCCAACTTTAGCTCAATCTAGATCAAGTCATTTTTAGACCTCAGCTCAATTTATGTCATGTCATTTTTATACCTTAACTCAATCTAGGTCATGTCATTTGTAGACTTGAATTAGCCTAAGTCATATCATTTTTGGACTTTAACTCAACCTAGATCATGTCATTTTAAAACCTGAACTTGGTTAAGGTCATGTCATTTTTAGATTTGAGCTTAGTCTAGGTTATATCATGTTTTCAACTTCAGCTTAGTCTAGATCATGCCATGTTTATAAATTAGCTTAATCTAGTTCATGTCATTTGTTGACTTAAGCTCAGTGTAGGTCATCTCATTTTTCAACTTTAGTTCAATATAGGTCATGTCATTTGTTGGATTTAGCTTAGTCTAAGTCATGTCACTTTCAAATTTCAGCTCAATCTAGGTCATGTCATTTATCGACTTCAATTTAGTCTAGGTCATGTCACTTGTCAACTTTAGCTTAGCCTCAATCATATCACTTTTAGACTTTGGGTCAATCTAGGTCATTTGTAAACTTCAGCTTAGTCTAGGTCATGTGATTTTGTCAATTTTAGCTCAATCATTTTCCTTTCTAGACTTAGGCCTAATCTAGGGTATTAAAAAAACAAAAAACAACAAAAAAAGAGAGAAAAGATAAAAAAAAAAAAGATAAAAAAAGAAGAAAAAACTAGTTAAGACTTTAATCTTAGACAAAATTCACGCAAGAACTCAAAAGTGGAATTTCAGCATTAAATAGGGGCATAACTATACTTTCACATGATTGCAAGTCCATGATAACTTGTGTAGGTGCACATGCATAGGATTACTACGGGATGATATGGCATTTAAAGAGTTTTCTTATTAGTTAAGGAAAATGATGTGGCAATTCTATTTTCTTTTCCTATTTGGAGTTAGATTTATTTTCTTAGTGAGAAAGTATTTCTAATTCTACTTGGAGTAGGATTTTGCATAGGTTATAAATACAACTTGTATAGGCATTTAGCAAGCTTTTTGGAAAAAGCTAATTTTTAATTTTTCTTCAAGAATTTTAGCCAAGGCATGGAATAGAAGATCAACATCAAGATAGAGGGATTTGAAGTAACTTTTTGGAAGCTAAATATAGTAAGGTTAAAAATATACTTTTTTGATTTGGCATGATTCTATTTTTAATAAGTTTATGCATAATATAAGTTGCTACATGATAAGTTATGGTATATAAAGATGTAGAAGCATTCCTTTAAAAGTCTTTATTAAAGAAGCATTCAAGGATTAAAGAGATCAAGTCCAACCAAAACTATGTGAAGTCTTCTTGGAATCCTATCTTCAGTTGAATGCTCTAGGGGATTTTTAGGCCTATAAATACATGATTTAAGTGTTAGGAAAATGGTGTACAAGGGTTAGGGTAACAAGCCAAAGCACAATTGTCTTGTTTTTAGTTTTCTTTAACATTTAAACTTTTGGTTCTTAAGTTTTTTGGTTTTTTAGTTTTATGCTTTTTCATTTCAATTTATGCACATTATGTTAAGTTTACTTGAATTGAATTCTGGTTTAAAGCTTTTTTTTTCTATTCTGTTTTACTTAGTTTTTATACAAATTGGTTTAAAAAGTGTTAGTTACAATTGATTTGGATTTTAATTTTTATAATTTGTGATTCTATCTTTAAGCCTTGTTTAATTCTTATGGTTCATGCGATTCTATCTCACCAATGGCCTTTTTCAATTTCATCTTAAAGAGTTCATAGTCATGAGTAAGCATGCAAATCTTAGTTTCCTTCACTTGATTTGTACATTCATGAGTGATGGCTAATTTGTCCCAAATTTCCTTTGCATTGTCACATAAGAGAACTTTATTGTATTCACTAGGATCTAATGAACAAAAAAATGTATACATTGCCTAAGCATTGAGTTGAGCCATCTTGAAATCATTTGCATCCCATTTACTTTCTTCTTTGATGACTTCTCTATCTTTCACCTTTTTCTTTAGGATGAAAGGAACATTTACAACTACCTTTCATACTTCATAGTCATTGGCTTGAATGAATATTCTCACCCTAGTATTCTAATATGAATAGTTGTCACCAACAAAAAAGAAAGGTCTCATAATAGAATGCTTTTCATTACTAAGGGATGTGGCAACCATTTCAATTACCATGAAAGATATTTCTTGTTGATTTTCATTTTGATTAAAGCTTTTTTTATGGTTTCTCTTCACTCATTACAACAATATTTTGTGCCATTTGAATCACTCATTGATTGTTAGACCTACAAAATAGAGTACTAGCTCTAATACCAACTATTAGCTCAAAGTATTTAATAAACAAGAGGGAGTTGAATTAGTTTATTAGAAATTTTGACAATTTGATTACCAAATTAAATAATGATCATAAATATGTATTTCTAAGCAAATAAAGACAATATATATATGCACAACAAATTAACTTGAAAAGCAAAAGAGTCGAGATTGAGAGTCAAACATTGAAAATTATAGGGTTTTGGTCTTTCCACAAGGCATCTATATCCTTTTTCTAAGCCTCAATTCATAAGGAGCTCAATCCATTATATAAATGTTGAATGTTACAACCAGCCCTTCCAAAGCTGGATATCAACAAATAAAACTTTCAAGGGTACACTCTCCTTCAAGGTTCCAATCTTAAAGGTAAAGACAAGTGCTTTGTAAACTTAAAAACCTTTCTAAGGTTGAGTGTTTGTTAATTTGAAGTACAAAAAATATATATAAATAATAGCAAGAAGATGTGAGTACAAGATGAGAAGTTATGCTCTTTTACACTTCAATTTCCTCTTTAATGCTTGAAAAAAAAATTAATAGAAATAAATTCTCTTGGCTCTTAATGGCCCATAATCTGGTGGGAACTATCCCTTTTAAGAAGCGATTGATCCATTTTAGCAAAGTTTGAATGTGTAAAGTTTTTGTAAGAAAAACCAATCAATCCATTTTTGTAAGATTCAAGCTTGAGATCTTACTATATAAAAAAACAATTAATCCATTTTTGAATGGATCGCTTGCTTCTAGGTTTTAAACAAATATTTTAGTTTTTGTGTAGAGAGCTTCAATCTTATCCACAAAGAGATCGATCATTCTTTCCTAATTTTATATAAAACATATTTTTAATAAAGAAGGGAAGTTTGTTTTGAACTCAAGTCATTTTTCATTAAAAAAAATTATTGGCAAAATTTTCTATTTGAGTTCAAAGCAGTTTATCCTAAATTTTAGCTTTAGTGTCTTTTCATTTCAAATTAAGTATCAATTCAAGGCTACCATTGTCAAATAAAATAGATTTTTCCAAAAAGTAAAGGGAATTTTCATCAAATTTTAAGTTGAAACCATTTTTTTCCAATACCCAAAAGATAATGTAAGATTAATTGGTACCATTTTTAAATGAGTGCTGTGGGTGCTAATCTTTCCTCATGCATAATTATAGATATCTAATTTTGTCAGAGCAAAATTTAGCCAGTTGTGAGGCTTTTAAAATCTGACCCAATTCGAATCCAACATTTCTTTAACTTTGACAAGTTTTCAAAATCAAATTTAAAATCAATTTGACCTAAATGCCCTAGGGTTAAACTTCATCAAACTAGCTCAAACAAAGTCAAATTTGGTTAAAATTAGTCAAATCGTATCGAACTCAGGTCAATTCTCAAAATTCATAATTAAATGAGATTAATGAGCTTTAGGAATGAAATTGGTAATTTTAATGTACTAAAAAACTTTGATTACACATCAGAAAGGGTAAAATTATTAAAATGTCCTTAAAAGATATTTTTGTAATTTAACTTTTTTGAAGTCAGTTTTTTATGAAAACTTTCAGATTGTGTTTTGACATTATTTGATAATTTTTTGTGCATTGAAAATCCTTGATCTAGCCATGAAAGATGTGAAATCACTAAAATATCCTTTAAGGGTATTTTTGTAATTTGATCGTTCTAAGGTTGGTTTTCCACGATAAGTTTAAAATTATGACTTTATATTGTTTTATGATTTTTAGTGAATTAGAAACCTTAATCGCACCTTGAAAAGTATGGAATTACTAAAATACTTTTTAAGGGTATTTTTATAATTTGACCTTCCTGAGGTCAACTTTTTGCGAAATAGTTTGGATTATGTTTAGAAATTATTTAATGATTTTTAATGCATTAAAAATCTCAATCGCATCTCGAAAAGTATGAAATTACTAAAATGCCCTTTAAGGGTATTTTCATAATTTGGCCATCTCGAGGTCAGTTTTTCACAAAAACTTCAAGATTATAATTTCATATTATTTTAGGATTGGTGCTTTAAAATCACAAAAACAAAGAAAGGATCATGGTTTTCTAAGAAAATTACATAGAAAGGTGAAAACTTTAATAAGGGCAATTGTCTTTTTACACTATTCTAGCTACACCAAAAGCCTCATTTTTTGTTGGATTTATCATGAACCATTGATCATTCAAAGGCCTCATTTTTTACTTTAAATTTCATGCATTTCATCATATACACATCTTAAGAGATAATACATGCATTCTATTTCATGCACATCGTAATAGATAGTACATGTATTTCGTTTCATGCATAATAATAAGATAGTCTATATGCTTCATCTCTAGCACATCTTAATAGATAATACATGCATTTCATCTCATGCATATTTTAATGGTAGTGTCAATTTCATTGGCTTTGCATAACACATGTATTGGATTTCATGTAAACATATCTCATGTGTATAATATGTAAATGCATTTCATACGTTGCATTAGTCATAGGTATATATCTCATTACTCATGTAGTTTGTCATTGCATTTCATGAATGTGGATTCATGAATGGTAAGGTTTTATAAAACATACATTGTACAAATTGCACTCTTATAAACATATTGCACTACCCTTGCAACAAGATATTGCATTTCTTGTATAACACATATATAAGTGATGTAATTTGTATCATTTGTGTAATGTACATATGAAAGTCCATTGCCTTCACTGTCTTTGTATTTCATGACATTCTTTAGCATCATTATCATATTCATGCATTCATAAACATGTTTTATGTGCCATGCAAGTTGGAAATTGTTCTATGAAACTCATTCAATAAAAGTAATAACATAGATTTTTTTATATAAATCCCTCAAATAAAATATCTACTTTAGTGGGTATCAGAAGGGCGAAAATGAGAGATCAATTAGAGGCAAGGATTAGTGCATTAGAATTCACTCAAAAGGAATTTGGACACAAGCTTCGAGAGATGAAATAATAGATTGCTCAATTAGTAAAAATGGTTAAAGGTTATGGTAGGTTAATTTTGTTTCTCCTCAAGGGTCATTGTCATTTCCAATTCAATCAAATCAAGATCAATCGATCCTAGCTAGGTTTAACATCTTTCAAAAAGATACCAATGCATATGGTGTCTAAGTGAATATCAAAGTTTGAATAAGGTCAAGAAAAGAAAAAATGAATTGGCCATATGAATGACTGTACTTAAAAGTATGATTTCCAAGATAGAGTCACAAGGTTTCATAAAACCTTCACCAATTATCCTAAATCCAAACTTGCTTTTAAATCCTCTTAGTGTTTGTTTTCAACTTCCTCTTCAGATGTCTAGGATTAGACTTTCAAATTTTATACAATTTTTAAACATCCCACACCTGAATTTATATTTTTAACCACTTATTGGCTTCACATTACATAAACACCTGTTTGACCTATAATTCTTTGACCACTAATTCAACCAATATTATAAATTCCTACTTCTGCACTTCTAGATCAATCCTTCAAATGAAAGACAAAAAAAGACAATACTTAACTCAACCCCATTCTTATGATATATACTTATTTGTACCTTTGTTTGGTAAAGGCCTACCTCATTGCTCCTGTCCATACCAAACCTCTCAAATCCCCATACCCCAAATGGTATAATGCTAATACTTATTGTGATTATCACTATGGTAAGGCAGGCCACTCCATGGAGAATTACACAACTTTAAAATACATACTGTAAGGTTTGATCAATGCTGGCTTGCCAAATTTTTACACTAAAATGAAGCCAAGTGTTTATGGGAGTCTTTTGTTAAACAACATCGGTATAACAAACAGTACTATAAGGAATAGCAAAATTAGTCAAGACCAGAGAAGTGCAAACAAGGTTAACCTGATAGAAAATGAATCGAAATGTTTAGTTGAGACTAATTTTGTTCTAAATAGTCTAATCCTTTAAAACATGGAAATAAAGAGTGGCATGATTAAAGGAAGTGGTGTAGATGATGGTGAAAAAAGTAGTGCTTATAAGAAAAAGAAAACAAAGCTACAAATGGCCACACATAAAGGGCAATTTTTGGAAGGCCTCATCCTATATAACCCTGATCATTCTTACCCAATGATAAATAGTGCTTCACAAAGTTCTTATCTTTACCAAACTAGCCTTCAAGAAAATCCTTAAATGATTATTGGTAAAACTGTCTCTGCTACACCAAAAAATACTTATAAACTAGTGATAAACCAAAATGGGCCGAAAAATGATCATAGAAAACTGCTAGTTCCCATTCTTGATCTTTTGACTTTGCTTGTTAAAAATCAGTACCTCATGCTTGAATTGATGAAAATGGCTCTAAATCCATTAGCAAGAAGTTATGATCTCAATGATAAATATGCTTACACATGGGGGTCATTGGACATTCAATAGAAAAATGCAGGCAATTGAAAAAAAAGATTGATGATCTTATCAAGAATGATATTTTGACTTCAAAATTCATGGAGCAGTGGAGGTTAGTTCGTTCAATCAAGGTTAGTGGCTATGATAGTTGAACAATGAAAGAGTTAAGGATCAAAGCTCTAAGGATTGGAACACCAAATAAAGTAGTTTTTTTTTTTTTTTTGTGAACGTTAAAGTGGGTTTGAATGTTTGCTTTAAATGATTAGACTTTAAGTTTAAGTTATTATCGATCATATTGTCTCATGAATTTGTGAATATTGTCATTGTCATGATGTATCGGTCTAAATACTTTATCGCTAGACGTAAAAATTTGAAATCATGGAAATACGAGGAGTTGCCACGAAAAAAATTTACTTTTTCGATAAAACAATAAAATGGGTTTAAAGTTTATTAAAAAAATAATTTTGGTTTATGAAAACAAGATTGGGTTTGGGAGTCAGTTATGTGTGGAAAAAGATTATCACCCCTATAGCACCCATAAAATTGATACCAATTTTGGATAAAAATAGTTTTTATATGAAATTTAGTTATAATTTCCTTCATTTTTAAGAAATAAAATTATTTAAAAATTTTTATTTACAAACGCTGTGAAAATCTTAAAATTAATGAAATACCTTAAAATTTTGCATAAAGGTAGAATTTGAAGACAATCCTTTTGTTTAAGATTTACCACAATGTTTCCTTGAAAATAAAATAATATTTTTTGAAAATGATAATTATTGATGACTTTCCAACACTTAGACAAAGTACCAAAAATTATATTGCCCGAAATGTTATTTTCTATTTATTTATTTATTTACTTTTGAAATTAAAGGTTTTTTACAACAATAATTAAATAATTAAATACCTAATCATAAACATCAATAATTAAAATAAACATATATATAGGTAATAAATGCAAATATAAATGTAAATGTGTATCCTAAATGACTACGAGATACGAATTCAAGATTGGGTTCTTAAATATAAAAGGACTACTGAAAGACTCTAACTTCTAGATAGAATTTGAATGCGATGTTTATATTTAAAATCTCATTTTATTTTTATTCTCATTCTTTATTTAGTTTTACTATTTTAAAATATGAAATTTTATTCTTAACAAAATAAAATTTCCTAAATACCCCATCATCTAAGTAGCATTAGGGAATAGATTATTTCATGAAAATTTTTCATATAAATCCTTAAATTTTATGATGGTTTTGAGGTTTTGCTTATATTTAGGTCACAAGTTTTTATATAGGGCTTCAACTTAGGCCTGGGGTTTCGAATTTTATTTAGGGTTTCTAAAAATCTACAACATCTAAGCAGACTTTCGGAGCAAATTCGTTTTTTATGATTTTCAAAAATTAGTTTTTTTATTTTTATATATTTTTTTGTAAAAAAAATTTATTTATTATTTTATTTTTATTATTTAATAATTCCTCAAATCTAGGCGAAATAATTATTTTTTATTTAAAATGTGATTTTTAATTTCCTCCAACATCTAAGTAGAAATTTTAAAAATTTTATTGTTATTTTTATATATTTGTTGCTTACTTTACGTATTATTTTTAAGAAGTATGATATAATTAATAAATTTAAAATCCATGAAGAATAAATTACATCTGAAGTAATGTACAACATGGAAATTAAATTACATAAAAGCTAAAATAAGCATAGAAATTTAACTAATAAAAAATTTAAACACATATGAATTTTAAATTATACTCAAACATTATAAGAAAAATGTGCATGGGTGTGAATATCATGATGTATACATCAAAGTAAAATTTTTTAAAAGCAAATGAATTCAAGGCCTCATGCTTTTAGAACCTTCGTTTATTAATTAAAAAGAAAGAAAATCTCAATTAAAAAAAAAAAGAACATTGCTAGCAATAAGCAACACAGTCTTTGCAAATAAAAATATAGATTGTTTAATGGTTAGAAAATATATATAAAAAACTACTTGTATATCCCAGCAAGATTCGAAATATGCATGATGAACAACATAATCCCATGGGCTACAAACATAACAGGGAATCAAATCTATTCTATCCACCCTAGCAATGAACAAAAAAAAAAAACTAAAACTTCAAGTCTCTGCAGAGTCTTTAGATAGTGGAGATTAGTTAATATGAACAAATTGGAGCTTCAAACTCCACCAACTTCTTTTATAGCAATAGGGAAATCTATGTTGGGCTAAAAGCCTCCAATCCAATCACACCAGCGAAAGCGAAATCAAACAATAAATCAAACACACAAGAGACAACAATTTAACGTGGTTCAGTCCAACTAACCTACATCCACGGATGAGAAACAAGATCCACTAGTTGTAGAGAATTACAAACATACATCAAATCATCAACCTCACTTAATAATCAATACTCATAAGACACTCTCAATCTCATCTAGTCCTATGAAGTATTCTAAACCCAAACAAACACAAACCCAAACCCTTATGCATGCTTTCAACATAACCAAACACATACCCATATGCTCCCATATATCATACCTAGGTGGACCCTCTCAGTCTCCTCTAGTCCACTCACAAACAAACATACACACCCACAAGACGTAAAGCCCCAATACTCTTATGGGGTGTCTATCCCACAAAACCCTACAACTCTCTTACATCTTTTTCTCATACCTAACTCTGTAGAGATTTCACATATTTATAACCATACAAACTTGCCCATTAAGAATCCCTCTCATCTTAGAATTCTTTTCCTATAAGTCAAACTTGCCTATTAAGAATCCCTTTCCTTTTAGAATTCTTCTCTTGCAAGTCAAACTTACCTACTAAGAATCCTCTTTCTCTTAGAATTCTTCTTTTGCAAGTCTTCTTGTCCATCAAGCAATATCTGACAAATCTTAAACAAATCTCTAACAAATCTCAAACAAATATCTTATGGGATTTGAGTCATTATTCCCAATAATCTATAACCATACAAGGACATGCTTTAAGCATTCCATGCAGCAAAGAAAACAAACACAACTGGTTTTAAAGAAAGGAAACCAAAAAAGAACATGAAAGGTTAAAAACCTTAGCTTCTGCAAGCCATTCTCATATAAACAAAACTTTAAACTTTAAGCCTTTTTTTTTAAAATTTTTTACAGACCATTCCTATTTTATAGAAGCTAGGAGAAAGAGTTTGAAACCTGTTTCTTTTCTGGTTATCATTTTTTTGTCCTCTTCTTTCTCGTTTCACCTCTTTGCTTCTGGTTTAGTTTCTTTTCCTACCGGCTCCTTTTGCTGCTACTCTTCTATTTTCTTTCAGTTTTTTGCTGTCAGCTTTTTTTTTTTTTGCTTTAATTTTTTTCTGGTCTTCTTTTCGCCAACCGCGTGCTTCTTAATGGTTTCTACTGCTTCTTTTTTTTTTGGGTTCTCCGTCTTCTGTTTTTTGGGTTTCCTTTTCTGCTTGTTTCTTCTTCTCTGCTACTATTTTCTTTTTGCAGCTGGTTTCTTAATTTTTTAAATTTTTTCTGCAGCTTCTTCTTCGTTACTGCCCGTTTTCTTTTTTTTTTTTTTTTTTTTTTATGCCGGTGCATCTTTTTTGGCGTCCACGCTAGTGCCTTTTTTTCTCTGCTTTCTGTTCACATTTTCTACTTGTTTCCTCCTAGTGCGCGCCCAGTTTTTTTTGGTCAGTTTCTCCTCTCTTTTTCCCGCTGCCTGTTTCCTCCACGCCTCCTTTGTTTACCCTTCTATCCCATTATTTTTTTGCATCAGTTTTTTTCCTTGCTTCTTCACATACACGACATGCATGTTTCTTTTCCTTCTTCACATGCTAACTCCTTCAAACCGTGCAATCTCCCCACACTTTCCCCACACGTTCATACAGAAAATTTTTGGTTTTGAAACTCCTCTTCATGTCCCATGCATGATGTTGCTGGCTTTCATTTTTTTCAGAGCTTTTATTTCCCTAATAGGGACAACCGAATGGTCCATTTCTTGGGCATGCCTTGGGTGGCTTTCATTCTCTTATTTTCATGGCTTTGATTTCCCAAATAGGGCTAACCAAATGGCCCATTTCTTGGCCCTGTTTGGGCTTTCAAATTTGTTCTCTTTTTTGTTTTGGGCTATTAATGGGCTTTTAAGAATGGAGCTTTATCGGGCTACTTTATGTATTATTTAAGTTAATGCAATAAGTCTTTCTATGGGCTCACATTAGGCTTAATTTCAAACCATTTAAAAATGGGTCGTGCAATGAGCTCAAAAAATGATAATCAAGACCCAATTACAAAAATAAACTCGGATTAAAAAGATAAAATTTCTTAAATAAAATTAAGTGTCTACAATTGTCCCTCTTTACGTATTTCTGAAGATTAAGAATAATGTAAAGATATAGACAATAATTTTATCCAAATTCTATGTCTTAAGGTAAATTTTTTTTTGTTAGTGTTGTTTTTTTTTTTTTTAGTTTTGTTGTTGTTTTTTTTTTTTTTTTTTTTTAGTTTTTACTTTTAGTTTTAGTTTTTTTTGTTCTATTTTTTTGTTTAAGTTGAAAATTCACAAATTACGAAAAATGATTAGGATTGATACATAAGTTAGAAAACAAGAATGATAAGAACTGAGCCACGAACTAAAATTAAAGATGACTAGGACTAAGCTGTAAGTTAAAAAGTATAAGATAACAGGGACTGAATCGTAAATTGTACAATAAAAGACAACCAGGAATGAGTCACAAATCAAGATACAATGATAACTGAGACTAAATCGCGAGTTAACAAATAAAGAGCGGCTAGGATTGAACTACAAGTATGGGAAATAACAAAGATCAGGACTGAGCCGCAAACAAAAAATAAAGATGACTAGGACTAAACCATAAGTCGAGAAATAATGATGACCGGGACTGAATCACAAGTCAAGAAATAAAGAATAATTGGGATTGAACAACAAGTTTGGGAAATAACGAAGATCAGGACTGAGTTGCAAATAAAAAAATAGAGATAACTGAGATTGAGCTACAAGTCGAGAAACAACAATGATTGAAACTGAGCTATAAGATGAAAAATAAAGATGACTGAGTTTGAAAAATAAAAATGACTATGACTAAGCTGCAAGTCAGGATACAAAGAATGATTGGGGTTAAACTGCAAGTTAGAAAATAAAGATGATTGAGATTAAACTACAAATCAGGTGACTGAGACTGAATCACAAATTAGGTAACCAGGACTAAATTGTAAGTAAAAAAATAGAGATGATCGAGAGCCACAAATCAAGAAATAATGATGATGGGACCAAGTCACAAGTTAAGAAATAAAGATCAGTTAGGATTGAACCGTAGGTTAAAAAATAAGGATGAGCAAGAATTGAACTATAAGTAAATAAATGAGAATGACTGGGATTGAATCGCTAATCAAAAAATAAAAGTGACCAAGGAAAAATTTTCTTTTTGTGGCTAATGAAACTTTGTTGTGAAAAACATTCTGATTCCATTTAATATCTTATTAGAAAAACCTTCAACATAATTTATCAAAGGAATGTTTGCAATATATGTGACTAATATAATGAATCTAAATGGTAAAAATGCAATCAATAATTTATACCGTGAGTTTCTTTATCATATTAATTCAATGTTCAAGATTAGTTCCACTTTTTTAAACTCTAAAGGTTGCCCCTAATATCTTTCCATTTTATTCCTTTCTCTACTTTTTCTCCTCCCTCTTTTTTTGTTTTTTTTTGACAAATACCTTCTATGACCCCTACTTATTTGAAAGCTTCCTCTAAATTCTTTCTTTTCGATCATCTTTTTTACCAGTCAATTGATTCTTGTTTTCTTATGCTGTTATTTTTCATTCTTCTTTTTTGAGCAACACATAGGTCTATTATGAGCATTATCAGTAATTATCCCAACTTTGAGTGATAAATGTAATGATTTCAAAGTTCAAAGTTCATAGTTGAATATGGACTTTAATCAATGATGGAAAATTTATTTTTGCTTGGAATGGAAAAGATAAGTTTATTAAAACATAGAAGATTGGAAAATTTAAAATGTATTTAAGGAAATTAAATATAATTTCTTTAAATAATGAGCATTTGACAAGCCAAGTCAAATCACACCAAATCTTTTCTCAAAACTCATTACACTTGCGATTTTGCTAAATTTAAACTCTTAGAACTAATTCTTGCCCCGTGACTTATAGCTAATGGAAACTTACCCCAGACTTATTCCTTTTACCCTGTCTCTGATCTATCTAGCTTTGTACTATTTTAATTTGCCTTTGCATGATTTCTCATTAGCTCCTCATTCGTTTAAGTCATCTTTTCAGGTTTTTAACTTAAACGACTCCCTTTTGGTTCAACTACCCTTTCCAGGTTTTTAGTTAGAATCTTCTTCTTTTTTTTCCTTTTTTTTTTCCCATTTTTTCAATTTTTTTTTCTTTTTCTTTAAGCAAAATATTTCTTTACACCATTAAAATTTACTAAAGTTGGCAATTTATCCCTATCCATTTTTGGTGGAGCCTCTCCAATTAGGTGCCAACTTTCCTTTATTGTCATGTTGATTTGGTAAGATCTTCTTTAAGTCCTATTTGTCCATGAAAACATCAAGGCTACAATGTTTTGTCATGCGCTCATATAATCCTCTTTAGTACATCTGTGCATGATAAAATGCTAAGAGCCTTTTCTTTTCTATGAGGTTTAATTGTTTGAAGTGATCTCAAACCAAATCTTTCTCATCCAATTTCACTTCTATCAATACTTATAGAGAAGGAATTTTCACTTTAATCAATAACAATGCCTCAATCTTTTATACTAATAAAAATGGGGTAGCCCTTGTTGAAGTTTGGATTGACGTCTTATAGGCAAGCAAGGCAAATGTTAATTTTTCTTACCGATCTCTATATATGTCGGTCATATTTTTTAGTATCCTTTTTATAATTTTATTTACAGCTTCTACAACACTATTCATCTTTGGGAGATATGGTGTTGAATGATGATACTTTATTTTAAACTGTGCATATACCTCTTTCATCATTTTACTAATTAAGTTGCTAGCATTCTTAAAGATAATCTTTTTGAGAGCCCATATCGACATATTATCTCTCTTTTTATAAATTTGCATACCACTGATTGTGAAACACTAGCATAAGAGGTTGTTTCCACCTATTTTGTGAAGTAATCAATTACCATGAAGATGAAACAATGCCCATTTAAAAGCTTTTAGAGTTATAAGCCCGATCACATCCATTCCTCAAATAAAAAATGATAATGGAGGTGCCAACACATGCAATGAGACTGAAGTAGAATGAATTTTATCTACATAAATTTGGCATTTGTGACACTTTTTAGCATAATTGATGCAATCATTTTCCAATGTAGATTATTAATAATTTGTCCTCAATATATGTCTAGCCGTTATATGTCCGTTGGCATGTATTCCACAAATACCCTCGTGGATTTCTTTTAGTATCTTTCTTGCTTCTATAGCATTTACACATCTTAATAATATCTAATATCGACCTTTCTTCTATAGGATTTTCCCATCGAGCACCAACCCTACTTTTAATCATTGAATAATCCTTTTGTCATTCTCTGAGGCCTACTCGGGATATTCTTGACACTTAATAAGTTATTATATGATGTCATGATACCGAGGGCAATGATCTACTATTTCTTCAACATTTGAATAATGGATCAGTGAATCTTAAATTTGTACTATAATTGGTTAGGTTCTCATATTGGCATTTAACTTGAACATCGTAGCCAAAGTAGCTAATACATCAATAATATGATTTTTTCTCGATGAATGTGTTGAAATTGAATCTTTTTTAACTACTTAATCAAATCAGCTATATGCTTTTAGTATAACACCAATTTCAGATCCCTAGTCTCTCATTCACCTTTTAGTTGGTAAATTTTCAAGGATAAATCTCTATATACTTCTAATACATCAATCTTCTTTTCAATGGCCATTTGTAATCCTATGGCACATGCTTCGTATTCAACTACATTATTTGTCCAATTATAATCTGGTCTTGCAATGTTAGAATAATAATTCTCTTATGGGGATATTAATTTTATCCCAATGCCATGCCCCATTATATTGGATGCCCTATAAAAAAACATCTTCCATAACTTTTTCATAGGCTTTTTATCCTCCTCTTGTAAGATTGCCATTAAATCTTCCTCTAAGATGTCAAACTTTATAGGCTCATAATCTTCTATAGCCTTATCAATAAAAAATCAACTATAGCACCTCTTTTTATGAATTTTTGAGACAGATACACAATATCATATTCTAAAAGTATGATTTTCCATCTAGCTATTTTGCTTGAAAAAGATGGCTTCTTAAACATGTACTTGAGGGATCTAACTTTGATATAAGCCAAGTTGTATGATAGAGCACAGACTGCCTAAGCTTGCGAGTAGTCCACACCAACACACAACATATTTTTTTGAACTGGGAGTATTTAGCTTCATACTCCCTAAACTTTTTGCTCAGGTAATAAATAGCCTATTCTTTCTTGTTAGTTTCATCTTTTTGCCCCAATACACATCCTATCAAATTATCTTGCACTGTTAAATATAAAATTAATGTCTTCTTACAATGGGTAGTACTAACACGAGTGGATTTGTCTGATACTTCTTAATTTTTTTGAAAGCATTTTGACATTCTTCATCCCACATGCCAAGATTGTTTGTATGCAATAACTTAAAAATTGGATTACATTTTAAAATAAGCTTGGATATAAAATGAAAGATATAATTGAATTGCCCCAAGAAGCTTCTTGCTCTTTTCTGCATGTGATGAGCTGTTAAATTCTAAATGGCTTGAAGTTTATTAGGATCTACCTCAATACCCTTTTCACTAACTACAAATTCTAGCAATTTTTTTAACTTAGCATCAAATGTACATTTGGCTGGATTCAACTTGAGTTGATATTTTTACAACTTTTCAAAGAGTTTTTTAAGGTTTATCACATGATTTTCTCCTTCCCTAGACTTTGCTATCATATCATCAACATACATTTTTGTCTTTTTGTGCATCATATCATGAAAAAGAGTAACCATTACTCTTTGATATATGGCACCAGCATTTTTAAGCCCAAAAGGTGTAACTGTTAGCAAAATATACCCCATATTGTCATAAATGTGGTTTTTTCCATATCTCTCAAGCCATTTTAATTTGATTATATCCAGAAAACCTACCTATAAATGAGAAGATAAAATACTTAGCAGTTTTATCTATAAGGGTATTGATATTCGGTAATAGAAAGTTACTTTTGGGCTAGCCCTATTTAAGCCACTATAATCTACACACATTCTCATTTTTCCTTTTTTTTTTTAAATTGGGACTATATTGGTTACCCATTATGGATATTTGGCTATTTCAAAAAAACTCACATCAAACTATTTCTTTATTTTTTCCTTTATTTTTAACATCTTCGGCTTCATACATCTTAATTTCTATTGTACTAGTCAACAGTCTAGCTTTAGAGGTAATCTATGTTCAACAATATCCATACTAAGCTCAGGAATATCATGATAAGACCATACAAATATATCTATATATTCTTTCAACAAGTATACTAACTTTTGCTTTTTCATTGGTGGCGATGAACCAATCTTAACTTTCTTCTTATTCTTTTCATCTCAATAGATCTATGGTCTCTTGATGAGGCTTTATGAGTTTCTTTTCTTGCTCTATCCATTTAACAATTCATAAGGTAAATCATAATCTTCAAAGTCAACATCATCATCAAGCTCACTAATGTCAATTGAATTTTCAAGATCAAATCTAGTATTATTGTCTTGTTCATCCATAATGTTCATTATTTAAAGACCTAAAAATATGTATAATCATAAGGAAATACAGGTTAATTAGGCAAAAGTAAAAAAAAAAAAAAGCAGCAAAGAAAAGAAAATGGGAAGATGATATATGTGAAATGCATTACATTCATTACTTAAGCTAGGATAATTAAAAACTAGCCCATACATTTAATTTGGCATGCTTTTAGGCAAAAAAAATTGGAATTTAAAGTTTAGATGTCAAAGGGTAACAACAACAATACATCATTTTCAATCTTCTAATCCTAGAAAAGAAAATAAGAACATTTTCTCTTCTTGCATCTATTCCACACCTTCACTGATTTAAACTTGAAAGAAAGCTTTCTCCATTTTAGCAATTGGTTCTCCTTTTTCCACTCCTGATGATCCTAGATAGACATATCTGCCAGAACAAAATGCCTCATACAAATAAAGGAATACCATTCCTACATCAATTGAATCATACTTTTTGAGGCATTCCATTCTCTTTTCTCTCTTTTTCATTATCATTTTTCTCTTATTTGTAGTAGTAGGCTTGAAACCTAAACCCTACCTCTCCTTATATTCAATTATAACTAGTGTTTTCTTGATTCCATGTAAAATTGCTCCTAAACCTTGTCTAGCTCGCCAACCTTTGCCGATGGTTTACTTGACTACCATGTTTGTGGTCTTTGACAATTAAGGCATAGGTATCTTTGACCATTCTCCAACATATGTAGCACTTACTATCTCAAAAGCTCTAAATGAGTATTTGGGTGTTTTTTCAATAGGCTTGACATAAGGAGTAGTCAGAGTTTTAGTTACCAATAAGTCTTTTTCACCATCCAAACACATTTGTTTTTCTTTAACAATAAACTTTACCTTTTGATGCAAGAATAAAGGTATAGCCCCTACCATATAAATCTAAGGTTTTCTAAGCAAATAGCTATACAAGGGCACAATGTCCATAACTTGGGGCTGAACATTAAAGGTACATGGAACAATCTATAATGGAATTTCAATATCATTAATCACTTCCCTTCATGCCCCATCAAAAACCCTAACTATCATTGGCTATTTCTCATGTGTGACTAATCCATTGATAACTTTAAAAGCATGGTCATAAGCATCACATTAATGGATAACCCATTATCAATAAGCATTTTAGCCATAGTATGAGTCTTGTACTTAACAGTAACATGGAAGGCTTTGACACTACTTCATCACTTGGGAGGTATTTCATCATCATTGAAGGAAATAAAATTTGGGGCTATAATATTCCTTACCATGTGACCAATATTTTCTATAAAAATATAATGCTCAATATATGCCTAATTGAGTACCTTTAGTAAAGCATTCTTGTGTCGTTTAAAGTTTAATAGTAGTGATAATAACGAAATATGAGATAACAAGTTATTCAACTGATCAATTACACTGTACTCACTATGCTTGATAACCTTGAGAAATTCACAAGTTACTTTTTCAGACACAAGTTTTTTATATTGAACTTCTAGATTTGTAACAATAAGATCCGATTCTCTCTATATTGTAACCTCTTCTTTTTCTTTTGCTTTTTCTTTCCTAACCTTTTCTAGCATTTCAAGTGTGTAACAATGACCACTCCTAGTCATTCCTCCTATTCTTTTTATATTCATGGTGTATTCATTCTTTTTGTTCTCCAAGCCTACTTCATCACCAAACCCTTTAATCTTCACCTCACAATTATAGTTCCATGAGACTGACTTATCACTCTTATAGGGACAGGGACTAGGAACATAGATTATTAATGGTGTTGTAGGGAAATGGACTGGCTCTTCCAAGCTAGCTATGTTTTATCATCATAAAATATGATAAGGGGTTTTGGAGTAAAAGGTATTTATGATCCATTGCCTATCATACTCACATTACTAACATTCTTTTCAACATAAAATTCAATTACCTCTTTATCTATCAATTATTGTAACATCATCCGAAACCCTTAATAGTCTTGCATTTCATGCCCTACATTTCTTCCATGATATTGACAATCATGGTTATCATCTATACTGCTATTATCATCAACTACAGGCAAAATTATTTTTGTCTTAACCAAACAATCAAAAACTTTCTTCATTGAGGTTTCCACGTCACTGACCAATCTTTTTACTTTCAACCCCTATCCATCTGATACTATATTAGTATTGCCCCCAGTATGATTAGGAAGAGGGTTTCTACCAATGTTAGATTTAGCTTTAGAGTTAAAATTCAATAAACTTAATTTATCAACTCCTACCCTATGTTTTAGAGTTGTGTAATTTTCAGTAGAATGACTTGTTACACCAAAATGATAATCACATTTGGCATTTGGGTCATACCATTTTAGGTATAACGACCTTAATGGCTCCACACACTTAGGAGCAATAAGGTAACCTCTCATCAATTATGGATATAGGCTAGTATATGATATAGGAATAGGGTTAAACTAAGGTTTTTCTCAATTATTGCTATTTTGTGGATTCTTTTGGCTTGAATTAGTTGGTTGAGTTAACATTACAAGAGTAAAACTTGGTGGTTATGTATTAAAATCTAGCCTATATGGTGACTGTTAGGATGGTTAATAGTGGTACGATTGCTAGGTAGCTTGATTGGTGGTCGAGTAATAGGTGGGGAACTATGGTCTTAGATTATAAAGAACAAATGGTTAGAATAAGGGACTTCCCATAGACATAGCATGTGTCTCTTACTTTTCTTTTTCTTTGATTGGCTAACTTCTTAGTGTAAGCCTCAAGCCATTTAATTTTGCCTGTTTTGATGGCATTCTCAATCATTTCTCCTAAAATCACCTTTTCAAAGAAATTCTTTATAGCATTTCCTACCAATTTGTCATAATATAGGGCTTTCAATGTACTAACAAATAGCATAATAATTTTTTTTTAGTTAGCAATGGTTAGACTTGAGTCGCTGCATCTCTTTATTGATGCACATACTCATTAAAAGTTTTTGTTGATTTTTTTTGCATGTTCTATAAAGATAGCCTATCTGGAGCCATGTCAATGATATACTTATATCAAGCTATGAAAGCTTTGGCTAAGTTTTCCATGAATGGATCTAGCTCTGATCTAATTGGACATACCATCTTGTTGTTAATTCAATTAAACTATCTTGGACATAGTGTATCAAAAGCTTATCATTCTAGGTATGGCCTACTTGTTTATGACAGAACATCATAATATGAGTAAAAGGACATTTAGTTCCATCAAACTTCTCATAATAAAAAACCTTGAATTTTGCATAGATAACCAAATCAGGCACCATACTGAGTTCATTTGTATCCATGCTCTCAAAAATGTCATTCTTTTCCATAATTTTAGTTTTTCTTCATATAAATCATACTTACTTTTCATTTTAGCACTTACTACTGATGTAGATATGTCGCGTAACTTTTCTTATTCAACAAGATCATCTAAATTTGGTACTATGATAAGATTGATAAGACATTAACATTTACATGTACTTTGGGTTGACTAACAGAAGGTCTAACACCAATGTAAGGTTAGGGCTGACTAAAAGAAAAATAAGATAATTGTAAGGTTGTATGATGGGTAGCTGCAAATGTATTCCTCGATAAGTATGAACTTTAGGTGGAGTGAACCTCGAAGGATATACTGGTTCCTTCATATTAATGCCATCCTTTAATCTTTATATGCTAGTAACTTTTTTACCTTTTAGGTAGTTAATTAACAATTAGCTCAACTCGGATATCTACTCTTGATGTTCAACAATATTTCCATCACTCTCTTCCTTATCTTTTTTTATGTCTTTTTTACTTTTCCAAACCTTGCTATATTCTTTTCTTCCATGATTCAAGAATTAGAGCAAGTATTATACTAGTGTGAAATTGCTTATGTTGACTTCTTTGGCTTCATTATCCTTGAACCTCTATTTATTAATCATAAATTAGAACGCATGATATAAACATTATTGTTATCATGATTATTATCTTTATTTTTATTTTTATTTCTTTTATTAATTTACATATATACAATGAATGTAATGTAATGCAAATGATGTAAGGCTTTGGATCAATCTAAGCAAAAGAAACATTCATTAACCACATAAATCTTTGTACATCAACTAATCATTCACGCATTAAAACCATAGAAACACCTACCTTGAGCATACTGCTTATTAGCTTTACATAAAAAACTCAACAGTCACTTATTTTAATCTTGAGTTAGTATAATCTCTCATTCAAGTTCTTCAGCTATCTCCACCATTTCATTGGCTTTTTACACAACCTTGTAAATCTGAAAAGTTAGGTGCTCTATATATCGTTACCTTCCTAAACTTTTCACTCTCTACATTTCTCGAGCCTCCACTTCCATATTATAGGTATACGCCCAATGATTTTCTATTTCTTACCATGCGATCAAAATCTTATCTATGTGGCTTTGATTCTTGACCAGCTAGATTTCCAAGCTTATCAGCTCTTACTCTAAAGCTTTTTTTCTCTTTTTGCAAATTAAAATTCCTATAATGCTCTTCTTTTAATCTAGCCTTTAGGTTTTCATTTTCCTCTTGGCATTTGGCTTTTTTTGTAGAGACTTCAAAAAATTTATCTTTTCATATATGTTGTTCTTTGGTGAGTGCAAAGACTACTTCTTTGTTTTCTCAAGCTCTACTTTTCTAGTACTTTATCATCTTTTTTAGTTCTTTTACTTCCTTTTTGGATCCCTTTGAAGGTTTAATGTCCATTTTCAATCTCTTATTCTCTTGATTAAGATCTTATAAATTCTTTTTCAATACTTTTTGTTCTTTGATTAACTTTTGTAATGTATCATCTTTCATCTTCAAATCATACCTTAATTAGTTAACTTGATCTATCATCGTTATCTTATCTATTTTCATCTTCTTCCTTTCAATCTCAAACTCTTGTTGGGTGATCTCAAAAGCTAATAATACAGGTCTGATATGGGTATAGGCAACTGATTTGAAACTTTTACTGGTAAAGGCTTTACTTCATTAACTCTCTTCATTCTCTATGCACGATACCTTTCTGTGACATTATTTACATATTTGGCCAAGTTCATTGGATTAATTTGCTTTTATGCCTTGATGACCTTTTGAACCTTTTTCATATAACTGGGTGCCCTATAATCAAACTCAAGCAAACTAAGTCCATGAGTCATAGGGACGAACTAACGAAAATTATATTACCTCTAAATCATAAGAGGTGTGTAGCTCACTACATCCTAAATTCTTAACAATGGTAACCATAGCTCGTTTCTACAACTATATAAAATGGTTGTGGGAAACATCCATGGTGCTCTCTATGTTACATCCTCACTAATAAACTTTAGAAAAAATTACATCGATTATCCTTTCATCCAATCCCTTCGTCGTTCCTTAGTGACAAACTCTTTTATTGAAAAAAATGAATGGAGAAAAGCCAAAATGATATCTTTCTTTTCCCTAAAAGTGACTTTTGATCCAAACAAAAAATAAATTAGCACATCATATGAATCGACCCTTACCTTTCTTTCTATAAAAGTTTAGTGATCTGATGGTCTCTACTAAAATGGTAGGCCAAAGATTTTTACTTTTATCTAATTGCTTGAAGAAGTCAACCATAGATGCTTCTATGCATCCATCTTGGGGAATATCATTAACCATACATGACCAAAAAAAATAAATCTAGCCATGATCATTATCAAGATACTTCCTTATGTGCTCTAACAGAAAGGATGATGAAATTGTCTTAACCCCATTCTTTTCCTTTTTGTGCTTCTTTATTTCCTCGATCCTTATTTGTATGATCTTTGCTAATTTCTTTTTACATAAGGTGGTCTTTTTCTCTTTCTAATAGATCTTGTCTTAACTGGCAAACTTTATCCAGAGTAGAGATGAGTACTCCTCAATTGTAAGGGTTAAGTCAAATTGGTTGAACACAAAACACTAATAAGATGGATTCCAAAATTATATTGTAGCCCTAACTAGTGACTCATCAATCTTCACCAATATGAGCAGTGCCACATCTTTTTTTTTTTTTTTATGAAAGACTCATTTTTTACTCCCTACTATTACCATATGGTTTCTAACTTAGCTATGTCACTCTGACTCAAATCCATATGAATCAATTATGGAAGTGTAGAAATATAACTGATCCCTAAGTAATCTCTTTCTTTTTCTTGGGCACTTTTCGAATGGCTTTCAACTTTCAAACAATTTTTACAAGAGGCTGATGCTACTGATGGCCCATGATAGCTTTTTTGGTTGTTACTGACCTAAAACAAATACCCTTCTTAAAATGCAATGCCTATATGATGTATACAACAAAATTAAAGACTATACAACTGAAAGGAATCAATAATCCAAACAAATAAATAAAAAAGAAAACAACCATATAATTTAACAAAATAACATAATATATATAGTGTCCTAACTTTGGTGTTTTCTAAAAAGGTAGCATGGCTTTACCCTAATCAGACACCCTATGGCTCATGATATGCTGGGTCTAAATTTATTCGTCTAAAGTTTCCCAAATCAAACCTTACATCATCATCCATTACAGACTAATAAGGCATACCAAACCTCACCCATTATAGGCTACAAATATAAAGGGTTCGATCTAAGTGGAAGTGTTTCGTTAGCAAATGCATAGCTTATCATTTTAGAAGAACGTAGCTACTTCACTTCCTTTTAATAAAGATGGAGTTCGAGTTTAAAGCTTATGTAGTAGCATGTGAATAAGCAAAAATGCGCAAGAGAATATATTAATCAAAATAACATAAATAAATTATAAATAACAAAATCAAAATAAGATCATAACTAACATACAATTTATTAATTAAAATTTTTTGAAAAACTTAAGATAAAGGGAATTAAAATCAATATCAAATAAAACAAATTAAAACTAAAACTTTTGATAACAGATGATTAAATTTTTTTTAGCCTGACTCTCAAAATGTCCTCAATAGAGTCGTCAAACTGTTATAACATATCGATCAAAAAACTCGATTGCTAGACGTAAAAATTTGAAATTGTGAAAATATGGGGAGTTGCCATGAATCTTTTTTAGGGTGTTATTGGCTAACCAAAAATTTTACCTTTTTAATAAAACAATAAAATGGGTTTTGAGTTTATTAGAGAAATAATTTTGGTCCATGAAAATGGGATTGGGTTTAAGAGTCAATTATGTATGAAAAAGATTAGCATCCCCACAACGCCCATAAAATTAGTACCAATTAATCATGCACTATTTATAACTTTGGATAAAATTATTTTTATATGAAATTTAATTATAATTCTCTTCATTTTTAAGAAATAAAATTATTTAAAAATTGTTATTTAGAAATGCTGTGAAAATCTCAAAATTAAAGAAACACCTTAAAATTCTTCAATATAAAAGCAAAATTTGAAAATAATCATTTCCGTATAAGATTTACCCCAACATTTCCTTCAAAATAAAAATAATATTTTTTGAAAATGATAATTATTGATGACTCTCCAATACCTAAGCAGAGTACAAAAATATTCCTTGAAATATTATTTTCAATTTATTTATTTATTTACTTTGAAATTAAAGTTTTTTAAAACAATAATTAAATAATTAAATACCTAACCATAAACATCAATAATTAAAATAAACATTTTTATTGGGGCAAATATGAATGTAAATGTGTGTCCTAAATAACGATGAGATGCGAATTCAAGATTGGGTTCTTAAATATAAAAAAACCACCGAGACTTTACAACTTTTAGGTAAAGTTTGAGTACGACTTTTATATTTCAAATCCCATTTTTATTTTTATTTTTATTCTTTATCTAATTTTATTATTTTAAAATATATAATTTTATGAAAATTCTTAATAAAATAAATTTTCATAAATATCTCATCATCTTGGTGATATTCAAAAACATATTTTTTCACGAGAAATTTTCATATTAGTCCTCAAATTTTATGATAGTTTCGTGGTTTTACTTAGATTTAGGCCTCAAGGTTTTATTTAGGGTTTCAACTTAGGCCCGAAATTTCATATTTCATTTAAAGTTTTATTTAGGATTTTAATTTTAGAGTTTCATCTAATTTACGAACCTTTCTAAAAATCTCTAACATTTAGACAGACTTTTGGAGCAAGCTCACTTTTTATAATTTTCAAATTTTAATTTTTCTATTTTTATATAATTTCTTTTTCTTTAAAAATTTTTATTTATTATTTATTTATCTTTTATTATTTTATTTTTATTATTTAATAATTGCCCAACATCTAGGTGAAATTATTATTTTTCTTAAAAAATAATTTTTAATTCATTCTAATATCTAGGCAAGGATTTTAAAATTTTTATTATTTATATATATATTTATTGGTTACTGTTATTATTATTTTTAAAAAACATGATGGAATTAATAAATTTAAAATGCATGAAGAACAAACTACATTTAAAGTAATATACAACATGGAAATTAAATTACATAAAAGCTAAAATAAGCATAAAAATTTAACTAATAAGAAATTTAAACAGGCATAAAATTTAAATTGTACTCAAACAACATGAGAAAAATGTGCATGGGTGTGAATATCATGATGTATACATAAAAATAATTTTTTTTAAAAGCAAATGAATTCAAGCCTCATGATTTTATAACCTTTGTTTATTAATTGAAAAGAAGGAAAATTCCAATAAAAAAAATTGCTAGCAATGAACAACACAATCCCAGCAAATATAAAAATCATAGATTGTTTAATGGCTAGAAAAAAATATAAATGAAAAACTACTTGTATATCCCAGCAAGATTCGAAATATGCATGATGAACAACATAATCCCATGGGCGACAAACATAACAGGGAACCGAATCTATTCTATCCACCCCAGCAATGAAAGAAAAAAAACTAAAGCTTCAAGTCTCTGCACAGTTTTTACATAGTGGAGATTAGCTAATATGAACAAATTGGAGCTTCAAACTCCACCAACTTCCTTTATAGCAACAGGGAAATCAATAACCATACAAGGACATGCTTTAAGCAATCCATGCAGCAAAGAAAACAAATATAACTGGTTTAAAGAAAGAAAACAAAAAATGAACATGAAAGGTTTAAATCCTTAGCTTTTGCAAGCCACTCTTATATAAACAAAGTTTAAATTTTGTTTTTCAGACCATTCCTATTTTATAGAAGCTAGGAGAAAGAGTTTGAAATCTTTTTTTTCTTCTGGTTATCTTTTCTTCCTCCTCTTCTTTGTCGTTTCACCTGTTTGCTACTGGTTTAGTTTCTTTTCTTGCCATCTCCTTCTTCTGCTGCTCTTCTATTTTCTGCCAGTTTTCTTCTTTTTCTTTTTTGTTTTTTGCTTCAATTTTATTTCTGGTCTTCTATTCGCCAGCCGCGTGCTTCTTCACCATTTCTGCACCTTCTTTTTTTTTTTTTGTTCCGCGTCTTCTTTTCTTTGGGTTTCCTTTTCTGCTTGTTTCTTCTTCTCTGCTACTGTTTTCTTTTTCCTGCTGGTTCCTTTGTTCTTTATTTTTTTTTCCGCTGCTTCTTCGTTGCTGCTCGTTTTCCCTTTTTTTTTTTTACTTTGGTGCTTAATTTTTTGCTTTCTCCTCTTTGTTTGGCTGCTGCCTTTAGTTTCTTTTTTTTTTTTTCTGCTTATCCGTTTTTGGCTTCCACTCTAGTGCCTTCTTTTTTCCCTGCTTTCTGTTCACGTTTTCTGCTTGTTTCTTCCTAGTGCACGCCCAGTGTTTTTTGGTCAATTTCTCCTTTCCTTTTCCCGCTGCCTGTTTCCATCACGCCTCCTTTGTTTACACTTCTATCCCATTATTTTTTTGCATCGGTTTTTTCCTTGCTTCATGATATGCATGTCTCTTCTCCCTCTTCACGTGGTAACTCCTTCAAACCGTGCAGTTTCCCCACACTTTCCCCACACATTCATGCAGCAATTTTTTTGTTTTGCAGCTCCTCTTCATGTCCCATGCATGGTGTGGCTGGCTTTCATTTTTTCATAGCTTTTATTTCCTAAATAGGGCCAGCCGAATGGCCCGTTTCTTAGCTTTTGGGTGGCTTTCATTCTTTTTTCTTTTTCATGGCTTTGGTTTCCCAAATAGGGCTAACCAAATGGTCCATTTCTTGGCCATGTTTTGGGCTTTCAAAATTTGTTCTCTTCTTTTATTTTGGGCCTTTAAATTTTATTTGTTCTTTTTGGGCCAAGCTTTCTGTTGTTTTGTTTATTTTATTCATTTATATATTTATTTACACATTTTATATTATTATTTGGTTTTTAATTTTTTAATTTATTTATTTTGTTTAATGGCCAACAATAGACTTTAATCGGCTTTTAAGAATGAGCCTTTTATCGAATCACTTTGGGTATTATTTGGGCCAATGCAATGGATCTTCTTGTGGAGCTCACATTGGGCCTTATATCAAACCATTTAAAAATGGGTCGTGCAATGAGCTTAAAAAATTATGAATAAAACTTAATTACAAAAACAAATTTGAAAAAAAAAAGATAAAATATTCTGACAAAATTAGGTATTTATAATTATTGGAGTTTTTCTAATTTCTTTTAAATTTTGAATTTTAAAGATTTTTCCCGAAAGGAAAATAGGTCAAAAAATTATTGGATTTGAATAAAGCTGACATAATTAATTTTCAAAGTCATAAAAATAGAAGCCTTTGGATAAGTTTGAATTTTTAAGTGCATGGTATAATAATCCAAAAAAATAAAATAGGACAAAAATAAATAAAAAAAGAATATTAATGGAGCAATAGGGTGAAAATCTTACAAAAAGGGCAATTTAAAGCAAACCTTGAAGGCCTTAAAGCCATTCTTGATACTAAGTGAGATAAACACTAACCAGTAATAACCTAAACCCTTTGAAAGATCCAAAAATATCAAGGGCCCCAAAAGTCTTATATGTATAAAATGGGTATTGATTTTAAAAATTTGAGCCTTCTTTCCTCATCTTTAAATGACCTTCCAAAATTTTGATCCCATTGTAGCTGACATTCAAAAAGCCATATCTAGAAATTAAAGAAAATAGTGAACATGTTTGGTTTTCAATGGATTCATGCTTTCTAGAAAAATTTATATTTCATATGTGAGCTTGCATGGAAAAGCATATGCCTCTTTTATTCCTATTAAATGGTGAAGTTCTTTTGAATGAACTGAAACCTCTATATGTTGAACCATTCAATCAATTTGAACAGAAAATTTTTACATCTAATAGGGAACGTCAATTTTCAAGAGACTCAAAATGTTACAATTTGTTTAGAAATTTCATTCTCTTTGACTAAGGAATTTAATTATGTGGGATAATTTGTTGACCATTTTAAAAATTGTGAATAATCAGTCACGCATTTTTGTGTAAAATAAGGAAATCAAGTTTGGTTAAAAAAATTATTGAATTATGAATCTTTAGACCAGTTCGGATTTAAAAAAAAAGAAGAAAAAATGTGTTTTTCATTGAGAAATTAATGGTGTTGAAAAGGAAAGTGAAAAGTAAAGAAAAAAAATGTTTTCAGGACTAATGGTGTGTCTTCTTGCATTCACAATTAAGTCCAAAACACATGTTGCATGTTTGTGTGTAAAAAGTAAATATAAAAGAAAGTGTGTTAAAAATAAAAAGAAGATTAGAAGAACCTATCCAAAAGCAATGAAAGCAAAAACTAGTAAAGAAATAAGATGGAATAGGTGAAGGAATAGGAGATTGAGAATTTAATTGGATGGAAAATAGGAGATAAGCAGAATTGAGAAAGAATTTTTTTTTTTTGGAAAAAAGAATATTTTTGGTGTTTACATCTATGTTGGGGTACAAACATCATGAAGTTCTTGCATGGGCATTGGCATTTATGAAATGAAGTTTTGTGGTTCTAGGGAGTACTTCAAAAAAATGTTTTTGAATTTGCAAATTTGCATTTATATCTTTGGGGCATTCATATCATGAAATCAACATTTGTATTGATAAAAGGAATTTGCATCATGGAAAAGAAATTTGCTAGTAAAAAAATGTCATGCATCTTCTTAGGTACATTTGTGTCATGAAAAGAAAATTCACATTTATATCATTGTAGGGTTATTTACATGAAAAGAACATTGGCATCTGCATGATGAAAAAGTCACTCGCATTTGAATTAAGTATTTGCATCATGAAAAAGTTCTATTATAACATGAATTCTTGCATTTGCATAAAGACATTTGCATTCGCATCATTTGTTGGAAATAAACATTTGCATTAAGATTGCATTTGTCAACTTTGTAAATATTAAAAAAAAAAAAGAGAAGTCTATCAAAGAAAAAAATCAAAAAAGAAAAAAATCTCCCAGTTCAAAAAACAAGAAAAAAAAAGTCTACTAAGAAAAAGGATAGAGGAAAAGAGTTTAAAAAAAAAAGAGAAGAAAAATAAAGAAAAATAAAAACAAAAAAAAAAGATAAGGGGAAAAGAAAAGGAAAAAAGCAAAAAAAGAGAAAAAAAAATTTATCATGGAAAAAAAGTAAAATAAGAAAAAGAGAAAATAATCTAAAAAAAATGACAAAAAAATCTAAGAATCAACAAAGAATTTACAAAAGATAAGGGGTTTTTAGAAGAAATGAATAAAAAAAAGTGAGATATGATAACAAGTTGGGATTTTAAAAAAAGTAAATGTCAAGAAGTTTTGAAAGAAATCAAACTTAAACCTAGTCTAGCTGGCATAGAGAAGAATCAAGCCCAGTTTAGCAAGTATCAAGATGAATTAAGCATAGTTTAGTTGGTACCTATAAAGATTTAAGCCCAGTTTAACTGGTACTAAGGAGAATTTAGCCCACTTTAACTAGAGCCAAGGGCAATAAAGGCTAGTTTAGTTGGCACCAATGAGATTTAAGCTCAATATAATTAACACCCAGATTTATGCTTAAATTAGCTAGCACCAACATGAGATGTGAGTCCAGCTTTGCTGCCATTGATGAAGTTTAAGCCCAGTTTAACTAACACCCAGATTGGCTAACATCAAGATAAGATCATTAAGCCTAGTAAAGTTGGCACCAATCAAGAAAAGGTTTTAATCATATGAGAATATTGTTTGATTATCAAGAACTTACTTAGAACCAGGAACTTGAAAATCAATTGTGGTTATAAAAGTTTTGTTACCATAAGTGTGAGCACATGATATAAACAAAGTTACTTAAATCACATGCACTGTGTTCCTTGCATTCATTATATACATTGCATGAAGAATGAACTTGAATTCAGAAAAGTAAATATGTCATTTGGAAGATCAACATTTTTCAAGAAAAAACCAAAGAGAAGAAACAATTTTTAGGGAAAGAAACCTTTTTAAAGGTTTCAAATACAACCAAACTTTCCAAAAATGAGGTTTTTTTTTAAAGCTTCCTAGCCTCTCCTTTTTCTAGCCTTTCTTTATGAGAGCTTTTCAAAATTAGGATTTTTAAAATTTCCTAGCCTTTCTTTAAAGGAGTTTTTCAAAATTGAGATTTTTAAAGTTTCCTAATCTCTTTTTAAAAAAGCTTTTCAAAAATGAGTTTTTTAAAAGTTTTATAGCCTTTCTTTAAAAGAGCTTTTCAAAATTGAGATTTTTAAAGTTCCTATCCTTTCTTTAAATAGCTTTTTAGAATTGAAATTTTTAAAGTTTCCTATCCTTTCTTTAAATAAGCTTTTTAAAGTTTCATAGTCTTTCTATAGAGGAGTTTTTCAAATTTAAGATTTTAAAGGTTTTAATCATATGAGAATATTGTTTGATTATCAAGAACTTACTTAGAACCAAGAACTTGAAAATCAATTGTGGTTATAAAAGTCTTGTTACCATAAGTGTGAGCACATGATATAAACAAAGTTACTTAAATCACATGCACCGTGTTCCTTGCATTCATTATATACATTACATGAAGAATGAACTTGAATTTAGAAAAGTAAATATGTCATTTGGAAGATCAAAATTTTTCAAGAAAAAACCAAATAGAAGAAACAAATTTTAGGGAAAGAAACCTTTTTAAAGGTCTCAAATACAACCAAACTTTCCAAAAATGAGGTTTTTTTTTTAAAGCTTCCTAGCCTCTCATTAGAGGATTTTTTCAAAATTAAGAATTATAAGTTTTCTAGCCTTCCTTTATGAGAGCTTTTCAAAATTAGGATTTTTAAACTTTCCTAGCCTTTCTTTAAAGGAGTTTTTCAAAATTGAGATTTTTAAAGTTTCCTAATCTCTTTTTAAAAGAGCTTTTCAAAAATGAGTTTTTTAAAAGTTTTATAGCCTTTCTTTAAAAGAGCTTTTCAAAATTGAGATTTTTAAAGTTTCCTATCCTTTCTTTAAATAGCTTTTTAGAATTGAAATTTTTAAAGTTTCCTATCCTTTCTTTAAATAAGCTTTTTAAAGTTTCATAGTCTTTCTATAGAGGAGTTTTTCAAATTTAAGATTTTAAAGTTTCAAAGCCTCTATTTAGAGGAGTTTTTCAAAAGTTAAGATTGTTCTTAAAGTTTCAAGAGCTCTGTTTAAAGGAGTTTTTCAAATTTCATATCTTTAAAGTTTTTAAAACTTTTGATGGCATAAAAACATGAAAAAAAAAACACAAAAACAAAACAAAAAACGAACAAAAAGAATAAGAAAAAGAAAAATAAGAAAACAAGCAAAACCAAAAACCTTTCAAACCCTGGTCTTGGATAACATTAATGTTTGTCGTTGCATTATTTTTTATGCTTAGAAATATGCAAAGAGGAGTAGCTATAGATTTCTACTTTTATATGAGAAAATCTAGCTAATTGTAAGGCCCTTAAAATCTGACCATATTTAAATCCAATATTTCTTTAACTTTGACAAGTTTTCAAAATCAAATTTAGAATGAATTTGATCTAAATACCCCAAGGTCGAACTTGGTCAAACAAACATCAAAATTTGTCAAAATTATTTAAAATCAGTCAAACCAAATTGAACTCAATTCAATTTTCAAAATTAATAACCAAATGGGAGTAATGAGCCATGGGAATGAAATTGGTGATTTTAATTCACCACAAAACTTTTATTGCACTTCAGAAAAAATTTTCTTTTAAGAGTATTTTTGTAATTTGACATTTTTAACGTCAATTTTTAGTGAAACTTTCAAATCATGTTTTGAAATTATTTGATGATTTTTTTTGCATTGAAAACCTTGATCTGGCCTTAGGAAGTCTGAATTACTAAAATGCCCTTTAGGGGTATTTTTGTAATTAACATTTTCAAGGTTAGTTTTTCGACAAAGGCTCTAGATCATGACTTTATATTCTTTTATGATTTTTAGTGAATTAAAAACCTTGATAACACCTCGAAATATATAAAATTACTAAAATACCCCTTAGGGGTATTTTTCTAATTTGACCTTTTTGAGGTCAATTTTTCACAAAACACTCTAGATCATGTTTTGAAATTATTTCATGATTTTTTAAGTATGAAAAACCTCGATTGAACCTTAAAAGGTGTGAATTTACTAAAATGCCTTTAAAGGGTATTTTCGTAATTTGGCCTTTTAGGGGTCGATTTTTCATGACAACTTCTAGATCTTAATTTCATATTATTTGAAGATTTTGGAGCATTAAAATCACAAAACAAAGAATGGATCATGGTTTTCTAAGAAAATTACATAAAAATGTGAAAACTTTAATAATGAGCAAATGGTTGTTTCACACTATTCTAGCTGCACTAAGAGCCTCATTTTCAGTCGGATTAATCATGAACCATTGATTATTTGAAGGTCTCAATCTAGGGGTGAAAGGTGATTACTTGAAAAATAATCTTGGAGGAAGGCTAATTGCCTTTGGATGCAAAGTTGATCAATGGCCCTCAAGCATTTGCATGGCATAAAAATTTATCATTTAGGGCTAAGAAGAAGAAAGGAGGTAGCTTGAAAGTGGTACGAAAAGGAAGAGAAAAAGGCAAAAAATATAGAAAAATTTTTGGGAAGCATTTTTAGGTATAATTTCTACCATTTTCTTCATTACATTACATATAATTATCCATTAGTTTTAATATTATTTTCCTATGATTTTTCTGATTTTTTGTGATAAAACAACTCCCTCCATAGTTTTTTTCCTCAATGACTCCAAGCTTGATCTAAAAATTTAACCAACTAATCAAAAGTTTGGATTAAAACAAAAAAGATAAAGGAAAACAAAAATCCACCGCTAATACAACCTTAGAAGGTTTTACCAAGCCTCCTTTCTCCATGGCCAAACCTTTTTTTGGTTTTCATTAAGTGTTTTCCTTGCTTTAAATAATGTGTTTATATGTTTTGAGTGTTATACTATATGTAATTTGCACATTTGTTGGCTATTTTAGTAGCTTGCATGATGTGTTTGGTTAATGTTTATGTTTCTATGGTTTCCTCTTAGGTAGTTTATTACATGTTTGATGAAATTTCATTTATGATAAAAATTCCTTCATATGATAGTTATCTAGGTGTTTGATGTATGTTTTAGTTAAATATAAGATTGAATGATTGTTGGAAGCTATGGAAGGCATTTGGCGAAGCTACCCTATGCTTGGCTGAATATCTCCTTTGTATTTATTGGCTAAATGATGCTTATATCATATGTGTTTGCTTGCATTTTTGGTTTGTTCTTTATGTTTGCATGTGTTTTATGAAATCCTCAACGAAAAAGTGTTGAATTGGTAAACTTTTGGTGAATTTGTTATGTTTGCATGTGTTTTAATTCAAAAAAAAAAAAAAGGTGGAGACATATCTTAAGTTTTTAGCCAGCAATTTCTCCATGAAATGGCTTGGCCAAACCTTATTTTGTTTCTTGAACCCTTGGTGTTTGATCCATTTTACTATGTTTATTATATGGATATTTAGTTTCTAATATATCTGTAAATATGCCAAAGTTTCCAATATGTTTGTTCCATATTCATACATATCCCATGTATCAAAGTTTGCATTTTTATCAATAGCATTTGGTAATTTTGTTACATGCATTCCCCTTACAAACCCTAAACCTTAAACCTAAACCTAAACCCTAAACCCTAAACCCCAAACCTAAATCCTAAACCTTAAACCCTAAACCAAACCTTTAACCCAAAACCCAAGTTCTAAACCACCTTAAACCAAAATGCAAAACTCCAAACCTAAAGCCCAAACTTAAACCCTAAACCTAAACGCCAAACCTAAATCCTAAACCCCAAACCTAAACCATAAACCAAACCCTAAACCTAACCCTAAACCTAAAACCTAAACCCTAATCCTAAACCCTAAAGCCAAATTCAAAACCTAAACAAAACCCTAAACCCTAAACCAACCAATCCCTAAAATCCTGAACCAATCCACAAACCCAAAAAAACCAACATTTGATCCACTTCATACATTTGCATCTCATTTTACTTTATTGTTACATATATCCTTGAATTGTCATGCATTTATGTTTTGTCATATGTGTTTAATTATCATGCATGCATTATATTTTATAATGTTCATGCATACTATTCATATATTTCATAAATAAGGTTTTTCAAGAAAAATGTTTTAAAATAAGATAATATCTCAAGAAAAAATAACCTTTGAGATCTAGCCTAAATATAGGGGGGACTCTCAATGGTTATTATTTATGTGAGGGATTATCTCATTTTCTATGGGGCAATTTGGAAACCCTTAAGTTAAGGATGTTTTTTAAGTTCTTCCTATATAGAAGGGTGAAGGAAATATCTTGATACTTAGGACATTTTTATATTGATCCAAAAATAAATTATTTTTGCTTTAAAAAAATAGAAAAATTATTTGCTTTCAAAAGAAAAGGAAAAAAAGGAGATTCATTTTTGCAATAAGTCATTAAAAGTAAGGAATTAATTTATAAACATTGAAATAGGACCATTTTTGCCAAAATCTAAGGATAACATGCAATCAATTGATACTATTTTCAATGGATGATATAGGGGTATTAATCTTTTCCTACAAGTAATCAACTCTTGGATCCAACTTTGATTTTCACAAACCACAAAATGCTCTTTTAATAAACTTTAAACTTGTTTTAAATGTTTTATTAAAAGGATAAAATTTTTGGGTAACCAATCACACCTTAAAAAATATTGGTGGGGACTCTTGGTTTTGATTTCTATTGAAAAAGCTTTTTAGCCCCATTTTTTGGTTGTTCCTTAAATCTAACAGTCGAGTTCTCGAACCCATACATTGTGACAATAATAGAACTCCTGAACCCAACTCTGTTGTTAAAAATCAAAATATCTTTTTGATAAATGTTAAACTTGTTTTCGATTTTATTGAAAAAATAAACATTTTAAGTAATCAATCACATGTAACAAAAAAGATTGGTGGTGACTTCATATTGTGATTTTTTAAATTTTATCCAAGTGGTGGAGTTTTTTGAACACACACGTTACGACATGCAGAAGTATCTATCGACTTACAGTCTTGCATGTTGAATCATTCTAGAATTTTCTTAATGTATTGTTTTTGTGAAAGAGCTAACAACTTCTTGGAACAATCTCTCATGATTTTTACACGTAGTATTGAGTTGCTTCACCTAGGTCCTTCATTTCAAAATTTGAGGACAATCAGTATTTCACCTAGGTGTATACTTCTTGTCATTGTCAACCAACAGTATGTCATCACATAAAATGATAAAATCACAAATTTATCTTTATCTCTTTTGATATGTTCATAATGGTCCTCATTAATCATGATAGAATTATTTGAAATTATTACTTAATAAAATCTAATATACCACTGCCTAAAAAACTATTTAAGACCGTCAATCCATTTTAATAGCCTGCACACTTTGTGTTCTTAACCTTTGTTAATGAAACCTATGGGTTGTTCCATATTGAATTTTATCTACCAATTTTCCATTTAGATAGGCATTTTTTATATCCATTTGATGTAACTCCAAACCTAAACTGGCTACAATGGCTAGAATTAAGCGTATCATGGTAAATCTTAAAATAGGAGAAAAAGTTTCTTCATAATCAATTCCTTTTAGTTGAGTATACCCCTTTGCTACCAAATGGGCCTTATATCTTTCAATTATCCCATTTGACTTATGCTTGATTTTGAAAATCCATTTGTTCTAAATCGTTTTGTGTCATTTAAGAATATCAACCAATTCTTATAAATGGTTTGATCTCATAGACTCCATCTATTCTTCCATTGCTTTCATCCATTTTTTTTATAGAGAATGAGAAAACTTTTTTAACATTTCTTGGCTACTCTTCATATTATGGGATAATTAAGAATGTTTCTCCTTCTATGTCAAAATGACATCGAGGAATATTTCCACAATTACTTCCCTTAACATGTGATTTCTAGTAAACTAATTCACCAAATTCATTATCTTTAGTCATATTATTATTGGTTTTTGATCAAGAATATGCATTAATTGATTCGAAACTAACAAATCATTTACTTCTTTAATCTCATAAATAGAGATTTCCTAATTTATCTCACCTCTTTTTGGAAAGTCAATTCTAAAAAAACTGGTGTCCCAAGATTCAAATTCAATTATACTTCTATTTAACTGAACATCTATGAACACATATCCTTTTGAATGCTTAAAGTCTCTTACAAATATACTATTTTTGCCTTAAGAACCTAGCTTGCCATGTAGATGAGCATCTCATATACATAGACAACTCAACCCCAAGGTCTTAAATTTCTAGATATTAGCTTTTCTACCTATTCTTAACGGGTAGGTGAAACTAGTTAGAAGCAGATAATAATACATTACCCCAAAATGTGATTGGCAAATTTTCTTGGGCCATCATAGACCTCACCATTTCTAAAAGAGTTTTATTTCTTCTCTCCATAATATTGTTTCGTTATAAAGACTTTGAAATAGTTAACTGCATATCAATACCTTTTTTTCCACATAGTTTTCTGAATTGATCAACCAAATACTCATGTTCTCAATCCATTCTTAACACCTTAACGTTTTTGCTAATTTAGTCTCTACCAAGGTCACTTACTTTCTAAAACATTCTAACGCTTCAAACTTGTGAGAAATTAAATAAACGAACCTGAAGAATATAAAATCATTAATGAATGTGATGAAACATTAACCTCCTTTTTGTGACTTTACATTCATTAGCCCATAAATGTCAAAACATATCAACTGCGATAGAACTTCATCTCTACTTCCTTTACCAAATGGTTTTCATATCATTTTCCTTGCTAGACAACTTTCACACAATGGTAGATTAACTTTCTCAATAAGGCCTAATAATCCCTTTTTTTTCTAATCTATTCATTCTTTATTGACCAATATGGTCAACTCTAGTATACGAAATATTCACATCAATATTCATGTCAAAATCAATCATAAGGGAAAGGCTTAGATTATTATATAGAACAATATCTAACACAACAAAACCATTTAATAAAAATACAAATCCATAATAAGTTATATCCAAATATAAACTCAAATTAGTACTTTTAAAGTTCAAAACAAATCTAAACTAAAAAGAATAGTGATAGAAATCAAATTTCATCAAATAATGAAAGCAATAAGTACATCATGTAGGATAATGGCTTTTCCACCATGTATCCATAGCTTACAAGAGCCAATTCCCCTTATTTTAATCTATGAATTGTTTTCTACGTAGATCTACATAGATCCATTTTGTTCTATGTGGAATCCAATAGAAATCCATAAAGGCATTCTTATCTTATACTAGCCTACAAGTGCATAGGTTGCATCCAAGTAATAAAATGTGTGAGTAGAGTACTGTTCCTTCAATAATTAAGTACCAAAATGATTCATTCGACTTTATATTTAGAGATTGAAGTGAAAACAAAACAATAATGACGTACATGTAAAAGATTATTATAATGCTAAACAAGATGGAAACTTTCTAGCAATAGTGGCGGCTAAATAGAAAAAGAATAAAAAAGTACAATGTTGCAAGGAAATGCAAATAGAAACCAAGTAAAGAAACCAAATGCTTTTAGGACAAACAAAATTGGCCCAATATAAAGAATGTTTAGAGCAAATGCAAGTAATGTAAAAAGAAAATGCAAAAGCTTAAAGAGTACTTGAAAGTAAATTTGAGTGCTTGAAATATATTTATATAAAGAAAGTTTGAAAACAACTTAAAATAACTTGTATTGAATAAGAGTTTTGAAAAAGAACTTTGGCTAGTCTATCACCCTAGTTGAATGAAAGTAAAAGATTACAAGTGAACCAAAACTAAAAAGGATAGAGAAAATGGAATGAGGGATGGGGGGATGCTTTACAAGTGAACTCTATTAATAGTACATGACTTTGGCTATGGAGATGAACTTGGACATTTTCACTTTAAACTAAACTCTTTTGAATTTGGAAATGTAATTTTGAATTTGAATGAGGTAGTCAAATAGATGAACCTTCTTATACAAAGTGGAGCTTGTGTAACCATATAGAACTCTTAGATTAGTCCACTTGTGACACCCATGCTTAGGTGTTCATAACATGTTAACCATGTTTTGAAATAAATATATGGTATATTTAGTTTGTTTTTAAATTTGCTTGCATGATCTTTTTGATTCTTTCAATTAGTTTAAAATTTTTTTGAATTTGAAAGAGTCATCTGGCACCAATCTTCTTGCTTTGACTAAATATCTTACTTACCTTAGGCTTCTTAGTTCCTTTTGGTTTGACTAAAAATGTGGGCTGAGGTTTTCTTCCAAAGTTTGCCACCTTTGCATGGTTTGTAAATTCTCACATGCATGGTTGAATGGTTTTTGTAAGCTTCCCAAGCTTTGGTGAATGTTGCTTATCACCCTTGCATGCATTGCATGGTTTTCATGCATGGCTATCTTTCTTGTCACTTTTGCATAGTTTGCATGGTTTTTGCCATTTTCATCCAACTTGTCTAATATCTTCATACAAACCTAAAAATAAAAAATTTAACACATTAAGGCATAAAATGGATTGAATTCATAAAAAGTTTCAAAATTTAAAGGCAAAGGTAACTTATAAAAAACTATAATTTTCATAGTCATCACACCCCCACACTTAGCTTTTTACTTTTCCTCAAGCAAAATTCTCAAATTAACTATGCTAATAACCAAAATAGAAGTATTTAAAGTTAAAGTCTCATAAGTCATCGGTCATGCACTATTGCATAAAGTAAGGATAGTTATAAACATAGTTAGACATAAAATTTATTCAAAAGTAAGCTCTCAATTTCTTGCGACTTTCATCTATGTAAAGTTAATCTATCTCTAATCTATACAGGCAATATAAGTAAAGAGTATGTAAGATATGCCATTACATATTAATCTAAAGATATAGCACACTTCATAAGTTTACTTTCCCTATTCCCCCACCATTAATGTAGACTTACATACTTGACTCAAGATCAATAACTCTTTATCGGCTTGTAATGTAAGGCTTGGGTTAAGGTAGGAGAGAAGATATCTTAGGCTTGAAAACCATTTGCTTACTTTTGAAACTTTTCTTGAACTTGAGAACTTTTTAGACTAATCAAGGTTGAGACACCTTTATTTGGATATATATATATATATTATATAGCCACTTTGGCCTTTGCATATTTTATTTCTTTCTTCCTATGCCTCCTTACCTCTCAAATATAATTAGTTGTCTTATTTTGTCCCTATTCCCCCACCATTAATGTAGACTTATATACTTGACTCAAGATCAATAACTCTTTATCGGCTTGTAATGTAAGGCTTGGGTTAAGGTAAGAGAGAAAATATCTTAGGCTTGAAAACCATTTGCTTACTTTTGAAACTTTTCTTGAACTTGAGAACTTTTTTAGACTAATCAAGGTTGAGACACCTATATTTGGATATATATATATATATAGATATATATTATATAGCCATTTTGGCTTTTGCATATTTTATTTCTTTCTTCCTATGCCTTTTTACCTCCCAAATATAATTAGTTGTCTTATTTTGTCCCTAACGTACATAAGCATAGTGGGTTTGGTGAGAAAAAGATAGATAAATTATAGAAAAGGCTTGAGCTTATTTGGTATGGGTGAAACAAGGAAAAAGATTATAGGCTCAAAGTAAGGTACTAAAGATGATTTATTTATATGAAGGCTTTAAAAGGCTCAAACTATCTAAAGATAGCCTAAATCACTTCTCAAGTTAGGTACAACCTAGGATTTCGCTTCAAGTGTTAAGTAGGAAAATTCTAAAGTTATACTCATGCCTTAAATTTAACTTTATATTCACATGATTTTTCACCAAAATTGATGCATGTCAAAAATCATGACTAAAATGCACACAACATGAAAATTAACAGTTAAAAGATAAGTATACTAATGATATCATTTCATGTTTTCACTACATTCATACTTGTCCAAAAATTATACTTAAGTAACTTATGATCAACCTATGAAAAATTAACTAAGATCGCATTAGCATGATTGTAAACAAATTAACTTGGTTTGAAAACAAAGATTTTAAGGATAACTTTGAAAAAAAAATTGAAAAACTTTTTGCACAAGGTAGTTCCCTTCCACTCACTTGAATTGCATATTATTTCAAATGAAATAGTTTAAAAAGTTAAGGAAAATGAATACCTCCTTTTCTTTGCTTCTTGAGGTCAAATCTTGTAAACTTTTTTAGGCTCCTTTAAGTCATCCTCATTTCTAAGAAAACAAAACAAGAACAAACAAAATCAAAGCATACCTATTTGAATAAAATTAAACAAATAATAGAGAAATTGTAAAACTTGGGTTCCTTCCAAAATAGTGTTAGTTTTGGTTAAGTTGGACCATATGTAAAATCCAAAGACTACCAATTCTCCTTCGATGGTATTTTTCTTTTTTATTTTTGTTTGGCAAGTATCATATAGACGAAATGGGTCTTTAGAGTTAGGATCTTTCTCTTAGTAGGTACAATATAAATAGAATGGGTTTTTAGAGTTACGCTTATGGACTTGTCTTTTTCTACTTGGTTTTGTTAGGAATCCCTATGAACTATTTTTTTTTTAATTCCAAGTAAGACATTTTGTACATATCTACTTTATCTTTAAGAAAACCTTACCCTCCAATTTTATAAGTAATTCTTTTATCTTTGAATCATAAGGTTACTCATAATTATACGCATCTATTAAGGCTCTTGAGGTTGCTAAGAAGGATCTAATTAAAAAAATAGGGGCTTTTCATCACCATATCTAATATTACAAAGTTTATAGGAAAAGCATATTTACCCATTTTAACAAGAATTCTTCATGATTCCTTGTAGCCTTTTGGTGGATCTATCTACAAATCTAATACTGAAAGTTATAGGTTTTAGTGCACCAGCTCCAAGCTATATAAAAATGTTCATGGGCATTATATTAATACTATATCCTAAGTCGTATAAAGCTTCATTGAAAAATAAGGGACCAATGAAACAAGGTATGCAAAAACTCCCTAGATCGTTTAGCTTGGTGGGAAACATCTCTTGAACTGTTGGGCTACACTCATTAATAAGTGTAACTTTCTTTAACTCCTTGAACAATTATCTCCATTTGGGCTTTGGTGATGACTAGGCCACTTCGAATGTTCTCTTTATAGTAGATATCCTTAGAGTTAGCTTCATCATCTTCACTTTTTGTTCCTCTTATTAAACTTTTATGTTTGGATCCAAACTTCTCAAAATTTCTCTCCCTACTTAGAGTAGGTTTTCATATTCTATTTGAGCTTTTTTTTCTTTTATTTCTTCATTAGGCCTTTTTTAGGGCCTGTAGGTCTTTTTCAGGGTTTTTCTTGATTTCATTTTCTTTTTTTACTTTTTCAAATTTATCTTCCTCCTTAAAATCTTCTTTAGAAATTCCTACAAAACCCGGCAACTAACCACCATAGGCTTATTCATTAAGTTTTCATCATTGAAAAAGAAGATTTCTTCTTCATAAAAAAAATGGCATTGCACACATCCTTACCCATTTTCTTGGGGTTGGACTTGGTGTTGCTTGGCAAGGATCCTATTAGGTAGTTCACTAAGGCATTGGCTAATTAGTCCATTTGGATTTTTAAGTTCTTAATGAATGCAACTTTGTTTTGTAAGGTGGTGGTTTGGTTTTAGAAAATTTGTGAGAACATCTCTTCTAAGCTGGGTTTCTTTTCTTGGGGTGGATTTTAGGGTTGTTGGCGAAAATTGGAAGGTTGGGTAATGTTTTGGTTGTTGTTCCAAGAAAAGTTGAGGTGATTTTGCTAACTAGTATTGTAGGTGTTGTTATAATGATTGTATGGTTGCTTGGTTTGGGCAACATAGTGGATGGTTTTAGTCTTATATTGGCACTTATCAGAAGAGTGTGGTCCTTCACAAATTTCACAAGTCAAGTATGGGTTTTGAATGGCTTGGATAGGAGCAATGATCGATTGGGTTCCTAATGCTTTTACTTTTTTTTATCAAGGTAGCTAATTGAGAAGTAATGGAAGCAAGGGTGTCAAGTTCATATGCCCAGAAGTTTTCTTGTAGACCATTCTTTAGACACCTTATTGGTAGTTTTTGGCTACCATTTCCTTGATTAGTTCATAGGCCTCTTCAATGAATTTTCTCTTTAAGGTTCTAATTGCACTTAAATTTTAGCTTTTTCATGCTCAATTTTAGTGTAATTTGACTTATATTTTAGCTTATTGTTTGTCATTTATTGAAAAAAAATACTCTTAAAATCACAATTTTCTTATGTGTAGGTGTAATCAAAGAAAATGAAGAATTTTGGTTAATTAGGACACAATGTGGAGGATTTTGGTGCAAATGGCCTTAATTAATGTCAATAGATCACATTGACACTTAAGGAGTTCTTTTTTTTTTTTTTTTACTTTCCTTCATTTTATTTTAACCTTGATTTCATAGAATTTTTTTTAGAAAAAATTGTGATAGAAATACTTATTAAATGTTGGAAATTTTTTTACAAAAAAAAAAGTTAAAAGGTCCAAGAATTATGGATGTGGTTAAAATGAAAAATATGAAAGATGCTTATATGGCACATTTGAGGGATTTGATTGGCTACTTAAAACTAACTTGGAAAAAGGTTCAAACTAGCTTAAAAAGAACCAAGAACCAGGGGAGAAAAGATAGAGCCTACGTGCACCATAATTAGCTATGTAGAAGCACCCAGCACACACCATCAGCAGCCATGCAATGGCTTAGATGAGCACCAGCAATGAAGGCTCCAAAAAATGTTTTAGCGCTTAAAGTCCCCCCATTTGCCTATAAGTAAGGGAAAGGGCTAGTCTTAGGGAGAACTTGGAGCCTAGGTCATTAATTTTTTATTTTCTACATTTTATTTTCTGTTTTCCTAGCTTCCAAACAACTTTGTTCTTCAATTTTCTTCATTGCATTTTACTGCTAATTTTCATATTTTAGTGTATTTTCTTCTAGTCTTTTCAAATCTTGCAATAAAATTTGAAGAATTAATCATTTTTTAGCTCTAAACAGTGCATATACCTTTACTTTTGCACTTATTTGTTGAATTGTTGAGGTTGATATTCATTCGATTTTTGCAACCTTATCAAAACTTGTTAGTTTTTATCTAATTTTTTTTTACAGGTTCTTAAGATACATCATCTTATATCAAATCTAGCTTGAATCTTTAAGTAAAGATTTCCAGATAATGGTTGGAAGGAGCGGTTGGAACAAATGAAGTGCCAGACATGGAAATTCTCTTTGGTGTGGATGTGCTCTCCTCATAAAGCTCTTTTGGTCTCTTTTCTTCTTAGATCTATGGTCTCATGTTTCAGTTGACAAATATTATTTTTTTTCTTTGATTTCACTTAAGGATAAATGTTGTTTGGATTATTCATTGGTGAATATAATTTATGGAGAAATAACAGCAAACTATTTTGAGTTTTACTTTGTTGAGTTGTTTTTATGTTTGATATTTATGATCTATGTGTCGATTCTTGCTAGAAACTTATCAAATTTGATATCCTTAATGAAGCTAAAGAGTTTTTACAATTTATGATCAATTGGTAAATTTTTCTTTTAGATTCATTCAAATTAGTTCATGTACTACTTGACAGATTTCTTGCTTATCAATATTTCACTATTTCCTTTAATTTCTATTGCATTTTAGATTTGTTCTCTACATCATTTACTTGCTCTCTTAATCACCATTTAAAAATAGGTTCCTGTTGTTTAGTTTAGAAGAGCAACTTATTGGAATAACATGCTTAGTTTCATTTACTATTCACATAAGACATTACATGCGTAAAATTCATTGTTTGTTCATTTACTGTTCACTAGAATAACATAATTCAGTTTCATTTCATTTACTATTCTGTTTCCATTCATTTTTTTGTTCAAGTTTGTTAAGACATCTTGCTTTTTCATTTAGCTCTTTATTTGTCCATACAAAATGCACTTAGACTAAACTCATGTATACATTGTAGAAATTCAATTTTATTGCGTGTTTAGGTGCAAATTAGGTGCCTTCTGTTTGCAAATTTTTATGTTTTTGCATTCTTCATATGAATATGTAGAAAGTTAGTCATATAGGATTTGCATAGTTTAAATATTTTATTAGTAAAAAAAGAAAAAAAAAACAGTCTTGGTTTGCATTTGTTTTTATTTTTTTACAAAGTTCCTTTTCCATGTGATTTGCATGTTTAAATTCACTCTCTTTTAGATTTTGTTTAGGATCCTTGATATCAGTGGTTCATTTAGGTTGTGTACTGAAGATTTCAACATCATTTTAGAATAGTTTTAGTTGTAAAGTCAGTATAGGAAGTTCATGATAATTGTTATTTTATAGTTTGCATTAAAGTTTATTTCCCTAAAGTTTCTTTTAGAATTTTTAGTACTATTTTAATGTAAATATGTCTTTGTTTTGCACATTTCATTTTTAGCTTTGCATTATATTTTTCAATTGCATTTTATTTTTATTTAAATTTTTTTTTTTAGTTTTTCAATTGCATGTTACTTTCTTAGGTCAATTTCTTTTATAATTTGTTTTCTTATTTGATTTTCAAGTTTAATTTTGTAGAATCATTTTTTTTTATAATAAGTAATTGAACAAACCAACTTTAGATAGGGAATGGAATAATTGGTAATTAAGCTAGGTGTATTTTTTAACTAATCCTTGAGGGATCGACACTTAGACTTTACATTCTCTATTATTACTTGATGGCCTAAATGCTTGCAGATTTGTCCTATCAAGTTTTTGAAGTTGTTGTTGAGGATTAGGTTTAAAAAGTCCTAGGTTAATATTGACTTTCACCATACTCTACTATAGATTGGTTCACTTTAGTGTACATACCTTTGGCTAAAAATTAGATTTGCTTCATTTCTAGGTGTACATATTTAGAGTTTTTTTTTTGTTAGAGTGGTTTACTAGTCTTAGTGTTCTTAAGGCCTATGTAAGCATTCTATTAGGAATCATGAATTGATCCCTATAGATCTTGAGCTTGAGGTTACTTGTAGAAGAATTAGAAGGGAAAGATAAATTAATCCAACCAACACCATGGCCAAGTAAGACATTAGAGCCCTTAGTGATTATGTTGTACCTAATCTTCATGGTTTTCAACCTAGCATTAGGATGCTAGCCATACAAGCCAATAATTTTGAAATTAAACCTACAATCATCTAGGTGATATAGTAGTCAGTGCAATTTAGTGGTCATTCAAGTGAGGATCTAAATACTCATCTTTGGGACTTCTTGGAGATATGTGATACATTTAAACATAATGGTGTTACTAAAAATGCCATAAAGCTTAAGTTTTTTCTATTTTCCCTTAAAGATGGAGCCAATAGTTGGTTAGCCTTGATGCCTCCAGATTCCATTACCATTTAGGATGACTTAGTGTAGAAGTTCATGGCTAAATTTTTTCCTCCACTCAAGACAGTTAAGCTTGGAATGAAATTACTACATTTTTCCAACATGACTCGAAGACCTGGTGTGGGAGAGATACAAGGAGCTCTTAAGATGGTGTCCACACCATGAACTACTAAAATAGATGGAGATTCAAATACTTTGTAATGAGTTAGTTCCTAATAATAAGACATTCTTAGATGCTGCATCGAGAGGTGCTTTAATAAGTAAGACTTCTAACATAGTTATGATCTGATTGAAGATATGGCAACTAATAATTATCAGTGGTTTAATGAGAGATAGCATTATAGAAAAGCTTCGAGGGTGTAAGAGCTTAGTGAACTTATAACACTTAGTGCTAAGGTAGATTCCCTAGCCAAATCTGTAAAGTTTTTACATTGTAAGGTTACATGCCCATAACCTAGTCCTCGTTATTCTAGGTTTACTCATACCCATAATTCCATAGCTATGTGTGAGGTATGTGAGGTAAGACACCTCAGGGAGTCATATCTAGATATTCATTCAAAGTCAATTTCATTTATAGGATAGAACTAGAGATAGCCCAACAACCACTATTCTTCCATATACAGCCTAGGTTGGAGGAATAATCTTGTTTTTCTTTGGAATCAGCAACAAAACCACCATCCTACATTTTTTCAACCTAGTTAGGCACCATTACCACTAGTACCATCACCACCATAGCATGCTCAATTTTCTAGACCACTTTACCCATTAGGCTTTCAACAACCACATTATAAGTAGCAATTTTCACAATAACATTACACACCTCCATATCCATCTATACCACCCTTAGATAACAAGACCTCATTCAAGGATCTTTTATGTTCTTTTATTAGAGCTTAGACTATATCCATAAAAAACTTAAAGATCTATATTGGTTGGCTAGCTACATTTTCTAGTACCTGACCTCAAGGCACCTTACCTAGTAACATAAAAGTTAACCTAAGAGGGAAGGGAAAAAGCACTGCAAAGCAATCAACCTTAGGAGTAAGAAGCAAATAGCTAGTGATGAGGTCCAGATAGGGTAGATAAGGGTTCTGATTATGATGAGCTTGATAGGAACCTAATTCATAAAGCAAAAAAAAGTAAAAAGAAAGATAGGGGTGTAGTTCTTATTCATATCCAGTTATCACAAACACCATTCTTGAGTGCTATACTAAGCTCACCTAGGCTTATTTCTCTTAGAATTGAGCCATCTAGGCCTTATATTCCTTTTTCTAAATGAGTTTAGAAGTAGAAGAAAGATAAGCAATTCTCTAAATATTTTAAGGTGTTTAAGAAACTACACATTAATATCTCATTTTCAGATGTAGTTAAGCAGACACCTACTTATGCAAATTTATAAAGGATATTATCTTTCATAAGATAAGGCTTGAAGACTGTGAGACATTTACATTCACCAGTGAATGTATATCAGAGATTCAATAAGGACTACCTACTAAGATTAAAGATCTTAGTAGTTTTATAATTTCTTATACCATAGGTAATATGTCTTTTGACAAAGCTTCATGTGGCCTAAGTGCTACCATTAACCTAATGCCTTGGTCCATTTTTTAGAAATTAGGCATAAAAGAGGCCAAACTAACCTCAGCTACTCTACAATTAGCTAACAAGTCACTAAAATACCCTAAAAGGATAGTATAAGATGTTTTGGTCAAGGTAAAGAAATTCATTTTTCCTGCTGATTTTATTATGTTAGAAGTGAAGGTGGATTGTGAGATCTTAATTATTTTAAGAAGACCTTTTTTAGCCACTGGGAGGGCATTGATAAATGTTCAAAAGGGTGAATTGAATTTACTGGTACATGATCAAGAGGTTCGATTTAATATTTTTAAGGCTTTGAAGTATCCGAATGATTTTGAGAAGTGTTCTAAAGTAGAGGTAGTCAGTAGCTTGGTTCATGATGTTTTACACCTAGAGCATCTGATCTCACAATTTAAAGATTCTTTTTTCATTGATGAGGTAAAGGATATGGATTTGAGTGATGATAATGATGATGATGATGCGATTTTGATGATCTTTACTGATTGATATGCACCACCTCCTAGTGCTAAGCCTTTAATGGACATAGATACTCTCCCTAGAATAATTAAACCTTCGATAATGGACCCATAAGTTCTTGAGCTTAAACCATTACTCTTACACCTTAAGTATGCTTACTTAGGTGACAATCACAATTTGCCTATGATCATATCAACATCCTTGATTGATGATTAAGAGGAATGACTTCTTTCAGTCATACATAACCATAAGCTAGCTATAGGTTGGTCCATTACTGACATTCAAGGTATTAGTCCATCGTTTTGCACACACATATAATTTTCATGGATGATGGATGATGAATGATGGATTCAGGCAAACCATTGAGATGTAACAGAGGTTGAATTTGGCTATGAAAAAAGTGGTCAAAAGAGAGATTATTAAATGGTTAGATGTTGGGATCACATATCTGATTTTGGATAATGCATGGGTCAGCTCGATTTTGTATGCCTAAGAAATGTGGGAAGACAGTAGTGTAGAATCAAAATAATGAGATGATTCCTATAGGATTGTTATCGGATGGCAAGTTTATATAGATTACTAAAAGCTAAATAAGGCGATAAGAAAGGATCATTTTCCTCTGCCTTTTGTTGAAAAAATGTTGGATTGAGTATCTAGACATGTGTGTTACTATTTTTTAGATGGATATTCTGGATACAATTGGATAGCTATAGCTCTCGAAGACTAGAAGAAGACTACTTTTACTTGTCATTTTAGTACCTTTGCCTTTAGGTATGTATGATGATGATTTTTTTGATATGGTAAAAGACTTCCTGAAGGTATTCATGGATGATTTTTTGGTCTTAAGTGATAGCTTTGAGGATTGGCTTGATCATTTAGCTCGTGTTTTTGACAAGATGTGAGGAAACCAACCTAGTGTTGAATTGGGAGAAATGTCATTTTATAGTTAGAAAAGGAATAATGCTAGGTCATAATGTTTTTATTGTAGGTATTGAGGTTAATAGAGCTAATATTAAGGTTATAGAAGATTGCCACCTCCAACTATAGTTAAGAGTATTAGGAGTTTTCTTGGACATGAAGATTTTATAGGAGATTCATTAAGGACTTTTCCAAGATTTCCAAACCCTTTTGCAGATTATTATAGAAAGAGGTGAAGTTTAAATTTGATGATGATTGCTTGCATGCTTTTTAAGTGCTTAAAGGGAAATTAGATTTCACTCTAGTCATTATAGCACCCAATTTGTCTCTACCATTTGAGCTTATATACGAAGCTAGTGACCATATAGTAAGAGCTATTCTAGGTTAGAGGATAGGAAAGTAATTTTATATTATATACTATGCAAGCAAGACTTTGATTGTGCTCAATTAAACAATGCTACTACTGAGAAAGAGCTATTAGAGTTTGTATTTTCTTTTAAAATGTTTTACTTTTATCTCATAGGCTCTAAAGTCATAATTTATACTGATCATGCTTTAACTAGATATCTCATGACCAAGAAGGATGCAAAACTTAGGTTGATTAGGTGGATTCTCCACCTACAGAAGTTTGATTTGGAGATTATAGATAAGAAAGGATGAAAAAACCACATGGCTAACCATTTTTCTAGGTTAGATAATGGCAGCTTTGACAATGACTTGAACATTGGTGAAACTTTCCTTGATAAGTAGTTGATGACATTTCAACATGATACCTTGGTTTGGTATGCTGATTATGTCAATTTCATTATTGGTGGAGTTTACCCCTAAATCTATCATTCCACCAAAAGAAGAAGTTTTTGCATAATGTCTGGTATTATGTTTGGGATGATCCTTATTTATTTAAACAGTACAAGGATCATATTTTAAGGTGATGTGTCCCAATGGAGGAAGTTGATGATATTCTGAGACATTGTCATGCTTCTAATTATGGTGGATACTTTGGATGATAGAATGCTACAACTAAAGTGCTTTAATTAGGATTTTATTGGTCCATTTTATTTTGAGATGCACATTTGTTTGTTCATATGTGTGATCAATGCCAAAAAGTTGGGAACATATCTAAGAGACATGAGATGCCCTTGAACCCGATTTAGAGGTTGAGATCTTTGATGAATGGGATATAAACTTTATGGGATCTTTTTATAGGAACCATTATATACTGATGGCTATGGATTATGTTTTGAAATGGGTAGAGGCAGTAGCTTTACCTACTAATGATGCTAGGGTAGTATTTAACTTTTTAAGGAAAATTATATTTTCTAGATTTAGAACTTTTAGAGTCATTATTAGTGATGAGGGATCCCATTTTTGTAATAAAGTGTTTGATGCATTAGTAGCAAAATATGGGGTCACTCATAAAGCTGCCATTGCTTATCATCCATAACGTAATAGTCAAGTATAGGTCTCAAATAGGGAAATCAAGACTATTCTTGAGAAAACTATGAATCCGAGTTGTAAAGATTGGTCTAAGAGATTATATGATCCATTATAGGCATATATGATCACCTTAAAACTCTAATTGGGATGTCACCCTATCAGTTCATATATGGGAAAGCTTGTCACTTGTTAGTAGAGTTAGAGCAGAAGGCATATTGGGTTATTAAGAATTGGAACTTGGATTTAAATGCTATAGGTGAGAAATGACTTTTATAGCTGCATGAGCTTGATAAGTTCCACTTGCATGCTTATTATAGATCTCAGTTATTTAAAGAAAAGAAGAAAAAATGGCAAAACAAGTTAATGCATTTGAGCTCGATCAAAATGTTTTGCTATTTAATTTTTGCTTAAAGCTTTTTTTTTAAGAAACTTAAGTCAAGATGGATGGTTCCATTTGTGGTGACATGAGTATTTCCCTATGACACTACTGAGATTATGGATGATGTGAAAGTGCTATTATTGGGCATAGATTGAAGCACTATTATGGAGGAGATGTTGGGGGAGTGATTAAAGTAATGCATTTTCGAGATTGATTCTCTTGAGCTTATAGTTTAGGCTTTTGACTTCAAAGAAAGAGCTTATTGGGAGGCAACCCAAGTTTTATTTTTCATGTTATTTCTTTTTATGCATGCTTATATATATATATGTGTGTTTGCATGTTTGTTCTCTTATACATATTCAATTTTAATGATTTGTACATAGTTGTTTCTGTGTTCATTTGGTTTTTGTACATATTAATATAGTTTCTTTGTTTAGTTGTTTTTTTTAATTTGTAGGCTTGAATGATAGCTTTAATTGGATACACTAGTTTCGGCCAAAGCTTGGATGGGACATTCAGCCACCAATCCTCTATGATGGTACATGAGTTTTCTTGTTCCTCTATTTTATGCTATATTGTTGATGTTTACACATTAAGGACAATGTGTTATTTAAGTTTGGGGGTATTGGGAAAATTTTCAAAAAATTTTTTTAAAATATTTGAGTTTTCCTTAAGCTTGCCTTGAAATTTAGCTTAACATGTAGTACCATTGAATTTTTATTATGCTTTCTTTGAGTAGTTACGCACAAAGCCAATGATAGGTAATGATGGATAATGAATATAGCTTTAGGAAAAGATTGAATATGTGTGAAATATGAGATGATACTTAGGTTTAGAGAATTCTTGAATAAGGTATTCATTTATGAGTGATGTTTTGAATATTGAATTGCATTTTTTATCTAGTATTGTTTATGTAAGCATGAGATTGTTTTTTGCATTAGTCTTTAGAGTTATGCTTCATGATTCTAAAATTTGTTTTGATTATCTCTCGAAGTGAAATCTTAGAGGACATATGATGAGGGAAATGATATAAGCCATCCTTGGATTGTTTGAGCCTTTCAAGCTAACCTTGACATATTATTTCCGTAGTCACCCTATTCGAGCTTTATGATTCCTTTTCTTTATTTTGAAACCACATTACAAGCCCATAGCCTTTGTTTTGATATTTCCTATCTTTTTGGTTCCTTACCCTATATGCATTAGGACATTCATATGCATTATGAGCTATGCATCATTAGGGCAGAAGGGCTGAGTTTGGAAAGTTTGGGAAATAAAAAAATAAAAATAAAAAAAAGAAAAAATAAAGCAAGCTTGCAAAAAAAATTAAAAAAAAAAACAATAAAGTATTTAAAAAGCGAAGAAAAGAAAAAAAATGGGTACAATTAAATTTTGGGAATGATTCCTTATTCAAGCTTACCTTTCTTGCCTTGAGAGATTATTGATGAATGATCCTAGACATATAATGCATTGTTAAGGTACTTGAGCCTAAATGACTTTTATCATACCTTGACCTTAGCCTTACATTATAAGCTTAATAAAGTCCTAAATGATCCCAAATTATGTGTTTATCTACATTAATGGTGAGAGAAGTGATACACAAACTTATGGAACGAAAACATGCTTTATTGATCCTTGTTATTAAAATTTCATGTTTTGCATAACATTACTAGATCTCATGCAAGGAAGTGAGAGAGATGTTTCTTGCTTATGGAACCATATTTAGGAATGATCTTAGCCTAGGTTGATCCTTCTATATTAGCATTTATTCATGATTTTATTTAGTTATGTTCATTGATCAATCCATAAAGCATTATATAGAATGAAGCATTGAAAGTATAGTGCGATTCTTGTAGACACCTATTTGTGTCTGGGCCCAATTAGGGCCTATTTGTGTCCCAATTTAATTGCGTCGGTCCCTTTCATACTTTGTTATTCTAATATATTATTATTAATATCATTACTTATTATTATTATTATATTATATTATATTATTATTGTTATTATATATTTATATTTTTTTCTTTTTTTTCCAGTCCTTTTTCTTTTTTTTTTTTCCTTTTTTGTTCAAATTTGCATGTGGACAGGAAAGCAGGGAATCAGAATCTGACCCTTTGGTCAAAGGCTTAATTGCGAATCGAATTGCTAAAATTTTAGGACCAAAAATCACACTGGATAGAATACAATCCCAAGATTCAAGCCTGAGATTGATTCTGTCCATTTTCTTAAGTTGATCCTAGGATTGCCTAGAAATTGGACTTATCCTATAGAAAACAACATGCAAAAACACAGAGAAAAATTAAGAGAAAATTATTGGAAAAGTTTTGAAAAATTTTGGGCAAAAAAGGTTCTGAGAGATTAATTCTAGGATTTAGGGTTTAATTCATAGTTCTGGGTGTAATTCTAAGCTTCTAAATGTGAGTTTAAGGTTGCAGAAGGTTTACAGAAGGTTTAAAGCTATCTGGGAATTTTTCTGGATTTTTTTGGATTTTTTTTAATTTTTATGGGTTTTTTGAAGAACTTTGAATTTTTAAGCAAAATTTTTTGGCGAAGGTTGAAGTTTTCGACGAGATCCTAGCAAGCTTTCTAGAATTTGGCACGTTTTCCAAAAATCAATGGATTTTTCAATTTTCGATTGAATTTCAACATTCTTAAAAACTGATTAGATTCTCAGTTTTCAGTTGAATTCATTGGTGGGTTTTCTAAAGAGAAGGCAGAGGGAAAATCAGCTAAAGAGAGAGAAGGGAAAAGGCTTTTAAAGGAAAACTCTAAAACTTAACTTTTATACTGCAACCAAACGACGTTGTTTCGAATAAGCTAGGATCCATGCATAGACCTGGTGACCCACGTGCAGACCTACGCTCCAACCTGACCCAATCTCAAGTTTTTCTTTTTTCATTTTATTTTATTTTATTTTAAACCTATTTTTATTATTTTTTTGGTTTTATTTTTTAAAAAATAAGAAAAAAGTTATTTTTGCCACTTTTATTACAAAAAAAAGAAAAAAATTTACAAAAAATATAATTTTGCAAAAAAAATGATAAAAAATCCTTTTAATAAAAAAATAATTTTCAAATAAACAAAAATAATTTTTATCATTTAAACTATTGGAGGATTGCTTTGAAGTAAGCCCTACCAAACTATTAAGAGGTTTTACTAATTTTTCTAGAATAAAAATTAATAAATCCGATGATGGAGCCTTTTCAGAGTATGACACTAGTCTCCATGAATACTCATGACATGAAAAAATTATCCTAAATTGCTACCAAACTATTAGGACAATTTTAGGATTAATTTTTAATATTAAAAATTTGATAAATTATAAAAATGATCAAGGCTTGGATAATTTGAAATCAAACTGATACCATTCTTTGGATGGGTGTTGTGGGGTGCTACAACCTTCTCCATGTGTAACCGACTCCTAAACCTAACATCTATTTATGCATATCAGAATATGTTTCAAGTGGCCAATCACACCTAACCAAAAAAGATTAGTGGAGACTTTCATTTATCCATGTCTAGCAGTAGGTCTATGGATCTATAAGTTATGATAGTTTGACGACTCCACTGGGGACAATAAAATTCAAGCTAGTCAATGACTTCTTATTATCCAAGCTTTGCTAAATAAATTTGGAATTATTCCATTTCATTGCTTATATCTGCTTTATTATTTATTTTTCTTATGTATACCTGCTTATTTATGTGTTCATATTTGCTTAGTTTTTTATTTATTGTATATATATATACCTATTATCCATTTGCATGTCCATAACATAAGCCCTCTACCTAGTCTTTACCTTTAGGAAGGAGTGAAGTACTTATGCCTTCGTGAAATTTCATGTCTCTGCATGGGCCTGCGAAACACTTCCACTCAGATTGAACCTTTTCCCTTTTATAGCCTATGATGGGTGAGGATTGGGGTGCCTTACTAGTCTGTAATAGACCATGATGTAGGGAACAATTTAGGGACCTTTCAGAATTAACCCAAACCATATATAGTCAACCTTAAGAGCCCAACCATAGATAGAGCCTTATATTCCCACTTATTGTAGATAATCCAAAATTCAAGGGCATGTTGTTATCTTATTTGCTATGTGATGTTTACATTATGTTTTGTTGAAGTGACTAACTAAATTTCTTTGTCTTTTTTTATTTCTTTTCTTTTTGTGTACATTCGTAAACATATTTACAAATTACATAGCATTTTTACCCCAAAGCTATTTCAATAAAAGCCCTCATGGATTTCGCAAAACATCATATTTGCACCTCATCTATACTATTCAAGTGTGACTCTCCCATAGATGTGAAGATGAAATCAAAAAAGAGGCAGCTAGAAGAAAGAGACTGTTTGCCACCTAGTCATGTCCGTACATTATCAGAATAAGTCCATCTGCTCCTCAAACATAATGATCTAAAAGGTTTATCAAACATATGGAATAGTATGACCCCTTTAAGGCAAGAGGCTTTTTGCAAGAAGTTTGGGCACATTGCATATCTCATGTCAGTGAAGGTTGACTACTCATTTATCAATGAGATGGTACAATTTTGGGATCCTTCCTATTAGTGTTTCATATTTAATGAGGTTGATCTAGTACCAATAATAGAGGACTACTCAACTCTAGTGGGTATGCATCTACTATATCTAGATAGAATGTACATGAAGAAACATAAATTAGAAAGTCGTAGGAAGCTAGGTTAGATGCCAAAAGCAGGAAAAGAGGTCATAGATTCATACATTCAAGAGAAAAGAGATCACAAGGGTATTCCGTGAGAGGTTCTTCGAGATTTATTGTCAAGCATCCAGATAATGATAAGGGAATGAATGCATTCGCTTTAGCCATATATGGGTTAGTCATTTTCCCTAAGGTTTTAGGCCACATTGAGATTGAAGTGGTGGATCTATTTGAGTAGATTGAAAATGAATGTAATCCTTCACCAGCTATCTTAATAGAAACTATCAGATATCTGAATTTTTGTAGGTAGAATGATAAAACACGCTTCATGTGCTACATACCCTTATTATATGTATGGATGAAGAGCTATTTTGAATGCAAGAAAAGTACCTTTACCAAACTTTATTTCTACACCCAGAGTTCGATTAGGAAATTCTGGCAGAGCACTTGGCCAGAAACAAAGACTTAAAAGAAGTGGAAATATATGCTGCAAGGGCTTACAGCTAGTTAAGTAAAATGGTTAGCACCATGGATGGATAGGGAACCTATGTTGTATCAATGTGGAAATGAGACAGGGGTTCCCCTTTTAGGTCTATGGGGGTCAATAAGTTATGCACCATTAATGGTAAAGAGACAGCATGGAGCTGAACAGTTTATTCCTATGACCTGAAATCTTAGCCAGTTTGGCTACTCATATGGGGAGCCTAAAACTTTCTAGAAGATTGATGGCATGATTAAGGCTTGAAAAAAAACCCAAGAGAGTAAGCCCAAGGCCATTCACAGATAGAGTCACTCAAGGGTATCTGATTTGGAGAAATAAAAGGGGTCAAGAGATTACATTTATGCCTTAAGATCCTCACCTGCCAGTGGGCCAAAAGTTAAACAATAAGCTTTCAGAGTTAGAGCATGAAATGGAAAAAGAGAAATTGAAGCAAGAAAGTTTAAAGCTGCAGGAAGAAAAGAACTAGTGGTAAAATAAAATTGAAAAATTAGAAATCCAAGTCCATAGGATCTCTAAGGAATACAGCAAGGCCCAAAAAGTTATTAGGGAACATAATGATACCCTTAAGGAGCTGAAAGAGCTACGATAGGAGCACAAAAGGTTACGCATACAGGTATAGGCCAAAGAAATAAATACCACATAAAAAGTTGGCCTATGAGAATGAAGAGTTAAAGAAAAAGCATTACCAAATAAAAGATGACTTTATAGAAGTTGAGTAAGAGAATCAGATGCTTGCAGATTATATTTTGACTTTGACATTAAAGCTAAATGAAAAAGAAATCATGTTAAGACCCTCATGGAAAGGCACAAAAAGTTATCCTATTAGATGTGGTGTGGTAAAAGAGAAGGATTAAGGAGAAAGAGATATATAGAGCACTTCGGCAAGGCCGTAATCAAAGCAGGTGAGATGGTAAAAAAGGCTAAGGCACTGAGAGCTTTAATTAAACAAGTATAAGATCATAGATAGAGGTTGTTAAACTTCATTGAGGAGGCTAAGGATCAGTATGAGCAAATTAAACATTTTTATAAAGGGATAGTACTAGATTCAATGTAAAACAGACTTCTGTGGAATAAATAAAAATTTCCTTTTGTTGGATTTTTTTAAAGGGGAAAATATTTTCTTTTCTTTTTTGTTCTTTTTCATGCATTTGCATCACACTTATTCATGCATTCATTATCATAACATCATCATTAAATTTTCAATTGTGGTACTAAGGTGCAAGAATAGCTACACATCAATACAATACTCAGGCTCGAGCTAGAAAGATAGAATAGGACAATACAAGTCACCTTAAAAGGATAGAAAAAGCTCACTAGAGGGAAAATTGAGCAAGATTCTGGACGCCTTAGAAAAGGTGAATAGAGGAAAATCAGTGGAAGAAGACACTCCATAGGAAGACACTGAATCAGTATATCCTCCTGGCTTTGGTTTGTAACAAACTCAAATTACCCTAATATTCCAACCTCAACAGATAGCTTTTCCAAAGTATAATTATCCAGGAATGACCTATACACCAGATCATGAGAATGTCCAAAGTTATGATAATCCTATTTTTGCCAAAAAAATAGCTGAGCCCATTCAACTCCCTATTGCAAATGAAGTAAAAGAAAAAGACCAGCCATAGACAGCTGTGCCCTTAGAAAGTTTTAAAACTGATCAAGCCATAAGCATGCTTGAAGAAAGATTGAGAGTTGTAAAGGGAATGGATTTCTATGGATCCATGGATGCAGTGGGACTTTGCCTAGTACCAAACGTAGTAATGCCACCAGAGTTTATAATACCAGAGTTTGAAAAGTATGATGGTACTAAATGTCCTATCACACATATCATCATGTACTATTGCAAAATGGCGACACATGCTAGTAATAAAAAGCTACTTATACATGTATTTCAAGATAGCTTAACTAGGTCAGTAACGAGGTGGTAAGTTCAGTTAGATATGATCTACATAAAAACATGGAAAGATTTAACTTGATCTTTTGTTAATTAGTGCCCTCATATCATTGACATGGCTTCTGACCATTTTTCCCTACAAGCAATGGAAAAAAAAGGCATCTAAATCCTTCAAGCAATAACGCTCAAAGATGGTAAGATGTAGCTACCCAAGTACAACCTCCCTTAATGAAAAAAACAATTATTGTGTTATTTGTGAACACTCTAAATTTGTCTTATTATGAGAGGATGATTAGAAATGCGACTAAAAACTTTGCTGATATGGTAATTTTGGGAGAGATCATTGAAAATGCCATAAAAAATGGTAAGCTTGAAAAATGTGAGTCTTTCAAAAGAGCACCTAAAAATAAGGAAAGTAAGACTCAAGTTGTGAGTCTTGAAAGATAGCAATTCAAAAATTACCCTCGACCTACCTACCCTACATACCATCACATTATGAGCCATACTTCTGTATTTTCTTACCAATCAAACACCCGACCCTCTTCTCCATCTTCACCAAGATCCTCTACATACCCAGTCAACACCACCAGTAATGCCAGAGAATCACGAATAAGGGAAAGACCCACTTTTGATCCTATACTCATAAGCTACACAAAGTTATATCAAGAGCTCTATAAAAACCATTTAATTACCCCTATTCCTACTAAGCAACTTGAACTCTTCTACCTCAAATGGTATGATTCTAATGCTCACTATGACTATCATTTTGGAGTAGCAAGATACTCTACTAAGAATTGTTTGCCTTTCAAGCATAGGGTGCAAAGTTTAATTAAGGAATGGTTGATAAGCTTTGACACTAGTAGGAATTCAACACCCAATGTCAGTAGGAATCTCTTGCCCAGTCATAAAGTCAATACTTTGGATGTGGGTGAAAAACATGTGAAAAAGAGAGTAAAAGAACTTAAGATACCATTCAGCCAGTTGTATGAAGTCTTATGTAAAGCTGAGATGATACAACCAATAGTTTCATACATTTATGTGGAAAAATATAGCTCAAATAAAAAATGTAAGTATCATGGCAGGGCATCAAAACATTCAATCGATGTCTACAAGAAATTCTATGGTGAAGTTCAAAAGTTGATAGACTCTTACCAAATAGAGTTATATGAAGAGTCAAGAGCCTCAGAAGACATTGGGGTGGCTATGATAGACAAATGGGTGCTAAAACCTATCACTATACGTTGTAAGAAAAAGTCACAATCAGTTGGCATAAGTTTGTTCCCAAACCAGTAACTCTCAAAGTTTCACGCCTATTTCCTTATAAAGATAATAAAGTGGTGCCTTGAAAATATGAATGTGCGGTGATGCCTTAGGGGCAATAAAGGCTAAAAGCTGAAACTGCTAATATAATAGGAGTAAAAGGTATAATTAGAAGTGGAAGATGTTATATTCTAGTAACCTTGAAAAAAAAAAGAGAAATAGATTGAACTGGAGACTTCAAAGAAAGATGCCTTAAAGTTTGTGCCTAAAAATGAGGCCTGTGAGTTTTTGAAGCTAGTTAAACATAGTGAATATTCTGTGGTGGAGTAACTAAATAAGATGCCCACTAGAATTTCTCTACTATCACTTTTTTAAATTTTGAACCACATCACAATGCTCTATTAAAGGTATTGAATCAGGCTTATGTAGCCCATAATGTATTTGTAGAGAATGTGAATAATTTGGTAGAAAATATAATGGTGCCACATTATATCTCTTTTAACGATGATGAGATTTTGCTTGAAAGTAGAAGGAGCACCAAGGCCTTACACATCACTGTCAAATGTAAAAGCCATATAGTAGCTAAGGTCCTTATTGATAATGGATCACTTATGTCTACTCTAGCCAAGCTACCTTTTGATATGTCCTATATCTAAAATAGTTAGATGATGGTTTAAGCTTTTGATGAAACTAGATGAGAGGTCTTGAGGGATGTTGATTTACCTGTACAAATTGGGTCGTGTGTCTTCAACATAAAGTTCCAAGTCATGGATATCTATCTATCATATAGCTGTTTATTGGGAAGACCATAGATTTACAAGGTGGGCACTGTCCCTTCTTCATTGCATTAAAAAATCAAATTCAATGTAGAATGACAATTGGTGACTGTGGTTAGGGAAAAAGATTTGTTGGTAACCTAACCCATAAATGCCCCATATGTGGAAATGATAGAAGAATCATTGGAGTGCTGCTATCGATCTTTTAAACCTATTAATGTAATGGGTGAAGGATTTAAATTTAGTCAGATTATGATTAATTAGATGGTTAACAAGGGTTGGAGTAAAGGGTTCGACCTAGGCAAAAACTTTTAAGGGATAAGAGAGATTCCTAAGATTAAGGATTACAGCTAAAGATCTAGATTATGTTATGAGATTGAGGAATGGCAAAACAATAACAGAAGGGCAAAAAAAGAATCAATGATCTTTACCTTTTTGAATGAAACTTTCATTCCTTGAGGATACATGCACCAAGAAGTTGAAGAGAACATAAAAGAAAAACTAAAATGGGAGGAAGCTTTTGCCAAGTTGTCCATTAACATGATGGGTGATGGAAGTCAAGATGAGGAAACTTTGGTTTACCCCTGCTTGTCGAGATATGAATTGCAAAATTGAAAAGTCAGAATGCCTATTGTTGCCAAACTTTCTTCAATGTAATCACATATCCTATTTGCTTATGCCCAAAAGCATTGGGATGAACTCTTATGTTTGGGCCTTTTATTTTCATTATGTCAATAAAAATAGGAGCATGCATTTTGTTCATCTCTTTCATTCCATTCATCACCCCATCAAAATTTTTTGCTAATATTTTTTATTTTATTAATTTTCAGGTTCTCAAATGAATGTGAAAATAATCATGACAATAATCCATGGTTTAACTTTGAAAATTCAATTAATACTAATGAACTTGATACTAAAGAAAATTCTAAAAAATACACTTTGTCTCTAAATTTAAAGAGGCTAATTGAATGGGAAGATAAATTCATTGAGCTTTATTAAGAGGTGGTAGAATTGATCAATTTAGATGATGCTAAAATAAGAAAGAAGTCAAGATTGGCACTTCACTCTCAGTGGTTGACCGACAGTAGTTAGAGGATTTACTTCGAGAGTTTGTGTATGTATTTGCCTAGTTTTACCAAGATATACCTGGACTCAGCACTAAAATAGTAGAGCATAAGTAACCATTAAAGCCAAAAAATAAACTAGTGTAGCAAAAACTAAGAAAAATAAAACTAGAGATGCTGTTGAAAATCAAAGAGGAAGTTAAAAAGCAATTTGATACAAGCTTTTTGCAAGTGGCTAAACATCCTGAATGGGTAACTAATATAGTACCTGTTCCCAAAAAGGATAGAAAGGTATGAATGTGTGTAGCTATCAAGATTTGAACAGAGCTAGCCTAAAGGATAACTTCCCTTTGCCTCATATAGATACATTGATGGATAATACAACCTGATATTTAGTGTTCTCTTTTATGGATGGATTCTTCAGCTATAATTAGATAAAGATGGCCCAAGACAATATGGAGAAAACCACATTTATCATTATGTGGGAAACTTTCTACTAGAAAGTTATGCCCTTTAGATTGAAAAATGTCAGGGTAACTTATCAAAGAGCTATGCTGACCCTTTTTCATGATATGATGCATAAGAAGATTGAAGTGCATGTGGATGGCATTATCACTAAACCTAAAAAAAAGAAGGATCATGTGGTCAATCTCAGGAAATTATTTAAGAGGTTAAGAAAGTTTTAACTCAAACTGAATTTGACTAAGTATATATTTGGGGCCAGGTCAAAGAAGTTGTTGGGATTTATAGTTAGTGAAAGAGGAATAGAAATTGACCTAGACAAAATTCAGGCCATTTAGAATCTATCCCCTTTAAGCACACAAAAGGAGGTTCGAGGCTTTTTAAGCCGATTGAACTATATTTCTCTGTTCATTTTTTAACTTACTTTCAAATGCGACCCCATTTTCAAATTTTTTCGAAAGAACAATCCTGAGGAGTGGAATGAACAATGTTAATAAGCCTTCAATAAGATCAAGCAGTACTTATCAAATCCTCTGATATTAGCATCTTTTGTTTCAAAAAAACTATTGATTCTATACATAGTGGTATATAAGGGATCAATGGGCTGTGTGCTAGGCCAACAAAATGATTTTAGTAAAAAAACAAAGAGCTATTTATTACCTGAGCAAGAAATTCACAAAGTATGAGCCCAAGTATTCATCACTAGAGAAAATGTGTTGTGCTTTGACTTGAATTGCTAAAAGACTCAGGTAATACATGGTCTACTACACAACTTGGCTCATAGCTAAATTGGATCTTATTAAATACATCTTCAAGAAACCATCACTATCAAGAAGAATTACAAGATGGCTGGTGATGCTTTCTGAATATGACATAGTATATGTAAGCCAAAAAGCAATCAAGGGAAATGTCCTTTTTAAATTCTTGGCTGACAGAGCCACTAATGATTATGAGCCCATGAAGCTTGATTTTTCAGATAAAGAACTAATGACTATCTTAGAGTTAGAGAAAGATAATGATGAGGAAGAGATATGGAGGATGTATTTCGATAGGGCTACCAATGCCATAGGATATGGGATCGGAGCAGTCTTAATATCTCCAAGAGAGCACTACTATCCTGTTATAGCAAGATTGAATTTTAACTACACCAATAATGTAGCCAAATATAATGCTTGTGTTATGGGGTTGCATGCTACATTGCACAAAAAAGTTAAAACATTAAGGGTGTTTAGGGATTCAGCTCTAGTTATTTATCAACTAAAAGGTGAATATGAAATAGGGATTCCAAACTCATCCCTTATCACAAAAACATCCTAGAGCTATGTAAATAGTTTAAAGTAATTCAATTTGAATACTTACCTCAAAAAGAAAATTAAATTGTAGATGCCTTGGCTACCTTGGTCGCAATGGTATAAAATTGATGATATTATAGAGATTTAGCCTATCAAATTAGATATCAAAGACATGCCAGTACATTATGCCAACTTGGAAGATGAGAATGATGGCCACCCCTGGTATTATGATATCATGCAATAACTAAGGAATTAGTAGTATCTAGATCAAGTAATAGAAAGTGACAAGAGAGTCTTACGAAGATTGGCTATGGGATTTTTTTTGGATGGAGAAATTATGTACAAACGACGTAAAGACCAAGTGTTATTACACTATACAGGCACTTTTGAGGCCAAAAAGATTATTGAAGAAGTTCATAATGACGCATGTGATGCACATGCAAATTGGCACATAATGGCAAGACAGGTCATACGGGTTAGATATTATTGGTTAATAATGGAAAAAGATTGCATCGATTATGCTAAAAAATACCATAAATGCCAGATTTATGTTGATAAGATTCATGCTTCACCCAGTGTTTTAGAAGTTATAGCATCACCTTTTCCATTTTTTATGTAGGAGATGGATGTCATTGGTCCTATCACACCAAAGGCCTCAAATGGGAATAGATTCATTTTTGTGATGATTGATTACTTCACTAAATGGGTCAAAGCCACTTCTTTCATAACTGTGACAAGATCAGTAGTCTAAAAATTCATCAAAAGAGAAATAATTTATAAATATGGGCTTTTAGAAAGGATCATCTTGGATAATGCAAAGAATTTAAATAGTAAGATGATGTAAGAAGTATGTGCTTAAAGAAGTATGTGCTTAGTTCAAAATCAAACAACATAATTTAGCTCCATAAGGCCCAAAAATGAATGGGATAGTAGAAGCTGCAAACAATAACATCAAAAGGGTTCTAGAGAAAATGATTGAAACATATAAGGACTGGCACGAAAAATTACCTTTTGCTTTACATGGGTATGAAACTTTTATACACACATTTACTAGGGTAACTCTTTTTTCCCTAGTATATAAGATGGAAGCTATATTGCCAATAGAAGTAGAGATCCCATCCCTAAGAGTTTTAAAGGAAATGGGATTAGAAAAAGCTGAATGGATTCAAGAGCACTATGAGCAATTGAACTTTATTAAGGAAAAGAGATTGATGGCACTTTGCAATGACCAATTATACCAAAAGAGAATGATAAGAGCTTATGACAGAAAGGTCAATCCTCATTAGTTTCGAGAAGGAGAGTTGGTGTTGAAGAGAATTATTCCAAGTTAGCATGTGATAGAGAAAAATGGACCCCGAATTGGGAAAGACCATATATGATAAAAAAAGCTTTTTCGGGAGAGGCCTTAATCTTGTCAATGGAGATGAACTTTTTGGTCTTGTTAATTCTAATGCAATAAAGAAGTACTTTGCTTGATATCTTAAAAAAAAAAAAGAGAAAGTTTAAGTTGAAAACCCGAGAGAGTGGCTTGAAGTCAAAAAAAAATAGAGGGTTTAAGTTGAAAACCCGAAAGGGTGACTTGAATCCAAATGAAGACATTCAGGTTGAAACCTTGAAAAGCAACTTAAATTGAATAAAGTATGGTGTCACTTAGAAGGCATACCAGGGACAACGAATTTTAAAAAGCATTAAAATGTTGGGGTATCATATCTTGATTGAGTTTTTGAAGGAGATCCTAGATTTATTGTCATGGTTATCTGATTATTTGTCTGGGGCATTACTACCTCGAATAGTTGCTTCTATACATTTTCTTATACCATTATTTGTAATTTATTGCTTATCCAAATAAATGAAAGCCATCTCCTTGTTCTTTCTTCGTCTTATATAATGCTAATACATTTATCATGTCTCTTTATACCTTGCCATGAATGAAAGAAGTGCATAACTTGCATCCCACACTTTAAAGTTAAGATAATGATTTAATAATTGAACAAAGTCATAAGAAATTGTGTGTTACTTTGAAGAATTAAAGGAGACAAAGATCGAAGATGAACTCTTCCAAAATAAGAGAACAAAATGGCTTCTATAACGCTCTTGGGGAAAAAGATAACTATTTAGGCTGATGCCAAATATGTGCATTTAGGTTGATGAAAGATGATTTATTTGCCAAAGACGTGCATTTAGGATGGTTTCTTAGCTAAAATGTGCAGTGAAGATAAATATTCAAGGTAATGAAAGATGGTTTCTTTACTAAAGAGGTGTGAAAATAAGAATGCAGAAGCCTTAGTACCATAATTGATGTTTCATTTGCATTCTAGATAGGACATGCACTTACATTATTCATTCACTTGATCTTGGCACAGTACAGATCATTTCTTATGATTCGTGATTTAGTCCTGATCATTTATTTTCGATCTCAACTCGATCCTAGTCACTTTATTTTGACTCATAGTTTTATCCCAATCACATGATTCATGGTTTCGTCCCGATCATTTATTTTCGACCTTGACTTGGTCTTAGTCACCTTATTTTGACTCGTAATTTTATCCCAATCACATGATTAGTGATTTCATCCTGATTATTTATTTTCGACCTCAACACGGTCCTGATCACTTTATTTTGACTTGTGATTTTATCCCGGTCACATTATTCATGGTTTCATCTTGATCATTTATTTTTGACCTTGACTTAGTCTTGGTCTCCTTATTTTGACTCGTGGTTTCATCTCGGTCACGTGATTCGTGGTTTCATCTCGATCATTTATTTTTGACCTTGACTCAGTCTTGGTCACCTTATTTTGACTCGTGGTTTCGTCCCGATCACATGATTCATGGTTTTGTCTCGATCATTTATTTTCAACCTTGACTCGATCATGGTCACCTTATTTTGACTCATGGTTTCATCTCAGTCACATGATTCATGGTTTCATCTCAATTATTTATTTTTGATCTCGACTCGATCCTGGTCGCCTTATTTTGTGGTTTCGTCCCAATCACATGATTTGTGGTCTCATCCCGATCATTTTTTTTACCTTGACTCAATCCTGGTTGTTTTATTTTGACTCATTGTTTCATCCTGGTCGTATGATTCGTGATTTCATCCTGATCATTTATTTTCCACCTTGACTCAGTCTTAGTCGCCTTATTTTGACTCGTGATTTTATCTCGATTACATGATTCATGGTTTCATCCTGATCATTTATTTTTGACCTTGACACGGTCCTAGTCATTTTTATTTTGACTTGTGGTTTCATCTCGGTCACATGATCTATGGTTTCATCCCGATCATTTATTTTCGACCTCGACTCGATCCTGATCATTTTATTTTGACTCATAGTTTTGTCTCGATCACATGATTCATGGTTTCATCTCGATCATTTATTTTCGACTTCGACTAGGTCCTACTCACTTTATTTTGACTCGTAGTTTCGTCTCGATCACATGATTTATGGTTTCATCCCGATCATTTATTTTCGACCTCGACTCGGTCCTAGTCGCTTTTATTTTAACTCATGGTTTCATCCCAATCACTCGATCTTGGTTCAGTCCAGGTCATTTTTCAAATTTACAGATCATTCTTGATTCGACCCAAACAGAGTGGGTGTCTAGATCTTTACAACATCTCTATCTGACAAAGATGTGCAAAGAGGGACAACCGTAGATACCCATTTGTGTCCAGGTCCAATTGGGGCCCATTTGTGTCCTAGTTTAATTGGGTTAGTCCCTTTCATAATTTGTTATTATAATATATTATTATTAATATTATTACTTATTATTATATTATATTATATTATTATATATTTATACTTTTTTCTCATTTTTTCCAGTGTTTTTTCTTTTCTTCTTTACTTTTTGTTCAAATTTGCATATGGACGGGAAAACAGGGAATCGGAATCTAACCTTTGTCAAAGGCTTAAAGATGAATCGAATTGCTAAAATTTTGGGATCAAAAATCACGATGGACAGAATGCAATCCTAAAAGTCAAGCTTGGGATTGATTCTGTCCGTTTCCTTAAGTTGATCCTAGGACTACCTATAAATTGGACTGATCCTATAGAAAATAACACACAAAAACACAAAAAAATTGAAAGGAAATTATTGGAAAAATTCTAAAAAATTTTGAGTAGAAAAGGTTTTGAGAGGTTAATTCTAGGATTCATAATTTAATTCATAGTTCTAGGTGTACTTCTAGGCTTCTAGAGGTGAATTTAAGGTTACAAAAGGTTTAAAGTAGGTTTAGAGCTATCTAGGAATTTTTTTGGATTTTCTTGATTTTTTTTAATATTTCTAGGTTTTTCTAGGTTTTTTGAAGAACTTTGAATTTTTCGACGAAGGTTGAAGTTTTCAATGAGATTCCGATAAGATTTCCAAAATTCAGCACGTTTTCCAAAAAATCAATGGGTTTTTCAATTTTTGGATGAATGTTTCAACAACAGTCTCAGAAACTAATGAGATTCCCAATTTTCAGTTGAATTTGCTAATGGATTTTCTAAAGAGAAGGCAGAGGAAAAATTGACTAGAGAAAAAGGGAATAAGGCTTTTGAAGGAAAACTTTGAAACTTGACTTTTATACTATAGCCGAACGACGTCATTTTGAATAAGCTAGGATCCATATGTAGACTTAGTGACACTTGTGCAGACCCGCGCTCTAATCCGACCCGATCACAAGTTTTTCTTTTTTCATTTTTTTTATTTTTTTATTTTTTTATTTTTATTTTATTTGATTTTATTTTTAACCTATTTTTATTATTTTTTGGTTTAATTTAAAAAACAAAAAAAATGAGAAAAAAGTTATTTCACCACTTCTATTAACAAAAAAAAAAAGAAAAAATAATTTTTAAAAAAATAATTTTGTAAAAAAATGAAAAATGAAAAAAATGATGAAAATCCTATTAATGAAAAATAATAAATAAAAAAAATTTTTCAAATAAACAAAAATAATTTTTATCCTCTAAACTATTAGAGGATTACTTTGAAGTAGGCCCTACCAAACTATTAGGAGGCTTCACTAATTTTTCTAGAATAAAAGTTAATAAATCCAACGACAGAGCCTCTTCAAAGTAAGAACACTAGTTTTTATGAATACTCTTGAGGTGAGAGAATTATCCTAAATTGCTACCAAACTATTGGGACAATTTTAGGGTTAATTTTTAATATTAAAAATTTTGTAAATTATAAAAATGATCAAGGCTTGGATTATTTGAAATCAAATAGGTACCATTCTTTGGATGGGCGTTGTGGGGGTGCTACAACCTTTCCTATGCGTAATCGACTCCCGAACCTAACATCTATTTTTGTAGATCAAAATATGTTTAAGGTGGCCAATCACACCTAACCAAAAAAGATTGGTGGCAACTCCCTTTCATCCATGTCCAACGATAGGTTCATAGATCTATACATTATGACAATTCTTGCTCAATCTTCTTTTGCTTGAGGACAAGCAAAAGCTTAAATTTAGGGGATTCGACTTATATTTTAGCTTATTCTTTGGCATTTTTTCACAAAAATACTCTTAAAATCACAATTGCCTTATTTGTAGGTGCAATCAACAAAAATGAAGAATTTTGTTTAATTGGGACACATTGTGGAGGATTTTGGTGCAAATGGCTTTAATTAATGTCAATAGGTCACATTGACGCTTAGGGTATTTTTTTTTTTACTTTCCTCACTTGATTTTATTTTAACCTTGATTTCATAGAATTGTTTTAGTAAAATTTGTGATAGAAATACTCATTAAGTGTTGGAATTCTTTTTAACAAAAAAAAAAAGTTGAAAGGTGCAAAAATTATGGATATGCTTGAAGTGAGAAATATGAAAGAGGCTAATGTGGCACATTTGAAAGAGTTGATTGGCTGCTTGAAACTGATTTGGGAAAAGGCTCAAATCGGTTAAAGAAGAATAAAGCACCAAGGGAGAAAACACAAAGCCCAGGCACACAATAATAAGCCATGCAAAGGCACACAACGCACACCATCAATAACCATGCAGTGGCCTGGGTGAGCACCAGTCGTGAAAGCTCTATAGAACTTTTTAGCACTAAAGGTCCCTCCCCTTTGCTTATAAATAAGCCTTAGGGAGAACTTGGAGCTTGGGTCTTTAGTTTTTTATTTCCTACATTTTCTTTTCTACCTTTCTAACTTCCAAATAGCATTGTTCTTTAATTTTCTTCATTGAATTTTACTATTAATTTTCATATATTAATGTATTTTCTTATGCTTTTTCCAAATCTTGCAATAAAATTTGAAGAATCAATCATTTTTTAGCTCAAAAACAATGTAGATACCTTTACTTTTCCACTTGTTTGTTGAATTACTGAAGTTGATATTCATTCAGTTTTTGTATTAAAACCTTATCAAAACTTGTTAGTTTTTGTTTAGATTTTTTTCTACAGGTTCTTAAGATAGATACCTTCATCATATATCAATCTAGCTTGAATCTTGATGTAAAGATTTCCAAATCAAGGTTGGAATGAGTGGTTGGAACAAGTGAGTTGCTAAACGTGGAACTTTTCTTTAATGTGGATTTGCTCTCCTCGTAGAGCTCTATTTGTTCTCTTTTCTTCCTATATCTATAGTCTTATGTTTTAGTTGATAAAGATTGTTAGTTTTTCTTTGATTTCACTTGAGGATAAATGTTGCTTAGATCATTGAATGGTGAATCTAATCTATGGAGACATAACAACATATTGGTTTGAGTTTTACTTTGTTGAGTTGCTTTTATGTTTGATATTTGTGATCTGTGTGTGGCTTCTTACTAGAAACCTATCAAAGTTGATGTCTTTAATGTAGTTGAAGAGTTTTTACAATTTATAACCAATTGTTAAAATTTTCTTTTGGATCCATTCAAATCAATTCATGTGCTACTTGACAAATTTTACGCTCATTAGTATTTTTTTTTTTTTAATTTCTGATGCATTTTAGATTTGGTCTCTGCATCATTTACTTGTTGTCTTAATCACCATTTAAAAATAGGTTCCTTTTGTTTAGTTTAAAAGAGCAACTCATTGGCATAACTTGCTTAGTTTCATTTATTGTTCATATAAGACTTTGCATGCATGAAATTCATTGTTTGTTCATTTACTAATCACTGTAATAGAATAACTCGATTTCATTTTTTTTACTATTTTCTTTCATTCAATTGTTTGTTCAAGTTTGTTAAAGCATCTTGCTTCTTCATTTAGCTCTTTATTTGTCCACACACATGCATTTAGACTAAACTCATGTATACATTATAGAAATTCAATTTTGTTGCATGTTCTGGTGGAAAGTAGGTGCCTTTTATTTGCAAATTTTTATGTTTTTACATTCTTCATATAAAACTATAGAAAGTTAGTAGGATTTGCATATGTTAAATACTTCATCAGTAAAAAAAAAAAAAAAAACAGTCTCAATTTGCATTTGTTTTCTTTTCAAGGTTCCTTTTTCATGTGAATTGCATGTATTTATTTGCTCTCTTTTAGATTTTGTTTAGGATCCTTGATATTGATGGTTCATTTAGGTTGTGTATTGAAGATTTCAACATCATTTTAGAATAGTTTTAGTTGCAAAGTCAGTCTATGCACAAAGTTAGTATAAGAAGTTCATGATCAGTGTTGTTTTGTAATTTGCATTAAAGTTCATTTCTACAAAGTTTAGTTTTAGAATTTTAAGTACTATTTTCATGTAAATATGTCACTATTTTACACATTTGATTTTTAGCTTTGCATTCTATTTTTCAATTGCATGCTACTTTTCTTAGGTCAATTTCTTTTATGATTTGTTTTCTTATTTGATTTTTAATGTTAATTTTGTAGAATCATTTTTTTTATATAACTATTAATTGAACAAACCAACTTTAGATAGAGAATAAAGATAAACGTTAATTAAGCTAGGTATCTTCTTTAACTAATCTTTAAGGGATCGACACTCATACTTTACAATCTCTATTATTACTTGACAACCTATGCACTTGTAAAATTATCCAATCAGGTTTTTGCTCTTACAATTGAGTCTATACTTGTCCTTGTTGATAGCGTCAACCCATTGTAGAAAATATGCACTTGGAGCCATTTTGATAGCCTATGATATGGACACTTTCTTAGCAACCTTTTATACCTTTCCTATAAATCATATAGTCACATAGGTCACATAGTATATATGACTTAAACAGGCATTAAATGCAAATAAAAAAAAAACTGTTTTACATGGTTAATCTAGACCAAAATACTACAATGTATGGAAACTAAGACTTATGAACTAAGATGCTAAGAAAATGCAACCCTACCTAAGGAATTTGTAAAAACTATTTTACTAGCACAAAATAGACAAGAAAACAACCAAGAAGGTGTAGGAAAGTTTTGCTTAAAACTAACCAAAAATGCTTTAAAAAAATACACAAGTTGGAACATAAAACATAAGTAAACTATGGATCTAGTAAGCTAAATGCAATCAAAACTAACCCTAGCTACATATAATGTGACAAACTATGTTATAACTATTAGCTTTTTAGGTGAGATGGTGATCAAAGAAAGAGATGAATTGGATTTTTTTAAATTCTTTCCAAATAATGATTTCAAAATAATTGAATGAAAAATTAAAATCAACATCAAAATATGATGCAAATGACAACAATTTATATATCTTGAAGTAAATATATTAAACAATGAAAACAAAGAGATAAGGATAGAGAAACCAAATACAAAGATTTATAAAGGTTTGATCTTTCTCCACAAGGCACTTACGTCCTTTCTTCTTGGTTGTCCACAACAAAGCTTTAATCCACTAATCTTGAATTGAAAATACAAACCTATCTTTTTCTCTCTATGGCTTAAGATAGAAACCTCTACCTTTTGTAGTATTTTACCCAATCTCACTACAAAACTCTAAAAAAGATACCTTACTTCTTACTCTTTTCCCATTTTATATATCAAAGGTAATTTTGTAAACAATAGAACAACCTCTCTAAGGCTAGGTGTTTGCCAAGTTTAAGTACAAGGAAATGATGAATACATAACAAATATGATTTAGATACAATAAATACAAAGATATAGACTTTAAAGCTCTAAAATTCTTGATTTCTTTAAGAGAATGAATATATGACTTGTTTAATCTCACTCTCTTGATTTATCAGCTTTTTAGTGTGTTGGAATGCCCAATTTATAGAGAAAAATGAGCAAATAGCCATTGGAAATGGTTGGGAAATGAAAAACCATGTTTTCCTCATTTGAAACTAGCCGTTAGAGCTTGTTTGGACAAAGGGATCAATTGGTTTCGATAGGGGATCAATTCTTTCTTAGATTTTACTCAATGTTTTAACATTATAGCCTAGGGGATCGATTGGTTTTGGTACCTGATTGATTAGGTCAACCAAATTTTATAGACTTAATGATTCTAGATGAACAATACCACTGGTTGTCTTCTATTTTGCACTCTACTCACCAATTTAATCATATCTTGAGTTATACAACTCCAAATCAAAAACCACTTGAAGATTTAGAAACTAGACTTAAAGGGCTTTATATCCATATAAAATTCATCATCTAATTCATTGTATTCAAATTATAGTGAATTTTCAAAGCTACCATTTGTGCAGTTTTTAAACAACTGCATAGTATATAGTAAAAGTTCAAAATCTTTTTTGTGAAAATTTGGATTTTGATTTTGTTTGATCTATTTGAAAGTAGACTCAAAGAACTTTCCAACTATATAAAATTCAAATATTAAAACTTTGTGAATTAATAAATAAAAAATAAAAACAAGTTCAATGTTTGAAAACTTTATTCTTGTAAAACAACTTTGTTAAGTTAATCTATTTTTCAAAACGAATATTATCAAAATTAAATTAACTCCAAAATGAATAAATTTACTTTAAAAACAACAATTGGACTTTTATTTAAGCTCAAATAAATCATGTTTAAAGATACTTTTGATTTAAGAAATAAGAAAACATAAAGAAAGGTTTGTTTAAACTTTGAAAATCATAGTATTTACTTAGTACCAAAATAATAAAACTTAAAAACATGTATTAAATAAATTTTTTCAAAATCTTGATCAAACTTATTTAGCTTAATATTTTGTCATTTCAAAATAAGGATCAATTCCAGGCTAATGCATGAAACAACAAACCTATGTCTAAGACATTTAGTCAACCATGTAATAGACACTTAAACAATTTAATAACATAATAGAAGCATAAAAGCAATATGTAAACAGCAATAAAAACTAAAAGACAGAATATAAAAATTGGACAGAAAAATTAAAGAGCAAGAAATAAAAAGTGCACTTAAATAAACACATAAAGGTTAAGCTTATAGAGCCCTATGATGTTTCCATCAAATTAGCTTCCAAAGCCATACTTCTCAAGTTTCAAATAGCTCTAAATACATACAAGAAGTGCTGCAAAAGTAAAGAGAATAAAAATTAAAATCTAAAATTAAAAATTGGCAACATCAAATGTAAACTGAACTTGAAATATAATAAGAAAATTCAAGAAAGTTTCCATGTTTGCAAGGATAGGAAATTAAACAAACTAAATAAAAGTGATGTAAAGTAAACTAGAAATAAAAAGAAAATAGTATCTCAAAAAAGATCTGTTTGGCCAACAAGTGTGTTGCCAATAGCTTTCGAAGAGATACCTAAACTAAGAAGAAGAAGAAAAACTAAACAAGCCTCACACAATCCTCCTCCCTAAGCATAAGTCAAGCCCTTATTAAATACATGCAAATAAGATGAAATAATTCCCCAAAAAGTCATGGCAAAATCAACAAAGACTGCCTGCTAATCATGTTGAAATAGGAAAACACAAGAAGAAAAATCATGTTCTAAGCAATCAAGTTTGGCTTTCCCTTTTTGTCCCCTTAAATGTCCTATTTTGAAACCTTATCCTAGGTCTTTCTCAGCTCATAAATGGTTTATTAAGCCATACAAACCAGTAGTAATGCTTGACTTTTATTTTTATTTTGTTCCTACTTATTACTTGACTTGCGATTGGTTCCCCTTGCTTTCTCTTTGTGTTTTTTTTTTTTTCATAACCAATTTTCTCCATAACTAATTGTCAAATAAGGAGGTATAAAGTCAAAGAAAGACTAGCAAAAAAGCTACATCACCAATGACTTTACAACCAAAGAAAAATTGCAAACTCCTTATCAACCAATTTTAAGATAGGTTCGGCTCCTTTTTTTCACTCATTTGTCAAATCTTTTTGGTCAAATTATAGATTGTTTGGCTTCCATTTTGTTATCATTTAAGCTTTAGTCCAAGCTTGAAGCTCTTCTAGTAAGCCTTCATTTTTAATCCAAGTTAGCCACAAGGTGTCAAGCTTTAATGTGTCTCAAGCTGTTAATCTTTGGGCTCTAATAAAGGGAGCTAAATACCACCATTTTAGCTCTTTCTTTGCTCGGTTAAATAGTTGGTATCCCTCTTTAAATGTTCCTTGGCAGCTTGCTAAATTTGCTGTACACAAAGTAGTTTAATTTCCTCTCCATGCAACATATGAGTTGAAGTAACTTAGCATCCTTATCTATTTATTCCATTGATCTACCATATGATGAGCCATGCATTCCACGTAAGTGTGGTCAACTCCTTTCATGCATATACAATATGGAATCAAGTAAATTTCACCTTGTCTTTTTAATTTTCTAATTTTCTACACATGAGACAATTAAATACAATTTGGTAGATAAGTAAATAAATTTGCTAAGAATCAAGCAAAAATTAACTAAGTAAGTGTCACAATTAATTAAATCAGTTCATGATAATTCTATAAAAAAAATTATCAGGTTGTTTGCTCTCTTCTAAGTCATCCTTAATGTTCTTTTAGTTTTCTTGTCAAGCAAAGCTAAATCAACAATTCTCAACCTACACATACAAAAAAAAGATCAAACTACGAATAGCAATAAAAGTAAATATCTAAATTACAAAGTGAAAAAGTTGGTAATGATGTTGGTATTGGAGCACCAAAATAATCATTGGCAATAACACCAAAAACTTGATTGATGCTTTTTAGCCCATTAGTGCATAGGTTACATCCTAGTAAAGTGTGTGAGTAGAGTATCATTCCCTCAAAAATTACATAATGGTGTTGAAAGCGAAGTGCCAAAATGAGTCCTTCAACTTTATATTTAGATGGATCAAAAATGGTTTAGAGATTGAAATGAAAATAAAATAAGAATGATGTAAATATAAAAGGTTGATTGCAATGCTAAACAAGATGTAGAAAGATTACAAAAACTAGTGAAACTGAAACTAAAAAGGAGTAAAAAAAATGGAATAAAGTATGAAGGGATGCTCTAAAAGTGAACTCAGTTTCTAGTACAGGGGTTAGGTTGGGGAGATGAACTTGGATGGTTTCACTTTGGCCTAAACTATTTTGAATTTGAAAAAGTAATCTTAAATTTGAATGGGGTGGCCAAATAAATGAAGTTTCTTGTATAAGGTAGAGCTTGTGTGGCCGAATAGCACTCTTAGATTGGTTCATTTTTGCCACCGATGCTTAGCTGTCCATGACATGTCAACTACACTTTGAATTTTGAATGAAGATGTGGTAGATTTAACTAGGTTTTTGAATTTGGTTACGAGATCTTTTTTATTCTTTCAATTAGCTTAAAACTATTTTGAATTTGAAAGAGTCTTCTTTGAATAGCTTGCTTAGCTTAAGCTTTTTTTTTTTTTTTTTTGGCCTAAATATGGGCTGAGGTTTGCTTCCAAAGTTTGCCACCTTTGCATGGTTTATGAATTATTTCATACATGGCCAAATGGTTCTTGTAAGGTTTTCAAGCTTTGGCTAAATGGTACCCATCACCTTTGTATGCATTGCATGGTTTTCATGCATAGCTACTTTGTCACCTTTGCATGGTTTCATGGTTTTTGCCATTTTCATCCAACTTGTCTAATATTTTTATGTAAACTTGAAAATCAAGAAATCAACACATTAAGGCATAGAATGGATTGAATTTATACAAAATTTCAAAATTTAAAGGTAAAAATAACCTATAAAAAGCTATAATTTTCATAGTTATTAGTGGGCCTTAAGTTTACAATCCATAAAAAATGTGATTCAGTCATTTTAACAATACTAGAAATTAGTATAGTACTTTTAGAATTATGTAAAAATACTTTAAGGGCTTGTACCTTCTTCGACTCATTGTATTCATGAGCAAAGTGACCTATTTTGCCATAGTTAAAACATTTAACTCTCACTTTTGTTCTTCTTAAGATGACCCAACTCTGAATTTGTTTTTTTTAGGATGAGCTTTAGGACCCTGTCCTTTGTTGATTTGGCCATTTTTTGGCCTCTGTAGAGCTTTCTCATTGTTCCTACCATGTACCATACATTTGAAGCCCAAAGTTTCTTTTAAATTGAAATATACCATATAAGCATCAACATTAGCCTTAGATGTTTCCATACAAACTTTCTTCAATTAAAGATGATGGGAAACATTATCGAGATTTTTATGTTCTCATTTTGGGTAAGGTGCACCTTCATGTGTTCCCAAATCGATGACAAAACATAGATGATAGCTTGAATGTATTGTTCATCTATCAAAGTGTGGCCAGCCTAATTCAGCTTGCTTATCATGTTTGACATCTCTTTCACATGCTACTTTAGATTATGATTATGTAATTTCTTGTAGGTGTCAAACTTGATAGTAAGCTGCTTTAGTTTGGTAACTGAAGTTGCACCAAATTTTACTTTAAGGCACTCCATATTTCTTTGGCTATTCCATGATACTGAAACTTGGCATAATATCATTCTCCATACTGCTAAGTAACGTAATGCTTGCAATGGAGTTTTTCCTTTTTTAGGCCTTATAAGCCTCTCAGTCCATCTTGTGCCAAGGCATATTCCCTTCTTAGGTTCATCAAAGACATTGTTCATAACATCAAGAACCTCTTGTTCTTCAAATACATATTGGATTTTCATACCTCAAATCTCATAAATATCCCCATTCAACTTCTCACCTTTATTGACTCAACAACAATGTTCTTAGAAGCAAAAGCCATTTCATAGTATAATTCTATATTCAAGAGACATAAGCACTAATTAATACCTACCATTGCACACTTCTCATTTTGCCACAATGTTAGAAATGAAACAATGAAAACTGTTCAGATAAAAATAAAACCAAAAGGTCATTATGTTCATAATCAAATTCCTTTTTTTAATGTGTTTGATTATTGACTTGTTGATTTCATTATGCAAAATCAATCATTCTAAGATAGCAAAATTCAATTATATTAAAACTCCTACTAACAATAAGGTTAACCTATAATCAATAATATATATTGATTTCACACAAACAAGCTTTACAAAGCATTGACCAAATCCATAAACATGTTCATAAATATATATATATATATATATATATACATATGCTAAATGTTGGTTAAACCATTCTCCTAATTATTTATAAATGACTTATGGAAGAACAAGGATGGATTTCACAAACTCTTTTGACAGTTTTGCATTCACATTGGTCATTTATGTAGGTTTAGGAATTTTGTGTTTCCTACGATGAAAACTTGCATAGACTAAAAGGGTCACATTCTTCTTTGCCCCCATTCTTATGTATTCTTTCACAAAGTTCTTAATTAATGTTTCATATTTAAAATCACTCTCCAAAGACATATAGATATTTTAAAGAAGATTCTTTTGCCTTAGAGTAAAACATTTACTCTTTAGCATTTCTTATTTTGATCTAATCATTTCTAATGTGCAAGCAATCGTACCAAATCAATTCTTAGATCATATCATTGATCAAGATGACATAACTCTCAATATCATCATTTGAATCCATTTAGTATTGCGTTAATTCCAATATCAGCATTATGACTCTTAAAAATTGAGCTTGTGTCCTCATAATAATTGGAGTCCTTACAAAAATAAAAATGATTTTCTATAGCTAGATACAAGAAAAATTCATGAATCCATGAGTCAACACAAGTTTAAAAAAATTAAAACACATCTCAATAATTTTTGTGTGATTTGTCCTCCTAAAGCAACCAAAGACAAAACAATTATAAAAAGGAATCTTTTTTAAATGTAAAGTATATTTTTAAAAAAGAAAATATATTGGCATTCAAATGCTTTTTTATTGTTAAAAAAATAATTTTTTTTAAAATGTGCCTAGGACATTCGAATGCTTTGAGTCTGCCATTTAAATGCTCTATTGGAAATAAAAAAAAAATCTAATCCAAAAGGTAGAACAACAATGGCATTTCTACTTTCTTCCAAGAATTATCACACAACAAACTTATACAATTTCACATCAACTCTTATTGATTTTCGTAAGCACACAAGAACATATCAAAATGTTTTAGTGTTTTATAAAGAACATGCAAAAATAAACTAGAACACAAGCCAACCTGGTTCAAGTACTAATGAAAGATAATCTAATGCAAGAAATATGTATGAATATAATCATATATACTTGCTTGCTTAGCGAAAGCTGAAGTGTGATCAATATATAGAAGTGATTCTCTAACTTGAGTCACTAGTCATTGAATAAGATCACGAACAAAAATTGTTTGCTTCAACAACATAAATCCTTTACACCAAATGCAAGAATTCTTTTTAACATTTATTGATTGCTAAGCTTTCTTTCCCTCTCTTTCTCTCATTATTTTTCTTTTTTTGTGAGAAACGTATTTTTTTTTACTTTCTTTAATGGCTGAATGCCGTTCGCTTCATAAGAGATAAGGGACAACCATTCTTTGCACTAATAATAAATTGCTCAAGGCAATTGCTAAGCAATTGGAGTGCATATGTCACTCATTAAAGGTGGACTTGACCCTTAATACTTACAATCTTACTTGGAAAATAAAATCTTACCCAAATTATTGAAAGATAAGATTTTATTGATTTAAAAATATAAATATTTGAAAATCTTAATGAATCCATTGATGGAGCCTCTTTAGATAATAACAGTAATCTCTTTGAATACTTCTAAAGTGAGAAAATGTTCTTAAATTGCTACCAAACTATTTGAGTAATTTTAAGAATAATTTTTAATATTAAAAAATTTGGTAAGACTTTTAAGATATTTTAGGCTTTGGAAAACATGAAATAAATTGTACCATCCTTTAGATAAGCATTTTGGGGGTGCTATAACATTCCCCAATAGTAACTATACTCTTGGACCTTGCTTGGTTTCGTAGATTTAAATCTACTCTTTTAAAGAATTTGAGCCAAGCCTAGGATTTTTTTTTTAAAAAAGGGGATAGATTCAGTTAGATGGTCAATCACATCTAAACAAAAGAGATTTGCAATGACTCCTCTTATTATTTATAACAATTGAGTTTTCAGACTTATATGACACTCACCTTATGAAAACTTTCACCATTCATAAGCTCACTAACTTGTTCACCAAGTAAACTTTATCACCAAGCAATATCTTCAATGAATCTAAAAATATTCCAATTAAATGTTTAACAAAATATTTTAGAATTTGAGTCAATACTTTCAACAATTTCTATATTGACCTAAATTTTATCAAATCATCCAAATTAATGCTAGAAATACTTGTCTCCTCCAGCAACGTAAGTCTTATACAATCTTCTTTTGATACCATTTGTTATGGTATCAAATTCACATATATCTCAAACTACACTTTAATACAACTATTAGGTCAAGCCTTAACCAATCAGCATCTTAGCAAGTGGAAGCATAATTGAATAATAAATCATTCACAGAAGAGACAATAATTAAAATAGTTTGACTCTTAATTAACCTACGACTATAGATAAGAGAAAACTTTCACTCATTGTACAAAATTACAAACAAATCAACAATTAACAATCTACTTAAGCATTCACAGTCAATCCCAATCCAAACAACCACTCAATAAACACAAATCAATCTCAACCCAATGTATAAGCATTCTTGCTCAATCATCTATGATCACTTTTGCTTGGTCTCTACCAATTCCAAATCAAATATTCACATACATGGGTACTCTACAGTTGCCTTATAGAATGCCTACACTCCTAACTCCATAAAAACCCTATAATTTTCCTTAGACTTCATTTTTTTCTCATTATTCATCCTATGAAAACTCTCATGATCTCTGAGTCACTAACTTGTCCATTAAATAAATTTTATCATCAAACAATATGTTCATTAAATCCTAAAATATCTTAAATAATATTTTTTTATTTATGATTCAATAATTGTTTTAATACTATAAATGATGCTTCACTCAACTTTGCTTGCATAATTTTTTCATAAAAGGTGTCTATTACAAATAAAAAATATGATTACAATAAAATAACTTTTTTTATCCACTAGATAAGGGATAAGAGTGGGGATGGTGGGATTCATATTAAATGTGTAAATGACACATTAGTACTTACAAGGTACTTGGACTCGATTAAGATAAGACTCGAATTCAGCTCAATCATTGTCAAGCTAAGCTCGAGCTCAAACTCGAGTAACTCAACTTATGTAGCGAGTCAAATTCAAACATCCTAATGCTCAACTTGAATAGCTTGCAAACCTAATCGAGCTGTCATATTTTAATATATATTTTTATTATTTTAATAAAAAATTACTATTTAACCCTTATATGTACTTCAAAGTTCAAATACAAATAACTGAGTTTAAAGCTAAACATGAAAATCAAGCTTGTTTTTTATTCAGTAAAATGAGCCTAATCGAGTAAGCTTGAGTAGCTTGATTTTTCTTAAGTCGAGCTTGAGTTTAAAAATTAAAACTCAATTAAGCTTGAGTCAAGTTTTAAGAAGCAACTTTGAGTTGAGCTTAAGTTCGAGCTTCTCATTATATCAATTCAGTTAGGCTCAATTAGACCCCTAGTTTGAAGTCCTACATTACATGTTTTTCTTAACCTTCTTAGTCATTAGGTCAAAAAACTGAAGACACAATCAAATAACTTTCAATATCTATTAAATAGTACATTATTAGAAGAAATTAATATACATACTAATAAAATAAACAAACTAATATAAATTGAACTAAACTCACATATTGTAAGACTTAAAATCTAAAGATTTTAAAATCTCTTTTTACCATTACCATTGAGATAAGACTTTATTGATAATTTTGCTTGGATAATTTGTTTTGTATTATTGTGACTTATTCATAGAGTGACTTATTCACTTTTGGATAATTTGTTTTATATTAACTATTAAACCACAAGACAAGTTCATATTTCATTTGTCCAAACGAGTTGGTACAATTCCATAGGATAGACTTGTCTTCAACAATAATCTTATCCCATCAATTTTAAGGTTTCAAAGCCTTATAGTTGAAACTTAAATCAAATTCATCTTAATGTTGAATGTCTAATAAGTTTCACATACACTGACATAGTGCATAGTAATTTAAATTCAATTAATTGAACCCAGGAATGATATTACTATTAATTAATTAACAGAATCATATCATTTGGTTTATATATCTAATTTAAGATCATGATTAATTTAGAGTCTTTTCCAGCCTAGGGTTTTGTAAGAGAGTTTTTCCAAGTCTTGATAGTTGCAAGAATCTATAATCTTAGTATTTTGGATGGAGGCTTGTATCTAAGTATCTAGTGGTCTTTATGGTTTAAAGAAGAGTTGAGTTCTGTGTTAGGGAGGAAATGGTAGAGGAGTTAAAAGATATATGGTCAAAGTTTACGCTCACTAAAGAGGAAAAAGAAATTATGGAAATAGCAGATCTAATAGATGACATTGATCATTCAAAAGAACTATAGGTGGTAGGAAAGTTATTAAATAGTAGAACTTTTAATAGGAAGGCCATGATCAACACACTCAAGATGATATGGAAACTTTCAAAAGAGATGAGAGTGACGGTGCTGGAGACTAACTTGTTTATCTTCAAATTTAGCATAAAGAATGATGAAATAAAAGTGTTGGAAGGATCATTATAGACTTTTAAGAAAAACTTGATTGTCTTCAAAGACTACATTGGAGAATTATGACCATCAGACTATAAATTTGATAAGGTAGATTTTTAGATCAGGGTTTCTAAGCTAGCTCTAAAATTAATGAACAAAGACATGGTAAAGAGAATTGGTAACAAGTTGGCTATTTTAAAGGAGTTGACAACAACGATCTTTTGTCATCAAATAAAGCTTTCTTGAGACTAAGGGTGGAGATAGACATCACCAAACCTCTAAAAAGATTTATATCAATCTCTAGAAAGAATAAGGATGTTGGGATGTGAGGTAAGTTAACGTACAAAAGACTGGCAAATTTTGCTATGTATGTGGGATGCTAGGTCACACAGAGATGGAGTGTGAAATGGATGTGGAGGATAATAGTGAGGATAAACACTAAAAAGATTGGCTTAGAGCTTTTCCAATTAAAAGAGTAAGCATCATAATGATAGAGAAAAACTTGAATGTGAGACATCACCAGTGCCATACAAAAAAAGGATAAAGTTAGAGGGACAGTAACAAACTCAAACAGTGGACATGAACGAAATTAAATGAAGAACAAAATGGTATAAATGGAGGAAGGGTGGACAGTTGAATAGATGAAAAAGGAAAAAGTTCTGTTCGAGAAAACATTAATGATAGAAATAAAGCTGTGGGAAGTGAAAGGAAAATAATGAGTGATCTAGGGGACAAGGGAAAAAATCAATGGATGAAAGAGACCGAGGAAATCTACCAAGCCATAATCCAAATGAATCCCAACAAACCACTTAGACCTAGCAGTATGCTTGTATTATTTTTTAAAAAATATTGGCATCTTGTTAAAAATGGTGTCACCAATTTTTGTCTGTCTTGTCATAAGGGTGATGAAGACATTAATGAGATTAATCATACTTATTTAGTTTTTATCCTAAAAACCTAAGATCCCAAAACTATTACAAGATTTAGGCTTATTAGCTTATGAAATATCATTTACAAGATTATCTCGAAAGTTTTAGTAAACAAGGTTAAAGAAATTCTTTCTTATTGTATTAGTGAGGCTCAAAGTGTTTTTGGTCTAAGTAGATTACTATCTGACAATATCCCTATGAACTAATACACCATTTGAAGAATAAAAATAGGGGAAAATGAGGTCTTTTGCCTTGAAATTAGATATGAGCAAGGCGAATGACAAAATGGAGTGGAATTTCCTAAAAGCAGTCATGAAAAAATTAGGATTCCCTTTAAATTGGGCAGCTAGGATTATGAGATATGTATTTTCTATTTTGTATTATCTTATTATTAATGGTGACATTACTAATGAATTCTTTCCAAAAATAAGGCTTCGCTAAAGAGACCCCCTTTCCTTATATTTATTTTTTTTTATATAAAAGGGCTATTAGCAATCTTAAGAAAAATCAGATGTAGAAGTTGTTATATAGAGCCCTGGCAAGCCAAAATGGGCCTTAAGTTAGTCACTTATTCTTTGTAGATGGTAGTATTCTCCTTGGTCTAGCAAATAGAAGTAAAAGCAAGAGGGTGATACATGTCCTAAAGAGATATGAAGAAAGCTTAAGGCAAAAGATAAACTTAGAAAATTGACATTCTTTTTTAGCAACAACACTACAGAAGGGCAAAAAAAAGGAAATAAAAAGTTGTTTTGGATTTCTAGAAAAAAAAAAATCTTAACAAGTATTTGGGATTACTTACAATGGTAGAGAAGGATAAGAAGAGGGTATTCAAAGAATTGAAAGACTGGATAAACGCTAGAATGAATGGGAGATGCTAAATAATGCTATCCATGGAAGGAAAAAAAGTGTTTACCAAGTCAATACCATAGTTAATTCTAGCCTATGTTATGAGATGCTTCATACTACTAAAATCAATGTGTGATGAATTAAACAACCTGATTAGCAACTATTGGTGGAGGAATGACAAAAAGAAAAAAAGAATCCATTGGTAAAATTGGAAAAAAATGTGTTGGTCAAAAACAAATGATGGTATGAGGTTCAAATAAATGAGAAACTTTAATAAGGCTATGCTGGCTAAACAGAGGAAGATGATCTTAACTAACCCAAACATACTTGTATCACAAAATTCTTAAAGCCAAGTATTTTTCATGAAGTACTTTTCTAGGGCCAAAACTTAGAGCTCATCCATCATTAACATGGAAGAGCATTTCAAAAATAAAAGCAATGTTGAAAAAAAGGCTAAGATAGCATGTTGGGAACAAAAAATCCATACATATATGGATTAATTGATGGCTTCCATTCATAAAGAACTTTAGGCCACAACTACCAATGAAGGCTAATGAAGATAATGAATTTAAAGCTAACTTGATTGATGACCAAACACATTATTAGAAATAGGATCGTATGCATGCACGATTCACACTAAAGAAAGTTTATACAATATGTGAGATACCATTAAGTAAGATGGACTAGCTTGATTGCTTAGTATGGCATTTTGAGAATAAGGCATATATACTATGAAAAATAGATGCAAAATGCTACGTAAGCTTTCTAAAGAAGATGAGTCTGATGTAAGGACATTTGAAAAATAAACAAAAGGGGAAGTTGTATGGCCATTAATTTGAATAGGTAACATTCCAACAAAGATCAAATTTTTGAATTGGAAGGCCAGCAAAGGATTTTTGTTAGTCATGGTGAATTTGATCAAAAAATAGATCCTTGTTCCAATTGTGTCCGAGATGTGGCAATAAGGAAGAAATTGTGCTCCATGCAGTGAAAGAATGTAACTAGGTGAACAAAGTATGGGAAAATCTAAACTTTAAATAGGACAAGGAAGTTAAAGGCAAAGGTGATGACAAATATGAAAGTAGAATAGCTTTAACTATTCATGATAGGGATATAAGCAATCTAGAATGATCAAAATAGAGAGATTCATGGGGAACAACAAAAGGACTCAGTGATGTTTGCAACATTTACGAGGCAATAAATGGCAAAAATTTATGCAAGCTTAATAGTAGAGCTTAAGCTAATAAGCACGACAACATAATAGATGGAAATTGACAATCTAGAATGATCAGAACAAAGAGATTCATGGTGAACAATGAAGTGATCCAGTGATGTTTATGACATTTGTAAGGGAATACATGGTATAAATTATGCAAGCTTAATAGTAGAGCTTAAGCTAACAAGCACGACAACATAATAGGTAAATATTGATGGGATGATTGACAAGGTGAACAAATAGGGATGAATAGAGGTGATTGTTAGAGATTGGAAAGAAAAAGTAATAGTAACAAGCCACAACAATTTGCCTGGGGTGACAAACCCTTTCTCTACTGAAGCTAATGTTAGGCTAAATAGCACCAATCCAATTACACCAATGGAAGTGAAATCAATTAATCAATTAATCACACAAGAGACAATAATTTAACATAATTTGGTCTAACCAATTTATGTCCACAGATAAGAAATAAGATCCATTAGTTGTAGAGAATTACAAATATACAAATCATATCAACCTCACTCAATAGTCAATACTCAAAAGACCCTCTCAATCTTTTCTAGTCCTATGAAGTATTTTTAACCAAAACAAACACATATCCATGTACACTCATGCACCATACCCATGTGGACCCTCTCAATCTTCTCTAGTTCACTCATAAATATTCAACCATACACACCTATAATATGTAAATCTTCAATAGTCTCATGGGGTGTTTATCCCATAAAACTTTATAACTCTCTTACATTTTTTTCTCATATCTAACCCTATAAAGATTTTGCCTATTTATAAGCATACAAACTTGTCCATTAAGAATCTATTTCTTTTAAAAATTCTTCTTATGTAAGTCATACTTACCTATTAAGAATCTATTTTCTCTTAAAATTTTTTTTTTTTTGCAAGTGTTCTTATCCATTAAGCAATATCTAACTAATTTCAAATAAATCTATTATGGGATTTGAGTCATTATTCCTAATAATCTCCACTTTGACTCAAATTTCATCAAATCATCAATATTTATACTAGATATGCTTGGTTTCATTTATAATAAAAGTCTCACTATCATCTTCTCTTATGTGTCTTCATGCTTCACGTAAATCGATTTATCAAAGCATGAACTCAAACTCTTCTCTTAAATTGAGCTCATCTAGGCTTACCTTTTTCTATATCTCAAACCTTCAGCTCTAATACCACTTGTTAGGTAAATAAGGCCTTAGTCTAATTACACCAATGAAAGCAAAATCAAATAATGAATCAATCACACAAGAGACAATAATTTAATGTGGTTCGATCTAACCGACCTATATTTACAGATGAAAAATAAGATCCATTAGTTGTAGAGAATTACAAACATACAAATCATATCAACCTCACTTAACAATCAATACTCATAAGACATTCTCAATCTCCTCTAGTCTTATAAAGTATTCTCGACCCAAACAAATATATACCCTTGTGCACCTATGCACTATACTTATGTGGATCCTCTTAGTCTTCTCTAGTCCATTCTCAAACATTTAAACATACACACTTATAAGATGTAAATTTCTAATAGTTTTATAGGGTGTTTATCCCATAAAATCTTATAACTCTCTTTCATATTTTTCTCACATCTAACCTTGTAAAGACTTTACCTATATATAAGCATACAAACTTGACCATTAAGAATCATTTTCTTCTTAGAATTCTTCTTTTACAAGTCTTTTTTTCCATCAAGCAAAATCTAACCAATCATAAACAATTCTGTTATAGGATTTGAGTCACTATTCTCAACAACTAATGCAATGGTTTGTATTTGACTTTGCTAAAGATTTGGGACTTCATGCAATAATGCTTGAGGGTGACTCTTTGATAGTGATAAATCGTTTACATAGATGAAATAAAGATTTATCGCTAATAATAAACCTGATAAAAGAAACTAGAGCAAAAATTATAAAGTCCAAGGAATGCAAAGTGAAACATGTTACAAGAGCTAAAAATGAGGTTACCCACCCTTTTGCAAAACAAAGTCTATTAGTAAATGAAAGGCAGTACTAGGTAGAAAACTATCCCAGTTTCCTTCAACCTTTTATGGACACTTATGTGATTTTCTTATTCATTAAGGAATAGATTCTATCCTATTTCAACAAAAAAAAATCATGATTAATTTACCATTAAGTCAAGTTTCTTTTGGCATCATAGAGTGACTTATTCACTGTGATTATTAGATTATTATGTTTGATAATTCATAGTAATTTATTTATTATGATTAAATTATTGTGTTTAATAATAACTCAAGAATTTATGTGATAATGATTTTATAGTATCATGTTTGATAGAAACTTACTCATTTAAAAGAGAGAAATTTTTTACTAAATGAGTATGATAGTCAAAATTCTTTTTAAGATAAATTTACTCTCCTAATGGTAGGAAATCAAAACACGTTTCTTGAAATTTGTAGTTTTTATGAGAAAACTTGCTTTTTAGTCATTTTAATTACAAAGTAACTTATGTGACCATAGTTTTTAATGTGAACATGGCAATAATTTTGAATTATATTTAACAAAATTAGTTCGCGCCTTATAATTTTCTATAAGACAAATGATTTTTGTTTCATAAATAGGTCATTTTATAAAAATTGAAATTGTTTCCTATTAAATAATCTTCTGATTGATAATAATATTATTTTAGATATTTTGTATTCAATAATCTTTTTTATGCAATATGATAATCTAAGATCATTAATGATAAAATTACTTTATCATGATAATTAAATCTTTATTATAATTTTAAAAGTGATATAAAACATTGCCTTAAGTTGTAATCATATTTTGTGTTAATAGAATATTAAACCTTTAATTTTAGGGTTCAATTTTGATAGTTTAAATTTTAAAAAATACCTTAAAAATGAAAGATAAATCAAAAGTAAAAATTAAACTGAAAAAAGATTTAATGAACACAAAAAGATAAAAATACTAAAAAAAAGTCTTTAATCTATTTTTTAAAATAAATTTTTATGTTTTTTTATATAAGCTTTTGTTCTTTAATTAATATACAACTAAATTCTTATTTTAAACAAAAAATAATTTATATTAGAGACTTATTTAAGTGTGAAATAAAAGTTAAGAACTTATTTAAATATAAGTTAAAAGTTAATAATTTTTTTGAGTGAAAATTAAAATTTAAAAATTTATTTGGATGTAATAAAAATATATAAATTTATACATATAAATAAAGTGAAAGAGTTATTTAGATCCAAAATAAAAATATATAAATCAATATTCATAAAACATTCTTAATCTCCTTTAGTCTTACAAAGTATTCTCAACCCAAACAAACACATATCTATGTGCACCCATGCACCATGCCTATGTGAACCCTCGCAGTCTCCTCTAGTCCACTCACAAACATTCAAACATATATACCCATAAGACGTAAATCTCATGTAGTCTTATAGAGTGTTTATTCCATAAAACCTTGCAACTCTCTTACATATTCTTCTCACATCTAACCCTATAAAGACTTTATATATATATATATATATATAGGTGCATACAAACTTGCTGATTAAGAATCATTTTCTTCTTAAAATTTTTCTTATGTATGTCAACTTGCCTATTAAAATTTCATTTTCTCTTAGAATTCCTCTTCTACAAGTCTTCTTGTCCATCAAGCAATATCTAATCAATCTCAAATAAATCTGTTATGGGATTTGAGTCATTATTCCTAACAACGAATGCAGTGGTTCGTGCATTGGACTTTGCTAAAAATCTGAGACTTGGCTAAAGATCCAGGACTTCATGCAATAATGCTTGAGGGTGACTCTTTGATAGTGATAAACCATTTACAGAGATGGAATAAGGATTTATCTCTAATAGTAAACATGACAGAAGAAACTAGAGTAAAAATGGTACAGTCCAAGGAATGCAAGGTGAAACATGTTACACGAGCTGAAAATGAGGTTGCCCACCTTTTAGCAAAGCAAGGTCTATTAGTAAATGAAAGGCAATACTAGGTAGAAGACTATCCCAGTTTCCTTCAACCTTTTATGGACACTTATGTGATTTTCTTATTCATTAAGGAATAGATTCTATCCTATTTCAACAAAAAAAAATCATGATTAATTTACCATTAAGTCAAGTTTCTTTTGGCATCATAGAGTGACTTATTCACTATGATTATTAGATTATTATGTTTGATAATTCATAGTAATTTATTTATTATGATTAAATTATTGTGTTTAATAATAACTCAAGAATTTATGTGATAAAGATTTTATAGTATCATGTTTGATAGAAACTTACTCATTTAAAAGAGTGAGAGAAAATTTTTACTAAATGAGTATGATAGTCAAAATTCATTTTAAGATAAATTTACTCTCCTGATGGTAGGAAATCAAAACACGTTTCTTGAAATCTGTAGTTTTTATGAGCAAACTTGCTTTTTAGTCATTTTAATTACAAAATAACTTATGTGACCATAGTTTTTAATGTGAACATGGTAATAATTTTGAATTATATTTAACAAAATTAGTTCATGCCTTATAATTTTCTATAAAACAAATATTTTTGTTCCATAAATAGGTCATTTTATAAAAATTGAAATTGTTTCTTGTTAAATAATCTTATGATTGATAATAATATTTTTTTAGGTCTTTTATATTCAATAATCTTTTTTATGCAATATGATAATCTAAGATCATTAATGATAAAATTACTTTATCATGATAATTAAATCTTTATTATAATTTTAAAAGTGATATAAAACATTGCCTTAAGTTGTAATCATATTTTGTGTTAATAGAATATTAAATCTTTAATTTTAAGGTTCAATTTTAACAGTTTAAAGTTTAAAAAATACCTTAAAAATGAAAGATAAATCAAAAGTAAAAATTAAACTAAAAATGTATTTAATGAAAACAAAAAGATAAAAATACTAAAAAAAAGTCTCTGATCTATTTTTTTTAAATAAATTTTTATGTTTTTATTTTATTCAAATAAACTTTTATTCTTTATTTTATATACAAATAAATTCTGATTTTAAACAAAAAATAATTTATATTAAAGACTTATTTAAGTGTAAAATAAAAGTTAAGAACTTATTTAGATACAAATTAAAAGTTAATAAATTTTTTGAGTGAAAATTAAAATTTAAAAATTTATTTGAATATAATAAAAATATATAAATTTATACATACAAATTTAAAGTGAAAGAGTTATTTAGATACAAAATAAAATTTAAAAATTTATTTAAATATAATAAAAATATAAAAATTTATTTAAATAAAATAATAAAATTTATAAAATTTTTGTTTTTGTGCGAAAAAGAACAAATTTCTTAATTACAAATTTTTTGTTATTTTAATCAAACAAATTTCTTAATTGTAGTGGCTGAGATCTATCCATGGACCCCACCATTCACTCTCCCCCGTTAGTCCAAACTTCCAAATCCATTGTAACCAAAAAAAGAAAAAACCTTCCAAATCCATAGTTCCGTCAGCAGCATATCAAAAACAGGACAGCCCACAGAAAAAAAATACAGCCATACAAAAATGCCTTTCTAGTGCAAAAACACCATTCTTTTGAAGCAATCTTCCTTCCGAGAGATTCTACAGCCTAGTTCTAATTGTTTTCTGATTTTCACGATATTCCACATCCAAAAACAGAATACCGAATAATAAACGCTTCTTAAAAGCAAAACCCAAAAAAGCCAAGAGTGGTGGCGAGGAAGTGGTGAATGGCAAGAACCAACAAATACTCCTCCATTAATTTTAATCATGTTCTTGAGAAAAACCTGACCTCCTCCAGCTCCAATAATTCTCAAACCCATCATCAAAACCAGTCTTCTTTTCCATCTTATTCTTCCATCTCATCCCACGCCAAAACTCATGGGCGCATGCTCGTCCTAACCCGTACCTCTCCCAAGCCCATTTCAAATCATCCTATTGACTCCTCAACACCGCCTAAACAGCCTCAAGCCCGGTCAGCTCTAGCTCCCGATCAAACACCGCTCTCTAATCTGGTTGATGATCAGATTTCTCTGCGTCCTCTGGGTCGAACAGGTTCTGTATTATCAGTTCCGGATCAGGAGAAGGAAGTTATATCGGTTTCCGGGTCTTCGAAACCGGATCGATTTGTTCCACCACATCTTAGGCCGGGTTTTGTGGGAAAAGAGGAGAAGCTTCAACCGGAAGTTTTCTTGAAAAAAGAACATAAGCATTTCGGCTCAGGTGGTCGGTACTCAGAAGATGGGCGGCCTAAATCAAGTGGTTATGAGAAGATAAGAAAAGGCGGTGAATCAGATCTGAATTTGATTAGTCGGCCCAGATTTAGTGGGAATCGGCCCAGTTCTAGTGGATAGTATGTTTGATTTTCTTATTGAATTTAAGGATAATTAGAATCTTAACCAAGTTATTATGAAACAGATAAAATCCAATAAGTTAACTTCACTATTCACTGGAAGGCCTTAATCTTCTTTGTATAAATATAACATATCATTGGCTTAAAATAAAGAATAGCTCTAGATATTGTATTTTTAGACAAGGAATTGACTGTTTTGATCTTTACTGATTTTTACGTTATAAACCCTATTTCATTGTCTTCTTTTACGCCTGATAAGTACTTTGTTCTGATTTAATTTTTACAAGGCAGTAACTCTTGTTATTTTTTTTCTTTTATTTCTGCTGTTGTAGGATGACTTTAATTAGTGGATTTGACAGTTAATGAGGGCAGTCTAAAATTTTAGTTCTTAAGTTTTCATATTTTTTGAACATTGTCTGGGTTGAAGTTCTGATTCTCATTTGAAGTCAAAAAGAAGATCTTGCTGGATTTCAATAGTGGAGTGAGCTTCCAGGCTTATAATGTTGCATTATAATGGTCTTTAAATAAACAGCATTATTGATGGCGAATAAAAAAAAATTATGGTTTAACTAATAGGGCTGTGTATCCATTTAGTTGTGAGATGGATTGAATTATATTGTTGGTCAACCTGGATTTATTGGGATTGCAAAGATAGGATTATTTGAGGTTTATTTGCGTGATTGGAGCATTTTAAAGTCATGGTAGCATAAATGAAAATCAGAAGGGGTGGAAAAGGGAGAATAAAGATAAATAGCGTTGCTTATCATTGAGTTTCACATTTTGAATAGTTTGTGAGTCTAACTTTTACAAGACCGCAGATTCCCACAGATAATTTTATAGTTTTTATAAGACTTGCTGGTGGAAACAACAATAATTGTTGGAATTTTTCTAAAGGAAAGTTTGTTGTCTCTTTCCATCATTTTCATTTCCTGTTTCTTAATTATTGGTTAAATTTGAAACTAGAATGTACATGTAGGATCTACGAAGTTCATGCCACCTTTAGCCAATTGAGCCATACACCCTAAAACATTTTGGTCTAGGTATTTTCTGAAACTTGTAGGTTTTAGAACGTTTAAGTGTTTGATGGGTTGCAGAAATGCTAGTTCAATTCTTACTTTTTACCAAAACAAGGGGGAATGCATAGTAGGTTCTGTCAGCCATGTATATTTTTTGCATTTTTACATGAATATAATTGTGAGTTTACATTTTTGTTAACTATAAGTAATATGGATTTTGGAAACTGTAAGTTGAGATATTTTACTTGTGTATATCTGTTGTTACAAGAACAAGGGGGAAAGCATAATTGTGAGTTGCACCTCTCCATCTGTTGGTGAATGTAGCTGTGATTGTGATTTGTTATTGGATTGACATTTTACTTGTTTATATCTATAAATTGCCAACTGAATAAATGCCCTTGTGCAGAATTGTTCTGAAGAATTTGTTTCAAAGATGGAGGTGGAACTTTCTTTGAAGGTATAGATGGATGCTTTATTGTGAATGGCTGCTGTCTCTGTTGCTCAGTAAATTGCGTTATTTTTTCAAAAGCTTGGTAGAATCTCATTTTGTGGAAATTAAAATACAGTCAGGTGGCACTTATTGGGTTTCTAAACTCAAATGATAGAAGCACTATGAGGTGTTCTATTCAAAAATAGAGGTTTGAGGACCAAAGTCCCTTCAGATCTCAGAAATTAGCTGGCCGTTAAGAATAGATCTAGGTGCCTATGGAATGTAGAATTTACTTTTGTTTTTTCTGTTCAGCCACTTTAACTCTTATGGATGGGCTGAAATGTTGCCTCTCTCCTTATTCTTTGTCTTGGTTGTACTTTGAACATTTTTTCGGTTTCATATACTTTTATTTAATGCTTCTCCTTTTTCTATCAAAATTTGAGGTTATAGCTTTCAGATTTACAATGGCAGATACAAAGGCAGCTGCTCCCAATGAAATCCACGAGCGCAATGTCGTTGTACCACTTTGAGGTCTTGTTCTTTAGGGTCCATCTCTTTACCTTTGTTGACTTGTGTTTTTGGTGTGTTTTGATAATGGTTAGACTATTTACTTATTAAAAGAAGATAAAATGAGTATTCCTGGAAGCAATTTTTAACCCTGATGCCTAATTAATTTAAGTACTGTTTGGTATAGGGTGATTATTTCAAAAATTATGGTGATCTATAAATGGTGATTAATTTATTATGCTTGGTAAGCATCAGGGATCTAACGAGTCGGAGTGATTAGATACTGTCTTTGAGAAATGTAATTTCTATACAAAAGGGAAGGAAATTTTTATTATCAAAATGGAATGAGATGTAAAATTAATAATAATTAATTTTATCTATTTAATATGTAAATTAAAAATTTACTGTATTTTAAAAATAATTAATTTTTATATTTTCAAATTAATATTTATTCTAATAAATTTAAAAGTAATTTGAGTTTTTTTTTTTTACTTTTTTTAATATTTTATATAATATAATTTTTTATTTTTTATTATGAATTTAATAGATTGGTTTTATTTTTTTATTCAAATATTTTTTATATAATTTATATTACAAAAATTAATTTATCTATAAATATATATATTTAATAATTTAATAATTTGATAATATTTTATTATAAAATAAAATTATAATATTTTACAAATTATCTTTAAACAATTTTAAATTTATTAATTTGTATAATTATAATAATATGCATAATTATTTTGGTATTTTTAAATGAAATAATATTTAATTTTTAATAATACTAATATTTAATTTCAAAGAATTAATAATTGTTAATTAAATAGAGGGATTTGAAATCACTAGTTTTACAACTATATTGGTAATAAGATTATTTTGTGATTATATTATTATGGTGGTTTTACAAAAAGATACCAAATATTATCTTATATTATTCGGAACCAAAAAAGGAAAAAGTATTGTAGGAATTTTTTTAAAAAAGAAATAAAAAGTGAAAAGAAAATGAGTAAATTTGTATATTTTCTTCAAATTATATATTTTATGTGTTGAAGAAAAATATTTATTAATTTAAATTAACAATTTTATTTACAAGTTTAACATGGGCTTCAACTCCAATGCTAATGGTTCCTTAATAGATGGTTTAAGATTTTGAGTAGATGACCCCAACTTGTTGTCTCTTCCTGGTCCAGTGTATAGTGTTATAAGTCTTGTTTCTTCAAAATTTACTTAGATTTTCACCTTTCTAGATGTCTTCACATTAAAAATCTGCTCTTGATCATGCATTCTCATTGGAAGTTTCTTTTTTTTCATATCAATCATGTCTTTTCCAGTTTTCAAGAAGGGTTTTCCTAATATAACCGGTAGTTTAGCATTTTCTTCAATATCTAAAACTACGAAGTTAGCTAGGAATGTTAGTTTTCCTATTCATACCATTAAATTTTTCACTATGCCTTTAAGATGTTTAAGGGACCTATCGGCCAATTAGATAGTCGTTATGATTGGTTCAAAATCTCTTTCACCAATTTTCCTAAAAATAGATAAAGGCATTACGTTAACTCTTGTATCAATATCACACAATGCTTTTTTCAAAATATTGATTACCAATAATGTAAGGGATCGTAATGCTCTTTAGATCTTTAAGTTTTGGTGGTATCTTTTTTTGCAAAATAGTACTATATTCTTAAGCTACTACTATTGTTTTATAGTCTTCCCATCATATATTTTTGGATGAAATCCCCTTCAAAATTTTGGCAAACTTAGGCATGTGTTCAGTGGCTTGGTAAAGAGAATAGTGACTTGTAGGTTTTTAAAGATTTTGGCAAATCTTACAAATTGTTTCTCTTTTTTTACCAATATAAACTTTATGGGAATGAGATTGTTAGATTGGTTGATTATGGGGGTTCTCTTTTCGTAGGTGATTCTTTGTTTTTCATTTTCTACAATGACCTTCTCAATTGGTTCTTTGAAGGTCATCTTTTAAGTAACTGGTTGCTCAGCCAAAGTTTTCCCATTTTTCAAGGGATGGAAACTATCTTTTCATATACTAGATGACTCATAGGTTTTCAGCTAACTAGGTAATTTGTAGTTCTAAACTCCTAATATATTTAGCTTGATCTTGTAAGGTAGCTTTTTGGGAAACTACTTCTTCAAGGATGGGTGATTTTTCATGGGTTGGCTAATGTTAGGCAAACTAGACCATTTTCATTCTAAATTTGCACTTTTCACTAGCATGAGGTTTATCACAAATTTCACAAAACACAAATGGTTTTGGTATGGCATTAACAAGGGCAGTTTGAAATGGGGTTTTTAAGATTTCAATTTTCTTAGTCAAATTTGCTAATTGTGAATTTATGAAAGTAAATGCATCAAGTTCATACACACCAGCATCTTTTTTGTGTACTTTTTTTTCCATTTCCCATTGATAGTTGTTGGCTACCATTTCCTTAATCAATTCAAGTGCTTCCTTAACAGTTTTGCTAATAATAGCTCTTTTAGCCACTGAGTCTAATGTAATTCTAATGGATGGTGTCAACTCATTATAAAAAAATTGTATTTGTAGCCATTGAAGGAGACCATAATGTGGACACTTTCTCAATAGCTCTTGGAATCTCTCTCAAGCATCATAGAGATTTTCACCATCAAATTGCATAAAAGTTGTTATTTTTTTCTGTAGCTTGGTTGTCTTAGTAGGTGGAAAGAATTTAGCAAGAAACTTTTGAACCAAATCCTCCCAAGTTGTGATTGATCCAAATGGTAAAGAAGTTAACCAACTATTTGCCTTGTTCTTGAGAAAAAAAGAAAAAAGTTTTAGTTTAATTGCATCGCTTAAAACACCATTATATTTAAAAGTATCACATAATTCAAAAAAATTAGACAAATGAAGATTTGAATCATCACTTGGTAAATCATCAAATTGTATAGAAGTTTGGATCATTTAAATAATAGAATGTTTGATTTCGAAATTGTTTGCTTGTATGATAGACCTTTTTATGGATGGATGAAAACCATTAGCATTAGGGGCAGCATAATCCCTCAATGTCCTCTGACCTTCATTGTTTGCATTCACTATTTGAATTAGTTTATGTGTTGTTATTTGCTCTCTCTTTAAATGTCTTAGAGTTCTTTTGATTTTTTTTTTTTTTTTGTTGAATGGAGGTAGGTCAACATTTTTAAATCTGAGCATACAAACAAAAAAGATCAAAACAGTTTGAAACAAGTGAAAGTAAATGTTTAGATTACAAAGGAATAGAAAATCATTATTTAAATTGAATCAAACACCGTTATAATCCTTGACAACGGTGCCAAAAAGTTAATTGTTACTTTTATAATACTTGCAGTGCACACTCGTAATCAAGTAATAAAGTAATGAAATATAGTATCGTCCCACAAGGATTATAGAATTGAATTGTTAGATGGCTTCAAATACCAAAGTTGACAAATTAACTCCTTATATTTAAACTAATAAAAACTTGATTTGATTGCTATTAAAGAAAACAAAGAAAGAAAGATTGTATATGCCTAAATTTACTTATCCACCTATCACTTGGAAAGTATTTTGATTTGGTCGAATGAACTAATTCTAGAGAATAAAATATTGAACACTTGAAAATAAGAGAGATTTGAGATTGTTAGATAGAATAAAAGCATAAAAGAAAGAATATAGCAAAGTTACATGAAAATTGAAACTTAGAATAGGAACAAGAAAAATGGCCAAAACTTGTAATAAAGGAAAGATTGCTTAAAACAACTTGTAAACCAAAAATAAATAAAGATTTAAAGAACTTGATCTTGAAAACAAAAGAATGATTGTATTGAAAAGAATTTAAGAAAACTAAAATTATTGTAAAGGCTAATATGTCACCTTAGCCTAATACAAAAAAACTAAAAAAAAAAGAGAGAAGAATAATGTCAAGTAGGATGTTGTGTGAGACGTGAAATATAACAGCTAGCCTCTTTATTCATAGATGGAGGGTTTAGCTGTGAGGTAAAGATTAAGATCACAAGTATAATTTTATCTAAACTCCAAAGAATAAAACTCATTTTAATCTTGTAGTGTTGGCTGAACATTGAACTTTTGTACTTTGAAGAGTCTTGGCCGAACATGCTTCTTGAAATACAATCTTCTTGAAATACAATCTTGACCATTCATCACATTTGCACACATCTTGATCTTACAATCTTTAAGAGTTTCATCTATCTTGAATTCTAAGACCTTGTTGTTTTTCATCCAAACTCTTAAAATTAATCTTGTAAAATGTCCTGGAAATATAACTTTTTAATGGTGATCAAAAGAGCCATGGTTGAATAAAAACTCTTTTGGCCAAACGCTTCATAAAGTCCTTGATTAAAAGTCTTCAATTATCATACATGCATGTTGAAGTCCTCTTAGATTTAAGAAAATCGAATAGAAGTCTAATTACCACTAGGTTCTACTTCAAGTTGAATTTAAGAAACCTACTTAAGTAGAATTTGGTTACATCCTTAATATGCATGGTCAAATATTATAAAAATATATCTTGTTTGAATCTTGCGTGGATTTTGCATGAAAATAAATAAAAATCCTATTGCAAGTAGAAAAACTTAAAAATCCAAAAAATGAAAATTAAACATTCCAAATTCAAGCAAAATTTAAAATTTTCAACTAAATTGAACTCATAAATCTCTATATATTTTAGCTCTATCACCTACCTACTATAATTAGTTAAAATTACTATAATGCCCCTCATTCCAAAATTACAAAAATACCTTTTTCAATAATTGATAAAAAATTACTATAATGTCTCTAATATTATAATTATGGAAATGTTTTTATGAGTACTTCATAGAAAATTGACATGTGATTTTTTTTTCAAAATTACTATAATATCTTTATTAAATTATATATATATTAAATTTTAATGTAATATAAAATTAATTACATATTAAATTATTAAAAATCATTGCCATTGTTTTATAAAAATTTGACATGTAACATTTTATTTAAAATTACTATAATACTCCTATTAAAATACATATAAAATTTTAACATAATGTAAAATTAATTACATATCAAATTACTAAAATATATTTGCCATTACTTCATAAAAATTTGACATATGGAATTTTGTTTGGAATTTGCTATAATACCTCTATTAAATTACTTATTAAATTTAAATAAAATATATTAAAATAATTCCTGTGAAAATTACTATAACGTCCCTTTGTTTATTTGATAGGATGTTGATAAATATCTAAATTTATTATAATTATGTATTAAATTTTAACATAATATAAAATTAATCATATATTAAATTATTAAAATACACTCACAATTACTGTATAAAATATTTTATTAAAAATAATCAAAACTGAATGATCAAGTAAGCAAGGTAATTATACTTTTTATTAAAATAAAATATTAAATAATTTATATTTTAAAATAAATAATATTTAATCCCCAAAATAATGGATTAAAGAGGTGCATAAATAGCCACACAATTTGTGCTATTTCTTACCACAAAAATTTAAAACTGGGTTGTGAATTACTTATTTTTTACAACGTAAAATGGGCATAGTCCATAAGGAAAGGACTTTGGTTTGAATATCTTTTTAAGAGCTCCCTAATCATTAAATAAAATTGTTGGGAACTGTGAATCACACATTATTTGTTGTTGTGAAGCTTGAAGGAAGCCTTTAAATACCATACCTGACAATTCTTCTCATTGGATGCAACCCATAGAAATCAAAGTCCTTGGTAAGTAATAATTTGAGATATTTGGCTCATTTTAGGTTAAGTGTTAAATTTTATGCGATTATAATAAGTTTCACATAATAGATTTTATATTTGACGGCCTATATTTTTTTTTTTTTTAATTTTGGAGTTTTTCACATAAATTCTTATGTTATGATTATTCTTATTTTTTATTTTTATATTATTTTTTATAATTGTTGTGAAGATAGATCTTAGTGTTAAATTTGAAATTTTCTCATAAATTGTGGGGTTCCAAATTCCTAATAATACCATATATATTTATGTCATCTTATAGTCTATAATACTCTCTTCATTCTGATTCAAATGATATTTAAGAGTAAAACAGAAAAAAAAATGTTAAAATATTAACTATTATTTTCCCAATTATATTTTTATGTGAGATAATTTTAAAAGAAAAAAGTAACTATGTGAGTGGAATAGTTAATTATTTTAACCAACTACTTCATGTATAAAATAAAATTAAACAATATAAAATAAAATTTTATTACTTTCGAAAATGAACCAATTAAAAAGCGTCAAAATAAAAGAGATTTCCACCAAGTTTGTTTAGGTTTTAGCTTACGGAAAATGTTGTGAATGTAAATAAACCAAGCTTATTCATGCTTACGCTACGCATATAAATCTAAACAAGTCTTTAGCAAGTTAATTAAGTTCTAATGATTTCATAAACACTTTGGTTTTCTTGCAATAATTAAGTTACTAATTGTACGTACTCGTAAATTTCTTTGAATTACTATAATGCAAAATGGTAATTGGCAAGAAACTTAATGAAATACAAACCTATAGCAAAACTGCATCTGCGTGTGGAATTGCTTCAAACATGTCTCCTCCTACATATTTCAAGTTTTTAGTGTCCTGCAGGCCTGCAACAACATGTGGAAGATCAAAATCGATGCACTGCAAGTGTGGGAATGCATCGGCAATAGCCTTGGCCACAGGTCCCGTGCCACCCCCAACACCCATCAATGAGGTCAATCCCTCAACCACTCCCTTACACTTGTGAATCAAAACGCTAGCAACTAATCGAGCGTCGCTAGCCATTGCTTCATTAAAGATATGGTTAATCTTTGGCTCGTTGCCACTATGGTCCCAAACTGTCCTCCCATGAAAGATATGGAATGGGGTCGGATCATCATTTTGGAACCAAGCGCCAAGAAATTGCCAAGGCTTTGTTAAAATAGGATCAAGAATAGCTCTTAAGTAAGGGGTTACGCTCAAGGGATCATCCTTGAGCAGGAGTCGCGAGGCATTGGTAAGAACATACCCTTCTTGAACATTTTGGGCAACTTTTTGTCGTGCAAGGAAGCCAGAGTGGAACTAATATGCGCATGAGCCTGTAGACTTCAGGGGCTTTGGTTGCAGTGATTCGCAGCGCCGCAACCAGCTCGCTAATTGTCATAGGCTTGCCGTGGTTGTGAATGATATCCTCGATGCCTAAGTCAATTGCACATTTTAGGGACAAGGAATTAATGAAGTTGAAAATATGGTTCCAAACATCAGCATCATGCTCCCCATTCGATAGACCCTTCTAATTAGGTCTGTTGTGTTCCTATCGAACTGCGCTATATGGACACAGCAGGAACAGGATAACCTGCTGACTGATTTCAGTGATATAATATTACTAATTAATTAATGTTTGAAAAGAAAGGCAACCACCAGGATAAATAAAGAAAGAAATTGTAGACGGAAACAGGTTGCATTGAACGTCAATTAATTTTCAACGGTAATTATGGTTAGTTAACACCTACTTGATTCGAATACATTTAAAAAAATAATAATTTAATGAACTATTGATATTTTTAAGAAGAACAATGGAGCAAAATAGGCCTGGAAGCAACAATAAACTACTTAATGATCAGTAGCCATAAATCCATAATCTTAATCTCATGATATGATCCCCAATCATATTAGTGCTGTTGTTGCTAATTATCCTAGAAAAAAAAAAAATTTCAATTCGAAATGCTGCAGCTATACATATACATATATATAAAATATAGAAGAGGAATCAATTTGTATCTTATAAAATTTTTTTAGTTTTATATTTTTTTAATTATTAATTTTAATAGATTTAAGAGATTAGGAAAACAAATAAAAATAAAAATTTATTTTATTTTATTTTTTAAATTTATTAAAATAATAATTAAAAAGTTATATGTGATTCAACCTTTAAAATATAATATAATATTATATTATATTATATTTTTTGAAAGAGTTAAAAAAGAGAAAATAAAATATATACAAGATGGTCGTTGGGGGCCAATATTTGGCAACCAACAACTTACCGACGGCTCTTTACACATTGGAGTGGCACGGACAAGAATGGCTCTTCTGGGCCTCTAGCGATCACAATTATGGTGAGTAGAGAGCTATTTATGGGTTGAGACGCATGCTGAGTCATATCTTAAACATAATTTTCATGTACGAACTTGATTTGAAATTTGATTTTATTAATAAAATAATGTTTAATATATTTTAATAATTGCAATGCTACTATATATAAAGGTTCTTTTGCTTAAAATTCAAGTTTTGCCAATTGCATTATGGCATTAACACCTGGACAACAATCAGATATGTGTCTAAATTTTTTTTGACATCTAGCTTAACATCCAGCTAAATTTAGTTTTTGTTTTGGATAAAAATCTAAAATGCAAAAAAAAAAAAAAAAGTTCTAAGAGGCATTAAAGTAGACAAATAAAGGGAAAAAATGCAAGTTTTTCATGCACATTTGTGCGTTGGTTTAACAAGGCATCCATGTTTGAATTTAAGAAGATTTCTTTTATTATCAGATCAGGTAGGGAAGGGAGGAAGATTGCTGGAACCCTCGATGTGTAGACTTTTGAATTTGTTGTGATCGGGGGAATTTAGGATAGGGCAGTGTTATGACAAAGTTAATCAAATGGGATTAAATGAAATGATGACATCAAATGCTACCACAACGATAGTGGTTGTTTCAGCAATCCAGAACAAATGCCGGTATAGTTGGGTAATGGCGAGTTAATGTCCCCTCAATGAAAATACTCCAGCTAGATCTTCGAACCATAGTCTATGGCCCAACCTATACCCACATGGGGTGTCTACCAATCCACTTCTTTCGAGAGTATCGCCTTTTTCGACAAGGGCTTCAAAGGATTTGACGTCAAGGAGGTTCTTCAGGCGACCATTTCCCCCACCTTTGTTGGTGAAACTCATAAAAGCATCACTGGTGAAGCAGCTTGGAAGCAAACCAAAGGAAGGATCGATCCCTGAGGATCGCGGAACTAAGCCAGAGTAAGCGCTGGATAAGAGCTTTGGTTATGACAAGAATTTTGGAGCTAAGTATGAGCTCGGAAAAGAAGTAGGACGAGGACATTTTGGTCACACTTGCTTTGTTAGAAGTATAAAAGGTGAGCTCAAGGATCAACCTATTGCTATTAAAATCATCTCAAGAGCTAAGGTACAATGCTCTTTCTACTCTTTTACCCTAGTCGTACATTATTCATGTTTACATGCTCAAAAGGCAAGCTTTAATTGTCTTCTTCTATTCTGTCATCAAAGGAAAACTAATTGAATATATTCGTTTGCAGCTGATTACAATTTTGATCATTATTTCTTTTCTCTTTGGTTTTTGATATGCTCTCAAGGTATGCCCATGTCACTTATCATCAAAAAGAGATTGTTTCATGTTTTTCTTTAAAATGTCTGTTTTAATAATGAGGTGTAATAATACAGATCTTGAATAGGAGGTACAAATATGTGTAAGAAATGGTAATTGTGACTCAGGGACAAACATTTGGATTTTGATTTTGAGCAATCAATGTTGATATTGAGTTGGTTTTGGTTGTTTTAAAATGTCGTGCACATGAGGGCAATGAAGGAGGCATTGCATGTTTCAATAGCTTTGTGTGCATAGAATATGAACAGAAAAAGGTCTTGGAGTTTTGCAAGGCATGTCTAGAATAAGAGAAAGCTAGGAGTTTGTATTTATGTGGGTGTTCTAGGATCAAGAAATCATTATCAATGGAGAAAGTAAAACAACAAGTTATTAATTAAGCAAAATTGACGAGTTCATTGCTTTTTATCCCTTTGCTTTGGAATGTTACTGAAATGGATTATCATTTCCAATCATCTCCTTTTTATAGTAGGAAAAGTTGCAACCACCTGAAATATTAGTAGTGAATTGTACTTCTTTGGCAAACACATCTAAGATTTTTAGTAAGGTATTGTTATTAAGACTTCATCAACATTCAAGTTTTGAATTTTGCAAATGTTTGCCTGATGATTACCTTGGTAGATTCTTGGCAAGCACCAATCAAGGAAGAAAACTTTGGTCTCAACATTACATTTACAATATTTACAAAACCTCTATTCTAATAAGCAGGCACCATCTAGCTCGAAGATGATGTGAGAAACTACCTTAACTAGCTTAAAGCATCTTTATTTCCCCTTTCCTTTTGCCTTAACCAAAATTATGAATTTTTGCAAGTTAATTATTGCCGATGAGTTGGATTATTTGATTACGAAGGACAAGGCAATACTTCATGATCTTTTCATACCAACAACTTTTCCACTCTCTAGATGTATATTGATAGGTATCATTCATTGCAAGTATGTCATATGCTCATTTCTATATGTAGATATCCTATTTTGTTTGGAGATTTTTTTTAAATTCATTGGGTTTCAATTTTTTATTTTGATTGTGAAATTGGGTTTAATCGAAAAAATGAATATTAGATCCAAAGATTAAGCCCTAAATTTTATTTGTATTTTAATTTTTTAGTTTAATTTTTGTTTTTTTAGTTAAAAGAGGCAAAGTCAATTAGTAAAAAAAAATAAAAAAAAGAAGTAAAAAAGAAAAATGTGAGATTTTGCATGAAAAATCTTAGATTCAATTCAACTTTTGGATTCTATCACAGATTTCAACTTTAATGATTGAATAATTTTGAAAAGAATTAGGGCTCAATTTATTAAAATGAGAAGATTGCACAGAGAATAAAATTTGGAGAGAAATCCTAGATTCATTGAATTAATTTCTTCTAAATCAAAAGAAATTCAATCTTTATATAACAACCTTTAATTTAGGACCAAAAAGGGAGTGCCTAATAGCAATCCACTTCAAGATCAAATAGAGATCATTGAAAAGAGAGAAACTTTAGACAAAGTTTTAGATCAACAATGAAGAAACAATCAAGCAAAAATTTTTTTTACAAGATCCTATTAGAGTTTTTGGAAAGAAAGCTAAGATTTAATAGAAAATATCAGTTTTTAAAAGGTGAAAATTTATTGGAACCTATGATCCATTGAGTAATGTTTGCTTTCTTTTTTTCTTTGTGATTTTTGCATAATTTTTTTAATATTTAATTACTTACTCTAATTTTTATAGTTGTTACATGATATTTATTTTTTGAATGAATTTGCATGATTAATATTATATTTGCATGATAATTTATTTGCCTAATATATTTGTTTGCATGATTAATATATTTATTTGTGTGATTAATTAATATATTTGCATGGTTATTAATATATTTATTTGTATGATTATATTTAATTTGATTACATGATTATTAATATATTTAATTGCTTGATTATTAATATATTTCTTTGCATGATTATTTATTTAATTGCATGTTTAATTGCATGATTATTAATTTATTTATTTGTATGATTGCATCATTATATATTTAATTGTATACTTGTTTGCATGATATATATTTAATTGTATGTTTATTTGCATGATTTACATTATTAATTGCATGATTATTAATTTATTTATTTGTGTGATTGTATGATTATTAATATATTTAGTTGCATAGTTATTTATTTATATATTTATTATTATTGCATGATTTTATATTTATTGCATGATATGATATTGTATGATTATTATTATATTTGAATAATACTTGATTGCTTGTTTCTATATTTATTGTGTGCATAACTATATGATTATATTTAATTACTAATATATTTGTGTGATTATATTTGATTTGCATGATATTATATATTTACATGGTTGTTATTATTGCATGATAATTAATATATTTGCAAGACATTCTTGCATGAATATTTTAGCATGATATAGGTATGATATTATTACATAATATTTGGTATAATTTATAATATATTTGCATGATAATTTTTGCATGGTATGATTTAATATTTATTGCATGATTGCTTGATATTTTGATAGAATTTTTGTATCACCATATTTTATAAATAAATAAAAGGATTGGAATTGATTTATTTGCATGATAAAAATCATCTTTGATTAAGGCATAGGTAAGATAACACATTATTAATTTGGTACCAATTTTAGGTGTAAAAGGTGCTAATATCTTTCATGCACGTAATCGACTCCCGAACCTTAATTCTGATGATGTAAACCAAAACTTATTCTTTTTGGGGACCTTTAGCTTAGGCTTATGATAACCTTAAAGATAATAGATTCATATAGGTGGCTAATCACACCTAACTAAAAAGGCATTATGCCGGTTTGGCGACTCCACTAGGGAGATTAGAGAGTCAAGCCGTTAGTTAGTAATTTGTTATCTTAAGCTTTGCTTTGCTGGTTTTATTATGTAATTATTTGTGATTTTCATATTACTAACTTAGTTGTTATTGTTTTCTTGTTTCACAAATTTTAATTTTTTATGTGCTTTAATTTATTTAATTATTTGGTATGTCCCTTTACACATACCACATTTGCATTTAGGCAAAATCTTTATATCTCGATTTTACCCTTTATTAGGAAGGTGCAAGTACCTACACTCTTATGAGGTGATAACCTGCGTGTAAGCTAGTGAAAACTCCTACTCAAATTAAACTTTTTTTCGTTTGAGCCTATAATGGTAGGCAAAGATTGGGGTGCCATGCTAGTCTATAATGGATGATGATGTAGGGAACAATTTAGGTGTCTTTAGATTGCCAAGCCTTTGAACCCAGCATTTACATGAACCCTAAAAATCCAAACCTAGGTTAGAGCCCTACCTTCCTTTTATTAGAAAAAAACCTAAATAAGACACATGATAAAACAATTATTATTCTTGTAAATTTATGTTATTCCATGTATATATTTTTACATACTAACCTTTTACATTGTTCCTTATATATATATATATATATTATGTTATTCCTTGTATATGTTAACTAACCTTTTTTTTTTTTTTTATTTTGCATGCATGCATCATTAGAGTTACATAAGAAGTGATTGTCACAAAACAATCTTAACAAAGAGAATCTTAATTACATCCATGGAGAGCTTATCAAAGTTTCCTATGAGCCTGAGAATGAAGTCCGAAGAAGCTCAACTTAAAGAAGGTGATTGTTTGCCAATCAATTATATAACTACTCTGCTTGCCAAAATCCATCTCAACCTTAAATGAAATAATCTTAGTGATTTAGTTAGTATTTGGAATCGATGGAGTGTCACTATTAATGAGACTTTCCAAAATAAGTTTGGGGACCTTGCAATACTTCTTTAAGTTCCTATTGATGATAAGCTTATTAAATCGATGGTTCAATTTTGGGACCTATCATGTCACTGCTTTGTGTTTAATGAGGTTGACATAGTGCCAACTATTGAAGAATATTTAATTCTCCTTCGGTTGGATCTCCCTAATCTTGATAAGGTATATTGAAAAATAAAAAGATTGGTTACCAAAAAAGCTTGCTCAAATGATGGCCGTAAAAGTCCAAACTGTTGATTCTTGGGTAAAAAGAAAAGGTGAAAGTGTTGGTATTCCTTGGTCTATTGTTTGTGACTTTATATGCAAATATTTTGGCACTGAATGAGGAATAGATTTGATCGCATTGGCTTTTTATGGGATGATGGTATTTCTAAAAGTAATTGGCTATATTGATATTGCAGGGGTGAATTTCTTTGATCAACTTGGTTATCAAATCAACCCTATTCCTACAATTTTGGCTGAGACCATTAGATTTTTAAATCATTGTCATCGAAATAGAGAGGGTCGTTTTACTATATGTGATCAATTGTTAACCATTTGGATGAAAAGTCATATAAAAAATAATGGTGGTAAATTTCACAAGCTATATTTCACTGCAAGCATTCCTATCAAAGAATTCTGTGAAAATGAATGGCCAACATAAAAATCCAAGGTAGCATTGATCTTATTTCTACGTAAGCTCACTAGCTAATATGTGATATGGAGAGCTTTTTAGATGCCTTATGGACCAATGTTATATGGTTGCAAAGATAAGCTTTGGGTTCCTCTCTTAAGCCTTCGAGGTGCAGTGAGTTATTCTCCCAACATGGTGCAAAGACAATATGGCTATGAACAGTTTATCCCAGCCATTTTCGAACTTAGTAAAATGAAGTTCTCATATTTTGAAATTGATGCCTCCATAAATATAGCCAAAGCCTTGCAAGGTTAGAATTTGCCTTAAATAAAATATAAGAGGAGATGTTCAAATGAGGTTACCCCTAAGTAGTTTGTGTGGAACATTAGGCGAGGTAAAAATATTAAAATCCTTGAAGAAACAACTCCAAATGGCCCAATGAAATCATCACCTCTTAATCCTCTATTAGTAGTCGAAACCGCTAAAAGAAAGCTCCAAGTTGAAAAAGATGAATTAAAGCTTCAAAACAAAAGGTTAAAATAAGAGTTAGAGGGAAAAATGGACAAAAAGTTAGAGCACTCAGACAAGACAGGGATGAATGGAAATTTTTTTTTTTTTATCTTAACATCACACTATCATCTACCAATCGTGAGTTAGCCTAACTTTTGAAAGAAAATAAAAAATTACAAGCAAAGATGCAAGAAAAAGGCAAAACACTCGTCGAGACACAAAAGCTCATCCTAATATTCAGTGAGGCAGTGGTTGAAATTGGAATACAAATAGGTGTTATGGATGAAGAATGTGAGCAAGCAAAGAAGGCATATATGAGAAAGTATAACCAGTTGGGGCGCTAGCTTGATCAAATTACCATGGGTACTTATAAAGTTAAAGACATAGTAAAAAAAGGTTGAAAAAGGGAAAATAAGGGTGTCACCAGTGAGAGCACATGGCCAAAAACTATTAGATTTCCTTAATGAAATGCAATGCCAATATCGACAAATTAGGAATTATTTTTTACAATAAACTGTAGACTTTTCATGGATTTAATATTAGATTTGGTTAGAAATAACTTTCAATTCAACAAAGATTTTCTTTGCTAACCATTTTTTATGTAAAAAATCCTTTTTATTGCATTCATGTATTCATGTATTCATACATAAACATTTCTTCAAAATGCATGATAATAAGTCATCCTAATTCTTAAAAATTATGAAAAATCAAGATTCAAAGATAACTCAATCTTCAAACAATCTGAAATGCTATAATGCTAGATGTCAAGTAAGGATCATGGAAGAAGAAAACACTCTTCACCTTCAAAAGCTAGAGAAAGTATAAGAAGAACTGAAGGGGTAGTTGAAAACTATTATCGAATTATTGAAAAACATGAGCAAAGAAAAGAAAGTGGTGAAAAAAAATGGTGATACAAAATGAGACTGATCTATTATATCCTTCTGGTTTTGGCCCATTTTTAGCACATGCATCATAAGGGGCCCAACACCAAATTTCATTCATTGCAAGTTATCTTTATGTACAGACTGATATGCTGACAACTGTTACTCATGCTTTTAATTCCTTTGTTTTTGACATTAAGACATTTAATCTTGCACAAGTTCCAAATCTTAACGATCTTAAAGAATAAGAAAAGCTAAAGATAGGCTCTATTAAAACGAAAGAAAGTTCTAGTTCTCAAAAGATAGATCTCATAAAGAAGTGGCTTAAAGCCATTGAAGGAATAGACTTTTATAGGTTAATAGATGCTACTGGATTATGCCTAATTCTTGACGTCGTGATTCCACCAAAGTTTAAAATGCCTGAGTTTAAAAAAATATGATGGGACCAAATACCTTATTATACATATTATGATGTATTATCATAAGATGGTTGCATATGCTCATAATGAAAAGTTGCTTGTTCATATTTTTCATATTGATTTAGCTATTAGGTGGTATGTGCAACTAGATAGATCTCGTATTCGTGGATGGAGAGAACTTACAAAAGCTTTCATTGCATAATACAAACACATTATGGATTTGGCACCAGATCACACGTCTATACAAAGCATGCAAAAAAAAGATATTGAAAGTTTCAAAGAATATGCCTAGAGACAGAGGGATATTGCTACTCAAGTTCAAACACTACTTACTAAAAAATGACCACAATCTTATTTGTCAATACTCTTAAGGCTCCTTACTATGAAAGAATTATTGGAAATGCCACTAAAAATTTCAATGATATGGTCATTTCTAGAGAGATCACTGAAAATGCCATCAAGAATGGAAAGCTTGAAGGTGGTAATGCAAAGAAAAAGGTTGTGTTTAAAAAAAAAAAAGAGATGCTCAAGCTGTAATTCATGAAAGGCAACAAGTTGGAGGTTTCACCCTATATTATCCTTACTCAATATACCAACCTTACTACCCAACCATCAACAATGTCTCTCTAAGTCTTTATGCTCATCAACCAGTCATACAATCACCCAACTCCCAGCCAATTGCTCAACCTAAGAACGAGTGAAAAGAGAAAGAGCTCTTATAGATCCAATTCCTATGACATTCATTGAGTTACTTCCTCAACTCATTAAGAACTATTTAGTCACACCAATTTATTCAAACTTACCTTAAGTGGTATAAGGCTAATGCTACTTATGACTATCATCCAAAGATTGTTGGCAATTTTATAAAAAAGTGCATAACATTGAAGTATAAAGTGTAAAGTTTAGTAAAAAATGAATTGGTGAATTTTGATCAAGAAACAAAGACATATGTCATCAATAACCATTTGCTTAACCATATTAGGGCATAATTTAAAAGGAGTTTTTACAAATGTTTGACACCCTAGGAACTTTAAGAAATAATGCAAATTTGGAACATTTGAGTATTTTATTTATCTTTCATCATTTTAATAAAGTGAAAAATGTATTTTCATTATATTTCTTCATTTGTTCCATTGCTTTTATATAAATGCCTTTCATATTTCACCCACTCCCATGTTCTAAATGATGAATGTTTAGACAATTATAACAATAATTAATGATTCAATTTTGAAAGCATCATTCATATGATGGAATAGATAAGTTGAGACTCTTAGTCTGTTGGGATCATTGAAGCAAAAAAGGACAAGTTTAATGAAATGAAACTAGAATGGGATTTTGATCATTTATAGACAAAAGTGATGTAATGTGTATTTTTTGTGATTGTTCGCTCATAAGTTTACTCTTAGTCAATAAATGTTCTTTATTAAGAGTATTCATATTTGAAATTAGAAATTACAATCTTTCTTCTACCCTTCACACAAGGTATAAAATTATTCATTTGCTATCCCATTTGAGCATATTGAATTTTTTTTGGAAGAAACTCTAACCAAAGATCACCCTTTACACTGGAGGACAAAGTTTGAAAAAGGTTAGATCATAAAGAGAAAAACAAAGAAAAAGAAAGTGAAGGTCCATAATGACTTTAGGGTAAAAAAAATACTTTGGTGCTCAGATCTTTCCTAAAAAATGATGAAAATTACAAATCAAAAAAATGTAAAAAAAAAAGAAAAAAAAAAGAGAATTGATGAAGAATGGGGTAAAAAGCTAAGCTAGTCCATATGATAATAAATGATCCTTTGGTTTATAACCCTTTGAATTAATTTTGAGCCTACTTTATCTATTTTTTTCATAACTCCCTCACTATAGCCTATGTCACATCCCTTAAAGTCTATTTTAATCAAATGTGAATGCCCAAAGAGGAGAATTATAAATTGAACTAAAATAAACTTGTAATGGGAAAGTTGGGAATTTTGATCGAAATGTCAATGATGGATTAAAGGAAAAGAATAAATAAGAAAGAAATGATGTGCAAAAAAAAAAACAAAAAACAAAAAAAAAAAGAAAAAGAGGAAAAAGGAAAACTTAAACTGAAAATTTGAAATGGCAATTTAAGTAACAAAAAAGAAACTTGAAAAAACAGCTTGGATGAGGATCCCCAAGAAATAGGGATAATGCTTGAATTGATGAAAAGTCATAAATATCATGGAATGAGCTTTTGAAAAAGAATTCAGAATTAATTTGTCTATAGTTATTTGAATATTTATTATCTTAGATGTTGCTTACCATTCGCAGCATTTATCTTGATGATTCATCTTGAAATGATTTTTTGCCTATTTATTCTTTACCATATTTGTTCTTATAATGTATGTAAACAGGATCACATGAAATGTAAACAATAAAACAACATTGATTCTCTTTTTTTTTTATCTTTTTCTAGAAAAGGAAAAATTCAAGAACACATTTTTTTAATTCCACACAGAATTACTAGGATTCAAAGGTTTTTTTTTTTTTTCATTTCCTTTTTTTATTTAACCAATAAACAAAGAATTTAAGAAAAACTTTCCTTCTCTTTTCTTATTTTTTTTGGAAAAACTTTATTTTTGTTGTCACTTTTTCTTTACTTTTTCCTTCCTTTTTTTTTTTTGTTTTGTTGTATAGCAAAAACATACATATATATTTTTTAAAACATCTCTTAAAGATACACATTTTGGACAACTATTAAGCAAATCAAATTGTACGTCAAAAGAATATTTTGGAAAGAATGCTTTTTTTATTATTATTCTTTTTTAAAAAATTTTAGTCGTATTCACACCATTCTTACCTTTAAATTTAAATTGTATCAAAGTGTTCTTCACGTGTCCTATGTTGGGTCACTTTTACAAAAAAGGTCAGTAGGGCTCTACCTAAGGCTAGTTTTCTAAAGTTCACTATATGTTAGTTGGAAATTGACATGTTTAAAGATTCTCAAATTGTTCCTTATATCATCATCTATCATAGATTAATGAGGTATCGTGATCCTAACCCATTACAGGCTTCGAACAGAAAGAGTTCAATCTGAGTAAGAGTGTTTCACTAGCTATTGCAAAGGTTTACACCTCACTAGAGCACAACTATTTTAATTTTTTTTCAATTTTTCCACTTTTTAAGAAAACATGAAAATTAAAATAAGAAAGCTAAGATTAAACACTAATTAAGACCATTAAACCAACATTTAAAATAACATGCAATCAACATTTAGCTTGACTTTCTAAAAAATGTTTCCCCATAAGAATCGCCAAGCTATCGCGACGTATAGGCCCGAGAACCCAACCGTTGAACTTGGAGAATAAACAAATGAATAAAGCTAAAAAGTATTTTCAATAACAATCAAAACAATGAATCATCACCAATCTTTTTTAAAGTGCGATTGATCACAAAAAAAATTATTTTTTTAATAAAACATTTAAAACGGATTTAAAATTTTATAAAAGAATACTTTATGCTTACGAAAATAAAATTGGGTTCGAAAGTTAATTACGTATGTGAAAAGATTAGTATCTCCATAGCGTCCGTCGAAGATGGTATCAATTAATTACATGTTATCTTTAGATATTGATGAAATTGGTCCTATTTTTAATGTTTAAAAATTTATTTCACTATAAAAATTTTTTTTATATATTGATATTTGGTTATATTGATAACCAAATTGCGTCAATAAAAATAAACAATACTGATAATTTTTTATACTGTTAGAATATATAATACACATATCGATACTTTATTCAACCATCAATATAAATAAATTATTTTATGTAATTATAAATGCTAACAGTCAAAATTATTAGTAAAAGGTATTTATACTATCAGAAATAGTAATCCATGAGAATGTCCTTAAAGATATGCTCATGGCTATATCAAACCGTCATTATAAGGCATAATATACTGATGGATATCAAAAGCCGTTGGAATAAATAGATGTTGTAGTCATTTGTCTAGTATAAAAATTTTTGGCGGATTGGTTTTCTTGTTCGCAATTTTTTTTTTCCTCATCAAAAGTTTTGAACTTTATTTTTCCCCAAATAAAAAGAAAAGAAAAACCTGTTACAAAAAATTACTCTGTTTCTCTCTATCTAAAATATTGCGAGACCCAAAACATTGATCTATTAAAAATCAAATTTTGTAGCAGCTAATGCATTAATGCTTAGGTGTTCTTCAAAATGGTCAACTTTTATTCTATATACCCATCTCCACCTACCTATTTAGAAGTTAACCACCACCTTGAAATCATCATAAAGACTTAGCATCCCATCCAAAATGTCACAAAGCCACTAACGCATGGAAGCTTATCTTTTAGTTTTTTTCTCTTTTTATTCATATTAAGGTACGTGTTTCTTCTTAATTGATTCTATTTTCCAAATATTAATTTATATTTTCATTCCTAATGCGATTTTTTTTTTTTTTTTTGCTTCTTACTTCTCAATCTTTATAAATTTCTCTCTCTATAGCGTTTGTTCGGGATTCTTTAAATGTAAATTTTTGGTGTCCTTTTGTCCATTGTTAGAGTGGCGGCGGATGCAGGTGGTAAAAATGGCAAAAAAAAAAAAAAAAAGATGCTTAGAAATGGGCTTATTTTCCAAACATGGTTGCCTACCATAGGATTGGTTTTTTCCTTATTTTTCGAATTTTTTTGTTTCATTGATAGTTTTATATTTTGTTAATGATTGAAAATGCCTTTGAGATATCATTTGTTATAGTCTGATGCTTGAAATTCATAAAATTAGATTAGCAATAACAAAGTTGCTAAAACTATGTTGATGAAAAAGCCAGATTTGGATCTGTTAATGATTGAAAATGACTTCGAGATAACATTTGTTATAGTCTGATGCTTGAAATTCATAAAATTAGATTAGGAAAAACAAATTTGCTAAAACTGTGTTGATGAAAAGACCAGATTTGGATCATGGCTATTTTGATATAATGGTTACTTGGAATTATGTTTTTCCTATCCTAATAATATTATAGTATTCTAACCCGTGGATCATGGATTAAACTGCAAGTGGGTGATCTATCTATAATGAGAAGTGATGGATTGCCTTCTTGAATTCTGGAATTTTTTTAAAATATGGGTTGTTGTTGCTCTGACTCTGTTTTGAGAGTATTTTGTTGGATAGCTCTGATTTGAGTATATACCACTTGCCAAATTTCTCTTTGGTATGCAATTTTCCTTGTTGCCCTTTAATTTCTAAGACCAAGATGTATATCTCGACTATGGAACTGAAGATCTGAATTTGAATGTCGTGACAGAGTTGATATTGCAGTTCTCATCATGCTACTTACCACCTTGAGCTAGAGCACCGATCAACAAACTAGCTTCTTGACATGTATGTTTCACTATTTTTTAATGCAATGACTTATAATTGTTTCTTCTCTTTGGCTTTAGTAATTGTAAGTAAAACATATTTTGTAGTTCTATATCGTTTAATTCGCCTTCTATGGAGAAAATAGGTCTTGAATAAATGAAATGTGACGAGAAGAAACAAAAGCAAAAGAAGCATGCATGAGTGTCTTTGTTGTATAAGGAATATATATTGGTTCGATTTTTCCTCTAAAGTGGTAGAACTTATTTCTCTTTCAAATGGCCATATTCTACTGTTTTTGAAACCTAAGATCATTCTAGATTCTTGTTAGATTGTTGCAACCGGTTGTGACAATTTTAGTGCTTTTACCTTGTTATATATTACAAATTTTGTTATATCAAATAAGATAGCTATAATGAAACTATGGTTTGAATAGTTAAGGAACATTAGAGGAGGAATGCTTCTTTTTCTCCTTGTACTTTGCTACACACGAAAGCACTCTCTTTCTAGCTTGCTTTAGAGCTAGAAATCCACTTGTTTGCTTGTCCTACGTAGACTGTGAGATATGTAGAATTTATGTGACATCTCTCTTGTATTAAAAAAATGAAAATAGGAAATATTTCTAATATACCCGAGTTGCTTTGCACAAAAACGTGGCATGACAAGTCTTCTCATCTATTTCTTGGATATGGAATCTTCCTTTCTTCTTTTGGTTTACTTCTTGACAGCAATTGAATGTATTATAGTACCAAATTACTTAATTTCTTGCTTATATAAATCTAGTATTATTCTTCATAGTTGGCGATAATCTTTTGGTATTAATTATTTCATACAAATTATTTTTAAAATTATTTTAGTTTTTTTCTTTTAACTTAATTATCTAATTGTGTTATGTTTTTTTTTTTTTTATGCAAATGTTGTTTTAGAGAAATTTATGATGGGATCATTTACCTTTTACATTTTTTTTGCTTTAAGCATCAAGTTTGTAGACATTCAATGACGTTTGTTTTTATCTCGACTTATTAGTAAAATGATTTTAATTATTGATTTTATTCTTAGTTTGTGAATTATAAAATAATGTGTTTGTATTTTTTAATCCTAATGTTAGTAAATATCTAGTATTATAATATTTGTACTTTATATGAAATTGTACCAAATTATTATTATAAATAAATTAATATTAGTAATTAGAATTAAAATTCAAAAATAATATTTCTCGCACACTTAAATCATCTTTATTGATGGATTTATTGTTTAAAATATTTGAGACTATACCAATTAGCATTGATTGTCAGAAAAAATATAGCAATGAACCAATTGTCAGTATAGATAGAAATGCATAGGATTATGCCGAAGGTACTAATCGTTAGTAAAAGATATAATATCAAACGAACTGTTAGTATAGGTAAAAAAGCTAAAAACGTATAATGGATGTTATACCAATGATTATATAATTATTGACAGATTTAAATTGTTGTTCTAACTTTATTACCTATTTTAACTATTAAAAATTTGTCAGTATAGCTTTATCTAACAAAAGATATACTGATAGTTAAAAATTCATCGGAATAGACATTTTGATCGTTAGTGTAGGGTTTTTTTTACCTACACCAATGGATTATTAGGTTTTATTGACGATTTTATGAACGTCAATATATAGCAATTTTCTTATAGTGTTCCTTTGTTTATTTCAAAAATTGAATTTTTTTTAAAGAAATCATTTTTAGTTTTTCTTTTTTTTTTTAAAGCCAAAACAATTTACTTTTGGATCAAGATGAAAATGTCTAAGTATTAACACACTTTTTCTACCATTTTATATTTAGCTAAGTAGAGCTTCAAAAATATATCTAACTTAAGAATTTTCAAATTGTCCCACAAAACTGAGATAATATCTTATATAAATAATTATCGTTAAGAGTCTCCTTATTTAAGCTAGATTCTCAAAGATTATGTTTACTTGAAATATTATCTTATTTTAAAATACTTTCCTTTGGAAAACCTTATTTATAAAACCAATGCATGTATGCATGAACATAATAACAACATATGATAAATGCATGATAATTAAACATGAATGATAAATTATGAATGCATGACAATTAAAGAATGCATGTGACAACAAAATAATATGAAACATGAATGGGATCAAGTGGTTTTAGGGTTTAGGGGTTGGTTTAGGATTTGGAGTTAGTTTAGGGTTTAGCTTAGGGTTTATGTTTTGATGTTTGAGGTTAGGGAATGAGTTTAGGGTTTAAATTAGGGTTTAGGTTTTAGGTTGGGGTTTAGGGTTTAGGTTTAAAGTTTGGGGTTTGATTTGGTTTTAGGGTTTAATTTAAGAGTTTGGGTTTAGGGTTAAGGTTTGGGATTTGGGATTTGGTTTTAGGGTTTAAGATTTAAGGTTTAAATTTAAGGTTTAAATTTAAGGTTTAGGGTTTAGGGTTTAAGGTTTGTATCGTGGTTTAAAGATTTAGGGTTTGCATGGTGGTTTGACATCTTGTATGGTGGTTTGGGGTTTAGGGTTTGCATAGAACATAATTATCAAAATGCCATTGATAAAAATGCAAACTCTAATGCATGGAATATGTATGAAAAGAAACATACTACAAACTTAGGCATTTTTACAAATATATTACAAACTAGACATGCATGCAAAATAAAAGAAAAAAAAAAGCTCAAACACCAAGGGTTCTAAAAAATTTAAAGACATATTCCACCATTTTTTTTTTTGAATTAAAACATATGCAAAAAATATAACATCACCAAAAAGTCTACTAATCCATCATTTTTATTCATTGAAGAATTCATCAAACACATAGCTGACATAAAGAACAAATCAAAAACACAAGCAAGAAAACATTATGCAAGCAACATTTAGCCGTTTGATACAAAAGGGATTTAATGGTGGAATTTTTCTATTTCTAGATCATTTTTGTTTCAAATACAAACTATTAATTAGATGGTTGAATTTTTGGATCAAGCTTATGGTTATGAAAGAAAACAACCATGGAGAGGGTTGTTCTTTTTTGAAAAATTATAAAAATTATAAAAATCAAAGAAAGCTAACATGAAAAAACATAGAAATTGTCATGAAAATGCATGGTAGTAGAGATAGATTTATACCTTCCAAAGCTTTTCTTAAATTTTTCTTTTTTCTTTTTTTTTCTATTTTTTCTAGTTAATTTCCACCAACTTCCTCCTCTTTTTCTAGCCCTAAAAGATGAATAAATATCTCATGCAAAATATATACAAGCCCTTAAATGCCTTTTTTCATTTAATGGACATCTTTTTCCTTTTTTTATTTTACAAGGAATCACCTTTCACCCTTGGATTGAGCCTCTTAAGATCAACCCACGGCTTAGAAGGTTTATGGCCAAAGATTGCATTTTTAATGTTGTTGAAACCAATGTGAAATGACCATTTTATAATCCATTAGAAAGTTTTCATCTTTATATAATTTTCTTAGAGAATCATGATCCCTTCTTCATTCTTGTGGCTTTAAAGCACAAAAAACAAAAAAAAAAACTAAAATAATATGAAATTAGATTTGAAAGTTTTCGTTAAAAACCACCTCGAGAAGGTTAAATTACAAAATTATCCTTCAAGGAAATTTTAATAATTTCACATCTTTCAAGATGCAATTAAGGTTTTTAATGCATTAAAAATCATCAAATAATATGAAAACATGATCTAGAGTGTTTTCGCGAAAAATCAATCTAAAAAATGTCAAATTACAAAGTACTTATCAAAAGTATTTTAGTAATTTACACGTTTCAAGGTGCTATCAAGGTTTTTAATACATCAAAAATTATGAAATACTATAAAACCATGATCTTGAGCGTTTCACAAAAATTTGACCTCCAAAAGGTTAAATTATGAAACTACCCCTATGGGTATTTTGGATATTTCATACCTCTCGGAGTGCGATCAAGGTTTTTGATGCATAAAAAATTATAAAATAATATTTAAATGTGATCTGAAAGTTTTTACAAAAATCCAACCTCGAGAACGTCAAATTACAAAAATACCCCTTAAGAGTATTTCAGTAATTTTACTATTCTCGAAGTGCAATCGAGATTTTTAGTGCATTAAATTCACAAATATCAATCATATACCCTATTGCCCCATTTTGTTGGGAATTTTGAAGATTGACCCAAGTTTAATATGAATTAATTGATTTTGATCGATTTTGACTATGTTTGATTTTGTTTGACTAAATTTGACCGTAAAGCATTTTGGGTTAAATTGGTCTTCAATCAATGTTGAAAACTTGTCAAAATTAAAAAACATTAGATTTGAACCGGGTTAGATTCTAAGAGCTTTATAACTAATCGAAATCTACTCGAACAAAGTTAACTATCTACGCACACCATTGAAATTGACATTAGTATTTAAATAATAAATTTTAAAAGAATTTTTTAAAAAAATAAATTTTTTAATTTCTTAGCATTAGTATTTTAAAATGCCATTAAATTCTAAATTTAGTAACGTTTGTATCATAAAATGTTGCTAAAATTAGCGGCATTCTTATGATAAGAACGTCGTTAAATTAATGGCATTTTTATGATACAAATGTTACTAATTTAATAGCGATTGTCTTAATAAACATCGCTTAATAGAGCAGTGTTTTATGATATAAACACCACCATATTAGTGGGGTTTTTCTAATACAAAAGTCACTAAATTAGCAGCATTTTCCAGATACAAATTCCATTAAAATAGCGACATTTTATAAAAATGTCGTTATTTTTTCTGACGTATGTATAACCGACACTCTTAGTGGTGTATTTTGCAAACGCTGTAAATCATTTAGTGGTGTTTATAACTACCGCTAAACTTTGAAAAAAAGTTACTAAAGACCTAACCCCTGAAGTGTTTACACCATAGTAGTTGATCATTACGTCACTAAAATAAAAGTTTGGAATTTCGACATCATTATTTGGAGCATTACATTTGCATCATTTAATGAGCATCTGTATCATTGTTTGATCCATTGCATTTGCATCTTTCTCAACATCTACATTTGCACAAGCACTGCCAATAACATGATTGATCATTATGTCTTATCAACTGCACTAAGTATCTTGTGTTAACTAGATCTAAACAACATAGAAACAAAATTCAAACGTCACAAAAATTTAAAATGACTTTAGTTCCGTCCATGTTTTTTAAACTTTGGTTTCATCCAAGTCATTTTTGAAAAAAATTTCAAATTTTAAAAAATAACTTCAAAATTACATTTCTTTTTTATTTTGATTTTGCATAGGTCACTTAGAAAAAACAAATAAATCACTTGTAAAATTACATTTCATTTAAGACCTTTGGTTTCAACTAGATTATTTCTTTTTAAACTTTGGTTTCATTTAGGTAATTTCATTTAAGATCCTTGGTTTCATTCAAATCATTTCATTTTTAGACTTTGGTTTCATCCAAATCATTTAATTTTTAGACTTTAGTTTTCTCTAGGTCATTTCAAATTTAGACTTTGGTTTCGTCCAAGTCATTTCATGTTTAGACTTTGGTTTCATCTAGGTTATTTCATTGTAGATCATTGGTTTCATTCATGTCATTTCACTTTTAGACTTTACAAGTTATTTCATTTATAAACTTTGGCTTCATTCAAGTCATTTCATTTTTAGACTTTAATTTTGTCTAGGTAATTTCTTTTTTAGACTTTTATTTCATTCAAGTCATCTCATTTTTAGATTTTGCTTTCGTTCGAGTTACTTTTGTAGACTTTGGTTTCATCAAGGTTATGTCATTTTTAAACTTTGGTTTCGTTCAGGTCTTTTTAATTTTAGAGTTTAGTTCAATCAAGACCATTTCATTTTTAGACTTTGGTTTAGTCTAGATCATTTCATTTTAAACTCTGATTTTGTTCAGGTCACTTTATTTTAAATTTTGATTCAGTCCAAGTTATTTCATTTTAGATTTGGGTTTAATCCAAGTCATTCACTTTTAGATTTCGATTTCATTAAGTTATTATTGTGAGAGGCGCAGGTTTCACCCCTAATGTTTGCTTCAGTATTGAGATCTAAGGTTTAATTAAGAGTCATCAATCTATTTATTTATATTCTGAGAATCAATGCTAGTTTCAAGGTCATAGTTTCGCCTTTATCAAAAAATTTGGTTCGGTGATTGTAAATAGATTATTAGAGGAATCAAAGCTCTAAACCTTATCTATGATAACCCTAGTCTCTACTTATCCACTTCGGACTAGCACCTCGACTAGCTTATGGATTAAGTCGCATGTCTTTCCAATTATTCTTGAAACAAGCAATGCGGTATTGACAATTTATATGTCATGTGTTATTACATATGCATCTAGAAATATACATGTTAGTTGGCAACCTCGGGTGGTTTATCAACCATTAAATGCTGCAACCACTATTTTGTCAAACATTTGTATTAAATAAAACATTTCATGTTATATTATATAAAGCAAGAATATGTCATTAAAGAAATATGAGATGTAACCTAGTCTAAATGGCATAACATAATGACGGTTTATAAGATTCCTCAAAGACATATTTAATACATCCCGTTTATATGCTTATGCTATATGATAGGATAATGTATGGCAAACTAGATATGGATTTACATGAAAAATATTCACCACCTTTAATACTAAAGTATATTCTAAGTTTTACTATATGACATACCATCATGCATTCTTAAGGCTACTTGATGCATGACATACCATCATGCATTCTAAGATTACTTGATGCATGACTATGGACTATATGTTAACATGTCCATAATTTAATGAGAGACTCGGAATGCCTAAGCATTTATAAAAAAATACCTAAGTGGATTTGCTTAATATAAGATCCAATATGCCAGCTGCAAGTTTGGGTTTGTAAGTTAGGTTAAGTTGAGAAGAGTTTTGCCTAGACTAGAATTTTCTAGATTATCGGAAAGAGTTATAGTTAGATCAATACTCTTTGAAAGGATTTCAATTTGACTAGGACTTTTCACATAGAGTTTTGGTGGAATTGAAGCTCTTTAAAAGGGCTTTGATGGAACTAGGATTTTTTAAGAGAGTTTTAGTGAAAGTGGGACTTTTTAGGAGAGTTTTGATTGGATTAGGAATTTTAGGGCAAAGATTTTGTTAGACTGGGACTTTTAGGGTAGAGTTATGGTAATGAATGATGTATTAGAGTGATAGGGACAAGGTCATAAGGTTGGTATGAAAAAGATTTGTGAAAGTTAAAGTGGCAAGGCATTTAGAAAAGATGATGTCGATCGATTGACATAAGTACTGATTGGTTAGGTCGTGTTTTGGGTTATGGAGTTTACTGTTTCATCATATGGAGGTTCAAAAAGTTTTGGGATTTTGGCTAAGGGTCAAGGTTACTCCAAAGACTAGAGGTGATTGAATAAGACTTTTGGAAACTAGAAATGGATGTTTTGAGGAAAGTTCCTTAAAACTTTGGGAGCTTGGAACTAAGTTTTTCAAAAAAAGAGAAGAGAAATGCTTGAGGTGTGTTCAATGAAGAACTAGATAAGGCAGGGCTATTTATAGCCAAAGGTTAGGGGCGATTTAGGAATGTATGAAGGATTATCTCTACATTAAATAATTATCAAATAATTAAATCAAGGTAATTATCTAGGATTTATCTAAGAGATAATTTATCATAATAATCCCATTTAGCCTTGCCCACAAGTGCTAGCCAATCAGCTGACGTGACCATCGATTAGTTGGATCTTATTTTTCTATTGACATAGGTTAAATTCCTTCCCACTTTATTTCCAACTCAAATTGGACTCTTCACAACCGATCGATGAATGCATGTGTCAATCGGTCGATTAGTGGCCTTTTCTTAAGCTCATTCTAAGCCTAAAATTAATCCAATCCGTAATCTTGTTCCAACTTGGCCAAATCCAATCATTGTTAGGGGTGAAGTGGGCCTGTCGATAGTCTAGTAGGCCTTTTCTTGCCCAATTTTATTAACTCAGGAAATTAACTAATTGGTCATCAATTCAGGTGGAATTTTGGGTTCTTACAATTGTCAAAAAATAATAATAATAATAATAATAAATAAGATTTAAAAAATGATAAAGTGTATTTGAGAAGCTTGTCCTTAACAACATTATTGTCTTTATTTTTACATAATTTTTATTTCACAAAAAATATATAAAGAAGAGTAATTATATATACTCATAAATCATGAATTTTCGAGACAGTTTCAATTAAATTACGTTTTTTAATGCTATTACCTCAGGGTTTTGGATTCACGTTAATTCAGCATTAAATCAAATTTTGGTTTTTTAAATTCTTTTTAGTGGGCTTCAAATTTTATTTTAAGCCTTTTAATTTATTTTCATGTCTCAAAAATTATTAATTTAACTTTTGATTCATATTTAGACCTTTAAATTTGTCAAATTGGGTTTTTAAAAGGATTTTGGTCCAATAAAAAACTAGCCAATTGAAAATTATTATTTATTTATTCCTTTTTTCTTATTTTCTTTTCTTTTTCTTATTTTGTTTATTATTTGTTAATAAATTTTGAAAATTAAATAAAAACAAAAAAAAAATTTAAAAATTTTTCAAAATTTAGAATCGATTTGAAAATCAGGATCGAAAAGCAAAGAAAAATTTGCAAAAAGTCATATAAAAAAGAAAGATTGAAAAAATCACAATTTGAAAGACAGAATCAAGAAAAAAAAAAAAAAAAAAAAGAGAATCGGATATTCTTGATATCAATCTCTTCTATTCAATGAAAAGCCATGATATTTTGCTCTAAATCCTTATGCGTAACTGTGCAATTCAGTCACAGTGATGGACATCAATCATAATACACAATCAAAACACAACAAAGTTTTTTTTTTTTTTTTTTTTTTTTTTATTCTGGTAGTAGGACTCTTTGAGAGTTTTTGGGGTTTTTATAGTAGATAGAATATATAAAGGAGAAAGGAAAATTTTTGGGTCGCTTTTCACGGCGACTAGGGATGTTTTCAGATGGTGATAGATGCAACTTTTGAGTTTAGATTTATAAAAAATTGTAGTTTGCGGCTTATTATTAGAAATCAAAACACATAAAAATTCATATTTAGTCTCTTCCACCTCATCTCTAAACATCATTTTTAGAGTTGAAAAAGCTAGTACGAATTCAAAAACTCTCTCATGTTGACTCGTGATGGAATCCAGATTGATTCGAATTGATCACAAAAGATCAAAGATTGAAATCCAAAGAAATTCTAACTCGAAAAAATTTGAATTTGTACAAATTTAAATTAAAAAAACCCAAAACCAACACAATTTGACACTGTCATGACTCGTATCCGTAATTATTCATACCCAAAATCAATTAGATCTAAATCATATAAAAACCGAATTATAACTCAAAAATCCCTAAATTATAATTATATTAATTTATTTTTAAAAATAAATAAATAAATGATAAACATTTTGCTTAGCTAAAATTTTTATATTTTAAAAATTTTATTATTTATAATTATTAAATAATTATATCAATAATATATTATCAATAAAATTAATATTGAATCTTTAAATTCAATTATAAAAAAAATAAGAATTTGAAACACTTTGACTATAAATATCCAATGTTATTATGTTAATGTCGATTGGTGTATATGAGTTTGTTTTTTTTATTAATTCAACATTATAATGGAACATTTAATCAATTAGGTAGTGTTTGATATATGTGGGATGATCACTTAAAAAGCCATAGTGATTAGATCACTATATTTGATAAGCATTTTGTGATCCTATATGTCAGTAATTTTAGATTATCGAAAGTAATCAGATCACTGTCAAGGAGAGTGATTTAATTTTTATGCAAAACTAAGATGAAATTATATGTAAAATTAACAATAATGAATTTTATCCATTTAATATGTGAGTTAAAAATTTACATCTTAAAATTATAATTATTTTATATTATAAATTTTTATATTTTCAAATTAATATTCATTACAACAAGTTCAAAATAATTTGCGCATTTTTTTACTTTTATTAATATTTTATATATAATATAATTTTTTTAATTTCTTTTATTATGAATTTAATACATTGGTTTTATTTTTTAATTCAAATATTCTTTTACAATTTATATTATAAAAATAAATTTACCTATCAATAAATATATTTATTAATTTAATAATTTTATTATATTTTATTATAAAATAAATAAATGTTACTAATATTTTACAAATTATTATATTTAAACAATTGTAAAATTGTTAATTTACATAATTATTACAACATATATGGTTATTGTCATACTTTTAAACAAAAATAAATTTTAATTTTTAGTAATACTAAATATAATAATTTTTAATCTTTAAGAATTAATCATTGTTAATTAAACAAAAAATTTCAAATCACAAGTATTATTATCACTTTAATAATAAAATCACTCCAATAATTACATTATCATGGTAATTGTACAAAAGATATCAAATATGACCTTAGTGTATACAATTATATTTAATGTAGTAGTATTAATATTATGGCTCATGTACAAATCAAAAATAAAATAGATATATGGTTGAGCTAATTAATTGATCAATTATATATATTAAATATTTTTGTGAATAATAATTGATATTCTTTTTAATAATTATCTAACATTTGGAATTATAATTGGATATTTGATAATTGGTGAATATAATTATATCTAATGTTAATATAAATATTTTTAAATATTAAAATTAGATAAATACTTTATCAATTAGTTTTTACACATAATGGTTTTTAAAATTTCTAAATATTATTTAATAAGATTAAACCAATTAATTAATTAATACTATTTTAATATCTAGTATTCAATATTCTAATGATCATTTAGTCAATCAGTAGATACGATCAAATATAATATAATTATATTGATGTTTAATTTATATCCAATCAAAAAGCAAAATATAATTGAAAAAATCTTGAAAATTTAAAATACCTATTAAAAAATTATAATATAATGAGTAGAAAAGCTAATAATAGGGGAGAGCATTCATTGATTTAAACCAAACAAACCAATAAAAACGATTTTACATTTAAGTAAATTGGTTTTAAATTTTTTGGTTTAGATGGTTTAATCGATTTAATCAGTTGATTTACGGTTTTAAATCTTATAAACAGAAACGACAAACAACAGATTTTTAATAATTAAGTATTTACTAAAATACATATTTACCCTTACAGCATACCCTAATTCACGCCTCTGTCTTTCTCTCCAGCCTCTCGAACCTATCTTTCCCTTTAAAATCTAAAATCCTAAAATCTAAAACTCATTTCCTCTATTTCAGGCATTCTCCCTCACGCCTGTCTCTTTTCTGCAACGCCACTTGAGCTCCACGCCTCCACCATACTAGAAGCCACCTCTCACAATCACACCAAAAGCTGCCAATGATGCCTGAAGCCAACACATGATGGTCAGTTCAAACGCCCTTTCGTCCTTTCCCCTCCCCTTTTGCCAAGCGGCCCAACTAGCCTTCCACCACACAAGCTCTACGCCTTCACTTTGTTTTCTTCATCTCTCTCACATCTCTCTCTTTTTGAAGCTTTCCCATTTCCCTTCTTTTTCTTTTCCTCTCTCTCTGTTTCTCTTACCATTCAAGGTATTACCTGAAGTACCATTACCTTTGCTACTACTACTAAAGAATAAACTGGGTTTTGAACTTGTTTGATGGCTAGGTAGCTGAAATTTTCATTCTTCTAAAGGCTTTTGAAATTGGGTTTTTTGGATGGAGATATAGTTTTTTGGATTTTCAATGAATTTTGTTTTTCATTGGATGGGAATTGGAGTTTTTGTTAGTTCAAGTTTAGCAATTTTAGTGAGTTGTTCTTTTTTTAGCATTTGAATTGATGTTATATTGAAAATTTTAATGTCGGCAGGAAGTAAGATATAGAATTGCGGGTTCAAGAAGCAACTTTTTTTCAGTCTTTTCATTAAGAATACTCTGTTTGGTAGCTTGACAAGTGGAGGAAATGAAAAGGAACTGATGTTTTCATTATTTCAATCATTACCAATCCCAGTATGAACTAAAAACCGGCTTTTCTAAATTTTCCACTCTCGTTTTACTGAATTAGGTTTTCATTTTGTCTTACCAATTAAGAAAAAGGAAATCATATTTCTCAAAAGTTGATTCCTTCTTCCTTATATTTTCTTGAGGCAAACAGAGTAACGTGAAAAATATAAAATGAAAATGATTATTGATGGATTTGCACACTGAAAAAACCAACTAAATCGACCGATTTAAATTGATTCGGTATATATTGATTTTTAATCTTTTGATCGATCAATTCGGTTTTTATATAAATTAAATCGATTAAATCAATTTTAAAATTTTTATAACTGAATTAATTGAATTAACCGATTGCTTTGCCTAACTAATAAAACAAAAGTGAAAATTATAAAATTAAAATTAAATTTTGTTGGATTAAGTCACTAAGGCTGTGTCCGATGGTCCAATCAGGTTAAGACTTAAAAAATAAAAAACCATTAAGATAAATATTTAATGGGTTCTATTTGTAACTTGTCGAATCATTAAAATAATTTTTTTTATATAGCCCAATGCTTTGGATTTTTTTATTTTTATATTGAATTTATATATTTTTTTAATTTTTATTTGAACTTATAATACAGACCAAACATTAATAGAATATTCAAATAGAAAATTATTATATAATGTATATTTATAAATATTTATTAGTTTTTTAAACTTTTAACTTTAATATTTTTCATAAAAACAAAATTAATTATTATATTCAAAATTAAATAATAGTTTATTACTTATAACATTTCAAAATTATTTAAACCTATCTACACCTATCCAACTTAAATTGAATTAAATCCGAAATAAACCAAACCCGAAATAACTCGTTCAAGATGATCGAAACCCGAAAATATCCAAACCTGAAATGAACCCTAATCCAAATGATCCAAGATCAAAAACAATCCATCCAAGACCGAAGACAATCCAATCCAAACACGCCAGAACCCGTCCGTCGGTTGTCAATTTTTTTACTGCCTCACTGAATCTCAAGTAAATGTACGACACGCACGTATCATACCATCATACCTCGTAAAAAATGCAGACAACCATCCAAAAATTAGAAGGCAAATGAGTACTCATTGATTGTATATAACTAGAAGGATGAGAACAACAATCCAGAACCTAGCTATAAACATGCATAATGAAAGGGGGAAACGAATACTTGTCCCTTGACACTCTTTGCATCTACAATTAGCATTTACCTCCCTCCCCATGGTTAGAATAATGTCACGTATAGAGGTTTCAACTTTCTCTGTACATAAACCATCTTTAAGCAGTTAAGGGGCACCCAACACCTCAGCGAAGTATAGTCCATATCTAGCTTATGGTGTGATGCACGAGACGCACTTGATCGCTTGAAGAAGGAAAAAAGCAATGTTATTTAAGATAATGACTTTGTACTACTTGATTGCTTGATGTAGAATGACATTAGATCCCAAATGCACAACAAACTGCTCATTTATATGCCACGACAGCAAGTTGATTTTCTTAGCAAAGATGATTGTTCAGAAACACTATAACCATAATTCAGCGCCAGTCTTAATACTCAATCTATTCTTGAGCAGAACTGACGTTTTTGGTATCAGCGTTCTTATTAGCCTTCATCTTGCCCTTAACAGGAGTTCTGTCATCTCCAGGAACTTCAGCAGTGAGCCTTCCCATTTTCTTCCGCAGATCAGCAAGTGAATCTTTTGTAACTTTCACTTTGGGACTCTTCTTTTCATTGGCAAGCTTGAGCTCCAGTCTATATAAAGCAAAAGTATCACAACCATAGATCTCATATTCAAACAAGTGCCACTCATATTTGCCAGAAGGTTGTGGGTCCATGTAATATGACCTCTTCTGTCCCCCAAATTCCTTCATAACCTGCTTCCTTGATTCATGCCAACCACGTCCAGAGTAATCTGGTAAAGACCTCTGCTTTCTGTTTCCACTCTCAAATGCCCTCCTAGGTTTATCAAAGAAAAGCCACTCCCTGATTATTTCACCCTCGAGTAAAGAAAGATCAAATAACTCTGCAATACAAGACATTTGCTTGGTTATAGGACAGAGAATGAGAAGGACAAAAGACAGTAAGGTTTTTATCATCCAGGTCATATATGAATGCCAGAATTCCCAAAAACAAAAGAAAGCAGGGGAGAAAACCAGACACTATATTTCACATATGAAGCTGAAACACATCATACCACAAAATTTAATATAGCTCCAAGACAACAAAGAACATTAAAAAAAAAAAGACAAAAGCATGATAGCTTACCTGTAGCATTCCAAGGAGATTTCATGGTAGCAGCACCCTCACATTGAGGGATGCCAACATTCTTACCCAGCATCTTTGCTCGAACTGCATCTAGTAGTAAATTATCCTTTAAACTGATTCCACCAGGGCGTAGAATTGGAATTGTGCCAGGGGGGTCTTCATTTAGAGCTAGAGTAGCATGAAAACTGCTACAGTAGTCCTGGTACCAGTCAGATCCTTGAGCAGGCCTTGTACAATCCCAAAGAGCACACTTTGGCCCCATGAAAGCAGATGGTGGAGAGATATTTGGCAGTATGTTGAGGCTAGCATCCTTCACAAAATCTTCAGTGCCATTGGCACCAATGAGAAGCCCATGGCCAAATTCTTGCCGTAAGTCAAATGGATGATAATCCAATTGATAATTTATGTCAGCATTACCAACCATTGTGGTCTCCAAAGCTGGGGTAGAAATTTTACATAAATCAATCCCTTGAAAACCATGTTCTTGTGGCTCATGATTCACTAAATAGTCCTGAGAAAGAAAATGTTTTCTATTCATCAGCTACTTCACGCATACTTCACGTGAAAGATAAGCAACAAACCACAGGAAACTCACAAAAACCAACCAAACATGGACAGAAAAGAAAAAATTGTGATGCTGAGGTTCAAATCAATAAAACGCCATGCAGCATGTTCATCTCATTTCTAAATTATACTTGGACCATTAAATCAAGAATCAGTCAAAGAAATCTACACATCTGCATACTCTGCCTCTAAATTTCTGATTGAGAAGTGCTATACATGATGAACAAGTTATGAAACAGAAACACAATGAACAATTTACTTAAGTTGTGTCAAATATCCAGAAATCAAAGCCAGAAAGTGTGCTTAACTAAGCCATTGTCGCCAAATTTAATTTTAACAGAATACGGTTATTATTAAGAGAAAGAAAAATCAACATATAAGAGCTTAAATCTTTAACGCCAAAAAGAATATACATGTGTATATATATATATATCTTTAAAGATAAAAAATTGTTTCCTTAATTTGATGCACTTTGCACATAAAAAGTAAAAATGGTCTGAGCAAGGTAATTAAGGAAGATGCATACCGATCAAATTCAATGGGAACAGGTTTATCAAAGAAAACTAAACTTTTGGCACTTAAGAGTCCAATGTTCCACTAGAGAAGGATAGCTCCACCTACCTTTGCTTAATAAAGAAATATATTAATTAAAACCAAACATAAAATACTTAATGCAGAATTTAATTTCCTTTATTTTCACGGTAATAATGTTATAGTAAGAAGTTTTGCTTTTTTAAAAAGCTAAAACAAAAGAATGAATCTCTTTCTCCATATTAACATCACACTCAGAGATAAAGGTCTCACCTCAGGAATTACAGGCAAATTACTGGGATTAGGGCTTTGAACATCAGTCTCAGGCTTCTGCATTGCTTGTCCCTTTAATGGACTAGTGGCATCATCTTCCTCCTCATATAGTTGCAACAACCGGTTTATATCATCTGAGAATGATCCAAGACTATCACCCTACAAAGAGGTTCATCAAAAATCACTTCATTTTTAGGAAACAGAATTTACCGCTGTTTTAATTACAGGAAACTATAGATTGATGCACAAAGTTTAAGTTAGTGTTGATAAAATATACAGATACAAACCAATAAAGAAGAGGTCGGGGATGGTGTGCAGAGCTCAGCTTTCCACTCACGAAGGTTCTGATAAACTTGCTCCTCTAACACTGCAACATCACCAGCTCGACCTTCCTTCCTAGCGGCTTGAAGATCAGTGAACCGTTCTTGGAGATAATTGAGCCGGTTCTTGGTATTGTCCACCATCAGCTGGTGGGATGCAGATGTACATTTGTTCTTTGAATTATTCTGCATTGCCTCTATAACCAAACCCTATTTAAACCAAAATGGATGAATTTAGAAAACCTAAAATATCTAAGAATTGCAACCCTTAAATCACCACGCACACACACACAGATATATATATATATATATAAACAAAACAATGATAAAACTGCGAACAATCGTATAAAACGATGGTTACTAAAAACCCTTTACCGCAGTGATCCCAAAATCACCTATTTTCCAACCTTTCAATTCTTTAAAAAAACAAAAAAACCCTAAAATACCAGAAAAAGTAATTTCCCAAAATTGAATACGAAAACCCCCCAAAATGATGGAAGCGGAAAAAAAAACTAAATTTTCAAGTTAAAGGGATGAGATAAAGAAAAGAAAGAAAAACTGGGTAACGCATTTGATCTGTCAAATGCTTTCCCAAAATTACAACTTTGGAGAAAAAAAAAAAAGGAACAAAAGTAGAAAAAAGAAAAGAGAGAAGAAAACAAATAATTTACCTAGAGAGACTGAAGAGATTTGTTTGGTTCGAACTTGGAAGGATTAAAAGGAATAAAATTACATGAAAAAGGGAAGAAGAGTGAAGGACCAGCGCAGACTCCAGACAAGTAGAGGCAGCCCCGGCAAAATGAGAAAAGACTGGGCGACTGTTTATATTTACCTACTTGAGAACCACTCCAACTTTTTCTTCTATATGAAAACAGCTTGTCAACACCACTTCTCTATTTTTTCGTCGAGCAATGGCTTGTCGTTTTCCTTTATAGGCACTTATCCCTGTAATCTAAAAAAAAATTTGTTTAAACTAAATATTAGACTGGGCTCGGTCGGATGGATTATTTTTCAACATATTTCTTTTATTGTTTTTAATATATTATAATTATTTAATAAAAAATAAAAAAAATTAATTCACACATCAAATATTAAAATTATAAAAATATTTAAATTTAATATTTCATATACTGTAGTAACAATTTCATTATCATTTTTTCCTGTTATGTTACAAGGCATTATTTGTAATTAATTATATGATTAAATGTATGATTTGAAATTTAATAGTTAAAATAATAAAAAAATCTTTTAACTTTATTATTTTATTTAAATAAACTTTTATATTTTTGGTATATGCTAATAAGTTTTTAAATTTTAATTTAAATACAAATAAATCTTTAACGTTTAATTTGTATCTAAATAAATTTTTAATCTTTATTCTATACTTAAATAAGCTTTTAATATAAATTAATCTTTTATTTAAAACAAAATTTTATTTAAATATAAATTAAAAAATAAAAAATTTTTAAAATATAAAAAAATATAAAAATTTATTTTAAAAAATAAAATAGATCAGAAACTTTTTTAGTATTTTAGCCAAATTTAATGTAAATTATCAATTTCATTTTTGTAAAAATGTCTAAAACAAAAGAAAGGAAAATAAGTTAAATATAATAATTACAAATTTTGATGAAATGGTTTTATTTAGTTTTTGTTTTTATATCTTTTATATTTGATTGTGATGCTTTAAGATTTTAATTTTATTTAATTATAAATAATAATAAATAAAAACTTTTCTATTTTAATTTTTTAGATGTTCATAATCATAAATGGGTGGGGCCAAATTTAAATCGAGTTTAAATATGATATCAACACTTTAAATATTTACTGAAATTCGGACAAATCCGATAATTCAAACCTCAAATTCTATTTAAATTTGTTTAAATTAATAAATGATTCCAATTGAATTTTTTTAAAAAAAGTACAAGGCTTTTATTTAATATATTATTTTTATTTATTTTTTTATTAAGCTTAGAAACATATATAAGTTAACATATTTTCTAATATTTTAACAATAATATTATATATACTTATCTTTTATATAATATTTCTTTATACATTTGAAGAGGCTATAAAAAAAAAAAGAAATGCAGCCGCAGCAGGATGTTGTATTGTCAAAACAATATGAGAAAAGACTCGTCTTCATTTATAGAATGATCTACATAAATTTGCCAAAGTACATCCGCAATACTTTGATGATCACTTATATTTTGCCAACTGAAATCAAAAGCTGGGAGAAGTTAAGAGTAATAAGAGAAGAAGGGAGGGGACAGAGCAGGGTGGGCGGCAAATGGTAATGGAAAAGGAGAGGGCAAAGTTGTGGACTGGATTGAAATATTGTAACTTTCGCAAGGCATGGCAAAGTTATTTTACAATATTTTGCAAAGAATTTTGGCTGCAATAAAATACGATGGATTCACGGCAATGTCATTGTAGTGTTTTCTTGATATCAAACACTGCAATGTGTTTTTCACCTAATTAAATTTCCAAGGAATGTGGAGTGCTTACATAATATCAAACGTAACCTTGGCGTGGCAAATATGTAAAAAATGAGTCGCAGCAACATTTTTGTTGATGGGAATCAAATAATGGAAATAGTAATTATAAGTAAAGTAGTAATCAAATACATTTTGAGGGTTGTTTTTTGCATCCCAACATTAACTTAACAAATCTTATTATTTTTAATACTTCATTTTTACTCATTATATTCCACACTCAAAATTAAAATTTACCAAAATATTTAAACATCTTGTCTCTTCTCCCTCAGACCTCATTTTCTCTCTTTTTCTTTCTAACCATAAACCCTAAAAATTTAAAGCTAAATTCAAAGGAAAATTTATCAATTTGAAGTTGAAAAGCTTATAATTAGAGATAAATTATTTATTTTTTATATTTTTTCATTTTATTTCGTGTTTCAGTGCTATTCAAAGTTTCCAAAATGAAATATAAATTTTTTAAAATAAACTTTTAAATATTTTTAAAAGTTTTCGGACATAATTTTTAAAAATCAACTTACCTTATGATCATCTCTAAATCTTCATTACTACAATTGTTTCTCTTCAATTTTTTTTTTTCATTTCTGGTAATATACATGATATTATAAATTTTAACAACAATATAATCTGTTACTCGGAAAAAAAAAAAAAAAAAAAAAAGAAACTACTACTTGCCTAAAATGAAAGGAAGATAAGAGAAGAAGAAGAAGAGGTGTGAAGAATAAAAAAATAATTGATTGATGAATATTTACGTAATTTTATTAAAAATTAAATTTATAATAAAATTTTTTATATGTATCGAATAATTCTTATGATGCAAATAGACAATCCATTGGTTCATACATAAAACATGAGTTAGACATAATTAAGTGAAACACGTGTTAAAGAGTGAAGTAAAATATGAATCCAATTAACCATTTTTTCTTTTTCTTTTTTTAATAAAAATATCATCTATTAAAACACTTAAAATAATTATTTTGTTGGCTACTGGAATGATAAACTTTTTTTAAGAAAGCGCGATAATAAACCGCTTAAGCAACGAAAGTGTTGGCTTTATAATGCCCACAATATCTTCTTGCAAATAAACTTTTTAATATATTTAATGATTTGAAAATAAATGTTAATTATTAAATCAATTAAAATTTTGAATGATAAATTTTACTAAAATATTGAATAAGGATTTTAGATAATTTTATTATAAAAATCTATAAAAAAAATTTTGAAAGAATTAATATCATAAATGATTTTTAAATTATAATAAAATATTTAATATACATTTAAATTTTAAAATTTTTAATATAATATTTATATAATAAATTAAATAAACTAATCTGATAATATTTAAATGATTATTTATCTATCATATATTATTATTTAAAATTAATTATATCATGAGTAATTATCACATTAATTAACATATTTTTAATTCATATATCACATTAAAAATTTTTTAAATTTAAATATCTATTAAATATTTTACTATAATTTAAAAACCATTCATGATATTAATTCAATTTAAAATAATGAAATATAAATGAAATATATTTACTTCACTTATTTCTCAATATATAAGACAAGTTTTTATTAAGCAATACATAAATTATATTGAAGCCCTAAATAGAAATTAAAATAGTCGAAATTGATTCATGCATTGCATTATCGCAAGCTAGATTATTACAATAATAAACCGTTCAAAGACGGTTTCAAAGACAGTTGGTTTCGGGGTAAAGAGTGGATACCCAAGAGTAGACCTTCTAGTTAACAGAAATTGGTAGGTTAACTTCCTATTAGTGCTGAACCGAAGACCAAGAGTTTGCATCAATCCAGTTGAAAGCTATGGGGCTCAGAAAAGCATCAGGAATGCCAAAGGAACTCACTAAAGCCAGCGCATGTGGTCGAAGTTCACTGCAGATTTTTGTTATTTCTCTCCTCACAGTAGCAGCGTTGTCCATTGATAGGTACCCATATCGGAGAAATGCAACATCTTCGAGACAAATTAAGGCATACAACGATCTCAACATACCTAGAACATCCTGTAGAAGAAAAACGTATAGACTCAACAACCTGGCTAATGCACAAAATGCTGCACGTATTTTCTCAAAACCTGAACCATGCTTTCAAGGTTTCAATTGACAAACATGAAAAGTTTCTCAGATACTGATCAATTCCTTTTGCAAATCCGGAAAATTTTACCCATCTGCAAATCCTATATATGATATCAATTTGTTCCATTTACCTTCATTTTTGGTCATATTCATCCCACCATATTCTGTAACTATGCAGTCACGGGCAGCTTCAAAAACCTAGAAATGGTAATTTGGCCAGCGCAGGTGAGGTTTGCCTTGTTTCAGGTTTGGGTTAAACCAGGTTTGGATCAATTAACTTGTCAAGCCAATTCAGGTTGGGTGAGTCAAATTGTTCATTCAGATAAGATCCAGCAACTTTTACAATACTAAAGACAACAAAAAGGTTCTAGTAGGTTTAAGTTAGATCATTTCAAGCTCAATCCATTGACTTCAATTTTGTTAGGACAGGTAGGGCTTTGAAAGGGCTGGCCAAGACATTCTAATCAGGCTCACTTTCATCAATTCTAGATTAGACCTAATATCAAGTGGATGCTACTGCTAGATGCTCATATGAGAAATATTAACTAAAATTCACCTTCAATGAACCAGCAGCTAGAGTTGCTTCTGCCTCAACAAATGTTTGAAATATTGATCGTTCTGAGAAAGCTTTGCCCAAGTCCTCTGCTAGCTGATAACTCTGAAGTTGAAAAGTGATCCGACAATCAGACTAAAAGGTCGAGAAAAGGATAGCAATTTAGATAAACAAGTGCTTCCTCACCATAAGGAAGGCGTGCTTGGCTTGACATTGTGAGACATCCGCAACAAATCGATTCAAAAGATCTCTCTCCCTTAAACGCAGGGCATCCATCTAGACATATGGATGGTGGTCAGAGATACCCCCAGATTTTAACATGGACTATTAAGAATAGCACAACTGATGCTAATGTTATATTACCTGGAATTGGCTGCATCTGAGGGTAGTGCTAGTAAGCTGTGATGGAATCAAGGGGCAGGGTTTGTTCATGTGTTCTAAACCCAGACCCTTGAAAACCTTGTTTCTCTTCTGAGCTGCTACATATTCAGCAAGAAGAGCCTTGCTGACCTGAGTTAACATGTTTAATCCATAAGTTTCACTATTTCAAACAGAGTTCTCAAGTAACAAATATAGAGTACAATTCTATTTTAATATTTATAATAAATATAAGCCACCAAAGTAAGCAATAAACTGTCAAGTTTGACCTCAGCAGATAACATGATGAAATTACGGTGGGCTGATCCTTAGGAGGTTATGAACACAAACCTTGATTTTTTTTTTCTTTATAAAATCCAATAAAAACCTGAAACACATACACAGGACTCATTTCCCATTTCTGCATGTCAATGTTTTCCATTTACTTTGAGTTCATATTCTCAGACAATTTACTTGTAAGTTGTAACCACTTGCCCTTGTCAAAGAAAATTTGTCAGGAACAAGAAAAATATATCTACCTGCTGCATCAAAATATTATTGTCCCCCTCAAAAGTGGATTGCACATCATATTCACCTTTCAAATGGCCAATACGGTTCTCAGTCTTTAGTCCCTGTCCTCCACAAGCTTCACGACATTCCTGAAGCATTCAACAATTGAACCTCTGTAATGACAGTTACAGTTAATATATTCAACTTAATCCACAATATTTTGTTGCGCACCTGCAGTATTTGCATGTTATTCCAAGTAAAAGTAGCTTTGAATGAACTTGAAACTACATGAATGGTTTTATTTGACTGAGATTTTCTCCTCACAAACAACAATTTCAAGTAATTTCCTGCAAAACTCATAGCATAGCTGCAGCATATAAAAACAAATAAATAAAGGAGCCTTTATCAAAAGCAGCAGCTCTATCTAAATTATCACTGGTTCCATCACAATCCAAGTAATTGCAGTATGTGCCCACTTTAGTACCAACATAAAAGTCCAATACCAAACCTCACAAGCTAGAACTTTGAATAAATTGACGATTAAAATAAATGCTAAGTTCTTATAATTGAGTTAGTTGACACACCAAATACAAGGACAAGGTGTTTGCATCCAGGATCTAATGTTGTGATGTTAATAAATATGCCAACAAGAAAAGATGCTTATTCAAGCACAAAAGGTCAGCACCCTATAGCATCATATTAAAAATATTTATTTAGCAGCAAAATAAATAACCTTTTCTTAATTTAAAGAAATAAAAAAAATAAATGCAATCACTCTCAGCGACTCCCACAGGTCCTCAAATGCTGATAAAACATACATTTTTTCTGCATATGCACAGAAAATAATGACTTATCTACCAAGCCAGTGAACAAAAATCTTTATGGTGAGTCATGCGACAAGCATTGTAATTGGAAGTTGTAAAACACAAACTGAACTCCATAAGAGCTTCTGTTGAATATATATTTCATAAGATAAACTGTAGATATACTTACGTCTTCGCAAGGAGAGGCAAGAGTCGTCGTTGATGACTTGGGTAATCAAGCAATAAGACCTCAGGTTCATTTGGTTTGAGAGAAAATGCCCGCCTTGTTAGCGCATACCTAATGGCAATAGCTAAACCAACCTAAAACGGAGAGCAATGATATGATATCAGTGACCTTTCCATTTGGTATTAGTGGCCTGCCACCCCACAGCCCAAATTTTAAAAATATGCAAAGCTCATCTGCCAATAAAAAAGGACAAGATGCTTTAAAAAAAATATCGAGATACCTTTGATTGGTAAACTGCAATAAGTGCAATATTAACACGACCTGCTGTGAGAGGGGCCAGGAATGCACCAAATCTCTGAATTAAAGCAGCAGACATGTAAGAGCCACCAATACATCATTACCAGCTAACAAGGATCCTGTTGTGGTACAATACACAGCTTTAGAAGCAGAAACCAGTCATCTCAAATAGGAGTACCTGATCTGGATCATTTATTGAACTTAGATATATTCCATCAGGTGAAACGTCAGCAACTGAATTTAACAAGTTCTCTCTGGGCACTCGAACATTGTCAAACCTGAAATCACATACGCAAACCTTTTAGATTAGAATTTTTCTAAGGAAACAAAAAGATTGATGAATTCAAGTTAAACTATATGTTTAGAATTACCAGATTCGACCGTTATCAACACCATTTAAACCAATTTTATGACCACAGTCAGCAATGCGAATGTTTGGACATACGTTACCATCAGCATCCCTGATTTGCGCTATAAAGGCATGAACCCCTTGATTGGTTCCATTGATATTCAGCTGTGAAAACACAATTGTGTGTGTTGCATGCTAGACAGAAAAGCAGCAGTAGAAGCATACCATGTCAGCATATAAGAAAAACTGAGGAAATGATCATAAAAACAGCTAAATGAAAATTTCACATGTGCAAAGGAATCTGAAAAGACAGTGCAGGGAGAGAAATGGCATTTGGTTCTAAGACAAGCTTACCTTGGCTGCCCCACCAATCCAATACTTCTGAGCTGATTCACAAGGAGTATTAATGACAAACTCCCCTGTGTTTGAATCATATGTTGTTACTGTTTCAACGCCACGAACCTAAAATTAATGATGCCAGAATAAATCAGGAAAAAAGTAGAAGACAGCATAAAAAATCACAAAAGGCTTGATTCCAGTTACTAAAGGATTTGACAACCGTTACATACATTACTTCCATGCCCCAACTCAGTCATTGCAAAGCAACCCTTGAAAAATAAATTCTCAGTGTCCCTCAGCCACTTGTCATGGTGGTGCTTTGTACCCAAAAACTGGATGGCACCACCCCTGCAAACATTTATGATAACAGCAGCACTAAGGTTCAAATTTCTTTTCTGCTACTTCAACCTTGTTGACTAAATTTTAACCTTAAACTTAAGTGAAGCGTAAGGAAGGTAACAAACAGCCCTTGGTTCCATTAAATTTCAAATTTCAATATGCTAAGACTTTGTTGGATTGTTACTTTTGACACTTATAAGTTATATCTCTTAGAGCAAAGTTGGAGAGCTGGTAAAGAAAATATACCAAATCATATTTGATTAAAATTTATAAAAAAAAAAAAAAAGATAAAATGCAACAATACATTCAAATAAAATTATTCGGTAAAAAATTAGATACATTTTGTTACTAAAAAAAATCAAAATGATACTTTTATTTTTTACTTTTTTCCATTCAATTTTTTGTTATTTATTATTTTTATTTTTCACTTTTCAATTTTTATTAAAAAATGTAAATAATAAAGGCACGGTTATCAGCCGCTTACCAAACAAAGCAAGTAGTTTTTATGTATCCAATAAATCTAATTTTTAGATGCAAATGCAAAAGTAAGTAAAAAAAAAAAACAATCAAAAGAAGCATGCAACTCCACAGAGTTGCATTCCATTGTATGTAAAGCAAATAAAACAACAGGACAAAATTCCAACCCTTCAAAAAAAAAAAAAAAGGGTAGATAACGCACCACAAGAAGAACTGAACTCCGAGCTTAATCGCGATGGAATGATCAAAGATACACAGAACCTCAAAGCAAGCGAACCTCCTCATCTCAACCTCTTCTTCTTTCTCAGTTAACCATCCTTTGAACACTCCTCTCTCCAGTAAATACATGATGCGCTTCCACGTCATCTCCCGCTGCTGCTCCATCGACTGATTATAGTCGGCCGACATAAACACCCTCCCTCCCCTCACTCTCGGGTTGAACAACTTGCTCTGCCTCATCAACCCGAACAGCCAATCCCGTTCCTCCACGTGGTGGCCGTCGATTAGCTTCCGCATCTCCTTGATGTCAAATGCGTAATTTTCGGAAAGTTCCGGGGGAGAGTAGTTTAAACAGGCGTTTGAAGAGAGAGAAGGGGTTTGGGCGGGCGGCGAAGGAGAGGATTGGAATAGGTGATTGGCTAGGATTTTGGTTCTTTGAAAAGCTCGATCCATTGGAGAATTAGAGTTTTCTTTTCTTTTTTTTTTTTCTTCTTTAGGATTTACAGAGAAATTCTAGGAGATGAATAGATTAGTTGATCCAGGAAAAACTTGGAGAAAAAGATGGGTGTTTATGTTTAATTACGCGCGAGTGTTTTTGTAGATTACGCACTCGCGATTTGATTGGATGCAAGAACGGGTTTGACTGATAAATCGAACTAATCATCTTGTGGTTTGGTAAAAAAACGTGATCAACCACTCATAAAAAATTTAGATTTAGACTTAAATTTTTTTTTTATAGAAATCTGTAATAAAAAAATAATAAAAAAAACTAAAAAGTTATTGTTGAACTAATTTAGCATTAACAAGTCAACTAATGGATCAGAATTATTATTCCTTTGTACCATCAAAAAGTAATTATTATAAAGGAAATAAAATTTTTAAAATTGTTAAGGAGGAAACTTGAAGTACCATTTTTATTTTTGATTTTTTAAGTTGAATTTTCAATTTCACCAGCCTTAACAGAAAACAAAAAGTAAAGGAGAGAGAAAGAGAGGCTAGCATCCTCGTCGACTGAAGCTGCAAAAAACCTTATAAAACATCAGATCCAACATGTTAAGGTCGAATCCTACCATCAAAAAGCAAGATTCGACCTTGAAATGGTCGGATCTGCCCATAGTTTCAAACCAAATCCAATCATCGACGGTTAGGAACAGGCGATGAACGAGTTGTATCTCAAAGCTTCAAACTTGGTGAACGGGGTCAAGTAATGCTTACTGTTGTCAGCACAACTTAAAAAAGAAGCTTCTCTACAGGTTTAAGGTTAAACTCTTCTGCGACTGAGGAATTATTCTGACTATAAAACTTGAATATGAAAATTTAATTTATTCTTCTCTAATATTTGGGCAATTTATTTTTCCTTTTTTTTTTGGTATCTTTTTGAGGAGCATTGTTGATGACAAGTTCCTTTGGTTTTGAATTTTGTTTTTCACCCCTGGGATTTTGAATAAAAAAGAAAATCCTCTTGGTTCTCTCTCTTTAGTTAAGACTGACTGAAAAATGAAAATTCAACTGAAAGTCAAGGGTAAAACTGGTACTGTACTTTCTTTTTTAACAATTTTAAAAATTTATTTCTTTTTTAATAAAAAAAATTATGATGTGGAAGCGAAAGATAATAACTCTGATCCATTGCCCTGATTTACAATTCTTTCAACTAATTTTCTCCCCATTATCATGGCAATTAATTTTTAACATAAATTAACAAATACTTGACTTTCTTGATAGATGCTTGATTGAAGGGTATTTTAGTAAAATCGATCAGACGACTTGCGACCTTTAAAAATTATCAAGTCAAAAAATTCTTTTAAAGCTGTTCAAGATGGTTAACGAAAAAAAAAATAGCAATTAAAAATGTTAAGAATCAACATAGAATCATCATAAAGACAATTCCAACAAAATTGAAGTTAATTAAGATTGAGTAAAGAAAAGTTTTATTGATTGAAACTTTGAATATAGGGAAATTGCATGAACTCAACGCTAATATACTTGAAAACAATTGATGATTGATCAAATGCTAGATGAACTTACAATAATCACCAAATAAAGCACTTTTGCGGTTGAAAACTGAATCCACTACAATGACCTGCTTACGGGGAGCTTGAAATGCAAAGAAAGCTCAAGGAAATTAGGAAAATGGTAGAAACTGAAGTTGTTGGAGTGCGTTGTTTGTGACCTTCACTGTATGGCAGCTGTCTCTACTTACAGAGCTTTTCCAATGGTCATCTCCTACGTTTTAGGAACCAATTAGGTTGAAATTTGGCTCAAGCAACAGCTCTACCGGCAAATTAGAAGTCTGTTCCACAAAATGAGCAACCGATCCCACTGTCTCCTCCTCTTATGCTAATTTTAGGTAGTTTGGTTGCTGACCAATTTTCCTTAACCGCTGTTGTCGCCGGTGCCTCATTATTCTGCCAACTAGGCTGAGTTGGCTGTTTCGCCCAATTTTCATGCCCTGTGACCACATATCTTTCCCAAAAAAATGCCATGTCATATGCCAATGGACAAATAGCTTCTAATAGCCGATGAATCTAATTATGCCATATGTCAATCTTTGGTTGGCTGACGAGATTCCAAGTCATTTTTCCTTTCTAGGTCAGACTCTTACTTGCCACATGTAAATCATGTATTGGTCGTGCCAATAGATTAAAAAGTATAGGTTAGTTAATATACGCCCTCTACAATAAGGAAATATATAGAATCACCATCATTTACGTATGGCTATATATATCTAAATATGTATTATGTCAAAAAAATATTATTGATAAATAAGTGTTATAAATATGATTTCGCCAAGAATGTGACTCTTTCTGACCTTTATTTATATACTAATTAATTTTGCATCGTGGGGATCACACGATTTCTCGAAAGAATAATAATCGTTTAAAACTTAGGCGTAAGCCTTAGCCACATACTATTCAAACAACCTACTTCAATAATTATTTTTTATTTAAAATTATCAAATTTTGGATAACCATTAAAATTATAAATTCAATGCTTTATTGATATATTAAATTCTTTTCATTTGCTTATATAAATTCAATACTTTATTAATTTATTAGATTACTTTTCATTTGCTTATTGATAAGACTTCTTTTAATATATCCTATCATTTTTGTCCAAATAATGTTCATAGAATTAATAGCATATTTAAAAAAAAAAGGCCTTTGCAATAATTAAATATAGAGATGTAAACAAATTGAATATCAATAAATTTCATTATATTTGTAATTTATTCATTTATTCTTTTAGGATTGTTCATGTTTAGCTTAAGTTCAAATCATTTTAATTTTTTTTTAATAATACATAATAGTACAAATTTTCAAAACTTATTTTCAACTTGTATTGACTTTTCTTTAAAATTAATTTGAATCGAATTCTAGTGGTTCAATTCAATTCATTGATTTTTAAATTTTGGTATTATTTTAATATAATTTGTAATATATTTAAATAAATTTAAATATAAAATAATTATTTTTATTTTATAATAATTTAAAATATATAAATTAATACAAATATATAATTTAATTCAATTTGGATGTTTTTGATATTTTATTTTTTAATCCAAAATCAAATTCAAATCTAATATAAACATTTACTATCTAAATTTAATTGAACTAAATAAGAAAAAAAAAATCTAAACCAAGATGAATACTATGATTTCAAATCGAGTTTTAATTTTTTTTTATTTTTTTCACCCTAATTAAATGGGTAATATTATGGTAAAATATGAGTGAGGGAGAATGTGAAGTCGGTAAGGCTTAGGATAATATTATGGTAAATGAGTAACATTATTATTTTGTTATATTAAACAAAAACGAACTTCAAATTTGAGATGATTCAAACTCTAATTCAAAACGACTTAAATTTAAAATTATTCAAATTTATTTATGTGTTGTATTATTCCCTATATTATTTGTTACTATATGATATTTTGTAAAAGTAGATCTGAGTGTGGAATTCAATATTATTCAATTATAACACACTATTCATGTATACAAAAATAATGTTGGTTCAACATGTGAGTTTTGTTACACCTAAGTCAAGTAGTCAATGGACAAAGCAAGGTCAATGCAATTATACCCTTGGGTCGCCCAAACAGCTGCTTCATTTGTCATAAAGGAAGCACCTCGCCACTTGTTGAAGGAAAGACTCGTCAGGGTCCCACAGACATCAAATCAAAGCAATCACTTTAGAACTGATCACCTAGCATCCAACTTACCTAGGATCATGAAATACAACCAACGCCTACTTAGGATCATTAAATGTAACTAGTAACTACCCCCACCTACTTGGAATCATTAAATATGACCAAATCTCAGGCAACCCACTAACTTAAGCATTAAAGCGTGCCATAGAGCAACAACTTTGACGCCCTCTAATTGTTTTCTTTGGTTGCAGGTTATAGTTGTCTTTCTCTCCATCTTACCTCCTCCCTTCTAGCTAAGACATTCCAAAAACACCATCAATAATTGGCACCATATGTGGGAACAATAGCCATGTCTCACCAATAATGTTCTTAAAAAATGTTAACTCCTACCGTTAATGCCTTTACTCAACCTACAGCTGTTATATATGTAGCATTTTCACTACCAACTCCCCTTAAATTCCATTGCCAAACTTACTTTACTAAAACTCACTATTCTTCAATAATCTACTTTCATTAAATGACTAAGCCACACAACTTGTGGGTTTTTATCAAAACTTGATGGGAGTTTTATCTCCAAATGTAATATTAACTCCACCATTGGTCTATACCATTGCTCCGGGACCTTCAAACTATGTTTCCCAACTACTTATAACATAGATTCCCCTTTTACAACCTATTTATGCCAATCAATGGCCAAACATTCCCTCTGTGACTTCCACCATAAAAGTCTCACTCCTAGTGCCGTAAGCCTCTATGTACCAACTTGCCATTAAATATCCTACCCCAGATTTTTACCAAACCTTCATGGCTTAAATACAACATTTAAATGTCTAGGTGGCCATTCAATAAAGGCTGTTTCAACAATACCAGCAAGCCACCCAATAAACTTTTTAAAAATGACCCTACTTTAAAGAAAGTTTAACATTTTTAGTCAGATAACCACCACCACCACCAGGTTTAACCCATGCTGAAGAAACTTACCCTTTAACTTTACACGGTAGCACCCACTATAATGATCGTACCGTATAAAATCCAACACAAACCAAACACATGCAAACCCAAACACTAAAAACAAGCTAACTACACAACTTGCTGCCTTGTATAAAGAGTTAACCGACTTGAAAAAAGAGAAAAATAAAGATCTTCAATCGCTAAAAGACGATCATAACCCTCTTACTTCCATTATTAGACGAGCCAACATACCCTCATCCCTTAAGCTACCAAAATATACCTATAATGGAACTATTAACATAAAAGATCATTTGGACCACTTCAGGACCTTTGTGGACCTGCACAACACTTTTAATATGGTGAAGTACAAGGTTTTCCCTATCATTTTACATGAAAAAGCTAGAACATTATTCTATTCCATGGTTCTTGCCACAGTAAATAGCTTTGATGCCTTTAATAGGTAATTTTTGGCACATTTCTTGAGTAGCAGGGCTGTTGTACGCTTCTCTGTGAGCTTGTTAGCCATGAAGTAGAAACTTGAATAGACTTTACAACAATATTTAAAAAGGTTTAATATAGCCACTCTGGAGATCAAGGATTTGAATGCTGAGTGGACCATCTAGGTTTTTACTTTTGAGGTAAGACATGACCACTTGAGATACTGATTGACAAAAAATAAACCAAAGCATTTGTACCAACTACATGAAAGGGTAAAAAATTTACTGAAATTGAAAAGATTAAGGCCCCCGAAAGGGCTGAACGGCATAAGCAATGTCAAGAACATATGTGATGAGGGAATAAATGGATCAATTATCGAGCCAATGATTATACGATAACTGTTAGACCTATGACCGATAAAGAAGAAAATATTGGCATAGCAATAATAACAACAATAAAAGCTCCTAAACGTAGTCTAACCAACACCAAAACAAAACTAGAACCCTAAATGCCATCATGCAACATCCCGCTTAAATGTCTAACTAAAGACCCAACCAAGTGAAAATTTTATCCAAATCTTTAAAGAACCAACGATCTCCGAAAAGACACGTAGTTACCATTCAACTGAAAGGTACTTCACAAATGAGTTCATAGCTCTTTAGAAAGAGATTGAAAGATTAAAAAGCCTCATTAATGCTCAACTTACCCCACAAGCCAACAACCACCCATTTTGCCAAAGCCATGAACAAATTACTTGTCAATAGGGTAATGATTCATCTCGCCAAACAAAAGAAACTCACCAGGAGAAAGTTATGGGCAAACACCCAATCTAAGGAGTTATCCATGTCATTGTAAGAGCCACAGAAGATTGGGCTAATAGTAAATCTAAGCATAAATCTCATTTGTATAGTGTAATGGTAATTGATGTAGCACCCAAGAAGTAAAAAATTAAAGATTGGTAGGTGTAATTTTTAGAATATGATGCTAACATCCTAGTGGATAATGGTAAAGACCCTATAGTGGTCATAGCAACTATAGCCAACTGTCAAGTACAACAAATATTTATGGATAATAGTAGTGTAGTGAATTTAATTTAGTATTAAGCTTTCAAATAGATGAGATTTACATATAGAGATTTGAAGCCATTAAGGCTTATTTTTGGGGTTTTTCAATCAATCTAATATGGGAAAAAGGTCCATTACCTTATCGGTTACGATGAGTGATGGCGAACATATAATGATGATGCTAGTAGACTTTCTAGTGGCTAATCAGCCTTTGGCATATAATGTAATTTTTGGCAGGCTTTTGATGAAAAAGGCCAAGATTATGATTGCCATTTATTGTTTAAAGGTTAAATTTCCCACACCTACTAGGGTGAGATATATGAAAACAAATAAGGTGACAACTTACCAATGCCATCTTTTGAGCCTCAAACTCATCCAAAAAGAAGATGAAACCATCAACCTACCCTCATCCTCACCTACAAATAACCCTGAGACATGTGCTTCCCTATCGATCCATGTTATAAACCCAGCCTTAGCCTAACCTTTAAGTGTTGACAACCTAGATGCATGAGGTAAAATTAAGGAATCTAAGGCTCGCCTTATCGAGAAAACTATATTAGTCCAACTTTATCCCTTAAACCCAACCTTCATAACCCAAATATGGTCTTTGTTAGATGCTAAGGTAAAAGGTATATTGCATAAATTTTTGTAAAAAAGCACCAATGTGTTCATATGGTCCGTAATAGATATGCTGGTATTGATGAGTGTATTATCACTCATCACTTAAATGTTGACCTAGTTGTCAAACCAGTCAAGCAGAGAAAGAAAAGGTTCACCCTGAGTAAATTCAGATAGTCGAGAAAAGTGGATAAATTATTGGTAGTTGGATACATCAAGGAAGTCAAGTATTCTAACCGGCTTGCCAATATAGTTATGGTAAAAAAGGTAAATGGTAAATGGAGAATGTGTGTAGACTTTACAAACCTAAACAAAGCGTGTCTTAAAGATAGTTTTCCTTTACCTTCAGTGAATAGGTTAACAGACTCTTCTGTAAGAAACAAGTATTTGAGTTTTGCTGATGCTTTCTTAGGGTATAATTAGATTAAACTTCAAGAAAATACATTCTTTATCATCAAGGATGATCTATTTTGTTACACGATGATGCAGTTTGGGTTGAAAAATACAGGTGCCATATACCAGAAGTTGGTGAATAAAATTTTTAAAGAGCAGATTGGGTAATCTCTGAAGGTGAAGGTGTATGTAGATAACATGCTTGTCAAAAATCCCTTGTTAGAGCGATATGTACAAGATCTAGCAAAAGCCTTTACCATCTTGAGCAAATACAATATAAAGCTGAATCTTACCATGTATACATTTGGTGTAGAGGTAGGAAAATTCTTGGGCGTTATGGTTTCTAATAAAGGTATAGAGGTGAACCCTAAAAGGATGACAACTATTTTGGACATGAATCCCTCATGGATTACCAAAGAAATACAGTGATTGACAAGGCAAGTGGTAACCTTTAATAAGTTTGTGTCTAAGTTCGCAGATAAATGTTTGTCATTTTTTAAGGTCTTTTGAAATGCCATCAAATTTAGATGAGATGAGTAGTTTTAGAAGGCCTTCAAAGAACTTAAGCAGTATCTCTATTCACTACCCTTACTTGCTAGTCTTATCCTTGATGAACCTTTTATATGTATATCTAGCAATTTCTAAAGAAACAGTGGCAGCAATGTTAGTTAAAGAAGCCAATAGGAACAAGTGCCAATATATTACACCAGTCAAACCTTACAGAATAAAGAGATTAATTACACAAGGTTGGAAAAAATAGCCTTTGCATTGGTCATAATAGCTTGTCGATCGAGACTAGGGATGTAAATAAAGAGAGCTTTTGATAAACTATTCATGAACATATTTGGTTTTTGTTCATTTATGTTTGTTTATTAAGCTTAACAAATAATATTCAACAATATTTTTATTTTGTTTATTAAAAAAACCAAACACAAATAGATGTATGTTCTGTTCATTTATATTCGTGAACAAACTCATTTGAAATTTGTTTAAAACTTGCTTGTTTATTGTTTGTTTGTTGTTCATTTATAATAATACTAACAAAATTAAATTTTTATTCTTTAAGGTTGTAAATGAACCGAATATGAATGAACAAACATATGCCTGTGGTTTGTTCATTTTATTTTTACATGTGTTAGTGTTTGATTCATGTTTGTGTTCGTTAAGAAAATTACTTTGTTCATTTATGTTCGTTCATTTAAATAATAGGTTATTTGTATTTGGTTTGTGTTTGTTCAATTAAGCTAAATGAACTTGTTTGTGAACATTAAACAAACATGTTCATGAATATATATAAACGAACATATTCACAAACAATAAACAAACCATAAACGAACCAAAATAAATTCAAATAAACAAACCCTAAACAAACATAAATGAATCCAAACAAATATAAACAAACATAAAATAAGTTAAGGTAAAGCATAAAAATGTAATTTTTTTAGTATTATTATAAACGAACAGCAAATAAACAACAAACGAATAATAAATGAATGGGTTTTAAACTTTAAATTAGCTTGTTCACAAACATAAATGAACCAAACATATTTTTGTTCATGTTCAGTTCGTTTAATAAATGAATATAAAAATGTTGTTTAAGATTATTTGTTAAGCTTAATAAACGAATATAAATGAACAAAAATCGAACATGTTTACGAATAGTTCATCGAAAGCCCTATTTATCTTAATCATATTTTATCGTTCGTTTATATTTGTTTGGGTTTGTTTATGTCCATTTAGGGTTTGTTTGTTTAAATTCATTTGGTTATGGTTTATTTATTATTCATGAACATGTTTAGTTATATATGTTCGTGAATATGTTTGTTTAATGTTCACGAATGAGCTCATTTAACTTAATTGAACCAAATATGAACCAAACGCAAACATCCTATCATTTAAATGAACCAAGCTTGAACGAATAGAGCAATTTTCTTACCAAACACAAACCAAGCTCAAACACATCTAAAAATGAACAAACAAATCACAAACATATGTTCATTCATGTTCGGTTCATTTATAGCCCAAACTATGACAATATTTTCAAGTACATGTCATAGTTTTGCTAACAGACCAACTACTCAAAGAAGTTCTGAATAAGACTAATACCTTAGGAAAAAAATGGAGTGTCAAGTTAAGAGAGTTTCACATTAAGTAAAAACCAAGAAAAGCCATCAAAGCCTAAGCTTTAGTTGACTTTTTCGCTGAGTGTTTGTTCATGAGGTAGAAACCTAAACTTAACCCCCATTTACACTTTCAAACCCCCAAACAGAATGGTCCAATTAGAATAATAAAAGACACAAAAGGCAGATAAACCAAGTGAGCCCGTCACACCATCCTCATAGCTTATTCAATGCCCTATAATAGTAGACCTTTTGCCAGAACACACACGATTATTGTACATTGATGGCTTGTTAGGAAAATATGCCTTTGGTGCAGGAATTTTGTTACTAAGCCTGAAAGGGTAGTAGTGGTAATATGGATTATCCTTTGACTTTTCTATCTTTAATAATTCAATTGAGTATGAAGCCTTAGTCACAAGACTAGAATTGGCAACAAGTTTGAATGTTAAGGACTTGATTGCATACACAAACTCCCGATTGGTAGCCCATCAAATGAATGATGAATATAAAGTCAAGGACCTTATGCTTGTTAAGTACCAAGCAATCATATGTTAATTAAGTCAATCCTTCACCTCAATGATCTTGTAGTAGGTCATTCATGCTAAAAACACTAAGGCTAATTCCTTGTCCAAACTGGAGGCATCTATTGAGATTAAAGAGCACGAAAAAATTCTATTAGAGTTTGTGCCCACACCTATATACTTGCAAGCCCCACCAGTGTTGTGTATAAAATAAGAGGACAATTGGATAACCCCTATTAAAGTGTACCTCAAAAGGGAATAACCTTCCAATCACATAAAGTGTAAGAAGATATAAAAATAAACAGCATAATTTGCATTAGTGGGAGATAACCTATGCAAGAAAACCTTTTTAGCCCCTATTGTCAAGTGTGTCTCCCTATCTAAGATAGAATATGTTTTAAGGGAAATCTATGAAGAGATGTGTGGCCATCATGTAGGCTTGTGAGCACTAGTATAGAAAGCACTGAGACATGGCTACTATTAGCTTACAATGAAGAAATATTTAGTAAAGTTAGTTAAAAGGTGTGATAAATGCCAAAAATTTGCCAAAGTTCCTATACAACTAGTAAAAGCCTTTAATAAGATTTTTAGTTTATGACCATTTTCTCAATGGGGTATTGGTGTTCTAGAGGCCATTTCCTATAACGATTGCCCAAAAAAAGTTCATGATAGTGGTTTGTGATTACTTTATGAAATGAGTAGAGGTAGAACCAATTGCCACCATCACAGTCAAAATAGTGGAAGACTTTGTCTAAAAGTATATTATATGTAGGTTTAGCCTCTCCCACACCGATGTGGTAGATAATTGAATACTTTGGGCAATCAAGATTACAAACCACTCAGCAACTAGGGAAATGCTTTTTTTTTTTAATGTATGGAATACAGGTAGTAATACCTACTAAAATGGACATGAATAAACTCAAAATAGCATACTTTGATCGTAATTAGAATGAAGAAGTTTTGAAGGCCAATTTAAATTTATAGCAAAGAAATTACGGATTTGGCTAAAGTTAAAATGGCTACTAAAGCTTAACAGGTCACCAAGTGTTATAACTCTAGAGTTAAATATAGGCATTTTTAGGTTGGTGATTTGGTACTTAGAAACTACAAAACTAATAAGCTAATAGGAGAAAGGAAAAAGGTATCCCCCAATTGGGAGTGACCATACAAAATCTTAGTTGTCATTGGGTTTGGAGTGTACAAGCTATAAGACATAAGGGGTAACCCCATACCATGGACATCTAAATAAATATTATATCTACCCAAGTCCTTTACATTTGTATAATAACTTGAATTAAATGTATTTACTTTCTAATACTTGTATTCTTTCAAATTACATATTTGGGCTTTCACCACTTTTTCTTGTAAGTAATTTTGTACAGGAAATGCCCTAATAAAGACAAATGGCACTCTATTGCTTTCTCAAAACTATATTAAGGGAGATGGATGGCATTTTACCACATTTCCCAAAACTGTCTTAATGAAGATGGATGGCATTTTATCTCCTTTCTCAAGACTCCATATCATAGTCCACTTTCTTATAGCATTAACGCATATGGGCGGGTGAACAAAGATCTCAATTCTTGTTGACACGCTCAACGTGCCCTAATGTGTTGAATTTTTGTGTTATGGCATATGGGCTAATATAGATTCCACTTCTTACTAACTCACTTAACATGCCCTAGTGCATCAAATTTTTGTATTAAGGCATATGAGCTAACATAGATCCCATTTTCTACCAACACGTTCAACGTGTCCTGTGCACCACTTTTTCATTGCATTAAGGCTCTGCGCCAACTTGTCTAATGTGCCCTAGGCTTCATGTCAACATGCCTAATGTACCTTGTGCACCATTTTTTCATTACATTAAGGCTTTGCATCAACACACCCAATGTATCCTGTGTACCACTCTTTCATTACATTAAGGCTCTTTACTAACACATTATGGCTCTTCAGCTAACATGCTTAATACACTCCACATGTCATCTTTCTATCTCACCAGAATGAACATTATGCCAACTTGGTTAAAATAAAGTTGACACACCAAAGTTTTGACAACAAATCAACTACCTCGCGATAGGGTACTCTTTCTTATTATTTTTAATAAATTATTTTACCTTATTATTTTTGATAAGTTATTTTATCCTATTACTACATTGAAATATTTCAATATTTTTGAGGCAATGCTCATCTTTTTTGATCAATTCTCTTTGTAATACTCAAGGTTAACCAACAAGCTACATAATTACATTTAAAATTCTATCTTCTTGATAAAGAAAAGTTTAGTTCATAGTATTAAGTTATATTACTTTGTTATATTCTCTGAAGTATTTTGACCAATCACATGTGAACTCTATGATTTTGATTACATCACTAGGCTTGTCTCTCATGAATTCCTGAAGACTAATATTAGCACCATGTGTTACTCTGTAACTTGGTCTTTGATGAGAACTAGTACACTGCAAGACTAGTATATTGGAATAAAGTTTTAAGCTTAGTTGATTACTTTCTTAAGTAACTGTTGAATTTCTTACTCTATTAGCTTTGCATAAAGTATGATAATTGCTTGTTCATAACTTAGTCATTTGTTATACAAACACATGACCAAGTCATGCTAACAATCACCCCCAAATTATGTTAGTCAGAGCTACAATTATCCAAGCAGTGTAACTAGACGGGACACAAGTTATAAGAAAATTCATTTCACTCACGAGGGAATATGTATACATGCTTAACAAAAAATGAAAAATAAAAAATTACAAATCAAGGTTATCACTTAAAAAAATTAAAGTAAATATACAACAAAAAGCCTTAAAGGGCAAAATTAGCATTATCAGAATCATTCTCGATAGTAGAAGTACTAGGACCACCAGTAATAGGGGCATTAGGGGCCTCAGTAATTGGCTCTTCAATAAGTGTAATCATGGTCTTAACAGAGGGTGGGAGAACAACCACATCAGTAACCATCACACGACCAGTAGGAGCAACACCAGAGCTCTGGCCTCAGCATCATCTACAAAGGTTGGTAGGGCATTTGAATCTAGACCTGCAGCAATCACAGCTGGTTTCGTGGATGGCTCTACGGAGGCCCTCAACCTTTCTAGTGAGGCTCAATCTTCAATGTATTCCATGTTAAAACCTGTTAGAGGATCTTTCATCTCACGAAAGTCTATATCTTTAAAGTCCATGAGCCCTACATGCAATTGTACTTGGTATAGTGCAGACAGCCTATATTGCAATCCAACAATCACGCACATCTTCATCCATTCAACATCTTGTCTAGTAGCTCTTCTGGAGGACTTTGGTTTTGCATTCTCTAAGTTGACTTTCAACTTTGCCAATTCTTCTTTTACTAGCAGAGTGTGAGCCAACGCTTGATCTCTTTCTAATATAGCTTGGTTCCTTTCAGCCAGAGCCTGCCTGCACCCAACCAAAGCTACCTTATTTCCTTCTCTGCTAGACCCACTCGAGCTATGGCTTGCACCTATTCTGTCTTTAATTTGTCCCTTTCCCCCTCTGCATCATTAAAGTAGGCACTGGTGGTGTTTAGGAGCTACTCAAGGGCTAAGTTCTTGCTAGTTGCCTCAACATCTAGGCATCCACTGCATCCATATCCCTTGTTAAAGAAGCATTATGATCCTCCAGACCTTCGATAGAGATCTCATTCCTTTTTAACAAAGCAACCTGATCAAGAGCCTTCTGGTGTTTTTTTTTTTTTTAACTATTCTTTCTAGGACACTAGATAATCTACCAGATTCTTAAATTGCTCATGTATACTCATTTTAGTGGCCAAAGACTACATAAAAAACAACGAGCATATAAAAGTTAGCATTGTATTAGGTATTATAAACATATAGATTCATTTAATGCAATTCTTACTTCAGCAGCCAATGAGAGTTTATTTTGAAGGTTGTTGAGTGGAGAAAAACTTTGAGCCCTATCCCTGGTAAATCCAGGCAAGCTAGTAGTAACCCATACACAGGATGCATCAACAAGAAAAAAAGTCATAAGACTCAAAGACGGTAGCAAAGTCTTTAAAGCAAACATGATCTAACTCATCAGCAACATACCCAATAGTAAGGGCAGCTACTCTAAGGCCCGACTCAAATCCTTCAATAGTTACACGTTATATTATGGATTCTACAAATGCAGGAGTAGCCTCAGCTATTGTTGAAAAAGATAAAAGAGTTAAAGCGGGCATGAAGTAAGTGTAGAAATTGATGGAATAACCGATAGAGTAGAATCATTAACTTTAGCTGGTGGAAAGGCAGAAGACACAGTAGCAAAAGTTTTGGCTAGAGCTACAAAAACCATTGCAGCAACTGTGACAAAGCTTGAAGTATCAATGGTAAGATGCGGAGGAAGTGGTACTCAAATTACAGCAGCAGTAGTTGCTGTAAGGCACTGAAACTTTTAATTGTAGGCCTCTAGGCAAGAGGTGGATTAGCAGCTAAAGCCCTTTTGACCTTTTGTCTCTCTTGGTTAATAACCTTTTGAAGTTTAGTCACATGGTCCATACCTACAGAGAAAAGGTGTAACAATTAGAATTAGTAGACAAATAAGCAATAAGTCATAGGAATAGCAGTATCCTAAGAAGGACCATTACCATTTGGCTCTCCTACACCCTCTCCCTGTCATTTTCTTTCTCATTCTTCACTCCCCTGCTACTCTCCTCCTCTTCAACTCTAGGTGCAAGTATCGGTGTAGGGTTGATGACAGACTTGGTGTAGGAACGGGCATAGAGATTGTTATAGAGATGGTTTCTATAGCACTAGTAGATAGACCTCTTGGGCGTGCATCCGACTCATTAGATTTTTTAGCTTTCACAGTCACTCTCTTCATTATGGAAATAACAATAATCATAGACATATGATATAAGTTAGTAATCATAAAAGTCTCAACAGCACAAGTGCAACTACAAACTCAACGAATTTGACACAACTTATATCTCTAGCCTTTGGGATAGGCTTCCTAATCTTTGTCTTGGATCGCATCTTCCTCCTTTTAAGCTTTTTCCTTAGCCAATTTCTCTTGAATAGTGGTAGATAAAGTCTGGTTCTCCCCAATGACAGTATAGTACTCATAACTTTTTGGGCCGTTGTTAACTTGTAAGAAAGTCCTTCAATGCCCGAACATGTTTATCTTTATCCCCATTCAACTCAAGCAAATCTCTCGCCAAACGGCTAGCGTATGACCATATTATTTTGAAAGGGAACCTTAACCCCTAATTCTTGTGCACGCTACCATAAATCATCAAGATATGTGTGGGCATTTGAAGGCAAATCTGCCACGACCACTCTATCCCATTTGAAGAAAGTATAGCAGCCACAACTCTCTCTTAACATGTACAGAGTAAGGAAGATATTCACCGATGGCACCCATCTATCCATTGTATAATAAATTAAATAGGTCACCAAGATAGCCCAAACGTTTAGCACGAGCTGGCTGATGGCTACATTGAAGGTGGCTAGCAATAGATGAAAGAACAAGTTCAATGGTAGATGGAACATATAGTAAAAATTGTGCAAGTTTAACCCTTTCATTTTTGCAAACTGCCTTGACTGATTGTGAAACCAGGAAGAGGTAGTGACACTATGTACACAGGATTACGACAATTGAACATCACGCGATCTAGCTTGCGCTCCATCATGGGCATAAATGGCATGACAGTTTTAACCATCTGAAGGCCATAAACTAGGTGCCAATTGGATCTACCTCCACCACCTTCTTACCCTTATCTCACCCACGACTTACAATGGAGGCACTAGTACCAATACCAATATTGGGGGCCTCACCCTTCCTGAACATTATACTGATAGTGTGGCGCCCACCTCTTTGATTGCCTTAGCCCTTACGGCCTCTATTTTTGCTACCCTGGGCCTCTTTTGGGCCCCTTAGTGTTTTCCCCTATTTCAGCCACCAGTGTTGGCAACCAAAGCCCTAGACTTCCCTTGCTCATTAGAACTCCTGGTCACAATGTTTCTCTTTGGTGCCATTTCAAATAAAGGACTACAAAAACCTTACTCATAAAAAGAAAACTTCCAAGCCGATGAGAACATGAAAAACAAGCATAGAGAATAAAACGCAAAAATTTTTCTTCCTTGGAAATAAACTGCAAATGTGAAAGCTAAATTTTTTCCTAACTCTTCTATTTATTACCCAACCAAAAGGTATGTCTAAAATGGCATCAATTTTGACACCTTTAAAATTGTACCTTTTAAAACCATTTTAGTTGATTTATCAGTGGTACAAAATTAATCCCATTAAATGTATTTGACCGCTTCTTATGTTTTTACAGTTGCTCCTTATGGTTCTGCCAACCTCCAAGCTCGCCTAGAAACAATTAATGCATCATAGCAGGACACATCAATAGTTGGGTTCGCCTAGCTCACCTATCTCTCCGAGGTACATCTCAGCACATTATTTGCCAAAGACGCTCACCTCACCTCAAAAGATGTGTCATCACCCAAAATTCGCCAAGCTATAAAGACCCTTCACCGAAGCATCTTTCCTTATTATTATTTTTTTTCAAGCTTTAAAAGACGGTTATCATAACGATTTTAAAAATTATTAGATGAATTTTAAAAATTAAAAAAAATAAAATTATTATTAATTTTTTTTATTAAATATAATCGATTATTTATTAAAATTTATTTTTTAATAAATTTTAAAATTAATTAAAATTTATTAAAAAATAATTTTAAAATTTATAAAAATAATTTAAATTCAAAAATCGATTACGTATAAAAAATGATTAATACTTTTATAGTATTTATTTAAAACGATATTAATTAATTATATATTATATTTTAATATTAACAAAAATGATTTTAATCTTAATGTTATAATACATAAATCCTTAAATTTATAGTTAGACTTAACAAATAAAATCATCGTTAATCCTTTTTAATTAAGTGTGATTGACCATCTAATAAATTTTTCCTTTTAAAAAGCTTCTAAGCTTGACTAATGATTTTTAAAAGAATAGGTATGGGTTTACAAACCAAAATAAGGTTCGAAAATTCGATTACATATGAGAAAGGTTATAGCATCCCAATATGTCCATCCGAATGATAATACTATATTATTTTAAAATTATCCTAGGATCTTGATTCTAATGGTCATAATTTTTTTATGTTGAAATATTAAAAATAATTCTTAAGACTCTCTCAATTTGGTAGAATTCTTAAAAATATTTTCTCACCTTAAAAGTATTCAAGAATCTTATTTGTTTTCTTGAAAGGGCTCCGTCGTCGAAAAAAATGTTTAATTATTAGTTTTATTTTTAGTTTTTGTCAAAAATATATCTAATTATTACATCATTTGAGCCAAATTAAAAATATTTTCTCTTTCAATTTTTAAAATTTTCACCATTTTGACTTATTTAGAAATTCTTCTTATTCTTTTTTTTTTTATTTTTTGTTGGATTTTTAAAATTTTCACCATTTAAGTCAATTTAAAATTTTTTTTTTGTTTTTGAAAAGAAAATAATATGACAATTATTTTTTATTAAAATTTCATTTAAATTCTTCCATAATTTGAGACAAATTTTAAAAAAATTTCTCATAGAGATTTCTTAGGAATTTATCATTTGAAAGTTCAAAGAATCTCATCATTAGATAATTATCACATATTTTCAACTAAAATTTATTTAAAATTTATATTTTATATTTTTGGTTTTATATTTTATATTTTTTGTTTGAAAATAAATATTAATTATTGTTATTGCAACTTTATCTAAATTATTCTATTATTTAGGGTAAATTTAGATAAAATTTCTCACCTAAGAATTTTATAAAATTTTTTATTTGAAATTTTTATAAATTTCATCATTGGATAATTAATATTTATTCTCAAAATAATATTTTATTTTTTATATTTTTTTAAATTTATTCATGCAAAAATACTTTAAAAAAAACTAAACACATAAATAAAAAATAAAATAAAAATACCAAAAAAATGAAACGACTCGTTTGGAGGGTTCAGCGTGACTCGGTTCTAAGCATAAAAAATAGCTCAAAGGCTCAACTTAGGGTGCGGCTCGACTCAACTCAGTAGCTAAGTTTGGCTGGGACTTGGGTCAATGGACCAGGTTACGATTGGGTCAGATCACCCACTGGCAAAATGCATGGATTCTAGATTCTTTTAAATGCTAAAATGTCATCGTTTTAGGGCGATATAAAAGGTAAAAGTTTTATTTCTCTCTTTTTTCTCTCTCTTCCCCTTTTTTCTTTCTTTCCCTATCTAGAAATCGAGGATTCCGATTGAATGTTGCACCAAAAACTGAGAAAAGCTGTTAAAAATTGAAAAATATTGCCAAAAAATGCAAGTTTTATTGAAAATTTGTCAGAATCTGAAATTTTTTGAAAAACTTTCTAGAAAAAATTACCAAAAATTTTAAAAAGAAATTTCTAAAAGTTCTAGGATTGCTATTAGCTTTTCTAAACACTTTTTCTTACTTTTGCCTTTTATTTTTTACTCTCTATGTGTTCTTTGCTTTTAATCAATAGGTATTTATAGGGATCAATCGAAGAGTTTTTATCTAATCCTAATTCCCTCTTTGATTGTTTTAGTATTATTAGCAGAGCATCAAATTTATCCTATAGTCTTTGAATCCATTTGCAACTCATCGATCCTAATCCTTGGTGGAATATTCCCCTTTTTTCTATTATATTTTTTATTATTTTAACTTTAATTATTATCTTAATTATCATCATTATCTCCTAACAACAATAAAAAATTAATCAAGAAAAGATAAAATCTAAAAAAATAAATAAATAACATAATAAATAAATAAATAATAATTAAACCAAATCTTTAGGCTTAACCTGACCCCATTAGACCAGATCCAATTGATCCGAGATTGGACCAAATTAGGTGTATATAGTCGCCTCTATTTGTGCATTTTCTGTGCAACAGGAATTATGCAAAGATGTAGACACTTTGCTTATGATCATGCCAACCCATTCACTTTTTTTCTTTTTTCCTTTTTCTTAATAAATTAGACACCCAAATTTACTAAATGACCTGAAACTCCCCTAAACAGAGGTTTACAACTTTTGAAGAATAAACAAAATTCCTCTAAACAAAGGCTCATCGACTTTGAAAAAAATAAATAAGGCTCCTCTAAACAAAGGCTCAACGATTTTTGGAAAATAAATAAAACTCCTCTAAATAGAGGCTCAATGGCTTTTGAAAAATAAATAGGGCTTCTTTAAACAGAAGCTTAACGACTTTGAAAAAAATAAATAAGATTCTTTTAAATAAAGGCTCAACGGCTTTGAAAAAAAATACATAGAGCTCTTCTAAATAGAGGCTCAATGATTTTTAAAAAAATAAACAAGGCTCCTCTAAACAGAGGCTCAATAACTTTTGAAAAATAAATAAGGCTTTTCTAAATAGAGGCACAACAACTTTGAAAAATAAATAAACAAGGCTCCTCTAAACAAAGGCTCAATGACTTTAAAAAAAATAAGGCTCCTCTAAACAGAGGCACAATAACTTTGAAAAATAAATAAAGTTCATCTAAGTAGAGGCACAACAACTTTAGAAAATAAAAGCTCTTCGACAATCATGTCCAAAAGAGTCATATATTGTATCTAAAAAATTTTAAGAGATTATGTCCGAAGGTTTTACAAATCATTCCTAATACTGAGAAATATCCTCTTCTAACGATTAGATTCTTACCTTACAAGTTTCTTTTCAAACGAGAATTTGAAACTCTTTCATAAAAAAGTTTTCGCATCTATCTTTTTCATGTGGGACCTTAGAATATCCCTGTTTCCTAAATTCATGCACTATACCTTCTCAAATGTAGTGTATGCTATGCACTGAACATTTAGAGATGCAATGCATGTTATGCAAATGTTGATTAATTAATTTTTCTTCAATCATGGTTTTCAAGCCTCTCAAGCTCTTTTCTTGGGCCCTAAACCCTTCAATCTGCAAGTACAAAGACCAATTCGATGTAATTCTTAATCATCCTTCTCATTTAACTCTTATTTTTCTATTTCAAGAGATCTTTTTCCTTTTTTTTCAATGTCCTTATCAAGAACTGAACATTTCATATCTGCTTTTATCACTCTTAATCTTTCCAAGGTAATGTAGAAATCTTTCATGCTATTATTCATTTATCAATCATGATTTCAATTTCAAAAAGCAAGAATGCAATCACACATTTCTTCTATTGTAAGTTATTAAAGAGAAAAAAGCATGAACGGTTGGGAAATAATAAAAAAACCCACGAAAAATGAAATGAAATATCTCTTATTAACAAAAATGATGGCACAACTTTGGCCAGTGTGAAAAGGAAAGAATTACAATGATAGATATAGGGAGACAATGCCTAAAATAAACAATCAGACAATTATAATAACATATTTTAGAGTCTTTTTGAAAAAACTTAACCACCTGATGCCCTCAACAACTTAAAGCTCATCAGAATATACTAGCCTTCGTACTGGTGAATTTTTAAATTCAATGCTCTATTTTTCTTATCTAAGCCACATTTTCAGGTTTTCAGCTTAGATAAACACCTTTTTGACTCAAACGGTCATTTTGGGGTTTTCGACTTGAGTCCATATTTTTTATTTTTTTCTTTTTTTTCTTAAATATAATATTTCTTCATAGCATCAGAATTTATAGGATAGGGTAGATCATCTCCATCCATCTCAGCTAATATCAATGCCTTACCTGAGAAAGCTCATTTCACGATATATGACCCTTCCTAATTCGATGTCCACTTTTGTCTATTATCATGCTGGTTTGAGAGAATTCTTTTCAAGACCAACTTTTTTTCTCGAAAACATCAAGATTAAACCTTTTTATCATGAACCCTCATCATTCTTCTTTGATATGATTAACCATGGTACAGCGCTATCAATCTCTTTTCTTCAATGAAAGTTAACTGGTCATAGCATTCTTGAATCAATTTAGCCTCTTCTAGTTCAATTTTCTTTAAAACCCTCAAGGATGGGATTTTCACTTCTACTAGTAATACAACTTTCATCTTATAAACTAAAGAGAATAGGGTTACCCCAGTAGAGGTACGTACTAATGTTCGATAAGCATGTAGCACAAATGGCAACTTTTCATGCCAGTTTTTATAGGTTTCAATCATTTTCTTAAGAATCTTTTTTATATTCTTATTTGTTGCCTCAACTGCCTTATTCATTTTCAGATGGTATAGTGATGAATTATGATGCTTGATCTTGTACTGAGTAGATTTTTTTGCATCATCTTACTAAAATGATTCTTTTTGAAAGTTCATATCTACAAATAATCTCTCTTTTTATGAACTTGTAGACCATAAATCGTGTCACACTTTCAAATGATGCTGCTTTCACCTATTTCGTGAAATAATCTATTATCACAAAAATAAACTTATGCCCATTAGAAGCCTTTGGGGTAATAAAACCAATGACATCCATGCCCTACATCGAGAATGGTTAGGTTGATGCCAAAACATGTAAAGCAAATGGTGGAGCATGAATCTTATCAACATAGATCTAGCATTTGTGACATTTTCGAGCATAGTCAATGTCATCATTCTTCATTATCAACTAATAGGCCCTGTTCTCATGATCTATCTTACCATCATATGTCCATTCGTATGTCCCTTACATATTCTTTCATGCACTTCCTCAATAATTTTTTTAGCCTCGATCTTATTTATGCATCTTAACAATACTTGATCACAGGTCCTTTTGTATAAAACATCTCTATCTAGGAAGAAACTCATAGCTAGTATTCGAATGACCCTTTTTTTGTTTTTAATTGCTTGGATAGGGTATTGCTAATTCTTAATGTACTGCAAGATATCATAATACCAAGGCTTCCCATCTTTTTTTACATTAGAGCAATGAGTTGGCACATCTTTGACATCTAGCTTAATGGGCTGAATGTTGGTATTATCATTAATTTAGATCATTGCTACCAAAGTAGCCAAGGTATCAGCAATCAGATTCTCCTTTTAAGGTAAATGATCAAACTGAATATCTTCAAACTGCTTGTTTAACTTTAAGATATACTTATGATATGGGATAAGTTTCAAATATTTCATCTCTCATTATTCTTTTAATTGATATATAACTAAAGCTGAGTCTTTAAACACTTTTAATGCTATAACTTTTTTATCTATAGTAGCTTGTAAACCCATAACACATGCCTCATATTCAATGATGTTTGTGCAATTAAAATTCAATCTCGCTATTATAAAATAATATTGTTCTTCTAGAGAAATTAAAATTACCCCAATCCTATATCCCAAGGCATTAGCAGCTCCATCAAAATATATTTTCCAACATTTCTCTTCATGCTATTTCTTTTTTAGTCAAGAAACAGTCATCAAATCTTCATCTGAAAATTCTAATCTCATTGGCTTATAATCTTCGATAGCATAATTTACGAGAAATTCAACTATAGCACTCTCTTTTATTGCTTTTTGGCATACATATATGATATCATACTTTGAGAGCATTACTTGCCATTTAGCAATTCTTCTAGACAAAAAAGACTTCTTGAAGATGTATTTAATTGGATCTAGTTTTGCTATAAGCAAAGTGGTATGATAGAGCATATATTGCTTGAGTCTTTTGGCAGTCCAAGCTAATGTATAACATATTTTCTCCAAAGAAAAATACTTGGACTCGTATTTTATGAATTTTTTACTCAAGTAGCAAATAGCTCTCGCTTTTCAGTTAGATTCATCTTATTGCCCCAACACACATCCTATTGAATTTTCATACACTGTCGAATATAAAATCAAGGGTCTCCTTAGAACAAATGGTACTGGTATCGGAGGATTTGACAAGTACTGCTTAATTTTATCAAAAGCCGTTTGGCATTTCTCATTCCACTCTCCAAGGTCATTTTTATGAAGAAGCTTAAAAATGGGATCACATTTATAGGTAAGCTAAGAAATGAATCGAGAAATATAGTTCAGTCTACCCAAAAAACCTCAAACTTCTTTTGGTGTGCTTAGAGGTGACAAATTTTGAATGGCTCATATTTTATTTGGATCAACTTCAATCCCTCTTTCACTGACCACGAAGCCTAGTAATTTTTCTAACTTTGCCCTAAAGGTACACTTAGCTAGGTTCAATTTGAGTTGGAATTTTCTTAACCTTTCAAATAACTTTATGAAGTTGGTGACATAATCTTCATCTTCTTGAGATTTTACAATCATATCATCCACATACACCTCAATCTTTTTGTGCATCATGTCATGAAAGAGTGTCACCATGGCTCTTTGATATGTTACCCCAGTATTCTTTAATCCAAAAGGTATGACTTTGTAGCAAAATATTCCTCACATGGTCACAAAAGTAGTTTTTTCCATGTCATCTTCAGCCATTTTTATTCGATTATACCCTGAGAACCCATCCATAAAGGAGAACAATGAATGCTTAGCTATGTTGTCCACCAGTGTGTCAATATGAGGTAAAGAAAAGTTATCCTTTAGGCTAGTCTTATTCAAATCACGATAATCTATGCACATTCGTACCTTTTCATCTTTCTTGGGAGCTAGTTCTATGTTAGCTACCCATTTTGGATACTTGGTCACTTGTAAAAAACTTACATCAAATTGCTTTTTCACATTTTTTTTAATCTTTAGCAGTATTTCAGGCTTCATTCAACTCAGTTTCTGTTGGACTGGTTTACATTCTAGCTTCAAGAGTAGTCTGTACTTTAGTAGTTTTGTACTAAGCCCTGGCATATCCTGATAAGATCAAGTAAGCACATCTATGAATTTTTAAAGTAAATTTTCCAAATGTTACTTATCTCCTGATAAAAGTGAAGTGCCAATTTTAACATCTTTTTTATTTTTCTCATCTTCTAGATTCACCAATTCAGTTATCTCCTAATAAGGCTCAATTGACTTACTTTCTTACTCAATCAATCTCATTAGGTTTAGAGGGATAACATACTCTTCAGAATTATCTTTGTTATCAAGTTCATCAGTGTTAATTGAATTTTTAAAATTAACCCTTTGATCGTTATCATGATTATCTTCCTATTTATTTAAGGGCCTAAAATTGAATGAAATGGGATATGTTGGCAAAATGTGTTTAGAAAAATGAAAAAATAAAGGCACTAGAAGAAATGAATGAAAATGCATCATTCCTAATCTTTATTAAAATAACAATAGATAAATGGCCAAAATAAGAAAGATCACCCCAATGCCTTAGGCATAAGCTATTGGGATGTACAATTACATTGAATTAGTCTCAAGGGTAAAAGGTATTTCAATGATACTCCAATTGTTCAGCTCATAATCTGGTGAACAAAGGCATACCCACTTTTCTCGTTCATGCCCCTTTTCATTTTCAGTAGCATGAATGGATAATTGAGTGAATACCTCTTCCATACTTTGTTCAAAATCTTCTTCTGTAGTTGGGTACATGAACTCTCTAAGCCTAAAGGTCTCGTACAAGTGTGAGATGGTCATTAGTCTTGCTGTTTTACTTGCTTGTCTTCTCATGACCTCTCATTTTTCTGCTTCATAGCTTAGGCCTAGCCTTTCACTATTGTCCATCATTGTTGGGGATTCTCTTATCCCCTGTAAGTTTTTATCAAGCCTTACTATAGGATACTAACCCTTATTATGACCTGACTCATCACTATCTTTGAAAATTATTGGTTTTTAGGTTTTCTCCCATAGAATTGACTAGTTCAAAGGACTAGTAAGGACACTTCACTACTTCTTCAACAGCTTTCACATATGAGGCATTTAAGGGTTAGGTCACTAGCATGTCTTCCTCTTCAAATACCACTACCAATCAACATACTATATTAAACTTGATCTTTTGGTGTAGGGTAGAGGGAACAACACTTGTCATGTGAATCCATCACTTTTAATAGACAGCTATAAGAAAGAGAGATATCTATTACTTGAAATTTTACATTGAAAGTGCATGGCTTAATTTGTAAGGGCATTTTTATATCTCTCAAGACTTCCTGCTTGGTCTCATCAAAAGCTTGAACAATCATTTGGCTATCATTTATATATGAGTAGTCGATAGGTATCCTTGCCAAGGTTGACATTGGCATGACGTTGATAGCGAAGCCATTATCAATAAGGACCTTGGCTATGATATAGCTCTTACATTTGATCATGATATGCAAAGCCTTGGTGCTTCCTCTTCTCTCTTAAGAAATCTCTTCATCACTAAATGATATGTAATTTGGAATGGCCAGGTTTTCAATTAAGTAGTTTACATATTCAATAGACACATTATGTGTCACATACCTAGTTTAGCACCTTCAGTAAGGTATTTTGATGTGGCTTTGAATTCAATAGCAGTGATAATAATAAGATTCGTGTTGGTATCTTGTTCAATTATTCAACCACGGAGTATTTATTTTGTTTCACTAGCTTTAAGAATTTACAAGCCTTTTCTCTAATCTGATTTTTGACATTTTTCATCAAGTATCACTTTCGAATCATTTTACTCTTCTTCTACTTTAGCTTTTTCTCTTTTAGCCTTTTCCAGTATTTTTGAAGTATAGCATCTTTCACTTTGAGTGATGCTTCCCACACTAGTTATATTGGTAACATCAAACCTAGAGACATCCTCTTCTTACCTTTAAACTACTGTTTCATAACCATATTTTCAAGGCACAGTTTTATCATCCTTATATGAGAATAGAGCTGAAACTTTAAAAGTCACTGGCTTAGGAATGAGCTTATCTATGACTGACTTTGGCTTGTCCCTACAGTAAATTGTTACCGATTTTAAAAATAGTTTTACTGGCCTATCGATCATAGATACTTTAGCACTATTTGAGACCTCTCTCTTTTCATAGAGTTCCATCTGATATGAATCCATGAGCTTTTGTACCTCATGGTGAAACTACTCACAAGCTTTAATAAAGTGGCCAGTTACCCTATTATGATATTTACAGCTTGTACCTACTATATATGCTCTATGATAACTGTATGGACTCATTGTTTATATCATGTCAGCTTTTCATAAAGTATCAAATAGTTGATTGAAAGGTGTCTTAATATCTGCCATTTTTTTTTTCAGATGACGTTCCTATTCCTTACTTAGAGCATTCATGTTATGATTAGGTAAAAGACTGCCACTAACGTTTAGTGCAGTTATCCCTCTTGTATCAAAGTTAATCATTCCATCTTTGATCAACCATTGCATTTTATGCTTCAAGGCATATAATTCTCAATGGAATGATCGATAATCCCGTAGTGATAATCACAATGGGCTATAAGATCATACCTTTTGGGGTAAGGTGCCTTGAGTGACTTTAGTCAGCTAGGAGCAATTAGATGATTGTTGTAGAGCTCACGATATAACTTCATATATTTCATGAGGATTAGGTTAAATATGAGTTTTTCATAAGTAGTTTGTTACTCTCTTGCACCACCTATTGGGCTAGTAAGATGGGTTTGAAGTCTTAAGGTAGGTTAAGTGTTAGGACTATAAGTGATAGTTTGAGGTCTGAAAGAGGGTTGATATGTCTGGGGGTAGGATAGTTGTGGAATTGGTTGATATAGGTAAAGATAGGCATTATTCACAATGGGATAGTATGAAGAGTAACTTTGTGGCTGGTAGGATTGGTAACCTTTGAAATGTTGTTTATCACAGCTCATAGCTTAAACTTTAATCTTCTTTTTCTTTGGGGCTTTTTTGGTAGATACTTCCCTTTCTTCTAACTTGCCGTTCTTGATAGTGGTTTTGATGATTTCACCAAAATCACCATGTTGGTGAAGTTTTTTATTGCATTCCCTATCATCCTTTCATAATAGAAAGATTTCAAAGTGCTGACAAATAACACTATAGTTTTCTTTTCAATTAGAGGAGATTACACTTGAAAAGCGCTATCCCTCCACTTTTGGGTGTATTCCTTAAATGATTCATTTGCCTTTTTTTTTATATTCTACAAAGACAAACGATCAGAAACTAAGCCTATATATGCCAGTGTTAACTGATGAAGTCACGAGCTATATCACTCTAAGAACGGATATGAGTTCTATCTACTTAGATATACCACTTGGCAACAGAGCCAGTAAGGCTATCTTGAAATGTATGCATTAGTAGCTTTTCATTGTGGGCATGGGCTGTCATTTTTTGACAGTACATAGTGATGTGGGTCTTCGAGCACTTCGTACCATCATATTTCTCAAACTCTGGTACTTTAAACTTTGGAATAATAACAACATTCAGGACTAGACAAAGCCTAACAGCATCTACAGAGTCATAAAAGCCAATTCTTTCCACAACCTGTAACCTCTTTTCTAGCATACTAATCTTTAAGTCTTCTAATGATTCAACCACTTTTGCTTTCTCTCTCTTTTTTCCTTTCAGATCATCTAAATTAAGAACTTGTATTGGTTTCACTTCTTTTTTAGTAAATACAAGATTCACATAGCTATGGTAATGCCCTAGGTTCGAAGCTATGGCATTCTAGGGTATGCAAGGTATGTGAACTACTGTGACGGTATATCTTGTATGGACTGGGCTTGTTATGGACCAAACCCAAAAGGGTATACAGGGTTGGCCACCTTTTATGATGGAAGGTCCTATTGACTTATGGTCTCATCTATTTCTTTTCCCTTGTTTAACTTGTTGAGAGCATCTAGAATCTTACTCAACTCATTTTCAAGCTTTTTCTAAGCCTTTTCCATCTTTTCAAGTCGATGAAAGTTTTCTTGCTCCATTTGTCTAGCTTTGGCTCTTGTATTATATTAGTAAGCGGAGTTCCTACTGGATGAAACTATCTTTAAACCTTGAGTACCATAGTTATATGACTATTAGAAATTATTTCTCCCATGTTTAATATGGAAATGCATGAAATGTACTAATATTTGCCATACCACTATTATTGATAAAAGAAATCTTAATTCGAAACTTTATTTAATAAAATTTCAAAATTATATTCTAGGAAAGCCAAAGCAATATTCTAAGGTCCTAAGTGTCATCCTTTGTTTCTAATGCCTTCTTATAAATTTCCTAGCTTGTTGGTAATGATTTTGTGCCTCATCTAGGAAATTAAGCAATCGTCGCCCATGAGCTCCCACTGGTTGCACCACAACTTTCAAACCTTCTACTTTTTCTTTCATTTTTAATGCTTTGTCAACAACAATGCATAATTGATCAAACAAATGCCTTAGATGTTTTTTTTTTTTTCTGTGCACATGTCTTTCCATAGCTCAGTTTGTTTAACTTGTCTCTTGCATTCATCAGATAAGGCTTCTACTTATGCTAGCATCGATCCACTATTTTTTGTAGCATCTGACTATGCTTGTGTGCCCTAGCAGTGGCTTTTTATCCTTTTTCAACCTTTGCTTTCAGTAACTCATTTTCTTTTAAGAGTTGGGTAAGCTGGGGTGTGACTGATGAATGTATTTTGTCTAGATCATAGAATAAAGCTTTGCATTGATCTTTTTGCTCACTCAAGCTCTAGACTTTCTACTTTGCAACTTCAAATTTTCTTCCATTTCTCCCTTCAATCTCTTATTTTCTTGCTCCAGCTCATCCGTCTCAATTTGGAGCTTTCTTTTGGTCGTTTCCACCTTAAGCCATGGATCTAAAAGAATAAGCTTTGGGGAATGGTTACCTAACTGTTCTCAAGGGAGCACAAAGTTTTTACCCCTCATTGCATGCCACACAATATATTCTTGGGTGATATCATAGGTGAACTTCCCTTGGTCAACTTGGATGGTTTACTTCATGCTTTTTTAATCTTTTCAATCATTCTATATGCCCCTTTCTCAATGAAAGAGAATTCCCACTAGTTAAGTCCATGAGTTTCTTGAATAAATTGCTTGCATCTGGATTGTCTTCTCATTAGAGTTGGGGCATAAGTAATAGCACCCTATAGGCCTAATAAAAACACCTAAGGTTGATTCCTACAACTATATAACACGTGTCATGACGCATCTAAAGAGCTCTCTCAATTATCCCTTGGCTATCAAAGGCTCAAAAGTAGGAAACCCATTCTTCTTGTGACTTTGATTTAGGCTATGTGCTACAACAAAACTTCTTAATTGAAATGCTAGAACGTAGGTATAGTTTGTGAAACTGGCTTTCTTCACACTCGATATGACTCTTCATCCATACATAAAGTAATTATGAGCATCCATTAAATCAACCTTTACCATTTTTTTAATGAAATTTCAAGGAGCGAATGTTTATGCTAAAATGGTTAGAACTGCATTGACTTGGTATGCTAACTGGTCAACAAAGTCTATCACTGTGACATCAATATACCCGATGACTTTTGGAAAGATCATCAATCCATATAGAGCTATAGCCATTGCCACTAACCCCTGATTATCATCCATATGCCCCTGGATGGAGTCTCATAGAAAACTCCATAGGATAGCTTACTTTCACATTTTGTGTTGACACATGCATTAACTTGAGGAAAGCTAAGTCTAAGCATTTGCACTAGCTTTTTACGATAGCCTACCTTATTCGACCAGTGGATCTTGTCCAGGTTTGGTAAATCAAAATGAAGTAAGACCATATATTCTTCAATTATGGGCACCATATATGCTTTATTGAAGATGAAACACTTATAAGAAGGATCCTAAAACTGAATGATGGCTTTAATCAGATTATTGTCAACATCTACTTGAAATAGTCTTCATTAAAGATGAAACACTTATAAGAAGGATCCCAAAACTGAATGATGGCTTTAATCAGATTATTGTCAATATCTACTTAAAGTAGTGAAGCTATGTTTCCAGATTTGTTCTCAAATGCCTCATGCCTTGCTCTACTTATGCATCCCTAGGCATTACTTAAGTCAAGTCATTTTGTTGGAGGTCGAGATGAACTCTCTCAAGCAATGATGAGATAAAACCCTCAAGCAAGCAATCACCCTATTTTCTTTGACCTTCCTCTGACTTGATTTTCAATTGATGAGCAGATTCATGATGGATTGATGTAAACTTTGATTGTATTTGGCTTTCTATAGAAGTAAGTGTGAGATTTGATTTATCAATAACTGAAATGTGGTAAATATTCCCTATGTGAGAATGATGCAGATGACAATGTTAAAACATGAGCATGAAAATGATGCATAGAATGAAATGATATGGAAATGATGCAGATGCACAAAATCAAACAAACAAAATGGTTAGATAAGCAATATACAAGTTGTTCTTTTTTGTGTCCTAATTTGGGTTATATCTATTAATGGATAGGATGTGCTTTATCTTAGGGGTGGCCTTTTAAGTGTACACTATATGCAAGAACATATAGGGGTGGCCTCTTCTGTAATATAAATGCATGTGATAATGTGTGTGAAGGAACATAGAGGTTTTATGCCCTAAAAATAAAAGACAAAAAAAAAAACACAAAAATGTTAGTAAATATATAACATAAATCATTATAATTTAAAACCATTAGACCAAAGGATAGGATAAATTAAAAAATTATGGCTTGCCTCTCTATGGTTATTCCTAGTGGAGTCACCAAATTGTTATAACATATAGATCCATAAATCTATAGCTAAACTTAACAAATGGAGTCGCCACCAATCTTTTTTAACTAGGTATGATTGGCTACCTAATGAATCTATCCTTTTAAGAAATTCTTAAGCTTGACTAAGGGTCTCTAAAAGAATAGATTTGGGTCTACAAACTAGAATAAGGTTAAGAGTTCGGTTATATATGGGAAAGGTTATAACACCCCTACATGCCCATCCGAAGGATGGTACCATATTATTTTAAAATGATCCTAGGGTCTTGATTCTAATGGTCTTAATTTTTTAATGTTGAAATATTGGAAATAATTCTTAAGACTCTCCATCAATCTGATAGAATTATTAAAAAGATTTTTCCACCTCAAGAGTATTCAAGAATCACATTTGTTTTTTTGAAAAGGCTTCGTCATCGAAAAAATGTTTAATTATTAGTTTTATTTTTGGTCTTTGTAAAAAATATACTAAGTATTTCACCATTTAGGCCAAATTAGAAATATTTTCTCTTTCAATTTCTAAATTTTTTACTATTTGAGCCTATTTAGAAATTCTTTTTATTCTTTATTCTTTAGTTAATTTTTTTGTTGGATTTCTAAATTTTTCACCATTTGGGTCAATTTAGAAATATATTTTTTTTAATTTTTAAAATTTTCACCATTTGGGCCTATTTAGAATTTTTTTTTTGTTTTCGAAAAGAAAATAATATGACAATTATTTTTTATTGAAATTTCATTTAAATTCTTCTACCATTTGAGACAAATTTAAAGAAATTTCTCACCTAGAGATTTCTTAGGAATTTACCATTTGAAATTTTTAAGAATCTCATCATTAGATAATTATCACATATTTTCAACCAAAATTTATTTAAAATTTAAAATTTATTTTTGGTTTTTTTTTATTTTTTTGTTTGAAAACAAATATTAATTATTGTTATTGAAACTTTATCTAAATTATTCCACAATTTGAGGCAAATTTAGATAAAATTTCTCACCTAAGAATTTTATAAAAATTTACCATTTGAAATTTCTATAAATTCCATTATTGGATAATTAATATTTATTCTCAAAAAATTATTTTATTTTTTATATTTTTTAAAATTTATTCATGCAAAAATACTTAAAAAAAAACCAAACACATAAATAAAAAAAAATAAAATAAAATAAAATAAAAATAAAAAAATGAAACAGCTCGGGTGGAAGGTTCGACACGGCTCGACTCTAGGCATAAAAAATGGCTCAGAGGCTCGGCTTAGGTACATGGTTCGGTTTGGCTCAACAACTAAGTTTGGTTGGGGCGCGGGTCAATGGACCGAGTTACAATCAGGTCGGATCACCCACTAGCAAAACGCATGGATCCTGGATTCTTTTAAATGCCAAAACGTCATCATTTTGGGGTGATATGAAGGCAAAAGTTTTTGTTTTTCTTCAGATTTCTCCCATCCTTTTCTCTCTTTTCCCTTATTTTCTCTCATTCTCTCTCTAGAAACCCAGGATTTCAATTGAATGTTTCACCAAAAACTAGGAAAAGCCATCAAAAACTAGAAAATATTACCGAAAAATGCAAGTTTTATCGAAAATTTCATCAAAATCTAGAATTTTTTCAAAACATTTTCAAAAAAAATGCCAAAAATTTTGAAAAAAAATTCTTAAAAATTCTAGGATTGCTGTTAGCTCTTTTAAACACTTTTTCTGACTTCTGCCTTCTATTTTTTGCTCTCTATGTGTTCTTTGCTTCTGATCAATGGGTATTTATAGGGATCAATCGAAGAGTTTCTATCTAATCCTGATTCCCTCTTTGATTGGGTTTCAATATTATCAGCAGAGCATCAAATTTATCCTATAGTCTTTGAATCCATTTGCAACTCTATCAATCCTAATCCTTGGCAGAATATTCCCCTTTTTTCTATTATATTTTTTTATTATTTTTAACTTTAACTATTATCTTAATCATCATCAGTATCTCCTAACAACAACTGAAAATTAATCAGAAAAAGTTAAAATTTGGAAAAATAAATAACATAATAAATACATAAATAAATAATAATTAAACCAAATCGTTGGGCTTAACCTGACCCCATTGGACTAGGCCCAATTGATTCGAACTTGGACCAAATTGGGTGTCTACACTTGGTATTTAAAAAAAATATTTTTGATTTATTTAATAAGCTTGAAAATAAATAAGAACCTTATATTGAGAAATTCCTAAAAATATTTCAATACTCTGAAAATATTAAAAGGAACTATCTCACCTAAAGAACTTTTAAGAATCATTTCTTGGAATTTTCAAAAATCCTATCCTTGGTGGTTCATATTCATTTCCCTCATTTATTTAACACATAAAATATTTTTTCCTAAAAATTCCTTAAAAAAATGAGAAATCTTTATCGAAAATTAATCTATATGTTCCAATACATTGATAGCATTTTAGATAAATTTTCTTACCTAAAGATTTCTAAAGAATCACTATTCGGATTTCTTTAGAATCTTATCCTCAGAGATTTTTTGTTTGTTTTAAAAAATGGACATTAAAAATTATGTAAATACCTTTACTTCTTAAAAACATTCTCTTATTTGTTAGGAAAAATTGTTCAAGTTAAAGAAAATGATTATAAAATGAAAATTTTCATATTGAAGAGAAACTTCTAAATATTCCAATACTTTGGCAATTTTTAGAAAACTTTTCTCACTTAGAGAATTCTTAGGAATCACTACTTGGACTTCCCGGAGTCCCATCATCGAAAAAATGTAATGCGAACAATAAAGTAGAATATGCACACAAAAAATATATTCATTAGAAACATTCTCCAATTATCATAAAAAATTTGAAAGGAACATAAGAAATAAAATAAAATTATATAATACGAACAATCTTGCATACAAGATAATATATTGATTATACCTTAATAATCTTAATCTATCTTCCAATTATCGTTAACAGTTTCAGAAGGAACAAAGTAAATAAAAAAATTTATTGAAAATTTCTTTAGATACCCCAACACTTTGGTGGTATTTTAGAAAAATTTTCTCACCCAAGGATTTCGTAGGAATCTTTACTTTGACTTCTTTAGAATCCCATCTTTGGATAATTTTATTCATTTTGTTCTTCCTTATATATTTTTATTTTTACTTTGATCATATCAATTTCATTACCAAGAGAAGTCATTATACATTATTATTAATATCTATCAAAATTTTAGAAAAAATGACAAATGAAACTTTTTATTAAATATTTTTTTAAACACTGCATTACTTTGGTAGTATTTTAAAAATATCCTCACCTAGACATTTTAGAGAATCTCTATTCAGACTTCTGTAAAATATCATCCTTGGGAAATTTCATTCGATTTATTATTGTAAATGAAGAAAAATTTTACATTTAAAACAAATGAAGGTGTAAAAACTAAATTGCATAAAGATTAAAGTGAATATGGACATTCAATCAAACTAACAATGAAAGGAAAATGCATGGAATTTAAATTATATTCACATTTGAAACAACATTAGAGAAATATGAATGGTGATATAAAACATACATGAAAAAAAGCCTTACAGTAAAAATTTCAGCATCTTTTTAAAACTTTGTAAAGTTGTAAACAATCCAAAAAGAAGAATAAGGGATGATTTTAAGCTAGGTAAAATAATATCATTAACAAACAAAATAAAAATAGAAATTCCAGCTTTCATGAGTATTCATCATGCCAAAGATCAGTATATTCTATGAATGTTTAAAGTTCAATGACCTAATACAACATAACATCAAACAAATCAACTTGGAAACATATTGACCACAATTTCCATGTTGTTAAGCTGAAAATGCATATGGATGTAAGAAAAGGAAGTCAATGCAATCAACGATAAGTTATACAAATGAGAATAATGCAGTAGCTAAAAAAAAAAAGCAAGAAAACCATTGAAATCATGCTCATGAAGGAACAAAGAAAACCAACTTGAAACCTTTTCTACCTTGGCTTGCTTCTTCTTTTCCAATTTCAGTAGCTTTTTTTTTTCTAGTAGCTTCTTCTTCTTCTTCCTTTCTTTTATTTGGTAGCTCTCACTTTTTTTCTTTTCTCTTTCTCCTTTCTTTTATTCGGCTTTACTCTTTTTTTTTTTGGCCACTTCTTTCTTTTCGTTTTCTTTTCACATCCTTGGCTCCTTTCCTTTCTCTTCTTTTCTTTTTTTAGCCTTCTCTTGACCCCCACTTTGTTGACCAAAACCTACACCCTTTTTAATGGTCAGTTAAGAAAGAAAAAAAATCTTGATCTTGATAAACATGGACCGTTGGATGAAATCTCATTCAAGGGTCAAAGCTTGCTCTTTTATCCCTTCAAAGGAGCCATCTTTCACCATTGGATCAAGATCAAATAAAGATCCAATGATCCATATTAATTACTGCAAAGATGATATTTTATGCCCTTCAAACATGTCAAAAGACTATTTTACCCTTAGTTGTTAAGTTTTCAATATTTAGGCCCTTTTCTTGGAAATCGATGTTTTCATGCTCAAAAAGATTTTAAAATACCAAAAATCAAGAAATGTTATAAAATTGAGATATGAAAAATTTCATGAAAGTCTGAGCTCGAGAAGGTCAAATTACGAAAATACCTCTAAAGAGGCATAAAGGGTATTTTGGTAATTGTACATTTTTGGGGTTTTGCTATGATTTCAAATGCATAAAAAATCATGAAATATAATGACATTAGAATCTGAAAAGTTTCATAAATATCTGAGCTTGGAAAGGTCAAATTACAAAAAAACCCTTAAAGGGTATTTTGATAATTTTATACTTTTAGGGCATGGCTTATGATTTCAAATGCACCAAAAAACACAAAATATTACGAAATTAAAATCTAAAAATTTTCATGAAAATTCAAGCTTGAGAAAGTTAAATTACGAAAATACTCCTTAAAGGGCATTTTGGTAAATTTGCCATTTCGAGGCAATAAAAAAATTTTAGTGTTCTTAAAAAAATCACTAAATTTAGTTTTAGACCACATTGATTCCAATCAAGGTGTGAACTTGAGGATTGACCTTAGTTTTATTCATTTTGTCCAAGTTCATGCAATTTTGACCAGGGTTGACATTAGGGTTAGGCCTAAATATCGATGTATTTTATAGGCTTTTTAAGGAACTTTTTTACCAGCTTCAAAAGGGGCTTTGTTCATCCATGTTAAAATATTTTGAACAAAATTTGATGTCTACAATAATTTGAGGACGATCGCTTTATAACCCCCTCAGACTTGGGGGATAATTATTACACCTAAGTTAACTGGTCAATAGTCAAAGTAAGGTCAACGTAGCTATACCTTAAGGTCTCCCAGACAACCACATCATTTGTTCCTAAGTGGCTTGCCTATTACTAAAAGAAGAACTCAGCCAAGGTCCAATTGACATCCAATCTAGGCAGTGACTGCACAACTAACCACATGGCGTCAAACTTACCTTAGATTTTTAAATGCGATACATGCCTGCTTAGGATTATTAAATGCAACTAGCAACTAACCATGTGGACCATTCTGGAGCTCTACATAAACATCTTATCAACTGTCAATTATCTCAATTAAATCATCACCACTTGATCTTAGAAATAAGGTAATTGGAAAACTAGGTATGAAAGAACAAGTAAGAACACCTAACTTTAAGACATTCTAAGGTTTTTTCTCCACAAAAGCTACACACTCACTTTACAATCTTCATCTTCTTTGCTTTCTTACCAAATCTCAGGCAACCCACTGACTTGAGCATCGGAGCCCCTCAGAGTGACAACTTCAATGCCTTTTGACTGTTTCTTTTGGTTACAGGTCATAATTGTCTTTCTCTCCATCTCACCTTTGCTATTCCAGTTAAGACATTTAAAAAACACCATCAACAAGTTTTTTGCCAACAAAGTGGTAAATTTGACAATGCAGTCAAATTTCCAACATTTGTTTAGGATCAATTTCATTTAATAAATAAAATTTAACATATTTTTTTGTGATTTTTATTAAATTTAATAAATAAATAAAGATCAAACCCATTCACAAATGATTGTCAAACATTGTATTTATTTACACTCCAACTGTATTCAAATGAATAACGTTACATTGAGTTGCATACGTAAAAGACAAAGCAAGTAGGGATTGTGATTTTGTTGCTTAAGTTGAGTTTGCATTGTGTTGCTAGGTCTACGCTATTTGGCTTGTTAAAGTAGTGTAGTCTTGACTCTCTAAGAATGGTTGCTAGCTTCATCCTCATTGATTTATGATGTTAAAATCAAATAATTGGAAAAATATCATAAATGGATATGGTATCACAACCCATAACACTTATCAATTTATCTTAGACCTGGCATTTCATGTTTTTATGTCGTGTTTGACACATGTAATAATACAAATTATTAAAATACGAACATGATATGATTTATAAAATGTGTTTAAACCCTAAACCCAAATACGACATGTTTATTATACATGTTACATATGATACGATATGATTAATACATGAATAATTAATCTATTTAAACACGACACGAATAAACATGAATAATACACTTGTATACGAATAGACACGACTAATATGAATATACACAAATATATATAAAAACATGGCTAAAATAATAAATAACAATAAAGTATCCATTATTTACAACTTAATAAACTTGGAATATTAATAATATAAAAAAATATTTGCATGTTAAAAAGAATAAAAAAATTTGAAACCCATTTAATATGTATATAATATATATTTAAATTTTAATAAATATTACATAACTATATTAGTTTTTAGTATCAAATTCAAAATGATGAACTATTAAAAATTAAAGAATGAAATAATGATGTATAAGACTAGTATTAATATATATTTATATTGTATTTATATTATTAATATAAAAAATAATTTTCTAATAATTATTAAATAAGTATCATAATTAAATGTTTAAAATAATCTTTATATGGTATTGAATAGTTAATTAAATATCATAATTAAAATATTAAAAATTAAAATAATCTTTATATGTTTATATTAAATTAAGATAATTATAAAAAAATGTGTTCAACGTATTAAACATGCTACATGTGTACTTGTATGATAAGATTATATTAAACGTATTTTTCATGTCTGTCGTATATTAAACATGTATCCGTGTGATACTTTTTATCTAAACGTGTTTTGCATGTCTTACATATATTTAGATAAGTCAATAAGTATAAGACATGAATTGTATTGTGTCGAAATTTATATCGATATAAACAAACACAAAACACTTTTTTTAAAACACATATACAAATTTTTTCGTGGAATTTTCATGCCATATCACTATATCATGTCTGAAATTACTAGGTCTAGTTTATCTTCAGTTTTATAATGTTGATTTTAGTTATATGAGGCTTCAAAGAAAAAACAGTTTCAGTTTTATGTGTTAATCTCATCATGGCTCATTAATTTGTGTTGAGGTACATATATCTCAAACATTACCATTTTAATTAATTGATTAAACGCAACTGCAAAGGGTAATTTTTGCAAGTTATTGTTTTTGGTGTATAAATTTGGTTGAAGATAGCAAAAAAAAATAAAATAAAATGATAAAAGGAAAAAAGGAAAAGAGGAAGAAAGTTATTTTTCTTTCATTATATTTAACATAAAAGATGAAAAATAGAATGAAAGAAAAACATTAGAGATAAAGTTATAAATAAAATTATTAATTTAAATTGAATTAGTGTTTTCCTCCCACATATAAAAGAATTGGATTTGAAAATAAGAAAAATACATAAAGCCATTAATTTTTCTTTTATTTTCTTATTACTCTCAAACCATAAAAAAGAAATGACGAAAAATTTTTTTTCCTTCCACACATTTTCTTTTTTCTTTCTTTTTTCCTTCTATTAAACAAATATAAAAGATAGATTCATGCTAAAGTCAAGACTATGGCATCATTTAGCATTATTGTTGAAAGTAATTTTTGCATTCAAAAGCTATTTTTGATCCAAATGTAATGTTAAATAATAAAAAGTTTTGATTTTTCAATTTAAAAACTTGGTTTTCTAATCTAAACCAAAATGTCATCAAAAGGTGCTTTTGCGATGAAAAAGTATGTATGAGGAAAAAATATACTTTATTATCCTATATTTTTTAAATATTTTATTATTTTATACATTTTTTTTGACACTTCAATTACTTACAAACTTTTTTCACAGTAATACCAAAAAATTAAAATTTCTAATCCTACTTTTCTCATTTCACTTTTTAAATACACTTTTTTCAACTTAAACTTTTTAACTACAGCAACAATATTAAACTATCCTTATGTTAAAATTTATAAACTTAACTAGGAGCATTGCTAGTGACGAATCTTAACATTTAATTTGGAAGGGATCAATTTAATATTATATTGAATCTTAATTTTTTTACTAATGTTTCATATTATATTATTAAAATAAATAAATATACAAGAGGCATACTAAAGAATTACAAAATTATAAATTTTATCAATTCATAAACAAATGTATAAAGAAACATAATACAACAAATCAATAATTTTATGTAAAATTGTAAACGAAAATTTTTATTAAAAAATATAAATAAATCAATTGCTAAATAATATATTTTTCATTGAAACATGAAAAATAAAATATACATTAAAAGAATAAAGTTAAAACATTAGAAGTTATGTTGTTTTTTAATCTTTTATAGGCTGATTTTAATCTAACCTTTTGTATTAAAAGAAAAACATATGATACCGGGAGAATAAAATTTAAGGTAAAATCAAAAGTGAAAATTTTGTGTAGAGAAATTGTAGTTGATTAAAAAAATACATGTTTGGTACTTATTGAATGTAGACATAGAGTCTTATGAAAAAATTAAAAAGGCAATTTAAATTTTGCTAAATTGACATGATTGTAATTAATTCTTATAATAAATTTATTAATTTTATGAAATTAATTTAAAGGTAATGATTGATTAATATAATAAATAGATAAATAATAATGTGACTTTAATTTTTTTAAATCTACATGCATAAACATAAGTTAAGGGTAATGTAAAAAGAAAAAAAAAGAAAATTAACATGTTCGCTTTAAGGTGTACATATATATATACATACATATATACATATATATATATACGCACATACATATATATATATATATATATATATACACATATATATGCTTGTTTGCATTACGAGCAACCCTTGAGCATAGCGACATTTTGGATAATGGTGTCATTTGATTTGATTGAAATTTCAATTTCTTATATAACATATATGTATTAGTTTAGGCTAAATTTTAAATTGATATAACTAAAAAATAAAATTAAAGATTATAATAAGAAAGATAAAATTTAAGGATCAATACAAAATTAATAAAAAATAGATATAATATATGGATTCGGTTAATATATGAATGCTTAAGAATAGTTCAAATACTATTTAAGAAAAAATTTATTACATTTAATGCACTGTCTCGAGCAAACAATTCATTAATTACATATTTCTTTCTGTAAATATAAACTTAACCAGTATTTGGCTTTTTATTTTTTTTAAGAAGAAATAGTAAAAAAAAAAAGAATACTAAGAAAGAATTTTATCCATAAGTTTTTGTACTATTAAGTTTAATTTTGGTTTTCCCAATTATGAGTATGCGTGTAATTAAGTCAAATGGCATTGATGAATTATTAGGTTGGAATTTGGTTCGGTTTAAAAATTTAAAATTTGAAATTTGATTCAAATTCAATTGAACTCTATTTTTATGTTAAATCTTGATTCGTAATTTAATTGAGCCATTTGAATTCAACTTGGTAGTTTTAATTACACTTTTGTAAAATTATAAATATTAACATTAAACATAATATATTTGTCATTTACTTATATATATATATTAAAATATTAAAAAACAAAAACTCGATTAAATTCACAAACCTCTCAAATCAAATACTCAAACTCAATTTGATTCATTATTTGAGTAGTTTGAACTTAAACTCAATTCAAAATGAATGAGTCAAATATGAATTTTTTCAAATCAAACCCAAATAACTCTTAAGTAACTTAGCTTGTTTACATCCTCTATTTATAAGCACAAACATACAAATAGCTTTTTATGTAATGAAAATAATAAAGATTTATTGTGTATTTAAAAGAGAAATAATTTAATAATGATTGCTTGATTATATATATGAAAAAAATGTATTGAATAATGTTAATAATAAAGTAATTATATAACAATTTCAAAATATAAAAACTTATTCTAATAATTGTAAAAAAAAATCATTATATTGATTTTCTTTACTATTTGTCTTTACTATTTGAATCTTAATTTTTAATGATATCGTTAGTATTTAAAAATTATGTATGAAAAATTGTATATTCTTATATTTGTTATTACAAAAGATAATACTATTTTGTTGTAAGCTTTATTTGGTATATTAAAATTTCTTGTTGTTTTTATGTAATTGATATTTCATGAGTTTTAATAACAAAAAGTAAAAAAATTATAAAAATATAATTCAAATTATGGCAAAAAAGAATATTAAGCATTAGAAAAAATAAAAAAATTTGTAAAACAAAAAATTTTATTGGTCCAACTCAAATATTTTTTACTATGCCATAGAACAAAGACAGAAAGTAATCTAAATATAAATAGAATTTATATTTGATGTACTTTTATTAATGAAATGATATTATTTGATTCATTAATAATATATAAAATTTATATACTAATAATATATCAAAATAAAGTCATACAAATAATGGAACGAAAGTCTTGACATTCCTTTTTAACTGGTCAGCATATTTCATTACTCGTTAGATTTTATGTAGAACATGGATCCCAATAAAGTCTCCTTCAAATTATATATTTAATCTCTATTTGGTTATTCTTTCCCCTTTCTTTTTTTTTTTTTTAATTTTTATCTAAAAGATAAATTTTACTGATGTAAGTTAAGAGTAAGAAGTGCCATGCTCACAAATTTTTTCTTTTTTAGTTACTTTTTTATTTTTTCTTTTCTTTTATTTTTTAATTTTTTTTTTACTTTTTTTAAACATTTAATAAATATTTTTTTAAAATTATCAAAAATATATTTTTTAGGTTTTATTTTTATGTAAAATTCATTTATATAAATTTTTTTCTTGTTTTTTGTTTTTTAAAAAGATAAATTTTATTTTCGTACGGTAAGAATAGGAAGTGCAACTTATCACATGCTTACAATTTTTTTTTATTTTTGCTTTTTCAGTTTTTTTGACTATCTTTTTAAATATTTAATAAATATTCTTTTTAAATTATCAAAAATATAATTTTAGATTTAATTTTTTACGTGGAACTCACTTATATAAATTTTTTTCTTTTTTTAATAAAATATTTAATAAATATTTTTTTCGATTTAAAATATTTTTATGTGAGGCCAACTTAATATTAAGACTATGCCTTGTGTTTATTTTTTCTATTTTATACATTTAATAAATAATTTTTAAAATTTAAATATTTTGTAAGATCACTTTATATCAATGGTATGTCATGTGTCAAGCTATTTTTTTCTATTTACTTTTTTTATTTAACAAATATTTTAAAATTTCTTTAATATGGAGTCCATTTGATATTATTATTTAAAATATATATTTTCTTTTTTGTTATTTTTTAATTTGATAATTTTAAAAATTATATTAACAAAGGTGTTGACATCACATCCGAAATTGATTTGTTTTTGGTCCTTCCTTTTTATAGTCTTACTTTTAGTTGTTATTTTTAAAATCTATGATATAAATTTTATAAGAAAAGTTTTTTGTGTTAGTCCCCTTTTATATTAATTTTTTTTGTGTTGGATCACTTATATTAAAACCTTTTTTGCTTTTTTTGTGTGGGCTAAATTTTTTTTTAGTTTAATATTTATTAGTTTTTTATTCTTTTGTTAAAATTAGATATTAAGAAAAACTAAAAAATATGTACACGTTACACCTTTTTTCATTTTTTGCCTTTCCCTTTTGTTTTTATTTTTTAATTAGATAAATTATACACCATAAGAAACAGCGAAATAAATTTTTGAAGAAAAATGCCAATGGAGCTATGTATAATAAAATAACTCATATCCGATGGATTTCGATCTGTCCAAATCAAATAGGTGCACTATTTTTTAATTTGGGATTGGACATATTTTTTCCCAATAATCAGCGTAAAAAAGGAAACGAGTTTAGGGTATTTTGTCCATTTGAAAATATATAAATATATGTTTTATTATTTATTTAATTTTATATTTATATATGTATTATAATAAAATTATTATTTAATACCTTAATTTAATAAATCCATATGACATTTTTATTTGGGTTTTTTTTTCCATCATTTCTTTTTTTTACTCAAAAAGATAATTTTTTAAATTAGATAATTTTTGTTAAAAAAAAGTCAATGAATGTAGTAATAACAAAATAATTCATATCATATGGGTTTTTATTTAGCCCGATATGATATGTGTCAATTTTTAAAAGATTCGATATTGAGTCGAGGTTTTTTCTTTCTTAGAATCAAGGTAGAGTCAAATATGAATTTAAGGTCTTTCGTTTTGTCCCGAGTATATATATAAATTTATATTTTTAATTATTTATTTTATATTTATATTTATATTAATAAAGTTATCATTTAATATTTTAATTTAATAAAAATATTTTATTTATATAATTAAGATGTAATCAATCCATTCACTCATTATATAAATTTTACTCATTTTGACTTTTGTTTGATTTTCATTTAAGGTGTCGATTGACACTTTTTTTCCTTTGTTTTTAAACTTTTTCTTCCTTTTTCTTTTTTTGTCAACAATTTTGTTTAAAAAATTTTTTTTATATAAATTTGTTAAAAAAAAACTAATGAAAATGTACTTTGGCACTCTAATATGTTTTTTTTTTCATTTTTTAATTACTTAAATTTTGTAAAAAAAAAAAAAGAGTCGATAAATAGAGATACAAAACAATTCATGTTTGATGGGTTTCGATCCAATAAGAGGAGATTTTTTGCTTTCGATGAATTTTTTTTTTTTATTTAATAAATTTTATAAGAAAATAATATTAATGGAAGTGTCTACCTAGTACCCCATTTGTTTATTTTCTTTTTGTATTTTTGGTTTTTGTTTTTTTTATGTTTTTTTAAATTAGGTCAATTTTACAACAAAATGAATTAGTTGATAAGGATGCCAAAAACAATCAGTATCCTATATGTTTCTATCCATCTCAATTCAATATGAGCATTATTGTAAAAATTGTCATCGAGTTAACACGAGTTGATTTTTATAAAAAAAAAAAACAAGGATGGATTAAAAGCATATTTAAGATGTTTTGCCGCAAGTTACCCCAAGGAATATATAAAAGTGTACATTTTATTGCCATTTAATTTTAGATATATATATATATATGTATTTATTAAGAAAGTTATTATTTTATATCTTAATTTATGATGTTAACATTTTAAACTCAATTTGAATGTCGACATACACCTCAATAATTTTTCTTTTCTTTTTTCTTCCTTTTTTTTTGTTTTTCCTTTTTATTGTTTTTTAAAATTATTAATTAATAAAATTATTATTTAATAGCTTAATTTAAAAAATTAATTTTTTAAACTCAATTGTGATGTCTATATAGTATCCCAATGAACTCTCTTTTTCTTTTTCCTTTTTGCATTTTCTATTTTTTTATTTCTTTTATGCCTTTTTTTATAAAATTAATTTTGTTAAAAATAGAGGCCAATGGAGATATCCACATAATACCACAATTTGTTTTTTTTTTTTCCACTTTTTTTGTACTTTGTTAATTAGATAAATTTTGCAACCAAAGGTGCTAATTGATAGAGACAATAAAATAATCCTATCTATAGGTTTTATCCATTTCAACTAAATAGGAGGAGATTTTTTTAATTGAGATTGAGTTTAGACAAGTTGAATTTTTTTATATGATACGAGATTAGGGCGAAAGTGTTTTTAAGGTGATTTGTCCTAGCTTATTTTGAGAGATATATATATATATATATAAGTATTTTTTTTATTAATTTAATTATATAAGTATTATATTAATAAAATTATTATTTCATACTTTAAATTAAAAAATTAATATTTTAAGCTCAATGGGGACATCCATGCGGCATTCTCTATGAGTTTTTTTTTTCATTAATTAAGGGTTTTTTTTAAGTTTTTATGATTTTATGATTTAGATTTTTTATTAGATATATTTTGTGAGAATAAAAGGTCAATTGAAGTATTTTTGTGTCATCCCAAATTTTTTAACCTTTCATCTTTTTTTCTTTTTTAATTAAATAAATTTGAAAAAAATTGATAAATAAAAATGACAAAATAAAAAAAAAGTGGATCCACCTAGTAAGGAATTAAGTCTTCTATCTTTTAATTATTGAATGGTTATAAGTCTATTTTATAGGGATTTCTTTTATGATTTTCTAATTGTGTATGTATATGTAGAAAGCTCAATTTATTTAAAACTTTAAATAAATGAGATAATTCCTTGTGTTATATATAATACTTAGCCCAAGTAAGTCCAAAGATTGTAAAATGTGATATTTGGGCTAAAGGCATATAAGTCTATATTTGGAATTAAAATAGAATGAAAATCAAGGAAAAAAAAACTATTGTATGTTCATTTTAACATCATACAAAAGGAAACTTAGGGAAATTTTGAAGAACGAGGAGGAGAAAAGAGGTTGGAATTTGTAACTTTGGTCCTAAAATCAAAGGATTAAAGTAAGATTTAGTCTTTAAATGCTTGTAATTTTTATATTTTGATTTTTAGATATAGAAATCCATGTATATGTTTAAGGTTCTTTTACTTTTAAAACTTCTAGCTTCATTTTGATGAATTTCTGACATGTTAGGTACCATTGAAAAGCTTTTTTTCAAAACCTTTCTAATGGTTCTTGTGACGTTTCATTTGGTTAAGTATTTAGGGAGATAAAGATTTTTAAAGTTAGCTGAAAATAAGCTTGTAATAATTTTGGTGGCTCATCTTTGGATGGCCAGAATTCCACCTTTTGTTAATGTTTTTGGATGATCTTTGGATGGTGTTTATTATATGAAACTGTTTTTTTCCAATGGTCTAAATGGTTTGAACAGATTTATTATGTGCTAAAAAATTGAAATGTCAAAGTAAGCTAAGTGGTTTTGAAAATCCATAAATTCTAGATAATCAATGGTTACTTTAAACTTTTGGCCTAAAAAAAATGGCATTCTAGCTACTTTTATTAGGAAAATGAATTTGGGTTTTGAATTATTCATTTCAGTTCCAATGACTCCTCCAGATGTGACCTAATTTGTTAAATACAAGTGTTCAAAGTAAGTTAAATGACCATGACAATATGAAATTTCATCACTTCATAAAATTTTATCTTTTAATAATTTTAAATCTTATTTAGTAGAAATATATAGTAGAAATTTTGATTATTTTAAATTTATTTAATTTTTTTCATGAATAAAAGTTTTTTGGATAAATTATCTTCAAATTGGCATTAAAAATTTTATTTTCTTTAAGAAAAATCCATAAAACTAAATTTTCAACCATATTTGGACACCTCTTTTTATAGGATATCTTTATAATATTATTGAGTCTTAAATTTGTTAATTTAAGTTTTCTACATAGGCTTGGGTATTTTTTTACCTTGGCTTATTAGGCTTAGCCTGAATTCAGGTGAATGACCTATTTTTTTTTTATTTTCAAAAAAATAAAAAAAATAAAAAAAAAATTGAAAATCCTACGGAACATTGTGACATGAGCTAAAGGGCACTTCATTCCATCATATTTCTTGAAATTTGGAACTTTAAATTTTGACAGAATCACTAGATCAAGCTCTAAGCTCAACTCTCAAGCATCCACATTTCTATTTATATCATGCCCTTTTATAGCTTTTAATATTTCTTCTAATAGATCATATTTATTCTTTATTCCAGTGCTTTCCATTGATCATATACCCTTTTTAGTTTTTCCTATTCTTTCAATCATCAAGGCTTGGCACAGTGATAGGATTAAATATAGTGAATCTAGGATTGATATTCACTTAAACTGGTAATGGTCTAGCAGAAGTACTAGCATATTGTTAATGAATGGCTAGAGGTGCTTGAGCAACATGTGGATAAAGATATGTGAACTTAACATATATTGGCTCTTCTATTACGGTTTCTTGTATTTCAATATTTCCTTTTCCTTTAACCAAACTAGCCAACATCTTTTTCAACTTTGTTATCAGTCTATCTATATTTTGTTGCATTCTCATAACTGTTTCTCTAGTTTCTTCTAGGGCCCTTTCCATTCTATCCACTTAATTGATAAATTTTTTTTCCATGAATCTTGTACAGGCTCGAGTGTTGTGGGTCTGCAAAACCAACCGATCTCATTTCTTTAGAAATGCTATCCTTAAACCTTTTATTGATTCTTAAAAGTCAGGAAAGCATGATATGAATCTTATTATTGGTTGTAAGAGATAATTTAAGAAATCTCTCTATATTTAGGTAAGACTTTTAACAGTATCATTTTACTTTAAAAAGTTTGATGAAAGTACACTTACAATCACCATCTCTTGTCCTTAGCTGGCATGAAAAACCATGAATTTAGACAAATGATGCATGTAATGCAATTCTAGTTTTATTATTATTATTGAGAAGGAGTTTAAATTTTCTCATATATTTAAAGACATTCCTTTTGTCTTAAAAGTTTGAAGAAAGCAATATTCACATCCATCATTTTTTTTTCATCAGCACCTTTAAGTATACTTTTAAATATAAGTAGGGATACTCATTTCTAGATAATTTAAATAAAAAAAGTTCTCATTCATTCTAAAAATTTCAAGTTCTACACATTATGAACTTTCCTATAAACTAGGGCTATAAAAATGCTGAACTTACTCATATTGTCCCTTTGCTTCCTCTAAAAAATCAAAGAAAAATTGACTATAATTACTAATAGGGATGACTTTCTATCTCAAAGCTTTTGCCTCCATCATTACCTTGGCCTATCGAACTACCTTTCAAATTTGAGTACTAAGGTGGTCGATATACATCTGTCTTACTTAACTCTTAGTCTTTCAATATTTGCAGGCTTTTATCTCTTGATTACAGACTTGTTTCCATTAAACCTCTTTTTCTTGCCATTCTTTGTGTAGGCGAGTAATGTGATCTTTGTTTTTTTGCAACTATATCTCTATGACCCTGATTTCTATTCCTAATAAGTCTTTTTCCCCTTGAATGTCTAGACGCCTCTTCTTCTCGCATCTTAATTTTTCCTTTAGTTCTTTATTCTCTTGTTAAGTTTTGTTTAATTCCATTTTGCATGTTGCGAGAGCTTTAAGTGAATTCTTTTTTTCTTACACTATCATGGTAATCTTGCCATGATTATCTAGAGCCCTACATCTCTATAAACGAACTTTATCTCGAAGCTATTCTATCTATCTTGATCTTTACTTTCTTTTACCTTATCTTTTAATTGAGCCCTTAGTTTTTGGTTTTCCAAGTGTAGTTTCTTGATGTCACTCCAGGCCAAAATTTTCTCCTTTGTCATCTTTTCCAGCATGTCCTTTTGCACACCTTTTTATACTTGCATTGACCTATTTCCTTTTACAGTCTTTGGTTTTCTTTCTTTAACTTTTTCATTTTGGCCCCAAACTCTTTCCTAGTAATCTCTAATTTCGAAAGTGGTGGCTTAGCCCATGGGTCCACTGGTTGTCTATCTCTTGATTTGTCAGTAACACTAAATTATTAATTGGCTTTCCAAACTAGGTAACTCAGGTTTACATCATCTATATGTTTTCTCAATTTTGACCTTACCATATGGCTCTAAGCTTTGGTGATGATGCCTATTTTAGCCATACAGCCCTTTGTGCCATAATCAGACTTTACCTAATCTAAACTTCAAGTCATTGGGATCAACTATGAGGATCAATACTGTCATCGATCATCAACAGTGTATAACCGACGATTCTTCAAATACCAGGCAATGGAACCCAAGATTGATCTCCATAATTGTATAAGATAAAAACTTAAGGTATCAATGGTGCTTTCTAAATCACTTTATATTTTTTTCAAGCTTTGAAGAAAACCATCCATTGTTCCTTTTAAAGATTCCTAGACCACTTTTTTGCATTAAACGTAGCTAATGGTGATAAGGATCTCGTGTAAATTAACAATAGAGGTCAATCGATACTTAAAAAAATGGCTCTGAATCCATACATACAACAGCTGAATATAACAAATCAATCTTCTTTCTCATTTTCTTCAATAATAATTCAAAGATCTAATGGTCTCTACCAAAATTGTCGATGGAAGGTTAGTCTTCTATTCTAACTGCACAAAGAAATCCACCACAAATGCATCTATATATACTAAAGCTCCAAGGAAAATCACCAAACCATAAATAACCAAAGCAAACATATCTTTGACTAAGTCTTCATCCAAACTCTGTAGCATGATATTGTATAGAAACGTCATTGGTACTTCTGTGCTAGACCATTTTTTCTTCTCAAATACCTAAACCTCAACCTCTATTATCTTTGCCAACATTTTCTTATACTCGATCAACTTCTATGCTTTCCAATATACTCATTAGGCTTGGAAAGCTTTAAGCATAATAAGGTAGAATATTCTTTTACAGTAGGTGTCAAGTCTTTTTTATCAAATATGAAGCATCAATATACTAGATTCTAAAACCTTATGGTGATTCTTAATCATCTAATCATTGGTTTTTAACAGTACTAATAGAGCAATATCTTCATACTTTGCTATAAAGGTTAACTTCCTTTCCGGACTCCATTGATTCCAAAAAACCTATAAATCCATCATATCATTTCTTCTCAAATCCAGATAAACCAACTCTGGCAATTTTGAAACATACCCATCTATAAAATAGTCCCCTTCTACTTGTTGCTTGTTTTTCGACTAATCTTGTACTTCTTAAAATGTCTTACTTGTCAAAGATCCTACTTGAGACTCGTGAGATGCCATGAGACTTTCTATTGGCAAATTATCTAGAATGTATATCCCTAATGTTTTATTTTTAAAGAAAGATGCATGTAACAAACAAACAAAGAAAGAAAAAATAAAAACATAGAAAAATTAGTTTTGAAAATTTAAAGAATGCAATGTAAAAAATAAATTAACAATCAATTTCTTTTATTCCATTTTTTAGTGATTTAAAGATTTTTCCTTTTTGGTTTTCCATTTTTTTCATTTTTAATGATTTCCTATGTCTATTATTAAGGGTAACAAATATGGAATTATTAAATTAACAACAACACAAAAATGAGAAAGGTAGGAGATGTTCTTTCACATGACTTACTTCTGGTCATTTTTACGAAGAGGGTGCAGTATGGCTCTACCTAGGGCTGGCTCCCTAAAGTTCGCTATATGCTCAGTCGAGAATTGACCCATCTAAGGTTCCTAAATTGCTTCTTACATCATCGTCAATTACAGACTAATGTGGCACCCCAGTCCTCATCCATTACAGGCTGTGAGCAAAAAAAGGTTTAATTTGAGTAGGGGTGTTTCACTAGCCATTGCAAAGGTTTACAACTCAAGAAGGCATAGCTACTTTACTTTTAATTAGGATTAAAGCTCAGGTATAGAGCTTATGCATAAAATGTAATTTGAGTGTGTATGAAAGAACAAATAAACCTTTGACATTTTTCTAAACTACCCCTATCCTATATGTCCCACAAATATTAAGAACAAAATAAAGAACAACAATATATAATAAATGACATAATTAAAATATGCATGAGATAATATAATTAAAATATGCATGAAATGACATTTTTAGAATTCTATGAAATGACATAATTATAAATCTGTATGAAATGATATAATTAAAATATGCATGGAATGACAAATTTACAATATGCATGAAATGACATAATTACAAATATGAATGAAATGTAAAACACACACTTTTATCAAAGTTTTTAATTTTAATTTTCATTTTTTTTCATCTTGCCAATTTTTTTTATTTTTTTTTCACTCTTTAAGAAGTCAAGGAATTAAGATTAAACACTAATTAGGACATTTGAATCAAAATTAAGGATAACATGCAATTAATATTTGGCCTGACTCTTTAAATGTTTCCCTAACAAAGTTGCCAAGCTATTGCAAAGTCTCGAGACTTGGGGGTAAGTTAACCCAAAAGTCAGACAAAAGGGAAAAATTTGGAAAATGGAAGGATTAAAATTAAAAAAAAAAATAAAAAGAGTCACCACTAATCTGTTTTAGGGTGTGATTGGCCACTCAAAAATTTTTATCCTTTTAATATAACATTTTCAAACGGACTTAAAAGTTTTAGAAAAAAAACAATTTTGTGATAAGTGAAATTAAAGTTGAGTCCGAGAGTCAATTATGCGTGGGGAAGGATTAGCACCCCCACAGTATCCATCGAAGATGATACCAATTGATTGCATAGTATCTTTTAATTTTAATTAAAATGGTCCTATTTACTTAATATTTAAAATTAATTTCTTTTTTTCCTTTATATTTTTTATTTTCTATTTTTTTTGAAGTAAGAAATAAATCAAATTTAAAACAAATCTCTTTTTCCTTTTTTCTCTTTTTTTTTTTAAATACAAATCAAAATTAAAAAAAAACTTATTTTAATTTTTAGATCAAAGAGTAAATATTTTAAATATCGAAATACTTTTTTTACTCTCTTATAACTAGATAGAGCTTCAAAAATATTCTTAATTTAAATGTTTTCAAATTACCCCATAAAACAAAGACAACACCTTTCATAAATAATCATTATCAAGAGTCCTCCTATAGTTAGGTAAGATCTCGATGATTATATTTACTTAAGGTATTATCTTATTTTAAAATATTTTTCTTTTGAAAACTAATTTAAAAAAAAAACCAAATGCATGAAATGTATGAACATAATAAAATATGAATGGATAACAATATAATGTGAATAAAGTATGAGTGCATGATCAGATAAGAATGCATGTAATGACGAGATAATATAAAATGCAAATGCATTAATCATTTAGGGCTTGGGGTTAGGGTTTAGGTTTTAGGTTTATGTTTTGGATTTGGGGTTTGAGATTTATGGTTTTGATTTAGGGTTTGGAGTTTAGGGTTTGGATTTGGGGTTTGGGTTTTAGGGTTTAAAGTTTGGATTAAGGTTTTAAATTTAGGGTTTTGATTTAGGGTTTGGAGTTTAGGGTTTTAAATTAGGATTTGAATTTAGCGTTTAGGCTTTGAGGTTTGGATATGGGGTTTAATTTGGGATTTCAATTTTAGGGTTTTACTTTGGGGTCTCAAATTCTTTTTGGCTTTTATGGAAATGGACGTAAATTGGATACAAAATTACAATAATGCCATTAATGTATGCATGTGCCAAATGCATGACTTAGAAACATAATTACAAAATAAGGTATTTTTTAACTTAATAACACAAAACATGTAATGTTTAAAAATTTAAAACTAAAATGGATCAAATATAGAAAACTTTGAATTTTGTTTAAATGTTCGACCATTTATTCATCATAAACCCAACAAAACAACTTTAAAAATTAGCTAAAACAAATTATCAAACAACATTTTTTCAATGAAAATTTTTGTTTACACATGTTGGAAATTTGCCAAACATTATAAAAACTTAATATAAATCATGGATCAAAGAAGTAAACATCCACAAAGAGTATGGTTTGGCCAACCCAAAATCCGCCATGGCCAAACCTTTCTCATTATCCCACCATAGCATTTTCAATTCATTCAAGCCAAGCTTACCTCATTTACCTTCCAAATCATTTTGCAAAAATATTTATGTCATAAAGAAACTTCCATCAAACATAAAACAAACTAAAAATGACAAAGAAAATCATAAACAATTGAAACATGAACCAACACCATCGTAAATCACAAAATTAACTCATAAACTAACATATAACAAATGAACAATCAACCAAGTATGCATAGGTAGTAAAATAAATAAAGAAAACATTTAAAGGAATGAGTCAAAAGAAGGTTCAGCCATGGGAAGAGAGGTTGGTTGAACCTTTAACTTGGTTTTATCAATGGTGGATTTTGTTGTTTTTTCTTGGATTTCAACTTTAAGCCAACTATGAATTAGATGTATAAAAATTGATTCAAGCTTTGTGCATGAAAAGTAAACTAAAACCTTTTAGAAAATCAAACAAGAGATGAATGAAAATATGACAAACAATATAATGAAAAATGAATGGAGATGCTAGAAAATGCAAGGATGAATATGGAGATGAATACCTTCAAGCTAAGCACCAAAATTTTTTCTCGCTCTTTTTTTTCCCTAAAGTTTTTTCTTTTTTTTCCCTCTATTTTTCACGTTTCCTCCTTAGGTTTCATGCAGCAAAATTCCCTTCTTCAAATCAAGAAGAAGCCAAAGAAAAATATCTTGCAAGATTAAATATGGACCCTAAGATCAAAACCCATTTAATAGCTCACATTTCTCACTTGTTTTCATTTCAATGAGCCAACTTGATAACACTAAATTATATAGAGATTTTACATGTCAAAAAACTTTACTTTTTGGATGATTTTTTGTGCTTTTCATGTTATTTTCATTATTTTAGGTTTTTCAAGCTCAAGATGCATTTTCACACAAGCCATCCATGTAATAATGCAAAGCTCACATTCGACCAATTTAGTCATGCAGAATGCCACCTACATTTGGTCCATATTCAGGCATGCACAAGCCTAATTGGATCCCAATCCATTTGGCCAAGGTGAATTTGCAAGATAAACATGTTTCTTTGCTTAGCCATGAAGAGTTTCACTCTACCAAGGAGACTACCCCATTCGGCCACTTCAAAAATCAAAAGAAGATAATCTAAGCTCCTATGGACACTACATCATTCGACCAAGGAGAGTTCAAAACCAATCATGATGCTTTGGCATACTTAAAGAGTTTGGATTGGAGAAGGACTCTATCACCTTGAAGATGAGGAGGTTGAAAAAAATACAACTTAACTCCTACTGAAATCTTATCTTAGCCAAACCTAGGAGGAAGATTGATTAAGATTACATCACATGAAGATCAAGAGCCAAGATCATCACATTCGGCCAAAGTGTTCCAAAAGTAAAGAGTTTGAATTTTATTTTTATGCAACCTTGAAGATTAAGATAAAGCTTTATCTCTTAATTTTTGAATTAAACTCAATCACTTATAAAACCTACCCTTTTGGCTAACCTTATGCATATAAATAGGCAAGACCATTCACTTGTTTTATCATCTCATCTCATCCCACTTCCCTTCTCTCTATAGTTTCTTTAGTTTTTAGTTATTCATTTTTTTTTAGTAAAGTATTGGCTTAGGTGACAAATTTTCCAATTACCAAGCTTTTGTTCTTTAATTCTTTTTCCGTCAAGAATTTTTTTATTTAAAGATCTCTTTTATGGTTTTCTTTTTTACAAAATCTTGTTCTTATTTCTTTAAATTTCAGCACAAGCATTCCATTTAAATTTTAAGATCCAAGTTTTTTTATTTTTTTACGAATTCGACCTACTTTCTTCTTACATGTTATTTAATTTTTTTTTCATGCAATCTTCATTCACTTTAAAGGCAATTCAGCAATCTTGATTTCTTGTTTTACAATCCTTACTTATTGTTTTAAATAGTCTCTAGCTTTAGTCTTGTATTTCCTAAGTGACAATTGGTGAGGTCAAGATCCTTTCCATACATTACCTTTAATCTTTACTTGATCCATGTGTACTTAAACCTTGTAACTCTAAAACCCTACAAATTCATTTGTTTAGATGTAGGATTTCAATGTTTCACCTTTAGTACTTGTGATCTATCCAATATTACATTTTATAATCCCCAGTAGACAATACTTGAAATACTCCATTTTATTACTTGATTTGTGTGCTTGCAGGCTTTATACAAAAAGCAGTAATCAAGTCTTTTAGTGCCATTGCTAGGAATTATAGTAGTGTTCACAATATTAATAAAAAATTTCTAAACTCTTATAATTTAAATCTTTTTTTCTTTTGCTTTTTTTTTTTATCTTTTCTTGTTTGCATACATAGATCTAAAAGTGTTAACTTAGCTTTAGTTGATCAAGAGATAGAAAGAACCTTTAGTAAAAAATGAAAAGAGCAATCAACACCACCACCACCTACTTTTATGACGAATACAAATAATGAAAGGAAAGGAACTTTAAGGGACTATGCAGTTTCTAATGGAGATGGTTTTCAACCATCTATTAGAAGGCTAGCTATTTAAGGCAATAACTTCGAGAGAAAGCTTTCAATTATACAAATAGTCCAAACTTTTACGTAGTTTGAGGACTGTCAAGCGATGATCTAAATCTTTATTGTTCTAATTTTTTTTAAGTCTATGACACTTTTCGTTATAATGGTGTTTCTAATGAGGCTATTAGACTACGATTATTTTTTTTCTTTCAGGAACGAAGTGAAAAGTTGCTTGTCTTCTTTACCACCAAGCTCAATTACAAGATAGGATGATTTAGTTCATAAATTTTTGGCAAAGTTTTTTCCACCAGCAAAGACTACAATACTAAGGAATGAAATCACTTCTTTTTTACAAGTTGATGGTGAAAATTTATATGATGGAAGAGAGAGATTTAAAGAATTGCTCAAAAAATGCCAACATCATGGTTTACCCTGGAGGCTTCAAATTCAGATCTTTTACAATGGTTTCACACCACCTATAAGGATCACTCTAGATTCAGCTACTAGAGAGGCTATAATAAGCAAGACTCCTGAAGAGGGTAATGAGCTAATAAAAGAGGTGGCTAGCAATAATTATCTGTGGGCATGGAAAGAAAGGTGAATAAAAAATTCTACTACTTTATTTGAAGTTGATGCTATTACTTCGATTAACTTTCAATTGACTGCCCTTATAAAAAAATATTGAAGCCTTAGGAAAATAAACATAAGCCAACCCTGTTAATGCCATACAAAGTCCCTTTGTATCTTGTGACATATGTGAAAGACTTCATTCCTCATAAAGATGCCAATTTAAGGTAGAACTATTCATTACACCCAACAAAACAAATTAAGCAACAATCTTTATAGCAATACCTGCAATGGTGGCTAGCAAAACCACCCTAACTTTTCTTGGAACCAACCAAACAACCAAGCCACTAACAACTACAATACCAATCCACCAAACTATAACCCACCTTAAGAAAAGAAACCTACATTTGAGGACATATTGATCTAGTTGATGTAAGCTAACAATGCCAACATCCAAAGCCAAGCTGCATCCACAAAAAACCATAGAAAATTAAATAGCTCAAATTACCTAAGCCATAGCAAATCACCTAGTAGGTACCCTGCCTAGTAAATTGAAATCAACCCAAAAAATAAGATAAAGAGGGATGCAACGCAATATATTCTTTGAGGGGATGTTAGGATAGATGATTCTAATGAGAAAGATAATGAACTTATAGTTGTCAGCTTACCCAGCTTTGTACGACAACCTAAAGTGGATTTTATTGGAAGGGAGAATATTTTGGAAGATAAAGAACTTTTAAAACTTGGTAGAGAAATTTTGGAGGGTTTTGACCCCATGGCATTAGAAGCCCCTAAAGCTATTGAAACCTATGAGGAAGAGCTTGAGGAAAAAAATGATGAGATAGACTATGAAGAAGATCCAGAAAAATACATTGAAGGGTCTTTTGAAGAAGGGCAAATACTGCTATAAGTAAAGAGAGCATTAGTAAAAAGCTTTTAGCTTAAAGAAATAGCCCAAGGTGTATCTGCCTAAAATAAATAAGGAGAAAGAGTAATGCTAGAAAGGATTCCCAAGAATAAAATCCTAAAAAAGAATAAGAATAAAAAGAAGTAGAAGAAAAAGAAAAAGAGATTCAAGATGAAGTTCAACAAAGGCTAAAGATAATTATTAGAATGTATAGATAGTGTTTTAATGTTGAACCACCTAACTCAAAGGCTATTCAAAAGGAGCTATTAGAGAACTAAAGGAAGCCACATCTTAGATGATTGCAAGCTTGATTTTAAATAACTCATGCCTAAAAAATTAAAGGATCTAAGGAGTTTTACTATAACTTGTATGATTGAAAATATTAAATTTTTTTATGCTTTTTATGATCTTGGTTCAAGCATAAATTTAATGCCTATGAATGTTTTTATGCAGCTAGGTTGTGGAAAAATGAAACCTCCTACATACAACATTAAGTTCACTAATCAATTTGTTAAATTACCATAAGAGATGCTAAAAAATGTCTTAGTGAAAGTTGAAAAATATGTTTTCCTTATAGATTTTGCTGTTTTAGATATAAAAGATGATGAGGCTCCATTACTTTAAGTATACATTTTTTGTTCACTACTAAAGCCTTTATAGATGTATATGAGGCAAGCATTACCTTTAGGTCGAGACACAAAAAAATACAATTTGTATCTGTAGGGTATGGTGTGATAAGACATAAAGAAGGTGTTACTGTAGTCAAGGAATTTAAGGAAACCCTCAAAAACTTTAACCTATTAGTAAAGCCTCTTGACCCTTTTAAAAACTTAGCAAACCCTAGCTTCGGTTATGTCAACCTCTTTAGAAACTCAAGCTTAGTTTATGTAATCCCTGTTATGAGAATTAGCCCACCTTTTCAAACCAAGTCTGTTTATGTTATACTATAATGAATGAGGCAACAAAGAAAACTCTTTCCAAAGGGATGAAAGGACTTTTCATAGATTTAATGATGGTTAAGCTTGACCAAAACTAACATTACTTGGGAGGTAGCTCAAGTTCTACTTTAATGGTTATGCTTTTTTATTCTTTTATTTTTATTAGGATAAGTATGTTTTAATGTTTTTGTTTGAGTGTTTTTTTTAGGGATGAAGAGAAGCAAGAGGATTCATTATGGATATTTGGCCTTGAAGAATTTTAGGGAGTATTTCTTTTTTCTTTTAGTTTTTGATATATGATTCCATTTAAGTGTGGGGGAAAAAGAAAATTTTTTGGTATTATGAGACTTTGACTCATCTTTGCTTTTAAAACCAAATTGATTGGCTAAACTTCATTATGACATTTACTTAGTCAAAAATTATATATATTCTCTTAAATGACTAAAGTATGATATAAAGTTTAAGGATGAAATTAGCAGGAACTTGAAAAAATTCTTAAGCACGTTTTTACTTTAGATATGATTTTTATGCATGCATCTCTATTCTTTTTATATAAAATGCTATGATTTTTATGAATGATTATGAGATATGGATTTGCATGACATTTAAGATATGAATAAGTGCTCTAGAATTCACCTACTCAACCTTTGAGGTGGAATCCTAAATTATATTTGACCTAAGAGATGATCTAGGTAGTTATTTGGATCATTTGAGCCTTTTTGAAGCCTACCTTGTGATGATACGTCCCTTGTACCTTTATTTAGGGCCTTTATGCTAATTCTTTTCTTTGTTTATTTTAGCTACATTACATGCCCAATAAGCCTTTTTTTTATTATTATCTTTTCTTTTGTTGTCCTAACCCATTGTGCTTATGTGTGTATCATGGACATATTTTTGTATTTGGGTGGAAGGGTGGTGTAAAGAAAGAATGAAAGAAAAAGAAATCGACAAAAGCAAAGGCAAAGCTTAATAAAGCCAAAACTGGCTACCAATTATTCAAAAAAAAAAAAATAGAAAGCTAAAATTACAAAGTAATAAAGAATGCCTCACAAGTCAAAGTTGCAAAATGAGCTCCCATTTGTTCAAAGTTCAAGAAAAATAAAAAAAAATTAAGCTTAGGGTTTTAAGCCTAAAAATTCCCTATATCCTACCTTGACCAAAACCTTACATTATAAGCCTAAAAAACCTTTTGATCTTGAGTTGAATATGTAGATACCCACCTGTGTTCGGGATGAATTGAGATCGATTAGCTAAGATATTATTACTTTTATTAGTATACTATAGTGTTATTATTTTTGTATATTATAGTATGTCATTATTATACTATAGTTATTATTATTATTATTATTATTATCATTATATATTATAGTGTATGTTATACACTATAGTTATTATTATTATTATTTTATTCTTATTTTCCTTTTGTTCAATCTACATGTGGACAAAGAAAATCTGGGATCATGATTAGAATCCCACCACATGGTCAAATTTTTAATGTCAGATCGTATCAGTGTGTGATTGCTGAAATTTTGGACCTAAAATCTTGTCTAGATAGAATTCAATCCTAAGATTCAAGCTTGGGATTGGTTCTATTCGTTTCCTAAAAATCATCCTAAGACTACCTATTAATTGAATTGAAGATTAGAAGAACGAGACATACAAAAATCTTAAGAGAAAAAGGGGTGCTAACAGTTTCAAAAAATTTCTAGCAATAGGGGTTTGATTTTGATTTTTGAAAGATTTTGGGAATTCTAGGTTAGCATTTAGATTTTTGGAATTTTAGGAAGGCTCTGGTGAATTTTTGGGGATTTTTGGGAAAATTTGGGATTTTTTAGGGATTTTTGAAAAATCTAGGTTTTTTTAAGAACACAAGAATTTTTTGATGAAACTTTGAAATTTTCAACCAATTTTTGGCAAAATTTCTAGAAATCGACGATCAATTCCAGTTTTTAGTAGGGTTTTTGACTGAATCTTAGAAAGAGGCGAGATGATCCTAAAGCTAGAAAAAGAGGGGAATTGAGGTTTTGAAGACTAAAACGCTGATTTTATCTTATAAAGTGGTCCAAAACGAAGTCGTTTTGGACATCCAAGATTCGTGCCTTGACCTGGCAACTTGTATGAAGATCCGTGTGTAGACCCAACCCATTTCACAAGTCTTTTTTTCTATTTTATTTTCATTTTTTTGATTTTCATTTTATAACTCATTTTATTTTTAGTTTTTGTTCTCATTTCTATTTTTTGATCTTTTTTATTTTTTGAGAAATTTTATCATTTTGTAAAAATTATTTCTGTAAAAATAATAATAATAAAATCTTCTCAGATAATTTTTAAAAATAAAAAATTCTTTTCAAATAAATTCATGGAATCCACCAAACTATTGAGAAATTCTATGAATTTGTCTTCAATAAAAAAACAAAAATATAAAAATTTTCATCGTTTAAACTATTGGAAGATTGCTTTGAAGTGAGCCCTACCAAACTATTAGGAGGCTTTATTATTTTTGGATAAAGATTAATAAATCTGATGACGGAGCCCCTTCAAAGTGGGACACTAGTCTCCATGAATACTCTTGAGGTGAGAAAATTATCCTAAGTTGCTACCAAACTATTAGGACAATTTTAGGGTTAATTTTTAATATTAAATAATTTGGTAAATCATATAATGATCAAGGTTTGGATAATTTAAAATCAAATTGGTAGCATCTTTTGGGTGGGCGTTATGGGGGTGTTACAACCTTCTCCATGTGTAACCGACTCCCAAACCTAACATTTGTTTTCGCAGATCAAAATATGTCTCAGGTGGCCAATCACACCTAGTTAAAAAAGATTGGTGGTGACTCCTTTCTAATCCATGTCTAGCAGTAGGTCCACGGATCTATACGTTATACGTTATCATAGTTTCGTGACTCCGCTAGGGACCACGAAAGTCAAGCCAGTAAATGATTTCTTATTATCCAAGCCTCGCTTAATAAATTTGAAATTATTCTATTCCTTTGTATTGTTTATATTTGCTTTGTTATTTATTTATTTTTCATTATGTATACCTGCTTATTTATTTGTCTTTATTTTCATTCATTACTTTTATTTGCTTAAATATCTATTTATTGTATATATATTTTTCATTCATTTGCATATGCATAACATAAGCTATCCATTCGGGCTCTACTTTTAGGAAGAAGTGAAGTACCTATGCTCTCGTGAGATTTCGTGTCTCTGCATGGGCCTGCAAAACACTCTCACTCAGATTGAACCATTTTTGTTTATAGCCTATGATGGGTAAGGATTGTGGTGCCTTACTAGTCTATGATGGACCATGATATAAGAAACAATTTGAGAACCTTTTAGAATTAACCTAAGCTAAATATAGTCAACCATAAGAGCCTAACCATAGATAGAGCCTTATATTTCCACTTTTTATAGTCAACCCAAAATTAAGGTCATGTTGTTATCTTACTTGTTATATGATGTTAACTCTATGAAGTAACTAATTAATTTCTTTATCTTTTTTTTTATTTTTTTCCTTTTGTGCACATTCATAAACATGTTTATAGATTGCATAGTGTTCTTATGCCAAAGCTATTTCAATAAAAGCCTTCATGGATTCCACAGGTTGTCAGGTTTGTGCCTCATCTACATTATTTAAATGTGACTCCCTTATAGATGTGAAGATAGAATCAGAGAAAAAAATAGCTAGAAGAAGGAGATTGTTTGCTACCTAGTCATATCTCTACACTACCAAAGAAAGTTTGCCTATTCCTCAAATAGAATGACTTGAAAAGCTTAACAGATATATAGAGCAGCATGACTCCTCTAAGGCAAGAAGCTTTCTATCAGAAGTTTGGGCATGTTGCATATCTCTTGTCAGTGGATGTTGATAACTCATTTATTAAGGCAATGATACAGTTTTGAGATCCTTCTTACCACTACTTCATTTTTAATGAAGTTGATTTGGTGCCAACTATAGATGAGTACTTGACTTTAGTAGGCATGCACCTACTATATCCAAATAGAATATATGTGAAGAAGCATAAGTCAAGGAATCACAGAAAATTAGGCTAGATTCTAAGAGTGGGAAAAGCGACCATAAATTCTTATATTCAAGAAAAAGGGTAGCATAAAGGTATTTTATGAGAAATTCTCTGAGATTTCATCGTCAAGCATTCAGATGATGATCAAGGGATGAATGTGTTTGCTCTAGCCGTATATGGGTTAGTCATTTTCCCTAAGGTTATGGGCCACATTGAAATAAAAGTGGTTTATTTTTTTGAACAGATTGAAAAATGGTGTAATCTTTCTCTAGCTATCTTGGTAGAAACCATCAGATCTCTAAGCTTTTGTAGACAAAATGACAAGGCAAGATTCATGGGTTGCATACCATTACTATATCTGTAGATAAAGAGTCATTTTGAATGCAAAAAGAGTGCCTTCTCCAAGATTTATTTCTACACCCAAAATTTGATTAAGGAGTTATGTCAGAGTAGTTGGCCAAAAGCAAAGACTTAAAAAGAGTGAAAAAATCTGTTGTAAGAACTCACAGTTGATCAAGTAAAATGGTTAGCTCAATGGATAAACAAGGAACCAATGTTATGTCAATGTGGAGATGAGACAGGATTCCACTTTTAGGATTATAGGGGTCAATAAGTTATACATTATTGATGGTAAATAGACAGCATGGAGCCAAACAGTTTACTTCTAGGATATATAAGCTTAGCCAGTTTGATTGTTCATATAGAGAGCCCAAAACTTTTCAGAAGATTGATAGTGTGATCAAGGCCTAGAAGAGGCCTAAAAGGATAAGGCCTGGATCATTTATTGATAAGGCCATTCAAAAGTATCTAATTTGAAAAGTAAAAAAGAGTCAAAAAGTGGCACTTATACCTAAAAACCATTGCTAGTCAGTATACCATGAGACGGATGATGGGCTTCTAGAATCAGAATCCACAAGGAAAAAATATGATGTAGAAAAAGAGAAACTAAAATAAGAAATTTTGAAGCTCCAATGAGAAAAAGACCAGTGGCAGAATAAAGCAAAAAAAAATAAAAATCTAAGTCCATAGGATTTCTAAAGAATACAACAAGGCACAAAAAGTTATCAGAGAAGGGGATGATAGCCTTAAGGAATTGAAAGAGCTACGTTAAGAGCACAAGAGGTTGCACATATAGGTACAGGCCAAAAAAATAAACAACATAGATCTGGCTCATGAGAATGAAGAGTTAAAAAAAGAATGCGCGTAAATAGAAGATGATTTTGAGGAAGTCCAACAAGAAAATAAAATGCTCACAAACTATATTTAGACTCTGAGTGTGAAGTTAGAAGAACAAAATGATCGTGTCAGAACCCTTATAGAGAAGCATCGAGAATTATCCTATCAAGTGTGGTACAATAAGAGAGAAGGGTTAGGAAGACAAAAATACATAGAGCACTTCACAGCTCAAATAGGCAAGGCTATGATCAAGGCAAGTAAGATGGCAGAAGAGGCTGAGGCATTGAAAGCTTTAGTTACACTAGCAGAGGAGCATGGATAGAGGCTACTAGACTTCATTGAAGAGGCTAAGGATCAATATGAGCAAGTTAAGCATTTTTATAGAGGGATATATTAGATTTGATGTAAAACAGACTCTTGTGGAATAAATGAAAGTTCACTTTTATTGATTTTTTTCAAGGGGTAAATATTTTCATTTCATTTCTTTTTCATGCATTTGTATCACATTCATTCATTATCATAACATCATCATTGAATCTTTAATTGTGGTACTAAGGTGCAAGAGTAGCTACACATCTATACAATATTCGGGCAAAAGCCAAAAAAATGGAGCAAGACAATGCGAGTTACCTTGAAAGGATAAAAAAAGCTTAAGAGGCTTTGAAAGAAAAGTTGAGCAAGATTCTAGAAGCCTTAAAAAAGGTAAATAGAGGAAAGGTAATAGAGGAAAATATCTTACAGGAAGCTATTAAATCAACATATCCTCTGGGTTTCGATCCATAACAGACTCAAACCGCCCTAATATTCCAACCTCAATAGGTAGCTTTTCAAAGTACAATTACCTAAGAATGACTTATGCACCCAATTATGAGAATATCCAGAGTTATGACAATCCTATTTTGGAAGAAAAAATAGCTAAGCCCATTCAACTTCCTACTTTGGATGAGGCAAATGAGAAAGAAAAACCACAAATAGCTACACCTTTAGAAAATTCTAATACTGATAAGGTAATGAACAGGCTTGAAAAAAGATTACAAGCTATAAAAAGAATTGATTTTTATAGATCCATGGATGCAGTAGGGCTTTGTCTAGTGCCAGACGTGGTAATGCTACCCAAGTTTAAAGTACCAGAGTTTGAAAAGTATGATGGCACTAAATACCCTATCACACATATCACCATGTACTATCATAAAATGGCAGCATATTCTAGTAATGAAAAGTTGCTCATGCATGTCTTTCAAGATAGCTTAACTGGATTTACAGCAAGGTGGTATGTTTAATTAGATGGACCCATACAAAGATGTGGAAAGATCTAACCCAATCTTTTATTAATCAGTATCACTATATCATTGACATAGCTCTCGACCATCTTTCTTTGCAGGCAATGGAAAAGAAAGCATTCAAATCTTTCAAGCAATATGCCCAAAGACGATAAGATGTACCTATTAAAGTACAACCTCATTGATAAAAAAAAAATACAGTATTGTTTGTGAGCATCCTACAGTCACCATACTATGAAAAAATGATAGGAAATGTGACTAAAAACTTTGCTGATATGGTGATTTTATGAGAGATCATCGAAAACGCCATTAAAAAATGGTAAACTTGAAGGAGGTGAATCTTTCAAAAGAGTATCTAAAAAGAAAGAGAGTGAAACTCAAGCTGTGAGTCTTAAAAGGCAGCAATTCAAAAATTATTCTTGGCCCACCTACCTTACATACCACCATACTATTATTTCTACTTACCAACTAACTACCCAACCATCTTATCCATTCTCACCATGATCACCTGCTTACCTAGTCAGCATAATAAACAATGCTCGAGAACCACGAACAAAGGAAAGACCCACTTTTGATCCTATACCTATAAGCTACACGGAGCTATATTAAGAGCTTTATAAAAACCACCTCATTGCTCCCATTCCTGTAAAATAACCTGAACCTCTTTATCCCAAATGGTATGATGCCACCACTCATTGTGACTACCATTATGGAGTAATAGGATATTTTACTAAAAATTACGTTTCTTTAAAACAAAAAATGCAACCCCTGATTATAAAAGGGCTGATAAGTTTTCTTGCTAGTAGGAGCTTGACACCTAATGTTAGTGGGCATCCCTTGCCCAAGCATACAGTCAATGCCTTAGACAAAGACAAAAAGCATATAAAAAGAAGGGTAAAAAAGATTAAAATGTCATTTAACCAGTTGTATGACATCCTGTATGAAGCCAGGTTGATACAACCAATGGCCCTATACACTTGTACGGGAAGATACATCCCCAATAAAAAATATAAGTATCATAGTAGAGCTCTAAGACATTCTATTGAGAAATGCTAGTAGTTTCATCAAAAGGTGCAAAAGTTAATGGACTTTTACCACATAGAGTTATATAGAAAGTTAGGAGCCTTGAAAGATATTAAGGTGACTATGATAGGCAAATGGGTGCCAAAGCCTATCACTGTATGTTGTAAAGAGAACCACAATTAGTTGGGAATAAATTTGTTCCCAAACTAGTAGCTTTCAAAGTTTCATGCCTATTACCTTATAAAGATGAAAAAGCAGTGCCCTTGAGGTATGAGTGTAAGGTGATGACTCAGGGGCAACAAAAGGATATGCCAAAATTTGAAATTGCCAATATAACGGGTGTAGGAGGCATAACTAGAAATGAAAGATGTTATACTTTAAATACTTTGGAAAAAATAGGAAAAGAAAAAAAAAACAAATTGAACTAGAGATCCCAAAAAAAGATACCTCAAGGTTTGTGCTTGAAAATAAGGCTTGTGAGTTTTTAAAACTGGTAAAGTGTAGTGAATACTCTATGGTGAAGCAATTGAATAAGATGTGAGCCAAAATTTTTTTGCTCTCACTTCTCATGAATTCGAAACCGCATCACAATGCCTTGCTAAAAGTGCTAAATTAGGCTTATGTGGCCCATAATGTATCTATAAAATATGTGAATCACTTGGTAGGGACTTAGTGGTGCCACATTACATCTCTTTTAATGATGATGAGATTTTGCTTGAAGGTAAAAAGAGCATTAAGGCTTTGCACATCACTGTTAAATGCAAAAGTCATATAATAGCTAAGGTCTTTATTGATAATGAATTGGCTATTAATGTCATGCCTATATCCACTTTGACCAAGCTTCCATTTGATATGTCCCATATCCAAAGCAGTCATATGGTAGTTTGAGCATTTAATGGGACCAAACGAGAAGTCTTGAAAGATGTTAAGTTGCCTAAGCAGATTGGACCATGTATCTTCAATATAAAATTTCAAGTTATGAATATCTCCTCATCATACAATTGTTTATTGGGGAGGCCATGGATCTATAAAGCAGAGTCATTCTTTCCTCGTTGCATCAAAAGATCAAATTTAATGTGAAAGGACAATTGGTGATTGTGGTTGGGGAAGAAAACTTATTGGTGACCCAAACCATAAACACCCTATATGTAGAAACGGTGGAGGAATCATTAGAATGCTCTTATTGGTCTTTTAAACCTACTAATGCAATAAGTGAAAGCTTAAATTTAGTTGAATTGTGATTAATCAGATGGTTGATAAAAGTTAAAGTATTGTGTTCGGTTTGGGCAAGAATCTTTAAGGGATGAGAGAGTTCCCAAAACTTGAAGACAATAATGGTAGAGCAAGACTAGGTTATGATATGAAAGAAGTACCAAAAAATAGTAAGATGGCAAAGAATGGATCGATGGTCGTTTCTCATTTAAATGATACTATCATTTCTAGAGGATACGTGTACTTGAGAGCTAAGGAAGACACAAAAAAAAGTAAAATGGGAGGAAGCTTTTGCCTAGTTATCCATTCATATGGTGGATAATGAAAGGCAATGTGAGGAAGCTTTCATTTATCCATGCCCACTCGGTTATGAGCTAAAAAATTAGAATGTCATCCAGATGCCTATTTTTTTTTATCTTTTCTCAATGTAATCACATATCCTAACTGCTTATGCCTAAAAGTATTAGAATGAACTCTTATGTTTGGGCCTTTTATTTCTCATTATTTCAATCAAAGTAGGAGTATGCATTTTGTTCATTCCTTCCATTCCATTCATTATCCCATCAAAGTTTTTTGCCAATATTTCCTATCTCATTAACTTTCAAGTCCCAAATGAACATGAAAGTAATCATGACAATGATCCAATGTTTAATTTTGAAAATTTAATTAATACTGATGAACTTGATACTAACAAAAACTTTGAGGAATACATTTTATCTCTAGATTTAATGAGGCTAATTGAGTAATAAGATAAATCCATTGAGCCTCATCAAGAAGTTGTTGAAATGATTAATCTAGGTGATGCTAAAAACATAAAAAAAGTCAAGATTGGTACTTCACTTCCAATAATTGACTAGCAACAATTAGAAGATTTGCTTAGGGAGTTTGTGAATGTGTTTGCCTGTTCCTACCAAGATATGCCTGGGCTCAGCATTGAAATAGTAGAACATAGGCTACCCTTAAAACTAGAATGTAAATTAGTACAACAAAAGCTACAGAGATTGAAGCCAGAAATGTTATTGAAAATAAAAGCAGAAGTAAAGAAGTAATTTGACGCAAGTTTCTTGTAAGTGGCCAAATATCCTGAATGGGTGGCTAATATAGTACTTATCCCCAAAAAGGATGGAACAGTATAGATGTGTGTAGACTATAAAGATCTGAATAGAGCTAGCCTTAAAGATAATTTTCGTCTACCTCATATTAATACTTTGATAGATAATACAGCCTGACATTCAGTATTCTCTTTCATAGATGGATTCTTCAACTATAATCATATAAAAATGGCTCCAGATGACATGGAAAAGACCATATTTATAACCATGTAAGGAACCTTTTGTTACAAGGTCATGCCTTTCAGACTGAAAAATGTTGAGGCAACCTATTAGAGGGCCTTAGTAACACTTTTTCACGATATGATGCATAAGGAAATTGAGGTGTACATGGATGACATGATTACAAAATCCTGAAGGGGAGAGGATCATGTAGTCAACTTTAAAAAATTGTTTAAGAGGTTAAGGAAGTTTTAGCTCAAACTGAATCTAGCCAAATGTACATTCAGAGCTAGGTCAGGGAAGCTGTTAGGATTTATAGTTAGTGAAAGAAGGATAAAAAGTGTATCTAGACAAAATTTGGGCTATCCAGAATTTATCTTCGCTAAGCACACAAAAAGTGGTTCAAGGTTTCTTAGGCAAATTGAACTATATATCCCAATTCATTTTTTGACTCACCTTTAAATATGATCACATTTTCAAACTCCTTTGGAAAAATAATCCTAGTGAATGGGATGAAGAATGCCAAAAGGCTTTTGACTAGGTCAAGCAATACCTATCAAATCCTCTAATATTAGCACCACCTGTCCCGAGAAAACAACTAATTCTGTACATAGTGATATATAAGAAATCAATTAAATACATGCTAGGGCAACAAGATGAATCTGGCAAAAGGGAGAAGACTATTTACTACCTAAGCAAGAAGTTTATAGAATATGAGTCCAAGTACTCATTGCTCGACAAGATGTGTTGTGCTTTAGCCTGAACAACTAAAAAACTTACGTAATACATGTTTTACCATACAACTTGGCTTATAGCTAAATTGGATACCATTAAATACATATTTGAAAAGCCATCATTGTTGGGTAGAATTGCAATATGGCAAGTGATGCTCTTGGAATATGACATAGTATATATAAGTCAAAAATCAATAAAAGGAAGTGTCATTACTGAATTTCTGATAGATAGGCCCGTTGATGATTATGAACCTATAAAGCTTGATTTTTCAGATGAAAAATTAATGGCCATTTTAGGGTCAAAAGAAGATAATGGCAAGGAAGAGATATGGAAAATGTACTTTGATGGGGCTACCAACACCTTAAGACATGGGATTAGAGTAGTATTGATATCTCCAACAAGATGGTACTACCTCGTAACTATAAAATTAAGCTTTAACTACACCAATAATGTGGCTGAATATGAAGCTTGTGTTATTAGATTGCATACGGCTTTGGACAAAAAAATCGAGACATTAAAGGTGTTTGGAGATTCAGCTTTGGTTATCTATCAATTAAAAGGTGAATAGGAGAAAAGGGATTCAAAACTCATCTCTTACCATAAATATATCTTGGAGTTGTGCAAACAATTCAAAAGTATCCAATTTGAACATTTACCCCGTGAAGATAATTAGATAGCAGACGCCTTGGCAACTTTAACTATGATGATCCAAATTAGTAACACAATTGAAATTCAACCCATTAAAGTAAATGTCAAAGACATGCCTATATATTATGATAATTTGGAGGAGGAAGAAAATGGCAACCCTTGGTATCATGACATTATACAATACCTAAGGGATCAGCACTACCCAAATCAAGCAACAAAAAATGACAAAAGTGTCATAAAAAGGTTGGTTATAGGATTCTTTTTGGATAGTGAAATTTTGTATAAAAAAGGTAAAGAGCAAGTATTATTACATTGTGTAAATGCTTCTAAAGCCAAGAAAATCATTAGCGAGATACATGATAACGTGTGTGGAACACATGCAAATAAGCATATGATGGTAAGACAAATTATGCTAGCTGAATATTATTAGTTGACAATGGAAAAAGATTGCATCGATTATGTTCAAAAATGTCACAAATGCCAGATTTATGCTAACAAAATCCATGCTCTACCCAACACTTTACATGTTATAGCACCACCTTAGCCATTTTCTATGTAAGAGATGGATGTTATTGGTCCCATTACCCCAAAGGCTTTAAATAAGAATAAATTCATTTTTGTTATAATTGATTACTTCACTAAATGGGTCAAAGCCACCTTTTTCACAATTGTGACTAGATCAGTGGTCTACAAGTTCATCAAGAGAGAGATAATCTTTAGATATGGGCTTCAAAAAAGGATTATTTTAGATAATGCAAAAAACTTGACTAGCAAAATAATGCAAAAAGTATATGCTTAGTTCAAGATCAAGCACCATAATTTAGGTCCATACCTCTAAAAAATGAACGGGGTGGTAGAAGTTACAAATAAGAATATCAAAAAAATTCTAGAAAAGATGACTGAAAGATATAAGGATTGGCATAAGAAATTACCTTTTGCTCTACATGCGTATCAAACCTCTGTATGCATGTCTACCAAGACAACTCTTTTTTCCTTGGTCTATAGAATGGAAAACAACTCTTTTTTCCTTGGTCTATGGAATGGAAGCGATACTGTCAGTAAAAGTAGAAATCCTATCTTTAAGAGTCCTAACGGAAGTGAGGTTAGAAGAAGCTAAATGGATTTGAAAGCGCTACAAACAATTGAACTTTATTGAGGAAAAAAGACTGACAACACTTTGTTATAGCCAGCTGTACCAAAAGAGAATGATAAAAGCTCATGACAAAAAGGTTTAACCTCATTAATTTTGTGAAGGGGAGTTGGTATTGAAAAAAATTCTTTCGAGTTAGCATGATAATAAAAAGAAATAGACTTCAAATTAGGAAAGACCATATGTTGTAAAAAGAGCCTTTTTGAGAGGAGCATTAATCTTGATAGAAATGGATGGAGATGAGCTTCCTAATCCTATTAATTTTGATGTCATGAAGAAGTACTTTGCTTGACCCAAAAAAAAAAGAAAAAGTTCAAGTTGAAAACCCGAAAGAGCTACTTGAAACAAAAAAACAAAAAAAAACCAAAAATAATAAAAAAAAGGTTCCAGTTGAAAACGTGAAAGGGCAGCTTGAATTGAATTAGAGTAATTTGGATAAGCAGAATATGGCATCATTTGAAAGGCACACCAGGGGTTGTGAATTTCAAAGAGCTCCGAGGTGTTAGGGCATCATGTTTTCATTGAATTTTTCAAAAAAATTTAGGATTTATTGTCATGATTATCTGATTGTTTTTTCTGGAGCATTGCCATTACCAAATGGTAGCCTTTATGCACATTCATCTTGTTTCTGGCCATCATTTGCAATATATCACTTACCCAAATAAATGATATTTGTCCTATTTTTCACTTTCAATATATTTTCTTTCTCTTTATGCCTTGTCATGAATAAAAGGAGCATATAACTTGCATCTCATATTTTGAAATTGAGATAATGATTAATAATAGAATGAAGTCATAAGAAATTGTGTGTTACTTTGAGAGAATTGAAAGAGACAAAGGCTAAAGATGAACTCTTTTGAATAAAAAAGAATCAATAGCTTTCCTTAGGACAAAAATAAATACTTATTTGAGATGATGAAAGACAGTTTTGTTGCCAAAAAAGTGCAAAAAAATGAAAGCTATAGAAGCTTTAGTACCACAATGAATGTCCTATTTGCATCCTAAATAGGGTATACATTTATATCATTACATGCTCATCATAGGTTTCGATCTCGACTCAGGTTAGATCATCTTCAGATTTATGACATCAGTCTGATCATTTATCTATGACCTCGACTCAATCTTGGTCACTTTTGAACTCGTGACATCATCCCAATCATCTGATCTTAACTTAGGTCAAATCATTTTCAAACTCACGGTATCAGTTTGATCATTTATTTGTGACATTGACTCAGTCTTGGTCACTTTTGAACTCGTGACATCATCCTAATCATTTGATCTTAACTTAGGTTAGATCATTTTTAGACTCACAATATCAGTTTGATCATTTATCTATGACCTTGACTCACTCTTAATCATTTTTAAACTCATGACATCATCTCAGTCATCTAATATCGACTTAGGTTAGATCATCTTCAGACTCATAGCATTAGTCTGATCATTTATTTATGACCTTAACTCGATCTTAGTTGCCTTCAGACTTACGACATTATCTTAGTCATCTGATCTTGACTCAGGTCAAATCATCTTCAGACTCGTAGTATTAGTCTGGTCATTTATTTACGACCTTGACTCGATCTTCGTTACCTTCAGACTCACGACATCGTCCCAATCATCTAATCTCAACTCAGGTCAGATCATCTTCAAACTCATGACATCGGTCTAGTCATTTAGCTACAACCTCAACTTGGTTTTGGTAATTTTTAGACTCGTAGCATCGTCCCAATCATCTGATCTCGACTTAGGTCAAATCATTTTCAGACTCATGGCATTAGTTCGATCATTTATTTATGACCTTGACTCAGTCTTAGTCACCTTCAAACTTACGACATCATCCCAATCATCTGATCTAGACTTAAGTCAAATTATCTTTAGACTCGTGACATCAATCTGGTCATTTACCTATGACCTCGACTTGGTCTTAGTCGCCTTTAGACTCACTGTGTTGTCCCAATCATCTAATCTCGACTCAAGTCAGATTATCTTCAAACTTGTAGCATCAGTCCGATCATTTATCTATGATTTCAACTCGATCTTAGTCACTTTTCGACTCATAGTATTGTCCTAATCATCTGATCTCGGTTTAGGTCAGATCAATTTCAGACTCGTGGCATCATCCTAGTCACTCAATCTCGACTCATGTCAGATCATTTTACTTTTTTGACTTTTGATTCACTCCCGATCAGTTTTACTTGCTGATTTGACTCGAACGAAGTGGGTGTCTAGTCTTTGCATCATCTTTGTTTAACAGTGATGTGCAAAGAGGGACAACTATAGACACCCACTTGTGTTCGAGATTAATTGAGATCGATTAGCTAAGATATTATTACTTTTATTAGTATACTATAGTGTTATTATTTTTATATCTTATAATATGTCATTATTATTATTATTATTATTATTATTATTATTATTATTATATTTTATTATATTATATTTTATTCTTATTTTCTTTTTGTTCAATCTACATGTACACAAAGAAAATCTGGGATCATGATTAGAATCCCACCACATGGTCAAATTTTTAATGTTAGATCATATCAGTGTGTGATCGTTGAAATTTTGGACCTAAAATTTTGTCTAGACAAAATTCAATCCCAAGATTCAAGCCTGGCATTGATTCTATTTGTTTCCTAAAAATCATCCTAAGATTACCTATAAATTGAATTGAAGATAAAAAGAACAGGACACACAGAAATCTTGAGAGAAAATGGGTGCTAACAATTTCAAGAAATTTTTGGCAGTAGAGGTTTGATTTCGATTTTTGAAAGATTTTGAGAATTCTAGGTTAGCATTTAGATTTTTTGAATTTTATGGAGGCTTTGGTGAATTTTTAGGGATTTCTAGGAAAATTTGGGATTTTTTAGGGATTTCTAGAAAATTTAGGTTTTTTTAAGAACACAAGAATTTTTTGATGAATTTTCTGATGGAACTTTGAATTTTTCAACCGATTTTCGATAAAATTTCCAGAAACTGGCGGTCAATTCTAGTTTCTGGTAAGGTTTTCGACTGAATCCTAGAAAAAGGTGAGAGAATCCTAAAGCTAGAGAGAGGGGGGAATTGAGCTTCTGAAGATTGAAATGCTGATTTTATCTTATATAGTGGTCTAGAACGACGTCGTTTTGGACATCCCAAATCCGCACGTCGACTAGCAACCTGTGTGAAGATCCGTGTGTAAAGTCGACCCATTTCGTAAGGTTTCTTTTTTCTATTTTATTTTTATTTTTTAATTTTTATTTTTTTAACTCATTTTATTTTTAGTTTTTGTTCTCATTGATTTTTTTATTATTATTTTTTGTAAAAAAAATAATAATAAAAAAATCTTCTTAGATAATTTTTCAAAAATAAAAAATCTTTTCAGATAAATTTATGGAATCCACCAAACTATTGAAAAATTCTATGAATCAATCTTCAATAAAAAAACAAAAATATAAAAATTTTCATCCTCTAAACTATTAGAGGATTGCTTTGAAGTAAGCTTTATCAAACTATTAGGAAGCTTTACTGTTTTTGGGATAAATATTAATAAATCCAATGACGGAGCCCCTTCAGAGTGGGACACTAGTCTTCTTGAATACTTTTGAGGTGAGAAAATTATCCCAAGTTGCTTCCAAACTATTGGGACAATTTTAGGGTTAATTTTCAATATTAAATAATTTGGTAAATCATAAAATGATCAAGGCTTGGATAATTTGAAATGAAACTAGCACCATCCTTTGGATGGGCATTGTGGGGGTGTATAACCTTTCCTATACGTAACCGACTCCCGAACCTAACATCTATTTTTGCAAATCAGAATATGTTTCAAGTGGCCAATCACACCTAGGCAAAAAAGATTGGTGGTGACTCCCTTCTAATCCATGTCTAGTTGTAGGTCCACAGATCTATACATTATATATTATGACAGAATATATAGGTCTAACATTAGTGCAGAGAGAAAGAGAAAATGAGCATGTAAAGTATATTTTATCTTTAAATTGAAAAGTGATGAAGTGTTTGTTATAACATATCAATCTAGAGACTCAATCGCTAGATATAAAAATTAAAAATTGTGAAAACACAATGAGTCACCACCAATCTTTTTTAAGGTGTGATTAGCCATCCAAAATTTTTATCTTTCTAATAAAAAAATAAATCAAAATTAAAGTTTATTAAAAAGATAAATTTGGTCTACAAAAATAGGATTGGGTTTGGGAATCGGTTACGCATGAGGAAAGATTAGCACCCTTATAGTGCCTGTAAAATTGGTACCAGTCAATCATACGCTATTTATAATTTTAGATAAGTATGGTTTTTATTTTGAAATTTAATAATATTCCTTTTGTTTTTAAAAGAATAAAATCATTTAAAAATTTTTATTTAGAAATGCTGTGAAAATCTCTAAATTAAAAAAATATCTTAAAACTCTCCAAAATAAAGGTAAAATTCAAAGGAAATCCTTTTCATTTAAGATTTACCATAACATTTCTTTTACAAATAAAAATAAAAATAATATTCTTTGCAAATGAATATTATAGTAACTCTTCAACATTTATGTAGAGTACCATAAATTATATTTCTTAGAATATTATTTTAATTTATTTTTTTAAATCAATTTTTGAAATAGGCTTTTTATGCAATAAAAATAAAAAAGTCTATTGTAAACCGTAAACAACAATAATTAAAAGACATGCGTATGCAAAATGAGTGTAAGAACATGGATATATGCGAATATATGTCATAAGTGACATTGAGATACGAATTTAAGAATTGGGTTATTAGATATAAAAAAACCACTTAGGTGCGATTATTTATACTTAAAATCCCATTTTATTATTTTATTTAAAAAATATTTTATTTTGTTATTTTAAAATATAGAATTATTAGAAAAATTCTTAATGAAATAAAATTTCCTAAGTACCCAATCATCTAGACAGCATTCAGGAACATATAATTTCACAAAAGGTTTTTATATAAATCTTGGAATCTTGAGGTGATTTTAAGGTTTTGAGTGAATTTAGGGTTTCACTCTAGGGTTTTGGGTTTCACCTAGGATTTAGGGTTTCATTTAGAGTTTTGACTTTAGGGTTTGAATTTTAAGGTTTCGATTTGAGGGTTTTAATTTTGGAGTTTCAGTTTTAGGGTTTCAATTGTGGTTTTAATTTTGAGGTTTCATTTCACAAATTTACGAGCGCCTCTATAAATCTTCAACATCTATGTAGACTTTCGAAGCAAGCTTGCTTTTTATTATTTTTAAAAATTAATTTTTATATATTTTTAAATATTTTTTCATGAAAATTTTATTATTTTTATAATTTAATAATTCTCCTACATCTAGGCGAAACACAATTTTTATTCCCTCCAACATCTAGGCAGAGAATTTAAAATATTATTATTGTTATTATTTTATTATTTTTATTTTTATTCTCATTTTCTTTTATATTGTATGTTTTATTGTTGTTCTTCATCTTTATTTTTGTTACTTTATTTTATTTCTACTTATATTTATTGTTGTTCTTCTACTTAAACTCAATCATTTCTTAAAACTTTGATATATATTTTTTGTTTTCACCTTGTTATACATATATACATTTTTCATCCCTAATCAAATCCATGCAATAATTATAAGCCTAAAAGACAACCAAAACCCTACCTTAATATTTGATTCAAAAGCCAACCAACAAACAATCAAAACCAAAATAAACTCTTAAAACCAATCTTCAATGCCAAAGAAAAACTCAATTTCTAAACTTTTAACATCACTATCAAAAACTAATAAAAGGAAGAAGCAAGTTGGACCCTTACTATACCTGGACTTGGCACCTAATACAAGTAAAAACATAAACTTCTATTCCTAATTATTTCAAGTATTTTGAACAAATGCTTGAAGTATTCCTCGTTAAATTTACACTATTTTCAACCTAATTAGAAATAATAGACAAAAACCTTGAATGGCAAACAACCAAACAAAAAAATAAGGAAAATGAAGAAATCAACACATACAATGTTGATCTTGGCCAAGAAATAACTTACGACCATAATGCTAGAAAACCCAGCAACTTAAGATTTCCTAAACTCAACATCCAAATTTATCCCTTATTTTGATTTTTAAATAAAAATCATAAAACAAAAATTCATTACATTAAAAAAAAAAAAGCCTAAAACAAAATATTAACTAAAATTTGCTTCAATTAATGTGTAAAATAAATGAAGACAAACTTGTCTTTGGCCAACGATGGCTTGAGAAGAGCAATGATGGCTAAATTTGCTTCATTTAACTATGGTTGACAATGGCTTAAGAAGAGTAGAGGAAAGCATTAACCACCGAAGAGAGCAGAGAAGAGATAGGAAAGTAGGGGAAAGCATTAACTAGGTGTTAGGCACACTGTCTATTCATGAGATGGTACTTAGCATGGGATTTGAAGGGAATGTAAAAAACCTAATAAAAAACAATATAAAACGATGTAGTTTAGGAGTTTAGGGGAAATTTCAATTAAAATTATTTTTTTATTATAATTTATGGTTCAAAAGTCATATGCCAAGGAAATATTTGATTTCTTAAAATTTTTTATATAAAAGTTATAATTTGTCGTATTTCATTTTAAAGAAGTATTTGATTTTCTTCTAGTCTTAAAAGACATTAGCTTAGTAATTAATCGACCGATTAAATCTACATCTAATTTAACATATGATTCCATTATTACAACCTTGCTAGTAGCAATAAGAATTCTAATAAAATAGTCAATTATCATCTTATATACATTTGTGTGTTAAAGTTTAAAAAATTCCTGTTACGATAAATTTTTTATGTTGATGTTACCTAAATAAATTATACATTATAAAATTATATGAACTTGTTTATTAACATTATTTAATCTCAATAGCATCAATGTTTAAGTAAGGATGTTAACAGGCAAGATATGGATGAGTAGAGTATCATCCATTCTTAAAGGCAGTGCCTTGTTGGAGCTTAAGAAGCCATGACCCCCAAAAATATTTTGAAAAAATTTTTATACATATATATTTAAAAATAATTTCTTACTTTAAAAAATTTCTTTCAACAAAATTTTTAAAATGTCTTTTAAAATTATAAGCAAAATGTGTATTTTAAATTTTTTATTATATGTAATATTTAATTTATTTTCTTTAATTATAAAATTTTCTTATATGAATACATAAATAAATTATGCTTAATAAAAAAAATTATATTCTTAAATAGGTTGTAATAATAGGTATATATAAGCTAAGTCAAATTGTCACTTATAAATTATATATTAATTTGAATTTATTAGTGATGGATAAATAACGTCACCTAAAATCCAAAATGTCACAAAAAAATCCCATCAAATTAATTTGACGGTAAAAGTTTGTCTCATTTATATTATCGTCATATAAAATCAAATATGACAAAATTGAATATCATTAATAGTTAACTAAAGTATTCAATTTATGACAAAAAATAATAACATCACCTAAAATTTATCAAAAAAATTCATCATAGATAAAATTTTAAATTGGTGACAAAATTATAACATCACCTAAAATAAAAAATGTCATAAAAATTTTTTTGATCAAATAAATTTAAAGGTAAAAGTTTGTGACATTTAAGTTATCATTATATAACACCATATATTGATGTGACGAAATTGCAATATCATTAATAGTTAACTAAAGTATTCAATGTGTGACAAAAATTAATAACACCATCTAAAATCTATAAAAAAAAAATTTGTCACAAATAAAATTTTAAATTAATGACAAAATTATAATGTCGATTAAAATACAAAATGTCACAAAAAAATTTTTTCTCCAAATAAAATTGACATTAAAAATTTGTGACATTTATGTTGTCATCATATAATACCATAAAATAAAGGTGACAAAATTGCAATGTCATTAATAGTTAACTAAAGTATTCTATTTGTGACAAAAATTGATAATGTCACCTAAAATCTATTAGAAAAAATTTATCACAGATAAATTTTAAATTAGTGACAAAATTTAAACATCACCTAAAATAAAAAATGACACAAAAAAATTTTCAATTTGTGACATTTATATTATCATCATATACCACCATACATTAACGTGACAAATTACAATGTCATTAATAGTTAACTAAAGTGTTCAATTTATGACAAAAATTAATAATGTCACCTAAAATATATTAGAAAAAATTTGTCATAGATAAAATTTTAAATCAGTGACAAAATCAGAATGTCACATAAAATAGAAAACATCACAAAAATATTTCCCACCAAATAAACTTGATGGTAAAATTTGGTGGCAAGATTTTGATGACATTATCATGTGACGATTTTATGTATCATCGTATAAAATATCAAAACAATATAAAAAGGGTGACAAAGTATATTTTTCATCATCTATTACATAATTTGCATGACAAAATATAATGCGTTACTTAGAAAAAAGTCACAAATTGCTAAATTTGTTCTAGTGATAATCTGGGCTTAAAACCTAAATGTCAGCTAAATTAAGCTTAAATTTTAATTGAGGCCAGCAAAATTGAGCTTAAAATATGTCTCGAAAATTGGCGATCCCTATCAAAAATGACAAAGGTGAAAATTTTCTTTCCAAATGGATTAAACGGTTTAGCATACTAAGGTTTTTTGTTCATTTAAAATGGTTTCTCCATCTGAAGGGGATAAAAAAAATACTCTTTCCATGCAGGCTTACAAATGAAACATAAGTTCTTCTAAAAACATGAATCACTAGAAAACCAAACATGTTTAACACTTTTTTTTTAGCATTCAAATGTGACATTTTGATATATGTTAAGGTTAGCTATAAAGGCTTGAGATTTTGAAAGGCTACTGGAAACGGAAAAAGGTTAAGGTTTTTTAAATTAATCCTTCTCAAACTTCAGGGACTTTGATATTTTGGATCTTTCAAAAATGTTTGGCTTACTTTTGTTCATCATCCATCTTATCTAGTATTAGGGGTGGCCTTAAGGTTTGCTTTAGACCACCCTCTTGTAGGGCTTTCACCCTAAGGCCACATTAATTTTTTCTATTTTTTTTTTTTGCCTTTTTTTTTATTATTATACCATAAACTTAAGAATTAAAACTTATCCAAAAAAAGATAATGGTCCAAATAGAAAACTAAGTAATAAAGAAGGACCCAAAAGATTTATAGGTTTCATGGCCATTTTTCCAAGACAAACTCTTTAATATTTAAGCATCCATGCTTGATCCAATATGAATTTTTCATAGAATGTAACATAAGTTAAGGTTTAGGGTTATTAAAGAAAAAGGTAGAAAGGCCCAAAACAAGTGTTTAAGGGTAATTAAAACTAAGGATCATTCTTCTATTTGAAGGATTCATTATGAGGTATAGTCTTTTTCATTTTAGTGTGCTTTTCACCCATTCATTTCTTTTCTTTTTCTTTCTTGTGCTTCACTTTTTTTTGTTCCTTTCTTTTTCTCTTCATTTTTTCTTTTTCTTTTTCATTCTTTCACTTTTTTTTTAGGTGGATTCAAAACTATTTTGAAATTTTTTATTAGGCCTTTGCCCTAACACATTGGATTCCATTTGGACATCACTATTTTTAACCTCTAAAAGCATCACTTTTTACCCCAGTGTGGAGAGTGATCCTAAATTAGGGTTTATTTTGAAAAAAAAATTATCAAGCTTAAAGGGCTAACAAGAAATAAATTTTTATATTTATGAAAGAATGATGAAAGATAGCCATTTGTCATTTTAAGTATAATCACTTAAATTGAAAAGCAATTCCTTTTAAGAAAATGACTTTGAATAAAGAATTTTATTTCAAAAGTTTTATTTTGGGATTATTGGCTTTCTTTACTTTTCTATTTTTTTTTTCATTTTAGGCTTTTGGTCTATTCTTTCTTTTCTTTGTGTGCTTTTTTTTTTTTGTTTCATTTCCAAAATTTTGGATTTGTTGGGTCTTTATTTGAATTTATTCAAATTTTTTAATTGCATGGTATCATAACCATTTTTCCTTTCCTTTTTTTTTATTTTTTGTTCTTTTTGTTCTTTTTTTTTTTTTACAAGTTTCCCATAACTCATACTTAAATTTACTTTACTAGTAATGCATTTCATGAAGGATGCCTCATTTTAACAAATCATCATTAATGAAAATTATTACGAGAAAAAGGGTCATATGAAATGAACGAGACAAGAATCAAGTGGAATAAACTTGTTTAAGGTATCAAATAGTTCATGTCACTCCACAAAAAAAAGGGCATATGGGTTGATCATAACTTAAATTGTCTTAAAGACAATAAAATATTTCTTCTCTAATCAATGTGGCCCCAAGACACTGAACTAGGCTAATTATGGGGTAAAGAACTGAAAGATTGGTAAGTTTCTAATCAACATGCCCCTGAGACACATGGGCTAGGCTAATTTTTGGGTAAAGAGCTAAAAGGTTGGTAAGTCTAAGCAACATGCCCCTGAGATACATGAGCCAAGCCAATATTTGGGTAAAGGGTTGAAATGTTGGTAAGTTTGAGGTCTCTTTATCAGATTTGGGGTAGGTTTGACTTTTGATAATTTTTTAAGCGATAGCATAATATTGACACATCAAATTATCACATCTGAATTCTTAAAAAAATGTCATGTTTGCCTAATTTCTAGGAATCCAAATTTCTTTCTTCTTTTTTTAATTAGATGTTTCATTGTTCATTGCCTTAAAAAAGAATATAACCCTTCGATATCATAACATTATCAGGTGAAAACAAAGTTTACAAGTTCAAATTAATGGTTTTTGAAAGGTCACAACTGATGGATGGAATCAACTGAATGTTTAAGAAATGGTGTTTAGGCATTTGAGAAATTCTTAATAGTGATCACCAACTTATTCGAGACTCAAAACTTTCTTTTTTTCCACTTTTTTTTCTTTTTTCTTTTTTGTAAAAGGCATTTCTCTTTTTGTAACCTTAGGACTTATTTAAATCTAACATTTTTCTTTTTTTACTAATTTTCTTTCAAAGAAAACCTACAATAACCAACACTTAAAAGAGATAAGAAAAAACCTACAATAACCAACACTTAAAAGAGATAAGAAAACCTCAAATGATAATATAAATTCATAAAATACTATGGTGCATAAGATCTATCCATACAATGCAAACATTTAAACCTGACCCAAAAATTCACATTCCTAATAGTATTCTTAAGATGACACTCAAACTTATGGAAACAAAATTTCCCCACTTAACACTTTAGCTTTAGCATTACTAGCCCTCGACTCAATTATTATCAATCTTTAAAACCATTAATCAGTTCATTAAATTTTATGGGATCTGTATCAATTAAAACCTGAACTGTATCTTTGAAGGCAATATAATCTTCTATAGAATACTTTTCAACCCACTATAGAATTCACACTTTTCATTGAGATCATATCATTTCGGGTAAAGAAGCTTCTGGGTCTTATAGGGATAACATAAATTATATAATTTTTGACAAGTAAATAGCTTAATATAAGATATTGGGAATGAATGTTACATCGTAACTCTCTTTCTCTTATGACTTTGTGAATGGTTTAGGATGATCATTTGTTTCATGGATACTTGTGGTGAAGGAATTGGAGCACACAAATGAGATGATTAAGGAAAATCACCAGCTCAAGGTGTCAGCTAGGAATAATATGGTGACCATTGGGAATAGTCATTCACTAGATCTTCTTGTATCATGATAAAGTTTTTCTCATTTTGCCCTTCAATAATTGCCTTTTAAACATATTCATTGAAAATATTCCTTTTTATTTCGTTATGAATTTCCACATTCGCATCCATAATCCTTCCTTTTTTTATTTCATCCTCAATTCTGCCTATAGTAAATAGCAAATTAACAAATTTTGAAGATGTATTACTAATTAGCTTGTCATAATAAGAAAAAAAAAGGGTATCCATAAATAAAGAATTCAGTTCTCTATTAGTTAAAGGTGGCTGAACTTGCAGTGCAACTTTTTTTCATCTAGTAGCATATTCTTTATAGCTCTCATTAGGGCTCTTTCTCATGTTTTGAAGTGTTAATCGATCTGGAACCATCTCTAATAAGTACTGGTACTACTTAAAAAATGCCCGAGATAAATCCCTCAAAGGACGAATTTGGCTACTTTTCAAATTGTAATACCAATTAACTGCTGCCCCAACCAAACTTTCTTAAAAGCCATGAATAAGCAGCTTTTCGCCATCAGCATACCTAACTATTTTGTGACAATATTGAGCCAAATGTATCTTAGGACATCTAATTCCATTATACTTTTCAAATGTCAAAACCTTAAACTTGGACGGAATAACCAGATCTAGAACTGGTTGAGGTTTTTTTGCATTACAAGATTTATCCTTACCTTTAATAGCTTAAATCTTTTCTTCTAAGAGATTGTACCTTCTATATTCATCTAAATTCCATAATTCCTCCTTTATGGGTCCTAAACTAGGTCCTTCGGGTTAATAATTTCCTTGAGTAAAAAGTCTTTCAATAATCTTCTCCATCTCTCCTTTATCAATATTCTCCTGATCATTAGAAGAATTCACAAGTTTTATTCTTGAAGAAATTCCTTCTTTAAGGGCACACATGAATTGCATTCTATCAAGTGGATACATAAATGGATGAATGAATGAATGGATGGATGAATGAATGAATAGATGGATGCACAAATGACAAAGCTCTTGGTGAAAAGTGTGGAAATTGAGAGAGGACCATGAATTAAAGACAAACCATAATTCACATATCTAAATTCAAAAAGACAATATCATATTAACATAAAAAAAATTTCAATCATAAGAAATTCGTAAAGCATTTCATTTTGCCAACCAAAATATCACTTGAAAACAAAAACCTCATCCATGTTTATCATCAAACCATCCCATTGTTCCTAAATCTTTAATCCACTATTGTTGTTGGATTGAACCATTTCGCATCCATGAGTGATTGCATATTGTGTTTGAAACCCTCACAATTTTCAATGGAATGCCCTATAATCCACCATGGTATTTGTATTTTGCATTTGGGTTGAAGTTTTTTGGGTACATAAGCTTTAAAGGCTCTAAAGGTACAGAAATAACAAGGTGTTTCTCAAGCAAAAAGGGATAAAGTTTTTTATATGAAATGGGGATAGAATCTAACTGTTTTTATTTTTAGGTAATTTTTGGGCAACAGGTTGACTAGGAGTTCAAGGATTTGGTTATGGTGTAAAGGTTCAGAGTTGAGCAATTGGCTAGATAGGTGACAAAGAAATGAAAGGTTGGAGATAAGAACTTCTTAGAGATTGCATAAAGCTTTAGGGCCTAAAGCTAGATGCTTGAAAAGAAGGTTGAAGACAAAAATAAAAAGAATTTGAATGCAGGTTTGGGTTTGACATGATTGGTGAAGGTTGTATAGAGCTTGGTAACTCCATCCTAGAAATGAAATTCTAAAGCTCAAAAACTTAGGTGGTCAAATCACTCATCCCTTTCATGATCTTATCCAAACCTTCATTATTACTCAAACCACTAGGTGCTTCAGCATGCTTAGAAAATGTACTAGGCCTAAAAGGAATCATTTGATCATAACTCTATAAGTTTATAGGACTTACTTGGGCTGAAATTGGTATGGACTTTTGAAAAGGCACCAAAATAAATTCTTTGAGTTTAGCAACAGTCTTCATCAACTCAATTAACTATTTTGTCATCTCTCTAATGTCATGACCAAACTCCTCTTGATTGTGTTCTAACGCACTAATTCGAGCCTCCAATTGATCTTTTATATTTTTAGCTTTTTATACCTATTAAAACAAATATTTTATTCAAGGGTTTAAGCCCAAATGTTTATGCTATTATGCTTATTGAATAAATGATGTAATTCTTAATTTGTGTGCTATACAAAATATATCTATGAATGCTTGATTATGATAATGATGGAAAGATATATGCAAAGATGGAACAACCCAAAGTATACAAATCACCTTAATGATGAATGTAGAATGCACTGATTGAATTCTTCTCCTTTTTTTTTTTTTGGCCTATTCTTTCTTTTTATTTGGACTTGTTTTTATCTTAACTTTATTTAAACTCTTACCTTAAACACAAATTTCATTAGAATGCCCTATATATCCTACTTTTAGGTAATTTTTAAGAAAGAAATTGGCAGCTTTTAACTTCTAAATGATTTCTATAAGAGGTTGACACCATTGATGGCTCCATGAGAATTTTTCTTTTTTGTCGACGATTGACCTAAAACAACTATCCCCTTTTAAAATATAATGCCTATATAATGTAAGCAACAAAATTAAAGACTATGCAAATAAAATGAATCAATAATCCTAAAAAAATAAAAATAAAAAAATAACCATATAATACAACAAAATAACATAATAAACACAGTGTCTTAAGTTTAGGTGTTTTGCTAAAAGGTCATATGGCTCTACCCTAGGTAGGCTTCCTATGACTCACAATATGCAAGATTGAGATTTATTTATCTAAAGGTTCCCAAATCAAACTTGCATCATCATTCATTATGGACTAATAAAACAAGCCAATCCTTACCCATTACAAGCTATAAACGAAAAGGGTTTGATTTGAGTGGAAATGTTTCACTAGCAAATATGGAGGTTATCACCTCATGAAAATGTAGCTACTTCATTTCCTCATAATAAGGACAAAGCTCGGATCTAGAGCTTATGCATGTAAGTGCATATGCAAAAGTGTGTAAAGTGATATATTAATCAAAACAACGTAAATAAATCACAAATACAAAATCAAAATAAGAAAATAACTAAAATACAATTTTATTTATTATTTATTTATTTGTTTCTTTTGAAAAATATTAATATAAAGGGAATTAAATTAAATATCAAATAAAACCTATTAAATCCAAAATTTTTAATAGCACATAATTAAAAGTTTTGGCTTGACTCTCAAAATGCCTCCAATGGAGTCACCAAGTTGTCTTAATGTATCGGTCTAATAACTCAATCGCTAGATGTAAAAATTAAAAATCATAAAAACATAAGGAGTCGCCACTAATCTTTTTTAGGGTGATTGGCCACCAAAAAATTTTATCTTTTTAATAAAACAAGTTTAAAGTTTATTAAAAAGATAATTATGGTCTATGAAAACAGGATTGGATTCGAGAGTCGGTTACACATGGGAAAGAATTACCACCCCCACAATGCTAGTAAAATTGGTATAAGTTAATCATGCTCTATTTATAATTTTGGATAAAATGGTTTTTATTTTGAAATTTAATAATAATTCCTCTTGTTTTTAAAGAAATAAAATCATTTAAAAATCTTTAATTAGAAATGTTGTGAAAATCTTTAAATTAAAGAAATATCCTAAAACTCTTTAACATAAAGGTAAAATTTGAAGATAATCCTTTTCATCTAAGATTTACCTTAACATTTCCTTTAAAAATAAAAATAAAAATAATCTTATTTGAAAATGAATATTATCGGTGACTCTCCAACATCTAGGTAGAGTATTAAAAGTTATATTTCTCGGAATATTATTTTAATTTAATTTTTTTAAATCAATTTTTGAAATAGGTTTTTCATGCAATAAATATGAAAAAGGCTATTGTAAACCATAAACAACAATAATTAAAAGACATGCGTATGCATAATGAGTGCAAGAACATGGATATATGCGAATGTATGCTACAAGTGATATTAAGGTGTGAATTTAAGAATTAGGTTTTTAGATATAAAGAGATCACTTGGTGCAACTATCTATACTTAAAATTCCATTTTATTATTTTTATTTATTATTTTTTATTTAAAAAATTTTTATTTTATTGTTTTAAAATACGAAATTATATGAAAAATTTTTAATGAAATAAAATTTCTTAAATACTCCATCATCTAGGCGGCATTTAGGAACATATTTTTTCACAAAAGATTTTATATAAATCTTAGAATCTTGAGATGATTTTAAGGTTTTAAGTGAATATAGGGTTTTACATTAGGTTTTCAAGTTTCACCAAGGATTTAGGGTTTCATTTAGAATTTTTACTTTAGGATTTTAATTTTAGGGATTTGATTTGAGGGTTTTAATTTTAGAATTCCGAGTTTAGGGTTTCGGTGGGAGTTTTAATTTTAAGGTTTCATTTCACAAATTTACACGCATCTCTAAAAATTTCTAGCATATAGGCAAACTTTTGGAGTAAACTCGTTTTTTATGATTTTCAAAAATTAAATTTTATATATTTTAAAATATTTCTTTTTCATTAAAATTTTATTATTGTTATTTATTTTTTATTTTTATTATTTAATAATTTTCAGATATTTAGGTGAAACACGATTTTTATTCCTTCCAACATCTAGGCAAGAAATTTAAAATTATTTTTTTTTATATTTTTATTATAATTATAATTATTTTATTATTATTATTATTATTATTTTGTATTGCATTTTGTAGCTCTTCATCTTTATTTTTATTATTTTATTTTACTGCTTATATTCACTTCTTCTACTTAAACTTAAACTCAGTCATTTCTTAAAACCTCTTTTATATATATATTTGTGTTTACCTTGTTATCGACATTATACGGATGTACATTTTTCATCCGTAATCAAATCCATGCAATAATTATAAAGCCTAAAAGACAACCAAAACCCCTACCTTAATATTGATTCGAAAGCCAACCAAAAAGCAATCGAAACCAAAATAAACTCTTAAAATCAGTCTTCAATGCCAAAGAAAAACTCAAGTTCTAAACTTTTAACACCACTGTCAAAAACTAACAAAAGGAAGAAACAACTCGGACCCTTACTATACTTGGTCTTGGCACATGATACAAGTAAAAACACAAAGTTTAGTTTCAACGCGCAGCATGGATTTTCATGCAAATAGAACACGCAATAATGGAGTTTCAAACTCCATGCAAACCAGAAAAAACATCCAATATTCTGCATGTTTCAAAAAAAAAACGAAAAGACAGAATCAAAAACCTTTCAAGTTAAGCCATCCTTTCATGTTTTCCTCTGCAGTGTTTTTTTTGGGCTACTGTTCACGTCATCAAGAACCGCCTCTTTCTCCGCTGGTTACCTCCTTTCTTTTTCGTTTTGTGCTCTTCCTTCTCAGCACCCAGCTTCTCTTCTTCGTTTTTTCCTCGTTCTTATTTTTCTGCTTACTGATTTCACGTCTTGTTCTTCTTTCTTTTTTGTTGTTCGTGCTTTTTGTTGGATCACGCCTCCTCTAGTTTTTCCTTGCTTCTGCCTTCTACCGTCACTGCCGCTGCCGCATTTTTTCCATGCCACCAGCCCAGTTTTCTGTTTTCTGCTTGCTTTTCTACTGCTGGTTTCAGTTCCGCTTATACTTTCGGCTGCATCTTTTTTGTTTCCTTCCTTCTCCACGTTGTTACTGCTCCCTTTTCTTTTCACGTCTACTGCCTGTCTTTTTTTTTTTTCTGCTCTACGTTGTTGCGGTCTTTGGTTTCACAGTTTTTTGCTTCCTTTATTTGTTCTGTTGCAACTATTTTCCTGCCTGGCGCTACTGCTTGCCCGTCTTTCTTTGCTTCCCACGTTCTTCCCCTCTTTTTCATTTCTGCTTACGGTTTTTCTTCTCTGCCAAATACCCTACGTTGCTGGCCGTGGCACCGTACCCTCAGTTTTTCTGTTTTGCCGTTTACACGGCATGTTTGTACCACAGTTTTTTGGGCTTTCAAGTCCCTTTCTCTTTTTTTTTTTTTTATATTATGGGCTTCCTTTTCTTTTTATTATTTTATATTTTGGGCTTCTTTTATTTCTTTTGTTTTTGTATTTTGGGCACTTTTTAATTTGTTTGGGCCAAACTTTTTGATTTTGTATTTATTTTTTGTTTTATTTATTTATATCATTACTTCTTGATTTTTTTAATTTAAAAAATTTTCAATTTTTATTTGATTATTTTATAATTTTCAAATTTAAATTTAAAATTTTAATGTTAAATTTTGCATGCTTATATTATTATTATTATTATTATTATTATTATTATTATTATTATTATTATTATTATTATTATAGCCATTAAAGGCTTTTAAGATTGGGCCTTTATTGGGCCATTTCAAGTTGCCAATACAACGGTCTCACTATGGGACCCATATTGGGTTTCATTTTTGAGCATTTGAAAATGAACCATACAATGGACCAAAAAATTATGGTCAAGGTCCAATTGTAAAATCGAGCCCAGATTAAAATAATAAAATATTTCTAACAAAATTAAGTGTATATAATGTTTTTGCATTCTATTTACTTGAGTTATATGCATGACTTAAAGATGGAATAGATTTGTATGTGTGATTAGCATAAGTCATTGAAAGCTTGCTTTTGAAAGACATTCTTGTGACTCTATATTTATCCTTAACTTTATATTATGCACTACTACATGATAAGAGCTTTTGTATAATTTTTAACTTTGAGGATGTTATTAATGTTCTTTAGTTTTGTTGATTTAAGGTTTTACTTGAGGACAAGCAAAGATTCAAGTGTGGAAGTGTGATAGTACTAAATTATATAGAGATTTCACATGTCAAAAGGGTGCTAAAAGTTTAATTTTTGGATGATTTTTGGTGCTTTTCATGTTATTTTCATGGCTTTAAGTTTTTCAAGCTCAAGATGCATTTTCATACAAGCCATACATGTAATAATGCACAACTCACATTTGACCCACATAGCCATGCATAATGCTGCCTAGATTTAGTCCATATTCAAGCATGCATAAGCTCAATTGGATCCCAATTCATTCGACCAAGATGAATTTGCAAGATAAACATATTTTTTTGCTTAGCCATGAAGAGTTTCACTCCACCAAGGACACTAAACCATTCAACTACTTCAAAAATCAAGAAAGGATAATCTGAGCTTCCATGGACACTACATCATTTGGCCAATGAGATTTCAAAGCCAATGATGATACTTTTGCTTTGCTTTAAAGAGTTTGGATTTGAGGAGGACTCTATCACCTTGAAGATTAGGAGTTTAAATAAAATACAACTTATCTCCTCTTGAAATCCTATTTTAGCCGAACCTAGGGGGAAAGATTGATCAAGATTGCATCACATGAAGATTAAGGGCCAAGATCATCAAATTTAGCCAAAGCATTCCAAGAGTGAAGAGTTTGATTTTTTTATGCACTTGAAGATTAAGATAAAGTTTTATCTCTTAATTTTTGAATTAAACTCAATCACTTGTAAAGCCTACCCCTTTGGTCGAACTTATGCCTATAAATAAACAAGGCCATTCATTTTTTTCATCATCTCATCTCATCCTACTTCTTTTCTCTCTGTAGTTTCTTTAGTTTTTAGTTCTTTATTTCTTTTTAATAAAGTACTGGCTTAGGAGATAGATTTGCCCATTACCAAGCTTTTGTTCTTTAATTCTTTTTCAATCAAGAAGTATTTTTATTCAAAGATCTCTTTTTTTATTTTCTTGTTTATAAAATTTTGTTCTTGTTTCTTTAAAATTTGGCACAAGCATTCCATTTAAATTTCAAGATACAAGTTCTTTGATTTTTTTACAAGTTCAGCCTACTATCTTCTTACATGTTATTTAATTTCTTTCATGCTATCTTCATTCACTTGAAAGCAATTTGACAATCTTGATTTCTTGTTTCACAATCCTTACTTATTGTTTTAATTAGTCTATGGCTTTAATCTTGTACTTTCTAAGTGACAACAGGTGAGGTCAAGATCCTTACCATCCATCACCTTTAATCTTTACTTAATCCATGTCTATTTAAACCCTATAACCCTAAAACCCTACAAATTCAGTTGTTTAGATATAGGATCTTAACCTTTCACTTTTGGTACTTGTGAACTACCCAACATTATATTTTATAATCCCGAAGGAGGCTATACTTAGAATACTTCACTTTATTACTTGATCTATGTGCTTGTAACTCTATACAAAAAGTAGTAATTACAACTTTCACCATTATATCCACCTTCCTAATATGATCTAATGGCCCATATTCATTGTAAAGGTAAGATTTTTATAGCTCCTAAATCTCATGAAAAAATCGTTTTGCCCTTAGTGTAAAGTTTTTGGTATTTAGGCTATTTTCTTAGAAATCAATATTCTCATGCTCATTTTTGGAATTCTCAAGCACTAAAAATCATGATATATTATAAAATTGAGATTTGAAAATTTTCAAGAAAATTTGACCTCGAAAAAGTCAAATTACGAAAATACCCCTAAAGGGTATTTTGGTAATTTCATACATTTTAGGGTATTACTATGATTCTGAATGCACCAAAAACCATCAAATATTATAAAATCATGATCTAGAGAGTTTCACGAAAAACCAACCTCGAAAAGGTGAAATTACAAAAATACCCCTAAAAGGTATTTTGATAATTTCGTACCTTTCGAGGTACAATCAAGTTTTTCAAAATTAAAAAAATTATCAAATATTATAAAATCATGATCTAAAGCTTTTCGTAAAATTTCAATCTCACGAAGGTCAAATTATGAAAATTTCTCTAAATAGCATTTTGGTAATTTTATACCTCTCAAGGTTATATGCGTTTTTAGTGTACCAAAAATCATCAAAAGATATTTATTTATAATCTAAACATTTTCATGAAAATTTAACTTTGAATAAGCCAAATGCTGTAAATATCCCTAAGGGTGTTTTAGTATTTTTATACTTTCCTAGGTACAAAAAATTCTTTAACGCTTTAAAAATCACAAATTTTCATTTTAAACCACATTGATTTCAATTTGGTTATGAATTTTGAGGTTTGGCATGGATTCTATCTATTTTTATTGAGTTTGATCAATTTTGATCAAGTTTGACAAGATTTGACCAACATTAACTTTGGGGCATTTGGGTTAAATTGGTCCAAATTTTGATTTTAAAAACTTGAAAAAATGTTGAATTTGAATCGGGTTAAATTTTAAGTGGTTCACAAATGGCTAGAATTTTACCTGAACAAAATTATGTGTCTACAAGAAGAAGCTTATTTTGTTTCCTTTTTATGGAATGACATAAACAAACTTGCTATTAAGAGGTGGACTGGCACTTCTAGCAGAGATAACATACACATAACTTAATTCCTTATGGGGCTAACATGGCTGGAGTTAAGGGTTGCTAAATGATTTAGAAGGTTAGGAGCTTTATCTATTAGGTCAGACTCTTTAAGGGTTTCTTTTACCTTGACTACATTAACATCTTTTTCATCTCTCGACGTACCATTCCCTCTAGATACAAATTGTAGCTCCTTGTTTTTCAATTTAAGTGTAAGGCTAGCATCACACACATCTATTAAGGCCTTAATAGTAAATAGGAAAGGTCTTCCTAACAATAATAAAGCTTCATCATCCTCCATGTCTAAGATAGGAAAATCCATAAGAAAAGCATAATTACTATCTTGAATAGTACATTTTTCAACATCTATTATGGTAACTTAGCAGACTGATTAGCAAATTTAATGTTGAATTAGGCAAGTTTTAGCTTTTTGTAATCTAGCTACATAAAATATTCATAAGTATCAAGTTTATACTACAACCAAGATCACAAAAAGGATTATGAAATTTTAAATGTCCAATTTTGCAAGGAATAGTAAAACTCCTTGGATCTTTTTATGTTTTGGGTAAGGGTTGTTGAAGTTTAGGGCTATAATCTTCTAAAAATATGGTTTCCTTCAATTCCTTAAGTAGCTTCTTTTGAATAAGTTTTGGAGAAGGTGGTGCTGTGTTGAAACACTATCTATCTATATATTTTAGTAGTTATCCTTAGCCCTGGTTAAATTTTTTTTTTTTTATAGATCTTTCTCTTGAGGGTCTTCTTCTTGCATTGTTTCTCTAAGTTTAGGCTAAATGCTTTTCAGTAGTGCTCTCCTTACTTGCAATAATATTTATCCATTTTCAACAAAACCTTCAATGTATCCTTTAAGATCTTTTTCATAGGTCGCTATATCTTCAAAGGCCTCTAATGCCATAAGATCAAACCCTTACAAAATTTCTATACTAAATATTAAGAGTTTTTCGTCTTCTAATATATTTTCTTTTCTTATGAAATTTACTTCACGTTGTCTTATGAAGTTGGGGAGGTTTAATACTATAGGGTCATCATTCTTTTCATCAAAATCCTCCATCCTAACATCTTTCAAAAAATATATTGCCTTACATTACTCCTTACCTTATCTTTTAAGGTTGGATTCAGTGTTGCTAGGCAAGTTACCTACAAGGCGGTTTGCTATAGCTTGAGTGAGTTGACCTATTTAGTTTACTAAGTTCTTGATTGATGCAGCTTAACTTTGGGTATTGGCATTGTTGGCTTGCATAATTGGGTCAAAATGTTTCCAAAGATGGGTTTCTTTTCCTTGGGTGGGTTATAGATTCATGGACTGGGGCAATAATTGGTGTTTTGGTTATTGGTGAATTGGTGGTTTGGTTGGTTCTAAGAAAAAATTGGGTGGTTTCGCCATCCAAGATTGTAGGTATTGCTATAAAGATTATATTTTACTTTGGCTTGCTAGATGTATTGGATTGGCTCTACTCTAATTTGGCATCTTTAAAAGGATGGGGTTTTTCACAAATATCACAAGAGACAAAAGGGCTTTATATAGCATTTACATGGTTGGTTTAGGGTTGGTTTCCTATGGTTTCAATTTTTTTAGTGAGGGCAGTTAATTAGGAATTAATAAAAGTAATAGCATTAACCTCAAATAAACTAATAGACTTTTTACTAGCATTTTTTTCCATGCCCCACTAGTAATTATTGGTAGCCATCTTTTCAATAAATTCATTTGTTTCCTCAAAAATCTTGCTCATAATTGCCCCTCCAACAGTTGAGTCTAAGGTGGTTCTCATGGATGGTGTGAGACCATTGTAAAAAATCTTGATTTAGAGTTATTAGGGTAGACCATGGTCTAGGCATTTTCTTAACAGCTTTTTGAATCTTTCCCATCCATCATACAGTGTTTCACCATTAGCTTGTAGAAATATGGTGATCTCTTTCCTTAGCTTGGCCATATTAATTGGTGAAAAAAACTTTGCTAAAAACTTTTAGACCAAGTTATCCTAAGTTATGATTAAACCAGGTGGTAAAAAAGACAACCAATTTTTTGCCTTATCCCCGAGAGAAAAAGGAAATAATTTTAATCCATTTGTTACATCATAAACACCATTATAGTGAAAAGTATCACATAATTCAAGAAAGTTAGAAATGCAAAGATTTGGATCATCGCTTGGTAACCCTCCAAACTGCATAGAAGTTAGGACCATTTGTATGATTGAAGGCTTTATCTCAAAGCTGTTAGTTTGAATAATCGGCCATCTAATAGATGGCTAAAAACTATCTGCACAAGGAACTGCATAGTCTCTTAATGTTTTTTGCCCTCATTGTTTGCATTAGCCATTGGAGTTGGTGTAGTGGTATTGATTGTTCTTTTTTTCTTCTTTTAAAGTTCTTTCAATTTTTTGATCAATAGGAGCTAAGTCAACACTTTTGTAACTGCGTATGTGAATAAGAAAGGATAAAAGAAAAGCAAAAAAAAAGTAAATAAATAAAAGAAAAAGGTTTAGATTATAAAAAGTTAAGAATTTTGTATTGATATTAAGAACATCACTATAATCTCTGGCAACGATAGCAAAAACTTGATTGTTGCCATTTATATAGCCTACAAGTGCTCAAATCAAGTAATAAAAGTAAGTATTCTAGTATCTTCTCTTTAGGGTTTATATAATATAATGTTGGGTTGTTCATAATTATTAAAGATGAAACTCTAAGATCTTTTATCTAAACAAATAGGAATTTAGGGTTTGGTTGCACGAAAAAATAAAAATTAAAAGTGACGTGTGGGCTAATATCTTGACTTCACTAACTGTTACTTAGGAAGTAAAAAAAAATATTGTCAAAAACTAGCTCTAAGAAAACAAGTTTTAAAAGATTGAAAAGTGAAGAAAGCATGAGAGTGTCGATTGCTTAAAGTAGGCTTGGAATAAAGATTGTATGAAAAAACTTATAGATCAAGAAAAAAAATGATGGCCGAATTTTACAAGAAATAAAAAAATGCTTGAATAAATCTTGAAAAGAAAATAATGCTTTTACCGAAATCAAGAATTAAAAAAACATTATTTTAACTTGACAAACAAGAAAAGAAAGATCTTGAAAATAATATTTCTTCAATTAAAATTTAAAAATAAAAAAATAAAGCTTTGTCATTATTGGTAAATCTGTCACCTAAGCCAATAACTCAACTAAAGAAAAGAAAACTAAAAAACAACTAAAGAAATAAAAGAGAAAATGAGTGGAATGGGATAATGAAAAGAGTGAATAGCCTCCCAATTTATAATGAAAGATTCAACCATTGGGGGATAGGATTATAAGAGTTTGCTTATAATTCAAATACAAATGGATAAAACTCAATCTTGATCTCCAAAGCATTATAGTCAAATAGGGCTTTTCATGGTGGAGTGTTCTTGGCTGAATGATCTCTTGATGGTGCAATCTTGGCCTTTGATTGAATCTTGATCAAATCTTCTCTCTTGGATTCGGCTAATGCTTCAAAATTAAGAGTAGTTTGATTTTTATCGAAGTCTTGAATTTTAAATGAATAAAATCCTACTTCAAGTCAAAATCTTCAAGGCTATGCAACAAGCTTCATGGTGAGCTTCAAATTCTTCTTGGCCAACTAGGATTGTGCTTGAAAAAACCATGATCTTGTAAATTGAGCTTCTCTCTTGCAAAACCAAATGAATAAAGTCCTTGTGCAACACAATTTCTTCATGCCTAAGCAATTGAGTCACGCTTGGATCACACTTCTATGAATAACATGACGGAGTCTGAGTGAGATTAGAATTGCATGCAATCTTTCTTGCATGTGGCCAAATATATCAAGAGAGAGTTCTTGTGCATGGTTGCATGAATGTGGATCAAGGTGGGTCGACAATGAGCTTCCAAAATTGGGCCAATATTTCTCCTTTGCATGCTTGCATGCATGGCATGCATGAAAATGAAGCTTTTTAGATTGAAAACCTAAAACCATGTGCTAGCCTTGAATTGATCCTTATTTTGAAATGACAAAACATTAAGCTAAATAAGCTTGATCAAGATTTTGAAAAAGATTTATTTAGTACATGTTCTTAAGTTTTACATTTTGGTATTAAATAAATAATATGTTTTTCAAAGTATAAACAAACATTTCTTTGTTTTCATATTTCTCAAACCAAATCTATCTTTAAAATTATTTATTTAAGCTTAAATGAAAGTCCAATTGTTGTTTTTAAAATGAATTTATTCATTTTGGACTTAATGCAATTTTGATAATATTGGTTTTGAGAAATAGATTAACTTGAGAAAGTTGTTTTACAAGAACAAAGTTTTACAACATTGAACTTATTTTACTATTTTGTATTAATTCACAAAGTTTTAATATTTGAATTTTATATGGTTGGAAAGCTCTTTGAGTCTATTTTCTAATGGATTAAACAAAATCCAAATCCAAATTTTCTAAGAAAAGATTTTGAATTTTTACTAGACACTTTATAGTTGTCAAAAAAACTACATAAGAGGTAACTTTGAAAATTCACTATAATTCACACTCAATGAATTAGGTGATGAATTTCATATGAATAGAAATCCCTTTAAGTCTAGTTTCTAAATCTTCAAACAATTTTATGATTTGGATTTATATACTTAAGATATGATCAAATTAGTGAGTAGAATGCAAAATAGGAAACAACCACCTAGCCATTGATAAGATCGATCCCCTCATGAAAGGGATCAATCGGGTCATGTTTTTTAAGCATGAAATGACATAAACTTGAACCAATCAATCCCTTCAAGGAAGGGATCAATCGGGTTTGGGCAGAATCACACCAATGGCTATTTTCTTCTTCCAAGCATCCCCAACGGCTACTCCTTTAATTTCTCTATAAATTGGGCATTCCAACACCAAGAATATTGATGAATCAAGAGAGAAAGAGCCAACAAGCCATATTTTCATTATCTCAAAGAATCAAGAGTTTTTAAAGCTTTAAAGTCCATATCTTTGTATTTATTGTATCCAAATTATACTTATTGTTCATTCATCATTTTCATTCATCATTTTTTTATACTTAAACTTAGCAAACACTTAGCCTTAGAGAGGTTGCTCTATTGTTTGCAAAATTACCTTTGTATACAAGGGTTAAAGAGAACAAGAGGTGAGGTATCCTCTTGAGAGCTTTGAAGTGAGATTGGGTAAAATACTACAGAGGATAGAGGTCTTTATCTTAAGCCTTAGAAAGAAAAAGATAGGTTGTATTTGTAATTCAAGAATAGTGGATTCAAGCCTTGGTGTGGACAACCAAGAAGAGAGGACATAGTGCTTTATGAAGAAGGATCGAACCTCTATAAATCATTGTGTTTGATTTCTGTATCCCTATCTCTTTAAAATTTATTGTTATTTATATTTGATTCTAGGTACATTAATTTTTATTATTTGCATTATATTTTTATCAAAAGTGCTTATTGTTTTAATTTCCATTCAATTATATTGAAATCATTTGTTTAGGAAGAATTTGGAGAAATTAATTCATCCCCCTCTTAGATCACCATCTCACCTAAAAAGCTAACAATTGGTATCAGAGCTTTGGTCTCTTTTTTGTAGGTTTAACTACCTTGAGTAAAGATCCTATGGCTTAACTTAAGTTTCAAGATGGTGAGGAAGTCCTCAAAGCTCTTATGTTTGATAAATTTAAATTTTGTGAATGGAAAAGGAGGATGAAGATGTTCATAATGGCCCAAGATTTTGGAGTATGGAATGTGATGGAAAAAAGGCTTAATACTCATTCTAAAGATGCAAAATATATGAAGTAAATAATAGATGATGCAAAGACCAAGTGCATTCTCTATGGAGCTTTAGATGATTACAACTTCAACTTGGCCTCAAAATGCTCAACCTTAAATGAGATATGGAGAAAGTTGGATGTGCTACATGAAAGACAAATTTCTAACCAACATCCATCATGTCTCATGACTATTGAGAAACCAAAGGTAACCTCAACTCTTGTGATTCAAACTCTTATACTTTTGATGAGTTACAAGATATTTACAATGATTTAGTAATTGAGTTTAAAAATATGCATTTGAAACATAAGAAAATGATTTCAAAATTGAATGTTGAAAATGATCTTTTGATTAATGCAAACAATATTTTAGAAAAAGAAAATGAAAAGTTGAAAATAGATTTAAAAACTTCTCAAAGTAGGAATGAATTTTTAGAAAAAGAAAATTTTAATTTGAAAAAGAAATTTGATGAATTGATGAATGAAAAACTAAAGCTTTTAAAGAGTTCATTAAGTACTAAAATGATTAAATGTAATTTTAGTAATTTTCATAGTCATACTATACATACTTATCCTATTAGAAGAAAAGTTCCATTTAGAATTAGGCAAGTATGGGTTCCTAAAGGAACAAGAGACTTCCTTACTAACTCTTAAGGACTCGAAGCAATTTGGGTACTAAAAATCAAATGAGATTGTCTCTTATAGGTGTGCTAGAGTAAGAAGCTACAATGTAAGATTGAAGATTGAATACTCTAGACACATAATGGAGATAGGTAACCTCTAAACTTTTATTTGAAGAGTATTTGAATTTGGTTACCTATTCTTGATGAAATTTATGAATGCATGATTGATTATGCAAAATTTGGTTGACATTGATTGCAAGACATATGTTGCATAATATTGAGAACATGTGAGCTTGAATTGAATATGCATTTATTTTGCACTTAAATATGTTTGAGATGCTTGTTGAAATTGATTGTGGTGTTAAATTGCTTGAGCATAATTTTATTGATGAATTTTTTATTGATGCTGGGTGTGATTATTTATGTGCTTAATTATTTTTCATAATGTTACATGCAAGTTTCAAAGGATTGTTGAACTTAAAAGATCAAATCTTGTTTTTGAACATACATGGGCATCAAAAACCATTTAGACAATTTCAAATTGTGATATAAAACTTTTCTAAATGGTTTAAAGAACTTAAATTTGTGTTTAAACATATTTGCCCATCTTAATAGTCTTTTTCAAGGAAATATGGAGATTAAGAGTTGACTTTTTGATTCCTTGTTTCTAATGCCAAATGACCACTTGAACAACTTTGTTTTGTCATTTGAAACTTGTTGGAATGGTTCAAGATGGTTAAAAATAAGCTTGACTAGTTATGAGATCTTTTAAGGTATTTTTCAAGCAAAAATGAGTTTTAAAGTGCAAAAATCAAAATCCTAAACATATTAAGCTTTAAATGGACTATCCTACTATATTTTGCATAAATATATTTGTTTGAATGATTTTGGCATGATGGAAATGATTTTTTTTTATTTTTATGCATATTGATTTGTAATTGTTGAACGGCATGATGGAAATGATTTTTTTTTTATTTTTATGCATATTGATTTGTAATTGTTGAACATGCTTATATGACCATGTTGCTTAAAATTACTCAATTTGTTCTCAATGCTTAGATAGTGTGAAATTTTTTTTTAAACTTGATTATTATATTTAAAATTGTTATAACTCTTGATTTGTGAATTGATGAACATCTTGTGCTTAAGTGATATATATATATATTGATTTTTTGTTCATCTATGTTTTTGGTCAAGGTATGTGCTCATATGATGATTGGTTCAACTTGACCTTAATACTTATGATTTGAAAGTCCTTAAATTATCTATTTTTTAATTTGTGAAATACTTTTACGAAATATGCTTATTTTTGTGCTTAAATGTTTTATTAATTTTGTGAAATATTTTGGATCTTGTGCTCAATTGATATATCTCTTGATTTGTGATTTTGAATATGATGAACTACTTGCTTGTAAATGATATGAGTTATTGGTTCATCTATTGTTCTTGTCAAGTGTGTGTATATATGATAAATATTTTTTTTCTTCTTGACTTGACATGGTTGTAACATGATTTAAGTAAACAAATTTCTTATGATGCTTATTTTTAGCTTAAGTCATTATTGACTATGGCCTATAATTTGTGTAGACATATTTATGCTTTTGTGCTAAAATTTTCTTAAATTTTTTTTTATGATAAATATGTCTTCCTTGAGTTTTTTGTTTTTATATGGCCTAAAATTTATTTTGGCATATTCTTTGGTGATTTATTGAATATATTTGAATATTGAATATGTCTTCTTTGTGTTCAATATTTCTAAATGATCTATAAAGGATTCATGTTTTGCACATTACATGAGAACTTTTGCTTTAATGCCATTCTTGTGCTATTTGATGTTTAAATTGATATATGGCCTCTAGCTTAAGTATATGTCTTCCTCACAATTGGCAACTTATGCTTAGTGAATAATTTTTTTTTTTGCCTATAATGACTTAGAATATGGAATTGTTTTCTAACAATTGGTATAATTTTTATCAATTGATTTTTTTGATGTTTCTAATGAAAATCCTTTGTCAAGAAATTTTTCTAAGTCTATGTTAGGAGAACTTGAAATGAGCATGAATAAGCCTACATTTTTGGAATTTCAAGTGGAACAAGCAAAGCAAGTCATCTTCATCAATCAAGCCCATGTGCATCAAAAACTTAGCTCAAATGATGTGGAATGGAGGATTCAAAGCCTGACTTAACTACAATGAGCACAATAACATAGCTTGACAAGGATGGAGGTAATTGTATTGAATCTATGCTATGTGCTTATAATTTATAATGTTTAATGCATGATTTCATAAATGCTTTCTTTGATATGTGCAAAAATAAGATATTACGTTTGAATTAATCACCAAGCTACTTGATAAGATTTGTTTTAACTTTGTTAAATGCTTGGATTGATTAATATTCATGCCTAGTTCTTAATTGCTTTGATTAATAGTTTTTATTGCATGAATATTTGTTTGAATCTTCGGACATAGATATGAGTTGAATATATTGATTTTTTGATCTTTTAATTGCCTTGACTCATAGATTATGAACTTACAATTTTGAAATTTTATATACATGTTCGTTGATTGAGATCATTGAGATAGCATGCACCATATTATGTCCAAATGTTTGTATCTTTATTGGTATATTGCTATATGTAATTTGAAATGCTTTTGCATATGTTTGTATGGTTTTGATTGAAAAATATGTTTGAATTGTATTTATGTACTTGCATATGTTTAGATTAAGTACATTGCTATGCATTGAAATAATTTGGACTATATTTGAATGATTATGCTTTCATTATTTCTTTGCTATAGCATATTTGTTCATCATGTTTGGAGAATGCTAATATAATCTTTGTTAGGACATGATAATTGAACCTCATTGCTCATTAGGACTCATGATTTATTATATACATATGAGCTTTTGGTTCTTATTTGGATAGGATAGCTTATGAAAGATTACTAATATCATTTATGCATGTATTGAATGAATCTTTCATATGCTTGGAATTTGTGCTCAATGAAAGTTGTTGAATAAAATTGCTAACAATTAGTATCAAAATTGTGAAAGAATTTTTTTTAACTTTCATAGACACTTGTTTATATGCTTATCCTTGATATAGCTTATACCTTTCATGCAAAATTGTATGTGCCTTAAATTGATTAATCCATATTTTGAAATGGAGGAGAAATCTTATAATACAATTTTGCTTAATTTGTTTTGTGATAACAATTGGTATGCTTCTTGATGACATATCTTTAACAATTGATATGAGCTTGTATGCATGTGCTTGAATTCATGCTTAATTGCTATTGATGTTTTTGGTTCTAAGAACATCTTATAATAACATGATTTATGAGTGGATTGCATATCATTCATTATCCTTTGCTAATAAATTTCATGTAGTAAATTTGTTGACTTGTGCTAAAATGCTAAAATTGGATACACTTATGCTTTTGTGCTTGAATATATGTATGTGAACTTCATTTTGCATATTATACTTGATTACATGTATTCAAAATACTTGATATTATTGGTATCAAGCATTTTGCCTTATGCCTTGAATTGATCTCTCTTTCTTTTGAAATGACAAAAAGAGGGAGAGAGTATAGAGATATTTCTTCTTGTATGCTTATTGCAATTGATATAAGAGTTTAAACATTTGGTATAAAGAGCATAAACAAAAGAGAGGAGAAATGTTTCATGAATATATTTGTTAATAATGCCTTTTTGTGTTTATTTGCTTATTAATATGCTCATGCCTTTTTGCTATGACAAAAAGGGGAGAAATATTATATGGACAAATTTGCTTATGCTTGGCATGCATATGTTTGATTGTGCTTATTTGATATATACGCTCTAACATAGGTTTGGTGAGTTGTTGGATTAGGATGCATAAATTAAGGGGGAGTTTTCCAAAATGTCTTTCAAAATCTTAAATGTTTGAAAGAAAGTTTTTCATCAAGCAAATTTATCTTTAAGTTTTGTCATATCTAAAAGGGGGAGATTGTTAGCCTTGAATTGATCCTTATTTTGAAATGACAAAACATTAAGCTAAATAAGCTTGATCAAGATTTTGAAAAGATTTATTTAGTACATGTTCTTAAGTTTTATATTTTGGTATTAAATAAATAATATGTTTTTCAAAGTATAAACAAACATTTCTTTGTTTTCATATTTCTCAAACCAAATCTATCTTTAAAATTATTTATTTGAGATTAAATGAAAGTCCAATTTTTGTTTTTAAAGTGAACTTATTCATTTTGGACTTAATGCAATTTTGATAATATTGGTTTTAAGAAATAGATTAACATGAGAAAGTTGTTTTACAAGAACAAAGTTTTCCAACATTGAACTTATTTTATTTTTTTGTATTAATTCACAAAGTTTTAATAGTTGAATTTTATATGGTTAGAAAGCTTTTTGAGTCTACTTTCTAATGAATTAAACAAAATCAAAATCCAAATTTTCTAAGAAAAGATTTTGAATTTTTACTAGACACTCTGTAGTTGTTAGAAAAACTACACAAGGGGTAATTTTAAAAATTCACTATAATTCGTACTCAATAAATTAGGTGATAAATTTTATATGAATAGAAAGCCCTTTAAGTCTAGTTTCTAAATCTTCAAACAGTTTGTGATTTGGATTTATATAACTCAACATATAATCAAATTAGTGAGTAGAGTGCAAAATATGAGACAATGACCCAACCATTGATAGGATCAATCCCCTTATGAAAGAGATCAATCAGGCCGTGGTTTTTAAGAATGAAATGACATAAAACTTGAACCAATTGATCCCTTCAAGGAAAGGATCGATCGGGTCTAGACAGAATCACACCAACGGCTATTTTTTCATACTTTCAATAGCTATTTTCTTATCCCAAGCATCCTTAACTACTACTCTTTCAATTTCTCCATAAATTGGGCACTTCAACACACTAAGAAGATTGATGAATCAAGAGAGCAAGAGCCAACAAGCCATATTTTCATTCTCTCAAAGAATCAAGAGTTTTTAGAGCTTTAAAGTCCATATCTTTGTATTTATTGTATCCAAATTATACTTGTTGTTCATTCATCATTTTTTTATACTTAAACTTAGCAAACACTTAGCCTTAAAGAGGTTTCTCTATTTTTTGCAAAATTACCTTTGATATACAAGGGTGGAAAAGAACAAAAGGTGAGGTATCCTCTTGAGAGCTTTGTAGTGAGATTGGGTAAAATACTACAGAAGGTAGAAGTTTCTATCTTAAGCCTTAGAAAGAAAAAGATAGATTTTATTTGTAATTCAAGAATAGTGGATTCAAGCCTTGGTGTGGACAACCAAGAAGAGAGGATGTAGGTGCCTTGTGGAGAAGGACCGAACCTCTATAAATCATTATGTTTGATTTCTCTATCCCTATCTCCTTAAAATTTATTGTTGTTTATATTTGATTCTAGGTACATTAATTGTTATTGTTTGCATTATATTTTTATCAAAAGTGTTTATTATTTTAATTTCCATTCAATTATATTGAAATAATTTGTTTAGGAAGAATTTGGAGAAATCTAATTCACCCCCCTCTTGGATCACGATCTCACCTAAAAAGCTAACACCATGAATTAACATGAAAAGCTCCAAAAATCATCCCAATTTAAATTTTAACACCATTTTTTACACGTAAAAACATTATATATTTAGATGTTATTAGTCCACCCTTTCCAGCTTGATTTGTTGTATCGTGAGAAGGCATTGATTACACTTAAATTTTAGTATTTTCATGTTCATTTTTAGTGCAACTTTCTTTATATATTTGGCTTGTTCTTTAAGATTCTTGGCAAAAATACTTTTAAATGCACATTTGTCTTATGTGTAGGTGCAAATAAAGAAAATGAGGAATTTTGGATAATTTTTTATACAATTTGGAGGATTATTGGTGTAATTTATGCAAATGACCTAAACTAGTTTCAATAAGCTATGTTGCCTTTCAAGGGAATTTTTTTTATCCTTGCTTCTATGAATTGTTTTATGCTTAATTGTCAAAGTTTTCAAGTGATTTTAATGTTGAAGTTGTTCATTAAATGTCTTGACTTGTTGGTAGCCAAATGAAGGGAATGAAGCATACAGTGGGCCGAAACTACAAGGGACCACTTATTTGTAGATATTTTGGAGATATTTTTTGGGGCTCAATTCACCACTCACATGCCTATAAATAAGAGGAGAGTTAGCCAATTTAGCTAGGACTTTAGCTTAGAATTTAATATTTTTTATTCTTTAAATTTATGCACCTTACATTTTCTTGCACTTTACTTTCTTACTTTTTTTAGTTGCCAAATGATTTTAATTCTAGTTTTTCTCACTGATTCTTGTTGTAATTTCCACTTTCCTAAAACCTTTTCAGTGTTCTTTATGATTTTGGCAATGAAATTCGCAAATTTGATTGATTTTCAGCTTAAATCTTCAAGTTTTCTCATTGATCTCAATTCTATTTGTGTATACTTGACATATTTGCAATATTTTGTTGTTCATTTTATACTTGTTTTTTCTCTAATTTTTTTTCATAGTTTCATAGTTCATTAGGCTTTATCATAGCAGATTATTAGTATCAAATTCATTCCCAATCAATACAATTAATTCTCACAAATTTAGGTTGAAATCTTGGATGCAGTGGAGATTAAAAATGCGATTCAAGTTAGAGCTTGGTTCTTCTCTCCTGTAGGCAATTTATTTTCTTTTTGCAACCTTTGAAATCTTATATTTACTTGTTACCTTGCTTATTTTCATTTTATTGCAATATAATTCATGAGTTTGGTGGCTGTTTGGATGATTTTTGTTGAAGATGTTATGTTTTCCTCTGTTTTGCATAGATCTTAAGATGCTACTTCATTGAGCTACTTTTGTGATCTTTTGTTGCAATTTTCTTATTGCATTGTGAACAAAACTTGTTGTTTAATTGTTCCTTAGCTCAGATTAAGCTTGTTTCCAGTATAAGTCTATAAATCTACTTTTTCTTGTGTTAACTTAGTGACTTACAAGTTCATTTCTAGGTTCAATTTTAGTTTCTTCTTACTATTTATGTATATTCCTTCAAGTTTTCTTTTACAAAATCATTCCTCATTCAATTCTTAAAACATTCTTTCAAATTTCAGTTTAAGTGCACTTCATTTGCTCAACTTTGAAGTCCAAGTCGTGAGTTAAAAATCAATTTCCAGATTTTCTTTTTATTTTTAGTTTTTATTTTAGATCATTAGAATTTGTTTAGTTTTTGTTCATTTTCAAGTTTTCATTTAGTTCTCTTGAAGTAAATTCTTGATCATAATCAACTACTTTAGCATCATTTAGGTTTAGTTGTAATGACACAAGTTCAACTACAAGTTCATAGGTAGTTATGATTTTGTTGTTTATCATCTTATTGAGCAATTCATTTGCAATTTTTGGCATTTCAAATTTATTTCTCATTAGATTCTTTGATAGATCTTTGAAGTTACAGTTTGTTTGCATTTGATCATGGTTCATTTTTTATTCAAATATAATAGCCTAAATTCTTAGTTTTAGCTTACAAGTTATATACAGTTCAACATTTCCTTTAAGTTCTTGAAATTATTAATTTTCATTTGCATTCCAAACATGATTTTAGTCTTGTTCTCTATGTGATTTTGCAATTCTAAGCTTTAGTTCATTTACCTTATTTACCATTTGGAGTTCATGTAATTGTTGCAAGTCCTGTTTTGGTTTAGGCTAGCTTGTTTTTTCAGTTTTACAAGTTTAGTAGAATTTTTCATTTTCATTGCTTTAGCTTTAATTCAAATTTGTTTTTATTTTATGTTTTTATTTAGCCATTGTATTTTACATTTTATAGCATTCATTTACCTATTGTTCCTGTTCATTTTCTTATTTACTTAGCTTACATTTTTATGCTTTATTCACTTTTATTTTTGTAGTAGTTAATTTTCATGTTCATTTGTTGATTGGGCCAACTAGAAAAGGGTTGGGTGATAATAGATACTTAGCCTAGGAAATTTTTTACATAATCTTTATAGGACAATATATTGACTGAAAAAGTCACTATTATTACTTGTACGACCTGTACACTTGCAAAGTTTACCTAAATCAAGCATGCATGAAACTTAAATACTTGTCACCCATAAAAAAGTCAACTAACCAATCAATCATGGGTAGGGGAAAGCTATCTTTAGGGCATGCCTTATTCAAATTTGTGAAATCCATGCACATCCACCATTTTTCATTTACCTTTTTCACCAAGACACCATCAGCTAACCATTTAGGGTACTTTACTTCTCTAATGTATCCAACTGCAAACAGCTTGTCTACTTCTTCCTTAATCACCTATATTTGTTTAAGGATGAAATGTCTTTTCTTTTGCTTCACTGGTTTGGCAACTAGGTCTGTATTCAAATGATGCACAAAAATATGCTAGTCTATACCTGGGATATTTACGGTAGATTAAGCAAACACATCTGCATTACATTGTAAGAACCTATGCAATATACCTCTTACTTTATGTTCCAACAAGGAACCTAATTGAATGACCAAGTTTGGGTTTGATGGGTACAGTTGGACTAGGACTGTTTGATTGAAGAGGCTAGCCTTAGACTCTCTTGTTTCATCATGGACATCCAAACTATCTATACTTAGTGTTTGGGCTAAAGTGAGGGTTGATTAAGTATATAGAAGGTAACGAGTTAAGTTATGGTGAATGCGGTGTGCTCACTATTTGGTCTTCCTATTATGTTAACTAAAATCTTAGCAAATGGCATTGGCGAGCTATAACTTGGTTGATTTTCATGTATCGCTCCTTTATAGGTGTAGGGAACTTAACCTTAAGGCAATAAATAGCTACTACCATTTTGGCTTTCTTCATCAATGGCTGGCCAAAACTTACATTGTAAGCTGAGGGTTAGTTTATGACTAAAAAGTTTACCAATGTAGTAAGCATGTGCTTGCCATCTCCTATAGTGATTGGCAGGTTGATAAAATCTTTCACTACGATGGATTAGTTAGCAAATCCAAAGACAGGCCCTAAGGGCCTTAGCTTTTTGTCCAAGAATCCCATTTGTTTAAATATCTGATATTGTATCAAATCCACTAAACTCCAACTGTATATTAGGATCATTTGTACTTGGTAATTGGCAATGGTCATTGAGACCACTATAAGATTATTGCTATTATCCACCAAAATATTAGTATCATTTTTTAAAAATTGTACCTACTAGTCTTTCATTTTCTGCTTTTTGGGTGCCATTTGGACTGTCTTAAGACTATACAAATGGGATTTGCTCTTTGATTTGCCATTAGCCTAGTCCTCTATTACCTCTACAACAACATGGATTATTCTTTAGACTGGGCATTTGTATGTGGCTTTTACTTGGCAGGCTTCTTCATTATGACAAGACAAGCCCTGACCCTACTAACGGTAGGCGTTTCTCATGTTAGGTATGGTGTTGAATTATTATGGTTATATTATAATGGCTAGGTTGGGTGTTTATCAAGACCTTCAATCTTTTGATCTCCTTTTAGAAGGCAATGCAATTATCAGTGGAATGCCTCTCAGTTGAATGGTAGCTGTAATGATGTTTCAGTAAGGGTTAATTACCGGGTCTTCTAAGGGAAGGCCTTACCTAGTCGATTATTTAACTAGGTCTTTGAGTGGGATGTTGGATTATGGCATTAAAAGTTTAGTTTGAGTTTTGGTAGTGGTTAAACTATGATTGGGAGGTACAATTAAGTTGCTTTTCCAATCTTTTATTTTAGGCTAGTTGTGGGCTTGGTGATTGTCATGGAACCATTAGCTTAGAGTATCTGTCTACCTACTATCACCATGTAGACATTCAAGGCATTGTTCATGTCTTTCAGCTCTATCTGCTACCTTGATTTCCTTAGCTTCAACTAACTTTTAGGCCCTCTCATAGAGTTGGTATAACTGCTCAAGCTTGTTTTCTATCAATAATACCTAAAATGATCTTGCCCAAACACATATAATCGTAGAGTTTTGGGAAAAACCCTACCTTTTACTACATCTAAGGCATTGTCTAAATCCATAGAAGTTTTGAAATGATCCAGGTGGTCTTTTAGATTAATGGACCCATTATAGGTTTCCTTAAAAAGTTTCAATGAGGTGGGCATATCAACTTATCTATTGGTGGGGGTGAAAAGGTTATGGACATCTTCTAGCCACTAAAAATCTTTGTTATTTTCTTTCTTGAGCTCAACAAGCTCTTTGTTCAAGGTAGTTACTTACGCAACTAGTTCATTGTTAAGGTTAGGGTTTATGTGAGTTTGGTTTTGTATGGTGGGGTCATTAGGGTAAACATTACTTGTATAGTTTGGAGGCAGCTTTCTTTAGGGTGTGTAGAGTTTTGTGGTGGTTTTCTAAAAAATAACGTAAAACTTTCCCATGGGTATGGTCAAGGTTGTTTGGTACTTGTTGGTACTATTGAAGTATTATTTATTGAATGGCCACTTGAGCATTCAAGAGCTGTATCTAAGTCATTAATGCATAGTAAAAGTTTGGAGCGAGAGGTTGTTGCATATTTGGTTGGTATATTAGGGTTTATGGGTTAGGAAGTAAAACATGCATGGTGGATGTTATAAGGATAATGTTTTGCCAATAAGTGGCATTAGGGGGTTGTGAGGATAGGGCTTATGCAAGAGATCGTTGGGATGTTGGGTTTGAAGGTCTAGCAACAATGGTGTGGACCAGTGTAAAAGTTAATATCATATTTAGAGATAATACTCCCATTAAGTTTTAATAGAACCCCAAAGGTGGTGTAGCCCATGTATTCAATGAAAGTAGGTTACTGGGTAATGGATAAGTGGGTTCATACTTAGGATTCCATAAAGGAAGGTTTGGTGATAGGATTTATGGGGGTTGGTAACATGGTTGTAGCATTAGAGACAACTGCAAGTTGGGTTGTTACATTTATGGTGGGTATCACTATTTGAAAGGATTGGGGATGGTGAGACATGGTTGTTGTTTCCTATAGATGGCACCAATTGTTGATCGTGTTTTTAGGTTGTCTTAGCTAGACAGAGTTGGTGAGAGGTTCAAGGTGAGATAGCCTAAACTTGTAGCTAGAAAATATGATCAGGGGTACTAGAGTTGGTTTTTCAAGACACGTTTCAACACTTAAGTCAATGAGATATTTAGAGATAAAGGAAGAAGTTGAGGTGTGTGTGTGTGTGTGTAGGAAGATATAATGAAGGGAAATCACTTAAGTGTGATGTATGGTCTTGTTTCTTACATAGCCAAACCTTTTCTTTACCTTATATATGATACAATGGGTAGTGACTTGACCGAGACAACTGATAGTCGATTGGAAGCATACATGGAGCTTGAGAAAGGTCCACATGGGTAACTGCAAGTTACACTTAATGTTAGCCTTGAATTGATCCTTATTTTGAAATGACAAAACATTAAGCTAAATAAGCCTGATTAAGATTTTGAAAAAGATTTATTTAATTCATGTTCTTAAGTTTTATTATTTTTGGTACGAAATAAATAATATGATTTTCAAAGTTTAAACATATCTTTCTTTATGTTTTCTTATTTCTCAAATCAAAACTATCTTTAAATATTATTTATTTAAGCTTAAATGAAAGCCTAATTGTTGTTTTTAAAGTGAACTTATTCATTTTGGACTCAATACAATTTTAATAATATTGGTTTTGAGAGATAGATTAACTTAAGAAAGTTGTTTTACAAGAACAAAGTTTTCCAACATTGAACTTGTTTTATTTTTTTTTATTAATTCATAAAGCTTTAATATTTGAATTTTATATGGTTGAAAAGCTCTTTGAGTCTACTTTCTAATGGATCAAACAAAATCAAAATCCAAATTTTCTAAGAAAATATTTTGAATTTTTACTAAACACTTTGTAGTTGTCTAAAAACTGCACAAAGGGTAGATTTGAAAATTCACTATAATTCGTACAAAATGAATTAGGTGATGAATTTTATATGGATAGAAAGCCCATTAAGTATAGTTTCTAAATCTTTGAATGTTTTTTATTTAGATTTGTATAACTCAAGATATGATCAAATTAGTAACTACAATACAAAATAAAAGACAACCATCTAGCTTTGACATGATCAATCCCCTCAGGGAAGGGATTGATTGTTTTCTACCTAGAATAGAATTTTAGCTCCAATATTTCAAAGGGATCAATCACCTTATAGAGGGGATTGATCACCCCCTTGAGCCAATCAATCCCTTTAAGGAAAGGATCGATCAGGTAGGCATTTTCAAAGGCATAATTGGTTCCAAAACATGAACCAATCGATCCTTTCCCCTCATGGAAAGCATCGATCGAGTTTGGGCAAAATCACTCTAATGACTACTTTTTCATGCTTCCAATGAGCATTTTCCTCTTCCAAACTTTCTAAATGATTAGGTCTTCAATTCTCTATATGTTGGCCACTCTAACACACCAAAAAGATAGATAAAACAAGAGAGCAAGAACCAACAAGCTATTTTTTCATTCTTTCAAAGAATCAAGAGTGGTTAGAGTTTAAAATCCATATCTTTTGTATTTGTTGTATCCAAGCTACATTGTGTTGTTCATTCATCAAATTTCTTTTTACTTCATTAGGCAAACACTTAGCCTCTGAGAGGTGTTTTAAGTTTGTATTTTTATTAAGTGATTTTGTAATTAAGAAGTGAGGTATCCTCTTGAATTTATGGGATTGAAAGGTTGCTACTTAGCTTAGAAAGTAAAGAGTGTAAGGTTTCTATCTTAAACCTTAGAGAGAAAAAGGTAGGGTTGTAATTTCAATTCAAGATTAGAGGATTGAAACCTTGGTGTGAACAATCAAGAGAAAGGAAGTAGGTGCCTTGTGAAAAAAGACCAAACCTCTATAAATCTTTGTATTTCATTTCTCTATCCCTATCTCTTATTTTGATTATAGTTTATATTTGCTTCAAGTTTGTCAATTTGTTGTCATTTGCATTATATTGTGATACTGATTTTAATTTTCCATTCAATTATTTTGAAATCATTATTTGGAAGAATTTAGAGAAATCCAATTCACCCCCCTCTTGGATCACTATCTCACCTAAAAAGCTAACATTTAATAATCTCAGGTAGGCATGAGCTACATTTAATGATCTCAGACAAGTTGGAGGCCAAGTTTTTAGTTTTAAAGTGATGCCTTGATGGAACATTAGTGTAATGTTGAGCAAGCCTTTCCTTGGCAAAGGGTGAACCAATTTTATGAGAAAGATGATATGGCAAGTAGGCATGTGCTAGCTAAACACCCTAAAGAGGCTTAAGGGGGTTGACTATGTTGACCAAGTAAAAAAGTGTGACAAAGCTCAAATTAGCAAAAAAAAATTAGAAAAAAAAATCCTGCAAACCTAGAATCAAACACCCAATTATACAATCAATACACCGAAAATTAAAAAAGGGTTTCCATTGATATTTTTCAGCCTAGGTGCTTTCAATTAGTGGCTAAGAGCCTAATGGAATGTAGACAATGAATTTTGTCTAGGTTTTCTATGTAAACCAAATTAGGTCTTAGCTTTAAATTTGACAGTTTTATCGAGTTCATGGGCTAAAACCTGATTTCTTTTTCTAGGCCTGCGCCCATTGTTTTATTTTTACTTTAATTTTATTATACAATTATATAAATTAATATTAATTAATTAATTAATTATTAAACACAAAAAAACCATTAATCAAAAAACAAAAGAAAAAAAAAAAAGGGCTAGCGGTAGTGGGTGCCATGCACAGTACCACCACCACCCACTCCCCTTAGCCCCCCTAGCACTTCCCTAAGCATTGGCTACCAAACCCACCTATAGCCCCAAAGACCCCAGAGTCCTCTGCCCTTTTGCACCAATACTAAACCACCCCCAAAGTCACTGACCATGCCCTACCCACCTAACCTCCTGTTCATAATCAACCATACCCACTCCCTAGGCTTCTCTATATATCAAGCCTTAAACTGATGGCGAGAAAGAAAGCCCTACCTAGAACAACCCTACCAAAAAAACCCACTAAAAAACTTTGCAAAAAAAAAGAGTCAAAAAGATAGAAAAAACTTTTAAAAATAACCAAAAAAAAGTTTTATCGTAAATACAAAGAACCACAAAAAAAACCAAAAACCAAAAACATTCCACTACCACAAAAAAAAAAATAGAGAAAGGAAAAAACTAACACAAAAAAAAAGTCACGATCCCCTAAGAACGGGGAACTCAACGCCAGTTTCAAAAAAAATAACAACAAAAAGGTTTTTGGAATTGAAGGGTTTCAAGGTGGATCTAGGCTGTTTTGGGTGTTTTTGGGTGAAAGGGAGGTTGAAAAGGGAAAAAGAGAGGCGAGAGGATCGTTTTGGGTGCTTTTTGGGTTTTTCAATCACTGAAAGCAACTGACAATGGTGAACGACTTTTGGAGACCGGCCAGCCCCCTCTAGGTTTTGTTTGAAAGAAAAAAAGAAATTTTCTTTAGAGAGGGGAAAGGAAATGAGCTAAAAAAATCTGGTTTATATATTGGCAAGGGGGTCCAAAACGACGTTGTTTTGAAACCCTAGGATCCGTATGTAGACCCGTGACCCTACCTGAGGTCTTGGCACCTAACCCACCAACTCAACTTCCTCTCCTATTGATTGATCCAACTGAATCGGTCTTAGACTACCCCTGAATCACTTGGTGTTGATTGGATTGCTGGCCAGTCCAGTTTAGTTTTTTTTAATTTTTTTAATATTATCTTTATCCCTTTATGTTGTTTTATCATTATTTATGCATGTTTAAACTTTTAAACTTGCTAGAATAATTTTTTTCAATAATAATAATAATAATAATGAAAACAAAATGAATAAATAAATAAAAATAAATAATGAGTAATAAAGTTAAAGTTTTTGACAATTTTCAAAAAAGTTTTAAAACAAACCTTATTAAATAATATAAAATAACAAATAAAATAACAAAATAATAATAACAATAATAAAAATGAAAATGATTTAAAATTTTTTTTAATTTGAAAAAATAAAGAAAAATAATAACCAAAAAATGTAATTAAAAAATTAAAAAATGTATAAAAAAGTGATAATTAAAATAGAATAATAAAGAAGAACTTTTTCCTGCCTAAATAATGAGGAAATAAAAATTATCTTTTAAAAATAATAATAAATAATTATGCCTAGATGTTGGAGAGTTATTTAATAATAAAAACAAATAAATAATAATAAATTTTTATAAAAAAGGAAACATATGAAAAATTTTAATAAAATTTCCTAAAATCATACAAACCGAATTTACTTCAAAAGTTTGCTTAAATGTTGGAGATTTTTAAAGATGTTCATGTTCTTTTAAAAACCCTCCAAACCCTAAACCTTCAAAACCCAAAATCCTAAATTTCCAAGCCCTAAAACCTTTCAAACCCTCAAAACCCTAAACCCTTAAATTGTAAAAACCTTAAAAATCTAAAACCCCTAAAACCCTAAGATTTCTAAACCCTAGACCTTCAAACCCTAAAACCTTTCAAACCTTAAACCCTTAAAACCCTAAACATTTAATCCTTACAATCTAAAACCCTAAAACCTTTCAAGGCTCTAAATCTAACCTAAACCCTAAAATTAACACATAACCCCAAATCATTATCAAACCCTAAAGCCCCAACCTAAATCCATACTCAAAACCATTCCAAAATTCCAAAGATACCTTTAAAAATCTTACATGAAGTAATCTATTCCTGAATGCCGCATAGAAGATATGATATTTAGAAAATTTTATTTGACTAAGTTATTCGCATGAATCCTTAATTCATAATAATATCAAGATTAAAAAAAAATGAAATTTAATAAAAAAAGAATTTTAAACATAAATAGTCGCACATAAACTCTACCAAGAGGTGGGGAAGTTGGGCAGTCTCATTATGTTTAAGAACTTAGTTTCAAAATGGCATCTAATCATCAGGCATATTATCCATTGGCATATATGCATTTGTTTATTATTACTTGCATTCATTTCGCATGTTCATGCCTTTTACAATTGTTTCGTGGTTAATTGTAACTTCATCAGTTTCTTTCTGTAAAATGTTTTTATGAAAAGTATTATTCCAAAAAATAAAATTTTAAAACAAAACAAAACAAAAATAATATTATGAGGGAAACAATTCTTGGTACTCTACTTAGATGTTGGAGAGTCACCAATAATTATCTTTTACAAAAAATGTTATTTTCATTTTCAAAAACTATTGTAACAAATCTTAATCAAAAGAGTTATCTTTAAAGTTCTGCCTAGACATTGGAGAACTTTTTCCTAAACAAAAACTTTTAATAAAATTGACTTTTTTCAAAAAATAAAGGGCATTATTATTAAATTTTAAATCAAAACCATTTCATCCAACACCAAAAATAATGCATGATTAATTGTACCAATTTATAGTCATGGTGGGGTGCTAATCCTTCCCCATACGTAACCAACTCTTGAATCCAACCTAGTTTTTTTCATAGACCAAAATTTGTCTTTTTGATAAACCTTAAACCCATTTTTATAGTTTTATTAAAAAGATAAATCTTTAGATGGCCAATCACACCCTAAAAGAAATTAGTGGTGACTCCTCCTATTTTTTTCAATTTTAAAAACCTTTTTCATCTGACGGTCCCAAAATTGTTATGATATGAAAGAGTGAAGAAGTCTTTTCTTAGTTTCCCAGACAAGGAAAGGTTGCCGAAACAGTGTCCAAGCTATTTTGGATTTAGATCTATAAAATTTTAGAAAGATTTAAAAGATTTTGAATTAAAAAATAAGAAAAGAAAGAAATGAGGTGAATTAAAAAAAAGGTTTCTTTTTAGAATTGGATTCCAACGAGCGATGCACATTCGATGGCACAAGATAATGAAACTCATTGAATTTTGGGATTTAAGTAGTTGTTGGTTGCTTTGGTTCTTGAAGGTAGGGGTTAAGTTAGAAAGAAATTTGAGAGTAGAGAGATTAGTAGTAAAAAGTGAGAGAAACAAAAAAATATATGGGTTTTGTAAGCATGCTAAAATGCTACATTTTAATAAATGAGAGTTTTGACCCACCTATCCACCCAAACTTGACTCGAAACCCTTGTAAACAAACCGGAAAAAAGGTTTACTTTTTTGTTTTTCTTATATTTATTTTCTATATTTTGTTTTTATATTTATTTTATTTTTTATTCTATTTTAAAAAAATTTCTTTTAATCTTGATTTTATTTGAATTAATTTGATTTTCATATTGTGAATACCCAAGTTATTATAGCCTAGTTAGTTGACCCCGCCTATGAGTATTTAGTGTAAAAAAAAAAAGAGAAAAGAAAAAAAAATTATTGATAATTTTTGTCGATAGTTTTCTCTAAAAGAGAAAGAAATAGGAAAACTTGAAGAAACTCTACAAAAGAGAAGAAAGGAAGAGAAATGGCAAATCAATCCTAAAAATCATTGATTAAGGTAAGATTTTGGTTAAAACTCATGAAATTCTTATATTTTTTACAATTCTTTACAAACCCCAAGTTATATTTTTATACCTTTTCATCTTCAAAAAAATTCCAATGACTTTCGATGACAATCCAATGAAAAGAGCTCTTTAAGACCTTTCTAATGTATGTATGGCACTTCATTTGCTTGAGATATTTTAGGAGAATTTAATAGTTAAAGTTTCTGATTTTTGAGTTTTTGATAATTACAAAAATCAAACTTTAAGCCACCAGAACTCCTATTCCAATGGCCAATTTGGTCAAACTTTAGATACTTTTGATAATACAAAATGTGAAATTTCTAGTTATATAATTGATTTGTTTAGATGATATTTAGGCTAATAGAATTGAAACCCCAAAGTAGGCTTCATGAACCTGAAACTTAGAAAAATCTGGGTTGTTTGTGATAATTTACGAAATTTTGACCTCTAAAACTTAGCTTTCTAGAAATCATTTTTGCCAAAACAAAATTCTAAATTGTAGTATTACATTTCTACTTTAAATTCATGTCTTCCTTTGTCATTAGGAATTGTGAGATATTCGAGATTTTGTGGCTCAAAGTAAGCTAAATGCTCAAAAAATACTAAACTATCAGAATTTACAAAATTTTTATTTTAAAAATTATTTTCAACTAATATTTGATGTATTGAGTTATAAATCACATAAATTTTGGTTATATTATATCTAATGAATTTTTACTTATTTTAATATATTTTAACTATATTAATTTCATTTTATTATTCATGTTAAAAGAATATTAAGTTAGACTCAAACTTACAAAAATAATAACTATTAAATATTAAAATTAAATATTTATAAACTGATTTTTGTGTTTTTAATTCTTAATTTTCTCAATTTTAGGTATTTTTCTATATTAAAAGAAAATTTGTTTTCATATGCTAAAAACTTTCAAATGGTTTGAATTAGTCATGAATGTTATCCACATAACCCAATTTGCATAGGATAACCAACAAAAAGTTTGCCATGTTAAATTTATGTTTTTGGGATAAATTCTAATTTTTGAATATTTCTTGAATTATTAGGACACTAAAAGATTTATGTGATTTACTTCTTAAGTTTTGGTTTAGTGGATCAAGTAATTGACTTGCTATCCTTTAGTCTTTATGTCCCTAAAAATTAGCCTCAGTATATTTAGAGTTGATATATAAATATAATATATATTGTTTTGTCCATTTGTTCTGTACATCAAAATGATCTTTGAATATGATTTTATAATAATATATTAATATATCCAATTTTCATAATATGAAATTTTGCTTTAGAATGACATGCGAAATTTCTTATATACGAATTATGTTTGAAAAAGTGTATGAATACTGATTTTGTCTATGTTGGGTAATTTGAAAATATGTTTTGGTTTTGTCTCCTAGTATGGCTATGTTTTAGCCATACCAATGGAGGTTAATTGTTGACCATGTTGACTATATTTTGTGATATCTATACCGATTTTAAACCATGTCATTGTTGAGAATAATGGTTTTTATTCACTTTACCACCGATGATATACTTCTATCCCCTAAAAGAGTTACCATGATGTTTGTTTGATCTAATTGCACTAATGAGTTAATTATGATTGTTAGTGCAATGATCTAGTTACCTTTTATATACTTTTGTCCAATTGCACTAAAAGAGAAATTTTGATTATGACTTATGCCACAAGGGTTAAGCGTGGCTGTACTATGTTATGAAAAACTAATAAAATAAATTTTTTTAATATTCTATTCCATGTTATAATATGAGAATCTCGTTTTGAGAATATGGTTTATGGAAATATGTTTATGAATACAAGATTACCCAAAATGTTTTGGAATCACTTAGTTAATGTTTTCGCCTAAATGTTTTGTAGCATACCTAATTAAACAGAGAAGATGTTGATTACTTTTTGAGTTGTACTCATTTCTTTAATTTTTCTTACTTTCATAATTCAATATTTGCATATTTGGGACTTAGTTTTGACAAGAGATTATGTTGCAAGACTTCATCCATCCTTTGTCATCATATAGCTTGTAATGTGAGTACCTTGATATAACAAAGTTATAATATTATTGTACTTTTCGATAAAGTGTAATACGTTGATTTTACTTACTTGGGTTTGTAAACTATAATTTTTTAGGACCCTTTGGAGTTTGATTTTAAATTAGTGTGATATTCTGGAGTTTAATCAGTATGATATATGTTGACTTGCATGCTTGTGAGATTCTTCTTATGAGTATGTAGTGTTGTTACATCCTGAATCTTTAGGTTTGTGGCATGACAAATTAGTGGTATTAGAGCTTAGGTTTGTGATTCTTGAGATTTTAGATTACTTTGTTCAATTAATATGAAGGCATTAGTTTTGAAAATTTGTACTGAGGAAAAAGTTTGGACTAGTTTGATAAGTAGTATTGATAATTGTAAGTGTAATGATCTTGATGTCATTTTGGTGAAATGGGTATCTTAAACTCAATGATTATTATGGAGAACAATTTTGATCTTTCACAATTTTATGAGTTTGAGATATATTAGAGTTTTTATCCATGGAGATTTTGGTGTTCAGTAATTTTGTGGATCTCAGATATCCTAGTCTAATTGATTTTTAGGCATCAGTTTTGGAATTTGTGATGAGGAAAAAGTTTTGTGAATTTGATTATGAGTAATGATAAGTTGTAAGTGATTTTTGTGTGAAGATTTCATATGATAGTTACCTTAAGCTCAAGTTGATAGTGGAGGATGATTTTTTTTTTTTTTATCTTTAGAGATCCTATAGAATTGATGTTGAACTTTTTTATTTTTGATGGTTTGTTTCATGTTTGCTTATAGATTTTGATGAATCTTTGATCATGATCTTTGTGATACCTACTTAAAGCCAAAATATAAAACATTAGTGTTTTCATGAGATGATATGTCTATAAATTAAGTAAATTTGGTGGGACATTTGATAAGTTGAATATTGTAAGCTTAAAAATTATTATAGAGAATGATTTGGATCTTTTAAGGTATTATAATATTAAAGTTAGATTTTTTATTTTTTAAGATTTTCAGAGTTTTGTAATGGATCTTTATTGAATCTTTGATCATAGATATGAAACGTTTTTGTTGAGATAAAGTATAAAAATTTAGATTGATAAAAATTGATATGAGGCTTTGAGATATTTATTATTATTGATTGTAAATTTTCTTTTTGGATTATGATTTTTAAACTTATAGCTAGGGTCAGTAGAAATTATGATGCAAATGGGATTTCGATAATACTGTGTGATTTTGATTTTAATGAGTAATACATAACTTGATGGTAAGAATACACTTTATGAAAATTTACTGGAATTAGATTATTACATGGGTATGATATTATAGTTTTAAAATCTATCTTAATGGAATTTTTTTATAACATTGCACTACTGGTAAATAGCGTTATATGCATAAATAAGGAAATTTACCCATATTGATCTAGTTTATTTTATTAGGAATTATTTGTCCTTGATGATAAGAGTTAGACTCTTATGTAATTAGCCTAAAGTGTAAAAATTATATTTGTATTTGGAAGGCAAAGAATTTATTAATGGTCATGTGATAAAATAGCAATTGGGATTTTTGTTTGAGATGGAACATGAGTTCATTTGAGTAGTGTTAATAGAGAATATCTCATACTATGGTATAAGACATATGTTGTGATTCTTGCAAGCAAACTAAGGTTGCAATCATTGAAAAATGTCATTAAAGAAGTAGATTTTGATTGAATATTAAGAATTACGAGATTATGTTTTGCTAAGTATAAATCGTTGTGAAATAAGCATAGAGAACATATTGGATAAAAATTCTTTTAGAAAAATTTTAATAGTAATTTATTAGATTACAAGGAAATTTTGGAACATTATGATGCTATAAGCTTGGTAAAGATTTTGATTGTTATTTGATAATTGGCTTATACGAATCGAAAACTATTTATATATGAATTTGGAGTTATATTGGGTACTCAATGGACTATGTCTAAATTTGTATGCCAAGAAACTTAGGATATGATCTATTACATTGGCTTTATCTTCATCACAGTTTACAATGATTATATTAATAGGAAATATTCTATTAGTAAAAAAAAAATTAAGCTTAATTAAGTGACTTGGTGTTCCACGGAGTTTGAAGTCGATCTTTTTATTTCTATTTTGGAGTGTTTAGGATTTGAAATAATCAATGTGATTAGTTTGTGATTATAATTTTAAATTAAAGGGCAATTTGAAAATTGTTGAATAATGTTTTACGGAGATTACACTTATCATGTGCATATGATGTATTTTGTGTATAAAGGCTACATGTTATAAGTACAAAGAATGACTTTTATAATGATAAGGCCAAATATAGTGATGGTTTTGTTATTTGGTAATTTTGAGTGTGGACACAATTTTGAAGAATTTAGGAAAATTACGTTATGAAGCAATATGTTTGGTTGGTTTTTATAATTGTACTTTTAATATGAATGATAGTGTTAAAGTATATTGATTGAAATTCTAGTAAAAAGATTCCTTATGGTAAATAGATTTTTGGACATTGACTTGAAGCTAATAAATAGTATACTTCCTTGAAGGAAAATTTGGGATATTAGATGGTTGTAAGCTTATTGAATAATGAAATGATTATGTGGAATTTGATCATTGAAATTTGGAAAGTAATGACATGTGAACAAGGAATTGTATTATGAACTCAAAGTTTTATGTTTAGATTTTTATAGTAAAATTTTGGATATAATCAATTGTATAGGTTTGACATTTATTACAGTCTTACAATGATTAAGTAAAAATTTTATGATAGCAAAAAAATTAAAAAAGAATCAGTATATGATGTCCTTGAGGCAACTATTTGATGATGTTGTTACTAAGATCTAAAATTATAGATGGACATGTTTATGAGAATGAATTATAAACTCCATTGTACGGAATGTTATGGAAAAGTGATTTTGTTAGTGTAAGAAATACTATAAAGTTTATTTGATGTTGTTTGATTATATTTGAATGAAATATCAGTGCATAATGGAGTGTGATTCAATTTAAGTAATGGATTTCATATTATTGTTAATTTAGCAAATAATGAATTCTTTTAAATTAGAAACTGATTTGTTGGTTAATAGTGAAGAGATTATAGATATAATATTCAAAACTTTGAGATTTTACAAGAATTGTGAAATTATGGCATAAATGTTATGTTTGATTTTGTTACCAAAGAATCATTTGAATATTCAAAATTACATTAAGAGGATTTTACCTAACTATGATTTAAGTTGTGTATTAAGTATGTTTCGAGTATATAGAATTTGTAAGAGACTTGTGTTTTACAACTACATGTTAGAACAGGAATTGAGACTAGATACTTAGAATACTAGATACTTAGAATATTTGTTGTTAGCCTATAATGGACATATTTATATATTGAAGTTTTTAATCAATTTGGTTATGTGAGAAACAATAAGGAGAAGACTTGATTGAAGTTATTAAGATTACACACCATGAATCTTTTTAAGAGGAGGATTGCATGTGACATCAAACTAAAAAACAAATAAACTTTGAGGCATAGATTTTGAATTTGGAGGAACAAATTCTTTTAAGTGGGGGAGTATGTAATGCCGAAGCCCAAATTATTATAGCCTAATCAATTGACTTAGACTATGAGTATTTAGTGTAAAAAAAAATAAGGGAGAAGAGAAAAAAATACTTATCGATAATTTTTGTCGAAACAATTGATAAGTTTTCTCTTATAGAAAAAGAAATAGGAAAACTTAAAAAAATTGTAAATAAGAGAAAAAAGGAAGATAAAAGGTAAATCAATTCTAAAAATCACTAATTAAGGTGAAATTTTGCTTAAAACTCTTGAAATTTGTATGTTTTGTGCAATTCTTTACAAATTTCAAGTTATATTTCTGTATCTTTTCATTTACAAAAAATTTTGGCAATTTTTTTGTGACAATCTGATGAAATTGTGAGTAACAATGAAAAAATCTCTTCAAGACCTTTATAATGGATTGTGTGGCACTTTACTTGGTTAAGTATTTTAGGAGAACTTTTATGGGAGAAGAGAAAAAGAAATAAGGGAAAAGAATAGAAAAACTTATCGATAATTTTTATTCATAGTTTTCTCTAACAGAAAAAGAAATAGGAAAACTTAAAGAAACTGTAAAAAAGGCAAGAGAGATAGAGGAAGGCAAATCAATCCTAAAAACCATTGATTAAGGTAAAATTTTTCTTGAAACTCTTGAAATTTTTATGTTCTGTGCAATTCTTTACAAACCTTAACTTATATTTTTGTACCTTTTAATCCTTAAAAAAATTTTGACAAATTTTCAATGACAATCTAACGAAATTGTGAGTACAAATGAAAAGGCTTTTTCAAGACTTTTCTAATGGAATGTGTGGCACTTCATTTGGTTGAGTATTTTAGGAGAATTTAATTTGTAAAATTTTTTATTTTTGGGTTTTTGATAGTTCCAAACACCCAATTTTGAGTTGCTGAAACTTTCTACTCTGATTGTCAATTTGGTTGAATTTTAGGTGCTTTTGATAGTACAAAATGTGAACTTTCTAATGGCATAATTGGTTTGTTTAAATGATATTTAAGTTAAAAGAATTGAAACCCCAAAATAGACTTTATGGATCTAAAACTCAAAAAAAATGTAGGTTGTTTGTGATAGTTTGCAAAATTTTAGCCTCTAAAACTTAGCCTTCTGGAAATTATTTTTACCAAAACAAAATTCTAAGTAGTAGTATTATATTTCTACTTTAAATTCATGCCTCCCTTTGTCACTAGGAACTTTGGGATATTCGAGATTTTGTAGCTTAAAGTTAGCCAAATATTTACAAAATACTAATTTTAGAATTCAGAAAATTCTATTTTTAATTATTTTAAAAATTATTTTTAGCTAATATTAGATGTATTTAGTTATAAATCACATGAATTTTGGTTATCTTATTTTTAATGAATTTTTATGTGTTTTAACATATTTTTATTGTATTAATTTTGTGTTATTATTTTTGTTAAAAGAATATTAAGTTAGATTCCAATTTACGAAATGCTTACTATTAAATATTAAAATTAAATATTTATAAATTGATTTTCATGTTTTTAATTATTAATTTCATATTCATATTCAATTTTAGGTAATTTGCTATATTAAAAGAAAATTTGTTTTAATATGCTAAAAGCACTTTTCAAATAGTTCCGATTAGTTATGAAAGTTGTTACACAACCCAATTTGCTTAGGATAACCAACTAAAAATTTGCCATGTTAAATTTATATTTTTGGGTTAAATTTTGATTTTTGAATATTTCTTGAATTATTAAGACACTAAGAGATTTGTGTGATTTACTTTTTAAGTTTTAGTTTAGCGTATCAAGTAAGTGACTTAATATCCTTTATGTCTTTATGTCCCTAAAAATCAGCCTCAGTATGTTTAATATTGATATATATATATATATATACATATATAACGTACATTATTTTGTTCATTTATTTTGGAAATCAGGTTGAGTATGCAAAATATATATATATATATATGATTTCTTGGTTATGAATTTTGATATGATTTTTTTTATTTCTTTGATCTTTGAATATGATTTTATAATAATATATTGATATATCCATCGAATTTTTTTAATATGAAAGTTTGCTTTGGAATGACATTTAAAATTTGTTATGCACAAATTATGTTTGAGAAAGTATATGAATATCAATTTTTTCTATGTTGGGTAATTTGAAAATATATTTTGGTTTTATCTCCTAGTATAACTATGTTTGGACCCTGCCAATAAGAGTTAATTGTTAGCCATGTAGAAATGTATTTTATGATATCATTACTGATTTTAAACTATGCCATCAGTTTAAAATAGTGGTTTTTGTTTACCATATAACTAGTGATATACTTTTATCCCATTGCACTAAATGAGTTATTGTGATTTTTGTTTTATTCTATTGCACCAATGGGTTAATTATCATTGTCAATGCAACAATCTAGTTGCTTCTAATATACTTTTGTCACATTGCACTAAAAAAGAAATTTTGATCTGACCTGTGACACAGGGGTTAAGTATGGTCGTACTATGTTATAGGAGACTAATAAAACAAAATTTTGTGATATTTTATTTCACTTTGTAATTTGAGAATCTAGTTTTACGAATATGGTTTGTGGAAATATATTTGTAAATACAAGATTATCCAAAATATTTTCAAATTACTTAGTTAATATTTTGGCCTACATGTTTTGTGGCATACTTAATCCAACTGAGAGGATGTCGATTACTTGCTAAGTTGTTGTACTTATTTTTTTAATTTTTCTTACTTTCAATTTTCAATATTTGCACATTCAGAACTTAGTTTTGACATGAGTTTATGTTACAAGACTTCATATATCCTTTGTCATCATATAACTTGTAATGTGAGTATTTTGATATAATAAAGTTAGAATACTATTGTCTTATTTGATAAAGTTTAATATGTAAATTTCATAAACTTGGGTTTGTAAACTGTAATTTTTTAAGACCTTTCAGAGTTTGATTTTGAATTAGTATGATATTTTAGAGTTTGATTAGTATGATATCTGTTGCCTTGCATGCTTGTGGGATTCTTCTCATAAGTATGCAACGTTGTTATGTCCTGAATCTTTGGGTTTGGGACATGACAACCGGTTCGATTGGTTTGGTTAAGCAACTCATTTTTCACCAAAAGAAAGCTCTTGCACTGCAACAAGAAAAATTCCAAAAATCACATATCTTTCTACCATTTTCACCAACCATATTTAACTGTATATGAAAACTAAAAGGATGTACAATGAATTTGTATTGTACCATAAATTATGGTCTATAATCTAACTTGAAAATGTCGATCAAAGACAATTAAATGTAAACCAATCCAACAAAACAAAAGGAATATTAACCTGGAAACAATATTTAACAAAACAAAATCCATTTTTCTTCTCTTTTAACGAGCCTTTTTCCATCACTATAAAAACCTCCATGCTTACTTTAGACAAAGACCATTATAATGATCTTCTCCACCTATTTTCCTAGCCTAGACCCCTTATATTCAAGAATGCTACTTTACTATTTTTTTTTGGGACTTCATGTGATTGAACATCTCATTTCTAACCATACACATATCATAGATATTGATCTCTTGTTGAATAATACAACTTCTAGCTATGCTAGGAATAAACTCACATGATTACTCAAATCTACAGTTGTTTCACAAAAAGCTAATTTGGTTTGGACCATAATTGATCATAGTGGAAATGTATTAAAAAGGAAAGTATAAATCTCTAATAGAAGATATAAGTGAAAATGTAGAACAATTCTTGGGAGTTAGGACTTACGACTTTTAGATTTTCGGGCATATGGAAATTGGGGATTTCAGATTTCATATTAGGGTCAAGGTTATGGTTTTTAGTAGTTAGGTTTTATTTTAGATAAGGATGAAATTACAAATATGCAATTAGATAGAAGCCTATTAAAAGAGTTGATTAATTAGGTCAATTCGATTATCAATTTTAGAATAACTGATTGACTTAACCAATTTAATTGACAAAAAAATGAATAAAATTGAAACCAATAAACCGAACCAAAATTAACAAAATTCAATTAGTTTTGATTGGTTAAATTGGTTCGAATTGATTTTTGCTTACCTTTAATAAGATTTTTAAGTTTAGTTTAGCTAACACATGATAAGATTTAAGTCTGATTTAGCTAGCACACGATAGGGTTTAGGGTTTAGAGTTTAGAGGACTTTTCTTCAATATGAGATTTTTAAAATGTTGAAAAAAATTATTTTTGTGATGAAGATTCTTGTACTAGATGCGACTTTTGAAATCTGAATGTGAATCTTTGAAGCTTGACATTTTAGATGTGAAACTCTGAATCTTTAAATCTTTCAAAAGAGAATCTTTGAATTTTTCAAATATGAATATTCAAAATTTTCAAATATAACTCTTCGAATATTTGAAATAAGAATATTTGACTATTTCAAATGAAAATTTTGAAAATTTTTAAATATAAATTTTTGAATTTTAAATACGAATCTTTAAAAACTTTTCAGATGCAACTCTCTAACTTTTTCTATTAGATGCAAATATCTAAATTTTTTTCCTTCATATGCAAATCTATAAAATTTTCTTTCAACTGCGAATCTCTGAATTTTTCCTTCAAATGTTAAACTTTAAAGTTTTCAAATGCGAATTTTTTAATTTTTAAATTTTTTTTCAAACAAAATAAATCTCTTATGTTTTTACACCCTATCTCACATAAAATACATAAAAAAGTCTAACTGTAGATATTCAATTTTATCCAAAGTCTTGTCAATATTATTAGGTCTTAAATATGTTAATTTGGGTTTTTGGCTTAGGTTTTGGTCATTTTTTAGCCTTGGCTAATTAGGCTCAACTTGAATTCAAGCATATGGTCCATTTTTATTTTTGTTTTATTTATTTATAAATTTCAAAAAAATATAAAAATGACAAGAAAAAAAATATAAAGCTGGAAAATAAAAAAGTTTTGAAAACGAGACCAATTTTTTTTTATTTGGAAATTTAGATTGATTTTGTAAAAATATTGGGAATCACGGAAAATCGAAATCATTGAACTTTTGGAAAGATTTGGACATAAAGAGTTGCAAGAAAAGGATATAAATTAGGATCAGATGTAGATTCGATTTCTCCACATTGATGAACTAAAAACTTTTTGTGAAAAATCCTTATTTGAGAAGCTCATCACCACAAACAGAAGGGTGCAGAAAAATCAAAGAACCTATCCATTTGTTCATTGGACCTACTGGATTTGGCAATATGTTTGTAAGGCCTGTAACAGTAGGGCCCTTTTTACATTTCACTATTTAACCTTTTTAGTTGCATCACCGTTAAAAAATGAGGAAAGCAAAAGGAGAGTTGGCAACTAAGAATCTTGGTTTTTACTATCAGCTAAGCATAAAATGGGAGAAATGAGACTTGTACACTCGTTCTATTGAAAATATAATTTCAATTCCTTTCTTTAATTTCTCTATTCTCTCTATTTTTTATTTCTTTCATTTCTGTTTCCTCTTCTTCTTCCTATTGTTCTATTCTTCAGCTGCAGCTTATTGTAGTAATTGAAAGTTACCTGCTGTGCTATAACATTTTTGAAGGAGCTGCATCAGTGGTATCAAAGCCTTATTTCTGGCCATGGATCAGCCTGTGAAAACTAGATTTCAGATTGACGAGACTCTAATGGAAAAACTAATGGAGCGTTTGGAATCCAGGTTAGACATTATGTTTGAACGGCTATGTAAAAATATTCGATCCGACCTGAAGAGTTTTACTTCTATACTTACCAAGTCAATGGATCAAATATCTACAAGTTTGGACAATATTAGTTAAACGGTAAGTGAATATGAGGTGAGCAGGAAAGAGAACTAGCAAATGGAGTAGAAAACAACCATAGAGTCCACCGTCGATTTTTCTTTCTCTTCTTTATCCTCCAACATTGATTTACCCATGACCAGTAAGTCTGTACTTTTACTTACAGGAGTTCAGTATTTAAGCCTGATGAATTGTAATGCCCCGAGACTAAGACGCAACACGGTCACATTACCTTAAAGTAAACCTCAAAGTAATACGAAACCTTCTTTATTAAACATTCTAAAATTCTTCAAAAACTGATGTAGTCTACCAAGTAAAATTCATATCTTTACTCCAATTAATGATATATCTCTATATATCAAATACAAATCATATAAAATATAAAACTGTTTTATAAGATCTCACTGGCTAACATTGTCTCTAACGACTAAGTAATCTTTCCCCTTTGATCTTTTAGCTTTTCACAAGACTAATCATACTTAACATTTATATCATCTGTACAAGAAAAAAAAATAGGGAATGAGCAAACCACAGCTCAGCAAGTATAGGCTCACACACTTTACCAGATCAAGCATCGTTTTCATATATATCATATAGATCATTCAAAACATTCGTCAAATCATAATGTCAAAATATTTCAAAGATCATCTTTCTATCAAATATTTTGTAAATTCATAAATCAATAAAAAAACATGTCAACTCATAAATTATTGCAAAATATACCACCATTCAAATACATAATCAAATCAAATCATGAATCAATCATTAAAAATCATCACAAATCATCATTATCATAAATCATCATTATCATTCGTTTATCATTAGTTACGGTCACTGCTATAACCCGTGAGATTGGTTGTATTGACAATTTTATCATTATGATCATTACTAACTATTATAACCTACTAGCTAAGGCTTTATGCTAACTACTATAACTCGACAATGGGGCCGTATGATCATGTCTTTGCTAATTACTATAATCCGTTAGTCAGGGTCATAAAACTAGTTCTGGTGTCGATGATCCCACTTCCCAAGGATGTAAAAACGTAGTTATCATAAATCATTTCTTAAACATAAATCATTTTTTTTCATTTCATTCATTAGCATGATCCATCATTTATATAGCAAAATGCAAAATAATCACATGCTTGATCCTATTTTCATATATCGAAAATAAAGAAATAAAACATTTACTCATTTAAAAATATACATATATATAGGTTCGAAAACAAATAAAGTGTATGAGATTCTACTTACCTCCTTTTGATTCCACCACCTAGTTTTGCTTTTCAAATAATTAATGGCCTATTCAATATCATTCCAATATGACAGTAATTAATCAACCCATTTGAGGCCACTTATACCAAAACAACTAAGTTAAATAAGAAATAACTCAAGTAACTAATTCTGGCAGCCTGCACTACTTTTACCAAAACAATTATATCTCAAGATATCCAACTTAGAATTAAAATCTTTTTAATGCATTAGAAACAATACTCGATAAGCTTTCTAACCACATATGGCCTATCTCGTGATTCCTTGTGGATTAATTATAACAATTTTTGCAATCCACGTCAGATGCTGTTGCCAGACAGTCTATGTACCTTCTAATAAAAAATTATGTATTTATTCATAGAAAACTTCAAATTCAATTCCACTTATTTCGTTGGAAAATAGACTCAATAAGCTTTTCAAACATATATGGCTTAATTTGTAAATTCTTGTATAAAAATTAAGATAATTTTTGTAACTCAACCCTGATGCTGTTTCTTTACAGCTTGCATATCCTTAAGTAAAAATTAGACAACTCTTCATAGAAAACTCGAATTTGACTTCTATTTTTTCATTAGAAAGTAGATTCAACATGCTTTCCAACGATATATAATAATCATAGCAATTATCTATCCATTAATACAAAATTCTATTTTAATTCATTGTTGCAGATCATAGCATCTCATCTAAAAATAGAATTTCTCTTTCAATCTTTAAAAATTCAAATCCCCACTTTCAACCTTTAAACTCCATTCAATAATCATCAATAAATCTTAAGGACACGAAATAAACAAAGCCCAATAATTTACCCAAATAGATAATGAAGATTAATGAAATATTTCATAATAGTTTTTCTCTTAAAACTTCAACTCCAAATAATAAAAATCAACATGATATTTTTTTCTTAAATAAAAAAGGGCATATACTCACTTTTTGGGGATTAACTTGATTGTAGCCTCTGATTTTGAATCGCCAACTTGATTTTTCATATTCTCTAACCCTAAAAAAGATGAGGAAGAAGAACTCCTATTTCTTTTCTATTTTACGAAGGCTAGGTTTTTTTTCATTTGATACTTTAGTCTTTTTTCTTTTACTAATTGGTCTCGTAATAAACTGATGGGCTTTGATATTAGTCTAGCCCAATTATCATTTGTGCTGGGTATCACATTCTCTTTCCTTATAAAAGTTTCATCCTCGAAACTTGATTTACATCTCCATCTTATTCCTCTATTTTTGTAATCACATCTCTTGCTGTATGATTGTTTCATTAAACTTTTATAAAGGTAACAATTTCATCTCAAAACTTGTTCTTTCCAATCAACCATTCGAAAAAGATATTTTCAATATGTTAAAGCTTATATCATCTTAAATTTCTAAATACTCATATCCAACCACATAACTTCTACCAAGATATTCACGTAACATAGATTCATCATGTACACTAGACATCAGAGGTGATATTATTCTTTATTTTGAACTTCTTTCACTTTACCAAAAACTTCAGATGTCCTTACATAATACAAACTTAACCTTTCTTACTTTATAGTCCTCGTAATGACCACTTGAAGTTATAAATCATATCTCCAGAGTCTAGTATAATTCTTTTGCTTACTTTAAACCATTGCTTAATCAACAAAAATTTATCAACCATTTGTTTCATAAATTCAAGAAACAAAAGTTTCTTCTTACTCATTTTTATCCCAATAAGTTTGAGATTTAGATCTACTTTCATACAAAACCTCAAAATGAATCATTGAATGTTTATCTTATGACTATTGCTACATAAAAAAAAATTTCTCTTCAAGTCACAAGATAAGCACTACTTAAAAGAATGTTTATCAATGATAAAGCTCCAAAACTAGAAGGAACACAAAATATCCTTATCCCAAAATCCGTTAGTCCTTATTTATTAAAGGTTCATCACTTTCTCAACTAAAAATAACATAACAATTTAGAACTTAAATCAAATCAGGCTTCCACTGTATACTTTGATATTTTCTTCCAATAAAATTCAAACAAATTAACTTTTTTAACATTATTTTGTAACAAGAAAAGCATGTATCTAAAAAATTCCTTGTAATTTGCTTCACACCACGTGTTCATAACCTTAACAACCTTGAAAAACAATATCAATAAATCATTTTATCACTAAAAAGATATCACATGATACTTTAATTTTCTTTTCTTCTTCATTGACAATATAAAATTTTCTATCAATTAACCATTATAAAACATATGAAATCAATGCAACAGATCATATCCATAAATTTACACCATGTAAATTCAAAACATAAATCTCTAATTATCAAAGTTGTCTCCAATTGCGAATATTATTCTTTCTGATTTAATAGACTAATTATCATATAACAATTGATTTTTCATAATTCTCACAAACATTATAATGTCTCAAATTTTCTTTGTACCAAATATATTGCTATCATCTCCAAGTCATAGTCAAAACCTATGCATCATAATCCATAAGTAAAATTCTCTTACAGAATTTAAACAATAAAAACTCCAAATACTTGAATTCACACCAAAAGTATAATTATGAACAATAGCCAAATGCATCACATTATTTCATAAATTTTTTTTCAAACTTCTCTAAAATCAAATATATGCTTAGCATCACCAAGTACACAAAATCATCATTTGTAAGATTTCAACCAATATTTTGCCCTTGTAAAATTCAAACAATCATTTGCACTTGTAAGATTTCAAACAATCATTCTTAACCAAAACATACATATTTTTCTATAATTCAATTACTCATTTAAAACCAACTTCTTTAGTAAATCATTTGGATAACCACAATTTCAATTTTTATCCACAAATTTAATTCTTTGCTAAGTACATAGCCTTGTACCATACATAATAGCTAATGTTTTCCATAAATATAAAATTCAAAGGAATCCAAAGTATACCTCAATTAAAAACTATAACCACAAATTAATCACTTTAGTCATTAAAAAAAATCAGTACACCCCAAATAGGAATTTAATGATCAAACTTCAAATTAATTAAACAAACGTCCAACTCGTATGATCAAACCTTAAATATTTTCTCAATAAAAAAAATGTAGAATCAACTTAAGTGAATATCTTCCTTTACAAATATTAAACTATTTACCACAATTATAACATTTTCAGACTAAATCCATCAAAATAAATTCTCAAACACTATAATCCATAAATAATTACTTCAAAATTTCAACATATTATTTCATTCCAAATCCAATATTCTATACTTTTAATTCCAACAATGTAAACAAACATTCCCATCTTTATTCATGATTAAAGATTCACTTAACACTCATCAAATAACTTCAAAATCTCATTAAGTCGAAGGTCTTTTCTCAAACCCATAAGACCTCAAATAATCAAATCATTCTCCTGAATAATCCTTTAACTCATAAAACATGTCTCATTATAAGTCGCATCAAAAATCTCTTCAACTTATAAAATTGTATTATATCAAAGTAATTATACTTTCTCTTAACTATAAGATCCAAAAGCAATATGTAATTATCAACCAAAATAATTACACCAAGAATCTATCGAATCATTGATTCTTCAAAATTCATTGAAACTTTAATTACTCCAAAATTCATCGAATCATTTACTGACACTCACCGTTATAGTCTATAGATCAAAGTTATGTCCTCAAAAAAAATCATCACATTATCTAGAAGTCATCATTTAAATTCTTAAAAAATTTTACATAGTATTTGGATCATAATCATGCTCATATAATAACTATTTCAATGTAAGGATCATACATTGCGTTCTTAGAAAATCATCATTAATCCAATTATCAAAATCTAACTTCTTAGAAATCTCTAAAGATTATAATTATAGTTCTTAAAAAATTCTCAAAATCATACTATAAGCTTTTTAACATTTCACAAAGTTTAAAGATCATAACTTGAACTCTTAGAAAATCTCTAAGAAACATAACTTAAGCTTTTAAAAAATATATCATCACAATTTACAAATCATAATCTAACTCTTAAAAATTCTCCAAAGATCACAAGTTGGCTCTGATACCACTGTATGTCATGCCTCGAAACCAAGACACAACACGGCTATATTACCTTGAAGTAAACCCCAAAGTAATACGAAGCCTTTTTTCTTAAACATTCTAAAATTCTTCAAAATTTGATATAATCTACTAAGTAAAATCCATATCTTTATTCCAACTAATGATATATCTCTATATATCAAATACAAATCATATAAAATACAAAACCGTTTCATAAGATCTCATTGGCTAACATTGTCTCTAATGACTAAGTAATATTTTCTCTTTGATCTTCTAGCTTTTCACAAGACTAATCATACTTAACATTCATATCATTTGCAAAAAAAAAGAAAATGGGGAATGAGCAAACCATAGCTCAGCAAGTATAGGCTCACACACTTTATCAAATCAAGCATTGTTTTCATATATATCATATAGATCATTCAAAATATTCGTCAAATCATAATGTCAAAACATTTCAAAGATCATCTTTCTATCAAATATTTTGTAAATTCATAAATCAATATAAAAATATGTCAATTCATAAATCATTGCAAAATATACTACCATTCAAATACGTAATCAAACCAAATCATGAATCAATCATTAAAAATTATCGTAAATCATCATTATCATAAATCATCATTATCATTCATTTATCATTAGCTACGGTCACTGCTATAACTCATGACATTGGTCGTATCAACAATTTCATATTTATGATCATTGCTAACTATTTCAACCCCCTAGTCGAAGCCTTATGCTAACTACTATAACCCATTAGTAGGGTCGTATGATCATGTCTTTGTTAACTACTCTAACCCGTTAGCCAGAGCCGTAGAACTAGTTATGGTGTCAATGATCCCACTTTTCAGGGATGTAAAAACGTAGCTATCATAAAATCATTCCTTAAATATAAATTATTTTTTTCATTTCATTCATCAACATGATCCATCATTTATATAGCAAAATGTAAAATAATCATATGCTTGATCCTATTTTCATATATCAAAAATAAAGAAATAAAATATTTACTCATTTAAAAATATACATATATACATAGGTTCAAAAACAAGGAAAGTGTGTTCGATTTTACTTACCTTCTTTCGATTCCACCATTTAGTTTTGCTTTCCAAATAATTAATGGCCTATTCACGATCATTTCAACATGACCCTAATTAATTAACCCATTTGAGGCCACTTATACCAAAACAACTAAGGTAAATAAGAAATAACTCAAGTAACTAATTCTGGCAGCCTGCACTACTTTCACTAAAATGATCATATCTCAAGATATCCAACTCAAAATTAAAATATTTTTAATGTGTTAGAAACTAGACTCGATAAGATTTCTAACCACATATGGCCTATCTCATGGTTCCTTGTGGATTAATTATAACAATTTTTGCAATCCACATCAGATGCTGTTGCCAGACAGCCTGTATACCTTCTAATAAAAATTATGTATTTATTCATAGGAAACTCTAAATTCAATTCCGCTTATTTCGTTGGAAAGTAGACTCAATAAGCTTTTCAAACATATATGGCTTAATCTGTAAATCCTTGTATAAAAATTAAGATAATTTTCGAAATTCAACCCTGATGCTGTTGCCTTAAAGCCTGCATATCCTTATGTAAAAATTAGACAACTCTTCATAAAAAACTCAGATTTGACTTCCGTTTGTTTCATTAGAAAGTAGATTCAACATGCTTTCCAATGATATATAATAATCACAGCAATAATCTATCCATTAATACAAAATTCTATTTTAATTCATTATTACAGATCATAACATTTCATCTAAAAATAAAATTTCTCTTTCAATCTTTAAAAATTCAAATCCCCACTTTCAACCTTTAAACTCTGTTCAATAATCATCAATAAATCTTAAGGACATGAAATAAATAAAACCTAATAATTTACCCAAATAGATCACGAAGATTAATGAAATATTTCATAATTTTTATTGGTTTTTCTCTCAAAACTTCAACTCCAAATAATAGAAATCAACATGATTTTTTTTCTTAAATAAAAAGAGGGCATATACTCACCTTTAGGGAATTAACTTGATTGTAGCCTCTGATTTTGAATCGCCAATTTGATTTTTCATATTCTCTAACCCTAAAGAAGATAAGGAAGAGGAACTATTTCCTTTCTGTTTTACGAAGGCTAGATTTTTTTTTATCTAATACTTTAGTCATTTTTCTTTTACTAATTGGTCTCGTAATAAACTGATGGGCTTTGATATTAGTCTAGCTCAATTATCATTTAGGCTTGGTATCACATGAATCACCTAGTTGCTGGGTTGCTGGTGTTTCCATGTTAAAGGATGTGCAGTTTTTTCATGTTAGAATTAGGTTCATGACTGTTTGGATAGTAGATAATGGAGATGGTGCTAAACCCTTCCTTGTGAAGACTGTTGATGCTTGCGGAACATTTGAAAATGCTTACTTAATGGTATTTATGGTTTGGAATATGCTTGTTGTTCTATGTGATCCTTATAGGTTTAAGCTGTTGGTAATGGGAAGGAGGGGTGATGACGTTGTGATGTTTGCCTATGGGATTTGTGATGTTACTATGCCTACTAACTTCAGTGATTTCCAAAGGACAGCAAAAAGGGATATGGGTCGGATTGTAGGATTAGAAGTTATTTGGATTATCAATGAACTTGCTACCGCCTCTCTTGCGTATGGGTTTGTGAAGAAAAATAGTGAAACCATCTTGTGTTTGATCTTAGAGGTGGTACTTTTGAAGTTTCAGTGTTTAAGGTTAATGATGGACTATTTGAAGTGCCTAGGTTTGGAGACACATATTTAGATAGTGATGACTTTGATAAGAGAATTGTTGAGTGGCTTGCTGACAACTTTGAGAGAGATGAAAACATAGATCTTTTGAAAAACAAACAAGTTATTGAGTGGTTAACTAAGACCGTTCAAAAAGCGATAATAGAGTTATCATCTTTGATTCAGACAAACATAAGTTCACTTTTCGTTACTACCACTGTAAATGGGCCTAAACACATTGGGATCACCCTTACCAGGATTAAGTTTGGGGAATTGTGCTTACACTTACTTGACAGACTCACGACACCAGTGGAAAATTCCTTGAGGAATGCAAAAGTTTCCTTAAAAAAGATTGATGAGGTGACTTCTTTTGATGAATCAACTTATATCCCTGCTACTTAGAATGTTGTGAAGAAGATGCCGAGCAAGGAATCTAGCATGATAGCCAATCCAGATGAGGTTGTGTTGGGACTGTAGCTCAGGTTTGTGTCTTAACTGGAGATGTCGTTGATATGGTGCTTTTGGATGTGACATCTTTGTCATTTTGTCTAGAAACTCTTGGTGGTGTTATGATCAAAATCATCCCAAGAAACACTACACTTTCAACCTCCAAATCAGAAGTATTGCCAACAACTATTGATGGCCAGACAAGTGTTGGGATTAATGCACTCCAAGGTAGAAGAGAGTTTATTAGAGATAACAAATTTCTTGGCAGCTTTCGTTTTAATGTTATTCCACCGGCATCACTCAGAGTTCCACATATTGAAGTCAAGTTTGACATTGACGCTTTGATACACGGCGAGCCAAAGAGAAATGACGTGGGTGAACTCATACAGAGGTGGAACTTATTCAGGCATAAGTTGGGTAAAGAAAGGGTGATTACTATTTAGGATGGGAAAACATTACTTGATGAATTGGAAGTCGTTGAGGGCATGAAGCTTGAGAGGGGCTACATATTACCCTAGTTTTGGAGAAAACATGAAAGCGAGTTTGCATGATTTTGTTGCTCTCACAAGAAAAAAGGTTATAACCAAAGAACTTGGCGTTAACCTTGAAAGGATGGACCTCGACATGCTTGTGTCACGGGTCGAGAGTTAAGGTCCGAACCCGTGCAGCTTCGAGACCCGAACATCCACTCATTCGGCATCTCGAATCAGCCTAACCGTCACGGTTCACACCCTTGTGAGGTATTGTCCACTCTGAACCCCTTAGTCTCACGGTTTTGTTCTACAAAAGGAGCCTCACAAGGAAGAGGTGTTGTGAACCTTTTTATACCCTAGTGACCCTCCTATTATGTTCGATGTGGAATTCAGAACTCTTCCTTAGGTCTGTGACATTCTCCCTCACCTAACCTCATGATGCCCTCGTCACGGAGGCTGGCCACCCTGCCTACCTCCTTCAAGATGCTTGGCATGAATCGAACGGTTTAGGGTTGGCTTTGATACCACTTGTCACGGGTCGAGACTTAAGCTCCGAACCCATGCGGCTTCGGGATTCGAGCATCCACTTATCCGACGTCCCAGATCAACCTAACCGCTATAGTTTACACCCTTGTGAGGTATTATTCGCTCTGACACCCTGGCCTCACGGTTTTATCTTACAAAAGGCATCTCACAAGAAAGAGGTGGTGTGAACCTTTTTATACCCCAGTGATCCTCTTATTATGTTCGATGTGAAATTCAGAACTCTTCCTTAAGTCCGTGACACTTGGCCCTTGCAAAAAGGTTACTGTCTCAAAGGATGACACAACTATTGGAGATGGTGACAAGAAAACCATTGAAGGAAGATACAAACAGAGTAGCTCAGCAATTAAATTGAACTCCTCTGATCGTGATAAGGGAAAGTTGTAAGAAAGTTGGCAAAGCTTTCCGATTTTGTTGCTGTCTTAAAGATTGGAAGAGCTGCAAAAGTTGAAATTGGTGAAAAGGATAGAGTTTCAGATGCATTAAATGCCACAAATGCAGTAGAAGAGGGTATTATACCAGGTGGTGGTGTTGCTCTTTGGTACACATTAGAAGAGTTGGACAAGCCACCTACCGCCAACTTTGACCATACGAGTGGCATTCTAATTATACGTGCTCTAAAGACACCTGTATACACAATTGCTTCAAATGTGAGAGTGAGAGAGGAAGGATTTCTTGTTGTTGGTAAGCTGTTGGAGCAATTTAACCTTGAACTTGGGAATGATGCTATCAAGTATGAATATGTTGATATGGTAAAGTTTGATATTATTGATCTATCGAAAGTCATTATAATTGTTTTGATTGATGCTACAACTATGACATCATTGACGGTAACAACTAAAGTTGTTGTCGTGAAGTTCCCAAGGATGCGAAGGATGTTACAGCAGTGCTCGGTGGTATGGGTTTTTTGTTGTTTGATCCTTGAAGACAAGGATCTTTTTCATGGAGGGAGTATTGTTACGGGCCATTCGTTCATTGGACCTAGTCGATTCGGCTATGTGTTTGTAAGGCCTGTTAACAGCAGGGCCCTTGTTTACATTTTATTATTTTACTTTTTTAGTTGTACCACCATTAAAAAATGAGGAAAGCAAGAGGAGAGCTGGTAACCGAGAATCTCGCTATTAGTTAACCATAAAATGGGAGAAATGAGAATTGTACAGTCATTCTTTTGAAAATATAATTTCAATTCCCTTCTTTAATTTCTCGATTCTCTTTCTATTGTCTATTTCTCTCATCTCTGTTTCCTCTTCTTCTTCCTATTGTTCTGTTTTTCAGCTGCAGCACATTGCAGTAATTGGAAGTCACCTGCTGTGCTAAAACATTTCTAAAGGAGCTGCATCAGAGCCAAGAATAGCCTCAATTAGCAAACAAAACCCATCAACATTAAACAAAGGCAAAACGCAGAAGCAGAGAGGCATTAAAAAATGGTTTTGGCAGTAAGGATTTTTTGGGGATCAAACAGAACATAGAAAAAATGCCAATCAAGTTCAATTTCCAGAACCACAATCTGCAGAGACAATCATGAAAATCATACACACGCATTAGCAAATCTCAATAGCAGTTAAGTAGGAAACCATTAAACGAGAACAAGAAACCCATACACAATACCCAGTAAATCCAAACCCAGAATCAAAACCCAACTCGAATCAGCAAAAAATCAAAAAGAAGACATCTAGCAAACCCAAAGTCGAAACATCTAATCATACAAGAAATATAGAGATAATAAAAAGGGCCTTTCCTTTCGATTTTTTTTTTTTTTTGTTCAGGTGCTTTGAATCAGGGGCTAGAAGGCTAATGTGAGAGTGAGGGCTCTTCTCTTGGTATCTCAAAGGGTGAAAGAGCCAAAATAGTAGTTGGTTTAGGCTGGTTTGGATTTAGATTTACAAAATTTTAAAAAGATTTAGAAGATTTTGAATCAAGAGAGGAAAAGAAAGGGATGAAGCAAATCCCCAACGAGCGTCAGCACTCGATGGGGCACGGTGGTGAACTCGTCGGATTCTGGGATTTGAGCAACTACGGATTGTTTTGTTCTTAAACGTAGAGGCCAAGTTAGAGAGAAGTTTGATAGAGTTTGAGAGTAGAGAAAGCTGTAGCGGACAATGAGAAAGAAAAATCTTTGGCTTTTATCAGCATGTTAAAACGACGCGTTTTGAGTAAATGAGAGCTCCGACCCGCGTGTCCATGGAAACCCGACTAGAGACCCGTCTGAACTACCCGATGGCGAGGTTTCATTTTTTTTTTGTTATTTTCGTTTTTTCTGTTTTTAAATTTATTTTCTGTAATCTGTTTTAAGACTTTAAATTCTGTTTTTTTTTTTTTTAACTTTGATTTTATTTTCTGATTTTTTTTTTAATTTTGTTTTTTTTTTAATCTTGACTTTTTTTTAATTAATTTAATTTTTAGAAAGTGTAAACATATTTGTATAATATGTTTTCTTATTTTGCATATATGTTGAAATAAATGAGAATACCTTTATATGAAATTCGAGAACTTATATCTTTTCTAGAAATTTTTATAGGAGAAGATTTTTTTAAAATTTAATCAAAAATTTTTTATATAAAGAATTTTCATCAATTTGTAAATAAACAAAAAGAAGGATGTAAAGAAATTGTTTTTCTTTTATAAAAAATTTAATAAATTTAACGATGGAGTCTTTTCAAATGATCAACAAGTTTTTTTTGAATATTTTTGAAATGAAAAAATTTTCTTTAAAGATTTCTTTCTAATATTTACATATCAAAATTAAAATAAATTAAAAATAAAGACCGTTTTAATTAAGGCTTAGATAAAATAATTAATTTAATACTAATTTATGGGTGTTATGGAGTGTTATAATCTTTTTTACACACAATTCTAAAGATGTAGACAAAACTTTTACTTTTTAGAAACCTAGTCAAGCTTAGAACAATCTTAAAAATAATAAATTAAATTAAGTAATTAATCACATCTAAATAAAAAAGATTAATTGTTACTTCATATTTTTATATTTAATGATCAGATTTTTGGATTTAGACATTATGAAAATATTAAAATTATTTTCTCTTAAACTACTAATTTTATGTTATAATTTTTAATTTTTAGTTTTACATATTTTTTATGTTACAACTTAAGTGTCATGGAATAATCAACGAAATGTCTTGGTTTTGTTTTGGTGATTTAGCAGCCAAGATTTCTAATTTTGAGTATATTTGGATTAATAGGTTGCTAGTGGTTTTGAATGCTTTGAGTTCATCAAGTAATTTAATATCCCTTCACTTTTTCATACCCTATAAAATTAGTCTCAATATGTTTAGATTATATATATAGTATATAATGGTTTACCCATTTGGTTTGTAAATTGGGGTAAATAAGTAAATATATATATAATTTCTTTATTATAAATTTAAAATGTGATTTTGTTAGTGTTTTGATTTGTGAATATGATTTTGTCATAATATATTTTTATTTCTATCTATTTTATGAACACAAAATTTACTTTGGAATTATATGCAAAATTTGCTCTATACGAAATTAGTTTTAAGAAAATAAATAAACATTGCTTTTGAATATTTGAGGTAATCTAAAAAAGTATTTTGATTGTCTCCTAGTATGGTTGTGCTTTCGCCCAGCGATCGGAGGTTAAAAATTAATTGACTTAAAAAAAAAATTTTGTATTGTGCCATCGATTTTAGAATAGTAGTTTTTTTCACCGATTTCAAAATATTGGTTTTTGGTCTGTTCATTGCAACTGTTGAGTTGCTTGAAATATACTTTGGAATCATTGCTACTAGGGTTAATTATGATTTTTGACCTATGCCTCAAAGATTAAGTGTTGTCATAATACGTTACAAAAGACTTATGAAATTTAAGATCTTGTGAAATTTTACTTGTTTTGCTATTTAAGAATATGGTTTTTGAATAAATATGATTAAAACAATAAGATTATCCATTTTTTAATTTTGAATCATAATTATTAATAATTTTAATTCAAATTTTTGTAACATGGTTAATTTTATTGAAGGGACATCAATTATTTATTGAGTTTTTATACTCATTCTTTTTAATTTCTTTTATTTTTTTAGATTTTGGTGATTATATCTTCGGGACTTTGTTTTGAGGAGAGATTTTGCTTGCAAGTTCTCATCTATCTTTTTATCTTTTTTATAGTTTGAATGTGAGTAATTTGATATCAATTTTATTTAATTTATTACTTAGCTAGGATATTTTTGTTTTTCAATCAAGGTGTAATAAGTAATTTCGGAAACTAAAGATTTTGTAATTGAAAATTTTGGGGACTTTTGAAGTTTTGATTTTTTTTTATTTATTTATTATGATATCGATTGCATAACATACTTATAAAACTCGTCTTATAAATATGGACGTTGTGTCTTAAACTCTTGAGTTTGTGGCATAATATTACATTAATTTATATATATATATATATTTACTTATTGATTTTGTTTTTGGACTATGCTTGGGATAGGGCAGTAAGGTAGCCTTAACATATTGTGGCATGTAATTAAAATTTCTTTTTTATAACGGTCATTATAAATTAACATGACAAAATAATAATTATATTTTTATTAGATTAATGAAATTATTATTAAATTATATTTTTATTATATATTACCATTAAATCATGAATATTTATAAGCTGACATGCTAACAAATTAATTTCATAAGTGCAAGCACATCAAACAATTTTCTTTTTTTTTGTCCTCTTATCTTTTCTTTTTGGTCTGAGTTATCCTTTTATCTTTATATATATATATATATATATATATTAGAATTAAACTCATGCTTCATTGTAAAATTATTTTTTTATTTTTTAAAGTTATATTTTAAGAATGAGAGAAGTAAAATTTTTATATCAAATCTTAATGAATGATAATGTATAGACAAATATAAATGTATTTTTTAATATAAATTATAACTTAGTTATACTCCCTCTGTTTCGTATATTTGTTATGCATTGACTTTCACGAAGTTTAAAAAAAAAAATTAATTTTAATATATTTAATATTAAAAATTAAATTTTACTTTTAATATAAAAAAGTAAAAAAGTTATAAAAAATAAATTTAAAATATAAAAAAAGGAGTTTTAGACTTTAAGAAAATATTTTTTGTTTTTATTTTTTATTTTCATTTTCTAGAAAATAATTTTTATTTTATTTTTTTTTGTTTTCTAAAAATTATTTGATAAATGAAAATAAAAACTATTTTTTAAAAATGCAAAAATAAAAAAATAAATAAAATATTCAATGATATTATTATTAATAGCATCTAATTATAAATATAATATAGATATTAATTAATTAATAACATTAAAAAATGTTCCAATATGATAACTTATCAAAAATAAGGAAAAAAGTAACGTATATATTTTGTTTTCATAATTGTAAACATTTTTTTTTGTTTTTCATATTTCAATTTATTTTTATTTTTGTTTTCTAAAAATTTATTTTTATTTTCAATTATCAAATACATTTTCACTCATATTTTTTATTTTTCAAAAAAATAAAAATAGAAAATAACTCTATTTTTTAAAACCAAACACTACCTTAGATATTCAAAAAAAAAAAAAAGAAGAAAGACATAATTTTGAAAAATAACAAAGAAAATGAAATAGAGAGAGTATATAAATATAATTTTTTGTTAAATTAAAATATTAAATAATATATTTATTAATATGATACATATATAAATATAAATTAAATATAACTTTATGTTTGATTATTACGAGTCAAAATTAATTAGATATAAATTATTTTATCATTTTTATTTTAATTAAATTTTTATAAAATTTATCTAATAAAAAATCAAATTAAAAAATCAAATAAAAAAAATTAAAAATTAAAACAATAAAATTAAAAAATACCACGTGAACACCTTACTTTTTTCTTTTTTTTTGATAAAATTAAGTATATAGATAATATATCGGTATGGTTTTGTTTTTTGGTTTATTACTCCATAAAAGGACGAAAATAAAAGGTTTTCCGGGAGGAACCGGTGGGGATAAAGCGCCAATGAAAGGAGCAAAAAAGCAAAAGAAAAGGTTGAACGTGTCATTATTAGGGGCAAAGATTCCCCAAGGCACGTTGGAAGTCGCAAACGCGTCCTATGTCCTTGTCATGTAGCTACTTTTGACAATCCTTCGCTACGCTATACTAACAAACCTTCTCTCTTTTCTTTTTCACTCTTTTTTCTTTTAACTCGTGTATTTTAAATAGGTCGAATATTATATTTATATTTATATTAAATATTTATCATTAATATTTTTGCACATAAAATTATATTTATTTCTTAATTTTGAAAATTAAAAATTAATCGGTAATATGTTATTAAGTACTAACCCTTGATGATAGAAAAAAATTTGTTATTTTTTCCAAATGAAACTTCGTTATTCCAGTAGTATTTGGTACAAGAGTTTTGATGACAAGTTAACCTTTATTCAAAGAAGTTTGTTGACTGTACCAAAAAAAATGTTTATTGACAACTTCAATGGCCGCAAAAGTTGTTATACGTCCCGTTAATGTTAGTTTTATTTCTAATTAATACGCGGACCAAAAAAAAATTAAAAATAAAAAATAAAAAATTAATTAAATAATTAAAAATAAAAATATAATGTCCTAGAAATTATTATTATTAATATTTTTATTTATTTACAAAAAGCTAAATAAATATAAATGAATAGAGTAAATATAAAATAATAACAAAACAATAAAATGAAACAAAAAATCATGTTTTTTCGTCTTTATTTGTTTGTTTTGTGCTAATTTTTACAGAATTTAAAAAAATTAATTTTAATATACTTAATATTAAAATTAAATTCTTTTATAAAATTAAAATTTTATAATTTTTAGTATTAAAAAATAAAAAAATCATAAAAAATAATTTTGAAATATAAAAAAATAAAAATTTTAGATATTTAAAAAATGAAATAATTTTAGAACATTTAAAAAAATAAATTAAAAATGAAATAAAACGGTATTATAAATTAATATTTAACCATTGCATGTAATAATTACTACAATAATAATAAATAATTAAATACAATTACAAGGATTAGAGGTGGGGAGCATGGAAAAAGGAGTGAGGAGTCCGGCAAGGACCGCGTTCTCATCCATAGTCTTTCATTATATATACAATAAAAATTATAAAAAAAAAATGAAGAAAAAGTATCGCATCTAACAGTCGTAAAAAATCGGCGATCCCACTCGTCTGAGGGAAAATCGCCAGGCGAGCGAAATGTGCAATCCCACACACTCTATCTGTCTGTAACCATCATTGCTGGTCCTTCCTCCATCTTTCTGTTTTTGAGCTTTTTGGAGAAAGATTCTAATCTCCCTGCTGAGCTCCAAAGCTTCCGATTCTTTTTAAGATTTTACCCGTCACCGTCGCCTTCCTGCCACTCTGGAAACTTTGCCTTCCTCATTCCCTTCTCTTTTCCAGGTAAAATAAAAAAAAATTTCAAAAATTTTTTTTTTGGATTCTTCCTCTCCATTCTCCAGAACAAAGAAAATCCAATAATTTTAATAATGTGGAAAAATGTTATTGGCTTGCAGAGTTGCCAAGGGACAAATGTTATAACAGTGAAAAGGACAAAGAAAGAGAGAGAGAGATCTGATTGTGGTTTAAAGAGATGTACAGAACTCCGTTGCCTGCCCAGCTCTCTGATTCCAACCGCTGTGCCGTCGACATCAATGTCACCAACCTTCGAGCCTATCAAGTTTGGAAAGGAAACAATGTAATTTACCTGTATCTACGATTTCCCATTTTTTCTCCTTTCCTTGTTCTTGCACTTAACAATTAATAATCTGTCTCCAAATAGCTAACTTCAAGTTTAATTAATTTATTCAGAGATTTTGCCTTGGAGGTAGACTTATATTTGGTCCAGATGTCAGGTCAATCTTCCTCACAATATCTCTAATTGTGATCCCAGTTATTTTATTTTGCGCTTTTGTTTCTCAAAGACTCGTTCACGTATTCGACCACCATCTTGGCAATCTCATTGTAGCTATTTTAATTCTCTTAACTGTATATGTAAGTTCTCTTCTTCCATAAATTCAAAACCAATAAAATGTCTTTGTTTCTGGGATTATTCAGTTATTAACATTGTTTTGCCTGTCAAACTAGCTCAGGATCTTATTCTTCTGCTTCTCACTTCTGGAAGAGATCCTGGCATGATTCCTCGAAACCCGCATCCTCCAGAACTAGAGGAAGATGGTTCCACTATGTCTGCGGATTGGCCAGGGTGTCAGAGCCGTGTTGGTGTTCCAAGTATACCACCTACAAAAGATATTGTCGTTAATGGGGTGATTATCAAGGTTAAATACTGCCAAACGTGCATGTTATACCGCCCACCACGTTGCTCACATTGCTCTATATGCAATAACTGTGTGGAGCGTTTCGATCACCATTGTCCATGGGTGGGGCAATGCATTGGGAAGGTACATGCTTCTATATTTAGTTTCTCACCTGATAAAAATTTGGGTTAATTTAATCCTTGTTGAAGTTTCCCTACCAATGGGAAATGATTACAAGGTGCTTGGGAAATGAGTGCTGGTTATATTTCTTCTGGCATATAAGCAATTGCTTTCATCTTCAAAAACTTGCATTTATGGAAATAATGGCGGAAGGCATGATAAAAGAGATGAACTTTTATGTAAAACAATTTACAAGTAACTAACTTCTGACAGGATGTATCTATCTTCTTCAAATTCTTCATGTGAGTCAACTGATGTCTTGCTTAGTACTGAAGTAGTAAAAGTTTTCATTCCAAGTCGCTATTCTCACATATCTTAGCAAAGTAACCAAGTAATTGGATTCATTGTCTCAGAGTTTCACTTACTGATGGGATGATGCTATTTGTCATTCACAAAATCACACATATTGTCAGTCTTTGGTCGGTAGGAACTTTTGCCTTTGTGGTTAACTATGCTGCTCATGGAACTTTCCTATTGTAAACTTCCAGTTCAAGTTTATAAGAATAAGTTTAAGAGGAAGGATTTAAGATAGGTTTCTCCATTTATTATTTATTTATTTTGTAAAGAGAAGAGCATGAGTCTTCAAATGGATGCTATAGATTTAATTGTTGAAATATCTACAATACAGTTGTGCTTGTGAAATGAGCTTTTGGTCCTTTAAATTGAAAACATTGCCTTGCAGCTTGCGTAGACAATGAATGTCCAATACACTGATTCTTCCCTGTGTCATCTGAAATTTTTACTTGAACTATGACTTAGATGTGATTGTTAGGTGATTTCTTGTGTGCATTGCTGGCTTTCATTGCAGGACACTTTATTATCCTCAAGGCTAATGTGTAAAATTTTTTCTTGACAGAGAAATTATAGATTCTTCTTCATGTTCGTGTCTTCCACAACCATACTATGCCTGTACGTTTTTGCCTTCTGCTGGGTAAACATTAAGAAAATAATGGATCAATATCACTGTAATCTCTGGATAGCATTCTTGAAGTCCCCTGTTTCAGGGCTTCTTATACTATATACATTTCTAACTGCTTGGTTTGTTGGAGGCCTCACTGTGTTTCATCTCTATTTGATTTTTACCAACCAGGTTCTGATCTCTTCTTTACCTTCATTTCTTCCATTATAGTCTGTCCTCTCTCTCTGCCTTGCTAATTTTTTGTTTTTGCAGACAACGTATGAGAATTTTCGGTATCGTTATGATTCAAAAATGAATCCTTATAATCGTGGTTGTGTTCGCAACATTTTTGAGATTTTTTTCTCCAAAATTCCCAAGTCTAAAAATAACTTCAGGGCAAAGATCAAGTTAGACACATCTTTCTTTGCTGCCTCAATGTCCTTGGCTCGAACCATGAGCCCAGAGATGCCAAAAGCAAGCTTTGACATAGAGATGGGAAAGCGGCAAGCTGTTGCTGCTGAGGACTTTGAAGAAATACACAGCCAGATTGAGAATGTTGGTGGATTGGAGAGGTGTGGAACACAACCAAGGCACACAAACCAGGGTGACAAAATCAACTGGGAGATCTCACCTGATATACACATGTTGGCTAATGAGTTTGGAATGGAAGACAGTTTCAAGGCTAGAGAGAAAGTTCGCAGGGGCCAATGAAGCTGGTTTCACCTAAATTATAGTCAGAAAGCATAGTAATTATCTCCTAGCCTACTTGAAATTTGCCAACCCAGCTGATCGAAATTGGCAACTGAATAATGTCGCCAAGATATTAATCCATCAGAATGTTGTTTTTACGCTTTATTTGTCTCTGATAGGGAGGAAGATTCTCGTCTGGCTAAGGTGTGCAGGGTTAATGTTGTATATCATACTGCTTTGATAGATGCTTGGGGTAAGTTTTGTGTTATAATAATGTGTTCGTTTGTGAGGATCTGGGTGGGTGTTTATAATTGATTGGATTTGTGAAGGTTAAATTAAATCATCAATGGTAGAAAGGTTTCTTTAAATGTAGATAGAGCTCGGGTCTGTTTCCCTACTTTTCTTGTACCTTTTAGGCCTGAACCCACCCTTGCAGAAACTTGCTTAAACTCTCATGGTGGTGGTATCAGTAATTGTTTCCAGAGTTTCCTGAAAACGAGTTTTTAGTAAAAGATTTCTTTCTGGATTGAAATGGTCATTGATCATGGCAAGGGTGTGACTGACTTCAACATAAGTCTTCGTGGTCCATTCTTCTCTTGTTGGTTGTTTATCTGCGAGAAGAACTTTGCAAAGGGTGGAGGTGTGGTGATTTTTACTTTTGATACAGTTCCCCTATGTATTTATATAAGGTGGAGCCTTGGTCTTGGAGGGCATAATCTTTCTTTTCTATGAACTGCAGAAACACATGTTTCAAAATGAGGAATTTGGAAGTGCTGTCGATCAGAATGCGAATATGAATTATTATTATTATTATTGACTAAATTGGTAGCAACCATAGATTACATCATTTCACTTGACTGCTAAATCTGATTAGCATGGTTATTTCTTTCCGATTATATTAACCAACATTGAAATGAGAACAGTTTGCTCTTTCTGGAAAAAGCAGTCTCAATGTTACAACATCAGTAATAACTCAAAACTGGAATTAGTTCAGTAGTTCACCAGTTTGAACGCAAATTGTTCAAGCTTAGCTGCCCATTGGAGTCCCCAAGTTCATTATGTTTCCGTCATTGCTTCTTTTCTTGCCGACACCCTGATGCCCTGCCCCTTCCACACCTAAGAAATCAACCGTCAATTTTTTACCTCGCATGTACGCTTCTCCCAACAGATTTCCAGCATTCCCATTCTCTGATTGCAGAAAATGAGTATCGGATAACGCAGTTGGAGCAAGAGTATGGTGAGATAATAGATCCCCTGTCTCCAAATTTTTGTCATATATTTCTTCTCCCAGGTACAAGATAATGGTGCTTGCAGCATTCGTTCCTATGTTACTACCAACCATAGGAGAACCTTCCTCGACAGACCCAGATGAGTTCATGATGCTGTTAGAATATCTGGTAAAACCTCGTAGTAGTATTGGGAAAATTGTATTAGCACTGATCTTAGCACCCATTTCTGCAGCTTTTTGTAACAAGGCTGTGGCAGATGTATAAGCAGACCCAATTGCAAGAGTAGATGCCAGTGATGTTCTCGGATTGAAAATTTGATCTAAATTGCTGGACATCATGACTCCAGCCAAGTTCAAAAATGAAGGCCTCAATGACCTGTTCATGTTCTCATTAGAAATCGACAGATTCATCATTGTGTTCGCGTTGGAGCATGGATCAGAATCGGGCATTGATGAAGTGAACAGCTCATGTGGCGGCCTTTGCAAAATTCCTCCTGTGGTGGTAAGGTTACGGTTCAACTTGTAATTTTCCTCGTCAATGGATCACAGAAGGCTCTGTGTGTGACGAAGCTATCCTTCCTGTACAAGGCAAATGGATTTTAAAAAAATTATATCACCCTTCACATGATCCACACACGCAGAATAAGATGTTACATAACTCTTATAATATGTATGGACTGTTACAATGGAATTACTATAAAGCTCTACCTCAAAAAAATTGTGCCACAATCACAACGATATTCTCGGGTGCCACAGATCTTTTTATGTGCCTTCCAATCTGATTGAACAGCATATCGTTTGGAGCACTTATCACACTTCCATTTCTTTTCTCCATGCTTCCTGCAAAAGTGCTTCTTAATGCCAGTCAAGTCACCTAGAGCCCGGCTTGGATCATGATGCACACAATTTGGTTCAGGACATACACAAACCCTTTTCTTAATCTGTGTATTTGTTCTTTGCTTCAACTTCCAAGGCAAGTTATGTCCTCTCCGATGGAGCTGAAGGCTCTGATCTCTTTGAAATCCTTTATGACAGACTTCACATATGTACCTGTTGGTTGCCATTAGAGTCCTTGGAGATAATGCTACAACCTCCGCATCTGGATCTGAAAAATTGCCGAAAGAGAAAAGTTGGTGATTTGACAATTTACCTACATTTTTGAGATCAATATTTCTGGAAGAATCTGAATCAATATTCATGAATCTTATTTAAACACAAATTATTGTCATAATATTTTGCATCTATATATAGGGATTAGACAAATATGAGAAAAGGATGCCTGAGAGTCCTTCAAGATTCCACAAACAAAATGTCAAGTAAGAATACACATCCAATTAGACGGAAAAGAAGTGGTCTTGACTCTTGATTGGCATTCATTGAGAGAATTCTGTTTTATGCAAAAAAAGGGACTAGAGAGGATCATATCAGGTATTAGAAAATACTGACATATATGAAAAGGATAAACAACATTGCCAACACTTACCTCGTGCAGTTATGCTCTGTGGCTATTGTTTCACGAAAAAAATTATCCAAAAAGTAATGCAACTATTTGTTTGAACAAGAGATAAGACAGTGTGCTTGCCTGGATTCCCTGCAAGATTTTTTTTCTTCTTTGAACTTGTGGTGGTAGGAGTTGAACCATCAGCACTATGTTCTACAGGATTGGAACTCTCATCAGACGACTGTGTGATGACAATGCTTGGAAACTGGTCATCTTCTTCAAAATCCTGAACAAAGTTTGACATGTTTAGCAGGCCTTGATACTGATCAATGCTAAGAGGCAGTTGATAGTGTATGCTCAGATAAGGTGATAGACTTGGCTAGAAGACAAAAAGAAGAAGAAATTCCATACCAACCACAATCAAAGACCATGGTCCATGCATTGAAAATTAAAGTGGAAATAGAATTATTCTTTGATAGCAACATCTTTTTATCAAATAATATTTGTTAAGATCATCTATCAATAAAATAGACATTATAAGTTGGTTCTGTTCGATCTGTATGTGACGAAGTAAGTGAATTTTTTGCTAACGCCCAATGGTTTCTTTAGATTACTCAAGCATTAATAGCTACTCTCAGCATTTTAAACACTTTCACTTTCGGGTATCTCTTGAAGTCAAAAGATCGAAATCAAAGTACTGTGAGCTATTGGAATTGCAATTTTAGAGTTGTTATATCTTCAAAACCTGTTCCACGTTTATGTTTTTTCTGTAAGAAGTAGTTGAAACTGGTAATTAATGTGACCAAAAGAGTTAAGACAAATTGAAAAGGACGATGGAGCGGCTGCCAAAGAGAGATCCGTACAAAAGGACAATTTTGCCTTCTGTTTAAATTAATTAAGATGTTATGTATGCCTTACCTGCTTCCATGATCCACCTGGGATACCCATCACCGGTTGACATATTTGTGCTCGTCATTCCTGATTGTTGCTTTGCTTTAATATTTGAATGAGGTTAACTTATTTTTCAGTGTTTTGCCCCCAAAAGTAACTTGTTAATTGTTTTCTGATATCTTTATCCAAATTCCAGTAGCAGTTCTTTGTGCTGTTTTATGTCTGGAAAGAGGAAATCATTTCATAAAATGTAACATCACATATTGTTCAAACTGTATAATATATTATCCAATATGATTTCTAAAGTGCATTTTACAAAATACAAAGGTTTAAAAATAGTTTATTTGTGTTCAAGAAACGATATTTGAAAGTTCATAAATAGCATTTGTAAAGAAAAATAAACAAAGGGATTCGAATGCCATTTGAAGGGAATTTGAATGATCAAGTTTAAAAGCAATATTTCTGAAATTTGCCAAAGGCATTAGAATAACTTAAGGCGAGCATTCGAATTCTCTGCTTGATTTCACATTCTATGTAAAAGTTTGCATGTGGCATCCGAATGACATGGCACAGGCATTCGAATTCCCTTGCTGAAAATTAAAAAAAATTATGTTCCTAAGAATAATGCTTCATTTCAAAAGTAGTGATTCTTTACCTAAGGTATGTTTATTCACAAAGAGGTAATTTTAGCACCGATTGAAGCTTATAATTAAAATTTTTTATTAATGTTAATTTTAATACACCACTACATTTAATCTTTCAAAAATCATTTTATTCTCGCTTCCTCTCATTTTGTAGTGCGATCTTTTTTCTTTTTTTTTTTTTTTAATTTAAGTATTGTATCGTGTGGATAACGTTTACAAGAATCAATTTACACCTAAGCGAAAAAACTATTATCCTTAAGAAAATTTCATATAAATGCCTTATCTAAGTTTCTTTTCTTCAAATTAGAATGCATTAGTCAATCCCAAAAAGTAACAATTTAAGGAAATATACAAAGGATGTGGTATTTTCTCCAACGGGGCTTATTCAATCAAACCTCATGTTTATGGATTGAAGAAATTTTTAGAAAAAGTAAGAAAGGATACAATTGATGTTGAACCAAAATTTTAAAAAAGTTATTCTTTAAAAATCTGTATTAGTAAATTATGGAAGATTATATTTGGTTGTCATCAATTATTGTTCTTGGTTCTATTTTGAAACAAGATTATTCAAATTTGTTCTTCTAAAATTTGAATTGCAACAAAAGTATGTTCAAAGAACAAAAAAGTAAAGTGGGAAGTCTTATGAAGAGTAAGATACACGTACGATGTATCAAGCTATGAATTAACTTATTGCACTACTTTATGTGATAGTGGTAAGATATGTTTATATCTATTTGATTGAATGCTTATTTCATTATTAGTGATTTGAATATTTATTTTCAAATAATTTTGATTGAAGTTTATTCTTGGAGTGGATAGATTTATTTTTATTAGAATGTCATATAAAGTGTAAATAACAATATAAGAGGGTGAATTGCATTATCTCCAAATTTTTTTTTCAAAAATAAATTTTAAATAAAAGTAAAATGGGAAATTAAAAATATATGAAATATATGAAATTAAAACATAAATAAACAAAAATGAAAATAAATAGTAAGTATATAAGAATCAAACACAAAAATTTATAAAGGTTTGGTCATTCTTTAAAGGCACCTACGTCCTCTTCTTTAACTTTTTGACCCAACCTTTAAATCCACTAGTGAAATGTTATTTTTATAAGATATATAATTTGTATACTTTTAAGGCTCAAGATAGCAAGTTTTTCCCTTTGTGGGATTCTATCCAATCCCACTACAAAACTCTCAAAAGGATACCACACCTTTTGCTTTCTAATCCTCTTAAAATACAAAGGATTTTGCAAACTAGAAAACCTCTAATAGATGGGTGTTTGCTAAATTTAGGAACAAAGATGAAGAGATTATATAATAATAATAATAATTTTGGTTTTAGTAATACATGGTTTGGAATTTTGCTTTTTGAATTCTTTAGAAATGGTAAATCTTGACTTGATATGCTTTGAATGCAATCTCTTATGCTTTAGATGTAATCTCTTACTCCTAAATATGTTGGAGGGCTCTTTTTATGTGGGTTTTTGATTTCTAGTTATTGTGAGTTATTGGATTTGAGAAACAGCCGTTATTTCCTTAAAAATTTGTCTTTATTTGAACTTCCTACAAAAAGAAAATCAATCTTTATGCTTCTAGATTAAAAAATATAATCGTTAAAAATGAGGGGATTGATCCTCTAGCTTAAAAAAATAGGGGAGGAGCATTCTCACTTTAAGGGATCAATTCTCATATCGAAAAAACAATGGAAGAGCATACTAGAAATTGGTGATTGATCCCTTTTTTCAAGTTTGCATATTTTCACATTTTTGACCAAGGAAGTTGATTTTTTTCAAACATATTTTTACTAATGATATTCATTTTAGAGCATGAATTGTTGAGAAAAATTGAGGTTTAACAATATTAGTAATTTTTCAAGAATTAATTAAAAAATAATATCAAGGAAAAATTACTAAATGAATAAATTTAAAAATCGTAGATTTAACTTTAATGTTTTGATATATCAAAACCTTAGATCAATTCAAATCCAACATTGTCATTGTTTGAGCTTTCATTTTATTTTAACTTGATACATGATAAAAATCATGTTCAAGTAAGATAACAAAGAAATTGTTGAAAACAGCCTAAGAATAATTGTGTGAGAAATCACAACTATGATGTTTGATTTGGTGAGTGAATAGACATCAAAGTCCTATAAAATAAAATGAACATGACTAGAGGTGTAATTGGGTTGAGCCTACAAAGTGAATAGCTTGAGCTTGATATCTAATTTGGTGCTCGAAACTCTATTTAAGTTTGATTGAATTTTATTTTTTAGCTTGAACTTAACTCGAGATAAATATTGAGTTACTCGAATTCATACAATTAGACTTATTTATCAAGTAACAACCGAGCTCGATTTTATACTTGACTTCGAGCTTGACATTTTGAGCTTGAAATCGAACTAGAATTAAAATTTTTATAAATATTTTATTTCAATTAAAAACTTATATGTCCAAATAAAACCAAATATTTAAACTAAAAATTACATGAAAACCAGATGATATTTATTCATAAAAAAGAACATTCCATCATACAACAAGATTGACACAAACCCAAAAAAATCCAAGAAAGAAATGATGCATTAAAAAACTCTAAATATTCAAAATGAAGGAAAAACAAACCCAAAAAAAGGATATTTAAGCTAAAAATTCAAGTAAATCATGTATTTAATATATGAAAAAACACGAAAATAAAAGGAAGAAGGCTATAAATCAAACTTAGCTTGAAATTCAAATCAAATTTAGAATGAAGAACGAAGAACCAAGTACCAAGTTAGGATTTTAACTAATATGCTCTGAAACTAAAATCAAACAAAAATTAAACTAAAAATGGCGATTAGTGGGTTTGCCTTCAAAGCAAGGATTTTTGAAATAACTAATGAATACAAGAAACAATATGGAGCAACAATGGAGAGAGAAAAATAGATTTAAAGTGTGAAGCAAGAAAAGAAAAGAAAAAAAAAAAGAGTTTGAAGGAACAGATGAAAGGCATGATCTTAAGCAAAATCTTTTGCTTATAAAAAAATTGATGAAGAAAGGAAAAAGGAAGGAATGGCTAAGTTTGGGAGTGGGATTGGAGAGAACTTAAAAGACTATGGTGCACCACTTGGAGTGGATAGTGGGGAAGAAAGAAAAGATTTTGAAGGTTAGGGTTTGGGGTTTAATATTTTTATACATAAGAGGGCAAAATTATAAAAAACTAATAAAATATTTAAAATATATGTTAAAAAATTTAATTAGATTTGTGAACTACTCGATCTAAATATTAAGATATTCAAATTCAACTCGTTTGATAATCTGAGTTGCTCGATCTTGGTTTGAGAATGATTTATACAAATTCATGTTTTTTTCAAATCGATCCCAAGTAGCTTGCAAGTACATATGTCTCATTTACATCCTTAATAATGATTACACATTTTTCTTCAAATAAAACTTATTAAATATATTTTTTAAATATATTTAGTAGTATTAGAGATTATGTGAGTAGTGTTTATTTCACGCTTAGCACTCCATTTAGTATTGAGATCCACAGTTTGATTAAGAGTTGTCAATTGATTTATTTATATCCCAAGAATAAATGCTTGTTTCAAGGTTATAGTCTTGTTTTTACAAAAAACCTTGGTTTGGAGATAGTAAACAAAATATTGGAGGAATCAAAACTTCAAATTGGTGTGGACAGAAATTCGATGGATGCTATAGCAATTTGTTTGAAGACCTAAAAGCTTGTTGGACATATGTTTGAGGTTATCTTGTGGACTTGAACAATTGATATTTGGTGGAATTTTTTTTCTGTGTTGTTATCTTTATCTTTTCATTCTTATAGAGTTTTTAGTTTTTGAAAATTTGGGGTTCATACATTTCATGTATTTTTTGGAAGTTGTTTTTGTTTCTATTGCTAGGGAGTTATAGTTTTGTAACCATCTGTTTGCTTAATAAAATTTATTCAATGTAGCAAAAAAAAAATTCCTGTCTAGGATAAACCCAATCTTTATTTTTCCATTTTAGACCATCCCCAGCTAGCTTACAGATTAAAAATTTATTGACATGTAATTTTATGTACAATTTTTATGTTTCGCGCTGTCATGCATACATATGAAAAGATACACATAGATTAGTAACCTGGGGTGGTTTATCAATTTTTAAATGATGCAAAACACCATAATCAAACAATTATGTTAAATAAAACAGTTCATACTTATTATTAAAGAAGTAAAGTAGAGTAACCAAAGAATTATGTAATGCAATATAGTCCAAATTGAATACATTTTTAGATGACGATTTATAAAATGCCTAGAAGGCATATTTAATACAATCTATTTCTCATACTAGATGTGAATTTATATTGAAAAATATCCATCACCTTTAACGTAAATAAAATCGTAAAAATAAGTAAATTGCATATCATCATGCATTCCTAAAACTACATGATACAAATCATGGATGATGAATGCCACATACTCATTAGTTAATAAGAAGTTTGAGATATCTAAGGGTTTATCAAGGAGTTATACCTGAGTGGATCGCCTAGTATAAGATCTATGATGATTTTAAGATTCTGTGACAGTGAGAGAACCGACGATAGCAGTCCAAGTGATGAGTTGATCAATGTTGTTGAACAACGGTTGACAATAATGGCAGTGGCAGACCGATCAATAAAAAATTGTGCCAATCGGTGGTCATCAACGAACTAAGGCTTTGAACCGACCAATTTGATGGAGTACTGATTGATGAGTGAAGATAGATTATGGTGTTTGGCTAAGGTTAGGGACAAACACTATTTTAGACTTTCGATAGGTTGATTAGTAATTCAAATGAGGTTCCTGCGTGTATTGGGTGATAGGGAAGAAAAGTTTTAGTGTTGGAAAGGATTTATAATAATGCCTTAATGATGAAAGGCAATTTGTAGCATTGTGGAGAATTGGATTATCATAGGGTTTCAAGTAAAAGTTACAACCGATTGGGGCAGGGTGAATTTTTGATTGCTTCGCCTTCGACCCGATACTGTGACACCCTTACTTTTGCAGAAAAAGGATAATGTTACAATTAACCAAAAACCAATTGTAAAAAAAGAGCATGTTGAATGAATGTAAATCATAATCTAAAAATAAATATATGTGAATGAGTGTTATGCAAAACGATGAGATGTAATTTTGGGACCGGGTTCTTAAATATAAAAAGATTATTTGAAATCTCTAATCTTAAGATAGAATTTAAGTGTGACTATTTATATTTAAAATCTTATTTTTATTTTTATTCTTTATTTAATCTTATTATTATTTTGATTATGAAATTACTTGAAAATTTTTATTGAAATAAAATTTTCTAAATACCCCATCATTTAGGCAGTATTCGAGAACAAATTACTTCACAAAATGTCTTCATACAAGTCTTTAAGAGTTTAGGAATTTTTTTTAGTTTCGAAACTTTAGCGTTTAACTTTTCATTTAGGGTTTGAACTAAAGTTTTAGGGTTTAGGATTTCATTTTGGGGTTTCATTTCAGGATTTGGTTATTTTACGAATTTCTCTAAAATTTTACCATTTAAGCAAATTTTCAAAGTAAGCTCATTTTTCATAATTTTTTAAAAAAATTAAATTTATATAGTTTTATATATTTTATTTTTTTCATTAAAATTTTATTATTATTATTACTATTATTTATTTATTTACCCTTTATTATTTTTATTATTTTTGTTTAATTTCCTTACATTCAAGCAGAATTAAAATTTCAAAATACAATTTTAAATCTCCTCCAACAACTAGGTAGGGTTGTCAAAATCCTTTTTTCTTACTGAAGCTTTGTTTGTTAATAACATTTTAAGAGATCTTTTTTTCTTTTTTAAAAAAAGCAAATTATGACAAAAATGCATGAATCTAATAAATTAACATAAATATGCTAATTAAAAGGTTAATCCATATGCAAAGTTATTAAACAATAAAAATCAAACATAAACTAAAACAATTATATATTAGTAACTACAATAAAAAAAATAAAAATGCAAAAAGCTATTTAAACATTCACATAATCTAAATTTTTTATTATTTAGATTTTTATATTTACTATTATTTATTATTTCTTTCTTATCCACTTGTTTGTATTTATTATTGTTAATATGTTATTTTCACAACCCCTAATCATGTTCATACCGTGACTACAAGCCAAAACAAGAAAACAAAGACACATCAAGGTACCCTAAGTACAACCATTACCGTCCCCGCCTTCCTTGAAACACTAGCTTTCACCCATTTATGCTATCTTCTCTCATCTGTTTAAAGTTATGGAATATGAAAAACAAAACCCCCAGCTTTTAAGATTACATGCCTCGAACCTATATTTTGAGAAGCTCCTTTTTTTTGTTTTCAAAAGTCATTGGGTTCCCCTTATCTTCATGAAATCATCCATTATTAGTGTATATTAAAAGAACTGATTTATCTATCCCAGTCATATATACCCGAAAATATGTATGATAAATGATATAACTTTAACCTTTGCAAACAACATGAAGAATAAGGAAAAACTAATCTATCAATGCAAACAACATGAAGAACAAGGAAACTAAAGTATCAATACTAGAAATCATGGATAAAAAGACTAAAGCCTTAAGCTTTTACCTATTCTTTATGCAGAAGAGTCCATTAGATATGAATCAAATAAAAGTCTTTGTCGTGACAGTAACCCCACATGCAAAGAAGCAAACAAACCCACGAGACAAGGGGCACAACACAGGATGAAATGCAAAGCATGGACAACAAACCATACATTTTTTCTATGCTTCTTCTAGTCTATTTTTCGTTGATCTTTTCGGACCTCCACTTTTGTCTTATGGTTTTTTACTGACCTCTTGCTTCTTTTTTTTATGCTACTGCCGTCAGCTTTATTTTTGTTAGCTACCAATCTTTTGTAGTTTTTTCTTTTTTTGGTTTTGCTTCTTTGTTACTGATTCGCTATTCTTCTCTTCCCCTTTTTCTGTTGTTTTGCTGCCACGAATGCCTACTGCCTTCACCATTTTTGTTCCTCATTTCTTTTTTTTTCCTACCGCTAGCTGCCAGTAGCTTCTTCCAATCCCCTTTATTTCCCCTGCTACCAATTTTTATTTTTAGTTAATTTTTTCTTGGTTTTTTTTGCTACTTCTTCTGCTGTTGCCCGTCCCTTCTGGTTGGTTTCCATGAACTTTCTGGTTGGTTTCTATGGGCTTCCTCCTTTTTTTTTTTTGTTGCTTCTTTTTGACAGCTGTTTCTCAGTCTTTTTCTCTTATTTTATTTTGCTTAGTTTTCTTCATTTCTTTTTCTCCTTTTTACCTTCATTTTTTGTTGCTGTTAGCCACTATTTCTTCTGTTCTCTTTTTTTACTGCACCTTTTAATTTTTTCCAACTTCACGCGTCTGCTTCCACGACTTCATGCGGCTCTTCATTTTTTTTTTTTTTACGGTCGCTTCTCCCTTTCACCGTTTCTGCTTTGTTTTCTCTCCCTTGTTTCTCTGTCGTAACTGTGCCTCCCCCCTCAGTTTTTTTATTTTCAGTTTTATTTCTCTTCACGAATGCCCCACATTCTTAGCGCATGAAACATGTGGTTTGCAACTTTCATGGTTCTAGTTTTTCAGTTTTGCCATTTTCACCCTACGTCCCATGCATGATTCACCTTTTACGATTTTTCTTGCAGCAACCATTTTCCCCTTCATACATGGTTTGGCTTTCATTTTCATCTAATATGGCCGTATAGGCCTTTTCATTTTTTACCACATCTTGGGCCTTTAACAAAAGCCCAATATTTTTTGACCTTGAATTTATTTGGGCTTTTTTTTTATTTGCTTAATTTGTAGTTTCATTGGCCTTTCAAGCTTTATTATTTATTATTTTATTATTTTATATTTTTTGCCAACTTTTTTTTTACATTTTTATGTCTTTTTATATTTATTTTTTATATTTTTTATTTGATTTTTTTTGTTTAAGGGCAAACAATGGGCCATTAAGGCTTTTTAAAAAAAAAATCTTTTATCAAGCTTTTTATTGGGCCATTTTGGTATTCATTCGGGTTTATGTAATGGGTTTCATTATAGAGCTCAAATTGGGTCTCATCTTAGAGTATTTAAAAGTAGATCATGTAATGGGCTTGGAGAGTGGTGATTAAGGCCCAATTACAAAAGTTTGCTTAGATAAAAATGATAAAATACTTTAGACAAAATTAGGTGTCTACAATTATCATTTTTTATATATTTCTGAAGATCAAAAATAATTCAAAGATATAGACAAAAGTTTTGTCCAAATGCTATTTCCTAAGGCAAATTTTTTATTTTGTTTGGATTTTTTGGTTTATTATTTTTTTATTATATGTTTTTTTTCTTTTGCTTTTTCTTTTCCTTTTCTTGGTCAGATTTTTTGCTTTTTTAGTCTTTGTTTCCCTACCTCTTTTTTGCTTGAATGCCCTTTTTCTTTTGTTTTTGTGTTTTTAGTTTCTTTTTTCTTCCTATATCACTTCCCTTCATAAAAGCTTTCCCTTTTTGGTTTTATCATTTAGTTTTTTTTTTATACTTATGCCCTATGTTCCCAAACTCCTATTTATGCAGTTTTTCAATTCAGTTTTTTTCATGTAATAACTTTTGCATGGTTTCCTTTTCTGTTTTGCATGTGGCTTTTACTTTCAAACAAGGTCGAATAAGCCTCTTTTGGTCTTGGTCTTGCTTGATGGCCTATTCGAGTCTTTATTTTATTTGGATTTCATTTTTTAGGCTTTATTTTTTTAGGCATTATTATTTTTTATTTTTATTCATTTTTGCGCTTTATTTTGGTTATGGGCTTTAGCCATTTAGCCTATTGGACTTGTGATTAGGCCATTTTTGATGTCATTTTTAATAGCTCACATTGGGTTTTGAAATGGGTGTTTTATTCTAGGCTTTTTATTAGACCATTGAGACTTTCATTTGGGCCTATACAAAGGGTCTGACTATAGAGCCCGCTTTAGGCTTTATACTAGAGAATTAAAAATGGATAATGTAATGAGTTCAAAAAATGATGGCAAGCTCAATTATAAAAACAAGCTTGGTTTAAAACAATAACATATCCCAGACAAATTATGTGTCTATAGTTGCCATTTTTTGTATATTTTTAAGGATTAAGAATAATGCAAAAACATTAACAATAATTTTATCTGGATGCTACTTCCTAGGGAAACTTTTTCTCTTTTTTTTTGTTTTGAATATTTTAAAGACTTGACCATTTGGAAATGAATTAAAAAAAAAAACTTCTTTTACTAAAGGCTCCATAACTGTTAAAAATAAATTTAAAAACTCATTTAAGAAAATGATCAATGACTTTAGAAAATAAAACAAGAGATCATGCTTGAAGGTCTTACAAATCTCAACACTAGAACAAATTTAGCTTACAAAACTTATGAATATTGTCTGGAGGACTTAGAGATTACACCCAGAAGTCTTATAAATCTCAATATCAAAATAGATTCATCTTAGAAAATTTATGAATCTTGCCCGAAAGACTTAAAGATTATGCCAAGAGGTTTCACAAATCTCAACATCTATGAATGCACTTTTAAAGAGGTCTTAAAATTTTAAAATTTTAAAACATTCTGCCTAAAGGATTTACAAATTGTTCAAAATTTTACCTAGAGGTCTTGAAAAAATTTTGAAGTTTTGCTTGAGCATCTTGAAAATCCTTCAAAAATTTAAGATTTGGCCCATAGGTATTTGGAAATCATTCAAAAATCTAAAATTTTGCGTGGAGGTCTTTGGAAATCATTTAGAAATTTAAGATTTTGCTTGGAGATCTTTCGAGGTCATTTAAAAAATTGAAATTTCACCTAGAGGTCTTTGAAAATCTTTCGAAAATTTAAAATTTTGCTTGGAGGTCTTGGAGATCATTCAAAGATTTAAGATTTGCTTAGAGGTATTTGAAAATCATTTAAAAATTTAAAGTTTTGTTCAGAGGTCTTGAAAATAGTTCAAAAATCTAAAATTTTGGTTAGAGGTTTTGAAATCATTCAAAGATTTAGAATTTTGCCGAAGGTCTTGGAAATCATTTAAAAATCTATGGTTTTTTTTTGGAGGTCTTTGGAAATCACATGCTCCTTATCCTAATCCTAATTCTAATCAATTTTAGGGTTTGAAATATTTTTACTTCAAAATTTTCACTTTTTATTTCAAAAAATGTTCACTATTTGTTTAAAACTTCTTATCTTTTAGATTTGAAAATGCCCAATATTTCAATTTTGTCTTTCAGAAGTGTTTCACACCATTGCTTGAGTGTTTTAAATTTCAAAAAGGTAAATTTTCTCTTTCTTGCTTTATTACCCAAACTTTCGCAAGTATAACCATGATGCAAAAGACTATTTAAATGATCATGCAAATGTACACTTTACTTCAAGCAAAAATGCAAATGAATACTCTATGTGAATATACAAATATCTCCTCTCATATGCAAATGCAAATGTCTTTTTCCAAATGCAAATATTCCATACAAATGTAAACTTCTATCCTAGTTATATAGATGTATTGCAGTGATACAAATGTAAATATATTTTTTCATAATGCAAATGCAAACATGATGATGTACATGAAAACATCCTTTTTCTCATTTTTTTGGATCTTATTTTTGCTAATTTCTTTTTGCTGATCCAATTAGCTTTTCAACTTTCCCTTGAAAGGGTCTCTTCTTTCATTTTCTCATGTTCTTTTTTTTATGCCTTCCTTTATCTTCCTTTTGATCTATTTACCCATTTCTACTTTATTTTTTTAACATGTTTTTCTTGTTTTTACTTTTATGTTCTACAAGTTTTCATAAAATCATGTAACATGTACCATTCAATATACAACATGTGTTTGGGTTTAACAAAAAGACACATCACCATTCTTAAAAACATTTTTTCTTTCTTTTCAACATCATTAATTATTCCGTGAAAAAAAAAAAAACCTTTTTCTTTCTTGAATACAAACAAGTCTAAAGATTCTTACATTTCAATAATTTTCTCAAACATGATTTTTTTATTTTTCACAAAAAGTGTGACTGGTTATTCAAAAATTTCTAAAAAATGGTTAACAAAATTTGTCCCATATAATTAAATTTTTTAGTCAAAGAGAATGAAATATCTAAACAAATATTACTTCGAGAGTCTCTTAAAAGTTAGCATTCCCTACTAGAAATGAAAAATGTAATGTTTTTCTTCAAAAGCGTCAGATGGTTCAGCATGTGAAAGCTTCATTTCTTTTTTTTTTTAAAGAAATCTTCTTGACTAGAAGGGCATGAAAGAGATGTACACTTATCCATGCAAGCTCATAAATGAAATATAAGTTTGTCTAAAAATGAATCCCTTGAAAACCAAACATTTTTGACATTTTCTTTAGTTTCCAAATGTGACATTTTGATATATGTCAAGGTTAATTATAAAGGCTTGAGATTTTGAAAAGTTATTTGGGAATGAAAAAAATGTTAAGATTTTCGAAATCCCCTTTTTAAAACTTTTGGGACTTTGATATTTAAATCTTTTAAAGCATTTAGGTTGCCTTTGGTCAGTACCAAAAGTGGCCTTGAAGGTTCAAAATTTGCTCTATATTATTTTTTTGCAGGGTTTTCATCCTACAATCATATTTATCTCTTTCTTTTCATCTTATTTTTTTCTTCTTCTTTTTCTTATTTTTTTCTTATTTTTTTTCTTCTTTTTGTTCATCTTTTTTTTTTTGTTGATTATTACACCATGCATTCAAGAACTCAAACTTATCCAAAATGAACTAATGTTCAAATAGATAATTAGGTGATAAAGAGAGGTAAAAAAGGGTTCATGTGTTTAATGGTCATTCTTCAAAGAGAAGCTCTTCAATTTTAAGAATTCGTGCTTGATCTGATATAGACTTTTATTGGGATATAATATATATCAAAGTTCAGGGTTTAAAAAAAAGGATAAGCCCAAAATAAATATTTAAAGGTGATTAAACCAAGAATCACTTTTCATTTGAAAGATTCACTTTAAGATATATTCTTTATCATTTTCTTGTACTTTCATTCCATTCATTTATGTTTTTTTCTTTCTTTTCTTTTTTCTTTCACTTTTTCCTTTTTTTCTCTTTTTTTTTTTCACCTAATTTTTTTTTTCATTCTTTGTTTTTCTTTTTCTTTCTTTTCTTTTTTCTTTCACTTTTTCACTTTTTCCCTTTTTTTATCTTTTTCTTTTTTTTTTTCTTTGAGTGGATTCAAAACTTTTAAGAACTATTATATTATACCTTTGCCTTTAATAGATGGGATTCCTTTTTGGACATCACTACTTTTAATCCTTAAATGCATCCCTTTTTTTTCCCTCAGTGTGAAGAGTGATCCTTAGTTAGGGTTTATTTTTGAAAGAAAATTTATCAAATTCAAAGAGATAGCAAGGGATAAATTTTTACATTTATGCAAGGATGATGAATGACAACCATTTATCATTTCAAGCATGATCACTTAAATTGAAGAGCAATTACCTTTGGAAAAATGAACTTGAAGAAAGATTGTCATTTTAAAAGGTTTCTTTTTTGTTTTTGAATTATTGGCTTTCTTGACTTTTCTTTTGGTTTTTTCATTTTGGGCTTTTTTTTGTATCTTTTCCAAAATTTTTGGATTTATTAGGTTTTTACTTAGATTTATTCAAATTTCTTAAATGCATGATGCCATAATCATTTGCCTTTTTCTTTTTTTTTACCTTTTTTTCTTCTTTTTTTGGCATGTCTCGCATAATTCATACATTAATCCACTTTGCTAGAAATGCAATTCATGAAAGATACTTCATTTTAACAAACCATTCGTAATGATAGTTATTACAAGAAAGTCTTATCTGGAATGAACTCATTTAAGGTATCAAATAATCCAAGTCACTCCATAAAAAGAGAATGAATAGGTCGATCATTACTCAAGTTATCTTAAGGACAGTGAAGTCTTTTTTTTCTGATCAACGTGCCACCAAGACACATGTGCCAAGTCAATTTTGAGGTAAATAGCTAAAAGGTTAGTAAGTTTGAGGTCATTTTACAAGACTTAGAGTAGCTTAAAAATTTTGTAGCTATAGCGTAACATGACACATCAATTTACCATATCTGAATTCTTAAAAATGTCATGTTTGTATGATCTTCTAAGAACCTTATTTCTTTTTTCATTTTCAATTAGTTGTTTCATTGTTCATTGCCTTGAAAAAGAATATCACCTTTTGATATTATAACATTATCAGATGAAGGTAAGGTTCACAAATTCAAGTTTATGGCTTTTAAAAGGTCATGGCTGATGAATGAAATCAATTGAATGATTTAAGAAATGATATTTTAGGTATTTGAGAAATTCTTAATAGTGATCACCAACTCATCCAAGACTCAAACTTTCCTTTTATTGCAAAAGAAAATTCCTTTTTCCTTTATTTTTTCTTCACTATTTATTTTTTCTTTCTTTTTTTTTTCAAGGCACTTTTCATCTTATGATTTCATAAATTAATTATGTGAGGCTTTTATTCATAAAAACAAATTTTAATTTTATAAAAAAACTCCAAAGCATCTATTTCTTTCAAAATAAATTCTAACAAGATTAATCCAAATAATTCCTAGAGACACCCTACATATGTCATACATAAAATAACAGGTAAAAGGTATAAAAAAAAATCATCCTTTCTTAATATTTCAAAACTTGAGACTTCTTTTCACATTTAAACTTCTCACAGTTTGTGATTGGATGGAGTTAACTTTCATTGTTCCATAAGTTCTAAAGTTAAAGTACTACTCTTGATGAGATCCTTAACTTTTTGCTTCAACTGTCTACTTTTTTCAATCGAGTGGCCAATTGCTCTCATATGATAATTACACTTGTTATTATGATCATTACTCTTTACCGATGGATTTGATGTTATTTTTTAAGGCACATGAGTGAGGTAGTGGCCTTCTATTAGCGAAGGTAAAAGGTGAGAAATAAGGGTTAAAAGTTTCTTTTGATCATTTCTTAGTCTTTTTTGGTTTTTTTTTTGGTTGAGTGGTAGGCTTAAATGTACGAACAAGATCGTGAGTGATCATTTAAAGATAGAGATTTGCTTGAAAGCCCAAATGTAGGCCTGGTTGACAAAGATATGAGCTTTTATAGATATTACCTATTATAGAGAAATGGGGTTGATGAAAAGAATAAGGATTGCATGGGATAAATTTTTTAGATAGATGCCTCTCAAGTGTGACTGTTTACACCCCCTTCATTCTTTTTTGATGTACTTTTCTTTTTAACATCAGTTGTATCTTTCAACTTAATCTTACCATTCTTGATTACATTTTTTATATTTTCCTTGAAAATAACCATGTGAGCAAAGTTTGTAGAGACATTCTTTGTCATTTTTTCGTAATAGGGAGTGTCTAGGGAATTGACAAACAAAACAATAATTTTTTTCTCTGTTAGGGATGGTTGTATTTAGGTCATCATGTCTCTCTATTTGCATGCATACTTGTTGAAAGTTTCGACTAACATTTTTTTTATGTTTGGCAGAGAACCTATTTGGCACCATATCTTTAGCATGCATGTATTGCGTTATGATGGTTTTAGCTAAATCTTTTCAAGAGTGAACTTTACTTCGATCTAATTTGGCATACCACCTTGTTGCAGATCCAATGAGACTATTTTGAATATAGTGAATCAATAATTTTTCATTATAAGTGTGACTCGCCATCTTTCAATAGTATATAATGATATGAGTCAAAGGGCATTGGTCCCATCATATTTTTCAAAGTTTGGAACTTTAAACTTGGTTGGTATGACAAGATCAGACACCAAACTCAATTCATTAACATCAATATTTTCGTATACATCATGCCCCTCAATGGCTTTTAACCTCTCTTTCAACAAGTCATACTTGTTTTACATCTTTGTATCATCTACCAACTTTGGTAACCCCTTTAGGTTCTCTCGTTCTTTTGAGTCATCTAGGTTAGGTATTACAATGGTATCATAAAGAGTAGACCCAAGATTAACATTTATCTAAATTAGGAATGGTCTAGTAGAAGTACCAGTATAAGTGTAAGCTGGTGATTTGCTAGCGATGCTTATGTAGTATGAGAATTCTAAGCACAGAGATGTGGGAACCCAGGTGGGTTCAAAGGTTCCTTAACAGCAACTTTTTCCCTGATCCTTGATGTTTTAACAATTCCTTTTCTTTTTGAGAACCCTGACATTATACACTTTAACTCCATCAATTGTCTTTCTAAGTCCTGCCATATATCTATAACCCTTTCCCTTATCTCCTTTTATGCCTTATCAACCTTTTAAACCTGGTTGTATTCTTTTCTTCCATGATTTGAGAATTGCACTCGGTATTATATCTGTACAAACTTGATTTCTTTGACTTCACTATCCTTGAACCTTTATTCTTTTTTCATGAATTAGAACACAAGGTATAATATCATGATTATTATTATTATTATTATTATTATTATTATTATTATTATTATTTTATTTTTATTAACTTTCATGTATGAAATGAATGTAATGTAATGCAAATGTGATGCCAATATGATGTATGCAACAAAATTAAAGACTATACAAATAAAATAAATCAATAATCCAAAAAAATAAATAATAGAAACAACATAGCAACCATATAATACAATATAATATATATAGTATCTTAACTTGTTATTTTCTAACAAGGTGGCATGGCCCTACCATAGACAGACTTCCTATGGCTCGCAATATGTTGGGTCAAGATTTATTCATCTAAAGGTTCCCAAATTAAACCTTATATCATCGTTCATTATAGACTAACAAGACACACCAATCCTCATCTATTATAGGTTATAAATGAAAATAGTTCAATCTAAGAGGAAGTGTTTCACTAGCAAATGCAGAGATTATCACCTCACGAGAGTGTAGCTATTTCACTTCCTCCTAATAAGGACGAAGCCTAGGTTTAGAGCTCATGTATATAAGTGAATATGAAAAGTGTACAAAGTAGTATATCAATCAAAACAAAATAAATAAATTACAAATAACAAAATAAAAATAAGATAATAACTAAATGTAATTTATTTATTTATATAAATATATATGTTTTTAAAAAATTAAAATAAAGGAAATTAAATTAAATATCAAATAAAACCAATTAATTCCAAACTTTCGATAGCATATGAGTAATTTTTTTGGCCTGACTCTCAAAATGTCCTTAATGGAGTCACACAACTATCATAACATATCGGTTTGAAAATTTGATCGATAAACGTAAGAATTTAAAATCATGAAAACACAGGGAGTTGCCACCAAACTTTTATAAGGTGTGATTGGTCACCCAAAAATTTTTTATCTTTTTAATAAAAAAATAAAATGGGTTTAAAGTTTATTAAAATGATAATTTTAGTCTACAAAAACAAAAATAGGCTTAGGGGTCGATTATGCATGGGGAATGATTAGCATCCCACTATGCCTGTAAAATTGGTAACAATTAATCATGCGCTATCTATAGTTTTAGATAAAAATAGTTTTTATTTAAAATTTAATAATAATTCCCCTTTTTTTAAAGAAAGAAAACCAATTAAAAATTTTTATTTAGAAATATTGTAAAAATCTTTAGATTAAAGAAATATCTTATAATTTTCTAATATCTGGCAGAATCCAAAGATAATCTTTTCAATTTGAGATTCTCCACAAAATGCCATTAAAAATAAAAACAACATTCTTTGCAAGTGATAACTATCGGTAACTCTCCAACATCTAGGCAGAGTACCAAAAATTATCTTCCTCGAAATACTTTTTTAGTTTTGTTTTAAAATCAATTTTCTAAAGAAGCTTTTATTGTAATAAAAATGAAAATGTTATTATTAGCCATAAACATCAATAATAAAAACAAACATATAATTACGTAATAAATGCAAATATGTATGTAAATATATGCCATAAGTAATGAAGAGATGCGACTTGGGATCACATCTTTAAATATAAAGAAAGCACCTAAACTTTTCAACTTCTAGGTATAGTTTGTGTGCGACTATTTATCTTTAAAACCCTTTTTTATTTTTTATTTTTATCTAATCTTATTATTATTTTGATTACGAAATTGCAAGAAAATTTTTAATGAAATAAATTTCCTAAATACATCATCGTCTAGGCGATATTCGAGAGCAAATTACTTCACGAAAGGTTTTCATACAAATTTTGAAGAGTTTAGGATTTTTTTTGAGCTTTTGGGACTTTAGTGATTAAATTTTCATTTAGGGCTTGAACTAAGGTTACATGGTTTTGTTTAGGGTTTAGGGTTTCATTTAGGGTTTCAAGTTTGACATAAGATTTAGGGTTTCACTTAGGGTTTCAGGTTTCACCTAGGGTTTCGAATTTCATTTTTAGGGTTTTGTTGATTTATGAACCTCTCTAAAATCTCCAACATCTAGGTAGATTTTTCAAACAAGCTTGTTTACGTAATTTCTTTAAAAAATTAAATTTTTATAGTTTTATATATTTTATTTTTTTCATTAAAATTTTATTATTTTTATTTTTTTATTATTTATTTACCTTTTATTATTTTTATTTTTTTGTTTAATTCCCCTACATTCAAGCGAAACTAAAATTTGAAAACATGATTGCAAATCCCTTCTAACATCTAGGTAGGGTTTCAAAATTTTTTTTCTTGTTGAAGCTTTGTTTGTTAATAATATTTTAAGAGATCTTTTCTTTTTTTTTAAATGCAAATTATGATGAAAATGCATGAATCTAAAAAATTAACATAAATATGCTAATTAAAAGGCTAATGTATATGCAAAGTTATTAAACAATCAAGATCAAACATAAACTAAAACAATTATATATTAGTAACTACAATAAAAAAATAATAACAATAATAATGCAAAAAGCTACTTAAACATTCACATGATCTAAATTTTTTATTATTTGGATTTTTAGATGTATTATTGTTTATTATTTCTTTCTTATCTACTTGTTTGTATTTATTATTGTTAATATTGTTATTTTCACAACCCCTAATCAAGTTCATACCATGACTACAAGCCAAGAAGAGAAAACAAAGACATATCAAGGTACCCCAAGTACAACCATTACATCTGCACTTTCTTTGAAACACTTTCACCCATTTTTGCTATCTTCTCTTATCTATTTAAAGCTATGGAATATGAAAAACAAAACCCCTAGTTTTTAAGATTACATGCCCTAAACCTATGCATTGAAAAGCTCTTTTTTTTTTTCGGTTTCAAAAGTCATTAGGTTCCCTTTATCTTCATGAAATCCTCCATTATTAGTGTATATAAAAAAAATGATTTATCTATCCTAATCATACCTAAAAATATGCATGATAAATAATATAAATTGAACCTTTGCAAAAATATAAAGAACAAGGAAACTAAACTATCAATACCAAAAATCATGGATAAAAATACTGAAGCTTTAAGCTTTTACTTATTCTTTATGCAGAAGAATCAATTAGATATGAATCAAATAAAATTTTTTGCCATGACAACAACCTCACATGCAAAGAAGCAAACAAACCCACGAGACAAGGGGCACAACACAAGATAAAATGCAAAGCATAGGCAACAAACCATACCTTTTTTCTATGCTTCTTCTGGTCTATTTTTCCTTGATCTTTTTAGACCTCCACTTTTTTCTTATGGTTTTTTATTGACCTCCCACTTCTTTTTTTTTTTTATGCTACTATCACCAACTTCATTTTTGTTAGCTATCAGTTTTGTTTCTAGTTTTTTTTTTTGTTTTCTTTTTTCGCTACTAATTTGCTATCTAATGCCTGTGGCCTTCACCGTTTCTATTTTATTAGCCTTGAATTGGTTAATAGTTTTGAATTGACAAAACAAAATTTTGCCTAACTTGAATCGAACTTTTCTAATATTAAATTGAACATTTTTCCAGCCTTATATCTTGCCAAAATTCATTTAGGAATTAAAACAAAGTAAATTCTCAAAAGAAAATAGATTAAGGCATGTTTTGGATAGAAGGGATCAATCCCCTTCCTTACCCGATTGATCCCCTAGCCAAAGGGATCGATCCATTTTTCTTTCAGTAGCTAAAGTCATAAGAATTCATTAAGAACCAATCAATCCCTTCCATGTAAGGATTGATTGGTTGGGGTTTAGACTTACCCGATCAATCCTTTCCTTAAAAAGATCGATCTATTTTTTATATAGAATGCAATCCTGGGTTAAAAATTCACAAAAGAGATTGATCTCCTCACATAGCGGATCGATCCCCTAAGCATTAGATTAATCCCTCCCTTAAAGGGATCGATCTATTTTTTATACAGAATGCAATCCTAATTTGAAAATCCTTAAAAGAGATCGATCCCCCTACATAAGAGATTGATCACCTAAGAATGGGATCGATCAAGTATGTTACCTGATCAATCGGGTAAGCTTTTCAAGGCACGAAATTGGGCTTTCACATAATTGATCCAATTGATCCCTTATATGAGAAGATCGATCCCTTGATGCTCAAAAAGCCCTAATGACTAGTTTTTGTTTGATATTTTACAAGTTTGAAGTATTAAATACAAAGCAATGGCTATCTACTCCTTCTTACATATAAATGAAGGCTTCCACTACAAATCACAAGTATGAAAAACTAAGAAAACGTGTTGCCTATACCAATCATCTTGTTCAAGCATTCAAACTAGTTCAAAAAAGAGAAAAGTGCAAAAAATCCTTTTTGTATCAAATTTTCTCTAAATTCTCTTGTCAATATTGCTTTGTACTTCAAGTTAGCAAACACCCAACCTTAGAAAGGTTTTTTAAGTTTACATAACACTTCAAAAATTTTGTATTATGAGATTGTGAGCTTAAGAGGTAGGATAACCCTTAAAAGTTTATGGTGTTGATAGTGTAAAGCTTTGAGAAGCAAGGTTCTAACTTTTAACATATAGTAGATTGAACTATTTGGTAAGTGAGGCTAAAGAAGAGGACGTAGACGCCTAAAAAAAAGACCAAACTCTTATTTATTATATTCATTTTCTTAGATAAATTATTTTATAGAATTTATGTTATTAAGTATTGATTTTTTAAAATTTTATTATCAACCAATTCACCCCCTCTTAGTTTATTTCAAGTTTTTAAGCTAACAATTGATATCAAAGTTAGTACTCTTCTTTGTAGGTCTAACAACCCAAGAGTGATTCTAAAAATAGCTTAAAGAAATATGGTGATTAATGCGAAATAACCATCCTCAAGTTACAACAAATATAGTGGGCACAAGAAGTGTGTCTCATGGCAAATAAAATAGTTGCTACATCTCTTGGAAGTGAAGGCCATTCAATTGTAAGACCTCTTCTTTTTGTCAATGACAACTACTCCTATTGAAAGACTAGGATGAGGTTGTTTATTCAAGCAAATAATTATAAAGTTTGGAGGGTCATTGTAAATGGTCCTCAAATTCCAATAAAGATAGTAGATGGTAGAGAAGTGATCAAGCAAGAGAGTGAATGTGATGAAAATGATATGAAGATGACTCAACTCAATGCCAAAACAATGCATACATTTTTTTATGCGTTGGGGCCTAATGAGTACAATAGAATTTCTTTATGTAAAAATGCAAAGAAAATTTGGGACAAGTTAGCTATCACTCATGAAGGTACAAATCAAGTGAAAAAGATAAAAATTGGCATACTCACTCATGATTATGAGTTATTCAAGATGACACCAAATGAAATCATTAGTGAAATATCACACCACTTCACTGACATTATTAACGATTTAAAGGCTCTTTGAAAGACATATTTAAATATGGAAATGGTGAAAAAAATTCTTAATAGTCTACCAAAAAGTTAGGAGGCTAAAGTGATAGCCATTGAAGAGTCTAAAAATCTTCACACACTTTTTTTGGATGAACTAATGGGTTCTCTCCTTACCTATGGGATAAAGCTTAAAAGTGGACAATAACCAATCAAGAAAGGTGGCATTACTCTAAAATTGACTTTAAAGAAGATGAAAAAAATCTTGGATAAGAAGAGGATGATAAAGATGAAGAGATGGCTATGTTTGCAAAAAGATTCAAGAAGTTCATAAGGATGAATAAGTCTTCAAATAGAAAAAGATCACAAAGGAAAATAATTAAAAGAGAATTAAGTAGAAGAGAAAGAGAGCAGATTATTTACTATGAATGTAACAAACCGGGTCATATTAAATTTGATTATCCTTTATGAAAAAAATGAAACATGACAATGTCAAAGAAGAAAGCAATGGTTACAACATGAAGTGATAGTGACTTCTTCGAAGATGAATCAAATGAAGAGGAAGTAGCGAATCTATGTCTCATGGCTCTTGATGAGCCCAAGGTAACTTATAATCCATATGATTTAAATTCATACACATTTGATGAATTGCAAGATGCTTATGATGAATTAGCCATAGAATTTGAGAACATAAACATGAAATATAAGAAAATGAACTTTTAACTAAAGCAAAGGATGACTTAAAAAAGGAAATTTAGCTCTTAAAGTTGAATGTCAATGATTTGACTAAGAAAAATGAAAATTTGCATAACTTATTTTTTAGATTTTATATAGGACATCAAAAGCTCAATGACATGCTTGAAACACAAAGAGCATTCTTCGATAAAGATGGATTAGGCTATAATGGTGGCAATAAAGAGACTCATTTAAAGAATTTTCTTGTTAAGCCAAATGATTCATCTAGCATATATGCATATTGTCATAAATTGAGTGATTTTATATAATATTATTCCTTAAGGAAAGTCATTTATAGAGGTAAGCTCATTAAAAGAGTGTGGATTCCAAAAAAAGTTAGCACATCTCAAGATGAGATTACTAAAGTGAAGTGGATTCCAAAAGGCATAAAAATTGTTAGTACTAACACTCAAGGACCAAAGAAAGTTTGGGTACCAAAAACAAAAATTTAATTATGCTTTCGTAGGTGGATGAGCATTGTTACAAAGCAAATTCAAGCAAGAGCAATCCATGGTACCTTGATAGTGGATGCTCAAAACACATGATCGGAGACAAGACTCTTTTTAAAGACTTAAAAGCTAAAAATGGAGGAGATGTTACATTTGGTGACAACTCTAAAGGCTAAATTGAAGGGATTGGCTCCATTGATAATAATTCTTCTACTACTATTGAAAATGTTTTACTTGTAAAAGGACTCAAGCATAACTTACTTAGTATTAGTCAATTATGTGACAAAGGACTTAAAGTTGTGTTTGAATCCATGTGCTGTCAAATGATTGATATCAAAACTAACAAACTTGTTTTTGTTGGACATTGTCAAGAAAATTTTTATGTAGTACATCTAGATGATCTTTTCTCTAAAAATGTTTGTTTTATGGCTAAAAAAAAATGAAAGTTGGATTTGGCATAGAAGACTTGGACATGCAAGTATGCATGTAATTTCAAAACTTTTTCAAAATGATTTGGTTGTTGGCTTGTCGAAATTGAAATATGAAAATGACAAAGTTTGTGATGCAAGTGCTCAAGGAAAACATAAAAAAATCTCTTTCAAACCTAAGAATTATATTTCAACTACTAGACCTCTTCAACTACTTCATATTGATCTTTTTGGTCCTACTAGGACAATGAGTCTTGGTGAAAAACAATATGGGTTTGTTATTGTTGATGACTTTACTAGATTCACATGGATTCTCTTCTGGCATTCAAAGAATGAAGCTTTGAAAAAATTTATCACTTTTAGCAAGCAAATACAAAATGAGAAAGGCTATTCAATTTCTAGTATTAGAAGTGATCATGGAAAAGAACTTGAAAATCTTGGCTTTAATGTGTTTTGCAGTGAAAATGGTATTAGCCATAATTTTTCTGCTTTTAGAACTCTTCAAAAAAATGGGATAATAGAAAAAAGAAATAAGACTTTAGAAGAAATGGCTAGAACCATGCTTTGTGAAAATAATTTACCTAGATATTTTTAGACGGAAGCCATAAATACTTTTTGTTATATTATAAATAGAGCTATGATTAGGCCAATTTTGAAGAAAGCTCACTATGAACATTTTAAAGGAAAAAGGCCTAACATAAGTTATTTTCATTTTTTTGGTTGCAAATGTTTTGTTTTGAATAATGGAAAAGATGATCTTGGAAAATTTGATGCAAAAAGTGATGAAGGGACTTTCCTAGGATATTCTTTGAATTCAAAAGCCTATAGAGTCTTTAATAAAAGAACATTAGTTGTTGTTGTCTATACATATTATCTTTGATGAATCTAATCCACCTTCAAGAAAGGTACGACTTGATGATGATGATGTAGGTATACTTCAAGAATATATCAATGATGCATCACATGACATTGAGGAGAACATTCAAAAAAAAGTTGATGAGTTTCTAGAGGAGCCACAACATATAGAAAAAAAACCAAATCACCATAGAGCAAGGAGATATGTCAAAGATAGTGAGATTATTAGTGATCCAACTTAAGAGGTAAGAACTAGATCTTCTTATGATGTGTGTAATTATGTTACTTTTTTATCTCATATTGAACACAAGAATATAGATGAAGCCTTAGGAGATAATCATTGGATATTGGCCATGCAAGAGGAATTGAACCAATTTGAAAGAAGCCAAGTGTGGAATCTTGTACCTAGGCCTAGTGATCACCTTACTATAGGCACCAAATGGGTTTTTAGGAATAAAATGAATGAGCATGGCAATGTTATTAGAAACAAAGCTAGGTTGGTAGCTCAAGGGTATAGTCAAAAAGAAGGAATTGATTATGATGAAACCTATGCCCCGGTTGCAAGGTTAGAAGCCATTAGAATGTTGCTTGTATTTGCATGTTTCAAAAATTTTAAGCTTTTTCAAATGGATGTCAAGAGTGCATTTCTAAATGGTTTTATAAATGAAAAGGTGTATGTAGAGCAATCTCCCAGTTTTGAAAATCTTAAATTTCTAAATCATGTTTATAAATTGACAAAAGCGTTATATGGTTTAAAACAAGCTCCTAGAGCTTGGTATGAAAGATTGTCAAATTTTTAATTAAAAATGGTTTTAATAGAGAGAAGGTTGATATTACACTTTTTATCAAAAAAAAAAAGAAAAGACATTCTTTTAGTGCAAGTTTATGTTGATGATATCATATTTGATGCTACTAATGAAGTTATTTGTCAATAATTTGCTAAGACTATGCAAGGTGAATTTGAAATGAGCATGATGAAAAAACTTACATTTTCTTGGGATTACAAGTAAAGTAAACAAAAGATGATACCTTTATTAATCTAGCCAAATGCATTAAGGATTTGCTCATAATGTTTGGATTGGAAGAATCAAAGCCTTGCTTAACACCTATGAGAACTTCAACAAAACTTGACAAAAATGAAGGAGGTAAATGTGTTGACTCTAAATTACATAGGTCTATGATTGGTTCATTGCTATATCTTACTGCAAGTAGATCGAATATAATGTTTAGTGTACGTTTGTGTGCTAGATTTCAATCATCACCTAGAAAATCACATTTATCTACTATCAAAAGAATTTTTAGATACCTTAAGGACACCCCTAATTTAGGATTATGGTATCCAAAAAGTTCATCTTTTACTTTACATGCCTATTCTGATGTGGATTTTGGTGGTTGCAAAATTGATAGAAAGAGCACTTCCAATACTTGTCAATTATTTGGAAATATGCTCATATCATGGTTTTCCAAGAAACAAAATAATGTTGCTTAATCCACAACCAAAGCTGAATATGTAACAGCCGATAGTTGTTGTGCTTATGTTTTGTGGATTAAGCAATAATTGGAGGATTTTAGAATTACCATAGATCATATTACCATTAAATGTGATAATGCTAGTGCCATCAATCTCACAAAAAATCTAATTCAACATTCTAGAACTATGCATATTGAAATTAGGCATCACTTTATTAGAGATCATGTTCAAAAAGGTGATATTGTGCTTGAATATGTTGATACCTTGCATCAATTAGCTAATATTTTCATAAATCTCTTGATAAGGATAGCTTTTATGCAATTAAAGGAGAACTTAGTATGATGAATGCTCTTTGAAATGAATTTCTTGATGGTATGATGAATGCTGCTACCTTGATTGATCAAATGTATGTTTATCTTGAATTTTTTTTAAATCTTGTGTATAATTATATGATGCATATTTGAATATTCATGTTGCATGGTTTTTATTTAAAAAAAAAATTGCTACAGGCAAAATTGATCGATCCCCTTTGGATCGGATCGATTGGTTATTCTTTCGGTAACCAAATTTAGGGAAAATGTTAAGGAACCGATCGATCCCCCTTGGACTAAATCGATCGGTTCTCTATCTAGTAGCTAAATTAAGTGGAAAATGTGAAGAACCAATCAATTACCCTTATGGACTTGATCGATTAGTCCATGGCAAACTATACCCAATGATCTCCATTTATAACCAATCAATCGGGTCACGTAAAACTAGCACTATGCGCATCATTTTGGCCTCTTAAATTCGGGCCCTCTCTCCTTCTTGATTGATCATTCCAGCTCTTTGTCTCTTCTTTTTTTTCTTCAAATACCTTCTCCTCAAACGCTAGAAATTCTTGCTCTATTTTCTCTCAAAATTGATCTCTCTTAACCAAAATCTTTTGTAAATTACTTCATTTCTATTTGGTTTTTTACAAAAATCATCCTTAAAAATCTTCAAATCACACAAAAATTTTTACTCATTCTTCTCACTCTAGAAAATTGATCCATTTTTGAAACTACCACATTCATTCAATCTTCTTGCCTCTCTCAAACATTTTCTACTACCTATCATCTACAATCACTAATTTTTCCATTAATTTCACACAAGCCTACCTATTTCAATCCCATTATTGTTATGGCTCTAAAGACTAAAAGAAATGTTGGAACAAGGAGAAATCCTCTAAGGGAGGCTTCTAGTTCATCAATAAGACCTTCATTCAATCAAAATTTTATCAATCCTAATGCTTAGAAGAGATATGAGAGACATTTTGTGTATAAAGAAGTGAAGCATGGAAGTATAATCTCTCTTGAATTCCTACAATCTATTGAGTTATCTTATTTATATGCATTTTAGAGATTTAGGTGGATGAACTACTTATGCATGGATGGAATTTTGTTTAAGAATCTAGTTAAAGTGTTCTATAGCAATGCTACTTGTATTGAAATTGAAGGTTCTACACATAGATATTATACTAATAGATTTAGAACCTATGTGATGGGTAAAGAAATTATAGTTAGCAAGTAATTTTTAGCTAAAGTATTTATGCTAAATGATGAGAAAGACACCAACACTAGGTGTGACTTGTTGAAACTAGCTCAAGATATATTTAGAAATCACAATTTAAGAGTTGCTCCTACTCAAGCCACTAGACTTTCAATGCATGATAGGTTGTTACACCTTATTGTCACTTATGTATTGGCACCTTTTGGCACGCAATACTCAACCATTAGGAAACAAGATTACTGACAGATGTATAAAATCAAATATCAAGAAAAACCCAATTTGATGCATTTTATTTTTGGTGATATGATGATGGTAATGCAAAATAGAGACTACACCTTAGTTTATGGGTTTGTAATCAGTAATCTTTTAAGAAATTTGAACATTAATACTATAAGAGATAAAGAGATTGTATTCAATGATCCATTTAGAATTCTTGATGCTCTTACTCTACATAGTATGAGATATATTCAAAATGCAATAGGCTAATGGGTTTAGAAAAATTGATATTGGGGCTATGCAAAAAAAAAAAAAAAAGAGCATGAAATCTCAAATATTCCTGATGCACCTCAAGGAGAACCTTCTACCCCACTATTTGATACCTAAGGAGCTTTAGAAATGTTTATGCTTCAGATAAACAGTCTACATTCAGTGGTTGGGATTATGAATTCTTGATTGAAAAACATGGAAGTGACTCAAAATGAGCTAGTTTTCTAAGTTTGCCAAGTAAAAGTTGGTACTGAACAAATCTGATCTGCACAATAGCAAATGGTGTAGCACTTTCCTCATTCTTTTCATTCTCCACCTTTTCCTCAATGATCCATCATAATGCCATTCCTCATATGTTTTCCCACATGCTTTTTTTTATGTTGTAAATTTTTCCTTAAAAACTCTTCGCATTATAGTATCTTATCAAACTTCGGTATTTGATATTTATATTAATGAAATATTTATTTCATTTTCATTATGATATTGGCTATATCACTTTGAAATTGTGGCTTGTGATATTGGTATATTGCTTGATATTGAGATTGGTATGAACTTAAGTTATCAAATTGAGTTGATATGGCTTTGAACTGATTGCCATTTTCCTTTGATTGACTTCATGCTTTTTGCTATGACAAAATGGGGGAGAGGCAATGGTATGAAAAAATTCTATTTGATTGATGATCTTGATATTCCTTTTGATGATATTGACATTGTTTTTGTTTTTAGTTGTTTTAAAATCTCTTAAAATTTCTTTATGCTTAAATTCAGGGGGAGCTTATTTTTTAAATGGAAAAATGTTTTTAAGCAAAATTTTCACTTGGTTTTGTCATATCAAAAAATGGGAGATTCTTAGCCTTGAATTGATTAAAAGTTTTGAATTGACAAAACAAAAATTTGCCTAACTTGAATCAAACTCTCCTAATCTTAAATTGAACATTTTTCCAGCCTTCTATCTTGCCAAAATTCATTTAGCAATTAAAACAAAGCAAATTTTTGAAACAAAATGGATTAAGGCAAGTGGTGGATAAAAGGGATCGATCCCCTAAGGGAAAGGATCGATCCCCTAAGGGGAGGGATCAATCCCCTCCTTACCAGATCGATCCCCTAACCAAAAGGATTGATCCATTTTTTTCCAATAGCTAAAATCATGGGAATTCATCAAGAACCAATCTATCCTCTCCCTGTAGAGATCAATTGTTTAGAGTTTAAACTTACCTGATCAATCCCTCCTTTAAAGGGATCGATCTATTTTTTATACAGAATGCAATCCTGGGTTAAAAATCCACAAAAGGGATTGATCCTCTCACATAGAGGATTGATCACCTAAGCATAGCATCGATCCCTCCCTTAAAGGGATCGATCTATTTTTTATACAAAATGCAATCCCCATTTGAAAATCCATAAAAGTACATAGAGGATCAATCACTTAAGAATGGGATCAATTAGGCATGTTACATGATCAATCGGGTAAGCCTTTTAAGGCACAAAATTGGGCTTTCATATAACTAACCCAATCGATCCCCTATATGAAGGGATCGATCCCCTGATGCTCAAAAAGCCCTAATGATTATTTTTTACCTAATAGTTTATAAGTTTGAAGTATTAAATGCAAAAGCAACAACTATCTACTCCTTCCTATATATAAATGATGGCTTCCACTGCAAATCAAGAGTATGAAAAGCTAGAAGAACTTATTGCCTCCACCAACCATCTTGTTCAAGCATTCAAATTAGTTTAAAAGAGAGAAAAGTGCAGAAAATCTTTATTGTATAAGTTTTTCTCTAAATTCTCTTATCAATATTGCTTTGTACTTTAAGTTAGTAAACTTTCAACCTTAGAGAGGTCCTTTAAGTTTGTATAACACTTCAAAAACTTTTTATTGTGAGATTGTGAGCTTAAGGGAGAGGATAACCCTTAAGAGTTTATGGTGTTAATTATGTAAAGCTTTGAGAAGCTAAGTTATAATTTTTAACACATAGTAGATTGGACTTTTTGGTAAGTGAGGCTAAAAGAGAGGGCGTAAGTGCCTAAAAAAGGATCAAACCTTTATAAATCTTGGTGTTTAATTTTTTATCTCTATTTTTTATTTTTAAGATTGTTAGTTTACTCTCATTTATTATGTTCATTTGCTTAGATAAATTGTTTTACAAATTTTTTGTTTATTAAGTATTGATTTTTGAAAATTTTATTATCAACCAATTGACCTCTCTCTTGGTTTATTTCAAGTCTTTGAGCTGACATGTTCCACTTCCTTTCTTTTTTTTCTATCCCCTATTACTAGTAGCTTTACGTTCCAATCTTTTTTTTCTTTGCTACTTGCTGCCAATTTTCATTTTTGGTTTATTTTTTGTTGGTATTTTTGCTGCTTTTTCTGCTACTGCCCATCCCTTTTAGTTGGTTTTAATAGGCTTTCTCTATTTTTTTTGTTGCTTTTTTTATCTCTACTCAATTTTTTTTATCTTTTTTTTATTTTGCTTAGTTTTATTCATTTCTTCTTCTCTTTTTTGCCTTCTTGTTCTATTGCTATTAGCCATTTTTTCTTTTATTTTTTTCTTTTTCTTTCTTTTTTTACCACACATTTTAATTTCTCTTACTTTACACTTCTGTTTCCATGACTTCACACTACTTTTCAGTTTATTTTACAGCCACTTCTCTCTTTTACCATTTTTATTTTGTTTCTTCTCCTTTGTTTTTTTGTCATAACCGTGCCTCCCCCTTCATTTTTTATTTTCAATTTTATTTCTCTTCATGAATGCCCCATGTTCCCAACACATTAAACATATGATTTTTAGCTTTCTTGGTTCCATTTTTGAGGTTTTGATGTTTTCACCCTACGTCCTATGCACGGTTCCCCTTTACAATTTTTCTTTCGGCAGTTGCTTTCCCTAATGCATGTTTTGGCTTTCATTTTCATGCAAAGAAATCTAATAAGGCTGAATATGCCTTTCCATTTTGGGCCATATCTTGGGCCTTTAACAAGAGCCCAATATTTTTTCAACCTTGAGTTTTATATAGGCCTTTTTTTTATTTGCTTAATTTGTAGTTTCATTTGGCTTTTCAAAGTTTATTATTTTTTATTATTTTTTAATATTTTTTGCCAACCTTTTTTTAACATTTTTAATTTCTTTTTGTATTTTTTTTATATTTTTATATTTTATATTTGGTTTTTTTGTTGAAAGGCCAATAATAGGCCATTAATAGGTTTTTAAGAAAGTAAGTTTTTTTATTGAACCTTTTATTGGGCCATTTTGGCATTTATTTGGGCCGTTACAATAAGTCTTATTATGGAACCTAGATTGAGTCTTATCTCAGAGCATTTAAAAGTGGATCATGTAATGAGTTCAGAAAGTGGTGATCAAGGCCCAAATATAAAAACAATCCTGGAAAAAAATGATAAAATATCTTGAACAAAATTAGGTGTCTGTGCCTATAACACATTACTACTAAGTTGGATGTAATGGAAAAAAAAGTTTTTACCATGACATCTATTGTTTTTTTTCCCTTTTCAATCACCGATTCTTCATAATGACTTAAAGCAATAATGTAGCGTGAACCTTCAGGCAACCAAAATTGAGTTATTAACCAATCTAGACTGAAATATTTTAGCAATACATAAAATATTTCTTCAATCATTTGAAAATTCCATTGGCAATTAAATTAAAATTTATCAATGTCTAATCCATAAATGTATAAAGATAACATATAAAAAACCTAAAACTAAAGTGCATAATTACCCATAATAAACAAAAAAAACTTAAAAGATGAAGACCTTTTAAAAAAAACAATAAAAAATAAAACAACATACCTTAAGCTATAAAGAGTGAAAACTTTTACAGAACAACATACTTTAATCTATAATTTTTTATCAAGAAATTAGTCAAAAAATAATTCAAATTTGTTGTAAAATAATAATAAAAAAAAGATAAAAAAATATGAAGGAAAGAAAGAGATGAAAAAAAAAGGAAGTGTTAATGAAGAAAAAAAGAAAGACAAATGATTTGGTTAGAGAGAAAATGATTAAATTGAATGAAATGATAGTAATATGAAAGCTTAAAACTTTCAGAGCATATTAGGTAAAAGCAAATCTAACATGCAAATGTAATAATTACACATAACAAATAAGATCATATGACCACTATACCCTATCATATTGACATTTAAGAAGATTAACTAATTTTTGAAATATCCATTAATTAAAAATATTTTAACCTAAAATGTGATAAAAACCTATGAATGAAAATAACAAAAGAGAAAAATATTCTTAACAAATAAAAAACATCCTTAATACCCATTTTGAATAAGTGTATGATGTTTGAAAGTAAAATCATATATTTAAAAAATAAAAAATTTAATAAACAACCAACCAAAAACTGACAAAATGTCATCAAATTGGAGTTGCTGATTAATAATGTAGACACCTAATTTTATCTAGATCGATTTGAATTTGTTTAAATTTAAGTTTGATTTTAACATTTTAATTTGGATCAGATTATGCATTTCAATTGAATTAAGTTTGTTCGGAGTTGTTTCAAGTTAGTCATTTTTTTTATCATTTTACATGGGCTAAAGCTTAACCTAATTTAATTTAGGTCAATTTTAAAATTAGATCATATGGGCTTAAAAGCCCAAAGTTCATGATTGAATTTTAAAGCTTAAATTTTGAAAATTAAACTTTTGATTTTAAAGCCCAATTTTAATTTTTTTTATTTAATTATTTTTGTTATTGATAAATTATAAGAAACGAAATATTAAAAAAAATCATTTGCCATACCTCAGCTTTCTCAACCTCTCAGACATTTCTCTCCAGATTGCTTCCCACTTCCAACTATCTTTTTTCCCCTTTTGTTTTACCCTCTGGTTCCTTAACACAAATTAATGAAATATTCCAATCAACCAAATCCATCAAGCTTCTCTGCCCCATACTAATAATAATCCAAAATTTTAGTTTCTAAGCCTCCTTTATGAGGACCTTATCTTAGAAAGGGGAGAAAACAATTGAAAATGGAGAATTCACAAAGAGTATAAAAAAATAAAAGGAAACCTCTATTTATGAAAAAAAAAAAACCCTCAGCCTCACAAACCCTAATCCATGGCCAATTCACAATTTATAACACTAGCACCAACCTTTGCCCACATCAACACTAGTTACATCACTAACATGATCACCTATTTGATCGACCCTTGTACATGCCTAACCCTCTATTACCACAAAGTCAAGCTCCACTAAAATCTCATCTAGCACCTTGCCCCTGCACGTATCAAGCCCCTACATGCACTAGCCTCTACACACCATTATAGCATTGCTCTCACCAACGTCCCCCTTATCCCTATCGGCACCACCAGAAAGAAAAACACCTTAATAGAAACCCATCCTAAATTACCCACCACCACCAAAAACCCCTACCAGCACTAGCCTTTACACACCATTATAGCCTTGCTCTCACCAACATCCCCCTTATCCCTATTGGCACCATCAGAAAGAAAAACACCTTAATAGAAACACATCCTAAATTACCCACCACCACCAAAAGGTCGAACACCACCTCTAACTACCTAGACACTTTTACCAGAATAAAAAAATAGAGTTAACCAAAACCCATTTTACTTACCAATCGAAAATCACCAAGAAACCCATAAAAAAATAATCCAAAAAACAACAAAAAAAGAAGTTAAAAAAGAGAAACCTAGTAGTAAAAAAAGAAGTTAAAAAAGAGAAAAAAAAAGGGAAAGAAAGAAGGAAGCCATTTTTAAAGTTGAAAAAGCCATCGACAATGGCAGCAAATAAGGGTAGCAACAATGGTGAGGAGACTTTAGGATGATAAAAAACCATGGAAGGGTAAAGGGGAAGGAAAAGAACAACATATTTTAGTTTGGGACAAATTAGACAATGGAGGAAAGATTTATAGTGGTTTGAAGTTTCATGAATCATTATTAAGATTTAGGACTTTCAGCATTGATTTTGGAAAAACAGAGCTCGGATCTGTGAAAAAGATAAAATGATGAAGCTATGGTGAAATTTTGGGACAAAACGGGAACTAGCCAATGGCAATCGACAGTGGTAGAATGGTGGGTTGGTCAGGTAACAAGTAACTACAATGGCTTTTTTTTTCTGTTTATGTTGAAAGAGCTTTGATATTTTTTGGAGAACGAAGAATTAAAATGATTTTAGAAAATAATTAGCTTTTACAAAAAAAGAAAAATTTTAAAAATTGGGTAGCTGTGAACCATTCTAGAAACGAACCCAACCCGGTCTGACCTAGTTCAATTCAAGCTAAACTTGGGCCTATCATATTTTGATCATCCTTCTTGGTGGATTTGGTTGCAAGCCCAAGACTTTGTTGGGTATAATTTCTTTCTTTCAAACTTCATCATTTAATGCATTTTTATGAGCATACATATACATGTCCAAATATAAGAAAAAATGCATGTCTTAAAAAATCAAATAAATTTTGTGAAATCAAAATTATGAATGCTTATATTAATGTTGTATCTTTAAATTTGCTAATGGAATAATTATTATCATTTCTTGAAAAATGAAAATATAAAATAACATTTCTAAAAAATGATTTTGGAAACCCTACTTAGATGTTTGAAAGAATTTAAATCATAGTTTGAAAGATTAATCTTCTCAAATTTTGCTTAAATGTTGGAGAATTAAGGAAAACTTTTCTTCGCAAAAAAAAAAATAATAAATAAAATTTCTTTCATTCTTAATTTTCTTTTAGAAAGGAAATGATGATATAAGAAAATAGGAAAAAGAAAAAGTAAGATTAAATTTGTATAAGATGGACCACATTGGTCGTTTCATTTTCTTTTTAGTTTGTATTTGCATCAATCATTTGTCTCATGTCACATTCAAAATAAAACTTCTAAGGAAAAGAGGAACTATGAAAACCAAATTTGCTTCAAAAGTCCACCTAAATGTTAGGAATGATTGAGGAAGTTTGAGTTATCAATAATTCCAATTTTTCATAGAAACTCTAAACCTAACCCTAACCCTAATCCTAAACTATCTAAATTTGAAATCCTATCCACATAAAACATTCCAAAATTCAAGGAATTTACATGAAAATGTCATATGAAATAATATGTTCTTGAATACTACCTAAAGGATAGGGTATTTAGGAAATTTTGTTTCATTAAGTTTTTTGTATAATTCATTAATGCAAAATAATAATAAGATTAAACAAAAAAAAAAAAGAAATAAAGACAAGATCTTAGGTATAAATAATGACATCTAAGCTTTACCTAAAAGTTGGAAAGTTCAGGTGGTCTCTTTATATTTAAAGACCTAATTTTAGAATTGTATTTCATCATCTTGCATGACATTCATTTGCATATATTTACTTTTAGATTATTGTTTGTATTCATTTCACATGTTTTTATTTGTAAATTATTACTATTGTTTCTCGGTTAACTGTCGCACCATGTTTTTTATTTTTTTTGCATGAAATTTTTTATGAAAAATTTAGTTCAAAAATATAGATTTGAAAATAAAACTAAAATAATATTCTAAGAGAAATAATTCTTGGTACTACCTAGATGTTGAAAAATCACCAGCAATTATCATATTTAAATAATGTTATTTTCATTTTCAAGGAATGTTATGGTGAATCCTAAGTGAAAAGAGTCAATATAAATTATGCTTAAATATTGAAGAATTTAAAGGTAATTCCTTAACCTAAAGATTTTTATAATATTCTTAAGCAAATATTTTTAACAAAATCGATTCCTTTTCAAAAAGTAAGGGGAAGTATCATTAAATTTTGAACTAAAATCAATTTTTATCCAAAACCAAAGATAGCACATGATTAATTTTTACCATTTTTAAAACAAATGTTATGGGAGTGTTAATCCTTCCTCACATGTAATCATACTTTCAAACCCAACTTTGTTTTCGAAGACCAAAATATCTTTTTTATAAACCTTAAATTATTTTTTCAATTTTATTAAAAAGATAAACTTTTTTGGTTCCTAATTACACCTAACAAAAAAAAAAGATTGGTAACAACTCCCCTTGTTTTTCAAAACTTTTAAAATTTTCATCTAGCAGTTTCAAAAACTGTTATGACAGCTTGGTGATTCCACTATGAACCTTTTTTAAAGTTAGGCCAAAAAATTAATCATACGTTATCCAAGTTTTGGATTTAATGGTTTAATTGGTATTTAATCTTAATTCCTTTCATTTTAATCCTTTTGAAAAATAATGCATATTAGTTACATCCATACTTTGATTTTGTCATTTATTTTTTTTACTTATATTATTTCAATTGCTATATTTCCCCCACGCACTTTGTATATTCATTTGCATGTATAAGCTCTATTCTTGGACTTCATCCTTATGAAGAGAAAGTAAAGTATCCATACTTTGATTTTGTCATTTATTTTTCTTTACTTATATTATTTCAATTGCTATATTTCCCCCACGCACTTTATATATTCATTTGCATGTATAAAAGCTCTATTCTTGGACTCCATCCTTATGAAGAGAAAGTAAAGTAGCTACATTATTGTAAGATGATAACCTTTATATTTACTCATAAAATACTCTCACTCAAATTGAACCCTTTCTGTTTGTAGCCTGTAATGTGTAAAGATTGGGGTGCTCTATTAGTCTATAATGTACGATGATTTGAGGAACATTTTGGGAACATTTAGATGTATAAATATCAACACAGCATATAGTGAGCTTTAGGAGACTAACCTCAAGTAGAGCCATGCTGACCTTTTTTTTATAGAAATTACTCTATTTAGGACACATGAGGAACATTTTGACATGATCTGTATTTAGGGGTGATAATAATGCAAATAAAACTAAATTTAAAAAAAATTTTAAAAAATAAAATTCTTTTAATAAAATATCTTTTGACATGAAATTTGGTTCATCTAGTGCTTATCCAAAATTTGCATGTTTAAAAAGAGTTTTTTTTATTTTTTATTTTCAAACAAATAGAAAAGATAAAAAAAATTTTAAAAAGGGAATTTTTTCTTAATTTATTTGTTTATTGACTAAATAATAAATGCAAAAATGTGAATAAAAATATTTGAATATTGGTAATTTTATATGCTTGTTTTTTCATAGGAAATGTTTCTTTGAATTATGTTATTTTGCCCTTGAATTTTGTTTTATCTTTTGCATTTTATTGGATCCTTTTTACATTTATCTTTATCTTGTTTCGTATTTGAAAATAATAAGGTTGTACATATATTTCATTATATGGGCATTCGAATCATAGCGTCAATTTCATTAAAGTTGCATAGTGTATGCATTGTATTTTGTCGAAACATATCTTGTCATGCATGTAATATTTTAGTTCCTTTCATATAAGCATGTTTCATTATTCATGCATCTATATCTTATTGCTCATGCAACATATAATTCTGTTTCATTCATATACATTCATAAATGATATGATTCTAAACTTGTATTATGCACACATTGCATTTCATGTAAACACATCATCTCATATGAAATAGGACATTGCATTTCATGCGTATAAATTCATATGGTCTGTATTATACATATAATGCATTTCATATAAATGTATCTCACCACTCATATATCAAGACATTACATTTTATGATATTCAGGAATGGTATAATTATATTACACTCACATTGTAGATACACTTTATTTTATGTAAATATATCTTGTTACTTTGTGTTCATATATGGATACATAATATGATTCTCATCAAACTTGAATTGTGCATGTGTTGCATTTCAGGGAAGTATGCATCACCATTTTTGCACAAACATTCATAAATTCATCATGGAAACATCATGCCATTCACACATTTATTTAATTGTCTTCTCATGACATCCCATCATCAGATGAATAAAGAGTGCCCCCATAGGTAAAAAAAGAGTAAAGTCTTTGTAAGAAAAGATCATGATGGAGCCAATTATCTTTAACTTTACTTTTTTTTCATCTGATTTTGGCGAGGACTTTGAAATGTCAAACATGGAAAAAGATCGAACACCTTGAAGTGAATAAGTCTAAGATAAAAATAAGATTGTGGACATGAAGGGTGTAGTTGGTAATCACATATGATCTTTGATATCTTTAGCTTTGTACATAATTTTGTTTAAGGAAATTCTTGAGAGTGGATTGTTTTTTCTTCAAAAAGAATGGCTTCTAATTTTTAGACTTTGTAAATGATAACATATTGACTGTCTAGATTAGGTTGGTAAATATTGTTGTTCTAGTACTTTTTTAATTCTTGTTTAAGAAAAATTTTAAAAATTGATTTGCAATTGTTTGAGAATAAAGCCCCACATAAGCAGTTTTCAAAATCATAAAGAAAAATTAGAATAAACAAAAAAGGGAAACAAAAATTTTGGAACAATGGGCTTTTTCCCCAAAAAAAAAAAAAAGAGATCCATGTTTTTATATAAAGAGTTATAAGAGTCTTGAAAGACTGGATGATTACTATTAGAAATAAACCAAACCAATACCTTAACACCTATCTCTGAACACTTATGTTCTAAATCGCTCGAATAATTTTATTGATCAATCATAACTCTTTAAGGATCAAAAATTTGAATTTGTGAGCCTTGTCTTCACTTGATCATACTGTGGTATAAAATGGTGATAATATTTTTTTTAAGTAATGAACAATGAGATAGTTGATTTGATAAGGAGAAAAAGTTTTTGGATTTCTAAAAAATCAAGCAAACATGATATTTTTTAAGAATCTGGACGTAGGTAATTTGATGTGTCAAGACAATGTCATAGTCTTAAATGTGCCAAAATCAAAACACCCAAATTTCATTAAATGACCTTGAACACATAAAGGCCTTTCATGTCTTGGTGCACCTTTTATCCAAAAAGCAAGACCATTCGTTATCCTTAAAACAACCTATACCATAACTTTTTCTTTTGGTGGGATGACATGACCAATCTGAAAATCATTTCAACATGATTCCCATCATCATACGGACCTTTTTTGAATGGCATATTAAGATAAAGCACCTTTTGATGAATTTTGTACGAGTCATACAACCATTGAAAAATGGTGTAAAAAAAAGGAAAAAAGACATAAAGCAAAATTGATTGTGACATCACATGCTTAAAAATTTTGAATAAATCCAAATAGAAACTTGAAAAATCTAAAAAAAAAAAGAGCCAAAAATTTTGTAAAGGAAACTAAAAAGCCCAAAATGAAAAAAAATGTTAAGAAAACAAAAAATCCAGAAAAGATTTTTTTTTGAAAAAAAAACCTTTTTTTAGATTCATTTTCCTAAAAAGAATTGTTTTTAAATTTAAGTGATGATATTTGAGATGACAACAGGCCATCTTTCAAATCCTTTCACAAACTTGAAAATTATCCACCTGATTCCCTATTGAGCTTGATCAATTTTTTTTGAACGAACATTGACCAAGAATCACCCTCTACATTAAGGGGCAAAGAAGGGACATATTTAAGAATCACGAATGGTAAAATTCTATTCCAGGTATAAAGAAACAACCTTACATGTAGAAGGGCAAATATCCAATAAAATGAGTTCCTTAAAATTTTTGAATTCACAAAATCAAAAGTGAATGTGTGCAAAGAAAAGTACTATAGAGAAAATAAATAGAAAATAAAGAAAGCAAAAATACACAAAGGAAAAAATAAAAAATAATTGAATAGCAAGTGTGGAAAATAAAAAGATAGATGTTTTCAAAAGGGAATCATGTATATATGTGAAATGATTTTTGGTTTGATCTCCCTTAAACATATTTGGGCCTATTTATGTTTTCCTTCTAAACCTTGATCCTAGCCTACGTTATGTACTCTGAAAAGTCCATTTGATCAAGCATGAATGCTTAAATTGAAGAGCTTTCCTCTGTGGAATCACCATATAACCTATAAGTCTTTTGTCTTTTTTCACTATCCAACTACATATTTGAACTATTAACCTATTTTTTTATGAAACTTTAATTCTTAAGTGTATGATGAAACAATCAAGAAAAAAAAATGAAGGAAAAATGTGGCTCTAGGGTGAAATCTCCAAAAAGGACATTTTAGAGCAAATTTGAAAACTTTGAATTCAATCCTAATGCCTAAAGAAATAAGAAAAACTAGTATGAAGCCACTCAGACCTCTGAAAGATTCAAAAATGTTGATGCCCTAAAAGTTTGAAATCCACTAATGGGATTGATTTGGAAAATTTGAGTTTTTTTCTCTTATTCTTAAATGAACTTTCAAAATTTTGAGTCAATTGTAGTTGAGCTTGACATTTATTAAAATGCGACATTTAAATGCTAAAAAAAGTGTTGAATATGTTTGGTTTTCAAAGGATTCCTATGTTTTAGAAAAATTTATGTTTCATTTATAAGCCTAGATGGAAAAGTATAATTCTCTTTTGTTTCCTTCAAGTGGTAACATTATTTTAATGAGCTGAACATTGATATGCTAAACTGTTCAATCGATTGTCACCTCTTTCATTTCTAATAAGGAACACCAATTTTCAAGAGACTCTAAAGTCACATTTGTTTGAACATTTCATTGTCTGTAACCATAAAAATTTAATTATGTGGGGCAATTTTATTGATCATTTTGAAAATTTTTGAATGATTAATCATGTATTTTTGTGAAAAATAAGAAAATCATGTTTAGGTGTAAAACAAAATTATCAACTTGTGAAAACCTTTAGACTAGTTTGGATTTAAGAAACAAAAATGTTTTTATTGAGAAGTTAAGAAAAAGCAAAAAAAAAAAAAAAAAAGAGAAGATTTTTAAGAGAAACATGGTATTTTGTTTTCATGGGTTTACAATAGAGTCCAAAATGCATGTTACATATTATTGTTGAAAATGGAAATAAAAAGGAAAATGTGTTGAAAAATGAAAGGAGAATCAAGAAAGTTTATTTGAAAAGAAAAGAAAGCAAAACTTGGTAAAAAAATAAGATGAAAACAAGTGAAAAAAAAAGAAGGAAAAGGGTAAGTTGAGATCCTTTTGGAAAAAAAGTTGAAGATTTAATTTGATAGGCAATGGAAAATAGGTAGAATTGAATTTTTTTTAAAAGAAATTTTTTAATGTTTGCTACTTTTAACATGCATTTATGTCATCATTTTAAATATTGATGTTTATAATCATATTGGGGCATATGCATCATGAAAGTTTTTGCATTTGCATGGGCATTAACATTTTTGAAATTGAATTTTGTAATTGCAAAAAGCATTTGCCTCTTTGCATTTATACTTTTAGGGCATCTATACCATGCATGAAAATTGGCATTCGTATTTAAAAGGGGCATTTACATCATGTAAAGGAAATTTGTTGGTAAAAATTTTGTAATTACATTTTTGTTGGATGCATTTGCATCATGAAATTTGTATTTACGTCATTATAAGTGCATTTACATGGAAAGAATATTGGCATTTGCATCTGCATCTTTGTTAGGTATATTTGCCTCTGGAAAAGTCACTAGAAAGGAATATCTCATCCGTGATAATTTGCATTGGTGTATAGACAATAACATTTTTGCCATTTATTTTGAGATTATGTACTTGCATCATATTGCCTTTGTCAATTTTGCAAACAATCAATAAATAAGAAATGTGGACTTTTCTTTTAAGTTTTGAAAAAAAAAAGGCAAAAAAAAAAAGAAAAGAAAAAAAAATTATCAATGGAAAAGTTTGTTAAAGAAAAAAAAAACAAAAGAGCAAGAAGAGTCTATCAAGAGAAAAAAAAAAGAGAGAAAAAGAAAGGAAAAATAGCAAAAAAAGTAAAAAGAGAGAAGGAAATCTATCATAAAAAGATGGTAGAGAAATAAGAAAAAGAGAAAATAGTTGGACAAGAAGCCAAAATGTCAAAAAATTTTGAAAAAAAAAAAAAGGTCTACATAATGGCGGAGGGGTTGTTGAAAAAATGAATGGAAAAAATAAGATACGATAACAAGATAAGATTTAAGTCCAGTTTAGCTAGCACTTAGATTTAAAGTCTAGTTTAGTTAGCATCGATCAAATTTAAGCTTAGTCGAGTTGGCATCCAAATTTTAAGCTCAGCTTAGCTAGCACTAATAAAATTTAAACTCAATTTAGCTGGTACTAAAATTTTAAGCCCAATTTAACTAGCACTAATGAGATTTAAGCTTAGTCTAACTGGCATTCAAATTTTAAGCCCAATTGAGTTGGTATAAAAAAAATTAAGTTTAGTTTAGTTGGAACCAATGAGATTGAAGCCCAACTTACTTGGCACTTGAGCCTAGATTAACTAGCGCTAACAAGATTTAAGTCCAATTTAACTAGCACCTAGATTTTATGCCTAATAAAATTGGCACTAGTTAAGGAAAATGTTGTGATCAAGTTTTCTACAAAATTACTCAATGGTGATATCCAAATTTTTTTATAGTGATATCTGATGACATTTGCATATTTTTCTCAATGGTAATATTTGAGTTTCCTTCGATAGTGAATCTAAAGTCATTTACATCTTTACTCGGTGGTGATATCGAGTATTCATGTTTGCATATCATTAAAGTTTTCTTAGTGGTGATATCCAAATAATTATATTTAAATATCGCATATTCACTTGGTGGTAATATTTGAGTTCTCTTCAATGGTGATATCCAAAGTTTAAAAAATCTTAAAAATTGAATGTTTCTTTTTTTTGCAAGCAAATTTTGATACAATGATTTGTTTGCCCTTTGGGCATAATCCCCAATACTTCTGAGCAAAGATTCGAATGATTCATAAGTTCTTTGGGTAAAATGTTTTAAATTTTTTAAGTTACAAGGCCTCATTTTAGAGGAACATTCGTAGATGTCAAGATTTGTATGACCTCCAAGTGTTATCTATAAGTCCTCCAGGCAAGATTCATAAATTTTTTAAGTTGAATCTATTTTACTATCAAAATCCATAAGTCCTTTAAGTAGAATGTTTGCATTTTAAAGTTGTTAAGCTTTTGTTTAAAGGAGTATTTCAAGATGAGATTTTTAATACTGTCGAACGTTTTTCTAAAAGAGTTTTTCATAATGAGATTTTTAAAGTTGTTGAGCTTTTATTTAAAGGAGCTTTTTTAAGATGAGATTTTAAAAGTTGTTGAGCATTTACTTAAAGGAGTTTTTAAATTTATTTTCAAAAGAAGTTGGGCCTTTGCTTAAAGGAGTTTTTAAAGTCATTGAGTCGTTGCTTAAAAAAACTATTAAATTTATTTTCAAAAATTGTCAAGCTTTTAAAGCTTATCCCCAAAATTTGAAAAATAAAACAAAAAACAAAATAAGACTAAAAAAATCTAAAAACAATTCAAGAAAAATAAAACCAAAGTTCAAAAATTCCAAAAAACTCAAAAAGTTTTAAAAATCAATAAAAAAACTTTTGAAAAATCTTGGAGTCATTGATTTCAAACAAAATTATTGTTTATGTCTTTGTCCTATTCGTAATTCACAAAACTGTGCAAAAAAAGACAACTATAGATATCTAATTTTGTCCAGGTCGATTTAAATTTGTTCAATTTTTAAGTTTGATTTTAACATTTTGATTTGGATCAAATTATGCATTTCAATTGAATTGAGTTTGTTCCAACTTGTTTCATATTAGTCATTCTTTTTATCATTTTACATGGGCCAAAGCTTAATCCAATTTAATTTGCATAATTTTGAAATTAGGTCCTATGGCTTAAAAGCTCAAAGTCCATGATTGAATTTTAAAGCCTAAAATTTGAAAATTGAACTTCTGATTTTAAGGCCCAATTTTACTTTTTTTTTTTTAGATTTAATTACTTTTATTATTGATAAATTAGAAAAAATGAAAAAAATTGTTTAAAAAATCATTTGCCATGGCTCAACTTTCTTAACCTGCCAGACACCTCCTTTCGGATTACTTTCAATTTTCAACTTTCCCTTTTCCCCTCTTGTTTTATCCTCTGGTTCTTTAACACCAATTGATGAAATACTCCAATCTCTCCCAAATCCATCAAAGTCATCTACCCTATACCAATAAGAAACCAAAATGTTAGTTTTAAGGACTCCTCTATGAGGACCTTATCCTAAAGGAAGGAGAAAACAATTAAAAAGAGGGAATTCATAGAGAACACAAAAAAAAAAAAAAATGAAGCCTCTATTTTTTTAAAAATAAACCTCAACCTCACAAACTGTAATCCACAACTAACTCATAATTTATAATACCAGTACCAATTTTTGCCCATACCAGTACTAATTACAACACTAACCTGATTACCTATTTGATCAACCTTTGCACTTGCTAAGTCCTTTACCACTACAAAGCCAAGTTCTACTAAAATCTCACCTAGAATCGAGCCCTTGCACATACCAAGCCTCTATTCGCACTAGCCCCCACTTTATTGGCACCACAAAAAAAAAAAAAAACACCTCAATAGAAACCTAACCTAAACCACCCGTCCACTGCCAAAAAAACTAAACACCACCCCTAACTACCTAGACACTCTTGCCAAAAAAAATAAAAAAGCTACCCAAAACCCATTTTGCCTACCAATCGAAAATACCAAGAAACCTATAAAAAATACACCAAAAAAATCATATTCTTCATAATTTGTGAGGAACCTAGTAGCACAAAAAGAAGCCCAAAAGGAAAAAAAGAAAGAAAGAAAGAAATAAACAAACAAGGAAGTCATTTTTTTGGGTTGAAAATGCCAATGGCAATGGTGGCACATAAGGATAATGGCAATAGTGAGGAGACTTTGGGACAGTTGAAAACCATGGAAAGGTAAAAGAGAAGGAAAAGAACAACATATTTTAGTTTAGGACAAATCAAAAGTTTTAGGCTTCATTGTTAAGATTTAAGGCTTTTAGGGTTGATTTATGAAAAACGAAGCTCAAATCCATGAATAAGATGAAAAGATCAAGCTGTGGTGAAAATTTGGGGTAAAACGACAACTAGTCGATAATGATTGGCAGCAATAATAGCATGGCAAGCCAGTCTAGCAATAGGGAACTATAGTGGTTTTTTTTTTTTTTTTTTTAAGTTAAAAGAGCTTTAACTTTTTATAAAGAAGGGAAACTTAAAATGATTTGGAAAAAAATTAGCTTTTATAGAAAGAAAAATTTTTAAAAAAAAGGGGCAGCTATAAACCAATCCAAAGGTCGACCCAACTTGGCCCAACCCAATTCAATTCAGGCTAAACTTGGGCTCATCATATTTGGATCATCCTTCCTTAGTAGATTTAGTTGCAAGCCTAGGAATTTGTTGGATATAATTTCTCTCTTTGAAACTTCATTATTTAATGCCTTTTTATGAACATACATATATATGTCCAAATAAAAGAAAAAATGCATGTCTTAAAAAATCAAATAAAATTTATGAAATTAAAATTATGAATGCTTATATTAATGTTGTATCTTTAAATTTGCTAATGTCATAATTATTATCATTGTGTGAAAAAATGAAATTAGAAAATAATATTTCTAAAAAATGATTTTGGAATGCCTATATGTTAGAAGGAATTCAAATTTTGTTTTAAAAGATTAATTTTCTCTAATTTCACCTAAATGTTAGGAAATTAAGGAAAATTTTCCTTCATAAGAAAAATAATAAATAAAATTTCTTTCATTCTTAATTTTATTTTAGAAAGGAAATGATGTTACAAAAAGAAAAGGGAAAAGAAAAAATAAGATTAAATTTGTATAAAATGGATCAAATTGGTTGTTTCATTTTTTTTAGTTTGTGTTTACATCAATCATTTGTCTCATATTGCATTAAGAATAAAACATTTAAGGAAAAATAGGAAATATGAAAACTGAACTTGAGTCGAAAGTCCACCTAAATGTTGGGGAGATTAAGGAAGTTTGAGTTATCAATAATTTTCATTTTTTTCATAGAAACTCTAAACCTAACCCTAATCCTAAATCTACCCAAATCCAATCCAAACTCCAAAAATCAAGGAATTTGCACAAAAATGTCATATGAAATAATTTGTTCTTGAATGCTGTCTAGAGAATGGGTATTTAGAAAATTTTGTTTCATTAAGTTTTTCGTATAAGTCCTTAACCCAAAATAATAATTAGATTAACCCATAATAATAATAAGATTAAACAAAAGAAAAGAAATAAAAGTAGGGTTTTATGTATAAATAGTCGCACCTAAACTCTACCTAGAGATTAGAGGCTTTGGGTGGTCTCTTTATATTTAAAGACCTGATTTTAGAATTGGATTTCATCATCTTGCATGACATTCATTTGCATATGTTTACTTTTAGATTATTATTTGTATTCATTTCACATGCTTCTATTTTTAAATTGTTACTATTGTTTCCTGGTTAACTACAGCACCATCCTTTTTTTTGCATGACATTTTTTACAAAAAATTCAGTTCAAAAATATGGATTTGAAAATAAACTGAAATAACATTTCAAGAAAAATAATTCATGATACTCTACTTAGATATTGGAGAGCCATCAATAATTATCATCTACAAAGAAAGTTATTTTCATTTTCAAGGAATGTCATGATAAATCTTAGGTGTAAAGAGTTCTCTTTAAATTCTGCCTAGATGTTGGATTATTTAAAGATAATTCTTTAACCTAAAGATTTTCATAATATTCATAAGTAAGGTTTTTTTACCAAAATTTATTTCTTTTCAAAAAGTGAAGGAAATTATCATTAAATTTTGAAATAAAATCATTTTTATGAGAAAGAAAGGTAACGTCTTTTTTAGTCCCAAGTCTTTTATTCTTGACCATCAACCCTTTAGGGAAGGAATAGAATATGGACTTGATCGATTCTAGGAGTGGAAACAAGTCTCCTATTCCATCTTGCCAACATTAAAGAGATAGAATAGAGAAGGGACTTGTTAAGATAGTATATGATTAATTGGTACTATTTTTAAAGCAGGCACTATGCTAGTACTGATGCTTTTTCACACATAACCATACTCCCAAACCCAACTTTGTTTTTGAAGACCAAAATATCTTTTTTATAAACCTTAAATTCTTTTTTTTTGGTTTTTTTTTAAAAATAAACTTTTTAAGTACCCAATCACACCTAACAAAAAAAGATTGGTGGTGACTCCTTCTGTTTTTGAAACTTTGTAAAATTCTTGTCTAATGATCCCAAAAACCATTATGAAAAATAGCCTCTAATTGGAGACTATTATCTATTATATACTACCGTGTAAAGTGCATTACGCTATGCAAATTATTAAATACATAATGATTATAATGAAAACCATAAAAATAGAAGTAAAAGTGTTGTAAATAAAAAATAAACACAGTTAAATGGCAAGTGAGTATGATATAGAAATAGTCAATTAAAAAGGAAATGAATCTCTCTTAGTCCATATTTGCCTTAGATTACCATCTTTAAGTCTAAAAATGTTTGTAGTCAATTAAAAAGGAAATGAATCTCCTTGGTTTATATTTACCTTAGATTACCAACATCAAATCTTATGGGCTATATGGTTGACCATCCCATTTTTCATATTCAACAATATACCTCAATTGAAAGTTTAGAAATCATCTCTGTCAAATGCTATCATCCCATTATTTTGCTTGCATTTATCAATAGCAAAATTGAAACCAAGTAATTAAAGTAAAGAAAATATAACTACTTTACTTAAATAAAGTTAACTCAGCAAGTTCAAGCAACATTAGTTTGAGCTTGGAAGCTCTAGTTCTTTTGAGCTTATGTTACTTTTCTTATGCTTAATTCTAGTAAGTATCAGTTTAAGATCAAGAGTTTTAATAGCTGGCAAAAATGAACATAAGTTGTTAATGGAAGATCATGATTTTAATCTTCATGCTTAAGAAATTAGTTGTCCAAAAACACTAATAAGATATATATATATAGATATATTTATATTTATATTTGTGCGTCTATGCAACTTTAGCAATTCAAGACTAAAACCAATGCAAGAAAAAGTAGAAGATATGACTACAATCACAATTAAGAGAGAACTTATATGATCATCCTTTATAAATTTGTTTAGATAATTGCAAACATATATTATAATTATGTAGGATATACAAAAATGCAACAAATTATTAACTATAGCAACAGTGTAACTTTAATAACAAATCAAAAGAGCAAGTAGTATGAAGTTTTAATTACTTAAATGAATATAAAATGTAGAATTTTTTGAATTTAAGAGAAAACTTGTTTGTTATAAGATTCAATTGTAATTACACAATAAGTTGCAATACAAAATTTATTTGACAAATTAGTAAATGAAACATAGATTAAAGAAATTAAAAATTATGAAAATAAATAATCATATCTTGGTTCATTTTCTATTGAAGCCAAATTTGAAAAATCCCATTAATATATTCTATGATCAAGCAACAATAAAAGAATGAATCTTATAATCATTTGGTATTATTAATCAAAATGTTGATTTATTGTTTATATTGCCCACAGGGAACTCTTATATATATATATATATATATATTTTGTGAATCTTGCTCAATCACTATTTTTCTTGTTAAAGAACATGAATGCATTTAATGGATAAAGAAAGCATTAGAATCTAATTCTAGCATTTACTCATTTAATATAAGGATACTTATGCATATGTTAAAAATATATGAGCAAAATGATAAAAAGAAAGAAAACAAAAATGAAAATGGAAAAATAATAAGAAAAATCATGTGCAAGTTAAGATGCTCACATAATATTTACATAACTTTAACAGGTTACCCTGTCACCCATTAAGCAATACAAGAGCTAAACATTAAGGGCAATTTCATAAGAGACCATTTCATAGTTTGCAAGTAAAGGAATTTGTTTCAAAGATCTTGATACTTGATTGGACCTCAAAAGGATCATCGATACAGTCCTTTATTGAAAAATATGTATGATTCAAAGATCTTGATACTTGATTGGACCTCAAAAAGATCATCAATGCAATCCTTTTTATGAAAAATATGTATGATCCTTAAGCCCAAAATAAAATAAGTTAACAAGATTCATGGGAATAGCAAATAATCATGACAAACAAAATTAGCATATGATCACATGATAAATTCAACAAAAAGACAATTTGGAATTCAACAAAGCATATAATTTTAGTTGAATAAAAAAAACAAATTACAATTGATCAATAAAAAAAGTTGTGGAGCTTTATGATCCAAAGTCTTATGGATTAAAAGTCTTACTATTTGGTATATACTTTTTCTTGGCTTCAAGTGAAAACAAAAAAGCTCACTTCTTTTGATAAATGTCTTTTATAAAAGTAATAAGATAAAAACAAAAATAAAAACCATGCATTTAGTACCAAAAAAGTACCATCACCAAAATAGAGATGCCTAGCAAGTTAAATAGAGTTTGAAAATATAAAGAAACCAAAAGTTAGCTTAAAAAAGACTATGCAAAGCTTAAAAAAGACTATGTAATAATTATTTCTAAAGAAACAACCTAGAAACATTTAAAAAAAAATCAAAGAATCAAAAATACCATCAGTTGCACAAAAAAAAAGTATCAAAAACATGAAAAGTATGATTTAAACAAAGAAATGAAACAAATAATAAAGAACAAATATGACATGAAAAGATCAACTCATGCATGCAAACCATAAAAAAATAAATAAAGACAAAATAAAATAGAACCAAGATTAATAAGACATCTAAAAAATGAAAAATAACAAAACAAAAAGGTAAAAACAGAATTTGAGTGAAATCTAAACTTGAAATTCTTGATAACTTATTTCATAAAATTAAAGTTAAAATCCTAATGAAGATAAATAAAAAAATGCATTATTAATTTTCTTCTTTTTTAAACCAAAGTAAATTTTTTCTATGAAAATAAAAAAATGAAATACCTAAAATAAAAAAAATTAAACAAATCAGCATAACAACTTGATTCGATCATCAGACCATTAACCATAAAATCACTGGATAGGCTACCTTCATTCACCCTTTCATTCTTTATTCTCTATTTTTAATCTCTCTCTCTCTCATTCTCTATAACTTTTTCCCCTAATCTAGACCAAAACGATGAAAGAAGTGAGATCTAATCACTCTTTCATTTCTCTTATCCTTTTCCCATTCCTTTCCTTTTCTCCCTACTTCTTTTTCTTTTTACCAATTCTCTTTCTATCTCTTGAAAATTCTATCTCCTAAAGCTTTCTTTCCCACCTTCTTTTGAAGTTTTAAATATAAAAATAGCCCATGTGTTATACCATTTCTATTAGTTTGATACCTCAAGAAATAAAATTTTCAGTTTGGTACTCTAACTTTTGTTCTATCATCCATCTTGGTACCTAAAATTACTGTCGTTAGTCAACTTGTTAACGTAGTGTGAACATCTAATAAGATACAAACACATGCCAAAAAATTCAATCAACGCCACTTAATCAATTGTCACATTAGCATTAAATGAAAATTTTTTCTAAAATTTACAAAAAAACTCTAAAAAATTTTAAAATTTTTTAAAAAATCTAAAATATTTTAAAAAATATAAAAAAATTTAAAACATGAAATATTTATAAGAAATTAAAAAAATATGAAAACTTTAAAAATTTAATAAAAAATCTAAAATGCCATCAAAATAAAAATTTTAATAAAAATAACATTTTCTTAAAATACAAAAAAAAAAAAAAAGATTCACTAAAACTTAAGAAAAATGGAAATAAAAAATCTAGAATTTTTTTCAAAAAAATCTAGAATTTTGGAAAAAAAATTGTAACAAAATTTTTAAAAATTATGAAATTTTTTTACTCTTACGATTTTAATTTTTATATTTTTTTATGAATTTTTCATATATTTCTTTTATTTTTATTAAAATTTTAAGTTTTTTTTATTCTTTAACATTTTAATTTTTTTTATAATATTTTGAAAATTTTGAAAATTTTTAGATTTTAGGAAAAAGTTATTTTTAAAACTTTCAAATTTTTTCAAAAAATTTAGATTTTTTATTTTCAATTTTTTTAAGTTTTTGTAAATCTTTTTAAAATTTTAAGAAATTTTTATTTTTATTAAACTTTTCATTTTTTGGAATTTTTTAGATTTTTTATTTTTTATTAAAATTTTAAATTTTTTTTAATTTTCTAAGTTTTCGTAATTTTTAAGTGTTATAATTTCAAAAAATATTTCTTTTTTTTATTTTTTATAACTTTTTAAAATATTTCATATTTTTTAAAAATTTTTTAAAACTTTAAATTTTTTTAAAAATTTTCTTTTAATACTGATGTAGTATTAGATGATGTGGCGCTAACTGAATTTTTTAACACATATTAGCCTCTTATTGGATATCTGTACCGTATCAAAAAGTTGACTAATAATATTAGTTTGATGTACCAACATGGATAACAGAATAAAAATTTGAATATTGAACTAATAATTTTATTTTTTTAATTACCAAATTGACAAAAATATATATAATACAAAAGTCATTTTTATACTTAATATTTTTTAACTTCAAGTGAACCAATATCATTTTGTCTTGAGAAACTAAAAAAATAAAAAATTAAAATTGAAGGTTGAATTGAAAAGATAGCTACGGGGATTGAATGGATTACTTAAATTTGTTATCAATTAATAAGTTTAGTCATTTTAACCAAAGATGAATGCCAAATGTGATTTAAAGAACTATTTAGGGGATAGTTTCAAATTGATTATATAGATGTTAGGAACATGAAAAATCACAAAAAAGTTATTATAATAATTTCATTCTTTTCATATCATTACTTAATAATTTGAAAATAAAAAAGAATATTGATCAACTTCATTTGAAAAATATTTCATATTCTACTAATCATTTAATTTAATTAAAATGGTAGGGAAGCCAAAAGTCCAAAATGCTATTATATTAATTTTAATTTTTTATATTCTATAAATTAATGATTGAAAACTAAATTATTGAAAGGAAAACAACAATACAAATCAACTTCATTTTGAAACAATAAGGTGTTTTTAACTTTTCATAATCTGTGTAACCAATAAATTAGATTTTATAATTGATATACACCTTTTACGATTATTTATTAATGTTACTTTCGGTTTTTCTCATTTAATTTATAAATAGTTTCGTTGCGAATGAGGGTTTTACTCCACTCAAATTTCATTCTGATACTTTTCAGGTTTCATGATATTGTTATAATTAGATTGAAATTAATTTGACTTAATTTCTTAATATTTTTCAATGTGATTGTTATTTTAATCATTTTTGTTTCTTTATGTTTTTATATATTAAAATTTTGTTAGATTTTTATTTTTACTTTTTATTCTGCGGGAGTGTGAGTAGATTGTTTTTTAAAGAAAAATTTTTCATAATGTGAAATCATAAAATTTGTTTAGGAAGGTCGGTATAAAATTATGTATTATATGAGTAATTTATTCAAAAAAAAAATTGAAGTGAAAGTAAAAATAGTTTATAGGAGGACAAATTTAAACAAAAATGATAGTATAATTGCATAATAATGTATAAGTTTTTTATTGAATAAACATTATAATTTTAAATGTTCTATGCCATATTAAATATAGAAATGATTGGATAAAAAAATTAAAGTAAAAAAAAAATGAAAGTCTAATTATTACTAACTTACAAAGGCATAGGATTATACCGTTTAAAACCTTAACAAGAATTACGGTAACTTAGAAGAAGAAAAAAATAATCTTGCATAAAGATTTAATGATTTAACCGTTTTGAGTTGGTTTTTCTATTACTAACATATAAAGAAAGAGACAATAATCAATTATTAGTGTGCTTATTTGATTGATTGAAAATGGAAACTCTTGATTTAAAGAATTAAAAGGTCATTTGTAATCAAGCCCACGTAAAAATATTATGGAGTAAGTTAATAATAATGAATTTAAAATTGAAATAGTTAACAAATTTGTTACAAATATTAGAAAGACGGCCACACAATAAGTTTCTGGGGGGGGAAGCATAATTTCCCTTTTCTTTTAATTGAGAAGGCTTGGCCTGTGCGAGGCCTTCAAAAGTTTATACGAGTCAAGGTCCCTGCATACATATATATTATTAAGTATTCTTAGAAAAAAAAAAAAAGTCAATTACTCATGCAATGAAAGGTCAACAAAAATCTATTCTTTTTTTAAAAGAATTAATATCATAAATTATTTTTAAATTATAATAAAATATTTAATGTAATAATTAATTTTTAAAAATTTTTAAAGTGATATTTGAGTTATGAATTTATAATTAATGTGACTCATTTTCAATTTGGTTAATTTCAAATAATGATAATAATGGACAAATAATTTTTTAATTATTATATTAATTAATATACTCATAATTTAAATATCATATTAAAAATTTTTAAATTAAAATATTATATTAAATATTTCATTCTAATTAAAAAACTATTCATAGCCTTAACCCTTTAAAAAAAATTTACACTTAATAAATTATTTTTATCAAAATCAAGATAAGACAATGCATTAATTATTTTCTTTAAATTTAATTAAAATCTTGACATTGAATGCATCATTAATGATATATATATACATGGAGAGAGAGAGATATTTTGCGGGCAATTAGAAGATGGTACACTTTTTTGTTAAGAAATGCTAAGGCGAAAAATTGTTAACCAGGAAATTGGTTTTACGTTATTGACACTCCTTAGTCAAGTCTAATGTATCAACCTTAACCAGCCACTTTTTTCACAGTTTTAGATTTTTATTTTTTAAAATTATTTTTGATAAAAAAAATTCAACCATGACCCAATTACAACCGATTGTCAATATGAATGGTAACGGGTCAGGATTAATTTTTGTTTGTCTTAAATTTGATCCGATTACATACATATAATACATGAACTCAATTCGATCTGATTTTTAAAAAAAAATTTCATATCCAAATCTAATTCAATCTAATATTATATAAAATTTTATCTGATCTTATTTAACTCGAAATTAATAAAATATTATTTTTTAATATAAATATAAAACTAACTAAATAAATAAAATTAATTAATTAAAAATAATTTTTTTTATATATATCAGATCGGGTAGGATTGAGTTTACCTAAAATTCAACCTTGATTTTTTTATTCTATCACCTTACCTGACTCGACTTGATATCCGATTAAAAGAATAATGACCTTAAAAGATCAGATCAAGTCGAAACCCATTAGATACGGATCAAACTGTTTTCCTAAATTATCAATTTAAAATCCAAAAAGATTTTTTATTGTTACAAAGATTTTTTATAAAATTTATTTTTTAAAAAAAATTAAATTTTGATTTTTTTAAAATTTTAAACATATTTTAATAAAAAATTATCTAATCTTTTTATATTCAATATTTCAAAAATAGATTAGCATACGTTTTTCATGAAAAAAACGTATTTTAATACTAAAAGGACTATATTTTTATGTAAAAATTAATTTATGACTTGTGAGATATACAAATTATTTTAAATATGTATGAATACACAAATTATCTTTTTTTTTTCAATAATTATATTTAAGTCTTCAAAATTAATATACCTAACATATTATAAGAAAATTAAAATTTAAAAAACCTAAAAATGATAAAATTTCTAATATATACTAAAAATATTATTTAAAAATGATGAAATAAATAAAAACTTTTATTAAATAAGACTAAATTTATTCGATTTTAAAGCTGAATATTTTTTAGATAGAAATGATTCTAAAGTAGTGGAAAGAAGAGAAAATTAATATTTACTTTTTAGCAAATCAAACACCCACACCAAACAGAAAATGGCCAATGATTAAGAATTCAACATTCATTACAATATCATTGAGAATTCAGCCAACGGGGAAAGCAAGGCCTCCAAAACACATGGAAAGTGTTTTGGCCGAAAATCCTTATTACCATTGAAGCAACAAAACAAGCTACCAAACAGCAAGGTAGACGGGAGAGGTGAACAAGGTCAGTAGCTAGCTATCGAATTTGTAGTACTCGTTTTTTTTAAGAAAAAAAAAACTAAGACAAGGAAATAACATTTTTTTAAGAAAGTTTTCATAGAAAATTCTTTTTGACAGGGGCAATTCTGTCAAACCAAAAATTAAAAAAAAAAAAAAGAACCACCTGCGTTGTGCACTCAACCCTGCCTAAAAACTTCATTTTCGCACCCCGATTTACACAACCCAGCACCTAGCCCTAGCCTCGAACACCACACCTATACTATACACCAACCTCAACAATCCATTCCACCAGAACCAAAAACAAAAAAAAAATAAAAAAAAAAACCCATAAGCAAAAAATCCCAATATTTTTGAATAAAGGAACCAGCAAAAAAAAAAAAAGAAATGAATTTGGAAATCTTAGTCTAGTAGGTTATGATTTTTTTTTTGGGGAAATTTGGGTTGAGAGAAGTGTTTAGGAACTTCTAAGGATCTTCTTAAGAATTTTTTAGATTTTTTGTAGTCGAAATATGAGAAATATGAATTTTTTAACGATCAATTAAATTTTTCGATCATCGAAATCTGAGAAATAAGATGGAATTTGACAAAATTTTATGCTATCTATCATCGTGACGGCATTGCGATAGTAGGCCAAAATTTGGGTAGCTACGGCTACTGCCGAGAGAGCATTTGCGCTTAGAGAAAAATGCTTTAGGGTAGAGAGAGAGATGAGAAAAGAAAAAAGCCTTTTATAGGTTTCACAAAATGACACCGTTTTATGAGTCTTTGACCTATAAAATGACTTGTTGACCCGAACCATTTCGTGAAGTTTTCTTTTTCCATTTTATTATTATTTTTTAATTTTATTTTAATTTTTTTAATTTTTGTTATATTTTTAAATATATATTTTTATTTAAACAAAAATTAATAATAATCAATAATTATCACAAATGGTAATTTTAATATAAAATAAAGAGTAAACAACAACTCTTAATACAAAATAAACTCTAAAAAAAACAATATTTATTAAGGAAAATGGAAATAATTCTATTTTTCTTTAATTTTTATAAATAAAAATATATAAAAAATATATTTTTTGAATTTCGCTAAAGTGTTAGAATCATTCAAGAAATTACTTTTAATTACAAAAAATATAAAATAATAATAATAATAATTACTTATTTGAATAAACCTTTTATAATGCAATATTTAAAGAAAATTGAAAGAGTTCAATTTTCTTTAATTAATGCATGTAAAGAATATTTTTAAAATTTCGTAGATGAGTGAAGATAATATAAAAATTTATTTTTTTGCTAAAATAACAGTTTGTTTAAATAATAATAAAAATAATAAAAATAAAATTGTTTCTTTAAATGAATCTCATAGTTATTACCAAAAATATATTTTTGGATTTCACTAAAAAGTTGGGATAAAAAAATTTATTTTTACTAAATAAAGATTTATTTAAATAATATGAAAATAATAAATAAAAAATAATAACAAAAAATATCAAAATGAGAATTAATTAAATATTTAATTAAATCTCTTAAGTAAGAGTTTTAAGAAAAATTGAGAGATTCTCATTTTTCTCAATTATCATCAATAAAAAATGATTTTATTTAGGATATCGTAAAAAAGTCAAGATAATTTTAAAATCAATTAATAAAATTTTGGGATCTCACCAAAGAGTCAGGATAATCTTAAAATTAATAAACAAAATATCCTATGATGAAATTTTGAGAATTTTATGAATGATCAATTTACTCAAAATCTTTTTTGAATAAAGATTTTCTATAAATTCCTCCATAACGTTGAAGAATTTATAGAATACGAAAATAATAACAATAATAATACTAATTTCCCAACAAAAAAATGTTTTTCATAAATAAATTTTAAGAAATTAAATTTAAATATAAAAAAGTCCATATCGTCAAAATTAAAAGATAATACTTGTTTAATTAGTATTGTTTTTCGAATGGGTGACATGAGGTTGTTAAAACCTTCCTCACTCGTAACCGTACTCCTAAACCCAATCCTGATTTCGTAAACCAAAACATCTTTTAGTAAATCTTAATTAATTTTAAGATTTTTATTAAAAGATGATATTTTTGAGTGACTAATCACATCTCTACAAAAAAAAAAAAGGTTGTGACTTTGAAAATTTTCATTCAAGTTTAGCAATCAAGTCTCCTCAGACGAAAAATTGTTATGATAGCTTGGCGACTCCATTGGGGAAGCTAAAGAGTCAAGCCAAAATTTAAGCATGTTTCATCCAAACTTTGATTTTATGGTCTTTTCAATATTTAATTTTAATTCCTTATCTTATTTTAGAATAAAAATAGGATTCATAAAAAAAAAAAAAATAGAAAAGGCAAAATTTAGTGGTTTCATTTAGTTTTGTTATGTTATTTTATTTGTCTTATATTGTTGTTAATTATGTTATTGATTTTATTTCAATTAATAATTGCTACTTTCCCTCACACGTACACACTTGCATTTATACATGAACTTTATACCCAGGCTTCCAAATCTATCCCTTTTTAGGAAGGAATACAGTACTTACACTTTCATATGGTTTTAATACCTTTTCTTGGAATAGTGAAATACTTTCACTAAAGTTAAACCTTTTCCATCGGTAGCCTATTATGGGGGAAGATCGAGGGCCTTACTAGTCTAGAATGGATGATAGTGAGGATTAATTTGGGAACCTTTTTAACTTTTGTTAAATACCAAACCCCGTATATAGTGAACCTTAAAAAGCCAACCTTAAAAAAAGTCATACCATTTTTGTAGATTATTTCCTAAATTAGGACAAATGAGCGAATATTTTTTTTAATACAATTACTAACCCTAATTTGTTTTGCTCTCATTTTGTTTCATGATCATGCATCATCATAAACACTTGCATATGGGATGTGCTTGTTAATGTGCCAATATTAGTCAGAAGATTTTTGGTTTTGCTTAAAAAACACCATTATGATGTTATCAGCTATGAAGCCTACCTATATGAAGAGGCTAATGTGGTGATAACTCTATCGTTGGAAACCTAAAGCAGAATAGGAAACTGTTTGAAAGAATCTAAAAAAAAAACTTTGCCTAAAGAAATCAAATTAGAGCTTTAACAAAACGATATCTTTGAGTTGGTTGAGATCTAGTGCCATTTAGCAACTCCTAGAAAAATGTCTTTCGAGAAAAAAATATAGTCATATTGCTTCACTCCTTGAGGTGCTAGTGGAAAACCAACTGATAAAAGCTCTAGTTTAGTTTTGGGGCCCTAGTTATAGATGTTTTATATTCAACGAGATAGATACGACCTCCATTATCGAAGAGTATATTACATTGCTATGGTTGCATTTTTCCAATTTAGATAAAATCTATTGGCGAGGTTAAAAACTTGGATCTCAAAAGAAACTTATATGTATGATAGAGGTACCCACTCAGAATATGAACTCATTTATCCAAACAAAAGGCAAAAGTGAATGTATCCCATGAAAAATCTTGCATAATTACATTATCAAACACTTAGAGGATGAATGAGGTATGAGAATGATAGCTTTAGCAATCTATGGCTTGATCATTTTCCCAAAAGTCCTAAGGTACATTGAGTTATCAGTAATTGACTTCGTTGAGCAGATGGACAACAAAATCAATCATGTTCCTTTTATATTAGCAAAAACTTTTAGATCATTGAATCACTATCGAAGAAGAAAATGATACTTTATAGGGTACGCACAGTTACTCTATATTTAAGCAAAAAGTCATTTTCAACATTTTATAGGTAAATTTCATCCCACTTATAGTAATAAAAGTAGGCTAATTAAAGAATTTTACAATGTTGAGTGGCTAGAATCAAAGTCCAAGGAAGGGTAAGTATCAATTTTGCAAAATCTCATTAGTGTTCAAGTTATATAGAGGGCTCCATAGATGCCATGAAAAGCCATGTTGCATATGTGTGGTAAGAAGCCATGGGTTCCCATTTTAAGACCATGAGGAGATATAAACTATGCTCCAGCAATGGTTTATCGACAGTTGGGGTCAAAACAATTTATTTTGATGACTCATGGTTTTAGGGAATTAGAATTCTCTTTAGAGTAACAAAGATTTTTTAGAAAAGTGAAAGAGATTATCAAAGAATGAAAGTAGACCTGAAGAGTAGATCGTGTGGGATATATAGACAAACGCACACCTAAATATCTAATAAGGAGGAGGCAATGCATCAAAAGCAAAATTGGTCCCAAAGAAGAAAGACCGTGCCACCAAAAAGACACCCATCATAAAAAGGTCCCTAAAGACATGAAAATTATGAAGCATAAATTTGAAAAAGAGAAAGAAATATGAAAACTTAAAAAGAAGAGACTTCAGCATAAGATTAATGAGTGAAAAAATAAGACTAATAAAAGTAAAGTAAAATTCTAAAGGCTTGAAAAAAAACATGAAGAGATTTCTGAAAGCTTGCATAAATCCGTCGATGACCACCAAGCTTAAAGAATTCAAAAAGAATGTAGAATAACTTCAATCCAAAAGAAAAAGAGCTTAGCCAATCTGTGAAAAAAAAAAGATACTACAAGGTCTTATGAATGACTTGAAATAGCAAATACACTATCAATGTAAAGCCATTCAAGTCTTGAGAGAAGAACAAGATCAATTTAAACTTAGAACTAAAGAAGCACAATACTAGAAAGAAAAATATCTACTGAAGGAATCTCAAGCCACTCACCTGGTAGAACAAATAAGAAAAGCTAGCTTCAAAGCAAGAGACATGGCTCAATAAGCTAAACAAGTAAAGGAAGAAATCTACCTAGCATAACATAGCCAACATTTAACTAGTTTGCTAGATAGTGCTTACAAATAGTATAAGCATGTAAGGCATTTCTTTTGAAAATTTTAACATTGTAATATTGTGGTTTGAATGTAAACAGTTTTCAATAAGAAAATATGGTAAACTCAAGGTTGTAATATTATAATTTAAGTAATAAGACATGATATGGTGGTTCATGTTTAAACTTAAAATCTTTTGCAAACATTGGATACATAACAAGCACATCTTTTGCGTTTATTCATTTATGCATCATACGTGTGTTTCATCTAATACTAAATTTTAAAAAATGCATAATAAAAGAAAAGGTTCTCTAAATAATAAATCTCAAAGAGTTTCTTTTAACTTGATCAGGTGGAAGAATAGTTAGGTTATTAAAAAATATAGATCAGACTACTTGGCATCGTTACAACACTCATTCACAAGTCAAAATCATGAAAAATGAGAAAGCATCTGGAATGAAAATGATGGAGAAAACTTAGTTTGAGATATAAGAATAGATGATTAGATCTCAACAGGAATTAATAGAACAAATGACTAAGTTTTAAGAAAAGATTCGAAAAGAAATGGCTATAATGATGGACATGATAACGAAAATGACCAAGGAAAAAATGGTAGCTAAAAAAGTGACTACCAAGAAAGAGCCTCAAGCCCAAGAAAATACTAGTGGCAAGAAAGATCCAATGTATCCACTAGGGTTCACTCCACCCTATGCTACACCTCTAAGTGCATCCATAAATGACACAACCTGAGAGGTAACCACATGCTTAGTTTAATTTACCTTCCTTCATGGTTTAACCATGGAAGCAATGACACATTGGTCTAAACATTTGGGTGAGTTATGTTGAACCCATTATGGTCTCAGATTTAGATGAACCAAGAGAACATGAAAAACCAAAGAAAGGCACGTCCAAACAATCTGAGAATATAAAGGCATAGCAAAAATTTGATTTCTTAGAAGAAAGGTTACGAGCTGTTGAAGGTATGAATATTTTCAACACAAATGATGCAAGTGAACTCAATTTGTTTCTAGATTTGGTAACCCACCAAAGTTTAAGGTACTAAAGTTTGAAAAATATGATAAAACCAAATGCCCCATGAGACATATCACCATATTTTGCCAAAAAGTGACTGGCATACAAATAATGACAAGTCACTCATACATTATTTTTAGGATAGCCTTACCAAATCAGTTGCCAGATGGTATATTCAATTAGACAAAAGTTAGATTCATTCAAGGAAAAATTTGGCCAAAGCATTTATTACTAAATATAAGCATGTCACATATATGGCTCTAAATAAACTATTTTTACAAAATATGGAAAAGAAGGTTAGCAAAAACTTTAAAGAGTATGCCTAAAGATGGCAAGATGTTGCCACCCAAGTTTGGTCTCTTCTCACAGGGAAAGAAACAACTATTCTTTTATCAATATTCTTTAAGCCTCGTACTATGATAACCTAATTGGTCATGCTATGAAAAACTTTGATGATATGGTGATTACAGATGAGATAATAGAAAATGCATTAAGAATGGAAAGATCGAATGAGGTAATGTTTCAAGATAAAAAAAAGAAGAACCACCCAAGAAGAAAAAAGAAAAAGTGTAAACTGTCAACACTAAAAAACCAAAACCATGACCTACTATTCTATACCACTCATATCTCGTATACTAACCTTCCTACCCAATCATTTCCAACATTTTTGAAGACCCATGTAATTACCAACTAGTGAAAACTTAGATACTTATAGTCTAAACCAAATTTTGTCCTTAAGCACCTTCACAATGACCTTTCACATAATCAAATGCAATAGACTTTAATAGAAGGGAACTCCGAAATAAATGAGAGCAACAACAATTTGATCTAATTTCTATGACTTACACGAAACTGTTTTTTTAATTATTTCAAAAACACTTGGTGGCTCGACTACCAATAGAGCCTTTAAAACCTCTATATCTGAAGTGGTATGATCTTGAAGCTTAATGTGACTATCATTATAGGATTTAAGGCCATTCTTTAGAAAATTGTACAACTTTCAAATGTAAGGTGTAAAACCTAATTGATAATAGGATTTTGAATTTCACAACAAAAGCTGGACCAAGTGTTATGGCCAATCTATTACCAAATCATGATGGGGGATCAATAAATGCTTTAAATAGCAAGACAACTCAAAACATCAAAAGAGAAGTAGGCAACATCAAAACCCTTATAGATCAAATATTTGTTGCCATAGTGAAAACCAATATGATTCACCCAATACTTGAAAATACAAAAAATGAGAATTTCACATATAATCCTAATCAAACTTGTGAATTTTATATGGAAGTGGTTAGTTATACGCTTTAAGATTGAAAAGACTTCAGATAGGAACTGCAAAGGATAATGGATTCTTTTATAGTTAAATTTTATGAGGAACATGTAAAGAATTTGATTAATGTTATGATTAGAGATTTGTCAAAAAGCAAGCCTTACCGAATGAGTTTTGAGCTTGTTACCATCTATGAAGAGAAGTTGAGCATTAAGCTAGTTCGTATGAATTTTGAGCCTATCACCATCTTTTATGATGAGAAATTGAGTGTTAAAATTGATGAACCAATTTGTACAACTATGCCAAATGTGACAATTAAGGTATCTAACCTATTCCCATACAAAATTGATGAAGCAGACCCTTTAAAGTAGGTCAAGCTATACCTCAGAAGCACTCAAGAGAGCATGAAAAGAAAAAGTAAAAGAAATGGAGATGAACTTTGAAAAAAAAAATAGACTACCAAATGATCAAGAGACTTGTCTGGCCCCAATTCTAGATTAAGAATATAAGAATCTAGTTACAGAAAAAAAAAGCTTATAAGTTTTTGAAACTTATTAAGCATAGTGACTATAGTGTGGTAGAACAAGTGAATCACTTATTAGCTCAAATTTCCATGCTCTTATTATTGTTGAATTCTAAGCCCCATAAAAATGCCTTACTCAAAGTACTCAATAAGGCTTATATAGATCAGAATATATTTATGAAGAAACTTGATCACATAGTGACAAACATCATAGTGAAAAATTTTTTATAGTTTAGTGATGATGAAATTCCACTTTGTGGTAAGGGCAATACTAAAACCCTTCATATCTCCATAAGATACAAGGATCATACACTGACCAAGGTGCTTATTGATAATGGATCTTCTTTGAATGCTATACCTATAACTACATTATTTAAATTACCAGTCGACATATCTTACATGAAGATAAGTCACATGATAGTAAGGGCTTTTGATGGGACTCATCGTGAAGTGATAGGTGATATCAAGCTGCCAATCCAAATTGGCCCTTATACTTTTGCTATAGTCTTCTAGGTCATAAATTTCTTTCCTTTCTATAGTTGTCTTTTAAGATGACCATGGATTCATATGGCAGAAGCTATCCTTTCCATTATGCATCAAAATGTGAAATTCATAATTAATGAAAATATGATCATTGTTGTCGATGAAGAAGATTTGTTGGTGACTAAACCATCAATTGCACTATATGTTAAAGCAATTAAGGAAGCCCTAAAATTTTTTTTCAAATCCTTTAAATTCATTAATGCAATTTATATGGATGAAGGATCAAATGTGCTTATTTCTTGTCTATCTAAAGCTTTCAAGATAGCCCTTAATAAAATGGCAAGAAAAAGACAACAAATATGGGTTGATTTGCAAGGGATGAAATAACCATGAATGATACCTAAAAAGGAAAATCGATTTGGTCTAGGATACAAGCCTACTTGAAAAAGAAGAATAAAGTTCATAAAGGAGAAAAAAAAAGAAGTTGGCTCATTTTCTGGGGCAAAGGTATTTCAACTGGTTATATCTATCAAGATGCAACAAGAAACATAAAGAAGGGGCCTACACCATTATTGAAGGATATCTTCATTGAATTTTTAATATAGATAATAGGTGAAGAGGTGAACGAAGATCCAAGAAGTCCATGGTGTATCTTATTCTTCCTAGTGCAGAGCTAAAGAATTGACATGTCAAAAAGTTACCTATTATTTTTAAGTTTTCCTCAAAGTAATGTGTTGAATCTAATTTAAATTTTTTTGTTGAAAACATTAAGTGTCTTGTAAGTGTGTTTGTTTCCTTATTTTCATTTAAATAAATGACAAGCATAGCACATTTGTCACATTTTTTTTGCCTTGTTTGTTTCAATTTCTCACATTACCATACATTCCTCTATATTTCATCTATTTCACTCATTTTCAGGTACTCAAATAATGAATGTGAATATCATCATGATAATATTTTGGGATTTGATTTTAAAAATTCTACTTATATTGGTGAACTTGATGATGAAGAGAATGTGAAAGACCATGCAATATCCCCAGAACTATTGAGATTAATGAAACAAAAAAAGAAGTAAATCATGCCTTATCGAGAAGCCACTAAAGTTGTGAATTTAAGGGATGAAGAAGCTAAAAAAAAGGTTAAAATTGGTACTTCAATGCCATCACCAATAAAGCAAGAGTTGATAAAGTTACCACATGAATATGTTGATGTATTTCCTTGGTCGTATGTAGATATGCCAAGGTTGGATACTGGGATTATAATACCTCTAAAGCCTGAGTGCAAACCAATTAAATAGAAATTGAGAAGGATAAAACCTAAAATGTTGTTGAAAATAAAAGAAGAAGTGAAAAAGCAATTTGATGCGAGATTTGTAAAAGTGACCAAATATCCCAAATGCATGACGAATATAGTTTCAGTACCCAAAAAAGATGGCAAAGTGAGGATGTGTGTTGATTATCGGGATCTGAATAGAGCAAGTCCAAAAAATAATTTCCCATTGCCCTACATTAACACTTTAGTGGACAATACCGCTAGGTACTCCTTATTTTAATTCATGGATGGGTTGTTAGGCTATAATCAAATCAAGATAACATAAGAAGATATGGAAAAAAATTGTTTTTGTGAAATTATGGGGAACATTCTGCTATAAAGTCATGCTTTTCGATTTGAAAAATGTTAGGGTAAGTTATCAAAGAGCCATGGTAACTCTATTCCATGATATCATGCATAACAAAATAGAGGTGTAGATGGATGACATGATTGCCAAATCCCATGAAAAAAAATATCATGTAGCTAATCTTAGAAAGTTATTTGAGAGATTAAGAAAATTTCAACTTAAGCTTAATCCAACTAAATGCAATTTTAGCATAACCTCAAGAAAACTACTTGAATTTATTATTAGTAAAAAAAGAATTGACGTAGATCTAAATATGATATGCACTATCCAAGAGCTACCACCTTCGCACATGCAAAAAGAAGTAAAAGGGATTTCTAGGGATGTTGAATTATATTGCTCGTTTCATTTCCCAATTGATAGCCAAATATGAACCCATATTTAAGATTCTTAAAAAAATGGGTCAAGGAAATGGAATAAAGATTGTCAAATGGCAATTGAAAAAGTAAAATAGTACTTATCAAACCCACCAATATTTATGTTGCTTATCCCTCGAAGACCCTTTATATTGTATTTGACAGTGCATGAAAAATAAGTAGGATGCATTTTGGGGCAACATGATGAAACATGAAGGAAATAATAAGCCATTTATTACTTGAGCAAAAAGCTCATCGATTATGAGTCCAAGTATCCACCATCGAAAAATATGTGTTGTGCACTAGCTTGGATGGATCATTGGCTTAGACAATACATGTTGTATCATACCATTTGGCTCATTACAAAGCTAGATCCAATTAAGTACATATTTGAAAAACCTTTGTTATCGAGAAGAATAGCAAGATGGCAAGTTCTACTTTCTAAATATGACATTGTGTATGCATCCCAAAAGGCAATCAAAAGAAGTGCTATTACTAAATTTCTTGCAAAATGCGCTTATGAAGATTATGTGCCTATGACATTCAATTTTTCAGATGAAGACTACTGTCTCTATTGCATATAGATGAAAAAGAGCTTAATGAAGATGCATGCAAGATGTATTTTGATAATGTATGAAACATTTTTGGGCATGGCATAAGAATAGTTTTAATATCTCCAAAAAAAGACTACTACCTAATCACTATAAAACTAAGTTTTGATTGCATCAATAATGTCACAGAATATAAAACATGTGTTATAGGCCTTCAAGCTGCTCTTAAAAGGAAGGTATATACATTGAAAGTTTATAGAGACTCTACATTAGTCTCATACTAGTTGCAAGAAGAATGAGAAACCAGAAATTCAAAGTTGTTTCTACACCAAAAGTACATATCATAATTGACAAAAAATTTTGAGAATATTTGCTTTCATCATTTACCTCAAGAAGAGAATTAGATGGTTGATGCTTTGGCTACATTAGTGGCGATGTTCAAGCTAAATGAAAATGCTAAGGTCCAACCCATCAAGTTGAGCTTACAAGAGAAACTAGGTCATTTTCAAATGTTGAAAAAGAAGTTGATGGGAAACCATGGTATTTTGACATATTACAATATGTAAAGTATCAACAATACCTAGAGCACATATTAGAGAATGATAAGAGAACTTTGAAAAGATAGGTGATAGATTTCTTTCTCGAAGCCAAAAAATCACTAAAAGAAATCCATAGAGTTGTTTGTGAAACTCATGTAAATAGCCATATAATGACTAAACAAATAATGTGAACATGATACCATTGGTCGACAATGGAAAAAGATTGCATCGACTATGCTAAAAAATGTCACAAATGTCAAATTTACGCAGACAAGATGCAAGTTCCTCTAACATCCTTACATGTTATGTTAATACCTTGGCCTTTCTCTATATGGGGAATAGATGTGATAAGGCTCATTATGCCAAAAGCTTTAAATGGACATTGATTCATTTTAGTGGTGATCGATTACTTCACAAAGTGGGTAGAAGCAACTTCATATGCTAATGTGACAAGAATGGTGGTTTGTAAGTCCATCAAGAAAGAAATCATATGCCGATTTGGATTTCCAAAAAGAATCATTTTGGATAATGTTTTTTATTTGAATAATAAAATGATGAATAAAGTCTGTGCATAGTTCAAAATCAAACACCACAAATCGACATCTTATCGTCTGAAGGTAAATGAGGCAGTCGAAGCAACCAATAAGAATATAAAGAGAATTATTGAAAATATGACTAATGTGTACAAATATTAGCATGAAAAGCTACCTTTTGAATTACATGCTTATCAAACTTCGATTCATATATTTACAGGAGCTACACCATTTTCATTAGTATATGGGATGGAGCTAATGTTGCCTTTTGAAGTTGAAATTCCTTCCTTACTCGTTCTTATGGAAGTTGAGTTGGAAGAAGCCAAGTGGGTTCGCATTTGGTATGAATAGTTAAATTTTATTGAAAAAAAAAGATTAGCTACACTTTACCATGATCAATTGTATTAAAAAAGAATAATATGAGCTCATGACAAGAAAGTTCACCCTCAATATTTTCGAGAAGAAAAATTAATTTTAAAGAATATTATTTGCAACCAATAGGATCATCGAGGAAAATGGACTCATAATTAGGAAAGCCCATATGTAGCAAAGAAAGCTTTCTTTGGTGGGGCACTAATCTTAGCAAGAATGGATGGAGATGATTTGTCAAATCCAATCAATGTCGATGCAATAAAAAAGTATTACATCTAAAAAAAAGAGAAAATAAAAAGAAACATGAACCAATGAGATATCTGAGTTGAAAACCTGAAAGGGTAACTTAGATAAAGAAGCATTAAATATAGTAGGGCAATTCTCAATATGTGCCAAAAGATCTCATTTGTTTTGGGCTAGCATAATTTACTGCATGTTTAGAAAGTCAAAGGGCATTAATCAAGAGTTTTTAAAAAAGAATTAGGGATGAATTAGTTCATGATGATCTGAATATTCGTTACATGATTACTTGTTTTCCTTGTTATATGTTATTGGATAATGCATGAAACACTTTTTCCTTTTATTGAAATAAAATACCCATTTGTTTATCTTTCTTTTGTTCTTCTCATTAAAAAGAAAAATGTGCAATGTGTTATGATTGTCATGAAATTCAAAAGATGATAAGTGAGTATAATGACCATGAAAGACATATAAATTATTTGGAAAGAAATTTAAAATGATAAGAAAAATAGTAAGGAATAATGGTCGATGAGAAAAGAGGCCTATAAGTTATAAAAGTGGTAAACATTGAATAAGGGAAATATGAAGAGAAATATTTTTTCAGTTGCTGGAGTGTATGAGATTCCAAAAAGAAAAGGGAAATAAACAATGAAAAATTTTAAAGATTAAAAGAAAATGACATAAAATGGAAAAAAAAAATGGTCTCTTCATTTGCATCATGATTATCATTCATTGCATGACATTATAAAAGCATGAAAATGTCATTCATGTATACATGTGGCACAGCAAATATATGGATCTAGAACAATCAAAGATAATAAAAGAAAAAGTCAAAATCAGATAGATGTAAGCCTTCTGTTTAGAGGAATCATTCAAACCTTATGACCTCTATTTAAAAGAGTCATTCAAATACCATAGCTTTTATTAGAGAAATCATTCGAGTTTTATGCCTTCTGCTTAGAGGAATCTTTCAAATACCATTGCCTTTCAGATTTTTAATATAAAGTTTTATTACCTCTAGTTAGAGGAGCTATTTAAAGTTTCATTCCTTTGGTTAGATGAGCTCTCTTTAAAGTGTTGTAGCCTTTATTTAGAGGACTCTTTCACAATTAGGCATGATTTGTAAGACCAAAGGATATAATCTATAAGACTTATAAAATTTTAAATTTCAAGTTTCATAGCATTTGGTCAAAGGAATTTTCTTTAAAGTGTCATATCCTCTACTTAGATGAACCTTTTAAATTTTTAAAAGTCATCGAGCCTTTACTTAGAGGAGCTTTTTAAATTTTTAAAAGTCGTCGAGCATCTATTTAGAGGAGCTTTTCAAATTTTCAAAAGTTATGCTTAGAAGCCTTATAAAATTTCAAAAGTTATCAAGCCTTTGTTTAAAAAAGTCTTTAAAATTTTCAAAAGTTGTCAAATCTCTACTTAAATGAGACTTTTAAATTTTCAAAAAAATTGTCGAGTCTTTGCTTGGAGGAGTAAAAAAAAACCTTTATGCTCAATGTTTCATATTTTGTATGTGCTTACCCAAACAAAATTATTGTCTTTTTATCTTTGCTTTATTCCTATTCTTAGCAATGTGCAAATAGAGGTGATTGTAAACTCTTATTTTGTTTGAAAATTTGAAAATTGCAATTTTACTTTGATCCGGTCTTAAGTTTTTTTTATTAGGCCTAATTTGATTTCAGTCCAAATTTATTTATTTTTACTTTAATTTTATTTTTGTTATTATTATTATTATTATTTTATTTTATCCTTTTCCTATTTGTTGTCCTTCTTATATTCTTCTCTAGCCTTTTTTCTCACAAAGTTTTTGGTGCATTAAATGCACCACCAGACTCTATAGCAAGATTTTCAAACTTTATATTTTGTTGGAACCAAGGTCATCAGTGGCCATTTTTTTCTTCTTCAAGTTTTCATCTTGAAATCCTAGAAAATCTAGGATTTGATTTTCTAATGGATTTATAAATAAGGAGGACACAACCAAAAAAAAAAAGAGATAGGGATAGAGTATGTTTTTGAGGAAATTTTTACAGAAAATTCTTTTTGACAAGGGTGATTCTGTCAAACTAAAAATTAAAAAAAAAAAAGAACAATCCACATCGTGCACCTAGCACTTGCCTAAAAGCACCATTTTCACACCACCACTTACATAGCCCAGCACCTAGCCCCAACCCATATTCGTACTATACACCAACCCCAACAATCCATTCCACCAAAACCAAAAACAACAAAAAAAAAAAAAAAAAACCACAAGCAAAAAATCATAGTCCTCTTTGAATAAATGAACCAGTAGTAAAAAAACTAAAATTGGAAATCTTAATCTAATAGACTTAGGATTTTTTTTTGGGAAATCTAGGTTGAAAGAAGTGTTTAAGAACTTCTAAAGATTGTCATAAGAATTTTTTGGAATTTTTTTGTTGTCGAAATCTGGGAAATATGAATTTTCTAGCGATCGATTGAATTTTTAGTCATCGAAATTTGGGAAATGGGACAAAATCTGCAAAAATTTTGTGTTTTCCAATGCAAATTGAATTTTTCCACAACGACATGGTGGCAGCTGGTCAGAATTTGGATAGTTATGGCTATCAGCGAAAGGGAATTTGGGTTTAGAGAGAGAGGCTCTAGGGTAGAGAGAGAAAAAAATAAATTAAAAATTAAAAAAATTACCTTTTATAGGCCCCACAAAATGATGTTGTTTTATTTGGGAAATATGAATTTTTTAGCGATCGATTGAATTTTTAGTCATCGAAATTTGGGAAATGGGACAAAATCTGCAAAAATTTTATGTTTTCAAATGTAAATTGAATTTTTCTAAGACGGCATGGTGGCAGCTGGTTAGAATTTGGGTAGTTATAGCTATCAGCGAGAGGGAATTTGGGTTTAGAGAGAGAGGCTCTAGGGTAGAGAGAGAAAAAATAAATTAAAAATTAAAAAATTACCTTTTATAGGCCCCACAAAATGATGTTGTTTTAAGAGTCTTTGATCTGTGGAGCTACCCGCTAACTTGCACTCCAACCCACATATTGACCCAACCCATTTAGTAAGATTTCTTTTTTTTCCTTTTATTTTTATTTTTTGATTTCATTTTCATTTTCATTTTGATTTTATTTTATTTTTGTTATTTTTTGTTATATTTTTTAAATATATATTTTATTTAAATAAAAAATAATAATAATCAATAATTATCACAAGTGATAATTTTAATATAAAATCAAGAGTAAATAACAACTCTTAATATAAAATAAATTAAAAAAAATATTTGTTAAGGAAAATATAAATATTTTTATTTTCCTTTGATTTTTACAATTGAAAAATATATAAAAATATATTTTGTTTGAATTTCGCTAAAATGTTCAGATGATTCAAGAAATTACTTTTAATTATAAAAAAATAAAATAATAATAATAATAATTACTTATTTGAATAAATCTTTTAAAAATACAACATTTAAAGAAAATTGAAAGAGTTCAATTTTCTTTAATTAATATAAGTAAAAAATATTTTTAAGATTTCATTAATAAGTCAGGATAATCTTAAAATCTATTTAAATTTTTTATGATCAATAAAAAATGATTTTATTTAGGATCTCATCAAAAGTTAGGATGATCATGAAATCTATTTAAAATTTTTAGGATTTCACTAAAGAATTGGGATAATCCTAAAATTAGTAAACAAAATATCTTATGACAAAATGTCAAGAATTTTGTGCATGGTGAATTTTCCAAAAATCTTTTTGAATAAAAATTTTTATAAATTTCATCAAAATATTAGAGAATTTATAGAATACGAAAATAATAATAATACTAATTTCACAACAAAAAATATTTTTATAAATAAATTTTTGGAAATTAAATTTAAATATAAAGAAAACTATATCGACAAAATTAAATGATAATACATGTTTAATTGGTATCATTTTTTAAATAGATGACATGAGGTACTAATGCATTTCTCACTCATAACCATACTCTTGAACCTAATCTTAATTTTGTAGACCAAAACGTTTTTTAGTAAATTTTAATTAATTTTAAGATTTTTATTAAAAATAATATTATTTTTTAATGATCAATCACACCCTTATAAAAAAAAAAAGATTTATGGTAACTTCGAAAATTTTCATCTAAGTTTAGCGATCGAATCCTCTTGAATGAAAAATCATTATGCCAGAATTCATTTGAGATATGTACATATTACTTCTAGGATATGTACATAATCTTTATATGATATGTGTATAATGATTATATGATATAATCTTTATATAATATGTATATAATGATTATATGATATGTACATAATAATAATTATAAAATATAAGTACACGTATATCTATTATAATATCAAAATCCTAAATGATCAAGCTCTACATTCAAGTCATAATTGACCAAATTAAAAATATGAAACCAATTTTATCTCAATCATTAATCCCTTTTAACTCTACCCGTTTTCATTTTAATTAAGCTTTATCTTTAACAGAGCTGCAGCCCACCAACTCCATTGCCTAGTTTTGGCTTATGATGAATGGTCGATTTCGGTTTACAATGTATATATAAGCAATTAAAGCCTAGTTAAAGCCAGTTTTTATTTTATTTTATTATTATTAGTTTTTTTGTACTTTACAATGTATATATCTGCAGTTGCATCATCGTTAGTGAGAAGAAAAACACTACTTCAATGGAATCAATTGCTCAATGATGAATACATTTACTTGGTGTACGTCCTGAAAATCATAACATCTTAGTTTTTCAACCTATTACAATCATTTCAAAAAATACCCACATTTCAAACAATACCCACTATAAAATACCCAAAACTAGAAATCTCATTGCTGATCAATCACAAGGGGCATTTACAAATTGAAGACTCGGTCTTCAGTCAGAGGAGGCCAGAGATCATACTGTTAATTTTCCCATAACTATAAAAAGCCAAAGAAAATGTTTGGGGGAGAAAGAAAAAATGTTAGCACGTGAAAGCTCCAAGATAAAAACCAAAAGAAATTCAGTGCAATTTGCCATGCATTACAAGCATTCTACAAGTTAAATGATACCCTTCAATTTGATAAAAAGATTTAACTCCTTATACCATAAAAAAAATGAATAGAAAATGCTTTTGCCTCTTAGGTTTTGGCTTAATCTTAACACCTATTCTCAGGTTAGGAATGTCAATGCATAGAGTATAAGTAGATTAGAGTATTTTTCATTCATATCTTTAAATTTTTATATTATACCCATTTTCATATTCATACTCAATAAGTATTTTAAATTTATCTTTATTTTTATTCTCGTGGATATTTAATAGATATAAATAATCTTCATGCCATAACTTAAAAAAAAAAAAACTAAAAATTAAATTTTTTTAGCTTTTTTTTATTTTTATCTTGTATATTTAAATATTTTTTTATAAATATATATTAATATATATTTTTTCAATAAAAATATATTAATTTTAATTTAATATAAAATAATAATTTATATTATTTAATAAAAAATTTATATTTTAAATATATATAAATATATATGTAAATTACAGGTACGAAATAAGTGATATATTATTTATTTTCATTATCGCACTTAATAAAATTTAAAATCATATCCATAACTATCTTTATACTCATAATATAATATATATCCATATTTTTGTCTCCATTGAAATAAAAAAATCAAATTTTCAATTAAATATGAATAAGATTAACATGCCTACTCCAAGCTTGTCAAAAGCTCATTTTCATGGCCACTCATCTTGGCCATATGATTGTGTGGCATCAAGGAAGGTTGACTCAAATGATGCTACTGCTATATATGAAAGATGACTTAAGATCAAACAACCCTCCATTTGAACCTGGTAAAAACCCACCTGTCAAACCTGAATTATTCATCAACTCCACAGTCCAAACCCACTCTTATACTATTTTCTTGCAGGAAAACAAACTTAAAGTTCCAATATGTATCAAGTACTTGAATATTTAATCAAACAAAAAACCAACTTCACTGACCCCAATTCAAGTAGTTATAGTCAGTCAAACAAAGTTTCTTTCTCCAGTGAAAAACACAAACCAACGGGAAAAAACCCATAAAATACCTAAAATTTTTTTAAATTTCCTTCTTCTTACTAAAATAGAAGGGTAACTAGGAAACTAAGAAAACAACTGTTATAAGCAACTATCATATCAATATCCCCGGAATCCTAAAAAGCTTTAAAATCCCATATCTAATCACAGCCAAATTCAGTAAAGATCCATAAAACCAATTAAAATCCTCAATAAGATGCAAAAAGAGAAACTTTTAACCTTTCCTTGTACTGTAATAATCATGAGAAAGCTAAAAAAAAACTTAAAAAATGGTTTTAATATCTTATTGAAAAAGAAGAGTTCATGAAAGAATTACCTTTGGTAAATCGTCAATGGAGAAATTTCTCAACAAGGTAAGAGTTTTTGGTCTGAAAAAGAGAGATCTAAGTCATGTTTTCTTGGAGGAGAAGAAGGGGTTGGGTTTTTAGAGAGTGAAAGAGAATCAAAAGGAATGGGTCTGAGAGTGGAGATTGGGTGTATTTGGAAGAAGAAGAAAGAAGTTTTTTTTCTTTGTTTTTTGAAATAGAAATTTGTTCATTCATTGATGGATAAATTTGGATTACAAATATTAGGAGGAAACTCACATATCCATTGCCTCTGCTCCCTTACCTGAAAGGAAACCTTAGCAAGACAATGTGCTAAACCAGTAGCATTTCTACTCACGTGTTTGAAAGAGCACTTCCTGAAGCTAGTTGTTGCCATTCTTATGTCTTGAATCAAATTAAAGCCAGCAAAGAACGAATTAGTCGCCTGAACAATTTCCTTTATAGCCATCAAGGAATCACTCTCCACTGTTACACTTTCTATCCCCTGTTCCAGAGCAGTCTATAACCCCAATTAAATAGCACATATTTTTTACATTAAGGGACTGTTGACTCTAGCTTCTTTAGATACAGCAGAAAGTAATATCATCCCAATAGTGTCCCTGTACGTATCACGTGATCATCACTTTCTCCCCTCAAAACGGATATGCAGTGTCAATGTTTTTATATCTTAATGACTTTTTTTTCATGTCCCAATTTAAGATTGGAATATCCTGCCGACTCTTCCTTACAGCATTTGGCACGACATTATCTCTCATTAAATCTCGTAACACTTTTATCACGGAGGTTAATCACTCTATTTAACCCCTCAAGATATTTGATATGAATCGAATGATCAAAGACCTGCTCTGATATCAATTGTGACGTAACCATTACTTTCTCCTCTCAAAATCAGCTTATTAAAATGTACAGCGCCAACATTTTTATAGCCCAACGACCTCTTTACGTGCAAAGTAAGATTGGAATACCTGCCTATTTCCCTTGGAGCGCTTGGCGTGATACCTACACATCGTTCTCAAACCAGCTTCCTTTGAGGATCCTACAAACACTGCGTCCACATTAAGCTTTAGTTCCTCATTCCCAAGAGGTTGCCTAAGCTCTTGCGGGGTGTTTGTAATAACAGCTTCCTACTGAATTTCCTGCCCCATCCTTTCTTCCCCCATACGTCGTGCCATTCCCCACAGATTTCTAGCCATTAAACATTTCCGTCGGTGAAAGCACATGTTCATGTTAAACCATAATGTCCTGAGGCAAAGCATGAATATCTCCGATGGAACATTCTGTTTTATGCTCATGAAGGCCTGTAGCCAAAAGTCTTTTGGTTTATCGCACAAAAGCATTTCTCAAATTGTCAAATTCAGTTTAGACCATAGTTCCTACTCAAGAAGCAGTTAACAAAAATATGGAACAAGGATTCCCATTGTAACCACACACAACACATTGGTTATCTAAATGCATTTCTCTCTTATTCAGCTGACTTTTGGTTGGTAGAAAGTCATATATAAGTTTCCAAAGAAAGATTTTAACCTTCGGTGGCATGTTAGCTATCCATAACAGTTTCCAAACCGGGTGTCTTTGCTGTCGATCTGGACCTCTTCTTCTTAGCACCTCCCTCGCTCGAAAATAGGTCGACTTGACAATAAAATTCCCAAGGATGGTATCATTCTAAATAAGAGTGTCCTTAGTGTTATATTTGCTCAATGGTATGCTAAATATTTTTTCAGCATCATTAGAACAAAATAGCTCATTTACTGTCTCTGTCTACTACCTTTTTGAATCTTGGTCAATTAACAAAGCCACCTTCATTGGCATAGGGTGTTGGTGCCCTGGTAGATCAACTTTATAGTTTGGTTGTTTGTCCACCCATATGTCTTGCCAGATGTCCACACTCGTCCAATTTCCAATCCTCCATCTTGTTCCTTTGAGCAAAACTTCTTTGCTCGCAAGAAAGCTACTTTAGAGATATGAAGGAGAGGCACCTCTTTTGGCCTTTAGAAATGATCTTTCAGAAAAGTACTTTGCCTTCAATACTCTATAGCACGGAGAGTCTTCATTTTGGACCAGCCTCCATCCTTGTTTAGCTAATAAAGCCAAGTGAAAAGCCTCCAGATCATGGAACCCAAGTCTACCATCCAGTTTGGAATAGCACATTGAATCCCAATTGCTCCAATGAATCTCTCTATTCTCCTCAGTAGAGGCCCACCAGAATGTTGCCGTTAAAGACGTGAGCTGATTGGTGAAGCTCCTTGATAGTTTGAAACAAGACATCGGGCAACCGCTTAAATGAAAACAACCCTCTCAGCTTGCGATAGAATCCTTCCACGCCACCCTTGAATGCTAGACCATACCCGTTGTTTTATGGGACCAAGACAGCCGCATTTCTCTCTTCCAAAGGCAATTGGCAATCCCAGGTAAGAGCTATCTTCCATTGTTCTATAGATACCTATAGTATCCATTAATTTGGTCTTGAATTTTGGCTTTGTATTGGCATTGAAAAGTTTAATAACTTGCCCAAAGGCAGCTTCCTTTTCTTTCACCTCAATGGATAAAATACTATCATCCGCGAATAGGATATGAGAAACCCGGGTTTCCAATTTTCGGATTGCAACACCTCTCATCCTCATTTTGATCTCACCCTTATAAAGGTGGCTAGACAAACCTTCAACACATAGGAGAAATAGGTATGATGAAAGCGGATCGCCTTGTTTAAATCCTCTGGTTGGATTAATCCTACTTCATTGTTGACCGTTAATCATTACCAAATAAGTGACTGTATGTACACACGCCATGATCGAAACGATACATCTTTCAAAGAAACCCATACTCCTCATTATTTCCTCGAGATATAGCCACTCCACCCTGTCGTATGCTTTGCTCATATCCAATTTTATCGCCATGTGACCTTCTCGACCCTTTCTTTTGTTTCTCATAAAATGTATGGTTTCAAAAGCCACGATTGCTTTGTCAAAGATAGATCGACCGGGCACAAAAGCACTTTGATTTTTGATTATGACCCTTGGTAGCACATTCTTCAATCTATTCGCCAGCACTTTTGAGACTATCTTATAGATCACATTACATAGGCTGATAGATCTGAAATCCTTAACCCAACTTGGGTTCTTAATCTTGGGTATCGACACCAAATTTGTATGGTTAATCCCCCGAAGCACTAGATTGTTATTAAGCCCTGAAAGGATGAAGCTTGAAATATCCTTCCTCATTATCGGCCATTCTTCTAGAAAAACAAGGTTGTCATGTCGTCTAGACCAGGCGCCTTGCCCGAGTTCATCTGGTTCAAAACTTCAGTTACCTCGTATTCTTGAAATTCCCCATTCAATACACTGTTCATATCCACCGTAACTCTAGTTCCCACCACGTCACAGAAGCTATTCCTCGACTCCTTGTTTTATAAATCATCTCAAAATATTGCAAAAAAGTAGCTTCGATCTCCTCTTTCTTGTCTCGCCACTGCCAAGCCTCATCCTAGATTCTCAAAATTGTATTATTTCTTCTCTTTCTTGATGCCACACAACAGAAGTACCTAGTGTTTCTATCACCATCTTTTAGCCACAATTCTTTAAAAGGTTACATTAGTAGATCATTTAGCTCATTGTGGATTCGGTCTCTATTATTAAGGTCCTGATTTGGCAGTTCCACCTCCATCTGTTTATGGTTTATTCTAGACTTTAGGTCCCCAAACCGTGACGAACTTCAAGCTGGCAGGCTTACGTCCACACCCTTGCACCCACTCACCCCATTCAGAAATATTTGAAGGTTTGTTGTACTTCCATTCCCAATTGATAATACATTTACAGTCATCGTTTCCAGTCCACATGTTTTCAAACCAAAAGTCCTATTGGCTCTCCTTGCTTTCAAATTTGGCAGATGGAATATAAATAAAAGAGGCAAATGATACGAGGTAGATTATATTAAGTGATTTTCTCGCAATGAAGGAAACATGGACAAGAATAATTCGTTACACAATCCTCAATCAAGCCTTTCAAGAATAACGTCTTCATCCACCTTTCGAGACCATGAAAGCCTATGACCTTCCATGGGGACTCCCTGAAACTACAAAATTCAACAACCTCTTTGAAATGGTCTATCTTCTATGATGGTCTTTGGCTTCCTCCTTGCTTTTCGTCCTCCGCCAAAAGCTCCTTGAAGTCTCCTGCACATAACCAAGGTAATGAGCTTCTATCCCGTAGAGTTTTTAATAGCTCGCATGACTCATGCCTTCTATGAGTTTCTAGCCGTTCATAGAATCCCATAAACCTCTAGTCTCCATTGTTATTCTCTCCCTTTATTCTGACATGTATATGGCTAGTAGATAAGGAAAGTAACGTACTGTCCGTTTCATCCTTCCACGTAAGGGCCAAGCCGTCCCTTCTACTTTCACAATCCACTACAATCACATTATCAAATTCCATCTTATACCTCAACCAATTCATCTCATTTATTTTCTGTTTTGTTTTCGAAAGGAAAATAAATTGGGGTATATTTTCATTGACCAACTTGATCAGTTCAGGAACTGCATGAGGTGCCCCCAACCCCCGACAGTTCCATGCGAGGCAACTCATTTCTTTCAGCGGATTGGCATTCCTCACCAATCTCCGCCGATATTTTGTCTTCCTCATATACTTGGATCCCCTCGCCCAAATGCTCTTTAATCTTCTTATTCGCATGATCAGTTTCTATATCATTTATCATTTGGTCCATACATGCCGTTTCTTATTGATCTTACGAGGGAACCACCCTGGTTTCCTTTTATTAAGTTTTTCCCCTTGACCTTCCTCTATCTACTTTGGCTACTCGCCTCCATCACGGGGACCTCAGTTAACAAATTGCTTAGGCCTTAACTAATTGATTTCCGGATAGCATCCCATCCTCATTTGGGCTGTATGCTTCCTTACCCCATAAGATCAACTTTCTTATAATAAAGTTGACTAAAATGACCACCAAAAATCACATTTGAATCCCCTACATCATTTCTCCTTCTTTGCCCAAAACTATCATTATAATCACCAAATATTTAAATAGCGATCACGGTCATGTTTTTAGTTACGTCACATTTATCGTATTTTCGGATATAACAGATATTATTACAGTAATCGCGGTAATTATGATCATGAATTTTTTTTAATTTTACAAATTTTGGTTATAAAATGTAATAATTATAATTATAATTATAAAAATTCTTATTTAATGGTTTTTAAAATAGTTTATGATACTATGTTTTTTATTTTCTAAAAAAATTATTTACAATTTTATTTTGATTATAATAAAGCATTTATATTTGATTTAGCAACATAATATTTACTTGAGCCAAGTTCATATTCAAAATTAATTCTAGACAAATCAAAATATTAACCAAATATAATTCGTTAAATATCAAGCATCCAAATGTAATAAAATTACAAACTTAAAAATATAATAATTTCAAATTTCATCAACTGTAGTTATAAATTAATAAGAATTAATCTAATAACAAAAGAAATGACAACAATATAAATACCAAAATAACAAAAAAAAATTATTAAATTTCAAATACAAAATCATAAATTAATAAAAAAACAAAATCAAATTATAATATTTAATTTTAATTATTTTTCATCTAACTTATACAAAAAATTTTATAAAAATTTTTCATCTAAAATCCATATATATATAATTTCAAAAATTATAAAATTTCAAACTTATATTTTAATAAAATTAATTACAAAATTAAATAAATAAAAACCCACTAACCCACCTTAACCCATCTCACCCCACCCGACCCCACCCCACTCAGAATCCAAGCATCCCCCTCAATAGTAGGTAGCCCCCTCCCCCAAAATTTCCCCCAAATTTTGATAACCAGCAAAGCTGAAACCTTCGTCCTCAACTCTTCTTCGTGTCTTCTTCTTCTTCCTTTTTTTTTTTCTGCATTTGTCACTTTCTCTTGCGTACCCTCATCAATGTCATTCCCTATAAAATCTCTTGATCTCATTTCTCTCATATTATTATAAAGATCAACATTATTTTACAAAAAATTTACTAAAAAAAAAAAGAAAATTTAACTTTTTCTTATATTCTGCGATTTTGATTGTTGATTCAAGACTTAAGATGGATTTGAATTTGAGTAATTTGTGGATTGAGTTAGGATTATTATCGATTGAAGTTTTTCTTTTTTTCTAATTTGAACCAGTGACTAAGAAAACGGGAATAATGATAATAACGGTCCATTATTGCCTCTATTTCTCGTTACATCATTTTTCAGTAGTTGTTACATACTATTTTAAGTGTGATTCAATTTCTCAATCGTATTTTCTCTGATAGTGGTGGCGGGTGGTGGTGTTGCCACAATTTCGTGACTGCTATTCCACCATACAACCGCTATTTGAAACCCTAATCATCACTTGTGTTCTTAGCATGAATCTCGCCAGATAATTCTTTCCTCAAACCAATCTCCGTGGAAAAGTCCATTGTGCCCTTTCCTGCGCGTCCGAGACTCCTATTCTGGTCACTTTGCTCCTTAGTTTTCGATGCTGAACTCTTGCATTCGTTCCTCTGCACCGAGCGACCCAAAAGTCTTCTTCAAGTAATTGTGACTAGGGTTTGAACTTTTAGTTTTAGAAGACCATGGTTTGAACTCTTCAGCCCTCATCCAGGAACCATACTCCCACTTAACCTTTTTTGATGCTTTCCTATTCTGAACGGCCACAACGCATTCATTCTCCATATGATCCAACTTACCACACACGTAGTAGAAGTTTGGAAGCCTTTCGTATTTGTCCATCACCATATGACCTCCCTCCTCTCCTAATAGTACTTTAGAGCATCTTAATAATAGCTTATGAACATTTATGTTAACTTTTATCCTTAAGAACCGCCCCCATATGCGTTATTGTTATCCCTGTGATCTACTTCTTCCACTTCGCCTATATTTCACCAAGCACGATGCCCATTTTTTCATTCATAAAACCTAAGGGGAGCCCGTTTGCTTGAACCCAGAAAGGACACCAGTCCATACAGATCGAATCAAGAGTGGCCAGTCCATTGAAATCTTTAAAACAATAAGCTCCCTGTTTCATAAACACCCTATCCATACTGATTGAATGGCCATGGCTGATTCACAAGCACCCTATCCCTTTCTCTCTGGTCTTTATATTGGAACAGAAAAGTTCTCTCCCCCCACCTTCTGAATAATCAATCCCTTATCTATTCTCCAAATTCTCGATAGAACTTTTTTCATGGCTTCTACGTTGATCCCCCTCTTCGATAGACTCCTGCCCAACAAACAAATTTCCCCCGCTTCTAGAGTAGGCGCCACCCACTCCTTCTCAATCCTCAACTCTTGTTCTTCTTCCTCTATTAGTAATAGATTTCTCCACATCTCCTCAATGTTCTCCGTCATTGCTACTTTCAAGATCGACTACCCTTTCCAATTACTGTTGTATCAGAGGACCTTCCGATCCTTCAAGGGCTTACAAAAAAACTTTCACACCACCAATCCATCAAAATATATATCTATATATATATATATATATATATGTATGTATATATTCACCACAAAAGGCAGATAAAAAACTCGCCAAAACAAGACAAAACTCTCGCTAGAGAACCTAGGCAGAAAACCTAGAAGCGAAACCTAGGAGAGACCCCGATATCATTTATGAAAAAGATTTAATTTTTTTTTTCATTAATTTTTTCTTTTTTCTTTGTTTTTATATTATGGTCAATAAGATGAAAACTATTTCCTTCCTATTAATTTTTCAATCTAACATTTCCTTTCAGATAATTAATAAAATTTGTGATAAAATGCATCTTTTTCTAATTTCCCTTAGAAATTTTAATAAGATGCCATTTTGGTGATTAACTTACATGCAGAGATGAATTAACTTTTCTACTAGGTAAAACATATTAGTCAAAAAATATCATATTTTTATTTTAATTAATTTATAATTACTAATATATTTAACTTCTAAAAAAGTAAAATTTTAAGTTTTTCTTTATTAAAAATAATTTTTTTATAATAATTTATTTCATGTGATAAAAGTTTTCAAATTAGCATGCTACGTCATAAACTAAAAATCATTAAGTCAAATTTAATTGTAGAAGTTCAATATCACTCTTATCAATTGTTCGTTCTTGAATCATTTTTTTTTTCATAAAAGTATGTGATTAAATTCACTAAAATTAAAGCACAAGAATCAAAATCGAGAAATCAAATTTAGACTTTGAACTATAATGTTTCTTGACTGCGTATATTTTTAGGTTTCTCTGATATCGTGCTTGGAAAAAATTTTTAATAATCATTTTTTTTTTTTTGTTGTGGATAAGTAAAGGGTCATTTGAGCTTTTTTTTTTATTTTTAACTTTTTTTTTTTCAAAATTTTAAAAACACAAAATATGTTTAGCAAGTATTAATGCTGTTACACTTTAAAAACGAATATTATTGTTTCCTATATAATAATTCAATAAACGAACTAACCATTTAAAAAGTAAATAAAGGTATTACTATATTTATTAAATGCAATTATTTTATTTCAATAAAATGATTTAAATAATATTTAAAAATAATTTTTGTTGTTTAATTATATTTCAATTTAATATAATTTAAATAATATTATGATTAAATATAAATAAATAATTATTAGCTCAAAGACTTGAAATAAATCGAGAAGAGGGTGAATTGGTTGATAATAAAACTTTCAAAAATCAATACCCAATAAGCACAAGTTTTGTAAAATAATTTTTCTAAGCAAATGAATACAATAAATGAAAGTAAACTAATAATTTTAAAAATAAGAGATAGAGATAGAGATAGAGAATTAGATATCAAGATTTATAGAAGCTCGGTCATTCCTTTAGGCACTTACATCATTTTCCTTAGCCGCACTTGCCAAGGAGTTCAATCCACTATGTATTAAAAGTTACAATCTAGCTTCTCAAAGCTTTACACTATCAACACCACAAACTCTTAAGGTTTATCCTCCCCTTTAAGCTCACAATCTCTCAATACAAAGTTTCTGAAGTGTTTTGTAAACTTAAAAAACCTCTCTAAGGTTGGGTGTTTGCTAACTTGAAGTATACAACAATATTGACAATATGGTTAAGAGGAAAACTGATACAATAAAGGATTTTCTCTGCTTTTCTCTCTTTAAACTAGTTTGAATGCTTGAAAAAAGTGGTTGACAGAGGCAATAAGTTCTCTTAGTTTTTCATACACTTGATTTATAGTGGAAGCCTTCATTTATATGTAAAAAGGAGCAAATAGCCGTTGCTTTGCATTTAATGCTTCAAACCTATAAAATATCAGATAAGAAAATAGTCGTTAGGGCTTTTTGAGCATCAAGGGATCAATCCCTTCGTACAGGGGATTGATTGGGTCAGTGATAGGAAAGCCAAAGTTTGTGCGTGAAAACACTTACCCGATCCATCAGGTAGCATACCTGATCAATCGATCCTATACATAGGTGATCAATCCCCTATGTGAAGGGATCGATCCTTTTTGTTGATTTTTGACCCCACTTTGCATTCTGTATAAAAATTAGATCAATCTCTTTAAGGGATGATCGATCGAGTATGTTTAAAACCTCAACCAATTGATCCCTACAAGGAGAGGATCAATTGGTTCTTGATAAATTTTCATAAGTTTGGCTACTAGAAGAAAAATTGATTGATCCCTTTGGTTAGGGGATCGATCAAGTAAGGGAGGGGATCGATCCCTCCTTTTAGGGGATCATTCCCTTCTATCCAAAATATATCATAAACCCATTTTGTTTCCAGAATTTATTTGTTTTAGTTCCTAAAAGAGTTTTGGTAAGATAGAAGGCTAGAAAAATGTTTAATTTGATATTAAAAAAATTTTAAAGTTAGGCAAATTTTTGTTTTGTCAATTCAAAACTTTTAATCAATTCTAGGCTAACAATCTCTTCATTTTTTATATAACAAAACCAAGTGAAAATTTTGCTTAAAAATTTTTTTCCATTTGAAAAATAAACTCCTTCTAAATTTGAGCATAAAAAATTTTAAGAGATTTTAAACAACTAAGAACAAGGATATAATCATCAATGTCAATATCATCAAATAAGAAATTTTCATACTATCAATATCAAGATCATCAATCAAATAAGAATTTTTCATACCATGTCCTCTCCCCTTTTTTGTCATAGCAAAAAGGATGAAGTCAATCAAAGTAAGATGATAATCAATTCAAGGCCATACCAACTCAATTTCATAACTTAAGTTCATGCCAATCTCAATGTCAAATCATCAAGCAATATACAATGTCACAAGCCAAATTTCAAAGGGATATAGTAAATATCATGATGAAGATGAAATGTATATTTCATTAATATAAACAACAAATACCAAAGTTTGATAAGAAAACATAATGCAAAGTGTTTTTAAGGAAAAAAATTACAACATGAAAAAATAAAGATGTGGGAAAACATTTGAGGAATGGCTTTAGGATGGATCATTGAAGAGGAGGTGGATAATGAGAAAAATGAGGAAAGTGTTACCTTATTTGTTGTTATGCATTTCGGATATGTTCAATATCAGCTCTAACTTGGCGAACTTAGGAAACCAGATCATGTTTGGTCATTTCCATATTTTTTAATCTAAAATTCATAGTTCCAACCATTGAGTGTAGATTGTTCATTTGAAGCATAAGCATTTCTAAAGCTTCTTGGGTATCAAATGGTTAGGTAGAATGTTTTCTTTAAAGTGCATCATAAATATATGGGATATCACACTCTTCTTCCTTTTCTTACACAACTCTAATTTTAATTTTTCTAACCTATAAACCAGTTACATTTTGTGTGTAGCCCATACTATGCAAAGTAAGAGCACCAAGAATGCTGAATGGATCATTGAACACGATCTCTTTATCACCTCTAATATTAATCCCCAATTTTTTTAAAAGATTAATGATTGAAAATCCATAAACTAAGTTGTAGTCTTTATTTTGCACTACACTCATCATATCATTTAAAATAAAATGCACCAAATTAGGTTTTTTCATATGTTTAATTTTGTACATCCATTAGTAATCTTATTTTCTAATGGTTGAATATTGGGTGCCAAAATGTGCCAATACATGAGTAACTATAAGGTGTAATAATCTATCATGCATTGAAAGTCTAGTGGCTTAGGTAGGAGCAACTTTCAAATTCTCATTTTCAAAGATATCTTGTGCTAGTCTAGCACTTCACACCTAATGTTAGTGTCATTTTCATCATCTAGCATAAATATTTAAGCTAATAATTACTTACTAACTACAACCTCTTTGCCTATCACATAGGTTTTAAATCTATCAAGATGATATCTATTTGCAAATCCTTTAATTTCAACACATTTAACATTACTATAAAACATCTTGATTAGATTCTTATACACAATTCTATCCATGCACAAATATTCATCCAGTCAAATCTTTCAAATGTATGCAAATAAAGGAACTGAATAGATTGTAGAAATTCAAAAGAGATTACCCTTACATGCTTAACCTCCTTATGAGCAAGGTATGCTTCATATCTCTCTTTAGCATCAGGATTTGTAAAAATTTGATTGAATGAAGGTCTAACTGATGAGCTAAAAGCCTTCTTTGAAGGATTCCTCCTTGTTCCAACATTTTTTAGTCTTTAGAGCCATAAAAATAATAGGATAATTGAAATAGGTAGGCTTATATAAAATTGATGAAAAAATTAGTGATTGTAGGTGATAAGTAGTAGAAAATGTTTGAGAGAGGTATGAAAATTGAGTGAATATTGTAGTTTTAAAAATGGGATTAATTTTCTCGAGTGAGAAAAATGAGTGAAGATTTTTGTGTGATTTGAAGCTTTTTAAAGATGATTTTTGCAAGAAAGCAAATAGAAATGAAGAAATTTGCAAAAGATTTTAGTTGAAAGAGATTAATTTTGAGAGAAAATAGAGCAAGAATTCATAGAATTTGTGGAGAAGGTATTTTAAGAAGAAGAAAAAGAGATGAAAGAGCTTGAATAGTAGGCTAAAGAGAAGAGAGGACTCGATTTTGAAATGATAAAATGGTGTGCATAGAGCAATTTGTGCATGACCTGATCAATCAAGTATCAATGGGGATCGATTGGGTAGAGGTTTGCCACGGACCGATCGATTAGGTCCATAGGGGAATCAATCAGTTCTTCAATGTTTTCACTTAATTTGGCTATTAGATGGAAAACCAATCAATTTGGTCCAAGGGGGTCGATCAATTCTTCAAAGTTTTCTACTTAATTTGGCTACTGGATGGAAAACCAATCGATCCGATCCAAGGGGGATTGATTAGTTTTGCCTATAGCAATTATTTTTTAATTTAAAAACCATGCAACATGAACATTCAAATATATAACATACAATTATAAATATAATCATACACAAGATTTTAAAAAAAATGTCAAGATAAACATACATTTGATCAAACATGATATCAACATTCATCATACCATCTAGAAATTCATTTTAAAGAGCATTCATCATACCAAGTTCACCTCTAATTGTATAAAATCTATCCTTATCAAAAGGCTTTGTGAAAATGTTAGCTAATTGATGCATGGTGTCAACATATTCAAGCATAATATCACCTTTTCGAACATGACTCTAATGAAGTGATGCCTAATTTTAATATGCTTGGTTCTTAAATGTTGAATTAGATTTTTTATGAGAATGATGGCACTAGTATTATCACATTTAATGGAAATATGATCTATGGCAATTCCAAAATCCTCCAATTATTGCTTAATCCACAAAACTTGAGCACAACAACTACCGACCACTATATATTCGGCTTTGGTTATGAATTGAGCAACACTATTTTATTTCTTGAAAAACCATGATACGAGAATATTCTCAAACAATTGACAAGTACCGAAAATGCTCTTTTTATCAATTTTATGACAACCAAAATCCGCATCAGAATAGGCATGCAAAACAAAAGATAAACGTTTTGGATACCATAATCCTAGATTATGAGTATTTTTAAGGTATCTAAAAATTCTTTTGATAGTAAATAAATGTGATTCTCTAGGTGATGATTAAAATCTAACACACAAACATACATTAAACATTATATCCAATCTACTTGCAGTAAAATATAATAATGAACTAATTATAGACCTATATAATTAAGAATCAATATATTTACCTTTTTTATCCTTGTCAAGTTTTGTTAAAATGCTCATAAGTGTTGAGCAAAGCTTTGATTCTTCCAATCCAAACCTTATGAGCAAATCCTTGATGTATTTGGCTTGATTGATGAATGTACCATCTTTTGTTTACTTTACTTGTAATCCCAAAAAAAATGAAAGCTCTCCTATCATGCTTATTTCAAATTCACCTTGCATAGTTTTAGTAAATTCTTGACAAATAACATCATTGGTAGCACCAAATATAATATCATCAACATAAACTTGCACTATGAGAATGTCTTTTTCTTTTGTTTTGATAAAAAGTGTAGTATCAACATTCTTTTTATTAAAATCATTTTCAATTAAAAATTTTAACAATATTTCATACCAAGCTCTAGGAGCTTATTTTAAACCATATAAAGCTTTTGTCAATTTATAAACATGATTTGGAAATTTTAGATTTTCAAAACCAAGAGGTTGCTCTACATACATCTCTTCATTTATAAAACCATTTAGAAATGCACTCTTGACATCCATTTGAAAAAACTTAAAATTTTTGAAATATGCAAATGCAAGCAACATTCTAATGGCTTCTAACCTTGCAACTGGGACATAGGTTTCATCATAATCAATTCTTTTTTCTTGACTATACCATTGAGCTACCAACCTAACTTTAACAACATTGCAATGCTCATCAATTTTATTCTTAAAAACCCATTTAATGCCTATAGTAGGATGATCACTAGGCCTAGGTAAAAGATTTCACACTTGGCTTCTTTCAAATTGGTTCAATTTCTCTTACATAGCCAATATCTAATGATCATCTCCTAAGGCTTTATTTATGTTCTTGGGTATAATATGATATAGAAAAGTAAAATTATTACATACATTATAAGAAGATCTAGTTCTTACCCTTTGAGTTGGATCACTAATAATCTCACTATATTTAACATATCTCTTTTTTTTATGGTAATTTGGTTCTTTCTCTATATGTCATGGCTCTTTTAGAAGCTCATCATCTTCTTTTTGAATGTTCTCCTCAATGTCATGCAATGCATCATTGATATATTCTTGAAGTATACCTATATCCTCATTATCAAGAGGTATCTTTCTCGGAGGTGGATTAGATTCATCAAAGATAACATGTATAGACTCTTCAACAGCTAATATTTTTTTATTAAAAACTCTATAGGCTTTTGAATTCAAAAAATATTCTAGGAAAATGCCTTCACCATTTTTTGTATCAAATTTTCCAAGATCATCTTTTCCATTATTCAAAATAAAACATTTGCAACCAAAAGGATGAAAATAACTTAAGTTAGGCCTTTTTCCTTTAAAAAGTTCATAGGAAGTTTTTTTCTAAATTGGCCTAATCATATCTCTATTTATAATATAATAAGAGGTATTTATGACTTCTGTCCAAAATTATCTAGGTAAATTATTTTCACAAAAGCATGGTTTTAGCCATTTATTCTAAGGTCCTATTTCTCTTTTCTACTACCTTATTTTGTTGAGGAGTTTTAAGAGCAAAAAATTTATGGCTAATACCATTTTCACTACAAAACACATTAAAGCCAAGATTTTTAAATTCTTTTCCGTGATCACTTCTAAAACTAGAAATTGAATAGCCTTTCTCATTTTGTATTTGCTTTCTAAAAGTGATGAATTTTTCTAAAGCTTTATTCTTTGAATGCAAAAAGAGAACCCATGTGAATATTGTAAAATCATCTACAATAACAAACCCATATTATTTTTCACCAAGATTCATTATCCTAGTAGGATCAAAAAGATTAATATGAAGTAGTTGAAAAAGTCTAGTAGTTGAAATACAATTCTTAGGTTTGAAAGAGATTTTTCTATGTTTTTCTTGAGTACATGCATCACAAACCTTGTCATTTTTATTTTTCAATTTTGGTAAACCAACAACTAAATCATTTTGAGAAAGTTTTAAAACTACATGCATACTTGCATGTCTAAGTCTTCTATGCCAAATCCAACTTTAATTTTCTTTTTGAGCCATAAAACAAACATTCTAAGAGATAAAATAATCTAGATGTACTACATAAATATTTTCTTAATGATGTCTAACAAAAACAAGTTTGTTAGTTTTGATATCAATCACTTGACAGTACATGGATTCAAACACAATTCTAAGTTCTTTGTCACATAATTGACTAATACTAAGTAAGTCATGCTTGAGTCTTTTTATAAGTAAAAAGTTTTCAATAGTAGTAGAAAAATTATTACCAATAGAGCCAATCCCTTAAATTTGGCCTTTAGAGTTGTCATCAAATGTAACATCTCATCCACTTTTAGCTTTTAAGTCCTTAAAAAGAGTCTTATCTCCAGTCATATATTTTGAACATTTACGATCAAGGTACCATGGATTGTTCTTACTTGAATTTGCTTTGTAGCAATGCTCATCCACCTACAAAAACATAATTTAATTTTTGTTTTAGGCACCCAAATTTTCTTGGGTCCTTAAATGTTAGTACTAAAAATTTTTGTACCTTTTGGAATTCACTTCATTTTAGTAATCTCATTTTGAGATGTGCTAACTCTTTCTGAAATTTACACTTTCCTAATGAGTTTACCTCTATAAGTGACTTTCTTCAAGGAATAATATTGTATAAAATGACCTAATTTATGACAATATGCACATATACTACATGAATCATTTGGCTTAACAAGGAAAATTTTTAAATAAGTCTCTTTATTGCCACCATTATAGCCTAATCCATCTTTATCAAAAAATACTCTTTGTGTTTCAAGCCTGTCATTGAGTTTTTGATGTCCCATTTTAAATCTAGAAAAAAAGTTATGTAAATTTTTATTTTTCTTAGTCAAATTATTAACATTCAACTTTAAGAGCTTAATTTCCTTTTCTAAGTCATCATTTGCTTTAGTTAAGAGTTCATTTTCCTTTGAGATCATTTTCTTATATTTCATGTTCATGTTTTCAAATTCTATGGCTAATTCATCATAAGCATCTTGCAATTCATTAAATGTGTATGAATTTAAATCATATAGATTATAAGGTACATTAGGCTCATTAAGAGCCATGCGATATAGATTGGCTACTTTCTCATCATTTGATTCATCATTGAAGAAGTCACTATCACTCCATGTTGCAACTATTGCTTTCTTCTTTGGCTTTATCATGTTTTGCTTCTTCCATAAAGGATAATCGAATTTAATATGACTCGGTTTGTTACATTTATAGCTAATAATCTGATTTCTATCTTTTTACTTGATTTTTTTTTATCATTTTTCTTTGCGGTCTTCTTCTACTTGAGGACTTGTTCATCCTCATGAACTTTTTAAATCTTTTTATAAACATGGCCATTTCTTCATTTTCATCATCCTCTTTTTATCCAAGATTTTTTTCATCTTCTTGAAAGATTGATTTTAGAATAATGCCACATTTCTTGATTGGTTCTTATCCCCTTTTAAGCTTCATCTTATAGGTAAGGAGAGGACCCATTAGTTCATCCAAAAAAAGTATGTGAGGATTTTTAGACTTTTCAATAACTATCATTTTAGCTTTCTAACTCTTTGGTAGACTATTAAGAATTTTATTCAACATCTCTACATTTTAGTAAGTTTTCCCAAGAGCCTTTAAACTGTTAATGATGTCGGTGAAGTGATTTGACATTTCACTAATGCTTTCATCTGATTTCATCTTGAATAACTCATAATCATGAGTGAGCATGCCAATTTTTATCTATTTTACTTGATTGGTACCTTTATGAGTGATAGCCAACTTGTCTTAAATTTTTTTTGTATCTTCACACAAAGAAACTCTATTGTACTCATTAGGCCTTAATGCATAAAATAGTGTATGCATTACTTTGGCATCGAGTTGAGCTATCTTCATATCATTAACATCCCATTCACTCTTTTGCTTGATCACCTCTCTACTATCCACTATCTTTATTGGAATTTGAGGGCTATTTATAATGACTCTCTAAACTTTATAATCATTGGCTTGAATAAACAATCTCTCCTTATCTTTCAATAGGAGTAGTTGTTATCAACAAAGAGAAGAGGTCTTACAATTAAATGACCTTTACTTCCAAGGGATGTAGCAACTATTTCATTTACCATAAGACATATTTTTTGTTGCTCACTGTATTTATTGTAGCTTGAAAATGGTTACTTCACATTGATCACTATATTTCTTTGAGACATTTTCAGGATCACTCTTAGGTTGTTAAACCTACAAAAAAAAGTTCTAGCTTTGATACCAATTGTTAGTTCAAAAACTTGAAATAAACTAAAAATGGGTGAATTGGTTGATAATATAATTTTCAAAAATTAATACCCAATAAGCACAAATTCTGTAAAATAATTTTTCTAAGCAAATAAACACAATAAATGAAAGTAAACTAATAATCTTAAAAACAAGAGATAAAGATAGAGAATTAGATACCAAGATTTATAGAGGTTCGGTCTTTCTTTTAGGCACCTACGTCTTCTTCTTTAACTTCACTTGCTAAAAAGTTCAATTCACTATGTGTTAAAAGTTACAACCTAGCTTCTCAAATCTTTACACTATCAACACCACAAACTTTTAAGGGCTATCCTCCCCCTTAAGCTCACAATCTTTCAATACAAAGTTTATGAAGTGTTTTACAAACTTAAAGAACCTTTCTAAGGTTGGGTGTTTGCTAACTTGAAGTACACAACAATATTGACAAAAGGATTAAGAGAAAAACTAATACAATAAAGGATTTTTTACACTTTTTTTTCTTTTTAAACTAGTTTGAATGCTTGAATAATATGGTTGGTGGTGGCAATAAATTCTCTTAGTTTTTCATACACTAGATTTGTTCATTTATATGTAGAGAGGAGTAGATAGCCGTTGCTTTGCATTTAATACTTCAAACTTGTAAAATATTAGACAAGAAAATAGTCGTTGGGGCTTTCCGAGCATGAGAGGATCGATCCCTCATGTAGTAGATCAATTAGGTCAGAGATACGAAAGCCAATGTTTGTGCGTGAAAACACTTACCTAATCGATCAGGTAGCATACCTGATCGATCCTATGCATAGGTGATTAATCCCCTATATGGGGGGATCGATCCCTTTTGTTAATTTTTTACCCCATTTTACATTCTATATAAAAAATAGATTGATCCCTTTAAGGGAGGATCGATTGGGTATGTTCAAAACCCTAACTAATCGATCACTATAGGGAGGGGACCGATTGGTTCTTGATAAACTTTTATAAGTTTGGCTGCTAAAAAAAAATGGATCAACCCTTTGGCCAAGGGATCGATCCTTCCCTTTAGGGGATCGATCCCTTCTATCAAAATATGCCATAAACCCATTTTGTTTCCAGAATTTGTTTGTTTTAGTTCCTAAATGAGTTTTTACAAGATAGAAGATTAGAAAAATGTTCAATTTGATTCAAGTTAGGCAAATTTTTGTTTTGTCAATTCAAAACTTGTAATCAATTCAAGGCTAACATTAATGTTTTTAGAAAATATTAATTCAATTAATTTCTACAAATAATAATTATAAAAATTATTAAATATAAGCATTTAATATTAATTTTATTAGATAATAATACGAATTAATATAATTCTAAATTATATTTAACAATCATATGCATTAATATAATATTTTATTATATAAATTTTAATTAAATATTATATTGTTTAATATTTAATATTTAATTAAATTTTATATAATATTAACTATTTAATACTTAGATATTATTAAATATAAAATATTTAATATTATATAAAATTTCAAATATTAAATTTTATATAATATATAATATTATATTTAATATTTAATATTATATAATGTAATATTTATGATTTTCTATTTAATATTCAATATTATTATAATTTAATATTCAATTAAATATTTTAAATATTTTATTATTTCTTCATAAGAGATGAGATTTGTAATTAAAAGATATGTACAATATTTTTTAGGAAAAATATATAAGCTTATTAATTTAACATCTAATTATTTTTAACCCATAGAGATTATCTTTTATATTCGTGTTTATATTGTTTCTTTTAATAATTAATAACATAACACCGTAAATATGGCGAGGAAAGAGATGAGCTAAATGAAATTTTTTATTATAAAGTAAATGACCATTTTAAAGTCTGCCAACCAAATTAATAGGAAGCCGCATGTTTGGTATACTACTGGTAGTGTATAAGTATAAATATATATATATATATATATAATATCTATTTGAAAGAATTAATTAATAATAAAATGCAAAAATATCTAAATCAAATGACGATCAACGGAAACGGAGCTTTTTCTTAAAATAAGGTATTTAAAAATATTTGTTCTGACAGTAGCATACTTTTATTTTTATTTCTCAAAATAAGGTATTCTTTTGTCATGTATGCACTTAATTACGATATTAGCCTTTAATTTTTTTTTCCCTTATTCTTGTTTTCTTTCTTCCTCGAGTGGTTTTTTTTTTTTTTTTTTTTTAAGTTGTTTCTTTATACTTTTATAATGAATTTGTGAATGAACCCATGAATGAATTCGATTAGAGTTTACTCCATAACATGGTAAGAAAGTGAAAATTTGCAATAACCAACTGCAGACACCCACTTTTCAGACAAGCTTAATATATTTAAAAAATAAAAAATAAATAAAAGTAAAATTTCAGTCCCAGTAAAACTCTAAGATTAAGAGTTTAATTTTTAAAAAATAAGATCAAAGATTTGGTTTTTGAACGGAGATAAATAGATTGGATGAAGGGGAAGTTTGATTTTCAAATCTCATACAACAGTGTACCCAGCCCTATATAAACCCCATCAATCACAAGAGCAAGAACATAGAAGAAAAAAGGGAGAAAACAAGAAAATCAAAATCAAGATTTTTTTGGTAGAAGGTTTCTAGGGAATTCATGGCATTAATTGTTTTTTTGGAGATTTTTCTAAGTTTTTTGGAAATTTTTTGAAAATGTTCAGAATTCAGCGAATTTTTCGACGAGTATTCAAGTTTTTTGACAAAAAACCCAATTTTCGGATATAAAACCCAAAAATCGATGATTTTTTCGACGGTATTCAATGAAAAATGATGATCGAAAATCACCTAAAGTGAGAAACAAAAGAGAAGAGAGAGAAAAGGAAAGGAGCATCTAAGGACCACAGGACTTTTTTACCTTTTATATAGTCCAAAAATGACATCGTTTTGAGCTAAGAACTCGATAAGATCTACGTGTTTCCTTACGTTTGACCCGACCCATAACGCCTCGACCCGCCTACCCGTATCACCCAGCCCCTATTGAGCCATCGAGCTGAGCCACACACACCAAGCCGCATTAACTGTCCTTGTCTTTAAAGCCGCAGTCTATTTCGATCGAGCCAAGCCGCATCAAGGTTCTTTTTTCCTTTTTTTTTATTTACTATTATTAGTATTTTTTTACTTATTTATTTATTGATTAAATTGGATTTATTTATTTATTTAAGTAAGCATTCTTCAATTTTTCAATGATTCTCTTAAAATAAAAATTTCAAAAAAAATATTTTTTGAGGAAAAGTTGAAAGTATCAATTTTCTTTTAAAATAAATTTTTAAAAAATAATAATAATAAAATTTTCAAAAAAATACTTTTGGAGGAAAAGTTGAAGGTATTAATTTTCTTTGAAAATAAAATTTTCAAAAAAAATATTTTTTGAGAAAAAGTTGAAAATATCAATTTTCTTTGGAAATAAAATTTTCAAAAAATATTTTTAAAAAAAATGTCAATTTTTCTTGAAAATAAAATTCTCAAAAACATTTTTAAGGAAAAGTGAAAAATGTCAATTTTCCTTGAAAAATAAAATTTTCAAAAAAAAATTTGAAGATATCAATTTTTCTTAAAAATAAAATTTTTAAAAAAAAAATTTATAAGGAAAAGTTGAAAGCATCAATTTTCCTTGAAAATAAAATTTTCAAAAAAAATATTTTAAGGAAAAGTTGAAAGCATCAATTTTTCTTGAAAATAAAATTTAAAAAAAAAAGCATTTTTAAGGAAAAGTTGAAAGTATCAATTTTCCTTAAAAATAAAAAATAAAGATTTCAAAAAGGGATTTTTAAGGAAAAGTTGAAAGTATAAATTTTTCTTATATAAAAGCATGAATTTTTTTATAAAACAACAAAAAAAATCTATATCAAAAGTCAAATTCTTTTTTTTTCTTTTTTTCTTGAAAAATTTTTAATGTTAAATAATCCGATAATGGAGCCTCTATAAGGAAAATAATAGTTTTCTTGCATACTCTTAAGGTGAGGGAATTTTTTTAATTTTTTGTCAAAAGTATTGGAGTCAATTAAAAATAATTTCTAATAATTAATTACTTGGTAAAGTTTCTAAGCCTTAATGGATAACATGAAAATAGAGCTGATACCATCTTTCGATGGGCATTATAAGGGTACTATAACCTTACTCGCACGTAACTATACTCTTGGACTTGGTTTTGGTTTCACAGACATTGAATCTACCTTTTAAATATACCTAAGTCAAGCTTAGGATTTCTCTTTAAAAAGGGACAGATTCAATCAGGTGGCCAATCGCACCTAAACAGAAAAAAAGATTGACGGTGACTCCTCAAGTTAATGTCTAGCGATAGGTCTACAGATTTAGATGTTATGACAGTTTGGTGACTCTGTTGGGGACAAACCGAGAGTCAGGCCAGCAAATAAGTTTGTGTTATCCAAAAGCCTAATAAAATTAAATATTTTTTTTTAAGATCTTTGTTTACTCATTCACTCTATTCCTTTATTTTGTTTATGATGTCAATCATATGCATGAGTATAACATGAGCTTTATACTCGAGCTTCGTTCCTCTAGGAGGGAGTAAAGTACCTATGCTTTCGTGAGGTTTTAATGCTTCCATAGTGGCTAGCAAAATACTCTCACTCAAATTGAACATTTTTCACTTGTAGCCTGTAATGGGCAAGGATTAGGGTGCCTTGCTAGTCTATGATGGACAATGATGTAAGGAACAATTTGGGAACGTTTAGATTTTCAACCTTTAAAGCACATATAATAAACCTTAGGAATGCATAACCTATAGATAGAGCCATCTATTTCCCTTTAAAATTGGCTAAAAGCATAGGATTCATTCATCTTATTGTGTATGATGTTTTAATCTATCTAGTTATTTATTTATTTATTTCTTTTTATTCGATGTACTAATCTCTTTGTTTATTCATGTTTCCATGATTTATACTCATATCATAAAGTTGCATAAAAAATATTTGCTTGAAAGATGGTTTTCAACAACAAGTTTTTCATAGACTCTACAGAATGACTAGTTTGCTCTTCATCTGTATTAGCTTTATGCAAGTCAACCAACGAAGTAAAGGTTTAGTCAGAAAAGATCTAACAAAAGGAAGGGGATTGTCTACCAATCAGTTATGTTTCTACCTTGCCTCAAGAAACATCTATCTTCATCAAACAAAATAATCTAGAGGATTTAGTTGGTATATAAAAGAAGATGAATCCATCAAGACAAGAGGATTTTTGCCAGAGACATAGACATATAGCACGCCTTCTTGTAGTAAATGCCAAGAATCAATTAATTAGAGCTACAATGCAATTCTGGGATCCTTCATACAAATGTTTCATCTTCAATGAAGTGGATATGGCACCAACCATCGAAGAATATTCAACTCTGTTGGGTTTGCACCTCAAGGTCCTTAACAAGATATATGTCAAGAAACACAAATCAAGATTCCATAAGAATTTGGCCTATCTAATGGGGATAAACAAGAAGATTGTGGATTCTCATACAAAGAAGAAACAAGAACAGGTTTGCTTACCTTGAAAGTTTTTTCATGATTTTTGAGTACAACATGTCGATGAAGAGTAAGGCTTAAACATGTTTGCCTTGGCCATATACGAAATGGTGATCTTTCCAAAGGTTTTAGGATATAGTGAAATAGCAGTGGTTGACTTCTTTGAAAGCATGATCAATGGTTGTAACCCTTCAATGGTGATATTGGCAGAAACTATCAGATCATTGAGTTATTATCACCAGAATGGGGGACATTTCACAGGCTGTATACAACTATTGTATTTATGGATGAAAAGCCATTTTGAGTGTAAAAGAAGTGCATTCTCAAAGTTTTATTTTCGTAATCGATAGCTAATAAAAAAATTCTATGAAAGTGAGTGGCCAGAATAAAAGATAAAAAAGAATGGATAGCTTTCTTACAAAAGCTGACAAGTATCGAGGTGAGATGGTTGATCCCGTGGATGAATCATGAACCCATGCTATATCAATGTAGAGATAACATTATGGTCCCACTTTTGGGTCTATAGGGAGTAACAAGTTACGCGCCACTACTAGTGATTAAAGCATGGAAAAACCCCTATAGGGTGAGTCCTAGACCGATCACTGATAAGGTCACTTATAGGTACTTAGCTTGGAGAACAAGATGAAGACATGAAGTGGCATTCACTCATGAAGGTACTCAACAACCAATAGAAGGAAAGCTTGAAGCAATACCATCAAAATTTGAGTTTGCAGAAAAAGAGTTCGAGATCAAAAAAGATAACCTAAAGTAAGAAATCTAAAAGCTTCAAGAGGAGAAGGATCAATGGAAAGATAGAGCTGAAAAACATGAGGTTAAAGTTTGCAAGATTACTAGGGAACATGATACAACTATTAAAGACCTAGTGAACTACACCAAGAACATAAAAGGTTGTATGTAAATGTCAAAGCTAAAGAGATAACAACCGTTAAGTTGACTAATGAGAATGAGCAATTGAAGCAAGAATATGATGAATTAAAGAAAAAAAGTACCCAAGTGCAAACAGAAAATAATACGCTGAATAGTTACATAAGTAGGTTGCGACAAAGGTTAAATGAACAAGAAGAATACATCACTGCATTGGCCAGAAAGCATAGAGAATTATCATACCAACTATGGTGTGGTAAAAGGGAATACTTGGGGAGACAAAGGTATATCGAGCACTTAACAACCCAAATTTGCAAAGAGGTATGTAAGGCAAGAGAAATGGTCAAAAAGGTAGAAGCATTAAAGTAAATGGTGGCCCGATAGAGAAACATGGACAGTGCCTACTGAATTTTATTAAGGAAGTAAAAGACCAATATGAGTAGATCAAACGATTCTATAGTTATAACTCTAGAATGATAAATTCTATGTAAATAAAGTTCTTTGGAATAGATGAAATCTTTTGGTTGAACACATCTTATGGCAAACGTTTTTTGCATGCATTTTCATTCATTGCATTCACATTCATTACATTTAATAAAATAATCATTTTAGGTTTTCATGAGATAGTCATATAAACTTGCTAATTCTGAGATATGGTATTAAAGGTTCAAAATAGCTCGACCATCGACGAATTCGAGCCAACCTATACGTCACCCATATAATATTTGATCGTAAGCAAGAAAAATGGAACAGAAATAAAATACTGGTATGGACAAGATCAAGAAGGCTCAAAAAGAGATAAAGGAAGAGTTGATGAAGTTTATGGAAATATTGAAAAGATTGGATCCATACCCTTCTAGGTTTAGTCCAAACCAAGGTCAATCTTCTTAAGAGACACAGGCCCCACACATATCATTTTCTTGGGCATATGCTTACACCTATCCTGAAGTACCATATCACAGTTACACTAACCCCACCTTTGGGGTAAAGATAGCAAACCTAGTTGAAGTCCCTATTTTTTATGACCTTAAAGAGCAAGAAAGGTTGAAAGAAAAAACCTCTAAGGTAATAGAAGAGTCAAGCTCCCAACAAAAAATGAATATTTTAGAGGAGAGAGTTCGAGCCATTGAGGGTATGGATTATTTTGGCTCTATGGATGCAGCCTAATTATGTTTAGTTCCATATGTGATCATCCCATCGAAGTTTAAAATCCTTAAATTTGAAAAGTTTGATGGGACTAAATGCTCATTAATCCACGTTACCATGTATTACCGTAAAATGGCCATCTATGCTCATGATGAAAAATTATTTATGCATGTCTTTCAAGTAACCTTACAAGCTCCACAGTAAAGTGGTACGTGTAGTTGGATCGAGCCCATATCTGATCCTGGAATGACTTGGCAAAAGCATTTATAACTTAATAGTGTAGAGGTTATGTTTTTGTTTATAACCCACCTATGTATCCCACCCAAGTTACCGCTACCCACTACCCATATCAACCATCATACCAGTAAGTCTACTGATCAACCCTTCAACCATAACCACCTATACATATATACAATTCATCTGCCATACCTCAAGTAAGACTTGCCTTTAAATAGAATACCTAGCCAAGTAATTCAAGAGGGTCACGAAACAACCAAGAGAAGGTCATATTTGACCCAATCGTCATGCCTTATGCAAATCTACTCCCACAGCTCGTGGAGAAAAATCTAATAGCTCATGTCCCTATAGATCCCGTGAAACCACCTTTCCCCAAATGGTATGACTCAAATGCTCATTGTGATTATCACTATAGGGTTGTAGGCCATTCAATGAAAAATTGAATCTCTTTGAAGCACAAGGTGCAGAACTTGATAAAAAATGGTTTGATAAGCTTTGAAGAAAAAAGGGCACCGAATGTCAATGGTAACCCTTTGCCAACCCATACTGGGGTAACAATTAATGTCATACATAAGGATCAAACCAGTTGGATCAAAAGAAAGGTAAATGAAATTAAGACCCTTCTAGATAAGGTGTTTGATGCTTTGTTGAGAGCAGATATACTATATCTAATGGACACATATACTTACCATTGAGAGTACAATTTGACCTAAAAGTGTAAATACCATAATGAAGCTATTGGGCATTCGATTAAAAACTGTAATCAATTTTGCCAAATTTTACAACAATTAATAGATTCATTCCAAATCGAGTTTTACAAAAATAAAGAGAGCTTAAGAAATGCAAAGGTATCCACCACCGAGCAGGTTTCAAAGCCTGCCCCAAAACTAGTGACAATATATTACAAGAGGTCAAAGCCAATGGAGAGTCAACCCACCTCTAAACAAGTTATAACTTTTAAAATCCCTAGTCCCTTCCTATACCAGAATAACAAGGCAGTACCATGGAAATACAACTGTGAGGTTGTAACGATAGTGTCAAATAAATAAGATACATTAAGCAATTTTGATATGAAAAATATAACTGAAGTGGGTGGCATGATGAGAAGTAGAAGGTGTTACTCTCTAGAAATGTTAAAGAAGGCTAGGAAGGAGAAAACAAAAGTTGAAAAGAAAGAAGGGAATATGAAAGATCCTGTAGTAGCACCAAGTTAAGAGTACTAAAAGTCCATTTTGAAAAAGAACCTTATGAGTTCCTAAGGTTAATCAAGCATAGTGAGTATAGTGTTGTGGAATAATTGAATAAAATGTCAGCTAGAATCTCATTTTTATCACTATTGTTAAATTAATAGCCTCATCGTAATGCTTTTATTGAAGGTCCTGAATCAGGTATACGTATCCTATAATGTATTTGTGGAATACGTAGATAACGTTATGGGAAATCTGGTAGCCTCAAACTACATTACTTTTAATGATGATGAAATTCCACTTAAGGGGAAAGAAAGCACTAAGGCTCTTCATATTACAGTTGGATGTAAGAGCCACACAATAGCAAAAGTTCTTATTGACAATGACTCTACGATTAATGTGATGCCTATATCCACCCTGACAAGATTTCCCATTGACATGTCTCATATGAGAGCTAGCCATATGGTCATTAAAGCTTTTGATAAAGCTAGACGGAAGGTGATAGGTGACATTGAACTACAACTACAAATTGGGCCATGTAATTTCAATGTCAAGTTTCAAGTGATGGATATTTCACCATCGTATAGCTATTTGTTAGGAAGGCTATGGATCTACATGATGGGCACTGTCCCATCCTTGTTACACCAGAAGATAAAGTTCATTGTCGAAGGGAAGCTGGTGAGTGTATCAAGAGAAGAAGATCTACTAGTGACTTCACCAACAAATATCCCATATGTGAAAGCTGTAGATGAGGCTGTAAAGTGTTCTTATAGATTTTTTGAACTGGTTAATGCAACTTATATTAGTGAAGGATCTAGGCAGTATACACCATAATTATCAGCCGCTACCAAGATAGTTGTTAAGTAAACGATTGGAAAAAATGTGGCGTTCCTAAAAAGGATTAGGAAAGAAACAACAAGGAATTCAGAAGCTACCAGCTGTGGACAACAACCAAGAAAGATTTAGTTTAGGGTATAAGCCTACCAAAGAGGATAAGAAAAAGTTGATTGAAAGCAAGAGAGAAAAAAAGATGGCTAAGCTTAAAGAAAAATAGCTAGAGTTGAAAAAAATGATTATTCCCTATCTTTATGATACTTTTCGATCAGGGGGATGTATCTATCCTAAAGATGATAACTGGTATGTGGGGCTGGAAGAACCCTTTTCTAAACTTACCATTCAAGTGGCAGAAGGGGAGGTATTTGTTGGGTAGGATAAAGAGTTACTCGTGTATCCAACCCTGCAAGGTTCAGAGTTAAAAAATTGAGAAATCATTGAGCTACCTATTGTCCTTGAATCTTTCCAAAAGTAATGTAGTGAATAAAATTCCTATAATTTTGCCCAAAAGTACTAGGATTATTTTATTTTGTAAGGGCCATTCATTCATTTCAATTAAAAGATTGATGTGATGCATTTTCATTTCTTCTACCATTCTTTAATTTTCATTCCATACATCTTGCTTACATTTCTCCTTTCTTACTTACTCTTAGGTACCCAGATAATAAATATGAAAATAATCATGATAGTAACCCAAGGTTTGATTTCAAAAATCCAATCTATACTGGTGAACTTGATCATGAAGAAAACTCAGATAATGACACTTTGCCTCTTGACCTAGTGAAATTGGTAAGACAAGAGAAGAAACCAATTAAACTTTACCAAAAAAGTACTGAATTAATAAATTTAAGAGATGATATTAATAAAAAAAAAAGTTAAAGTGGGCATGTCATTACCCTTGAATGATAGGCAAAGATTAAAAGAATTGCTTTGTGAATACGTGGACATCTTTGCATGATCTTACCAAGACATGCCTGGACTTAGTACTAAAATAGTAGAGCATAAGCTAGCTTTAAAGCTAGAGTATAAGTTGGTGCAGCAAAAATTGAGACGAATAAAGTTAAAATGTTATTGAAGATCAAAGAAGAAGTGAAGAAATAGTTTGATGTAGGTTTTTTAGAGGTGGCTAAGTACCCAGATTGGGTAACGAACATAGTCCCAATATCGAAAAAAGATGAAAAAGTTTAGATGTGTGTCGATTATCAAAATTTGAACAGGACAAGCCCAAAGGACAACTTTCCCTTACCTCACATTGATACCCTTGTAGACAATACAACCAAACACTCCATATTTTCTTTTATGGATGGATTTTCAAGGTATAACCAAATTAGGATGGCTAAGGATGACATGGAAAAAACCACATTCGTCACTATGTGGAAAACTTTCTGTTACAAAGTAATGCCTTCAGGGTTGAAAAATGATGGGTCCACTTACCTAAAAGCTATGGTAACACTCTTCCACAACATGATGTATAAAAAAATAAGAAGTGTACGTGGATGACATGATCATAAAGTTTAGAAAATGAGAAGATCACATTGCCAACCTCAAAAAATTATTCAAGAGGTTAAGAAAATTTTAGTTGAAATTGAACCCACTAAAATGCATATTTGGGGCTAAGTCAGGGAAGCTATTGGGTTTTGTAGTCAATAAAAGAAGAATAGAGATAGATCCTGATAAGATCTGAGCCATCCAAAACTTGTCACTTCCATACACACCAAAAGAGGTATGAGGTTTTTTAGGAAGGTTAAATTATATATCTCGATTCATTTCTCAACTCACTCTTAAATGTGATCCTATTTTTAAACTTCTTTGTAAACATAGCTCAGGCAAATGGGATGATGAATGTCAGAAAGCTTTCGATAAGGTCAAAGAGTACCTGTCAAATCCACCTGTACTAGTACCACCTATTCAAAAAAAATCATTGATTCTATATTTAACTATGAACGAAGGCTCAATGGGATGTGTACTAGGGCAACAAGATGAGACAAGTTGGAAAGAGTGAGCCATTTACTATTTAAGTAAGAAATTTATTGACTATGGTCAAAGTATTCCTTATTGGAAAAGATGTGTTGTGCCTTAGCTTGGATGACTTGTAGGCTTAGGCAATATATGTTATACCATACCATATGGCTCATAGCAAAATTGGATCCTCTCAAATATGTTTTCAAAAAATCTTCATTATCTAAAAGAATTACTCGATGACAGGTAATGCTTTCCAAATATGACATCATCTACGTAACTCAAAAAGTAATTAAAAAAAGTGTCATAGCTGAATTTTTGACAGAATGAGCAGCTAATGATTATTAGCCAATAAAGCTTAATTTTTCAGATGAAGACCTGATGGTTGTTTCCCTAGTTGAATAGGAAGAGTCTACTAAGCAGTCTTGGAAGATGTACTTTGATAAAGCTGTAAACACTTTAGGACATGGAATTGAGGTAGTCTTGATATCTCAAGAAGGGAATTATATCCCTATCACAGCAAGGCTGAACTTCAATTACACTAATAATGTAGCTAAATACGAAGCCTGTGTTATGGGCTTACAAGCTACAATTGAAAGAAAATTCAAAGTACTAGAAATCTATGGAGACTCAGCTTTGGTTATTTACCAGTTAAAAGGAGAATGAGAGACAATGGATGCAAAGCAAATAAAATATCACAAGTATGTCACTATCTTGGTTAAACAATTTAAGAAGATTCAATTTGAACATCTACCTAGAAAAGATAATCAAATTATTGATGCCCTAACTACATTGGCAACTATGATCAAAGTAAAGATAGATGTTGAAATTCAGCCTATAAAGCTTGATGTGAGAGAATTTCTAGGACATTGTTCAAATGTCAAAGAGGAGGTTGATGGGAAGCCTTGGTATCATGACATTTTGTAGTATTTGAAGAATCAACAATACCCAGAGCATGCTACTGAAAATGATAAGAGGATCATTAGGAGATTAGCTATGGGTTTCTTCCTTAACGGGAATATCTTGTATAAGAGGAATCAAGATCTAGTTCTCTTAAAATGTGTAAATGCAACAGAGGCATAAAAGATCATCAAATAAGTTCATGATGGGAATTGTAGAGTGTATGCAAATGGCCACATGATGGCAAGACAAATTATGGGGGCAGGGTATTACTGGTCAATCATGGAAAGTGACTGTATAGATTATTCTAGAAAATGCCATAAGTGTTAAATCTACGTAGATAAAATACATGCCCTTCCAAATGCTCTTCATGTCATAACACCCCCATAGCCATTTTAGATGTGGCGCATAGATGTTAGCAGACCCATCATGCCGAAGCCTTCAAATGGACATAGGTTCATTTTTATGATGATTGATTATTTCACCAAATGGGTTAAAACTACATCGTATGCCAGTGTGACATGGTCGGTAATGTGTAAGTTCATTAAGAAAGAAGTAATATGTAGATATGGGCTCTCACAAAGAATTATCTCAGATAATTTCAAGAATCTTAATAGCAAGATGATGAAAGAGATATATGCCCAGTTTAAGATCAAGCATCACAACTAGGCACCTTACCATCTAAAAACGAATGGGGCAATAGAAGCAGTAAATAAGAATATTAAAAAGATTCTTGAAAAAATGACTGAGACCTATAAAAATTAGCATGAAAAGTTACCTTTTTCTTTGCATGTTTATCGGACATCAGTAAGTACTTTTATTGAGGCAACCTCATTTTTTTTGGTCTATGAGATGAAAGCAGTCCTACCAGTAAAAGTAAAAATTTCCTCTTTGAGAATTCTAAAGAAAGTTGATTTGGAAGAAGCTGAATGGATCGAGAGCGTTACGAGCAATTGAATTTTATTGAAGAGAAAAGATTGACAGTGTTATGTCACAAGCAGTTATACCAAAAGAGAATGATACGGGCGCATGATAGAAAAATTCAATCTCGATGTTTTCATGAAAGAGAGTTGGTTCTAAAAAGGATTCTCCTAAGTCAACATGACAATAGAAGAAAATAAACTCCAAATTGAGAAGGTCTGTATGTTGTCAAGAAGGTGTTCCCAGGATGAGCTTTAATCCTGACAGAAATGGATGGAGAAGATTTGTCCAATCCAATAAATTCAGATGCTATGGAGAAGTACTTTTTTTAACAAAAAAAAAGCTCAATTTGAAAACCCGTAAAGGGTGATTTGAGTTAAAAAAAAACATAAAAAAAGAAAAAAGGCTCAAATTGAAAACCTATAAAAGGCAGTCTGAGTTTAAAAAAAAAAGCAAAAAAAGAAAAAAAAAAGCTCAAATTGAAAACCTATAAAGAGCGGTTTGAGTTCCAAGAAGGAAGGGCTCGAATTGAAAACCCCACAAAAGAGCAGTTTGAGGATATCTAAGTTGAAGGTCTGAGAAGGCAGCATAAAGTTTAAAATAACACTTTTATGACGCAAGGGGCAAGTGTGATTTGATGAACTTGACAAGATCAAGGATTCTAGGTAGATGGTTTTGGGAAGAAAAGTCTAGGTTACTTTGATCATGATCATTTGACAGCCCACTTTAGCCCATATTTGTAACTCAGTCCCATTCAATCAATAAAATCCATTTCTTTCTTGATATCAACATTAACCTCTTTTATTATTTTCTTTTTGTTTACCCTTTTACCTAGGTCAAAAGAAATATGCATTTGCTTTACATCTGTCATTATATTGAAATGATAATGAATGAACAAATAATGATATGAAAATTCTTTTTATTGCTTTTGAAAGTAAGAGTGGCAAGGGTAAACGAAACAAGAGCAATGGAAACTTAGTGAAATGGTGATCTCGATTTGGCCAAAACTAAAAGACAATGATAGTTTAATTTCTTAACCGCATATATTCAAAAGCTAAAAGATCTATCATTGACGCAAAAATGAAAACAGCAAAGAGCTTGAGAATCTTTTTACCATAATTAGATAAACCCAACATCTCATAACATTTCATGTAGGTGTTATTGGAAATTTGGCATTTCATAATACTTCAGGTACGCATGTCATTTGCTTTTATAAGAAGGTGTTAAAACATCGTAGATCACTGGAGTATCAAGAATGAAGTGACAATTGTTTCGAATACAACCTGTACTAACGTATTTTAGCTTAGTCCAGATTATGCATTTCAGATTTCAGTTCAATCCAGGTCATTCTTTTTTCAGATTTTGACATATGCTAGATCCTTTTTCGGTTCAATTCAAGTTATTCATTTTCATTTCAGACTTTAATTCCATCTAGGTCATTTTGTTTTTGGTTTTCGACTTATGTCAAATCCTTCTTCGATTTAGTCCAAGCTATTCGTTTTAGACTTTGATTTAATCTGGGTCATTCTGTTTTTGAATTTTTGCATATACTAAATCTTTCTTTGACCTAGTCTAAGTTATTCATTTCAGACTTCGGTTCAATCTAGGTCATTTTGTTTTTGGATTTTGACTTATGTCAGATCCTCCTTTGACTTAGTCCAAATTATTCATTTCAGACTTCAATTTCATCTAGGTCATTTTGTTTTTAGATTTTGATTTATGTCAAATCTTTTTTCGACTTAGTCCAAGTACTCGTTTCAGACTTAGGTTCAATCCAGGTCATTTTGTTTTCGAATTTTGACTTACATCAGATCTTTCTTTGGCTTTCACTTTAGACTTCGATTTCATCTAAGTCATCTTGTTTTTGGATTTTGGCCTATGCTAGATCCTTATTTGGTTTAGTCCAGATTATTCATTCTAGACTTCAGGTTCAGTCTAGGTCATTTTGTTATGGATTTTGACCTATGTCAGATCCTTCTTTGGTTTAGCCTAGATTATTCGTTTCATACTTTTGTTTCATCCAGGTTATTTTATTTGATTTTGGCTTATACCAGACTTCGACTCAGACCAAGTCATTTTGCTTTTGAATTTAAGCTTATGCTAGATCCTTCTTTAGCTTAATCTAAGTTGTTTATTTCAGACTTCGGTTCAATCTAGGTCATTGTGTTTTAGATCTTAGCTTATGCCAAATCCTTCTTTGGGTTATTTCATTTTTAGACTCGATTAGTTACACCAAAGTATTTTTTTTCTTGAACAAGGTTATGATGGATGTCTACGTCTTTGCATAATCTCTGTTTCACAGAGAATATGCAAAGAGAAAAAATTGTAGACACCCACTTTTCGGATAAGCTTAATATATTTAAAAAATAATAAATAAATAAAAGTAGAATTTCAGTCCTAGTAAAACTCTAGGATTAAGAGTTTAATTTTTAAAAAACAAGATCAAGGATTTGGTTTTTAAACGGGGATAAATAGATTGGATAAGGGGAAAGTTTGATTTTCAAATCCCATTCAATCGTGTACCCAGCCCTATATAAACCCCATCAATCATAAGAGCGAGAACATAGAGGAAAAAGAAGAGAAAATAGAAGAATCATAATCAAGATTTTTTTGGTTAAAGGTTCCTTGGGAATTCATGGCATTAATTGTTTTTTTGGAGATTTTTCTAAGTTTTTTGGAAATTTTCAAGATTTTTTTAGTAAAAGGTTCTTTGGGAATTCATGGCATTAATTGTTTTATTGGAGATTTTTCTAAGTTTTTTGGAAATTTTTTGAAAATTTCCAAAATCCGGTGAATTTTTTTACCAGTATTCAAGTTTTTCAACAGCTTTTCAGTGAAAAACTCAGTTTTAAGTGATAAAACCCAGAAACCAATAATTTTTTTGATGACATTTAATGGAAAACGACGATTGAAAATCGCCTAAAGCGAGAAATAGAATAGAAGAAAGAGAAAGGAGAATGAGCGTCTAAGGACAAAATGACTTCTTTGCCTTTTATATAGCCCAAAAACGATGCCATTTGAGCTAAGAACCCGATAAGATCCGCGTGTTTCCTTACAGTCCGACCCGACCCGTAATGCCTCAACTCTCTTACCTGTATCACCTAACCCCTGTTGAGCCATTGAGCCGTTGAGCCGTCGAGCCGAGCCACACACATCAAGCCGTGTTAATCGTCCTTGTCCCTAGAGCCACAGTCCATTTTAGCCTATTCGAGCCGCATCAAGGTTTTTTTTTTTATTTATTTACTATTATTAGTATTTTTTTTTACTTATTTATTTACTGATTAAATTGAAATTATTTATTTATTTAATTAAGCATTTTTCAATTTTTCAATAATTCTCTTAAAATAAAATTTTCAAAAAAAATATTTGTTGAGAAAAAGTTGAAAGTATCAATTTTTCTTGAAAATAAATTTTTAAAAAATAATAATAATAAAATTTTTAAAAATATATTTTTTAAGAAAAAGTTGAAAGTATCAATTTTACTTAGAAATAAAATTTTCAAAAAAAATATTTTTAAGAAAAAGTTGAAAATGTCAATTTTCCTTGAAAAAAAAAATTTTCAAAAAAAAATATTTTTGAGAAAAAATTGAAAGTATTAATTTTCTTTAAAAATAAAATTTTTAAAAAAGTATTTTTGAAAAAAAGTTGAAAATATCAATTTTTTTTAAATAAAAAATAACAATTTCAAAAAAAGATTTTTTAAAAAAAATTGAAAGTATCAATTTTTCTTATATAAAAGCATGAATTTTTTATAAAACAACAAAAAAAATCTATATAAAAAGTCAAATTCTTTTTTTTTTCTTTTTTTCTTGGAAAATTTTTAATGTTAAATAATTTGATGACAGAGTTTTTGCAAGAGAAACAGTAGTTTTCTTGTATACTCTTTAGGTGAGATGATTTTCTTAATTTTTTGTCAAAAGTATTGAAGTCAATTAAAAATAATTTTCAATAATTAATTACTTGGTAAAATTTCTAAGACTTAATGGATAACACGAAATTGAGCTAACACTATATTTCGATGGACGTTATGGGGGTGCTATAACCTTTCTCACACGTAACCGTACTTTCAAACTTGATTTTGGTTTTGCAGATATAGAATTTACCTTTAAAAAATTCTTAAGTTAAGCTTAAGATTTCTTTTTAAAAAGAGATAGATTCAATCAGGTGGTCAATCACACCTAAAAAAAAAAATTAGTGATGACTCTTCAAATTAATATCTAACGATAAATTTATGAATCTAAACATTATAACATCAATTATTAATATGGCTTTTAAAATAAAATGTTGCCTTAGGTCTTTTTGTATATATATTAAAAAAAAAAACACCATACAATGTCAGATGGAGAACATTGAAAAAGTAACAAGGTAATTAATAGATTCAAATCTCAACAAATATTATGAAAATAAAAAAAAGAGAAATTTTATGGAATTGGAGAAAACCATAAATGAGATTGTATAAGCTTAAAGTCCATGGCAGTCGAGACTTTGGGACAAAAAAAAAAAAAGTACAAGGCAGGAGCCATAGGGTCATCAGAGGAGCGAGAATTATAAGGAAAACTGGCAGGTGGGTTTCTTTGTTCTCTTGATGCTTGTTCTATTGACCTGGCATAGTTGAGGGCTATTTAAAATTACCAAAAATTTGGGAATCAACCGGCTTGAAAGTGAATCTGGCTCTTTAAGCTCCATCACTTTGATAAAGCAAAAGATCACCCGTCATCCCTTGGCTCCAATGGTAAAAGGTGGGATCTGAGTCAAGATGAATTTTTATTTATTTTAAATTTAATTTAATTTGATAAATTTTTTATTTTTTATAGTTGAATTTTATTCGATTTGATATTATATAAAATTATATCTGATTTCATTTAATCTTAATTAATAAAATATTATTTTTTAATATAAATATAAAATTAAATATATAATATATAAATATAAAATTAAATAAATAATTAAAAAAATTTTATATATATCAAATCTAATGAAGGTAAATTTACTTAAAATTTAATTTTTTATTATTATTATTATCTTACTCAACTCCACTCGAAATTTAATTTTCAGTAAAAAAACGATTATAAAGGGTTAGATCATATCAAAACCCATCAAGAAAAACTATCATCTCTAATAAAAGCAATATCGATGAACTGTGAATTGGTTTATAAAGATTTGTCTAATTTTTTAAGGGTTATAACTTTCATTAAAAGAAAGAGATATGGATTTTTTAAAGATTAGATGATTTTCATCGTTGATTCAATTAATTTGAGATCAATTAAAATATCCTGCTCTTTTTAATGATTAGTTTCAAATCAGAATGATTGTGGATAGAAAAAATGAGAAAAGAAAGGGAAATCGAAGGGGAAAAGACAAAAAAAGTTAGGGAGAAGTCAAGAGCTGATGTGGTGATCAACTGCTTTTATGGCGTAGAGTACCTTTGGGAAATAAGAATCAAAGAATCTTATTCTTGGAATAAAGATTTCAAAGTACTTTTAGGAAAAAACTCAACCAAAACGTACTTTGAGCCTCTTTATGGTTTCCCATGATCATTTGAATAGGGAAAAGGGGCTCGAATCAATACATCAAAGCTATTAACTAACTGAAAACATCTAGAAGAATTCCACCGAGTACTTATTTATAATGCAACACCATTTTTAACTCAACGGCGGATTGGATCAACTCCAACGGTTTTGAGTGTCTCTGCAGTTCGAGGCCTGCAATTTACAAACAAAAGAACAACGTCATGCCATTGTCAAGGATAAAAAGTGGTGTTGGCAAGCAAAGTAAAGGTATGAGAAGAAAAGTCCATTATCTATCAAGATATTAACCTGGTGAAAGGATCAGGGCGAGAAGGATCAGGAAGGGTGCGTTTGTTATCCTGAATGTGAGCCACTTTTCTCAGAAAAGACTTGTTCAAAAACTTATCCGCAGAAGCAAGAGCTTGATCAGGATTGTCAGCCTCTGATATCGATTCCCTGTTCTTCTTGCTGATTACAACACCAGGGGAATGGACTAACTGCTGCTTTGCTGTGTGAATCGCCATGCATAGTGCCGCCCCAAGCATTCCCATCAGCATATAAATCGGTGCATATTCCCCTGTTATTGAGTATCTGGAAATGTCTACCATTTTGTCACAATTGAAAGAAAAAAAAAAAAAAAAAGGCATATAGTAAAATCCTGGTTCTTATATTGCTAAACATTATGTGCGGGTTGATCAAACTAACTTGTTGTGAGGGCGGTCACTTGCAGCCGCATTTGCGGTTGTGGTGTATTGTTTCACCTTTTGGGATGTCGATAATGCAAAGGATCGGCTCGGACTCCTTGGAGTGATCATTGATTTCCAGTAGCCCTGCAAGATCACATCAATTAACAATAAAAAGAAGAAAAACAAATGGAGGCCAATGGTGGTGCAATGAAAGATACCGTTGTTCTAAAAGCCATTTTATCCAAATTCAATAAAATGTAAGCAGCTAAATAAAAATAATTTTGAATGATTGATTGCAGGATCTGGTGGTTTAAATAAAGCAAGGGAGAAGGTTCGCCATAGACGTGGCTGCAATGCATGATTACTTAAAGGAAGCCACGTTGAAGGCATGTAGGAGAAGAATTTGGGAAACTTGGTCCTGTTGTTAATATTCTGGATTGATCTCTATATTGATTCTCTTTTTCTACAAGTGTCTCCGTCAATGACTGAAATTTTGGCCATCAATGGCTGAAATTTGGGCCGTTAATGGATGAAAGGTTAGTTAACAAAGCATTGAACGTTTCCTAACTGCATTTTGAACTACTCTTTAGGTGGAACTATGGGCGATAAGCCATCTATGATTTATCCATTTCCATTTCTTTTCACAAAACTCACTCTCTTCCCCCACAAAATATACAATGCGGAATTTTTTTTTTTTTTATTGTCTAAATCTAAACCAGTTGATATCATATCTTGGAATGTTATTTGCAATTCTGAAACTTGCATCAAAGTTCACAATGTCGCTTTTGCACATAATAAATATAAAACAATGTCATACAATGCTTCGACAATTCTATTCCTAATTGCTGACCAACCTATTAAATATTCAACGACTCTTCCAACCCTATACTATACTTTATACACTAAAGACAATTCCCTGGTATCTATCTTTATATGACGTTTCTGTTCGCATTGTGTACCTAATAGCAAGCAAGTTGAAGGAAATATTTTTCTAAGTTGAAGGAAATATTTTTCTTTCTTTTTTATTTTTTTTATCAGCTAAATAATTCCTCCCCCTGTTGAAGGAATTTTCTATCTGAAAAATTAACGTGCTTTGTTGTGGGCTGTGTTCGACCCTTTTCCTTATCAACTGGTGTTCGACGAATTGATTACAACTGTACAAGTAATTCAGAAATAGAAGGATGCTCGGGAAGAACATTCATCTGCTTAAGCACTGGAGCTACTTTCTTCCGAAAGGCATCCTCATGAAGCAGTTGAATGAGGATTCCCTCAGACCTCTGAAACAATAGATCACTAATTTGTGAATGGTTTAGGATATTTTGGAATAAGTCCAAGGCTTTTGTTTTGGCAGATATGGATCCCTTCTCTACGGACTTCCAGAACTGCTACAATACCTTAACTCTCTACAATTGCAGCAGTTGCACATGACAATGTGCTGTGATCTTCTAACAATGTTTCAAGTGCCATTAGGGCAGCCTCTGCCACAACCGAGTTTGTATCACTCAAAGTTCGCAATAGTGGCTTCACAGCAACTGCCTTGACAAGGTAGAATGCATGTCTCTGTGAACATGCAACACCATGGATGGGCCATGAAATTTCATTGTCTACTGAAGCTGAGCAGCACCGAGACATGTTAGAGAAGAGCTTAATCATGTTAAGCAGTGGCATGGAGTTCGCTTGCTTTCCCCTGAAGCTTGCATCTGAGGCTGACAGGTTGGTGGACCATGATAGTTGCGTAAGGGTAATGGCTGTTCGCTGTTTGGCCAGTGAGCTGCCGGTACAAAGAACTCCAACTAATGATGGACATAGCTCAAGCTGTCCCACTTGCCTCTGAAGTTCAGGCTTGGCGGGTCCGTGAAACGTAAAAGTGCTGCTAGAGCTTTTTCAAGTAGAGACTTGTCTTGGTTAGTGGGTGCTCCAACCCATCAAATTCTTCATCTGAACTACAAATCACTTCATGAATGGCCTTCAAAGAAGTATTTCATCAATATCTGTATCATCTTTTGGAAGTTGGCTAATAATTCCAGCAGCAAAGGACCTTTCTTCAAAATCTGGTGAGCAAGCAAGAATGGATGCTAAGGTGTTGATGGCAGTTTCTTTTCCAGGGGGTGGTGGGAGTGGCACCCTATCAGGATGACCTTCTGACACAGTGTAGTAGCTTCATTGTCCATCTTCTAACTAAAGGCTGGTCACTATCAAGGCAAGAGAAAAGGTGATTGACAGCAAGTGTGTTAGATCATATCAGATTTTGAGTTGTCTTTGCTTTATTGCTAAGCTCAAGCAACAAGTGTAAGAACTGAATCTAAAATTGAGGATCAAAATTTGCAACAAGCTGCAAAAAGAGACTGACATTATGCTCTGATAGCAGCTCCTGCAGCCTTTGATTCATCTGAAATTGCGGTTGCTGACAAGCTTCTATCAGCAGAGCTAAAATCTCAGCAGCTTCCTGTTTAAGGAGAGGATCTGACCTGAACGAGATGAGATTAAGCAAAAGTGGTATAGTTGCTGGGTCTGATAAGAACTGCTTTACCATCTTGGGGTATTGTACGAGCTTCTTGACACATTTGATTGCAAGCAGATTTGCATGCTGGGGAGTTGGAGGATAGCATGTGAACTAGATTGTGAACAAACTGTTTATCTTCCCAGTGACTTATGTTGTTTTCTTTGAGTTCCATCTTTACCAAGGCTGCAGCCATCAATGCTCGAAGCTCTTGGTGTCCTGCAGCTGCAAGAACAGGCTTTCAAATAAGTAAATTTATTCAATTAACCTATCATCCTATCAGTTTTTTTCTCCCTTGGATTTATTGCTTTACCCTGGTTGAATCGAGCAACAAATGACTAAAAGTATCCAGCTTCAGCCATCTTCACAACAAAGTGTGTGTTGGAGGAAAGATTCTGCAATACTTTTTGAGCTTTCCGTGAGATATATCAGGGTTTGGGTTACTGAGCAAAGAAACCAGGAGAGGAATACAATCCTTCGTATTCCCTATTTTCTCTACAAGAGTTTCTGTTTTAGACAGTTTGAACAAGACGGTAATTGTACGAGGTTCTGTTTCACCATTAAAGATCCGCTCCAGAATGCGGGAAACAGCTCCTGCTTGAACAATTTCTTGCTGCAATTCCCAAAATAAGAGCTCTTGAGATATTTGAATGTTTGCTCCAGTGAAAAGTATAATTAGAAAAGAGCATATTGAATGGATGAGATTTAAACAGATATGCGCATGTTGAAGTGAACATCCAATCTTTCCTTACCTTCTGGTCATCACAGTATTTAGCTAAGCAGTAAAGGCATTTCATTGCTGCCATGGTTTTCAGCCTATTGTCCTTCAAGGACTCGACGAACTTTGGGATGAGTCCTTCCTCTGCAGCTTTCACTGCATATTGAGGGATTTCCACCATAACCTGCATGTCATCCAAGGCTTTGTTTTTCCTAAGATAGTCATTGGAACCGATTCCATGGACTGCTTCTTGAAATTTCTAGTCCATATCTCTTTTATTCCGTTCTTCTATAGAGCTCCGAATGTTAACATTAGGAGTAAGCGCTAAATTTTAAAGCTCTTCTCTGCAAGTGGGACAATTCTTCTTTCCACTCTTGAAGTATTCCTGAATTGCCTTCCTCTCAAAGCTGTGGCCACAGAAAACTGCAACTGGGTCTACCATCATCTCATTGCACAATGGGCATATGTTGAGGTCTTGTGCTATGTTAGATCTCCCTATTTTGTGGCCTTGAAACAGTTTCCGTACTGTGGAACAACTGCATCAGTTGAGAAAACTGAAGTGCCTCTGTGTCACGCCCCGAATCGAGACGTAACACGATCATATTACCTTGAAGAAAATCTTAAAATAATACGAAGCCTTCTTTTTTAAACATTCTAAAAATCTTTAATAAAATAATTTACCAAGTAAAATTCATATATTTAATCCAACTGATGATACATCTTTATATATCCAAATACAAACTATATAAAATACAAAACTACCTCTTAAAATCTTATTGGCCAACATATTCTCCGACGATTAAGTAATCTTACCCATTTCATCTTCTAGCTTCATACAAGACTAACTAAACTTATCACTTAGTCATCTGTAAAGAAAAAGTAAAAGGGAAATGAGCAAACCACATCTCAATAAGTATAGGCTCACACACCTTACCAGATCAAGCATTATTTTCTTACACATCATATAGATCATTCAAAACATTCATCAAATCATAATATCAAAACATTTCATGATCATCTTTTTGTCAAATATTTCATAAATTCATAAATCAATGTCAAAATATGTCACTTCATAAATCATTGCAAAATATGTTATCATTTAAATATTATAATCAAACCAAATCATGGATCAATCATTAAAATCATCATAAATCATCATTATCATTCAAATCGTTAGCTACGGTCACTGCTATAACCCGTCACATTGGCCGTATCGACAATTTCATTCTCATGATCATTGCTAACTATTATAACCCGTTAGCCATGGCTTACGCTAACTACTATTACCCGTTAGCCAGGGTCGTATGATCATGTCTTTGCTAACTACTATTACCCATTAGCTAGGGTCGTAGAACTAGTTCTAGTGTCAATTATCCCACTTCCCAGGGATATAAAAACATAGCTATCATAAAATTATTCTTTAAATATAAACCATTTTCTCATTTCATTCATAAGCATGATCCATCGTTTATATAAAGAAACACAAAATAATCATATGCTTGATCCTATTTTCATACATCAAAAAATAATAAAATAAAATATTCATTCATTTAAAAACATACATACATACATAGATTCGAAAACAAGCAAAGTGTGTGAGATTCTACTTACCTCTTTTAGATTCCACCACTTAGTTTTTCCCTCAAAATAATTAATGACCTATCCAAGATCATTTCAACATATCAGAATTTAATCAACCCTTTTTGAGACCATTTATACAAAAATCAACTAAGTTACACAATGGTTAACTTAACTAATTAATACTGGCAACCTGACCTCTTTTCATTAAAACAGTCATATCTCAACATATTCAAATCAGAATTATGATCCCTTTAATGCGTTAGAAACTAGACTTGATAAGCTTTCTAACCATATATGGCACACATCATAATTCCCTGTAGATTACTTATAACAATTTTTGAAATCCACGTCATATACTGCTGCCAAACAGCCTGTATACCTTCTAATAAAAATTATATATTTATTCACAGGAAACTCCAAATTCAATTCCGCTTATTTCATTGGAAAGTAGACTTAATAAGCTTTCCAAACATATATGGCTTAATCTGTAAATCCTTGTATACAAATTAAGAAGAATTTCGTAATTCAACCCTGATGCTGTTGTCTTACAGCCTGCATATCCTTAAGTTAAAATTAGACAACTCTTCATAGAAAACTCGGATTTAACTTTCGTTTCTTTCATTAGAAACTAGATTCAACATGCTTTCCAATGATATATAATAATCACAGCAATAATCTATCCATTAATGCAAAATTCTATTTTAATTCATTATTACAGATCACAATATCTCATCCAAAAATAGAATTTCTCCTTCAATCTTTAAAAACTCAAATCCTTACTTTTAGCCTTCAAACTACATTCAATAATCATCAATAAATCTTAAGAACATGAAATAAACAAAGCCCAGTAATTTACCCAAACAGATCATCAAGATTAATGAAGGATTTCATGATTTTTCTTGGTTTTTCTCTCAAAACTTCAACTCCAAATAATAGCAATCAACTTGATATTTCTTTTCAAATAAAAAGAAGGCATGTACTCACCTTTAAGGGATTAACTTGATTGTAGCCTCTGATTGTGAATCTCCAACTTGATTTTTCATATTCTCTAACTCTAAGGAAGATGAAGAAGAAGAACTCTATTTCCTTTCCGTTTCACGATGTTAGGTTTTCTTTCATCTAGTACTTCAACCTTTTTTCTTTTATTAAATAATACCTTAATAAACTGATGGGTTTTAGTATTAGTCTAGCCTAATTATTATTTGGGCTGGGGTATTACACTCTGCCTGCCTCTTTTCAGCTTCCATCTCTTCTTTCTCCCGCTTCAAAAGTGCCAATTCATTTTGTACCAAAGATGCATTCACATTAGCGCCAACAGCTTCAGCGATCTTCTCCAGGAGCGTCACAGCATTCTCTCTGTTTCTAAAGCTCTGGGATATTGAATTCTCTATTTCTGAAACAAGTGTTTCTGTTGTGGCTGCCATGCGGAACTCCATTGAATTCAGATTGTTGATGATCTGGTCATTCATGCTCTTCAAATTCACTGCCATATCAAATTAATCAACTGAAATGAGGAAATGGTTGCAGCAATATCTTTCACTAAAGCTTGGATCTTCAAGAGCACCGAATTTGAATGAAAAACCGGAGCCGGCTTCCAGATTTGTAATCATTGATGATCTTGCGAGCTTTCCTTAGCCGGCAGTTTAATTTCTCCAAAGATGCCTTTGTAAACTCTGAACCCATTGTAGCTTCAATTTTCCTCACATCTAAAGCCTTCAAAAGTATATTCAGCTTACAGATACTCCTCGAGAATTTTCGAAGTTGTCCTTTTCAAGCACAACATCTCTTGTTTCCTTAGCAATCTCCACTGTCTGCAGCACCACCCTGTTCCAGAGGTCCTGCAATATTGCTGCACCAGCATCCTCAATTCTAATTCTAAAGTCCATTGAAGACATTGGAAGTAGCTGTAACAATTAATTCCTGTTTTTAAGTGAAATTTTCTTGCTAGGCAGTTTCTTCCACTGCTGCTTGCTACTACTATTATGGCATGCAATAAACCTGCTAAATCATAAACCACAGAAAAGCATAACTTTGAAGCGGTTTTACAGGAATTTTTTTTTAATTTTTTTTCTAGAACAATGGAGAAAAGAGGCCAAAAAGAAAAAAAAAAAAGAAACTAATTGGGTCTCAAAGACCAAGACCGTAAAACAAGTTTAACAGGATCTGGATATACTGAATTGTTCTTTCAGCAGCCCTTGCTGGTGGCCTTTTGTCCAATATTATACATAGGTTTTTTTCCTAGGTGTATTTTGTAGCGGATCCTGCTTATTTCGGATGAATAAAACCTAGAATTTATACAAAAAAAAAAAAAATTTATAGTAGTTCCTACTTCGTACAAACAGCAAGTGCCTTCCCCTAAAACTCTGCTAATGATTTTACAAAGAAGAAAGAAGTGAAAAAAAAATTGAGAGCTGCATCTAACCAGAGTCTGGCGCCAATTCACTTGAAGCCAGGTCTGTTGACTCTTGAGACGCTGGTAGAAGACGGAAAATGAGGTTGCTGGGTTCTCCTGGAAAAGGCTTCTTTAAAAAGAGAGTGGACGAATGGGTTGACAATTTCAAGTGACATAAGGGAAGATGTAGTTTATACTACTAATGGTGTGAAAATGGAAGATGTAAGGAAAAGTTGCGAACTGAGAAAGGTCAAGCTTTCCTCTTCAACTCGTGTTAGCGTGGACATAGGGACCGTGGTTGGTAGTACGTTGGAACTTTTCATGGAGATTATCAGCACCGATTTTCTAAATACACTTCCACACAGGAATCACAGCATAACCCTGCTCTGTCCACCTTCTTGATAAAAAATTAAAGTAATTTACTCAATTTAAAATCAGTTTTAAAAGAATTTATCTTTTTTTAGTTTATGTGAAGTTAATATAAGTATTTAAATTTATCACAACTTAAAAAAATATTATTTAATATCTTTAATATTTTTTATAAATAATTATTACATTATTTTCAGCTTTTAAATATATTTCACAAAAAAAATGTAAAAAAAATATAAATATTAAAACAACTTCAGAAAATTTCTCTTATATATTCCCTTATCTCAATTTAAAATCAATTTAAAAATAATTTATCTTTTCTAATTTATTTGCAGTTAACATGAATATTTAAATTTATCATAACTTTAAAAAATATTATTTAATATTTTTACTATTTTTTATAAATAATTCTTATATTATCTTTAGTTTTTAAATATATTTCACAAAGAAAATGTGAAAAAAATATAAATACAAAAACAACTTAAGGAAAGTTTCTTTTGTACATCAAATTTCTTTGGTACATCTCTTCATCTCAATTTAAAACTAATTTTAAAATAATTTATTTTTTCAATTTATCTACAGTTAACATCAATATTTAAATTTATCACAACTTTTAAAAATATTATTTAATATCTTTAATATTTTTTATAAATAATCATTGCATTATTTTCAACTTTTTAATATACTTCACAAAAGAAATTTGAAAATATATATATAAATATAAGAACAACTTTAGAAAGGCCCTTATTTTTGGTAATTCTTAGTTATATAGCTTTTCTAATGTCCCATTGAGCTAAACGTATGTTTTTTACTATTAATTTAGTCTTTCTTTTTATTACTCTATTCTTACTATAATAACTAACATGCTTTTTCTAATGATAGGTACTATTTCATTAAATATACTATTCACCCCATCAAGATTTTTTTTTTTCAAATTAGCTGTAATATATATTTTTAAAACTGTAAAAACACATATATGCTTTATATTTTTACCTATGTTGTCTGCAAATCTTTTATTTTTTTTCAAATTTCTTACTCAATTAAGTAATATATTTTATCTTTTAACTGATTATATATTCAATATTCTCCATTCATATAAAATAAAAATGATACTCTGATTAAATGATATAGTATAATTATGTATACTAAACAAAAACTTATATGTCAGTTATACATTCAAAGAGTGAATAATTTTTCAACTCATATCTTCATTGTGAAACATGTAACATAATTTCAAATAAGAAGATCATTTTTCATAAAAAAAATAAAATTAAAAAGAAATAATTTAAGGATAGTTTTATCAGTAGTATTAATTTCAAATTCATTTATATCTTAGTTTAAAAAAAGATCAGAACCATAAAATATATCACCAAAATTCATGAAAAAGAAGATATGAATCCTATGATAACTCTATAATTATGGAACAAAAGATTCCTTATAGCCTTCAATAGAATTTAAAAAGAAAATATTATTTTTATTATGATTTGATATTTTAATTATATTATTTATATGTTTATTATATTTTGAATATGTATATAATTTAATAATATTAATTTTATTTTTATTTAAATTTAAATAAAATAAAAATAATCCATGCATCTCATGGATAGCAAGCTAGTTGCCCTAATATTTAAGGTTGGATCATCAATAATTTATGGGGAAAAAATTTTTTTTGACATAGCTTTGGCTCTCCTAGTTAGGTTCAAAGTAACTACTAAAATTTCATCACCAAGGCCAATTCCAACCTGTGTGTAGTAATGTACTGATGACTAAACTATTTTTGTTACCAGACATTATTAAAAGGAAAAAACTTAAATGAAGTTTTTAGGTAAAATTCGTAAAATTTTTGTATTAAAAACAATTAAATGAAAATTCAAATTAAAAATCAGAATCAATAAATTAAAAAATCTTGTTACATAAATTAAGTGTATAAAATTCTCATTTTCATTTCTTTTCATTCTTTTTAGTACTATTTTATAGACATTTAATAATTAATTAATACTATTTCAATTAGAAGTAGGAAAAGACATAAATGAAGTTTTTATGGCAAAATTCGTAAAAGTTTTATAGTAAACTAATTAAATCAAAATTAAAATCAAAATCAAAATTGATAGATTAAAAAGTTTTATTATGTAGATCATGTGTGTAAATTTTGAAAAAGTTTTGTTAAATTTTAATATATTTTTTAGATAAATATTTTTAATAAAAATTTGATAAAATTGCTACCGATGAATAAGTACTAATCAAGTTTTAATTATAAAATACATTTTCAATCATTTTTTTTTTACATATTAGATTTTCTCATTAATTTCTATTTATTAAAATTTTTGTTAAATCATTTTTAATAAAAAAATTTACATATTTCGTGAAAAGAACTTCAAATAAGTTCCCATCTCAAGAACTATTACTCAATAACTCAAGTTCAGCGTTAGCTTAAGTTTCATATTGAAGGGGTTTAGTTCATGGAATTTAGGATTTTAGGAATCTTACTTTTGTATCATGATTATTGTGTTTGGCTTGTAAAATTTAAATTTCTTTGAAATTTAATATTTTTTATTAGTGTCAAGGTGTAGACACCAATTTTGTCCAGGTCTCAATTTAAGTTTTTAAGTTTTATCAAGTTCATGGGCCAAAGCTCGATTTCTTCTTTGGGCCTAAGGCCATTATTGTTGCATTTTTACTACTATTTTAATTTATCAAATATCATTTATTAATTAAATATTAAAAAATATAAAAAAATAATAAACAAAAAAAAAACAAAAAGAGGGGGGGCTGGTATACGGCACTGTTGTCGCCCCTTGTCTAGTCCCCTCACTAGCCACTAGACCAGCCTTAGCTAGACTAGCCACCCCCTATAACCTACCCTAGCCACACCTGTAGCCACTCCCTATAACCACCCTTACAACCACCACTTACTTCCTCTTTAAAGCTCCCTAAAAACCCCTCTATGATGACTGAAGCACGATCCCCTTTTTCATTTCACTTGCGCACAAAAACCTCCGAAGCTCTTGGCACCCAAGCTCCTACACCTAAAAGACCCAGCACATGCACTCAAACCAATCACCCTCTACTAAGAACCACAACACTCAGCACCAACCCGCATTATAGTACCCTTAAAACCCAAGGACCAAACCTTTTCCACACCTTATCGAAACCCAAACCCAATGCTACACATCCTCTTCTTGTGCTCAAAAGTACCATACCAACACCCAACAAGCCCCTGACCATCAGTTCCCCACAATACCCATCAGAAAACCAAAAAAATAAAAAAAAATCCATACAGAAAAAACATAAAAAAAATAAAACATAGTCTTTCCTATAAGGAGGAACCCAATGCTAAGCTATTTGTAAAAACAAAAAGAATAATCATCAGTTACGATTTTCTTAGAAAAAAAAAAGAGAAAAGAAGGAAAAATCGAAGCTTTAACCCCGATCTACGCTGATTGGGGCTGTTTTTGGTGAAACAGCCACTGGATCTAGAAACAACATGTTGAGAATGATTTTTGTGTTTTATATAGGGTTAAAAAACCTAAAACGACACCGTTTAAAACTAAGAAAAATCTACGTGTGGATCCAAATCTGACTCGGAATCTGCGCAACCTGACCTGTCAACCCTTCTTTCTGCTAGCCCTGAATCTGTTCTATAGACATCCAATTTGGTCCAGGCCCGGATCAATCGGGCCTGGTCCAAATGGGTAAGCCCATTTGCATTTTTATTTTTATTTATTTATAAATATAAATATTTATTTATTATTTATCTTTTAATCTTTTTTATTTATCTATCAATGTATATTTATTATTATTTTTTTTTTTTTTAGGTTTATCTATTCTGAATTTTGTTTGAATTATTATTTGATAGATATAATTTTTTGTTCTAGAAAGAGGTTTTACCGTGAATCAGGGGATTGAAAGAGTTAGGATTGGATTCAAAGAATGAATCCTAATCCCAAAAGAAATTGAGATTGATTAGAAACTTTTTTGATCAATCCCTTTAAATGGGTGCTGGAATATACACGAAAAACACACACAGATAGGGAGAAAAACACAACAGAGAGGAAACAAAAACAAAATGTATTTAAAGGCAGTTTAGGATTTTTAGAAGATTTGTTTTCAAATTTTTTTAAAGTTTTTTCTAGAAAATTTCCAAAAAATTTTCAAAATCTGACGAACCTTGAATTTTTTGATGAGTTTTTCAACCAACTTTGAAGTTTTCGGTGTTATTTTCCATAATTCGATGGAAATTTAATCGGATTCTAGGTTGGTTCTTCAGGTAAAGAGAAGGAGGAGAAAACTGAGGGGAAGAGAGAGAAGGGAAAGGCGCATCTGAAGGAAAAAACCCGTTCTTTGCCTTTTATACTTGCGCAAAATGACGTCATTTTAGTGTTAGTACATTATTAGGATCCGCGTGTTTTTGTTTAGGCTCACCCGACCTGATCGCAACCCGATTTGTTAACCCGCGTGCTAGCTGATCCTTGGAGCCGAGCCAAGCCACGTCTTCGAGCCGCCTTTTCTATCTTGAGTCGAGCTGTTTTCTCAGCCGAGCTGAACCGTTCCAAAGTTTTTTTTCTTATTTATTATTATTATTATTATTTCTTTTATTATTATTATTATTATTATTATTATTATTATTATTAGTATTATTATTTATTGATTAATTAGAATTATTTAGTATTTTTTATTTTATTTTATTTTTATCTTTATTTTTGTTTTATTTGATTTTATTTTTTGATTTTCTTTAAATAAAATTTCAAAAAAAATATTTTTGAGGAGAAGTTGAAAGTATCAATTTTCCTCGAAATTAAAGTTTCAGAAAAACATTTTGGGAAAAAGTTGAAAGAATTAATTTTCCTTAAAATAGAAACTCCCAAATGCTTTTAAGGAAAAGTTGAAAATATCAATTTTTCTTATACAAAAGCAATGAGTTTTTAAAGAGAAAAGGATTTATATCTAAAGCTGAATCATTTTTTTTCATTTTATTTCTTTTCTTTTTTGTGTCTTGAATTTTCTTTAATGTTAAATAATCCGATGATAGAGCCTTTGCAAGTGAAACAGTAGTCTCTTTGCATACTCTTGAGGTGAGGAAATTTTTTTAATTTTCTGCTAAAAGTATTAGAGTCAATTGAGAATAATTTTCAATAATTAATTATTTGATAAAATTTTAAGGCTTATTGGATAACACAAAATTAAGTTGGTACCATATTTTAATGGGCATTGTGAGGGTGCTATAACCTTCTTCACACATAATCATACTTTCAAACCCTATTCTAGTTAGTAGATCCGAACCTATTCTTTTAGGGACCCTTAGGCTTAGGTGTTCCTTAAAATGATAGATTCTTTAGGTGACCAATTGCATCTAGATAAAAAAGATTGGTGACAATTCTTTCAAGTCAATGTCTAGCGATGGATCTCCGGATCTAGACGTTATAATAGTTTGGTGACTCTACTGGAAAAGTTTGAGAGTCAAGTCAGCAAATAAATTTGTGTTATCCAAAAGCCTAATAAAATTGAACCTTTTTGTATAGATTTTTTATTCATTCATGTTTATTTACTTTATTAATTATGTCATTCATATGCATATGCATAACATGAGCTCTATACCCAAGCTCCGTCCCTCTCGGAGGGAGTAAAGTACCTATTGCTTTCGTGAGGTTTAATGCCTTCGCAGTGGCTAGCAAAATACTCTCACTCAAATTGAACCTTTTTTGCTTATAGCCTGTAATAAGTGAGGATTAGGGTGCCTTACTAGTCTGTGATGGACAATGATGTAAGAAGCAATTTGGGAACCATTAGACTTTAACCTCAAACCACGTATAGTGAACCTTAAGAGTGCCTAACCTATAGATAGAGCCATCATCATTCCCTTTAGAATTGACCAAAAATATAGGGTTTATTCCTCTTATTCTGTGTGATGTTTTAATTTACTTATTTATTTATTCTTTTTTTTTTTTTGGGCATACTAATCTTTTCTCTCATTCGTTTGCATTGGCTCATACTTATATCATAAAGTTGTATAAAGAAAATTTGCTTGAAAGATAGTCTTCAACAAAAAGTTTTTCATGGAATCCACAAAACGATTAGTTTGCCCCTTATCTGTATTAGCTCCTTGTGAGCTACCTAATGAAGTAAAAATCCAGTTAGAAAATATGTAACTAAATATGAGAGATTGTTTACCAATCGGCTATGATTCTACCCTATCTCAAGAAACATCTATCCTTCTAAAAAAAAAAATAATCTAGAAGAATTTGTTGATATATAGAAGAAGATGAACCTAGCTAGACAAGAGAAGTTTTGCTAGAGACACGGGCATATAGCACACCTTCTCGCAGTAGTTGTCAACGATCAACTAATCAGAGCTACAGCATAATTCTAGGATCTTGCATATAAGTGTTTCATCTTCAATGAAGTTGATATGACACCAACCTTCGAAGAATATTCGACTTTGTTGGGCTTGCACCTCAAGACTCCTGATAAGATATATGTCAAAAAACATAAGTCAAGATTTCGTAAGGGTTTGGCTCGACTCATGGGGATAGACAAAAAAGTTATGGATTCTCATACAAAGAAGAAACAAGAACAGGTTTGCCTACCTTGAAAGTTCTTTTATGAGTTTCTAGTGTAACATGCCAATGAAAAACGGGGGTTAGATATATTTGCCTTAGCTATATACGAAATGGTGATCTTTCCAAAGGTTTTGGGTTATATTGAAATAGCGGTGGTTGACTTCTTCGAGAGTGTGATCAACAAAGACTATCAGATCTTTGAGTTACTGTCATCAGAATGGAGGGCATTTTATAGGCTGCATACAGTTATTATATTTATGGATGAAAAGCCACTTCCAATGGAGAAAAAGTGCTTTCTCAAAGCTTTATATCTGTAATTGAGCTTCGATTAAGAAATTTTATGAAAGTGGGTGGTCAGAAAAAAAATCTAAAAAGGAGTGGATAGCTTTCCTACAAAAAGTGATCAGTGTCGAAATAAGATGATTGGTCCCACAGATGAATCGTGAACCTATGTTGTATCAGTATGGAGATAATACTATGGTCCCACTTTTAGGTTTATTGAAAGTAACAAGTTATGCACCACTCCTAGTGAGAAGGTAATTTGGGGCAGAACAGTTCATTCCTATGATGCATGGGCTTCATTAATCGTATTTTTCTTATAGTGAGCCAAAAGCATTTCAGAGGATGAATAAGATGATTAAAGCATGGAAAACCCCTCAAAGAGTGAGTCTTGGATCATTCACTGATAAAGTCACTCTAGGGTATTTTCTTTGAAAAGTAAGACGAAGACAAGAAATGGTATTCACTTATGAAAACTTTCAACCGCTAACAAAAGGAAAGCTTGAAAAGACACCATTAGAATTAGAGCTTATGATAAAAAATTTGAGTCTGAAAAGGATAAGTTAAAGCAAGAAATCCAAAAGCTTCGAGAAAAAAAAGATTAGTGGAAAGATAGAAAGACAAGAAACCAGAGTTTGCAAGATTGCTAGAGAACGTGATATAGCTGTTGAAAACCTAGCAAAGCTACACCAAGAACATAAGAGGTTATATATAAGAGAAAGGGCCAAAAAAATAACAATTGTTGAGCTAACTGAAGAGAATGCAAGATTGAAACAAGAATATGCTAAATTGGAAAAAGAAAGTACCTAAGTACAGATAGAGAATAACATGTTGAATAGCTACCTAAGTAGGTTGAGATAAAAGTTGAATGAACAAAAAAACCATATTGCTACATTTGTTAGAGAGCGTAACGAGTTATCATACTAAGTTTAGTGTGGTAAAAGAGAGAACTTAGGAAGACAAAAATACATTGAGCGCCTAGCGACCCAAATTTGTAAAAGGGTATGCAAGGCAAGAGAGATGGTAAAAGAGGCAAAGGTATTGAAACAAGTGATGGCCCTAGTAGGAGAACATAGGCAGCGTCTATTAAACTTCATCAAGGAAGCCAAAGCCCAGTATGAGCAGATCAAACGATTTTATGGTTATAACTCTAGGATGATAAACTCAATGTAAATAAAAGTTCTTTGGAATAAATGAAATCTTTTAGTTAAGCACCGTCTTAAGGCAAATGTTCTTTGTATACATGCATTTTCATTCATTGCATTCTCACTTATTAGATTTAACAAAGTAACCATGAGATAGTCATATAAACTTGCTAATTCTAAGATTTGGTATTCAAGGTTCAAGGATAGCTCTATCTAGCAAGAACCCTATCCATCTATATAACATAAAAGCTAGAGCCAGACAAATGGAGCAAGAAAACTCTTATAGATTTGAAAAACTGAAGAAAGAATAGAAAAAGATTGAGAATGAGTTGAACAAGATTCTAAATGCTCTCAATAAGCTGAACAAAGAATAGAAGAAAATACAAGCCAACAAGGCCCCCCATCATAAGAAGTGATCGACCCTTTGTATCTTCAAGGTTTTGGTCCACAATAAGCCCAGCCCACATAGGATATTTCGCCATAATAGTTCACATATCCTGTATACCTAAGAATACCATTAACTTCGAATCCAGGGCATTACCATTGCTATGTAAATTCTGTCTTTACTGAAAAGGTAGTAGAACCAATTCAAGTTCTTGATCTAGATGACTTGAAAGAGAAAGAGAAAAAAAAAGTAAAGGTGGTGAAGTTTCAGAAAGATTCAAAGATTAGTATGCTTGAACAAAAATTACGGGCTATAAAAGGGATTGGATTTTATGGTTCTGTTGATGTTGCTGGGCTATGTTTAGTCTCAGATGTAGTCATTCCACCAAAATTTAAAGTACCAAAATTTGAGAAATATGATGGTATGAAGTGCCTAAAAACCATATCACCATGTACTGTCAAAAGATGGTAGCTCATGACTATAATGAAAAACTATTAATGCACATTTTTCAAGATAGCCTTACAGGCTCTGCATTCAAGTGGTATGTCCAACTAGATAAAACTCTCATTCGTTCTTGGAGTGTTATGGCTTATAATTTCATTAGTCAATATCGGTATATTATGGATCTGGCTCCTGACCATTTGTCTTTATAGCACTTGGAAAAAAAGGCAAATGAGTCTTTTAAAGAATATGCCCAGAGATGGAGGGACGTAGTTTCTCAAGTACAATCCCCTCTAATTGAGAAAGAGACTACAGTGTTGTTTGTTAACACTTTAAAATCTCCCTATTATGAAAAGATGATAGGAACGCAACCAAAAATTTTATGGTAATTTCGGGAGAAATTATTGAGAGTGCCATCAAGAATGGTAAGCTAGAAGGAGGTGAAGCATCCACTAAAAAGGCCTTGAAGAAGAAAGAGACTGAAGCTCAAGCTGTGAGTTTTGATAGGCAACAATTTAGGGGTTATCAACCCTACCCATCACAAGGATACCCCCATATTATCCTGATGTGAATAACACCTCTCCTTATCCATACCAACTCATCCCATAGCCATCCTACCTCTAAACATACCAACCTTCCTTCAGACCTCAGAATGCCACATACAGTCCTAACACTTAACCTACTTCAAGACCTTAGACCTATCCAGCCAGCCTAATGGGAGGTTTTTAGGAGCAACGAACCACTCATGAAAAGCCTATATTTGATCCAATCCCTATGACCTATACAGAGTTATATCGTGAGTTTTACAACAGTCATCTGATTACTCTTAGTAAATTAAAGCCACTCAAGCCATCTTACCCTAAGTGGTATGATCCCACAGTCCATTGTGACTATCACTATAAGATCATTGGTTACTTCACTGAAAATTGTACTATCATGAAACATAAAATGCAATGGCTGATCAAGGATGAAATGATTAGTTTTGATATAGGAAGGGTAACTGCACCAAATGTTAGTGACAATCCTTTGTCTAATCACAATATGAATGCCCTGAGTAATGAACAAGAATACTATTTGAAAAAAAAATGGAAGATATTAAGACACCTTTTAGTCAGCTATTTGATATTTTATAGAAAGTTGATATGGTACAACCAATGAGTTTGCACAGCTATCATGGAGTATATATAGTAGGTACTAGTTGTAAATATCATAATGGGGCAGATGGTTACCCTATCAAAACTTGTGAGTAGTTTCACCAAGAGGTGCAAAAGCTTTTAAATTTATATCAGGTGAAAGTCTATGAAAAGGGAAAAGTTTCAAAAAGTGTTGAAGTATCTATGACAGATAAGCCTACAAAGCTGTTTCCAAAGTCGGTGACAATTCATTACGGGAATAAGCCAAAGTCAGTCCTAGATAAATTCATTCCCAGGTCGATAACTTTTAAAGTCCCGACTCCATTCCCATATAAGGATGATAAAGCTATACCCTAGAAATATGATTACGATACAGTAGTTCAGGGGTAAAAAGAGAATGTCTCTAAAGTTAACACCTCTAATATAACCAGTGTAAGAGGCATTACTCGAAGTGGAAGATGCTATACTCCAAAAATATTGAAGAAGGCTAGAAAAGAGAAAGTTAAGATAGGAAAATAACAAAATAACCCTGAAATGGAACTTGAAGAGGATCGTTCAAAATCGGTGTAAAAAAAAAAAGATTATGAATTCCTGAAGTTGGTAAAACATAGTGAATATTCAGTTGTTGAATAGTTGAATAAAATGCCAGCACGAATCTCATTATTATCATTGCTATTGAATTCAGAACCACATCGAAATGCCTTATTAAAAGTATTGAACCAAGCATATGTGGCACATAATGTATCTGTTGAATATGTGAATCACCTGGTTAGAAATTTAGTCATGCCAAATTATATTTTATTCAATGATGATGAGATTCTCTCATAAGAAAAAGAAAGTACCAAGGCTCTACATATCACAGTCAAATGCAAGAGCCATATCATGGCTAAAGTTCTTATTGATAATGGCTCCGCTATCACTGTTATACCTATGTCAACTTTGGCAAGGCTACTTATCGACTACTCTCATATGAAAGACAGTTAAATGATAGTATGAGCTTTTGATGGGACCAAAAAGAAAGTCTTGAGAGATATCGAGATACCTTTATAAATTAGGCCATACACTTTTAATGTGAAATTTCAAGTAATGGATATCTTTCCATCTTATAGCTGTCTATTACGAAGGCCATGGATTCACATGGCAGGGGCTGTTCCTTCTATTTTTCACTAAAAAATTAAGTTTAATATGAAAGGCCAGTTAGTGGTAGTGTTTGGGGATGAAGACATGCTAGTGACCTAACCTTTGAATGCCCCATATTTACAAGTTGTCGAAGAGGTGAAAGAGTGTTCCTATCGATCTTTTAAATTGGTCAACTCTGTGGGTGAAGGATTTAGAAATCAACCTTTTTCAAAGATAGTGATGAGTCAAGTTATCAATAAAGACTGGTATCCTGGAATAGGATTGGGCAAAAACTTGTAGGGAATAAAGGAACCCCCAATAGTGGTGGACAATAGTGAAAAGCTAGGCCTAGGCTATGAAGTAGCAGAATAGGAAATCAAGAGAAAGCTAGCAAGTAAAACAGTAAGACTAATGATTATCCCATACCTGTACGAGACTTTCAGACCTGAAAGATTCATGTACCTAAATACAGAAAAAAGTATGGAAAAAGCCTTTGCCCAGTTAACCATCCATGCTATTGAAGATGAAGTGAGGCTTAATCAAGAAGGGTGGGTCCACTTTTATCCTTCAAATTATGAGCTAAACAATTGGAGTCCCATTGAAATGCCTTTGACTTTTGAAACTAATTCAATGTAATTGTACATCCCAATAGTTATTGCCCAAGGCATTGGGGTGATCTTTCTTGTTTAAGCCATTTATCTTTTATTATTCTAATAAAGATTAGTAAGGATGCATTTTCATTCATTTCTTCTTGTGTCTTCAGTATTCGTATTTTTTCAAACACATCTTGCCAATATATCTCATTTTATTCAATTTTAGGTCTTTATATGAACATGAAGATAATTATGATAACAATCAAGAGGTTAGTTTTGAGAATTCAATTAACACTGATGAACTTGACAATGAAGAGAATTCTGAGGAATATGTTATGCCTCTGGACCTAATGAGATTGATTGAACAAGAAAATAAGCCAATGGAGCCTTATTAGGAGATAGTTGACTTAGTGAATATGAGAGATGAAGAGAATAAGAAAGATGTCAGAATTGGCACTTCACTTTCATCATGAGATAGGCAATGTTTGGCAGATCTACTTTGAGAATTCATAGATGTGTTTGCTTGATCTTACCAGGATATACTAGGGCTGAGCACGGAGATAGTAGAGCATATATTACTTTTAAAGCCAGAATGTAAGCTAGTCTAACAGAAAACTGAGGTGAATGAAGCATGAAATGCTACTAAAGATCAAAGAAAAGATGAAAAAATAGTTTGATGTAGGTTTTCTACAAGCGACTAAGTATCTAGAGTCGGTAGCTAATATAGTTCTAGTTCTTAAGAAAGATGAAAAGGTACGAATATGTGTAGACTATCATGATTTGAATAGGGCTAGCCCAAAGGATAGTTTTCTTTTACCTCACATTGACATACTGATAGATAACACGGCTAAGCATTCAATTTTCTCCTTTATGGATGGGTTGTTAGGGTATAATCATATAAAAATAACTACAGATGATATGAAAAAAACTACTTTCGTGATTATGTAGGGAACTTTTTGTTACAAAGTCATGTTTTTTGGATTAAAGAATGTTGGGGCAACATACCAAAGGGCCATGGTGACACTCTTCCATGACATGATGCACAAAGAGATTGAGGTATACGTGGATGATATGATTGTAAAATCTCATGAAGATGAAGATCATATCACCAAACTTAAAAAGTTATTCGAGAGATTGAAAAGATTTCAACTCAAGTTAAACCTAGCCAAGTGCACATTTGGGATAAAGTCAGAGAAGTTACTTGGCTTTGTGGTCAGTGAAAGAGGGATTGAAGTTGATCCAGACAAGATACGGGCTATTCAAAATTTGTCATCTCTGAGTACACCAAAGAAAGTTTAAGGTTTTCTAAGAAGATTGAATTATATTTCTCGGTTCATCTCTCAGCTCACCTACAAATGTGATCTCATATTTAAGCTTCTCCATAAGAATAATCCTAGAGAATGAAATAAGGAATGCCAAGTGGCTTTTGATAAAATTAAGCAACACTTGTTAAATCCTTCAGTGTTGGTGTCACCTGTTTCAAGAAAACCCTTAATTCTATACTTGACAGTGTGTGAGAATTCAATGAGATGTGTGCTTGGGTAGTAAGATGGGTCTAGCTAAAAGGAAAGAGCTATTTATTATTTGAGTAAAAAGTTCACAGAATATGAATCCAAGTATTTCTCATTGGAGAAAATATGTTGTGTATTAGCGTGGATTGCTAAAAGACTCAAACAGTATATGCTCTATCATACCACATGGCTTATAGCAAAATTAGATCTAATTAAATACATCTTCGAGAAGCCTTCTTTGTTTGGAAGAATTGCTAAATGGCAAGTAATGCTCTCAGAATATGATATTATATATGTAAGCCAAAAGGCAATAAAAGGGAATGCTATAATGGAGTTTCTTGCATATCGTGTTATTGAAGAATATGAACCAATGAGATTGAAATTCCCTAACGAAGATCTAATGACTATTTCCCAACTGAAAAAAGGAAGCATGAAGAAAAATGTTGGAAAATGTATTTTGATGGAGCTGCCAATGCTTTGGGACATGAAATTGGGGTGATTCTGATCTTTTCAAAAAAATAATACTATCCTGTAACAGCGAGGTTAAATTTTAATTGCACAAATAATATCGTTGAATATGAGGCATGTGTCATGGGTTTACAAGTTACTATAGATAGAAGAGTGAAAGCATAAAAAATGTTTAATGACTCAGTTCTAGTTATATATCAGTTAAAAGAAGAATGGGAGACGAGAGATTCAAAACTCGTTCTATATCATAAGTATATTTTAGAGTTGATGAAGTAATTTAAAGATATCCAGTTTAACCATTTACCTCGAGAAGAGAATCTGATTGTCGATGCCTTGGCTACTCTGGCTGCAATGATTTGAATTAATGACAATATTGACATTCAGCCCATCAGGCTAGATGTTAAGGATATGTCAGCTCATTGCTTCAATGTAGAAGAAAAAGATAATGGAAAGCTCTGGTATTATGATATCTTACAGTATATTAAAGATTAGTAATACCTAGTTCAAGCAACAAAAAATGATAAAAAGGTCATTTGAAGATTAGTTATGAGCTTTTTTCTATATGAGGATGTTCTGTATAAAAGAAGTATTGATCAAGTATTACTAAGATGTGTAAGTAAGGCTGAAGCAAAAAAAATCATTGAAGAGGTGCATGATGGAATATGTGGGGCATATGCTAGTGGACATATAATGGTGAGACAGATTATGAGAGCAAGATACTACTGGTTGACAATGGAGAGTGATTGCATTAACTATGCTCGTAAATGCCATAAATGCTAGATATATGCTGATAAGATCCATGCTCCGCCATTTGCTTTACATGTTTTGGTACCACCTTGGCTATTCTCAATGTGGGGTATGGATGTCATTGGTCCTATCACCCCAAAGGCTTCTAATGGGCATAGGTTTATTTTTGTGATGATAGATTACTTTATAAAATGGGTGGAGGCAACATCATATTTAAATTTAACACGATTTATGGTTTGTAAGTTCATAAAGAGAGAGATCATCTGTAGATATGAACTTTCAGAGAGAATTATTTCAGATAATGCCAAGAATCTAAATAGTAAGATAATACAAGAAATATGTGCTTAGTACAAGATTAAGCATCATAACTTGGCACCTTATCGTCCGAAAATGAATGGGGTAGTTGAGACAGCTAACAAGAATATCAAAAAAATTCTTGAGAAGATGACTGAGACTTATAAAGATTGACAGGAGAAGTTATCGTTTGCACTACATGCATATCGAATGTTAGTGCGTACCTCCCCTGGGCAAACCCATTTTCTTTGGTTTATGGGATGGAAGCTGTACTACCAGTGAAAGTGAAGATCCTATCTTTAAGGGTTCTAAAAGAAATTAAATTGGAAGAAGCTGTATGGATTTGAAAACGCTATGAACAGCTAAATTTCATAGAAAAAAAGAGATTGATTGCATTATACTATGGTCAACTATGTCAAAGAAGAATGATGAAGGCTCATGACAAAAAAGTTCGACCCCGTTGCTTTCAAGAAAGATAGTTGGTCTTGAAGAGAATCTTCCTAACCCAGCACGATAATAAAAAAAAATGGACTCCAAATTAAAAAGGGTCGTATATGATGAAACGGGCTTTCTCAGGTAGAACACTGATACTGACTGAGATGGATGAAAATGATTTACCTCATCTTATAAATTCTGATGCTGTGAAGAAGTACTATGCTTGAAAAAAAAGAGAAAAAAATAAAATGAAAAAAATTGAAAAAAATTGAAAAAAAATGAAAAAAATGAAAAAGAAAGAAAAAGTGAATGAAAAAGGAGGATCAAGGTGAAAACCCTCAAAGGGTGGTTTGAGTCATGGGGGATTTATCTAAGTTGAAAACCTGAAAAGGCAGTTTAGATAAGAAGAATATAGTATCAAATTTCAAAATCCATTGGCATGAAGGCTAGCAAATTCGAAAGAGCTCTAAGTTGTTAAATGCATCAGATGGTTGGATTTTTCAGAAGAACCTTGAGATGTGTTATCATGATTATCTGATTGTTTATTTTTGGGCATTGTCTCTCTATGCCTATTTGTAATTCTTTCTTGGCCAAAGTTTGCCAACATTTTTTCTAATAAAAGACATTCTACTTCACTTTTTGTGTGCCTTTTCTAGTGACTGTTTCCTAATTATTCTTATTCTTTTCTCATTAATACCTTGCAATGGAAGAAATGTGTGAATACATTCTTACTTTTTGATATTGAAATAATGATTGATAAATAAATAATAACATGAAAGATTACTACATTACATTGGGAAGGTCAAAAGTGATAAAGGCAAATTTGAGATGTTCAGTTCTTGATAAGGACATTAAATTTGGAAAGAGATTTTCTTACAGAAAGAACGTGAGAACTAAATGAAAGAGATGATTTAGAGTTACACTGACTCGATCTTAGAAGAATAGCTTAACTTGGTCTTTGAAGAATCAAAGGTTCGAGGTCTAAGAAAATAGCTTGAGAAACTTGAGTACCACAATTGAATAGGAATTAATTAGCCAACATTTGCATAGCATACATGGAATTTCACATGCATTGCATAGCATATACTACATTCAAGAAAATATAGTGCATAAATTCAAGAAGCAGGGGAATTCCAAAATCTTACATGGAGAAGACAAATGTGAAGACATTTTTAAATTTGAGAAAAAGCTTGTCAAGTAAGTTTCTAATCCTTGAAATAGGATATCTCTCTGTAATAGGGTTTATTCGTAAGACCTTTGAGCATAATCTCCTGAAATTCCTTCAAACACAATTGTTAATTCCTTTGGACATGATTGTCGAGAAGCATTTACTTCCAAAGTTGTAGTACCTTTGTTTAGAGGAGCTTTGTTTTAGTCGTTGAGCCTCTATTTATAGGAGCTTTGTTTTTTATTTAAGTCATTGAGCCTCTGTTTAGAGGAGCTTGGTTTATTTTTCCAAAGTCGTTGAGCCTCTGATTAGAGGAGCCATTTATTTTTTTAAGTTGTTGAGTCTCTGATTAGAAGAGCCATTTATTTTTTAAGTCATTGAGCTTCTGTTTAGAGGAGCTTGGTTTATTTTTTTAAAGTCGTTGAGCCTATGATTAAAGGAGCCATTTATTTTCAAGGTCGTTGAGCCTCTGTTTAGAGGAGTTTTATTTATTTATTTTTTAAAGTCATTGAGCCTCTACTTAGAGGAGCTTTGATCAAAATTTTAACCCAAAAAAAAAAAGTGTCGAGTTGAGTCTTGAATGGGTGTCTACGTCCTTGCACAATTCTTGTTTCACAGAAAATGCACAAAGAGGGGTAACTGTAGATACCCAATTTGGTCCATGCCCGGATCAATCGGGCTTGATCCAAATAGATAAGCCCATTTGCATTCTTATTTTTATTTTTTATTTCTATTTATTTATAAATATATATATTTTTTATTATTATTTATCTTTTAATCTTTTTTATTTATCTATTAATATATATACGTTTTTATTATTTATTAATATATATTTTTTATTATTTATCTATCAATGTATATTTATCTATTTTTTTCTGGGTTTATCTGCTCTGAATTTTGTTTGAATTATTATTTGATAGATATAATTTTTGGTTCTAAAAGAAGGTTCTGCCATGAAGTAGGGGATTGAAAGAGTTTGGATTGGATTCAAAGAATGAATCTAAATCCCAGAAGGAATTGGGATTGATCAGAAACTCTTCTGATCAATCCCTATAAATGGGTGCTGGAACATACACGAAAAAACACACATAGATAGGGAGAAAAACACAACAGAGAGGAAACAGAAACAAAAGGTGTTTAGAGGCAATTTAGGATTTTTAGAAGATTTTTTTTCAAATTTTTTTGAAGTTTTTTCTGGAAAATTTTTGGAAATTTTCCAAAATCCGACAAAATTTTTCAACGAACCTTGAATTTTTTGACGAGTTTTCCAGGCAACTTTGAAGTTTTCGACATTATTTTCCAAAATCTGATGGAAATTTAACCGAATTCTAGGTTGGTTCTTCGGGTAAAGAGAAGGAGGAGAAAGCTGAGGGGCAGAGAAAGAAGGGGAAGGCGCATCTGAAGGAAAAAACCCATTCTTTGCCTTTTATACCTACGCAAAACGATGTCGTTTTAGTGTTAGTACGTTACCAGGATTCGTATGCTTTTGTTTGGGCTGACTTGACTCGATCATGACCCGATTCATTAACCCGCATGTTAGCCGATCCTTAGAGCCGAGTTGAGCCGAGCTGACGTCTCCGAGCCATGTCTTCGAGCTATTTTTTCTATCTTGAGCTGAGCTGAGCCATTCCAAAGGTTTTTTTTTCTTATTTATTATTATTATTATTTCTTTTATTATTATTATTATTATTAGTATTATTATTATTTATTTATTAGATTAGAATTATTTAGTATTTCTTATTTTATTTTTATTTTTATTTTTATTTTTATTTTTATCTTTATTTTTATTTTTATCTTTATTTTTATTTTATTTTATTTTATTTTTTGATTTTCTTTAAATATTTTTGAGGAAAAGTTGAAAGTATCAATTTTCTTTGAAATTAAAGTTTCAGAAAAACATTTTAGGAAAAAGTCGAAAGTATCAATTTTTCTTAAAATAGAAACTCCCAAATGCTTTTAAATAAAAGTGAAAAGTATTAATTTTCCTTGTATAAAAGCAATGAGTTTTTGAAGAGAAAAGGATTTATATCTAAAGCTGAATCATTTTTTTTTTCATTTTATTTCTTTTCTTTTTTGTGTCTTGAAATTTTTTTTAATGTTAAATAATCCAACGATAGAGCCTCTACAAGTGAAACAGCAGCCTCCTTGTATACTCTTAAGGTGAGAAAATTTTCTTAATTTTTTGCTAAAAGTATTAGAGTTAATTGAGAATAACTTTCAATAATTAATTATTTAGTAAATTTTTAAGGCTTATTGGATAACACAAAATTAAGCTGGTACCATCTTTTGATGGGCATTGTTAGGGTGTTATAACCTTCCTCATATGTAATCGTACTCCCGAATCCTGTTCTGGTTAGTAGACCTGAACCTATTTTTTTAGAGACCCTTAGGCTTAGGTGTTTCTTAAAAAGATAAATTCTTTAGGTGGTCAATCGCACCTAAATAAAAAAGATTGGTGGCGACTCCTTCAAGTCAATGTCTAGCGATGGATCTCTGGATCTAGACATTATGATAAGTTCAATTGAGCCCTAACCGAACCACCCTTCAACTGGTTCAACTGAATCTAGTTGAACCGTTCGTCAAACCATCCCTTCTCCAATCTAGTCAAACTAACGTTGACTGAACCATTTACCGGTCCAATTCAGGTAAAAAATTTTGTTTAATATTTTTATATATTATTTATATCATTTTTAATTTCATTATTATTATTATTTATACATGTTTTAAAACTTTTAGAATTTATTAGAATAAATATTTGTTGTTTCATAATAATGATCAATAATAATGATTAATAATAATAATAATAATAAGAACAACAATAGTATGAATAATTTTAAAACTTTTGATTCCTTTTAATATTTTTTTAATAACCAAGTGTTAAATAAAAATAAAAATTAAAAAATATAATAAATGATTATATAATAAATTAATAATAAGAAAATTTTCCCTGTCTAGATGTTGGAGGGAATAAAAACTATTTTTCAAAAAATAATTTCATCTAGATGTTGGAGAATTATTAAATAGTAATAATAATAAAATTAAAGGTTAATAAAAAAAACTACTACTAATACTACTACTACTAATAATAATAATAATAAATTTCCATAAAAGAGGGAAATATATAACAAATATTTTAATTAATTTTTAAAAATTATAAAAACCGAACTTGCTTCGAAAATCCACCTAAATATTGGGATTTTTAAGGATTTTGTATTTTTTAAAAAAATAAACCTTAAACCCTCCAAATTTTAAAATAAAAACCCTAGATCCTCTAACCCTTAAAACTAAGCCCTAAGTCCACTAAACCCTAAAACTAAATCCTAAACCTTCCAAAACCTAAAATCAAAAACCTAAACTTTCCAAACCCTAAAACTAAACCTTAAACCCTCCAAACCCTAAACCCTTCAAACCCTAAAATCAAAACCCTAAACCTCAAACCCTAAAATCAAAACACTAAACCCTTCAAACCCTAAAATCAAAACCCTAAATACTCCAAATCGTAAATCTAAAACCCTAAAACCCTAAATCCCAAATCCTAAAATCAAAATCCTAAACCTTTTAAACCTTAAATTTAGCACACAACCCCGAATCATCATAAAAAAGTCGCCAAACCTTAAAACCCCACCAATGCCCAAAATTATTCCAAAACTCTAAGGATACGTGTGAAAATTTTACATGAAATGATGTATTCCGAAATGCTGCCTAGACGATAGGGTATTTAGGAAACTTTATTTCATTAGTTTTGTTCATATGAATCCTCAATTAGTATTAATAATGTGATTAATAAATAAAAAAATATAATAGTAAATTAGAATCTTAAATATAAACAGTCACACCTAAACTTTGCCTAAATGTTAGAGAGTCAGGGTGATCTTATTATACTTAAGAACCCAACTTTAAAATTGTATTTCATCATGTCATATAACAACTATTGGCATACATACATCATCATGTTATTGTTGACATCCGTTTTGCATTTCTTAGTCTTTAATTTTTATTTGTTATTTGATAATACCATCATTTACTTTCTTGTATAAAATGTTTTTACAAAAAAAAAAAAAGGAGAAATATGTATTTTAAAATTGTGATATTATAAAATAACATTCCAAAAAAAATAATTCTTGGTACTTTGCCTAGATGTTGGAGAGTAACTAATAATTATCTTCTACAAAGAGTTTTATTTTTATTTTAAGGAACATTGTGTTAAATCTTAAGCGAAAAGAGTTATTTTAAATTCTACCTAGATGTTAGAGAATTTTAAGATAATTCTTTAACTTAAAGATTTTTTTAATATTCCTAAATAAAGAGTTTTAACAATAATTTATTTTTAAATGAAGGGGATTATTATTAAATTTCAAATTAAAACTATTTCATCCAACATAAAAAATAGCGCATAATTAATTGGTACCAATTTATAAGCGTTGTAGGGTGCTAATCCTTCTCCACATGTAACCAACTCTTGGATCTAGCCTAGTTTTCTAGATCGAAACTTATCTTTTTGATAAACTTTAAACCTACCCTTATAGTTTTGTTAAAAAGATAAATTTTTGGGTGACCAATCACACCTTAAAAAAGATTGGTGGTGACTCCCCTATTTTTCTCGATTTTAAAATTCTTTATGTCTGACAGTCCCAAAATTGTTATGATAGCTTGGTGACTCCATTGGGGAGCTTTGAGAGTCAGGCCAAAATTTTAATTATGTGCTATTAATAGTTGTTGGATTTAATTGGTTTTATTTGATATTTAATTCAATTCCTTTTATTTTAATTTTTCAAAATATATATACATACGTTAATAAATAAAATAAATTGTATGTTAGTTATTACTTTATTTTGATTATGTGTTTATGATTTATTTATGTTATTTTGATTAATACATTACTTTGCATACACTTTACATATTCACTCGTATGCACAAGCTCTAGACCCGGGCTCTTTTCCTTTTAGGAGGAAGTAAAGTAGTTACGTTTTTGTGAGGTGATAACCTTAACATTTGCTAATGAAATACTCCTACTCAGATTGAACCATTTTCGTTAATAGCCTATAATGGGTGAGGATTGGGGAGCCTTATTAGTCTATGATTAACAATAATGTAAGGAATAGTTTGAGAACCTTTGCACATATAAATCCTAACCCAGCATATCATGAGCCATAGGAAGCTTGCCTAAGGTAGAGCCTTGCTGACCTTTTTAAAGAAATAACCTAAAAATGTATTAAAATTTTAAAAAATGGCTAATAAAAGAAAAGCATTTTCTTTAAAAAAAATAAATTTTCTCTTAACATGTAGTTCATTCATTTGCTAATTGTTCAAATTTTACATTTTCATAAAATATTTTAGAATAAAATGATTTTTTTAGCATTATCCAACAAGCCGAAAAAAAAAAAGGTTTTCAGAAAAAAAATTAAAGATTTTTCTTAAATTCTTTGTTTATTGGCCAAATAAAAATTAATTTTCAAGTTCTAGTTATTTTGTTTTTCCTTCTCAAAAATAAATTTTTTTTGCATATTTTGTTTCATCTTTCACATTTCATACATCATAATAAATAATAATGTATCCCATCCCATACGCATCATAATAGGATAATATGAGCATTCCAACCCATCCATATTAATGGATAGTCCATGTATCTCATGTTATGCACATGTTGATAAATGACACATGCCTTCCATGCGCATCTTAATAAGTAGTTCGTACACTCCAATTCATTACATATTTAAAGTTAGTGTCGGTTTCACTAGGTTGGCATAACACAAGCATTGCATTCTATGTAAAAATATAATGTACACTTGATAGGTTCATGCATTCTATACAAGTATGTTGCATTTGTAATAGGTATACAATTCATCATTCACGTATGTATGTCATTGCATTTCATGCATATGCATTCACGAATAGTAAGGTCTTATAGAACATACATTGCATTTCATATCCTACCATCCCTGTAACATAACATTACATTCCTTACATACACATTCATGGTTGACGAAAATTTTCATTTGGGTCCTTTTACATATAAAAATCCATTGTCATAGGCATATATTCATTTCATGATTTTCTTTAGGCATCATATTCATGTATTCATAAACATACTTTGTGTGTCATGTAAGTTAAAAATTATTTTTATGGCATTCATTCAATAAGGGTAGTAATCTAGAATTTTTAGTTTAAGTCTCGAAATAAAATGTCTATCTTGGTGGGAATTAGAGTGGTAAAAATAGGAGATCAATTGGAATAAGGATTAGGGCTTTGGAGCTGAATCAAGAGGAATTTTGGCTCGAGCTTCGGGAGATGAAACAACAGATTGCTCAATTGATAGAAATGGTTAAAAGTAACGGTATGGTTGAGTTTATTGTTCCTCAAGGATCGTTGTCACTTTCATCAAGTCAAAATCAATAAGCTCTTATTAGTTCCAGCACTTTTCTAGAGCATACTAAGGCATTGGGTGGTTTAAATAGTAATTAAGGTTTGGGTGAACTAGCCATACAAATGATTGAGCTCAAAAGTTTGATTTCCAAGAAGGAGTCACCTGGCTTCAAACAACCATCACCAATTATCCCAAGTCTAAACCCACACTTAAGTCTTTCTTATGACTACTTTTAACCTTCTTTCCAAGCGTCTAAGATTAGGCCCCTAAATTTCACACAATCTCTGAAAATTCCACACTTGAATCCATGTCCACCACCTCACATTTCACAATTGCTTGTTTAACATGCTATTCCATCACCACATTTTCAACCCAATCTTTGACCCAGAGTTTCTTAATTCATTTCAAGCCTAATTATACCATAATCTTTTCAGCAAAGCAAACTAACCATAGGACAGAAAAACTCTCATGACACCAAAAGAAAGGCCCCTATTGATCTAATACCTGTGTCCTACATAGAGTTATACTCATTGCTCCTAGAAAACTAGCTCATTGCCCTATCCTTACTGAACCTTACAAACCACATTTCCCTGAATGATATGACCCCAATGCTTGATGTGAATATTATTTTGGCATCGCAGGCTATTTTTTAAAAAACTGCACTACTTTGAAACATATAGTACAAAGACTGATGAAATATGGATATCTGGGTTTTGACACCAAAATAAAGCTAGTTGCTCACAAGAACCCTTCATTGATCCATGTCGAGATAATAGGCAGTGCTGCAGGCAATAGCAAGGTTGGCCAGGATGATGAATAAAAAGTATAAGCTTTTAAAATGAAGGGTTGTCTTCCTTAATAATCATAATTAACTATTTTTGGATTTCTTAGGTGAAACAAAAGGGAGTGAGAACAGATATAGTACTTTTTAGCCTTAGGCCTAAAATGGCTCATGATGTGTAAACTTGATACTTTTAGGAATGAATGGAAACTTCTTTTGACTTGAATTTTCTATGAATTGATCCCTCTATCCACTTTTAATAATTGTATGTCTAAAGGAGCTTGTGAAAAAAGCTATTGTTGTTAATATGCTTTCACCAAACTTTTGAAAAAGAAGGAATGCCTTTAGATAACCCAACGAAAATATAGGATGGAACTCAAGTTTCTCCTCTTTAATAATAAAATTTGACTTACACATCATGAATCATCTATTTGAATTAATTATTTTTCATGCTAGCTAAGGACAAAGAATGATGACTGTGAATATGCTTTTGTTAAACCTTCAAAGCCAAAAGATTTTTTATAATTCATGTCATGAATTTTTGACTTTTGGTAATTAATAAAGGGTTCAAAGATAGCCATTCTAGGAAACAAGATTAGTTAAGTTTGCACACTTATAGTACTTGAGCCTGTACCAGAATCATGAAAAATGAAGATACAAGTCAAATAGATAGAGTAAAAAAAGCTTAGAGAGATATCAAATAAATAATCACGGGAATGCAACAAAACATGAACAGACAGTTGGCAAAATTAAAACAAATATTAACAGAGTTGACAAAAGAAAAAAAAATTGTTGAAACATATGGGGCAAGGGAGGAAACATCTATTGAGACACCATTATAACCATCTGGCTTCACATATGTTCAAGACCCCCATATGCCGTAAGCACCTCTAACAACTTATCAATCTTATATTGACACTTTTGCTAAGTTGCCCTCAATTTAGACAAATTTCAATCCCGGGCATACTCTTCATGACTTCATTGCTGTGCCTAATATGGATGATCCTAAAGAATTGAAGAAATTGAAAAAGGTGTCAAATTCATCAAGAGATACGATCATGAAGGATAAATATAGTCTGTTAGAAGAGAGACTGAAGGCAATTGAAGGCCATGATATATATGGGAGTGTTGATGCTAATGAGTTTACTCTAGTGCCTGATCTTGTTATTTCGTCAATGTTTAAAGCTCCAGACTTCGAAAAGTATAATGAAACGAAATGCCCTTTAACACACATCACCATATACTATCAAAAAATGACAGGCCACACTCATGATGATAAGTTGTTGATCCATTATTTTCAAGATAGTCTCACTAGATCTGCAATAAGATGGTATGCCTAACTGGATCGAAATAAGATTTACTGTTGGAATAATTTGGCTAGGGCCTTCCTAGCATAATACAAACATGTTGAAGATATGGCACCAGATAGTTGTCCCTACAAAACGTGAAAACAAGGTCAACTGAAACTTTTAAAGAATATGCACAAAGATAGAAAGACATGGCAACCCAAGTACAACCACCCTCGTCAGAGAAAAAATCGTTGTTCTGCTTGTCAATTCCTTGAACACTCCCTATTACAAACAAATGATCGAGAATGTCTTCAAAAAGTTTTCTGATATGGTGATTTCTAGTGAGATTATAGAAAATACAATTAAGAATGGTAGAATTAAGTTGAAAAATATGACAAATATTGAAAAAAGAAGTATATAAAAAAAGAATGAAGGAAAGGTGCAAGCAATCACAATAAAGGGGCATCAACCCAATAACTTTATCCTATACAACTTTTCTGCTTTTCAACAACCTCATCACCCTGTCTTAGGCAATATCTCTCATAACCCATATCTTTGCCAACCAAGCCAGCATTCAAGCTTTTCAGCAAATTCCCATATTCAAAGAACCATTCATGATCTTGTACTTACATTTGAACCTACCATCCGACCAATAAAGAGTTGAAAGAGACAAGGAATGATCAAGAGAAGCTGTCAATTCTTATTTTTTACCTTTTATCTTTACTAATAGAAGGTCAGTATCTCACTCTTGTGCCCTTAAAAATAACCCCAAATCCATTGGTAAGAAGTTATGATCCCAATGCCAAGTGTGATTACATATAGGGCCAATTGGCCACTTAACTGAAAAATACAAATAGCTAAAAAAAAAGGTTGAAGATCTTATCAAGAGTGGTATTCTGACTCCAGAGGTGATAGAATAATGGAAGTTAACTCTGTCTAATTGCCAAATGTGAAGAGTTAAGATGAAAAAAGAGGTCTCAAGTTCTAAAAAATAAAGACGGGATGATTTTCTTTTAAAACTTTTTATTGTGTATGTATGACGTACATGGTGTCCCTAGGAGTTATCAACTTATTTTGAAAGAATTGAATGTTTTGGATCTTTTTATGAAATTTTCTCTTTATGCATTTGTTTGAATAAAAAGTCCCACATAAGTAACTTTCAAGATAAAAAAAAAAAAACACAAAAAAAAGGAAAAAAAAGTTTTCTTCTGTAATAAAGATGGAAAGATTCTTGAAGGAAATGGTGATTACTATTCATCAAATAGCTCCACACCTTTTGAATATTTCCATGCTCCTAATCACTCAAATGATTTAACTTATCAACTATAACCCCTAAGAGAATGTGAGTTTGAATTCATACTTTAAAGGGGTGATAATCTTTTCATGGGCAACGAGCAAAAAAGGTCAATTTTAAAAGTTTATTTTGATTTAAAAAAAAATTAAGTAAGATGCTCTTTCAAATTTTCAATTGGTAATTCAATGTGTGTCAAAATTTTGCTATGACCATAGACACAAAAATACCTAAACGTTTTCTCTTAGGTAACCCTTGTTTCACGTCTTAAGACACATTGATAAAAAAAAATAAAATCTCTTTTTGCCTAAGACAATTTGTTTCATACCTTTATGCCTTTTCTCTTCCTTTCACCAAGAAAATATCAAAAAATTTGGAGCCCAAAAAGCCTTTTCGAACTATACAATCAATCCCATACAACTTGATTTTTATCACCATGAGAACTTTGAGTGGAAAACAAAATGGGGCATAAAAAGAAAGAAAACAAAAAAAAAAGCAAAAAGATAAAAAATAAAAATAAATAAAAAGATCTCTTTTATCTCATCCTTTAATAATTCGCTCTTCAAACCAAGTGATCACGTTTGAAATGATGAATGATCATCTTTCTCTATTCTTCTCATATATAAAAATTATCCACTTGCTACCCATTTGAGCCTATTGAATTTTTTGTTCTAAAATAAACCTCGGCCAAGGATTGCTTTCTACATTATGGGCAAAATAAGGATACCTTCAAGAAACCAACTTCAATGAAAGTGTTTGATATTCGGAGACGAGAGTTCAGGGCAAAAAAGTGAAAAAGGCTTTGATTGAAATTCTAAGAATTCAAGAGAGTAAACAGTTAAAGATGAAGTTAGGCATTTCTAAGGAAGAGCAAAAAAACCTTGGGGATAAGAATCTAAAGCTTTAGTTAGAATCCAAACAAAAAAAATCCTAAAAAATTGAAAAAACAAAAAAAAAGAAAATATGTACCTTAAAAATGAGAATTCAAGGTGAAAAAAAAGTGAATAAAGTTACTGAAACTAAAGCCAGATGTTTTAAGAAAAAAAAAAAGAAAAGCAAAGAAAGAAAGCCAGAGAACGCTCATCAAGATCCTTGGCCTAATTACCTTGAATAATATATTTTGATCCTATTTATCCATTTTTTTTCAAAACACCTAATCTCGACCTACATTAAATACCTTGAAAAGTCCATTTTGATCAAATGTCACTTAGATTGAAGAGCAATGTCTTTGAAAATTGGTACATACTTGTTCGTATTTGGCAAGATTTCACCAAGTTCTTCATTGATAAAAAATATAGCTCTAAGGTGAAAACCCCAATATGACAATTTAAAGCTAAAGTCATTCTTGAAGCCCCAAAAAGAATTTTAGAGTTCCAAGTTTTTTTTCTAATCAGAATAAAAAATCTCGAGGCAAAACCTTTGAAAGGTCAATACCTGTTGAAAACTTTACATTTCATAACAAAAAAAAAAAAAAACCAACCTTTTTTCTCTTCCCAAACCTTGTTCGAAAAGTAATGGCTAGTTTTAACACATATTGAAGTATCACATTTTCAATAAAAGAAAAGTGCTTCAAAAAAATTATCTCTTTCATGAGCCCAAGAGAAACCTTTGAACCTCGTCGAGCTTTCCATGAAAGAATTGAATTGTCAATTACCCCTATCCAGAAGTATTCCAAATAGTAATCATCAATTTCCAAAAGATTTGGAAGCCTTAAACTTTTAAATTTTCTCATTGATTGCAAAGATACTTTACATGGGGCAATTTTCTAATCACTTTTGAAAATTTTCAAGATTATTTGAGCATTTTATACATAATACCAAGTTTATCTTTGGTGAAAATTAAACATTGAAAATTTAAACAATGATCTTTTTTAAAAAAAAAAAGAGGGGAAAAAAGAGTCTTTGCATTTGTATTGCTTGCATAATTAGAAAGACATTTGCTTGCAAATGAAAAAACAAAAAAGAGATGTTCGTAGTTGCATCACTTGCTTGTGCATTATGAAAGGGACATTTACATTTGCATCACAAGAAAGACATTTGCATTTGCATCACTTGCATTTGCATTTGCATTTGTATAAAATATTTGCATGTGCACCATAAGAAAAATTTGCATTTGTATCATGGCATCTGCATCCTAAGGCATTTGCAAGGGCATTTACATGAAAAAAAACATTGTCACTTGCATTGTGAAAAGGTCAAATATATTTGCACCAAGCATTCATATTTTTGCATTTTCATTAACATTTGCATTCACGTCAACATTTTCATTAGCGTCATTTGATGAGAATAGACATTTGTATCATGATTGCAAATATAAAAAACAAGAGAAAATAATTAGAAAAAAAGAGAGAGAAAAGAAAAAGAAGATTTTAAAGTTTCAAAGCCTTTACTTAAAGGGAACCATTTTTAAACAAAATTTCAAAGCCTCTATTTAGGAGGAGCCTTTTTTGAACAAGACCTTTAAAGTCTCAAAATCTCTAAGACTTCTGGGTAAAAGATTTTTAAATTTTCAAAGTTTCATTACCTTCGATTAGAAAGAGTATTCAAAGATTTTAAGATTTGTAAGACCTCCGGGCATAATCTTTAAGACCTCCGAGCATAATTTCTAAGACCTCCAGACATAATTTTGACTTACGATGTTATCCCGATCGATTCTTTACTTTTTGACTTATGGTATTGTCTGATCATTTTCTTATTTTTTAGGTTGCAGTGTTGTTCCAATTGATTCTTTAAGACCTCCATACATAATCTCTAAAGACCTCCAGGTAAAGCATTTTAGAAGTTTCAACACCTCTATTATGAGGAGCATTAAAAGATTTCTAAGATTTGTAAGACCTTTGGGCATAATTTTCAAGACCTCCTGGCACAATCTCTAAGACTTATGGGCATAATTTTCTAAGAACTTTGGGTATAATTTTCAAGGCCTTTAGGCATAATTTTGACTTATGGTATTGTCCTGGTTGATTCCATAATTTTGATTTATGGTATTATCTCGATCATTTTTTTTACTATTCGACTTGCGATGTTGTCCCGATCAATTCTTTATTTCTCAACTTATGGTGTTGTCTCAGTTGTTCTTTATTTTTCAACTCACGACGTCATCTCGGTCATTGTCTTTATCACTTAACTTGAGATTAAATCACAAAAAAAGAAAACAAAATAAAAAAAAACTTTTAAAAAATCCTCGATTTCCTTTAAAAAAAATTATTGTTTTTGTCTTTGCCATATTCTTGATTCTCAACAATGTGCAAAGAAAGAAAACTGTAGACACCAATTTTGTCCAGGTCTCGATTTAAGTTTTCGAGTTTTATTGAGTTCGCAGGCCAAAGCCCGATTTCTTTTTCAGGCTCGAGCCCACTTTTGTTGTTTCATTTTTACTGTTGTTTTTATTTATAAAATATCATTTATTAATTAAATATTAAAAAATAAAAAAATAATAATAAGAAGGGGGCTAGTGTACGGCACTACTGTCACCTTTTGTCCAATCCCCTCACCAGCCACCAGACTAGCCACCCCTTACAACCTACCCTAGCCACACCTATAGCTACTCCCTAGAGCCACCCCTACAACCATCACATGCTCCCTCTTTAAAGCTCCTAAAAACCCCTCCAGAAATATCGAAGCATCGATCCTTTTTTTCTTTTCACTTGTGCACAAACACAGCCGAGGCTCTTAGCACCCAAGCTCTCACACCCAAAAGACCCAGCACCTGCACTCAACCTAAACACCTTCTGCTCAGAACCCCAACACTCAACACCGACCTGTACCACAGCACCTTCAAAACCTAAGGATCAAATCTTTCCCATACCTAACTAGAAACCCAAACCTAGTGCTGCACATCCACTCCCTACACCCGAAACCACCACACCAACACCCAACGAGCTTCCGAACATCAATTCCCCATAATACCCATAAGAAAACCAAAAAAAAATCCACATAGAAAAAAACACACAAAAAAATCAAACACAGTCCTCCTCGTAGGGAAGAACCTAATGCCAAGCTACCTGCAAAAACAAAAAGAATAATCATCAGTTGCATTTTTTTTAGAAAAGGGGAAAAAAAGGAAAAATTGAAGCTTTAAACCCTAATCTATGCCAATCGTGGCTGTTCCTAGTGAAACGAACGCTAGATTTGGAAAAAGCATGTTAAGGAGGATTTTTTGGGAGTTTTTGGTATTTTCAGTCACTGGTGACCACCAACGATAACCCTAGACGACAACCAATATGGCAGTGCAAATGGCCGATGGCAGAGCTTTGGAGCTCTCCCTAGAGCTTTAAATTTTTTTTTGAAAAGAAGATAAAGTGAAGAAAAAAATTTTGTGTTTTATATAGGGTTAAAAAACCCAAAACGATGCCCGTTTAAGCTAAGAATGATCTACGCATGGACTCGGATTCGACTCGGGATCCACGCAACCTAACCCATCAACCTTTCCTTTAGTTAGCCTTGAACTGGTTCAATCAAACCTTCGCTAAACCACACCTCAGCTGGTTCAATTAAACCGGTCATTGAACCATCCCCTTTCTAGTTTAGCCGAATCGATGTTGACTAGACCGTTGACCCCAGGTAAAAAAAAATTTTAAAATTTTTTTATATATTATTTATATCATTTTTAATTTATTATTATTGTTATTTATGCATGTTTTAAAACTTTTAGAATTTATTAGAATAAATAGTTGTTGTTTCATAATAATGATTAATAATAATAATAATAATAATAACAACAATAATAAAAATAATTTCAAAACTTTTGATTCCTTTTAATATTTTTTTAATAACCAAGTGTTAAATAAAAAATTAAAATTAAAAAATATAAAGAATGATTATATAACAAATTAATAATAAGAAAATTTTCCTTGCCTAGATGTCGGAGGGAATAAAAACTGTTTTTTAAAAAATAATTCCACCTAGATGTTGAAGAATTATTAAATAGTATAATAAAATTAAAGGTTAATAAAAAAAACTACTACTACTACTACTAATAATAATAATAATAAATTTTCATAAAAGAGGGAAATATATGAAAAATATTTTAATTAATTTTTGAAAATTATAAAAATCGAACTTGCGTTAAAAGTCCACCTAAATGTTAAGGATTTTTAGAGATGTTTACATTTAAAAAAAAATAAACCTTAAAACTAAACCCTAAACCCTAAAAACCTTAAAATTAAACCCTAAACCTTTCAAACCTTAAAATCAAAATCTTGAACCCTAAAGACCCTAAAATCAAAACCCTAAATCCTTAAAATTCTAAAATCAAAACCCCAAACCCTAAAATTGAAACCTTAAACCATCCAAACCCTAAATACTCCAAACTATAAATCTAAAACTCTAAAATCCTAAACCCCAAATCCTAAAATCAAAACCTTAAACCTTTTAAACCCTAAATTTAGGACACAACCGCAAATCATCATCAAAATGTCGCCAAACCTTAAAACCCCACCTATGCCCAAAATTATTTTGTAACTCTAAAGATACGTGTGAAAATCTCACATGAAATTATTTATTCCTGAATACCGCCTAGATGATGAAGTATTTAGGAAACTTTATTGCATTAAGTTTGTGCATATGAATCCTCAATTAGTATTAATAATGGGATTAATAAACAAAAAAATATATAATAGTAAATTGGGATCTTAAATATAAATAGTCACACCTAAGCTCTGCCTAGATGTTAGAGAGTTGGGTGATCTTATTATACTTAAGAATCAAACTTTAAAATTGCATTTCATCACCTTGCATAACAACTATTGGCATACATACATCATCATGTTATTGTTGACATACGTTTTGCATTTCTCAGTCTTTAATTTTTATTTGTTATCTAATAATACCATAATTTACTTTCTCGTATAAAATATTTTTACAAAAAAAAAAAAAGGAGAAATATGTATTTTAAAATTGTGATATTATAAAATAACATTTCAAATAAAATAATTCTTGGTACTCTACCTAAATATTGGAGAGTAACTAACAATTATCTTCTACAAAGAGTTTTATTTTTATTTTGTGGCACATTGTGCTAAATCTTAAGCGAAAAGAGTTATTCTAAATTCTGCTTAGATATTGGAGAATTTTAAAATAATTCTTTAACTTAAAGATTTCTTCAATATTCCTAAATAAAGAATTTTAACAAAAATTTATTTTTTAAATGAAAGAGATTATTATTAAATTTCAAATTAAAATCATTTCATCCAACACTGGAAATAGTGCATAATTAATTGGTATCAAGTTATAGATGTTGTGAGGGTGCTAATCTTTCCCTAAATGTAACCAACTCCCAGACCCAACCTAGTTTTTATAGATCAAAATTTATCTTTTTGATAAACTTTATACCCGCCCTTATAGTTTTATTAAAAAGTTAAACTTTTGGGTGGCCAATTACACCTTAGAAAAGATTGATGATGATTCCCTCATTTTTTTTTATTTTAAAATTTTTTACATCTAACGGTCCCAAAACCATTATGACACAAGGAAAAGAAAAATAGACCAAAATTAGAAATCCTTCATTTCATGAGGTTTTTTAAAATTTCAGATGGGAAGCAAAATTTATCTTACATTTACATTGAATAATTGGTATTTTTGATCTATTATAACCTTAATATCACAAAAAATACATCATAAACTAACATTGAATCTTACTTGCATTTAATAAAATATTTATTTTTAATTGATAAAAAAAAATTCTGATTTAGTAAACTATATTTCTCATAATAAACATAGTCGTTTAAATAAATATATTACATTTATTTTTAATAATAGATTACATTTGATATTAAAAATGTAATCTCATATGATAATAAACTATAATAATAATCGTCGGCATTTGAAAAGTCCCAAGGAAGTTTTTAGGAATAGAATTTTTTCTTGCATAAAATATCTTAAAACTACTTGAAAGAGAAAGGAAAAATGGCAGAAAATTTTTACAAATAGAAAAAAAAAAAAGAAAAAAAGGAAGAGAACTTTCAGCTTTGTTACAATAAAAAGATGTGATTTTTCTCCAGCGTTGATGGTTTCATCTTGATCAGATTTTGAAAATCCATTAACTCCTTGAAAATGAGAGCTTGTGATAGAGAGGATGAAGGAAAGCCTGGCGCTGTGGCAAAGGAAGTACATTTCATTTGCAGCTAGAGTGACCTTTATTAAATCAATCTTAAGGACACTACCTTTGTATTATTTGTCCATTTTTAGAGCACCAAAGGGAGTGATTAGGAAATTGGAACAATTGAGAAGATCCATTTTGTGGGGAAGAGGGGATGATAAAAGGAAGATAGCTAAGGTGAAGTGGAGTACAGTATGTAAACCGAAGAGATATGGGAGTTTGGGGGTGTCAAGTTTAATTAATAAAAACATGGCACTTTTGGACAAATGGTGGTGGAATATGGGACAAAAGGAGAGCTTTATGGGGGGGCTTATAGAGGATAAATATGGTAGAGGAGATTAGAATGGATGCCAAATGAAAGGCATGATCAACAAATGTCACATACATGGAAAGGAGTACAGAATTTGAGACATGAGGAAGGAATGACTAGAATGATAGAAACAGGGGGTTGTAGATGGGTGGTTGGTGATGGAAGCGAGGTCATATTTTGGTTGGATAAATGGGTAGGACATAGACCATTGAGATATAGGTTTCCAGGATCATATGTATTAGCAATGGATAAGAATAGTAAAGTTGGGGAAGTGTTTAATAAAAAAACAGGGTAATGGAACATTCCTATGAGGAGGCAATTGTTCGATTGGGAAAAAGAGCTGACGAATAATTTGTTGAAGAGTGTAAAGGAAGTATAGATTAGAGCAAATATAGGGGATAAACTGGTTTGGGAAGCAGAAGGAAAGGGAAACTATTCGATAAAACACGTAATATCAATACTGGATGGAAATCGGTGTACGACGGATTAGCAAGGACGTTTCAACACAATGTGGATGCTGAAGGTTCCTCCAAAGGTACAAAACTTTCTATGGCTAGGTGTGCAAAATTCAATTCCTTCTAAATGTTTCTTAAGATCAAGAGGTGTAAATATAGGAGATCAATGCTTGTGTCAGTGGTGCAAGTCATTTGAGGAGGATTGTGCACATATTCTTGTATGGTGTAAATTCTCAGGGCTGTTTGGTGTTCAGTTTTAAAATGGTGGGGATTACGTTGGGTTTTACCAAGAATAGTAGAATATATATGTTAAACCAATGCATTAGCACGCCATTTGTGGGGGTGCTGAAATGAAATGGCTAGCAGTATGTAGTGCTACATTTTGGTTGATCTAGTTGGGAAGAAACGAGACAGTCTTTTAGAATAAAAAGTGGAATGGGGACGACGTTTTGTTTTTGGTAAAACTAAGGTTATTTCTGTGGATAAAAGCTATGGAAGTAGGTGGCGAATTAAAAGAATCAGAGTGGTGGGTGAATCCTACAATATCCTAGGAAGAAGATAGTAGAATTAGAAGCAGGGAGGGGGTGAAGTGGGAATGTCCGGAAGACAATGTGATGAAATTTAACGTAGATGGCTCGGTTAGAGGGAAGCAAGGTCAAGCTGGATGCGGGGGTTACTCAGAGATGCAGCTGAAAATATCAGAGGCATATTCTACAGTCCACTAGGAATACAAGAACCAAGTAAGGCTGAGCTACTGGCGATTAAGATAGCAGTGGAATTATTTACAGGAACTACATGGTGCAAGCAATAGACTTTAGTTATAGAATTTGATTCAAAAGTGATGATAAATTCGGCGTTAAAAAAGGAATCAACACTTTGGAGGCAATGGAAAGAACTAAACGAAATAGATAGATTGAGGCAGATAATAGGACAAGTATATTTTGTGCATGTTTATAGAGAGGCAAACGGATTTGCAGACTCATTGGCAAAAAGGGGAGTGGATTTAGGGTTGGCAGCCCCAACCGGCGAATTCCGACCCGACCCCTTATGGTCAATTTTTGTTTTTTTTAAATCGGGTTTTAGATCGGGTCAGATCGTGCATTATTAAGAAAAAATCGGGTTTGGATTTTAGGCAAATTCAATCCGACTCGATCCGATATTATATAAAAAATTATTTTTTAATTATTAATATATATATTTATATATTTATATTTAAAAAATAATATTTTATATTTAAAAAAATAATATTTTATTAATTTCGAGTTAGATTTGATCAAATTCGGATTTTATTGTTATAAAATCGGATCGAGTTCGAGACGAACAAAAACCTGCTCCGACTTGACTCGTTGCCAACCCTAAGTGGATTCACCATAACTTTTCCAAGCTTGGCTATGAGGTTGTTTAAACATTCTAAGGTTAGCTTGAAATCATGCAGTGCAATATTCTACTAGAATTATCAGTTGAACTTGTGAAAACAGCTATATCTGTATGCTTTCATTAATAAAAAGAAAATGATTGGCTAAGCAAAAAAAAAAAAAAACTCCTTAGACCCGAATCGAAACCTAAATCTAACTTCATCTTCTTCACTTTCAACACATATCAAATCTGCCTCTATTTCAAAAACTAAAGAAAACTTACTTTCCTCTTCATCATCCTTCATCTTTGTATCAACCTTTTCCTTTTTGATATTCTTGAATTTTATGGTTTCAATCTTTGATGCTTTTCAATTCTTGGGATTTCGTGTGGTTGATGTTCTAAATACAAGTACTCTCAGTTGCTTTGCTCTTCTTGCTTTACTCTGCTTTGAGTCTTTGAAATAATGGTTAAATATAAAATAGCCCTTGTATTATATATTTTCTCTCAATTTGGTGCTTAAAGAAATAAAAATTTTAATATGATACTCTAACTTTTATTTTGTCATTTACTTTTATATTTGAGACTAATGTTGTTAATTAGCTTGTTAATATGGCATAAATATCCAAAACTATGTTAACACATGTAAAAAAAAAGTTTTATCAGTGTCAAATCATCAATAGCCACAACAACATTAAAAGAAATTTTTTAAAAATTTCCAAAAAATTTTAAAATTTTTTGAAAAATCTGAAATATTTTTAAAAAATTATTTAAAAAATTGAAATATTTAAAACATTTTAAAAATATATATGAAAACTTAAAAAATTCAAGAAATCTCAAAATTTTTAAAAAAAATCCAAAAAAATTTTGTTCAAAAAAATAAAATTTTAATAAAAATAAAATTTTCTTAAAATTAAAAAAAATCATAAAAACTTTTAAAAATTGAAAGTAATAAAAATCTTTCTTTTTTAAATCCAAAAAATTTTTAAAATTTTATAAAAAATTTTGTAAAAATTATGAAAAATTTTCATTTTTTTTAATGTTACAATTTTTTTTATATATTTTATGAATTTTATAATATATTTTTAACTTTTTGGATTTTTATTAAAATTTTAACTTTTTTATTTTTAATTTTAGAATTTTTTATTTTTTATAATTTTCTAGAAAATTTCAATTTTTTGTAATTTTTAAGAATTTTTTAAAGTTTTAATTTTTTTATAAATTTTTTGATTTTTTAAAAAAATTTTTAGAATTTAGAATTTTCAATTTTTCAAAAAATTTTAAATTCTTTTTATTTTTAAATTTTTAAGTTTTTGTGAATCTTTTTTTTTTAATTTTAAGAATTTTTTATTTTTATTAAAATTTTCATTTGTTTGATTTTTTAGAAAAAATTTCAATATTTGGTTTTTATTGAGATTTTTTCCAAATTTTTTAAGTTTTAATAAAGTTTTTAAAATTTTAAAATATTTCATATATTTTTTATTTTCTTATAATTTTTTAAAAATATTTTAGATTTTTTAAAAAAATTTTGAATTTTTTTATTAATAGTAATATAACAATTGATGATATAGAGTTGATTGAACTTTTTTATAACATGTGTCCAAATTTTATTGGTTATTCATAATATATCAACAAGTTAACTATCGACGCTAGTTTGAAGTAACAAAATAGATAATAAATAAAAATTTGGGTATCAAACATATAATTTTATTTTTTAAAAAACTAAATTAATAAAAAATATATAATACATTAACTAGATTTATTTTAACCCTTTAAATAATTTGATAACAGCTTTTTTTTATAAACGTCATCTATACAAACATAAACGACGGTTAGTTAGCAACAATCGTCCTCTATATTCAACTAGATGATGATTGTTCTTAATAAACGTCGTTTAATATAGAATTATGTACTAGGAAATTTAGTATTTTGCACACGTAATCGATTGGATAAATTAGATGCATCAAACTGTAAGTAATATTATGTATATTTATTCTATATACAAGGTATGAATTAATGTATTAAGGAGTTATAAAATTGATATACATTTTTAGCGTTATATAAATATATAAATTAATTTAATTGAATTGCTTTCAAAATAAATAAATAAATAAATATATTAAAAAAATATTAAATAAATCGATTATTCATGCGTTGATAAATATATTATAAAAATATTAAATAAATAATTTTATGAATATTAATTATTATTTATTATAAAAATAATAATATAATAAAAAAATTCATTAAATAATATTGATTCTAAAAACCAAACACAAATATATTCCTTGAAGTCAATAAGATACAAAAATCATTTATTTACTTTGAATATCACATATTTTGTTTAAAATCACTTATATATCACATATTATTTTAAAATCACTTATCCTTTAAATCTAAAATTCTATAAACTAAACGTCTTCTACAAATCACCGTCGGTGTATTTAGAAATTGGTGTTTGCGTCAACAAGATGGAAGTAGCTTCATTTCATGCAATAAAAAAACGCGTCTGTTTATTTTATTTTATTTTTTTTCGTGAACATCCTCATTTCTGATTTACTGTTACACTGGGATGCTCCCAGGAAACTATGATTTATTGTTTGTTTTAAAAAGGTTGTAGTCGGCAGACTCTCAAATCTTTAATGGTTTGATTGTCTTTCTTATTCGGAAAGTGGAGCTAAACCAATTTGATTACAGCCACTACTATACATGTTTCAGGTCATCTTTAAATTCTTAGATTGCGGCACCCTATTGCAGCACATGCCTATTATGAAGATCGGCAGAAACAATTAAGCTACTCATTAGGATTCTAAACCAGAACAACTTCAACGGTTTTGCTTTTTTTTTTTTTTTCTTCTTTTGATGACAACTGACAAATGATCTATGATCTATCAAAATATTATAGTCGTATAGTGTTTGAGACAAAAATGGAAAATACGTGTTTCACTCTCATCACCATTTCATTCATTTGGAATGGCACTATCATTATTCACTAACGAAATCCTACATGTAATAACATACAGCATTGCCATTTAATTGTTAAAAAGTAAGAATGAAAACTGTAAAGGAGTTTTCTGATAACATATTGACTCTCATAATTCATACTATTACTACTATTACTTTTACGATTAGTTCTTCAAGCATTATTGACTTATTTGGATACTATAATTTCTTCCACTAGTATTAGTTATTCAAGCATTGTCAGATTTATTTAAATTTAAAAAAAAAAAAAGTAAAACAAAACAGAAGCACTCAAGCTGCTGGTCTTGATTATAGAAAAATCAAAATCATTGCACATTTTATATTTACATTCCAAAAAAGAGCCATTATCTGCCCCCCACCCCCTACACCATTGACTAAGAGGCATGACATGAACAATAAAACAGGCTTGGAAGGAGGGCATTTTTTTTTTTCCAAAATGGACCCAAATTCAACAACAACCCAAGAAACCGTTACTTACGTCCCGCCAAAATCATCAAAATAAGAAAGCCATTAACAGCAAAGACCCCAAAACTAAACTGACACATTAATTTTCTTGATAATTTTTAGTAGTAGTAGTTATATTTTATTGTTTTTGTGACAGCTATTAAAAGAAGTAACCCGATGATGAACCCAAATCAAATTCATCAGTTACGGTATCAGTAACCGATGGCATCCTCCCAAAGAGTGGGCTGTGCTGCACAAACTCGTAAGAGTTAAAGCCCAAATATGGTCCACTCACTCTTGAGTCAAACCCATTTTCGATTTGATCTGAGTACCCGAAAAGGCCTGTGTCACTCCAAGCTCCATAACTCATTTCCGAACCATCAACTCCAGACCCGTTACGAGTGGAAGAGACGTCTGGAGGCAAAGGTGGCAGCTCACAGTCATCACTGAACTGTTGAGAACCACCATTTCCAGCATCCATAACACCAGTAATGGGCCTGTAAGACCCTACCGTATCACTACTCTCTTGGTTCCACTCGTCTCCAGGAGGTAACCCGGAAGAAAACTGGCATGTATTGAAAGGGTCTTGACTGAAGAAAAGCTGGTTCTGTTTGACTTCGTTTTGTTGGTGGAAAGAGGGATTAATGGAAAAAATGGATGACATATCATGCTGTGATTCGTCAGGGGAGATGATGGAGGTGACTGATGAGCCATTTGGCATATCAGAATAGACAAAGTTGGTTCGAGCCTTGGAGCCACGCATGGAGCGAGCGGCACGGTCGTAGGCTAAGGCAGCTTCCTCGGCAGTGTCAAACGTGCCAAGCCAGTGCCTTTCTTTTGTAGAAGGGTCTCTTATCTCCGCTGCATATCTGCCCCATGGCCTCCTCCTTACTCCCAAGAATCTTGTTTCTTGTTGCTGTTGTTGCGGCTGAGGTCGCTGGTGCTGTTTTCTTTTGTTTTTAGAAGAGGAAGGCGAGTTGGTTTTTGAGTTGTTGCAGTCCATGAAGATAAAGAAAGCTTTGGAGTTGATAGGGGCTGCTATGAAAGAAATAACTTTTGTGTTTCTGCCTTTGTTTAACTGTCTGTCTCTCTGGGGCTTTAAAGGACAGTTTTTTATTTTTGTTTTATATTTTTTTTCCGGTTTCTAAGACAGAAAGAAAGAGAGTAAAAAGGAAGAAAGCTCTTGGTCTTCTCTTGAATGGAATAGAGCAGTATTACATTGGTGATTTTTAAGAAGAGAATGATAGTTGGCCTTGGTTATGGGGCGTTTTCGTGTTGGGTGTTTAAATAAGGAGATTTTCTAAAAAAAAAAAAAGAAAAAGAAAAAGGAGATATTCTCCCCGTTTTATTCTTGTTTACCAGAGTTGGCCTTGGAGAAATTTTCAAATGCATTTCATGGTTATGTAATCCAAAATTATGAGTGAGAGAGAGCAATCTCCCATGCTCGCTAATGATCCTAGTGTGGGACCTTGGTTCTGATTGGACCCTCATAAACTCGCATGAGCACAGCTGCCCTTCATTATGAATCACTCAATACAATCACTTTTCTAATTAGGTGATGATGTTTGAGAATGAAAGCATTAACTACACCATGAAAGCTTTCTTTAATATGCCAAACTTCCTCGAACCAGTTTTACCTCTTTTTAAAAGAACTTAAAATATTTAGTCCATTTTGCTTATAATTCAATTTGATTAACTAGAATAAGAGAGGTATTCCTTCTTAAAACTCAATTTTCAATAATTAGATGACCTGTGCCACTTAAGGGCACCCCTTGGCATGAATTTGGCAAAGATACAAATTGATTGACCCGTATTTATGAGTTTTGAGAACTCATCATTCATCTGCCTGGAGTTCAATTATATCCCTAGGGCCAAAAGATTAAACTTTCTGATGGTTTCTCCTGCAGTCCTGTCCACTGAGTAAGTGCTATCATGGGCTCATCAGCAGCTTAATGTATACCCATGATTGACATGTGCTCCTTGAATGAACTTTCTAGCAATTTTCATTTCCATAACTTAATATATACCCATGATTGACATCAGCAGTTTTGACATGTGCTCCTTGTATACCCATCAACTTCTTTCTCTTGATTTCTAATGAGTTGAGACTTCTAATATCTTCTCCAAAGATTCTGATACGCAAGCTTGCAGGAGAGAGTCTCAGTTGAATCAGGAACTAATAATGGAATGTACTCATAAAATCACTAGTATTTATGAGTATGCATGACTCTGAATATAACTTTATCCAAACTCGAAAAGGTTTGTAACCTGCACCATATGATTGCTTAATGCATGATCACAATCCAATTATGATTCCCATGATTATTCAATTGTCAATACCCATCATTTCTACATGTATATTTTTTACCGACCTTTTATCTTTCTGGCTTATAATACAAGTCTTAAAGCTTTTTCCTTCTGACAGAAAACAACACAATCTATACAAATATATATATATATATATATATTTATAATACGTATTAGTTTTCACCTACATTGAAAGGGTCGTGTTGCCCTAGACCACTGCAGATGGAGCCTTTTTACGTGGAACAAAAATTATAAGGAATATCATAATCTCAGCCATGTGCATCCAATTTAAGCCAAATATAATGATAAGTTCCACAAGCTTTCTCAGCTTTTGAAGCTAAAATGTGAGCTTTTTTTATCTTTTTCAATCCCATGGGGAATGCCTTTTTCCTATTTTTTAAGCATTTGTGAAGTTTTGGAGCATCCTTGTTGCACATTATTATGTATGAACACACTCAAATAAAATGAAGGGGAATAAGGAATGTTGGGTTGCATGTGCGAAGGACACATAGGCATGCTTTTTTGAACAAAACAATTCACTAGGAAGACCTACTTAGTCGTAATTAAAATCACACGAAGTTCTAATTAACATGGCAGCATATATGCTTTGACCCGAAAGGGACCTACATAAATATAAACACCATTTGTATTTTTTTTATATAAAAAAATGACAACTTGAGGATGTCTTATGGGTAATGAGATTTAAATTTTAGATTTATTTGGTGTTATTATTTAAAAATAATTATATAAGTTAATTGAATTAAATTTTGAATTTAAATACCACTAATATTTTGCTCTTTATTTAAATATAAAAAATAATATACATAAAATTGAACTTAAATCGAGAAATCAAGGAGTATTGTCTCTGCTTAGGTAATCCATGTGACTAATAAAAGAAACTCTTATAGCCTTACTCTAAATCCTCATTCTAAGATGAATTGCTTAAGAAAAGACAATGATGATGAAACATGAAGTACCCAGAACAAAGCTCTTTTAATATGTTAATCTTCCAAGGTTAATTTTAAAGAACATATAATATATACGTTATCAGAAAACATATTAACTGTAATAAAAGGAGCGATCAAGGCTCACGATACAGAAAACAGGGGTTTCTTCTTTCAAAAATAAGTGTCTCAATCCAATAACATATTCTACTCCATAGAATGTATTTTCAAATAGGGAAAACTGGGTATCCCAAGTTAGAGATGCGACTTTCAGATCCTCCTTATCCTTCGCAGTAATTGGCAAGATCGGATTCCAATATACTCCCCGCTAAAGTCACACTATAGGTCAAAAATCTGCAAAGACTTTTGAGGAGAGACGTAATATTCTTTTTTTCTCACAATGGGCGCCAAATTTGATGCAAAGATGCGTTGGATTTGGATTAAGAGCATGCATGCATTATCTTCTCATCATCTAATTATTGTCACTTTGTCTAACTGTCTTCCATGTTAACCTGTTTAATTTGGATTTCCTTATATAAATTCTTGGTTTCCACAGCCCGTTAGGTCCATTACTTTGTCTCTATTTGTTAATGTAGCGTTATGACTGTCACTTCATTAGGTTAAACACATGTCAGTTCAACCAACAATCTCATGTTTTATGAGGCATAAAGGGTACAGACCCGACTAGTACCACACTCTACTATTTGCTTCCTACTCTCCCCCCCCCCCCACCTTTTTTATGTAATTTATTAATTTGAGCGTCGAGCACGTCTTGAAGATCATCTCTAATGCCCTTAACTTTCTTCTTTATGACAGGTCACACATATTTTCCTTCTCAGTCTCTAACGATCATACCAAGAATTACATCAATTTCGATTTAATTGTCACTTTTGTTTATAAAGATTGGGAGTTAACATGTTAGAAGTAAAAACATTTTCTTGTTATACTATTCAAGAACATGTTTTAAGCTAGATTGAAAAGTAATAAACAGAGTTAATTGTAAAACAAAATTAAAGGAAAAAAACCCTGGTATTGCAATTGTATGGAGAAAATTTGACAGAGGTAAAAAGGGGATATAGTAATTCTTTATTTCGTGTCGTTAGTATCCTATTTTTAGCTACTTGAAAAACTTGAGACGGTAGAACAAACTTTTTCAATCCTGAGTATCTAACTTGGGGTAGAAGTATTAATAAAGAAATAGAATGCAAAATCAAGTATACCTAACCTAGCTAACTTTGAGTATTAAAAGGTGTTGGATTTTTAACTTTATCTGTCAATTTGATTAATATTCATAGATGCGAGACTAGAATGAGTAAATTTTAATGAGTTGCATTTGACTGAGAATACTATGACCTGGAATGATTTCCTTTAAATGAACAAGTTGAGAGTCTTTTAATTAATAGACTAAAATATTTTTTTCCAGAGGAAACTAAAAGAATAATTTGTTTTTGTCTTCTCGAATAAAGCCTGATATGGTCAGGTATCTATATATCCTCTAGAGATGTGAGGAATGAAGACAGGTACACATCCCCCCTTCATCCTAGCTACCAGCGTCTGAGGTATATCCCTTAATTCCCTTAACACAACTGAAAATGTTTAGACTTTTCTGATAATTACATCCCTAAGATTCAATCAATTGATAATTAAATTTTCCAAAAGATAAAGACTTAATCTTTTATCTCAATGATTTAAGTTTTTAAATTAAATAAATTATTATCTAATAAAAAAGATAATATAAAAAGACTTGAAACCTTTCATCTGCAACATGTGCTAGTTAGAAAAGTTAATTCGGTAAAAAATGATACTCATGTCTAGAGAAAACCTTTCTCCCCTTCCATTGTTAGATTACGATTTTTTTCATTGCCAATAATGTTGTTTCTGCTTAATTGTGTAATAGATTTTCTCGAGAAAATGAAAGGTTTGTAAAACGTCCAGAAATCGAATTTTGTTATCACTTTGCATCGAACTAGGAAAGATAAAAGATCGGTAAAGATTAATTTAATCATAGTAAGATTTTTTGCAATCTGTGACTTAGTATTTTAATCTTAAAATATATATACTGTAAGCACACAGCAAAACTTCACGTTTGATGGTTCTTTTTATGTCTGTCTTCGAGATTTCTTAAGTGAAAAACGTTCAGGTACATAGCAATATACATTGCAGATACTATCGAAAAAAAAAAATTAAAGCAGCCATGCCATGACGTGGAGAATAACATGTCTATTGTCAAATCTAGCTACCGTCTATACTACATTTGGATACGGATCAGTGGTGCTCAAACATTGGTTCTTGTACATTCCCTTGCAATCAACATGTAAAACAATGCAGAATCTGTACAGGAAAATGAAAATCAACAGTTAATTAAAGAATCTTAAAATCAATTATATCTAGCTAGTTTTTCCTCATAACAGTGGTCAATTTTTAATCTTAAAAGATATGAGATAAAGACAAAAACTACTAGGTGTCAGAACTCAAATGAGGGAGCCAACTCGGAATTGTTTCCCCTGATAATCCCACGAATCTCAATTTCCAAGGTTCAAATAAAACAGATGATCATGTGAAAAGATGTGCTAAAAAGGGCGAGTCAAAGGGAAACCTCACCCCATATTACATGGAACAAAAGGCAATCTTTGACATCAGTGGAAAGTCCATCTGGAAACTACGCACAATCCTTCCTTCGGCGTTTTATGTTGCTCGTTGTTCAATATCAATAAGGTGTTCGTTAACATTTTCTTTGAAGAAATTGCTATGGAGTAAGGAAGCTAAGATCGAAGCAGCATTAAGTTGAAATTTCAACACAACTAATTAATGCCATTAAAATAGTCTTTTTCTCTTTTTTTTTTTCTTGGTTATTTCAACAAAGGAAAGTACTTAGTTCTTCGAGGGAGCGTGTTGGTATTAATGTTGTGCAACATTGATGGCCAGCCCAGAAAATAAGGTTGGGTGGTCTCTTTCCTTTTTTTTTTTTTTTTAATATTCCTTTTATTTTCGCTATTGAGTTCCATTCTCCCACTCCATTTCATTTTCACCAAAGGAGCATCGCGAATGTAGGGCACTGTTTGTGAACAGAGAATATATCATAAAAGGATCTATCTGGACCTAAGGGGCAGGAAAATGGTGCTTTTGAAGAGAATCCGAAATGGTTTGTTACTTTGAGACTTTGATGACTGCAACTAAAAATGAAATGAAAAGGTTTAACATTCAAATATACTCTTAATTTTTTGTATAAAATGGATTTAAATTTTTTACTTTTAATTAAATGCAAATAAGTATATAACCTTTTTATTTTGTTGTAAATAAAATTATAAACTTTCAAAATTACTTAAAAAATCAAATTAAATAAAATGAAATTAGCGATAGTTTATAAAGTACAGTTGACATCGTACGTTGAATGATATATAAAATAAAATACACATGAACTGATGGTATGCTATTTTAACTCAAATTAAAATTAAAAACTAGCAAAGGGGTCTAACCAGCAAGAGTTGACAACTCAAAATCTAATCCTTTTTGGAATCTTTTTCCCTTCATCTTTCTGTTGGAATTCCTCAAATCTTCATATTTTCCTCCGAACCACTTCTATTATCCTTTCGTCAAGCTTTATATATTGTTTGCTCACATTTAGATAAAGAGTTTATGTTTTATATATTGTCAGTGTATAAATTCTATATATTATCATTGAATCAAATAATGTCACCTTATTAATGAATAAATATCAAAACTTAAATTAAATATACAAAAATTTAATTTAAAAAAAAAACTTACTTATTAATGAGATGTTATCATCTGATTCATCTCATCAATGAAATGGTATCATTCAATTCACTGACAATATATAAAATATATATATTGACAGTGTATTAAATATAAATCCTTTAGATAAATTAAAATCCTATTTTGAAACAAATAATAAATTTGGTTATGATGTGAATAATAAGTCAAGTGGTTAGTCTTAAATTAAGTATTTAACCTAAAATAAAATTAAGAAATAGCAAAGAGATCTCATCAGCAAGCACTGGCAACCTAAAACGAAACCATTTTCGGAATCGTCTTCTCTTCCACTTCCTTTTGGTCAAGTATATTTCCTCAAATCTTTGTCTTTTCCTCCAAAAATAAAAGAGAAAACTACCTAAGATCCTAGATCTAGTCATCTCATCGTCTGTAATACATTTCCCTTTTGGACCCCCTTTCTAAAGCTTTATATCCTATCTACTCAAATTTAGATAAATTATAATCATATTTTGAAACAAATAATAAGTTTGGTCTTAATGTGAACAATAAGCCAAGTAGTTAATCCTAAATTAAGTATTTAACCCAAAATAAAATTAAGAAATAGCAAAAAGATCTCATCAACAAGCATTGGCAACCCAAAACGAAACCTTTGTAGAAATCCTTTTCCTTTCCACTTTGCCATGGTTAAGTATATTTCCCCAAATCTTTGTCCTTTCAAAAACATAAAAAAGAAACCTAAACTTAATATCCTAGATAGAGTCACCGTCTGTCACACATTTCCTTATCGAACCTCTTTTAGCTTCCTCTCTTAAAGCTTTATCTTTTCATTGGTTCATTTTGCTCTACAATCACCTCACTGGCGTGAGCTATCACCCGTTGAGGTGTTTACTTTTTTTTTTTTTTGCTTTTTGTTCTCTTACAACTCGACATCAACCCTCTTCACTAAAACTCATTAAAACCTCAAGATCCTAAAGTTAAACCCTAAAATTCAAGTTGTTGCCATTACCACTGTTGTTACGAGGCACCTTTTAAAGTGACATTTTTCTTTCTCTTTTCTTCCTAAATGATATTCATCCCATAAAAAACTCTTAAATCTAAAAAGAAACTACCTGAGCCCTTCGTTTCTCCTGTCTTTTAGGATTTTCAATTGGTTTCTTGTTATCTTTATTGGTTATGTTTTTTTAGATGATTTTGGTCTTCTTTTCAAAAAAATATTAGTTGTGAACAGGTGAGGGGATGGCTATATGAAAGTTGTTGATGTAACAGATTAACATTGTTGATGTAAGGATTGTTAAATTGTGCCTACTATGACGTATTGTTCGCTTTAAGGGTTCAGAGGCCTGCCCTCAGGATTTGTTCCTTAAGAAAAGACACCTTAATAGAGGAAAAGTGAACCTTACTTATAAAGCCATAGTCCACACCTTTTACTAAGGGGATAGCAATGAGAAAAAAACTATCACACATCTAATAGTCAATGATTGAACTGGCTTTATAAGTAGAGGTCACCATTCCTTTATCAAGGCATATTTTCTTAAAGGACAAAACCCTAAAAGCAAGTATCCTAGCCCCAGAGTGGGCAATGCCTCAAAACTTGTGTAGACACTTTATTTTATAGGGGTTAATTCAAATCGATTACAATTTTTATGTTCGAGTCCATTTTTAGTACCTCAATTAAGTTTATTAAACCATTTGGGTCATGATTAAGTTTGATTATGTGAGCCTATTATGTGGGTCATTTAGGCTTAAAGGCTTGCACTAGGTCATTTGGGCTTGAAAGCCCATTGTTCAAATTGAAAAAGAGCCCAATCCAAACTCTTTTCTTTTCTTTTCAAATTAAAAATTAACCAAAATATAAAAATGAAAAATGAGTAACATGCAAAGCACCATGGGTTGCCTTGCCAACCATTTGTCCAGCCACTCTACCCAGCTGCCACGTTTTGCCTATTGTCCCCTTCCCCAACTAACGGTTAACACCTATCAATATAAACTTGTATATTTTAAGTTTTCTTGCCTATACCGATGATTAATACTCATCAGTATAGACTTGTAATTTTTTTTACCTATACTAAGCTTAAAGCCCATCAGTATAGATTTGTATGTTTTAATTTTTTCACCTATACCGATGGCTAGTGCCCTTCAGTATAGACTTATATGTTTTAATTTTTCTTACCTATATCGACAGTTAACGCTTGTCAGTATAAACTTGTAATTTTTCTTACCTATACTGATACTTAACATTCATCAGTATAGACTAGTATTTTTTAATTTTCTTACCTATACCGATGGTTAGAAACTATCAGTATAGAATTGTATGCTTTAATTTTCTTACCTATAGCAATTGTTAGGGATTGTCAGTATAGACTTATATGTTTTAACTTTTTTATTATATTTTATTGACAATTGGTGACTATTAATATCGCCTAAATATTCCAATGATCAACTGCGTCGGTATAAATGTTAAGACATTTGTAAATTTTTTAAAAAATTATATTTTCAATTATTAATATTAATTTATTTATAATCATAATATGATATGTTTTCATATAAACAAAAAAACACAATAAAGTAAAAGATATTTAATAACATTAAAACTACAAGTAAATTATTTATAATCTACAAACTTAGTATAAGTGAAATATTAAAGTCATTGTACCAAGTTTGATAAAACAAACATTGATAAAAAAAATATAAATAAAGAATTACACCACCTCACCCTAAAAAACACAACTATAAGTTTGCACCATCAGACACCTAAAAATCTTTTGATCACCTTAAAACTTTAATAGAACTCTAAATAAGATAATCTTAAAAAATCTATAAATGAACAAACAATTGCAAAACTCCTTCAATAAGAAAAAACATACATGCACCTATTACAAGCCTTTTCCAAAATGAAAATATTTTAATTTATACAAAATATCACAAGTCTTGAAAAAGTCAACAAGTGTAGTCACATTATATAACTAACAAGCTCAATGAACCCAGCTCATAATAGTATTTAATATGTCAATCAAGCATTACAAAACACAATAGCCTTATTTCAACAAAGTGCATAGCATACAAAACAAAACCAAATCCCTTACAAACATAATGCTCAGAGTAAATAAACAACTTCCTAAAATAAATGATCCTATCATAGATTTCTACAAAGAAGCATTTGCATAGCATAAAAAAATCTAATTAGAATTCTTTTAAATTATCTTATATATACAGAAGGTAAGAAGATAATCATTCATTTATATACTAGCAAAAATAATTTTATAAACATCTTATTCATTAGTGTAACGCATGAATGAACAAGAAATTAACCTAATTACATGTGTAATCTCTTCATTCTTTTAGTTTAATTTCAAATAATAACTTAATGAAACCAACCTAATATTATTTTAGTCAACAAAACTATCATTAAACAAATATTTTCACTATAACATTCAAGTCTACAACTACAAAGCATCCTTACATCATAAGGAAGCCTTTTCAAAGGAAAAAAAAAAAAAAAAAAGGCAAGAAAGCTTTCTCAAGGGAAAAAGAGCAAGCTTTAAATTATAGTGTAATTTAATGATTATGGCAAAACCTAGATTCAAAATTGATTTTGGCATTCTATCTAAGAAATTAGTATCAAGTAAAGCATTTTCACATATATATCATGTGATGACAAGTTTACCATTTTTATTTTGATTAGTTTGATGACTTGAATTTGAAGAAAAATAGCTTTCACGTGTGATTTCTAAAGCACTACTAGCATCAGGAATCTAAAAATAATTCAAAAAAAATTTCAATGAAGTTCAAAATTTTTTAGTAAGATGATAATTTACATATATATAAACTGAAATAGATGTTATAAATACCTATTTATTCACCATGTGAGTAATAGTATTCAAGATATCCATATTCTCATTAGAAAATTATCTCTTAAGTATTGATAAGACAATATTTAAAGTTCTTTCAGGTCTTTAATTTTGGCCTTCAACTCTTGTACCTCTTTCTTATGCTGAACCAATTCAAAAGATGAATGACCATATTGTTTAGATGAAATAGATACTGTATCCATGCAACAAACACACCTGTTTCTCTTTGATCCTTTAACTTTTGAATAAACATCATTTTTCCATGAACTCCCTTCAGAATTCTAAGCACTAGTTTCACTCAAATCTTTTTTCATGAGTTCCTAAAATTGTAAACAAACATTTTAGTATAAAGAAACTAAACATAAGTAAAAGTAAGTAATAACTAAATTAAATATCATAATTTCAGTTGCCTTGTCATTCATAACACTTCCATCTTTACATGTACGAGAAAGAAGATACACCCCAACATGTGATGGTGAAATTCCATTAGCTTTTTATTTCTACAAAGGTACAATATTAATTATTATAATGACAAAATTGCAGATATAAAAAAGTAAGCTTCATATTTATTTAATTGAGTGCAACAAGAAAAATTGCTATATGTACCAAAGTTTGAATGATTCTCTAGAATGATTTTATTTTTGTGCAATGAGGCTCATCTAATTTTGATATGTTTGTTTTGTTTGTCTCATTTTGTTCCTTTAAATAAATGAACAAGAAAAGATATATTATAATAACTTTGTAATTATTATCATAATGTTAAACAAAGTAAATAGTATATTTGTAAACATTTACTTTGCTTTATTAGTCAACCAATATGCAGCAAGAAACAAGAATTGACTTTTGTCTACTAGAGAATTATCAACCTTTGCAGCCATTTCCTTCTGTGTTTTGTGTTCATCATAAAATTTAGACTTTAATTCATTCTCCTATTGCCTCCACTTAGCACTCATGTTTCTTATTGCCTAAGACTTAATTTTTTGAAATATTTCTTCATCAACAAGCTCATTAGAATCAAATTTGTGAAATTCAAACTTTGACTACAATTAGAAAGAGGTAATTAGAAAGAAAATGTCAATATATATTATATGAATTGCTATTATTAACTAGAAACTAAAAGATTATTGACATGGTATTAGCTAGCAACTAAAACATTATCGTACTGATACCTCTAATGTTTTTCACATTTCTTCATTCTTATCATTTGACATTTCATGCCAATTTGTATAATTAATTGGTGCAAAGCTAGGCATTCTCACCATGCAACCAATAAATCAAGTTAAAGAGCAAGATTCATCACAGATAGGTATAGCATCATCATTGACCTTAACAACAACATGCTCCCCTTCTTCCAAATCTCAAATATTAGCCATACGTGTAGGACCTTGAGCTTTTTTATGTTGAACATTTTCTACATAAAAAAATTACATGTAAAGAAAGCAATTAAATTCATTAAAAAATGTAATTGTACAATATTATAACACATAAAGCATTATACTAGCATAATATAGTGTTTCTATACTTGAATTATGTTCAACTTGTTCATCTTAATCTTTATTATTTGTCGATTGAAAAATTGGTTTTTGAGATTCTTGTAAAGGCTCATGTTGTGAAGCTTCTAGATCTATAGGCAGATATTATTTTTAAAATTATGCTTGCAATTGAGAACTAGAGGCACGATTTGCTTTAGTGATATTCAATCATTTACACTTTGCTATCTCAAGTCTAATAATACATAAAATATACTAAGTAAGATATAAAAGAGAACTTGATAGTGGCAAACTATATAAAGCACCAAGTACAATTTAATAGATTACATGATCACACAAAATTAAGTAATTCAAGCTAGTAACACAAAAACAAAATAATAGTGAACTATATCTTACATTGCAAAACCTTAACAACAATTTAAACTATTACATAAAATTAAAATATATCTTCTTCATTATGTTCATCTATGAGATCTTCTTCTACATGCTCATTTTTTATCTCTAGTGTGACCTCCATTCTTTCATCATCAACTTCACTTCTAACCTAATTTGGAGTACTATATGTGTCATCAAATTCGACATGGATTTCTCTATTCTCTTGCTCTATATATAAGGATGATTCATCACCTATATCAAATACATCTCTAAGTTTTGCATGCCTGACAAGAACCCAACCTATATGTTTTTCATCCTTAATATAAAAAAAGTTTCTTTACTTGTGATGCTAAGATAAAAGAATCATGAACCAAATTAGTTCCACTATGAACTAGATGTGAAAATTTCACAAGAGTGAACCCAAATTTATCCTTTTTGCAACCTCTAATTATATCAATCCAATCACATTTAAATAACATAACTTTCAATCTACTAGTATAATTCAACTTAATGATGTCTTTTAAAACCCTATAATAGTTAACTTCCATTTAATAGGCTCTGTATCTCTTGTACTTACATAACTCATCATCTTATTTGTTACAACAACCCCACTATTTTGAGTTTTTAAGTATCTTTCACGTGCCTTGGTATGAAATCTAAAACCATTAAAAATACAACTAGTGTATTTCTTAACAGTATCGGTTGGACCATGAATAAGCCATCTAAGTTGATATATGATGTTTGTATCTCTTTGTTGATCCAAATTGGCAACCTATCCAATTTTATATTTGGTTAAAACAATAATCTAGCTATAAAAACTTTAATTATATATTCCAAACTATGATGTGCAACTTACATGATCTGAAGCTAATCATGAAAAGTTTCACTTTGTAACTTTGTATCTTATATGGCGTAAGCTAAAGAGACCAATTACACCTTTTAATAAATTACTCATGTTTTCTATATGAAAAAAATTCTTAGAAGAGTATACAATATATTATAAAAGAAAATTATCAAGTATAATATGCATGTAGATTAGTGTTCTTACTTTATAAAAGGAGCAACCTCATTAGAATTAAATAGCACATATCGATGTGCTTGAACCAAAGTTATAGCATCAAGTACAATTCGTGAAACCTTTTTATGCTTGTTAACATTAAAACCTTTACATTTTAGTGTTCCCAATGGTCTTCTTATAGTAAAAAAAATGGATATTCCTTCCTTTACAAAGGAATTCTTGTCTTCATTTTGGATGGATCGATTAAAAATAGTTTCTATCCTACCACAGTATCTTGAACAAAAAGTTATGCATTCATTTGCTAAGTAACCTTCTATAATAGAACCTTCAAGACAAGCTCTATTACGTACATATGATTTAAGAGTAAAAATAAATTTATATAAATGGAAGTTCAATAGAAAAAATCAATGTAAGCATCCTAGTTGAAATTTAAGTATAAAAATCTATAACACTTTAAGATATACCTCTCAATAAGATACATCCACTGATAAATGACTAGACCGGCAATTTTTGCTTCATTTGCCAAATGGATAACTAAATGTACCATTATTGTGAAAAAAAAAATAGAGGAAAAATCTTTTCCATTTCATATAAAATTGATGCAACCCAAGATTCAAATAATTTAATCTTATGTTCTTCGAGAACTTTAAAATAAAGTTCTTTAAAAAAGGCATACAAATTAATAAGAACCAAGCATACCTTATCAGGTAAAGATCATCGTATTGCTATAGGAAAAAACTCTTACATTAAGAGATAACAATCATAACTTTTGAACCTTATTAGCTTCCGTTGTTTAAGTTTCACACAATGTGAGATATTTGAAAAGTATTCATTTAGAGTTTTCATTTCTTGAAAATCTTTAAAAAATAATTTTTTTTTCAATTAAGCTCATTTGATATGAAGCTTGAGGCAAGTATTAGGTGTTAGTGCCAGGATGAGTCTTTGGATGAAGAACACTTCTTATACCTATTTCTAAAAGGTCAAGTCATGCTTTGTAGTTATCTTTTGACTTCCCTTCTTTCTTAATCAATGTACTAAGAATGTTATCACAAACATTCTTTTCTATATGCATCACTTCAAGATTGTGACGCAATAGAAAATATTTCTAATAAGGTAATGTGAACAAAATACTCTTCTTCTTCCATGGCCCATCTTTATTACCAGTCCATTATTCTAACTATCTCAACATTTCACTCCCAGATGGTGATGAATAAGCACTTTTAAATTCTCAAGTCCCATTAAATGAGTTTTTATCATTCCGAAACCTATGATTAGGTTGTAACCACCTACGATGGCATGTATAACAATACTTTCTACCATGTTGCAACCACTTAG